>NW_028075271.1:0-2400000 GCF_014824575.4 Sturnira hondurensis | reverse complement strand
TTTGTTTGGTGTGCTGTGGAACTCCGGTGATCGGTTTGTGTGTGTCCCGAGATGAAGAGGCTGAAAGTCGCTGCCCTGGACCCTGCCTGGCAAAGTCACCGAGTCCCCTGGGTCTGGGTCCTCGGGTGCACGTGCAGCCACTTCTCACACTCGAGTCACGAGTCAGGGGGCCTCTTGTCGTCCCCACTTTAGAATGAGGAAGTGGGTCCTCAGAAAGTTCAAACATCCGTTGTGATAGGAAATGAATTTTCTTCCTTACTATTTAGCACTTACAACTGAGGAAGGAGGGGACCATCAGGTCAGGTTTCTTGCGTGCGCTCTCCCGTAGGGCAGCCACGGGCCACGACTGGTCAGTTAATGTACGTTTAAGCAAAATAATACACTTACGAATTCAGTTCCTCAGCTGCACTGGCTCCACTTCCAGTGCTCACGGGTCACAGGTGTTGGGGCTGCCGCATGGAGCAGCAGCGCAGGTGGGTGCACGGTGTTTCGGCCACAGCAGGGAGCGCTGCCGGGAAGCACGCTGCCATTTTATGACAGGTTTCCAGCCAGTTGCAAAAAGCTAAAATTAATAATCGGGGAAGACCTTTGATTTTTTTACTAAAACTTTTTTTAAAGATTTTTATTTAATTTTAGAGAGGGGAAAGGAAGGAGGGAGAAAGAGAGGGAGAGATACATCAATGTGTGGTTGTCTCTCATGTGGCCCCCACTGGGGACCTGGCCTGCAACCCAGGCATGAGCCCTGACTGGGAATCGAACCGGTAACCCTTTGATTGGCAGCCTGTGCTCAATCCACTGAGCCACACCAGCCAGGGCTTGACTAAAACTTTTTATTGAGATAATTGTGGAGTCACATGTAGTAGTAACAAATACTATTCCTCAGGTTACACCCAGTTTCCCTCCATGGTAACATTTGGCAAAACCATAGTACAATATCACAATCAGAATATTGTTATCCAAATAGTCCACGCACTGACCATTCCAATTTCCTCAGTTTTACTTGTACTTTTGTGTGTGTGTGTGTGTGTGTGTGTGTATTTGGAGCTATACAACCTTATCACACGTAGGTTTGTGTATCCACTGCTATAGTCAAGATATTAAACATTTCCATCAGCACCAGACTGTCTTCCGTCAGTCTTTTATAACCAGACACACTGTCTCTTGCCTTCCACCCCCAACCCCATATCCTGGCAACCACTAATCTGTTCTCCATTTCTAAAATTTTATTATTTCAAATGTTACATAGATGGAGTCATATAGTATGTGACCTTTTAGTGTATATATATATATACACTAAATATATATATTTATACTAAATATATATATTAAAGACTTTATTTATCTTTAGAGGAGAAGGGAAGGAGAGAAGGAGAGAAACATCAATGTATGGTTGCCTCTCGTGTGTCCCCTGTTGGGAACTGGCCTGCAACCCAGGCATGTGCCCTGACTGGGAATCGAACTGTGGTTGTTTGATTTGCAGGCCCGTGCTCAACCCACCGAGCTACACCAGCCAGGCCCTATATCTTTTTTTTTTTTTTAATTAGGATAATCTAAAAGCTCTGTTTTGGATTTTCTCCCTTATCCAAGTATAGGCTTGCTCTGTACTTGCTGGGCTCCTTCCACTACTGGTTATTTTCTTCTATGGGTGGAGTGAGCCAGTGTTAGAAGGAGTGGGATGGCCTTTGGTCGGGTGGTTCCGTGGGTTAGAGCTTTGTCCCAACACACTGAGGTTGTGGATTCGATCCTCAGTCAGGGCACACACAAGAATCAACCAGTGGATGTATCAATAAATGGAAGAACAAATCGCTGTTTCTCTCTCAAATCAATAAATAAAAATGTAAAAAAAGGAGGAAGTGCATTAAATTCCCTAAGAGGACCACTCGGCCACAGCACACAGTGTTTAGGGAACTTTGGACACGGCGAGGGGTCCGCTGTCTCACAGGGCACACTGTAACAGGGCTATGAATCATGCCTTTCAGCCAGATTTGTTTATCAGTTTGGTGTTGGTAGCAACACAAGAATTGACCTGTCAGTAGGGCAGGATGCTCCAGAAAACACAATAGATTACACACTTGTAGTAATAAGACTTTAGCACGTGAAATAAGTGGCATTAACAGTTAATGGGGGAGAGGAAGAATAATTCCAAAAATGGCACTGAAGAAAGGGAGTAAGAAACGATGGGAAAGAAGAAAAAAAAAGAGATACGACACATGCCAATTAATTTCTAAAGAGAGAATAAAGTGCTTTCTCATTTTTAAGTTATTGTTTTATTTATGAAACCATAAAACAAGTATAAGAAAACTTAAAATGTATATTTTCCAAATGAGAAAAGGACTTTGTAAACATGGGAACAGGGGAAAAATCACAAAGGAAAGTACTGATAGATTAGACTGTGGGAACCTTTTTGAAAATTTATATTGAAAAGCATCCGAATGTCAAGCCAGTGAATTGAGCAGATAATTTTGTATCTCTTCTGTCAAATCTGGGTCTTGGTCCTGTGGTGCGTTGGAGCCCCCCCCCCCCCCCCCCCCCCCACATATAGCACTCTGTCTGGGTTCTCAGGGACTTGCCACACAAAGCAAGAGAATGAAAGCGGAGGCCTGCTCTCTGTGGCTGCTGCTAATGGCTAACTCCGAAGTTAATCCTTAAATCATGAGAGATAAGTCTGCGGCCATCCAGGCTGCAACAGAAAGGGTTTTATCACCCCACGTCTGTTGACTCCTGGAATAAGCTCACATCTTTACTAGTCACTGATTCGAAGCAGTTATTTCACTTGTCCTAAAGCACAGAGTTCCAGTCTCTTTAACACAAAAAATGTTGGAAAGCAGTATTGTTAAATGATAAGCTGTTAAGCTCTCAAGGAAGCTCTCTTGCCTTGTGTTTGGTTATCTACCCTCACAGAACTGAACGTGGCACTGGCTTTGCTCCTTACGTTTCTTCTGTTTCGGGTGCTCAGTCAGTCTTCCTACCCGAGTAGAGCGTGGGCGTGGACTTGGAGTCCAGGGTTCAAACTGTGGCTGAGCTGCTTAGTAGATAAGTAACTCCAAACAACTGACTTAATTGTATCAGAGGTAAAGCTCGGTCCCTACTGATTGTTGGGGCAGAGTTAATGCTTGTTAATCAGCTCAGTGGGTTTGAGGCAGGAGATAGGAAGGAAGGAGGAAACTTGGAAGTGCCCCGGGGCTAAGACTAAGGACTTTGATACAGGTCAGAGACCAGGTTCTAAGACCGGTTGTTCCCACTTTTCTGGAAAAGCTGAATCATGGTGAGTCATGACTGCACCCGAGCAGAACATGCTACAGGACCCCTGCTCCACTATAACAGCATTATAATAAATTCACATTGTGTGACCCCCATCTCTGGTGACCAATCAAGGAAAATCGCGAGAGACATGTGCAGTAGCTTTAAAGTAATACAACTACTTGTACATGCGCAATAAAACCCTGCCAAAACTAGCCAGGAAATATTGATCCTATAAGAATAGAATCCCCCCTGGCCCCTGAGGTCAATCTCTGCTCAGACTTGGTCTGCTCGCTTGTTCTGTGGAATGTACTATCACTTAATAAATCTGCTCTCTCTCTTTCTGCTACAAACTCTGTGTGTCGGTTAAATTCTTTGTCCTCGATCACCGAGAACCTGGTTACCTGTGCCCACCTGTGACAGACTGAGTGTCAGCCTGCAAACAGAAAGGTCGCTGGTTTGATTTCCAGTCAGGGCACATGCCTGGGTTGCAGGCCAGGTCCCCAGCTGGGGATGTGTGAGAGGCAACTGATTGATGTATCTCTCCCATACTGATGTTTCTCATTTCTCTCCCTCTTTTTCTCCCACCCTTCCCCTCTCTCTAAAAGCAAAAAAAAAAAAAAAAAAAAGATAAAGCTTGAGACTAAAGTGGTAGGTAGGAACAGATCTGAATCAGTAATACACTACCGCACTAGGGAAGACGGTCCAGTGTGAACTGAACTCAACTTGGATTTGTACAGAGGTGACTGGGCTTTTTAAAAGGAGGGAGGGGGAGAAGGGGACCAGAGGGGCTTGAGGAGAGTCAGGCAGAAGAGAAATGCCTAACGAGTGTCGGTGCTGATTAGGCCAGCTGTGTGGCTACATTCCAAATGGGAGACAGAAGCCCCATCTTTTCTTATAATTTCAAAGGAATGGCTTTCAGGTCCTTGAGAAAGACACTCCTGAATTGTAGGAGATACATAGTATCTCAGATACATGGAGCAAGGATTCTTACAGTATAGTGTAAGCCTTTTTAATAAATGCTCTCAAAAAGGGTGGTAGAAGCCCTGTCATACAGTGTTGGCTAGAATAGTAAATTCTTTTGGTAGCCTCCAGCTCCTTAAGGGGGCTAGAGTCATCCTAGGGGAACAGGCCTTGAGCTGTGAGAAACTATGTTAGTGTTTGTTTATGTCTTTGAATTTTGGGGTGGAGGTGTGTGGAGTGTATGAAATAATTCATGCTGAGTCTGCAGATTGTATAGCCTGAGGTTGAGGTCTCATGGAGATGAAGGCTCAGAGGATTCCAGCTAGTTTGGTCAAGGAGAGAATCTTTGTCAGTTCCCATCTGGAAAATGGGAGTATATATTTAATCATCCTTCCTCATAAAGGAAAATACCTGTTTTATCTGCTCCTTTCTTCCTGTCTTGAATGTATTTGTGTGAGAATGTGATGACTGGAGCTGTGGCATCTATTTTGAGACCACAAGGAAGCAAGCTGAAAGGTGAATAGCCAGCCAGCTCCATAAGGAGGGTATTGTGTGGAAAATTAGAAAGAGCTTTGATTTTTTATGACATCACTAACTCTTGGATCCAAATCTGGAAGCATCTATTTCTAACCCTTTTCTTTTCAGTAAGTTTTAAATTTAAGAATAGATTTGAAAAGTTCCAAATGTAGTATGGAGTTCCAATAATACCCCTCATCAAATTTCCCATATTATTAACCATCTCACTGTGATGGTTCATTTGTCACAACTAAGAAGCTAACACTAGTATAGTAGTAATAAATAACTTCATGTTTTATTTGAATTTTACTGGTTTCCCCCTAATATCCTTTTTCTATCCAAGATTCCCTGCAGAACATCACATCACAGTTAACTGTCATGTCTCCTTAGTTTCCTCTGGTTTATGACATTCTCAGAGATTACTTGTGTTTCATGACCTTTGACAGATTTTATGAGTATCGATGAGGTGTTTTGGCGTTTGTCTGATATTTCCCTTTTTCTTTTCTTTTTTTTAAACCATCAAATTATGCTTTAAATGTTTCATTTATTTGTTTTGAGAGAGAGGGGAGGGAGGAAGAGAGGGAGAGAAACATCAATGTGTAGTTGCCTCTCGTGGGCCCCTTACTGGGGGAACCCAGGCAGGAGCCCTGAGTGGGAATCCAACCGGCCACTTTTTGGTCCGCGGCCTGGCACTCAGTCCACTGAGCCACACCAACCAAGAATGATGTTTTGTTCAAGAGAGAACAGGAGTTACAGGCTTTGGAGAGAAACACCACAGAGGTAAAGTACCTTCCCCACATCCCTGGCATCCTAACAACATAATTCATCAAACAGGAGGTTAATCCTCCTCACCTGACCACTGCACTGCTTGCAAGGTTTCTCTACTCCAAGCTTACTTTCCACCACTTTATTCTTCACCTGAGGATTATGTTTATTGATTTCAGAGCCAAAGTAAGGGGGTGTGAGGCGACATCGATGCGACAGAAAACTATAGGTTGCCTCCCGTACTGGGTCAATGAGAAACAGAACGCGCAACCTAGCTAGATACGTGCCCTGACCTGGTTCCTGCCATCTCTTGGTATACGGGAGGGCGCTCCAACCAAGTGAATCACCCAGCCAGGGCACTTTCCCCACTTCCAGACGGTACCTTACTCTTAGGAAGCAAGTCACTATGCATATCTTACCATCAAGGTGGATGGAGTAGGTGGGGTGGAAATTGAGCTCCCTCTCGCACGGAGGACTATTTACCTAAACAATAAGAAATTCTCTGGGAAGGCTGATCCTCAGACTCTAAGGCCCTTGGGGCGGGGTTAGCCAAGCAAAGGGGCGGGCCTGGGCCGTCGCGGAAGTGGGGCGCGCAGAGTCTGTGGCGGGCCCGGATAGTTGGTTCCGGGGCGAGGTGGAGGTCGGCGGGCCAAAGGGTGGGTGTCAGCCCTGAGGGTCTGGCCTGAGATGCGCGCCTAGGAGGTTCCTCCCCTTTACCAGGCAAAGGGTGACGCCGCAAGCAGTCTCATCAGAGTGCAGATTCCCGTCAACTGGGGTCCGGGATCCTGGATCACTACTGGTGTGGGCATCCTAGGCGCGTCGGAACACACTGCGCATGCGCCAGGCGGCAGCCTTTTGCGGAGACAGGAGCTCCTCCTGGCAAGCAAGGACTTAGTTTCGGTTAGTGAAGACTCCGTGCAGTCCTGACGGCGGCCAGCCTCTCCCTTTGCTGCCGCGGCCCGTTTCTGTAATTCGCGATCATTTGGGTGCTGTTCCCGGTGTCCACGTGCCTTGGGCCTACTTGCCCCGCCGCCATGTTGAAGCCGGCGCCCTTCTCCAAGGTGAGCCGGAAGCACTTCTGGGCTTGGGCATCCCGTTGTCCGGGTAACGGGAGCAGCCTCGAGCTGGAGCGTTCTTGGATTTTAATTTTTTGGTGTAAGGAGAACTGAGTTCGTATCACATACCTCCGCCAGTCCCAGAAATAGTACTTTTGGCGAATGTTGGTCTAAGAAGCCGCTGTAGAGGCGCTGGCGAGGGGTGGGGGGCGGGATGCGAAGGAGCCCAAAAACCGGGGTTTGGGCCCAGCCGGGTCTGGGTTTCGCCCGGCCAGTTGCGGCGGCGCAGGATGGGCGGCGTGTGGGACCTGCAGACCGCTCTCGTGCTGGTCGGACTGGGAGGAAGGACGGTGCCGTTAGCCGGGCTGTCATCCTGGCTCAACTGGTAGAGCTCGCTTGCCGGACCCGCGGTCCTGCGCGTAGCCGGCCGGGACTCAGTCTGCGGGCGAGGTGCTGCGCACCAGAGCTGAGGAGCCGTGCCCCCACCCTGGGAACCGACTTGCCACCCTCCCCCTTGCACATCTTTGAATATCTTTACTTCAGGGTCGTGTTTTGTTTTTTCTCTCCAAGACTTCCTGGCTGATGGGGGCTTCGTGGCTCCCGTTGGTTCAGAAGTGTAGTTAGGTCGGTGCTTAGTAAATGTTGGTTAGATTTGAGGCAGGTAAGTCACCAAAGCACAGGATTATCAAATCAGTTCTAAGAATTTACACGGATTAATCAGTGTTTAGTAGGATTTCAAGATAGAATTGTTAAAGGGCATTCCGTGCCCGCCCAAGGGATCGTGATTTAGCTCTTACTATAAATGTCCTGTGTACAAAAACACTTCAGAGAAATGGTTTACCAAATATGTTTGTCTACTTATGTCTTTATAGGTACAAAGAATAGTGATTACCGTACACTGGGAGAAAAGGCAAAGGAAATGCTTTTTATTTTAGGTTGGGCACCTAAACAGAAACTGCGATTTCAGTATGAAGAAGGGAAGGGGAAGAACATGCCGGATGAGAAGACGAAAACTCTTCAGAAGTTCTGAATCAAGAGGAGGTAGGATTTTGACTTTTTTGGTGCCAGGGATGAAAAAGGAGTTTTTTTGTTGCTTGGTACTAACAGGGGCACGTAGCTGCTCTCAAGGGCACATGGGCAGCGTTCACAGAGAATGTTTCTCAGAGAGTACTCTTTGTAATTGTGCCTCTGTGTTCTTTTTAATTTGTGGGGATATAGAGATAGTTATCATTGCTTCAACTGGGTCTTCTTTGGGGATGACTGCCAGGGTTCTGTGTCTAGTCCTAACCTCTCTCCGGACCTCTAATTACCTGCAAAGTGTCAGTGTTTGTATATAAAGTCATCATTGGAGTTCAGTGTAACCCAGTTTGCATGACCTGCTATGTGAAAGTGCTTGACTAACCAGAAGGTACTATCTGATAATGTTAGATTTTACCAGTTGCTTTTCCTGCCTCTTTGAAATGATTATATAGTTTTTCTTTTTAGTTACATTGTTTGTACATTTTAAAATTTACTCCCTTTTATGATAACACTGAGGCAATTCATCAGAAATTTTCTTTTTTTATGGTGATCTGATTACACAGTGATTTTAATTACCATTTTTTTCTTTCCATGATTAGTGAATGAGAGCTATAAGCCTGAGTTTATAGAGCTTAAGAAGTGGCTCAAGGAGAGGAAGTTTGAAGACAAAAACTTGGTACCTGCTTGTTTCCCAGGTAAATCGGGCCTTCGGTTCTCATGACCTTTGTCACATGAGGTATGTGGGCACAGGTGACAGGAAAGCACGGGCAGGACTCGCAGGTGGCACTGTTCCCTCTGGGAGCATGTTTTGTATTGGGTGTCGGACTTTGCCTTGTGGTCGTAACATTTGCCTTGTAGTCGTAACATTTGTGGAGGTGGGTTAACATTTATTTTTACAAGTAAAGTGGCTTGTGAGAGGACTTCCAGAGTGGTGGAATAAAATTGAAAATATAAAAGGGGAATGAAAACAGAAAACTGAGGTGGAGGCAGGGGTCAGGTTGACACTTACAGAAAGGTCACAGCTGTGAAACCTTGCACGCGTCCCGGAGGTGAGCCGCTGCCCTGGCACGCCTTCCAGCAGCCCGGATGGATTTCAGGGGCATTGCCCGAGTCTTAGTGTCTGTGGGCCTCAGGCTACTCAGAGGAAGTGCAGGTGATCCTGGTGCTTGGACTTGAGGGAAAAGTCCTCACCGGGTCCTCCCAGGGAAGACAACCGTGTGACGTGGTGACCGGTGTCCTCGTCGGCACAGTTACGGTGGTGGCACGGGGCTTTTGAAACCATGCAGGCTCACAGGATTATCCCATAGCTCAGGGGAGGGAGGCTCCAAATGGCTGACTCGCTGGCGGTCTCTGGCGTGTGACCTGACACGGGAGTCCCGGGAGGCCATGGCCGCTCCCTACGTGCTGGAGGGGCAGCTGCGTGGCCGGGGCTGTGGCTNGTGTGACGTGGTGACCGGTGTCCTCGTCGGCACAGTTACGGTGGTGGCACGGGGCTTTTGAAACCATGCAGGCTCACAGGATTATCCCATAGCTCAGGGGAGGGAGGCTCCAAATGGCTGACTCGCTGGCGGTCTCTGGCGTGTGACCTGACATGGGAGTCCTGGGAGGCCATGGCCGCTCCCTACGTGCTGGAGGGGCAGCTGCGTGGCCGGGGCTGTGGCTGTCCGCTGCCTGGGCAGAGGGGCTGGGTTCTCTTCTCAGTTTGAGCGGCTGGTGGTGGAAGTTGAATTAATACTCTTTTCTGGAAATTGAGCAGCTTTTCATGGACTTTGGATTAGCAATCTCTTCTGGAACATTCCCTTACAGAAGTCGGGCAGCTTGTGTGGGTGTGTGCCTGCACACACGGTGGCCCAACTCTGTTGTCCAGAAGTGGGCTTAGGTGACCATGGGGAGGCAGGACCACGTGGCTCTTTGAAGGTTGTGGGTCTGTTGTGGCACAGAGGGGACTGCGTGTCGGGGCCCCGACTGACCTTGTCACAGCTCAGGTGCAGGCGTTATACCCAATGGAAGGTTCTTGTCCTGTGCTTCTGAATGCTCCCCTTGGCCACGGAAATGGTTATTCTGGTACCCTCGGGTTACTCAGTGGAGCGTTCTGTGACAGAACGTTCCTGTTTGGTGAGTCAAGGAACGGTTAGTGAAAGCCACCTTCTTGGGTTTTACTGGGTGGAGCTCTTCCCAAGGTGGTCGGGAGAAACTGGCCAGGAGTGGGCGCACGGGGCCCGAGGCCTGCCTACTCCTCCGGTGTCAGTTTGCCTTGGGGAGGGTAGGTTTAAAATTACCAAGCAGGGGTTGACATATGGGCTTTAAATGGAATGCCTGAAAATAAGTAATCCGTTTATAGTTGGGAGCAGTGGAGAGTTACTGTTTTTATTTTTTATTTTTATTTTTTAAAGGTTTTATTTATTTTTTAGAGAGAGGGGAAGGGAGAGAGAAAGAGGGAGAGAACCCTCAAAGTGTGGTTGCCTCTCATGTGCCCCCACTGGGGACCCGACTCACAACCCAGGCATGTGCCCTGACTTCAGAGAGTTACTGTTTTTAGAAGTAGGTACAAGTCTGTCTGGGCCCTTGCAGATTCATAGCCATGGAGGGGCGGAAGCCAATCGGTTTGGCCGTGGTCAGAGCCCCTGGCTGACAGTGAGCTTGGTCAGCTTGGGCTGCTCGAAAAAATCACCGCAGACCGCGGGCTTAACCCGCACTGTGTCTGTCACAGCTCTGCAGGCCGGGACCTGCAGGCTCGTGGTGCAGGCAGGTGAGTGTCCGGCGAGGACCGATTCCTGGTTTGCAGATTGCCGTCCCCTCCCCGTGTCCGCACGTGGTGGTGGAGCACAGGGAACTGGCATGTGCTCGCGTGTCTGTTTTTATGAGGCACTAAACTCCACTTATGAGGACTTCACCGTGACCGATCACTTGTCAAGTCCCCTCACGTTAGGGGTTAGGGCTTCAACGTGTGACTTCGGAGGAGAAGGGGGACACAGACATTTGGTCCCTGATACCTTCTCCAGGTCCTTTATGTATCTTCAGCTCTTCCTCAGTGCGTGTAGAAACTTTTGTGGAATTCTGTCAAAATGTACAAACTTGGGGGGCACTAAGTCTTCGTGTGTGTGGCGGGGCAAGGCGAGGACCCGAAGTTGCAGGCAGGGTTCAGCCTCCAGACTGCCACCTGATCTGTGCTTCAGGAACCGACCCCAGTCGGTCCTCCTGCCACCAGAGCCCTGGGCACAGGGGAGGCCCCAGGCAGATTTGAGGGAGCAGAAAGTTTAAGGCGGTGGGAGTCTCTGGTAAGCTTTACTTTGGTAAGGTCCTAGTGGCCGCTTGCTACCTTGCCTCAGTCCATCCAGGTTATTGTGGTCTGTTTTCTGATCAACGTAGTTTCCACTGTAGTGTGGAAACACAGGTGAAGTATCTTCCAGACTTAGTCCCTATGCCAGGTTCTGGTCACATACAGGGTGGGCAGTTGTGGGTTTGTACTTGTGAGCATGTGAAACAGAGTTTATTCTTATGGTATTGCATATTAATTACTGTATTACATGTATTACAACTGTAAACCCACTTTTGCCCACCCCCGTATATGTTTGGTGATAAATTTCCACTTAAATCTTCATACAAGTCTTTTATGGATGACTCCATGGCGGGGGGTGGGGGTCCTTTTCTTAGTGTTGATTCCAGACAGGGTCTGGCGCATGGGGATGATTGCCCCCACCCTGGGGCACACCCCACAAGTTAGGTTTTTACAACCAGAACCGCGTGTCTGATCAAGTGGGTGCTTCTGGGTGGGGAAGCGAGTGGGGCCTCGTCAGGCAGGGATTCCCTTGTGAACCAAGAGTTCCCAGTAGCCCCGCAGGCTGACCTTTGCTGAGTTGTATTTCCTCCTGGTCGAGAGATAAAAGGTCAAGAGCTATGAATTTGAAGAGATGAGTACTGTAGACCCATGCAATAATTACTGGTCGCGTTGTACGTGTGCCCGCCAGAGAAGCAGCCATCTGACTGCTGCGGGGGCACACAGGGGCAGCCCTCAGATGGCAGCGGTGGTGGGGACCCTGCAACTGTGAGTGCTCTGGCCAAGGCCCTGGCTCGCAGGGGGCCGCTGGCTCTGGGCCCACCCCACCCAGCTTGCCCAGTTAAGGAAAGCACCCAGTCTGTGGGTTGCCTGGGCAGGGAGGGAGGGAGTGGTCTGCAGGCTTTGTGAGACCTGACTGGGCGTTACTGGTCGGTCAGTCAGAGAAGTCTTGAGTCATTATGGGGGGTCCCAAGTCGTTATGGGGAAAGCCGGGTCTAGTAAAAGTGGCGTGAGGCCTCTGACGTCAGGTGGATAAGGGGAGTAGCACCTCGCCCCCCAGGCTGGTAAGGCCCCCGGGAACACAGGTCCACGTAAAGGTCCCTGTGCGAGACCAGCAGAGGATCCGTGGGAAGTCCGTGGTCTTTGGGTCTTGACTCTGAAGCTCACTGCGCCTGCCGGGGTCGCACACCCAGAAGGAGGTCAGGATGTTTTCCAGAAGAGCTGCTGGGTCCTCGGGGTCAGAGGACACAAGACACCCAGCTTCAGCTCCGTGGGATTTTGAAGTTCATTCACGTCTCTTATTCAGAAGGGTGTCTCTGAGCCCTGGGAGCTGAGAGGGTTTACCCCTCCTCTGTCTTTGTGTTCCTAGGTACGGGAAGAGGGCTGATGAGCAGAACGTCCCTGCAGGTGAGAGTTCCTCTCTTATCCTCAAAACCAAGTGTAGGTTTTGCTGCTTCGTTATTGGGGTTTAAATCAAGTGGATTAAAAGTATTTCAGATGTACAGGCATTTTTCTACTTAGTAGACAATTTTAACGCAGTTCTGTCAGTAAAATGCAATTTGCTGCATGCAAGAGACAAACCCCAAGCAGCAGTGCGTAAACGGTAGAAGGTTCTTTTGCCTTCATGTGAACAAGCCTGGGTAGGCCGCCTGGCTGGCGCGGGGACCTGTGGCCACCTGTGGCCCAGGCTCCTCTCTGCCCGCGTCCTTAGAGGGGCCCACACCCTCAGGTCCTCCATGGAGTTCCTGGAGGCAGGGCAGCGGTGCCCTGATTTGTTGGTAGGTGTCGTCTTGTGCCGTCCATGTTATTTTTTAGTGTAAAATGTTTTACTTTTTTAAAAAATTTATTTATCTTTAGAGGGGAAGGGAAGGAGAGAAGGAGAGAAATATCAATGTATGGTTGCCTCTCATGAGTCCCCTTCTGGGAACTGGCCTACAACCCAGGCATGTGCCCTGACTGGGAATCGAACCACGATTGTGTGGTTCGCAGGCCCGTGCTCAATCCACTGTGCTACACCAGCCAGGGCAAAGTGTTTTACTTTTTAATGATTATTTTATTCAATTGCAGTTCTCTGGACTTTTAATTATTTTTATTTATTGAAGTTACTTTCTTCTTAATTTCTTAATTTAATTTATATAAAAGCCAGCCATGTACTTATCTTACTGTAAGGAATGGTAACTTTTAATGTTGTAATTCTGCTATGCTATTTTAAATTAATTTATAATTTTTAATTGCGGCAAAACGTCCATAACGTGAAATTGACCATCTTAAACCGTTTTCAGTGTGCAGCTGTTAAGTGCATTCACGTTGCATAATGTTACTTTTTGAATGGAGATGTAATTCATTCTGTAGAGAATGTGGGGGGGGAGAAATGCACCTCGCGGATGCAGCAGGGAAGGTGGGTTATTTCAGCTAAGATCACGAAATGATAATTGGCAGCTGCTGTATGTGTACTTCAACATACGGCTTTTAGACTTTCTGGAAATTGAGACATATTTTACATATAGTGAAATGCACAGATTTTAAAGATTTTATTTATTTATTTTTAGACAGAAGGGAAGGGACAGAGAGAGAAACACCAATGTGTCCTTAGCTCTCGTGCGCCCTGCACCAGGCAGCCTGGCCCACCAGCCAGGCATGAGCCCTGACCAGGAATCAGACCAGTGAGCCTTTGGTTTGCAGGCCAGCACTCAGTCCACTGAGCCACACCAGCCAGGGCAGAATGCACAGATTTGAAGTATCCAGTTTGATGAGTTTTGATGATGAAGATATTTACCAAAGATACAGCATGTTTTGTCAAGTGGTTCTTTACGAATCAAAAGCCATGGCTGTCAGGACAGGAAGGGACGGTAGTGATCCCCCAGCTTGGTCTGGATTCACAGACATGGAGCCCAGCCGGTGTTCGGCTGAAATCTTTACCTTTGGTGCCCGTTACAACGGAAGCAGGACCTTACATCTGGTTTCTCAGTGCTTCGTTCCTGGTGTCAGTTACCTGGCGTCTTAATTTTCTTCCTGTGTTTCTATCTCAGTGGGAGGAACTGAAAAACTGTCCCTTTGCAGTTGGTGAAACGAGGCCCTGTCCTCAGCTGGGGCACCAGCTCCATGGGGAGGAGGCCGCGGCCTGGCCTGGTCACCACAGACATGGGGCCCCGGATGGCGCTTTGGGTGGCTTCTGTCTGTTTCCCGAAGGCAGCACGGTTTCTGGGCCTGGGAAAGCGAAGGGGCAGTTTGATTGGAGCTGTCCGAGTGTTTCCACTTTCCTTCCTGGTGAAAGGTTGGCTGGCGGTGGGTGTCAGTCCCATCAATGACCCTTCATTCCCTTGGGGGTCATAGGGCCTGCATGGGAGCATCTCACCTCTACCTGCCGACTCGGGCACGGGGTCAGTCTGCTGGGGGCCCCGTAGGGGTCTGAGGTTGGGTTTTCTGGGCTCGGAGGACAGGATGGCAGAAAGGGGGCTTGATGAGACGCGTGCTCACAGGCCGTTCCCAGAGCATGGGCGTGCTAAACTGGACTTTCTCTTTTGGTAAGGAGGGACAGGTGATTCTGTCGTTGCCTGAGAGTTGCCTGCTCACCACGGACACAGTGATAAGGAGCTACTTAGGGGCATACGTCGCTAAGTAAGTGGCCGCACACATGCTTATCTGGTGCCCCCGCTTCTCCTTTCATGTCTGTGTCGTCAGCAGATCTGTCCCCTAAGCCAGAGTTCACGAGAACCCAGCCCCTCTGCAGAGCTGGGACCCGCAATGATGCAGAAGGTCTCCCCCGTGTTCCGTGAAGCTCATTGTAAACAGCGTCTCAGAGGTTTCAACAGGCCGCCTGGGAGGTGGGCTCTCGTCCTGACCTGTCACAGAAAGTAGAGATTGGATGGGTAGTGGAGGGCCCTCACGGACTGTTCTCTGTTGTCATGGAGCTGGACGAATACTGATTACTCTTTTGTTTTTACCTATTGTAGTTGCTTGAGTTTTCTTTCAACTCTGAAGAGCTGTTGACATCATTAAAGAGCTAGTTTTATTTAGGCACGAAGGGAGGAGGCCCCGTTGGAGTGAAGAACTCCTCCCTGGCCCCTGCTGTAGTGGGCCTCGTTCGGGGACTGTCTGAGGACAGAGCGTGTGACATCCTCAATGGAAGGGCTTTCTGAATTGTGAGGGTTGCAAGATCGCATTGTGTTTTAACCCAGGCTAAGTTCTGGGTGCGCCCACCCCCGACCCCACCTTGCCTTGTAGGAGGCCGGGCGCATCTCTGTTGGCCTGAGCAGAGGCAAGGATGCCCTTAGTGTTAGTATTTTCTGAGCTGCTCTGAAATTTTGAGTAGACTGTATGGTAACATAGGAATCTGGGCTTTGAAGGATTAATGTGAACTTTCTAAATACATTCTTGCAGCATGAGATATTTTGGGGAACAGATGGAAATACTGCTGTGTATAATTTGCAGTAGAGATGGTAAGTTAGGATTAGAATTAAAATAGCCCCATGTACCCAGTGGATGGGCCAGGTCTAGGTTCTTTCCATCAGTCTCCCCTGCCCCCCCATCCCATCCACCACATTTTATAGCAACATCTGAGTAACACAAGTGACTTCCACCAAAAGCTTTAAGAGCAGAGAGCCAAGCTGGAAGCAAAGAGGTGTTTTGCAGAAAGGAATCCCTTGCAAACAAAGCTGGGACTCAGGTTAGTGAGATTGTCCTTGTGTCGATGGATGTGACTTCAGAGAGGAAGCCAGAGAGGAAGCCTGGACAAGGAAGACTGGCCCACGCATGAAGGAAGCGGGGCAAGGAGTGGTCGTGGCCCAGCCCTGCTGGGAGCCAAACAAACCACGAGGAGGTCTGTACCTTCCAGTGAGAGCAACTCCTTCACTCTGGCTTTCAATTTTTAAAGGTGGCAGCCTCCTCTGTCTCCTCTGCTGGCTCTGTGCACCTTCCTAGTCGCAGAAAAGCACGCTGGGGGCCGGTCCCCCTGGAAGCCTTACCTGGAGATTTTACCGAAGGCCTACACCTGCCCTGTTTGTTTGGAGCCGGAGGTGGTGGACCTCCTCCCCAGGCCCCTGAGAGCGAAGGCCCAGGAGCAGAGAGCCCGCGTGCAGCAGTTGTTTGCATCCTCCAGAGGCTTCTTCTCCTCCCTGCAGCCTCTGTTCTCTGAGGCCGTGGAGAGCATCTTCAGCTACAGCGCCTTCCTGTGGGCCTGGGGCACCGTCAACACCCGGGCCGTGTACCTGGCGCATGGGCGGAGGCCGTGCCTCTCTGCAGAGCCAGACACCTGCGCACTCGCCCCCTACCTGGATCTGCTGAATCACAGCCCCACCGTCCAGGTGAGACATGACGAGGGCACACATGTCCTGTTTTCTGTGGGAAGGACTCTGACGTGTAGAACCTGTGACCTAGAATGTGAGCAGAACCACAGGGCAGGGTGCAGCTGGCTTTAGGTGGCTCTGCCTGCTGTCTGTCTGTGCTCCTGTCTTTCCTCCCAGCCCCTAGTTTCCTCCTGGCATCCTCCTCCTCTGCCCACTCTCCCCTGCCAGCTTGTCCTGTTCCCTTTCACCCTGGCGTTGCTGTCAGCATTCATCTGTGCTGTACTCACGGGTCAACGTGGGCATCTGGCCCCTGTGAGCTCTGCCGTCATAGAGGACGGGCACTTGTCCTTGCTCCTCTGTGTAACCTCAGGGCTCACGCAGGGCCTGCCACGCAGCAGGCATCCTATAAGCCTTCACTGAACAGGTAGCTGGCGTGCAGAGTAGGAGTCTGGGAAGCATGAAAGCATCCCACCGAGGGCAGGGACAGCCTCCTGTCCCCCAGGCCTGCCTCCGGCACAGGAGGGGCTTCCTCCTGTGGGCCTGAGGGGTAGAGGTTGGCTGTGGGGGCGGGGTGTCTGTGTGTGGGTACTCCTGTACCCACCCAGGGTGCCCGCAGAGGCACCCTGGCTAGAACCTGTGCTCATCTGTTCCCTTCATGCCCCATACCACCCTGAGAAGTCTCTGACACCCTGTTAGCCCATCGCCATTGGAGGAGAGCTGGGGGATGCCCCGACTGTGCCTTCCGGGGCCAGGACAGTCTTCTCCTTGTCTGCTTGTCCCTTCTGTAGAAAGCCGTGCCTCTAACAACCTGGAGCGAAGGAGGCCAAATCCAGGAGGCTGTTTCTTTATTTGGTGTGGCTTTATTTTTACGGGGCCGTCAGTGCATGCATGCCTAGACCAGTCGTTCTACAGTTGAGTGCAGGGTACTGCCTGCTGCAGCCGGGGGAGGGGGTTCGAGGGTCCTGGCTGGGCCCAGGGTGTTTACTCTCTGGCCCTTTATGGCAGAAGATGGCCGTGCCCCCGTCCAGAGTGTGTGGCAGCTGGCTCTTAGCCCTGGGCTGTTGTCAATGCTGCAAAGTGGGGCTTTTGGCCGGCAGCTCACCCTTGCCTAGCTGGGATCTGCTGCTAAGTAAGTAAGTAAGGCCTGACCACAAGTCTTCTGCTCTCACCAGGTAGTCCCCGAGCTGGCGGGGAAGGCTCCCCACCTGGTTGATCGCTCTGTGAGCCAGACTAGCTGCCCGCACTGGGCCCTCAGCCTCCCAGGCCTCACCTCCCGACCACCCTCGAAGTCACTCAAACAGGCAAATTGTGTCCTTCCATTGAACTCAGGGAACCGGTGGCCTGTCACTATGAAGCCTGCCTCCGATGGCTCCCGCTGATGACTGCTCCCAAGAGCAGCCTTGTGTGGCTTGCCCAGCCCTTCCCCGCCCGGCCCTTCCCCGCCTGGCTGTCTATGGGCCGAGGTCTGGTGTCAGGGGTCCCGCGTTCACCCATCCCTGGAACCTGGCAGGACTCCTTCCCCCAGGGGGTGAGTGGGGTGAACTCGAGAGCCCACAGTGGGGACAGGCACTGTTCCCACTGTGGGTCAAGTTGGTGGCGAGTGGAAGGGGCACCCGGCTTAAGTCAGTGCAGTGACTTAGTCTTTTTAGTGTTGTGTTTTGCTTTAAAAAGCTTTACCAGATTTTTCTTTATAGGTAAACGCGGCATTTAATGAGGAGACTCGCTGTTACGAGCTCCGAACCGGCTCACGCTGGAGGCCGCGCGAAGAGGTGCTCATCTGCTACGGCCCCCATGACAACCAGCGGCTGCTCCTGGAGTACGGCTTCGTGCCCCCCCGCAACCCCCACGCCTGTGTGCACGTCACCCAAGGTGGGGGCTCTCTCGTCACTAGATGGTAGACGTCTGTCCCCATCCAAGATGGGGGGAGTTTTAACAAAAAGGGCAAACCTTAAAGTGCCTGTCATTTGCTCTCTCCTAGGCAGTAGTAGCCTGACTCTTACTGACCATATAGTTGCACTAAGAACAACGAGGTTTGGTTGATACTGGCGATAAGAGGAGCCGGGAAGAGTTTTACTGCGAGGTCGGGTAGCGGAGTGGAAGGAAAGGAGAGGTGCTGAGGGAGTTAATGTCCTGACAGAAGGAGGGGAAGTTTTGTAATGAGACATTTCCCTGTCACTAGAGATACAGTAGGGTTAAAAAGCAACAAAGAATAGGTATTTATTAAGCACCTATTGTATATAAAGCACTGTGTTAACCACAGAGATAAATACATAACAGTCTTCGATTTGGGGTTTAGTGCCACAATGAAATAATGATTTTTTCCCCTTTTATTGGTGCCCTGACCAGGGATTGAACCTACAACCTTGGTATATCGGGTCGATGCTCTAGCCAACTGAGCTTTCCAGCCAGGGCTGAAGTATTGGTTTTATTTATGTTCTTTTGTGACCTGTTAACTAGCCATCATCATTGATAGGGCTATTTTTTTAATTAAAAAAATTTTTTTTATTTACTAGTTTTTTTGAGAGAGACATCGACTTGTTCTACTTATTTAAGCGTTCATTGGTCGCTTCTTGTATGTCCCCTGACTGGGGATTGAACCTGCAACCTTGGTGGATCAGGACGATGCTCTAACCAACCAAGTCGTCTAGCCAGGGCTTGGTATGGCTATTTTTTAAGGTAGTAATTTAGGTACTAAATTTATGCAGTGGAAACCCCAAATACGGTGTGAAAACCAGTCCATAGTAGACTGAGCCGCCCTTCTCCTGAAGCAGCAGGGGACAGTTTCCTAGGCCAGAAGAAATGGCCAGACTTACCGAGTGTATGATCTGGGGCAGTTTTAATGTGAGTTCTAGTGGAGATAGAAATTTGGTCGAGGTCGTAGCGCTCCAGGCTCGGGGCAGAGCATCATGCTGTTTACAAAGACACACTAGGAAAGCAGAGCCGAGGCCTCGCTGGGCGTCTCAGGAACCTGGCTCAGGAGCAGCCTCCGCGCGTCAGAAAGAGTGTATGTGACACCAGCGGCCGTGAACCTTTATGTGCTAGCTATTATTACATTTAAAAAGCAAAAGCAAATATCAAAAGGCCATTTAAAAATAGAAAAATCCCTCGTGACCCTATTACCCGAAACAGCTTTGTTAATTTTTGCATATTCACTGTCAGGTCGGCCGAAGTTCCGGGCGCCCCGACCGACCGCTGTGAATGCTGGCTTTCAGGGGCTCGGCGCTGTGGGCGGCTCCTTGTCCTGGGCAGAGCCTGCGCCTGTGTCGGGGGCGTTCCGCAGTCGTGCCGGGGCCTCCACTGCCTGCTTCTGCCGGTCGCTTTGCCTAGTGCGAGTGTGAGCTGGTGTGGCCGTTTGGCCCTCCACCTTGGGGTTCTTGTGGCTTTTCTAGGACAGGTAACGGTCTCATGGAGTTGGACTTGGATAGGTTTTGGGGTTTTTTTGGTGTGAATTAAGTAAAACCGTTTACATGTGTTTTGATTGCCAGTGGGAGGGAAAGTAAGCCAAGAAGCAAAGGTTTGTATCTTTGTCTGAATTACACCCTAAATCTCAGTCTGATTTTTCATGTAGATGTGCTTGTTAAGTATATTCCAGCAGCAGATAAACAGATGGACAGGAAGATCTCTATTTTAAAGGATCACGACTTTACAGAGTAAGTGTTTTCCTCCCTGGAACTGCTCCATCAGATGTGACGACAGAGTCGAGGGTCAGCGTTTCCGTAGGGACGAGACGCCTTTGGCTCTCGCGTGTTGACGGGGGTGTTTGTTGAGTGGGAGCTGTGTGCAGTGACTTGTGCTCATCGTTGTGGGGCACACCGGTGTGTAAGGTCATCGTTGGGAAACTTTTTCAGGGACATAAGACACCAGCTTGAGATGCGGAGCTGTTGTCCCGGAGGAGAGCGCTGTGTGTGTTGGTGGGTGGCCCAGCACCAGCTTGTGTCTCGCATGTGGTGAGGCAGGCCGGCCCTCCGCCCCCGGCTGCCGTGGTGCAGGCCCCTGGAACGGGGGTGGCCGGGTGACCCCACACACCTGGGGCAAACAGGGCTCAGGCGCTCCCTGTCAGACTTGCCTCCATAGGTGACATTGTGCCGTGAGTGACCTAGTGTGGGGCTCCCAGCTGTGGGGCGGCGGTGGTTGGGACCCCAGGGCCATCCAGACTCTGCCATTCACCTTGCTGCCACCTGTGGCACTGGCCCTCCTGTGGGGACCCCTCATCCAAGTGCAGCCGCTTACTGAAGTGATTTGGAAGGTAGCCATTTACTTCTGAGTTTAACATGAGACTTTGCTGTTACTCAGGCTTTGTTAGTAAGTGTTTGCAGACTTGTTTTTGTCTTTTGTCTCTGTGACCCCGATCACAGGTTATGTAGCGCTTGGTAGGCGAATTAGAAAAACCGTTCGCTCTTCAGCCATTTGCCGTGGAGTACTGAGTGATGGACCTGTCCTTGTTTTTCTGCTTTAGAAATCTGACGTTTGGATGGGATGGACCATCTTGGAGGCTACTCACCGCTCTTAAGCTGCTGTGTCTGCAAGCTGAAGAATTGTGAGTTCCGCGTGTGATGGTCACGAGCTGTGGCCGCCATCTGGGACGCCCCGGTGTTGGTGGGGTTGCCCATACCCTCTGTCACTCGCCTGTGGGTGGGGGTTTCACCACTTCTGGAATTCTGGTTTTAGCACCCTAATCAGAGTGCACGGTCCAAGAACAGTTTAGTCCCCACTCAGATACTCCCCTCGCTGACCTGCGGCTCCTCGTTGAGGGCAGACCGTCAGCAGCGTGGCCACTGTGCTGTCCACGGCACAGTCTGAGAACTGGGCTTCTCCCTGGAGCCAGCAGAGCTCCTGACCCAGGGCAGATCCTGATCCCTGGGGTGGAGGAGAGGCCCGGAAGTGTTCATGGGGGCAGGTAGGGTAGCCCCTGGTGGAGACTCGTCCTGGTCGGACTCCTGGTCCTTCCCCAGCACGGAGCTCCTTCAGCCTGGGGTTGTCCAGCAGCAGGGGAGCAGCTCACCATGTAGCAGAAGCTCAGGGGGAACTGCGGGCAGGGGGACTTCCTGAAGGGGGTGAGGCATCCCGAGTTGGGGGGGGGTGAGATAATGCCGGAGACTGGCCTCCGCACCAGGCCTGTGGGCGGGGGTGCCCACTCCGGGCTGCCTCTCATGCTGTGGTGTTGCTCCCTTTTCTTCTGTGGGGACTTGTGAGAAAAGTCGTCCCTGGTCTCCGCCCCGGAAACGGTCGTGTGCATCCTCGGCAGTCACCCCTGTGCCTGCGGAGTCCCTCTCCCTGTTGTTCACTAGACCTTCGGGCCTACTGGCCGGCCATCGACATTGCAGCCTCGCCCGGCTGCGTCTTGCCTCCCTCCTCCTCTTTCTTTGCCTCCTTTTCCCGGCCCACTCTGCTGACTTCCGTGTGCACCCACGTCAGTGTCCTTAACTCCTTGGAGAAGGAGTGAGTCCTGCTCAGCCAGTCGGCCCCACTGCGGTACCACGGCTGCACGTTTCTGGGGGCCGTGTCGTGGTCACCGTCCTCCCTCGGCCTCGTTTCTCCCTGTCCAGCTGTGGCAGGAAAAGCACCTTCTTGGGGTTCCGCCTGGTGCCTGTTGGCCTGTGCCCTTTCTGCCCTGTGTCACTTTGTCAGTGGGGGTGGGCACTCTGCTGTCCGCACTCTGTCTCTTTGTGTCTAACATGACACAGTGGTGCTTTCTCTGCTGGAAACTGCGAGGGTTAAATTAAATAGTGGTTTTGTGTAGAACACTGTGCCTGGCACACGGCTTCCTCCCTTCCTTTCCTGAGAAGTCACACATTGCTGAAGTTTCGGCCATCATCCCTCAAGCTGAAGACGCCTGAGACTATTTCCTGTGGGGCTTTCAGCGGTTCTGCATTTCTGAGCGCCTTCTGTCTACTTCCACTGGGACACTGTCGCAGTCACCTGCCATCCCCCTTCTGGGCCACTCCCTCTTGAGGTTCTGCATTTGCAGCCTCTACCTCCACCCTTCCTCCCACTCCTCTTCTCCCCAGTGTCTGGAGTCGGCCCTGCCACCTCGGGCTCAGCGTCCTGCTCTGGCTCCCCGGTGCCTGCCCACTGGGCACCTCCTCCGAACGTCCCTGGTAACCTGCGTGGGGAGGAGGCACCACCGCCAATTCCACTTTCCATCATAGAGCTTCTTGCTTGTGGAGCTCGTTCCCTTCAGGTTGCCATCTTTCAGGAGAGACTGTCACTTAAAGAAAAGGAGAAATCTGCTTTTTTGCCTCTTAGTCCTTTTGGCTGTGGACTCACCTTCCTGTTCCGTCTCCCGCTCTGTCCCCCTGCTCGGTGGATGGGGCCCTGCTCACTGACATGCTGGAGCGGACGCAGGGTGGCGGCGTGGGGAAGGGAGTGCCGGTCCTGCTGCTCGCCCTCCGCGGTCCTTCTGCAGGCCCGTCAGCCTCAACGCCGCCTGCAGGGCCTGGGCTGGGGCGGTCTGGCTGTGGGCGAGTTGGTTTTGTTATGGAAAATCAGGGCGGGCTGTGGGGGTGGGGGGTGGGGAGGGGTGGACAGGTGGCACTGAGGTGTAAAAGTCGTCTGTTTTATTTTGGTTCTAGTCCTTGCTGGAAGAAAGTATTTTTTGGAGAAAGAGTTTCAGATATAAATGAAAAGACGAGTCTGGACGTAGCCCAGAAACTGTGCCGTCATTTCATAGAGGAGACGAACGCCATGCTTCAGAAGGTGCGTTTCCGTGACTTTGCATGTTTTCCTTGAAGAAGGGTGCTGGCACATGAGTTGCTTGTTCGGACTTGCTGGGGCGGGGGGGCGGTGCCCCTTCTCAGGGCGCTGTTTAATGCCTTGGTTCTGGGGGCGCCAGTGTGATGTTTTTCAGTGTTAACGTTATGTCTGAACCTTTTATTTTATTAGTATTTTTTTCTTGGCAATTTCTTATTTAAAAATATTTTTAGTGTATTTTGCCATTACCATTTATCCCCCTCTATAACCTCATGCATGTGCCCCACCCTGAAATCACCACACTTGTCTTTGTCCATGATCCCTTGAACCTTTTAATAGATAAAATCATTGAATGAATTATTGGTAGTAGATTTTGAAGTACTGTTTCCCTTTCATTTTTATTTAGTAAATGTTATAATTAAATGAGCCATCAGCTTGTTTGAATGAGACGTTACTGGGATTTAAAAAACTGTAACGAATCTGGAAGACAGCATTGTGCTAAGTGAAGTAAACCAGAATGCAGGAAAGACGAATGTTGTGTGGTCCCACTTCCATGAGATGCCTGGAGCGGCAAGCTCGTGGGGACAGGCAGGGCGGGGGCGGGGGCGGGGGCGGGGCCTGGGGGCCGGGGTGGCGGGACTTAGCGTGTAGTGCGGGTTGGGTTCGGAGTTGGTGTTCGCGGTGAGGAAACAGTTCCAGTGATGATTGCATGGCACTGTGGACATACGCCATATATCCTATTATAATAAAACATTTAAAACACGACTTCCAGGTTTCTCAGATGAAAGCTAGAGAAACGGCTTTGGCAGCCCAGCTCACGTTGGTTGAGACCCTGTGGACGGAGGAGCTCAAGGTTCTGCGGGCGTCTGCTGAGACCCTACACCACCCACAGGCGGCTCTGACGTAGCTCCCGGTGCCCGAGCTCGGCTCCTGCGGGGGCGTGGCTCCTCGATCATTTTTACCCGGAGGCTTGTTTTTTACGAAATCATGCACACTCAGCATCTGGTTTCTATTAAACGTGGAGATGCTCACTCCTCTGCCTCTTTGTTCTTTGTGGGGCTGAGTGGTGGCCGCTCCAGGGACCAGGGTGGACGTCTGTGGGGCAGGAGGGTCTGGGGCTCTGTCCTTGAGGGGGGCGCACTGATTGATGTCTTCTAATCTCAAAGTCAACAGTGGTCCTGACGGGTGGTCTGCAGACCGAACTGGGCTGGATGTGGGGAAGCTTGGGAGCCGGAGGCAGCCGGGCTCTGCGGGTGGGTGGCCTGCCTTTCCCCGGGCGGTCAGTTGCCGGTCCTGCCTACGCAGCAGCGAAAGGGCGAGAGTGGCCTCCTGTTGTGCGTGCTCGACGCTGTCAGGGTTAGGGGTGCCCGGTGGTGGGTGGCTTTGGCACGGGGAGTGCCCGGCTGCTCTGAGCTGAGTAAACCACCTCGAACTTCCCACCCTTGATGTCCCAGACGAGCTTGAGCGTGGGCAGGAAGGGTGGTTCCCCGGTGCTCCAGCCCAGGCATCCCCGCCCAGCAGAGGGGCAGAGGGGCTGGCACTGGGGCAGCAGAGGCCCAGGGGATGCCACCCCCCACCCCTGGCTCACCACTCTCTTGAGAACCAGGGCACTAGGGACCGACTGTCTGCACTGGCTGTGACGTTTGTGAGTAGAACGTTAATCACTGCTACACCCAGGAGGAGTGGGGCCTTGCCATCCGGCTGTTCGCAGTTTCCCAGGACGGGTTCGAGTCTTATTCTGTCCCTTCAGGGTGGCATTGGGAGGATCAGGAGAGAAATTCTTGTGCTCAGTGACCATGGAGAATGACCAAGAGTCTACCTTCTAAAAAAAACTACGAAAGTATTTTAGGCCGTTGACTTGCCTCTGAGTGTGATTGGATATCAAGTATGCTCTAAATAGTACTTTTGAGATCCTGGCTCTGGATTTATACTTGTGACAGTGTTTTCATGCCTGTCAACATTTGGGACAACCAGGGGCAGGGGGGTGGGGGTCGGAGCAGGTATCGAATGATACTACAGGTGCTCATTATAGAAACGTTATTGAAAGACAGGACAGTAGCATTAAGCATCAGTGTGACTGGGCGAGGGCCCTCCTGTGCAGGGCCGTTGAACCCCGTAGTCACCGTTTCACAGGAAGAGGTGAGTTGTCTAAGATTGCACACTCGGCACCATGGGGTGGAAAGGCCACTCATCCCGCCCTCTGCAGGGCCTCTGTGTCCAGCGCTGTGTGTCTTTGTCCAGGACTCACCGTGCCGTCCTCACTCGGGGACAGAGTTCACGGTCCTGTGCTGTCATCCTGACTCTCAGCTGGCGCTGTACTCATGGGAAGTGGTACTACTTCAAGCCTCCAGCGAGTGTTAGGGAGCACTGCTGGTCTTGTTGGGGGGCAGGTCAGAGGAGTGGCGTTGCTCTCCCTGTCCCGCAATGGGAAAGTCCCCATCGAAAGCGTGGTGGGAGCCCTGCCTGCCAGAGAGCAACCTTCTGCTTACTTCTGCCCCAGCACCTGGCCAGCTCGTCCTCACCGGGCGGCTGCTGGCTGGGAAAGGCCAGAGTGGGCGCAGGCGCAGTGCGGCCTGTGCCGGGGCAGAAGGGGCTCTTGCTTGGGGAGTGAGGGCCTTGCCCCTGCCCTGTGGACACAACTACGTGGTCCGCCAGTCCTCACGTGGGCGCATGGAGGTAGGTGTTTCAGGAGCCTTCTGGGGACACGTTTGGGGTTCCCAGGAAGAGGGCGTTTCCCCTAAATGAGCTCCTGGCCTCTTGCCTCCAAAGCAGAGCCCGTCTAACTGCTGATTGGGGAAGACGGCCTGGCTGGCTGTGTGGTTCTTCCAGGGTTATTCCTGGGCTCTGTCCTGTTCGGGCCTCCCTGCGTCGGGAGCCCAGCCCAGCCCGGCCAGCGCCGGCAGGCCTTGGGCTGTCTGCTTGGACTTGGGTTCGTGTAGGTACACTGACCTAAAGCCACTGTCCCATCCTGATCTCTGCCCTTGCTTTGATTTTGTGCCCTGTTCAGAACCGGGGTGGGGAGAGGGCGTTCCCCCTACAGTCCTCAACAGGCTTGGCCTCCGGGGCCCCTGGGTAGGTCATGCAGGGGTGGGCCTGCCAGTCCCGCTCCAGACTGTGCCGGGGGGGGGGCGCCCCCGAGGGGCATTTCTGGCCCCCCGAGCTCTCCTGGTTTCCTCCAGGTTTTCTTACCCCCTCCCGCGCCCCCCAGAGAATGAGGCCTGCTGACCTCGGAAGGCAGGCAGCGTTAGAAATAAGCATTTTTATTATTGTACCGTCAACATTTTGTCCTGTTCATATATGTAGTTGGTGTTGACTTTAACAGCTGCAGTATATTTTGTGATACCAGGCTTTTTCTATAAAGGGCCAGAAAGTGAGCATTTTGAGCGTTCTGGGTCACACAGGACTTGCCCCAAGTGCCCTGCGCACAGCCACAGACCACACGCAGGCGCACTGCATGGTGCATCCCCAGCAAGACTCCGCGAACGAAGGCAGGTCGAGGGCCAGCGCAGGCTGAACCCTGTGCTGTCCCGGGCTTGTTTCCTGCCCCCCGTCAGTGGGCGCTTGGGATCTATGCATCCTCGTTCCCCCTTGACATTGCTTCGCGCCTTTGAAACACAAAGCCCTTCACGTGGACCACTGCACGGGCCTGGGTGGTGGCTGTGCTCTAGTCATCCAGTGACACGAGGACACAGACCATGGCAGAAAGTGACTGTGTAGAGACATCGGCGGGCGAGACATCTCCCATTATCTGCCGCAGGTCTCTGTCTCGTTTATCTGAGACACAGTGGATAAAAGGCTCTGCGTGTGACGGCGCTGGGGCACACAGGCAGGCGGGCCCCTTGGGGGATCTTTGGCTGACTGTGGGGCAGACCCCCACTCACAGGACAGCCCTGCCCCAGNCCACTGCACGGGCCTGGGTGGTGGCTGTGCTCTAGTCATCCAGTGACACGAGGACACAGACCATGGCAGAAAGTGACTGTGTAGAGACATCGGCGGGCGAGACATCTCCCATTATCTGCCGCAGGTCTCTGTCTCGTTTATCTGAGACACAGTGGATAAAAGGCTCTGCGTGTGACGGCGCTGGGGCACACAGGCAGGCGGGCCCCTTGGGGGATCTTTGGCTGACTGTGGGGCAGACCCCCACTCACAGGACACCCCTGCCCCAGCCTGTCCTTGCAAAGTCACCAAGAGCCAGCAAAACCCATTTCTCCATAGGGGAGCCGTCCTTGTGCTCGGATGCTGTTCTCTTCCTCATTCTCTCGTCTACCTCCGTTTTCTGTCTTCCTCCTTTTTTGGCTTTCTAGGGCCTTGTGCCTGCCTGAGGTTCCCGACTCACCCACCCCGGTGGTATCCGGTTACTGCGGAGTCTGTGGGTGGTGAGCCTCCCATACTGAGTGGCCCGAGGGGACAGAAGAGAAGTTAAGGATGAGTGGAGGCATTCCTCCAGTCTGAGGTCTTTGAAGCTAAAGGGGAAGAGGCCCTCCCCAGATGGGCACTTAACGTGCTTCTGCCTGAAGGTGGGGACTGGTGGTGGCTTCTTGGGAAGTCGGAGCTGCAGTTCTGGGACAGTGGCTTCCACCGAGCTCCTGGACTCTGCCGGCGGGGGAGCCGTCTGTCCGGGAGGAATTTCTCTGTAGCTCCTCAGCTGGGAAACCGCAGCTGTGAGTCTCGTGGTGCTGGGCAGTCGGCTTCGTCCCCCAGGGGGAAGTCTAAGGAAGCCTGCGCCGGCTTGTTGGCTGACGTGAGCACAGGGCTCTGTGGGGAGTGCCGTCATGTCAGCTCACAGGCAAACCAGCTTCTTCTGCAGGTCCCCAAGGTCTCCTGTGAGTTAGAGGGAACAGGGAGGGGAGAAGCAGGCCCGACTCGCCTTTCTACGGCCCTGCCAGGGCGCCCCCCACACCAGTGTCGATGCGTCACACACAGCCCCGCCAGCTGGGGCCAGCATTGGTGTGACCTCCGGAGTCCTCGGGTGAAGGCTGCCCGCACCCACAGTGGGGAGGCTGCAGGGTCCCCTGACCTCCTTCCCAGGGCAGGGCCCCCCTGCCCCGAGCTGCCCTTGACTCCGGAGGTGGTGACACAGGCACTCCCTAGACTTTTCTGCGACAGTCCCCAGCGTTCCTGTGCTGCAGCTTTTTGCTGCCTCTGCTGGCGTCCGAGCTGTCCCCGAGCTATTGCCACTGATGGGCATGCTCATTGATTGCTTCTGTTGGCAGGGGGTGAGCATGGGGACCCCTCACTGAGTTCCTGCCGGTAAGGTCCAGAGATGGCTGAGGCCGGGTCTCTCGCCGCAGGGTCTGCCTGAGTTGTTCCGGGGCGTGCCAGGATGTGGGGGTCCTCAAGCTCCCACCTGACTCTTGTCTGCCAATATCCCTTTTCCGAGCCTCTGGGCGACAGGAATGAGCTGCTTAACTTCTCCCAGCTGGAACACTGTTTCCTAGGGCTGCAGTTACGCTGGTTTTGGGAGGCGGGACAGGGTGCCTGCTAGACGGCCACCTGAGGTTAAGCTGGTGAGATGCTTGTTGAGCACAGATCAATCCAAGGCTTCGATGCCCCAACACTGGGTTCAGTACGAGCGGACAGAACGCAGCAGGTGCTCAGCACACCTTCCTTCTTTGCACGGGGCTCCGCGTCAAACAAGCCACACCTGATTGTGAGGGTCCCGTGGGCTTGGGTGGAGGCCTGAGAAACCCTAAGTGGACGGAGCTCTGCGGCCCTGGGCTCTGCAGGGAGCCTGGGACACTTCCATCTCTGTACACTTGGTGGCGGGATTGCACCGCCAAGCTGGGGCGCCTGGCCCTCCCTGCTGCTCTCTGTCCAGAGCAGGCGACTGTGGTTGGTTCAGACGGCCGTGGGGTCCGGGCCAAGCAAAACCCACTCTGTGTGTTGCTGTTGAGATAAAATGCAGATGTTTGTCCTCTGTGGGCCGTTGGGCCTCCCTGGGTGAGAAACACAGGCTGATGAACGCTAGTTAGAGGTGAAGGGGCCCGGCCAGGCGCGGTGGGCCTTGCAGGACCTGCTGGCCTCTGCCTGTGTGTGGACAGACCATAGATGAATGTCGATGTGTAGCACTTCTTTTTGAGGACGGGAGAATTTCTGGCCCCAGGTAGCTGGCTTTACCTTGTCACTGAGAGCGGGCAGAGCGAGGTCCTGACGCATGGGCAAAGAGGAAGGGCCACTTGTAAGCAGCTTCGGCTGCCCACCCACACAAAGAAAGGGGGCACGCTCTGGGGGCTCCCCTTCTGCCAGGTGCGTTGAGCCCTGGACCTGGTGTGGCCTGTGGCGGACAGGGAAGGAGCCGTTTGTTCGACCGAGTGGTGACGAGGGCGGCCTCCTTTTAGACGATTTCTTTGGTCTGCTGGGCTTTGTCAGGCCTCTGTTACTGGTCCGGAGGTCAAGGCTAATTCATGGGGCAGGTCAGGAATGCCGCTGTCACGGTTCTCCCTCCGGACACCCTGCTCCACCTCTTGCCATTGACACACATTCGGCTTCACCTTGAGTAGAGGCGTGTTTTCTCTTTGGATTTTCCTCTGCAGCACGCGAGCAAGGTCTGGTGGGGAGCCCGCTACAATCTGGAGATCTCCCCCTCAATGGGAAGAGTAGACTAACCTCCCAATGACCATGTGTCTGCCCGGCATTGCCGTACTGCTGGCAGCGGCTGGTTTGGGAACCGGTCTGGCTAGCGAGGGTTCAGGCCGGGGTAAGGAGCCGTTTCTGATGGCTGTGGTTCAGTGTGCAAGGCCGGTATCCCCAGCCTTGGCGTGACTCCCAGGGACGCGCCAGCTGTGTGGAGGAGGGAATACTCCATCTCCGCACTCAGCAGCCGCGTCTCCGACACAGCAGGAGCAAGCTGCTGGCAGCGGGCAATCAGTGGAGTCCACCTTCCTTCTTTTATTGGTTACCAATGACAGGAGCGTATCGGGGAGGCCACTGCCATCACAGAGGGTCCCTCAGGAAGCTGGCCGGCACTGTCCCATCTTTTACTGGGGTCGCCTGCCTTAGAGCCTGGCTCCTCAGTGTGGAGCTAATGTGGTGGTGGTGGTGGTGGATTTAAAAAATAGTCATCGTGTCTTCCAGCTGATGAGGATTTGCCCAATCACTGGGCTCTTATTTTGACACGCATAGCACAGGGCGGAGGAAGCAAGGCCCAGGCCTCGTCTGTCCCAGGGAACGAAGACCAGCTAAAACCTCCTGCTGTGTTGCCTGGCCGTGAATCTGCCCACACTGTCAATGTAGTCAAATGGTGTGTCTCTCACAGTGAAATAAATCTTCTGAGTTTTGTGGTTCATGCTTTCATATTTCACCGTGTTCCTCCTTTGTAGTTTGTGACTTTATCTTTTTTTTTTTTTAATGGCAGAACCACCGTGCAGCCACTTAGTCAGGTGGCGAGAACATTCGCTGCATGGATACTGCCGAGGCTGCCAAAGGCCTGTGCACGGAGCGGAGTGGGCCTGGCCTGCTCTGCGCTGTGTGGCATCCCCACAGGCGCCCACCGGCTGCGGCGGCCCTGCGGTCCGGCACAGGAGTGGGTTTTGTTGGCTTCTTGTGCGGTGGACAGACTTCTCTTGGCTTGTCTCAGGCTCTCTGGGTTTCTCAGAGGGGAAGACCTCAGAAGAGGAGGAGACCTCAGGGAGCCGGGGAGTGGGGGCGACCAGAGGCTGCAGCCTGAATGAGGCTGGGCCTGTTCTGTCCTGCAGCTGCGGTTCCCACAGCTGGTGCTGACATGCTTCCAGCTCGCCAGCCAGGCGGGTGGCGGGTGGCCTGGGGTTCTGGCCAGGCCCATGCTGCGCATTGTTCTCGCCCATTAGTCAGCTTGGCGCAGAATGCAGGGAAGGCACCCGGAGTCCTTTGCTTTGTTTATGTACTTTTTTTTTCTTTGTGAGGGGAAAAAAGAGCTGACTCCCTTTGAAGGGACATGAACACTGAGTTTTGTCTTCCCATCCTATTACTGTCAAACGAAAGTCACCTTCGAACTCCAGATCACACGGGGTCTGTCCTTGGCAGGAAGTGAGACCTTACCTCCTGAATGGATAACTTACTGTAAGCTCTCAGCAGACCAAGAAAAATGCCTTTTATCATGTTCTGTTTTTTTCCTCCCACTGTTTTATTTCACTTACAACCTCGCTCAGGCCCAAATGGTATCTGTCAGGGGTAATTGGCAAGCGCTGGATGCTGTGTTCTGTCTGCCTGAACGGAAAATCTCAAAGCGGTTGTCTGTGTTGAAAGAAAATATTACATTTGATCTTTTTTAATGATTTCTGCAGACACCATGCGTGTCTGCAATTTTTAGCCTTATAACCCCTTTACGTTTGAGGGGCCCCTCCCCTGCAGGAAGTAGCACTTCACAGTTAATTTTCTGTATGCGGAGAAGTGACCACAGTACCAGAGAAGTCCCTTGAAAAACACCCCGCGATTTATTGTTATTGGTCGTCTCATAAACCGGCGCTGGCTTGCAGGTCGTTACACGCCGCATCCTGACTCTGAGCTTCGCGTTTCCCGTCTGTTTCCCGGAGGACGTTGATTCCTCTGGGTGGAGCTGCGCCTGGGGATGGTGGCCGCCATCCACGTGCACCGAGATGCCCCTCTGCCGGCTGCCCCACACAGGACCTCGGGGTCCCGCACGGCGGACGCACCGGTTCAACCTGCGGTTGGGAGCAGATCGGACGGGACTGGGAGCGATGCGGGCGTGGGGGCGGGGCCTCCCAAACGGCCCTGCGTGTGTTTTCTTAGACGCACGGCACGGTGTCCGTGACGGAGCGTGGAGGCTTTTTAAGGTCACAACCCAGCGTAAGCGGACCTCCTCCGTGTTCCACACGTGCATCCGTTCGCACCGACGAGGAAACGGCTAGGCCGATGACAGGATCGCAGGCCTCGTGGGAAGTACTTACCTCCTTGCGCCAGTTGCTCTGCGACCACGAGTGATGAGTCCCTTCAGGCCTTCGGGGTTGCAGACAGCTCTGGGTCTGGGGTCAGCAAACTCCAGCCAGCCCTTGTATTTATAAAGTTTATTTAAAATGCGATTTTTTGCATTGTGGTAAAGTATGCATAACATAAAATTTGCCACATAAGCCGTTCAGTGAGTGTAATGTGTAACCGTCACCACTATCTATTTCCAGAACTTTCCCATTGCCCCAAACAGGGATTCTATGCCCCTGAAGTGGTCGCTCCCCTCTCCCCTCTCCCCCAGTGCTGGCTGGCCTCTACTCTACTTTGTCTCCGTGATTCATCTGTTCTAGGTATTTCCTGTAAGTGGAGTCATGTAACAGTTGTCCTTTGGTGTCTGGGCACGTCACTTAGTGGGGTGTCTCTGAGCTCGCCCATATTGTAGCAGCTGTCAGACACCTCGATGTACCCTGCCCCCCATCAAGGTGTGATCAACAGCTACACATTGTGTAGCCTGAAGATGTACAACCTGCTGATTTGGTCGACTTGTACACTGTGCAGTAACGATCACGATCAAGCTGGTTAACATACCCATCCCCTCACATAGTTATTGCCGTGTTTTTGCCTTTTGCTCAGGGTATATTTTCAATAAAACAGACATCAGGGAAAAGCAGAGATCTTGGTGTCTGCCTTATTGAAATCTATCTTGAGGGAAGTTCAAAAGAAAGCAACAGAAACTATGAAACCACACCCGACAAGCAGTACAACAACTTGTACCGAGAGCCTTGGATTGCACAGGACGGCTGACCGTCTCTCCGTCATTCCAACCCAAGGCTGGCTTTTAAAAAAAAAATTTATTTATGTTTAGAGAGAGGGGAGGGGAGGGAGAAAGAGAGGGAGAGAAATATCAGTGGTTGCCTCTCACAGCCCCCCCTACTGGGGACCTGGCCCACAAACCAGGCATGTGCCCTGACTGGGAATTGAACCTGTGACCCTTTGGTTCACAGGCTGGCACTCAATCCACTGAGCCACACCAGCAAGGTATGTGTGTGTGTGTTTAAAATCAAGGAAGTACATCAGAAGTGACCTTATTTCAGGGATGACATTCACTCTATTCTAAGTTATTAGAATAGTGTGTGATTAAATTTTATATCAGACCTCTTACATTTTTGTCAGTATCAAATTATTTGTGCACACCGGCTGGCTTGCTGGAATAGTGTGAGGGTTGATCTTCATCAGCAAGATGACTTCCCTTCTCTTCTGGAGACATAGGGCTTCCCCAGCCGGAGCCCAGCGGTGGGAACACGAATCAAAACTACAGTTTCTGAAAAGAGGTCGCCAAGCAGGACAGAGCAGAGGGGCTTTGCGTGTGCAAATTCTCAGTCCTTCACCCTGTCCCAAATATCGAAAAATCCGCAAGGGGTTACCATGCTTGCCCCTTGCACGAGAGGTGGGTAAAATGAAGGACAGAGCCACAAATGAGGATGCACCTGGCCAACAAGTTGATTTCAGCCTTGTGAGGCTGAGTTAGCTCCGTCTGCTGTCACAAAAATACCAGAGACTGGGTGGCTTAAACACGAGCGTTTATTTCTCAGTGTCCAGGATCCTGGAAGTTGGAGCTCAGTGTGCCGGCAGGCTCTGTGGCTGGGAGGACTCTTGGCCTGGTGTTCAGGTGGCTGCCTTCTTGCTGTGCCTCCCCTGGTGGGCGAGAGAGCGAGAGCTGTGGCCTCTTCTCTTTTAAGGCACTAATCCCTGGTCGGGAGCCCACCCATGTGACCGCCTCTAAACCTAATTACCCCCAAAGGTCCCACTGCCCAAATGTCCCATCACCCAGGTAATTAGCTCTTCAACGTAAATTTGGGGGAGACACAAACTATTACTTCATAGTAGGAACCCTGAGCGAAGAACTCATTTAAAGCGTGACCGACCAGGACTCCTGGTCTACAGAAAGTGTGAGACAACGGATTTGTGTTGCGTTGCGTCCCTGAGTTTGTGGCCCTTTGTTATACAGCAATAGAAAAGTAATATAGGGCCCTGGCTGGCATAGCTCAGTGGATTGAGCACAGGCCTGCGAAACAGAGGATCGCGGTTCGATTCCCAGTCAGGGCACATGCCTAGGTTGCAGGCCAGTTCCTGGCAGGGGACACATGATTCATTGTGTGTCCTCGGCAGAGGCAACCATACATTGATATTTCTCTCCCTCTCTCCTTCCCTTCCCCTCTAAAAATAAATAAATAAAATATTAAAAAAAAAAGAAAGAAAAGTAATATAGGTAACATTTCAAATGTTCCTTTCTGTTGGAATAAAAACATGTTGATGGGCAACATGGAGTAAGTTGTGAAAAGCACTGCCTGATGACTCAGGGAGCTGCATAAATGAAATGCCCCAGAAATTTGCCTTTTTTTAAAAGATTTTATTTATTTATCTTTAGAGAGGAAGAGAAGGAGAGAAGGAGAGAAATATCAATGTATGGTTGCCTCTCAGGTATTCCTTGCTGGGAACTGGCCTGCAACCCAGGCGTGTGCCCTGACTGGGAATCGAACCGCGATTGTGTGGTTCGCAGGCCCGAGCTCAATCCACTGAGCTACACCAGCCAGGGCTGCCTTTTCTTTTTTATTCATTAAACATTGTCACTTCTGAGGGGCCCCATAGAGAAGGGAGTGGACTCAGGCGAGGGTCAGGGGTGCTTTTGTATGCTCCTGCACCCTGGTCCTGGCCCTGGGACAGTTGTGGCCTGTGGAAGCCACAGCCCTGGCTCGAACACATTCCAGGCTCCTCTTGCTGAGAGAGATCTACCCCAGCACGAGCACCTGGCGTAAGGAGACCCATGGTGTCGTAGAAGAATGTTTAAGACACATGGGACCAAATCTGGTTGATCTTTTTTTTCTCTACAGCATGAGATATAATTATTTTTTTAAAATACATTTTTAATCCTCACCCAAGGGTGTTTTTATTGATGAGAGAGAGAGAGACAGTGACTGGTTGTCTCCTGTATGTGGCGTGACTGGGGATCAAATCCACAACCTAGGTATGAGCCCTGGCTAGGAATTGAACTCATGATGTTTTGGTGTCTGGGACAGTGCAGCAGGCAACTGAGCCACCTGGCCAGGGAGAGATACACTAAGTTTTTGAAAAGTTATTACTCAGTAAACATTGTTCAGGTGAGCCCAGTTTGCTAGGTTGTGGGGACAACTTTGTCCCCAAAGTCCCCCCATCTGCCACGGATGAAAGTGAAACTACCAAGAGGTGATCTGCTTGGGGAGGAAAGGTGGTCGATCCCTCAAAGGGGGAAGAGCCAAGAGCCCCTTCCTCAAGGGGCTTTTATTGGGTTCATTTGCACAAAAATACAGGTAATGATCCAACATTAGATAGCATTCAAAGAACTATGAGGGCTTATTATCAGTCAGGGTCAGATAGCTAAAGAGCCATAAAACTTTGAGAAACAAACTTCTTGCTTGGATCCTTATCATTTAAATGAGAGCATTCTAAACAAAGCAGATTTCAAAGAATTTTTACATATTCTTTCTAATGCCTGATTTACCCCCTGGATACCTGCCCTTTCCAGCACAGAGCTCCACCTCCTTCCCCATCATAGGTTTTCAGGCTTAAGTGGATTAGAGCGAGGAAGCACTTCTCCCAGACGGAAATGGGGACTTGGGCTATGTCACAATAGCTTGTGGACAAGGGTCCATCGCTCCCTCTTTATCACAGCCCCCGCCCCCAGTCCTTCCATGATGGCCCTCCAAGTGATCAGGTCTGGCCTAGGTTGCCCCTCTCTGAGGGGTGGTACCCGCTATGGACATCGACCATGCTTTGGGGACAGGGGAAGAAGCAGAAGCAGTGCTTGCTGCGAGAGACAAGCTTTGTCTCCTGTGGCTCGCATTTCGGAAGTCACTCACTCAGTCTTAGCCGTGGGGGGCAGTTACAATTCCTGAAACTAGGCAGGGCGGTCCCCAACACTAGGTGACCCCGGCTGTCCTGCTCTGGGAATCGACACAGCTCGTAGCTGTGGCCCTGACTGTGTGTCATCACACTGTTCACAGAGTGATTTTTAAAAGAAATGCTGATCTTTTATCACTCTTCCTTAAGAAGTTTGGGGGATTTAAAAAAATGTTTCAGAAGTTTTGCTTTCTTTGGCTTTGATGGGATCAAAGGTGGTTGCGTGTGTTTCTGGCTTGTAAGACCACAGGAGACGAGGTGGAGAAGCAGCTTTATTGCTATTGGGTTCACAGTGAAAATGAGCAATCAGACGAGGGTTTTATTCAAATTTAAAAAATGTCCAGTCATTTGTACAAATGGTTTAAAAGCCTTGAGATTTTAGGAATGTGTATTTGCAATTATTCTTCTTTAATAATTAATTACTAATATGTTTTAATCACTAAGAACATTGTTTTGATCATTAAGAATTTACCATGTAAAGATTATTTCAAGGTCAAATTTCAATGTTAATCACTGTAACCTAATGCATGTAAATCTCTACTGAATTCAATTTAAAAATAAAAAGTAAATCATTAATTCGAGCTAGCACACTTACTGGAAATTGTCTTTTATTATTCTCTGCTACAGTTCAAGGTCATTTCTTTAATCAAACCTCAGAGTTTGATCCAGAGTTGTGAGAAGAAAAATCATTCTTTTCCCTTCTTCCCCTAAAAATACAATTCTCACAGGAAAACCTCTCCCAACTTATTTTTCTCTTAATTGTTCTCATCTCATCTTTAGTGATTGGTGCTGCTATAATGCTCTTTCTTTCTTGTCTCTCTTTCTCTCTTTTGTGTGTGTGTGTGTGTGTGTGTGTCGAGGGCAGATCATGTCCCAGGCAGGAGACACTGAGAAGTCGTGCAGCTTCCCCTGTGAGTGGAGTGTGGTCCCTCGATGCTGTGATATGGAAGCTTCACAGGGTGACAGGGTGTCTTCCTCTTGCCTTAATGGGCATCCCCATTACTGGGTTGGCTGTGTTCCGATGGGGGGGGGGCAGGCACGCAGGGTATGGGTCGCAAAGACGGCTGCTAGATGGGCCCGATGGGTATAGGTCCTGACACACTGCTCATTGGTTTTGCGGCGATGGCAAGTGTCTGCCTGCCCTGTGCCTTCCTGGCTCATCTACGAGTGGGGACAGGCCGCGCCCCGACTGTGCTGTCAAGATGAACTGCACTGCGCCAGGCAGCCGGGCCTGGCCGCTGCGCAGGAGCGTCCTTCGAACTCACGCTGCAGGGACAAAGGAATGGCTTCATTTTGGCCGTGTGACCCGATCTTCCCCTGACCTTGCTGTGTGGGTTATTGGGTAAAATCTGGCTCTGAGTTCCATTTCATTCAATTTAGTGCAATTTAATTGAATTTAATTAGCTCCTTTAGGCAGCAGCCTGAAGAGAAACACGCTCCAATAGTCTCTCTGTTTCTTTTCCTAAACTGGCTTTGGGCGGGAGGGGGCGTGGTCACAGGTCTGCCCTCCCCTGGCCACGCTAGTTCTTGATGACAGTGAACTGGTCCCCTGTTCTCTGGGCTCAGGCCATGCCCGGGCACACGTCTGCTGCCTCTCCCTGGACCGCCACCCTCCTGGGCAGTCACCCTGCTGGCTGTCAGCTCAGGGCCCCGCCCCCTGGGAGCTGGAGCGGTCCCTTCAAGGGTGGCTGTGCTTTGGTGCTGCTCAGTTTCAGGGGATGTGTCCGGCCCTGGGCTGGACTCTGGGGCAGGCTGGAAGGTGGCCCTTTCACAGCTTGACACATGCAAGGAAGGCCGGGATTCTTGGTCCTGGGTATCCTCATGGGACAAATACTACACCTGTTGGCTTGTTACCATAGGCTGCGTGTTTACGAGTCCCCAAATCCGCATGTCGAAGCCTCACCCACCAGTGCGATGGTTTTGGGGCCTTAGGGAAGTGGTTAAGTTTACGTGAGCTCATGGGACTGGAGCCCCCCCCCCGCCCCCCGCCAATGAGATTAGTGCCCTTCTTAGCAGAAGGAGAGACCTGGGGGACCCCTGCCCTCCCCTCTCCCCTCCCCCTCTTTCCCATTCTCACTTTCTCTCCACCGGGTGAGGACACAACAAGAGAAGACAGATGGTGCCAGCCAGGAGGAGGGCTCTCTCCAGACCCGACTCTGCGGGCACCCTGGCTGTGGACTCCCAGAACTTTGGGGAAGAGACGTCTGTTGTTTCAGCCACCCCGTCTGTGGTATTTTTGTCACAGCAGCAGGACAGACTGGTACTTGTTTTCCCCTGTTCACCCATCTGGGTTTCCTTCTCCTCACTGGAGTTCACCCAGGGTCCCAGGGCAGGGCCTGTTGGGCTTCCCGTGTTAACGCTCCAGGGTTCCGCCCTCCAAGCCGGGCTCTGTCTCAAGTTCAGTTAATTGGAGGAAACACTAAGGCCATCTTAGTCACTTCGTGAATGTGGTGTTTTATACGACTCACTCTGAGTATTCCTTACTGAAGGAAAAACAATTTACTGTTGAATTAGCAGTAGGGGAAGGTAGCTAACATTCCTACATTGTGATTTTTGGGTTAATAATTTAGGAACAGCAATCGGGGGAACAAAAGGACAGTATGGGCTCTGTTTGGGAGTTCTTCAGAGCTTGGGTGCCACCCACAGAAAGTACTTGACCTTGGTCCTTCTGACTCTGGAGTGTTAACAGCGAGTGTTTCCCAATTTTGATGCCATTTCAACCATCTTTGTGTTGAATCAGATTCCGTAAGTAAAATACAGGGTCCAGCACAAATAACGCCCCTTGTTTGTTACATAAAAATCTTTTATTACAAACTCATAAGCATGTAATTGAGTAACATAACAACATCCCACTCAGGCACACCATAGGACATTTTAGGTGACAAGTTCAAATTGCTGTCCATCTCAGGCGAGATAGTCACGTGCCCTGCCAGCCACACTCGATGGCCTTCCTTCTGCTGGACCTTGTATGTCATTAACATACAAATGTCTTTGCTCCAAAGAAGGTTGTTCTATTTCTCCCTGTTCCCTCTTTTTTCCCTGCCACCACACCTTGTTCACAATTATCAGTAGACCTTCTCTGCCATGACTCAGTGCTAGAGAAGTTCACAGGGACAACTTCTGTGGGAGGCCGGGCACACTGGGGGAAGATGTAGTCATACAAAGTGGCATGGATTTGGGACCCAAGAGAAAGGAAGTAGATGCTGGAAATGAGGAGAAAATAAAGAAGAATGTAAAGGTAACGAGAAATGTAAGCTTGTAGTATTGCTTAGGCTAAGAGGATCCCGCCCCATTTTCACTCGGATGATGGCACGTGTGGGCAGCAGACAGGAATGTGCTAAAGGCCAGAAACACCTGTCTGTAGAGCCTGGTTGTACCTGCTTTAAGATGCTGTTTAGCCCTGGCTGGTGTTGCTCAGTAGACTGAGCATTGGCCTGCGAACCAAAGGGTTGCCAGTTCGATTCCCAGTCAGGGCACATGCCTGGGTTGTGGGCCGGATCCCCAGTGGGAGGGTGTACGAGAAGCACCACACATTGGCATTTCTCTCCCTCTCTTTCTCCCTCCCTTCCCTTGTCTAACAAATAAATAAAATTTCTTAAAAATATAAAGATGCAGTTTAATACCCCCTACGGCTGTTTCTGGGGCTTTACTTTTCCTTTAAGGAACCTCATGTTATAAACTGCCCTTGGCTACGTCACCCCATGCATACGCCAGATAGTTGTTAGTCCTATGGAATTGCGTAGTCGTGCATCTTGAGGAAGAAAAATAATAAATTCTACAGGCCAACAGCAATTTTTGCCAGAAGCAGTGATTTCCTCATCAGCTGATCCTATTTGATGATTTGCATAGATTTTATACATCTTGGATACAGTCCCTCCTGGATTGTGTCTCACTGTTTGTTGAAATAATAACTGCTATTAAGTTTCACAGCAGCAGTTTTTTTAGATCAGAGGGACATTGAGTGAAAAGCCCTCATCTCTTATTTGTTAAATGCTGAATCTGTAACCTTTTTCCCCCCATTAGAAGCTGAATACAGATGGTGTCTGAGACACGCAATTTGACATACTTTATCATTTGGATCTGAGATGAACGTCCAAGGGTTTCTGGTTGAGTGAAAGCTCCTTTTTATTACACTAAAATACAGATTATATATAGGACCTGTCACTTCCCACAAATGGGGAGCTTTTATTCTGTCTAGAGTTGATTTATTTCAGGGATAAGATTTATCTCATGGCACTGGTATGTGAATGGTGTTTTGGGCCAAGTTGAAAGAGAGTGGTACCTTGAACTCTACCCTCCTACAGTCTTCATCATTGGTTCTGTTCATGTTTCAGGTGTCCCTCTGCTATGGACTGAGTTATATTCTCACTAATCCTTATGTTGCAGCCCTAACCCTCAACGTAACTGTACATGGAAATGGGGCCTTTAAGGAGGTAATTAAGGTTAAAGGCTATGATGGTTAATTGCATGGGCCAACTAACTTGACTGGGCAAAGGGCTGCCCAGGTAGTGGGTAAAACATTATTTCTGGGTGTGTCTGAGAATGTTTCTGAAGAGATGGGCATTTGAGTCGGTAAACTGGATACAGTAAAGGGCCCTCCCCCATGTGGGTAGGACTCCTCAGTTCTCTGAGGGCCCTGTTAGCCCAAAAGTGTGGAGAAAGGGTGAATTCACCCTCCCTGCTTGAGCCAAGACAGCCGTCCTCTCCTGGTTCTTGGGCTTCTGGGCTCAGACTGGGACTTGCATCATTAGCTCCCCCTGCCCCCCAGGCTCTCAGGGCTTTGCACACAGACTGAATTTTACCACCGGCTTCCCTGGCTCTCCAGCTTGGAGATGCTGGACTACGGCAGCGGTCTTCAACCTTTTTGGCACCAGGGACCAGGTTCGTGGAAGACGGTTTTTCCGAAGACCGGGGTTGGGGCGATGGTTTCAGGATGATTCAAGTGCGTTACATTCAAGCTCACTTTACGCTGTGTGACCCAGTTCCTAACAGGCTTAGAGGGTGGGGACTGCTGGGCTGTGGGACTTCTCAGCTTCCCTAGCCAGGGGGGCCAGTTCTTGTCGTACGTCTCCTCTTGTATATTGACGTATTCCCTACTCGTTCTGTTTCTCTGGAGAACTCTAACACACGAAACCCTGAAGGGGTGCCCACATCCACTGAGACTGGTTTTCTGAGTAGAAGAGGAAGACATCAGGGACATGTGTGCACAGAGGAAAGACCCCGTGAGGGCCCAGGGAGGACACAGCCCCTACAAGCCAAGGAGAGAGGCCTCGGAAGAAACCCAACCTGCCGACACCTTGATCTTGGACTTGCAGCCTCCGAAACTGTGAGAAAATAAACGTCTGTTGTTTGAGCCACGGAGACTGTGGCGTTTCGCCAGCCCCGGTGATGAAAACTCGGCGCATACCCAGCAGATCACGGCCACAGTGCAGGTACTTAGTGCCCTCTCCCCCTGACAACACCTTTTCCTTCCCGTTGGGACTGGGAGTCTGAATAACCGAAACACGCTGGGCGTGGAGGAGCAGCGTGTCTGTGCCCAACCTCGTGAGTGTGGGGCTGTTTTCCTTCCTCCAGTCGGTGAACGAGCCCCTAGGCTCTTGTGGGGCCCCTGCCGTGAGTCATCAGCTGTACTGATTTGGTAAAGCACGTGTTACATCAACGACCCACAAAGAGATTCCTTCATGTGTATAAAGAAAACATACAAAAAGCATAAGGGGGTGTTTTCTCAAGAAAAGAAGACAAATGACAAACGATTGGGGGAAAATCTTATGTACTCTAGAAGCAGAGGGGGGCTATCTGTAGCCACAGGGATGGGGACGGCCAAGGTGCAGTTGCCCACGGCACCGAAGCAGTCCGTGGACTCCTGTGGCCGAGGGCCGGGCCACGCAGCTGAGCCCTCGCAGGCACTGCGGGGGCTTTCACTGACCAGCCTCTCAGCCCCAGGCCCGGTAAAGGGGCCTCTCCACCCTCCCTCTCCCTCGGGACTGCCCTCCCTCTTAACGAGCAGCACAGAGGCTGAGCATTTGCCGGAGCTCCGCTCCGCCGGGGCTCCGCCGCCTCTGGGGCGCCAGGGGCACTGTGTCCCCTCAAGTGTGAACTGCACCCTGCAAGCCCCACAGTTGGCCCATTTACCTGCAGCCCCGTGCAAACTGGTCCTGGTCCCGCAGCAACGACACTCGATACTCAAGAAGCAAATGGATTTCTTAGTTATTTTTACTCGCAATTTCAAGGCCTTTTCCCTTTCCTAAACCTCCCCTGGGCTATAAATTAATCTTAGTCAAAACATGCTTTTAAGAGAAGGGGACTCAAAGTAGGACAGTAATGTGTTCTTTTTGAAATTGCATATAATTTCACACGGCACAGCCTTTGAAGCGGAAACCCGAGCCATGGCGCATCGCTGTGGCGTTTCACGAGCCTCCAGGTCTGAAAGCCCCATCTCAAAGGAGGCAGGGATTCGGTTTCAAATGATCAAAACAGCCTTGTACTCTTCTTGGAGTTATTTTGACATCTAAATCCTAGTTCTGGCGTTTCTCTCCAAGTGTAAATCAATAACATTGACTCAGTAGAGTCACCAGCGCCCGGGGAGGTGTGTGGCGAGGCCCGAGGCATGGCCCGCTGGGCTCTTTGTCGGGAGCACGGGGTCTGGACACAGAGCTTTGGTGTGGAGCAGGCCACGGGGCTCAGGCTGGGTCTGCAGTGGGCATGGGGCCTAGCAGTATTGGGCTACACATAGGTTTGGGCCACTCCTGGGTCCGGCTCCCCAGGGTGGGAGGTGGGTGCTATTTTTTCACCAACAGGAAGGCCAAGGCTTCCTTGCGTTGAGTGCCTCTGGCTTGTTTGGGGGCTCCTGCCATTGAGAAGAGCTGTGGGCTCCCGACATGTCCGAGGACCCTTTTCCCCACAGGATTCTTGTTGGCAAATGAAGGGTTTGGTCGTTGTAAACCTCCTGACTCTACGTGTGGCCCTATGACAGGGTGTCAGTGGAAACGGTGGGCAGTGGCCGTGGACTGGAGCTGTGTGCCCAGGGCTACACTGTGAGGGCCTGGGCCTGGGGCCTGGGGGCTTCACTCAGAGGGTAAGAGGCAGTCAAGTGGCTGAACCTCTGAATCTCCGTCCTCCCGCCACAAGAAGACCAGTGCTCATTTGATTGATTTTATATATCGAAGGCCTACATACACTTTTACGCATCAAAATGGCTCGGCTGCTCCAAAAAGAATGCTTTAAAAACCCCAGCCCCCTCAAACGAGTCAAACCACCCTCCCCTTGGTCTTGCCTGGTGGTAGCCAAACTTACCCTGAAATCCCGCCTGATGCTCTCACAGCCCCGGAAACACTTCATGCCCGTCGTCCCCACTTTCACGGGCTCTGTTCATAGTAATCTCGTCTTGGAAAAGGAGAGACAGCTGACAGCAGACTATTCCAGCCCCTGAAGTTAAAAACGGGTCTCGCCCAGCAAGGTGGGCTGCAGTGGGGCTGAGGATGCGGATGAGGCCACGCTGCTAGCAGGAGGGACGTGGGAGTAGAGGAGGTGACAGCTCCGCCCGCTGATGTTTCCGATCTGACACCTTGGTGAGTGGGACTGAGAGGACTGGGCTCCTCTCCTGACGAGGGGCGGGAGGGGCCGAGAGGCACCGGCCTCTGGAGCCATGGCCCCAGGCACGCCTAGCCGCTGCGTGAGCTTGGCGCAGATCACGTTGCTTCTCTGACCAGTCACTTGAGGATGGCAGTTGAGCAGCCGCAAAGCCATGAGGAGTCACCTGCGTCCTTACGGCTCCCCCCACCTTGGGGTTTCCACCTGGACCCCCTGGGCCGGGGGCCCCGTGTGCGCTCTGGGCCCCATGTGCAGTCAGGTGTTGGGTGAAGACAGGCCTTATTGTTCTCTTCCAGGCCCAGCGCCGCCCCTCGGGGGTGTGGATTCATCAGGTATCGACGGGAGCATTGCAGCATGATTTAAGATGAGTCTCCACGTGACACGGGAAGGGTGAGCAAACTTTTTATGTAAAATATGGCTCTTCTTTTAGTTGAATGGCAGAGTCACCGTGGAGTTCAGCCTCGGCGGGGACCTGCCCCAGCTCCCAGTTCAGGTCCTCTGGCCTGACTTTCCTTTCTCATCCCCTCCTTATTTACATTGGTCACCAAGATGGTGTGTCAGCGTGGAAACAGGGAGTCGTACTGTTTCCTAGTATTTGAACAATTTTATGACCCTGGCTGGTGTAGCTCAGTGGATTGAGTGCAGTCCTGTGAACCACACGATCGCGGTTCGATTCCCAGTCAGGGCACATGCCTGGGTTGCAGGCCAGTTCCCAGCAGGGGACTCATGAGAAGCAACCATACATTGATATTTCTCTCTCTCTCTCTCTCTCCTTCCCTTCCCCTCTAAGATAAATAAATAACATCTTTAAAAAAAAAAAAGACGTGTGTGTAACTCTGCACCAACACTACGCTTAAAAAAAAACAATTTTATGAGGGAGTAGAACCCTTCTTTCTTGAATAGTTAAAGACCTTTCTTTCTTGTCTTTAATCTGTTAAAAAGTAAAATACTGTTAGTGGTGTTTCCAGATTTTATTTTATTTTACTTTTTAAAAACCTTATTTATCTCTTAAAATTTAATATATATATATATATATTTTTCAATTACCATTTAGGCCACTTATGCCCTCCTCCCCAGGATAACCACCCCCCCCGCAGCAGTCACCACACTGTTGCTGTGTCCATGAGTCCTTCACCTTGTTTGCTCAACCCCTCCACCCATTTACTTTATAATGGATTTTATTTATTTATTTTTAGAGAAAGGGGGAAAGAGGGAGAAAGAGAGGGAGAGAGACATCGGTCGGTTGCTTCTCACACGCCCCCAACTGGGGACTTGGCTCACACGTGCCCTGACCGGGAATTGAACCAGTGACCTTTCAGTTTTCAGGCCAGTGCTCACTCCACTGAGCCACACCAGCTGGGGCTGGTTCCAGATTTTATTAACACCCTGTATTATAACGTTTTGGGGTGTTGGGCTCTGTCCATTAAACAGTCCTTTAGCTGCCAGCTTTATATTTTGTCCCTTCCACCTTGACAGCGTTGCCCAGAGGGGACGACCTTTTCTCTCTGAAAACCATGTGCTCCTTACTCTCTCGTTATCTCAGTAGCTGCTGCTGACACCTCTGTCCATCGTTTGTTTAAACCCCCGGGAGACAAAGTGGGTCCATGAGCTTTCTGGGGCACTGGGAACTGGGGTTTGGAAACTGTGGGTGCCAAGCGACACGTGAGAGCCCAAGAGTCGTGGTGGCTGTACAGTTCCTTGGGGCCGAGGGGTGGCCCTCTTCCACCTGGTGAGAAGTGCAGCCAGAATGAAGATGGTAAAAGAGTGCAGAATTAAGAGGTTGGATGAAGAGAAGCAGAGATGAGAGGCAGAGAGAGCCGGTGGGCTGCCCGGTCCCCTCATCTTTCCAAGGCTCCCAGTCCTCAGGGGCCGGGAGGCAGCCCAGGACGTGTCTCGTGTGTCGGCCCGCACTGGTTTCTGTTACGTGTCATCCAGAGAACCTTGACCGAGCACTTTCCACTGCTCTGGAGCTGCGTCCAAAGGCAGCGTGGTCCAGGGGCAAAGGCTCGTGTGCAACAGTCCTAAGATAAGAAGTATCATTTAGTCAGCGATGAACAATTAGGGAGGGAAGAGGGCCAATCAATCAATGTATCGTAGGAGTAGGGAGCGGGATGTCTCCTGTTCCCTCTCACGGGGAGAGATCTGAAACCACTTCGCCAGGAATCAGGACGACAGGTTGTCAAGGTGAGCGGGAGACCGCCAACCAGACTTCTGTTCCAGGGCTCACTCTCAGCTTGTTTAAAAAGCTGTGACGATGGCAGAAACAGTTGCCCATGGGACACGTGTTGGGTTGGTCAGAAAGTTTTTCTCCCCCATAAGATAGTTCTTGTAGTGCTCGGTTGCCCTTAACTTCATTTGAAAAATTTTGTTAGAGTGTATTGTGACAGCTGTCACAGCAGTGTGCATTTAAAAAAACTTGCCAAAACTGGTGAATTTCTGTGCAGCCATTTCAATATTGAAGACGGAAGAAGATACACAACATTTTCAGTGTATTACGCTTTATTATTTTAAGAAAGGCAAAATGGCAACTGAAACACAAAAAAAGATTTGTGTGGTACAAGGAGAAGATGCTGGGACTGACAATGTCCAAAGTGGTTTACGAAGTTTCTTGGTACCACTGAAATTTTAGCCAAATAAGTCTTTGCCCTGGGGCTGTCTTATGCACTGGAAGATGTTTAGCAGCGCCCCTGGCCTCTACGCACTGGAAGCAGAGTGGAAGATGGCCGACCTACTCAATAAAGTTATTGGTGAAAAGGAAAAAAAGGGGCATCTTTTATTTTATGGAAAAAAGGTAATGGATTTTTTTGCCAACCCAGTACGTATTTACTACATTCCTCTGGGACAACGCGGGCCTCTGTCCTCCTGGACAGTCTCACGCACAGTCCTCTCCACACTCCCTGTGTCTGCGTGCACCTCAGGCCGTCCAGGAGAGGGGCACAGTAGATGCCCAGGTTTCCGAATTAAACAAACAACCCCCTTATTTCTTCTTAAACACTCTTTTTTCACCCTTTCTCAGCACTGAGCCCCACACTGTACTTTCTGTGATGATGGAAATGTTTTCCATCTGTGCAGGCCCCTGTGGCAGCCATGAGCCTCACGTGCTACAGAACACTTGGACTGTGCCGTTAGTTGTGCCTGAGGAGCTGACTTGCACATTTTATTTTGTTTTAATGAAGTAAAAGTTAAACTTCAGTAGCCACCTGTGGCCAGGGACCACTCCACTGGAGAGAGCAGACTGAGCCCATGCATTCTGTAACGCTGGCTTCCGGTGACCGTAAGGTGTCGTTGGGACGTTGGGTTGTGTTGTAGTGTGGTTTGACTCAATCGTCTGTGTCGCCAACTCTCACATTTCCCGTTTCAAAGAGGTCGGCAGCTGAGGGAGGCTGGCTGTAGCACCTTTTACTCAGATTCGATGTTGGCCTTTGGGTGGGACCCCCGGCCTCAGTTCGGGTTCACACTGGGTGTGGGCTCCGTGGCTGAGTGTGCGGGGATTGAGGCTTTCTCCTGTTCCGCCGGCTCCGAGAACCACACCAAATGCTGCGGGCAGTCACGTGTAACCTGGGAGGAAGGGCCTTTGCTTATCTTTCAGCTGGTTTGAAGCCCCCACTGCAGTGCGTTGGGATGGAGTAGCCGGGTGAGGTGGAGCCAGCGGCCTGCGGGGAGGCTTCCTCTGGGCTCGCCACAAAACCTCAACGTCCATACGCCTCTCTCTTCTTTGTGGACTCAAAGGATGGGCCCTCTGGGTCTCCGTTGCTACGAAGAGGTTGCTCGAAGTGGGGAGCAGTCTCTTCACTGCGTGTAATTTTTTCTTGCCATTGCCTCAGAGTTTTCAGTAAACCAAGAGCAGCCCTTCCTCCATGAGGTAGTGGACGATCTCGTGTTCCTCACGGGCTGCCCGTCCTCCGGGTTCCTTTTAGAGTGGTTTCCAATGTTCCTGTCTCAAGGTCAATTATGCTGGATGCAGCACTGGGGGCTTTGGAGATAGAACTAAATGCATGGGTTTCACGGACAACACCTGCAGGCCCGACACAGAAAGTGGCCTCTCTAATGGGGACGGGCAAGCAGGTGCCTTCTGCCTTGTTTCTGATCAGGCGTCCTCATCAGAAACTTGCTTCCTCAGTGCCCTGCTGAGAGCACAGCTTGTTTCCGATGGCCAGGTCGTTTCTGTCTTGTGCATCCTGAGCTACTCTGCGGCTGTACTGTCCACAGGCTTCGGGGTGGGACAGCATCCTCCGCCTTTTGACCAGCTGACGCTGGACCTGCCTAAAGTTGAAGGGTGAGGAGTGGGCCACCTGTTGGTGCAGTGAGTGGTGAGACCATGTCCCTGGGGGCCGGAGCTCAGGGGCAGGGGAGGGGGCAGGTGGAAGTGCGAGGCAACTCCCTGCTCCTGTCTTGGCAGCCGTTCTGTTGCCATGAGAACCTGAGGAGCCTGGCACGCCCTTGCCGTTCTCGTTACACTTGTCCTTGTATTTCATGTGACCACCGCTTGGAGGAATGCCCGGCAAGGTGCCACAGCCGGGAAGGTGCACCTGGGGACCTCTGCTTGTGCCGTCCACCACGGCAGAGCCCGTGGGGTGAGCCGGGAGCAGAGGGCCGCGGGACCTACTCCTGGGCCTCCCTGCCACTCCCTCTCCCAAGCAGCACATTTACCCTGACTGGGCCTAGGGGAAGATGGCCCTTACGGGACCCCCATTCTCTCCCTGCATCCTGACGTGGATGTCAGGCTTCCTGAGTTTGCTCACGTGGTGGCAGTTGTTCACGGAGCACCATCCCCACACCTGCAGCCTTACACCCAGGCTGCGGTCGTCTCTGGGACTCCCATGGCCTGGCTCGGCCTCTTCTGCAGAACAGCTTCTGGACTCGCTTTCTCTCCTTAAAAGCTCCCCTGCATTCCTCTGTACCCTCTATCTCCCCAGGACCGCAGGAGAATCTTCCAGGTTATTTCTAGTACGAGTTTCTAATTGGTTCCTCCAATTGCATGCAAAATGAGCCTCGTGCAGTAAAAATGGGCCTGAAGGAGCCAGAGTCGGAGAGAGCCCACAGAAAGCCCGTGGCGCAGCACCAAGCCCTGGGGTGTTTTCCCTGCTCCCAAATTCCGAGGGGGGACCGCGTGACCGTGTGCCCGCGTGGCAGAGGCAGGGGCTGGTCTGCTCCCATCTGGAGAGGGCGGGGGCAGGAGGGGAGATACCCTGAGGCCAGCACGGCCTGCAGTCCTTGTGCGTAGGCTGGAGGGCACTCCACGAATTTCCTGAGACAACAGGGTGGCTTTGGGGCTGGTGTGTGAGAGACGGGGTGTGTGGGAGGAGGGGGCGCGTGTAAGAGTGAGAGTGGGGGTGTTTGCCGCTGTAGGTTGAATTTGACCTCAAACTCCTTCCCCAGATCATGGCACTGAGCCTTCCACCTTTGAAGGGTGCTGGAGAAGATGGGTTTGCACCCCAGTCTGGGAGGTGGTGGGGCCAAGTTCTTTTATTCCCAGTGGTGGCCCGGACAGGAGGGCCTGAGGAAGGCAGGCCCACCAGCACCCAGGGCTGAGGTCCTTTCCCTGCACCGTTCCAATCCCCGTCCCTGCTGCTCTGTCCCCCAAGGCCAAGTCCGTTTCCACTGAGAAAATTAGATGGGAGTTTGTTTGTGTTTAATGGCAGGGAGTGGACAGCGACTTCTCCGTCAGCCCCGGGGTGGCAGGGGGTGGCTACACTTGCCTTTCCTCGTGACAAAGTCAAGAAGGTAGTCTTGGTGCTTGAGTGGTGAACTTGACCTTGTGCTGCTGCTGTGGGCCTGGCCTTTGGGAGCCCATCTGCAGCCGGTCACGTTCCTCTCGCTTCAAGGTGAGCTGCTGCCGCTGGAGTCCTTTGATGTTCAGACTGAAGCAGCTGCGGCCTGTGAGGCCCGACAGACGGATCCCAGTAACAGCTGGGGCCTTTGTGCGCAGCTCTGTGGTCTCACATTTCCAGGCGGGTTTCTTTCTGGAGACAATGTTTCATGAAGCACCTTTGAAACGAGAATGTGTCAGCTCAGGGACTCTCCTCTTTGAATTGTCAAGGGAAGAATGCGGGTCACTCTCTGAAGTTCTGTTTCCACGGTCCTAGGCCCACCACGAAGATGGAGATGAATGCTCCACACCCGCTTCCGGGGATGAAGTGTTAGTTGATATTTTTTCCAAAGAAGAGGGTGACGATTCTCACCTGCTTCTTTTTATCTCTCTAGGGAACTGAGGGCCGATCCCATCGTTACTGCTGACCCAGCCTCCCTCTGTGTCTCGGTTTCCTCATCTGCAGAATGGGTGTAATAATAGCTCAGGGTTGTGTGAGTTTGCATATCTGTCTGTGAAAGGGCCATAGGGATTTTAAAATGCTGTACAAATGGGCACGCCTTTCCTGCTACAAAACCAGCAAGAGGATGGGCCGCTTGTCCCTCTCGGGATCCCCTGCCCAGCAGTGAGGTGTCTTGAATGGGCAGCCGTATCAAAACTCTTCCATAATGAAGATGGCTTCGCTCTCCTCCCCCAGCCCTCTTTTCCTCTCTCCTGCTTTTGTCCAGGAAGTAATGAAATTGCTTTTCATTTCTTTTCCCTTTCCTGGTAGCCCAGCCTCACTGTTTGGAGAGGCTCTGAATGGTGTTGCCCTTGGATTTCTGCTCTTGCCATCTGCTTTTCCAATAAGGTCAAGTGAAGGTGACGTGTTGAGTCTGTACAGGTGCCAGAGTGCTGGACCCATGGGGACTGATGTGGATGTGAAGGTGGGATCCTTTTTGTCTGGGAGAACATTGCTGGGAGGATGAAGAACCACAGCGTGGACTCCGCCCAGGGCTGGTGTGGGTGGCTGGTAGTCCCCCTCTCCCTGGGGTGTGCACAGCCCCCTGCCTCCGCTCTGCCCCCGGGTCCTGGATCTCTGCAAGTCCAGCAGGGCCGGATCGTGTTCCCGGGCCCACAGGGAAGTTGCTTCCTATCTGGTCAGTGGTTTGTTCAAATGACTGACTGTGATTCTGTGATTCAAGTCGGGAGTGTCAAACTGTGGCCAGTGGTGGCTTTGGAGGGGAGCGTGGAGGGGTGAGGAGTTACCCAAATACTGTGACATGGGAACACTTTCTGTTGATTTTAATGTCATTTGTAACACGAAGGCTCTTGGCAGCCCATGGTGGCCCGATTCTTTGTGTAACATGAAGCTGCCATGGGTGTGGCTAAATGATACTTAGAAGCATGTGGCTCATCAACTGGCAACCTGGACACGCGTGTTCTGGACTTGACTGCCAAGTGATGGGAACACGCGTGTTCTGGACTTGACTGCCAAGTGACGTCAAGGGGGAATGACGGGCTCATCAGCCCAGCTGGTCTCCCTACTCTTGGCTCCCTGGCGAGTGCTTCAAAATCACTACCATGTGACAACTTTTGGTGGTCTCTGGGTGGACAAGGCAGAAAGGGATACCTTATATGGAAATCATCCTCATACTTGGCATTTTGGTGGGCTGCCTCGGAGGGGTCGCTGTTGTAGGACGCGATCTGCTCTGTCAAGGGTCGGAGGGGACCAGTAATGAGCTTCTCTAGCAACTGTTAGGTTGTTTGGGGTGTCAGACGATTGCAAGGAGAGCTGGGGAAATGCAAAAAAAAAAAAAAAGCACACAGGGAAGTCCTAAGTAGGCTTCAGCCCTGCAGCACCTTGCGCACCTGTAGTATGATAACAAAACCCAGAACTGCAGCAGAGTGCTTTGAAACAGGTGGCCCGTGAGACCCTGAAGCCACTGCAGAGATGGCAGGGACATGTTTTGAGCCCCGACTGTGTGCCAGTTGATATTGTGGGCTTCACCCAGTCTTGGGTCCTCGCCCGAGGGGTGACAGAACAACCAGGGGGACTGGCCTTGCATAAAAAATGCTGCCGGTCATTCATTAATCACACTGGTGACACGCGTTGTGACATGGAAATATACCCAAGAGAAAACAAGCCGACTTCATGAAAAGGTGCCTGGGACATCCCCATGATATTGCGTCACCTTATTTTAAGGTTTTCCAGGTTCTCCAGTAGCCACAACTTCAAAGTTCACGCTCAGTATTACCTTTGCAACTGTGCCCTCTTATGAGCTTATTTTTTCAAAATGTCCTCTTTGTGGCCTGTGGAAGCCAAGCGTGTCCCAGAATGAATGGACCTCATGGCTGTGCCTACAGATGGCAGATCCGGAGTGTGTTTTGGACTCACGGCAGCGATTCGGCTACAGAAAGAGAATCAGACCTCAGCCATTGGCTTCTCGTATCACCAGCCATTGGGAGTGAACCCTGAGATGCCTGCCCCGGGGAGGGGGCTCTTGGCTGCTGGCTGTGTCCCAGGAGATGCCCAAATATCTTCCTGATTGTAGGGCTCGCCGTCGCTGGTGCAGGGGGCAGTGTGGGCGAGCCGCACGGAGTTCAAGTGCACGAGGTTCATTCTCGTGGTTCAGGGAGAGTATCTCATCCAGCATCCTTCTGGTTCAAGGGAAGCGAGGGGCAGTTCAGTGTCCGTTCTCTGTTGAGCACAAGAGGTGGTGTCCGGGCAACTGAGGCCAAGTTCACACAAGGAGGGACCCTCCCCACCTACTTGGTAAACTTGGTGCAGGTGGTGGAACTAATACCTGGATAAATACCACTGATCACTCGGGACATTTTCTTTATATCAACATTTGCTTTAGGAGGTACTCGTGGCTCCTGGCTAGAGCCAAGCAAACAGGTATTTCAGAGGGACAAAGGCCGTCCTAGAACAGGTGTGCCCAGTGGCCTTGATGGTGCCCTTGACGGTGGTGGCTCCGGGTTTGTTAGATGCGGCCTTGAATTAGGACACTGGTCCAAGGGAAACGTGGAGTTTAGAAGTGCCGACGTTACGTTTGTTCAAGTGAAGAGTCTTTTGTGATTTTTCATTCTTCGTTCTCTATTCTGCATCGCTGAGCCTTGCAAAACATGCTCTCGATACAGAAGAAAGATCTCCACTTCAGTGCTGTATTTGGCCACCTGAAAATTCCGGTAATTGGCCTCCAATTGTCCTAAACCCGACTTTTCACCCTCTGTGGGGAAATCCCAGGATCTGTCGACGATCCTCTTGATGTACCTCTCTTTGTTGGATTTCACTCTTATTATCATTCATTATAATTTTTCAGGGTTTTAAAAACTATGATCTTATTGAAAAGAGGTTCAATGGCTACGCACGTGAAAAGGAATTGTTTATGCTTTTTAAGAATCATTTCTTTCCCCCCAGAATGTAAGGGTTGAGTTCGGGAGAATTCATTATTTTTGACGGAGTCTGGTGAGTGGGTGGGCGTGCTCCTGGGCCTGGAACCCCCTCTGCTGGTCCTCGAAGTCCGGGGCCATTCTGGCTCTGGGGGTGGGTTCTTGGGCGGAGCACACACCCTCTTGGAGCCTCCGGCCTCTGTTTCCTTAACTGTAAAATGGAGGTAAAAACACCCGCCACAGAGTTGTGACAATGGAATCAGATGACGCTTATTTAACCGTCTCTGTAGACCCTGTGGGTGGTCTGTCTGCTCCAGAGGGCAAGGGCGCGTTCCACTCACGGCTGTGTCCGATGCCTGGTACAGAGTGGGTAGAAATGTGTTATAGAATTTCCCACGACCTTACTTCAAAGGGGAAGGGTCAAGTTTAAAGATTTGAGCGATAAAGACACAAGGTAATCATAATGGGAAAAAAAATCGGACAAAGATGTTTCTGTGAGTGTGAGGCATCTAGATGTATCTTAGCACTGGGCATTAATTCTACTTATAAGTAAATTTATTGTTTCAGCTAAAAAAGTCATTTATTTTTCTAGATGATTTTTGGGAGTTTCTGAGAGAAACCAACTTATACATCTTTAAATCTTTGACTGTGTACATATGTGTCTTAAGCAGAATCGTGTTTTTTGGCAGCGAATATGTCAGTGACCTGCTCCTGCTTCCATTTCTTCTCTTTCCCCTTCCTTCTCTCTCGCTGTCTTTCTGCCTCCAAGATGAAATACTGCAGTGCATTTAAAATCCTTCTGAGAATTAAGGGTGTGGAGAATGTTATCTTCTCCAGGAAAGTTTTAAACGAAGTCAAAATAGTGTTCGTCCTTAGGAGTTACTCAGGCTTTGTGATTCCACAGGTAATTCGTGGTTTTACCCGAATCCGGAAAGAACTGGGGACACCGACATGTGTCTGACTCAGCCGGGAATGACGCGGGCACTCATTCAGAGCTCTCCTTGCAAAGGACCCAGGGCCTGCAGTGTTTTAGGGACGATCTGTGACCTGCCAGCAGATGGAGAAGGCACTCCACTCAAGTTCAGCCAGGCATTCGCTTTGTTAAAACAGGTCTTGGGGCTTCTTTCCTTCTGGACAAAGAATGGTTAGCATTGTTCTGGATGCGGAAAAGAGGGCAACTCACCAGGCTTGTGTTTTAACATTTTTATGGAGGATATAAATATATGTTATTACAGATTCTGGTGCTTATTTGCTCACTTAAAATATCTAAAGGGTTGTGTGCTTTCTTTTAACCTTTAAGAGACTGGTGATGACATGTAAGTGTGATTCCTGTTTTGTTAGGGTGAACTTTGGCTTCCCACTTCCTAACTTCCGAACCCCAGGCCGACTCCCCACTTCTTGGTGGGGTCATAGCAAGAGGTTATTCATTCAGAAGAGAGGGGGAGACCCGGCCCTCTGTGTCCAAGGGCAAACTGTCCCCCTGGGTGAGTCAGTTACCCAACCCTTCCATCAGGGTGCTGGGAAATGAGATGCTGGGGGGTGGGGTGGGGAGACCTCGCTGCGGACCACCAGCAGAGGCCACCGCAGAGCAGAGCACGGGTTCCCTTCGCTACCCAGCCTCTCCAGCGCGGGTCATCGCCCAGCTTGTTGGTCTCGTCATCGGAGCAGGTGTGAGGTGGTCTCTCATTGCCGTTTTGAGTCGCTTTTCCTGCAGCTAGTGAGGTGGAGGGTGTCGGCCACGCCTATGTCTTCTTGAGAAAAGGTCTGCTTAGGTCCTCTGCCCATTTTTTAAATTGGATTGGTTTTGTTGTTGTTGAGTTGATGATACTGTTTTTATAAAGTACGAAAGCCAGAGCCCATGTTGTTTGGGATCTCCTGTCTTCACAGGGAGGGCAGGGGGCGGAGCACTGGGGCAAGTCCTGGGGGAAGGAGCAGACTGCGGTTTAGTTTTCGGTTCCAGCTAGGGTCGAACACCGAGTTCTGCTGTCTTCACTGAGGTCTGTAGGTGAGGGCCTCTGGCCAGTGGCCAGCATGGAGACCTGGACTGCCCGGGAGACGGGAGGTTGCTAACAGGCCAGGGGTCTCCGTGGCCGGAGTTGGCAGAGGCACAGCGGGGGAGCAGCGCAGCCGTTCAGGAGGCCCCTCAGCTCCTTCTGAGCACGTCCCAGGTCAGACACAGGGGGATGCGAGGAACAATGGATGTGCCATTCGGAACGTGCAGACGCCCGCCCCATCAGCACAGACTTGACCTAAGGGGATGCAAGACGGCTTGACTTCACTTAATGAGAAAACGCAAATGAGAGACGTGGCTTCACTCTTTCTGCCACAGCGAAGGAGCCTCGTGGTCCTGCCCCCAAGGGGAGGGGTCCCAAGTCCCCCGTGGTCCACCCTAGAGGCTGACTGTGCCCAGGATCGGACCTCGGGTGGCCTGGGCATTGAAGGAAGACCCTTGTCCTTCCCGTCTCTTCCTTCTGCGGCGGTTTCTCGGAACTCTGAGCCGGAAACACTGACCCCAGCTCCAGCCCCCAAACCTCTCTGCGGCCTTGTTACCCCGGACCCTCCTCACAGCCACAGCCCCCTTTCCCAGAACTTTCCTTAAGGGAGGCCCGCCACCCAGTTATTCCACGCTCTGCCATGGGTCTCTCAGGGGCCATGGGTTTGTTCCTGCGCTCGTTTCTACCACGTCTCATTTTGCATCAGACAGTGGCAGAATGGTGGGTGGGCAGCAGCCTGTTAATCAGTGGCTGGGAGCAGGAGGTGGGCTCCACATTCTCCGATGTTGGCTACCTTGGGCTTCCCCCCACGGTGGGCGGGGAAGACTTGTTCCCCGGGCAGGGCCGTGCACAGCACAGCGAGGAGAGGCAGGCAGGGGGTGGGGAGGTGGCTGCAGAGAACCCGGATCCAGGCCCCTGGCCAGGTGGCTGGCTGCAGCCTTGTTTCCTACTCAAGGCCTCCGTCCAGTTCGAGTCCTGAAGGGAAACACGGCCAGTTCTCTCGCCCGCTGGTCGTTTTCAGGTTTTGTGACGAACCACAAACCCTGATGGAACAGTCTCTTAAGAGAAAGGGCAGCCTCCTCTGTGAGATCAAAAGGCTCCGCAGCTATTTGTAATTTGGCCGCTGCGCGGAGGGGCTGTGGGGCCTGGGCCCCGGGTGTGGCTGCTCGCATCCCATTTCGCCCGATTCTCTGCCTTGTTTGCCCAGCTGGAGTCTGTTTAGAGAGCTATTTAGATTCTCCCGCAGAAAAGAAAGCTTTCCATTCTCAGAGAAACCGCAGCGATGAAGTATGTGCAAGAGAAAAGCTTTCTGATGACTAATCAGAACCGAATCATCGACTCCCTTTCCGCATCCTGAGTGGCGAGGGTTACGCTCTGCAGCTTTTAGCAAGAGCGTGGGTGTGACTGTGGGGTGAAGTTGGTGGGGGAGGTGGGGGGACCGCACAAATGCCACTGAGATGGGAAAAGGACGGGGAAGGTCCATGGTGGGATTAGGGCGCCCATTTAAATCTGACTGGGGAGTGCCTCGCCTTTGTCACGGGAGAAAATACTAGCTGAGGACGCAAGGACTTTTGGCTCGCTCGCATGCGGTCATCAGAGGCCGCCCGACTTAACCTCTTCGTCCTGTGGGGGGCTGTCTGCAAACCCCCACTTGGAGCCCGGAGACTGTCCACGCAGCCGAGAAGGTGGGGAGACGTCCTGGGGGGACAGATTAGTGACAGTGGGCCTGGCCGCCTCACGAGATGGGTCCCGTTTTTGATCAGCTTTGATTCTTTGGAGGGTCGCCTTCACTTTTATCTGCTGCTCACAGTGCTGCCCTTCGGAGCTGCAGGGGAAAAGCCGGCTCTTCTCCACCTGTGCTTCTTGCAACATTTAACAATGTTAACAGTGTTGCCAGTGCTTGGCGGCCTTACTGTCTCCTGTGTGAATGTCCAGGACTGCTTTCTGATCAGTTGCACCTCCAACACCCCCAAATGGGGACCTGGCCCACAACCCAGGCATGGGTGCCCTGACCGAGAAGCAAACCAGTGGCCTTTCGGTTCAGAGGCTGGTGCTTAGTCCACTGAGCCACCCCGGCCAGGGCTCCTCACTGCTTTCTGACTCAAAGGAAGAATGTGAGTCACCTTCCGGCCCCCTTCTGCAGGTGTCCTCCAGTTCCGGGCACAGCTGGGCCATCTGCTGTTCATATATGGAGGCCTGTGGCCTCCTTTTTTTAAATGACACTATACCTCTATTAATCCATCCCAAGATCTCACTCACTTTGCTGGCAGCTGGTTCTCACCACTGGCTTGTGTTTCCCTCAAAGCCTGAAGAGCAACCTGCCCCAACCCTTGAATTTCCCTGTGCCCGAAGGGTTTGGGGAGAAGCAGATGCAAAGATTCTGACCTAGTCACTAAGGCCTTGCCTTTCATCAAGGCCTTTGAACGCGGCATTCACTGTTAGACTCATAGGCAAGTGGCTGCATTATGTTGCTGTGCAACTTGGCCTATTTTTTCATATCTAATGTGATAGGAACACACAAAAGTGTGTGTGTGTGTTCTCCTTCAGGAATGTGGCTTGGGCTCTGTTAGGTCAGAAAGGAACTATCTGTGCAGGCCACAGCCCCCTGAGCAGTTGAAGCAGACAAAAGGGGAGGACTCCTCAAGGAGCTGACCTGCCCCGCTCAGAAGTGTGAGGACACATGTGGGCAGCAGCGTTCACAGAGCCGTGGGACCCTCTCCTGACAGTCTGTACGTGCCCTTTGTGTGTCGGGCGCCCATGTCCGGTTCAGGCTGAGGTGGTGGCACCAGGGCAGATCCAGCCTTCCGTGCCCTGGGCAGCCTGTGTCTGACGACCTTCGTACCTGACACAGATCAGACCTTCCTGAATCCTTTGCTGCTGGGCACATTCTTTTAGAGCACCTTTGGTATACCTTTCTTCATCCTGAGGGCGTGTCTGCTTTGGGCGGACAGAGCCTGTCTGGAAATTTCTCTCCATCTCCGGAAGTAGGATGTGGAAGGTCAAGTGTGGAGGTATCTGGTGATCATGGTGCTTGATCCACTTTGTGGCAATGGGGACTGTCAGGATCGCGGTGTGGGCGGTCTGACGGCATCGGCAGTCTCCAGGAGAGAAAACGACGGCACGGGCAGCTGAGTGCTGTCTTGCGGTTCTCCCTGAAGGCCCGGGGAGCCTGGGGCAGTTTTAAAAGAGGGTCTTGTCTCTTAAAGCTGCAGGGCACAGAGTGCTAAATAAACGTCAGGATATGATTACAGAGGGGCAGAAATGCAAGAGACTAAATGTATAGCTTTAATGGTTCCTCAGTGTTAAAAAAAATTCCCCTCGAGGGAAAAGGTGGGGCCTGGAGACCTAGGGCGGTGGTGACGAGTGCCTGGCTGAGGCTGAGAACATTGGATCTCAGATGGCCTGAATCGCTTCAGATGGCACGGTGGAGGCTGTCTCCAAGACTTGGAGACAGTGGCCTCCCTACCAGGTTGTTGCATTGTGGACCCACAGAGGCGATAATAATGAATCTCAGGAGGAACCGTAGATGTCCTTGTCACCACCAAAGACATAAAGGAGTCAAGGGGGTGGGCCCAGATCCCCTGCGTCTCTGCAGTGGCAGATAAACCTGGGCAGGCGTTTGGCCACCACGAACTTATTCCGGTGACCGTCACTTCTGAAGCTGTCCTGCTGGGCGGGACTTGTTTGCTGGGAAGATGAACACACGCGCAAGCTCGGTGTGTGACTGCTGATCTGGCCAGTGCTTTCTCCCCAGTTCCTCACACGGGCGGAGAGGTCGGCCTTCAGACGGCAAGGAAAGCAGTTGCAGTCTCTGCGCATGTGTCTGCGGGGACCTTGCGCGTCCTAGCCTCCGGCAGAAAATCACTCCGCCCCACCCGTTGATGACCTCGTGTTATTCGGCCGTGCCGATCGTGGAGCGGCAAGGTCGGAGATGCCCTAACACAGGGGTCCTTAATCAGAAGGTTTTAACTCACAGGGGACCTTTGAGACCGTCTGGAGCGATTTTTGGTTGTTACAACCCGGGGACTGTTCGCCACTGGCATCTACTGGGCAGAGTCCGTGGGTGCCGCTGCCGTACTTAGGGCCGCTCCCCACCCTCCAACCGACAATTCCTTGACCTCAGATTTCAACAGTGCCCAGGAGCAGAGCAGTGTCCTGCTAAGACACCTGCACACAGAGGTGGGAGAGGAAATTCAAAGGTCGGTCACTCCATGATGTGTCTGGGGGTTAGTTGTCTGGGGCACACCAGACCTCTTTTCCTAGGAAGGGCAAATGTCACCTACTAGGTACGCAAAAATATTTGTTGAATGAGTGATTGAATGAAGGGCACATGGGAAGAGTCCCCTGTGCCAAGACAAGGCTGTTTGTGGGCGGGTTTCCCAGAGGAGGCCAGGAGCAGGGCCGGTGGGGGGTGGGGGGGACGGGGCGGGGGGGACAGGAGAAGGCTGTGGTTTCTACGGTTCACATGCTGCTTAGTCACCTGCCCACAGGAGGAGGAGGAGGAGGAGCAAGTGGCCTTCTTCGAGGGAGGAACAAGGCCTGGTTTGTGTGGTAGAATGATGGCGTGCGGCTGGGGAGGGAGCTTTTCCGTCGGTGTAGTTGGAAAGCTGCAGACACCTGCACCGAGGCAGCGTGGCAATAGAGGGGAGGAAGGAGCAGATCCCAGAAGGCCTCGAGAGGGAGAATTGTCAGCATTTGGTGGGTGAATTAGGAGCATGGATAGAGGGAGGAAAAAAAGAAGAAAACCCTCCAGTCTCCATGTCTCTGGTCACTGGAGATACAGGAATACGGTCCAGTTTTACGTGACAGATGGCGAGTTCTGTTTGGGATATTTGCCACTTAAGGAATGGGGCGTGCGAGGGGAGGGGTCCAGCTGGCAACTGAAAATGGTGAGGAGGGTCTCAGGCGGAGATGGGACCGGAGGCGTTTCAGACCGCAGCGCGAGGCTGAGCGGGTTCTCCAACCCACGCTGACACGGCTGCCCAGCCATAAAGCGAAGGTCCAAACCCAGGCACGTCTGGCTCCAAGGTTTACCCCGCCATTTCTTAACTTGCTCCCCCCCCGATTTCAGAGTTTCAAAACGAGGCTTTATTTTAAAATATAGACGGATAGCAATTTACCGAAACTGCCAGTGCAGTTACAGGTTGACCCAGCTGACAGTCCCTCTTCTGTCCTCACAGTCCTTACAGTCAGACCTGGGCATGTGCAGAACGACACTGGCGCAATGTCATTCACCATGGCCTCGTTTGACAGCGTGAGCCTTGGGAACAGCAGGAGGGGAGGGTTCAGGAGGCTGCAGCGCATCCGTGCAGCGGGCTGTCATGCAGCTGCGCAGAGACAGTCAGGGCTCCCCGTGACCTGGCTCAGAGCGAGCTTCGGGGACAGGTGGGGTGCCGCACACTGTGCAGGGCATGCCCTGGTTTGTGTGAGAAAGAGGGAAAATAAGAACGTATATTCATATCTGCTCGTACCTGCAGACGGAGACACAAAGGACCTAAGATATTAATAAAGCTGGAATGCCTTATAAGGGCAGTGGAGGATGGAGCGGAAGGGGGAGGGGGAGGAGCAACTCTGGATGGACATCTTTTAGGTGTGAAGCAGGTAAAGGTGGTACCCAGTCAGAACAGCTGAAACGTTGACACTGTGGTGCAGTTACCCATTAGTGTTTATTCACATTGGACGTTTGTTTCTGCCCCTGGAGAGATGTACTTGGCCTATGGGTTTATCCCATTCTTGCAGTTAGGCATTCGTCCATCCCTCCATCCACCCACCTGCTGTTTGTGTTCCAGGAACTGGGCTACCCACAGGCAGATGATCGAGAGAACACGTGGTTCTTGCCCTCCTAGGGACGAAGACAGACTGGTCAAATCACCCCACAAATACACTCAAATGGCAACCACGCCCCGGAGAGTGTGAACACTGCCTAAGTTACTCCGGTAGGGCAGTTAAGGGCGTGCAAGGGAAGGCTTTCCTGAGGAAGTGGCATCTGAGCTGCCGGAAACGCAGGAGGTAAGAGGCGAGGAGAGGGAGCGGAAGCAGAAGAAATCATGTTTGCCATGGTTCTGGGGTCAGAAAGAGCACAGCATTGGAAGAGCCCAAGGAAGTCAGTGTTGCTGCTGTGGGGGGGGGGGGCTGAGGAGATGGACACGTAGGAGAGAAGGGGGCGCACACCCATGTGACACTTGGGGCATCTTGAGGATGGGGGTCTTTGAAATGGAAGCAGAACCGGAGAGGCTTCCACGACCGTGGAACAACACGACCCCCTTTCAGCCTTCAGATCGCTGGCTGCTCTTCGGAGCGGGGTGGGGGTGGAGCGAGGGTTGAATCAAGGAGGCCAGTTGGAAGTGACCTTCGGTTTGACCAAGGTGCAGGCTGCTGTGGGGAGAAGGGCATGGGTTCGAGGGAAAGTGAACTCAAGTGCTCTTGACCATGGGTTGTGTAGCGGAGAAGAGGACTGTCCACCACGGATGGGTTTCCAGTGAGCGCAGCTGGAGACAGAGGCTGCCGCCTCCCAGTAGAGGGCACGTCAGGGCGGGCTGTTGGCTAGGGGCCATGATGACTGGGGGGCTGCTTGGGCGTCTGGGGAGACGACTAGCGCCCTGGACAGGTGATACACCGTTGCGTGGTGACGTGATGACTTGATTGTTCAGAGTGCGTGGAGTGACCGCAGGCCCGGTTAACACGCTCAGGAAAACCTGGCTCACTCGCCAGCCTCACCTTCCTCGTTTCTCTGCTCACCACCTTCGTCCCCGGCAGAGCTGTTCTCCACTCGGCTCTTTCCGAAAACACATGCCACGTGATTCTGGGACCCGGGTGTCCTTGGCCCCCTCCTCCAACTGCCCTGGAGGGGAAGGTGTCGTTTCCCCTCCGAGGAGCCCCTAGCAGTAGGCTTTCTCCGGTGGCATTTGGGACACGTCAACAACTACGTTTTCCTTGTCCTCTGGTCCCCCCGTGAATGCTCCTTGGCGTTTCCTGTTTCCTTTGTGTGTGTAAAGGGACGCCTTCTATTGTTGTTCTCCCTGCTGGTTCCGTATTGACAGACTGTCTCTATTTTCTTCTATCCCTCAGCGGAACGATGCCGGTAACTCGAGCCTGCCATGGGGACGCAGCCCACAGCCCCCCGCCTGGCAGCCGGGCCCCCGAGTGGAGTCTCGTCTGCCCGGCTAGCCATGCCCCGTGGGAAAGCGTGGGGTCCCGGGCAGTGCCCCGAGCAGAGCACTTTTATGGATGGACAGGAGAGAACGGGAGGTTCCTTTCCGTTCCCAAAGCAGGCATACAGTCAATGAGCATGAAGAGGGCTGTTTGCTACTTACCTGACCGTGGAATCACGTTTGGAAAGAGCCCTGCGACCTCCGGGTGACCTGGAGCCACCTGCGTGCCCCATCCAGGTCTGGCCTGGAGGCGAGGCTGGTGACTGACTTCCGACGAGTCTCTAAGGGCAGCTTGTTTCGAGAATGTGTCTGCTCCGAGCAGCACAAGGCCCATTTTGCAACGAGCGATTCTTCCCAATGTCTCTGAACAGGGTGGCGGGTGAGTCGAGTCTCATTTTGTCAGTGGTGACGTGCAGGTGTAGAGAGATGACAGCGGGGCAGCATGGAGTGAAGAACTGGACTTCCACGGGGGCCCAGGTCGGGTTGCGAACTGCCGGCCGCAGGTGTATTGTGCGGGGCCCTGTGGCGGCCGGGGGCAGGGCCTCGGATCTCCGACGCCCTGGGCTGTGACTGACCTGCAGCCCCAGCTGCTGTGCTCTGAAGTCTGTCCCTGATGGCCCTGAGGCCACACTTCCCGTGACTGAGCAAAGTGGGACTCTGCAGCAGGGCGTGACTTTGAGGGACAGGGCCCCTCTGATGTGGCCGGAGGCCTCTGCAGGTGCCTTGCCGAACTCTGCGTAGAAGCGACACAGTCCGTGAGACAGGCGCTCCCGCTCCCGACTGCCTGCCCCTCCCTGCAGGGCACATGCTTTGTGGTTCGACACGTCTCAGAGTGGGCTCCACGCCTTCCCGGGTCCTCTTGTAGGCGTATTCTCTCTCCTAAGAAATCGCTTGTGATGGGGTTTTGCTCTTCAGAAAACCCGGACGAACACATGCTTAACCAGCACACGCAGTCCCCGCCTGCCCACCTCTTCTGTGAGCCTGTGTCCAGGCCGAGTCGCACCCTGGTGCCCCAGGTCCGGTCCTGCAGGTGCCTGCCTTTATTTCCAGTTGTGGCCTGCTTTAGAGAACAGCGGAGGCAGAGGCAGGGAGAAGGCCCGGCCAATTAGGGGAGCCCGACTCAGCTGAGGCTATGAAGGTAGACGATGTGGTTTCTTAGATGTTATCAAATCTGGGAGTCATGGGGAGCTCATTTACGAAGGCTCCATCTCACTTTGGCTTTCTAGCAGGTCGTTTAGGTTTTCTCTATTTTACTCGAACCTGCAAGTCCATAGAGCTTTTCAACACTAGAAAGTTGTAGAATTCAAGATGCACTTTGCCTTTTATGAATCTGCATAATTGTTCAATAGCCAAGTTCTCGCTGGCATTTGAGAAGTCTTGGGTTGTGTTCACCAGTCCCTACCCCTTCCCCTGGGGGGAGGTGGGTTAAATAATTTTGTTTGAGTACATGGTGCGCTCATAGCAGATATTGTCACAGGATTTCAAGAAATAACTTTTAAAAGAGTTTCCACACAACACAAATTGTTTCCAAGCTACTACTATTAACATTTCCAGTAATTATTTTTATAAAAGAATTTTCTTTCCAAAGGCAATTTTCCTTCTAAAAGCAGCTCATTGCCTTGGTAGCTCTGCTCAATTTCTGATTTAATGGAACCCAAGCTTCACAGCAGTCGCTGCTGGTATCCAATAAGGTCATCTTGCCTTTGAGTTGGGAGAATAGACCCTCAGACATCGGACTTGCTGCACCTAGGAAGGTTCATTGCCTTCCAGAAACAACACGTATGCAACCAGGACTGACCCTGTCATGTTAGGGTCCTGGTTCGAAGTGAAAATGGGGCTGCTTGTTGAAAAACTGGGGGAAAGTGCCATTAAAGACGCTAACATGGGAAGCTTTCTTCTTTATTTCATTCATGTTGTCTGCTCGTACGCACCTCCACGATCCCACTGAACCACTTACAAAACACAAGGTCAGAGGTAGAATCGAGCACTTCAAGGCAGAGACAGCAGAGTGTGCAACCAACCCTGGGGTCCTCTGTGTTGCGGGGCCCTGGGTGACGACATCGTTTGGGCTCCTTGGAAGCTGGCCCCACAGAGAACTCACCAGAGAGTCAGTAGGCAAGAGCCAGAGGGCAGGTTCCCTTTTCCTCTCTGGGCTTGCAGGGGCAGGTGTGCACGGGGTCACGGCAGCCGCTGGGGGCCTGCAGGACGCTGGGTTCTTCAGGTGCGGGTGACCTCCCCCCGTGTTTGCGGAGCTCCCATTCTTGTGGTGCAGGAGGGGAGACACACAATAAGCCAAATAAAGGAACAGATAGGGTGAAGCCTGGTGAGTATAGAAGGGCGATGAAGGAAACCGAGTAGAGAAAGTGGTTGGTTGTGGTGGGCAGGGCCTTGACAGTCACCAGCAGAGTGGCCAGGGAGGGCCTGGCCCAGGAGGCAGCGTTCGGATGGAGACCTGAGGAAGACCCTGGAGGGAGCAGCCTCTGGGGCAGAGTCTGTGGCAAAACCAGAAAACCCTGTTCTTCGCTGACCTTGTGTGATGAGCTTTTGGCATCACTTTGGCTTGTGCAGATCTGAAGCCTCCTTCTCCTCCTTTTTTTAGGTAGAAAAATGGACTTTTCTGTCAACTCAGTTAAAAGTGACTGGATGTGGCCCCAGCCCCAGAAGTGGCACAGACGTTCCTTAGGAAAGGACATCTCTTACTAATGGCCAAGTTCAAAGCAAACTTTAAAATATCCAATCGATTTCTCATTTATAACATTTTGTTTTGTAAAAGATTTTATGTCAGTGATGGCAGAAGGAAGGTGCCAATAGTACAATAATTGGTGTATAAATGGAAAGTTAATCAGGCACCTCCCTTCGCAGTGTCCTCTCCAAGGTCGGAGTGTGACTGAGGCGGAGGGAAGCCACGTTTGCAGGGGCTGATGACAGGGTCCCGAGGAGGCTCAGCAACCCCGAGGCTCCTCCTGGAGGCCGGCATGGAGTCAGGGGGCTCTGGGAGCTTCCGAGGGGCAGCACGCCAGTGTGCCTTTGGCTCCGTTAGATGGGAGGTTGACTGAGAGCTCGGGCAGTCTTGGGTTTCGGCTAGAGCCGATCCCGGGAAGACTCCCCCCGGGAGGTATAGTATCACTGTTTTCCAGCTCACTCGGAAGATGTATTACATCGCTCACACTCACTTCGTATGTGGGTTGCCAGACGATTCTTCGGTTTCATGCAGACAACTCTCTGCTCTCCTGGAATGTCCATGAACTTGGGGGGAAGCAGCAGTCAAAGTGGACTTGACTTTTGTCTGGAAGTGTGCACCTTGTCCCCTGGTTTTGGTGAAATGAGGCAGGTGTGCGAAGGCCCACTTCCCACAACGATCTCTGTTCACACATTGGTGATGCGTTTCTTTAAGACATCGCCATGTCTCACCTGGAGACAAGGTCCGCTTCCTTGATTGGCTGCTTTTGGAATTTAACAGAACTTCAGTTGAACATGGACTCTGTTGCTCTAGAAAATGGAATGTGAAAATAATCCCCAGTTTGTCCCTAAGCTGAGCTGAGTTCCAGAACAGCGTGCAGGTAGCCCTACCTGGATCACCTTCAGAATACACTTCCTCTTTGAACAAGAAAACGTCCATGAAAAGAATAAAGGCAGACAGGTGCAACCATGTTGTCCTTCCAGGCCCTCACCTGTCCGACCCTCACCTGAGGATGAAAAACCCTCCATGTTACAAAAATACCTGCTAGAGCGCAGTCACTGGTTTACAAGGCAAATTCTGAAATCCTCGCAGGAAACTCTCAGCATCTGCAGGGTCAGTGTGAGAGGAGTATATTCAACAACCGGTCGTGCCAACCACTGGTGTTTCTGTACTCACTCTGAGATGGACTTCGGAAGTATTTAAGTACGTAAGAATTAGCACGCATTAGCCTCTGTAGTTGTTGCAAGCTGAATAACTTTTCTTTTTCTTTGCTCCTTCTTTATAGGAAATGCGAAGTTATTAAGTTCATTGATATTTCCTGAAATGCCATTGTCAGTTCCTGTTTGAAGAACCCTGGGGGCGGGGTGCTATGACACCATCCCCGAGAGGGTTCACTTAATGACTCCCCTGCTTACGTTTTCCAGGATATTTCGCTCTTCCTTTCCTATTACACAGAGACCCGGGGGGGGGGGGGGAGGGTTAGGTCTGGGATGAAATGCAAAATTATGCACAGCCCTCTCCTGGTAAGCCGTTTTCTTCCCTCCAGAATCTACCGTGACTTTTGACAGGCTGTCCCTGATGCCTGTGGACACCGGAGACCAGGAGGAGGCCATGCAGGAATGTACCAGAGCTCCTTGCCCCTGAATTTCCGCTTGGTTGGCCAACGTTGGTTAGGAATTGGGCAGACAGCACATTCAGATGATGTTTTGGGCACAGAAAACGAAGGGAAACCAGGCTGAACACTCAGTGTGGACCTGTGCACTTCAGATACGAAGAAATCGCATTTTTAAGTTAAACTGATTTCAGAAACTTAAACCAGAGTGACTTCAGTTGGATTCTCAGGCCTCCACCCTTCGCACAGGGGCCTTCTTCCCTGTCTGCGTGTCAGGGGTCTGGTGACGAACACACGCCCATCTGAGAATCTCTATAGTGGCCAGAAGCTCACAGATACAAGCATCTGGGACCTTTTATTTCTCTGCCAGATGTCTTTCCAAGGACAAACACACGTAGTGTCATCGGGACACTTAAGATCTTAATTTTGACTCTTTTTCCTGTCACAGAGAATAGTTCTAACCACTGGAAAACTACCGGTTTCTCCAAGAAGCCAGATCCTTTGGAAAGGATGCAAAAACACTAAAAATAACAACAAAGCCGGCAATGCAAAATGGGCTAAAAAGCCTGTGTGTAGGTCCATTTCCCTGGGCTATTTTTGGCAGTGGCCAGGACAGAGCCTTGAAAGTGGGATAAGTATGATTTCAGTTCCACTGACACATGACACAGCATATTCCGGGCGGGGTGCGTGTCAGATTCCAGTGCAGGGGGTCTGGCTTTTCCGGCAGCGGCTGCCTGGCCACGAGCCACACTTGGAGAGCATGGTTGTGCTGGGCGAGTGGGCCTTGCTCACCTGGAGACAGTTCCTTGTGGCCCAGGCTCTCCACCTCTTCTTCAGCCATCTTTTCTGGCTCTACTCTTGCCTTCAGGAAGACTAGCTCTAAGGGCCAAACCCCGATCAGATACGGGGAGGAAGGATCCTAACGCCTACCGACTTGTGAAGGGCCTCTAGTCTTCTCTGCTTCTCTGTCCTCGCTTGGCTGGTCATAGGAGACAGGCCTCTGCCAAACAGCCACCAGGCGGTCTGGCCAGGACCCTGTCTGGATGGCTCGCCTTGGGGAATTCCCGGCTGGGATCTGGCCCCAGGGCAGCCAGCTCGGGAAGGCTAGTGTGTCAACGTGTTAAGAGATGGGCCGTGTCTCTCTAGCACAGATGGAGTTAATTTACTCAGGAGACTCAGGTGTCTAACCAGAGCTGGGACCCAGTGCTTTTCCACAAGAAATGTAACTACAGGAAGGCTGGAGTCTCCAGCTGCAGAGAGTCCACACCGCTCGAGGAATGAGATCACAGTGGGCCGTGCAGTCAGCCAGGAAACACGGGCGTCCATGTGAAGGTTTCAGTCAGAGGGAGGCATGCTCCCTGCAGCGGGCTGTTAAGTGGGAGCCCCGGAGAGGTGCGGTTCACCTGGGACCTCTGACTGTGACCTTATTTGGAAAAAGGGTCTTTGCAGATGTAATGACGTCAAGGAGCTCAGGGCGAAGTCATCCTGGGTTAGGGTGGGCCCTAAGTCCCACGGCAAGTCACAAGTGACACTTGTTCCTAAAAGAGAGGGGGCGCAGGCGTGTGGAAAACCTGGCCGTGTGAAGAGCAAGGCAGAGGTTTAAGTTATGAACTCACCAGCCAAAGACCACCAAGGCCCACAGCACCTGGTAGCTTCCATGGCTGGCCAGTCTCCTCTGCCAAGGCCTCGCTGGCCTGGCAGCTCTTCTTTGCCGTGAACCCGCCTTTGTACCCAGTCCTGACAGTTTTACATCTTAACTCTCAGGGTGAGGGGCCCCCCGATTCCCCCCGAGGTTCTTCGGGAGAGTGACTAAAGTGGAAGACACACTTCTGAGAAAGTGTGTCCTGCCAGGGTGGAAAACACCATGCTGGATTTTCTTGCTTCCGTGTGCATTTATTTTCCCGGAGACCTTGCCCGCTCTGCCTGGTTCCACGAACTGTCTGTTTTCCAGGAGACTTAGTAGTGAAATTAGTGTGATTTCTAACCTGGTGTCCAGAGTCCACTTCATCAGCAATCATAGGGACTGGATGAAAGAAAAAGCAGAGACACAAATTATCTAAGGTTGGGTGGAACTATCTCTCCAGGGTCAAGGCCATCCTTCCTGTCTCCTTCAAAGAAGATTCTGATTCCTAAGTAAAAACTGAGTTTTTCCAAGGAACACATTCGTGGAAGGTGGAATGTTTGCGCTGACTCTTGGAGGATGAATCTGAGTTGCTCTCCTGGTGACCAGGCGGGTGGAGGGTGGTGGGCATGTGCGTGCCGAGGCTTTGCTGGGGCTGAAACATTGGCTGCAGCAGGAGGGAGGCTGCCAGGAGGGTTGACCAGGAGGGCCAGGCAGACACACTGAGCAGGCCTGCCTGTTCTTAGCTGGGGACATGGAGCCGTGGGGGAGGATTAGGCATGGGAATGGCACGGTCAGATGCGAGTTTGGGTCAGAGCCCTTGGGTGCCGGGCAGAGATGGGTGGAGCTGCGAGGAGGGTGCGGGAGGCGGGGCGGAGAGCTGATGGGCTGCCTGTGGCGGTGAGAAGTGAGCATCCGGTGCGATCTGATCTCGGCTGCCAGGTTTTAGAACACGCCGTGTCTCGACTCACGTCACTTTCCTTTTTCCATCCACCTTTCAAAGGTGTGGGAAGCATATATGGGATGAAAGTAGCGAGGTGTGTGCAAAAGTAAGTCAAATTGTTAGGAGCATCCCACTAAGAATGGCACCCGGTTATCCTGAACAGGCCAGAAGAACTGAGCTCACCCGAGGCAGCACTGGGTGGGAGCAAGAGAGGCGGGCGTGGAGGGGACAGCCTTCCCCCGGGGCTGCCGCCCCACAGGGCCTGGCTTCTCCATCTTTATAGGAACCCGCAGTCCAGCTGCCCCTTTTTGTGTACAATTAAGCCAAGGCCAGTTACCAGGCACCTCTGGAAGGGGCCTCCGGCCTCCGTGACTCGTGCTCAAAAATAGAGAATGAGGTCAGCCAGTGACAAGAAGATTGGCCACAGCCTCCCCAGGGTCTCAGCTGCAGTTACTGTTAGGTGGCTTATGTTCCTGGTGCCCATTAAAAAATATACAGGGATCGTGGAGAGCATGTCCGGGATTTCTTTGCTGTCTGGTAGTGGTGGTTTTTTTTTTCTATTATCATGCAATTGGAATTATTCACTGACGTGAACTAATTAAATATTTGCCTTTACAAATACAAGGAACTTCCCACCCATGCTCTGTTGGTGGTGCCTGCTTGTGCCTTTCCTTTCTTTTCTTCTTCTTGGTCATTTGCACACACAGACTGAACCCTGAGCTTGGGAACCCCTTTCGCCCCCTTTCTCTCGGTCTCTCTCTCTGTCTGTCTTTTTGGTTAGCTGAGGTTGGGAGGTAGAATGCTGAGTCAATAGAAATTCACTCTGTGCCTCGAGGCTCTTTATGAAGGTAATTCTGACCTCCAGCCACACACAGAATGTCGGTAACTTGACCTCAGTTTGATTTCCACCGAAGCTGTCACTTAATGCTCCTAGAGAGAGCAGGGGGGGGGGCGCGTAAATGAAGAGGGTATATTTCTGGTTGGCAAACGAAAACAGAATCAGTAACAGATAGTTACTGAAAATGACTCCTTGCTCAAGTGATAACAGCCCGGACGGTTTCTTTATTTTTTGTTTATAGGTGTGTGTCTCGAGTGTCCGGGGTCCCAGTGCACACAATTCGTAATGACTTTCAAGTTTGGTTATAAAATTTCACCTCGCGGGCTAATGTTATTTGTATGCAGAGAAGTCAGATATTCACATACTTATAAGGTATGTGTTTATTAATAAATGGCCAAGATAAAACATAACATTTTTTCTTTGATTAAAAATGCAACACAAACTTATGGTAAATTAGGAAAATGCGTGAAAGTGCAGAAGCCACCTGGGACCCACCATCTGCAATTACCCTGTTTCTCTTTTTCTATGCGGGTGCAGACTCATTGTGTGCGATTGTACAGGTTACATGATGTGTAACTCCGAATTCTGCCTTTTCCCCTTTGATGGGGCTGTGTGAGTATTTCCCGCCCTGTTACTGAGCATTCTTCATTTACACCAGGAGTAATTAAGGCTGTCATCGGTTCATTTTGGGTAATCTGATCCTCGGGAAGACTAGGTTTTGGGGGCTTCCCAGACCACGTTACGTAAAGGATCCGTTCCACCTCGCTGATGAGGTACAAAGACATCTATATTTCCTCTACAGGGAGAGAGACGTTTTATACGAAGAAAAATATAGCCAGGTGTCTGCTGCTGCCTTCCTTCTTCCTTGGCCCCTGGGAACCATGGGAAGGGCCAGGGCCCACTCATATGACTGGCTGAATGGGTTGGGGAGGTGTGAGAGTCCCCAGCGGGTAAGTGGCCACATAACTCATGATCCCACACATCACCGCTCGGAGGGTGAAGGAGGACGCTGACCGTCACGATGCCATGTCAACAGGAGCAGACTGGGGCTGTCCTGGGCAAGTGGGGCGATGGCCACTCGGCCACAGGCTGCTGGCCCAGAGACAGCTGGGTGCAGACCTGGGGCACGGGCAGTGCGATTGCTCTCACTGGGGGCCATGGTGCCAGGGCGGGCTGGGGCTGCCTGAGGCAGGGGTGGCAGGGTCGCTGGCCTATCGCAGTGTGGGGGCACGAGAGAAACCCTGTTTGAAGGTCAGTCCTCCCTCTTCCAGTCTGATCGATCACCCTAACCCTCTGTAATTTCTCTGGGGGTGTCGCATTCAGAAGCGTTTCATTTAAATTCTTCTGCCAGAGCCTTCTTTTTGGGAAGCCAAGTCTGCCAAAACCGGGGTGAGCAAGACCGGCTTTATGATCATGGCCATTTGTTCTTCGTTCGTCTCTGGAAGTCACCTTTGTCATCCTACCACCACCCTGTCATTATCGAACACTGTGTGCCTGTGCATGGGTGAGCATGCTTGTCTGTCAGCATGTGCACCCACGTGTACACAGCACGCACCGGGGCAGATCAGTCTGGCCCGAGTCCCACTTCGGTGGCCTGTCCCCTGCGTCCCCTGGGTGGTCTCAGGCGGCCTGTGCTGGTGCTCAGAGCCAAGAGGAAGGTGCTTGCTGAGCAGGAGATGGTGGCAAAGAGCAATTTCAGAGCCCTGCCTACGAAAGGCGGAGGAGCCCGGGATGGGCTGTGACAGGCAGGGAGCTGAGTGTGCTCCCAACGTGCCCGGCTTCTCTGTGGGCAGGTGCTGCGCAGGGCAGGGCCGCTGGGTGCGGGTCCGACGGAGGCGTTGTACAGGGCCGGGGGGCAGAAACTGGGGCTGCAGAACAGGCCGCGGGGCCCCCCCAGCTCTGTGGGCACACACTGTGAGCCGGGGGGTGCTGGGAGGCTGCAGGGGGGTGGCCTTCTGGACATTTGGGAAGGAGATGAGGGAGGACAAAAAGTATCAACGGTAGTAGCAGTGAAACAAAATTTTTAATTAAAAATTTTGGAAATATTTACTCATCTTAATCTACAGGTTTGAGATTTTCCCAAAGAAGGCCACCCGGCCTTCAGGGCGTGTGGCAAATGGTAAGGCCCGTGTGGTTTCAACTCCTCTCTTTTCCTGACTACGTTCACGGAATAATTTAATGTTTCTAGTCTTTGCTTTCAGAATAGTCAGCATACCTGCCTTTCTCATTTACCCAAAACCTTGAGAAGGACACGCAGAGGCCCAGTGGTTTTACTCGAATGGGTCTCACGAGAGCTGGTGATTTGGGCGGTCATCGCCCCACCCACCCAGAGGAAGGGGGCCGTGGCCCTCCCTGCGGTCCCCACAGACTTCTCCACGCTCGGGCCCAGGGGTATTCGCGTGCTCTGCTCTCCTTACCGTGGGAAGGACACGCGCGGTGGGCGGATTCGCAATGTGCCGTTTGACATCCTCAGTGTATCAGGATGCATTCAATACAACGCAGTCCAAGGCTTCCACAGAATGGTGTTTCTTAGTGGTGCTAGGTGGTCAGGCGTCTCCCCCTCCTCTCTCACTCACACACACACGCACGTGCACACACACACACACACTCTCTCTCTGTCTCTCTGACACACACATTCTCTTGCACACACACTGTCTCTTACACACACACACACTGTCTCTCACACACACACACATACTCTGTTTCACACACACATTCTCTCTCACACACATACACTCTCACACACACACTCTCTCACTCACACTCTCTTACACACACATACACACTGTCTCTCACACACACTCCCTCACACACACACACTCCCTCACATACTTTCTTTCTCACACACACTGTCTCTCACACACTCACATGCACTCACATGCTCTCTCACACACACTCACACACACACACTCCCACGCACTCTCTTTCTCTCTCTCTCTCTCTCTCACACACACACACACACACACACACACACACTCCTTTCCATTGTCAGCAGAGACAAGTTTCTGTGTACAAGTGTTTGAAAAGTGTTATGAAGACCCGAATTTAGAATTTTGCAGTTTCATTTGCTTTGGTTAGTTTGTGAGCCTGATCTTTGAACTGATTTATGTAAAGAATGTCATGGAGAGAATGTTTAAAATTACTAGGACGAAATTCACTTGAATGCACTTGAAAGTACTGTTTCCGCACTGCTCTGCTCCCTGGGGTCAGCGAGGGGTGGGTTCAGGGAAGTAGTTACAAAAATCAGAGAAGGGAGCAGCCCGGCGCGAGTGTGGCCGATTTGGAATTGCTGACAGGATATTGTTTTATTTCTCGAGCTTCGGGAAATCATCATTTACAACAGGAAAGAACATAGTTTGGTTTACCTTTCAGGGACCTTCTGTTTTAAATGTGGGACTTTGTTTTGTCTTTCATAAATAGAGACAACAGAGGAAGACATTTCCAATGAGACATGTGCCAATTACGGAAAGTTCTGATACCAATATGAGACAAATTATGGAGCATTCTTCCTCCCATCATGCTCCTGGTGTCCCCCAAACTCAGCTCAGTGCCCAGGACACGTGAGGGGCTCCGTGCAGTGGCAGGTGGGTGACGTGTGTCCTCCATGTGCCCGCACGTTGCCCTGTTTCTCACTCGGCTGGTCACTAGGTGTCCCCCTGTGTCCATACAACTCTCTGTTAATCTGCGTCCTCGTTCACACACGCCTGTGCTTGGGCAGCTCCCTTCCCCCGGCGCCGGTTTCAGGTGCTCCGGCCGGTGTGTGCACGCAGAGACGCAAATCAGACAAAGCCCGAGATGTTCGCGTGAACTCGCTGGAAGAAGAAACAGAGGGGCCATTCTCCTTTCTCCGGGATGAGAGACGTGTTCTTCCCTGGGTTGGCAGCACTAGGAAAATTTTACAGTCAGCGAATTTTTAAATTAGGCGACACAGACCTCAGTTGTTTGTGTGAATACTCTCCTGCCTTCCCCGCCCCTCCCCTTGCTTCCCTTGCCCACTCTCTTCTCCTCCCCGCTCTTCCTCCTGTTTCCCCTCCCCCCTCCGCCTCTCCGGCCCACGGGTCCTGACCACACGCCCTGTAATGTTCCCCTGTGCCGTCGCACAGAGACCCCGTGTTGTCCAGGCTGCCAGTGCTTCTCTGTGATTACGGGGGGCGGGGTGGGGGGGCAACATCGGCTGTCGTTGGATGGACAGCACCCACTCTGGTCACCCTGGGGACCATCGGTGTCACTGAGAAGCTGTCGCTGGGTGGGTTCTCGAGGGTGTGTGCCGTAGTGGGTCCCCTCTCACACAGGGGCGGCTTGCTGGGACCTGGACAGACACAGTGGAGAGGGCTGAGGCCCCTGGGCCTCCAACGTGGTTGCTTCTCCCTCCGAGTGCCAGGCCCCCCTCTGAGCCGCAGCCCTGGGAAGCGGGACTTTTCTTGGGGACAAAGTCACTTCCTTGAATCATATTGTCTTTTCCTTTGATTTTGGAAGTGGTACACTTCCATTTTAGAAAATTTGGAAAGTACAGAAAGTATCATGAAAATACTAGTTCTTGCTGTCTTACGTGGACAACTGAAATCATGCTGTTGTATAATTTTAGAACCTGCTTTTCGTATTACACCATATCACGAGCATATCATTAAATACTCTCCAAAACCCCAAGTTTAAAAAAAATTTATTTTTCAATTACAGTTGACATTCAATATTATATTAGTTTCAGATGTACGCTATAGTGAAGAACCTGCATTTTAATGGCAACGTAACTGTTCCATCTTTTGCCCGTGCTTTGCTTTATTTAATAATTTTCCTGTTGATGGACACGTGGGTTGTTTCAGAGTTTTTACTTTCAGAAATGGTGCTCAAATAAATATTATTAGATATGCATTTTTTTTACCTTTCTGATTATCCCCTAGAATACATTCCTGGAATTGGAGTTAATGGGAGGGCAAATGCATTCTCGGTGTGGAGGCGAAGCACAGCCCTTCTGGGGAAGAATTTTCACTCTTGAGGCTGTGAGCTCAGGGCCAGAGCTGGGCCTGGGAGAGTGTCTGCGTTTTGCAAAGAGTTCCACCCACAGAGTCTTTTCATAGAAGACAGTGTCAGCAGCAGGAGGCCCCGATTACTCTGCAAAGGAGTTGCTCTGCTCCTTGCCTTGCACCATATCATTTATGCCCTGAAAGTTGAGACTCTGGGGGTTTTTGTCAGAAAAGGCTGCTTTGATCACTGTGGGGTGGGAAGCTCAGTCACCGGGTACTTACAGGTCTTCTGCTACCCGGAGGGACCCGTGGGGAGTCCGCCGTGCAGTACTAAGGGCGCCCATGGCTCAAGCAAGCACTTTATGCCCGTCGCCCTGGTGGGTGTGCGGCGGTTGGTGCACGGGAGGCTCGTCCGGGTGTGGAATTTGGAATCCCAGAGGGGGCTGCTGGTGTGGCCCTCATCCCTCAGCCTTCTTTCATCAGTCAGGGCCCATTCTGTCCCCTTCTCACAAGAGATCCTACACGTAGGGGTTTCAAAGCATCTCCGTGTCAATTACTATTGAGAAAAGCTATTTCTAAAAAAAGTTTTAAAAAGAGGATATTAATTTAACATTTTAAAACCTTCTTGAAATAAAAATCAACTTATTTCTAAAAGTCAACTTTTAATATACCTCTTAATATTTTTCAAATGGTGTTCCTTTTTTAAAAGATATTTTATTATTATGCTACTACAGTTGTCCCAACTTTCCCCCTTTGCCCTCCTCTGCCCAGCACTCCTCAATCCTCCCAGCAGTCCCCGCCCCCTTTAGTTCATGTTCATGGGTGGTGCATGTAAGTTCTGTGGCTTCTCCATTTCCCATACTGTTCTTACCCTCCTGCCACGGAATGGGGGAGGATGAGGGAAAAGGTGCAGGGATTAAGAAGCCTAATTGGTAGGTTCATGTGATGTTTCCTTTTTAGAAATTAAATTAAATATGTATTTCCTTCCTGAAATATGAAATGCTTCCATATTTTGGGAAAAGGGCAGAACATTTACGATGAGCAAGACTTTCTCCTTTTTCTGCCTTGGATTTCACAAATTACAGAAGGCATCACTCAGAAACAGCACGAAGGAGGAAACAGGAATTCGGTTTGCTAGCCCTTTCCTGGCCTTCCGGTTTGTGTCCTGACCGTCAGAGTTCCCACGTTACCCCAAGTTCGTTGGTGTGCCACAGTACTCCTGGCAGCTGCCCTGCCTGTGCCCGGGCACTGTGCAGGCAGACGGGTCTGGGCAGCATGTGAGGGGCACTCGGCCTGCAGGAAGGCCCTCCTCCCTGATGGTAGGCGCTCGGTCGCTCCCATACCCTCTGATGCTGAGGACTCTGCAGGGCCTCTGGGCCGCTCATGGCTGGGTTCTGCCCAAGTCCGCCTCCTCAGAGGGCCTCCATCAAATTCCACTGTGTGCTTTCAGCTCAAAATCTTTCTGTGCGGAAGCTGTTGAGGTGTGGAAAGGACCCTAGTGCTGTGGGAGCCTCCAGTGCTCCGCCCCGCAGGCCAGCCCGGCCGCTGTGGCCCAGCAAGGCTCACAGATGGAGGTAAGAGGCTCAAATCACGTGGTTGGTTGAGTTAATTCCATATATACCACAGAAAGCAATGAGAAATTGAGGGGTAATGCACACACTCAGGGCACCTGTGGGGTGCAAGGACCCCACTTCCAGGGTTCTAGAGTCCTGGGCTGCCTGTGGCTTTATCTGCTGTGTCAGCCTTCACCGCCGATGACACGGTGGCAAGGACTGGAGTTGATGCTCAATGAGGGCTTCGCAGAGGAAAGGTGGCGATAACCAGCACACACTTGCTCGGCCGGAGATTGGTGCAGCCAGTGGCCATGGGTCACCGATCGACCAGCCGAGCGGCTGGGCTCGTAGAACAGCAGCCTCTGAAAATGCTCAAGTCTAAGTCCCTAGAGCCGTGAATGTGTAGCTTTGCTGGTGAAAGGGACTCTGTGGACTTGGGATGGGGAGATTGTCTTGGACTACTTGGAAGGCCCAATGTCATCACAAGGGTCCTCTTAGGAAAGTGAGAGTCACTGGAGTTGGAGTCCGAGGAGATGTAATGACCGAAGCAGAGGCAGCGACGTGCCTATTTGGACACGCTGTAGTGTTGGCTTTGGAGATGGAGGAAGGGCCGTAACCCAAGGAACGCAGGTGCCGTCAGAAACTGGGAAATCCAAGTGTTAGGAACCGAAATGTGCTCTCACCCCTGCTGACTGCACACCTTGTGGTTCTAACCCCAGGACCTCAGACTGTGACCTTGTTTGGAAACAGGGTCTTTGCAAAGGTCATTAAGTTGAAAGGAGGTCACTAGGGTATGCCCCAATCCAGCGTGACTGGTGTCCTCATAGGAAGAGGAAGATTTGGACACAGGCATGGACAAATGGGAAGGTGAAGTGAAGACACGGGAGAAGACAGCCATGTACACGCCGAGGAGGGAGGCCTGGAGCAGACCCTTCTAGCAAGGCCCTCGAAGGGACCTCGCCTGCCCACACCTTCATTTGGATTTCCAAACTCCACTGCTGTGAGGCAATGGGTTGCTGTGGTTCAGGGCCCCCAGTCTGTGTGGTGTCTTGTTACGGTGGCCCCCGCAAACTAAGACACCAAGGGACTAGATCCCTTCCTGGACCCTCCAGCAAGCAGCGCAGCCATGCTGACACCTTGATGGTGGCCCAGGGAGACCTGCATCACACATCTGGCCTCCAGAACTGTAGGAGAATGAAGTCATGCTCTTTCAAGTAGCTGAGCTGGTGGTAATTTGTTATAGGAATAACAGGAAGCTCATACGGTGGCTGGGGGTTTTATGTGTGTTTTATTTGGGCAGAGCACATGTGGAGCCAACATGGGGATGTCATGGGTGTCATCTACGAGTGCCCAACTTAGGGATGACAGAGTTGTCAGCCTGCAGGTTGTATGATCTGTATCCTATAAACTGATCTTTCTGTCTATAAGGAACACTCCCATTGGTAGCAACACCCTTTTAAAATAATAAATGCAGTCAATTCTATCTTTTACCCATCTTGCGTGGCTAACTCACCAGTTCTACGTAAGGCAGCACGTCTCCTGGATTATGTTCCATGTTGACTCACTGTCTGTGGTTCACACATGAGTTTACTCAACACATCGGTGAGTTTCACCCGCACTGACAAGCCACCAGCTTACTTACTATCTATGGAGGTAGTATCACCTTGGAGTTCCATCCACTCCATTCATTTCTCTTGTTTTCTATAATTGTGCTGAGCACTTGAAAATGGTATACCAAACACAAGTCCTAGCCGTTTATTCCCTAGATGCTAATGTGTGTGTAACATGCACATTTGGAAGTCAAGGCCTCTGTACACGCTGCTACTCCTGTTCTTGGCAAGGGAATTGGGGAATTTCGTGGCAGATGGAAGTTCTCTGTCTTCCTTTCCTTCTTCTCCTTCCTCCCTTGCGAGTCTCTTCTTTGGGCTCCAGTGTGTACCTCCTACAGCTGCGTTCAGGCTTCGTTGTTGTGGTCGAAGAGGTGGGCCACCCATCGTCTGACTCACAAAGGACAGAATATTTCCCCTCTTATGGAAAAAGGTGGCTGACCCCTATGGCAGAGCCCACAAAAGAAATATTACCAATTTAGCCTCAAATTTGAAGGCGCCAAGGCTCTAGAGGGTTATTACTATTATTTTTATTGATTTTAGAGAGAGGAACAGAAAAAGAGAGAGGGGGAGAAGAGAGAGAGAAACACTAATTAGTTGTTCCACTTATTTGTGCACTCATTAGTTGACCCTTGTATGTGCCCTGACTGGGAATTGAACCAACATCCTTGGCGCAGCAGGATGGCACTCTCATCGCCTGAGCCACCTGACCAGGGCAGGGAGGTTGTGTACTTTCCTAAGGTCTCCGACGAACTGGTGATGGTTGGCTAGGGTTCAGCCTGAGAACCTGGGCTTTTCCCACACACCGAGCTGCTCGAGGGGGGAACGTATCTTCTTAGTTTGTATGGTCTGCTTTTGATGCCTTAGAAAGGTAATTGTGACCTGTCTGACTAACCTAATTTCGTTGTTGCTGATCTCTTTTCCAGCTCGATGAGCTCACATCCAATACGTAACATCTGTTTCTGGGCCCTCGCTATCTTCTAAGTTGTCACAAAGCCGACAGACAGTTCTTTTGCTCTGTCACAGTGCATCATTCAAGGTTGTGTTGGGTACAGGTGAGCTGAGGTTGTGTTGGGGACAGGTGTGAGCTTCGGCGCAGCGACGCCAGGTGTGTGTCCGAGGGAAGCATTTAAAGAAGACAAACCTTTCTATATTGAAATAACTTTCTTTTTTCATTATGTTTTATTGATCATGCTATTCCAGTTGTCCTGATTTTTCCCCCTTTGCCCCTTCCACCCAGCACCCCCCATTCCCTCAGGCAGCCCTCCACCGTTGCTCCTGTCCATGGGTCTTGTGTGTACGTTCTTTGGCTGTTTCATTTCCAAGACTGTACTTCTCATCCCTACGGCTGTTCTGTAACTACCTAGTTATAGTCATGCTTCTTAATCCCCTCACCTCTTCACCTGTTCCATCATACCCTCCTCCCATCTGGTGACCATCAAAATGTTCTCCGTATCCGTGATTCTGTCTCCGTTCTTCTTGTTTGCTTAGTTTGTTTTTCAGATTCAACTGTTGATAGATTTGCGGGGTGTCCAGGGGCAGCTGGCCGGTTGGGCTGAGCTGAGGGCCCGTCGGGAGGACGTGCCTAGGCTGGAGCTACTCCTCCCAGCTGTGACTGTGTCTGCCCCTCCAGGGGGGCTCATTCTCTACCCTCTTCTCCGTCCTCTGTCCCTAGTATCCTCATTAGACTAAATCAACGATTTGTTTTTGGAAAACATTAAAATGAATGACACCCCCTTTACCCCTGTGTCAGGTGGAGTCTGTGGCTTCTCTTACAGAGAAGTTAGACAAATATGAGAGTGTTGGTTCTCTGCCAGGCTCTGCTGATCATTTTTCAGCTAGCTTTTTGCTGATGGGTCTTAGCGTTCTCGTTACGTAGAAGTATTTTTCTAGTTAAGGAAATCAAAGTAGGAACATAGACTGGCAGAAGCCAAGGTCACTCCTTCCTACCTCTTTGCAACCTTCCTTTTCAGGTGCATGTGTTTTCTGTACACTTTTCTAACTTTCAGAAATAACTTTTGGCCATTTTCTTCAGGTTGCAAATGCCCAAGTCCTGCACACTTGGGCACGGGCAGTGTGTTATTCCCTCAGAGCTTCATTCCCGTTCCTTGCAAGTTTGCTCTGCTTCCCTTAGTTGAAGTGCTTGCCAATGATGTTTAGGTTATATCTCAGGACCTCTGAAACCAGGCAACTGGTCAACCTTCTTCCAACAAGATTTCAACCTACGTTATCCATCAACTTTTTTCTGGACTCCATTCAGTCTTGAAGGGTGTCTTCAGCCGCTTTCATCTTTAGGAGTCTGGTATAGCCCTCTGTTTTTCACACTCTTTGGCGGGCTATTGTTGTGTGTGTGTGTGTGCGTGTGACTGTTCAGAGGCTGCTGGCTGGATGGAGCTGGTTCAGCCCCCACTGGGAGGACAGCAGTTCCCTCCCCACAGGGACAGAGTTGCTCAGACTTAGGGTAACCGCCTTGGGAGACGTTGGTGTTTGCTTCGTCTCCTGCTCCAGTGGGAGTGAATCACATCTGAAAATAGTCCTGTCCTCATAGTGACTATAGTGAGTAACACACATTTTTCAAGACTATTTACTGTAACCAGCCTTCACCATACTGTTTTCCTTTTATTTGAAAAATGAGCCCAATTATTTCCACTATCTAGTTTCATATGCAGTCTTCATACTTGGTTTCATGAAGATGAATTCCTGCCTCGATAGGCTGAGGAAGAGTCTTGTTTTAATTCCTGGAGATTCAGAATTCACTAGGGGAATACTGAGAACTGTGGTGGAAAAGTGTGGGTGGTTCACTAATAGATTGCTGAAAACTATTTTCAGTCGACCTCCCCTCCTCCCAGCACTCTCCTCCCTGGACCGTGCCGTGTACAGGAGGGTCTCTAACGCTGAGCTCTTCATGAATATTTTATATGATAATATTTCTTGGAAATGGAACAAATGCCTTGGTCTATCTGTACTCTATCAAGTTCCATAATTGCAAGAGACTATTATCACCTAAAAATTCTGCCTTTTCTGCCCTTACTCTCCTAGTATTCTGATGGAGAAAGAACGCCGGTTCAGAACAGTGGGATTTCAAGACCGCTGCGTTTCATGTGCCTGTTTTCTGAGTGGTTGGCGGCCACTGGTTGCTGAGATGCTGTTTCGAAGGGGGACTGCACTCACTTCCCTCTCAAGCAGCGGTTGCAGCATGAACGCAGCGTAAATCACAATTTTTAACGCTGCCGCACCGCCCCAAAGACCTCTGGGCATCCACTGGATGTGTCAGGAAAAGCCCCTTCAAGATCCAGATGAGCTTTCCGGCCAGACTCCCCAGCACGGCTGGTCACAGCCCCTGGCCCCCCATGCAGTTCGCCTGCCGTTGTCTGTCCGGACGAGCTTCCCTTTTTAGTGTTTACTTAAAATGGAAGTGATGCTGTCCAGACCCCAGACAGATGAGATCATGGCGTGGGGTCCAGGCTGGTGGTGCTGTTTCCTCTCGGCAGTGTGGTGACATCAGGATCAGAAGCAGATGGATGGCGGTGATGCCATTTCAGGGTCCCGGCCGTTCCTTACATTCCGTGATTATTCCAAAATCACCAGAGATGTGAGCACAGGTAAGGTGGCCGGCTGACACGCCTAGTTGGTCACGGCTGGGTGAAGATACCACGGCACTATTATTGGTGTGATCTGAAAGGACTTCTCTGTTGTTGGTTTTTTGAAAAACAGACTTTGTATTTTGGAGCAGTTTTACTGTACAGCGAAGCTGAACAGAAGCCTCAGAGATTTCCCACAGACCCCTTGCCCCTACCCAGCACAGCCTCCCCCACGGTCACCATCCCCCGCCAGAGCAGTGCGTTTGTCACAGCTGATACACTTGCAGTGACAATTGTAATCGCCCAAAATTGATGCTAGGGTTCCCTCTTGGTACTGTATGTATAATGACATGTCCCCTCATTGTAGTACGACACCAAGCAGCTTTGCTGTGTGTTGTTGCCCTTTTAAATGTATTTGCCTATGTGCAGATTGATTTTTTTAAGGTCCTGCTGGAGAAGATGAATGACTGAATTCTATTTTTCTGCATAGACTTGAGGCAGGAGAATTTTTGCATGCATGTCCCATGAATTGTTAGTGTACATTCCCTGACAAAAGCGTCCCGTGCCTATATGCGGACGGGAAATCCTCTTGAGAAAAATGAAGGAGTCATCGGTGGGACATTTGCATTGCCGTTCTGATTCCAACAGATGAATATATGCTGTCCGGATCAACTAAATTATCCAATCGAAACTAAATTTCCCTTCCGAGAAATTGATGGGAACACCAACCATGAATAGTCTAGCAATCTGCCCTCATTTTTGATTTTAAGTGAGCACTCCCTGAAGGAGTTCATCTGTCTATTTGTTCACTTGTTCATTTAACAAATACCTATTTTGTGCCTTCTCTGTGCCCAGACTTAGGGAGACACTGCGCTTTGACCAAGGGAGAGTGTGACAGATGGCCCTCACCGCCCTCCTTCCTACTGAAGGATGTTAGTCTGTCCTGATGCTGAGTCCACGGCCATCCAGGGTGGAAACGGTCTCCCCTGGGGGTGAGGCGTACCATGTGACTGTGTTCTGGCCGATGGGATGTGACCTGGAGGGCCGTGTGCAGGGCTGTTACCCGGCCTTGTGTGGTGTGTGTCAGTAGCTGGCAAATGGAAGCCATGGATTTGCAATGGCAGAGCAACAGGACAGGAGGGACCCGGGGTCTGATGCTATGGGACGCCATGTTGGCCTTTACGGATGTGTGACTGGGCCACTCTGTGAAAGCAGTGATCTTCCATCAGTGTGAGTCACTGTTATAACCCTGGCCTTGGCTGTGGCAGCCAAACCAGCCACCTGCCTGATCCAGGAAAGGTTTCTGTTATAAGGCACTGTTATAAGTCGGGTGGAGGAGACGTGTAGGAACTCTTTAAATCAAACGGTATGCAGTGATCATCTCAGAGTATATAAACGGCCCAAATAAAGATGGGGAATGTTTAGTGACTTTAACTTTTCATTCGCGCATGTCAAAGAAGGAAAAAACCCAAGGAACTGAAGTTCCTTTAAGTGACAGTGGAGAGAAGGCACATAGTGTTTTCATGATTTTAGCCAACACATGCAGAAAACGAGGCCAGCTCTCAGTGTTGCGGCTGAACCTTCCCGGTCACCTCACCCTCTCGGTCAGCTCAGGGCGCCCAGGCACTTGACCGGGATCCAAAGGTTTTCACATAGTCAACATCTATTTTTCTAATTCCTTCTTTATATCTTTTTCGAACAAACCCTGGCATTGTAAGCTTCCTCCACCAATGCGCTGCCTTTATTCACAGTGGGGCCATAGGTCAACACATGAGCAATCTTTAGATGTGAGTTAGCCATAAAATAGCTTTTTCTTCCTAAATAGGGGAAAGAAAAACCTCAATTTGTTACCAAATGTGACGTTTTGGGTCTGAGTAGACTAAAAGGAGCACATAAAAACGTCTAAGCTTCCACGTGGTTAACAAGATGTCACTTGGTGGGAGAATTTTCATAATTAATGAAGCAGCTCAATTTGCTGTGCCCTTTGACTGATGACTGTGTTGTGGACTGTTCCCAGCGGGACTCTGTGCAGCTGGTTTGGGAAGCTCTCGTGTCCACATCCCGTGCCCGGGCGTGGGTCGAAGTGCTGGCACTCAATACCTGCCTTGTTAAGTCGGGAACTGTCACACGGCTCAATGACAAGGCCCATGAGCCTGCACCAAGCAACTACATGACTGCGATGGGCAAACTGAGACCCAACAGACATAAAATGCAAACCGAAGCTGCTCGGAGAAGAGATTGTGCGGCCCGTTGCCTATTTATTTGATGGAATCTTCGAAGGAGACTTTGTACTGATGTCTATTCCTAACTCCGCCATGGATTTGGTGGAGTGAAATGACTTTAGCATCATCTTCAAACCATCTGATTTAATCTGCTTCGCTGCAGATACGGTTTATGGGGATAAATTATCTGTACGCCAAGTGGTTATCAGCCAGTGTCCAATCAGTGTACTCTTCTGTTTTGAACCCAGGCGTTCCAAAGAAGGAATTTAATATAGAGACTTTGAAGTACATGGTTTGAGAGGGAAGAAGGAACAAAAAAAGGGGGTGGGGATGTTACCCAAAGAAGTAACTGCAGGAAGTCACTGTCCCCTTACATCTGAAGAAACCAAAGGGAAGCCTTGCCAAGCTGTTGTCACCACTAAACCTGAGCTGACTTAGCAGAAACCTAGAAGCCACCTTGCCAGCCTTTGCTGTGGCTGCCACCGTCACCAGAGGCACTGCTAGAAGGTGGAATAATAACACCTTCCTTCCCAGCATCTTCCGGATTCGGGGCTGACCTCCCAGTGGTAACAGGAGTCTGGCTGGCAGGGAATCTGGGGAATGTAGTTTCCAGGCGTTCTGCCCCAAAGTCTGGGATGAGGATTGGGAAGGGAGAGTGTGGAGCTGAAGAACCAGACTCTTGTCTGCTCCCAAGTGTTTTCCAGGGCATCTGCATGGACGTTTATAGTAGATGCGCATTGCTTGAGACATTACGCCTTGCAATCCATCCCTGTGAAATCATGTACGATTCTGATCTAGTGTATACACACAATTCTGAGGTTGTGTGGATGCCAGTGAGCATTATATTGCAAATGTTCATGTTAATATTTATTCTGACTGGGTTTTTTTGGTAAGAAAGAAGAGCAAAGCCAACATTTGCATCCTATACCTTCATTGTGCCAATCCTGTCTTTCTACGATAACCAAGAAGAATTAAATTTAAAGGGAAAAGGTAGGGAAGAAATGATATGAAACTCAGCTTAAACCTCCTGCATTCCTCTCCCCCTTTAGAGAAGAAGCCACGCAGCAGATAAAACCTTCAAGGCAACTGACTCCAGGCCAAGAAAGAGCTGGGACAGATGTGAAATGCTACAGGACCCCAATTGCCCCCCGGGGCCAGGGGCCTCTGGTGGTCCAAGCAAGTCAAGGAAATGGAAATTTGAGGAAACAGACGTAAGCTCTTCGCTCCACTTTGTGGCCCAGCAGCGTTTTACGGGAAAGCCTTTAATAAAAAGAAAAAAAAAGCCTATTGGCCATAGTGCATTGTATAAACAGGACTGGCTCATTGTTTTGGTCGAATTGGTTTTCATCTCTTCATGGGAGTTTGGGAAGTGCTTCTGGGGGGTGTCTTCCTCCCTGCTTGGAGGTGGCGCAGCAGACTGGTGACTACTGTCCTTTACAAGCCCAGTCCCATAGCTGGAGGCTGGAGGCGGCTGCCCCTCCCCCCCCAGCTGTGGCACAAGGGGGGAGCGGCTGAGACGGCACTGAGGGGGCTGGGGACGTGCAGACAGGTGATCTGCTGGGGCAAAGACCTCTTTGATCTCCGCACCAGACGGCGATTTCGGCAGAAATCTTCTCTCTTTTCCACGGCAGTGGGAGGGGCATCGGCAACTCGCCTTGCGTGTGTCGGGTTTGCCAAGAGGAAGCAGTGATGATCTTTGGCTTACCTGCGCGTTAAGCCGTGCAGTGAAAAAGGTCCATGTCTTTGTTAACTATTAGAAAGGGTCTGAATATTTCCTAAAGGCAAGTCATTTGTTGTTTCATATTTTTAATGACCGGGTTGATTTCAGCTGATGTAAGAAGATCAGACGCTTGCCAGGCCCGAGTCAGGTCATGGCCACTTTCTTTTGGATCCTGGGGGTGAACCGCAAGCATTTCATCATTGTCATCAGATGCAGCATGGTGCTCGCCTTTCGATTTTCTGGGCAGCACCCGCTGTCAGCCTCCAGGGAGAGAGCAGAGCTGTAGGTGGGCCCTTGGAAGTGCTTGTGACCCATCGTATGGCAACTTGAAGGACCAGGAAGCTGCTTATGTAGAGAGAGGTCCAGAGAAGAAAGGATGAAGGGCGTCTGCTGATGCCTGTGGTCAGGCGATTCTGACCTGGTCAGCATCTGCGGACGGACGGCGCGGAGCCTTGGGAAAGGGGCCGTGGTAGCTGCAGGATGCCCTGTCTGTACATCTTCTCCGTGACACACCCAATTCAGCTCCTCAGAACTCACCGGTTTTGGAATCATGGTCTTTTCTTGAACTAAATAAGTTATGCTGCCTGCAACTGGACAGGCTGTAGGGTGCCTATGGTAGCCAGTTATTTTGATCTTATTTTGATCTTCTGCATATACCAATAGGCTATCAATAAATACCTACAGAGGGAGTGGGCAGAACGGGTTTCAGCTCGGGGCCATCGATTTCCTGCAGAACTCCCCCTCTCCCAGTGTCTGCAGGAAACGTCCTCCTTGCTTGTGTGGGTGTCTGCCAGGCTCACCCGAGAGAGGCCATGGGAGGGGTTGCGTTCAGGGGCACAGACCACGTGACATGTCAGGCAGATCAAAGCAGGGGTTTCAGGGCTGCCTGCAAGGGGAAATGGGTAGTCATTAGTAAAAGGATGTGGAACTGGTCATGTTGACGGAAGGCCCCACAGACTGCCAAGATGAACAGACTGGCTGCCTGAGTTATGCGCGAGGGAAGCTTGCAGGGCTTGGTGCTGCCGCGTGGGGGGAGCAGGGTTGGAAGTGTACTCACACCGAGGCCCCGGGCACACCCAGGCCCCATGCACACTGGTTGTAAGAGCCTCTTTGCCTCCAGCCACAGTTTTGCTTTGTTTTTACATGGAGCCTACAGGGACCGTTGGGGGCCATAGAAGAACTTGATAATGATGTTTCATTCTGAGAGCCAAGCTGTGGTTTCTTATTGGCCATTTCTTTTCATTGCTTCACGTTAATATGTTTTGTTTCTAGATTTAGGATCAAAGGAATCTTCCCCTTGCCCTCGATCACTTTTCTCCCCGCTGTGTGCAGGCTAATGCATGAATGAAACCAAATATGTCCCCTGGAATGTGTGTGTCTGCTGGCTTCTCCACTGTGGCTACAGCCACTGCACACCTTTTTGGTAGCTTGGAGGTGAGGGGTAGAATGTGTGACAGGGTGGAGACACAGGTAATAGATGTGGGGAAAGAATGTATTAGAGGTCAGACCCATCTCAGCAAGGGACTGGTGTTGTGCCTCGGAAAGTCTCAGCTAGCAGATCGAGAGCGTAGCTGTGTGTGTGTGTGTCTCTGTGTGTGAGTGTGTTCTTGGGAATCTGCAGACAAATCATGGAAAAAAATTTCTCCAGAGAAATTTTCCACCGACTGGTTGGGAGACGTGTGAGCTTATCCATTGCCTCCTTGACTCTTTAATCCGTTTCCCCAAGGGAGCGACGATGTTTGATCTTTTCCGCAGTCTTCATAGATATCTCATGTCCCTGCAGGGAGCAGATTCTGCCCATCTGAACCGCATGACAGTGCAATTTGTTACTTTCTGGGAGATCTCTGCCCTCGTCCTTTGCCCTCCCGCAGTCCCCTTCCAGCTCCTGCCGACCTCCTTCCACTGGCCGATGCCATGGGCAGCAGCGCAGACCGGGAAGCATGTACCTTGCGCTTGGCTGCTTTGCCTTTGGTGGCTGAGGGTGCAGTTCCTACCCTTGGAGCAGACTTCACCTTTATGAATGACCTTGTGTATGGAGACTGGTTTGGGGTAAATGTGACAGATGTTAAGATAATAAGAATGAGGGGCATTGGGGACATGGGACTTTGCTAATTTCTCTGTTCTCAGAAAGGGGTTAAGGTTTGGCCAATCTTAACTTATAGAGAGAGACTACACTCTACATACAAAACCATATCTCTACAAATATGATATAATGTATACTATAATAATGTGATGCATTTTATTATGTTATGTATTATATATGTTATATGTACTATGCACAGTACATCCTATCATACATATGGTTCCACGTGTGTGGTTCTATGTTCTATGTATATATGTGATTCCAATGAGAACAACCACATCTGGCTTCCTCAGAGTTCTCTGTGGCTCTAGCCCCCAATACAGTTGAGGTATTTGTAGCTGCTCTGTTATAGGATGATCTCCCTTGGGAAAGAAACAGTATCTTAAACTTCTCGTCTGTGATTTTGTTTTTTAAGATTTTATTTATTCATTTTTAGAGAGGGGAAGGGAGGGAGAAAGAGAGGAAGAAAAACATCAGTGTGTGGTTGCCTCTCACGCGCCCCCTACTGGGGACCTGACCTGTCCGGCGGCTGAGGCACGTGCCCCTGATGGGGAACCGAACTGGAGACCCTTTGGTTAGCGGGCTGGTGCTCAACCCACTGAGCCACACCAGCCAGGGCTGTAATTTTGTTCTTGATTCAGTGGCTACTGGCACGTCCCAACTAGCTTCCTGGGCTGGGAAGCTCCGTGGTTTTCAGCGCAACCCCGCTATGCTGGGCTGGAGGAGCCGGCTTGCATTTAAGCCTGAGATGAGAGTCTTCCGTGAAAACTTTTAGAAGTAAGGACATTCTGTTTCCGGGTAGGGAATAGCATTGCATCTGGGCTGGCCATCTCTGTCCTCACTTCCTCCTGGAGGCTGTCCCAGCAGTCACAGGGCTGGGTGCTTCTCTCCTTCCTTAGATGCCACCCTGAGGGCACACAGCATGGATGCTGCTGGACACACTGTGGAAACAGCTGCCTTCCTCTGTACTGACCTGGCGAGGTCCCAGTCATGTGGGTGAGCACGTCGCTTTATGGCAGTTTGTTGGCTCCGAGTGAATATTATGGAACAAAGAGGCGCTTTTCTAAGCATGGGGGGCCCTTTCTAGGTCGGGGAGACCAGCGCTCCTAGCCATAGGGAGACCTGGAGTGAAGTGCTGGATGGGAAACAGGCCAATGGTCAGGGCTGCTTTAGAAGGCGTGATGAGGGCCTTTCCGAGGACATGCCACTTCAATTGGATTCACGGGACAGGAGCAATCGGTCAGGCAAAGACCTGGCGGAAGAGACTTCCAGGTGCGGGAAGAGCAGGTGTAAACATCCCCAGGGGTAACAATGCACCTTAACAACTCCATCTTCTGAGAGCACCCCTTTCTGATGCACCCCTACTTTTCTGTGTTTTGAAGGGAAGCATTCTTTGAGAGCCCGTGAGCATATGGGGAGGGCCTGCTTCTAACAGGCTGGGTTATTTATTTTTTAAAATAGACTTTACTTTAAAAAATATTTTTGATTTTATTTTTTATTGTCGCCTTTTAAAAATATTTTCATTTTCATTTTATTTTACTTTTTCATTGCTTTTAGTGAGAGAGGAGGGTGGAGAGAGAAACATCGATCTGAGAGAGAACCACGGACCGGCTGCCTCCCAGACACGTCCTGACCAGGGATGGAACCTGCAACCCAGGCGTATGCCGTGACAGGGAATCAAACCTGCAAACTTGCAGTTACAGGACTAAGCGCCAGCCAACTGAGTCTCACCAGCCAGGGCTCAATTGACTTGACTTTCGAGAGCAGTTTTGGTGCATAGAAAAACTGAGTAGAAGGTACAGACATTTCCTAAACGCCCCCCCCCCCCCCCCCCCCCCCCCCCCCCGCCGCTCCCACGCATGTGCGGCCTCCCCCACTATCAGTGACCCCCAGAGCGGTGCATTTGTTACACCCGAGGGCCCGCATCTACCTGTCATCATCGCCCTGAGTCCATACTTCTCATTAGGGCTCGCATTCTGTGTTGTATATTCTGCGGGTTTGGACAAGTTACAGTGGATACAAAGAGTTTGACTAAAAACCCTCTGACTGGCTATTTGCAAGTACAATGCAGCCTCCCAAATGGTGCTTGTGTGGCAGAGGAGAACAAAGGAAAACGGCCAGGGCAGTTTCTTCCCTCCTCTTTCTTCAAGATCGTAAAGGTCTTTGACACGTGGAAGGCAGGCTTTTATTAACTAGGCGTTTGTATCATAAACATAATTCCCAGACAAGCAGGAAAGTCCCAGGATTCTGAGTCACTGATGTCTGAATAGATGTTTTGTAAGGCCAAGCATTTTCTTTTACAAATAAAGCATTGATGAACGAAACAGTGGCTTGAAATGAATAGGAAAAGTTTTAAAATGTGCACTTGGCCTTCAGAAGACAGTGCTGTGATTTATAACATTTTTTCCCTTTTCATTTGTACTCACATTACAAGAAAATCTCTCTTTTTGGCCACAAATATCCATCCATGCCCCATGCTAAGGAGGCCTGTATATGCAAATAACAAAACAATTACATATAATTTCATGTGGAAAAACGAGACACGCTCTGGATAGAGGGTGGTTATCGGCTCATGGTGTGTGGGACATGGGGCTGCTATGGTGTCTTTTTCGTTATGGGAAGTACAACAAGGTGAGGAAGGATTCTCCTTGTGAAATACAATTTTGTCAGTGAGATCGCTGTGGTTTATTTCCTATTCGGGGCTGCTGGAAGCACAGCTGGGCTCCTTTAATACATTTGCACACTGCAATAATAGAAAGGTGTGGAAACAGGACTGGAGGAAGTTCAGAGAGGGGCAAAGAGTCAGGTATGTGAGGCTCTGGGCTCTGATTTATATTTATAAGAACTAAGTACTTCACGAGGCCTTGGCCCCGCCAACAGTGAATGATGGGAAACACTAGCTTTCCCCACACAGCGCTCGAGGGATACGAGGCTCAAAAATGAGAGAGTGCATTAGCTTGATGTGAAAGCTGGGTTGGAAACTCAATGGGTGGAAATTAGGGGGTAGGGAGGCTTCCCTGTGCAGGTAAATTTCTCCCAAATTCACAGAATTGGAAACTGAGACACTCACCCAGAATACCCCCTCTAAGCCCCAGGGACCCCCTTGGAAAAGGTGGGCAAGCGAGGTTGTAAGAGCTGGATAGGGGAGGCGTGATGGGCAGGCAAGTCTGACTATATCTTACTGGCTAAACATCCCTCTTGATTGAGCCTGGCCCCAGGTGCCCTACATTCCTCCAGGGTGAGGTTTGACTCAAAGAAAGGGGGGAATTGTAACCAAGCAGAAATCTTATTTTCTTTAATCTAGCCTTTTATTTAGATTTTTTTTTTTTTGCTTTGACTCCCACTGGCCTCACCCAGCACCCTGACTCACCTACCTCCCGCCCCCTTGCTTAACCATAAGCCCTCAGGACAGTGAGGTTCTGGTCAGCAGCCAGTAATCTCTGAAACAAGGTCCTGGGTCTACTGACTATTGAGACAGAGTTTTCAGTCAAACCGAAGACAGTATCTTGGCCTCAGCTGTGTTTTAGCTTCAGCCCCAGGAAAGCAGAATGATTCCACTGAGCAAATCCTTGCGAACTTGGGCAGAACAACTGCATGGCTGACGGCAGGACTGGATGCAGTGATCCATTATCCCCCACCTTAGCACTGACCGCAGCCCTAACTCTATCAGTCACCGTGATGAATGACTGTTCTCCCATATAATTCATCCCTGGAAGCCATCGGGGAGCCGGGCTTTTGAGCACAGCTACCTGTGGCTCCTGGCATGGCGCCATCTCCTTAAGAAACTCTTACTTTCCTGGCTGTAACCCCCCTCCCCCCAAAAAAACCACCCCACCCTGCTCATGGGCTTAAGTACCATTTTCCACCTCTCTCTACCTTGAACTTTCCATTTCCTTAACCCTTCCAAGCAGATTTTTCCCTGAGTCAAACTGTCCACTTGGGCAGGGGAGCCCAGCCCGAGAAACTTGGGTCATGCAGAGGAGGGGGTGCAGCTGCCTGCCCCAGGGGGCCTGAGCGCATGGGCACAACTCCTGCAAGGGGGGGAAACGCTGCGCCCTCTTCTGCTCTGCGATGGGATCGAATCGTTCTCCCCCCTCGGCACCGCAGGCCCTGGAGCTGGGTCTCATAGCTCATCCGCTTTCTCCCTTGACACAGGACCTCTCTGGGCTCTAGCTGAACTCTTCCGGTAATGGGTGAATCAATTCTTTGGAGTCAGCGCATTTATTGGTATCTCCGCCCACATTCACAGTGACGGCCACGCGATGAAGTCACCTGGTGAAGTTTACCTGCCTTTATTTCCTGGGACCCTCGCCCCAGAGATCCAGTTGTTCTGGGGAAGGTGCTGGCTTCGGTGTTACCGAAGACTCTTCATGTGACGGGTCGCTGGGGTTGAGAGCGAGGGCTCCAGTCTTGGAGAGGCCGCCTGGTGCTGAGGAGCTCGGTCCACCCAGAACCCCCGCTAGCTGATTCTGTCCCCTGGAGCTAATCCACTTCCTCTTCCAGGGGTCAGGTCTTCAGACACGTGAAGCTGATGACCTGCCCCAAGGCTGCTTCTTCGCTGGGCAAAGTTACTCAATTTTCTCCAAGTCCCTCCTATAATGTGGTTTTAGTCCCTCACCATCCTGATCATAAGCTGTCTTGTCAGGATGCCACTTCCAATGTGTGTCTCTTCACACTTTTGTTTCATCATGAGCTTGCTGTCAACCAAATCCCCTCAATTTTCTCCTGCGAGAAGCTCACAGCTTAGCCAGGGAGACAAGCATGCCAGCAAACTAAAGCTTCCCCATCCTGTAATTACGAAATTGATTTTTAAAGTCTAAATGCAGGACTTTTATTCATCCTCACTAAATATTACCTTGCTGGGTTTAGCTAGTTCATTCTGTCCTCCAAAAGTGCTGAGAAGGATCGCTTATCTGGTAAGGCATCTTCATATCTTGACCCATGTTATTGATAACAGTAACAATAATAGCTTCTAGGTATATTAAATTTTCATTGATTTATTGGGGTGACACTGGTTAATAGAATTATATAGGTTTCAATTCTATAACACATTGTGTGCAATGGCTTCTCTCTGTTCACTGGGAGCACCTCAGTGATTGAGAACACTTGCTGACCAGAGCACCGCCAGCCTGGATTGAAAGAGACAGATGGAGCCCCAGTTTCTATGGGCAGGAAGTATGCTGAGAAGGCTGCAGAATCACCAGCTAAGTGTTCTTATAGAAAATGAAGGAGGCCTGGGACAGAGATGAGAGCCCAGGGTGTAGGACTAAGGGCGGCTGGAGAGTCCCGGGCTGAAGGAGGATGCTCGCACAGCCGTGCATCTGGATCCCAGGCGTGCTTTGGACCGGGACTGACTTCATGCCCCCGTCTCTCCCCTTTCCGAATGCAAGCGTCTACCATGGTTATCCTGTGCTTGCTGCCCTCTTGAATGTGGTGTCTGAGTGTGTGTGTGTGGGTGGTGCGTGGAGATAACGTGGTTCTAGCTCCTTGTTCACAGTATTTGGCGGTGATGAACATGTAGGTACTCAGCAAGCTGTACCCAGGTAGTCCACTCAGAGAACTTCGGTGCCATCTGGACATGGTTCCGAGGGGTGAGCCCTCTGCCGGGTCTTGGGAGAGGCGAGTGCATCTTGTAGATGTGTAGGATGCAAATACTATGTGTTCAGAGGCAGAGGGCTCTGTAACTGTGTGACCAATAGAAAGTGCTGAAGGTTCTGTGCTGGTTTGCAGGGGCCAGCCTTAAGAAACCAGCAGCTTCTATTTCCTGTCTCTTGAGATGCTTATTCTTGGGATCCAGGCATCATGCTGAGAGTAAGCCCAGGCTGCCCTATGGAACCCCAAGTCGGTTCCATGGGGGAGCAACCAACTGCCAGCCACATGAGAGACTCAGGGAGCAAGCAATGGCTCAGCCCTGTTTCTACCAGTGGGGGGCGGAGACGAGCCCTGCCCTGAGTCAGATTCGTGAGCAGAATCACTGGGCTGTTTTAAGCCACTACGTTCGGAGTGATTTGTTTCACAGCGATAGGTAAATAGAACGGCACCAGGCCCTGGGCTAGCGACTTTGCATGTATTTTCTGATGGAAATCCTCCCAACGAGGCTGTGACACAGGCATTATTTCTCCTGTGATGGGCGAGAAAACAGGCTCCCTGGCTTAAAGAACGTACCCAAGGTCACACGAATAGTAAATGGCAATTTTGGGATCGAAACGGGGCCATGTATCATTCTCTGAACCTCTGAAAGGCTGAAGAGGAGGGCAAGGGAGTCGTGGAGCCACTAAACCGCGGTGGACGGAGTACTTTTCCTGGAGAGAGAAGTGAATGAAGCAGGTCTGCGAGACAGTGATGGCTTGTGGGAGGAGTCCGGCGCGAACACAGAGACACGCGGTTTGGTGTGATGTGCTGTGAGTGGGAGCGAAGAGATAGAGCTATGTTTCCAGTTCTTTCTCCACAGACTGCTTACCTGCACAGGTATATAGATCTCACACATACACATGTTTTAATCAGAGGGAAGTCTGTGACGATTCCCTGACTTAACCATGATCACATCTTTGTCCAGCACGTATAACGGGCCCACTGTTTTAAATTGATGACCATTTTTGTTTTGGGAACTTCTGGTTTTGTCTTGGTCAGGAATGCCTTGCTTCAAAGTTATAAATTCTATGTATGTTCTCTTAATGTTTACAGTTTTTTTCCTATTTTTAATGTTTAACTCTTCAGTCCATCTGGAATTTATTTTGCAGTGTGTGTGAGGTAGGGAGGTCCAACTTAATATTTCTTAATAAATATATAATTGTCTCAACGCTATTTATTCAGTTATCCATCCTTTCCCCACTGAATCAAGCCATTATAAGTAGGAAATATGTACCTGGGACTCTTTCTGGGCCTTGTTTTATTTTATTGATTTATTTGTCTATTCCTGTACCAATAGCACACTCTTTTCATTAATGTAAATTTGAAGTATGTTTTGATGTTTAATAATAGTTCCCTTTAATCTTTTGAAAACATTTGATTCTTCTTCTATATTTTCTCTTTTTTTAAGTTCCATTTTAATTTTTTGAGGAAACACCATTCTGTTTTTTACAGTGGCTGCACCAGTCTCCCACCAACAGTCACTAGGGTTCCCTTTTCTCCACAAGCTCACCAGTGCTTGTTGTTTATTGATTTATTGATGGTAGACATTCTGGAAGGAGTGAGGCAATATCTCATTGCAGTTTTAATTTGCCTCTCTCTGATAATTAGTGACATTGAACACTTTTTCATATGTCTATTGGCCATCTGTATGCCCTCTTTGGAGAAGTGTCTGTTTAGATTCTTTTCTCATTTTTTATATTGGACTGTTTGTCTTCCTGGTGTTGCGTTGTATAAGTTCTTTACATATTTTGGAAAGTAACCTTTTATCAGATGTATTATTGGTAAATGTGTTCTCCCATTCAGTGGGTTCCACTTTCATTTTTTAAATTGTTGTGCAATTAGAGGCTCCTCCATTGCCCCCGGTTACTCTCCCCTGCCCTCACCTCCCCAATTCCCACATTCAATCCCCCCAGCCCATTGTCTTTGTCCTTGGGTTCTTTATTCCCCTTTTTTGACTTGACCTTTCCCTTCTTCCCCCCTTATTCTGCTCCTCTCTCCCCTCTGGTTACTGTAAGTTTGTTCTTTATTTCCATGTCTTTGGTTCTATTTTGCTTGCTTGTATATTTTTTCTTCATGACGAACTTTGAAATCAGCTTGCTAGTTTCATACAAAATTCTGAAGGGTATTGATTTGCATTGACTTCATAGATTAATTTTGGGACAACTAACTATACTTACTGAATTACTACACTACTTAAAAAACAACATCATTACATTTTATAATAAAGATTTTTAGCTCTGGATGTTTCCAACATACAAACTCTGATTTAATTAGTTTTTTTGTGATTCTATTCTGCACCAAGGGGACAAAACCATTCATATATATGTGTGTGTATATATAATATATAAAAATATATAGTATATATGTAATTTAGGTTCTGTACCTTTCTTATTAGGTTTATTTCAGACTGGGAATTTTTCTTTTTGTTTCTTGATTATTTTTCTACTCCACTTACGGATGTTTTCCATTTCTATAATTTTCTTAGATAGATATTGGTCCTTTATACCTTATTTCTAGGTCTATTGTACATTTGTTGTTATCAATAGCACTACTCCTGAAAGTGTTAAAAGTTTAAGTTAGATTTCTATTCTGTACCTTATGCCACAATGAATTCCAGATGGATTAAAGAACTAACTATAAAAAAACTAAACCATAAAAGTATTAGAAGAAAATATGAGAGATATTCAATTTCTTATTGCCTGTGTATAAGAAAGCTATTCATTTTGTATCTGATATTATTTTGAATAGTATTTCTCTCACTTCTCTTTGGATAACAATTTTTTTATGTGCAGGGCATTTTTTATGTTTTGTTCACATTTATACTTCTCATTCTTTTTCCTTTTTTCTTTTTAAATAAGACCTATAATATAGAACAATGATGGAGGGCAGCTATGGTGGTCTTCTTGTTCTCAACTTTAATAGAAACTTTCTAATCTTTCATTATTCAATATAATATTTTCTCTGAGTTTTTCCCCAGGCTACATGATTTTACATCCTTTCTTAGTAATATGAGTTTCTTTTTTTTAAATCTGAAAAGCATATTGAATTTTATTACATGAATTTCTGGAATCCATTGAGAGGAACATAAATCTGTCATTATAGTTTATTACATATTAAATTTCCTAATACTGATCTGCTTTTACCTATCTAGGTAAATTGTGCTAGGCTATTGTTAAAAATAATATATTATTGATTTGGTTTGCTAAATGTTTTTTAGTATTTAAAATCTATGTTCATATGTTCATAGTTAACTTTGACTATGGCTTCACTTTTTTTTTTGTCTTGTGCTAACTGTATCTATTTTTGGAACCAAAGTGATTTGAGCTGGGTAGAGTGAGTCTAGAATGTGTTCTTGTGTATTTCAGACAGGTATATAATTTAAAGATTATCACTTGGTTCAAGGAATATAAATCCCTATAAAGGTACTTGACCCTGTTGCCTTATTTTATTTTATTCACTTTTTAACTCCCCGCCTGAGGATATATTTATTAGTCTTTAGAGATAGAAGAAGGGAAAGAGAGAGAGAGAAGGAAAGAGAGAGATGAGGGGGTAGAGAGAGAGAGAGAGAGAGAGAAACATCAATCGCACCCCCACCGGGGATTGAACCCACAACCTAGATATGTGCACTGACTGGGGATCAAACCTGCAACCTTCTGGTGCACGGGGCAATGCTCCAACCAAATGAGCCATGTTGGGCTTTGCCTACCTTGTAAAATTTTATAGGTGTATTAACCTATTCATCTGTTCACATTTTCTACCTATTTTTGGATCAATTTTGATTAATTCATATTTTTACAAGAAACCATGCCCTTGTTGAGACTGTTAGATTATTATGCAGTATTATTTAATAAAATCTTGCATCTACAGTTACATCCCTTTTCTTATTGCCAGGTTGATTAAAGTTTGGACTATTAACTCCAAATGAAGTATCGGAATTAATCTTTCACCCCCCAAACAATATTGCGTTGTTACTCTATCCTCTTCCCAGTCCTGCCACCACCCATGCTTAGGTCATCTGGGATTTTACCTGCAGATTATTGTTTGAGATTTTAAAACATATTTCTAAATTATGTTTTATTGTTTCTCTGTCTACTGCTGATTCTTGGGTCCCATGTCTTCCCCTTTTGGAATTTCTCGTTTTTCACTGGCTAGGGCTATTAGGCAAGGCTGGGGTGTGAATCTTTGAATGTCTGTGACGATGTCTGGAGTTTGTCTGTCCCCTTCTGTGCTAATTTGGGCAGGAAGTGGGCTCTGGATTCAGAGTGACCCCACCTCAGAACATTTACAGCATCGCTCTATCATTTTTAGCGCAGCAGTTGGGTGCTGCCAAGGAGGAGTTCAATGCCGCCCCGGTGCTCCTTTTAGGTGACCTGTGTTGTTTGCTCATGAAGCATCTGAGGTTTCCCCTTCATCCTTGAACTTCTGGATGTGACCACAGAGTGGGTTTTACGACCAGTGATGGGTATTTTTACTTCATGTGTTCCTTCAACCTGGAAATTTTTCTTTTTGTTTTTTCGTTACTTTTCTTATTTACAGATACTTTCTATTTCTAGAATTTTCATTAGATGGATAGTGGCACTTTATATCTTTATTTTCCATTTGTATCTTTTATTTTCCATGTTTCCCTTTTCATAGCATAGTCTTAAATAATCACATGGCTCAATTTTTCCAGGGCCAGAAATTACTATTTAACTGTGAGCTTTCTCCAATTCCACTTATCCAGTGAGTGTTTTAGTTTCTGAATCAATATTCAAAATTTCCAAGATTTCTCAGACTTTCCTGCATAATAGCTGGTTGTTAATTTATGAACACGGTAGCTGCTCTTACGTTTCCAAAGCGTGACTTTGATGTTAATCCTCTTCTTTTGCTTTATGAACTTTGCTGTTATTTCTTCTCTGTGGTGTCTCTGCCACTCCTCCTGAAATCACTGACTGTTTTTTCTGCTCATTTTTTCTGCTCATTTCTCCTCATTTTGTTTGTCCCTCTGCGGCTGCCAGCGTTGATCACGGTTGCTCACCTCCAGTGCCCGAGGATCGGGCGGGGTGGGCTGTGGGGCGGTGTTCTGGCTCTTGTCCCTGGTCTCCCAGATCTGGGCTGTGCGCTCAGCAGCCTTGCTCTGGACCCTGAAGCTAATCTCCGTGTCCCTGCGCTCCCTTGCCTGTTGCCTTCCAGCTGGTTCCGCCCCCGACGAGTCCTGATGAGTCCCCCAAATAACTCAGGAGCTATCATTCCCTAGGAAACCAAATGCATTGACCTGTTGGGTAAAAGGAATGAATATTTATCTCTCTCAACACTAGAGAGGCCCTGCTAAGAATTATCCTGGCTACCTTTCTGACATCCATTTGTAAGAAAAGATGATGATTAAGAATAAATATAGCTAATATTTATTAAGTACTTAGTTTCATTAATGCCACATAGATTAATTCATTTAACTCTCAACAATCAGATGAGCTATTATTATCTTGCATCCTAGGTGACTGAGGAACACAGAAGTTAGACTTTTTTTTGCTCCAACTCTTGTAGCAAAGAAAAGATTCAAACCTAAGTGCTCTGAGTCCTAGGTCTGAAGTCTTAACCACTCAACCCTATTTTTCTCCATAATTTAACAGATTCATTAATAATGGGCCTATTGACATATTTCAGCATAATCATTTTTGTCCTAAGATATTCTGCTGGTAATAAAGTTAACAGTGCCATGCGCTGGGATTTTATGATTTCTGTTGCAGAGCAAGGGGTTCATTCAGCGTTTTGGTGTAATGCTGCATACAGTCAGAGAAACGATATCTTATTTATTAAACAAAAGACAAAGCTTCCCAACAGAAATAAAAATGGTGTCTTTGTCTGCTGAACCGCTGACTGCCCACGTAGTGACAACATCAGAGTCGGGCCTTCAGCCGCAGCCTGGTCACCTAAGAGCACACAGACAGTTCTTTACCTCGTGGGCGTCTTTTTCCAAAAGGCACCCAGTATCTGCCACCTTGCTCCGGCTAGACTTCTCCAAAATACACGTGTGGCAGATTTTTCAGATACCTCCCGGATTACACGTGTGGTGAAAAAAGAGATCTCTGATCCTAGGACACACCCCGGCCAGAAATGTTCATTCTGAGCCTCAGCTGGAACATTGTTAAAAACAAAACCACGGAAAAGGCTTCCTCTCGGAATGTTAACCAAATAGAGGTTGATGGAAAAAAACAGTTCTGGAAACTGGGCTGGAAGCCTGGGCCCCACAGCGAGATTGGACTGGCACCAATTTACACGAAGGGTTATATAAATCGTTGGAGACTACTGGCCACGGCCTTGGTTGTCAGCCTTTTAACCCTTTCTTTGGGGACTTCTAACCACGCACAGTGCCCACCGCCACAGCCTCTCAGGACAGAAACTGAAAATGCTCCCCGACCCCACCCCGCTTGCCCCTGCCGGACCTGCCGAGAGCAACTGATCATGTGACCTCTTGTGGCCAATCGGAGCCTTGGGCTGGGACTGTGCCCCTGGACTGAGCGACTCAGCTTTATTTTTCACCACACTTATCCCTGCGTTTTTAGGTTCATTTATTGCATTTCCCTAAATGAATTGTAAGTTTCCAACAGGGCAGTACATTTTGTCCACTGCTGTATTCCTATTACTGAAAATAATGCCCGGTTTGTACAAGAGATGCAGTAAGTTTCTTGAACGAATGAAAGATGCATGGATAGATGGACACATGTTCAAAGAAAAGCTAATTTACTATTCCCTTTCCCAGAGTGTCCTGCACAGTAAAGAAGTTCATTCATGTCTTTCTTCATCCAATCGTTGTTATCCGGAGGAAGACACTGTGGGGCAAAACAAGGTCATTTCACCGTTTTGTGGAAAGATGGGTCCGTTCCTTTTACTCCGCGACTTTTTGTCCACGCGAACCCCTCCACTGGTAGTGCGTAACTCAGACAGCTGTTTCTAAACGGACAGGTTTTCCCTGTCCTTTTTTAAAGATTAAAAACAATTATTTCTAAAGAGAGGGGAAGAGGAGAAAAAGAGAGGGAGAGAAACATCGGTGTGTGGTTGCCTTTCAGCGCCTCCTACTGGGGACCTGGCCCGCAACCCAGGCACCTGCCCTGACTGGGAATTGAACCCTTTGGTTCGAAGGCTGTTGCTCAGTCCACGGAGCCACAGCAGTCAGGGCGGTTTTCCCTACTACGAGTTGGTCCAAACATGTCAGGTTGTCAGCCACTGTAGACCAGATGCACTGCCCAGACAGTCACCACTGCAGAGGTCCTCCACTTTTATTTGTACATAGTATGTGTTTGTGTGGACTTAGTTCTGTATGATTTTATCATGTGTGTAGGTCCGTGTATCACCGTCGCAGTCAGAGATGGGCAGTCCTGTTATTACGGGCATCCTCCATGTTGCCCTCAAGTGACCATGTAACAGGGCACACCCAGGAGGGGCCCCGAGAAGGATGTGGGATGGGGTCCAGAGCTCAGGGTGTCCAGGGAATATCAAGATGTCCTCACCCGCCCCGCCCCCCCAGGTGTCCGTTGGGGGAAGGGACACATGGAGCAGAGCCATGGAGAGCTGTTTTGCATAGCCACAGTTTTGCAGCTAACCTCCGGAGTGGTCATTTAACGTATCTATAACCTTTCACTGGTTTCATAGATGTGTTGAATAGCTGTGGCCAAGTTTTGAGCCAGGGAGAAGGGAGTGGCTTCTACCCAGGATGTGACTGGGGGGCCAATCCTCTGAGTTACAGCACGTGCCTGAGAGCTTGGAGTTGATTGGCTCCACACCATGGGGCCACACCTGCCCAGACTCACTATGACAGCCCAGTAAAGCTGGGGTGGGGGAGGGTATGGGATTCCTGGCAGGTATAACTGACTGTGGGAGGAGTTGGAAATGGGGCTGCAAAGGAGGACTGGCTCGGGGATTTAAACCCAGACATGGCAGGCTTTGGAGAGAGCCACCTGGTTTGGGGCAGAGTGAGGACCCCTGCAGTCATGTAAAGGAGAACCATGCGGTTTGGGAAGAGTTAGGACCCCCCTCTTGCCCAGGTGAAAGAGTACCACTTGGGCTTTGCCAGAATGGGGCCCCCTGCAGCTCTGGTAGAAGAGGCCCTCATGGCTTTGGGGTGCTGCCTTTGGCCACGTGGCCTGGGAAGCAGGAGAGACTTTGCTGGAAGAAGGGTGAAAGAACTCTGTGCCAGTGGACCATGAGAAGGTGCCACATGGCTTTGGATTAATCGGAGATCCTGCCTGGACGGCGACGTAGCTGACAGTGCCAGTGGCCTGGAAACACAGATGCTTCTTTTCCTGAGATATGGTACCCCAAATTAGGGCAGGGGAGAAGGAAGTGCTGTGGGCATCTGTGGTTATGCTAAAGGACTTTGATATTTTTATGGGGACATCCGGTCACTACTTTAAGTCTGTACAGCTTTAAATAAACCTTCCCTGTCCTTTTCACAAATCTCTGGCATTGAGAGACGTCTTTCCTTTGGCGATGGACAGATGAGCCTAGTAGGTATTAGTATACCATCCTTGGGCGGGGCCCCTGTTTTCTGTAACAGTTTTTGGCATCCCTGGGTGGGCCAAATATGGCCGGCCCTCCCCAGACCTCTGTTTGGTAACAACCACACCCACCTCCCTCCCACCCTCTAGCCCCCAGCCTCCAAGTCCTGGCAACCAGGAATCTGTTCTTCGTTTTTAAGCTTTGTCTTTTCAAAAATCTTATATAAATGAAATCATACAGCATGCAACCTTTTGACTCTTTAAAAATTCAGCGTAGTTGCCTGGAGATTCACTGAGGCTGTGGGTATCAATAATTCATTCCTTTTTATTGCTAAGTAGTGTTCCATGGGCTGGATGGACCAGACCAGAGTTTGTCCAGCCATTCATCTGTCAAAAGACATCTGTGCTGTTTCCAGACTGTAGTTATGACCCATAAAGCTTTTATGGACATTCATGTAGAGGTTTTCATATAGTTTCACCATGTGTGATCGTAAATTTTCATTTCTCTGCGATGAATACCCAAGCGTGCAATTGCTGGGTCACATGGCAATAATATGTTTAGTTTTCACAACACACCGCCAAGCTGTTTTCCAGGGGCCGCTTCACCTGCCATGAGCCATGTCTGAGGCACCTGGTCCCTCCCCGTCCTTGTCAGCATTTGGCGAATCCCGCTCTTTACTCTGGTTATTCTTTTTCTTTTTCCAATTGGTCTATTTATTTGGACTTGGTTTTTCATATGAGAAAACTTCATTTCCATTTTAACTGTTCTTACTATATCTTTAATAAAATGACAAAGAAGAGTGTATATACAAGTTGAACCTAAACATAGAAATGCAATTCTTTAGTCATCTTGGGTAGAAAAGTAGCTTATAAAACAGGGATGATATAGGCATGAGGCATAGAGGATAATTTATAGGGACAAATAGGAAGGTTCGTACAATTTAGTGATTTATGCCCAGATGGGATGCTTTTTATTTTTGGATAGATAGCCCCTGAAGTTTTGATTTGCATTTCCCCCATGACTAGTGATGCTGAGCATCTTTTCCTGTATTACTGGCCATCAGAATGTCCTCTTTGGGAAAATGTCTATTCAGATCCTGAGCTCATTTTTTAATTAGATACTTTTTTCTTTGCTATTGAATTTTGAGTTCCTTATACATTTTGGATATTAATCTCTTGTCAGATATATGATATGCACATATTTTCTGTTTATTAGGTTGTGTTTTCATTTTGCCGATGATGTTTTTCCCTGTGCACAGCCCCTCTCCTGCTTTTATACTCACCTGAGGACACGCTTATTGGTTTTAGAGAGAGAGGAAGGGAGGGAGAGAGAGAGGGAGGGAGAGAAACCTGCATCAGTTGTCTCTTGTACACCCCCTGCCCAGAGACTGGACCTGCAACCCAGGCATGTGCCCTGACCAGGAATCGAACCTGTGACCTTTCTGTTTACAGGAGGATGCTCCAGTCAGCTGAGCCACGTTGGCTTCACTGGTCAGATTTTCACTTCTGTTACCTTTGCTTCCCCTGTCACACCCAATAAATCATCTCCGAGACTCACCCATGTCAAGGAGCGTACTACCTGTATTTTCTTCTATGAATTATTATGATTTCATGCCTTAGATTCAAGTTTTTAATCCAGTTTGAGGACCAGTATCCATTTGAGGGCATTTTCGTGTATGGCTTAGGGTGGGGGCCAGTTTCGTCTCCTGCTGTCCACGTGGCTGTCCAGTTTTCCCAACACCATTCGCGGAAGACACTCTCCTTTCCCCATTGCGTATTCGTGATTTCTTTGTTGCAAATTAGTTGATCATACTGCTCATACCGCTATCCGGTACACCTGAAACCAATATAAAATAATATTGAAAATAATCAGTAATTGACAAATAAAAATAAAAACTAGCAAGGTAAAACGGCCTCCCTCCAAATGAATTAGTTGACCATATAGGCATGGGTTTATTCTGGGCTATTTTATCCCACTGATCTGTGTGACTGTTTTATGCCACCGCCATACTGGTCTGATCACCACAGCTTTGTAATATAATTTGAAATCTGTAGGCCTCTCTGCGTGTGCCAAGCCCAAAGCTCGCTTCAGACTGAAGAAGCTAGAGGACAAACACACAGGCCTTTCTGACAGAAGGACAGGGGTGTGTCTCGCTGCACTGGCTGTGACCTGGTGGTGGTAGTCCAAGACCTGTCTGATTGTTACAGTTCCTCGGGACCCAGGAACTAACGTCCTTGGGCCACCAGACAAAGACAAGGCCATCAGGGGCATCCCTGGATGGCAGCCGCCAACACGGTGCGCCAGGCCCAGGTGCAAGCCCTTGCAGGGAGGTACCGGCACGAGGGGCACGTGGGGCACGTGGGGCTGGGGGGGCGGTGTCCTCGTGGGAGGACGGCCTGCCTGCGCCCTGAGGGCTCGGGGCCCTGGTGTGTTTAATCAGAAGCCGCAGCCACGTGCGGAGCCCACAGGCCTCTTTCCCAGGATCACTGGGCTCCTGTCTAGGGGCCATTTACAAACTCTTTCTCCGTTGGTGGCCGTCTTGTGGGACCCTCACGGGAAAGGCCCACCAGCTCCCAGAGGTGTCACGAAGAGGTGACACGAAGAGGTGTCGCCAGTGGCAGACTTGAGTCAAAGCTCCCACCAGGGGATACCGGTGCCCTCGGGCGCCTCGAGAACCTACAGTCTGGCGAAGAAGATGACACCCGGAGGGAGCGAGATGGAGAGAGAGGGAAGGCACACCTGCGACACCTCCCTCCCAGAGAGCAGCCAGCAGGCCCTGGACATGTGGCTCACCGGGCGCCTGCCCACAGGCCCATGCCCCTTCGCCTGCCAGGTGAGTCCTTGCGTGCCCTGGGGGCTCCAGAGGCCCAGCCTGTGCGTGGTGCCGTGAGTTTTCAAAGCTGTGTGTTTCAGGGGCTTGTCTCTCAGGTGCAGGTCTTAAAAGTTGGGGGCGCTGATGTGGGGTTCAAACCCTTGGCTCCTGGAGGAGCAGCTCTGGCCTTGAGTTTCTTCCAGAGTGCAGGCCTCACCAGGTGCGGGGTTTGTGGTGCGGTGGTGTTCCGGCCTCTCCTCCTGCTTAACAGCTGGGCCTCTCTTGGCCACCGCCCAGTGCGAGGGAGTCTGGGGGTGACAGGCCAGTTTTCCGTGTTTTCCCCAGGAAGTTGTTTGCTGTGAACGCATAGACTGTCCTGTGAGGCGGTGGGCACAGGAGCCTCTTACTGGGTTGGGGTCGCTGTCTTGAACTGGGACCCCCACCCCCGCCCAGCAGAGTGGCTTTTTCAAGGTTCTCATGTTTTAAATGGCACCACCTTAGTTGCTGAACGGAATTGGCTGTTATCGGCAGGGTCAGCCTTCAAAAGTTGGTGACAGACAGAGCGCAAATATCCCCACGCTTTCCCTTAGAGACGGTTTTGGATGTGACACCTGTGGGTTTATAGGAACTCATTTTAGAACCAGTTTTTAATATCTGGGCAATGAATATTAAAGGTTCGCTGGGTTCATTCGGTTCCTGTTACCCAGTCTGCCTGTTCCTCCTGCTGGTGGCGATGCAGCCTCCACGGGTTGGGAACACGTCACTGGGTTGGCCAAAAGGCCCATTGCCTTTTTCCATACAGTTTTTCCTATGGTTTTGTTTTTTTTTTTGCACATGGTTACATTCTTTTCTTTGTCTTTACTGTCACTGGAAAGAGTTTGGTTAGATTGTATTGTGACAGCTGTCACATCAGTGGGTATTTAAAAAATCATCAAGACTGGTGAATTTTTGTGCCACCATTTTACTATTGAAGATGGAAGACTACACACCTTTTCAGTGTATTATGCTTTATTATTTGAAGAGAGATAAAAATGCACCTGAAACACACACACACACACACATTGTGCAGTGTGTGGAGAAGGTGCTGTGACTGATCGAACAAGTCCAAAGTGATTTGAGAAGTTCTGTGGTACTGTTGACATTGTGGCCAAATAATTCCTTGCTGTGGGGCTGTCTTATGCGTTGGAAGATGTTTAGCAGCACCTCTGGCCTCTACTCACTAGAAACCAATAGCAGGAGATGGCTGACATACTCAAACTATCCAAATCAATGAAGTTATTGGTGAAAATGAAAAATGTGTCTTATTTTACAGAAAAACACACACACAGACTTTGTACCTAACTCAGCACGTACCAAGCTGTGGGTGGCTGATTAGTGGCCCCCAGAGGTATGTAAATTCTAATCTCAGAACTTGTGAACATGTCACCTTGCCTGGCAAAAAGGACTTTGCAGGTGTGGTTAATTTAAGGTGTTTGGGGTGTGGAGATTATCCTGGATGAGGTGGGCAGGGGGGCTCGATGTAATCACAGAACACTTATAAATGAAAGTGGGGAGCGGAGGGTTGGGGGGGATTTGACGATGCTGTACCACTGGCTTTGGAAGAGGAGGGAGGGCCACAAAGCCAAGGAAGGCAGGCAGCCTCTGGAAGCTGGAAAAGGCGAGGAAACGTTCTCTTCCCAGAGCCTCTGGAAGGAACGCAGTCCTGATAGCCCCTTGATTTTGGCCCCATGAGGCCCAGATTGGATGCTGATCTTCAGGATGGTAAGACAGGACATCTGAGTTTGTGGTGATTTGCTATAGAAGCCAAAGGAAACTGATACACAGGCATTGTTAGATTTTTTATATACGTAATCTAAAGTTAACCCTTTCTTTATTTGTGGTAGATATTATTACTCTGGTTTTGCAGAGGGAGGTAAAGATTTGCAGAGAAAGTTCCAGTGTATTGGGATCTGATGCTAGCATTCGTGTGTATTTGGTGCCTGGTCAATGTAGATTTCGAAGCATCCAAACCTGTGTATCCTTTGCCTTCCAGATTGGACGTTTGTGTTTTCTTTTATAACTGTCATGGAAACCCTTCTGCCTTCTTGAGCAATTTTTTGGTCCTTCTTTGAACCTTTGGTAACTCATTATGTGTTTCTTGGGGGACAAGAACTACCCTAAGCTCTTTTCAAGTTGTTCCTTGAGTATTCGGTTAGCGAGAATTTATAAGTAAATTGAGGAGGAAAGGAAGGGAATAAAGTTGGTAGAACAGCACCTTATGCCAGTGCTTCCCATGTAGGCTCTCACTTGAACTTTATGGGGCCCCGAAGTTGTGTGTACATAGCTCACTTCATGGACAAGAGACTGGAGGCTCAGAGGGCGGAGAGCTGGTTCGAGATCAGGTTTAGTCATTGGAGCTTGAATTTGAGCCCAGGGCAGAACTCATCACATGTTCGACCGTGCTTCTGAGGTCATGGAGGGAGACTCCTGCGAACGCAGTCCACAGGAAGGATGCCGGGTGGTGGACAGAAGGAAGGCAGAGGTCAGCCACGCTGCACTGGTGCAAGGTGGTGCTGTGAGCTGATTTGGAGGCTGATGGAGTGGGTCTCTGCGGGTGGAGCCAGAACAGCCGTGTCTGGCTGTGTCCTTTCCCTGCTAATCGTCATCTGCCCTCCTGGGCCTTTTGGCAGGTGAGATCCAGGGAGGCGATTCTGGAAGGGGAAGGCATGGAGAGAGTGATCCCTGGTCTGTATCCGAGTGTGGGTTGTAAACCATGGAAATGACTTTTTTTTTTGCGTAGCAACATAGGCCTCTCATATTAAATACTGGTGGGTTGGGGTGGGGGAAAGCATTTCAGGAAAGTACCTGTACTTAAGTCCCAGATACTTCATTTTCAAATTGTTTTTATTGGATTTTGAAAATAAAACACAGTTTACAATCAATTTTTTTGAGGTTATCTAGTTCAAGGTCCTGATTCTTTGGGAAAAACTTGATTCAGAGAGTTAAGAGTCTTGTCATTTGGCCTCTGGGTCCAGTCTTGTCTTTGCTTATTCCCATCACACTCCTGATACACAGGCCAGAGGTTTTGGGGGCAAGGCATCCTCTTCGTTTCTTTACTGATCATTTCTTTATTGAGGCCAGTGTGATTGCCTGGGGGCATTGATGACGCAACCGCTGGAAAGAAACAGGAGGCTGCCCAGTGCTGCTTCCTCCTCCGGGAGGTCTCTCCAGATTGCGCCTTGGCATTCCCCGGGTTCCCGGACTCAGGAGCTGAGGTGGCCTGATGTCCTCTTCTTTTGGTTAAGATATGAATCTGAAAGTGCAGGCCCCTTTGTTTGGGGCAAACAAAAGCTAATCCAAAATATTCTCCCCTTAAAGGAAAAACAAGCATACAGTTTTAAAGGTGGCAATATCAAGTCAGAAAGCTTTCAAGGACTGTCATGGGCACTTAAGAATTGGGGCCACTTGGGAAGCTTAACCTAGGAATGGATGATCTCGAAGCCTTTGTTTGGCTGAGGAGAGACAGACCTTTTCAGGCATCTCTCCTAAAACGGAGCCCGAGCCACCACCCTGAACTTGAACAGTCACAGAGCTGACACCGGAAGGGGCTGGCCCAGCTTGGAGACGAAGCCGTGGAGTGATACAAGTCGTCACACTCACTCCTTGGCCCTCAGGTACAGCCATACCCGAAGTATCATGTGTCCAAATCAGGGAGTCGGCCCTATGAGACGCGGATTTCTGACCTCTAATGGGCACTCAGCCACTGTCAGAGCTTTCCACGGCCTCGGCCAGCATCCCAGTCTCCAATCCTCTGATGGGGCGTTTCCCGGGTGCACAGCATTTCACGGATGATTGTTCCACAGTAGCTCTGGGTCTGTGGCTGGGGAGGGTAGGGAGAGGGTGGCAAGGCCAGGCACTCCTTGAGGATTTTATTCCTTCCCACTTCTGCCTGGGTCTCCTCCCTACAAAATGCTCTTCCAGGCTGTCTCTGGGCTCCCCGACCCTGCTTTCCTTCTTTTCTATCTCTAAGATGAGCGTCATGCTCCAGGTTTTTCCTGCTGGGTCGGGGCAAGGAGCTGAGGGGTTCTGGCCCCGTGCTCTGGGCTGAAGAAACTCACTCTTTGGCCCTTGTAGGTCTTCTTCTCACCCACATCTGCCTACTGGCTTCCATGTAGTCCCAGGGACCTGGGCCCTCGCGTGGGAGTCTGCCGGACACCCTGTCTCCCCGCTCCCGTGTGGATCGGCCCTTCCACTTGCCCTCGGCGGTCCTCCCCGGGCTGGGCTCTTGTGCCTGAACCACGGTGTCCTGGCGGGAGCCCCTTCTCGGCCAGCCTGCTCTGTCTGCGTTTGGCTGTCTTTCTGCCCACTTCCTGGACTAGCTCCTACTCCCCGTGCAGTGTACTTGTCGGAAAAGGTTCTGGTTCACCATGTTGACAAGTGCGCTCCCTTCCCTGGCCGTGTCCCCATGCTCTCTGCCTCTCTGGGTGACAGCTGGTTGCTCGTGGCCAGCCCCCTTTGACGTCGAGCTGCTTGCCGACCTGGATTCCGAGGCTAGGTCTACCCCGCCCCGCCCCGGTGAGTCCTTCAGGTTCTGCGTTGGGCCCCTCCACACCTCTTTCATCCCGTTGCCGCTCGTCAGCCTTTGTCTCTACATTTCCTACCCCCGAATCTCACATTGGTTTGGATTACAGTTTCCCCACCATGTAATTTCTCCTTCCCAGTTTTGCTAATCTGCTTTCTCCTGTGTGGTCTCTCTTTGCTGGCGTGTGTTTAGAGGCAACGTGAGGTGTAATTATTGGCAATTGTCCTTACCTGGTAATTGCTCCTCTCTCCACCATTGTTACAGATGTGCCACCCAGGGATCCTCACGGCTACCTTATCGACAAAGCTGCCGGCTGCCACTCAGCCCTCCTCCTCGCTTCCTTAATCTCTTTCCAGCACTCGGCAAAGCTGGCCACCCGTTCTTTCGTGAAACACCCTCTTGCCCGGCCTTGGGTGGCGATTTACTCTCCCGGTCCTCCCCTGGGCTCCTGAGACTGTGGCTGCCGTAGCTGAAGTTCCTGTAGCTGAAGTTCCCCGAGCCTCATTCCTCTTCCCCCCATCCTGGGGGTCCTCGCCGTGTCTCCTAGGTCCTCCGACCTTTACTCTCTCGATGAAGTCACGTGCAGCTCCAAGCACGTAACTCGTACCCCCACAGTCCCCACCTCAGCGACACCGCGTTTTGGCACTGGAGCTGGACAATTCTTCCACACACCGCTCCCTCCTTTCTGCTGAGACATTGCCCTCATCGTTCCTCCACCCCTGGGCAGCGAGCCTTGCTTTCCCCTCTAAACAGCATCCGTTGGGGCATCTCCGAGGGCTGCCGCCATCTTCGTTCCTTCCTTGTGCGTGGAGGTGTTGCTCGGCAGCCAGAAGGCCTGCTGGACTCTGGGTTGGTGGGGTTCACTTGGAGTGAGGCATTGTGGGAGGATGCACACCCGCACGCGCACACACACGCACAGGAGTAGATGAGGTAAGGAGAGAGATGCGTTCCTGGTTCTCGGGGAGTTTTCCTCTCTGCCTTCTGCTCTCCATTTTGATGCTCGTCCCTGTATCTCAAGCTCCACCTTGCCTGTGGAGGGCCGTCCCCCAAGGTGCCCGACACATGCGTGTGTGTCAGAGCTGTTGATGGTGTGGCCGGAAGGTGCGATGGTCGGAACACAGTCCTGAAGAAAATCCTGAACTTCAGAAAGAAAGGATCTTGCTGTGATCTCTTGCACTAAACGAACAAACAAAAGTCGTGTATTTGGACTTCATGTTTTCTTGGTCAGTTTGCTTTTTAGAATGAAAGCAACTCTGGAATTCTGAAGGCTGCCTTGTCCCGGTCACTTCATGAACCTTCTGGCCTGAGCCATCAGTGCGAAGCTGGTAAGCGGAAGGCAGGGACAGTCATACGTTGGATGCGTTTGGCATCTCATGCGACCCACACGGCGCACCATGATCATTCCCTGCTCCCCCCTTTTGATAAAGAGGTGGGCCAGCGGGGAGACTCCATACTGCCCATCAGCCGCACTGGCCCCAAACAGGGGGATGCTCTTCCTACTCTGTTTCCACCGATGCCGTGGGCTGCGCTCACTCTGCTGAGTCTGTCGGAGGCAGCTGAACAGACTGTGAGATGCACCTGTTTCTTGGCAAAAACTTAACGCGTTCAAGGAGCCTCTCGGGGTGAAGCCTGGCTTACAAGCGCCGATGGTGTCTAGCGATTCCTGACCGCGCGTTGGCAGAAACTGGCAAATGTGACCCATCAGGTCTCTGCTCACCATTTCCCAAGACCTGCTCATTAAATGGCCACCAGTACATCTCTGTCCACCGGGGGCCTGAGGGCCCTGCGCAGCAGGATTTGAAAATCGCCCGTTTAGTTGTTTGGGGTTCTGGCAAGTAGTCCTACTGGTTAATTAGAACTGCTTAGACTTCGTGCCACCGACTGAGTGGCTTAATCGGCAGAAACTTCTTGCCCCCCAGCCCCGAGGGCCCAGGTGTCAGCAGGGCCCAGGTGTCGGCAGGACCTGCTTCCTCCAAGGGCTCGGGGGAGGGTCTGTTCCAGGTCTCTCTAGCTTCTGGTAGTTTCTTGTCTTCGGACAGTGTAACTCCAATCTTTGTAGCGTATTCTCACTGTTCTGTGTCCGATTGTCCCCTTTTGTGAGGACACATGTCATACTGGGTGAGTGTCCATCCCGGTGATGTCATTTTAACCTCATTTCCTCTGTAGACACCCTGTCTCCAACGAGGTCACATTCAGGAGTACTGGGGGGTGAGGATTCCAACAGGTCATATTTTGGGGGACAAAATTCAATCCACAGCAGGGGCCAAGCACGGATTTCGGTTCTTTTCTAGTCCTCGTGATTGCGTGGCCTTAGCCTGACCCTTAGCACCAGCTCTCTATCCCAAAGAACAAGGAGGTTGGAACACGCCACCTGTGAGGTTTCTCTCTCTCCCCTTCTGTGCCTTTACAAACACACGTACTGTTCCTGACCGTCCGTTAGTGGGCTCCATCTCTACTTTGTGTTCATGGTTCCTTTATATACAAGGGAAGTTGTTTTGAATGGGCTGGTGGGTAGCGGTAGTTATTTTTTTAAACAACTACACTATTCCAGACATTCCCTTATAAGCTTTGCATATTTTTTAAATATATTTTATTGATTATACCATTACAATTGTTCTATTCCCCCCTTCATTCCCCTCCACCCGCACACTCCCTCACCCACTATTCTCCCCCCCTAGTTTATAACCACGTGTCTCAAGTTCTTTAGATTCTATATTTCCCCCACTATTCTCACCCTCCCCACTACCTATTTTCTACCTACCATCTATGCTATTTTCTGTGCCTTCTCCCCCCTTCTCCTCCTCCCACCCCCCTGTTTCTAACCCTCCATGTGTTCTTCATTTCTATGGTTCCACTCCTGATCTAGCTGTCCTCTTGGTTTGCTTTTGTTTTAGGTGTGGTTGTTAATAACTGTGTGTTTGCTGTCCTTTCACTGTTCATATTTTTCATCTTCTTTTTCTTATATAAGTCCCTTTAGCATTTCATATAATAAGGGCTTGGTGATGATGAACTCCTTGAACTTGACCTTATCTGAGAAGCACTTTATCTGTCCTTCCATTCTAAATGAAAGTTTTGCTGGATAAAGCAATCTTGGCTGTAGGTCTTTGGATTTCATGACTTGGAATACTTCTTTCCAGCCCCTTCTTGCCTGTAAGGTCTCTTTTGAGAAATCCGCTGACAGTCTGATGGGTACTCCTTTGTAGGTGACTGTCCCCTTATCCCTTGCTGCTTCTAGGATTCTCTCCTTCATTTTAGTCTTGGCTAATGTAATTATGATGTGCCTTGGTGTGTTCCTTCTTGGGTCCAACTTCTTTGGCACTCTCTGAGCTTCCTGGATTTCCTGGAAGTCTATTTCCTTTGCCAGACTGGGGAAGTTCTCCTTTATTATTTGTTCAAATAAGTTTTCCACTCATGGCTGTTCCTCTTCCCCTTCTGGAACCCCTATAACTTGGATGTTGGAACGTTTAAAGATGTCCTGGAGGTTCCTAAGCCTCTCCTCAATGTTTTGAATTCTCATTTCTTCATTCCTTTCTGGTGGGATGTTTCGTTCTTCCTTCTGGTCCATTCCATTGATTTGAGTCCCAGTTTCCTTTCCATCGCTATTGGTTTCCTGGACATCTGCCTTCATTTCAATTAGTTTAGCCTTCATATGTTCCTCTAATTTGTGACTGTAATCTACCAGTTCTGTGAGCATCCTGATAAATAGTGTCTTAAATTGGGCTTCTGAGAGGCTGGCAATCTGTTGGTCGCTTAGAGTTATTGGCTCTGGGACTTTGAGTTCTTCTTGTGCCATCTTTTGGGCTGTTCGTGCCTGTTAAGTAGCAGGATTGGAGCCCTAGGTTTTCACCAGAGCAGGGCAACTCAGTCACTGGGTTGTGACGCTGTATGTGGGGCGGGGTCAAAGAGGGACAATGGCTTCCCTCTGCCACCTGCTGCCGCGACCCCCACCGGCACCGCAGCCGCCACCGTCACCAGGCCCACGGGTTTCGTTCCACTGCACGTGAGTGTGCCACCGCTGTCAGTCCTCCACCACTGGGTTTGCCCCCTGGGGCCTGCGTGGTCCGTCTCACTGTGTGCGAATGTGTGATTGCGGTCAGTCTGCCCTGCACCCCGACTGGGTCCGGGCTGCCTGCGTGCCAAGGTCGGCGGATCTGTTCTGCCTGACCCAGCTCCGCTGCTGGCTCTGCCTCTCTTACCGTCCCCGTTGAACTGTTCGTAGCTGTCGGACTTCCGTATAATTCCGTTTTCTGGTCTTTGGGTGTGTCCTAGTTCTTAAAAACTTTCGTTGTATTCAAACTTGGTTGTGGGAGAAGGCACAGTGTTTCCACCTATGCCTCCATCTTGGCGGAAGTCAAACTTTGCATATTTTTAACCTCCAAAAAGTCCTGTAAGGTGTTTGTTAGAAGCCTCATTTATTAGTTGAGGGGTCCAAGTGCAGTAAGAAGCCACCTCCCTGTTAAAATTCATACTATTACCAAGTGGCAGAGCTAGGACCCGAACCCACGGCCCTGTGCCTGCAGAGCCAATTTTCTTTATAGTCTCCTGCAATGTGAACATGGCCTTCCTCACTCAGGTTGGACCCACTGGCCTAATGCTTGACACTGGGTTCTGATGGCAGCTGACGTCACCCGAGAGGTTTGTCCTTCAGCCCCTGGAAGTCTGAGGCTGAGTCAGCCAAGTCGCCTCATCCCAGAGGGAGGTCACAGCAGAAGCCACCTCTGAGCCACCCTTTGGAGAAACCTGCCACTGTCCAGGGCAGCACTAGCGTCCCAGGAAAGCCGTGGATTTGTTAACCGTGGCTGAGATCCCACCACTCGCAGAGTTCAGAGGCTCACTCAGTGTAGATGATTGCGTTCTTGTTTCGGTGGGACGCTGGCCCTTGGGAGCCCTCTCATCACTCACAGGACGAGTTCCCACGTGGCAGCCAACGTCTGATTCCTCTGATGCTGGGCAGCTGCCTGCAGACTCCACTGCTGCCCCAGCCATGAGGGCCAGCCCCTCCCGGACTGCCTCTCCTCTGCCTGTGACATGGTGGAGCCCTGAGAAGCCACATAGGTATGGTGCCCTGTGGGGGCAATCCCCTCGTCACCTGGTCTGTACATCATGGAAGGTGATGGAAGCAGCGCTGCCTTGTCTCAACACCGTTGATGTCTTCAGGGACAGACAGTGGTGTGTTCAGTCTAGTCTCCAAACAGGGCAGGCTGGGCACCAGGGGCTGCTCAGAGTCACTTCTCCACTGACAAGTGAGGGTGGGCTGCCGGGCCCTCTTCTCCCAGGAAGCTCCCTGTTTGATCATTAACATAGGTTCCTGGTGACCGGCAGCTCAGCCCCCCAGTCCTTTGATCACACCCAGCTGTCCCGTTCTTTGCTGGGACCGAAGGTTGGCAAAAAAGAGTGCTACTAATTGTCTTCTGTGCAGAGGAAGGCGTGAAGCCCCAGGGTCAGATGCCACACTGGCCAGTGGAGTAACTAGAGGTCTCAGTTGGCAATGAGCTTTCATTCAAGCTCCTCTCCCTGTGCAGGAAGCCACTGCCTGCACGTGTGGCCGTGGGAAGCTTTGAGGGGGAGGCCCTACGGCTGAGGAGCAGCTGATCAGGTATGTGAAGTGGAGAAGTCCCAGGAAAGGACGCCCTGTTCCGCTGTAAACAGAACCGCAGGCTCCCTGAAATCTGTTTATTCAAGGCGTTACTCATAACTTGGGCCCAGTTTTGTTTATTACCCTTCTTATGAGTGGGGCTTCCTTCTCTTTTGCAGACTGGGATGGTGAAGTTCTTGTGGGACAGCCGGCTCCACTTCAGTGACTTGGTCAGCAGCCGACACTTAGGTCAAGCCTGAGAACCACACTAAAGCAAAAATGTAATCTAAGGAGGTCTGAGGCTAGGAATGTAAGAGTCCTTAGCAAAGCAAGGTAGGGATTGGTCTCTGTGTCTCAGAGTCAGCACGGTGCCTGTCTCTCAGCCCCTCGTCAGGGTCGCTGTGACTTGGTGGGGAGCAGTCCTTCTGAGTGCGTTGCACGTTGCAGGCCACAGAAGGTCCTCGCATCGCTGTGTAAGGGGCTGCAGAGTGACCGACTGGTGGCTGGCTCCTCCTTCACTGTGTCAGTGAGTGGTGTGGGAAAGCAGGAAGTCTTACACTGATTAAGGCAAACGTTTGTGCCAGGGCCTTCGCCGTTTAGCTGGCGAGTTGTCTTGCACACAAGCCACCGAACACCAATTAGAAGCGTTACCCCCTCAGCTCTGACTCCCACCTGCGGGGGCGCTCTGGCAGCCAGGGAGGGGGGCTGCCTACACGCTCTCCTGCGTGGGCTCGGGTTCCGATTGGGGCAGTTCATACTGGCTTCCTCCTCTCCCTTCTCTCTCTCCTCCTCCAAACCCATATGGCTTTGCTTGCTTATTTCATTGGTTACTTTTAGAAATATGTTGAACGAGCCATTTTTGTTTCTAATGGAAAAATTCAAAGGATAGGAATGGAAATGTCAAAGGTTCAGGAGACCGGTTTAACAACCAGGAAGGGTGCCCTCGCTGACTTTCTACTCTCCCCACCACGAATGCTTTGCACAGGGTCTGGCGGAGCCCCTGTAAGAGGGCAAAGCTGACAGTTCTGTGAGGTGCTGCACCCCGACTCAGGGTCAAGGCCGCTGTCGGCTACTGCAGGCGTCCCGAGGGCCGACAATCTCCATCTCGTGGCTGCTGCTGAACACGCAGGCTCCTGGGCCGCACCCACGAGATTCCAATTTTAGTGAAAACTCTGGGTCAGTACCCTACAATCAAAACGTTATGTGAGCCATGTGTAGGATTTAAATTTTTCTAGTGACCTCATTAAAAAAAAGTAAAGAGAAACACGTGAAATTTTAGTAACATATTTATTTAATCCCACATAGTCAAATAAATGCTCATTACGACGTAAAATCTACCTAAAAGCTTGTTATTCATTGGACGACCTTTCGCACTGGATCGTTGAAATTTGGTGTGTGTGTGGTGCCCGCAGCACATCTCAGTTCGGACCAGTGACGTTTCAAGAGCTCAAAAGCCACGAGTGGCTAGAGGCTGTCACCCCGGGCAGAGCCGACCTCTTAACTGCCCCCGCCCGGTCACGAGCTGCCAATGCAGTAAAGGGTCGCCCGTGCTGGACTCATTCCAGTACCTGGCGTTGCGGAGGGCAGTGTCCCAGGGCCCTGTCACTTGGACCTTGTTGGAGTGCGTGGGCTGCAGCACATTGGTAGTCAGGGGTGTGTTTACCCAGTGGGCACGAGGGGACTGGGGGCGGTGGGAGGACACAGATGTCTTGAAGCCACACCCCTCCGAGCGTGTGTGTTTGCATGTGCAGACAGTTGTGCAAGCACTGGGAACTGTATGTGCTAAAGGCACAGGCTCCTGGTGAAGTGTGCCAGTGGGATTTTTAACCAGAAGCAGCCAAAAGCTTTCCCCATTTAACTTGTAAATGCAGCCGGGGGAGTTTTGCGCATGAACCAACTTGTTTGGCTTGACAAACCTCTGTGCTCTGTCCCTGTCTCCATCCCAGGCTTTCAAAGGCGCTCTGTGGGAGAATTTGCAGGGGCGGGAAGAAGGTGCATGGAAGTTCAAGGTGAAGTTCTCTGAAAAATGCAGCACGTGGGAGGCAGGGGGGCAGGTGGCGAGGCAGGGAGGGCCCCCTCTCGGACTTTCTGCTGTCCCACCACCAGTGCTTTGCAAAGGGCTGAGGGTGGAGAAACATGTGAATTCTGTGTAACAAGACATGGCGGGACTTTCTGTAGATGTGTTAATGTAATTTATTAATTAATGTGACTAGTGATTGATTACATTTGAAGAATAGTTGTAAAGCTATCTGTAGTTTAAACCTGAATCTCAGCATTCCTTTTCATCTGCCTTATGCTTCATTTTGACTTAAAACAAAGAAAAATGAGCTCTCAGAAGGAAACTGGGTATCTTGTGCATGGTCTGTGCTTGGAAGGATGTCACCTCATGTTGTGTGGCCACTTCAGTGGCATCTACTTATGATGCCTTGCGTGGTTCTGGGCACAAAGGGGATGAGCACTCAGAACTCACAAGGGCAATACTAGGTCGTAGTAAGAACAACGGCCAGCATTCACTAGGCGTTGCCTGTATCTCAGCAGGCCTTCGATGTGCATGAACTCATTTAACCGCCGAACCACCAAGAAGTAGACACTGGTTCTTACCCCCCCCACCCCCCCATGGAGCCATTCTGCGTACGCTGTCCAGCTGGTTAGGGGCAGAGTGATGGTCAAACCCAGGGGGGTCCTTAGTGTTCATCCAAAAGACCTCACCCACTCGGCTTGGAAGACTCTTTAAGTGTCCTCCTGCCAGCTTCTCACCAAATCAGGGGTCGCTGACCTCCCAGCCAGGTGGCCATCCAGATCCTCGCTAAGCGCACTGAGCGACGGGGAGCTCATTACTTCTTTCGCAGAGGCTCCACTGATTGGGGAATTCTTCCTTACATGAATTCCGTGTCCTGTGACTCGCAAACTGATCCCCCCAATGTTCTTGGAGTGGAGACTTCTTGAAGCTGTAGTAAGATAGAATTACATATGACGGAACTTATATTACTGGAGATTAATTACTCTAGAAGAATACAAGGATATCAGTTATTTAAATCTGCATCTCCTCATTCCTTTTCATCCATCTTATGCTCCAGCCATGGAACTACTTGCTCTGTGACCTGTGACGTCTCAGGAGGCCCCCCTTCCTGCCTTTGCTCGGGCTGCCTGGGAAGGCCTCTCTCCCATCTGTTCTGAAACAAATGCTCTCTCCTCTTTGAGCCTAAGTGTGTTCCACCATGGAAATCTTCTTCGATAAGGGAAGAAGTTGTTTCTACCAGTGAGAACTAAATGACTGTTTATCTAAGGAGATAAACAAGCCGGAGGCGGTTTTCCTCCCTTTGACTAGAGAGAACGTCAAGGATGTCCGAGCATTCATGTCCCATTGGAGCGTGGCTTCCTCCTGGGCCACGTGATGTATGGGCCGATATGCTAACGGTGGGCCTGGCTTCTCTGTGGGCAAAACGGAGTGCTTGAGTCAGAGGACCTCACTGACCCAGGGGTGCACCCCTGGACCCCCTGGGCAGCTTGAAAAAGTGCCCATGATGAGGGCGCCCAGGCAGCCCTGTGGACGGGGGACCTGCTGTGAATGGACTTCTCTGAATCTGAGTGAGGAGGACTGAGGGCGGCTGCCTCGATGGAGCAGAGTGGGTAGTTCTGGACTCGGAGACGGCTGACTCAGCAGTGGAGGTGGTTAGTGGTAAAAACGTGTTTCTGCTGTTTGTGTAAATTCAGGGTCTTGGGTCTGGGGGAACTAGTTTGACTTTAAGAACTAGAGTGTGAGCAACCTCGAGTGGTCCTGGAGGAGCAGCAGGCTGAGCAGAGGGGAGAAGGAACGGCCCGCCTCTGTGGCCACTGGGAATGGAGACTCCTGGAAGGGTTTCTAAGATGCGCGTGGATGGATCTCTTTATTTCGTGGTTTTCAAATACAGTACAGAAACACTTTACAAAGAAGAGAGTGGTGGGCACTGAGGCCCAGGAATCAGTTATGCCAGGAGAGGGAGGTCGGAGAGCCCTGCAGGGTCCCAAAAAGGAGTGGAGAGAGGGCCACAGTGCACAGGCTGCCCTTGGAAGCCGCCAGGAAGAGCCGGGGGGGGGGGTGGCGAGGGCAGAGCAGGGAGGTGCCCACGGCAGCTGGTTTGTAGAGCTTCCAGCGGATGGAGTCAGAAACTACCCAGAAGCGCTTGGAGTAAGCTGCCGATCATACAGAGGCAGCTCAGTGTCCTGGGTTTCTCCACGGGGGAATTTACCCCCGCCCTGGGCCCCAGAGGCCTGCCAAGCATTGTCCTCCTGCTTCCGTTTTAACCTCTTGTTGCTTTAGCACTCAGCACCTTGTAGCAGAGCCTGTGCTCCAGTCTGGTCTTGTCCCGAGACAACGCAGTAGGGTGGCCGGGGAGAGAGACCAGCGGGAACAACAGTGGCCGCCACCTGTGGGGATGCTGCCTCCGAAAGGTGTGTCCTGCAGCCTGAGGGAAGGCCAAGCAGCCAAACTGACTGATCCCCCCCGCCACCGCTGCTCTTGTCCTGCTGGGCTTGTGACGGCCCCGGGTGAGAAAGAGAAAGAAAAGGTGCAGTAAGGAGCCTATTTCAGGGGCGACGATTTGCATTTTCTGTGCCGTCGAACCCCATGTCCCTCCATGAACCTTCGGATGGTCCACGTCCCAGTCTCCGCGGGCGGAATGAGCCGCAGCTTGTGGACCTGCTTTGAGTAATTGAGAGTCTTCTCTGAGCCCCAGGATCGTGACTGTGCCGGGCTGGTATTTGCTTCTTGGGAATTCTTGACGTTCTCCCGTTCCCGTGAAGCTGCTCCTCAAAAGCAAGTCAGAGGTCCTCGTAAGCCCTCGGAACGTGCCGTGACCTGCCAGCTGCCCTGATCAAGCTCTCGATAAAGGCAGCGAGCACGTTCTTAGAGCTGCTGGAGATGCTGCCTGCGCCAGGCTCAGGAGAGGCCATGGAGGAAGGGGGACACGGTGCCTTCCTCGGATGAGTGCCCTGCCATGGGTGTGTCGGGTGGCAGGGAGGAGCCCATGAGCCAGAATCTGCCTGCTGGGGCCATAGCCCAGCGTCTCCATTAGCTGTGTGACCCCGGGTAAGCTGTTTCCCTCTCTGATCTCAGGTGCCTGCCTTCCTGCCTCACAGGGAAGGTGATATTACCCACCAGAGATACTGTCAAGATTAAACCTCAGTACTTGTCGGCTTCAGAACTCAAACGTGGTACTTGTCTCAGTTTGACGAGAAACAATGTTGCAGCACCCGGCACTTGCTGGCCACTCGTGGCACTTGCTAGAACTTGTATGAGTCACGCCGCTGCCCCACAAGAGAAAACGCTCTGTCAGTCGTCACTGGCTTGTCACCCATCAGTTTCGAGGTGCTGCTGTAACAGATTAGGACGGTCAGCTGTCCTTGTCATTTGCATTTCCTTATATTATGCACAAGAACCTTTCCTGGGCAGCAGGGCTGTTCTGGAAGCAGCTCTACCAAGCTTCCATGCCCTGACTCGTTGCCTATAGTTCTGAGTGCCCACCGGACAGGTCCACATGGGCCTCAGGTACCCCAACTTCTGTGGGTCTCAAATAGACCTCATTACCCTCCCCTAAAGCCTTTTTTGTGTTCACTCTCAGATGAATGGAATCTTGTTCACTCCCTTCCATCTGGGCTGGAAGCGTGGGCACCAGCCTTTCTTCCTCACGCTCACCTACACTTAGAACTGGTGGTCACATTCTGAGGCGAACCTCCCCAGCGTCTCCCAACTCTGTCTCTGTCCCTCCCCACGGCCCCATTGCAGTGGAGGCCAGTGTCAGGTAGGGCGGGCACAGCTGGTGTAGCTAGCGCACAGACCCTGAAGCTCACAATGCACAAATCTCAGCAGGTTAGCTTTGCACACGTAGCAGTGAGCAAGCCACTCGCACAGCGGCCTGTCCCTGCAGTCCTCAGGGGCTCGGCTGATGCAGGCTGAGCCGTGTTCACTGGGCTTCCGAGGGTACCCTGCAGGCAGCTTCGTACCTGCCAGCAGGAAGGAAAAGGCACACCTTGCCCCGTAGGGCCCACCCCTCCAGGTGGAGCCTGTGCTTAACCTTCGTTATGGTCCACTGTTTCCGCAGACGTGAGTTCTTGAGAACCAGAAGGCCCTGGTTGGAGCCTCGGTGTGAGCCCCATGTTTGGCACATCGAGGATTAAGTGAGCATTTGTTGTTATGGAATGAGTGTGCCTTGCACTGCCTATGCTGTTCATCCTAGCTGCCCAGGTCTGCGAAGTTTGATCCATTTAGTGCTAATGCAGGCAGGGCTTCCTGAATGAGCTGTTTCTTTGATAATTTGAGGTCCCTACCAAGATGTCAAAATTCAGGAACATTTTTTCATTTGTCAGGGAGGACAAGAGCAGGTAAAAATCTTGAGAAAACCCAACTCACATAAGACAAATATCAAAAAGAAAGAAAGAAAGAAAAAATGCTTAGGAAAATATATGTCAGAAATGAAGTTCACATTCTTGAACCGTTTCTTCTTTTCTAAAACGCTGAAACATCTCCAAAGGGCATAGCCTTAAGAAACTTGGCCCAGGTGTGTTTCATTTTCCAGAACAATGTACGACGGTGATTATCTGGGAGCAAGAATTCTGAACCCTTTGGCCGGCACCTGCTGTTTGTCAGCCACCCCAAAAGCTTTAGGGGGTTTGCCAAGGTGAGGAAATGTCAGGGGGTAAAGACTGAAGTGCAGGACACTCTGCGGAAGGGCCCTGGCCCACCGGAGGCCGGTCGGGTGGGGCGGACGCAGCAGCACAGGCGGGCCTTCGGAAGAGGGAGGAGAAGCTGGATGCGTGGCGGCACCATCCGTACTACGTAGACTCTCAAATGTTTTCTCAGTCACACGAACCGGAGCAAGCGAAGCCAGGCACGGATCCTTTGTTTTTTTAACTTTTATGTACAACTGGAGTTTAGAAGGCCGTTGTTCTGTTTGACATGCAAGATTAGGGTACCATACATTGCTTTAAAGTAAACAAACACACACACTTTGAACTTTAGTGCCAGAAGGAACAAAACGGTAGCTTTGGGGGAGGGGCAGTCTTCCTGCAGGACAGATTCTTCCTTGCATGTTTTGTTTTCAGTTTTCTCAGGATGCATCATGAAAATCATGAAAGCTTTTTTTATGTGTGAACCCAGGTGTGAGCAATGTGCATTTGCATATCTTTATACCAACAGGTGAGTCACTGTGGAGGCCCCAGCCCCGTCAGCATTTGGGGAGCGTCTCCAGAAGCCCACCGCCCTCTGCAGGGCAGCGAGTGGCTGTCCTCAGAGTTTGTGCTGTTGGGCACAACAGGACTCTTCCCATTGCCCTTTTGAAACGTGAGGTGGCCTTCCTGACACATCACAAATGCAGTCGAATGTCACTTCCTTGTCATCTTGAGGAAAGGCAGAGAAGGCTGTATTTCTCCCCATTAGCTGAAAACGTCCAACAGTGTTTAAGGGGGTGGGAGAGGCTGTAGGGGTCAGAAGGGACCTTGGAGTCACGGGTACGTACGAAATCTTCTTGTTCATCTTGCAGACCTGCGGACAGATAGGTCCAGGCCCCGTCCGATTTCCCTGGGCACAGTTCCATTTTGTCCCTCACGCTCCAGGATACTGAGCAATGACATTTTCCTCCTGTCACTCTGCCCCTCCGCTGCCATTGACCCTCCGTGTACAACCCAAGGTTCTCAGAGCCACGATAGGAGGGGAAGGTGCCCAAATGTTTGCACCCTCCCTTACTACGGAATCTCCCCGTGGTGACAGAGGCCAGGATCTTGTGCACCTCCCGCAGGGCCTTGGCCTGGCGCACAGAGGCCCTCCGCCCTCCCCTCGCCCTGCCCTGGATGTTGCCGGACAGTGGGAAGCCGAGGAGGACGTTACAGTGACGCTTTGAGTTTTTGAGAAGCTCATTCTAGAAATTGGGGAAGAGATTATGGCAGGTCCTGGGGGATTAGTTTGTGCAAAAAATATTAGTCTCTTGCGTATGTAGGTTGTGGGCTGTGGAATTGGCGAGAAGCGAGGTGACCTGATTAACGTGAGGAGGGACGACAGACAGGAGTTGGTGACAGGCTGGCTGTGATGCTGGGGTGGGAGCTGGAGGACGTGGTGCACGGCTGGCCTCTCGCTGTCCGCCCTGGACCACTGGACGCGGGAAGGACCCTTCACAGTGAGAGGAGATGCAGGCTGAGGGAGGAAGGGCCGGGTGTGGGGAGAACACCGGAAGGCCAGCTCTGGACGTGGAACTGGAGATGCCCCGTGAAATTTTTGGGTCTAAAATTTATCGGTAAGACCAGGGCCGGAGAGACAGGTTTTGAAGTCACCAGTGGGTGCCCAGCTGAACATTCAAAATTCTCCAGGGAGGTTCAGTTGGCTTGATCATATTTAAGTAGGGAAGTTGCCCCAGGTGCAAAAATGACGCCACATGTCCTGAAGTCTCTGCTGATGAGAGAATGATTGGAAGTCTCGTGGTCTCCACTCCTTTAAGTAACAAACTTGCAATTTTTTTGTCTTTGAGCAGTATTTCTCTGTAAGCCTTTCTGGGTCTTGGAGCAGTTCCTACCACACCTGACGCCTCCTCATCCCAGTCCACACCCACAGAGGAAGGGCGTGGAGGCCTTGGCTCCGGTGGGAAGTGGCCTGCCTGTGTTTCCCGTGGTGTGTGTCTCGCCCCCAGCCCTCCTTCTGCGATGTCACGGCAGCGTGGAAGGGGCTTTGGCTTACGTTCCCTGGGTGCATTGATACTAACTGCAAAGGTTTTAAAAATCATTAAAACCAGCCCCCAAATTGTTAACGATGCAAAATGCTTTTCAGCATTTTTTCAAGGATTCCCCAAACTATTTAACATTTTGGAAAAATTTAGTTTTATTATATAATAAGTTATATTTGCAGAGTTGGGCCATTGGTATGGGGCATAGCATGGTCACTGATCACTAGGCTGGACATCCTGTCTCTGAAACCCACTTACAGGCGGTGGTCTCTCTCCCCTCCTCCCTGGAGAAGATGGCCTGGCGCCTTATTTTAACTGTTAAGGAACGGTTACGTTTATTCAGTCCTAAAATTACATTTGGCCCTTTGAAGGCAACTGCAAGGCTGATGTGGCCCCCAGGGACAATGAGTTTGACACCCCTGCTCTAAAGAATGACTTTGGGGGCTGGTGGTTGGAGAGGTTAGCTACTGGGTCAAGTCTTAGTCTTTAGGAGTGATGGGGTGGGAAGAGAGAGAGAGAGGAAAGAGAAAGAAAAGAGAGGTGCTCCTCAGATATTGGTTTCAGTTGGGAAACAGGATATTTCGTGTGGGTGCCTGACATTTACCATACATGGTGCTTTTTCCCAAGAATGTCCTCAGAAGCATGCATTCTTGCTTTCTCCCTTGTCCACACCCGCTCATTGTGATTGGTGCCACTTGGGTGACTCTGGAAGGTAGTCTCAACCAGCCACAGCACTTAATCCTTGCAAGGATGGGGAGAAGAATAGTTTCTTCACTGGAAAGTATTAGAGGAATTCGTAGGCTGTCAGGATGTAATTAGCCATGAAAGACATTGGCAAAGGCACGGAACTCACATTCCTCTCTCATCTCTGAAACCTGCCTCCTTCCAAAAATGGCAAATCTTCCCCACACCCTGGCATTCTTGTCCTGCTGTTCTGCTCCTTGAATCTCTGCCCTGGCTTGGTTTCCTGAAGCTTCTCTGCTGTCCTCCGGGCCTGCGTGCGTTCCTCTCACCTGCCTGCGCTCAGGTGTGGATCCATCCGCACCTCTATGCGGATGGATAGAGGCGTTTGTGCGCGCATGGATACATGTGGTTTAAGGCCTAGGAATACATTATATTAGATGCTCTAGAAGGTCGAGTCTGACCCAGTTAGAAAAAATTAGCACTGCTAAACGAATAGGTTTCTTAAGCTACAAACATTTGACATACAATGTGTGTATGGGGGCGGGTAAGGACTGCTTTGAAGTTTGAGGTTCAGTTGTCGTCAGTTTGCCCAGAGCGATGGAAAGTTACGATGCTTTGTTGGGTGCCCACAGAAGGTGAACTTTCACTGGGCCTCTGGCTCAGGCGTGGTTTATGCCACCTCCCTGGGAAACAGGGTCTGCGCTTAGTGGGCACGGAAGGGAATGTGCTCGGGGGGTTTCTGGGAAAGTTGGAACCGCCGGGCGACCGGGCCGTTTCACTCCTAGACGCACACCCGGAGGAACGGAAGACCTGGCTCCGACAAACACGCGTGCCGAGCCTTCCTGGCACACTCTCCCCACAGCCAGATGCTGGTGGCAGCCCGGACGTCAGCAGTGGAGAAACAGATCGTGGTGTTAACACACAGTGGGGTATTGTTCAGCCGAGAAAGGAAGGAGGTGCTGGTACATGCTACAGGTGGGTGAATCCGGAAAACATCACACCCAGGGAAAGAAGCCAGACACGAAATGTTACGTATTGTTTGGTTCCACGAAGGTGCTGCACCCAGAATGCGTAAGGCCATAGAGACAGAAAACAGATAGGTGGTGGTGAGGGCCGGACGTGGGGAGGCAAATACGGAGTTTATTGCTTCACAACCGTGGGACCTCCTTTCGGGTAATGAAACGCTTTGGAACTAGATACAGCTGGTTGCGCCATGTGGTGACTATGCTAAATGCCACTGAGTTATTCACTTAAACACGGTCAGCTTTCTGTTACGTGAATTTCACCTTAATGAAACAAAACAAAAGTACTGCAAACGCCCACCGAGTACTTGCTACATTGTGGGCCGCGCACCGGGCGTCTGGCCGTTCTCCCACTGACGTTTCCTGTGCCCCCCCCACCCCCCCGAAGCTGGGTGGTGCGTTCCTTCCATTTCATGGCTGAAGACCCCGCCAGAAGCCCAGGAAGGGGAAGCCACACACTGTCCTCCTGGCAAGCTTTCTAGAACCTTAAATTCCCAGAGCTGTAAATGCGATGCCTTGGAGGAACTTGGTTGGAGGTAGAGCTGTTTTTCAGTTGCTTCCGTTTTTTTAGGATGCCTTTCTGCTCTGGATGCAGACAGTGGGTGGTAAGCCACTCCGTGGCTGTGGCTCTGTGTTTAAAAGGAATGTGTGCAAAGTGGGATGCAGCAGTGTGCTTGCAAGTTCTTTGGGCACCATGCAGTGGGAAGCTAGCCAGACGTCTTCATGGGAATCTCACAGTTAGGGGTTCCTGGAGGGACACGGGTTCTGAATTTGTACTTGGCTGGCCTGTCATCACGTTTCCTTGTAAGTTTTTTTTTATTTATAAAATTTTAGCACAGATCTCACTGAGCTGGTGACTAGGGATTTGAGGATCTTCAAACAGGCAGGCTGTGAAATACCTGGGTCGACCAGGTTTTACGTGACCTGTCTTTTCCCTGTGGTTCACTAACGTCATGATTCAGGAAGACTTCGCGATTAGAACCCGTCTCCCATACTGGCGTCCTCTCTCTCTCTCTCTATTCCTTTGCCACCCCCCTGCTTCCTCACTCATTCACCCACTCAGCCACCCTCACCGATGCATACTGCAGTAGGTACCACCCGCCCCCTGGCTCACACATTCCTTAGCTCACTTACTCACTCCCTGATTGATGGCTTCCTTTAACCTATATAAATAATACATGAAAAGCTGCTGCTAAAAATGCAAGCAGTATAAAAATACATCAAGCAAACAGTGAAAGTCCTCTTGTCCTGAGCCACCCAGCTCCCTCCCCGCCTTACGCCCACCTCACCATGCATAGCTCGTAGCCCGGTGGGCAGACTTCAGGACTTCTTCTAGACATCTGTCTATAGACAGGTGTACAAGGGAGGACCCCCGAAAGCCTGGAACCACCTTCCTGAGGGCAGGCCCCTTGTAGTATGGGTTTCCTTGGCTAGGTGAGTGTTCTAAGAACCCATCTGTATCAGTGCACCAGCTGGTGTTGTTGTGAGAGGCTGCGTTGGACTTCAGTGAATTTTCTTGCAGAATCTTTCAACACATTCGCTCATTTCATGGTGAGTGATTTACAAGTGGACCTGCCCATACCACTCTGTGTTCAGCAGTTTTTGACCAAAAATGGTATAACCCCCGGGCCCCACCGTCCCCATTCACCTGATCTCTCCCTGAGTGACTTTTTTTTTTGTTTCCTCTGATGCAGAAAGTCCTCAAAGGGAAATGTTTTGCCAATGTGATGAGGTGAAACAAAGAATGGCAGAAGCACTAAAAGGCATCAAAATCAACGAGTTCAAAAACCGCTTTGAGCAGTGGAATAAAATGTCTCCATAGGTGTATTGTATCAGATGGAGAGCACTTTGAAGTGGAGTGACGTTTAATCATATAAGAATAAATATACAACATTATAAATAAAGTCTGGGTTTTTAGGCCCACCCCCTCATGTATTGTAAGGGGTTCCCAATGTTGTAAATCATAATCACGATGGGTTCTTTTCTGGAGAGTATTTCTCAAATAGCTATTTTGTTTTCTGACTTGGAACCATATTTCAAACCTTTTCGTTATAATAGAACTTTACCAGTTACTCTAGAAACTCCCTCAGTCTCACCAAAAACAATCACCTTTGTGGCTTTTATGGCATTAAGTGCATCTTTATGGTTTAATTGGAGGTGTGCAGTCCTAAACATTGTAATCAGCTGTCAAAGCAATTTTAGGACGAGAAATCTATTTTTAGTTTTAGGGACAGTTGACATTCAGCGTCATTTTGTGTTCGTTTTGGGTGGATGGCCTGGTGTTAGGCGCTCACATATGTTACAAAGTGATTCCCCTGTTATTTCAGGGACCCCCGGGCACCACACATAGTTGTTAAAGTTCCATTGACTGGTTCCTGTGCTCTGTATCCCTGCCGCTGTTCCATGACTACTGATTTCTGCTCCCCGGTCTCTTCCCCTTTAACGCATAAACTTGAAGACCCGTGGAGCGTCCCCAGGCTGGGTTTGCTGAGTGCACAGTCATGCCTTGGTTCAACACGTTCCTCTGTTCTCTTCTGCCAGTTGGGGGCTGACCCCGCAGACTCACAGATTCAAGTCCCGCCCCTGGGCTGGCTGCCTGCAGGTGGCGCTGTGTCCTTCGTGGTGCACACAGGGACTCCCCCTTGTTTCCTGCGCAGCTGTGATGGGCGTTGTGTGGGTCTGTTCATTCACGGGGCTGCAGAATGAAGATGCTCTTATTCCAGCATCTTGCTTTCATGTATTGGCTGGGATAGTAACTTTATAAGGAAATACTTCTGTCATTGACTGGTTACCTAGTGGTATGGTTTGTATAGAAAAGTAAGAGAAGCGTTTGATACTTTCCTTTTGATTGCTTAGTTTTCAAGATAAAATGTTGGTTCCTTGTCATTCTGAAAAGTTTACCAATTAGGCTTTTAAACGTGTCATTGTGAGCTCATGGATTTAAACATATTTAATGAAATTCAATCTATTACAATTCTTGTCTTATTAGGAGTTCACATCATTCTGTCTCTGACCTGGGGGAACTCTTTAAATCAGGCCTCTGTGACCAAGTTGCTCTTGGTGTGGCTCTAGAACAGGCTGGTCACTGTTTTCAGGTGGACAGAAGCAGGAACACACACATGTATGTGTATGGGTATGTGTGTGTATCTCTTTTTCTCTGTTTCTGTCCATGTACAGATAAAGCGGCCTGGGGACTCACACGGGTTTCTAACCCAGAGTCACGTCTGTATCTGTGTCTTTCACACCAGGAGCCTTAGCTCTCGAGCCCGCAGAATCGGAAGATTAGAACTGGCGCGTGCACTTGCTTCCCCCACTCCATAGCACACACGATGAGTGGCCACTCAACACTGTTGCCCCCACTTGTGGCTCCTGGACAGGGGTTGCTAACTCTGGTCTCACATGCACTTCATTCCCCCTCCATTTGCTTTCGAGGCTTCGCTGTGTCCCTGTGGTCAGATCCTGTCTGCACTGTCACACGTGCTACACGGTCCCCCTTTCAGTCCCCGGCGAGTCTTAGTTCTTCAGGCAGCCGCTGGTTAAAGCGCGTGCCATCTGTCTTCACACTCTGCTTCTCTGGTCACCGGCTTCCCGTGCCGTGCGTGCTGGTGGGTTCCTCGGGAGAGCTCAAGGGAACGGTATTTTCTGAGTTCCTGCATGATAGCCACGGGTCTCTGTTCTCCACACACGCAGGTCAGTGCTGAGCGTGTGGCACACGAATGCAACATGTGATCCGGGACTTTCTTTTGCTCTACAGGACTCTAAAGTCTGTGTAACAGGTCTGAACAATAGTAGTGCTAATTTTCTTACTTTGATAATTGTACTGTGCTGATGCGAGAGAACGTTCTGGTTTGTTTATTTATTTATTTATCTTTAGAGGGGAAGGGAAGGGGAGAAGGAGAGAGGTGTATCAATGTATGGTTGCCTCTCGTGAGTCCCCCGCTGGGAACTGGCCTGCAACCCAGGCATGTGCCCTGACTAGGAATCGAACCGCTATCATGTGGTTCGAAGGCCCGTGCTCATCCACTGAGCTACACCAGCCAGGGAGAGAATGCTCTGGTTTTTAGGAGAGCCAAACTTCAGCAATTAGAAGCAAAGGTGTGCATGTTTGCAGCTCCCGTATGCACCCCTCCCCGAGCACTGGGTACTTGGTGGTGTTGGGGCAGCTTAGGTGGAGGGCGCATGGGAATTCTGAATCCTTTATTCTACTCTTCCACTTTTCTGGGTCTAAAATTGTGTTGAAATAGAAAGTTAAAAATGTTCGCATGGACATGCAGTTCTCAATAGGCATACAAATGCCTCTTTACGCCGCCATCCATAATTTTGTAGTGCGGTTTTGCTGTATCTTTTGAACTGTATTTTTTAAAAGGTCAGGAGTAGAAACTTCTTATGATATTTAAGGATTTATATGGGGTATCAATGATGGATCCAGAAAATATGCAGGGAAGAAAGCCATAAGCGTCTTGTTTGCGAAGAAAATAGGGTCCATGGGCAATGTCACAATCCAGAGATTCAGTCTTGATTCATTTCGCGTAGGTTTTAATTTCTGTCATATTTTCTTAATCATTAACTGAGACCTCGTTCCCCCTTCTCCCCACGACGTCTTCCCTTTAAAGCCAAATGAGAATCAACAGCAGCACGATTATTTTGCATCGAATGTTCCAAGTGGCTTTGGATCGGTGGTTCAAAGTAAACAAACAAGAGAAAGATGCAGTGGGATTTTGTAACTAGATGGGCTTTAGGGCATATTGGTTTTCTTAGGCGAGCTCATAAAAATAATAAAAACAAGTTTCTCCGCCCAGCACCTCCGCCTCGTCCTGTCTCCCTGGGGACTCATGTTCTAAAAAGGGAGAGCAATTTTCCAGTAAAATTAACTCCGTGAAGATGTTATGGATTTAAAAGGCATTTCACGCCTGTGTAATTTTTTTTTTTTAAGGCTGATGGAGACGGGCCACCATGTAGCTCGCTGGGAGTCTGCCCTGTGGGCTGTGTTCCTGCCCCGAGGTCCGGGGCACTGGTGCCTGGGAGTGCCCTCGTGCTCGTGACTCCTGGCTCCTTCGTCCACACCATTCACCTTTCCCACCAGACTGCAGGTTCTCCTTGAAAAGTGGAAGCACCCCATAAAGACAGGAGATGAGTCTCCGTTGTCTGGGGGTCCAGCCAACGACTCACACATGGACTGGAGGTTGCTTCTCAGTCGGTGGCTTGGCATTCAAACCAGCATTTTTCTGTGGACATGAGAGTCGGGGTCCCAGGCCCGCTGAGGGAATGTGCTCAGCCACCACACGTTAACCTCGACAGTAGTGAAGCGACATGACAGACCCCAGGCACCCAGTGTGACTGTCCTGGGGCCGTGGCTCTCAGCTGGGCCATGGGAGGTAATTTCTTCAAGGCCCTGCTGGCTGCATCTGACGCTGCCTCTGTGCTGAGCTCCCTGGAGTGCAGTCACCTGCATTTTGCCATGTACGATGCATACTTTTTTTGCCCAAATCTTTGGGGGGAAAAATAAGGATGCATATTATACGTGGGTATAATAGTTACACACCATGGGTAGAATAATCACATGTACAGTGCACACAAAAATGTAGGTGTGCATCACGCAGAGCGGAATGTGGGGTTCTCATGGTGCCCTCTGCCCACTTCAGGGCCTCACTGACCTCCAAGCACGCCCCCGCCCCCGGGGCATCGCCCCACCCTTCCCAATTGCCCCCCTTGGCCTCTGCTGCTTGTGGCACCGGCATCCAGTTTCCATCTGCATTGCCCTCACGGGTAACTTCTTTGTTGGCTCATCTCCTGTGCCACCCGCTTTTCTGATTTCTCCTACCTGGAGTTTTCCTTCCTCTTGTGTGTCCATTCCCACCCTCCTATTATCTTACCTGTCCTAGGGTTTGGGAGGTCATCTTGATGGGATACTGTTCGTTGGCCTGTTGTTGACCCCTCACATCCCTGAAGGGCAGGGGCCGTGGTCTCACCTTGGGAGGCCCAGCAATCCCTGGCCCGGCGCTCTGTGTAGGGTGGGTGCACAGCAAGCTCTGCAGGGGCTGAGTGGCCTCCCCGCCCCCACCCGCTGTCACACTGAGAGGGGTGGGAGCAGGTGCCTGTAGGAGGCCCGAGACGGGAGCTGCCTGGGTTGCGCCCCAAACGTCAGTGTCCGTGGCCGGCTCCGAGTGTGGTCTGCCTTTGGCTTTGCGTCAGATGTAATAAAACAAAGTCAGCCATTATGACTAATGCTGTTTAACTTTCGTTGTGAGGCTCACAAAGGACGTTTGCTCTCCCTGACCGGTGTCAGATACAATAAACATAATTAACCTTGGGAAACGCATAGATGAAATTACTTAAATCATGGCTTCAGTGATTTCCAACCATCTGAATCTCCCGGGTGTAGGGCAGACCACCTGGCCCTTGGCTGCTTTTGGTACCTTGAGCCCTGTTCCAGGCTGGGCCCCAGGGATGGGGGCTGTTTCCCGGAATTTTTAGACTTAGACGTGGAGAATGCTGGGCTCTCCGGAGCCATCTCTCGGGGACTCATGGACAGAAAGTGGGTTTGCCCAACAGAGGGACCCCTCCTCTCCTCTCTGTGTTTTCACAGCCAGTAAAGTCGAGGGCAGACTTGGCAGCAGCTTCCCTGAGGACAAATTAAATGAGACCGCAGTTCAGAGAGTGACTGGCATGGTGCTGTCTTTGTCACCTCAGTTCCACCCCAGAGCTCCGTGCCGTGGGTCACTGCAGCTTCAGAGCTCCTGGAGTGTAAACATCGCCAGTGGATGAGTTGGTGGCCCCCTTAGGTTTTGTTGGATCCGGCAACCCTGTCTGATCGGTAAGAGCCCAAGGCTCGGCGAGCTGCCACACCTGAGTGTCGTGGGCACCAGCGTTCTACTGGCGCCCTTGCTACTTTGCGAATTTTCCTCCAACGTTTTCCCAGGTGGGGTCCTTTGTAGCATTCCCCAGTTTTCATGTTGGGTGGATCCGGCCCACCAGGCCGCGTGTTCCCTGCACTCGTGGAACCAGCACTTCCAGGAGGCTCACTGTAGACCAGGGGCGTTCCAGGTGGGGTTCGTCCAGCCCCAGGGGTGACTGGGGCAGAGGCAGTGCCTGCCTGGGAGGATCTCAGTTTCCTGGGGCAGCCAGGTGTCAGACCGAAGGGTTCAGTGAAGTCCGAGGAATGCTGATGGGCGAGTGTAGAGAGCCCGGATCCTCGGACTGAAGGTGGGTGGAGCCGGGCTGGAGGACCCTGTGCATCTTACTCTGAGTAAAAGGGAGAGCACGTGCTCAAGCGAGGCCGCAGTGAGAGCTGGCCTCTGGCTCCTCGCCATCCTCCGGTGTCTGTGCCTGCTCCAGACGCCCTTGGGGCCCCACTGGCTCCTCTGCAGCTGTCACTCTCCTGCCTGGGCACCGACAGAACTCCCAGCAGTGTTTTTCGATTCTTTGTCCACGCTTTTCTTTGGTTTCCATTCCTTCGCACATGCCATGCCTGTGCTGGGTACGGGGATCACTCCCAGCCCTGTTCCTGCTGTAGGATTCCGATTTCAACTCGGGCGGCCTGGACGGTTCGGCTGATCCTGCCGCCACAGGACACCGCCGTGCCCGCGTGCGCTTCCACTGGGCTTTGTGGTCACTGTCTGTGCTTGTCTGTGTCCCTCCCCGGCCCGTGAGCTTTATCTGGGGGTCCGAGGTGTGTGTAATTTGTCTCAGCGCATCTAGCACAGTGTTTTGAATTATTCCCAGAACACACACGTGCTGTGCCAGCAGAGGAAGAACAGAGGCCTCCAGACCCTGGTGCGGTCGGTCCGTCTTCCCGCATCCTTCTGTTCCTCCCCGCTTCTGCCGCTCCATCTGTCTACCTGCCTCTCCGCCTGCCCTCCCTCCCTCCCTCCCCTCTATCCACCCAACAGATAATTTTAAGAATCCACCATGAGCTTGGCCTTGAGCTGCTCCTGGGCCAGCAGAAGGGATGGGTCCATGTCAGATCGGTGATAGTCTAGCAGGGGACTGGTAGTTTCAGGGGTTCAAGCAAAGGGCTCCAGAACGCGGAGGGCGGACCCTGTGACTGTCTGTCCGTGGTTATCCAGGAAGGCTTCGCCCTGGAAGGGCTGTAGGAGCTGGTAGGGGAGGGCTGCCCGGTGAGGAAAGGGAGCAGGAAGGGGCTGCAAGAGGCCCCCCGGGTGTGTGGAGAAAGGCCCTGAGCTTTGGGAGGGAAGAGGTGTAAGGTTCAGGGAGGGGAGGGCGGGCCTGGCTGTGGCACAGTGAGAGGGGGTGGGGTGGGGGCAGGGAGGGAGCCAGGGCCCAGTGGGAAAGTGCCCTGCGTGTCTCTGTAAGCTGGATGAGCTTCGCTGTGTAGGCACTGGGACCCCCACTGCGGCTGGGAGGCAGGGGGTGTCTCCTCTGTCTGGTGGGGGGTTGACGCACCTCCCTGGGGCCATGACAAGAGAAGACCCCAGAGAGAGCAGGGGCACACCTGGTATGCAGGTGCGCAGCGCTGACATGCACCCCCCTCAGTCTTCATTCTCCCCTTCCTGCAAAACCTGGTCCAGGTGCCGCCATGCCTTTGCCAGCACCGGCTGGAGATGCCGCGGGAAGAAGAGTGTGAGGTCAGGGGCCGAAACAGCTCACGGGCAAGCGTTTTTTGCCTTTGCTTCTGGACCAGCGGGACTTTCGAAGGGACACTGTTGCCACCCTTTGTGGTACTTGTTAGGCATCTTGTTTCGCGAATAATCCTTGTTAGCCAGGCATCGTATTTGGCGCTGACTTAGATGTGCACTTCCCGAATTTTCCTTATGCGGAGCTGACGAAGTGACTCCTTCTTTCTGGGCTCCACTTGTTGTGATAACAGCGGTGGTAAATCTTCGCTGACTGATGCGAGGAGGCCCCTGAACTTGACAGTAATAGCTGTGGGACCCAGTGTTTACACCAGGGCTCCCTGGTCCCACCCAAGTGTTTCAACTGCGTAATTAACACGGCCAGCCGAAGCTCTACATCACTGTAACAATATTTACTCTGAAAACTCGCCGTTGGACTCAAGTTTCTGTCACGGGCTCTGCTGACATCAAGGAATCTTAAACTTCCTTCTTAAAGGGAGGTTTAATGGGGCCTTATTTCTGGCAGCGAAACACAATTCCTCGTGTGGATGGCGTCGCACTCGTGGGCTCTGAAGGACCGGTGTTGGACTCGGGACGACCCAGCCCGTTGTTTTGGATCCTGGCTGAGCGACAGGGTCCACTGGGGAGATCTGGGAAGTTTCCGGATTCCTGGGCCCCACCTTGGGCGCCTGATTCGGGGCGGTCGGGTGGAACCAGGACACTGGCGATGTGTTTTCGGTGACGCCCCCGCTGTCCTTCCAGTTCTGAGGGCTGCGGCCTCATGTGAAGGGCACTGAGGCTGCAGGGGCCAACTCACCTGGATGATGAAACCAATGCAGACGCCTCCTGCGTCTCCGAGTGGAAGAGAAGCTGGCGTTAGGGACGGTCGGGGGAAATGCTTTTGTCGGAAACACCCCCGGTTTTGACTGAATGGTGGGCACTTTCACAGGGTTGCCGAGAGGGGGTTCTCTGTGCTCATAGGAACTCTGGGGAGCTCCTGAAAAATGCAGAGTCCTGGGCCCTCCCCTGGCCTGCTCATCACAACCCCCGAGGGTGGGACCTGGGACCTGTGTTTACTTCTCATGCACATTCCGGTGTGACCACGCTGGGTTTTCTCTTCACAGCAGCTGTCACGACCCCCTTCGTGGGGGCCACTCAGTGCCGGTTTTGAACTTGTGGAGACCAGATTTGCCCAGAGGGACACATCCGGGGTCCATGCCTTCTCCTTCTTTGTGACGCTGGACACCGGTGACTGCACACTCTTGAAGTGCTCTATCCGATGACATCTGTGTCACCTAACTAATTCTCTTTATCCTCCTGGGCATCATCCCTGCTCTGTCTTCTTCCTGGACTCCTCTTCCTCCACCCACCCCGCCCAGGCAGTCACATGACCTCTCTGTTTCCGCTGTACCAGCAGCGCAGGTTTCCAGATGCTGTTCACCAGCCCAGACTCATGTTCTAGCTACAGACCGTCTGTGCGATGGCCTGCTGGGTACCTGTGCTGTGGGTGTCCCACAGAAGCCCTCCTGTCCCCGATGCTGAAGGGAGCTCGCGATCCCCCAACACTCACCTGGTCCCCCTCCTGGGCCATTTTTGAGCAATGGTGCTGCCATTCATCCAGTTACCACCCTGACTTTCCTGGCTCTTCACCTCCCTCCATGAGCAAACCCGGCTGACTGAGCTGTTGAAGGCACCGGAGTCAGTTATCACTCAAGGAAACTGGAGAGGGAGATGCACGGGAAATCTGCTCTCTGCTTTCTTGCCCCAGTGCCGCCGACTCACCCGAGACCTGCCCCCTCCCTCATCTGGGCCTTGGTGCTGCCTTCTCAGCTGGGCTCCTCCCCACCAGTCTCTCCCCCCACCCACCCCACCCCCACCCCCCACCCTAATCCATCAGCCAGTTTGTCTCCACAGTGTCTTTCGAACATCTGCCACACGGCCCCTCTTGCTCGAAACCCTTCGGGAACTCTGTGTTGCCTTCAGGATGAAGCCCACACCCCTTAGTGTGCCCCTCGAGGTTTTCCGAGCTCTGCTGCGCCTCCACGCGTGTGGTATGTTCTGGTGGTTCTGAATTGCTCAGCTCCCCGTGCCCGGGGGCATTTCAGAGGGAATTTCTACCACCGAGAATGTCCTTCGATCGCTGTGGCCTCTCTCCCCACCTGCCTGTCCAGTGAACCCCCGATCATCCTTCCGGATGCAACTTGGCCCCTTGGAAACCTTGGCTGACCCTCTGGCAGAGGTGGCCCCCCCCCCACTGTGCACCAGCCCACTGTCCACACCTCCATCGTTAATCTGTCAGTAAGGATTCGTTTGCACACCTGTTGCCCCCCCTGACTCGATTCATCCTTCACCTCCAGTGCTTAGCACAGTGACTACCTCTCTGTAGGCACTTCATGGGCACGTCCTGATGAACGATTGAATGAGTGAGTGAGTCACCTGACTTTTAGAACTATACATCATGGGAAAAAAATCTATGCTTATATTTTAGCCATTCTTCCAATTTATGAAACGCATGTCATGAATGAACATGCTGGCAGCAGAGTTTATAAAAATAACTATGCATTCTGATTTATGGGCGCCTGTCACCCAATTAATTACGTAGGAAGGGGTCAGCCAGAAGCCGGGAGTGAGGCAGACACACTGCGGTGTGGGTCCACATTGCACCCAAGGCCTGCAAGCCGCGGATGCGAAGCCCTTTTAAAAAACAACAAGGTTACTAGGCATCACTTCATATTTTATGACATATTAGGCTTTAAAAGATATATATATATATATATATATATATATATTTCATTTTTAGACTGTTTTTAAAAACCATTTTTCATTCTGGTAAGGAAAACTCCTGCGAATAATGGAAAATAAAATTGTTCCAACATTTTAGCTGAAACTGCCATGTCAGCTGTAAGTGAAAAGACGTGTTAGATGCCCAAGTGGGTCTGTGCTCCTGCCCCTGCTGCCCCTGCAGCCTCGGCCTGAAGGAGGCCACCGGAGAGCCCGTAGGCAGAGGTGAGCGCTGGGGGCGAGGCAGGCGGAGGGGGAGCGTGTCAGGGGAGCGTGTCGGGGACGCATCCTGGGAAACAATTAGGTTCGAGCCACACAGACTCCAAAGCCATGGGCATGTTCCGACTTGGCCCCCTGGGCCAGTGTGACTCCTGCCTTCCAGTCCACTCTGTAACCCTATGAAGCTATTACGAATTTCTTAATTTACAGACCTGGGAGCTGTTCATTGATTTTCAGAAGTGCAGGAAGTAGCTGGGCAGTTAGAAAACGTGCACCTGATCATTTTGCCTTTTAAGAGGCAGGGGGGCAGGGTGATTAGCTTACCTGAATCCAAAAGGGGAGGAGACACCCCTTGTAATTCTCTGGCCCCTGTGCCTCCCAAATATTGTTCCTCGATTGTCCCAAAACTTGTGCCTCTCGGTTCCCGCCTCTTGCCCGGCTGCCCAGGCTGGGACAGCTCCGCCCCCTTGGAGGGAGCGGGGCTTGTCCGCCAGAACCACCTGTTTCCGTCCTGGTGGGAGAACACGGTCTGGCGGTGTCTGAGCTCAGAACGCCCTTGCACTGTGCTGGTGGCCCTGCTGGCTCTGGGCAGACCTGACCACCTCTCCAGAGACTCCCAGGGTGTGAGGATGGTCAGGGGCTCTGGTCTTAGCTCCCGTTATTTCATGGGTGAGGACATTGGGTCCCTGTCCAAAGGCCAGGGTGAGGATGGCCAGGGACTCTTGCTCCTGGGCTACTGTGTTTCACTACGTGCCAAGTTTGCCCCCCTCCCCACCCCTGCTCACCGGCACCCACCTTTTCTCCTTGCCCAGAGATGGCAGGCACCGTTTTTATCAAACGGAGCCTCGTTCGGTTTGCTCGTCTAGCTTCCAAGGATCGTGCTTTTGTCTTAGAGTTGAGTCCCTGTTTGCCATGATCCCCTGGCGAGGTGACCGCAGGGCTCTACGCGTCCTTCACCCTCTCTCCCCCGGCCTTCTGGTCTCTTCCACAGCTCAGCCCTCACATGAGTCTCCTGGTGAGCTCCCAGCACAGCTGGTAAACTTTCCCCTCTGCCCTCTCACACGCCCCTCCCAGTGGGGCTTGTTTTGAGTGCTAATACCAACCCGACTACTTCTAAGAAACGGTCTCCAGCCACTGCACATTGTCGCCGTGTCTCTGCTTGGGACTTAATGGTGACGTACCCTGACTACGCCAGCCTTTTCCCGAGTATTTCCTGGAAGGTAGGTGCCTTACACCACCTCCTTCTCCCTGCCTGCCACCCCCCCACCCCCGGGGGCGGGTCCACGCCAGCCACCTGTGAAGTGTGGAATGTCCCATGTGCCTCAGGTTCGTGTCGCATGTCAGCACAGTAAAGGCGTTGACAGCTCTCCCACTTCGGAAACTGCGTTCGCTTCCTGAGCCCTGTACCTCCCAAGTTTATGTCCTTGGAACTTTTCATTCGTGTGACCCTGTTGGCGCCTGTTGACTGTGGTTTGGGGAGCGCTCTTCCAGGAAGTCACGGGCACACAGTTAGAAATTCAACGGTAAGTCTTATGTCCCCGGCCACACCATAAGTTTTTGGGCTTCTTTATCTCTCCCCAGTGTCCAGAGGGATGTTGATTTATTTTCTTTTTTAAAGGCATGTTGTGCGGTGGCAGAAGGGCCCAGGCGGGTCTGCGTGTTTGCCAAAGTGGGCTCCTGGCCCAGAAGGGGGCGTTTCTTATGCCGAGGCGCCACCGAGGGGTCAGCGGGAACAGCAGACGTTGACCAGAGACGGGGACGACCTAGAGTGTAACATTGTCATGACCCCTCAGTGAGGCTGGGTCTAGAAACGGCAGAGCCACTGCCAGGAAGTCTCAGTGGAAAAGTTGGAATTTGAGAAACCCCCTCTGAAGGAAGGCAGATGGCTCTGATGTATGCCAACCTCTCTAAGCCCTGCAGAATGAAAAACAAGTGTGAGGATGAAGAGAGAAAGGAAAAAAAGGGGAACAGAACGGGTGGTTATAAAACACTCATTTTATTTCAGTTTTAAAACTTCCCTGGGACGAGCCACCAGCTCCTCACCCAGCGACCAGGAGCCCAGGCTCCAGCCATTGAGGCTCGGTCCCTGCCAAAATGCACCCCCCTTTTTTTACTCTCTCCTTGCTTCACGCTCCAGTAATGACCTGAAAACCCCCGTCTTTATCTGCTCAGTTCAGGTCTGCTCAGCGGTTGTCTACTGAGCACTTGCTACGAGCCAGGCTGCGCCGGGGCTGACCGGAGGAGCGAGGTGGTCTCTTTTCTCGGCTAAGTGCCAGTCAGCGGGGTGGGACAGGGAGTTTGAGACACAGTGAAAGGTGACCCCAGAGTGGCCCCAGGACCGCAGCCTGGGGACTGCTGTGGCTCTCCGCAGGACCCCCTCCTCTGTTAGGCCAGGAGTGCCGTGCCCAGGGCTTGTGAGGCCTTCAGGGCCCAAGAAAGTGCGTTCGTTTCTTTTAAAATCAGAAGAAAAAAGTGACTGGGAGCCAGCCTGGACTTTATTTGTCTTTGTTCCAGCACAGTTGCAAAATAATTTTGAACACTTTGTGTGGAGGGAGCTAAAATGCCCAGGGACCGTGCCAGTCCTCTGCGACTGTATCAGTTCTCTGGGCCTTTGAAACAAAGTACCACACACTGCGTGACTCAGACAGTGGGACTTGACGTCTGCACAATGCCGAAGGCCAGAAGTCCGAGGCTCAGAGCGTCGAGGGGCTGTTCCTCCCGAGGGCTGTGGGGAAGGAAGGGTCCGATCTAGGTCACCGCGCTGGTGTCTGGTGTCCCCAGCGCTCCTCGGCTTGTAGACTGCTGTCTTCTCCTTGTGTTCTCATGTCTCCTGTCTCTGCACGTGGCATCCTCTTTATGAGGAACCCGGCCAGGCCTCCTTCTCACTCAACTAACTTTGTCCTCAGCCCTGACACAAGCCCCTCTGGTGGGCCAGTTTTCCTCGTAGGTCGCGAGACCACTGTGTTTTAGATCTGATCAAATGTTTCATTCATCCCTGCCTCACCTTCTGACTGAAGACGGCCAGATTCAACAGTCTGGAAGAGTCATCTTTACCCTCGCAAGAACCGAGCTTTGCATCTTTGGAGAGTTAAGCCTCTTGGCCCGAGTTCTGTAGAAAATGTCATTGCACCATCCCTCGCAGGCCGGGGTGCCCGGCATGGGGTTCTGGGGGTACACTGCTGGGAGGTGTGTTTTCTCCCTGTGTCTTAGGGACTGGCTCTGAGGTGGGAAATGGAGGCCAGGAAGTGGTGACAAAGACTTTGGGCAAATGGCTCTCCTCTACTTGGCACCGTCACACCCTCAGGGTTGGGGCCAGTGCACATTTCTCCCGGGTCCCCAGGGCCAAGTGGCCGCCCCGGGGGCAGTTCGCATCTCTAACTGCCTTTGGGCCAGGAGTTCCAAGGTCACTGCCTCCCTCCACCCCTACTCCGCAGGCCTGCTTAGCTGGCAGCAGTCGGCCGGTGGCACTGCTTCTTGCCCCTGCCCCCCAGCTCTGCACATACTCCTGGTGTCTGGTCCTCATTAGGGCTGGCTGAGTGGACAGTGGACAGCTTCACGCTGATGTGCCACCTCACCTGTGGTTGACCAGACCCCCCATCTTCACTTTTGAAGAAAAGGCCCCGGGGGACCGCTCTGGGCTTGCGTGGCATGGAACCTGGCGGCCCCTGTCACCACCTTCCCGTCCAGGGGGCCGGCTCACCACAGTCCTCCCCTCCACGCCGAGGATTTGCCAGACTCCCTGGATGGCAGCCATCCCGAGTCCTCCCGGAGCCCGTGGCCAGTCTGGGTTCTCTCACAAGTCATAAGAGAAACAAACTGAAAATGTGCTAAGTCCTTCGTCACCTCGTCCTTTTTCCAGCCCCTCCCTGGAAGCCCCGTGCGTCTCCCCACACTCTCACTCCTACGAATTTCCGTGAACGCAACTCCACCCGGCAACCCGGGGCACCTGGCTCGGCTTTCAAGCCTTTGCAACGGGACCTTCTGCAGCCAGCACAGAGTGGCTGTGGCTAGAAAAATGCATGGAACACAGGCCTGGAAAGATGTCCTCTGTTTCTGAAGCCTCGGGTGGCTGGGCTGCGAACAGAAGGAAACTTTAGAGACATCCAGGGCATGTCCAAACATCTGCGTGCTCTGCTGGGTGGAAACACGACCTCAGTATTTTCTTTCACATTTGTATCACTTTATGATTAGTCAGGGCTTTGGAAGCATGAATGTCCTTTTCTGAAATGTTTTCTATTATAGCTGTGTCTTTTTAAAAAAAAAATTTGGTGACCCAATGAGATGACTCTTCTGCCTGGAAAAATTCACACTATTTGTTTAAAAATATATTGTTGAACCTCCATAGCAGGTTTCGTAAGGCCACGTAAAGGTGCACCCCCCTGCCCTGCACTTGAGGACTTGCTCACCGATTTCTGAGAGCAGAAGGGGTGGGGGAGAACCGTCCATGTGAGAGAGAAACGCTGATCAGTTGCCTCTCGCACAATCCCCAGCGGGGGCTGAACCTGCAACCCAGGCGTGTGCCCTGCCTGGGGACCGAATCTGCAACTTTTTGGTTTACAGGACGAGGCCCCAACTAACTGAGCCACACCAGCCAGGGCCATAAAGCTTTATAAGGTGTAAGGCGTTTGGAGACAGGACCGAGGCAGAACCTAGGAGGGGGGCGGTGAAGATCCCCTTCGAACGTGCCTTTGCTGCGCATTTGTTATTGTGTTGGAGAAAGCCAGCACTGGACCGAGACGTTCCCGACTGTCTGACTCAGAGCCCGTCTGTCTGCGGCGCCTGCGTCTTGGAAGACGGAGAGCGTCTCCCGTTTCCCTTCACCTGAAGGTACAGCCGTGAGTTCGCGGTCATCTGTTTGCTCCTAGTGTTTTTTTTCACAGTGAACTCTTTAAAAGATTATTGAGTCTATTTCATTACTTACACACATTCCAAGAGTTCTGGAAACACATTGCCTCAGATAGAATATAATCTGGAGATTTACATTCTTTAGCATTTGCTCCTCGGTGGGAGATACTTTAGCACACAGGTTCTTTAAAAATAAATTATTTATAGCTCTAATATTTCCTTTGTAATGTGTTCCAGCCAGTCCATCATCGGTGAAGGAAGGATTATACTCCCCTTTGAAAGCCAAGGCGTTTGCTTCCAAGTGAGAATTTAAAGAAAATTCAGTGTTTGATCCCCCCCCCACCCCCTTATCTTTTCTGCGAGTAGATGTATTGCGTGAGTGCTCAGCACACCTGCCAAAGTCAACTTTCAAAACAGACACGGCGTAACACCAGCACACAGCTCAGCCCCGTGCACTGGCGGGGCCCTGTCTCTGAGGGTCAGCTTGCCAGCTATCACGCCTGCAGAAAGAGGTACATTTATTAAAGAGAAAAAAATCGGCTTTTGGTTCGCACCACCTCGTCCATCCATGACATCATCCTGTGCGACGCGGCGATACAGAAGCGTCGGAAGCCCCGCTCCCCACTGCAGCCTCGCTGTCCAGACGGTGCTGGCCTGGCCTGCGGTGGGAGGAGTGAGTGACGTCCGCCGCAGGTCTCCCCGCTTCTCTCAAAATGGGCCAGGGGCTCGGTTAACACAGGGCCCTCCCTGAGGTTCGCCAAGGGCCCTCGCCTTCATCTTCGGGGGTTTTAAGGCGTGGGGAAGTGACAAGGCAGGTGGGGCCGAGCCACGCCCTCTAAGACATTGCTTTTGGGGACCTTTCGGTGGCTGTGCACTGGTGCCCCAAAGCCAAGGCCATGGGTCCTGTGGCGTGGAGGCGGTGTTCAGGGTCAGTGTCTGGGTTGGGAGATGGACTCACTGCCAGGAGTTCAAGACATGAAGATGAGAAAAAATATTAAAGAACTGCTCAACCTGTGAAGTGGGGGTGGTCGAATGGCCCACAGTGTGGATCTACATGTGATTTCAAAGAAGGCGTTCCGGCCTCCGGCAGCCCTTCGCCTGAGTTTCTGTGCCACGGCCAGCCAGGCTCCAGTCGCCAGTGAGATGCCCCCGTGTCAGAGCTTGTGGCCGGCAGAGTGTCCCCTCCCCCCCCGCCCAGAGATGCCCTGCCGTCCTGTCCCACAGCGCCCGTGAGTGGGGGCTGGAAGTGGGGTCTTTGCAGATGGAATGACGTCGAGGGTCTTGGGACGAGGCCCCAGGTCCAGGACGGGGCTCGCCCGCACCTGGTGTATTATGCGGTGTTCACCGATACGGGAGACTCTGGGCTCCAGGCTGCTGAGTGTTGCTGAACGGAGTTAGGCTTTTGCAAAGATGAACGGGTTTTGTGTGTGCAAAGGATGTGAATTTTGGGTGGCTGGGGCCGATACAGCAGACTGGACGCTTATGTCACCCTCCTGAAAAACTCCTGTGTTGAAACCTAACCCCAGTGTGCGGGTATCAGGAGGCGGGGCCTCTGGGGGGATTCGGTCGTGAGGGGGGAGCCTCGTGAATGGGATCAGTGTCCTTATCGGAGAGACCCCAGAGCGCCCCCTGGTCCCGTTAGTCCACCCTGTGTGGTCACAGCGAGAGAACAGCCGCCTGTGAGCCGGGGCAGGGGTCCATCAGGCCGGATCTTGGACTGTCAGCTGCCAGAACAGCGAGGAATCGGGTTGTCGTTTGACAGTCGCACAGCCTGGGGCGTTTGGTCCCAGAAGCCGAAACAAACCAGGCAGCTGCCCGAGGACTGTGCAGCTGCGCGCGAAGGGGCGTGACCTCTGGTTGCCCGTTGCCTCCCGCTTCCTTCCAGACGCGCCTGGGTTGGGCTCCTGTCGGTGAAACCGGCACTGGGGGTGGGGGCAGGGGGATGACTGGGGCGTTGGGACAGCATGACACTGCTGACCCCCACCCCGGCCTGGAGTCTCCTGCAAAATGACTCGTCTCCTTCCCTTCATCTCAACTGGCGGAGACCAGAGTCTGTGCCACCTACTGTTGAAGCGCAGCAGGCTTCCTGTCACCCAACACCTGGGGCCCCTGACGGATGCAGAGGAGTTGGGTGGGAGGAAAGGGGGTGGGGTTCTCGGTGGGGAGAGCAGATTCTGTGATGGGGTTCGGGGCTCAAACCTGAGCCCGCGTCTGAGACGCTGTCTGCACCAGGTCGAGGTGGTGGTGTCTGAGCGGAGATGGGGAGGGAGGGGGGGCGGGGGTGGCAGGGTGCGGTGGGGGCGAGACCAGAGAGGGAGCGGAGTCAGGTTAGAAATAGTGCAGGGGTTCGCAAGGACCCAACGTGGGGGAGGCTGAGGCGGGGGGTTAGGTAGAAGGTTAATTGGCTGAATGGAGACATGCTGAATTCCTGAGTCAGGCGGTGGCCATGGTGACGAGAGCCAAGGGTAGAGGGAAGAGACACCGGAGATGCAGAGCCATGGTACTTGGCAGCAGACACGCCACTGGGGGAGATGGAGGCAGCCAAGGTGCCTGGGTGAGGGTCTCAGAAGATACAGTGATCACGAAAGGCCCTGGGCTGGAGGGGCTGAGGGGCTGAGTGGCTGAGGGGGACGGCGGGGACCGCTTTGGGCTCGCTGAGTAGAGAGAAGTTCTAGGCACATGGACGCAGGGGCGGGAGGGACGTTCCTCTCGTGAATGGTGATGGGCCAAGAGGAGCCGCCGGCAGGAGTGAGCCTACCTGGGTGAGTGAGGTCCGGGGGAGTAAAGGTGGCCCCCTGAGCTCAGAGGCCTCTGGGACAGCCTCAGGACTGGATGGGGGTGCTGGTCCCGTGCCCTCCCAGCAGCCCGCTGGGGCTGGTAACACACGGCCTTGAGCTCTGATTCCAGCTCTCTCCACACACTCCCTCTTGGGTCTGTGTCTCAGCCTGCCCTTGTCCAGTGTCTGGGAGGGACACTGGAACCCGCCTCGGTTCTCTTGGTGGTGGCTTATACCCAGGGACCAGGCCTATCCTGTGAGTTTCAAAGCACCCGAGTCTTGCTCCTGTTTTGCTACATTGTAAGAGCTACCTGGAGATTTCATGCTTCGGCCTGTGCATTCTTCTGGGCCGGCCTGTTCCGATGTCCAGGGCTGATGGTCAGGAAGTCAGGGTAAATGTATCAGACTGTTCCCTGAGCCCAGACAGTAGCCACAGAAAGGTAGGAAGAGACAAATGTGGCCCACTGGGGTGAGGTAGGGGGACAGACGAGCCAGGTGTGTCAGGGACAGAGACGCAGAAACCCGCTCAGCGTGTAGGAAACCCACAGGGACAGGGGGTGGGGGGTGCCTCCCGGGGTCTCATCTGACCATCCTTGGCCTCACAGACAGCTCGAAAGTACGGAAAAGGTGGCTCTCTAAGCTTAGTGGCTACTTGTGGGTTTTTTTCCCCTTTCTTTGCCTCAAGCCCTGTGGGATGATTTGGGGCCAGCACCCCAAATGGCGTGCTGGCCCCCACTTCCTGGTTTGGGGATGGTGTGGAGGAAATCCTTTGGCCCAAAGTGAACACACACACACTGAAAACGACACACAAGCCCCACACCGAAAACTTTCCACTTGCAAACGTGTTTTGGTTCCTGCCAAAGGCTGAGGATTGCAACAGTTCGGCGTCTTTGGCCCCAAACCCGAGGACTCTGCAGTTTTCCCAAAGCACCTAAAATAAAGAATTCCTTTGGCAAAAACAGTGTGTTTGTAAACGGAAAGGCTTTATTGCTGAGAAACTCAATTCCGCCTCAGATGTAGAGTCTTCGGACCAAAGCCCCGTGGCTGTTTTCCGACAGCGTCTCCTGCTCCAGGTTGTCACTGGCAGGTAGAAGAGGTCTCCCCTTTGTGTGTGCGGTTTCCATTAGCTGGCTGTGTGTTGGAATCCATGCTGTCAGCCACCTTCGATGCTTCTGGGTTGGGGGGTGCGGAGCTTTGCACATGAGGTGCTGGATTCTTCTAGACTCCAGTTTCCCGTGCCCTGGGATCGTGAGGTTGGGAGCCTCAGAAAGAGGGGCCGAAGCTCTCTGGTCCTTGTCGAGAAGCCTGCCGCCCCTGCAGACCAGGGACCCCGGTGGAGAGCGCAGACGTGAAGTCGGACCAGGCTGAGCTCCAGCTTCTTATCAGAACCACTGTGCTGCTGAAGACGCCTGTCTCTTCCCTTCCGGGAGCCCGGGTGTCTCGGTTTCCCTCCCCCTCCTCACCTTCAAACCTGGCTGTACAGAAGGCCCTACCGACTTTCGGACTCTGGAGCGTGGCCTGAGGTCCTAAGTGAATCTTACAAACCACGCTCACTGCACATTCACAGTTTAAAATGCCCTGGCCTAAAATCCCAAGAGAAAAGATAGAGTTTTTTATTTGTGATATTTCTGGGTTTGGCCGCAGAAGGGTGTGTGTATATATATATGTATATTTGTACATACACACACATGTCCAATATAACATTCATTGGGGTAAAACATAAATGATATAAAATTAACTGTTTCACATTGAATGGCAGCGCCCCAATTAGTGACAGTGTATTCTCATTGTTGTGTAACCAACACCCCCATCTCCTTCTAGAACGTTTCATCCCCCCACCCCACCCCATGTAAACCCCTGACGGGTCAAGCAGTCTGTCCTCCCCACCCTCCCCTCCCCAGCCCTGGCAGCCACCCCTGTGCCTTTGGCCTCCAGGGACCAGTCTGTTCTGGAGATGTCGGGTCAGCACACTTACACGAAAGGCAGCCTGTTGCGTCCGGCTTTTTTCGCTTAGCATCCTGTTTCCAAGGCTCATCTGAATTGGGGGACGTCTCTCCCGAGATACACGGTGCCGGGGAGCTGGTGTGGTTCCCACGGAAGACGGAGTGGGAGCTTTGAGGACTTGTGTGCGGAGCTGGTGTCTGCGCGCCCCGGAAGGACCCTGGAGGCTGCAGGCCAGGCTCGGGGAACGCCCTGCTCTCACCCCGGCGCGGGCCGGGGGCATCTTCCGGGGCCCTGGCGTCCTCCTGCCGGCTGGCTTGGGCCCTGCTTCAGACCTAGGGTACCAAGCCCCCACACGTGACCTTGGTACCGCCCCACCTGGCCTCTGTGTGTCTAGTTTCCGTAGATCTTGAGAGAAAAGGCCTCGTGTAGAGGTCGGGCAGGAGGAGGTGGGTTTCTACATTTTCTGTGCGTTCCGGCCTGTAAGGCAGCCCTGGGCCCGTGGGCAGGCGGGGGCGGCTGATGTGTCCTCATGGGAAAGGGAGGGTCTTGAGAAGTTCTTAGTGTGTGCTCGCAGGGAATTTATTATAAGGTATAAACTTAAAAATAGTCTGCCGTACCGCGTTTTCCCTTTCATGTTTTATTACTATTTATTGCCTTTCTCTAAAAAACCCCCGTCTGACATCATTCCTATGGCTGTTAAAGACTTTACCTGTTTTTATTTTTTCCCTCATTTTTATATCCTCACTATACTTTTACAACTTTATCTGGAAGTCAAAGACTAGGTCCTCTGGAATTGGAATTCGTTCACTCTGGGACTGGGAACTTGCATGGACTAAACTTCACTGCATTTTTTTGTTCTTCTGAACTGATCTCCTTTGATTGAACAGGGCAGTCACTCTGCAAGCAGCCCTCCTAGCCACCAGGTGGCGCTCATGTGCTATTGTAAATGGGTCCTGATAGACACATGAAACTATTTGGAAAAACAATTTGCCTTCGTTTAAGGTACATACAGGAATTGGCCCTAAAAACTCCGTGCTTTCTGGATTACAGAGCCCACCTCCGCCCCGACCACTTTTTCCACTCTGTCATGGTGATTAAGCGCAGGGGCTCTCAAGTCAGGCTGAGGTCATATACTGCCCCGTCATTCACTTGCCACATAACCTTGAACAAAACCCTTAACTTCCGTGTTTCCATCTAGAAAATGGAGTCAACAACGACCATAGCTCACAGAGTGGTAGTGAGAATTAAAAAGGTAATATATACTAAAGCACATACTGTTATATGTTTGCTTTTCAAATTTTATTTTATTATTTAAAAAATTATTCTATCACAGTTGTCCCAATTTCCCCCTTTGCCCACCCCTGCTCCACAGTCCATCCCCACACCATTGTCCATGTCCATGCGTCCGTCATACGTTTTCTCTGACTGGTCCTCTCCCCTTCTCTCCACCCTTATCTGCCTCCTCCCTCCCTTCTGTCCACTGTTCCTTGTTTCCATGCCTCTGGTTCTATTTTGCTCCTTAGTTTATTTTGTTCATTAGGTTCCTCTTGTAGGTGAGATCATAGGGTATTTGTCTTTCACCCACTGGCTTGTTTGACTTAGTATGATAGTCCCCAGTTCCATCCAGGCCGTCACAAAAGGTAAAAGATTTTTTCCCCCCAGCTTTATGAGACAGCTGACATTGAATGTTGTGTAATTTCAAGTGTACAGTGTGAAGCTCTGATCAGATACATATTGCGAAATGTTTACCATAAGAGGGTCCGTTATGTGTTTGCCTTTGTCATCATTTTTTTTCTTTATGTGGCATTGCCAATCACTCAGACCAGGGACTCTCTGCATCCTCCATCTCCCGGCACACACAAAGTAATTACTGCAGTTCTGTGGCACACCAAAAATACGTTCTTTGCTGATCTGACAAAAAATAGGTTTACTTTTGATTCAGCCATGCTAACCCGCCATTTCTGGGTTGGCTGTTGTCTCTTTTTAATTTGACCGTCTTGGTGGAAAAGGTTAGGGCCACTGACTAAACAGTCAGGTACCACACGTTTTAAAAGTTCTCGCGGCACAACGGCGTGCCTCTCGCAGCGCGCCGGGTGGAGATGGCTGACCGGGGCAAATGCTTCCCAAACACCATGTCGAGGACTAGCAGGATCAGCCGCACTTCAGGACCTTATTCGAAGTACAGGTTTATGAGCCCCCTCTCTGGAGCGTCCAGTTCAGTGATTCTCAGCTGGGGCTTAGGGATCTGTATCATTGAGAAGCTCTTCCGGTCGTCGTGATGAGGAGCCAGATCTGGGGACCAGTGACATGGACCACTCAGGAGTGTTACTGCCACCCCCCCACCATGTGCATTTGTGGGGCACAAAGCTCACGCTGCCTGCACACTGGCAGTGTCCGGTCTCTGTTGGATGCAGCGTGTGCCATCGAAGCTCTGTCCACGGGGCAATGCCCTCTTGCCTCTGTCTGTCAAGGCCACCCCCCGAATGAGGCTGGCCTGCCACAGCCCGTGGTGTGTTTGGCTTGTGCCCTCCTATTCAGCCAACCCATGGATGAGTCCAGCTTGGGCTTTTCTCTGTCATCAGTGCTCACAACAGACCCGAGGAGAGGCACCGGTGCTGCAGTGGTGGGGGCCCGGGGGCCCGGGCTGCCTGCCGGCGTAGCTTGTGCCCCGGTCTGGATGCATCACTCTCATCTTACAGCGAGGGGCCCAACTGGTCCACAGGGCTGATAGGTCACTTGGTGTCCCATTGGTGGGAGTGTCCTCTGTTTCGGGGCCCAAGAGCATGGCAGGGGCATTTTTTTCTGATTGTTCACTGCAGGCATCCAGGCCTTGTCGCAGAATATCGAGTGTCTGTGTTGTGACTTTCTGATTTGGGTTGCCTGAACGCTGCCCAGTGCCCGTCTCCATCGCCAGTACTTCCGGTGCTGTAGGGCCTGCCGTAGCCAGGACCTTTGGCAGAGTTGCCTCCTGCTTGGCTCCCACTCAGACTGGTGTCTCTTGTTAATCGGGGTATGCACAATAATCCCCACTGTGGGATTAGTGTCTCCAGAACCCAGAGAAGCCCCCTGGGCATTGTACTGCATTCTTTGTTTTAGGAAGGGTAAGATTCACTAGTTCGTTCTTTCCTTTGCCTGAGATGACCCAGACCCTGGGCCTCTGAAGGTTGAGCTGACGTGGCCAGCCTCTGAGTCTTCATGGGGCTGTTTCCTGTTGCCCTGATTGCGTGAGTCTGACTACGAAGGCCCCAAACATGCGTGTACCTTGCATTCCTCAAGTCTGAGTGACGTGGTGTCCCCATGGGGTGACATCCTGCAGATGTCCAGCTGGCCCAAGCCTCCTCGGACTCCGTAAGGCTGGTAACGGGCCATGGGAAGCAGGGGAGCGGACACCACTGATTGCTCCAGGTGAGTGTGAACTGCTTCAGACGCTCCGTGTTGACAGGGATGAAGAGGACAGAGCCCCCCGTGCCCAGGCCACGCACCGGGCACCTGAGCTCTGCGGCAGGGCACACTGTCGGGCGAGGAGGCGTCCATGTCAGCTGCAGGCTGCCACCCAGCTGAGTTTGAGGACGCCTGTCTGTCTCTAGAACCTGTCTGCTCTCTGCCGGGACCAGACTGATTGGGTCAACGGTGATGTGAGTGGGCCACACCCTGCATCCTCTAGGTGTCGAGGGTAGTTTTAAAACCTTAAAGCTTGGAAGCCCAAACCCAGGCTATAGGGGTGTTTTTGACTGCCTTGGCTGGGGCGGGGCAGTTTTAGAAGCGTCCCCTCGACTCCCCACGATGACAGCTCTGATCTGTGCACTCGTTCGGGCTGTCAGGTGTGCCGATCCCATGGTGCACTTGGAGCTTCGGTAGTGACCGTGGGTGGGTTCACTCCCCCAGCTTCCGGCCACCCGCTCTTGCTTCTTCTGCCGGGACAGCCTGAGCGGTAACTCCCGTGTTTGGCTGGCCTCTGGGGGTGGTGGTCTCTAGCAACCCTCTGCCTGGATGCCCCCCGGAAGATGCACTCCGACCTTTCCACTCATTAGGATAATCATTTCTCTGGCTTCTGAGAGCTGAGCATCCCCGCCTGGTGCCTAATACTTTGGGTCCTGCCATCCCTGTGTTGCTAGCACACACACTTTGGCACCGGTGCCTCCCACCGTCAGCCCTGCCTTTCGGAGACTCACCCCCACGGACATTTTCAGTGATGGTGGTAGCTCTTCCCAGCAAGCTCCTTGTTGCTTTGGTCAGTGGAGCGCCCTCCAGGCCTCCCCACAAACAGCGTCGGCTGCGTTTTCTGGCCTTCCATGCATGTTCAGTCCCGCGGCCTGCTTCCTGGGCCTCAAGCCTTGTTTCCCCATCGACAGGGAAGCTGGCACACCCTCCTCACTCCGTGTGGCCATCATGCTCAGTGTTGTCCCTGGCTCAGTCGAGTGCCCCCGCGAACTCCTCTGTGGAGTCCCAGTCCCCAGCGTTTCTGCGTGTGATTGTGTTTACAGACAGGGCCTTCAGAGAGATCATGAAATGAAGATGAGGTCATCCTCATCCACTCAGTGGGAGCGGTCATCCCCTGAGACTGTGTCCTTGTAAGAAGAAGAGACTAGGACACACCCACACAGAGGGACGGCCACCTGAGGACAGGGGGAGAAGGTGGCTCTCTGCAAGCCAAGGGAGGAGGCCTCAGGAGACACCACCCTCCTGGCTCTAGGACTGGGAGGAAACACATTTCTGTCGTCGAAGCCATCTGGTCTGTGGCACTTCGCAATGGCAACCCTCGCAAACTCACACAGGTGCTGGATCCCCCAACCCAGGAAGATGTTCCGTGTGGACGAACTCACTTTTATCCACCTCTGTGCTCTGTGCCTTATCCTGAGCCCGAGGGCTCAGTCCTCCGACCTCCCCAGGCTCCTGCCTTGCATGCTGCCTGGTGCCTAAGCTCCTTCAGGGCCTGTCCCTCTTCCCCCTTAGAAAGCCAGCATGTCCCTGGTGCATTCTGTTGTGACGTCTGTTAAGGCCAGTTGTTGGCCTAGTGGCCAGAGGGGACTTGAGTGTGTGTGAGTGTGGGTGTGCAGGCGTCTGCAGGGTGGGGGCCTCTGCTTGGTGTCTCTGAGCAAAGTGGGGGCCCCGGCCCACCAGAGGGGGCTCCGAGAGTTCAGGGGGTCCTAGGGATTTCAGATGGGAGGGCCCCACGCCCCACCCTGTAAATCAGGGTGTTATTCTTTCCCCGAGGGAGCTCTGAGCTTTGCCAGAGCAGCGTGGCCTGGCTGGGGCTGAGGACTGCGGGGCTCTGTTGTCCTCACGGCGAGTCCTGGGCCTGGCCCTTGGCCTTCTCTGTGATCTGGGTGCACGTAGCACAGTCCTTCCCGTGCTGGCAACGGGGTCTCTGGCTGTGGCACTTGGAATGTAATCGATGGTTAATGTCCTCAGGCTTCATTGTCACTCTCCCAGACGTCAGCTGCCCTCGGCAACAGCCATCCAGTCTCGCCTTTTAATGGCTCTTCCCCGTGTGTATTTCTCCAACAGCTGAGTCTTAGCTCTGGCTGTGCATTTCCTGCTGGATGGGCCGCCCCGGTTCACTTTGCCGAAAGTTTTAGCCGTTTCTCTGATACTCTGAGCAGGGGCGATGTGATGGGGTCTTCATGCTGGTGGGTAGGGCGTGATCCAGCCCCCCAAAATCTGGTCAATGAGCCTCCATTCCTTGAATCGTGGCTGGCGTCAGGGTGGGCTCCTGGGGAAAAGTCCAAGGGGAATGCAAGAGCATCGAATGTTTGTTGGGCGCTCTTGTGCACCAGGAAGGAATGGCTGGGAGTGGGCTGGGCCGGAGCTGGGTGGTCCGCTGTCTTCTTGTGGAAGCCGGCGTGGCCTTCAGAGTCACGCTGAGTTGGGGCAGGCGGGGCGGGCTGTCATGTTCCTGGCTTGTCAGTTGGTTGCTGAATGGCAAGTCCTGGGAAAGAGTCTTGTGCAGGAGACTCCGGTCAGCCCCGGGCAGCACCTGTGGAGGACAGGTGGCCCTCCCCGCCCCAGGGAAAGGCACCCTTCGGTCCTAAAGTGGGAGCTGAAAAATGTTTGGACAACACAGGACAAAAACCCGAAAGTATTTGTTTTGTCGGGGCCACGTTGAACCCCGCATGGCATGAGGTTTAGTGCCGACGTCTCCTTTTGGTGGATGGAGCGAGATGCCGATACCGTGCCACTGGCTGGAGGCGGCACTGGGACCAGACGTGCCATCGGGAGAAGGGTTATTTTTGTCATCCGTCGGGTGGCAGGCTCTGCCTCGAAGGCGTGCTCTCCTCGAAGGCTCAGGCCGTGCTCGGCCACCTCTGCCTCTCAGACACCAGACTTCAGGTGAGTCTGAGCCCCCACCTGATGCCGAGCTGTCATCAAGCCAGAAGTGACACTGAGCCACTCTGTCATCAGCACGCTGGGAGCCGATGAAGGTGAAGCGGGGGGACTGCAGACACAGACACAACGAGCTCACGCAGTTTCTGATCCGGGCGTCCCGCGCCCGACCACAACAGAAGCTCCAAAGAGGAAAGGTCAGAGCCGTGAAGTGGTATTTGTTCTCACTGAAACTCCATCCCACCCACTTAACACCGTCTAACCAGCAGCGGAATCAATTACCACGTGTCAGCCTGAAATCTGACACAAGAAATGAAAGAAGGACACAGCCTCCCCAGGGGGCTGCCAGTCAGGCGGGGGCGGGGTGGGGGGGGAGGCGGGGAAGAGGTGGAGGAGGTGGAGGGAGGCCCCAATGAGCCACCCTCTCCTGTGACCGAGGGTCAAAGGCGGCCGAGGCCCCGCCTCCGTTCCCCACCCCTCTCCAGCCTGGGTTGCTGTTCCTGGTGCACCATGGGGCATTTCTGTCAGGAAGGGGGGTCAGCACGCCCGGAGGTTATTTGGCCTTGGTTACATAAGTTGCTTCATTTAGTAACTGAAGACCAAAAAGTTCTGGGCGTTTGTGATTGCACAGAGCAGCGGAGGGAGCGCTCCTGGCAGGCAGGTCATGTTGGCTGCCAGGACCTGTCTGAACTGAGTTGCCGTGTTTCTGGGGCTGCCATGAAGGGTGGTGTCAGCTGGTCCAGAGCACCTATGTCAGGTGCTGTCGTTCACTTGCTGCATTTATGGATGTCACTCAGAGAGGGCTCTGTGGGCTGCTCAGGGGGGACCCATAATTGCAGTGGAGAATCTTGGGGAAGTTAGCCTAGTGCTATTTCACTGGCCCATTACACCGATGTTTTTAGTTCCCCAAAGCTAAGGTTTTTGTTAGTAAACGACACCTGAAGTCTTAAACGTTGATCGATAGGCTCCCAGGATGAAGGGCCCTCTCACCTTCAGGGAGCGTACCGGTGGTTCTTTCCCAGTCTGCTCTGTGAGTGGCAGTGCCCGTCACCAGGCTGTGCCCTGCTGGGGTGAAGTGTTGGTTAGCCCGGAACACGGAGGGCAGGAAGCATCGCCCCATGAGTGCTGGTGGTTATTAAAAGGCATTTGCCTGTATTGGGAGGAATACCAGAAAGGCCGAATTCTGGCTCAAAGCAGAGTGGTAGCTGGCCTCCTAATGCAGGACTCCTCCTGTGGTCTGAGTTGTTTCTTCCATTTGTCCTGTGATGCCTCTTCATGACACGGCTTCCGGGGTGTTTCTCTCCTCCTGATCCGAGCGGGGCTCAGGCTTCCGTTCTTTGGTCCAAGGAGAGAGACACGTGGGCGCCTGTCCTTAGTGTTCTCAAAGGGACGCCCCTCGTCGCCGCCTGCACCTAACCCCGTGTTCATGCTGTTGGCCTGTGGCCATGCTGTCCTCGACTGGGGCTGCCTCTCAGTACTGAAGTCCCCTCACCCCTTAAGACCTAATTTAAACGGAGAACGACCACTTTCGGGCCCCCCTGCTTCCACCAGGCACGACAGACTGCCTTTCCTGGCAGTCTCCGTGCCACGGCACCCCCGGTTTGCTGCTCCTCACAGCAGCCCAGCCCTCGGGGCACCCGGACATGGATATTCTTCGGTTCCTGTGGACGCCTCCGCGGGGGCTTTGCTGCTGTTCACGCCCCCCAGTCCTTCCCTGCAGCAGCCCCTCGTTAACGTCATCGCAGGAGATGGAAGACCATGCGCTTTCCATGTGGTTCAGAAGGAGAGTTCCTTATGTCTTGATTGTGTTCATCTTCTAGTCTTTGCCATCAGTGGTCCCCAAATCTCTACTAACTGTAAACACACACTGTCTTTGGTCTTTTTAAATGTTTAATCCATTCAGTTACTTAACATAAGGTCAAATTCATTTTTTGTATGACAGAGAAGGTGTTTCTGAATTGTTGGTTTAAAATCAATCATTTGATTACCCGGTTGGGAAATGTAGGCCTTGATGCTTTTTTGGTGTACATACAAGAGTGGTTCATAAGTCATCTTTCTTTCTGTTAAAGATTTTATTTTTGGGGGGCAGTGGGGGGGAAGAGACAGGGAAACATCAGTGTGTAGTTGCCTGTGGAGCACCCCCTACTGGGGGCCTGGCCAGCAATCCAGCATGTGTCCCAAATGGGAATCAAACTGGCGATCCTGTGGTTCGCAGGCCAGTGCTCAGTCTGCTGAGCCACACCAGCCAGGGCAGCTTTAGATAATTTCCNTGCTGTTCACGCCCCCCAGTCCTTCCCTGCAGCAGCCCCTCGTTAACGTCATCGCAGGAGATGGAAGACCATGCGCTTTCCATGTGGTTCAGAAGGAGAGTTCCTTATGTCTTGATTGTGTTCATCTTCTAGTCTTTGCCATCAGTGGTCCCCAAATCTCTACTAACTGTAAACACACACTGTCTTTGGTCTTTTTAAACGTTTAATCCATTCAGTTACTTAACATAAGGTCAAATTCATTTTTTGTATGACAGAGAAGGTGTTTATGAATTGTTGGTTTAAAATCAATCATTTGATTACCCGGTTGGGAAATGTAGGCCTTGATGCTTTTTTGGTGTACATACAAGAGTGGTTCATAACTCATCTTTCTTTCTGTTAAAGATTTTATTTTTGGGGGGCGGTGGGGGGGAAGAGACAGGGAAACATCAGTGTGTAGTTGCCTGTGGAGCACCCCCTACTGGGGGCCTGGCCAGCAATCCAGCATGTGTCCCAAATGGGAATCAAACTGGCGATCCTGTGGTTCGCAGGCCAGTGCTCAGTCTGCTGAGCCACACCAGCCAGGGCAGCTTTAGATAATTTCCATTAAGTAACTGATATTCTGTGAAAGCAAGAAGCAAACAGAAGGCCAGCCCCCATAGGAACATTAAAATGTTTATGTAATAAAAACATCTAATGACCTTATAACAATGCATTTGAGAATGCCCCATCGCGCTCTCTCCCCATGCCTTCTTTCTTCAGGTTCTCAGTTGAGCGCCCCGACCTCCACCCCGCCGTCCTCTGAGGAGGTCACGTTTCACAGCCCCGCACGTGACACAGGCGCCCCGCCACGCAGACCAGTGACACAATCCCGTGGGACCCTGTAGCCTCAGCGGAGCGTTGGCGCTCGCGCTGGAAGATGGCGGAACGGCTTGCCGCAGGAGAGGCGGCGGGCCAGGTGTGTCCCTGCCTGTTCAAAAGGCCCAGCCGCAAAGGGGCTGCAGGCCTCCGGAAGCGCCTGGCCTGCGACCCAGAGCCCGGGGACAGTAGCGGCGGGGACGAAGGCGGCTCTGCGGTTCGCCGCGCAGAGAGGCGGGGGCCTGCCCGCAACCCGTTGATCCAGAGGACCCGCGGCGCTGGTCCACAGGGGGTGGCCGACTGGGACGCCAGGAGCGAGGGGGAGGCGGAGGCGCCCCGTGTGGTCTACAAGTCCACCCGCTCGGCCAAACCCGCGGGGCCCGAGGACATGGGGGCGACTGCCGGCTGCCAGCTGGGCCCGGACAAGGACCATGACGCACAGGCCATCTTGGAGCGCAGCCGGAGGAGCCAGGAGGAGCTGAGGGGCAAGGAAGACGACAAGATCTATTGCGGAATCAACAACTATCGCCAGTACATGAAGCCCAAGGACGCATCCGGCTCCTTGCGGAAGGGCCCCATCCGCGCTCCCGAGCACCTGCGCGCCACCGTGCGCTGGGATTACCAGCCCGAGGTTTGTAAGGACTACAAGGAGACGGGCTTTTGTGGCTTCGGAGACAGCTGCAAGTTCCTCCACGACCGGTCAGACTACAAGCATGGGTGGCAGATTGAACGTGAGCTTGAAGAGGGTCGCTATGGCGTCTCTGAGGACGAAAACTACGAAGTGGGAAGTGATGGTCAGGAACTACCATTCAGCTGTTTCATCTGTCGCCAGACCTTCCGAAACCCGGTTGTCACCAGATGCAGGCATTATTTCTGCGAGAGCTGTGCACTGGAGCATTTCCACACCTCCCCGCGCTGCTATGTCTGTGACCAGCTGACCAATGGCATCTTCAATCCCGCGAAAGAATTGATTGCGAAACTGGAGAAACATCAAGCTGCAAAAGAGGATGAGGGGGAAGCGCCAGAGGAAACGGCAGATGGCGAAGTAGGGTCCTGGATACGTGGCTTATAAAAGCATCAAGATGTCCAGCAAAAATATGCAAGCAGAAAAGACCACCGGGCCACAGCCATGAAGAACCTGGACATGGCACCACCAAGAACTAATTAGTGAGATAGAATTGCTAAGGCTTGCACAGGAATTGAACAGTCAGCAGAGCTCACAACCCTGAACCCCTTACTCATGGTTTTTTTTTTGCCTGTAAAACTCCCCAGTTGCAAGCCATTGGTGATTGGTTTTTAAAAGTATATTTTATTGATTATGCTATTACAGTTGCCTCATTTTTTTCTCCTTTATTCTTCTCTGCTCTGCATGCCCCCTCCCACCAGCATTCCTGCCCCCCTCCCCGTGTAGTTCATGTCCATGGGTTGTACATGGAAGTTCTTTGGCGTCTCCATTTCCCATACTATTCTTAACCTCCTCCTATTGTGTACCTACCATCTATGCTGCTTATTCCCTGTACTCTTTCCCCCATTCTCCCTCCTACCTCTCCTTGTTGATAACCCTCCATGTGATCTCCATTTCTGTGATTCTGTTCCTGTTCTAGTTGTTTGCTTGGTTTGTTTTTGTTTTGGGTTTTATTTTTTTTTTAAGGTTCAGTTGTTGATGGTTGTGAGTTTGTTGTCATTTTACTGTTCATATTTTTTATCTTTTTTTAGATAAGTCCCTTTAACATTTCATATAATAAGGATTTGGTGATGATTAACCCTTTTAACTTGATCTTATCTGGGAAGCATTTTGTCTGGCCCTCCATTCTCAATGATAGATTTGCTGGATAGAGCAATCTTGGATGCAGATCCTTGCCTTTCATGACTTCAAGTACTTCTTTCTAGCTCGTTCTTGCTCACAAAGTTTTTTTTGAGAAATCAGGTGATAGCCTTATGGGAACTCCTTTGTAGGTAACTGTCTCCTTTTCTCTTGCTGATTTTAAGATTCCTTATCCTTAATTTTGAGTAATATAATTGTGATGTGCCTTGGTGTGTGCTTCCCTGGGTCCAACTTCTTTGGTACTTTCTGAGCTTCCTGGACTTCCTAGAAGTCTATTTCCTTCACCAGGTTGGGGAAGTTCTCTTTCATTATTTGTTCAAAGAAGTTTTCAATATCTTGCTTTTCTCCTTCTGACACCCCTATGATTTGGATGTTGGAATGTTTAAAGTTGTCTCAGGGGTTCCTAAGCCTCTCATCATTTTTTGGATTCTGGTTTCTTCATTCTGTTCCAGTTGAATGTTTATATCTTCCTTCTCCCACTCGTTGATTTGAGTTCCAGTTTCCTTCCCTTCACTGTTGGTTCCTTGTGTATTTTGCTTTATTGCATTTTGTATAACCTTCTCCTGTTCCTCTACTTTGTGACCATAATCAACCATTTCTGTGAGCATCCTGATTACCAGTGTTTTGAATTCTGCATCTGATAGGTTGGCTATCTCTTCAGTGCTCAGTTCTGTTTTTGGACTTTTGATCTGTTCTTTCATTTGGGCGGTATTTCTGTATCTCTGTGCAACTGTTATGCAGTAAGGGGCGGGGCCTTAGGTATTTGCCAGGATGGGCCAACCCACATCGCTGCATCATGGTGCTGTATGTGGGGGAGGGGTCCAAGAGGGAACAGTGGCGCTTGCTCAGCTCTCGGCCAGCTTTGACTCACTTCCTTCACTACCCACAGACAAATTGGGCCCTTCTGGTGCTGATTACCAGGTGGGTAGGTTTGTGTAAGTTCTAGGACCCTGTGAATCTGCGAGTTTCTCCCCCTGCCATAACCCCCACAGGATTTTACAGCCAGAGGTTTTGAGATTTTATTTTACTGCATGGGAACTCTGGGTTGTGCCGTCTGTCTTGCTCCCCAGTTGTTCCTCCCAGTTTATCCTCATGGGAATGTGGGACCATGTGGTCCACCAGCCACTGCCTTGCCCACTCAGGTCTCTTGGCTGCTGCCTTGCCGCAAGTCCTGTCTGCCCTGACTACCTGTCTCCGCCCCTCCTACCGGTCTGGATGAATGTTTCTTCTTTAACTCCTTGGTTGTCAGATTTCCATACAGTTTGATTTTCTGGCACTTCTGGCTATTTTTTGTTTTGCAATTTGTTGTTGTCCTTCTTTTGGTTGTGCGAGGAGGCAAAGTGTATCTGTCTACGCCTCTCTCTCGGTTGGAAGTAATGATTTGGATTTTAAGTGATGGCTTCCAGCTTTCCTCCGGTGCCCTGCTGTAAAGCCATTCAGTTTCTCCACTACAAGCAAAGAGTAACCCAGTCATGTGCTGGATTTCAACTTTATGTTTCACACTGGAGCCCATAGAGGTAAAACTGAAATCACGTGCCGTGAGCCAAGTTTCTCTGGTTTCAGTCAGGCTCCTTCCCTAAGGAATCCACTTCATCTTTCTTTTGCAGTTCAGGGAATGGACAGTAGGAATGAACAGCCTAAACTGTATCTTGCTACATAATAAATGGACGTCGGATGAAATGCAATATAAGATGTGAACATGTGGAGCACAGACGACTTTTAGATGCAAGTAACCTGTTCAACAGGCATTTGCAGCAAAATTCTCCACTAGGCTCATTGTTCTGAAGCTGAAATACCAGGAGTTGACTGTCTAGTGTGCTCTTCTGAAACCTGAAGTTTAACTCGAATCCCTTTGAAGTCTTATTATGATTAATGAATCATTTCCTCATTTTGCTACATTCAAAGGCCCTCAACAAAAGATAGAATTGAGTGCCTTGCTAATCAAGGATACCTCAAAAGACTGAAAATCAGGAGAAAATGTGACATGAGCAGTAACACTAAACTTAAAAACCTGTATCAATTACCACAAATTGGAGAAGAGTTTGGAAACATTTAAGATTTTAAAAAACTGTGCATGACTGGTTTCAGGAGCTACCTGTGAACTACTTGGGTGCTATTCGTAATGAAAGTAAATCCGGTTTGATACTTTTTTCCGAGTGGAGGTTTTGTAGTCGAGTTTGGCATCACAAAGCCAGGGTGGAGAAAGGCCTTCTGTACCTGCCTATTTGTGAGCTGAGGTGCCCAGGATAGGGCTGGGTTTGGGCTCCATGTCTGTGTCAGCCACTGCTGAGATAAAACTTACTTTTTTAGGGAGGCTGTTCTTTGTGTGGGGAAGGATATCACCCGCAGACTTAAGATTTGGGGGTTCTTGGCAAAGGCTGCTGAGGACCCACCTTACCCTTTGTTTCACTCTCAACGCCCTGAGATACGCTCCACGACATGACGCACTGCAGAGAGCTCGAGACTTCAGTGCCAACACCCATGGGAGAGGCTTAGGATGAGTTCATGTGGGAACCTCCAGCAGAAGAGCTGCCCAGCCCAGGGGCCCGGTGAGGATGCAGGGATTGCTAACCAGGCTGGCGAACAACGCGGACTGACGTACCAGGACTGTCCCGGGCAAGAGTCCAGACCATGCCCGAAAACAGTGACTTCCAAAGTGGTTTTGAAAGTGATGATAAGGAACTTCCTGATATCTTACCATGTAGTTTTCCTCCCATTTTTCACAACTAGGCAGTGAAGCCCCACATGGCGTATCAGTTTGTCCAGCCCAGTTCTGCCCTCATCTTACACACTTGTCGTGTTCCTCCCCAGATCGCAAATCTTTGTGTGCCCTCCCTTTGCTTCAAGGGGTAGTCCGCAGTCTTTGGCTGGTGTTCAAAGCCGTCTAAAAACTGGCCCAAACATACTCTTGCAGGCTCCATCCCCTACTCCTTTACCAGAGTCAAAGTTACTCCCAAGTGCACCTTCCATCTGCCTGTCCCAGAATGACTCTCTGTGCCATTGACTCACCCCCAGAGCAATTCTCTGTGTTTGCTCTTGTCCAGTGGAAACTTTGTCTGGAGTCAAAAACCCTCTGTGATCTCACCCAGGAAAGCATCCCAGATCACCCAAAAGGTAGATGTCACGGTTTCCTTTTATCTGCCTGAAAGAGTCCATGCTGTCTAAAGCAGTCACCCTGCGTACGTGTTGAGAACCCTGGGCTGCTGTAGGCTCATAGATAATAAGGGGCGCTTCTTGTTTTGCCTTTTACAGTCAGCAGCACACAAGGCCTAGCATGTATACTGGCTGCTCAGTGCATAGTGTTGAGCGCACTGGATGCCTTGTGCCTCTCTGTAAGTCATGGTACCTAAAGTAGTGCACATACGAACTCATCCATCCATTTATCCATTCTCTTTGTTGAATACCTGCTCCATCCAGCTCTGCACTTGTCCCTGGAAATACAGCAATGAGCAATAAAATTATGGTGCCTGTCTGCAAAGTTTAAAACCTCGTGGGGAAAAGAAAAAGTCTCACCACCAACAAGTACTTGTTGTGACTCACAGCTACTGGAAGTGGAGCAGCTGGAGTGGGCGGGGCCTTGACCTTGACGGGGTGGCGGCTGCCAGAAGACCAGGCTGGGATGAGTGTGATGGTCAGAGGCCAGCCGTCACAGGAGGGGCACAGGTAGTGAGTGGAAGGAAATTTCTCTTTGGGGTGGGAGGCCAGAGCTGAGTGGGCAGAACCAGGGCAACATCTGCCTGAGTCACCCCATTTGGTGGTGATGATTGGATATTTATAAAGGCCATATTGCTAAGAGGACCCCAATGCATGAAGTTAAAAGGTCTTCTGGAACATTATACGGACCAAACACTTTGGTTGCTGGTTTGGTTTGATTAAGGGCAACAGATTTGTTACATTTCAGCCTGTCCATCTTATTGACCAAGCATTCTTTTTCCCTTTGCACACAGCACCTTTGTGTGCACTGTATTTACCTTCTTCTCAGCCTGAGGGCAGTTTGAGTTCTCGGGCACAATATACAGTCCTTGCTTGTTAATAAGATTCGTTTTGTTCTTAAGTAAATACACATAGAATTGTACATTGCCACAAAATTAGCATTTTGCAAACAAGATATTAGGGAAGAGTGTTTTGGCAATTACGGGACTAGACAGGAAAAGACAACCCGCGGTACAACACTGATTTGCAGAATTGCGAGTAGGCACCATTGTCTCGTTTAGGGCTCACAGTGTGACCAAACCTACTAACGTGTGTTAGGTTATGTCATGAGTGTATGTTCGTGATACGGTCTTCCCTGTAAGTCAGTGGGCAACTGCTCAGCTAGCGAGCTGCCTGCCGAGCAGCCTGGTACCAAGGGAAAGACAAGAGTCACACACGGTAACTAGGAGACTCACTCAGCTTTTATTGAATGCAGGTTCACTCCAAGTAGAACATCAACATACATCAATATTCTACTCACTCTTAATCTAAAAGAAATGTAACACACACACACACGCAGAGCAATCAATGGTGGATAATGAACCCGAGTCCAAGAGTCTCGGTCTGCAGGTCCGGGAGACAGCACGGAGGGCAGGGAGTCGTCGGCGTCTTGTGAGGAAGGGTCTCCAGAGCCAGGCGGGCAGCAGGGCAGGCGACATACCCCCTCCAGCAGACAGAGCTTCCGGTGGCCAACACCAAGGGAGGTCAGCGTGGCCTGGGGCAGCCCTGGGGTGTGCAGCTTGGCTGTCTCAGCAGCGGTCTGGAGCTGCCTCAGATGTGCCTTGAGAGTGGTGGACTCCACCCTTCTGGGTGTTTTTGATAAATGTCTTGGTGCCCCTGCTGGCAAGTGGGGAATTGGCCCAGCAGTGTATCAGTGGGGGGTCCCACTCTGCAGACATGGCTGTTCTGATCACACTGTGATCACATGTGAAGGTATCTTGGGTGTGTCTCCTTGACATTTCTGCTCTTAGGTGGCTTCCATCTTTTGTGGCTGACTGGTAGCCATCTTGGTTGACACGAGTGACTCCACTTTATATACTTGATGTTGTCTTGACTGAACCAAGGCCATTTTATTGGTCCTGCCCTCCACAGTTTAGAAGTTCCATATGGGAAAGACAGAATGGGGCAAATTTTCCTGGCAAGCAAGAGTCCTTTTGAAGTCTCTCCTGGTCTCCCCTTCTTCCCGGGGACGGCAGCTGTTGGACAAGTGGGAAGGTTGGGGTGCCCAGACTTCTGTGGAGAGACTCCCTTTCGTTCTCTTCTGGAGTCTGCTCTGGTGGTTCTCAGACTTGAGTGAGCATAAGAATTACAGCACAGGACTGTGCAGATGAAGCTGTGGATCTCGTGTTTGATTTGCAATTGAACACAGTGAAAAAATATTTTATTCTTAGAGTGGAGGGGAAGGAGAAAGAGAAACATCAATGTGCGGTTGCCTCTTGTGTGCCCTCTATGGGAACTTGGACTACAACCCCAGCATGTGTGCTGACTGGGAATCGAACTGATGACCCTTTGGTTCCCAGGCCCGCGCTCTATCCACTGAGCTACACCCTCCAGGGCTGAACACAATTTTAAGGGTATTTTAGGCTTTAATTTTTGCCTTCAGTGCTGGTCTTAGAACTTGAACTCTGTATGGACTGATGGAACCTAGCATAATCTGGGAGTATGATTCCAAGTCTGATGTGAGGAGGTATTTCAGCACCCGGCCTCTGGGTGGACGACGGGCTGATGGTAGAGGCAGCGGGGGCTGTTCTGGGTGAAATCGATTAAAGGGTTAGAAGAGGATAAACACTCTGTGGTCCTGTTTGTGGTAAACAAATCCTGGGGTAGCGGAACAGCGGCACCTTAGCATGAACTGTCACACGTCAGTGCAAGGGCAGGGCGGACCTGGGCCATGCACTCCCACAGTGACGTTCTGGTCCACGCGAGGGACCAGCACTGTTGTCTGGTGCTGCACGAGAGACAAAGGTGCACGTGGTTTGTGGAGATGAGTGTTGGGGCTGCTGCCCAGCTCATGGCGGCCGTTAGGGCTGCCGCGGGCCAGACTCGGGCCACAGCTTCCGGAGCAGTCAGTGCCCCCGATAGTGACATTGTCATCTGCCACGTTCAAATGAATTTGTTAACTTGAGATTTTGTGGCTTTTTATCATTTTGGTTATGTTTATTCAAAATGTTATTTTAACTTATACTTGCAGAAGTGCTCTAAGAAGAGGAAGTCTAGTCCTGGTTGTTGGTGGGTTTATATTCAAGAAACACTATAATTTAAGCCACTCAGGATCTACTGTATTTGGTGTTGAGTAGAAACTACTTCAGTGGTTCCTATTGCAGTCCACCCTCAACTATGTACAGCCCACAGTGGGGTCCAAAGATAAATAGATGATGAATGTGCAAATGTCTTTCTCTCTAAAAGGGGGCCACATCTTTGTCACCTTGATGGAATATTGCCATTGCTATTTCTGAGAACAGTGAGCAAGCACGAAGCAGCCTTTCCAGTGGTCTTTGTGTGTGTTAGCTTTGCGAAAACAGTGCCTCGTGGTAAGTCAGAAAGTCCTGATTAATTCTGCAGTTTCCAAAGTGCTAAGATGTAAACATGATCAGATCCTAAAGACTCTATGTCATTAATGCAATTTGTAGTAATACATTATAGAATCCACTTAGTAAAAAAGGAACATGTAAAGTGAATTTAGCTTAAGCACATCTAAAAACAACAGCCACAAAGATAAGACCTGGTGAAAAACAAAACAAACAAATATGACCTTGCTAAGGCTGTCGTTCATGTCCGCTCTGGCCCTCAAGCTAGACTAGCTTGTTAAGTATAAGGAGGGTCATGGTCAGGGCCTTAGACGTTCTGTGGTTCTTTAATACTCTGGGGATTGACCACCTGCTCATCTTCAGGCGCCAGCATCTCGCACGTGCTCAGTAAGTGAGGAATGGAAGGGAGTCTGTGCCTCTGGGCAATTTCTATTGGGTGGCAGATGTGTCATTTAATGAATGACTCAGCCCATTGGCAGCTCTGGTAATGAATGTGTTGCTCCAGGCACCGTGGCTGCAGAGCCCCCTCATGGATTATGAAGTGGACCATACAAGTGCACGTTGCTTGCCTGGGCTGCTGCCCTCTTGCTCCTGTGTTTCCAGTCCATCTTAGCCTGGCCCAGCTGTGTGTGCTGAGGCCCATCAGCCTGCATGTTGGCCCTTGGTCTGGGAGCCTGTTCTAACCAGTCAGTGTATTGAACGGCCAGTGTATTGCCACTGGTGAGTGGGGTCTGGAATGACTTCCATTTCCTTCTACTCTGAGTCTGGTGACCTAGAGGTCCTGCCTTCCCTGGGTGCCAATGTGGCCTTATTTTACTCTTATCTCCCTGGAAAGCATGGGTGAGGGGTATATCGATGAGACCCCTTCCTCAGCTACCACTTTGGGATTAGAGCCGTGCCCTGCACCTGGCTAGCCGAGGATTTTGTCACCCTGCATCTTGCATCCTTTTTTCGCAACAGGCTCTTGGGCCCCCTGGCGTTGGACCAGGTTGGATTGCTGGAGAAGTGCGTAGTCAGAGCCGGGGCTCTCTGTCCATCTAAATCTTTGTCTAGAGTCACATTCCAGTTCAGAACCCAGCGGAGTTCTTTCCCCTTGGTGTGGGTGAGTTGACTTTTCAGCTTTATGGGTTTTGCTCAAAGCCAAATAATCTTGATTGTGTAACATTATCGAAATAAGAACTGCGCTGCTTTTTACTGAAAATACACTCCGTGCACTGGGGCTCTTACCATGCGTGTTCGGAGATGAAGCTCAAGCGTCGGGCTGGCACTTCTTTGGCGTCTCGGTAACAACCACGCAAATGCTGCGGTTCTGGTTCCCGGGCTTCGCTGCCACCCACACGGAGACAGAGGCCTTGGGCGGGTTTGCAGGGTGACCGCACCGCTGCAGGAAGGTTTCCGTCTGCTTCTTTGTTGACTTTTTAAAACCAGTCTTTGAGTTTGTCATCTGTAAGTCCAAGCATGAAATATAATTTCTTCATCAGGAACAAGCCAATAGGGAAGGGTGACATCGGCTGCTGCCTGGACTTCAGGGGGAAGGGACATCTAGGGCACACCGAGTCACTGGACATTTGTTGGGTTTCTCACGTCAACATGGGCAGTTTAAAAAAAGAATGAAAATGTGGTCGAATGTTGGTTTCTTGGTCTTTTATTCTTTCTGAGATGTCTCTCCATTGTGTTTCGGAAGAAAAGTCCAGCTCCTCCCCCAGTGAAAAAGGTCAACTTGCCAGACTTGGGGCCCAGGCGGGAATGTCCGTTCACGCACACCAACCGTTTGAGACCCACTTGCTACACTGCCAGCCTCTCTCCTGCTCCGTGCTCTCTCTGTGGTTTTCACTGATGCCACTGTCCACTCCAGAGCCCAGTGTCCAGAGTTATGGTTGGGTGTCCATCTTTAGACCAAGCCCATCCCTGGCCCAAGCAAGCCATCTTCTTGTGGGCGCCTCGGTGGGATTTTGGGATGCCTTAGTGACTGGGTGAGTGACGATGGTCTGTAATTTAAAGATGGATGGTTTATTGCAAACACCATTGGCAACGCTGGCCAGGAAAGTATGCTGGGGTTTGTTGGGCTAGAGAACTGCAGTAGTTTCCAATTTCTATGGAACCGTCAAGTGCCGCGATGTCGGAGGAGGAGCCGGAGTGCAGGGAGGAGGCCGAGAGTTGGAGAACACGGGTCAGGTCACACTGGATACTTTGGGTGCTTGCAGCGTTGTTCACAGGCTGTCCTAAAAACATGACCTTTCCCAGCATCTTCATTCACTAATGAAAAATTTGTGACATCTGCAATTGCATTTATCTTTGAAATTTCCTTTCTAACCATTGTTTTGCGTACTCTGCTACTTCATTAGTAATGATTTTACTGACAGTTCCCTTAAACATCCTCTGAATACAGGTGGAGGGAGATGGATTTTTAACTAATCTTTTTTGGCATAAACATATATCATATAGGAGACTAACTATTCTTTCTATTTTTCATTTGTTTTCTTTGGTGTTATCTGACATTAGGTTGTCAGAACAAATTTAAGTGGTGAGTGAGCATTAATTGCCTTGTGATATAAAAAGATGGATAAAAATTGCTTTCTGACTCAGTAGATAGATGGCCTACTTCCTATGTCTAAAATATTTCGGCGGGCGACTATGCGCTTAGCAGACATGCTTGCGGATGTATTTATTTACAGATCTGGCCCATCTTTGGAAGATGGGAATTTGTAGTGAATAGTGTGGATTTGCTGACTCCATAGCTCAGGCTTCTGGACTCGGTGCCAATCTCCTCTTCCTTTCGTCGAGGCCAACGTGGTCTGGCTGGGAATTCTGATCCCATCTGTCTGCTGTGCCCTTTCTCCTGGCCACCCCTAGCACCCCTTCCCTGTGTCTGCCCTCTTCTCTTTCATTGAACTTTTAAGTGGCTTGAATCTTTTAAAAAATCTCTTTCAAAACCCAAGTAGAGATCAGAGTGACAAGCTCTTTAGAACCCTAGGCGTGATATGCACCAAGGTACACAAAAAATGAACCATTTCCCTCTGCTATTTCCTTGAATATTTATTTCAGTGAATTTCTTGGTGGATTCCAGGAATCTCATCTGTCATAAGTTCAGCGTGGGAAGTCTTAAGCAGAACAGTCCTTTTTACTTCCAATTTATATGAGCAGTAGTTAGGACTTCCAGTCCTTAGAGCTCTTTCTATTTGCATAAAGACGGCCTGGCATGTCCTTGGTTCCTCGGGGGAACCTGGCCACACTTGTATGGCCTTGGTTAGCATAACTCAGCATTGGAAATGCAAAAAAAAAGTTTCTATTAAAAGAGAGGGTGATGGCCCTGGCTGGTATAGCTCAGTGGATTGAGCGTGGGCCTGTGAACCAAAGTGTCACTGGTTGGATTCCCAGTCAGGGCACATACCTGGGTTGCAGGCCAGTTCCCCAGTAGGGGGCATGTGAGAGGCAACCACACATTGATGTTTCTCTCCATCTCTCCTTCCCTTCCCCTCTAAAGATAAATAAATAAAATCTTTTTTTAAAAAAAGAGAGGGTGATGTAGTTGGGTTTGACCATGAGCTGAGTAAGGTCCGTTTGCCCCGTTAGGTCTCTTTGGAAGACCACCCTAAGGATGGGTGACCGCAGTGGGAAGCGTGGGTCTGCTCAGTTGTGTTTCCTCACCGTCCACACATGCGACAGCCAGTGAGGAAGAAAACGACAGCTGACTGCCGTCTAGCTTTGGTTCCCCCGATTCATGGGGCAAGTCTCAGTGCATGCGGTGGAATCAGGACATGCCTTGGCACTCGCTGGGTGTGTGTGCACACACATGTGCACGCGAGTGTTCTGGACTGGTCTGTTGGAGTAAAAAAGTATGACTTGACTGTTAATGTGCAGTTGTTTTGCTGCACAGGGACCAGTGTGGGTGTGTATTTGCCAGTTTTGGGGTTGGTTAATGGAGGAATCAGAGTGCATCGGGTGCTTGCTCTGTGTTGTGTGGTGGGTACGGAAATTATATGGCATGGGCAGGGGCCCCAGGAGGGAGTCTGTCGTCTCAGGGGAGACCGAAAAACGTAGCTGGGACGGAGGGTTCTGGTAGGGCTTTGCCTGGGGCTGGGAGGGAAGGAAGGGAGGAGGGTGTTAGTTGCAACTTCCTGGAAGGAATGAAATGGGGGAGTGATAGGGGTGACATGGGAGCACAGCCAGGGGCAGTGGGACCTGAGTCGAGTCAGGAAAGTGAGGTGGACGATCTGACCGAGGGGCAGGGACGAGCAACAGCAGGTCCAGGCTCTGGGGGGCTTCCGGGGCTGGAGCGGCGGTCCCATGGGTCGTAATGAAGGTGTGGTGCCGGGTCGCTCTTTCTCAGAGAACGTCCTGTTTGGATGAATGACTGTTTACTCTCAGATATTGGATAATGTAGATTAGGACTGTTTTCTTAAAGAATTATCTGGAAATGTATTTTCACCCTTCAGTATCTAGGTCGCGGGTGAGCAACCGACCTCAGAAACTGGGTCTGGTGGCGAGCGGCACCCCGCCTCTCTCCTTGGCCCTGAGGTTCCCCGCCACCAAGCCTTAACGCAGTGCCTAGTGCCGAATGGCCTTGGGTTCCCCGCAGGTCTCGTTAGGTAGGCGGTTCTGTTGAAACAATAGGAAGTCCACTCTGTGGTGTTTGATTTGGTATTTTCGTGTCAATGGTTGTGAGTTTGGTGTATAAGTTCTGTTTTCTTTTTTTCTGTTCTCATATTTTTATTCTGGTTTTGGTTTCAGGGTTAGACCAGTTATGTAAATAATGTTGATAGGGTTTCTCTATTTTCTTTGTTGTTAAGTGATTACTGTGTTATAAAAAATGTATTCCTTATTTAAAACAGTTTATCTAAAATCTGTTATGGTCTATAACCTCTTAGAGGTAAATTTAGGGTAACTTTTTCAATTTCTCCATAGTTTTGGTTTATCCAGTGAGATATTCTTGGTTCTGTTTTCATAATGAACGTTTCCTTAAATCAATTCACCACTTTTAAGAGATTCTCAGTGGTGTTAGCAGAGATGTATACAAAATATAAATTTTTTATTTTTATTTTTATTTAATTTTTTTTCCACATTTTAAAAATTGTTAAGTACAGTTGTCTCCATTTTTCCCCCAAAAGCCCCCCCCCCCAGCCATCCCCACTTCCCACCCTTGATTCAACCGCCCTTTGGTTTTGTCCATATGTCCTTTATTTTATAATTTTAAATCTTCTTCTGTATTTGTGGTCATTTCTACTTTTCATTTACATAGGTAGGTTTTTATCTTCTGATTTCATTTTCTTCATTTGAGTGAGTACAGCTGTGTTGTGTGCTGTGTTTTCCAAAATACCGGCTCCGGGATTTGTCTGTTCATTCTGCAGTTGGTTCAACAGCACTAATTAAATATTTTCTACCTCCTGTTGATTTGCTTGGTTTTTTGCATAAAGGGCTCAGTGCATTTAATTTTGTCTTTTTTAATAGCAAGATAATTTAAATGTGAACTTCCCTATGAGAACTGCTGGACCCCTACTTTAAAAGTTTGGATAGTTTTAAAGTACTGCTCATTTTAAAAAGTCTACTTGTTGGTTTGATTTTTTATCCAAAGGTTATTCAGAGAATGCTGATTTTGTTGCAGTGGATTCTTCTTTTGTTTAAATATTACTTATTTGAATGACTTTGCCTTATGTATTTGATGCTATGTTATCAAGCAAATATTTATTATTGTGTGTTCATTTTTGATTCTATCTTTATTAATATAAAGTTCCACTCTGTCCTTTTAAATATTTGATCTGAAATTCAACTTTGTCAAAAATAAATTGCCATACTTTCCTACATTTTAATCTACTAAAATTTGTGCAATAAAAAATTTTGTGTAATTTTTGCACTATTTTTTAATAACTTTTCGTGGTCATTTTATTTCAAAATATCTCTTGGGAGCAGAATATATTTGATGTTTAAAATTCAATTTAATAATGTCTTTTAATATTTCAATTTATTTTTGCAATGAAGTTTATTCTTGTTTTTTTAAAAAAAATTCTCTCTCTTTTTGATGTTTTCTGTTCTTTTCTTTTTTGTACTTATTTTAAAAACCTTCACAGTCTCCTGTGATTCTGAGCCAATGTCCTGTAGTTTTAGTTTTGCTGGTGGCTCTTTTACAAAAAACTTTAACATGTTTATTTTTATCATAATTAAAATGAATGAGACTTCCGCCAAGATGGAGGCATAGGTGGAAACACTGTGCCTTCTCCCACAACCAAGTTTGAATACAACAAAAGTTTTGGAGAACTAGGACACACCCAAAGACCAGAAAACGGAATTATACGGAAGTCCGACAGCTACGAACCGTTCAACGGGGACAGTAAGAGAGGCGGAGCCAGCAGCGGAGCTGGGTCGGGCAGGACAGATCCCCCGACCTCGGCACGCAGGCAGCCCGGACCCAGTCGGGGTGCGGGGCAGACTGACCAAGGTCGCACATTCGCGCACAGTGAGACAGACCACGCAGGCCCCAGGGGGCGAACCCAGTGGTGGAGGGCTGATGGCGGTGGCACACTTGCGTGCAGTGGAACGGAACGCGTGGTCCTGGTGATGGTGGCGGCTGTGGTGCCGGTGGGGGTCGTGGCAGCAGGCGGCAGAGGGAAGCCATTGTCCCTCTTTGACCCCGCCCCACATACAACGTCACAACCCAGTGACTGAGTTGCCCTGCTCTGGTGAAAACCTAGGGCTCCAATCCTGCTACTTAACAGGCACAAACAGCCCAAAAGATGGCATAAGAAGAACTCAAAGTCCCAGAGCCCATAACTCTAAGCGACCGAGAAATTGCCAGCCTCTCAGAAGCACAATTCAAGACACTATTTATCAGGATGCTCACAGAACTGGTAGATTATAGTCACAAATTAGAGGAACATAGTCACAAATTAGAGGAACATATGAAGGCTAAACTAATTGAAATGAAGGGAGATGCACAGGAAACCAATAGTGATGGAAAGGAAACTGGGACTCAAATCAATGGAATGGACCAGAAGGAAGAACAAAACATCCCACCAGAAAGGAATGAAGAAATGAGAATTCAAAAAAATGAGGAGAGGCTTAGGAACCTCCAGGACATCTTTAAACGTTCCAACATCCGGATTATAGGGGTACCAGAAGGGGGAAAGAAACAGCCACGAGTGGAAAACTTATTTGAACAAATAATAAAGGAGAACTTCCCCAGTCTGGCAAAGGAAATAGACTTCCAGGAAATCCAGGAAGCTCAGAGAGTGCCAAAGAAGTTGGACCCAAGAAGGAACACACCAAGGCACATCATAATTACATTAGCCAAGACTAAAATGAAGGAGAGAATCCTAGAAGCAGCAAGGGATAAGGGGACAGTCACCTACAAAGGAGTACCCATCAGACTGTCAGCGGATTTCTCAAAAGAGACCTTACAGGAAAGAAGGGGCTGGAAAGAAGTATTCCAAGTCATGAAATCCAAAGACCTACAGCCAAGACTGCTTTATCCAGCAAAGCTTTCATTTAGAATGGAAGGACAGATAAAGTGCTTCTCAGATAAGGTCAAGTTCAAGGAGTTCATCATCACCAAGCCCTTATTATATGAAATGCTAAAGGGACTTATATAAGAAAAAGATGATGAAAAATATTAACAGTGAAAGGACAGCAAGCACACAGTTATTAACAACCACACCTAAAACAAAAGCAAACCAAGAGGACAGCTAGATCAGGAGTGGAACCATAGAAATGAAGAATACATGGAGGGTTAGCAACAGGGGGGTGGGAGGAGGAGAAGGGGGAAGAAGGCACAGAAAATAGCATAGATGGTAGGTAGAAAATAGATGGGGGGAGGACAAGAATAGTGGGGGAAATATAGAATCTAAAGAAATTGAGACACGTGGTTATAAACTAAGGGGGGGGAGAATAGTGGGGGAGGGAGTGTGGGGGTGGAGGGGAATGAAGGGGGGAAATAGACCAACTGTAATGGTATAATCAATAAAATATATTTAAAAAAAGAAGGAAAAATATAAAATGAATGAGATAATTTTTTTAAAAAAAGTTTTCTGCAGAAAGTAAGGGATTCATTTTTATTTTCTCATTGATGAGATTTAAAAAGTATAACTTGTGTTTTTAGATTCAGATTATTAATATTAAATTACATTTTTTACAGTTTCATATTTGGAAGAGGTATTTTGCATTTATATTTAGTTTGGCCAGCATTTTTATCATCCTTGTTTTGAACATCTTTAGTGAATTTCTGAGTTCACCAACAGTCCTTTTAGATTGCAAAATCTTATTTTTTGAGTCATCTTTTGATCATTTGGTATGTATCTCTTAACTTTTTTTTTAGTTTAGGTTTAGGCAAAACATTAGTTGTATTTAAAAAAAAGATTTTATTTATCTTTAGAAGAGAAGGAAAGGAGAGGGGTAGAGAAATGTCAATGTATGGTTGCCTCTCATGCGTCCCCTGCTGGGAACTGGCCTGCAGCCCAGGCATGTGCCCTGACTGGGAATTGAACCTGGATCCTTTGGTTCAAAGGCTCACACTCAATCCACTGAGCTACACCAGTCAGGGCACATTTTTTTTTTTTTTTAGTTTTCAGTATTATGAAAGGAACATCTGAAGTTGCTTTAATTTTTGTTTTATTTTAAGTAACTTCTTTTCACTTTGCATTTCTCCCTCTGCCTAAATGCTTAAATGCCATTTTCTCCACTCATGTGATTGCCAGGTTGTCAGAACATCTTGGTTGGGGCTCCTCTCATCAATTTGGGTTGAAATGTGGTGAATAAACCTTTTCCTCCCACGTACTCAGGTGTCCTTTGAATCCCCTGACATTTTTGTAAATTATTTTAAGTCAAAACTTTCTTTTCAGCCTTTCTGGTTTCCTCCTCAAGAATTCATGGTATTTGAGTTGGCAATGCCAGTTCTGGGTCTCTGTCATCTTGCCTGACGTTTCTATTTCTTTATCACTGCCCGTTTGTCCTGAACACCCTGTTTTTCCTCCAAATCATAGCTTCTGTTTTCTCATGTCTGGTCTGCTTTTTTTCCCTTAACCAGATACATAGTGGATGTTTGTCTTGCCGTTCCTCCTGGGCTGGCCAGCAATGCTTTGACTTTCATCCACTTGATTTGTTTCCTACCTGTGGTTCTTTCTCCCAGGTCTGTGAGAGCAGGGCCCTCTCTGCCGTTTGCTTTCCCGACGCTCTGACCTGATAAAGATACGAGGCAGTATGGCTCCTTCTGCATCTCCTGCCAAAGCTCTCTCCTCTTCCTGTGGTTTTGACTTTAAAATTTTTTAAAATTGCAGTTTATAGTCAATAGTATTATGCACTGGTTTCAGGTGTACAGTGTAGTGCTTGGACAGTCATAGTGTTTTACAAAGTGTCCCCCCGATAGTTCCAGGACCGACTTGGCACCATGTGTAGTTATTCCAATACTGCTGACTGTGGTCCCTGTGCTGTGCTTTACCTCCCTGTGACTGTTCTACTGCCTGACGCTTCTCAGTCCCTCTGCCTCTCTCCCCAGCCCCCAGCCCCCAGGCCCCCTCTCTGGCAGCCACCAGTCTGTTCCCTGTATCTGTGAGTCTGTTTCTGTTCTGTTCATTTATTTATATTGTTGTTTAGAGTTAACATATAAGGGAAATGATGTGGTATTTGTCTTTCTCTGACTTATTTCACTCAGCATACCACCCTCTAGGTCCAGCCATGATGTAAATGGTAGGACCTCATTTTTATGGCCATGTAGTATTCCACCGTGTAAATGGGCCACAGCTTTCTTACCCACGCATGTATCGGTGGGCACTTGGGTTGCTTTCAGAGCTTGGCTGTTGTGACTAATGTTGAAGTGAGCACGGGGCATGCACCCTCCCTGTTAGCTCTCAGGTCATTTACTTAGTTCCTTCCTCCTGCAAGTGTGTAAAGTCTGGTTCCATAGAGATTACAGCTGTCAAAGCCTGAGCCCACACGATGGTGGGGTGGCCGACTTGTTTGCTACAGGCAGACCTCAGTTCCCGAGTGTCCGGGTGGAGTGAGGGCCTGAGTCCCAGCGGGCAACCCGGGAACTAGTGACATCCCTTCTGCGGCCTCTAGTTTGCCTGCCAGTCATAGCTTCGCTCTTCTTGTGGGGGTTCCTGTTGCCCTATATGCTTTTTTCTTGTTCACGGAACTTGGGAAGAGAACGCTTTTTAAATCAGAAGCCAATATCCATGGAATTTTAATTTCGAAGTGGGTTTTCCTCTAGACATCGTTTTTTTCGGGGGGGGGGAGGGGGTTATGGATCCCAGTTAGTCACATCTAGTTGTGACTCTTTAAAATGTCTATAAATGCCACACAGCACACAACGGTAAGGGTGAGATGGCATTTCTGGAACGAGTTGGGCTGAATCGTTCCAGTTTCCACCGTAGGTTGTGCTGTGGGAGGCGCGGCATGATGTGGGGGCTTGTCACGACGGGAGTGAGCCTGGCCCGGCCCTCGGCCCTCGGCCCTTGGAGACTGTGGGCTGCCCTTTCCTGACCTATCCGAGGAAGAGGCTTGGCTACAAGATTTACAGTCCCAGCGACTCTGACATTGAATGTATTTTGTAATTATCCTAGTAAATATTGCATACTGTTCCATCTCTGTGTTCGGCAAAGCCCGGGGCAAGAAGATAATGCTGTCTGGTGACAGGAGTGTGGTCAAGGTGTGCTTGTGGGTGGCCGGGGAGTGACCTTGCCTCTCTGCGCCTGACCTCAGAGTGCATCTGTGCTCCTGGTGTCCGTCCCCGGGGGACCCAGGGGGTGTGTCGCATGCCAAGGAGGAGATTTTTCTTTAAGGAAATCAGGGCTGACCGAACAAGGCACTGGTTGCTATTATCAGACACTAATGGCCCCCGATAAGGGGTAACCAGATAGCCTGAGAGCAGGGTTTAGAGCTAAGTAGCCAGGCTCCCTTTGTGCAGGAGATAGGGCGGTACGACTGTGCCTGGAATGGATTCTGTTCTCTGTAAATTTTTAATCAGCTCAAAAATTTTCATGGAACAGTGTACGCCTTCCACCCCCATCCTTTTACTTAGCTTCTTTTGACCTTGACCTTAAGTGGAAATGAGAAAATATATAAACAGATATGTGAAACTTATGCATGAAACAGTTGTCAATGACTAAGGAAATTTTTGCACAAGTCACGAGATATATTTTTTTTATGACTGTTAGAGTCTAAAGTGCTATTCAGATGAACTTTTCGTGGCTAAACATGTATGTTTTACAGAATTGATCCTTATGGTTTTAAATACCAAGGTTCAGTGTTCTCGTTGCACACTCCTTTAAAAAGCACACTTACCTGGCCAAGCGGACTCCACACCCCACCAGGAGAGGGCTCTTTCCGACTCCTCCCTGGGAGACGGGCTCTTACATTTCAGTGTTATTTTACGGCGATTCCCTCTCTGCATTTAAAGCCGCTGGGACTCCAAAGCTGCCTGTCACTGGGACGGAGAGACTTCTCACACATGGAAGCCTTCCATCCACACCTTCCTGCATTGCCTTCCCTGGACTCAAGTTACAAGTGCGTGAATATCAGGGTTTTTTCTTTCCTGGGATGTCCTACCAGCTTCCTGTCTGGGCATTATCACCCCTTGTCAGCTGATGCTAAATCTAGTGAGCTCTCTGGAAGTACCATGGGGTGGAGTTTAATGAGAAACCTATTTTTCAAAAATGTATGTGGAAGGAGCAGGGAAGAAGTAGGTTTGGCCAGGAGACCCCCACCCCTGGTACAGGCCTGATAATACCCCTTCTAGCCTGCAGGGGGAGCGCTAAAGTCAATGGACTTTGACCTGAACTGACTGGTCCCCTTGCTCAGTCCTTGTGTGTTGAGGGGCCCTGGGAGGCCATGACCTTGGGTGGGGTTCCCGTTGTAGCTCAGGTAACTCCGAAGGATCTGACAGCTGGGGCAACAAGCCTTTCTTTGAAGAAGGATCTGAGTAGGCAGCACACCTCCACACCCACCCAGTTACCTAGATTTTTGATGGAATTAAATTTTTAAGGCCCCAGGAGGTTGAGTATGTCACTGAGGGTGCATGGACTGTGCTTTAGAATAGCACTTTTGTCACACATTCCCGCGGAAAGTGCTTTTAAACAACTCTGACGACTGTTTCCTCTAAAAACCCTGCAGCAGACAGGGTGTCCTGGTGACGTAACCCTGGACATGTAGAGACCAGTTCCTAGCTGTGGCACCTTGGGCAAGTTACGTAACCTTCCGAGGCTGCAGTTCCCTCACCTGTAAGGTGAGTGGGACCGATAGGCCCCCGTATGTCATGGGGGTGTCATAAGAATCGTGCATGAGAACATAGGCTAAGTCCCCTAGTGTGGTGCCTCCTAGGGTTTCTGTAAGTGGGAACTGCACTTTTAAAAGAACACGTATGTCTTCTCAAACAGTTTGAGCACCCACTACAAGTCAGGCACATGAGTCCCAGATTGTGACGGGTGAGGAAGGATCGAAGTAGTTAAGTAGCCCGACAGAGGCTCTGTCTCGCAGACCGGTCCCCAGGGGCAGCCTCATGGCCAGACCTGCCTGGACCCCAGATACCCATCTGCTTTTAAAGAGAGTAAAAGGGTTTCCGATAAATGGGTTTGGAGGGGGCAAGGGTGGCACTTGCCAGGTCAACATCTAAGGGGGCACCAAAAAAAGAAACTTGATAATCAAGGCATTGTAATACAAACATTTAAAACATAAAAATTAGTGCAAAAAGCCCATGGTGAACAAAATGGGAAAAATGTAAGAAAAGGCGGGATCTGATAGGGCGCGTGAGCGGAGTTCTGCAGGGGCAGGGTTGACCCCGCCGAGGAGTCACGCAGTCTGGATAGTGTCACGTCACATGTTCCCAATGTGTGGCAGCAAACACACGGAGATGCGCGAACTCGTGGTGAGAGGGGGCAGAGTTGAAGCACTTTAACAAAGGGAGACCCTGTCTGAAGGAGCCAGGGCTTCCTAGTAACTTGGCATTGTATTCAGAAGGCTTCATTTCAAGAGATACTTATCCTGCGATAGCTAATCATAATGCTCTAATAAGTCCTGTACTTTGTGCAGAGACAAAATTCATCTGGGTTTTCTGAGGCTGTGTGATGAGTGGGAACCATCACGTCCTGGGACTGTGCCAGTGAGGGGCTGGGGGCAAGGCCGTGACTCTCTGGGCCTTGATTTCACATCTTTAAAATAAGGATAATGCCTGCTTTGTTGACTTCATGAAGTTCTCATGAAGATCAAATGAGATATTGGTTGGGCAAGTGCTTTCTAAAGTTGTGCTGATCTGCTGAGTTGGCCACTGTTATTTTGTGGTAGATTCTTTTTTTCGAAGCCAGAAAAAGGAGCCAAGACTAATATCCACCCTACAGTCTCTCACGCAGGACTTTTCTGTGTGTGTGATGTTTGGGTGGGCGGAGGCCTGATTTGACTCACGGTCTCTCTGAGCCCGTGTATTACTGACTTGGAGACACAGATCAATAAGCTGAAGCAGCCACAGGTAAGGGTTTTAACACTGCGCACTGGCAGGAGATGGGAGATTGTAGGTGCTTGGTAGAGGCAGCTCTCAAAATGCAGATGAGGTGTTTGGATATAGCCAAAGTTGAAATGAGGACCAGAGCCGACTGGCTGAGTGGCTGAGAGAGGAAAGCGTTCTCGGTTCACTTGACGTCTTTGTTGAGATTCAGCTGGTTCTGGGTGTCTGGGAGGCGGTAGAGTGCACGGCCATGCACCTGAATGAGCAGAAAGGTACCGAAGTGCTGTGTATTATGGATATTTTAGGAGTATGAATACTGGGTTTTGAAAAAAACGCACTGTCTACTAATATGTCATAAGTATATTTATGCCATTATAAAATATTGAAGAAACTTCTTACACATTTGAAACCCTTGAAACTTTAAAGGACTCTGCTTGATGAAGGTATAAGGAAGTAGGCCCTTTGTTGAGGGAACAATATTGAAAGACGTTTAAGCAATACCTCTTTGGCCCCAAGTCTAAGCCATCCAGCTCCGTCTGATGGGTGTTTGGCTGCGGGAAATGCTTGGCCAGGTAGAGTGTTTGGGTTTCATTTGATCTCTCATTCTATGAGGCACCTGATTTTTTTTTTCTCCTGAACTATGCAGCCTTAGATTGGGCGCACTCCACCCACATTTCAACACTGACAGAGCTTTTGTATTGCGTTCAGGTGGGAGATGGTTTGGACAAATAATTCATACCCTTTGACGGGAAGGAGAGAGTTGTTTCAGAAAGGAGATGATCTGTTCGTGTGCCAGGTAGGGGGGCCCCAGGCCTCGACTGGCCAGGGCATTAGCCTGTCCATTAAGGAATTGCTTTTTCATTGCATCATCTCTAGCTGTTGATTGGAAAAGTAAAAGTGGCCTTTAAATTTTTCACCAGCTGTGACAGGATAGAGATGGCACCTCCAAAGGATGGGCCGGAGGTGGTGAACAGTTAATGACACCATTCTCCTCCCAGCCCTCACCCGAAATGAGGAACCAGCCATTTCCCCAGTTCCTCTGACCAGTGCGGGCCCTGTGCATTATATAGAGTGGGCTGCGCCTCCCTGTTAAGATAGAAGGACCTAAAATGCCTCTCTTCTTGGTCTCCATTCTATTACCCTTTGCCTGTCTCTACAAACAGAGGTACATTAACGCAGTGGAGAGGGGCAGGGCAGGGCAGAGAGGACCTGGGGAGGTGGAGGCAGCAGGCCGTAAAGAGGGCACGCACGTTTTATGGCGAACAAGGCACCAGGTGTGCGGTTGTGGAGGATTCTGTAAAGGGTCAGTAGCCACGGAGATGGAAGGAGTTGGAAATTAAGACAAGCGTCACCTAGTTCATGGTGTACATAGGACAAGGCCTTTTCACACGTTTAAACCAGAAGAGCCACGGACAGACTCCCCTGGGGTCACTGACTCCTAAGACTAAAGGGCTGGCAGGGCCACAGAAGAAGCCAGTCCTTCCCGCAGCACTTAGTGGGGTCCCGGCTCTCGTATCCTCATCCCAGCTGCGGCCCACAGACCGCCTGTGGCCCAGGATGGCTGTGAGTGCGGCCCAACACAAAATGGCAAATTTTCTTAACATGTTATGAGATTTTTTGTGATTACATGTCATCGAAATCTATGTGATGTGTGGCCCGAGGCAACGCCTCTTCTTCCAGCGTGGCCCAGAGACGCCAGAGGTCTGGACGCCCCTGCTGGCGCCGGCTGGCTCCCCACCCCACGTGCCGGGTTCTGGTGCCTGTCTCCCGCCACCCTCAGTGTGGCGCCGGGTGGCGTGGGGAAGTTTTTCCATCATCACGTCATGCACCTTTCTGTAGATAGGATCATCTCTTATAAATCTGGCTAGTTTTCCAGGTTTTTTGTTTTTCAATCAGTTCTTCTTCTCTTGTATCAGTGTGAAGCTTATTTTGACTGGAGGTGTGGGGGCTTGTGAATTGATATTATCCTGACAAAAACTAAATAATTTATCACCGGTGTGCCTTAATCGTAAGGATGAACTTGATAGGCAGAATGGCTCTCCTCTGTCACAGCGGCTTCCCTCTGACTTGCGGCATGCATCAGTGAAGGGATTAAATTGAATTTGAACTAGAAACTGTCATTGAAATTCTGTCCACCTGGTCTGTCTAGAAGAACTGGCCCTTATGCAAAGCGAAACGCTCTTTGGGCCCGAGAATGGAATAAACACATTGAAAAGCTCCGTAAACTCCAGCCACCGAGGCGTCTGTGCTTCCTTCTGCTCCAGTTTCCTCTGTTGTGATGAAAAATGGGGGGGCTTTTAATGAGCCTCAAGCCACCAATTATATCATTTGTTTCAAAGGAGGAAAGGGGGACTTCTTCTCTTAGGTAGGATGTGAAGGTCTTGGCCAGTGCTCTTGCTACAGTAATTAGGAAAAAACCCCAATTTATAAATTTACAAAAAGCCTATTTTTAGAGGCGCCATAGAGCTAGGAAAGCAGTGAGGACTAGATGAACTAAACTTCCGAGGAGAGAGACCTTCTGGGGTCATCTGCTGACGCTCAGCTCTTCTCCACCCCTCTGTGGCCATTGGCCAATTCTGAATGGGGGGGTGAGAAAACAGAGGCTGGCCCCCCATCCCAGGAGGAGAGAGCCCTGGACCAAACACTGGACCTGTGTCCCTGTGATGACGATTTCAGTTTTGAGGCTGCGCTGTGTGAGGAGGGAGTGCTAAATTGGAAGCCTCTGAAGGGGGTAACTGCGACTCTCAGAAGCTTCCAGGGCCAAGGAGGCAAAGGCCCCACCAGCATCTCCGTAGAAGTCCGGGACGTCCACGCCACGGAAATAAAGGAGCAGTGGGGGCGTCGTGAACCTTACTAAACCCGGCTCATTTCCATCTTAGCCCCGTCTTGGGCTGAAATGATCAGTCCTTCACCCTATCCACCAAGAGAAGAAAGAGAAATCCTCTTTGGTGGGAGATAAAATCACCTGGAGTCATCGCGGTTTTTTATGTCTAGTGCAGAATGGAAAATTATAAGATGTGCAAACAGGCAAGACTACGTGACTGATGATCAAGGAAATCAACATATGACAGAAGAAGACCTGTGGATGATCAACTATTGGAATTAGCAGCCAAGGAGTTAAAAAGACGCATGATTAATATGTGCAAAATGGAGGGAAAATGGATAAGAGGATGAATCATTTTAGCAAATAATTGAAATTTATAAAACAAATACAGGGCCCAGCAGAAGTAACGTCTGCTCAAGTACAGTTGGGAGGGTAATAATGTGGTTGCAATAATTTATAGTTTTAATTTGAACATTTCACCTAAAATGTCACGTGATGTGCTTGAGTGTGATAGTGTTATGTTACAGAATGACATGCTTATGAGTCTGTTGTAAAAGATTTCGTGGTAAGAAGGCATTATTTGTGCTAGACCCTGTAGATACCCTAAAATGGGGAAACACAGGGTGAGGCAAAGGTAGGTTTGCAGTTGCGAGTCTGGGGGACACAGGGTTTATTCTTATACTATTATTTACTAATTATTATAATATTTTTCCATGCAAAAAACTGTAGACCTGCTTTTTCCCAACCTTGTACAATACCTGAAATTAAGAATATATTGAACTTAGAAGTTGATTGGAAAGAACATAGGACTAGTGAACTGGCAGGCAGGTCAATAGCATTCAAGCTTAAGTTTGTAAAAAGATAGATGTGGGAGACCCATGTGGAACATGATGACAGGTCTGATGTGCACCTAATCTAGTTCCGAGAATGAACGGGGGAAGAAGATATTTTCAAAACGATAATGGCTTAGAATTTCGCCAGACTGAATCCTTAGATTCAAGAAGCGCAGGAAATCCTGAGCATAGGAACTACAAAGAAAGTCACATGTGGACACATCATGGTAGAACTGCTGAAGACCAAAGTGAAGAGTAAAACCTTAAAAACAACGAGAGAAAAGAGACACATTGCCTCACGTATTTATACCTTCGCTGCAAGGAAAGCTTGGAAATTGAGTTGCTAGCTTATTCCCAGGGGAAGTAGGACTGTGAGGGAGAAACTACAGTGAGTGAGGCTCCTGGGTGCTGGGTACCACCTGGGGGTGTCAGAACATTGAGTGATGCCCCAGGGCTGGAGCCCAGGACTGCTGGCCCCAGAGTACGTGAACAGCTGTGAACTGTCCGTCATTAGATTCCTGCTGGCTCTCCGAGAGACATGTGGTGTACAGGCTGTCAGCAGGATGCTGGGTCCTGCCCAGTGCGTTTCAGAACTGCTGGGCCAGGCGCGAGTCAGACAGTGGACAAGGGAGGCACTTAGTTCTGTGGTGGTGATGTCCCTACCTTGTGCTCCCGTGGCATCTGACATCCCAGGGGCTCTGCCTGGAGACTTCCACGTTAACTGAGAGTCAGCTCCTCACATTTCCAGAACCTTCTATCTTCCACCAGTTGGCTGTGTGGAAAGGAGGTTCCACAGACAAAAAATAAATTCTAACTATCCAAGAATTAACAAGTGAACCAAGGCCTAATGCATTTTTTTATGGTCCCGTAACAAAACAAAACCTCGTTCCAGATAAGAAAGAAATGTGCGGGTAGTCTGCCGTGGGTCGGATTGTGCGTTGATTACTCTAACCCACAGCACGACTGAAACGCTGATTCGAGAAATTCATCTTTTAGATTATGCAGAGAGTGTGGGGGCCCTTTGGGGAGAGTGGTTCTCCCACTAATGGAGTCTTTAACTTGCTCCTTCGCTTGGGCAGGTGGGCAGCACAGTTCCACCTGACACGGGAGGAAACAGGCGTGGAGGGATGTTTGTATTCTGTATCACGGGGGCCACGTGACTTTCTTGTTGTTATACTTAGTGTGTTATTTCAGTTTCCACGTTTTTATCTACGGATAGAAAGGGGGATTAGAGGATTTTATCAATAAACCGTTGGCTATGTGTTAGCCTCTCAACAAGTAGATTTATTATCACAATGGTCAAATTGTGTGTGTTCTGTGTCAGATGTGAATACTAGTGATTTTTAAAACTTCTATCTGATTGCATAATGGTCATAATACATTGCTTTTAGTTGACACTGATATCAAACCAATAAGAGGTATCAGTGAAGGGACCTTTCCGAGATTAAAGCATAAAAAACACTGGGGCATTGTTATTATGAATGGGTGTCCTGGGTTTATTACAGGGCCAGGGCGTCTCTGATCTGCAATACACTAGATACATGACCTTGCTCTCAGAGAGCTGTCTCAGAAGGTCATGTAAGTCACTGTCTTAAATGGTCTTTCAGTAGGAAAGTCTTGTTACCCTCTTGCTTCCTTTTATTATTTTACTTTTGGTTGGGTTGAAGCAAGAGAAAAAGGGACATTCCTGTCCCTTTTGGGGCAGGGAAGAAGGGAAGTGTGAGAAGAAGGGGGCGAGTGACGCTGATCAAGAACAGTGATGGAAAGGGCAGTTTCACTCCCTGGAGGAGCGGAACTCATTGCTGTTGCCACTCGATTCTGGAGCGCTGACAGTGGGGCTGGTTTGTAGCCAGTCAGGGCGCTCTGCCAGAACCCTTGCCTCCAGGGAACTAACAACCCAGCGAAAGAAAGCCCGAGTCAGGAGGGAAAGTTACACGGCTTAAAAGAAAGCAGCCACAGAGGTGCCATTGAGGAAGCTGGTGGGAAGGCATTTTTTCGTATTTAAATCATAGACCCCATTGCTTGGACAGTCTCAGCTACCCTTTCTGCTGTGCAAAAGTTTTAAGTGTCAAAAAACGTGTCCTCTCTCAAGTGAGATAATGTGTTTTCATACCTGCACATATACACACCCAAAGCCATAGGCTGGATGGGCGCCTGCCTTCAGGTGGGCTCCTGGCCCCGCTCACCTGTGGGTACGTTCGGGGCCATTCATAGGCAGCGCCAAGGCGGGCGCCTTGCATTGACACGCGGTGCAAACCTGGAGTGCTTTGGGGTGAACAGTGGATCTCAGTGTAGCCCTGAGAAGGACTGTCCGGTTTCCTGAGGTCCGAGGCCAGCAAGGGGTGCTAGTGGTTGATCTCAGGGAGCTGAAAGTGGTCGCTTGCCTTTGGACTGAGTCTAGAGGCTGGCCTCCTTTAAAAGCAGCGCTTGTCACCTCACCCTGAAGGGCAGAGGCTGGCGTGCTGCGGCCCGAGGGCCAGGCCCAGCCCCTGCCCGTCCTCTGTGAGAAGTCCCTCGGAGACTGCAGGACACAGCCCCACTCGCTCACTGGGTCCCTTCCCTAGGAGTGCTTCCCCGCTATGCTGGTGAGTCCCTGTGGCGGGGACCTTACAGTCTAAAATACTGACTCTGTGGCCCTGCGAAGAAAGGGTTTGCCACCCCCACCCTGGTGCTTCAGCTTGAGGGCCAAATGCGCACAGGGGCTGCTGTGGGTGGCCTATTGCTGGGCTCTTAATGCCCCTAGTCTGCATTTCTTGACTTCCTCTGGGCTGTTTCTTAAAATTTTTAAATTTTATTTTTTAAAAATGCCCTTAAATGCCCAGGTTATCTTGCTTTCTCAGGACTCAGTGGAAAGATGTCTCTCTCCACGCACAGTGGCAGTGAGTTGCGATGCTGCAGACATTTATGATAAATATTATCCTATTAGTAGTGCAGGGTGGTAGTCTCACGGTATTTCTGTGGGTCTGGATTTTTTTAAACTGAAGAGTTTAACCAAGCACTGAGAAACAACAAGGAAGTTGCCCTCAGATGTGCACGCATGCTCCCAGTCATGTACCCCAGCCCACCTCCGAGACAGCTCTCTGCGGTGCACTTTTGGTGGGTGGTGGCACCCGTCCGTGTGGGCGGGGCTAAGTTGTGGCCCTTAGTTCACTCCTATGACCACAACGACGGAGCTGGAAAAAGAAGGAGGCCGTCCCTTCTAACTGTTGGGAGGCCGACATGCTCAATGCACAACAGTTAGTGTGGAGAGGAGGGAAGGGCATGATGGAAGTGTTTAGATGTAGCTGTAGAGTTTTTCCACTACACAGTCGACGCCTGGGAAGGTGTGTAGGAAATCGGGCACACTGGTGGCCTTCAGGGATGGGCACAGAATGACTGGGGGACAGGCGTAGACGGGAGGGATTTTTACCTAAAATTCTGTGTACTTTCTGAGTTTCTAGCCATGCAAGCTAATTATTATTTCAAGAAGTGGAAGCTAGAGTAGAGAACATTTTTTTAAGAGGAAAAAAACATAGGTGCATTGCTCACACCCAGTTCCCCGGGCAACATACTGGCCAAGGTCAACCTTGCTTTTGGTAAACACCAGACTGAACTCCTGTCCAAACCGGAGCCCAGAAGCTACTCCAAACGAGGATTGGCTGGTGACGGACAGGAGACAATACTCATCATCACCTTTCAATCCACTGACTGCTGGCAAAAAAGGAACTGACCTCAGTCAGAAGCGAACGTCAGCTGGTGAATGCGTCTGACCGTTCCCACGTCCCTCCTCCGCTGGCTGCTTAACCTGGCCGAGGAGCGGATTAATGCGATCACAACCGCTGAAAATTTCAGTGGAGTTAAGGGATATGGAGACATAGTGCTTACTTTTAAATTATTAAAGCCTAGATTTACCAACGAGCTATGCCCACGGGTGGGTTTCTGCTGCCCAGTCGGGCCCCAGGGACAGTTTTAGAACCTACACCCAGCCAGTGGGCAGCTTTCCTTGGGTGTGATCTCTGCCGTCTTGACCACGGCTCCCCAGAGGGGTGTGTGATTTTTGATGTTCTTCACTGTTCTTTATTCTCCTAAACATTTTTGATGCAATTTTTTAAAATCTAAAGTGATTCTTACCTATGCAGCTTGAACATAATTATTTTATCAAATTAAAAAAAAAACTGTCACTGACATGGAAAATAGGCATAGACCAGTATCCACATTGGAAATCTGCAGTGAATATTATAAGATCAGTGAATTTTCACAAAATGCTGAGCAGTGTGACCAACCCTGGGTCAAGATACAGAACCTTCACGGCAGCCACAAACTTCCCTCCAGCCCTCGAGCAAGTTCCTCCCACTGGTCTCTCCCCAGCTTGGCTGTCCCCCCAACTTTCACCTGCAGGGTTGGGTTTGCCCGTCACTTCACACACGGGATGTGCTGCGTTGTGACGGCTGCTTCTGTTCAGGGTTACCACGCGAGCTTCCTCTACTCTGCCCCATGGTAGATTGCTCGCCCTCGTCACCATACAGATCTCTACCAAGGGGCCGAACCGCGGCTTTTGTATCCCTCCTATCACTGATGACATCTAGCTGGTTTCCGGTTTTGGGTTATTAAAAGCGGTGCTGCTGTGAACCTTCTTGGGATGCTTTTCGGAGACCATGAGTACACATTTCTTTCACCTGTATCTGAGAGGGCAGCTTCGGGGTTGCAGGGGCACCTCTGTTTAGCTTTATTTGGCACCTCGGCTCTCAGGGTCCCACATGAATCAGGGCCACCGTTGGTGAGCGGGGGATGGTGATGGCAAACCTCAGCCCCTTGGACGCACACAGAGGGGCTCTGATTCAGGAGGCCCAGGGTGGGCCTCAAGGATTTGCACGTCCAGCAAGTTCCAGGTGGTGCTGATGCTGCTTCCCCGGGGACCACACTTTGGAAACCTCTGCAGAGCAGAGACTGGCAAGTGGTTTCCTAAAGTGTGTGTGTGCGTGCACACGCGTTCACTGTCCCACCTACTGTGCGTGCGAGACCGAGTGCTCTAGGGGCTGGGTGGTGTTAGCCTCCTTCCCTTAAACCTGGCCGTGCAGATGGAAGTGTGAGGGTCGCTCTGGCTCTCGTTTACATTTCCCCAACGACAGTGAAGTTGAGCTCCTTCCCACAGGTTCGCGGGCCTTTGGACATCTTTTCATGTGAAGGGCATATTAGAGTCTTTTGCTCCTTTTTTATTGGATCGTCTTTCCTCTTCTTACCGAGTATCAGTCCTCTGTTGGAGTGTGTGCGGTGAGCGTCTTTTCCACCCTGTGGGTTGCCTTTTCACTCTCTTAACAGCGAGGAGGAGAAATTCCTGATTTTAATGTAATTCATCTTTTTTTTAATTTTAAGGTTAGTGTCTTTTGTGTTCCTTAAGGACTCTTGGCCTACTCCAGGGTCACAAAGACGTTCTCTTACATATTTTTTAAAAGATTTATTTTCCCTTTTTTGTATTTAGATTAAAAAATCATCTGGAGTTGATTTTTGTGTTTCGTTGAGTTTCAGGTACTAATCTTCCTTAAGACCCTGTTTAAAATTCACCTCTTTGTATTCATTTTTAGTACTTCTGTAAAAAGATCAATGCCGTATAGCAACTTTTAGAAAACTCAAGACATTTTTTTAGCCTACGATTGAATTGAAAGCAATACTTCAAATAATAAATGCTTTATATTTACTCAGGATAGGCTTACTTTCGGCAGAGCCAAATTTAAGGCTGTTATTGAAACTTTTAAGTAACATAAAGCACTTTTTTTCATCCTGTGCCAAAACTATAATGCCCACAATAATTTATATTTAATTTTTAATGCAGTTATCTATCATGAGTAATTACGTGGGCTGCTCCCAGTATTCCATCCTCTGTTATGTGGTTTTTCTGAAGACTGTGGGTTCTTTGTGTGGCTACCGGGAGTTATTACCTTGCTGATGAATCTCTCTTCAGAAGAGATAGCGCTTGGAGTTTCAGAGTTGTGTTTTTTCACTTTAACTCACAAAACAGGCACAGAGTGGAGGTGCCGCTGGCCTCTCTTGGAGACTCAGACACAAAGCCCCCTTTGTGTTTGGGGAAATATTTCAGCAAGACTGTGTTACTTTGTGATAAATACCTTTAAAATTGGCTGAAAGAATTGATTAAAGTCACTCCACGTGTTTTGCCATGTAATTTGGGATCAGCCTGCTTTCTTTGGCCAGCGGCTTACTCGGGCAGTTAAGCAAGCCTGTCGGTAATTGGTGGTCAGACTGGCCGTGCCGTTTTGCTTGGAAGGGATGAAATTTGGCTTGGAAATTCGACTGAGGACAAGGAAGGGCTTTTAGAAAGATGGAAGACTCTATCGTCCATCAGCTGGAAGGTCTGTCATTCAGACCCCCTTTTACCCCCAAGCAGCTGACCCCTCTAGAACGTAAGCACCCCGAGGCCAGGCACTCGTGAGGCTTGTTCCCCACTTTGCCTGCATCATCGAAAGCAAAGCAGTGCTGGGCACTGGTAGTTGCTCACTTACAATTTCTGAATCGAAAGTTGGAAGGACTCAATCCTCATGCCTTTACAGGGTGGGACGCAGGTGTGTGTGGTTAGGGGCTGGTTGGGGGCTTATGTCTTTGCCTGCCATCCTCCTTGGTCCATTCGAGGGCCTCGGTAGGGAGGGGGTGTTCAGGCATGGGTGCCTGGATGCCTCCTACCCCAGCCGTTTTGGGCTCGGAGACCGCAGAGCGTGCAGACAGCCCCCTGCCCCCCACCTCCACCTGTGAGGAAGGGCTGAAGATGGGCCCAAATGGCAAAGGTTTGGGAGCGAGGGGTGGGGGGTCAAGCTGTTCCCTCTGGTAATGGGTTGATTTAGGAAAGGTGAGTGTAAGACAGAAAGATGAGTACAGTTATGGACAAATTTAGGGTGTTTCAACACTAAATTTTCACTGTTAAATGAAGAGGAGGGGTTCAATGAATTCAATCAATGAAGATTTAATCAGAAAACAAACTATGGATGGGGTTCTAGGGTACAAAGGATTATGATTTCATTTAATTAAAAACGTGAGTGAGTACCAGTTTTGCTTAACGTTTGTTTAAGGTCCTCCTGACATGGCCAAAAGGAAATAGCTATTGAATGGAGCTGGCGTTAGAAGGAGAGACATCAAGTGCGCGTTTGAGGTCATTCCGAGTCCGAGCTGGCTGGGAGCACGTGAGTGCACGCAGGGGCCATGGCCCCTTCTTCTTGTCGGTGGGCTCAGGAGCGGAAGGAGAGCGAACACGAGACAGCACGCCTTTCCACCTGTGACTTCCCGAACCGAGATACACGTGCCAGTGTTCGTTGGTTTTAGGTTGCTCCCAACGCGTGGAGTCCAGTTACCTAGCTGAGGGTAACGGCCTCAGGCACTCGACTGCCCTTCCCTTTTCAAGTTTTTATCCGCCGTTCATATTTGGTGGCACATTTCTGACATGCTTGTCATGCAGTCCTCGTTCCCTCTCTGTGTTTGCCGTAGTGATGTCTTCTCAGGTTCTTCGAGGGGGGAGCCCATGGTCGTCCTTTGCTGAGCCTCTTACACTTTTATGTGTTCCTTTAATGAGGTCACAAGGTGAAAAGTAGATCTATGGGCCATGGCCACTTCTAGAAGAGCATACAACCTGTCTGTCCACTTCGGCCAGGGAATGGTCAGTCCCACATTTACTGCGATGAGGACGTGTATACAGATGTGTGCCACTTTCTCCGTGGTTCTTTGTGGTCACCGGTAGGCTGTTGACTTTGAGTATGGATAGTACTTAAGAAAGCTTTAGAGAAATTGCATACTTTAGTACTTACTCTCCATGGACATTACAATCAGTAAGAGAACTTTTATGGGATATATAGTACAAAAGACCAGTTCATATAGCTTATGAGCAAGAACATTTCTTAGTTAGATATACTATTTAACTTATCAGGCACGCTATAAGATTATTTTAAAGTTTCAGTTAGATGATAATGATATTACTAATAATGTGGTCATCATAAATAGACTGTTTATGGTCAGGTGCCTTGGGGTTTTATGCATATTATTTCACTGAAGCATAGATAATCTTGCTAAATAAGTATTATAATGCTTTACAGGTGGAAGAATCATGTAGTTGAACCTGTTTATCTGGCTTCATAGCCCTTGGGATCCATTACTAAGCTGAACCTTTGGGTTCAAGTAAAAACTCACTCCTTGGTGTGCAAGAGAAAGACACTATTTAGAAAAAGTTCCATTGAGAAACTCGAGTAAAAGCCACGGACTTGTACCTTTAAAAAGATCTTTGGCAGAGCCTTGCGTATAAGAGAGAACTAGGGATTACTCTTTGGAAGGAGTCACTTAGCACACAGGAAAGTTTGTTGAGCACCTGTTATGTGCCAGGTGATGAGCTATAACATGGACTAGCTCACAGGTGGGCCTGCCCTTCCGATCCTATAGCTTAGAGGGTAAGGGTGTCCCTATCTTTTCTTCCCTGCGAACCCAAGTCCTCTTTCTCTCTTTTTTTTTTTAGAGAAATTCATTACAATACAATGTCTGCTTGGCTTTCCAGCTTTATGACTAAATGGTTTCACGAGAAGAATGGCAAATTTTTGTCCAAGACAGGATATACGTAGGGCACGGGCAGATAGACATCTTCGAAGAAATGTTTCCTTTTTCTGTTCATATTGGAGTATCATACAGTTATTTTCCTAAAATGTTGAAATCGGTATAAAATATGTTTAGAAACCATCTGGGGTAGATGTCTTTTTCCCCATCCTGCTTGTCTGGAGAAGCCTGAAAATGGGGTGTGTTTCCTCAGAACATTGAGGAAGAGTGAAGACAGAGAGGAGAGTGAGCAGAAATTTCAATCACTTTTCTGAGATGGTCAAAACTGATCAGCCCCTGGCTGGTGTGGCTCAGAGGACTGAGCGCTAGAGTGCAAATCAAAGGGTCGCTGGTTGGATTCCCGGTCAGGGCACGTGCCTGGGATGCGGGACAGGTCCCCAGTAGGGGGCGCGTGAGAGGCAACCACATTTTGGTGTTCCTCTTCCTTTCTTTCTCCCTCTCTTTCCCTCTCTAGAAATAAATAAATAAAATCTTAAAAAAAACTCCCACCCAAACTGTTCAGTAACACTCTGAGCCATCGTGGGGAATCAGAGCCGACAGCTGCAAACTGCTCATATAGATTTTCCATTTGTTCTTTTCAGTAAGATATATTACGTCACACCAAGAAGAGCTGGCATACTTACCATCCTTGCTGTAATGCCCCAGTAAACCGGCCTGATTTTCCCAAGTCCAGGTCACATGAAACAACGCCCTGTGGACACGTCAGAATGGGGCTGTATTTCCAGGGACACGAGGATGTTCCCATACTTTTCTCGCAGGTCCCAGTGCAAAGTTGCCCTGACTTTCAGTTTCCTGTTCCCAGACCACGTGTCAGCGGGAACAGTGACAAGAAACAAGGTGGACCTGCTGCTTGGTTTGTGCCGCTGCTGCCGCGGGTCCTAGGGGTCACAGAAGAGTGGTCCTCCAGGAAGTAAAAACTGCCACGGAGAGCCAGCAGGTGCGTCACAAAACTCAGGGAGTCACATCTGAAATAACAGCCCACAGCCCTGGGTTCCCCCTCTACTTCCACTTTCAGAGCTGGAGTGGGAATCCTGGAGGCCTGTCTGGAGACAGGGCGGAGTGGCCTGCAGCCTGACGTTCATTTGGAGTTGCCCTCGGAGGTCCTCAGCAGCCCTCGTCAGAGGGGTCAGTGCTAGTGACGGGGGCGGGCGTCGCCGTCTGAAAGTCAGTCTGGGTCTCTCTTTGTGTCTAAGTTTTCCCACTAGATTTGTTATAAAAGGCACATTTAAAAATGTTCAGTTTATGTTAAAAGATATATTGTCTAACTTTTTTTTCTGAGAATGTTCCTATTTCTGTATCTCTTGTCACAATTTGTGTAATGCGCCAACCAAGAAGGAAAAGATGACGACTAGAAAATGTAGGCATTTAGCAGCTGATCAGACGAGGGGGTCGTCACTCACCCAGAACCAGGCCCCCTGTGATTGTCTGGCCGCACGTCACTGTCTTGGAGAAGCCACTCGACTCCTGGGAGTAAATGAGGGGGTTGGGGCTCCCACAGTGATGCGTGCTGCCGTGTCTGAGTCTGTGCTTTGGACTGAAACTCTGCTGTCTGTTATACTTCGCTTTGCGAACCTGAATCTACGCTGAAATGTCCCCGGGGCTATAGTTCTAACTAGATGACACTCAGGCTCAGACTTAGAAAAGTTGGGTCACCTGTGGACTCCTAAAAACATGGGTGCAATTTCTAAAGTTTCTCCTCCATTCTGGGAAATGAAAGCTGCAGCTGTTGTTGGCGATGACAGTTGAATGGGACAGTGATCTACTGGTCTGGTGCCTCTTTTGAAGACTTTCCCTTTGCAATGTTGCGTATTTTCATGCTTAGAGATACCCTCTAATTTTGTAGTGCCCTCTGAGGACCGTATCGTACTTAGTCTTTGCTCCGTACATCCATCATGGCTGTTGTCTGAGAGCAATGAGTCCTGAGCTGATGTCTGATCTGCAGGGCACGTGTCCCTTCGTTCATCTTCAGCCCGTGGAAGGCCGAGGGGGGGTGTTCTTCTCAGGTCAGGATCCTGGGCACGAGACCACGGCCATTCCCTCTCTGCAGGAAAGGCGGCCCGAGTGTCAGGATGGCGGTGAGGCTGCCTGGCCCTGTGTATTCCAGGCTTTTTCCAGCAGCCAGGCTACGCGCCCAAGTGTGGTTTTCCTGTGAAAGTGAGGGTGATGATTCACATGGAAATTCAATTTTCCAAGTCCAGGGCCACAGCGCTGCCCAGGTTTCCAGGGGCCCTGTTCATAAAGAAAGTGTGCCGTGGCAGGGCCGATCAAACAACGCCATCTCTAACCACAAAGGAAGAAACTGCTGTTGAAAATTCATCCTCAAGTCTGTGACTTTTAATGTAAAGCAGAGAACTTGGGCGAACAGCTTGTGTCTGCAGCCCATTATGCCAATGGTATTGGAAACACTGGCAGCAGATTATTTTCCAATCACTGTCAGTGTCCAAGGCCAAGGCTAGCTGATTGTGAATAAAAGTGAATGCAACAGCCTTGATTAGAGAAGCCTGGAAAGTCAGGGCCATGAGGCTGTAAGTGGAAGCGCTGGGGTGGGGCTTGGGGCTGGAGGGTGATTTGAAGAACTGACAGCCGATTCTGTGTTTTTCGTTCTTTTCTACCTCCTCTCCCAGTTTTTCCTCTTTCTCCCAGATGACAGAGACTATAAGTTGATCTCTGCTCTTTATCCCCCCTTTCAATGGCTATAGAACCCCAATTCTTAGTGGGGTACACGGGCTTCTTCCTAACCCCACTACACCTCTCAGTCTCCTTCATAGCTGGCTGGAGCTGTAAGGGCAAGTTCTAGAATAGCAACAGGTACGACGGGTGCGCCCTCCTCCTCCTCTTCTCCCTGGTTTCAGTGAGGATGAGGTGATTCACCATCTCAGACCACGCGGATGAGAGGAGGGTGCTAAGGACGGCCGGTCGCAGGCAGACGGGTCCTGACGCCGTGATGGCTCATGTCGGTCCCAGACTGAGTGTGTCCAGATTGCTGGGTGGCATAGAAAGGAACTCTTCTTGTTCAAACCACCACTCCATTGGGTCTCTTTGTCACAGCAGCTGTCCCTGTGACCTGACCGCCCTTTCTTCCCATTGGACCTCCCCTACTCCCTCACTCCCTCATCCTTTTTTATACCTTCTGTGGACCGTCCCAAGGGTGGGCAGTGGCTGTCATGCGTTAGTTTGTATGAATATCTATGGGGTGGACCTTCTTCATGTGCAGAAACCCAGGCCATGCCCTGGAGGGTCTGGTTTAAGACATCTGGGGTGAGGTGTAACGTTCTGGAATTGCAGCTGGCCCTCAGGGGCTTAGACGGAGGCATTCCGTGGGCTGCACTTGGAGAAGCGCTGGGATGGCGTCCACGTCCAGCAGGAAGTCGGGCACAACAAAGCGCTGGAGAGAACCGCCCACAGGGGCCCTGAGACCTGCCCGAGCTGCACACCGATGTAACCTGCTCGGTGCTGAAATAGCTGCTTCAGGGACTCAGCTGCCTCAAAAGTATCGGGTGATACAGGGGTTTACAGTCGTAATAAAAATAGCAATGCAGCAATAAATAATAATATAAGGATAAACCGTGTCTCCCTTACCCACAACCATAAGCCTACTTTTGTCCCCAACCCTGTGTGATGGTTTAAACAAGTGTCCAATCAGTTATTTGGTACAATGGAGAAAAAACCAACTGGTTGGCCCAGATTTTCCATGTTCTACCGGTTGCTTTTCTGCATGATTTTATTACTTCCGAATGCAGATTTTTGTTATTGGTAGCTTGTATTTGAGGAGTAAAGTTTGCCAAATGGTCCTGTGTTTTCTGAGGTTTTCAACTCTTCATTTGTGAGTGGAAACATTTGTGGTACTCAGCGAATGGCATTTAGTTAAGATAGTCCACAAACAGTTGAGTTCTTGTGTGACGGACTTGGCCCTGGGCATAAGAGATGTGAAGAGGAACAAAACGGGCTTGCCCACGGGCTTTGTGCAGTCCTTGGGGGCAGGCGGGCCGTCCGGCACTGGCTGCCCCGTGACAGCAGTGCTCCCGTGGAGGCGCGTGCAGGGCCTCAGAGCCGGGGAGGCTGACCGGACTCAGCCTGAGGATCCGGAGGTGGCTGCCCTAGGGGGGAGGTCCCTGAAACCCTGAGTCCCTGAGCAGAAGTTACACAGGCCGGGAAGGCGATGGGAAGGGGAGGGTGCTCGGGCCAGAGAGGAGAGTGTCTGTCATGGCCCAGCACGAAGCCCCCGGTGGGCAGCACTCTGGGTTCTTTCCAGGGCAGTGGGAAGGGGATGGCGGGCAAGAGAACCCACTTCATCCACGAGGTGGAATTTATCCTCCAGTGCTGAGACGCCCTTGGACAATATTGATCGGAGAAGGAAAGTCACTACCTAGCCATTACAGAACATCACCCCGACGGAGCATCAAGGATGCACTGGGAAGGAGTAAGTGGGGCGACAGGACTATGCAGTGAAACAGGATGATAAGGCCAACTGAGACCGTGGATGAAGGAGAGGATGGGGAGATATGTATGTGGAAGGGCAGGGCTTAGTGGCTGGGATTATGTGCAATTTGTTTCCGGCAACCAGTCGGCTGGCTATGTCATTCACTGAGGAAGCAAATTGGAGAGGGTGAAGAGGTTTGGGTTGAGGGTGGGGAGAGGGGAAACCTTAATGGAGTTAGATTTAGACATGTTGAATTTGAGGAGGCTGTAGGTTATCCAGGAGGCAATTTGGCCAAGGTTCTGAAGCCCAGGCAGGAGGTTTTGGTCTCAAGATACAGTCTGGAGAATGATAAGCATGTAGGTGGGAATGGAACATGTGTATAGGAAGGGCTTACCCAGGAAGCGTGTGTACTGAGAGTCAGGCAGAGGACCACACAGATTAAACCGGAGACTTGCTCGGACCAAAGTCTGCAAAACCCCCACCTCTTCTGTGAGGCTGTCCCGATCACAGTTCCCAGGGAGAATTCCTCACACCCTCCTCGCTGCACCCGACTCACGGGTTCATAGCATCAGTGTAATACACGTCGGGTCTAGTTGTAGAGACAGATGTCTGTTGCTCTGCAGGCCAGGTCTCGAGAACCTCAAAGAGGTGCTCCTGTTTTATTTAACCTGTATCCTGACACAGTTCCTGCCTCAGGCCTCAGGGCCTTTGCATAATGACAGTTTAGTGAGGGAAGGAATGATTCAGTTCTTGTTTGATTTATCTATCAGTGGTCTATCTGTCTATCAATCTATCATCTGTCTTGTATCTTCAAGTCTCTCGGTGCTGGCCACACTTTTGAGCTGTTTCAATATTCATTTCTTTGCAGAGTTGTTCATATAAAGTTTCCCTTTTCTGCATTAAAAAACAGTATCAGCGGAGTTTTGGAGAACATTTTTCCTGTTCCCACTCTTCCTTCTGGCCCCTCTCCTTTCTCGCTGTTCCAGCCTTGCCTCAGAGCTTGGTGTCTCTTTCTACAGCCATTTTCTGGTCTTTGCTCATAAACTGGCTGTCTTGGTTCCAGTAGGATTTATGGCTCTGGAATTTTTTTCACTTGTGACTATTGATAACATTGTTTTTAAATCAATATTATGTGAAAGAGAAAAACCAGATTGAGTGAAAACAGTTTTTTTTTCAAGTTATCTGTCATTTAAAAATGGGGAGAGAAAACCAAGGAGTTGAGGTGAAGGCCACTATAAAAAACCCCCATTTTATCTGTGGTTTTGCTGAGATTTTGAAGTTGGTTTTATTTCTATCATGAATTGTTGGCAGTATTTTGCTCTTGGGTTAGCTTATTTCTTACATTTAGGTATTTATTCATGCTGCCTAGAAGATGCCAGCGAATATTTAAAAAACTGAGCGCTAAATGAATACACTTTTTTGTTAACCTGGAGCGTGTAGTACAGACACTGAAACAGCCCCTGTGGAGTTCAGGTCTGAGGACTGAGCGTTCTTCTCTTTGCAGAACAGCCTGCCTCCTAATGTGCTTCGGAGGCAGGAGAAGGTTCATATGTGCGTGTGTGTGCATTTTTGGGAGACATTCTGGAATGATTGTCAGCATATCAATTAAATTATGTTCTTAGTTTGTCTGGATACAGAAAATTGGAGTCTTTGGTGGTTCCATCTCGGGGTTCCAGGGTTTCTGGCCCAGTTTCTGTAATGGCTTCAGCACTGCGCAGGCAGTGGGCCTTTCAAAGGCAGCCTGATCGAACCCTGTAGGGGCCTCTGAATCCAGACTCCTGGGGCGGGCAGCTGTCTGCACTTTAGGCCCCCAGGGAGCGCTGTGCCCACTTTGGGGTGAGAATCACTGCTTAGCAGAGTGGGTCCTGGGAGTGGCAGGGATTCCATGCTGCGGCCATTGGTGACGCCACTCAACATGAGGAGAAGAGACATGTGTCTCTTCATTGCAGTAGGAGACCCTGGCATTGCCGACTAGAAGGGGCGTTGCTCATGTGGCAGCTGTGTAGACCTCAGTCTTGGGTTTGCACCTGTAGTTTAGCTTACACTAGTCGTTATCGGATGTCTCCATGGCCACCCAGACTCCTGGTGGAGAAAGGGCAGGGGCCGTTCTGCTCTCTGTAGCCGTACCCTACTACTGATGCAGCATGTCGACAAGAAAGATTCAGTGTGTTCCTTATTTCTGATAGTCGGGACAGCCACCCGGGGAGCTCGACATAAGAGTCCTATGTGACCCCACTTGCCCCGCTGTGCACGAGCACACCCCCTCCCACACGTTTGCCGTGCCGAAGGCTGCTGGCAGGTGGCTGCGGTGGGGTGAGATGGCAGATGGCTGCCTCACTCTACCAAGAGCCCAGGGGAAACCCGTGTGCTGCGGGCGCGCATGGATCCACTCGCATTTGCAGACGGTGCAGTTTGGGGTATATCTGTTCTGATTTACAAAAAATTCAACTACAGTTGGCATTCACTGTTGTTTTGTAATAGTTTCAGGTGTACAGTGTAGTTGGTAGACAACCATATACTTTATAAAGTGATGCCCCTCCCAATCTTTCCAGTCCCCACCTGGCCCCAGGTGTCATTGTTACAGTGTTGCTGACTGTGTTTCTTGTGGTGCGTTTCACATCTGTGACTGTGCCGGAGCTCCGGATCTGTGCTTCTCAGCCCCCGCGCCTCCTTCCCCAGCCCCCAGTGCCCTCCCCTCCGGCAGCCATCGGTCTGTTTTCCGTACCCATGAGTCTGTTTCTGTTCTGCTTGTTCGTGTATGTTCTGTAGACCCCACATCCACTCTGCTTTCAGTGCGACCTCCGAGCTGGGTGAGTTCTCTGTGAACCTGGGGGGCTTCCTCTGAGAAGCTGTCCTCCCGGATGTGGGCTCTCCTGTCCTGGACCCCCACAGCACGTTCTGCCTTTCTTCGGTGTTTGCTGGTCTAGTGTATTTTTTGTTTAATTATCCGACTTAAACTGTGAGTTCTTTGAGGACGGAACATCTCCTCAAAGGTGACATGCAGCTGCCTCTCGAACTCTGGTGTTGCAGTTCCAAATCCCTCTTGGCACTGAATCACGACCTGATCTGATGCTAAATTGCTGCTCACTGTTGTCATTACCAACGCAAAGGGAAGGTATCTGACAGATTCTGACCAGGTAGGTAGTGGGCATTAGGTCTTGGAAATAGGAAAGAATATAGGACATTTTTATTTGGACAGAGGAGAAAGTTCTGGAAAGCAGGGCTTGGCTAGTGAGAGGAGGGTCTTGGGGGAGGCAACCCTGTGGGAGGGGCTTCATGGGCGGCAGAGGCCAGCAGGCAGACAGCGAACGTGCTGATGGGCAGTCGCCACCGTGTAGTACGAGTGTGAAGGCAGCGTCGGGAGCGCAGGTTGCGGCAAACGCCGCGATGACAGAGTCCAGCCCTTTCTGACGCTCTTGTGGTGCCCAGGGGTCTGGGCTGATTCAGGAGGCCACGTGGGCAGCACTTTCGTAAAGACTGGGACGTAGAACTCACGGACGCTGCCCGACAGGCAGGCCAGCCCCTTTCAGCCCGTGGCTCTTGGCCGTCATTCCTGTGGACGACATGTCCCTGGGGCTCGTGAGCCTGTGCCTACCATTTTATTGGAAGGATGAATAACTGGAGAAGTGACGACTGCTTCAGATGTTCTCCAAGAATGTTTTCCACGGGTGTCTATTTATGTCAAGAGGATAGAATGAAATGCAAAGTAAACATATTTTAATACTAAATTTAAAATTAAAATTTAAGAGTGTAATATCTTGATATTCTGTAATATCGCTAACTCTGTCAAAATGAATGTAACGCTCGAATATTTAGGGGGAATAAGCAAACAGAGTTGAACACAACACTATCCACAGTTGAGTTGAATCAGCCAATGTGGTAGATAAATTAGGCTGTAAGTGGGTGATAGCAGCGAGTGTTTGGTTGGAGTTTGACCGGCGGCCTGTGTGGTTCTGTGAACCGGAGGGAGCATTGTTTAGTGGGAGGTTCTGAAATTTTATCCCACTTAAGACTCATGTACCTGCAGAGCAGCTTAAAACACATATTCCTAGGCCCCACTCCCCGATACTCTGATTTGTTAGGCCTGGAGGAGAGGCCAGTACCTCTCCTGACCTCTCCTGGCCTCTCCTGTCGGTGTTGAACCAGCTCCCAAGCAGTGCTGATGCTGCTCGTCCGTGGAACCCCTTTGAGTAGCAAGGGTCTAATGGAATTGGAAGAGGCAAGTTCAAAGGCATAGGAGCTGGATGCATGTTTCGTAGTCAAAATTCTGACCACTAAACCAAACCAGTATGATGCTCATTAAATTAATTTTACTTTTAATATTATTTTTCCTAACCAAGGAGAGGAAGGGCATGATTTCTATCAAATTTCTTTACAGGACAACTTGGCATTGACTCTGACTTCTTAAAATTATAATTTTATTGATTCCCTGTTTTATTAAATAAATGTTCTTTGAGCTTGCTTTGGCCGGAGAGGGAAATGAGTTTTCAGTGCAATTTTTCCGCCCGTCTAAAGCCTGCTTGTTGAAGCGCAGAAGAAATATTTATTTCTGCAGAACCAAAGGGTTAAACAGAGATACGTTATCACTTGTCTGAAGACAAACGAAAAGAAAAGTGTATTTGGTTATTATGACTGGGTCTTGGGTTCCCAAATATTAGGTCCAACATTATCCTTGTTGTTTCACTGATGGTGCTTTCGGGTGAGAGTAACACTTGAATGGGCAGACCGAGGGAAGCAGGTTCCTCTCCCACACGTGGAGGCCCTCGTCCCATCAGCTGAAGGTCTAGATAGAACGAAAAGCCTGGCTATCCCATGAGTAAGAGAGAATTTGTCCTTCCTGGCGGCTTTTGAGCTGGGACATTGGCTTTTTCCTGTCTTTGCACTTGATCTGGAACATCGGCTCTTCCTGGGTCTTGAGTGTGTGAGCCTCCGGGGTGAAACTGTCCCGTCTGTTCCCTGGGTCTCTGATCTTTGGGCTGGGACTGGTATCACAGCACTGGCCTCCCGGGTCTCCACCTGCTGAGTCATCCTGGAGATCTTGGGACCCTTGGCCGCTGTAGTCACTGGAACCAGTTACTTACAGTCCCTCCCTCCAGCCCTCCTTCCCTTGCTGCTGATAGTTCTGTTTCTGGGGAGATGCCCACTACAGGTACATTCTAGCCTTCCTCTCTCGTTTTGTCTTGACTGTTTAAAAAAGGGCTGGCACTTCCATGCTGTTTGGGAAGGTAGGGCTTTGGGGTCATGTTCGCATCATGTTTTGTGCCGCGGGAACTCTTCATTTGTCAGAGGCACCCAGCGAGCAGGGGCGGGATGCGACTCACGCTGCAGCCCGAACAGCCCAGTGCGAGCCAGAGCCCTGTGTGCCGCTCAGAGCCTCGATCAGGCTTTGCTCTGGTCCCCCTGAGTGTGTGTCCACCTAGGGCATCNAGTAACACTTGAATGGGCAGACCGAGGGAAGCAGGTTCCTCTCCCACACGTGGAGGCCCTCGTCCCATCAGCTGAAGGTCTAGATAGAACGAAAAGCCTGGCTATCCCATGAGTAAGAGAGAATTTGTCCTTCCTGGCGGCTTTTGAGCTGGGACATTGGCTTTTTCCTGTCTTTGCACTTGATCTGGAACATCGGCTCTTCCTGGGTCTTGAGTGTGTGAGCCTCCGGGGTGAAACTGTCCCGTCTGTTCCCTGGGTCTCTGATCTTTGGGCTGGGACTGGTATCACAGCACTGGCCTCCCGGGTCTCCACCTGCTGAGTCATCCTGGAGATCTTGGGACCCTTGGCCGCTGTAGTCACTGGAACCAGTTACTTACAGTCCCTCCCTCCAGCCCTCCTTCCCTTGCTGCTGATAGTTCTATTTCTGGGGAGATGCCCACTACAGGTACATTCTAGCCTTCCTCTCTCGTTTTGTCTTGACTGTTTAAAAAAGGGCTGGCACTGGGTTGCAAACCAGTTCCCAGCAGGGGACTCATGAGAGGCAACCATACATTGATATTTCTCTCCTTCCCTTCCCCTCTAAAAATAAATAAATAAATAAATAATTTAAAAAAATAAAAAAAATAAATAAAAAAGGGCTGGCACTTCCATGCTGTTTGGGAAGGTAGGGCTTTGGGGCCATGTTCGCATCATGTTTTGTGCCGCGGGAACTCTTCATTTGTCAGAGGCACCCAGCGAGCAGGGACGGGATGCGACTCACGCTGCAGCCCGAACAGCCCAGTGCGAGCCAGAGCCCTGTGTGCCGCTCAGAGCCTCGATCAGGCTCTGCTCTGGTCCCCCTGAGTGTGTGTCCACCTAGGGCATCATATTGTAGCTCTTTCATCCGGGCCTGAGAGGGACCCAGAGGACTGGGGAGGCACGGTGGTGACCTGGCAGCAGGCGGCCAGCCACTGAGTGCCCACAGCCTCATCTTGGGCAGCCTGTCTGTCACGGTGTCCTCCAATCCAAGCATCGTCCTCTGAAGACCCTCCATCAGAGACCACGGCCCACACCAGTCGTGGGCAGAAAGAGCGCTTCACTTTCCAAGTAACAGTGCCCGTGAGCAACTACTACCTTGGTCTTCTCGAAAAGACAATTGGCTCGAAAAAGGTGCGTCCTCATTAGTGGTGTGAATAGAGACATACACACACACATTCACAGAGAATCCTGGGTGAAGCACACAGGGCACAAGTAAAATCTCTCCTTTTCTTAACAACACTGACTTCATTAGGAACACAGAGATGTTTTCTTGAGTTGCAAGAAAAAAATCCTTCCAGCTGAAAATGGGAAGGAATTTACTAAGTTTGAAAAACTAAAAATAACTCTTGGCCGGTCTTATTCCTGTCCTCTGTGTTTAGAGTTATTCAGTCCTGGTTCTATTATTACAGGAAATTCCAAACGCGTGAACATTTTCTGGTATTTTCGTAAAGACAGGTGTTTATGTTTTGTTTAATTTAGACATGCAGGAAAACAGTTTTGCTTTGTATGAGATGAAGTATCCAGTGGACCCCATGACCAGGTGATTTCGTGTAAAATTTAGTTGAAAAAAGCATTTAAAAATTTATGGAGGAGAAACTGTCACAGTTACATAAAACATCTCTCAAACTGGACAGAAGTCCATGGCAAACACTGGCTCTTAACAGAAACACTGGGCCCACCCAAGCTGTCCAGACCATCGCTGCAGGCGGGGGAGGGTGATGCACCTCCCCAGGGTCAGCGTTCGTGAAAGTGGCCCGTGCTTGACGGTGATGGACAGGTCCGATTTCTGGGGGGTGTCCAGGCACTGGCTGGCAGCTAAGTAAGTAAAGGGATTGAAGAGCGATGAAATATTCAAGTGTCTTAAAAATGTGGAGGCCAGAGTCTGCTTAATAGCATCCCCGTTGCTTCAGGTCTCAGCCATTTCCAGGGATCAATTCCAGTGCGTGGGAACGCCCGTCTCAGATGCGTCGATGTCGCACCTGGGTAGGACAAGGGTGAAGCTTTTGAAAACACCCACCTCGGGTTTAGAATGTCCTCGGACCACCACTCTGAATTTCCAGGTTTGCCGTGCCCCTCCCCAAGGTCCTGTAAACTTTCTGTCTCCGTCTATAGCTGGCACTCTCACCGCACTGTAGGTGGGTTTCTGGGAAGGAGAGCTGTGCGGCGAAGAAGAGCTTCTGCGTGGCCGGGAGTTCAGTTCTCGTGAGTTTCGTACGATCGCCACCGAGAGGCAGTTCAGTTCCTCACTGGAGGAAGCCGAGAGAAGCTCTGTTCGTGGGATAAGCCCCTGACGTTTGCCCGAGGGTGTTCCCTAACTCTAGTTTTAACTATCAACTGAACACATACATTCATTAGAGTCTCCGATGCCACAGGTGATGGCATAAAATTCCCATCCAACAGCTTTGACTTAAATCCACATTGGACTTGGCCTTGGCCTTGGCCTTGGCCTTGGCACTATCAGGCCACATGAATATGTTTGCATCAAACAAAATCATTCCTGAGAAACTTGGTATTGCTTTGCTACAGTGAGTGTCTCCTGACACCCAAAACCCACTCCTGCCCTCTCACACGGGGGTCTGTTTTCTGTACCCCATTATCTGGAAAGAGAAGGTTGCTGGGCTGCCCAGTGGAAGATTCTAAGTCCTTCCACTCTGGGTCTGCTGCCTTTTCAGATCAATCTTTCTGCTAATGACAACCAATACTTTCATATGTGATTACAGGCCTGCTCCATCTTTTCATGAGCCGAGACTCTTTGGAATCATACGTATTGATCTTTTTAATAGAAGTCAGGAAAAATAAAATTACTCTGGCTTCTTGCGGCAAAACGATGATAAATGAGAACTTAGAAACTTATGGGAGAAATTTTTTTCTGCCTTGGATTATTTTAATCACTAAAAATGATTGTCTTTTTAATAATATTTGCTTTCCATTATGCACATTTGCAGCAAAGCCAAAAATTGTTTCTGGATCGCTTTCTGAAACCACACAGAGGCAGGGGCTTGTCAGTGTTCCCGTACCTGCCGGTGACTTGGGCACGGCGGCCCTGGTGGGAGGCACAGAGCCAGCCCCGGGGCCTCTGCAGTGGCCTCAGCACGGGTGTCACTGGGGCACTTTCAGTGGAAGAGAGCTTGCTGAACTACGTGTATCTTTCTAGAACACTTGATTAAAAGCTCATTGTTAGCACTGTTGCCTTAGAAGCAAACTTGTATTTCTATTGTTACCCCTCCTTTTTGACTTCTCCTTGGCCAAGAATGATGAGTTCCCAAGTGAGTTTTCTTTCTCGTTCCAGAGAAAGTGTATGCAGTTTCTTGCCTGTGGTGTTAGTTGCTTTCTCGGTGTCTGGCGGCTGCAGGTGGTGTCATTGATGATGCCTGGAACTCGAGCCCGCGGGGTCATGGTTGTATCACCTTTGCTCCGAAACCTGAAACTACAGGACTCCTTTGGGCCCTCGTTTCGGAACGTGAGCTTTGTGTTTTACCTTTGACTCAGTCCCCAGTTCCCAGCTTCAGATAGACGTGCTTCCTTGGCTTTGGGGGAACATGAGGCCAACCCCGAAGATCAAAGACAGCCCGTGCCCCTCCACATGGATCAGGTCTCCGCTGGCACCAGGAAGTGGACGAGGACCAAACCATCGCAGGTGTCAGGATGCAGCACAGCCTCGGGTTGCTTGGCTTGGCCCTGGAGACCCGTGTGCGAGGAGGGGAACTGGCCCCGCTGGGCTGCTGTGCAAACAGCCCTCAAGGCCCCGCCGCATTGTTTTACTGTGACGTCGGGGCGAATTCCTCTGACTGTCTCCTCCCTTCTGCCTAAGCATGACAAAAGGAAAGAACTACTGCGTTCCCTGAACTTTCCATTTCACTTGATTTAATCCAGTTCCATGAAGACCTGTTGGGAATGTGCTATGTGCCAAGTGGTAGGGGTTGAGAACTGGATGGAGGAGTGGGGGTTTGGGTTGTGTGTACAGAGCTGAAGATCCCTCAAGGAAGGAGGCCGCCAGGCCACATTGCAAGTCTGGGGACTGTGGCTAAGTCTCAAGTACAGAGTAACCCTGGAGAGTATGAGGGGGGACCCCCCAAAAACCAGAATTATCTGCTGGAGGGAGGGCCCCTTGTGGTACAGGCTTTCCCCGCTAGGTGAGTGTTCTAGGAGCCCATCTGCTTCAGTGGACCAGTTGGGGTTGTTGTGAGAGGCTGCGTTTGGCTTCAGTGAATTTTTTTTGAAGACTCTGTCAACACGTTTGCCCATTTCATGATGGGTGATTTATGAGCATACCTACGCACACGGTGCTGAGTGTTCAGCAGTTTTTGTCCAAAAACAGCGTGACTCCCACGTCCCCCCTTCCCTATTCACCCCATCTCTCCCCAAGTGACTTTCTTTGTTTCCCCGAGTGGAATAAGTCCTCCGTGGAAAATGTTTTGCGGATGTGGAGGAGGTGAAACGGAGGGCGGCCGAAGCACTAAAAGGCATCAGGACCGACGGGTTCACAAACTGGTTTGAGCGGAAAAGGTCTTGATAGGTGCGCTGCGTCACATGGGGAGTCCTTTGAAGGTGACCAAAGTGGAAATGTGTAAGAATAAGCACATGAGTTTTTATAGACAAACACTGGGTGTTTGGGGTCCCCCCTCACATGCACAGTCTGATCTGGGGGCTTGGGGGAAGCTGCGTCTGAGTCGAGAACTGGAGAGAAGGAGGTGGCCAGACGGCGCCAGGGGGGGGGTGGGGCTGGGGAGGATGTCCGGGGCTGAGGAATCGGCTCCTGTGGAAGCAGGAACTGGAGGGCACAGTCTTCGTGCGGAACTGGAAATGTGCACAGAGACCCGGGCGATTGGTCCCTAATGTCACCCTATTCTTGCTGGGGGCCCAGGTGGTTGGTCTCTGGGCTGAACTGTACTCACACGTGGAGACAGAGTTGGTTCTGAGGCTGACTTTGGGCTTTGACTGCTGAATGGGCCATGTGTGGGGTCACCTTCGTCCGGACCACTCAGCGCGGCCACTTCGCTGTTTTCAACAGAAAGGCAGTGTCTGTACAATTGTTTAAATAGTTCTAGAATTTTGTCTTAGTTCATAAAAACAAGTAGAAAATATTAGAACCCAAATACTGATACCTGTGATAAGAAGTATAAGTTTTAAAAAATTCATAAAATTGGAGGAAAAATTAAAAGGGTTTTTTTGGGGTGCAAATTAGCTCTAGGCATACATTCATTTAAGCTGGTTAAATGTATTCATGTGTGAAAAGCAAAAAAATATTAAGGGCCATGCTTGGAATACTAGAAAGAAACCTAGGAAGCGTATGAGTGTGTCGGATGGTGGTGTGAGTAGAGACTTTTTCATGTGTATCTTCATGGGTTTCCTCTGACCATGAGAGACACACATACATGGATTTTCCTTTTGTGTGAAAGTGTAGGGCTTCTTTTTTTTCTTGGGTATTTTGCTAAAGATAATTAGAAATCACGGAGTCGAAAGTTAGCATGTGTGTGTGGTGTTGCTTCGTGCATTAGATGAAATAATGGAATCCTGTGATATTAAAAGTGGTGTAGGCATTGTTGGTGCCCACCCCACTGAGCACCTGTGCAGACACCATTAACTGCAAAACCCATCTCTCGCTCTTAGGAAGAGCTCTTAGGGATGGTAAATGCTACCGCACTCCAGAGCACTTCGTATAAATGGAAACAGGGTGATAGCAACATGTGACACCCTGTGAAGGCAAAAACTCAGGATAAAAAAATAATGGGACATTTAGTTCCACTACATTAGGCATTCTCGGGATACATCGATGTAAATTCCGTAGACAGATTTCGTCATACAGTTGCCCGAAGAGCGCTGGAAGGGGAATGCGCTTTGGTTGCATGTCATGTTCGGTGCTCTGTGGAGGGTTCAAAGACCTTCAGGTACGTGGGCACCACTGACATTGAAAGTTTTTAGCAATTGACTATTGCCCAGGCCCAGCCTACATTACACTTCCCTGAGGTGGTTTCAGTTCGAGCCCGTCTTCGACTCCATCTATTACAGGCTGTGGTGGGTACACTGCGGGGGAGGTGGGGGGCATCCAGAATCTTGGGTAATTTAAAAGTTCTTCTGTGGGCTAAAGAATCAGCAGGTGGAGTGTGGGACCCAGGTCATCAAGCTTTCAGTTCCTAATTAATAAGCTAAAATATGCGCAATGGAAAGTACCTTCTCTGTCTTCCATGTAAAATTCATTAGAGAATTTTCCCACCGTCTAGTGAGGTCTGCCGGTGATTTCTTACCCGCCGGCCTGCTTACCTCTTCATCTGTCAGAAACAGCGAGGCCTCCGTCACCAACCTGCTTGCAATTCCGTCAACACACAGTGTAGCTTAAAGTGACCTTTACTTTTCCATAGTGCAAGCTCTCAGAAAAACACGTGGGTCCTCCGGCTGGTTTTGTCAGCCCCAGGTGGGTTTCTTGCATCTCCTAAGGGTGGTGGGGGTTCAGATGCGGCCCACAGGCCTGCAGGTATTTCTCAGAGACTCAAAAGCTGGTGTGGGCTCAGCCATCTGCCAGGCCTGCTCTGCAAGGTCTGCGGGTGGCAGGTCCCCACTGGGGTGGGCGTGGTGCGGGCACTGCAGGGCCGCCTGGGGGAAGGTGTTGGCGCTCGCCTACGTGCTCTGTGCGGTTCTCCAGGGCTGCCTGTTTGGGTGCGACCCATGCATTTAGTCGGCAACCCTGTTCTGTTCTTCAGACCCAGAGCCTTTCCTGCTCTGTAAATGGCGCGTTCCTCGGGAAACACTTGCTCACCCGCCGGGGCCAGCAGTTCGGAGGGGCTGCCGACTCAGGTGATGGTAGATGGAGTGTCCCCCAGTTCGCTGCTGAGTCACTGTGATTGAAGAAAGAAGCGTGTCGGGGTCTAGGGAGCCTGCGGACCCTGACTTCTGGGAGCAGAGCGCTCGGGGCCTGCTCGGAGCAGCCACACTAACCCGTTCCACGCCCTGACAGCCGAAGACACGAGGGGCCTGGCCACTGAAAGTGCTTCTCAGTTGTTCCAAAGGGTCTGTCTAGGCAGCGTCCAGGTGAAGCTTTCAAGAAATTCCCAAACAGCCTTTACGTCCTGTCATTTCTCCATGGGTTTGCTCCTTCGTTTCAAACGTGTTTCCTTAGCACCAACGAGGGGCCAGGTGTTGGCACAGGGCCTGGCCCCCAACTGTGCGTAGGGGTCTCCCCAGGAGTACAGGGTCCAGGGGGTACCTACCCCAGTTCCCAATGATGACAGCGATCGGTCCCCAGTGCCATGAGGGAGGAAAGCCTAGGTGCGGGGAGAGGAAGGAGGCGCCCTAATTTCCCCTTGGGCTCAGGGACTGCACTCTGACCTGGGGAGACTGTGCAGGCGAAGTGGCGGAGTGTGGGTCGGTCCTTCACGGGCCCAGGTGGGCATGTTTCTTTAAGGACTGAACAGCGTTTCCGAAGGCCCAAAGAACGACGGAGATCTGAAGGTCCACTCAAAATAGTGTATTTCCATATGCGGTATTTATAATAAGACCACTTTTACCCCTTAACAACCTGTGGTTGTTCAATATTTGCTATTTGTATTACTGCTCGGTTTCCACCTTTTAAAACTTGGAGCCATATTTTATATGTTTTAAAGTGCACATCAGTGGGAAAGTAAGATTCAATGCCAGTTTTCAGTTAATACAGCTTTTCAGGAAGGCATTTAATTTGTGAGTGGCGATTGGTTTCTGCAACATCTACTTAAGCGTGTAAAAATAACTTATTACTTGTCCATTCTAGATATTCTTAAAATGAACATTATTGGAGGCGGACATGCTTTTTCTCTCTCAGCGGCAATCGGTTGCCTGTGAATGTTTGGACTCGAGACTCCTGGGCATGGATGTGCCAAGTTACAGGGGTCAGGGGACAGGCAGAAGTTTGAAAGTGCAAATTGGGTGCTTGACAGCTGGCAAGAGCAGAATAAGAGAACTTGTTTCCCCTTGGGATTTGATAACTGTTAATTCTTCATGGACTCGCATTCTGCCAAACATATATTGTGCTTTTCTCTGATAGGAAATTCATATTGTTAAACTCTGTGTGAACTCAGGGTATTAATGTAGAGTGCTTACTAGCAAAAATGAGTTGCAAATGTCAGATAAAATTAAATAACACGGCTTAATAAAATAAGCTTGTTTCCGAAAATCTGTTTTTCATATTTGTGAGAGAATGATCTGTCTCATTATTTAAACCAGGATGTTGCCAGGACGGGGAAGAGGGACGCTCCTTTATCAATCGCCAAGGGAACCATTGATTTCACAAAAGCGATTCAAATGTTTCTGGAGGAACAAGTAAATATTAGTTTTAGAAGCACTTTTTTAAAGAGACTGGGTCACTGGGATGAGAGTACTAAATACAGGTAAAGGCGTCCTAGTCAGTGCTGTGGCACAGTGAGCAGCTGGGCACGCTTGGGAGTCACCGCTTCCCAAAGCTGCTACTCTAACTGCCTTACAATAAGCCGCACGGACAATTAGCTTTCGCTTACCCACTGACATAAAGCAGACAGATGAACTCCATGGCCATTGAGCGAACGCCCCGCGTCTTGACTAGATATTTTGTGAGCAGGAGGATAATTGTCAAAAAAGCGAATCTGAATATTCGGTGCTCTCCAGGGTGCCACCAAGGTCCCCTTCACTTGTTGTGGTCCCTGCTGGAATGAGGTGGCAGTGACCATGTGTCCGGCACGGGGACCGGCAGCAGAGCAGAAGCAGGGGAGGTGGAGGGGCCGGGACAGGCGGGTGGGCTGCTCTAGGGCGTGCTGGCTGCTGGCAGGGAGACCTCCCAGGAAAGGCATGTTAGATGGTTCACGGTGGGAGTGAGCGTGTGCCTGGGGGTTCTTGAAACAAGGCTCTTCCTAGGTGACGCTGATTTGGTTTGCGATGTTCTAGAAACATCCGGGAGGACTGGTCTAAGGTGACTCCTTAGTTGTGGTGGCTTGATTTATGGTGAGAATCCAGCGGATCTCTGTTTAGAACCGACTCCTTCAGAATAAAACATAATTGGAATTATTGCTATGGGTGAAGGTTAAGGTTTATCTTCTTGGAGGATATGATATAGTCAGCCAAATACTATACTAACAGAAACCTTCTAGAATTGCCCTTTATGGCCTGTCAGCTATGAATGACGTCACAGCACTTCTCCCTCCTGGGGTAATGAGTTCCATTGACCTACTCCCCGGCACACAAAGTGGTCCCTAATTTTATTTAATTTTTATTATTTTAAAGATTTTATTTATTTTTAGAGAGAGGGGAAGGGAAGGAGAGAGGGAAACATCAATGTGTGGTTGCCTCACACACGCCCCCTCCTGGGCATCTGGCCCACAACCCAGGCTTGTGCCCTGACTGGGAATCAAACCGGCAACCCTTTAGTTGGCAGGCCTGCGCTCCATCCACTGAGCTACACCAGCCAGGCTGATTTTATTTAATCTTTAAATAGTCTATTTTATATTTCTTTGCTCTGATTTAAGGAGGAGCTACCTAGTAACACTTCAGGGGGATTTGGTAAAAGAGCCAACATTAGCTGGGACTTGGAGAGCAAAGGGGTGTAATTCAGGAGTTTCCCAACTATTCCCCCCTTTGTAGACATTAGCTGCCTATCAGTATCTTCATACGCTGGTGATAAACTTGAAAAAAACACAAGTACAACCCGTTTCCTTAGGAATTCTCTCCTTTGACTTTTAGCTGATGTTTTGTTTTTCTGAGTCTCCTTAGGACTGTGATGACAGAATGTCACAGACTGGGGGGCTTGTAAACAGCTGAACTTACTCCTCCAGGTTCTCGGGGCTGGGAGGTCCGAGATCCATGTGCCAGGGGTTCATGTCCGGTGAAAGTCAGCTTCCTGGTTAACGGCGACCCGTCCTTGCAGGAGGGAAGGGTTGTGGGAGCTCCCCGGGGTGTCCTTGATAATGATGGCTCCGCCCTCATGACGTAACCACGTCCCGCCGCAGGCCTCATCTCCAACACTGTCACCTTGGGCATTCAAATTTAACAGAGGAATTTTGTGGGGGTCAAAATGTTCAGTCTACAGCAGTTCTTCATAGCTTTGGGGGAGTGATTAAAAAAATTCTACTATACTTCTCCAGTGCTTACCTATTATATCTGATTTTTAAAATTTCAGTTAGAGGTTTGAATTTTAATTTTTAAAACTTGGTGAAATGTTACTACTTTGATAAACTATATGTATAAATGAACAGATTATATTAAGATTCATTAATAGGAAATGTCCAAGGCAGAAAGACAAGCCTGCGAGGGACGGTCCCCATGAATTGTGGCCCCCAGTCTCTGTCCCTGGCTCTCTCTCAGGAGCCAGGATCTGGGCGGATCTCTGCATCTGGGTCTTTTACTTCCGACAGGGAAGCTTTGAGACAAGGGTCCTGGGTCCCCCTACACGAATGGCCCTGCTGACGGAACACACCACACAGCCGCGGAGGGCATCGCTGTCCTCATGTTTCACTGCAGGCAAACTCCTCGGGCCTCTTCCCTCAGGAGAGGAAGAGCGATTCTTGTCTCACTCACCACAGCCTTTCCTGGAATCTCCGCTTCTCCTCGTGTGCAGGTCCTTCGTCCCGGGTTTCTAGGCCCTGAACGGTCCAAGACTTAGGATATTTTGAAAGTTCCTAATTAGAAAAAAGAACCCCAGAATCTTGGAGGTAGAGGAAGGGGTGTAGCAGAAACAAATTTTAGGCCAAAAAAGTAAAAAAAGCAGTCATGCTGAAATACGTTATTTATATTTTGTTTTTCTGCAATCCCTTAGTTTCTCTTTGGAGTTTCCAGTATGCTGGGAAGTAGACACTACACTTCTGTCTATTCACATTCTTCCCCCACTTTCCGAGGCTTCATCCTCACTCTGGAGGCTCTGGGGAAGCCACGGGATCGTGGGTACAAGGCCACGGGCTCTAGGCGGTGCCAAGTGTTGGTCTGGCCCACAGGGTGGGCTCAGGCCCAGGCCCGCCCCATGCTCAGTGGGAAGGTGAAGTCCCACCAGCCCTGTGTGGTGCTGGGGCAGGGGTCTCTGAGGGTCTTACAAAAACCTGTCTAGGCATCCCTAGCAGGTAATTTTCTGATGGCTGTACTGAGTTGGCCATGAGAAAAGTTCGTAGTCTTGCTTCTCCTCCATAAACTCTACTTGGAAAAGGGTCTACTGAGACCTACCTGGGGTCCTCTTGTTAACTCCCAGGTGTTGGTCTGGGAGTCAAGGCAAGGAGCTAGCTCTGTGGATGCTTAAGTAATATGACCTCTTGCAGCAGGAGAGGGAAAACTGAGTCCCACTTCTCTCCCACAAGACATTCTAAGCAACAGGAAAGCACACAGGGCAGAGAGGATGCTTCTAGGTGTAACTCATCAATTTAACATTTTTCATGAATTCCCATGGTGAGCAGGAATTCTGGGGAACCCCGGCCAGCCCTGTGAGCAAATCTATGACCCTCACAGAGGAAGGAGGCTTAGCAAGCTGAGGGCATCACCTCTCATACGCCAGCCATTAAACAGGGGCCTGTAACTGCACACACTCCTTTTTGCAAAATCCAGGACACCCTCGTTTTGGCAAAGCGTCTGCACCTGGGGATGGATTGCTGGTATTTTCATTTCTAGCCAAGAATGGGCAAGAGAGGGAAATTGTAGTATTCAGCCTCCTCGTGCGTGATCCAGACTCTGCTCAGGGGGTGGAAGGTGCCTTTCGGCTCCACACAGCTGGCTCACAGCTTTTCTACCTTTGTGGGGATGCCTACACTTCCAGCCGCCCAGAAACCCATGGGCTGGGCCATTGCTACAGCTGTCTTCTCTAACCCCTGTGAGCCCCGCACGTTGCTCTATGCATCTCGTGAGCAGGGTTTGGTTGTGTCCATTGCTGGTCACCGTATCTTCCTGCTCTCCCCCTTTCTGTGTCTGCTAGGCTTTCCAGGGGTCTCTCCATCCCTGTGGTCTCTTTGACCTTCCTTCTAGATTACATTCCCCCCACCTCCGCCCTAGGGTGGGAACTAGAATTGAGTGGAGAAGCTCATGCAGACTTCTGGAATTTTCCATGTTAGCAGAGTGCTCAGGCCAGACACTCAGGGGTCCCATTGGTCCTGCTGTCTCCTTGCCCCCTTGCCCCCGTAGCTCCAGCCTCTGTCTGGCCCTGCGCAGTCACGTGCTGTCCATTACCTTGTGCCATCTCCCCACTCCTGACAGCTGGGTCAGTCCCTGCCTCCCCCCCCACACACACACCTCATCACACCGCCTCCCTCTCCAGCCATAAGCTCTCTCATCCCCCTCGTCTCCTCTCATCCTGCTGCCCAAGGAATTGTTGGAACCCCATTCCTCTTAGACTCACTCAGTGGCTTCCTACTGCCTTTACCATAAACAACACACACAGCTTGTGAGGTCCCAGCTGCCTGGTCTGGCCCTTGCTACCCTCTTCTGCTTCTTCCCCTACCACAGCCTCCCCAGTCCCCCCTCACTCCTCAGGGCCCATGACAGTGCCACCACCCCCCTCTTGGCCCTGGTTGGCATTGTTTGCTCTGCAGGGTTTCTTTTTCTTCATTGTATTGACCCCACTCATGTCCTTCCCGTCTCAGTGTGACTCCCTGGACCAGGGCCGTCCCCCAAACTGCACGCCCACAGCACCCCAGACTTCTCCTTGGCACGAGTTTCCTAACTTGTCCTTACTTTTGCCACCTCTCCTTTTAGGGTGTCAGTTTTATAGGGCAAGTGACAGGTTTATGTTGCTTCCCATTATCCCCTCCATGCTACCGGGAAGGTAGAGGTGCTTCGGTGCACAGTTGTCCACTGGCTGATTTTTCTCATTGGGGTCATTGCTTCTCCAAAGTTCAGTGTTTGGACCTGCTAAGAAAATCCACCTCTGAAACACAGCTACTACTGTGTGTCCAGTCAGTTCCTTGCTCCTTGCCCCTTGCCCGTGCCTGTAAATACTGCATTTGGGGTGAACGGAGACGTTTTCTCATTCAGCACAGGCTGCCTAATGTCTGTGTTCCAGCGGCTTCCTCCTGTCTCATGTGCTTCCTCTGAGCCTCGGCTGAGCCTCCATCCAGCAGGAGTGATTTCTCATCTGTTTTCTGTACCAGATAACACCGTATTAGTCTTGAATAAATGTGGAAAAGTTCTAGCCAAATTCATCATCCTAGTAGAAACCGGTGCCCAGGGTTTCAATCAAATGGAAAAAGAAGCGATAAATAGGCCATTCTGAATTTCCTTATGAATTGTGTGCTCCCAAAGTGACAGCCCGCAGGGCTGGAATGGAACAACCGGGCCGCTGTTCCTCCCTGCGCAGGTATGCGTCCCAGCCGGCGTCTCTAGACAGTGGAGCAGAGGATGTTCCACGGGCAGAAAGGCCTTCTTCCCAAGTGAATCAGGAGGCACAAAAGCTCTGATGCGTGGCCCCACCATCCACTTTGGCTCGAGCCAGAAAGGCAGGGGTCACCCTGGAGTCCTTGCTTTCTCTCCAAACCTGCCCTCAGGCTGTCAGTGAGCCCCCGGCTTCAGCCGCCTCTGGGGGGGGGGGTCTCTGCAGCAAGGCCGCCCTGTTCTCTTCTTGGCATAGCTCTTGACGTCTACTCTCGCCCCTGAAACTCGCTCTCTACCCAGCGGCTAAAGCGAGCCTTCGGTACTACAGGCAGGTTCTATTACTCCACGGTTGAACACCTCTCAGTAATTTCTGGCAAGTTAGGAAGAATGATCTGAGTTTCTTACCTCGACTTACACAGCAGATGCCCCACCCTCGGGGGCGGGTTTATGAGATGCCTTCACCTCTGAGGCAGCTGCTCTGCCAGGATCCATCTCGTTGTCTGCTCTGCTTTGCCTCTGAGCACCTATTACTGCCTGACGCCATCCGACATGCTTATCTGATGATTTGTTTTTTGCCCCCCCCCCCCACACCAGGGTATCATCTCCTCATGGGTGGGGGTTCGGAAGCTCTTGCTCAGTGTTGCGCAGACAGCATCTACCAGACTCCCTGGTGCAGAGTCGACGTTCAGTAAATGCTTGTTCCATAAATGCACGAAACAAGCAAATGGCTGGGACTCAGTCCCCCTTGTGTCCTTCCCTCCGGAGAACACCCAAGCTGAAAGGAAAAATGGCGTAAGGCGGCTATCGGCCTGCTGTTCCTCTTGTAAGCGTGTTGCTCTCTGGTTGTCTGCTTTGGTGATTGGAGGAACAAGGCCAAGCACGTCCTCGCCCGGGGCCTGTGTGGCGATGATGAGCCCGATGATGAGCCCAGACCTGCTCCTGGCCCAGCTGCCTGGCAGGCAGGGCAGGACCGTGCCTCCGGGCTGGCACCCGCTGGGCACAGGGCTCGTTTCTGTCCGTGGAGCTGCTGACTGGAGCAGCTGGTCCCTCAGAGGGTGCTAGGTCCTCATTAGCAGCTTATAAACTTTTTCCTGCTCTTCACGGCTGGCTCTTTAGTGAGCAGTGGGGGCGTTTACTAAAACCTTTGGAGAAATGAGCCACATTTTTGGTAATGTGCTTATTGAGAAGGTTTGCAACAAAAGTTGGCTTACAATAATGCTAGTAGTATGGTCCTTTGTAGACAGCACTGGGCTTCAGTTAGAGGTCTTGGAAACAGTTTTTCTCTATTGTTTTCCCGGGAGTTATTTGGTGGTCCCCTTTCAGAATCGATTCCGCAAGCCCCTGATGTACTTGCTCCTCTTGGGCCCGGGAGTCGGGGGAGGGGGGGCTCTACCTCTCCACACTGGGGCTCCTCCTTCTCTAGACGGAGCCACCGTAGAGCAAGGTCCCCAGGGCTGGGCCGTCGTGTGGGGGCCACTGGGAGGAGAAGCTGCATCTCGTGGCCAGGGGGTCTTCACGCAGCATCTCCCCTAACTGCTCATTCTCCCCTGGAACTACCCGGTGCTTTCCGGGGGCTGCCCCCAAGCAGCCCGCTGACGCTCCCTTGCCCGTTTACCAGGACGTTGTTAGTGCGTGCCCTCGGTCAGGCCTGGAGTGCGGGCCGGGCCGGGCCGTCTGGGCAGCTGCTCTGGGCCTGAGCTGTGACAAGGAGCACAAACGACTCCGTAAACGTGTACTAGTTGACCTGGATTTCCCTACACGGCAACTAACGTGACCAAGGAGTCCCACCTTGGTCCACCAGAGACACCGCCCTCTAATGGGGGTGAAAGAGAAAACCAGACGGCACCCCTCACGGCCCCGACCCCTGTCTGGGGGGCGCTACTGCTGCAGGAGCTTGAGGTCTTAGGCGCTGAAGTTCTGAGCCCCAGCAGTGCGTTCTGCAGCCGGTTACCAAGGACAACGGGCCCATGGGCTCTGTGGGCTTAACACCCTTTACGTGGCCCCTAAAGACCTGTCAGTCTCACCAACGGGAGAACGGGAGGCGTTTTGTCCTTGTGTCTTCTATGCCCCGGAGGACGTTCTGGACTGGAAAGTACATTGGGAAGTGAATTGGTCTCTGTCATAACACTTCACGCTACTGTGAATAAGTCTTGCCCACCCTGAAAAAATGTAGAGCAAGCAGTGAAGACTGTTGTTGAAAAGGGACAGATCATCGGTTGACTCGAAGCACCGCGCGCTTCATCAGGCCAGGTCTAGGAGAGCGGCCCCCCCTGCTCTGGAGCTGCAGGTAGCCCAGGGAGGTGGGGTGGGGGCGAGTGCCAGCCCAGGCTTCAGGGGCAGGCCGAGCCTCCGTGGTGGGGGCACATGAGTTGGTTGTATGATTGTGGTCGCACACTGTGACGACAGTCCCCAAATGACAGCTGCAGGTGAGATGACTCTGAGTGTCCTCCCAGCTTTGTCAGCCTTTGCGGCAGCGTGCATGGTGCTGTGCAGACAACTGCATCTTGTCCTGAATGAATAAGGAACTTCACGGAGCACTGTGAGTGCCCAGTGACTCAGCCCCGATGAATGCACCACTGAAACTTGACTGTCCTCCTCCGTCTTCCCTTGACTTGTCAAAGTGCCTCACTGTGCTTAAATAAGAAGGCTGGCGTTCAGTCCAGTGCACAGTTCCTCAGGAAACATGTGATGGCCCAGGTCCTCACTGTTCACCAGCACCACCCACACCCCCCCAGGAGGGAATCCCTGATTGTCACAGACTGGGAAATCCTGTGCCCCCACCGTGGCGCCTGTGCAGCTGTCCCCGGGGGAGGCAGCCCTGTTGCCGTGTGCATCTGCCCTTGCGACTTCCAGTTTCAGGTCCGAAGACCACATTCGACTCCCGCATCTTTGTTTTGTCTGAGGAATCTTTTTTTTTTTTTTCATCTGTGGAATCTTAATGCATGGGACCCGTCTCTTTTTGCTTGATTGTCAGGCCTAGAAGCTTCTCAGGAGACGTCCTGGAGTGACTGACCCCTGTCCCTCTGAAGTGCCTGCAGGTAGTCCAACCTCTCCCTGTGAATTTCACATTTCCCACTTAGTCTGCATCAGTTTTCTGTGGCTGCTGTAACAGAGGCTCACAAACTCGGTGGCTTAAGACAACGGGAGTTTGTCACCTGACAGTTCTGTAGGCTGAAGCCAAGGTGTCATCAAGGCCACGTGTCTGCAGAGGCTCTGGGAAGACTGCCTTCTCCAGCCTCCGCCGGCCGCCCCAGGTCCCTGGCTCGTGGCCCCATTCTTCACCTTCAAGCCGGCGACGCTGCATCCCTGCGGTCCTTTTTCTACAGCCATATTGCCCTCTGACCCACTTGGAAAGCTTCTCTGTCTTTAAGGATTCATGCAATTAGTTGGACCAACCCAGATAATCCAGGGTAGTAGTCACTTTTCCATCTCAAATTTCTTAACTCACACTGGCAAAGTCCCTTTCTCTGGCTAAGGTTCACACGTTCTGTGATTAGGACACGGACACCTTTGAGGGGACGTCCTTCTGCTGACCACAGTAGTTTATGTCGCATCATGTCAAATACCTTCCCCAGGCCTGGGGTTGCCATGGACTGGGCCCACGCAGAGGCGACTCCAAGCTGACGCTGGTGGGCAGACTGTTCGCCAGGCAGGGCCCCGGGAAGCAGCACCCGTGCTGGGAGCAGGGAGCAGGAACCGGCAGGAGTTGGGTCACGGCCTCGGGGAACCCACAGAGGGCTCCCGAGCTGGAGCGGCCTCAGAGTCATCCTGGCTGGGGCGGATGGAGATGGTCTTCGAGAGAGCAGCCAGCTCACGGCGGCCTGTTTCATTAACGGCATGTCCAGCGTCACACCTCACACAGTCTGAACACAAAACCTGCGTCTGCACCCACTGTGCCCCGGAGCAGTTGACCTCCAGGGTGGGGGTCGGCAAACTTTCCCTACGTATATTTGACTTTTTTCTCTTTTTGCCATAGGGTCTCGATGTCAATTACTCCACTCTGCCCTTGTGGTGTGAGAGCCACCGCAGACAACGCATAAAAGGATGTCAGGACTGTGTAAGCTTTATTTACACAAGCAGGTGGCGGGCCACACTCGGCCTGCAGGCTGCTCGCTACCAGGCTCTGCTCTGGGAAGTCATCTCATTGAACAGGTGCCATGGACTGAATCCGTGGTCCTCCCACGTGGCTTCAACCCACGTCCAGAGTCTTGACCCAGCAAGGTCTAGGGCGGGACCCTGCAATGGTAGTTTGAACGGGTCCCCAGATGAAGTTGACAGTGCCAGCCCAGGGACCCCTGTGTGAACCTGACTCAGGTTAACACTCACGACGGAGAGGCAGTGAGGCCATCTCGGAGGAAGAGTCCTTAAGTTGTCCTCTAACAAAACAGTGACACACAGTGAGCATCGGAATGTCAACTCGAGGGCAGACTACTTCAGCAGGTTGCTTCCTTACGTCTCTGGAAGAAGAGGAGCCAGCCCTTTCTTAAATCATGTAATCTGAGGGGTGTCCGAAAGGCCTTCCTCAAAATGTTTTCTCTAATCTACTGCATGGATTAATGTTTGACTTTTCAGCAGGGCCAGTCTTGCAGGAATGCAAATTTCTGTTTTAGAAATGCCCGTATTCTGGATGATGGCAAACCGCTTGAAGGGGATTGTGCAGGTGCAAGATTTGATACTGTTCACAGGCAAGATTTTCCCTTTCAGACACCCTGTTTTCTAGTCTGTGGGAATGGACCACCGGAATGATATTATTTCACAGGTGGCTGTAAAGAATCAGATGAGATCTAGAGAGATAATGCATCTAAAAACCCTCTTCCTGATCACATGTGTGTTCAGATGAGCTCTCTTTATTTTTTCCCCTGTGGACAGCAAGGCCGGGGACAGCAGGGGACAGCAGGATCTTAGAGAGGATGCTTATGGATGGGAGCAAAAACAGATGGGCATGGAGGTTGCCAAAGACAAACTACTTCTTTTATAATAACATGTAAAACATAATGACATGTAGGCTAGACTTTGTTAAAGACAAACTACATGTATCAGTTAGCTTTTGCTGCATAACGAACAACCCCCCAATTAAATGACTTACAACAAAAAGCATTAATTTAGCTCATGATTCTGCTAGGTGGCTCTTTTGATCTGGTTTGAGCTTGGGTGATCTTGGCTGGGCATGTAAATTGGTCATCATTTTGTGGGTTAACTAGGTGCTGGCGGTTCCCAATATAATTAATTGGGTGACTAGAGATTAGGGTCATGAGGTGACTATGCCGAAAGTCTCTTACCTTCCAGTAAACCAGCAGAGCCGACTTGTGTGGTGGCAGGATTCTTAAAACAGCCAGTGGAACCTGGTAGCCCCAAGAGAACTAAGCTAAGAAGTGGCCCAATATCACATCTGCGGCATTCTGTTGGATAAAGTGAGTCACATGGCCGGATTAAAGTGTGAGGAAATAGAGTCCACTCCTGATCGGGTGCCTGCAAAGTTTGTGGCCTGTGTTTGAAATTTACCACGTTACTGTTTATAACGGTATAAGCTCATCCATGTGCGTGGTCTGCTGAGTGCCTGATCTGGTGTTATAATTTCCTGCTTCAGCTTTTTGTTATGCAAATCGCAGAACTCAAAATGAGCTCCGAATTGCCCAGCTTCTTGGAGAGAGAAGCATACCCCATGCACCCCCGATATTTTTATCCTGATTTGTAGAAGAAGGTCTATCAAAGCCGCAAAGAGCTTGTGCACTTCTGAACCAGGAATTGTGACTGACCCTTTGCATTCCAGGTGAAAAGAGAAGAGCATTTTTGGCGATTGGAATTTCAAATAATTTGAGAACAAAAATCAGTTTTATTTTAATTGAGTGTGTGTGTGTATCTAGAGGAAAGATACAGAAAACTGTGCCTTCAGAGGTGTGGGTGGCAGGAAGGGCAAATAAGTAAACGGTATGCGAATGCTCCTTGACCTCGTCCTGAAACCTGAAGAATAAAAACAAAACCTTAGTAGGGATGTTTGGCTTGAAACTAGGGGAGCAGCCCAGAGATTTATCTTTGAGACAGATGACCTGCAGGGGCTCTCTGCCTCTGCGACTACTCTCTACATGCGGGAGGTGGAGAGGCCTGTGGGGTTTGGGGCTCAGCGGGGCTCTGAGCTGTTTGGGGAAACCTGGCTAGTTAGTAGCAGAGTCCAGACGAGAACCTGTAGAACCAAGTTCCAAATCCAAGACTTTCTTTCGTTGTTCCGCACAGTTTGCGTTACAGACGCTCCGCTCAGAGGCCGCCTCTCCCCGGCCTGCAGGGGAGATGCCCAGAGCCCAGAGGGAGGAGGCTAATGGGGGTGCTGCTGGCATCCGTCTGGGGAGTCATTAGGGCGTGAAGGTGAGTGGCGTCCGGCGTTCTTCCTCCTCACAAAGGCAGTGGCGGTGACTTCCAAGGCCTTTCTGAGAGCGCCTTAATGCCGCCGCTCGCCCAGCCTTTGGTCCGGCATGTCTTCATCACCTACTAAGTAGGTGACAGCATTTTCCTTGGTGGAAAGTGCATTAGGTCATGACAGTTTTAGGTAACGATATTTTTCCTAGGCACTCGTCAACAGCACTGTCCCTGTCAAGACGTGGCCGTGAATTAGTCATGTTCTCTCCGGGGGGTGGGGTGGGGGGCCCAGTCACACCTCTCCAGTCACCCCATGTGGAGTTTAAGCTACTGAAACTACTCTTTGTGTTGCTGGGTGACTGTTACCCACATTCGACAGAAATATTTTCCATGTTCTGCTAAGGAAATCCTCTGTCAAGGTAAACAGCCCTTTTCCTCCCCTTGCCACTTGGGTCTTGCCAGGAAGGTCTAAATGAACCCTCTGTAGTCATTTTCCTTTCAGTATCTCACACTGGAGTTCAGTTATAAGCTCTAAGCTGGGGAAGTTAACTCCTGCTGAAAGGCCACGGAACCCACAGCAGGGAGAGCTGGCCCGGGCTCCGGGTCCTGCCCCAGGCCTCCTCTGGACGCTTCCTAAGGAGGGAGCTGTCCTTTCCGCTCTTCTCCTCTTCCGTCACTTTCCCCTGCGACCCATTTCACAAACACGCTTCTCTCTCAAATCGCTGTGAATGTCTTTTTCTAGGTCATCCTCTGGCGCCCCCATTGTTCTGTCCTGGACCGCTTCATGAGGTGTCAGGTTTTCTGACGAGCTGAGATGCACGCTCACTCCTTTGTGGAGAGCTGAACGCTGTTTGCAGATAACTGAGTCTGCAAACTAGCTCTTTGGCCCAGAGACAGCTTTTAGTTGCAGCAAAGAGGCGTTGCTGCCCGTGGGTGGGATGGGGCGGTTCCCCGGTGGCTGCTGGTAGACAGGCTGTCCCCTCCACACAGGTCACAGGTCATGTGATGACACAGGTCATGCCTCACTAGATTGAAAAACAGTCCAGGGCCCACCTGTGCAAGTATGAGCTCCCGTCCTCTTTCCAACTGTCTCTTCTGTCCCCTTTTTGTGACTCCTTTGATTCCTCAAAACGGCCATGGGTGTTAAATGGTTCTTCCAAGCACACCGGTGTAAGAACCGTGGTGGCGGTGAGATGGGGCAGGGGGCCCACTGAGTTTTGCCTCAGGGTCCAGGTGCTTGAAGAGCGGCCTCCCTGCAGGGGCTTGCCTGTCGCCCTAGCTGGGCGTGGGTAGTGAATTCTAGCCTTGGGCATTTCTGAGAACCCAAAGCCTAACCATGAGCTTAACTGTGGCCAACCATGGCTGCAGGAAGTGAACTTAATCCAGTCAGGAAGTGAGTCCGCCTTCTGGGACAGGGGTGTCCCCATTGTCCTTCTCATCACTCCTCGCAGCTCAGGGGTGGAGTTGTGAGCCTGGCAGCCTGGGTCAGTCAGCTCTCCATCTGGCTCTTGCCTCATTGTATCTGTTGTGACTCTGCCAGTTTTTGTTCCTGAAGGCTCAGGAAAGCATGGATTCTGTTACTGTCCTGGGCCACCTGCAGCCATTCCTGAAGGTGTGTGGCAGGAGGAGGAAGCTGGGCCATTGACAATCCTCTTGACTTTCCTTGACAATAACTTCCAGGGAAATGGGCGCAGGAGGTAAAGCCCGGAAGAGCAGAAGCAGCGCTGCCAACTGTCCCCTCGACACGCTCATTCCGCCTTCCACGCGCGTTCTCTAGGGCTCTCCCTGTAGCTGTGCTGCGCAGGCGAGCTTTAAGCCTGGAGGCATCGTCCTTGGACAGCAATGGGTCCCCTGAGTCATCCCTGTTCCTGAAATGCTTGCTTGGCACCCAGCAGGTGCCTAATTCCCATTTGCTGCAGGAATGAGTGGCAGTGGACCACGCTGGGTGGGCTGGGGCAGGGTGGTGGGGAGGCTGTGGGAGTTTGGGGACAGGTGGGAGTTTGGGGACAGGTGGGAGATGCTGCTCCACGTGGGGGCTTCTGAGAAAGATGGAAAAGTAAGGAGTTAGGTCTGGCTGTGAGTTGTGAACAGGTCCTTTGCTGAACTTTTATTATTTAGATGCCAGTGAAGATCTGCAGGATCTTGATGATTCCTTAGGTGTTGGACCGATGTTTCACTTCGCAGTGTTGCATCCCGGAGCCTCACACACCACCATGCATGTATTAGGTTCCACGCTAATGGGTGCACGGGTGATCTTGCATTCTCCCCTGAGATAGAGCATGCTGCCCAGAGCACGGTGCCAGGGCCTGTGTGGCCGGAGATGGACTTTCCCCAGGGAGCACCTTGTGTGTTTATAGTGGATCCCAAGAGGGGCCCAAGGGGAGTTTCTACCCACGTGTACGTATGAGCTGTGAGCCACGGAAACCAAACTTAAACAAAGGTAGGCCAAAAGGCAAAGTTGTGGAGTGGGTATGGGATGTCTCACAGGACAAAGATGGGGCTGGGCCTCGGGAATGACCCTCAGGCACTGTCTTGTTTTTGTCCATCGGGGTCTGTCCCTCCTTCTCTTCTCCCTGGATCGGATTTACTTCTGGCTTCTCTGGTGCCCAGTGTGGGGCATGGGAGACGGCACTCTCCGTTCGCAGCTTCCAATTTCCCAGGCAGCACACCTGACGGGCCTGGGAAGCAGCCACAGCAGGCGATCGCCTTCTGGTCACGACTGCTTCTCCAGCAGCTGTGTGGGTGCAGTGGGGAGGGGAGCCGAGTTCCCAGAACGGAGGCGTGGACCCCACAGAATGGGGCGTGGAGCTGGGCAGCAGAGCAGGGGGCCCCGTGCTGCCCGCACAGTCTCCCCACTGCAGCGGAAACATCCCCGCGGTGTGCTCCGCCCTGGGAAGTCGGCGGCCACCTTCCCAGACTGACAGCTAATTCCGAGGTGCTGCTGCTCAGTGAGCAGTTCGGATACTTCTGGTCACTGGTCCTATTGTGTCCGGTGGGTGACATTCTGCTTGGACTGAATAAACAGAGTGACGGGAGGTGCACCTCGGACCTTGTAGGGGACCCTGAAAAGCAAGAGAGTCTCCCCAGGTGAAAACTCGGTCTGCAGTTTGTAAAACAGCAGCGGAGGGGGCTTTTGTCTTGCATTTGCGTCAAGGAGTCACAATTTCAGAGGTCAGAACTATTTCCTACAGCAAAGCGGTGGTTTGAATGTAACAAGTGGCTCGATGTACACAGAAGGGACCCCCCCCCTCGTCCACCTGGAGGAGATGTATCTTTTCTCCCTCGTTCACTGGTGGAGGCATTCATTTTGCGGATTTGTGCAGAGTACCCACCATGGTCAGTACTGAGGGGACAGCGGTGGACAGGAGAGGCCTAGGCTCTGTCCCCCAGGAGTCCCTGAGGCCGACAGTGCCAGGTATAATGAGAACATGGAGTGGAGGAGTCCAGGGAGCACAGGAGATGAGGGGTTCCGGTCGAATCTCTTTGAGACAATGGCCTTTCAATCGAAGGTTGAATTTGGGAGTGGAGGTGCAGCAGATAAGCAAAAGAAGGTTCCAGAAGGTGGGGCTAGTGTGTTCTGGCCTCAGGCGGGAGGAGTGTGGCCCCTCTGGGAGCTGAAAGAAGTTCCTTTGGTGGCAATGGGGAGAGGAAGCGGGGGCAGGTAGCCAGGAGCCAGGCTGTGTGTAAGGACTGAGGACTCTGTCCCAGAGGCACCGAGAAGCTGTTGAAGAATGTTGTGTTCTTTAGACACTATGAATGTGGTGACACTGTGATATCGCTTTCCTGCGGCTGCTGAAATAAATGACCACACCCTTGGTGGCTGACAGCAACACAGTTCCAGAGGGTAGGCGTCCAAACTGGGTCTCTCAGGCCTGGGACCAACATGCTGGCATCGCTGTGTTCCTCCCGGAAGCTCCAGGGAGAAACCTGTCTTCTTGCCTTTTCCAGGTGTCGGAGGCCTCTTGAATCCCCCAGCAAGTGCCCCCCGTCCATCAGGATGTGGGAATCATGGGGGGCCACGATTTCGTCGACCACAGATAGGAGGCCTGGCGGCGACCCAGTCTGGCGGGCTCACGCTCCCCGAGCGTTGGAGTCGCAGCCCCGCTGCTTCACCCACTGCTGTGTGTGCACCGTGCTTGGGAAGGCTCCGGCACATGGTAGGTGCTTCATAAATGTTTGCTGAGTGAATGGAGAAAGAGATTTAGGAACCTCTGGCCGCAAAGGGAAGAGCGTGCTGGACTGGGACAAGAGTGGACACAGAGAGGTTTGTTGGAAAGTTCTGTTGTCCAGAGAAGGGACCAGAGTTGCCTGGCCAGGGTGGTGTGAGTGGATGGATTTGAGGGCAATTTAGGAGCCAGTCAATGAGTCTTGGAGGTTGATCAGATGTGAGGGAGCCCAGATGTTTGGCGTGGGTGCAGAGGAAGACTGGGTGCCCCTGACACAGGGGACTTGGGAGGAGCAGGTGTGGGTGAGAAGTCCAGAGGTGTCAGTGGCGAATGTGAGCCTAAGGCCGAGGAGAGCGGTGGAGGCCGGAGTGTGAGACTTGGCAGTCGGGCTAGCGTGTTAGTAGTTATTTATGGAAGTCACAGACTTCGATGTGCCCCACGGGGGAAGGGGTGGGTGGGAGAGGGGAGGGAGCCGGGACCAGGTCCCGAAAACCAGTTTGAGGAAATCTGTCTCTCATTCCAGTGTCTGGCCGTGTGGGCTGAGACGGGGCTTGGGCAAGGATCTTTGTTTGCGTTAGCGTTTTTGCCATTGTCTAGTTTTTATGAGCATTTCTTGTTAGGAGGGGCCCCGGAGGGTTAGCATTGGATATGGAAATCACGTATTTTTAGAGCACTGTTGGAGGTTACTTTCTCTGCAGTTCTTTGTGTGTGATTGGGAATTTGAGTTTAGTTAGATGCATATGTGTCAGGTTTGAATGGAGACTGTGGTGGGTGCCTCAGAAGTCTGTGAGGTCCCTGGAGGTGGAGGGGGCTGGAGATCACATTTGTCCTCGCTGTCCCTCCTTGCTTACCTGCTTACCTGCTTACCATGGGAGACTGTAACAAGCAGGAAGCGTGGGTCTGGGCATCCTGTGGGCCCTGGTGCGAGTGCAGTGGGCCTGAGAGCAGCAGCTAAAAGGGTAGAAAGGGCCAGGAACCCTAGAACCCCAAGACGCCACCCGGGGAAGCCAGATGCAGTCCCGGTGCCGAATCTCAGAGGGACAGGAGAAGAGAGGCGTCCAGGGCACTTGTGCTAAGAGTGTAATTGGGAGCAGACAATCTGAGAATCTTCATTCCAGAACTTCTTAAGGGGTGGGAGAAGCCCAGGATACTTCAAGCTTGTTGACATCCTAAGAATAAAAAAGCAAAAACAAAAGCAACAAAGATGGGGAAAAATGCCAAAACAACTTAAAAACTTTTTGGAATACCTAAATTTACATTTAACAAGCAAATTCTTTGTACCTCAAACCCAACCGTCATTACGCGGTGTAACTGTGTCAGACACTGGAGCGTTCTGCACCACAGGTGTGTGGCCTGGCAACGCAACACGAGATTAAAGTTGTAGGACAAATGTCATCATCATTCAAGTTCACATGCCATCTGTGCATGCCACATATTTATCTTGAAAGTCAAAATTTGAGGCCCTGTGATTTTGGGGCCAAGGTCAATGGCCTTTTGGGGATGGGTTTTTGGACATGCCATTCATTACTTAAAACCCAAGTACAATGTTCTTTCCTCTCTTCAAAATGACTGAGAACCAATGGATGCCAGGAAATGAGCGAGACTAGGCCCTGGGGCCATGATAACACATAAAACGCAGCCCTCGGAGCCTCAGCAGCCGCTCAAGGGGACCCCGGGGTCTTCCTCCCACTCGCTATCTTCCCTTGAGTCAAAGACTCGAAGATCTTCTCCGGGTTATTCACGGTGGCCAAGACATGGAGACAGCCACAGTGCCCTTTGACAGAGGGTTGGGGAAAGGAGACGTGTGTATATACTGTGGGACCCCACTCAGCCATGAGGAAAGGTGACAGACCGCCGTTTGTGACCACGTGGACGCATCTCAAGAATACCATGCTGGGCAGAGTAAGTCAGAGAGAAAAGTCAAGAATCATGTGGTTTCACTCATGTGTGGGATGTAAAACTGAAAACCACATACAAATGAACACACAAGACAGACACAAACTCACAGACACAGCAGTGGGGTGGTGACCAGAGGGTAGGAGGTGGGGGTAGTAGGGGGTAAAGGGCATCAAATGAGTGGTGACAGGAGACTGAGTCTGGGTGGTGAGCACATGATGCAACATCCGGGGCATGTACCATAGAATTCTACCCTGGAAACCCATAGAGTCTTATGACTGTACATTGGGAGGGCCAGGCATTCCCGCCACCGTTTGCTCTTTACTCTGCGGGGGCGCGCACGGCGTGGCGGGAGGGAGAAAGAAACGGGTCTGTTGTGCTTTCGTGGTCCTGGGAGTGGTCGTCACCGATGGCGGTGGAAGTGCGTTCACTCAACTTCCCTCGTGTGCTTTTTTATAAACAGCAGAACACATGAAATCAACTTCACTAAAAGACTTGTAAAATCAGAAAACTTAAAAAAAAGAAATGCATAAAATAAAATCAGAAAATAGAACCGCCTTCAGCAGTTGGTAGCGTGAATTCTCCGGGGCCACAAAGAGGTTTTTAAGTATTGAAACTCATTGGCAATGGGACAAATGAGTCCCCCCCCCCCAAACCGTTAAAAATAGCTTCTGTAAACTCTTCACTCCCTCCGACGGGGAGCTCACCATTAATCACCTTTATGACATCTTGTATTTAGGCCACGGATATATCTGTGGGTCCTAATCAACCACTTTCCTGAGGAAATTGGCCAAATCCCGACTGGAGGGGCAGATGGATCCCAACAACCCTGCTATTCAGACAAATCTCTTTTCAAGTGCCCTTAGAGCTTTTTCTCATACTCCAGCGAAGACAGCCGCACAGGAAACAATAATAGTTTAATCTCTTGAAAAATTTCCTTCCTGCACAGCAGCCCTTTGAGACAGGGAGTCAGAGCCAGCCAGGGCCACTGAGCAGCTGCCTCTGCCAAGGGCAGGCTGCTGCCCGAGCCTCCCAGCTCCCCACCCCTTCCTCCTCTCCTGTCCCCAGCGCAGGGGCCCGAAAGGGGTGCTCTTCTGCCCGGTGGTGGCCCTTCCTGACCTTCGCAAAGGGCGTTGCCAGCGGAAGAGCCTCTCCGACTCTGCTGTTTGTAAAGCCCCGCTTCCCTTCTCCTCCCTGAGCTTCTGGTGGTGGAGTGCCTGCCGGGCTGCCTGGGGAAGCGCACTGGTTCTCAGGAGCGTGCATTCTCACAAGACGGAGTCATTGTAAAGGTGCAGTCCTTTGGGGGGGGAGCCTCGCTGTCTCCCTGGCGGGCAGTGCCGGCTGGGTCTCAGGCTCCAGGGTTCTGAGCACGTCCTGGGATCGGTGGGACGCATAGGACCTGCTTCCTTCCGTGGGTTCCCTTGGTCCCTGCTCTGAAACCAGTGTGGGCACGAGCCTTTACAGGCTCCCGAGAGAATTCACTGCAGGTCTTGTTCGTGCTAGCATGAAGACTGTTCCTTAGGGATTTGCTCTGGGGTCTCGTGAAGGTCTCAGGCTGTACTTGGCCTCATAGGAGAGTCTCCAAACAGCAAGTTCACTGACCTGTGGATGGCAAGAGCCCACTCTCCCCCACTGACACCCACAAACCACTCAGGTTCTGGTTCTTTTGACCCATTGGCTGCCAGCTCTGCTGGGCACCCACCACATGCACACCTCTGCCCCCCTGCACCCTCTGACTCCCGTGGCCCTGGGTTCCGGCTCCTCACCCTTGATTTGGCAAGTTCATGAACAACTTGCAAGGCCTGGGCAGAATTAATCATGTTTGTATTTCTTGTGTATTCCCCACTCCCACGCCTGTGACTTTTACAAAAATAAAAAATAGTCTCTCTTTATGGAGGCCACAGCATTCCTGATCCCTCAGATGGAGGGGGGTGAGGCCAGTGAGACTCATTGGCCAAACTGCTGATTAGCACCAAAGAAAGTGAACGTAATCAGTTAGGAAAATAGCTCCTCACAGCTGTGGTGTCTAGGAATTCTCTGGATCTCCTCCTGTGCACTTTCAGGCCCAGCAGGAAACACAGGAAACAGGACCTAAAGTTTTTCATCACTTTTTGCCCACATTATCAAGGGTAACTGGAAATAAGCTGTGCAGTAGTTTCTATAGGCGAGTGCCTTACTCAGCCGGGGACATCACCTCGGTGGTCTAAGCAGGCAAATCGACAATGTCTCTGCACACAGTAGCCGGGGGGTGGGGGGGGGCACAGCTGCTGCTGTTGCAAAGGACGTCGATGACCAGGTGGCACCTTGAGATGCTCTTCATGGTGCTGCTTGTACCAGTAAATTATTAATGACTCATGTTTCCAGCAACGAGGGCACACTTAAACCGATGTCCGTGTCGTCTGCGAGAGAGGCCCTTACTGCAGCTCTGAGGTCAGGTGTTCTTTATTTCCGCCTTGCTCACAGCATTTGTTTTTGACATACAGAAGCCGTACATCCGTAATGTAGGCCACCTGATGGGTTTAGAGATAAGTACATACCTAAGAAGCCATTACAATATATGCCAAAAACATATCTGTCACCTCCAAAGGTCCCTCCCACCCCCTTTCACTATTACTTTTCATATGTGACAGTAACATTTAACCGAAAATCCGCAAATTTTGAACTGTCCAGCATGGCACTGTTAGCTGCCCCTCTGTGCTGTGCAGTCTGTCCCCAGGCCTTGCTGGCCACACACAATTGCGACCTGGCACGATCTGAGTAGAACCTTCTGGTCCCCCCGCTTCTCCCCACCCCGGCCACCGCTGTTTCACTCTCTGCGAAGTCACGTTTTCAAAGAAAACGGAATTGATGGCAGTATGCTGAAATTACATTAAAGGGAAAAAGTAGAATATATTATTTATACAATTCGATTCCAATTTAAGTATATTTATTACAGAGAAAATGATTATTTTTAGTGATGGGACTTATGAGTGGTTTTAACTTCACTTTTACAAATTTCATCATTTCCAAAGTGTTTGTAATGCAGAGCCGCTCTGTAACCCAAAAATCCAGAGGCGTTATCGAAACACGATTCCACTACCACAGTTTCACTTTTTCAGAACTGTGAATCCCTCGTGAGTGGTCTTCTTTTTTCACAAAGCCTTTGTTCACAGAATTCTGTGTCATTTTTTTCTGATTTTTTTCCCTCGGGATTTTTCAAATATATTCTGCTTGACTACAACTCCCGAGAAGATACAGCGATTCCCTTTTGGACCCCTGACTGCTCCCCGTGCAGGCAGTTATCTGGCTCGGTCAGAGGTCGGTCCTGGGCGGGACTGGCCCTGACTTCCTCCACGTGGTGGTGGGCGGATGGCCACCCAGGTGGGCCTGCTGGAGTGCCCGAGGGCGCCCGTCCCGCCCCTGCTCCTGCCTCGCGCCTGGCCTCTGAGTTCAGAGCCAGGCCGGACTCTCCCGATCCTCGCCCTGGTCTTCCTTCTGGGGACGCGCTCCCATCGTGGTGTCCCTTCTGGTCATCACTTTTCCCTGTCTGCATATAAATGCCCTTCATTCTGCTGTTTGCCCTTAGGTTGGTAGTTTCCTCTCACCTGTCCCAGATCCTGCCCGTCCCTGTCCCCAAGACAGGGTTGAGGGTCAGTTCTGCTCTGTTCTTCCTTCACCCTGTGTATCTGTCATCATGTTTACCACCTTGGAGGGAAATTAAGTGTCCCCTTCCCTCCTTAAGGGCAGGGGCTACTCCTTGTTTTCCTCTCCAGCCCCGCCCACTGTGTAACATGACACCTCTCTTCCCTGGGCACTCAGAACAGTGAAGTGAACCCAGTTATGCTGGTTTCTGTTTTTTTTCTTTTCTCTCTTTTTATTGATGTTTGAATACACTTGTCTCCATTTTCCCACCATCACTTTCCCCCGCCCTCCCCATCCCTACCTCCCCCCACCCTCAATCCTACCCTCCTTTGGCTTTGTCCATGGTCCTTTAGACATGTTCACTTATTGCCCTTTCTCTTCTTTCCTACATTCATTCTTTCCTTTTCCCCTCCCTCTGGTTGCTGTCAGTTTGTTCTTTATTTCAATGTCTCTGGTTATATTTTACTTGCTTTTTTTTTTGTTGTTGATCAGGTTCCACTTATAGGTGAGATCACATGGTATTTGTGTTTCACTGCCGGTTTATTTCACTTAGCATAATGCTCTCCAGTTCCATCCATGCTGTCCCGAAGGGTAGGAGCTCCTTCTTTCTTTCTGCTGTGTAGTGTTCCGTTGTGTGAATGTACCACAGTTTATTGATCCACTCAATTACTAATGGGCACCTAGGAGTTTTGATTCCACCACCCACACTGCTGGTGCGGAACTCTCTCTGGGAGGAAGAAACCCGTGGAGGAAGTGGCTGCTCATTCCCAGAAAGCCGGTCTAGGAACTCATCTTCTCTGTGTGGGGAAGGAGTCATAGCTCAGCTGACAACGTAGGTCCTCAGTCATGTCAGTCAGAGGCCACTGCCGTGGTGCAGAATGCCACCTAGTGACTCACAGTGGGTCCCAGGGAGAGGTGCTTTTGGGTTATGGGGATACTATGCATGGAGAAGCAGTTAATTACTTAATCTTTCTAGCTTATTTGGGAGTGGTGATCTCACTTACTGAAAGGAACACATGGTGAACTTGGCCTTAGAAATTTCACAGTGGCCACAGAGTAAATAGGGGTCCACTTTATGAAACTCAGGTAATGGGACTTACAGGAAAGACAGTGTGCCATCTCTAATGACAACCCAACCAGTGCATCAGGGCAATTAGAGCCACTTCAGCTGGCCGGCAGGGGAAGGCTGAGGTACGAGTCCTAGGAGGCTGTAGTTGGGGGTCTGGTGTGGCCATTAGGGATGGAAGCTTTGGAGTCAGACCACCCAGCTTCCAATTTGGCAACTTTCCAGTGGTACAGCCTTGGGCAAGTTAGTTGGTGTCTGTGGTCTTTGGCTTGTTCATTTGTACATCGGAAATAATCTTAACATAATTAGATTTGGAGAATAATGAGAATATGAGGATTAAATGAATTAATACATTTTTAAAGCCTAGACTAAAATGATACGAATTAGTATTATCATCATCATCATCATTATTAGAAAACATTGTTTTCCTGGTGTGCAGTCATGGGAGTTCTTCGTGTATTTTGGAGATCAAACCCCATCCGAGGTATTATTGGCACATACATTTTCCTGTATGGTTGGTTCCCTTTCCATTTTGTTAGTTTTTTCTTCACCCATGTGGAAGCTTCTCAGTTTGATGTGGTCCCATTTGTTTATCCTTTCCTTTATATCCCTTGCCCTAGGGGATGTATTGATGAAAATACTGGTGTGTGGGATATCTGGAAATTTCCTGCCTATGTTCTTCTCTAGGACTTTAATGGTGTCATGACTTACATTTAAGTTTTTTACCCATTTTGAGTTTATTTTGGCGTGTGGTGTAAGTTGGTTTCATTTTTTTGCATGTACTTGATCAGATCGCCCAACACCATTTATTGAAGGGGCTGTTTTTACTCCATTTTATGTTCCTGCCCCCTTTGTCGAATATTAGCTGACTGTAGTGACATGGGTTTATTTCTTGGCTCTCTGTTCTGTCCCAGTGTGTCTGTAACAAACACTTCTCCAAGGAGGACGTACCCAGGACCTATAGACACAGGAAAAGATGCTCAGCATCACTAGCCGTTAGAGAGATGCAAATTAAAACCACAGTGAGATAACACTTCACACCAGTCAGAATGGCCATCACAATCAAATCAACAAAGAACAAGAGCTGGCAAGGTTGCGGAGGAAGGGAACCTTAGTGCACTGTTGATGGGAATGCAGACAGGTGCAGCCGCCGTGGAAAACAGTGTGGAATTTCCTCAAACAACTAAAAATGGAACTGCTGTTCAATCCAGTGACCCTGCTGCTGGGATTATACCCTGAGAATCATGAATCAACAATTCAAAATGCTCCCCAATGTTCACAGAAGCACTATTTACAATAGCCAAGTGCTGGAAACAGCCTAGGTGCCCACCAGTAAAGGAGTGGCTCAGAAAGCTGTGGTCCATCTGAACAATGGAACACTACTCAGCAGAAGGGAAGAAGGAGCTCCTACCCTTTGTGGCAGCATGGGTGGAACTGGAGAGCATTATGCTAAGTGAAATAAGCCAGGTGGTGAAAGACAAATACCATATGATCTCACCTACAAGTGGAACCTAATCAATAAAACAAACAAGCAAGCAAAATAGAACCAGGGACATTGAAATGAAGGACAAACTGGCAGTTACCAGAGGGGAGAGGGAAGGTGATCACAGGGAAAGGAGGGGAAGGGGCAAGCAAAGGACCATGAACAGAGGACTCATGGGTGTGGACGGGGGTGGGGGGGGCTTGACTATGGGAGTGCGTGGGTGGGGAGCAATGGGACAACTGTAACTGACCAACAATTAAAGAAATACAATACTGATGTTGAATGTGAAAAAACAGTTACTACCTTGCTGTGAAACAGAGCCTTCAGTTTTAAGTTTTATCACTTTGCGTTTCAATCTGAGGGGGTTAAGCATTAGTTGTGTTTGCCTGACTCAGTGGCACTTCAGCAGCAGCATGAATAAGGTCTCGTGCCAAGACAATGCTACACACACTTTGCACTGAATGCTCACTTTCTTACTTTTTGTTTGTAGATACTTTTAGGCCAACTCTGACGCTCTCGAAGGCTGTTTTCTGGAGAGGAGGGCTGGAGGGGGAAGAGTGAGCCAGGTGGGCAGGAGGGCAGTCGCCTCTGTGAGGTCGACCCCTTCCCATTGCCAGGAGATTCATTTTCCGACAATTCTTCTTTTTTTCCTCTCTACTGCCCAGGTCATCTTCAAATGTGATTTCAAACCATAAGGTATAAGTATTTTGAACTTTCATTTGAAAACAATCCCAAACGGACAGGAAGACTAGTGAATATTTATAAAGAACAGCAAATACCCTTTACCCAGCTTCGCCTGTGGTGAGCATCGTACCCTGTTTGCTGTCTCTCTTGTCCGCTGCTCTCTTCCTAGACGTGTGCTCGCACACACAGACTTTGTTCCCTGGGCGTTTGTGAGGCCTCGTCCCCGTCGTGCCCTGTCACCCTAAATCCTCCAGTGTGTGTTATCTGGGCACAAGGATAGTTATTCTCTCACACAACCACAATGTGCTTGTCAACTTTAGTATATTTAACATCAGTATAATACTTCCATCTGCCGTCCATGTTCCAGCTTTGTTGACTGACCAAATAATATCCCTCACATTTCCCCTTCCACACAGGGTCCAGTCTAAAAGAGCATTTATGTGGAATGACTGTTTAGTCTCCAGAATGCATATTTTTTTTAAAACATTGAGCCCTTTTAAGCACTAAAAGGTTAACTTTATTGCTCTAAATAACAGAAGCAAACTGGCTTGATCTACTTATGATCCTTGAGGCTGGAATGAAAAAGAAAATGTTCGTCTCAGAATGGCTTACTCATTGGGGTGCCACTCGGAGGAAAGGTTCGGTTCTCTCCCCGAGGGGCTCTGTGCCAGTGCTTCTGTCCCCATTGCTGCCTCGCAGATAAGCATCCCTCCCTTCCGCCCCTTTAATTCGATAAGTGTGTGGGCATCGACAGAGTGAAGTTCTGGGGAAGCCTTTCCGTGTACAGATGGGAAATGTATCTTTTTGGGGATTCAAATTGAATCTGCACTTTTTCAAGCTTAGGTTTGTTCAGATAAATGCAACAGATTTTTTTGTACAAGAAAAATTCTGTCAATATCTTTAAGTGCCTCTCAGGGATCTGGGATAGTAAACAAATTACTGAGAAAGGAAACAAAACAAAAACCCAAGCCTCTCCCAGTGACTTGAACAAAGAAGTAGAAAATCACCTTAAGATGTGAGGTCCCTCTTTTCATGAGTGATGGGTGGCCATTTCCTCTGATCTTTCTCACAGACCCCTGTGGGAGGAGCCAGCAGCTTTTTAGGGTCATGGTTTTATGAATTGCACGAAAGGAGAGGGGTGTGTGTGTAGATGGAGGGAAGAGCGGCAGTGACTTCTGTCTCGGGCTTCAGAGGCCGGTTTGCGTACGGGTTTGGTCCAGTCCAGAGTGGGGGGCGGAGTGTGAAGAGGCGGCTGGGGACAGCACGGGAAGGGCTGGGCTCTGGGAAGCAGAGTGAATGGGCAGATGGCACATGGTGGAGGGCAGGCAGAGAGGGGGTCTTCCTTTCCGGTCCTTCAAGGTGTAAGTGTCCCTAGAAGCTGTCGTTGGTTAATTATTTGTAAGAGAGTAGGGCAGCCGTACAGCCCAAGCGTGCGAGTGAACACACGCACAAACGGCCATGGAAAGGGCGCTGTTGGGCTTCTGTTCGGGGGTGTCGAGTGTGTGGTTGAATACTGCAGTTGGAAATGTGCTTCTGAGAATCAAGAAAAAGAGAAAGATCGGGCAAACTGGTGTTTAAATCTTGGATCAAGATGGGGGTAGAATGAGAAAAAAGGAAAGTTCTGGAACCTCAAGTCTAAGCGAATGCACAGTGAAAACTGTAAGCCTGGGTGAAGAGGGAGTCCCATTACTGTGAGTCCCAGTGAGTGGCAGAGGTGGGGGAGGGCTGGAGGGCTCTGGAGGGGCTGTTCCTGCCTTCTAGTGTGGAAGCCCCCTTCTTTCGTGAAGGAGGGCCAGCTCTGGTGCTCCTGTGAGCTGTAGTGTGTGTGCACGTGTGCGTGTGTGTGTAGGAGGGCCCTGGGAAATGGCCACAGAGAAAGTCGGGGTGTTGTGAGGCTCCTCACCTCCATCTCAGAGGCTTGCAGGCTGTTTTGAGGGGGGAACACCTGCATCTGCTTCTCCTGCTGCTTCTCAGCCAACAGCCCTAAGCAGCCGCCACCTGTGGTGGAAGTTAGCCCGACACCCAGTGAGTTAAGCAAGTGAGGTGTGACAGTAGTGACTTCCACTGATTGTTTTATAGGCTTTGTAAGGAGTAGGGGTCAGGAACACAGCCCAAGTTTTCCCAGTATGTGATATCAGTGGGGTTAAAGATTAAACTTCAGTGGTCTTGGCGAACATTGAAGACTCAGATACCATATAGCTGGTGATATTTGATGGTCCGTCTGTCAGAGGGAACTAGGGAGCTAATGTGTGTATGTGAGAGGGAACTGGGAGTTAAGGACGAATAAACTCTTCCTGTCACATCATACGAGAGCCGACAGCACCCACCCACCTCCCGACTGGTCCCTGTAGGTCTTGATGTTAATGACCCAGGAAGGAGGTGAGGGTGTGGCTCCTTCCGAGGCAGGTCCTGTGGGCCTTTGTCAGCCTGACGAGTCTCCCTGCTGTGACTCACAGGGTGATGGCAATGGGAGGCTGCCTGAGTTTCCCGAAATGTAGTCTGATATTAGATAGTCATGGTGGTTGTTTTTGACCTTATTCAGAATTTTTGTGGAACAAATCAATAGTGCATATACCAGAAAATGAAAGTTAAGTTATATTATTTGATCAACACATAAATGTAAATTATACTCACATACATATATATTCGATATGTGAAAGCTGACCAATTTCATAAGATGCAAATTAGGCCTATTGCATTTCTACTCACCAAACAATAAGGTTACACAGTACAGTTCCAGTAAGATCTATGGTGAATGAAAACCTTGATATTCGGATACTCAGTGAAATAACCCGCAGAGCAGTGAAGTCAGGGGGAGCCACCCGGCTGCTATGGGCAGGTGGCCTGTTGCTCTGTGAGGGACGTTACTGTTCAGGTTAAGGATGACACGGTCAGGCGTGGGAAAGCTCTCAGAGGCAGCGGTGCCTGAGTGAGTTTGAGAGTCCATTTCCTGCCCCTGAGTCTGGGGATGTGGGGAAATACCCTTCTGCTGGGAACACATCTACAGGGGCTGGAGGTTGGTGAACTGTGAGCAGCCCAGTGTTGCTGTGAATCAGAACTCAGCGGCAGGCAGACCTTGGAGAGCCCTGGGCGCCACCCTGAGAAATGTGGGAGAGGATCTGCTGGAGTCTGGAAGCAGGATGCGGTGTCGGTCTCCAGGAGGCCTGCGGGGCTCGAGAGCAAGGTCAAGCAGAGCACGGAGCATTGTGGCTCCGCTGGCCCCAGATCCATCTTTCCGGCCCGGACCTCCCCATGGTTTATCACGTAAGCAGGAGAGAGGAGGTGAAGGGGTTTAGACAATCCCAGGGTGCAGGCACCGTGATACCATTTCCAGTTCTGCATTGAAGAAGGAATGATGGGGCCAAAGGGGAGAGGACAGGTTCAGGTGACCGTTCAGTGAGGTTTGGCTATGACTTGGAGGATGTCAGGGATGACTCCCCAAATCTCTGCCCGGTGTCACGTGGAGAGGTGAGCAAAGAAGTAGGCCTTGGCAGTGACACTTGCCTCAGACGTCTAGGTGGACATTGAGTGCCTTGAGACAACTGTCAGGCACTTCAGCCTGGAACTTGGGTGAGGTCTGGGCTGCACAGATGGATTTGGGGGTGACTGGTACTGCCTTATTGCTTTCTAGCTCAACATGTATGTACCCAGAACACCAACACAGCTTTCTGGTAGATTCTATGAGTGGATATTAGGTATTAGCAGAATAGCAGAAGCCAACTCTATCTTGTCTATCAAGGCCAAAGGAATCTGCATTTTTATTCCTTAGGGCAAAACCAGGGCTGTAAGGAGGGATTTGGGGTGGGAAAAAGGGACAATTCACTCACTTAGGAACACATCAACCAGAAGTGGTGCTGTTGGGCCCTGGGTGAAGTGGCTCGGTTGGTTGGAGCATTGTCCCATAACCAGAAGGTTGCAGGTTCAATTCTTGGTCAGGGCACATGCTTAGGTTGTGGGTTTGATCCCTAGTCCAGGTGTGTGTGGGAGGCAACCAATCAGTGTTTCTCTCTCCCCCTTATTCCTTCCCTTCCTTTTTCTCTAAAAAGGTGATGAAAAATGCGGGTGAGGATACATACGTACATACATACATACCTACATGCCTACATGCATACATACATAATGGTGCTGTGGGGTGGCAGCTAAAATTGTGCTTGCAGCCCTTGCCACGCGGGGATGAGCCTTCAATGTAAATACATTGAATACAATGTAAATACAAAGAGTGACTTAGGCTCAAAATTGACCTGATTTGTGGGCAAGGAACATCCATGGCTGTGGAAGTTCCATGGTAATGTCCATGGTTCTGATGTAATACCCAGGTGTGGAATGGGAGCTGGACGTCCACTTGTAGTGTTGTAGGTCATTGTACCCGCGGTGCCGCCAGGGCTCACAGGACGCCTGTCCTTGGGAATGAGCAGGCGGAGAGGAAAGGGGGGGGGCTGCCGCATGAAGCCGCATCCCGAGTCCGAACCAGCTCCCGGAAGCTGGGCCTCGGAGTGGTCGCTGCCGTAGCCGGGTGGGGCGGTTCCAGGCTGGAGGAGGGTGCCGGGAACAGAGGCCTTGAGATGATCGTTGAGTGAGTTGGGGGCGGGGACGGGAGCTGGCCCTGTCGGGTAGATGTGGGGAGGAAGGGCCCCGGCAGAAGCTGGGTGTGCCCTGTGGGTCTGCCTGGAGTGAGGTGAGAGCTTCTGGGGGCGGGAGGTAGCTGAGGGTGATGGGGCAGGGGTCTTGGGTTAGGGACAGAAAATGTGGGACAGCTTTGCTTTCTTTTTGGGGAGGAAAAGAAAAGAAAACCCATTGACCTTAGGATTCTTGCGTGTGGCTAAAGAAGTGATAAAATGGCCCCAGGGAAGAGACCTTTGAGACGCCTGGATTGACTGTAGCGTGACGGTGAGGAGCTGTTCATGTTTAAAGGCACCTGAGCAGTGTAGCTGGGTTTGCCCGGGCTGGGGGACAGGAAGATGTGGGCCTGGGGACAGGTGACATAAATCCAGCCATTTTTATGGAAGAGGAGGAAGAAAGAAAAGAGCCCCGCCCCCAATAATGGAAAAAATAAGAGTCCAGAAAATGAAAGGAATGGCCACAATTCAGTGTTAGGTGTGCCAGAAACCCTGGGTTTGAACATAGATTCGTCTCTTTCCATCTGTGCTCCCGGGCAGGCATTGGCCTCTCAGTTTTCTCTTCCTTCATTTTGAAACAGGGCCTCCCTCACGCACGTTCTCTGTGGGGTGACTGAGCAGGTGAACTGACCCTCCTCGGTGATGTGGAGGGGCAGCGGGAAAGACCCAACAGGACACTCGGGAGTGGGACGCCCACAGGGAGTGGCCGCATGCTCATCGGGTGCCCAGGGAGGGTCGGAGCGCTCTCCCCCTGCAGTCCCCGGGCTGGAGGAGGAGACCCAGAGCACGAGGAGGCACTTGGCTTACCCTCTCCTCGCCTCTGTTCCGGCGTTTACTGTGGTCAACAGGCAGCGAGGATCCGTGGCGCTTGTTCTGAATCCACCCGAGTCTGCGGGTGACGGGCCTTCCTCCCATCTTCCCTGGCGAGGTGCAGCTATTAATTACACTAAGTGACAAAGATTCTCCTTGTTGCTGGATGGACACAAGGATGAATCTTTGTTACTGACTGCAAATAATAGAGTCTGGTGGGGATCCTGAGTCCGGCCCGAACCTCGTGCCCTGGGCCGTGCGACTGGGGGACATGCCTCCTCCTCCTCCACGGGCCCAGAGGCTTCCAGGCAGACGAGTGGGCACGACTTGGGCAGCTTCCTCCCGTGAAAGCACAGCCTCTGTCCTTGTTTCTTTCTTCGGCTCTGGCATTAGGACAGCCTGTCCCTTTACATTAGCTCAGTTCTGCAGGGAAACGGCCATTGAGAAGGAAATGCTCTGAAAACCCAGGCACGAGCCCACCTTTCAAGGCACAGCCGAATGATTGCTTTCTTATTGTGCTACACGGGGCTGGAAAAATCATTCCTTCTGGTACATAGTTTTCTTTTTTGCTTTGTGTTTTCGTTCTGCTTAAAACACACATATGTGCCAGAAATGAAAACATTTTTGGAGGGTACGTTTCAGGGACTCCTAAAAATAGGGCCTGTTGCCAATATACGATTCCTCAATATGCAGATGGCTGGGAAGGAGCCCAATGAAAAGCACATGCTATTCAAGTTCTCTTTAGAGAAACAAGAGCTGGAAGGTCTGACTCTCGCCCCAAAGCTCTTTAAATCAGTCGTTTCCATGATAAATTTTACCCTGAGCCCTCAGACATCATTCTGTGCGTATTTTATGTCGATCTCTTTATCAGACCTGGGAAAAAAGCTATTAAGAATAATTTACTCTCCAAACGGAAAAATGTGAGTCGACATGAAGTTTCAAATAATCATCGAGACTAAAAAAGGTGTAAAATCCCCAAATATCTGAGCCACAAGTGGCTGCCTTACAGACCCGGCGACGAATCCATGAGGACAAGAAATGCAAGTATGTTAACATAAAAACCTTTTCATTTCTTGCCTTCTGTTGTCTACAATCAGGAATTACCTGAACTCCTTTCTGGAAGAAAGAAAAATGTCGCACCGTAATTAAGTTCAAAGAAATCAGCGATGACAGGGATTTGCTTGGGACTCTGTGGTGTCACTCAATGGAAACGAGAGCCCCGCAGATAATTTAGAAGAATTATCATTTGTCATGAAAAATCCCACTGGCGAGCTAATCTCTCAGATGCCTTGTTTTATTTTGTAAAAAAATATTTTTGACTAAGAACGAGTCAATACTAACAATTATTACCTGTCCTCTTGTCAAGACTCACAGACCTGCGTGGTGTCCCCTCCGGGGCAGGCTCTCGTGGGGCTGAGTCGTCCGTCCCTTGCAGCCCTCCTCTGCCTCGGCAGGGTGGTACCGGCCCCTGAAATACGGCAGGAGGTCTAGACCTTTACCCTTGGAATTATCTTGCTTTCCCAGCTCCGGTTAAATTTTGCCTTTCATATCTTCATATTTCCATGACAGAGCGTGGAAAAGAAACTTAGAAAAGGTTTCACCTTTGCTGTTAAAAAGTTATGACCTTTGCTCACATTTGCCAGCAAAAGTGCCTTATAGCACCAATTAACATGAATTATTAACTCCCAGATTAATAATTTATTAGGAAGCCGAACGGCCCTAAGCCCTGCCAGACCATGCTATTGAGAGAAAAAGGAAGAAAACAACAGAGCTCTGATTAGAACAGGTCGTTGACAATGTTGGGACTGAGTTGTGGCATCTAGATAGGCCCTCTGAAGGATTTAAAAATTTCCCCTCTAATGCCAGGGTGCCTACAAAGTCCGACAATTTAGCTAGTAATTAACCAAGAACTCGTGTAGATGTTTTTAAAAGTAGGTTTTTTATTTAGCAAACTCTCGTGTGCCTCTTCCTTCATCAGCTTCTATTCAGAGCACACACGCACTGCTTCCTCCCATCCTCCCGCCAGCCAGCCCAGTTCAGTGCTCACGGGTGTCAGAAGCAGTGCCCATGGTCACACGGGTAGGTGGTAGCTGGGTGTGCTCGCTTTCCAGGGCAGTCGGGACAAAACACCAGACACTGGGTGGCTTAAATAGCAGAACTTTATTGTCTGACAGCCTGGAGGCCAGAAGTCCAAGGTCAAGGTGTGGGCAGGGCTGGTTCCTTCCCGGGGCTGGGAGGGAGAGCCTGTTCCAGGCCTCTCCAGAGCTGCTGGTGGTTTTCCGGCAGTCTTGGGTGTTCCTTCGCTTGTGAAATCACCGCCCCCACATCTGCCCTCATTTTCACTTGGAGTTTTCTCTCACTGTGTGTTTGTGTCTGAATTTCCCCTTTTTAAAAGGACACCAGGCCTGTGGTGGCAATGTCCACCCTAATGCACCCACTTTAATTGGTTGCTTTTGTAGAGACCTGAGCTGCAAATAACATCCCATTCTGAAGTGCTGGGGAGGTGAGGACCCTGACATAGGCATTTTGGGAGGTGGGGGAGTGGACCCCGTGGCGCTGGTGGAGCAGAGTCCCAGCCCAGGAAGGCTGGCCCGGGTCTGTGTGTGCTCTCAGACGCTCTGCGAGGCTGCCTCCCGTCTGCTGGTCTTTTCGAATACTGAGAGCTCATCAAGGCAAGTTAGAATTAGAGCACCTTATTGATTCGTATCTGGGAATTGTCCTCAGTACAGGTGCTCTTGGTGACAAGGTCTTCTTGAGCTCAGGCAGAGGTCTGGTTAATTTAGGGGATCAGACTGGCTTATAGCTCACGGCTGCCTGATCCCTGTTAAGCTCCATCTCAGAGCTTTTTCAGCTCTTTCTGTTGGACTCTGCAGCACCTATTTTCTTAAACACACATTTTAAAGGCATTTTAGGAGGGAGAGGCCTAATTACTTCCTTTTTTCCTTTCCAAATTTCTGCTCTTGGAGCCGTGATTAGGTCATATAGCACCTCAGCTACCGTGCAAAGCTACCTGACCTCAGCAGCTCTTGGAGTGGAAAGAGAGAAGCCCAAAGGCCCCCCAGTTCCGACTCTTTGATCTTTAGACTTGAAATTCATGTTCTTAAAGGAGGAAGAAGAAAAGGAAAAAAAAGAGGGAAAAGGAGACTCAAGAGAAGTAAAAGTACAGAAAATCCTTTTACAAATCAAAGTGGCTGTAGGGTTGGGGGCTCAGGAAGTCACGCTTCGCTTTGTCAAATGCACGTTTTCAAAGGAGACGCACGTGGTCACGGCGATGACGAGACTCAGGGTGGAGGCTGTCAGACCCCAGCTCTTACCAGCCCGTTTCCCTCGCCGTCGGGGAGACTCACTGTGAAGATGGGATTCCCAAGACCGCACGCTGCGCTTGGCCCCCAGACTCAGCGTTACTGGGATTTGCCCTGCTCATTCTCTGCGTCTCCCGGTGGGTGCAGACTCAGTCGAGTTTCAGGGCAGCGTCTGTGCCGGACTACTTCCCCGTGTGTCTCTTCTGAAGCAGAGGATGTGATAACCAGGCAACAGGATGCCAGGTGAGTGTAGGAATTTGTTCCTCCTCTGCTTGAATAATCGTCTGCCCCTTCCAGTGTGTTTGGAAATTTGCCCTGTTCTGAAGGCGAAAGGCATGGAGTCGTTTCTAAATTGGGTCTGAATGAGGAGAGGTCGTCTCGGAGGGCCAGCCCAGACGGAAGCGAAGCTCAGGCCAGGGCTCCGTGCTGCTGGGTTCCTCCTGGAGGGGCGTGGATGTCTGAGTCTTGCCCTGAAATGACTGTCCTGGAAGTGTGATCGGGCTCCTACTTCCCTCCTTCCTCAAGGTGGCTCCTCCCTGGGAGCCCCACCCAGGGCTAATTCACAGGGAATCTAGCAGGTAGATTGCAAAACGTGGCCACAGCCCTGTACTTTTCCCTGTACTCACGCTTACCACCATGTGACTTTGCACCTCTGCCTCCGAATCCGGGCTGCCCCGGACTCGCTTTAGCTGACAGAGCGCTGCTGGCGTGCCATTTCTGAGCCTAGCACAAGGTCATAGGCAAGGCTGTTCTTTCTCGGAGCCCTGTGAATGAGCCCAGCGTGGCCTGCTGGAGGAGGTGCAGCCACGGGGAACAGAGGGAGGAGGTCTCGGTAGAGGCCATCCCAAACCAGTCAGTCCCTGGCTGGGTCAGCAGCTTGGCATACGCCCTGGAGTGAGCGCGGGCAAAATCGAAGGGGCCATCCAGCCGAGCCCAGCCCAGATTGTCGACGTAAGGAATCAGGACCTAAATAAACGGCTGTTGTTTTAAGCCACTTAAGCTTTGGTGTGGTTCTTCCACAGTCAGAGCAAAAGGGCTGTCCTCCTTGTGATGGGAGTTGAGAGATGAAGTAGTTTTCCCCTTTATTTTGGATGGGATGTCCTGCACAACCCTGGCCATTGGACGCCTCAAATTTTACTGACAGTGAGTCCCTGAGTCTCCATAGAGTTTCTTCTCACCCTCTGGAGCACACGTGTCTCACGAAAGGCCCCCGAGCTACTTCTTGCTTATCTGGCCTAACTCGCGTGACGCTCTCAGGGTGATGTGCCACAGAACGCCTGTGTGGCCCGTCTCTTTGCAGAAGAGTTACCATAGTCCCGGAACACAACTGTAAGGAGTATCTTTGTCCTTTCAGCTTGGACCCAGCGGTTTCTGATTTTGTTTTCTGATGGAGTTAGGAATGCCTTCCCCAAATCGAAGGCTGCATGGTGTGTAGCTGAGACTTTTACTGCCCCCCCTGCCCCTATTTGGCCCCCTGTCAATTACAGCACGTCTGCCGTGGCAGTGACAGTTGCCACAAATGTTTACTTGGGTTTGGGGAGGCTGTTGTCCGCCTTCAGCACCCAGCTGGTTTCCACAGGGGCTCGGCTGAAATGGGGAGTTAAAGTGAATTAAAATGAGATGTGATGGGACCACTACCCCGGCATCTTTTGAATCCCTGATGGCGGCACTGAACTCTGCTCTCCTCCCTCGGATGTGATCTTTTCTTTGATTTTGTATCATTCTTGGGCAGGGGGGAGGGGCAGCCTCAGAAATCTCCACTTGGCCTTCTCCCCTGTGGTACTTCCTGTGCCCAGGCCGAGGACTCAGCACAAGCTGTGTGTGTTCACTGCTAGTACGTCTGTCCGATTGCAGTTAAAGAACCAGTAAGCCGCTGCCAGGTGGGTCTGTAGAAATGGCAGACGCCCTCCGAGCCGGGTGCTGGTTGAGCTGCCGTTATTCCTGCTGCTTGGGTGCTCCCGCTGTAACCGAAGGGCATGATGGTGCTTTAGTCCCTCCGCCGTCAGTGCAAACCGAGACCCTGCGTGCAGCATTTCTGGTTACATTTGGTGATCCCCCTGCCCCAGTGCAGCTGAGTGAATGGCTGAGGCCCTTTTGGGAGAAGACCCGGGGAGCCGTCACCATGCTCACTTGCCATTGTGTCATGGGGTCTGTCCTGGGGACTCAGAGTCCTCTTCAGTCAACGGATTTCAGCCTGAAAACTGGCTCTGGATTGTGATGCCTCACGGAGACAACTGTCCTCAGTCCCCTGGTCATGCAACCTTGGTTCTCCCACTAGTAAAGATGAGCTAGTTCAGTCCTGGCCTTCATCACCACTCTGACAGCATCTGACTCTGTTGACCACCCCCTTGTACTCCTTTTCCCTGTGGTTCTGTTATTCCACACCCACACGAGGAGTCGTCACAGCAGAACATGACCAAGCAGGACATCCAGAGTCTCTTGGTAAACCCCAGGGGTCTTCTCGGGCCTTCCCCAGTCTAGTGAGTGTGACCCACCTCTGTGTGCCCAGAGAGCACCCATAACTGATTTTTATTGGATTTCCTCCCATCTGACTTCCACACGGCATGCACATGCTCCGTGACATGAGTCCTTGTCGCTGAGGCTTTCAGAGTTTAGCACGGTGCCTGTTCATGGCAGATGCTGGGGAACCCTTTGTCCAGTGAATGTACGAGTGAATGGGTGGAGTCAAGTTCAACTCTGAAAAGGGCTGGTAGAGGGTTTGAGTCCTGGCATCGAGGTCTGTATGCGGGCAGTTGGTGTCCACACGTCCCCCTGGCTGGGCTTGTTATGGGGGTGCCTTTTCTGAAGCCTGTGCCCCCGCCCCAGCTTGGCCCTGACAGTCCTGAAGGTGCCTGGAGCGCAGCTCCTGACAAAGTACGGGGCTTCTGCCGGTGGTGCCGTGGGCCTTCTGTGGTTGGGGCGGGGCCAGGGCAGAAAGCAGTGTGGTCCACCGGGGATGGTGAGAAAGCTGGTATCGCTGTAAGTCACCTTGTACCCCAGGCCTGTTTTCGTTAGAACCAGGGACACTTTACTGCAGCTGTGTAATGGCTTGGACAGAGTGCCCTCCACATTTATATGTTGACGTCCTAACCCCCAGGACAGCAGAATGTGACCTTATTTGGAGATAGGGTCTTTCCAGAGGAAATCAAGTTAAAACAATGTCGTTAGGGTGGGCCCTGTCCAGTATGGCCGGTGTCCTCATTAACAGGGGGCTTTGGGGTGTACAGACAGAGGTGCGTGGAGGGAACACGCACAGATGTGAAGACACGGAGAAGACGGCCCGCGACCAGGAGAAACGCTGCAAACAGGTCTTCCCCTCACAGTCCTTGGAAGGAACCGATGCTGCCAGCAAACTTGACTTTGGACTTTGGGCCTCCAGAACAGTGGGGCAAGGCCGTGGTCTTCTTTTGGTGGCTGTACCAAACGAATACAAGTCAGAAACATGAACGTGTGCCTTCACCTCCAGAAGCTGTGCTGAGGGGTCCCCATCCCAAGCCCAGTGGGAAGGGATGCCTCTGTCCCCTTCCTGTGTGTGTCTGAGGTTTAGGACTGAAGAGCCTGCTTCGTTGTCAGTGCTTTTAGCACCAAGGCCGTAGAGGAAAACGCGAAAACGCAGCCCCCACCCAGGTGTGGGGAGGTGGAGGAAGGTCGGCGAAGGGCGGCCGGTTACAATGCCGACTTTCTGAGAAGAGGAATTAAAGGTACATAATCTCATTTTCTCCACAGACAAGTAATGATTACAGGGCCCCAAATTCTGGAAAGTAAGATGCCTTGGCAAATGTCTACAAAGATAAACAAAGTTAAAGAGCAGATTATAAATGGAGCCTGTGTGTGGGGCCCATGACTCAGTGACACAGGTTGTGTCTGTCACTCTAACTAGATTCCCCCAGACCTGTCCTCCCCAACTGTAGGACTTCCTCTGCTTCCCAGAATCACCCTACCTCGTAGGCTCTGAGAGGCCGAGCCGAGGAAAGGCAACGGAGAGATTTTCTCACCTTATTTCTGCCACACCTTGGAAGGACGTATCTTAATGAAGGCGAGCTTCCAGAGTGCGTGCTTCAGTGTCTCCAGGTGGTGATTTGCCCCTCTGTGCAGAACGATTCCATTCATGTACTGAAGCCCTCTATCCGTGCCTGGAGCGGACCCAACCTGGGAATTGTGGCCCCGAGGAGATTTCCAGTGCTGCGGTCCTGCCAGGACCCTGGTTTGAAGAGTCCTGTTCAAAATGGGACAGGGAGTTTGTTTTCATTCAGGAAAGCCCCAGCTCACCCCCTTAGGTAGATAGCAGCACTGTTGTGGTTAGGGCTAGTGATGGGTGATCATCCCGGGAAATACTAAACTATAAATGCTTAAATTGGGAGGCTTGACGTGTCTCCCCCGAAGGTATCTTCCTGGGTGCAACTGTGGGGGCTGTGGGGTGGGGCAGGGAGAAAGATGGGGGTGAGGTCCAAGTGCACACGTTCGGGTAGAGTGGAAGCGTCTGTGCTGCAGTCGGTTTGCAGCAGATGAGGGTGATGGGGAAAGCAGGGCCCAGCTTGCAGACAGAATGGGTGACGCTGCCTGCCAGTGGCCCCAGGAGAAGGGAGGGTAAGACCGCAAGTAAGGGCGGCCCCAAAGGGAAGGGACCAGGCCGGGAGCCCTGTAGCGCATTTCCGAATCTCTGGGTTCGGGCTCACCTGTGCAGGCGATGCTATGAAGAGGCCTGAGAAAGGGGAACTTCCTCTCCTGGCCCCTGAGAACGTGGAAGCCAGTCTCTCCTTACACGTTTAGGATGATAAAGTACATATTCCTGGACCATGTGACACTTGGGAAGGGACGAGAAGAGAGGGTCACATATACTTCCTGCCTCGTGGGAGGCTCCCTACAGGAGTCCGTCTGTGTTTGTAAGGTTGGGGTCAGAGCTGTTGTCGGTGGGGCGGCCTGGCGTCCCCCGTGACTCCGGGCTGCGGGCGAAGCACCTGCAGAAGCAGCACTCCGCTCGGCTGAAACGACGCTTCAGCCCGTCTCCCAGGTTGTCTGTGCGCGCGCCAGGGTCTTGGGAAAGTCGCCCAGCCTCTGTGCGTCTCACCTTCCTCCGCCGTGAAAAGGAAGTGATGGTATTCACTTGTCTCCCAGCACAAGGGTCAACATCAGACTTTGAAATGTTCATTTAAAGGTGATTTTTAAAAGTTAATTTAGAGTTATAGAAGCATGGAAGATAGGAGGGAGGGAAGGGGAAAAGTATGGAAAGGAGGAGGAAGGAATCCTCGTCCGTCTGGACTTTTATAACGAAGAGACTGGAAACTAGGTGGCTCATAAACAGCGAACACTTCCCACCATGCTGGAGGCCGGGGAGGCCAAGGTGGCGGCACTGGCACGTCCGGGGTCTGCTGAGAACCCTTCCACACAGCTGTCTTCTCTCTGTAACCTCCCATGGTGGCAGGGGCAGGCCGGCTCGGAGGGGTCCCTCTGATCAGGCACCAGTCTGGCTCATGAAGGCCCCTCCTTGCGACCTAGTCACCTCCAAAGGCCCCAGCTCCTGATACCATCGCATTGGGGGGTAGGATTTCAACACGCACATTTTGGGGAGATACAAACATCCAGACTCGAAGGCAGGTAGGCAGGCAGGAAGGCGATAGTCACCTGGATCTCATCTTTGTTGTACAATTTCTGAATTAATTCAGTGGAAATTGAGTGCTCACAGGCAAATACAGGTAGAAACTCTCAAAATCTGCTTTTCGAATACTTAAGCTGGAAAATTGTTGAGCAGCGCAGACACCAAACTTATATCCTGTGTGACAAACCCTGAGTCCCAGTCTCTGGAAAAATAACCTCTTTATTGTCCTGACTCCAGCTGCGGCCGCCCTTGTGTACACCGGACTCTCTCCAGAACCGCAGAACTGCAGAACCGTGCGGTGCGCCTCAGCCAGCGGTCCAGCCACAGAGCCATCACGGCGCTTCGGAGCAGATCCGCAGTGAGAGGCTATCTCTGAAAGACTGAGATAAACATCAAATTAATCAGCCAATGCTCTGGGGGAAATGGCCACTAATTTCAAATTTTTCATCTCTGGAAAATCAATTATTATTATGTTTATTGATGTTGTATTTGTCACTATTTTCAACCGTTTCCCCTGATGACATGGGTTAAAGTCAGAACATTGTTAGAAAAGAGATTAGACATGTTCGATTCTGTTTCCAGACTTCCCATCGCCCAGCTCCCCGGAGTTGGGGAGAGAAGTCAACTGCGTCGGGCAGAGGCTGAGCTTGCTTTTCTTTGTCCTTCTTGTGGTGATCCCTTTTGCTTCTAGATGATTTAAAATCTTCAGTTAAATGCCACTTAATGTTTCTTACTCCCTGGGATGGATTTTGGAAACGTGCTTTTACGAAGTCAACACTCCCTTTCCCGTCACATTGGCTGGGTTTGGAGTTTGCTTCCTCACCCCTCAAAGATTCTGAGGTCTCTCCCTCTGTGCGTGTGTGCGCACATGCGTGCGTGTGTGGGGCTCCCCGATGTCAGCTGCCCAGGAAGAGGCCTCCTGATGCTGTGCTCAATTCTGAGAAATGTCCCCAACCTGCGTGGGAGCCAGTGAAGGCCAGCCTGTGCCCACCGCTCCCGGACGAATGGCACCTGGGCATTTTGGAGCTGTCCCTGGCTCAGAGCTGTCCTGGCAGCGAGCAGGACAGGTTCATCGGCAGAATGACCGTGTGCGGTCTGTCAGACATGTGTGCGGGCTGTAGACATGTGTGCGGGCAACACTACAGTCAGGAATAGGGCCCATGCGAGCCACAGAGGGATGATCCTAGAGTCACAGTCCTTGTTCCATCATGTTCCACGAGCTGGGAAAATCGGCAGCAAAAGACATGTATGTACATGTATCTCGTGATATGTACCCGGCGTTGTGCACAGCATGCTGGGAAAGCAAAGAGGAAGTGGGTGCAGACCGCCTTCGATGAGGACACAGTGAAGTGGGTAGGTGCCACCGTTACATTTCAGGTCTATGCGTATGCACATGTTAATGTGCCCAAAGCAACACGTAAGGGGGTGATCTCCAAATAAAGCTGTCTGGTAACGAACGCCTTTATAACCCCGTGTTGGCTTCAGGTACCCAAACTAATACTGCTGGTGGTAACAGATTTCAATAACACGGAAGCTTATGAAGTAACAAAAGAAGAATAAAAGCCCCCTCCTCCAGCTCCCCAGGGGCAGCCGCGGGTGAACGTTCTGGCACCTGTTCTCCCCAGACTTCCGTTTGCCCACGGAACGTAACAACAAGGGGCGTGTGTGGTGGATCTTGTCCCCGGCCACCACCTTCTGACCAAGGATTGGGCACGTCTTCCAGTGCGTGAGACAGTCCGCATTTTGGGTTCTTTCTTCCCTGCTCAGCTGAAGAGAGAGGGTCGCCGCTCGTGGCTGACCTCACCTGCAGCTAATTCACTCTCAAACCGTTAAGGCTGGGCCCTCTTTAGGACCCAGAATTCACAGGACTTGGCGACTGCTTGGATATAGGGGCAAAGAAGAGTAAAAGATGGTTAGGAGATTTCAAACCCAGATTAATGGTGCCTTTGGTGACTTTAACTGAGATGCCCCGGGAAAGGGGTCAGAGTGTTTTGCATGTGTGGAAGGTGGGGGGTGGGGTGGAGGGGAGGAAATGTATTTACATTTTTGAAAAGCAAGAGGGAGCGCATGCATCGGAAACTGGAAATTCTGCACCGAATCTCTGCCCGAGTTCTGTCAGACGCGTCCTGCGTGGGTGGCAGTCGGCTCTGTGAAAGAAGGACTTCCCCCAGAAAAGCTGCGGAGAACAGCCCGTGAGGCCCCCGGGTGGGTGAGCAGCAGCACGTGGCGGGGGGGGGATCGGGGGGTGGGGGCACGCTGCAGGAAGGTGCGCTGCAGGAAGGTGCGCTGTGGGCCGCTCCAGGCCTGACCATACCGGACAGCGCGGAGACGGGGCTGTCGGATCTGCCGACAGAACGTGGCCGGTGCCCGTTTGGGGTGTGCTCCCGGGGCAGGGTCACTGCCGTCCCCTCCTGTGTGGCTCTCCAGGCTTCTCATTCCAAATGTAGAACTAAATTTTGTTAGACATGATGATGGCCATCTCATCCCTTTCTGTTGAAAGAATTTCCCTGGTGATTGCGTTTGTGTTGGGCTTTCGGTCTCACCGCCCTTAGGTTGTTTACAGCAAGGAGAACTGGAATGAACTGAATCCCCCCCAGTTGGTGGGTTGCTTAGTTAAATGTGGTCGGGGTTATCATACGGTCGGTGCTACAACTTCCCTTTTTGTAGACAAGCAGTAACATGCGATACATCGAAATGGCCAATCATTTGTTCAGATGTACCCTGTGACACCGACTGTGTCCCGTAACTGGGAACTGACAGCCTTGCAGGGTAGAGAAAGCCACCTTCTCCCCGCCACCCCCAAACTGTAGTGTTAGGAGAAAAGAAAGCTTGGGTCTCCTGACTTTGCTCAGGTGGAGGTGGCAAGCTCAGTGATCAGGTGTGGGAATTCTCCAGGTGGGGCTGACACCTGGGTGGAAGGCGAGAGGGAGGCCACACCTGGCTCAGCCCACAGAGCCCCTCACTGGCGAGGCGGCCGTGCGTCTGGGCTGGATGACCATGCTGGCAGCCAGCAGGCAGCCCTCTAGGGAACTGGCAATATTATAAAAGGCTGAAACCATAAAAAGAATTAAGGATCTATTTTTCCCTGAGATTCTGAAACCATTTTAAGATGTTTACCAGTTAATGACACTTAGAGGATGTGTTTTTAAAGGGTTGTCAGGTTTATAAATACAATTTTCCACTTGGTAGTAAATGTTAGTGAAATTCACTTGCTGTGTTCAAAAGGTGTTTCTTAGATATTCTGTTACTACGGGATGCTGGTTTGTGATTGTATATTTGAATCACAGGCTGTTAAAATGGGAGGGGACATTAGGAACTAATCCAGTTTTTAAGAGGAAACTGAAGCTCCTGGAGGTGAGAGGTCACACAGCCAGGGGCCAAAATTCAGCTCTTTTTTGACTCTCAGTCCAGGGCTCTTTCCAAAGCACCCCGACGCCTCTCCCATTGACGCAGTGGGTCCCCGTGCAGGCCTGGGAGTATTTCCAGGGTGTTCAAATGTAGAAGCTGTGCAGGCGTGTGTGGTCCGTTGGACTTGCCGGACAGTATGCAGTGCTGTGTTTTAAGCTATTCTTTTCGGGGATGGGAAGACAAGCACCACATAGTTGCAGACAGATGCTGTGGACTAACTTCAGGCTATGTCTTACTTTGTTTAGAAGGAGCGTGCATGTCCTGGGGAAATGGAAGGGACTCGCAGGCCCCATGGCTCCCCCACCTCACGGCGAGTTTGCTCCTTTTCCTCCACCGGCAGGGACGGTCACCGCCCCCCTCCCCGTCAGCGGATGCCCCATGTCTGTGGGCAGTGTCATGAAGAGTGTCCAGGGGGACGTAGCGTTTGGGACGTCATGATGAAATGAAATCGCGTGATGGCTTAATGGGTGAATGAGCGGAATGGGGGTGGATCTCTGAATGAAGGAATCAGAGGCAGCTGGGGAAGCTTTCATAGCTGTTGTGACTTTTTAGAAGTTTAACCCGAATAATAATCATAAAAAGTTGTCAAAGTCGTGAACGTGGACACAAGGACCTACATGACACGCCTGGGCTGCCGGCCTGGCCCTCACCCCGACTCCCAGTTCTCGGTGTGACCCTTAACTGCCTCTGCTTTCTGTCCCTTTGGTGGTCCGGCCTGTGCCACCAAGCAGTGCACCCCTCTTCTTTTGGGGTCCCTCCCACCCAGGCTAGCTGGTATTTTTATTATTCCATCTCTCCTACCTCCAAGCCGCTTGGGTAGGAGCAGGACCTGTCCTGGGACCCAGGCAGCCCCTGACCTTGACCTCATTCTTGTGTGAGTCCATCCACATTCCTCTTGGCCAGCCTGGAGCGTATTAGGTTGGCCAATTCATCCATTTAGTGTTTTCCGTAAAATAAAAGACATTTTTTCATTTACACCAATAACTTTATTGATTTGGATATTTTGAGTATGTTGCCCATCTCCTGCCATTGGCTTCCAGGGGGAGAGGCCAGGGGGAGAGGCCGGGCTGCTGCTGAACATCTTCTAATGCATGAGACGGCCCCACAGCAGAGAATTATTTGGCCAAATGTCAATAGCACCAAGAAACTTTGCAAAGCACTTTTGACGTGTTTGATCAGTCCCAGCCCCTCCTTCGTACACTACACAAGTCTTCTCTTTGCATTTCAGTTGCATTTTTACCATTATTGAAATAATAAAGCATGATACACCAAACATGTTGCATATTTCAGTCCGTCTTCGATACTAAAATGGCTGCACAAAAGTTCACCAGTTTTGATATTTTTTAATGCATGCTGATATGACAGCTATCACAATACAGTCTAACAAAATTGTTTTGAATGAAGTTGAAAACGACTAAGCGCTACGAGAGTCATCGGACAGAGAAGAAAAACCGAACAGACTTCTCGGCCTGCCTGCCGCCTCGATCCTGCCGCCTCGATCCTGCCGCCTCGATCCTGCCGCCTCGATCCTGCCGCCTCGATCCTGCCGCCTCGATCCTGCCGCCTCGATCCTGCCGCGTGCCCGTGCGCTCTGCTCCATCCTCGCCCTGCATTCACTCCTCCTGGCGCCTCCGGGCTCCGAGACTGCCCAGGAAGCCCCTGTTCAGAAATGTTTACACAGTTCTAGTTGCAGTTAGAAGTAATGCATGGTCATTGAGAACATTTTGAAAATAAAGAACAAAGGAGAAAACAAAGACACATAAAGTCTCAACACCCAAAAAACCCATTGTCAACATTTTGGTTCAGTTCCCTCTTAGCCTTTACACTGGGAACCTCATTTGCACACTGGAAAGTGTGCGTGTCACTTGCCACTAGCGGCTCTCCCCTGGGCTGGTACCTGCCTCGCTGAGTCATGCCCCTCCCGGGTAGACAGTGGTCGTCTCCCTCGTTTGAGGACGCTCGTGAGCTGACACCTTTTCTGCAATCCAGATGACTTCCTCCGACGGGGAGGGAGAGTCCCCGTGCCAAGAGAGAGAACCATTTTTAAGGCTTTTGATTTGTGTTACTAAGTGACTCCCCTGAAGGTCAAGTCCGTTTCTGTGAGTCCATATGAGGTTCATAGGCAGGTGAGGCCGCCGTACCCCATCCTCCCTACACCTGCCAGGCAGCTACTTGCTGCATGAAAGGGTTATGAAAACGCTGAACTCGAAAGACTCTAGAATTAAGAAGCTAAAGTGTCCACGTCAGAACAGATTTATCTCCCCCTAAGTTCATTATTTGGGGGCAGTGATGCCGCCTGAAGATTGACAGCCCTCTGGGCTCCATTTGTCCTACAGCTGTACGTTGGTGACCGGCCAGCTTGGCAGTTAGTTGGCAATGTTTAATAAGATTGTCCTCCGTGATTGAAACAAATGACTCTCTTTTTGTCATCAGAAATGGAACCTTTACGCATTTGTTTTAGTAATACAGGATCTGACATCATTAATAATCTGGGCTGGCAACTCGCTCTTGTTGAATACAATAGACGAATGAAAAATTTAATTTTTTAGTAGATCATAAAAAATGTGCCAATAGATCAAAAATAATTTAGGTGGAGTAGCTCTGACGCCCGAGACATTTCATCGTCCCCACCTTCCGTGGGGCCCACGGGGAAGTGCCCGGAGCCTCTCTAAGCGCTGCGCTGTCCTGTCCAGAACTGCGTGTCCACTGCTGCTCGCTCTGCAGTTTCTCCCTCACAGCCTGTGCTGCACCGAGCCCGTCTGCGTGGGGACCCCCAGGGCGAGCTGCACGCCCCACCGTCACGCTTTTGTCCCTGCCGTACCTGGTGTGAGGAACACCCTCCCTTCTCTGGGGGTTGTCCGCGGAATTTCTTTCTTTCCAAGACCCCCTGGAAAACTCACTTTCTGGTTGGAGGTCTCTGATTGCGCCCTCAAACCTTGCACATACACCTTGGGCTGATAGCATTTCACTGTTCCTGGAGCACAGTTTGGCCTAGCTTCTCTGGGACCTGTCTCTACGCTGGGCATTGGCCGGATGGTCCACGGCAGGTCAGGGACCAGGAGGTGATTTTTTTTGCCTGTGCTCCCCACCACCCGGCAGAGCTCAAGCTCCCTAGAGTCATGGAAAGTGCATCTTCAGCTCCGACTTGTGCAGAGTGTGCTGGGGACAGTGTCCTGGATTTGCGCCTGTGCAAAGCCGAGTAACACCCCGCACAGAAACATCTGTCCGGGACGTTTTACCAGTTACCCCACTTCTGCTCTGTTCACAAGTGAGGGGGCTCCGCGGCGAGCCCCGCCCCGGTGGGGGTGTCCACTGCTCCTCAGGGGGCCAGGGGCCTGGAGAGACGCCCCGAGTTGCGACTGCTTTGTGGAAGAGTCGTACTGGAGCCCTGGGGTCAGAACATGGTGCTGGGGACCGTGCTGGGGTTGGGGGTGTGGGGGAGGACAGAGAGATAGAGAGCAGGAGGGAGAGTGATTAGGGACAACAGGAAGTGTGCAGGGAACTGTCCTCGAGGTTCAGGGATGGGCCCCGTTAGAGAGAGACCCACTCCTTGGTGAGCTTGTTTAAGAAAAAAAAATCAACACGCGTCGGAAGGTGGCAGGAGGATTTGTGAGATTGGTGATGCTGGTGTTTCTCTTAGGACTGCACATTCTTTCCGTTCTTGGCGCCTTGCTGCTCCTAGGTTCTGCTGGTTGCAAGAAGGGTCAGTGATCCATTCACCGGAAGTCAGTACCTCCTTTCCGCCAAGGGGAGGGCGGGGCTTGTGACCGCAGTGGGCAGAGGTAGCCTGGCTGTGCCACGCACTGCAATGGGGATGGAATGTGCCCCATGGTCTTTCTCCTCCACCCTCCAGTCCCCTGCCGGAGACCCCGGCACAGCGGCGGAGGGACGGCTGCGTTTTGGGCTGTGCTTCACGGCACTTAAAGGAGAGTCTCAGACCAGTCACGGGGAGGCATGCGTAATTAATCAATACATTCTTCTTTGTTTTAAATGAAACAGACAAATGCCTCAGCTGTTCTTTCCTGAAGCCTGTCCCGCGTCGAGACATGGATGGCTCCTTGGGCGACTGTGGCCACCATCGCAGGCTGCTTGCGTCTCACTCATGCTTCCTGTCGGCCCTTCCCAGACAGGAGGAAATATCGATCCGTTCCGTCAAAGTCATACACGTTAATACAGTTCAGCATGCCACCTTGTCAGGGTCGGATCGCTCCGGTCGAACTCTCTCTAATCCCGCTGTCCCTAGTTCCAAATTTCTCGGGCAGGCTCATGCACCAGCCAGTCAGGGTCAATAAAGAACAGTGTCACAGGGTCATGCTCAGTGCAAAGCCTGGTGGCTTTTCTGTGTGGTCTCTTCCCGTGGCACGAAGGCGTCTGTTTTCGTCACTTCATCAGGTGTTTGTCTTTCTCATCTCCTGTATCAGAGAATACAAGTGAGTGCACGTTGTTTCTTGTTAGCTTTGGAGATAAAGAGGGTCCTTCTTACCCAAAGAGACTGAACGCATATGGGGGAAAGGTATGATGATGGACTTGTCATCAGTGGCTGGTCTGTGGGTGGCTGGCTGTTGGATGAGACGGCGACAGATGTCAGGGTGCAGGCATTTTTTAGGTGTGGCTAAATGAACGTCTGCGGTGGGTCCACACGAACGGCGTGCACCATCTTCCATGCGGTGGCTGGACTCTGTCCACTCAGCTGAAGGTCGTGAGCGCAAAGGCTGGGCATCCCCAGCAGGAGGAATTCTGTCTCCAGACCGCAGTGCGGGACGCTCTGCCTGAGTTTCTGGCCGTCGGAACCGAGACGGCAGCACCAGCTCCAACCTGAGCCCCGTGAATTCTGGCCTTGCCGGCCCCTGTGGCTGTGTGAGACGTCTCTTTCAGCTCCCCTGTGGGCTCTCATTTTCTGGAGGACTCTGTCCGACGGAGCAGGGAGCAGACTCGGAGTGAAGGCCAGCCGTCGGAGAGCTCCATCTGCCCGGGACCGCAGGGCCAGGTCTGACCGCTGGACGGAGTGTGTGGAGGCTACGGTCAGGCCCCTGGGGATGGATAACAGCAAGGAGGTCTCCCCACGAAGCTCCTGGTGGGACGAGGTGGCCCACTGTAGGAGTTCATTGACAGGCCCATTAATGGTCAGAAGGTAAAGGGATCAGGAAGGCGGGGCACCCAAGGGTAGCCTCAGTGGGCATCTGTTCGCCCCCTTCAGCCTGAACGAGTGGGGTGGGAAGGAGGCCTGTGGGAGATGCCTCCCTGGGGAAGGTTAGGGCTACGAGCCAAACAAGTTGGCAGAGAGGGTGTGGGGGGGCGGTGAGTGGTCTGCTCTTCCTCTCCTCCAGCCCCACCTGCTGCCAGGGTTTCCTGTGGCCTGGATCCAACCAGAAGCCACAGGGGAGGGAAGCACCTTGGCACTGTTCATAGGGCCGGCCTCTGGGACAGCAAGGGAAGAGATGGGGACGGAATGGACGTGGTGCGGGGACAAAGAGGGAACAAGCAGATCGTGTGGGAATCTCTCTTTGAAGAATTCATGATGGCTTTCCGACTTGGAACACACTATGAGCCCAGTCTTATCAGTTAAAGGAGAAGAAACAGGCCCTTCAGGTGATGCAGTGACTCCATTCTGCGGGGCGGCAGGGGTGTGCATGCGCGTTCCGTGACTTGGGGGAAGAGAACCCTCTGCCTTCCTGGACTCTGGGGTGCAGGGGACCCCAATTTTTAGCCACTTGGGGAAGGGGCACTTCAATTTAGAGTCTTCCCTCCTTCTTCTCCCCCCAACACCCCACAAATAGGCAGGCCCCGTTCTGCTCGAGCTCACACGACTGCACAGGGTGAACGATTCAGAGTCACGCCCAGGATGAAGGCTTACTTCCAGGGGTGGCTCACCTCAGCGCCGGTGTCCGACTCCCGCTCTCTGTGAAGAGACAGGGGTTCAGCCCTGCAGTGAGCATTTGGCCAAGCGCACGCACGTCTATCAGTTACTAAGTAACAGCTTTGGAGGACATGAGAGTCGTTCACAGTGCCAACTCCACTTGCTTTAAAGCTGTGCAGTGATGGCTGTTGAGTTTAAATGTTTGTCGAACGTCTGCTGACGGCTCTGCCCTTCGAGGGGTTGCGGCAGCGCTTCCCTGGTTCACTGACTTAGTATGAAATCCCAGCACACCGTCGCTCTGCCGCTCCATGCAAACAAGTCTTGGGTCAGGGTATGCTGGGTGCCCACTGAGCACCCTGGTTACGCAGACCGGTGTCTACCTTCTGGGCCTACAGGGACGGGGCAAGGGAACAGACGGGCAAAGAGCAGCAGTGCCATGGCGGGAGTGGCGGCAGAGATGTCTGTGGAGCCACCCCTAACCAGGGACCCCCGCAAGGCAACTCAGAAGAGAGGACGGCCCAAGACTCTGAGTCCAGAGGGAAGACCCAGAGATAGCTCTGTGGCCAAGGGCGGAGCCCCGGGGAGCGGCGTTCTCAGAGGGACAGGCCAACCAGCCTGGAGGAACGGAGGGTTTGTGAATGGGGCTGAGGACTGATCAGGACGAGCTGGTGTCCTGTGTTACAGCCTGTACCTTAGGAGTTCAAGGACAGGCCCGTGCCTCCCAGGTAGGGAAGAGGCAAGGAAGGTTTCAACTGTGTAAAGAAAGAGTGTGTGTGGCCGTGGGTAGAGACCGGACTGGGAGGTGGCGGGGCAGGACTGCAGGCCAGGCGGGTGAGGAGACCGTCCCACCGAATCCCAGACGAAGTGTGTGAAGCATGGGAGGAGGGATAGAGTGTAAGGATGGTTCTGAGATGTGGTCGTTTTGCTGGACGTGGGACTGTGTTTCCAGCTGGGTTGGCAAGACAGAGAGTCACCAGCACAAATAAAGGTAAAGGGAAGCAGGTTGGCGGGTGGCGAAGAGGTCATTGAGTTTGAGCAGCCTGTTGGGCGTCTCGCTGGGGGCGGCATGGGGGGCGGCAGTTGGAGACCTGCAGTCAGGAGGAAGGTGCGGAAAACCTTCTGTGGTTAACCTGACGGCAGGTGGGAGAGGACACAAAGCAATGGATTAAACCACCCAGAATGACGGTAGAGGCTGAGAAAAGACGATCGGATATACCCACTGCTCTCTCGACTTCTGTGAATGCTTGAAGTAGGAAAAACAACAGGTGGGGGAAAAGGTACCTCTCAGGGGGGAAGATACAGCAGCCGTGGACCTGGGGTCTCTTGAGTTTGCACGATGAAGCTGCTGCTTAGATGGGAATTCACGGCCACAGGGGACAGAGATAAATGCAGACAGACCTGTTCCAAGGGGATTGGGTGCTTGACGGGGCACTGGGGCTCCTGCCAGAGCAGCGCTGTGGGCTGATGGTGGTGGGGTGGTGGGGCGAGAGGGAGGGCAGAAGCAGGGAGACGTGTGTAGAAGCTGCCCCTTCAAGAAGGAGGGATGGAGGGAGACAGGTGGCTGGAGGGGGCATGGGGGCGTAGACCCAGAGAACTGCCTTTCTTTGAAGGTGGGTGGAGCTGGGACATGTTGTCAGGATGAGGGCAGAGTCGGGGAGACTGGACAGGCGCTGGACATCTGTGGCGGCACAGAGCAGGAGCCCCCAGTCAGGGCGAGGGGACGGACCCCAAGTACTCCTAAAGTCAGAGGAGCAGAGTGTGGAGACTCGGATGCCTGCTTTCTGATGTCAAGGCCGGAGTAGGGCCTGCCGAGGAAAGACCCTGGTGAGGTTTGTGGGGCGCCGGGGGGGCGGGGCGCAGAGAAGCCGAGGGCCACACATGGATCCAGATGCAGGGCCCAAAGTCTCCGGGGAATGTGGGGGGAGGTAGTGCGGAGGGCAGGGTTAGAAACCAGTGCAGAGCCCACAGGCCCCTGACCTGAAATACTTACCAAAAAGCAGGAGGCAAGGGCCCGGCCCAACCCTTGTCCCCTCAGACAGCCTCTCATGGGCGTGGTGGGGGGCACTCTTCCCCATTGGCTCCCGAGGGGTGCAGGGAGGGCCGGGGGTCGGGTGAAAGCTGCTGACGTGGGCACAGCAGGCCGGGGAGCTGCTTCTCTGGCCCGTGTTCACCTACAAGGGAGGGTCCCAGGGCCTCAGCAGTACAGGGAGTGAGGGGACACCCACAGAAGGACAGAAGATGGAGAGACACGACTCCAGTTGTTTGTCAGGAGTGACTCAAAATCTGTTTCCTGGAATGTCGATGGATTATTGCGAAGGGCCCTGCTGGAGTTTCACGACCCTTGCTTCTCGCAGGGCACGGGCGTCTGTCACGCCTGTGGGCCTTCAGCGGCAGGTCCGCCTGGAAACGAGGCACAGGAGCTCTGACGTGACTTGACCGATTCTTTGTCCCTGTGCTGGTATTTGCTCCGTTTCTCTGAAACGTCCCCGTGATAGTGTTCAAACTACTTCAGAACTGACTGTGAAAATGGGCCTTTTAAAACACTGACTTTACTATCCACAAAATTCAAGCCACCTTATTGTGTTTACCTGTATGCATAAATAAATATGCATTATACTGTATAATGTAACGCTATGTTATGTTCACATGTGAAGTTACGGGTAGCATCCTGGCGAAGTCTGCTGGAGTTGCATCGGCCGATGTGTGCGCGCACACCCGTCTTCCTGTTTCTACCTCTGTGCCTTCCGCTTTTATGTGGAGGGGAAGGGAGTACCCTGAAATGTGCCCTAAAATATCCTGGGGTTGCATCTTTAGACTTACCCGAGCTAAATTATTATATTTTGAACTCTATAATTTAAATGGAAGTTTGGGTAAAAGTTCATTTGAAATAGTTGAATGTAATCACTCAGCCAGAATTTTTACCTAAATTATAAGTTGATATTGCTGGGCTAAGACCTTGAAAGACCAAGAAATGACATAAAATTTATGATATAATTTTCTAAATGACCAGCCATGGCTTCTTTAAGAAATGCTATCTTCATTTGTAACTCTCAGGATACCCTGAAATTTATAATCCAAATAAGATTTCTGTGGTATCGAGTCCGCAGCCCACACATAACAGCCCAGTATATCTTCATTAACAAGAAACATTTCTATTGATTTCATTTTGTGATGTTTCATATTACACATAACAGATATGTATGGTCACCTAAATGAATTATTACAATCCAATTTGAAATGATTGCCGGGGGTTATTGCATTATCTCTAGGATGCTTTAGTCTCTGGGTGTCAAAACTGTTTTCATTTAATGGAATAACATGGAAAAGTTAATCAGAGTAGGTTAACCTCTGTGGAACTGAAGGTCACATGCACTCACTCTCTGCTGGACGCGAAGGAGCGTTCGGTTCCAACGCTCACAGGGTGGGGGTGGGTGGGGGTGGGTGGGGGGCGGTGATGGCGGAAGAGGGGGTCGCTCGGAGAGGTTTAATGCACGCCTCTCCTCTACTCTCAACAGTGTCAGTTGGCTTATGGGGCTTTTCAGTAACTGGATTTTTGATTTAAAAGTTTCCTGCAAGGAAAATAAAATTAAACAGGCAATACAAGCGTAATAAAAAATCGATACTGCAGTTAACATTTCTATCGCACGGTATCGAACGGCTCCTCCTCGGGTTTGCTCAGCTTCGCACACACGCACCTGCTCAGGGTTCTGCCGAAGGTGGTGCTCGAGCCGCAGGTCCTTGCGCTTCTGCACCAGGAGTGCGAGGCAGGAACTCCCCTTGGACCTCGCTAACACCTCCCACTCGATGAGCCCACGGAAGAGACCGAAGCTGGTGTTCGGCGAGTGTATCCAGCCTGCTTGTCCACGTGGGCCGTCCCTGCGGAGCCGTCTTGGCGAGGTCAGGCTTCCCCAGCAGGTGCGCTGTGATTTTGCTGTAGAGGGAGCCACTTGATCTTGTAGGATGTGAGGAGGCGGGTGGCTGAAAGACATCCAGGTAAAGGCTGAGGGCAACGCACTGCTCATGAATGAATTCCCGCACAGTCTTAAAGGTGCCCTAAATACCTGGTTAAAGTGGCCAGCCGAGGTCATTGGGAATGGTCCCCTATACTCCAAAGATAAAAACACGAGACCGGCAGGCGAGCTGCGGAGCTGGAAAGGAAGATCCCCAGGGGCCAGAACAGGAAGCCAGAGCCGGAGCAGGAGGCGGCCTGGGGACACTGCGTGGGGTGTCTACGGTGAGCCTGGGTCGTAGCAGTGCGCTGGCAGAGCATCCAGGCTTCAGGAGTCTCAGATGTGAGAGGTGACACCGGACTCCCAGTGATAAGGACTGTCTTGTCCTTGAAACAGAGGTTCAAAGGTCCGCCCACCAGTCCCGGATGTGGGCTTTGTGCTCGGGACCTTGGGTTGCAAGAGAGTCACTCAGAGGAAACCAGGAAGCACAAGCCTGCACAGAGTGAGAGAGACCAAAGGCTTGCAGCCGGATCTCAGGACAGAAATCCCCCCGGGAGCAAGTCTGGCACAGACGGACACGAATGTACGCAAGAGCCTGGAAGTCCACAGGCCCTGCAGGAGCCAAAGTCAGCCTGTCCCCATGGCGCTGCCTCCGTAACCTAGGGCACACAGGTGGACTTCCTTCGGGAGTGAACAGGTGCCAAAGACAAGCTTCCATCTCGCACACGCCAAGCTTGTGTGTTCTGACCCCCCTCGGGGCACTAACACATCCGGAAGCCCGCACGCACAGCTGCCTCCTGAGAGACGGCCAGCAGATGTGGCCGGCGGGGGAGTGCGCAAAGGACAGCGGCGAAGAGTCACGTCCCAGGAATCTGAGAATACAAATTGTTTAGAGGATGTTCAAAGAGAAAAGTGAAGAACAGATTTTATAATGTAGGGTGAAGGAAAAGCAGGTGGGTTTGAGAAAGAACGAGATGGCTAAAGCAAATGAAAGAGAATTTTGAAGATAAAGCTGGAAAAAAAGCCCCAAATGTTCAGAATACAGCTCAAAGAGACAAAGAGGTGGCAAATGTGAAACAAATTGAGACAATAAACACAGAATAAGATCCGAAGTGTGGGTGGTAGAAGGAAACCGGGAAGGAATGGGAAGAAACACAGTCGAAGAACTGCGGGTGGAGAATTTTCCGTAATTCGGAATCAGGAGACGAGTTAGCAGCAGCGCCCTGGAGCCTGAACGTGCCTAACGGGAGCGCACACCTGAAACACGGCCATGGGACTCCGGGATGTGTGAGTCACGGGAAACGTGTGCCCGAGAGGAGCAGCTACCTGGGACCGAGCGGACTTTCCGTTGGCAGCGGCAGCTGTCACAGGGTGAATGTGCGCTGTTTTCTAAGTGGGAGGAGGAGGTGACTGCACCCCAGTTCCCATGAACCGATCCTTCCAGGTGGGGGCGGGGAGGGGGACGCTTTCCCCAGCTCTGTCAGGAATCCTCACCATCCTTTCCCCTCGGTCAGTCTTCTCAAAACTCTCTCAGTGTGAAGGGCCTACTCCCTGCTTTGTAATGAGCGAAGAGAAAGGTATTTTCCGACATGCAGAAATCTAAGAGACTTGCTACCCAAAAGAGCAAATAGAATAATTCGATATTGAAAGAGGAGGTGGAAGCTGTAAGGAATTAGTGGGCAGAAAGTAACAAGGGCAAGTTGCAAAACTTTAAAAACATTTTGCAAATCTCCTCTAAGAATAATGTAGCCCTGGCTGGTGTAGCTCAGTGGATTGAGCGCAGGCCTGCGAACCAAAGCATCGCCGGTTTGATTCCCAGTCAGGGCACACGCCTGGGTTGCAGGCCAGTTCCCAGTATGGGTATGCTAGAGGCAACCACACATTCGGTTTCACTCCTTCCCTTTCTCCCTCCCTTCCCCATCTCTCTAAAATAAATAAAATCTTTAAAAAATAATGTTAATATTTGAGGGGACATTTGAAATGAGAAGAAATTAAAATTCTGGACAATACTGTGGTGGATGAGAGGCAGAAGTTNGGAGCAGCCACCTGGGACCGAGCGGACTTTCCGTCGGCAGCGGCAGCTGTCACAGGGTGAATGTGCGCTGTTTTCTAAGTGGGAGGAGGAGGTGACTGCACCCCAGTTCCCATGAACCGATCCTTCCAGGTGGGGGGGGGGAGGGGGGCGCTTTCCCCAGCTCTGTCAGGAACCCTCACCATCCTTTCCCCTCGGTCAGTCTTCTCAAAACTCTCTCAGTGTGAAGGGCCCACTCCCTGCTTTGTAATGAGCGAAGAGAAAGGTATTTTCCGACATGCAAAAATCTAAGAGACTTGCTACCCAAAAGAGCAAATAGAATAATTCGATATTGCAAGAGGAGGTAGAAGCTGTAAGGAATCAGTGGGCAGAAAGTAACAAGGGCAAGTTGCAAAACTTTAAAAACATTTTGCAAATCTCCTCTAAGAATAATGTAGCCCTGGCTGGTGTAGCTCAGTGGATTGAGCGCAGGCCTGCGAACCAAAGCATCGCCGGTTTGATTCCCAGTCAGGGCACATGCCTGGGCTGCAGGCCAGGTTCCCAGTATGGGTATGCTAGAGGCAACCACACATTCGGTTTCACTCCTTCCCTTTCTCCCTCCCTTCCCCATCTCTCTAAAATAAATAAAATCTTTAAAAAATAATGTTAATATTTGAGGGGATATTTGAAATGAGAAGAAATTAAAATTCTGGACAATACTGTGGTGGATGAGAGGCAGAAGTTGGAGTGGAATTAAAGAGTTCTAAGACCCTTCTCTGGTGGGTATAGTTACTGGTCAGCATCAGAATCTGAAAAGAAGAGATATTTGAGTAATTGAACACTATAGCAAAGGAGAGAAATATGGATAATGTAATTTCAAAAGAATAGAAAGAAAAAAAGGATTAAGAAAATAGAGCAGATGGCAGGAAAGAAGGAAAATAAATAAAGCCAGGAGATCCAAATGAATTATTGGCGATCAAAGTAAATGTAAGTGGATCAAACTCTTAAAGCAGCAGACCCTCCGCCTGGACCCATGTGTCCCCCACCCCTCGGAGCCCGAGAGAGCCCTGTGTCATCTAGTACCAGCTTGGAAGAGGCCCTTTTGGCTCTTTGGAAATGAAGTCTTCTCTGCTGTGTCTTGTCACAGAAATGATTAGGTCCTGGAGCGGGAGCCTCCTCTACTGTCCTGATGCCTCCCGGGTGCAAGGGCGGGACTGGGAATCCTGATATTTCTTCACGGATCTCCAGAATGGAGAAGGCTGAGGAAGCCTGGGGCCTCTTCCCTTGGGGAGTGGGTGGAGAGGTCAGGATGCAGGCTGCCTAGTTAGAATGTTCTCAACACTCGTGAGTGGCTTTACTCCAGGAGTGCCGATGGATCGGTGGCCACCCACAGAGAGGCTTCCAGCGGAGAAAGACTTTGGGGTTTTAACTAAGATTAGGCTCAACAGGGTGTGGCTACTAGGTTGGCTAATGTGACTTTGGAAGGTGATAGTGGAGGTGGAGTGTCCTTAATAAAGGCTGGGATGGGTCCTGTCCACTGGTTCTTACCAGACCCCAGCGGGGAGGTGGGGTTCAAAGGCAGGGCTAGAGGGCCTCTCCGAGATAGAGTCACCAGATCCTATCATACGGGCACTTACTGGAGCAAGCAGGGTGGTGCGGGGGGTGGGGGTGGGGGGCTCCTGTTTCAGAGCAGACGTTCCATTTGTCCTAAATGCCCCAGGAGCGGTCCTGGTACCTAGGAGTTTGGCGTAGTCTTCGTGGCCACAGTGAGCAGCCCTGGAACTGCGAAGCACTCTGAAACCAAACTGTTAAAGAACGAACGGGCAGTTTCAGGAGGTGGGGAGCTTCCTGTTACAGGAAGTGTGCAAACAAGAGCTGGACCACTTTGTGTTGGTTGTGTCATGNTGATAGTGGAGGTGGAGTGTCCTTAATAAAGGCTGGGATGGGTCCTGTCCACTGGTTCTTACCAGACCCCAGCGGGGAGGTGGGGTTCAAAGGCAGGGCCAGAGGGCCTCTCCGAGATAGAGTCACCAGATCCTATCATACGGGCACTTACTGGAGCAAGCAGGGTGGTGCGGGGGGTGGGGGTGGGGGGCTCCTGTTTCAGAGCAGACGTTCCATTTGTCCTAAATGCCCCACGAGCGGTCTTGGTACCTAGGAGTTTGGCGTAGTCTTCGTGGCCACAGTGAGCAGCCCTGGAACTGCGAAGCACTCTGAAACCAAACTGTTAAAGAACGAACGGGCAGTTTCAGGAGGTGGGGAGCTTCCTGTTACAGGAAGTGTGCAAACAGGAGCTGGACCACTTTGTGTTGGCTGTGTCATGAGGGACTGGGGTCCTGCTGGGGTTGCACTTGGTGGCCCCCGATCACCCCTCCCACCCTAAGATCTGGATTCTGTTCCCCCCTCACACTTCTGTGGAGTGTCAGAGCTTCCCGGGGTGGGAGAGATGCCTTTCATTCCCACTCGGGGCCCCTCTTCAAGGCACGTGTGTGTTTGTGATGCTGACACAATAAGGCCAATCCTGACGAGAAACTGAAACTAGAAGGAAAGGCCTCTGGGAAGGGCAGTCTTTCCCTAAGCCCCGGGCATCACAGCCCCTGCAGGGTCTTCAGAATTTCCTGAGGCTAGCATGTGACTCCTGGGTTCCTATTAAACCATAACCTTGGGCTCGTAGCAGAAAAATCAGTATTTTAAACAAGCTTCCCAGGTGGGTTTTCTTCTCGTTTAGGCATAAAACCCAGTACTCCGGGGGTAACCAGCTTCTGGATCCAACCTGGCCTGAGGCAAACGACTGAAACTTGTTTTATTCAAACCTTTTCTGCTGATACCCCCATAGGTGACATTCTTACGTATACCCTTGGGGATGTTTTTGGTGCCAGGACACAAAACAGGCAAATAGGTTATACACAAACTACATTTAACACGTTGTTCTTGTCCAGGGTGCAGTAGACTTCGGCACTCCTGATGGACTGAACGTGGCCATCCACCGTCCATCCACCGTCCTGTATTTATCAAACACACAGATCTGATAGGGGAAGCCTTGCTGGGGGTGGGTGGGGACTGACTTCACCCTGCAGGTCACCGCAGTGTGGGCTCTGTCCTCACAGCCATCTGAACTTCCACCAAGGGACACTGACCACGAGTGAGCTCCTGGGAAGTGTGTCCGTGCTCATCCCCTCCGCCGGGGCAGCGTTGGCACAGCGGAAAACAAAACAAAGCAAAACAAAGCTTGAAGGCATCCAAAGCAGCTCGAGGCGGTTGTGAGTTTGTAAATGGCTTTAAAGAGTGATCTCTTAGCCTCTCCAAGGTGCAGTTTCCTCATTTATAAAATGGGATGGTAGGAGCAAGAGCAAAGTTGATGTGAAGATCCCATGAGAGAATGCAGCCAAAGAATGCTGTGTGGTTCAAAGCCTCTGTGAACAGTACTGTGTGTGTGTGTGTGTAACATGCATCCAAGACCAGGTTTCCCTAGAGGCAGACTGAGACAACAATTCAAGTTCTGCAGGTCAGTTTTTGTTTTGTTTTGTTTTTGGTTTTTTTTTTTGGCAGGAAACTGGAGCTTGACAGCCCCGGGGAACTCTGGGAAACAGTGCTGAACTTCAGCGTTTTCCCACCCGGCAGTCTGTGCACCCACAGCTCCCATCAGGCAGCGGGTGAGGGCTGCTCCTGGTGGCAGGCACCTCCTGTCCGCTCCAGCCGCAGCGACTGCGAGCTGGTCCGGGTCTGATGCCCAGGGCAGCCCCAGGCAGGTGAGGGCAGGTGCTGGAAGTTGGAAGCTGAGTAGGAGTTCACTGAGAGGAAAAGGGCCAGTAGGGTCCATCACAGGTGTGCACTTCAGAAGGGACTGTGTGAGCTGGCCTTCAGTCTTGTGGCGCCTGCTACCCTGGACAAGGGTCGGTTGCTAGGCGGGAGGGATGCAGGTGACCTGCTGCACCCTGGAGGAGGTGGGGGCGCCTGCACTGCCCCTGCTTTGGGGCGCAGTGCACAGAGCCTGCTTCCTTCTCGGGGGCGTCCGGGCGCTTCCGCCGCTGCTTCCGCAGCAGCAAACATGTCCCGACTCGGTCCTTCTTCCTGGACCAGCGGCTTTCACAGCTTCTGCCAGGACTCGGCCCCTCTCTTCTCTCTCTTCTCCTTTAGCTCTGGTTTACTGTGGGTCCCATAGACATTTCCAGACAGTGGTGACCTGGAGACATGACCCTCAGGTGGTTCAGGTTTGTCTCTGATGTTAACAGTCTGGTGCAGACACAGAGCCTCACATCAGACACACAGAGAGCTCAGCCTCTCTCCGCATGAGCACAGCCGGTATGAACCCGAAACGGAGCCTGCCTCTCGGGAAGCAGGGCTGAGAGCCTTCAGGGCCAGTGCCTGCCCCCGTCGCTGGTGCCCCCTTGCAAGAGTGGCTTTTTCATCGTGGGCCCCTTGGGGCCCCCCCCTTCTGCTGGTGGTCATCGCCTCCATAGCCACAGTGCCTGGGGCCGGAGCTGAACCGACGTTCTCGCCCACAAACAAAACTCCCAGGGAGCCTCTGGAAGAAAGCAAAGAAGGCGGTGGGCCCTGTCACTTCACAGCATAAAGGATGTCCCTCGGCCCAAAGGCCTTGTGGAATTTCAATCCTGGACTCTGAGTCCATCCACTGGGCCTCTGCCTCCTCCGGGGACAGACCCACGTCCACGGCCTGGGCTCGGGGAGGTTTCAGGACACGGACTGTTGCTTCTCGAAGGGGCCGAGGGGTGGTTTCAGTGATGTCATGGAGTCCCGAGGACCCCGGAGAGGAAGTGCGTTGAGCGTTCTTTGTGTGGGAGGTCTGCCGGACTTGCAGGTGGCGGGGCTGGGTCACGGTGACGAAGGCAGGCTCTGGGGCGGGGGGCTGGCTGTGGGGCGCCTGTGCCTCAGTTTCCCCAGCTGCATAATGGGGGTAACAGGACTCCCTCTGTCGTGAGGACTGAAGGGGTTGGTAACTCTGAAGCCCCCTAACTCACGTCAGGCACAAGAGGTGAGGTTGCCGCCACTGTCGCTATATTCAGTGACCACAGGAAGAGGCCTTCTCATTGTCCAGATGGGAGGACCCGGGCCTGTGTGGGAGAGCAGTTTTGTTTCCTTAAGGTCCCTCAGCTAGTGGCCAGCAGAGGTGTGACTGGCCACACGGGCTCCTGGCTCCCAGCTGATGGGTCCCCTGGGTGTCAAAACCAGGAGGCTGTGACCCTTTCCCTTCTCTTTCTAGGCGAAAACAAATTTGGTCTGAAAGTATCTAATATGTAGCCATATTGTTCCCAGAAACCAAGATCAATAATTCTGAACTGTATCAAAATGCCACAAGAAAGTAAATGATTCCACAACCTCGACCACAGCCCTGGAGCTCGTGGCTTCTGCTGACCGCTGCGCTGAGGGCTGGGGGGTGGGGTGGGGGATAATCCATGCTGTCTTTTCTCTGTTCTTCAGAAACTTACAGTTGAGGGGAGACAGGCCGAAGAACTGCAGTAAAAACACGACGGAGAAGCTTGTGTGGCCCTCGCTCTGTGCGAGACCCTGTTTGGAGGGCTTTCCTGTGTAAACTCATTTGCTCCAGGACACTTCGAGGTGGGCGTGCTATCAGACCCATTTCCCAGATGAAAACACTGAGGCTCAGCGGGCAGTCACCTGCTGAGGTATCTGAAAACGGGGGTCTACGCACTTGACCCCAGCGCAGCAGTGTCTTTAGCTAGACGTGTGGGAACTTCGGTCCCCTTGCCTCATCTCGGACAGGCGTTTTCCTCCTGGCGAACTGCGCCTCGCACACAGTCAGGTGTGCAGACCTTTCACACACAGCTCACGGGTGTTTTTACAGCGCGAACGTGGCCGCAGCACCACCAGCCAGGACGAGGTGTGGACTATTCCTAGTGCTTCCCAAGCTTCCCAGTTTTGACCTTGAACCACTGTTATTGTCTAGGTCAGTGTTTCTCTGCCTTTTCTCCATGGCCTGGTCCCGGGAGAGCTTTATAAGAGCTTTATAAGATGTTGTTTCCCTAGTCGTTGTCCCGGGAAATTATGCCACAGGTGGTCGGTGAACCTTTTCCTGTCCTGTATGCACATCTGTGCGTTACACATAAAAAGAATAAGGTTCCCCCCACCCCCCATCGGAAATCTCTGTTCACCTCCTGGGGGCCGTGTGGACCCATCAGAAGTGGGTGCCCTTGGGCACGGTGCCTGGGTGCAGGCGCAGAGGACATGAAGGGGGCGTTCTGGGCCCTGAACACTGGAGGTGTGTACAGCACGCTGGCAGCGCATTTTCTGGGGTTTGCACAAAAGCTGCGGGTATCAGGATCTCGGTGTGGTGAGACCCACGCCTGCTCAGTCACCAAGGCTCCCCGAGGGCCTGCTGTCTGTAAGCCACCACCGAGGGGCGCCCAGGGGAGACACACACACGTGCTCCCAGACAGCGGGCACCTTGCAGTGTGATGGCGAAATGCATTTTAAAGCTACCCAAATATTTTTAAACATTTTAAAATTTTGTGTATACTTCTTGTCTCTTCAGTCAATATTTCCATTCTCTGATGAATAATTATTATCTACTTTCCGTAGCATTTTTGGGTCATGCCCGTCTGAACGCCATGGAGTGCGTGAGGTGATGCCAACACACTATCAGTTCCTGGGTGTTCTCTTTCCATGGTTCCATTTCCATCACTGTTTGAAAACTTCTCCCATCTGCTCATATGAAGAAACCTTGGAATGTGCGGACAGCCGGCAGCACAGAGCAGGAGGGCGGCGGACAGAGCTGGTCACACGGTGCTGTGTGTTGAGACTAATAAGTGGCGACAGCCTTCCGAGCTTTTACTTTCTTAATCGACCCATTCGCTCGTGTTGACAGCGACGCAAGCAGCAGTGGACGGGCCCGTCTGCTGTCCACCTTCTCCTTTTCGCCGGCAAACTTGCTGGGCGGGGGCGGGGTCCCTGGCCTTTCCCCTGGAGACAGGCCGGGGATGCGGGCGTTTCTGTGCCTCTGAACCCCAAGGACATCAGGCTAGCGCAGCGGGTGCCTCTTGAGGAAGGAAGCAGAAATCGGGCAAAGGACGTCAGACATCTCAGCCGCCTTTCGGGAGCGGCCCTCCAACCCTGGTCTCCAGACGGCTCATTTCAGTCGTTAGTATCTGATTTTGGTGTGGGGCCGGGGGAGACAGTAGCATAGCTGGGCCGCTCTGTGGGGCCGGGGGTGCCGAGGTGCCCCTCAGCCTCACTCTCGTGTGTGCCCTCCCAGAACCCTCGCGCCTGCTGGCTTGGCTGTCTTGCCTCATCCTGGGTGAATCCTAGTTAGAGATGAGCAGGGAAGGTAGGGCTTAGGGTGGGGGTGAGGAGAAGACTTCCGGATGGGGACAGGGGACAGGGGACGGGAAGGGAAAGTCAAAGCAGTGAGTGCCAGTGGGGAGGGCAGGGCTGAGGCTGGGTTTGGTGCAGACGGAGCCACGCAGACAGCCGTCTGTAAGGGGGACACGGCTCTTACGCAAAGATGTCTGTGTTGAGGAAGGTGTTTTGTTCGTTTACACATTTCCTTTAAAATGCCCAGTGACTTCTGTTTGGTGAGGAGGGCGTGTTTCTGGACATAACGCGGTGACAGATTGGGAACTGAGACACAGTGGTTCAGTCAGGTGCATGCCACAGGTTTGCATCTTCTGATGAACTTGGCTTTTGGGCAGCACATTGTGGGTCCTAAGACTCAGGTCATCCTCAGAGATTTTATTTCAGCAAGGTGGTGCTCTGTTTTCTGATAGCGTTTTGGAAAAAGACCTTCAGTCCTAGCCTGTGCTGGGGTGAGCCCTAAGCTTCTGAGAGTCTTGGGTACAATGACACGCTCTCAGTGAAACAACAAACTGATTATAGACTCTGATTACTAAAAATAATTTGACTGCTCTTTTTCTCAGGACAGGATACATTTACTTATAGCCCATGATGTTTCGTTGGGGGGCTTGGGGACTTGGAGGAATCGCAGTGAAAGCCTTTGGTGTGTAGTTGGTGGAGAGAACATGGGTTTTCACACTGGCACACTGTTAGCAAGAAATACAGACTGCATCAGTCAGTCACTCAACACGACACTTCCGACAGTGTTGGGGGGGAGCTGATTGGAAGCCCTGCACCCAGGAAAATTGTATCGTGGAGATGCAATCACTCTTCAACCAGAAGAAATAAAACTGCCTGTCTTCAAAATATGCAGAGTACCCAAGTTGCAACTAATCCTGAATTTCAGATCAATGCGGTTTAATATTTCAGCGGCAATCATAGGTGGAAATCAGTGCTGCCTCGGCTCTCCGGGGGGACAGAGCTTCTGCAACAAAGAGTTGACGGCAACCGTCCAAGGACAAGGTAAAAGAAATGTGCTGTGCAAGGGCTTCTGTGAAAGGAGCATGTGGCAACCCAGCCCATCCCCCAGGGTCTCCCCCTCCCAGTTTCAGCCCGAGGTCCTGGTGGCTCAAGGAGGTGCTTCCAAAAAGCCCAAGTGAAAAAAGAGGCAGAGAACCACCAGTGTGCGGAGTGTTTTGGAAGGAGCCAGGCGGTGGGTCCTTTTGGACTGGGCACCCCGACTTCAGGGCTGATATGCTGGGAAGCCTGTGTCAGTTACCTTCCTCTGCAAAGTGAACCCCCCCAAATGGAGCAGGTGATGAGAGCCATTCGTTTCATTCCGCGTGTATGGGTGGGACCTAACGGGGCAGCTCTTCTTAACTCAGCTGGATTCACTCACGTGTCTGTGGCCAGCTGCAGGGTTGGCGGGGCCTGGCCTGGCCAGTCCAGTGTGGCAGCTGGTGGGATGGCAAGTCTGCTCCACACAGTCTCTCCTCCTCCAGCAGGCCAGCCTGGCTGCGTCTCTGCAGGGGTCCAGCAGGGGGCAGTGTGCATGGCCCCCCCGTGCCCGGGCCCTGAGTTGGCAGTCCATCATTTGCCCTTCATTCTCTCACCTGAAGCAAGTCTTAACAATAGCCCGCACTCAAGGTCTGGACAAGGAAGTGTCACAGTCCCCTGATGAAGGCTGTGACTCTGGGGAGGGGACTGGAGGATGGTGCTGCAGTCCACCGCAGACCCGTCCCTCCGGTGAGTCGGTGCCCCGGAGAATGGCAGGTCTGTGGCAGTCACCCACTGTTGGCAACACTGCCTCCCAGAGAGGGCGCCGTGTGGGGCAGAGGAAATGGCGTGGGGTGGTTATCTTCTGCGCAGTTTTCACACCACTTTACAGATGGAGAAAATAACAAAGCACCAAGTCTTTCCCTGGGATCCCCAGGGGCAGGTCTTAAGAAGAGGAAGTAAATAGAACAGGATCTTGACTGCCGAATAGAGCAGCCCGGTGATTAACTTTTAAATGGTCAGTTCTCAGGGGCAGCGACACCTTGCATTGTGAGCTGGCTGCCGGGGAGGCCGCACAACCTGGTAGTGCCCTGCGGGGTGGGAAGACGCTGGGAATACAATGTTGCACCTAAGCTGGCGGTGTGCCTGGGAGTTCCTGTCCATAAACATGTGGCTAGGGGGGCAACATTATTTAACCACAGGCTGCAGGCCTGTGTGGTGGCCGAGAGCTGCACATTCTCACAGTGTCAGCCGCCCCAGCAGGTGCCCAGAACCCCGCGGGGCCCTCGGGCTCCCAGGGCTGAGAGGCACTCAGGGTGCCTGGTTGAGCTTCGTCCTGGCCCAACCCGCTGGACTCGAATTCGCTTGTGCCTGGACGTATTCACTGTCGTTTTAGTTACCAGCAGCTCAGTCTTCAAAGAAGACCACCGGGTGCCTAAACTGCCCCCTGCTGGCTCTCGTAGGGTAACCAGACGTTTATCTGTCTGGAGCAGGAGGAGAACGAGGGCACGCCCCCAGGTGGCCCTGCCCCCAGGGCCCAGCAGGCTCTGAGCCACTGTCCGTCTTTGCCTTTGCCCCATTTCTCCTTCTTGCTGCCATGCCTCATTGACCCTCGTTTGGCACCTGTGGCAGATAGACCTTCAGGGGGCCCTCGTACACCCACATGGTGTAACCCCCTCCTCTTGAATGAGGGTGGGACCCCTGGCCTGTTTCTAAGCAACAGAATATGGCCACAGTGATGCCATGACTCTCCTGGGGCAAGGTTACCTTACGTGGCAAAAGCGATAGAATGCCCCCGTCCCAGGACTCTGTCTGGTGTGACAGTGGGCAGGGCTGGGACACAGAGGATCGGAGGCAGGTTCCTCGTACCAGTGCGGGTGACAAGGAGGTTGGCGAGTAAAGGAGATCTCAACTGCCACGTTGCCGGGTAGAGACAAGATCTGGTAGGACTAACAGCGCAGATAAGCGGGGTTTCAGGAGGTGAAGCGTGGGGAAAGGGGCAGGGGTGGGGACTGAGAGAACGTCACCGGGGCTGGGCTGGAAGCCGGACACCCAGCACGGTCACGTGCTACCTGTTCCGTGACACCTTCCTCGCTCAGCCTCCAGCCCACCTTAAAGTGCCACCCTCTCTCCTCCTGCAGCTCTTTCTCTGTGCCTCTGGCGTGATCCGGTCACTGTCCCTTTTACCTGGTGTCAGTGACTTCCTCACGTGTCCTGAGACATCAAGTGATGCGTCACGGTCACTTTTATTTTTCCATCACACCTTCTCTGCCGACGCAAAGCACCTTGGAGCAACACTTGGCTGGCTCTGACGTGTTCGATCTGAGCAGCAGGCTGCACGCATGGCAGGTGTACTGCCAACACGTCCACCCACAGCGAGCGTTTGCCTTGCTGAGGCACACACAGCAACACTGACTCCAGGAGGGAGTGGTTCCCCCAGCAGCCCAGCCTGGGAACTTGGCCTTTAGGTTGTCCTGCGACTCCCTCTGGGCTTCTGCAAGTCCCTTCGTCTTCATGGAGCGGGGAAGATTGTGTTTTCTCGCCCTTCCCGGACAGCAGGAGCTCGCCTCCTTGCCCCTCCGTGGGTGAACATCACCACCCGCGTGGACGATTCCTCACCTGGCGTGGCAGCCATGCCTTTCACTATGGTTCCCCTCCGAGGAAAGGTTTCTTGCCTGATGTAACCAGCGGTGCCTGACCTGAACCTGGGTGCCACGTAGCAGGACTCGAGCGACTTGTGGAAGGGCCCTGACCATCTGCTGGAGTTGTCCGGACCCCTCAGGTTTTGTCACTGGCTACGACGGCCCTGGCGACATCTTGCGGTTGGGGCCTCCTCTCGAGCTGCTCCCAAGCCCAGATTCTCTCTGCGTCGTCGGTTTTGGAATCAATGAAAGGACTTCACGTTCCTTCCTGGCAGGAGGAGGACATTCTGGATCCCGATTCTCTTGTTCACTGTGTTGGCCATCCCTCTCACGTTTGCGTCCTTCAGTGTTCTAACGAGCGTGCCTCCCGCTACACGCTCCAAGCCACGGACGCCCTTGCTCAGTGTGACAGGGCCGAGGCCGGGGCCCGGGGTGGCAGCTGCAGGCCACTTTCCAGGGCGACATCACTCTCCAAGTCAACACTTCGGAAACGCTCGCTCAGCCAGTTACAAATTCACTTAGGCCCGCTCCAGGCCCACCCCCATTTCCCCGTCAAGCACTGTGCTGAAATCCGGGTTCGCTGTCACCCGGCCTAATAACCCTGTGAGGGCGGAAACGAGATTAGATTGGGGAGACGTGTGTCGGAGCTGGCGGCCTCTTGGCAGCCCCTGTTCCTTGTCCCCAAGCTCACAGATCAGCCCATCGTGATTAGCTCTCTGTGCTGCCAGGGGTCAATACGGAGCTCACTGGCCTGTGCTCCCCTCCCTGCCCTCCCTCCTTCTCTCCAAATGCCCCTCCCCGTCCCCAGCCCTTCTGAAAACGGACCGTGGGCTTGCCTCAACCCTCCAAAAATCTTTCCTTTTCTTCTGGATTTCATGAACAGTGCTCGAGTCTTCTGCCACTTCACATCTCCTGGCAATTCCTGGGGACGTCTCTCACTGTCTCACTGTCTTTCAGACTCAGTTTCTTCCCCTGGGGAGCATAATTCAGTCTCATCCCTGAAGTCCCTTTGAGACCCAAGTAAGGAGATGTATGAATGCTTCGTATGCAGTGTCCAGCATGTAATGGATGACTGTTAGTTGAATAAACATGCAAATAAAAAAACTTTCCTATAGTTACATGTAAGATATCCACAGATACACACAGTTCCTTTGTACAAGGCCAAAGCCAAATAACTTACACTTTGAGTGTTACTGGGCACTGTCCTAATTTTAGGATGTTGTTTGAAGAACCTAAAAGTCTCTGACCTGTCTATTTGAAATTAACTCACTGTACAGTCAGATTTAATAGGAGCCTTGAGTTTCGTTGCTCAGCTCTGGATAAGACTTTATGGTTATTGACAGTGCTCAAAAGGCCCCTCTGCTGACTGAAGTGGGTTTACTGAATGACTGTGCTCTGGGTCACAACAATAAGGCCATTGAAACCAGAAAGAAGAATCCAGCTAGAGGGAGAGGGAGGGAGATGTACTGGAAAAGCACCTCTTAATGGAAATAAAATTTGCATGATAGGTGTTAATTACAGTGTTTCGCCTGTTAATTGGCAAACTGCCCAGAAGTAGTGAGGATGTTTCTTATCTCAAGCAAACTGACAATAGTCGTCATCCTTGCTCCCAGAGTATGATCTTCACACTTCTTGAAGTAAAATAAATTTTAGGATGGAAGAGACCTCAGCATTCAACCTAGGTTAGCACCCTCACTTTGTAAAAGGGGAAACTGACCATGGCTTGGTCAAGGGGACCCCTCAGGGAATGGCCGAGCTGGATCTCTCAGCCAGGGTCTCCCAAGTGCAGACCTGGGCCAGTGGCGGTGTGATTTGTAGCCTCACCGACAGGTGAGGTTTAGACTCTTTGGGGTGACTGGCTGTAGGCCCTTTGCTTCTGCTGACATTGGATGGTGGCTGGAAAAAAAGTTCTCTGGGTGGCTGTCAGCCAGGCTCTCTCTGCCATTAGCTTGGTCCTTGGAAACAGGAAGGCTTCTGCCCTGTGTTGTCGGGCGCCCAGGTCAACGGGATGCCGAGATGCCAATGTGCATCTCTGTGATGCACAAATTAGAGCTGATTGATGGAAGGCCACTAATAAAATGTCTCGTCTTATAGATGTGGATGGGCCATGGGGCCAGTGATAAAGTGAGACCGGTGGGCTCTGACATCCACGCGGCCCGGCCCTGTTATTGACGGTGGGAGATGGTATTGATCGGGCTGCCAAGATGATCCTATTATGCGATTAGAATATTAGATTTGTATATTTAATTCCTTTAGAAGAAATTGGCTGAGGCAATTATGGCAGGAAGATATTAAGATGGATCCAGCTTCTTCAAAAATAACTCAGAAGAAGCTTTTAGGAAGATGCAGTCATCGTGAGAGAAAAGTTTTACTCATCAAAAGGGGCGACGAGCAAGTAATGTCAACACGGACGTAGGCGAGTTGCAGGGGCTTGGGAAGCCCAGTCACCCCTGGGGGGCCGGGGCCCCGACTCGGTTCGGACCAGCGGGGTGTTCCATCCCGCTCTGCGGGAAGTCACACCAGGCCCACGGAGGGCCTCTCGTCTGGGCGATTCCCAGACTTTTTCTGACTGCGCCCAACTGCTCCCCCAGGTTTATGGGTTGAATGTCTCCTACGAGGCGGGACTGTCCTCTGGAGTGCCCAGAAGTCGCAGGAAAGCAGGACAATTGGTGTAAAAAACGGGAGGACTCCCCCTTCCAGAGGGTCGGTCCTGTGCCACCGGCAAAAAGAACATGGCTACGGTGGGTGGGAGCCTACTAGGTCTCGGAGCTGAGGGTTTCCCAGGACGCGGTGAGGGAGGAGGGTCTCAGCTGCTCAGGGGAGTCCAGACAGGCTGTCCGGGCACCGCTGCATTTGCGCTGACCCTGGAAGGAGCAAGGGCATGAGGGAAGCAAGTGCAGCGTGGCACCCACGGACGTGCAGAGGCGGCAAGTCAGGCTGAGAGGCAGGGGAGGGTCCCCCCACACAGGTGCCACACGGGCCCTGAAAAAGCGCACTTAGTGGAGGCCACTGAGGAAAGGACCAGAGACACAGGTGTTAGAGGAGGATTTCGGCTCAGTGTGAAGCGACACTTAATAGTCACAGATCAGTTCTTTGTCCACTCAGCAGGCGTTTACAAGAGCCCAGTGCATGCAGGACCTGGATGCTGGGGCCGCAGGAGCGTGCGGACGCCCCCTGCTCTCCAGAGGCCCACAGGTTTGTAAGAGGAGGTGACCTCCCTAGGTAGGTGGGTGTAGACATCGAGAGCGAGGCCGTGAATATGAATTACGTGTTTAGGAGACACGTGGCGACTCGGGCGTCCTTGGGGAAGCTTTGGTCTCACGCAGAATACACGCTGGTGGGCAGGAGTGGTGGTCTTCATGAACCTGGCGCAGGCAAACCTGCCACCGACCTTTCTGGGGAGACGGTCAGATTCATCTGGCCCCTGGGCTCTGCCGAGCATGGTCACCTGGGTTTCCTGGACGGTAACAAAACGCCACAGACGGAGCAGCTTAAACCACAGACGTTTATTCTCTTACAGTTCTCAAGGCTAGAAGTTCAGAATCAGGGTGTCAGCAGAGCGGGCCCTCCAGAAGCTCTGAGAAAGAATCTTTCCCAGGCCCCCCTCTCTCAGCTTCTGGCGGCCACTGGCACCCCACGGGCTCCCTGGGCTCGCAGACGCGCCGCTCGGGTCTCTGCCTGCGGCTCACGGGCCTTCCTCCCTGTGCGTGGGCATGTCAGGTCCCTCGCTCCTTGTCTTCCAAGGACACCTGCCCTTGGATTTAGGCAGGATCACCCTAAATCCAGGATGATGTCATCCTGAGATCTTTAATTATGTCTGCAAAGATGCTCTTTCCCGGTAAGACCAGATTCACAGGTTCAGGGGGCTGTGACTGAGACTTATGTTTTAGGGGGGCACTTCAAAATCAGCCCTCTAATTTTGAAGACCGTGCTGGTTGCATCCAGGTGGCCAACCATGCGACAGGGCAGAAGCAGCTCCCCGAGGCGTGGGGCTCGTCCCTGTTACTCCCTGGGGAGAACGAGGGCACTTCCGAGTGGTCGTGGCTGCAGAGGGACTTCAAGGCCAGAGGAGGGGCCATGCTTGTCCCTCAAGCCAGCTTCGGGCCATCCGGCTCCAAGTGGCCGCGTTAGCAGCGTCACCCTGGAACCGCGGAGACCGAGATGAATGAGGAAAAATGCAGCACTTCCGGTTTATCAAATGCCACTACCCAAGGATCGCGTCACATTCAATGAGACCGTGTGAGGGACTTCTGTTAGTGGTCCTGTCCGCCCCCATCCCCTGAGGGCCACCCTGTTGTCCACACGGTCCATTCACGGAAAGAGAACGTGCAGTTTGAGTAGATATTTTTGTAAGTCTAAAATGCTTGGACACAGTGATGCGAAGCACTACAGACAAAGGCGGCGAAGAGGCCTGTTTTTCCCCTCCCTGTTGGAGAGCGGGGGAGGTGGTCCTTACACAAAGTAGTGGGAAGCCCGGTCCCCGCCTGCTGTGAGAGCAGCAATGTGGTGTCCCGAGAGGCTGGCTCCTGCGCTTCATCCCGTGCACGGCTGTGGTGTGGCGCGGGCTGTGTCCTCTGCGGCGTTTCCGAATTTCGGGGGCTGCAGTGCTGCTTCCTCCTTTCAAACAGCGCTGCTGAATCCCGACGCCCTGAAGGGCAGTGCTTCCCGTGTCAACTCCATTCTGTTCGAAGTTCTGCTGCGCACCCACTGTGTGCTGGGCCCCACGCCATGCCCAGGGACTGTGGTGCTGGGGGATGACTAAAAATATTTCAGTGGATGGTGGCGTGAGCACATGATTTTCCCTCTGAATATTCTAAGGCTTTGACATTCCCTGCGTATTTGTGAGATAGGATTGTTTATTTAATTTTATTGAGGAGCTTTTTTTTTATTGTTTTTTACTTGCAGTTGACGATCAGTGTCACCTTAGTTCCAGGCGTGGAGTGTAGTGATCAGACATTTACTTAACTTGAGACGTGCCCCCCCCTATGAATCCAGTGCCCCCTGGCCCCATCCACAGTTCCTACAGTTGCTGGCTACGTTCCCTGTGCTGAGCTCGGGTCCCCACGACCGGGCCCTAACTCCCAATCTGCACTTCTCCAACCCTTATTTTCGTGTGCACGTCTGAGGGATAACAAGATGTGGGGGCGCATGGCCAAGTCCGCCTTCTGGGACTTCGCCTCTGGGTCCTCACTGGCCCCAGCTTTCAGTGGGTTGGAATGAAATGCCTTACACCTTCTCTCCCGACTCTGGAAGGCAGCACTAACTGTTAATCCGATGATGCCGTCTCTGCAGAACGTCATCAGTCGGCTCTTCGCTGTTTTCTGTGCTGACGGCAGCTCGACTTGGGTGTCAGCCAGCTGAAACGAAGCGCATCCATCTTTCCCGAAAATGCGGCCGCGACCCGCCCCCAGGCCACCCGCTGTGGTCAGCACAGGGGCATTTCCTCGGGGCTCTCCCGTGCAGAGAGGGAAGCAGGGTAGAAGCACTTCTCCTGGCCTGGGGCTTCCCGGGTCTGGGCTGCTCAGTAGTGACGCCATGTAAAGAAATTGTCCTGATGACGAGAGCCAGATGAGGGGAATGTCAATGCTAGTGTATCCAAAATGTTGTAGCTTCAACATTTCAGCAGTACGACAATCACTGGATACTTTTCCCCCCTCTCACGGAGGCTTCAGATTCTGGTGAGCTCATTATGCTCGTGGCCCACGCTGGTCTGGACCAGCCACGTCGCACACAGGTGCTCAGTAGGGGCTCCCAGGTGGACGGCGCGGTTACAGACGAGTGTCTCGATGACGGGCTCTCCATGAAGGGGTGGGCCAGCCTTTCTGAAGAAGCACCGAGGGGTTAAAGGAACGGGGGTTCCTTCAGCGGACGTCTAGGACTGTTTTGTGTGAGGGGGAGAAACTGGAGAGTTTTCACTGTGGAAATACCTGTAAGATGGAGTGTGTGTGTGAGAGAGTGAGTGTGTGTGATGTGTGCAAACACACTTGTATTCGTACAGGCGTACAGTTCAGTAGGGGACTTGGGCCCATAACCGGTGAGATGTGTATGGATCGAAACTGTGGCCTGATACCAGTTGAAGGCTCGCGGAATGAGAGTTAGGTGTCAGTATTTGAGAAGAGCCACCACAGGGTGTCTGGAGAAGAGCAGAAGGAGTCCAGTGACCCAGGTGTGGCCTGAAGTGGTCCTGTCGCTGTGTGAGAAAAAAACAAATGAGACCCGCCGATTTGGAGGAGAGAAGGAGGAGGAAAGTGTGCCGGCTGAGCCCCCAGATTTCTCGTGTGCTCCCGTTTATTATCCAGTGTCTCTATGTTACTTTGGATGCATGTTAATTTGGGTAGTATCATGCTCACCAGTCCTCGTCTTGCAAAGTTAAAGAGTGCTAAATTCTTTTAAATTTAAATGCCCAACATAAGGGGGGCAGTAACAAATAGAGAGGGGTCATGTATTGATGAGTTTCTCAGGGACTCATCACAGACTCCTGTAGGGTGCACGGGCAGCTGGGTGGCACCCGCCCTGCCCAGTTCCTTTGTTCCCCGGCACAGCCGAGGGGATCGCCTTGTTCCCAAACAGCTGCCGACGTAAAATGGTGTGCTGGCCCACTTTCTGAACCAGCCCAGGAAGTGAGTCGATGCCATCTGCCCTCCCTCCCTCCCCCCATTCTGAAGTGCCAGGTGACATGAATCACAAGGCCTAACCCCAGAACATTAGAGCTGAAAGTGACCGTGGAGAGCATCTGTCCACCTTCCTGTTGACCAGGAAATGGAGGCACAGAGGCAGATGCCGCTGGGTACATGGTCAGCTGGTGGTCAGCTAGTGGGACCAGAACTCGGGGCTCGTGATCCCTGCTCAGTGCCTTTCACGCGGAGACAGTGGGGCAGGAAGCCCCCAACATCAGGCGGTGGTTCGCCAGTCACTGTCCCTTCAGGAACTAAAGTCCAGTCTAGGAATTTCGGACAGAGGGAGTTTAATAAAGACAGGGGGACACCCAAGGAAACACAGGCTGGGGTGGAAGGAGGTGTATGGTTGTGAGTACGTGAAACACAGAGTTTATTCTTGCATTATTATTATTTATCAATTATTCTGTCATTTTTCCATACAATCAACTGTGAAACTACTTTTGCTAGTTTCACAGAATCCCTGTCCCCCGCTCCAAGGGAGCTAGGAAACCACAAGACAGTCAGTGATTAGCAGCAAGAACACGTCGCTGCCTCCCCTCAGGCTGGGCGGACACTGTAAGGATGGGGTGTCCCGTGGGCCTGGGGGTGGGGACCTCCTGACGGAGCTGAGACCCTGAGTGTGGGCTGTGTGGGGAGATGTGGGCACCGCTGGAGGTTCTGTTCCGGGGAGAGTGAGACTCTTGCCGCGTAGTGCATGAAGCTACGCAGAAGCCAGCTGGCAAGGAGCCCGGGAAGGGCAGTTCCCTGCCATGCTGGGTGGGTTGGGGCGAGCGTCCGCAGAACACGGGGACAAACAGGCACCTGCCACCAGACAGGCCACCTTACAGAACCTCTGTGGCTTTACTGCAGCTTTATCACCTGGTTACGTTGTAAGCGAATTTTAGAAACAATTCGTGCAGCCCCTTCACAGTAACTACGGGAATAGAGATGCCAGATGAGAAGCAACATTTGGCCACAAATGTAGATAATGGAGAGCCAGCCACACCCATCACCCTGTCGGCCATGCTTGGGTCATTCCTCATTCATTCCTGACTTGAGGTGTTGGGCTCTCTTATCTGGATCCAGAGCCTTGTTCTCCTTGGGTCAAGAAGTAAACCATTTCTGTTCACAGCTTCCTGGGAATGGCTTCTCTTAGTGGCACAATTTGGAACCACTGAGGTGGTCCTTTGGGTATGGGAAGACCCGGAGTTCATGACTGAAGGGCCAGGCTGCCATTCGAGGGGGTTGTGGTTGTGCTGGTGTGTGGAAGTATGATGCATTTGTAACTGTTTCTAGCCTTAAGAGATGCATGGCAGAAAGGTTTTAACCCTTCGTGCCCCATGGAGAAGCAACTGAACAGCACAGGGAAACGTTAGTCTTTTCGGCCGAGGGTTTGCTGTGCTCCAGGAGTGTTCCATGCTCAGCATCTGTTAACTTACTTCAGCCTCACACTCCCTGAGCTGTCTGATAGCAACAACTATTGCCCCAGTTTGCAGATGAGGACCCTGACGTACAGAAAGGTTTAAGGACCGTGGCCAACTTGGCAGGTCAGTAAGCACTGGGGCTGCATGTGGAACCCAGGCAGCTTGGCCTCGAGTCCATGTCTTTAACCACTAATTTGTGCCCCTCCGTGACCTGTGCCGGTGGGTGCGGGTCCCCCCCAGGGTCCTTGCCCTGAAGCATTGGGCTCCGACCTGGAGGGCTGCGGGTTTGGCGTGGTGCAGCTGATGCGATGAGGTGCAGGGCACTTAGTGGCTAATTGCCATTTAATCACATGACGAATATACTTACTTCTTTCTCCCACCTCCCAGAGTCCAGGGAGAGGGTAATCACTTCTGAACGGAGTGCTCGGGATGTGGCTTTGTGTGCCTCGTGTGCGGCTGGAGCTGAACGCCACACGCTGCTTCGAGCCGCCACATTCCTGGCAGGGCCGTCTGCCCACGTGGCTAATTAAACACATCCCTTCGGTGTCTGGTGCTCCTGCCAAGCCTCCCATTTCCCTTAAATGACGATTTCCTTTCTCCCCCTGGGAAATTTGATGTTTTAAAAACACAAAATTTGAACTTTGCGAAATTAAGCAGCCCCAATTTTTGTAGAGGTGGCATTCTATTTTGGCCAGCGATTGCAATGGAAAACACTACATTTGGATAGTTCCAGCCTGGAAGTAAGTGAGCCTAGAGGGCGTGTCTCTTCAGAGTCTCCCATTCACAGGTGCTGTACGGCGTGGAAGAGGGACCGCTTTTCTTTTCCATCCTTTCAAGACCACGGGATGTGGAAACAGTTATATGGAATTTCTCTAAATATGGGAATGCCATCTCCTGGCTTCTCCTTCGCTGCAGATTTCCTTCCGGTGATTGTATTTGCTGATAAACCCTCCCGAGGTTTATCTGCTTTTCACAAAGGGTGATAAAGAGAGCAGGTTAAGGGACCTGACCAAAAGAAGGCAGGTGGTGAAGGCAGTCTTGTTTTCCGGCTCTGGTCCTTTGTCACAGGTGATACCTGAGCTTGGTGGGATAAATGCGCCCACCCAAAGTAGGTCATGTGAACAGGAAAGCAGCCCAGTGTTCAAAAGCAAGTCTGTGACACAGTGTGGTTACTAGGTCTCTGCAGGGACCTCGTGCAGGCAGGCACCCTGATCCAGTCCCTAGCGAGGTGGCCGTCATGTGTATTTGGCACTGGAGGTCTCTGTGTGTGGCCCGTATCCTGGGACTCCCTGTGCGTGGTGACCTTTGTGCTGTCACCAACGCCCTCCGAATCTCAGTGTCTTTGCCATGCGCGGTGGTTCTCCAGCCTCAGAGGGTCAGAATCTCCTTGTTAAGATGCAGACAGTGGGGCCCCCACCAGGGTTTCTGCTCAAGTGAGTCCTGGCTGGGGCCTGAGAAGTGGCATTATTGACGCGTGTGCAAGGAGGGTGCTGCTGCTGGGCTGGCGATCACTCCTGGAGACCCAGCCCTCGGGGGGCTCCTGTCTTCCTCCGCCCCAGGCCGGACGCGGGTGGTCTGGCTTGGCAGCTCTCCTGGGAGGGTCTCCCCCAACCCTCTGTGTGCTGCNCAGAATCTCCTTGTTAAGATGCAGACAGTGGGGCCCCCACCAGGGTTTCTGCTCAAGTGAGTCCTGGCTGGGGCCTGAGAAGTGGCATTATTGACGCGTGTGCAAGGAGGGTGCTGCTGCTGGGCTGGCGATCACTCCTGGAGACCCAGCCCTCGGGGGGCTCCTGTCTTCCTCCGCCCCAGGCCGGACTCGGGTGGTCTGGCTTGGCGGCTCTCCTGGGAGGGTCTCCCCCAACCCTCTGTGTGCTGCTCAGGGATTATACTCCTTCCCTCCCAGTCCGTGGCCCCTCGACGTAAGGGTCGCTCTTCTGCCCACGCTACTTTTTTAGGGTCCTTTTTTGTAGCCCATTTCAACAGCTAAACACCTTTTATAGCTCATTTGTTTACATTTTCCTCATTAAAATAAGGAGTGAGTTCTTTTGCCTGGACCCCGACAGAGAAGACCTCCCTCTGGGGATTTTTGCGGAAAGACACAGTTGAATGCACATTGTCTGAAATAAAAAAGCAAAGCAGCAAAACTGTACATCTTCAAAGCTCCCTGTGCCCAGTTCCTTCTTTATTCCCTCCTCTCGGGATGCCGATTTCTCGTCAGAGACCCAGTGGGAGTCAGGTGAGCACATCTTCAGGTCTCAGACTTCCAGACTCCATAATCCAGAGCCTCAGCTACCAGCGGCTGCCTGGGTCGGGCTCAGGGTAGGATCCCCAGGTTAGCTCGGGCCATGAGAGAGAACGATGGAGGAGGCACATGCCATTATTGACCAGAAACCAGCGTGGCGGCCTCGGTCTGTGTCTGAGGGTGAGCCCATCCCGTGTGGCCACCGGGTCTTTGCTCTGGCTGGGCTTCCCTGCCACCCCAGTAGGAAATCATACAACCTGGGAAAAAAAGGAAAAAATCCAAGCAAGAGTTGAATAAACAACGTAAGATCTAATTTTAGGCCACAGAAAGTAAAAGGTCAGCATAGAATAAGGGTAATAATAACAGCAATTCCAGTCACCATTAGTTAACTATTTTCTCCACAAAGCGTGGATCTATGCCAGCAAAATGGTGAGGCCAACTCTGCGTCCTTTCAATTGTGAGCGAGGCTTGGCCACCGGACAGGCCTCAGCAAGGCCTTCCTGTCTGAGGCGGCTCCGTCTGGGACCGAGGCACACTGATTCCTGTGAGTTAGGGCCCCGAGAAAGCCCTACCCCATGGGTGCTCGGTCTGCAATTTCACCTGCAGGGCCTCATGGGTGGCCACCTATAGACACCCCTCACTCTTTTAAAAACGGTGGTGAATTCCCATCGCATAAACTCGGCCATTTTCAAAGTACGTGATTCACTAGCATTAGATGCGTGCACGACGTCTAGCTCCAGAATATTTCCATCGATCCGAGAAGAAACCCTCCCCCCACCCAGCAGTCATTCTTCCTTCCCCCTCCCCGCAGCCCAGCCACCCACAGTCGGCCTTCTGTGTCTGGGGACTCTCCGTTCTGGGCATTGCGTGGACAGGGAGTCACGGGGCACGTGATCTTCGGGGTCTGGCCTCTTTCACTCCGCACTGCGTGTTGGGACCTGTCCATGTCGTAGTGGTCCATCAGTGGGCGGGTGGACAAGCAAATGGTGTGGGTACAGGCCAACTGCTTTTTAGATGGTTTGAAAATGACCTCCTCAAGTGGAGGCGTTGGCACACAGGGCCAGGGCCACCGACATCTTCCTTTGAGTGATATTACTGGTGAAATTACTTTGGGCAAAGGGGAGAGGGCATTCTTAAACTACAGACAGGTGGCGGAAGGAAGAAGAGCCAGCTACAGTTTGGCTAACATCTGACTCTGGTTCGAGTTTGAGGAAATCACTCCGACGGGGTCTCTGGCTGAACGCAACGTCCCACCGCTGGGTGTCGGATCACACACACACACCCTGGTTCTCCAAGGCCAGTGTGCAACAGGGGGCTGGCTGAGAGAAGACTGGCCCCTCCTTCCCCAGCTCAGCCCAGGCCAGGTCTTGCTGGGTGCACATATTGGCTGCAGAGCACCCAACCTCACCAGTCCGATGGGCATCGGCAAGGCCAGGGTTGAAGCTGCTCCTGTGTGGCGGCCGGACGATCGCGCTGACCGCAGGAGACAGGGGCCCTGCGTCGAGCTCAGTTTCCACTCTGAGTGTGGGACAGTAAGATGACTCTGGAAGGAAATAGCCCTAGAGTCGAGGAGAGAGGTTCCTTCTCCATCTTTGTGGGGGGTTAATTTGCTGGCAATTATAATGTCTTTACCATACACTTAGGGTCACATTTATTTACACTCTGGGAAGAAGGATGGCTCTTTATGACTTTTTTATTTAAATTATTGATGCTGGAAACCATGAGCCATTCATTTCCTGCTTTTTCAACATGGGTAATTGACTAGTTCGAGGTAGGCGTGGGTTTGTGAAGACCGTTTAGTGGGTGTGAGGAGTGACTGCTGGAGGACCCTGCTGTTGACTTCGCCCACAGGTAATTATCCGTCATGTAACACTCTGGTCTCCGCGCTGGAGCGCACGGGGGTGCCCTGTGACAGCTGTTCCCTCCAGCCGCTGCAGGGGTCCGGGCGTGGTTATTTCTATGAGTACGTAGATGGGGTATCTCCAGGGTAAGAGCTGAAGTACGGGGAGGTCTTTTACTCTACCCACTCTTTCCTCTGTCTTTCCCGGGGTGATCCAGCTAGTGGTGAAACTTGTGCCGGATTCTGCTTGAAGACCGAATAGAAACAGCCGCAGAGGCCTTTTAAGTGAGGCCAGATGTACAGCCACCAAAATCGGAAAAGCTGAAATCAGGAAGGCTCCCATTTTGGGTCAGATGTGTCACTTTCTCAGAGAGAAAGCATGGCGTGGGTTCAGCAAAGATTNCGGCCGGACGATCGCGCTGACCGCAGGAGACAGGGGCCCTGCGTCGAGCTCAGTTTCCACTCTGAGTGGGGGACAGTAAGATGACTCTGGAAGGAAATAGCCCTAGAGTCGAGGAGAGAGGTTCCTTCTCCATCTTTGTGGGGGGTTAATTTGCTGGCAATTATAATGTCTTTACCATACACTTAGGGTCACATTTATTTACACTCTGGGAAGAAGGATGGCTCTTTATGACTTTTTTATTTAAATTATTGATGCTGGAAACCATGAGCCATTCATTTCCTGCTTTTTCAACATGGGTAATTGACTAGTTCGAGGCAGGCGTGGGTTTGCGAAGGCCGTTTAGTGGGCGTGAGGAGTGACTGCTGGAGGACCCTGCTGTTGACTTCGCCCACAGGTAATTATCCATCATGTAACACTCTGGTCTCCGCGCTGGAGCGCACGGGGGTGCCCTGGGACAGCTGTTCCCTCCAGCCGCTGCAGGGGTCCGGGCGTGGTTATTTCTATGAGTACGTAGATGGGGTATCTCCAGGGTAAGAGCTGAAGTACGGAGAGGTCTTTTACTCTACCCACTCTTTCCTCTGTCTTTCCCGGGGTGATCCAGCTAGTGGTGAAACTTGTGCCGGATTCTGCTTGAAGACCGAATAGAAACAGCCGCAGAGGCCTTTTAAGTGAGGCCAGATGTACAGCCACCAAAATCGGAAAAGCTGAAATCAGGAAGGCTCCCATTTTGGGTCAGATGTGTCACTTTCTCAGAGAGAAAGCATGGCGTGGGTTCAGCAAAGATTCTCAGAGGGTGCCCCGTGTTCTAGGAGATTGGCTGCGCGCCCTGGCGATTCAGAGAAGAACAATGCAAGGTTCTGAACCTCATGAAATGCACAGTTATTAGGAGAGAGCGAATCTTAAACATCAAATCATAGATACGAGATAAGTGTTACAGTCAACGAGAACAAATAAGAGAGGGAATTTGTGGGAGAGAACTGTTCATTTTGGGAAAAGGAGACGGGAAGGGGGGGATGATGGTGGGAACGCTGCGTGGGGCCGACTCAGGAAGACATTCGAAGGTGACCCATGGGGATTGGGAGCAGCAGGAGACAAGGGTGGTCACAGTGTGGCAGGTGGACACCAATATCCTTAGTGGGGGTGGAGAAGGGTCGAGAAGAACAATGGTGGACTCAGCCCTGGCCGGCTGAAGTCTGATCTGCCCAGGAGGTGTCTAGGGAGAGATGGCCGCTTGGCTCTGGGGCCTGGGGCCTGGCCGTCAGGGTGGAAGGCAGCTCTGGTGATCAATAGGTATTGACACATTGTGTTCTAGTTTTAAGTAATTGGCATAACTGGGGATGGCATTTATGCTGGGAACCCTCATTAACGCATTGGTCTAAAGTCCCCTCATTAATGCAGTGGTACTTCATCTGATGGTGTTTGCTGTTCCTGTTTTTTTTCCAGCCCCTGGAGAAAGGACCAACACATTTAAATGACCCACTACTACTGACATATGGTGCCTCTCTGGGACGACATTTCTGCCCATGAAGCCAGGATAAGGCGTTATTTAGAAACTCAGAGTGTATTGAAGGGGGGCCCCTGGACAATTGCTTGTCGATAAATCTCTTTCGTTTCCCACTGTGAGACAAAGGAAGTGGTCATCGGCAAAACCAACCAGCAACCGTTCAGTTGTTTGGGGGAAGTGGGGGAGGGGCAGGGAGGGGGCGTTTCTAGCCGGGCTTTGCTTGGATCTGCCTCTTCTGCCCCGCACGAGCCACGGCCACCAGAATGACATCAACAAGGCTCAGGGGAGTTTTCCTTTTCCCACGGGCCAGCCCCCTTCATCTCCATACCAGTCTTGTATAACTGCCACTCATGAAAGTCCCTCTCCAGGCCAGCTGGCCCTCCTCACTGTCACCCAGTAGGACACGGGCGTTCTTGCATTGGTGTGTGCTCAGGCTTGCCTGCACCCTCTCTGCATCCAGAGCCCTCCCTGGACACAACGTGGAGGGCTGGTGTGTTGCCTGACCGAGGGGCTGACGCCGACCGCCTTTTCAGTGTGATCTGACCTAGTGTGCTCTGTGTTTTTCAGCAGGGCCTGTCTGTTTTGGGAGGCCCGGTGAGCTGAGAGGAAGCAGCAACCGACCGGCTGGATCCGATGGGAGAGGAGTCCAGGTAGAGGCGTTTTCACGTAGTGGTGNAGTCCCTCTCCAGGCCAGCTGGCCCTCCTCACTGTCACCCAGTAGGACACGGGCGTTCTTGCATTGGTGTGTGCTCAGGCTTGCCTGCACCCTCTCTGCATCCAGAGCCCTCCCTGGACACAACGTGGAGGGCTGGTGTGTTGCCTGACCGAGGGGCTGACACCGACCGCCTTTTCAGTGTGATCTGACCTAGTGTGCTCTGCGTTTTTCAGCAGGGCCTGTCTGTTGGCACAGGGTGGGGATGAGCCCCTGGGGGGCGGGAAGCCTTTTGGGAGGCCTTGCCTGGGGCCCGGTGAGCTGAGAGGAAGCAGCAACCGACCAGCTGGATCCGATGGGAGAGGAGTCCAGGTAGAGGCGTTTTCACGTAGTGGTGGCCCGTGGCTTTTACTTCTCTTTAGACCATCTCAAAGATGGGGAGCCCTTTAATGGAAAGTAGGAAAAAGGAAGAGAGCCAATGAGAAAAGATTCAGATGCCAATTCCTGCTGGGGGCCAGGGAGTCCCCGGAGTCTGGGCTGTGCAGGTGGACTCGGCCCGCCGGAGGCTGAGATCGCCGCGGTCGAGAGGAGCCAGAAGGAAGGGCCGCGAAATAACTGGGAAAAGCGCCACAAATGTTTGCACACTGACTGTGGCCTCTGAAGACTTTGAGGGGGTTGAAAACAGTTTGTTCTCCACATAGTTTCCGCATTATTCCTCCCATCTTATTATAAAAATGCTTCTTGTGGTATCTCCGAAGAAAATGCTTGCTTAGCAGTCTCACCCGTATTAATCACAAATTCCAAATCCGTGGCATCAGAGTTACATATTTTCCAATTAGAAGAAGGTCCCAGTCTTCGGTTCGTTGACTCTGGAGCCGCACTACAGGCTTGTTGTGTTGATAGTGACATAGCAGGCATTCTGTCGGAACTCGGGTTTCTGGAGAGAGGTTCCAAAATACTTCCATTTTGTCTCAAATCAGAAGCAGCTGCTCCTTATAAAAAGGAAAGCTGACGTTTGGATGGTCCACAGGAAAGCTAATGGGACTTAGAACCTAAAATAGCGGATCCCCGGGTTTTCAGTCAGCAGGTGGTCTTCAGCAAACGCCCCCCCCGCCCCCCCGCCCCCCCCGCCCCCCCGTTCGTTCCTGCTGGCTTTATTCTCGTTGTCGACTTCTCTCACACCGAAAACAGCATTTGTGTGATGGACTGCGTCGGCAGCACCGAGGCGTTTTACAGTGAAGGCAAGGCGTTATCTGGTGACACGTGCCCACCGAAGGGAGGTGATGCATGGGGGCCGTAATGTAAATACGACTCGGCCCCTCCGAGTGGCAGGATGACCAGAGAGAGGAATGCCATTATCATCCGTCAGCCGGGGATGGGGGCCTGAAGTGCTGAGCCTACAAACCTCCCGTAGGGTCTACGATGACAAGAAACTGCTGTAGTGGAAACTCTAAAACTAACAAGGGTATTAGCTTCATTGATTTTCTGAAAATGGGAAAGGAAAAAAAAAAGAGTGCTCAGCTCAGACCAGGAAAGAGATTTAATACAACCGTCTTTTAATCATATTAAGTTTCCTAGAATCAATACCCACCCCCCACCCCCCTAGGAGTCTACGGGCTGGGCCCACCAGTTGCTGCTCAGAAGCCGAGGAGCGATCGAGGCTCTGCCTTCTTCGCAGACCGGTTCAGAGGCCCGCACAATGGAGCTCAGAGTAGGGGGAGCGGGTGGCATTGTGCGCACACCAATGTGACGCGATGACTTGGACCTGCCGAGTGTGCGTGGGCTGTTCAGGGGCCCACGGGACCCGGGAGCTGAGGGTGAGAGGTGCCAGTTAGGGAGCGGCCCCCAGCACTGCAGTGGGGGCGGCTCTCTCGAGGACTGTTTACCACCCACCCCCACCTCGCCCTGCTGGGGGCACCCTCCTCCCTGACTCTGTGGGGTCCCAGGCGAGTGAGGATGGCTATGCCTTCCGCAGTTTAACACGGCGGCTCTGAACGCTGCCAGACCCGGCCTGTGTGAACGCATGCTCTGCACTCGGGACCCCTTTCTCCTCAGCTGAACTTTATCTTATTTTGGAAAGTTGAATGACTATTTCTTAGCCAATATAAATAACTCTTGATAGAAGCACTGAATTTATTTTATTTATCTTTTTTTTTTACTGATTCATTTGAGAGAGAGAGATTGATTTGTTCCACATATTTATGCATTCATTGGTTGATTCTCATATGTGCCCTGAGTGAGGATTGAACCCGCAATGTTGGCGTATGGGGACAGAGCTCTAACCAACTAGGTTACCCGGCCAGGGCGAATTATTGTTTTCCAAGGTTTTTTTAAAGATTCCAATGACATTTTTTAAAGATTTTAAATTTATTTATCTTTAGAGGGGAAGGGAAGGAAAGAGGGAGAGAAATATCAATGTATGGTTGCCTCTCATGCGTTCCCTGCTGGGAACTGTTCTGCAACCCAGGCATGGATGGGGACACTTGGGGACGGGGACTTGCCTGTGTCTGTGGCAGGAAGCCGGCACACCGGACGGGTTTGCAGCACTTCCACTCGCCCGCCTGTCTCTCGTGCTGTGGTGGGTGGGGCAGGGGTCCTTGTGAGGGTGTTGTAGATGCCAGGAACCGGGGCTCAAGGAGGCTGGGTAACTGGTCTCCGACCACACGCTGACAGCTGGAGTGTTTGACTTCTGGAAAGTTCTATCCCTAGGGTTTATTTTTAATTTTTAAAATGTTTAATTAAAAACTTTGTTTTATGGGAGGGAGGGGGGAGGATGGGGGGTGGGATGGGATGGGAGTAATAGACAGAAAACTATACTTGAAAAATAATTAAATAAAAAAATTGAAAAAAAACCCCCAAACTTTGTTTACACCAGCCAACCTCCAGGTGGTACCCTGTAGAGCTGGAAATAAATCACTGAGGCCACATAAGATGTGCACATGTGGCCAGAGAGCCTCACGTCACAACCAACAAACAACCACAAACACAACCACCGTCGCCTGGTCACCAGACAGTGGACTAGCACAGGGGATTGTGGATCTCTGCTGGCCCTTCCGTCTTTGGCTCAGCTGGAGACACTGCCTGGGTCTCCTGAACCTGAGTTGTGCTACCTGCACAGAACAGTGAAAAACTGGGGCTTTAGTTCTCTAACAGAAGCCCGGGGTGTGATGACACAGATCAGTGCGGGGAGAGCGTGGCCCTTAGTCCTGTCACCTGTGGAAGGGACAGTTGCAGAGGACAGAGGGGGCTCTGCCCAGGTCATGTGCACTCACAGCTGGCATTTCCTTTTTGACTTACTTTGGAGGGGGCACCCCTCCCCCGCGCGTTCTGGGAGGAAGTCACCGCTTTGAGCACTCATGCCGAGCCCGTGGAGGCCCCGAGCCTGAGCGCTGGTCCTTCCTTCTGTCTTCTTTTCCATCCCTACATTCCAGACTCTGAAGTGCCCTGTGCAACCTGCGTGGGGAAGATTCTAGAAGTTCTGCAGGAGGTGTGGGCAGAGGCAGGGCCTGACACAGTGCAGAGTCTGTTCTGAAGGGTGGATGGCGGACCTGAAAGCACAGGGAGACAGAACACAGCAAAAAAGAGTGAAAGGAAGAAACAAACCAAAACCCAGGAGAAGCACCTGCTTTCTTCAGCTGAGGGTCCTCATTCCCCGTCCCTATGCTCAGACTGGTGTGTGGGGGACGTGGCGCTCAGAACTGAGAGAGCGGGTGGGCGTGTGAACAAGGCCCCCTGGTACCCACCGAGGCGGAGCCCTGCAGGCCCCCTGGTTGGCCACGCTCGGGGTGGGGGGGGGACTGGGTCAAGCTCCTCCGTTAGTGCAGCTGCCCGTGGTTCTTCCTCACGGGACAAAGTGTCCTTGTGTGCGGTTTATGTCACCAGAGCAGATGAGGCAGGTGGCTGGCCGCCTATGAGCAAGCTGGGGGTTCTCGCCTGTTTGTCCTCGCCAACTTCTTACAGGGACCAGTCGGCCACAAACAAGCCTCACCCTGTCCAGTCAGCACAGACCTGTGGGTGATTGAGGTGTCAGCGGGAGATGGACTGCACTCCCGGCGAGGGACCAGCGCAAACGGCCAGTCCTCGTCCTCGTCCCTCCCTGCCTTCGCGGCATTCCATCAGAGCAGCCCAGTGAAATGTTTCCATCCCTGCCCCGCCTGCCCCCGCCCCCACCCCCCACCCCCACCCCCACCGCCGCTCCTCCTCTGGCCGTCTGCTTAGTGAATTGGCTTTCTTCCTCTGCAGGTGGTGGCTCACCATTCAAACGCACTGGTGTGCAGACAACTGCTCTGGTGATCGCTCCTCAAGGGGCTCGCAGTGTGATGCGCGTGTATCTGAGGAAGTAATCCCAGAATCCTTGGGAGTGTTTTCATGCTGATTAGCGCATTTTAGGCTAGTGGTCTCCATGGGGCTTTCCCAGTCTTTCCTCTCGGTCTCACCTGGCTCCAAGGTGCTGCCACTTCGGGTGAGGCATCCGTACCTAGACTCAGGCAGCTAGGCGCACGGAGTCATTACTGCCTGTTAGTCAACAAAGTCCAGAATGCTGGCCTTAGAAACACTTAAATAAAGTTAGTGTGACCGTGCTGCACGCCCACGTGAACACGAAGACTGCCTGCCTGTTTGCCGACTCAGCCCTGTGCCCACAGCCTGGGCCTTCCTTACAGAGCTCCTGGGGCAGCGGCCTCCTCTCTGCATGGTGGCCGTGGCTCCTTAGCTGTCCTGTTCGCAAAGTTTCCCCCACCAAAGGCTGAGTCGCAGCCGAACTTTCCCCCTGAGGCTGTAGCTGCCACTCTGCTCCTTGGTTCCGGCAGATGACCGGCATAGTGACCAGACCCTTGTCCCCTGTGGCCCAGCTTCTGTTCAGGTAAAGGTGTCGTTTAACTTCATTCTACAGCGAACACTGACTTGCTCTTTGCCTTCCAAATGGTGAAAATATCAGCTTTGCCTGTTTGTGGGGGAAAATATTACACCATGATTGGAGTTCTACCATGCGTTGAACTTTGGAAAAAGTATGAAACTCGATTAACTTTCCCTGTATGAAATTCACTAATCATCATCACTTTGCGCCCCTGTGGTCGGGGACGGGACCTGGCTGAAACGAGCGACGGGGGGATGACGCAGACACACGTTGTGGGCAGGCCGGGTAATCGCAGCAGCCTCTTCGTCCTGGAACGTTAGCTGCCTCCGTCCGGGTGGGTCGTTCCGTCTCTAGCCGCGCTGGCACGGTGTCTCTCCTCTGTTATTTTTATCGCTCTTTAATTTCTCTATCAGTCATTTTTAGTGTGATGATCTTCACTGTACTCAGGAACCTAATTTAGGCTCGTAAATTCCAAGTGTTGAGAGAGAGTTAGTTCTTTGATTGTCTGCGCTGTTTTTCTGTTACCACACTGGGATGTCATTTTCCCTTTCGTGGTGGTAAAATGCACGGGATGTAAGTTGCCCATTTAACCCTTGCAAAGCATGCAACTCCGAGGCATTCAGGACGTTTGTAATCCTTTGTAACCATCGTCACTGTCTAGTTCCACAAGTGTTTCATTACCTCAAGTGGAAACCCCACGGCCATGAAGCAGTGACCCGCCCAGTCCCCTGCACGGTCCCTTCTCCCCAGCCCCTGGCAGCCCCCAATCTGTTTTTGTCTCTATTTTGCCTATTTTGGACATTTCCTATAAATGGAACCCTACAAAGATGAATTAACTTTATTTCTCCCAAGCTCTGCATTGCTTCCACTCAGGATACTTAGGTCAGCCCTGGCCGGGTGGCTCAGGTGGAGTGTTGTCCTGTACACCAAAAGGCCGCAGGTTCGATTCCCAGTCAGGGCAGACACCTAGGTTGTGGATTTGATTGCTGTTTGGGGTGCGTATGCGAGGCAACCAATCCACATTTCTCTCTCACATCTATGTTTCTCTCTTTATTTCTGTCTGACTCTCTCTAAAACCAATGAACATATCCCTGAGTGAGAATTAAAAAAGAAAGACCCAGAAAATGGTGACTTGCACCAACTGTAATTTTAGGTTCTTGTGATTCACCAACAATATTTTACTTTAACATTTTCAACTCCTCAGGCTAACAGGCGGTTATGAATGGACTTGCTGCGCTTCATTTTATCCTGGAGAACGGGCAACGTGAATGTAATTCTAGTGGCCACTAGTGAGCTGAGCCCCTTCCAAGGACCGATAAGACTTGCGTTTTGAATTGTCTTTAGACAACTGAAATTCTGCACCCAGGGAGGCTGCCGTTTTCCAAGGGCACACTCTCCGCGTACAGCGACATTTTACTGTGGAGGAAGTACTGGCAGCCACGTGAGCCCCGGGCAGGCTGTGCTGGGCGCACCCCCACAGAGCGTGCCCACGCGGCCTTCTCTCCCCGCTCTGCCTGCAAGTGCACCGTTTCCAAAATCGACGATTAATGGCTGAAAAAATCTGAAAAATGGATATCCCTTTGACCTTTCTAAGGTTTGTCATTTACTTGACATACCCATTACCTCTAAAATCAAATGTGTTTGTCTAAACATTATTCCGTTGCTTGCTTTGGGCACTAAAGGGCAGACAGCTGACCACGGACCCGCTGACAGTGATCAATTCCGCCTCGGCTCTTGTCACTTTCCCTGTTTATTCTGCTATCAATCTCCCCTCGGCCTGCCACCACGGCCACTTTCTGCTGCTCAGGCGCTTTTAAAACTAACAATAATCCAATTTAGAATTGATCGATGAGAATGTGTGGTCAGTAAGCAAAATGACAAAGTCTGCATGTAGCCGTTGACCACACAGCCAGGGGTATATCTTATATGAACGGGACCGAAGACAAATTTTAATTAATGAATTAAATCCTAATAGCATTCAAGCCTTTTCGCTGTTTTTTTTTCCCCCTTTTTTCGTAAGTCAGATGCTCCAAGTTTTACTGTCTTACTTGTTCACTAGCAGAACTAGTGACTCCTGGAGCCGTGCTTTCCTGGAGGACTTTCTGCTTTGGTGGGATCGGCCTAGGCCTGTGCCCTCTGACCTGAGAGCCACTAACCACGTGTGGCTAGACTTGAACAACTGAGGAACTGGGTTTTAAGTTCTATTTCACTTGAAGTTAGAGTGAGTTCGCTTTAGTGGCTCCTGGCCACAGTCCCAAGCAGAGTAATTCTGGGATGTTGGGGTTTTTGTCACACAGTCTAGACACTGTGTGTCAGGAGGTCATTGCCTCTGAACCATGGCTAGGAACCAGGTGAGAGAAGTTCAAGGACATGTTCAAAGTCTTTCCCTCGTCTCACAGGCAATGTTTGGCCAGAGCGCCCTCCCCGGTGCTCAGGAGTGGGACTCCCTGACGGACCGAGAGGGCCTAGGTGCCTCTCTGCAGGGGTGGGTCCTGCCCGCAGAGGGGAGAGTTCCAACAGGACAGGGGCACGAGGGGGAACTGGTTTCTTTCCCTAAATGCCCCCAAGGCCACCCTGTTCTCGGCTGTGCCCACACCTGGTTCCCAGGACGTAATGCTGCACTTGGTTCCCAGTGAGCCTAGGCCCCTCACTGGGTCGCTAGTGTCTGGCTCCCAGATTGGCTGGGCCCTTAGTCCCTGCTCGTCTCCCTCCTTCCCTCACCCTCGAACCTCATCTTTGCCAAATCCAACACAGGGGAGTCATTTGATGAATCTCTTAAGATGATTTGAAAAATCGTATCTTAATATGATGTGACCTTCAATGCGCAGTGTAAAAATTGATTGCTAATAAGATTAGAATTACCTAGGATATTTGGGGGGGTCTCTTAAAACCATAAAATCAATTTAGCTTCTATTTCCAGATATAGGTCAAAAGCTAGATTAATTTAAAAAACACATTACTTATTTGCATTTCCCATTGTGCGGGGGAAGATGAAGGGCCGGTAGGAGCACTGGGTGAGGGTTGTGGTGTCCCCGACGGAGACTTAGGTGCCAGACCGGATCGCCCTGGTCCCAGAAGAGATGCGGTCTGCTGCTTCTCTCGAGGGAAACTCCAAACCTCTCATTCCTGTGTTATTTACATTCCAACAACCAAAAGTTAAAAGCAAAGGCCATTTAAAAAAATGGAAGAAAATATTTTTTGAACATCTTAAGTAAGAAAATAAAAGCTTAATTTGGAACATCTTTTTAAAAAATGTGATTTTATGTGGCTTAGTTTAAGAGTTTGACGACAAAGGATACCTTCTAATTAGAAGGTCCTTGAATTTAAAAGAAAATACAGCTCATTCATGGATTCACTGTCCAAAGACAGATACTGTTAGAATTTTCTTCTGTTTCTTTCTGATCATTATTCTACTTGTTTTCAAGCTAAATGGAAAAGCAGGTATATACTATTCGTATGCTGCTTTTTTTCATTAAAATTAACATAACACATTATTATATTGCATATTATTTAGAAACGCAGTTTTTTAAAGTTATGTCATAATGAATGGTGTAAGTATACCTAATTTTTCTAATTGTTACGTCTTTTTTCTGGCATTTAGATGACTTCTGATATTTTGGCTGTTATAAATAATGCCTGTCAGTATTCAGGATTAGTTTCTTAGTCTCTGTTCTCAAAGGTGGGCTTACTGAGCCAGAGCGTGTAAGTATCAGGGGCTCTTTGCCAAAGTGCTTTCCGAAGATCATTCCAAAATATCAGCGTACTTGAGAGTTCCCCACCCACAGTCCCCTCACCAGTTGGAATGGTATTTTTTTTTTTTAAATCTTTGCTAATTTGATGGGGGTCAAATGTTACTTCACTGTTATTTTAATGTGCCATCCCTGGTTACTGGTGAAGGAAAGCGCTTCCCACACATCTGTTAATGGGCTTCATGTCCTTTTGGGAAATTGCCTATTCACATTCCCTGTCAGCTTACCCACTGGGGCTGCAGTGTTTGAAAGTTCAGTTTGATTAACTTGTTTATATACAAGGATAGTAGCACTTTGTTTATGTAGCATTTCCTGTGACTTTTTCCCCAGACATGATCTCTATTTATTTATTTTGAATAAACAGAAGCTTATATTTTTAATGTGGTATCATATATTAATGTTTTATTCTAAGTTTAGTACATTGTACCTTTTCTAATGGTACATTTCTAGAAGTTTTTCTTCTTTAGTTCTTATATTTGGTATTTAATTTCAAAATGCCCTTGGAATTTATTTTGGTGACTGATTTTAGGTAGGGATAGAAATAGATATTCATCAAACAAATGTCTTAAGGAGACTTTTTTAATGAAATGACTTACTCTTTTCACATTCATTTTCAATGTTTCTTTTATCATACATTATATATATTTAAATATACAAATATTTATGATTGTTAACATCTAGCCATATATAAAATTTGCGAGATGGCCATTTCTTGTACTTCGTCCTGCTGATTTTCAGTTCGCCTTGTTCCAGGGGTTCAGTGTTTTACCCTCGGTCAGTGGTGGGCAGGTTCAGGACACTCCGATGCCAAAGGTGTTTTGTTTCGTTTTGTTTCGTTCTGTTTTGTTTTGGTGTGCGGGGCCTGGATGCCTCGGACAGACAGACGGAGTGAGTGTCAGTTCGGTGTAACTGACCTGGTATGTTTTCACCGGGCGTTCTTGTCTGCAGCTTTCCCGTTGTATCGAGGGAGCGTTCCGAGTCTCACCGGGCTTGGCAGGACCATTGCTTTGGATGGCGAGTATGTGTTTAAACAAATGCTCTCCCGAAACTCGATTTACCCTCCCAATATCTTGGTGGGGAGGAGGTGGGGCCAACGATACATCATCTGACCCACTTACTCACTCATCAAGACCTCGAGGGTCTGCAAAACGGGAGGTGCCGTGCTGTGCCCCCAGCAAGTCCCAGAGGAATGAGACAAGTCTCCGTCTTGAAGGGCATCACGAAAACGCAGGATAGACAGTCATTTCTGAGGAAACGGATGACTTCAGCACGTTGGAAGAGGGCTGTGTCAGCGGTGGGTGCACAGGGACCGGGGAAGAGCGGGGTGGTTTTCTTCCTCGGATGCATGTTAGAATAATCCCCGAGGGTTTTTTTTTTAGTACCTAACTGCAGAACTGCTCCCCCTCCCCCTGACTATGTGACCCCAGTCTCTGTGTGGGGACACTGCAATCAACCGGGGAGGTAGACGGGAAGAAGAAGGAAGCACACAGAGGGAGCTTCACGCGTGTCTAGGGTGTGAGAGGCAGCGTGCAGGGTGCAGGGCCAATGCAAGGCGCATTGTCCCTGTGGCCCCCACTCGGGCTGACTGCGGGCTTCTTGGGGAGGACCCTGGAGGGGACCAGGAGTACACGGAGGCCTGAGTGGGGGTGGGGGCCTATCACTTGCTGAGTTATAGGTCATTGTCCCGATCTGACAGATAAAGAGCCCAGGGATTGGGGTGGTTGAGAAGCTTCCCTGGTGCCCAAGCTGGTGAGTCTCTGAGCAGGGAGCTAGCTTGTCACCAGTGCTGTTTGTGTGTGCCCGGCTGTCCAGTGTAACCGAGGTGCATGTGGTAGATGGTGGGAGAATCACCGAGCTCTGGGTCCAAGGCCTTGCCAGGAACGCCCATGTTTGGGTTGAGTCTGTTAACCCCGGGGTGGAGAGGGCAGAGAGCAGGGGACCGCATCTGGGAAACATGGTACCCTGGGTGGCTCAGATGAGGGGGGCCAGGAGATCTGGAGTCTCAGCATGGCCCCCTGTGGAGGACGGGGGCAACGAAATCTGTTCAAGAGTCAGTTACTGACCCCTGTGTTAATATGGTGCGTTAACACAGACCACAGTTTGATGGAGTCCTCTGTATTACACACTGTCACACACTGCCACTTGCAGTGAAACTTTTCCAGTAGAAACACTCCATTTTGACCTTGCTGGACAGTGAAGTTTTTCCACGCTGCCCGCTAGGCAGGGCTTTCTGAGGTGGTGTGGACACATGACTGGGTGACATCACAGTGGGCCCCTTAGCTTGCCAGCACGCTTCGTGACGTGTTCCTCTCAGCTACTTTAGAGTGGGGGGGATTGCAAATACGAGTACCTTGAGAAGTGTTTTATTGGCCAGTTTCTTTGCCCAATTTCAGTAGTTAATCTGAGGTGGATGAACATTCTTGCAAGTGAAAAGATTTTACCTAGTAATATGAGTAACTTCTGTATTCTTATGAATGCATTTATTATTTTCTCCTAGGAAAATATAAGAAAATCTTCAACTCTTTCTGGTTCCAACCCACTCGGCCTTTCAGAGTCTGTGGTCCTTCCTGCCCCCTCCCCCGTCCCCCACACACATCCTCTGTCCCCGTCGGTGCACATCGGCTTGTAGTTCAGATAACACCCTCTCCACGGGAGAGCGTCCCCGATGGCCCGGTCAATACATTTATAGAATGTAATTAAACCATATCACTTCCGTGACAGGAAACTGATGGTCTTTTAATTATTTCGAGATAACTGAATATGCAATCATTTCCCCCTTTAACAGCGAGAGGACAGGATGTCGTGAACACGTTGAGAGCAGAAAATGTTTTGTTCTGTGTTGTGCTTCTGTGCTCTTTGTCCCCAAGACTCCACGTGGAGTGCTTTTCACAGGGTTCACGGGATTCAGTGTGAAAACAGGAGGTCCCTCCCCAGTAAGCAGTGTTTGAGCGGCGCTCGGTGACTCTCGGAGTTGGAGAAGGTCTGTCCGTGCCACCGTGACCTGTTAAACTCGAGGGGACGCTCACAGTGATTGCCAGGATGGAGAGGCTCAGCCCAGGGGCAAGACTGAGTCACAACACTGTCACCGGGTGTCTTTTTGGGTGACACTGTGTGATCATTGTGTGATAATGGGGACGACAGGGCCCCCCTTATCCAGATCAAAGCCCGGAACTGGACGTGTGTGTGCTAGGTATGAGCGTCCTCATGGGGACAATGACATGTAGTCTGTACTTCAGATCACAATGACCTCATGCATTGGAATGACACAGCGTTTACGGCTCTGGTATGGCCGTCATTTCCCACTTAAACATGTGTGTTTTATCACTCCCTCGAATAAGAACATTCTCAACTTGTTCGCTGCGTACGTAGGTGATTAAAAGAAAACAACTACCCAGAGGCGAACATTGCCTTTTTGGTCTGGTGCAGTCGGAGTCTCGCGTCGCCACACACGAGCCCAAAATGGGGGGCCCACTCTTCCCTCACCGTCGTCCACTCACAGACAACAGTGTGTGTGCTGCTACTGGAAAATTAACCGCTTCATCTTGGACTGAAATTCCACTCGGCAAAATTAATGGGGAATGGGGCAATTTCGCTAGAAACACCCCGTGGTGAGTGGTTTTGATTTATAGCGAGACACATTAAATGGATAGGTTGTGCCTAGGAGCAGCTCTTTGCTGGATATAGTTTGTAAGTAAATTAGTATAGTGACGTGCACATGTTACATTTAAATTTTTCCTTTCTTTAAAAGAAATGTTGTCAAGCATGTTCTGAACCACTTCTTCAATCAGGGCCTTATTTTATTTCTTTTTAGAGAACAGCTTGGGATTGTCTGGTTCCTTCCCCTTCATTTTGAATAGAACATTTGGAATAATACTCAAGCGTTACGACACTGTGATACCAGTCCCTGACTTTTCGCTGTGACGACTGTGCGTGTTGATTTGGAGTCTCAGCCCCTTTGCCAGAAAAGACACAGGCAGAAGATCATCAGGTTCCTGCGGGGGTCAGGGGGTGGGCGTGAAGGCGGAGCAGCAGACAAAGCGTCCCCCCACCCCATGAACCCCACAACCAGAGCATGAAGAGCCGGAGGGCGGGGGTGGGGCAGACTTCTGATAAAATTACTAGGCACACGACTGCGAGCAGCCTTAGTCCAGGTAGAGGAGGCCCTCGGGTTGAAAGTTTTTGCTTTGCTTCGTCAATAAACCTTTCTCGACTGTTTGGTGCCCTGCTGAGGGCTGGGGACTCGGAGTCCACCCCCTCGAAGGGGAGTTCTGTCTTCGAGAGGCTGGAAGCTGAGCGAACGAGGCCTCCGCCCTGTGAGGAAGCATGTGTAGGAATCAGGATTCATGGAGAGCCGGAGAGGAGACGGCGGGCCCTGCTCATGGGAAGGGGGCTGTGAGTCACGGACCCGCAGAGACGGTGGCCAGGAAGCAGCAGCAGCCCCCGTGGAGGCTCCCCCACACTCGTGGCCTGGCTTCCCGGGACGGGTTTGTTTTGTGAACTGGGGCTTTGATGCTAGTGAGTCTTTCTTTCCCGTGCCCTTCCAGGCCCCCCATTTCAACAGAAGGCACACTCCAGTTCCATCTTCATGGGAGTGGCAGTGCTCGCTCATTTAAATTTTATGGCATCAAAATATTCGCAGCAGTACACTGAGCACAGAGCTCTGAACGTCCGCTGGGAAGGGTGCGGTTCTTACGTGGTCGGCACAGGGACTGTGGAGAAACACGGGTGGAGGGGGCACTGGCCGAGAGAAATCGGGACATCATTTCGTTCTGAGCTGGAAGTCCTTGATTAAAAAAAATTCTTTTCAGTGACCTAATTTCCTGTGTATATATATCAAACGACACCTGAATCATGCAAAAGCCTTAACCTTTTTCCATTTCCTGGTGTAAAACTGCCTGAATTTGACATCTTTTTAAGTGGAGTTGAAATTGTTTTCCCTTGTGATGTCAGAATTCAGATAGCGCCCGAATTGATCCTTGGAGGTATTTATCTTAAATCCCTCCCTGGGGCCAGCATCGCTTCTCAGGACGAGATTCCCCCGAGCCTACGGGAGAGGCCCAGCTGGAGCGAGGGGAAGGTGCTGTAGACCTTCAGATGCACCCCGAGTCTCAGCCCCCTGGCCGGAGCAGTTCAGGGATCTGTGCACCCCCTGTCTGACCCCCCACTGGGCGGGCAGGCCTCCCAGCAGCGCCCACCCCACCCCCTAAATAACTCTGGCTCCGTGGCGTGTGGTCCTGCTCACCATTTTCTTAAACGATCCCGAAGACCTGTTCCCCTCGAGTGTGCTTTCACGCCCGTTTCCTGATACTTCATTCAGGCGATTACAGTGAGCACCTATTACAGGCCTCGGACCTCCTAGGCTACGGCAGGGCAGGATCAGGCAGGATTCTGGCGCTCATGGAAACGGGCTTTATGTGGGTAAACCAAAAAAAAGTAAGATAATTGAGGATTGCGGTTAAGGGGAGCGGAGCAATAAAGTTAAAGAAAATGCAGTGTCCATGTCATGGAGAAAGGGGGCCGCAGGGAGGGCTGACTTCAGACCGAGAGGCCAGGACGGGCTTGTCTGCGATGGGGACAAGGAGCCCGAGGCCTTCTAGGCAGGAGCTGCCCAGGGGGTGGGGGGGGGCGCACCAGGAGGCACTTGGGGGAGGGGGAAGAAGCCGCGCTGCTGAAACCTAGGGAGGGAAACTGGCGCAGTGTCAGGTAGACAAGAGCCACTCCCCATGGGTCCCCGCGGAGGGTTCGGATGCTGCTGGGACGTGGGTGAGGGACCCGCCCTGTTGCGTGGTCTGCGGGGAATCTCGGGGAAGGAGTGATGGGAAGAGGAGAGGTGGGAGGCACGGCGGGAGGCCCTGGCCTGCATCCCGGGGAGGGGTGACTGCCGTTTAGGCTGTAGTCAGAGGGAAGGCACGCCGGCGGGGTGTGCTGGGGGTCCCTGCTGGAGGGGCCAAGCTGTGGGTGGGGCAGTGTCAGCGTGCCTCCGCCTCTGACGGTGGAGGTGGGAGCAGGAGTCGTGAGCAGAAGTTGGGGGTGGGGTTTGTGATGACGTTTGAGAAGACTCGCTGGCTGTTCCGACACCAACCTCAGGTAGGATGTTCATTTACACTGAAATCAGTCACGAATAGAAGCTGCTGGAGGTCAGGGTAGTGCGGGGGACTTCCTAGGGCTGGCGTGCAGAGGAAAGAATTATGGAAATTAGTCAAGAAAACTGTACTAGAAAACAAGACAAAACAAATCTTTAAAACTATTAGAAAAACAAAAGTAGTTAGCAAATAAAAATCCTCCATCATAAAACTTGAAGAAATGGAAAATCTGAATAATTCTATAAATATTAATGTTAAGAAAATCCTCCCATAAAATAATTATTGAGGCTATTTGTAAAACTTATTGGCAGTTCCACCAATAACTCTAATATATGTATGTGTATATACACACACACACATACATGTATACACACACACACATATATTTAAAAATGGAGGTTCATTTCGGTGTGGCAAGGCCCACAGGTCGGGAGATGGCTACCACTGAAAAGGTTTGTACTCCCCACCTGAGGAAGCGGTGGGGTGGTGGGAGGCTTAGGGAAGGGGGTGACTGTGGCAACAACCTTTACTGAGGTCGGTGGGCAGGGAAGGGTGGGGTGCAACAGGCAGATTTCAGGCTGGTTGGCTTGCAGGATTTCAGCTCCCGGGTGTAGGAGCCACCTAGAGTTGTTTGGTGAGTGACCTGGAGCCATGAGGGTGGGTGGAGAGGGGCCTGGGGTGAGGCAGCCTGAGAAGGGGTGACGGGGGTGTTGGCTCCGGACGGGCTGGTGTGCATTCAGAAGGCATGGTCCTTGTGTACTGACCCTAGAGGCTGACCAGCCCGGGGACAGGCAGTCCCTCCAAAGTCAGTGAGGTCCCAGAGAACAGAGCGTCAGAAAAGAGACGTGGTTAATCCGTAAATAAACTGTTCCAGAGTTTTGAAAATGTGTGACAACTAGCATGAACTTGATTAAACTTGACATGAATGAGAAAGGAAGTTACAACGTAAACTTATTCAGGAAAACAGATGCTAAAACCCTACGTAACAGCCTTCCCGAGAAAGTTTCGATTCTTTCCTAACAACCTTTTGTATGTAATTTGTTTTCTTGCACTTGCTAGAATGCACAGTAAAATGTTGATAGAAATTAAAATAACGTGTTTCTGAGTCTCCAAGGACAGATTTCAGTGTTTCACCATGAAGTGTGGTATTTGCTGTAGATTTTATTTGCAGGTTAAGGAGGCTCTTAACCTGAGTTGTTCCTGAGTTGCCAAAATATTTTGTAAAACATGAATGAACCTTGAGTTTTTTCTAATCATTTTTCTGCATTTATTGGAAGGATCCTATGATGATTTCACATTTCATTTGTTTATGTGATTCATTATGTTAATTGATTTTCCAATATTTATTCAACTTTGCCTTCCTTGGATATTTCCAAATTTATCACAGTATATATATTTTTTCCTACCCATTGCTAGTTCAGTTTGCAAATAGTTCAGTATATTGTATTGAATGAGTGAGTTTGGTCTGTCATTTCCTCGTCCTGCAAATGCCCTTGAAGATTTGGGTATCATGGTTAAGCTGACATTTAAAACATTTTTTCTGGAGGGTTTTGTGTCTGATGGTTAGTTGTTCTTTACACTTTGAAAAGAGGGCACGGGTGAAGCCGTCTGGCCCTTTTTCTCCGTGGGAAGATGTTTTCACGGTTCAGTTTCTAAGATACAGTTTCTCTTTCTTCTTGTGTCAGCTTTGGATAGAGGAGACTGTCAAGGCGCGCGCTCGTTTCGTGTAAATTGGCAAGTTTACTGGCGTGAAGTTTCTCAGAGAATCTTTTTACCATGTTTTAATTGTCTCTATCTCAGAGACGAGAGGGGTGTTCCAGGGAAACCGCACACAAGGGTCTGGTGGGGGCAGGAAGGGCAGCGTTTGGAGAACTCACATGTACCGTGTGAATCGACGCACAATATCACATAGGTATCAGGAAATATTTTTAATAATCAGAAAAGAGTAACAGCAACAACAAAAATCATGCTGCTCGTCCCCAGAGAAGAATTTAGTCAGTTTACAGTAGAACTAGGGTTACACACATTCTGATTTCCAAAGGGCAAGGAGGCTGTATTTATGCCACATGTCGTGTGGAGGAGATCAGATTGCATGAAAAATGCTAAGTAAAGGGGAAAGTGAGTTAATATTTTTAGGCTGTTGTGAATGTGACTATCAACATTTTATGCATTTTAGGTCACGTGTACCTCTTGCAACAGATACGTAGTGCCTGCCTCTGGAAGAAATTTGATTTAAATTTATGCCTTTATCAGAAGCCTGGGTATGCATGTCAGCCTTTAGATTTTCTTCAGCTGACGGATCTCTAGGTTTCTTTTGTCTGTTTTTTACTTTCTCAAAACATACTTTCTTTCTCTTCTAAATACTAAATTAATAGTTTTGTGGTGAAATAAAACCGAAAATAATTTTCACCTGCATTTTCGGCATAAACCCATTAAACGTGTCACAAATATCGGTGTGACAGAGTTGAACAGCAGTCACCCAGTCACGCTGACGTGAGGGTGCAGGTCACCTAAGGGACCCCACGCATATACCTAATTTCCAGCTGAAGAGAAAGGACTTGTTTTACAGAAACACGTTAGCCCGCGTGTCCTGGGCATTGGGTCTCGTGCCTCACTTTTACCTGTAGGATTAAAATAGAAAGTGTAAGATATTTATTTAACTTATGAAGCTTTTTCCCCCTTACATAATGGGAAGCCAGGGATCCCAGGCTTTATTTTAAAGTATGGCAAGGGACGAGAATATTCCTGAGCTTTTCTTGGCCCACAAAGGTAGACAGGAGTGTCCGCCTTGCCAGTTCTCTGGAAGAGCATCAGTGGGCTCAGAGAGAAGCAAAGGAAGGGAGTTCATGGATGAGTTCTGTTTGTGAACTAGACATCTGTTCTGTAGGTAAGGCTGGTCCCAGACCAGCCTTAGGTTAGGAGGAGACAAAGGTTTTTTGGGGAGTGGGTGGGCAGAGGGCCACATCATCAGCCTGTGTCCTGGACACCACCATTCATGGGCTTCCTTGGCCCTCAAAGCGCTGAGTGGTAACAACCATGGACCTGGAACAAACAATCATTTGTAAACGAAGGCAGAATTTTAAAAAAGTCATGCTACTCTTGGCTAAATTTGCTGCTGATAGACCCTTACTAACGTAACTCTCCATAAATCTGCTCAGGGAGGAGAAAATGGAACCCAGAGGAAAGTGCGGGACCCAGGGAGCCTGTAGATGAGTCTGGAAGAAGTATAGGCAGATCACTAAAAGACGTCCCATTTCAAATTTCACCTTGACCTTTATAACAAAGGCCACTGGAAGCAGTGCAGCATGGGAGAGACAGCCCCGCTACCTGCTGAGCAATGTTTGCAAGGAAGGAACACCAGCTGCAGACAGCCAGGCTAAGAAGGCAGGTGAGATGGGTTCTAGAGGTGTGGGGACAGAAAGGGTCAAGGGAGCCCTGGCTGGTGTAGCTCAGTGGATTGAGCGCGGGCCTGTGAACCACACAATTGCGGTTCGATTCCCAGTCAGGGCACATGCCTGGGTTGCAGGCCAGTTCCCAGCAGGGGACTCATGAGAGGCAACCGTATGTTGATATTTCTCTCCCTCTCTCCTTCCCTTCTCCTCTAAAGATAAATAAAGAAAATCTTTTTCAAAAAAGAAAGAACCTAGGAAGGTGTCATGGATGAGAGTGCTGAGGCTGTGGCAGTGATTAAGGATGACTCGGGTCTTCCCCTGAGTCGTCAGGGCTGTGGACAGGGTTGGGGAGAAGAAAGGGTTTGGACAGTGCGGTTTGGTCTTTGAACCGAGAGACTTACAAGGTATTTAAGTGGAGGTGGGCCACGCAAAACCCCCACAACTTGGTGTTACTATATGTCTTGGAATTTTCTAATCTGATGGTTGGTGATCTCTCTTCTGTCTTCCTCCCTTCCTACCCCTGCCCTCAGGTTGTGTCCCTGTGATTACTGAGGAAGCCTGGCGGTTCGTTGGTCATTCTGGTTTGCTCACCTGTCAGTCATTTGTGACCTGCCTTTGGCGGATGCCGTGGGTTGCTTGCTGATGTAACCCAAATCCCTCTCTTTCCTTTCTTGTTACAAGTGCGTCGCTTTGGCGGAGGATTGGGGTGGCAGTGTCCTAAGAAAGGGGGACAGGTCCTCCCTAAGCTCCTGTGGCTGGACAGTGATTGGTGGCATCGGACGCATTTCTGACCAACAGGACCTAGAGGAAAATCTCCTTTAGGCTTTGGATTTGTGCTACTCAAGTCCCCTCTGGTATGTGGCTCATGCAGTTCACGCTGCTTATAGTATCGCACAGGTTTCGAGTTGTAACGTGGCACGAACGTATCGCTCTTTCCTTTCTTATTTGTCATTTTTGTGCCTTGGTTAGAAATGACTTTCTATTCCGGAGTTTTAAAACTATTTTATGTTTTTTCTTCTATAAATGTTAAATAAAAAAAAAAACTTCAGGTTTTTAGATCCACCTGGATTTTATTTTTGTGTCTGGCATGAGGCAGAGAAGTGGTTTTGAGCATGTGGTCGGTTGGCCCAGAAATATTTTTTGAGTAGTTGGTCCTTCCTCCCTGGTTTATATAGCCCTCCCCGTTGTATGTGAGATGCACGTAGGTGTGTTGGTTTCCTGCAGCTTAATCTGCTCGTTTGCTCTATTGCTTTCCCTCTGTTTTTCTCCCCTAATAAATATTCTCTTGAATTTTCTATGTAAATAATTCTATGGTCTACAGTAATGACAATTTTATTTCTTCCCAGTGCTTTTATCCATTATTTCTTTTTCATGCCTTATTGTGCTGGCTAGACTCTTTGGTACAATGTTAAATAAAAGCAATGAGAATAGGCCTTCTTTCTTGTTCCTGATTTGTTTTGTTTCTTTTAAGGGATTGCCCCTAATTGTTGACCATTTCACAGGTAGCTTCCATTGGTCAGATTATTGGCCCTTCCATCCCTAACTTGTGTATCGTGTTTGTTTTGTTATACTGAAAGGTACGGAATTTTGCCTTTGTGTTCTTATGCATATTGTGATGACCACATAGTTTTCCTCCTGTAATGTGGTGTGAAGCATACTTGTAGATTTTCTAAGGGTAGCCTAATCTTCTATTCCTAGGATAAGCCACCCATGGCCATAATGAGTCTCTAATAATTTGCTAGATTGAGGTTACCAATATTTTGTATAGAATTTTTGCATTGATGGCCATAAGATGGGTCGTTCTGTAGCCCTTTTTGTTTTAATGTCTTTGTCTGCTTTGGTGCCTACTTACAGCAGCCTCACTAATTGAAGTTCGGAGTGTGTTTGCAGAATCAGCTGGCTCTTCAGGGCCTGTCCTTGGCCTCTCAGGCACCCCAGGCAGAGGAGCCTACTTTACTGTTAGCTGAGGCTTGGTCCTCATGAGGTCCCTGGTTGGTCGTCCGTCCTTGGGATGGGGGCCGGGCCACATGGAGTATGTCCTCCTCCTCCTGCCCATGTAGAGGTACTCTTGACCCTAACCCTAACCTCAGTTTGCTCCGGGCTCAGTGAAACAGTAGCCCAGGGACCATCACATTGCCCTCACTGTGGCTGAAGAATTTCAGGAAATAAAGCAACTCAGTCAGGGAGGGAGTCCCTAAAAGAAGTATGTGGAGGCGAGAATTTTTAACATCCGCTCTCTTCCCACCCAGGGAGTGGCACAGAGGCCCCTCCCACAGTTAGGATAGGAAGGTGACGTGCTGAATAAAATGGGGTCTTCGTTTCTCCCGTTGGAATGAACTCCACTCTGCAGAGCCTCTGGGGGAAAACGTCATGTGTCTGTATATATTACCTTGGAAAAAATCTGTATCAGGATGTGAGCTTGTCCGGGGCTTCAGCCACGGCTCTTCCTCCTCGAATCCACACACTGAGCTCTGAGCCTGGCGTCTCACGGACGCCCCGGGAGCAGCTGAGTGTCTGAAGATGTTTGCTCTTGTCCGAGTAACTGACCAAATGAGGGTCCAAATCAGGCTGAAGAGACTGTTCTGTTTTCAGGGGAAAAAGCTCGTTTTGTTTTCATCTGAAACTCACGGTTCTTAAACAAAATGCTGGCAAAAAGGCCGAGGTGTTTCAGGACATTGTCAGTCCCTACCATTTTATCGCTTCCACGAGTGTGTTTATTTCTAATATTAAAATGCTCCTTGGTAAGCAGGGTTTGCTTGCAGGCACTGCCTGCATTTCTTGTCCCGGCCTTTTGGTGTCATTCTTAGATTAATCTCAAAAGCGTATGAAGCCAGGGTGAAACTATTTCCTGGGCTTTGGGTCCTTTCCTCCCTGACGTGGAGATTGCTGAAGCTATGGTGACGTTTACTAATCTAGACTTTTTGATGTTATGTTAATTGTATGTTTTATAACTGGGGTGTGGTGGTGGGAGGCTAAATACCGTGTAGACAGCCAGCAATAGTCAAGTAAACCTTTATTTTTATGGCTAGTGTAGAAAGGGCTTTTTCGGAAGTTGAAGTTACGGGAATTAACGGCATCTGTTATCAATATCTACATGCTGCATATATAATTCCAACGTAATTGCAGTGTGTCTCATCACATAACAATATAATGTTACATTATATATGCATGTTACATATTCAGTGAAAGCAAAACCAGGCCTCTCAAGCCAAGACAGGGCCTAATTCATTTTCAGTGACCTGCAAAATAAAGCTCTTTTCCTTGGGGCTGCGGAGAACGAACGGCCTTCTGAACTCTGAACCTTTCCTCCTCCCGTCTGTGTGTGGGGCACTCACGCCCTCTTGTCCACTTATGGATAGATACGGAAACCGTTGGGCTTCAGGTTCATGGCTAATTCCAGTGTTAGCCACGTTGTTTGCTCCCTTCTCTCTCAACGTGCAAAAGTCTCAATTACTTTTCCTCTTTCCCTCATTAATTATATTTTTTCCTCTATGGTCCTTTTACTGCACACACTTAATGAGATTGACTTTTTATGCTGTAACAAATACACGGGCAACAACAACAAAAACCAAAACACTCATGGACCCAGAGTTTTGCAACCAAGAAGCAGAAGTAATGAAGTCATTGCCCCTGGTTGTGGCGCCTGGAGGTCCCAAGGCTCAGAGCTTCAGGCTACCCACCCCCCGAGGGAGGGAGGGGTCCCTGCCACCCGCATATTTGAAGAGAATGAGTGTACAGCATGTGCAGCCCCTGGGACCCCTGCCAGTAGCTGGGGGCTCGGCTGGTTCAACTTCAAGTTTTTCGGGCCAGAGAAACACCTAGAGATCTAGTCCTCAAAACACTGCGTTTTAGTGAGGGTTCTACCCGAACAACACAGGAGTGGGCAAAAGCAGGTTTATAGCAGGGAGCCAGCGGGACAGTTTCTTCCTGTGTTGTTATTGAATAGTTATTGTAATATTTGCTGGTATCACAAATGTAACCCCCCTTTGGCCCTCCCCAGCATAGCAAGGTGCTAAGATACATATCATTAGGAAATAATTTTTCTAATTTGGACTGAGTTCGGTTATTCCTCGTGATGTGATGCCCACGGGGTCTGAGACTCCACCATTGTCAGGCTGACCAGTGGGCGGGCACAGTCTCGTGGGTGCCGGCAGGAGGTAGGAGATCCCCACATCACAGACAGAGGACTTCCTTACTTGGGGCACAGCAGGCAGGGTCAGCATAGTTGTGTTGACCCCCATTGTCCACTAGTCCCCCCGGTGCAGGGCAGGTGTGCCCAGACTCACCTACACAGTCAGCAGGTAGAGCCCTGTCCCCAGGGGACCTGAATCTTCCACTGAGTGGGAAGCGTTCCTGGGCTTTGCTCCAGAGGGAAGTGTTCTCTCTCTTTCAAGGCCATTATTGCCCTACAGACGCCCTTGGAAGGGTGGGGGCCAGAGCGAAGAGTGCTCCGCACCTCATGTGCGAGGCTTGTCTCTGGGAGACGGAGGAGAGAACGCTGTCGGAGCCCCACGGAGGAGGGGGCTGACTGCGTCTCCCCCAGTCCCCAGTTGCTGTGGGCTGAGAGCTGGCCCAGGGGCACTCACGGCTGGCATTTCCAGCCTCCCTTACTTTGCCAGAGTGGGGCCCAGGGAGGGTCTGGGAGTTGTAAGTGCTTATCGCAGGTGCCAAGTGTCCTGTGTGGACCGTGGCATAGACAGTGAGTCCTTGCGGACACTGGTGTGACCCTGCAAACATCTGTCACACTCCCCAGTTGCAGTCCTGCCCCCTCTCTCTATTACCTGTGCTTATTTTTTCCCTCTTTCAATCCTCAGTTGAGTTTCCCGATTTACTAGAAATACCGGTAGACCTTAAGTGTGGCTGGTGGTACTATTTTCAGTTAGACTTTCCTCACGTCGCTCCTCTCAAAGGTGCCCTGCTAGGGCATAGGCAGGGGACAGGAGCAAAAACAGAATTCAAAGATGTCACCTGAGCTGCTTATTTACATCTCTGGAAACTCGGAGAGGAAAAGGTGGGAACTAATTGCTCAAATTTGTGTTTTAGAATAACTGCGCCTTTTGTTCTTGACCTCTGCGACCCCGGCCTTGGAAAATCAAGAGTTGGTCCTCAATCAAAGAGTGTGTCATGGATTATTTTAAGAACAAATTGAGGAAATGTAAGCCCAAGCCTTTCATCACCTTTTCACCAGGAGTAGATTTATTTGCTCCCCCACTGATGGGCCCTTTCTCTTTCAAGCTCTCCAACCGGGCTGGAACCAAGGGTGAAAAATGACACCTTGTTCCTGCTTTTAAGAAAATGAGCAAACGCACATGCCAGGCTGACAGGTGCATTTCCTGGGGACATGAAAGCACTGAGGAGTTTAAGAAAAGAGCGCGGTGACCCCGGCCAGTGAGAAGTCTACTAATTCAGAATCTGGGGCAAACTTAAAATGCCGGTGCAGGCTGTTGATATATTAGGGCTAGAAGTGGAGGGCTGGTTTGCCAAGCAAATTAAAAGTATAAACAAGGGAAATACATATTCTCGTATGGCAGAAGTCCAACAAATGTTTCTAAATACTCGTAAAACCACTTTATATTTAAATGCTTCTGTGAAAAGAAACAATGAATGTTCTAATTTCGAATGTTTTTTTAAATCTATTATTAAAACTCTTAAGCATTCTATACGTTATTTCTAATTTAATTTCCATTCTTTTCCTTCCTGGGGGCCTTGCCACCGTTGTCACCATATGAACTTGACATTCGCTGACTTTTGTGAAAATGTTTCTCTCTACTTCAGACGATTCCCAAACTTTCCAACCAATTAGGGGAAATTAATGAGGCTCGCTGCTCTGTGTGTTGATTTTCAGTCCGCGGCGGACGGCCGGGCCTGGCTCTTCTCATCTTAGTATCAGAGGGGCCAGGGCTGCTTTCTCCTCGTCTCCCTGGGCAGGAGAAGGCGGCTCCGAGAGGACTGCCTCCCTTCATGCTAAGCACCCACACAGCTGCCGTCTCGTTTGTGGTCTTCTTCTTTTCCTGACGGGCCCTGAGGACCCTTGCTCTGTCATTTACTCCCTCATAGTGTTTGTGCAGCCCTCCTGGGGACAGCAGCTGGCCACAGGTGGTCCTTGAGACTTCAGTCCAACCGCGTTACATTGGAGGCGAAGGAATGGTGATCCCAGGAGGGCGAGACCTTCACCCAAGGTCTTACTGCTTATTTCGGGCAGACGCAGAATGGGAGTCTGCAGACCCTTGCCCCTGGGCCAGTGTTCTTCCCAGATCGGCCATGGCCCTGAGAGGAAGAGGAGGGACATGGAGAGGGAGAGAGAATGAGGATCCGGATAAAAGTGGGTATACTATAATAGTAGTATAATAGACTAGTCTGGGAACCTTTTCAGTTAGAATTTTTTTTTTCAAAGTGCAAAGGCTCAGAAAACACAGGCGTCTTCGCCAGAGCTCGACGGTCTGGTGGGATGCAGAAGCCATGAACTTGTGGCTCTGCAGGCAGCTCCCAGCCACCACGGGAAGACACCTCTGTCAGCTGGAGCAGGCTGCGACCTTGAGTGAGGGCTGCGAGGAAGCACGCTTTGTCTCACAAAGTCTGATCTTTCTTTTAAAAGACATTCTCATACTTTTTGTTTTTAAAACGTCAATTTAGAACTTCTTAGTATCTGGTTGGGGCAAAGTGCATACAGTCCGTTTTGCTGCCTCAAGATTTCAGTATTTGGGAAGAAGGAGCACCCTTGAAGTCACCCAAGGCCGACTCTGGACTGTGTGCTGGCCAGGTGGGCCCCTGGTGTGGGCCTGTGGAAGGGCAGTGTGCGGCACTCCCTCCGGGATTTGGGAGTGGGCTCTGCACCCATGCTCGGCCAGATTCCTTGCTGCCCATCTCATCCGGTCCCTGATGTGTCCCCAGCCTGTGCCCACGGCTGCTCAGCATGTGGGGGTCTTCCCTCACGCTGTCGCACCCAAGCCCACTCAGGAAGGGTGAGTCCTGTTTCTTCCCTCCTACAAACGGGCAGAGTGAACCTGGCAGAGGGCCAGCGGTTGTGCCAGAGTTGCCCTCTATTCCAAACAACCCCCCCCACCCCGCATCGCGGCATTATCAAGGCTCCCAATTTATGGATTTTAGGCCAAAAATTGACCCTCGGGCCTCCCATCCAACAGTGGGAACAAGCCACAGGGACCTGCGAATGCAAGACGGGCCAGAGCCGTGAAAGTAAAAACCGAAGGCTAGTTCATTCCGCCTTTGTGAGCCAAATTCATGTTTATTTCCACAGTTAACAGATGGCGAGGGAGAAAACTGTTTTTACTTCCTCTAAAACCTGGCAGGCACTGAGCTTGGTAATGAGATCGTTTTGGATTTTTTTGTTTTTGAAGTTTAGAGGCAGAGGGACAAGGCTTTGGGGTGGGAGTGAGGTTGGGAATAGAGATGGGAGAAGGGGCTCCAGAGTTCGGGGTTGACCTCAGGACCCCACTCTTGAAGAGCACCATAGTTGGCCTGTAGCCCAGGTGATACAGGTTCTTGGGAAACTGGGGACCCCGCCGCCTGCAAGGCTCATCCTCAGAGCCCACGTACAGGAGGCGTCTCAGATTCAGGCGTGAACACCCTCCCTCTAGCACCCAGGTCTGCCCTCTGGGAGCGAGATCACCCTACTCTGGTCGAGTCCGTAGGTTGTGTGTGATGCCCAGGGACAGCGGTGGCCTGCCCGGGGGTCATCCTCTTACTGCTGCTCCCATCTGTCCCCACCCAGCTCGGACCCAGGTCCTCCAGGCCCCTGGCCCTGCCACATCTGGGCTACAGGCCAACGATGGCTCCCCCTTTGTGGATGCTGGTTGCTCTGTCCCTGTAACCGTTGACTGTAAGTGCTCGTGTATCTGCTGGGCACAGCAGAATACGCTGTCTGGGTGTGTCCTGGTCCCCCTGACCCCCAGAGCTCTGGTGCGGGCTGGCCCACAGCAGGCTCGCTGAGTAGATGCAGGAACCACGGGGGCCCACGATCTCCACCTCTCTCTGCGTGGCTGCCACCTCTCTCAGTGGGTGTGTCACCGAGGCACCTGCTGAGTCCTCTCCTCTCCAGGCGGTCACGGATGGAATAGGAACCAAACCAGCAGTTTTGTTCCGCACATTGGAGTAAGAGCCTGACTTCTGCTTTCTCTTCTCTGTTGAGGACACCTGGCCCACAGGTGGTTCACACCTGGACACCTGAGGCTGAGCTGAGGCAGACTCAGGGTCCCTGCTGGAGGGCCCTGCCCAGGCGGGTTTTCCAGGCAGAGTTAGGACCTGGCAGAGAGTTGGGTCCTCGTCTTGGTCCACGATGCAGTTGTGAAAAGGGACAATGACATGTGACAGGGTGGAGCCCTGACACAGGAACTGCACCCAGCCGAGTGCCTGCTCCTTTGGGGGAGGCAGTCAGCGGCCCCCGCCCCCCCTCTCCAGAGACCGTTCAGTCCCGCTGCTTATGTCCCGCCTGGGGAGGGAAGAGGCCGTTTAGTCCTGGTGCACTTGGCCCCTGAGAGCCCCCTGGTTTGGGGAGGCGGGGAACCCCACCTGCACAGGGCAGCCCTTTGGCGGATGCCGACATACTGGTCAGGGCTCTGGAGCCGCTGCCTGCCCCGCCCGCCCTCTTCACCACCTCCATCCTCACAGCCTTCCGAGGAGTCTTCCACGCTCCCTGTCACGCTGCACATCTGTCGGTGTGCCCATTCCCACAAGTGTCACGTGTGTGCTGCAGACCACACGTGCCAGGCACTGTTAGAATTGCACCCACATCTCAGCTTGTCAGACCTTTGCACCAACCCCGTGAGCTGGGGTTCAGCCGTCCCCATGGACCATCTGAGGGCAGGGGCTGCAGTGTTCCCTCCTCTGTCCGCAGCACCAGGGCAGTGGCACAGAGTGAGGGCTCAGGCTGCAGACAGAGCCAGTGGGCGAGGGGACGTGCTGATGAGCTGCGCTCGCTGGCTGCTCGGAGCAGGGGACCCGTCCTGCCTCCTCTGCATGTCCCCTCGGTCTTCCTTCTTGCCGTCCATTCTCCATCTCATTCCTTTATTTTCCCAGCCCCCTCCTTCACCACCTCAAAGACTTAAACCTGATGAAGTAAAATATCCATTAAAAAAAACCAATGTCTTTTAATTGGCTGAAATTACATTTTTCTGCTTGCTCTCTGTGGTTTGGTGAAAGAATGCAGCGTGCTGTCATCCATCTGGGAGATGCCCTTGGAGAGCAGGGCCTCTCAACGCCCATTTCCCACGGCGGCCGGCACGTGGTGCCAAGTCCCCTGCGGGCACGGGGGAAATATTAATTGATGTTGATTTCCGCACTCATTATGTAAATATGCCAAATGGCCCCAGAAGCTGCCAAAGCGTCGCATGGTTAGCCCAAGCGGGTGACGCGCCCAGGCGGTGCTGCCTCGCTCGCTGCGTCGCGCCAGCCCGTGCGGGATGCCGCGCCCCCCCCTGCCCCCGCGTCTGACGCAGTCGCGCAGGGAGAAGTGGAGCGGGATCCGGTGGCAAAGCGGCTGAAGACACCGCGTATTCCAAGTGTGAGTCATTTCTGCTGTTGAGTCGCTCGCCTGTTGCAGGCGAGCGCAGGTCGACGTGGGTTTGAAAATTATGCCGTCTTCTCCTCGCCGATGTTGCCTGTGGCACATGTAAAAGTTGGCATGTGACAAGCTTTCTGTGTTTTTCCCCCCATTTCCCCACTTCTAGAGCTTTTCCGCACAAGCCTAAAACAGAGCTATTTGACAAGTGCTCGAGTTCCTGGAAATATAATTTTATTTCAAAACCGAATCACAGAAACTTACTCATCCTAAAAACAGGAAGCCTTGTGGAGTTATCAGCGCCGGCTGAGAGAGTCCAGGCCGCATGAGGCAGATGCGCACGCTAAGTGGTGTAAATAAGATTTCTCCCGTCATCACTTCTGTGGAGCGGGGTCTGGACCAGCTGCATTTCCGACACGCCGTCAACAGCCCTGACGGATGCTGTTCCTGTGCCAGTTTCGCTCGTAAGTTTCCAGGTGACTAGCACCAAGGTCTGGCTGAAATTTGTGTGTTTGTGATCATGGGGGCAGGACAGCGACGGGGCACTGTCACTGTGCTAGGGGGTGACCGCATTGGGCAATGACGCAAAGCAGAACACGGCTCACAGCTGCCTCGCTGGCCCTTGGGTGTGGCCTGTCTTGCAGTTTGAAGGCGATTAAACGGGCACGTCATACATCATGGAACAACCTGGCCGCGCGGCGTCCTCAGTCCCAAGTCTAAGCTGAGTTACACGTCTTCAACCCGCTCCTGGAGAAGGGCTGTGCGTAGCCACGTGTCAGGACACTTTGTCACCAAATGAGTTAGCACAAAAGCTTCATTTTCCAGAAGTTGTTAGGGTTTGAAATCATCATGAAGGCTTGGAGATGTGCATAATTAAGGTTCAAAATGCTCGTGTTACCCACAGACACTGCAAAGGAAAGTCAAGCCGGATAACCGCAGACACGCTCGGTAAGATGCCACCCCGTTCTTCCCGAGGAAGGGTGCTGTGCTCTTGGACGCCAGTGGCCAAAATATTTGGAGCCTCTGTCCAGGACAAATAGTCACCCTCCATTTGTTGTCTCAGAGTATGTAATTAATTATGATACATTTTAAGTTTTGTTTGAATAGTAATGTAATGGTAAATTTTTTAAAACCTACATTCTGACAGAAAGATTCTTTTCATGTTTTTCTTTAGACCTGATATGCGTGTGTAATTTACTCACTGCAGACACACATCTTTTGTCTTTTTAAAATTAAAAGTAAAAGTGAAAGTAGGTGTTCATTTGTGTACTTTGCTTTCTTTATAACGGCTGTTTTAAGGGACACTTGCTGAAGCAAGACGGAGTCCAGCGCCCGCTGCTGCCTTGGAACCAGGGTGCAGACCCAGGGGGGAGCGGCAGAGACGGCGTCTCCTGTCACGTGGCTGTGCGTGGCTGCTGGTGCCGGCCGTGACGAATCCAGTTTTATAAAATAAAACGATGGCGTCAAAGTGAACACTGTTGAGGTCATGTATTTTCTTAAACAAATGGCCGCTTCTTGGCCTTCTGGCTGAGTGTGGTGTCTGTTCTTATTGCTTCAGTATTTTATTAGGTGACCGCGAGCCCCAGCGGGGGTCACTTTCCCGCAAGGACTGGATTCCTCGTCTGTGACACCAGGCATGTCGTGAAACTGCTAGGCCCCCAGTGATTCGTCAAGCAATTCATACTTATTTGGTTATATAGGTAGTATTTCTGGTGACAATGTTGTCAGAATGAGACACTATAGAATCATTCAGATTTATAAGTATTATACATTTTGTAGAATAATAATTTTCAGTGATTTAATTTCTGTTAGAGCTATGTTAGTGAGCTTGTGTTTGGGGGTCTTCGAGTCCGTGGTAAATTGTTTCTGTACTCTCTGGGTGTCTTGGCCACTGTTGGCCACCAAGCTGACACTGGAAGGTGACAGGCAGCAAGATGTCACCTTTGAGGAAGGGGTGCATAGCAGGTGTGACTCTGTTCAGCAGGGAGGTGGTGTCACGGTTTCAAACTGTGAGTCGTTTTTGCATTTTGTTAACAAAGATGACATGTTTGGGCTTATGCTGATATTTAAAAAATTCAGCCAGCCCTGGCTGGTGTGGCTCGGTGGATTGAACGCCAGCCTGTGAACCAGAGGGTCCTGGGTTCAGTTCCCCATCGGGGCTCATGCCTGGGTTGCTGGCTGGGTCCCCAGTTGGGGGTGAGTGAGAGGCAACTGGTTGATGTTTCTCTTGTACATCGATCGATGTTTCTTTCCCTCTCTTTCTTCTTCTCTTCCCCTCTGTCTGAAAATAAATAAAATGTTAAGAAAATCCAACCAAGGAATCCTACAAAGTGACATTGGTAAAGATATAAAGTGACAGTTTCCATATGCAGTTGAAGAGAAGCTGTGAACTAGCACTAAATTCTTGTGACATTAGTGGAGCCACGTGTCTGTCAAGCACCTGCACTTCTGAGATAATGTGGGTGGAAGCTGTGCCTGTTGACTTTCGTCTTGTTTCTTGCTCAGAGCTCTGGTCGAATTGTCCTGTCCCCTTGTCTCTGGAGGGAGGCCATCTGCTCCGTCTGGAAGTGGCTTGGACTCGCCCCCGTGTGAGATGCTTTGCCCCTTGACCCTTAAGATGAAGCGCTTCTCTGGAGCTTGTTGTCCCCATTCTGTCCTCAGAGCTTCCCACAAGGGTGGCGGCCACGGCCCTGGCGGTGTGGGACCGGTGTCCTCCCCCTCACGTGGGGCTGTGTGGGGGAGGCGGAGGGGCCCACGTTTGGGAATGGAAGAGCAGTGGTGTTCCAATGCCAAGGCCAACAGGGCAAGAACCAACGTGGGGGTTTCTCTGGAAATCTCCACCCTGTGGGTGCCCTTATTTCCCAACGGATCCTTGTGGGTGTTCACTCTTCGGGTGTGGGGCTCGACTCTGGTGTCAAAGGGCAAAGGAGGTCTTTGCCCTCACGGAGTTTGAGGACCTCTAAACAGGAAACGGTGAAACGAGTAAATGGAGAGGATGAGTAAACTGATAGAGAAAAACACGCTATAAAATAGACAAACCCATACAGCAGGTGAGTGGACGCAGAGGCCACGAAGGAAGAGTGGAACCCGAGGGTGAACGCTGAAGCTGGGATGAGAGCCAAGGTCAGGTGCCTGGGGCTTCCTGGCGCCTGGGAGGCCAGTCCTCCTGCTCGCTGGATGCTGGCCCCGGCAGCACTGAGCTTGAGGAACCAGGCGCACTCCCCTCAGCACTCACCAGGTTCCTCCCAGAAGTTCCTGGGCAGCAGCGAGGAAGCAACGTTGTCGGAGAGTCCTCCTGTGCTGAGTGCTGACTTGAGAGCCATGACGTCTTATTTCTGAAGGAGTGGGAGGCATCTGGTGGCAGAAGAATAAAGTGAGATGCCCTGGAGGTCCTTGGTCACCTCTTTCTCTGCTCACTTGTCTCCCCTGGGAGCTTCTTTGGCAGAAAGTCCTAACGGCCTTAGGCGAAGGGAGGGCGGGGTTATTGAGGGGGTTCCGCAGAGCTGGGCGTCTGGAGCTCGTGTCTAGTGCCTGGACACAGCTCGTCCCTGGGTGCACTTTGATGAAATTTCTTATACGAACACTTGGGAATGAGATTTATAAGTGAAGAACCATAATAAGTCTGACCATTCGGTAAAACAAAGGGGAACCACTCCGGGCTGGTGTTGTGGGGGGACCCGAACTATTGCTCTCCAGCCTGCCATCGACAGCCCTCGCAAAGCCCGCACGAGGCAGCCACTGCCCAGGACAGGGGAATTCCAACCTCACGTGGCAAAGGGAGCTGGTCGACCAGACGGCCTCCGCAACACTTTCCAGCTCTGACATGCGAAGATCCTGGGGAATGTCTGGGAAAATTTAAAAGGAACAGGGGGTGATCAGAGCTGAAAAGCATCTCCCACAGCCACTGGGAAGCCCGCTGTCTGTGCGGTCCCGCCCTGCCCTGCAGCCGCAGGGCCGCGTGGGCACCGTGCTGCCCACGCCCGCTGCCCCAGTCTGTGTGTTCCTCCTCACGGCTGTCCCTTGCTGGCACACTGACCTCAGAGAAGAGGTCAGACGTCCTTCTGTACTTGAAGCTTCACTTCAGCGTGGAAGCCTATGGGAAATGATAGAAGTTGTCTTACAATAACAAAGTGATTCAGAAAACTCCCAACCTTTCATGCCATACCAAACTGCCCCGTGGAAACCTAGAGCGAGAATGCAGAGTGATGACGGCCGATTGGTATGTTATCTGCAAAATCAAGTTTCTTCTGAAAAGTCGAGAGCGGGAGCTTCATGCTCGAAGGGGAGCGATATTCCCCAAAAGCTTTTGTTTGCCCTAATATTCCATAATGTTATGCTTTTACAGTCAATAAGCCATTAGTAATCAAGAGATGTATAATTTATTAATTACACTCCACATTAATATTTAATCTTTTCGGTTGCTGAGCATATTTCTAAATCTACTTTTTAATTACATTTTAGGGATATAAATCTTCCAGGCAGCCATTAGAAAAGTAATTTTTCTGCACATTAAGATGCCAATTACTTTAAAGCAGCTGGTTGCGAACTCTTGCGAGGATACTTGGTAAAGTGGCAGTCCTGGTATGCAGGCTCTCTCCCCGCATCTGGAAGCTAATTGAGTAGCAGCGGGAAGGGGGGGTCATGGAGACTCTGCAGACTCGGAGCTGCGGGGGGAGGGAAACAGAGGGAGCGTCGTCCACGGTGGCCCCCTTACCAGGCGACACTGGTCGGCCGTGGAGCTTCCTGAGTTCTGAGCAGACCCTGGGCTTCGGGTCTGATGCTTCAAGTTCATTGCAATAAGCAGTATTTCCCTGTGAAGGCTCCTGTCCAGACAGCAGTGTTTTTAAACCCATAGACGGGACTCCCCTAACTTTCTTTCCTCTAATAGTGAGGTCAGACACCAGTGATAACGGCTTGTCTTCATTTCCTGATGAGCTGCCGACCGACATTGCTTAGCCGACTAGGTTTTTTCACATAAGAGTCCCATGCTTTTGAAAACATTAATTGTAGATATTTCTGCCTTTTCTATGATGTGCTTTTTTAAAAAAATTACCTCTCTACTGGGACAGTGTCTGAAAGTGGGCTCTACATTTGTTTCCCACACTCACGGCTCCACAGTGCTGTTAGGGGTCTCAGCGGGAGGTAGACAGAGATGCGCAGTCACATTTGGGGGAGGCGCCCGGTTATTTATAAAAGGACTTTTCTGTGGAAACTCTGCCTTTCCAAGTTGGTTTCCCCAAGAGTTTGTCACTGCCCCTCTCCTGGCTCCGAGATTTCCACCGTCAAAACCACTTTGGGCTGCACAGAACGTGAAGGCTTTCGTTTTGAACAGGCTGTTGCTCACCCGTGTCCGCGTCACCTGGGAGAGGCAGGTGCACGTCCAGCCCATTTTCCTCCACCCATTCGCTCGGGGAACGGTTCCATGTGGCTGTTCTGACCTGTTCTCACCGTTCGGCACTCTCCCCCGGCTCTTCGCAAATCTCTTTACTTACTGGGGGGCTTTAACAATGTTCTCTATTTAAAATATGAAATATGTCACATATGCAAGAGTGCATACAACTTAAACACACTGCAAATGATTGTAAAAACACTCTCCCTCCAGTACTCCTAAGTAAACTTCGTGAGACCAAGAACCACCGCCTGTTCACTGCGGCCCAGAGTGGGCCTTCCGAAAGCATTTGTCAGTAAACCACTGGGTGGGTTTATTCAAATAAATAAATACAATGAATAAAAAACATACGAGTACATTTGAAAAAACACAAGTGAATGGGGGTGTAGTAATTGTATGCGAACGGAGAAAGAGTCTTCCGGAGTTTCCCTTTCAAAGGAAGTTTTTCAGGCGAGACAGGTTACCTCTCAGGGAGCGTAAGAGGAAGTTTGAACGTGAGAAAGACAGGTTTCTATTCACACATGAACTTGAGAAAGTGTGTTCATTTCTGTTGTAGGTCTTGTTTCTCATCCGGAGAGTTATGGTGTAAGTTCTCCCCTCAGCTTCCTACTTAGGTAAGGCATTTTTGTTGGAACTGAATCTTGTAACTCCTTTCTGTGCCTGAAACGCCTGATGCTCCAAGTACCTGGAGGGGCTTTTTCCTTCTACAAAAGTCAACTTTGGTTTTAATAACTGAAAATGAGACTCAAAAATACCCTGAATCAGCTCAGGTACATTGTAAACCTTTGCCAACTGCTGCCTCTTACTGGGCGGGGGTGACTCGTGGGCACCTCGGTTTCCTGGACGGTCTTCTCCCCGAGGACACTGGACCCTGGAACTGACACATCACTAGGGGTCCTTGGTCACGACAGTGCGCTGGGGGCTGTGTTGTAGAGGCACTTTCCTCCCCACTGGTGTGGCCGTCCATACCAAATAGCCCTTTTTGGCTGTAAAAATCTCTGTCCTAGAGCATTCTGGACTAGCCCCATGGACCCGTCTCTTCAGCAGGCACCCACTCCCAGCCAGGTCCCTGCCGCGCCCAGAGAGTGCAGGCAGCCTGGGCTCCGAGCTGTTCTCCGGGAGAATTAATACTGGGAGAGAAAGATGAGAGAAAGGGGAGGTTGTTGAGAAATGGCCAAGATCCTTGGGACACAGGAGGGTCAAAAAATTATAGATGGTAGATAAAAAGAAAAAATTAGGTGGCGTTTTGATGACTGCTCCACTCGGGTGCTTCTCCCATCATGCTTTTAGAGACGGTGGTCTCAGAGAGGCAGGCCACTTTATAAAGCATTCACTCCAGAGTGGTACTTTCGGGTGCGTAGAGGCTGGTTTCCAGAGCTCAGGAAGACCGTTGAAACCTCACACCCCTCTCACACAGCCGCTGAGTCACCAACCTGAGCAGCCCTTGGGGTGGAATGTGATGTTCTTTTTACCACGGCGGTAGCAATGGTTTGCTTTCATGGAACTGCCCTTTCAACCTGGCGGGGCGGGGGGTGCGGTGTTTGCAACAGAACCTTCCGTTGCACCACTTCCTCTCTCGGGGTGCCCAGACCGGAAGTGGCCGTGGGTCCGTTTGCCTTCTCTTCCCACCACGAGTGCCCCCTGCAGAAGTGTGCACTCTGGATTTGCTTCCTCTCCGCAAGAAGCTCCCCCCCGGCCCGCTCTCTCTCCTTTCTTCACTTTGCTCTCCCTCTCAGCTTCCATCTTTCTCCTTTTCCCGGTCTTTCCTCTTTGCTTTTTGTTCCATTTGTTCTCTCCGGCCTCTACCTTGCTAGGAAAGGAATACCAGCTGGTGGTCCTTATTGGACAGGGAACACCAGCGGTCACTGCTCACCAGAGGAGCCACACAGGTGGGAGTGAGGCGTCTTCCCTGAAGGGATCGTCCCCGGAGAGGACGTGTTTGCCTCCAACACCACAGGCTCCCTCTGCGGCCCCGGGGCATGCTCAGCGCCTCTTGCATGGTTTGCTCCACGGCTGTTGGAGGTTAAGAGCGTGTGTAACTTTAACTCGGTGAGTCCCAGCGGGAGTTTGGGTGTCGTGACGAGGGAAGGGTAACCAGCCAAGGATCTTGAGGGCTGACATGATGAAAGGGCTGAGTTCCCTGCGTTCATGCTGAGACTCCTGGTGAGGAGAGGTTTGGAGAAAGAATAACAACTGATAGAATGAGAGCAGTAATAACAAATGTTACGTACAATACTGAGGGTCAGACACTACACATTACCTTTAATTGTTTCAAATTTTCTGTCAATGGGTATTGCTACCTCAGTTTGGAAATGGAGGTTCCGGGATCACCCCTGGACTGGCCAGGGAGGACGGTGTGGCCGGAAGCACCACCAAGTTCTCCCCGGCCATGTGTCCTTTGTCATGTACTTTCCTGCTCCTGGGATGTGTCAGAGTTGGCCCTCCAGCCATTTGGGTGGCACAGATATTCAAGGTCGTGTTCAGGAATCTCAAAAGCAAAATCAGTCCTTTCCCCCTTTCACTCCTCACTATTTAAACTGAATTCTTAACAGTGGTTCTTCCAAAAATTAGGTTTTATACTTAGTGCCCCGATCATTGGGTCAGTTTATTTTCTGTCCTTATACAAAGATCTTTCCAGCTAAAGGTCTCAGAGCAGAGGTCAGGAGCAACAGGGCAGCGATAACCGCATGTGTCCTGAGGCCAAAGTAAGTTCCCGGTTTCCACCTGGCTTCTGGTGGTGTTTCCAGGGCAAGCTGCTGGTTCTGTGCCTCCATTTCCCCTTTGCATAACAAGCATTAGAATAGTATTTCGTTCACAGGTAGGTGAAGGAATAAAGTGAGTTAATTTATAGGAAGCTCTCAGACAGTATGTTACACACACAGGAAGCACAGTGTTAAAATATTATTATTTTATATTATTTTTCTTCATTTATGCCAATTGACCAAAATATATAACAGGAAAAAGTCACAGCTGGTGAGTCTGATACAACAGAAATAAAACTATATTAGCTCTTATGATGATTAAAAAGATATGATATGCATCAGATAGAGTGAATCAAATTAAAATGAAATAAGAAGCTCTGTATAAATCACTTCCCTGTGCAGTCAAGTTGTGTGGAATCTGATACTTAAGTCCCCAGGTTGGATCTTCGCAAAGTGGGGCGTGGATGACCAAGAACGTCGCCTAGTGAAAGCTGCAGGACTGTGAACTCCTCAGTTTGGAGAGATCTGATCAAATGCGCGTTCCATGGAAGACCGGTTGGGTCCTATTGTTAACTCCGCTTTCGATTGCCTTTGAGCTAATGCTCAGTGTTAATGCCTGACAAATTCCAAGCAAGGGGGAAAAAAAACATAGGTACTTATCTTTCACATTATATATGACTAAAATTAAAGTTGATTTGTCCATTAAGAAGTTCAGTAACAGGTCTTCTGACTTTTCACAAGGCATTAAAGGAATTGTGCGTGTCAAGAAGACATTCTATTTCGAAAGAACACTAATCAATGCTGAGAACATTTGCTATAAATTATTCACATTTGTGATAAACTACTCCATCCCTTTAAAAATTAACAGTATACAGCCTACCATCTAGGAACAAAAGTAGGGCTCCCTCCCCTTGAAAAGTTTGAACAGAGGGGCCGAGGGCAATCTGGGAGCAGGCAGGGGACGGAGGCTTGAGTGCAGGGTATTGCAAGGAGCAAGTCGCCAAGCAGCCTCCCCTCCGGGGGAACACTGTCCCTGCTCCGGGTTGCTTGCTCTTTCACCACACATTAATATTTTATGCCACCATTTCAAAATAAAGTCATAATGTGAGCCATAAATCACAAAACAGTGGTAATAAACCACTCTGGTCTATATTAGCCGAGTACGGATGGTCCTTAAGTATCCCCACCATTAGCACGGACTAGCGGAGCTTTCTCGGTGCCGCGCTCGCTCTGTGTCTCCCTTTTTAAGTGGTGGGAATGCGGAAAACGATGCTAAATCCATTCATTAGAGACAAAACAGTGCTATTTGTTCTCATAATTGATTTCATTTCAACTTGGACCTGTGAGAATGAGTTCACGGTTGAAAACGACAATGTTATTGACCTTGTTGTATCAAAGAACATGCCTTCCCAATGCATCCTGCTTTGGGTAAAGAAACATCACATGGAAATGACATTGAAAGAAAAAGTAGGACAGCAAGTTGAAGGTGGGAGTGACTGAATGTGTGAATACGGTTTATACGCATTGATGAATGGCTTATTCTTTACATAAACAACCAAAATGAGGCTGCTTTAGTGTATCATCTCAGTCTCACTAATTTTTGTTTCATTCCAGAGGACAGTTTCACCCTATTTATTAGTTGTGTGTTCTGGAAATTGTTAGTGCCGATACCTGAAAAGGCTGGATAGGGTTGTGCCTAGAATTATGTATCTGTATTGTAGATGTTAATAAAAAGCCCATGAGTTGAAGCAACTGAGCTCATGAGAATCGAACTTCCGCCAATCAGCACGCTGAGTGAGACATAGGCACGTCCGTGTGCTGGAGACTGGTACATACTTGAAGGCCGTGCTGCTGGCGGTTTCTTGTGTAGAAGCTCAGGTCGCAGCATCAGGATGAGGCTCCATCTACGGACCAGCGGCTGGTTGGTCTGGGGGCCTATGGCCCCTGACTTACAAAGCAAGAGTCGGGTTAGCGTTCCACACCCCCGAGGGCGTCTTTCAGATGCCAGGTCTGCAAGGGGCCGACTGTGCTCCATCATGAGGAAAAGGGCACGGGCACAGTCTTCGGGCTGGGACGCGGTTGGAGTGAGGATCAGCGGGGGCACACCCAAAAGTGTGCTGGAAGATGAACACACTGCGAGTAAAACTTGATCGATTTTTGTATTCATCAAAACTTTATTGATTTTTTAGAAGTTTGTTGGTGAGGGGTGGGACACTCAGTCCCCTTGGGGGCCACACGGGTTATGTGTTCAAGAAGGTGGGCTGAGCTCCTGGCAACCTGGTCACATGGTTTGTGTAGGACAAGTACAGCGACTGCTCAGTCACCACGAGAGTGTGGTCCCTGTGGTCAGGCACCGAGTTGTGTGTATCGACAATCAAATTACTTAAAACACCAACGAGTGTGTGGGGGCTAAACACGACTCGCCTGCTGGTCTGATCTTCACGGCCAGCGGCCAGTGTGAGGCGTCTGTGTGGGTGCCTGTGCAAGACCTGGGATACGAACCTTCACGTTGGCGTTCATGAAAAGAATGTGGGCTGCGTTTCTGGTTTTCTGATTAATTCTGTGACAGTCCTCAGGTTTCTCCCTCAGCTGTCATCTCCGGAAGCCCCGAAGTTTTTGTGGAACGTTTATTTTCTTACAGGAAGATTAAGAAGCCAGTGATAGTGATAGCGGTTGTCTGGTTTTCAGAGGGAGGATTTAAGAAGCGCATGCACCTGGCATCATGGGAGAGCCAGGGTGAGCGCAGAAGAGGAGAAGGTGAACCCTAGCCCTGCGTTTCCATGGCTCCGGTGCGGAGCAGCACGGGGCTATCACTGAGCATCCACTTTAGTGCATGCCTGTGCTTTTACGGAGGCCCGAAGATCACCCATCGCAGGTCACTGTGGGCAAGGAGAAAGCTGAGCTTTGACCTCGGAGAGGAGTTTGGTCTTGATTCCAAGCAGGCATTTAAGACAATAGCCCAACACTTTGGAGTGCCTAAATGGATGGTGGGAACTGGAGGAAACCACAGGCTGTGTTTGGTCAAACAGCAGGAGGCGGGAGGCATGTGGAGGCGAGCGAGCAGGGCACACAAGTGCTCGAGAATTGCCGTGTCTGTGGCCACGTGAGACCTCGGAGAGGCGGTGGGTGACAGCAGAGGAGAGGTTTCGGGAGAAGAGACCACGCTCACGCAGGCACAGGCTGGGGCGGAGGCCTGTGTCCCGTCAGGTAACCCCTTCGTTCTTTGCAGACCAGGTGTGCGAGGCACAGCTGACCGCCGAAAATGGAAATCTTTCTGGCCCTCCCCGCTTTCTGTCAGCACACTTAATAGCTCCGTGGTGGCGGAGCCTCTGGCTCCATTCACGCCTCGGGAGGAACCCCCAAAATGCCCCGACGCGTCCCTTCCCCCCAGGCTGCTGGCAGTCGGACTGCCGGAGGGTTGACCAAGGGCAGGGTGGGTCCGCCTGAACCCTGGGCGGGGCTGCTCTTGCCACCGCCCCAGACCCCGCAGAGGGCAGAGGGGCAGATGAATGGAGGTGGGCTCCAGTGTTTACCTGTCGTAGGCTTTTGTCACCCAGTGTCGTCACGGTCACTCCCCAGTCTCGGCTGTGCAGGGTACAGCTCATTGCTCATTGGCCATTTCTGGCCCCACCTTCTCCTCCGTACCCCAATCGTTCCCCCTCTGAAATAAATGGGGGTGAAACACAGGCACGTCGGGGGGCTTCCTGCTTCGTTTGAAATGAAGCAATAATGTAACAATCACTGGCAATTTTTTTTTCTTAACTGGAAATTTGAGTTATTTTGGTTGCTTTCCATTGGAAGCTTAGCCCTAATTTCTAGAAATTGTACCTTTTAAAATAAATATAAATATAACTGATCTCAGAAATAGTGAACACTCCAAAAAGTATTTTCCATGATTATTTTCTCAGTAAGCAATTGCTCTTTTCTTGAATTTGAATACTTTTGAACTGGAAGATGTATTGTATAGTGATCATGTTTTTTTAATAAGTTCCTTTTAATGGACAGCAGGATACAACCCGAGTGGCGGGGTTTAACTGATGAAGAACTGGGGTGCAGTCGGTAGGTTTCCACTCCCTGAAACCCGTGTGTGCCATGTGGAACTCCTGAAAAGCCAGTTAAGAGCTGCTTCTCAATCTGGAGTCGCATCCTGCTTCTCTTTTTTTCATTTTGCCACAAGGTCTCTGTTTTCCTGGTTTTACTGTGGGTGTGTCCGTGACAGCGCTGCTGCTTCCTTCCGTCTAAAACCTGGATGTGAGTGACTATGGGAAAAGGTCAAGGTTAAGATCAAAGTCGAACCCAGGAGGACATTTGTCTCTGTTGCAAAGACAGAAAGACCAAGCTCCTTTGGACACAATGGATATCTCCCAAAATACACCGCAAATTTTGTATTTTGTATTTTATTGCGGTGTATTTTGTATTACAAAATACACCACAATTATTACAATTATTTATTTATTAGATTAGGCCCCGGAACCATTAACAAAGTTCTTTCAAAATGTGAACAGTGAGGTGTCGACTGGATCGGCCACGCGTGCATACTGCGGGCCCCCTAGAAACTCCTGAAGCTTCCTGTAACTTGGAGCAGCGCCCTGGTCCTTCCATCCTCACCCCCTTTCGGGGCTGTTTCAGCAATGTCACCACTTAATCACCGACTCATCGGTAGCAGGAAACAATTACTCTGAAGAAGCCCATGTACCATACTGCTCTGGTTTTCCCGCAGATTATTCCAAACAATGTTTCCTTAAGATAACAATTTTGATAATGATGCAGGAAGGAAATATATTTGCAATTAAACGAACGTGCTTTAGCACAACAAGCAATAAAAAGCTTAACACTGAGCCTTTGTGAATTAAATGCCGGAACAACATCGGACAAAAGTCGAGGTTCTGCTGACACATTTATTTCTCAGTAAATGAAGGCTGTTTAGGTTTAATGCATTTGTGGTTAGCAATAGTTTAAAAGATCAATGTAAATTCATTCTGAACTAGTAAATAAGGCTTTAATGAAACTTCTAACAGCATGCTTTCACACCTTGGATCTCTTTATCATTCGGAGGGGACCCAGCAGGATCCTCCTGGAGTTGGATGACGGCGCACAGAACATTACGAAGTGTTTGACAGATTTTATTTGATGTTTATTTGATTTACGGGGTTGATACTGGGTTTTGGCATCTCCCTATCGGCTTTCGTCCAGGCTTGGGGCGGAGCGCTTCTGAAGAGAGTTTCTTCGAAATGTGCTTGGTAATAGGACATGTATACATACTATTAATGAAATGCATTTGAGGACGTGTATACATACTATTAATGATATGCATTTGGGGACAGAGATCATTAAACGCTTCCACTCTGCTAAATGAGGTAATGTATGAAAAAGCACTTTGCAAACTGTAAAGCCATGTACAGATGTTAGTTATCGTAATTACTGTTGTTACAGGAAACCCGGGGTTTGTGTATTATTATTCTGTTTTCCTTTAACACTTAATTCAAAGAGTAAATAGGAACAACCAATTTCCTTAAAAATAGGCTGCAGCTTTTTAAACAGTTCTGAGCATTTCATTAAGGTTTTATTGTAAATCACGCACGATGCTGTTAGTGAGGCCTTAAAAGAGCACTGACGGATAAAACACCAGGACCTGTTACCCAGGACCTGTTACCCTAAACTCGGCCAACGTGAAACTCGGTTAAGAGGATGCCAGAGAACTTCCACTTGGCCTGGGACCCGCTGGAGGGGACACATCAGGACTTACTCTGTGAGACGTCAGGGTGCCTCCTGCTGCCTCTCGGTCGTCTCGGCCAACCTGCCTTTTCTGTCCTTGGCAGGTGACGAACTCCGTACATTATAGTGTCAGGAGGCGGCCAAGGGACTTTTCCCTTTCTCTCTCGGCCTCCCTTCCTTGGTTTGGCCTAGGAGAGGCTTGGGGACTGGGAGACATCCCCGGGCTCGTTTGTTGAAGGCAACATAAGGTCACGGAGCTGAAAACAAAGGATCGTCGGGTTGGGATCTGGACCTCCACCGAGTGACAGGAAAGCTTGTGCGCTCTGCGGAGTTGAGGGACTCTCCCAGGGAGCAGATGGCCACACGGCTTCTGCACCACCAGCCTCAGGGATACGCTGAAATGGCTCGTTTGTGGTCACACTGTTTTATTTTTGAAACTTTTGGTTTAAACACAAAACTAACACTAAAGAACTTACTCATGGTTTATTGGGTATTTAGCCAAATAAACCAAAAATAGAATAAATATTTTGAATAAGCAAAGGGCCTCGTGACCCAGTTGCAGGGCCTGGGAGATCTCTCATGATGTCCTTGCTGGATGCGCAGGTGGAAGGACACGAGGAGGAAGCATCGGATGCTGAAAGGCAGGTGGGCAGAGAGCACTTCCCGTTGGTAAATGGTACCATACAAGTGTTCGGCACACCGGCCTTGCTAGCAGACCTTGCAGCGTGATGCTTCCATCGCAGGGAGGAAGTTGAATATGCTTGGAAAGTAAGAAAGCAAAAATAATGCCAAAAGAAAAGAAAGGCTCCATAAAACTAGGGGAGGCATGAACCCAACCACCCAGGCCAGGAACTCCATGGCCTTGCGCATTACAGCCACATTCTCTCTCTCCGGGGCTGCTCAGGTCCAGCCCATCCTGACCTTGTGGGCCCACGGGGTCTGGCCACTTGCCTCTCACCGCATCCAGGGGCCCCCTGCTGGGGTGCAGCTGAAAAGGATGCACTGGGGGGAACGGCGCTGCCCTTGGCTCAGCCCACCCCCACTGGCTGCTGGCAGGGTCTACCTTGTTGGCGGCCATGCTGTTTAGGATGCCTCACAGGTACCGCACAGTCCATGGAAGACGAATGTCCACAGAACAGATGAATGAATGAAAAACCCACTATGCTCCCTCAGTTCCTTGTCCATTTGAAAAAAGGTCAGTGGGAAAGTTGTAAAGACAAGAGTGAGTCAAAATCAAAACTACTCCAGGACAGATGCTTGGCAGACTAGCCCTGGGCATGTTCTCTTTTGAATGATAAAGGAATGTCTACTTTTAGCTCCTCCAGCTGGTTGGCAGTGGCTTCGGTGTCAGGGAAGGTATTTGCAATTTAAAAAGCGATGTGAAGCGCCCTTGCTCCAGGTATCAGGGTGGGTTCTGGTACAGAGCGTGTCTCTCTGAGCACAGTGGAAAAGGAGGGAGAGCCCGCATGACTGCTTTTCTCAGGTTGTCCTCTGTGACTAGACAGAAAGAGAAGATGGAGCCGTGGAAGGAGGTTGCGCTGTACCGGATGGCGCACACCTGTTCAGCCCTCGCTGAGGTGCACGCTGGACACAGGGAGAGCCACAGGGTCACCTTCACTGTGCCCCTCAAGTCTGGGAACTCTTGTTGAGGGCCAAGGGTATCTTATTAGCGTGCAGTTGCCTGCTGAGAAAACATTGCTTATCTCAAACTGGTTTATTGCTAATGAGAGAATATATTAAGGGGTGACGCTGGCGAGGCATGACACGGGCTCCCTTTCTCTAAACATTTTCTCTGAGATCTCTCATTCCAGTTGACGACATTAGAGGGTCAGACGTGTCATCACTCAGTCCGGTCCTTCCTGGAAAAGGCCGGCGGGTTTTATTAAGATTAGAAACTCTCCCCACCCCATTTGTTTTTCCCTCCTGGTGCCTCAGCGATGCGCCTTCGAACCACGAGATGCTAAATAGGTGCCACACTTCCCTCTTCCTGTAATAATCGCGCATATGGCCAGCGGGTGGGTCTTCTCTGCCTCATGAATTTGCACAGTGGCCCCAGCGAGGCTCCCTCCTGTCTAGGGGACCCTTGCCAAGGCTGATTCAAGGAGAAACAAATGGTGGGTGAGAAGGTTCACTTTATTTAGCGGAGGCTCTGACCCTTTTAGTGTTTGTAGTATTTGGAGACAGCCCCTCTGTCCTTGTTTCCTCTGCCCCAGGAGCCCCCCTGTCCCTGCACCCCCGCTGGCCCCCTGCCCATCAGTGGCTGGAGAGCCTGACTGCACTGCAGCGCCTCCTGTAGGGCTGAACTGTGCTTCACCCTCCACACGGCTGCAGGACCCAGCTCGGCCGGCACAGTGGAGGATGGCCGTGGGTTACAGGGGTGCTGACCTCCAGTCTCTCTTCTAGGGTCCGAGTGAGTTCTGGTGAGCAAGAGGAAGAGAAGACATATGGCACCGTCTTCTTCCTGTGTGGAGGGGCAGGGCACAGTCTGCCCGTGAGGTGTCCGATGGGCGTGAAGCCCTCCACCCTGCAGACTCCTCCTGCCTGCGCACCCAGGTGAAGTCTGTAAGATCCCGCTGGGTGGCATCGCTGCCTAGAGTCCTACCTGCAAGAGGGAAGCTGTCGTCCGAAAAGCCAACCTCCTTCCTGCTGGGATCGATGCCTGGAGACCCCATATGCTGGTAAGTGACGAGGCAGCGTGTTTCATCTCAGCTGACAACAATTATGGATTAGGGAACCCAGAGCAAGAATGAGCAAATGGTCTGGAAAAAGCGAGCTCTGAAACCCTACATTCGCTTGGTAACCTCTAAATCGGTAGAGGAGAAATGCTGTAGAGTGAGCAGAGGCCCTGGAGTCTGGGGAGTATGCGGAGGGCCGTGGACAGGTTAATGCGCACAGAGCCCTCGGTTTCCCACCGGAACTTCTTCCAGGAGGCCCCCTTGTGCGCGCTCGGCCCCTCTTCCCCCCTCGCCTCCCGGCTTCCTGGTCCTACTGATGTCTTCGGCCCAGTCCTACAGCTCTCCCTGCCCTTCAGGGGTCCCTGATGTGCGTTCCAGAAGCCCCGTGTCATGCCACGTGAAGAGGTGGCTGGAAAATACGTATTTTTTTCAGCAGCCTAATCTCATGTCAGTCTTTGTTATCCCTAAAGAGTCACGGTCAGCGGTCATGTGCGAATTGTGACTTCTCCCGTGGGTTAAATGGAAACACAGACATTGAAAGATGCTGGGAGCCGAGGTGGCCCAGACGCCTTCTCTCAGAGTGCTTCCATGGGGCCATCGCTCCCTCCAGGGCCACCTCGGTGACTCTGGTTGTTGCCCCGGCAGCTTTTTCTCGTGCTCTGACAGCTGTTAAAGGGGTATGGAGAGGGCGCCAGAGCGCACAGACATGCCACACCCGGCGAGAGGCAGGCGCGCCGTAAGCCTCCACGTGGTGGGCGATTGGTGCGCTTCCCGCAGCCACGGTGCGCTCATCCAGCCTTCGCAGCTCAACCCACAAACAACACTCTCCTGATGCTGACAAGATTGTGCCTCAATATTTGCTATGTTTCAGATTGATTTCAGGAGGTTATTGATCGGACATTGGCATATCCTTACCTGAGTCCTGAGGGGTTTGAATTCGGAATCATGCGTGGCTGGGAAAGTGGTCTCCTTGACAGTCCTTGCTTTTTGGTGGCTTGGCACTGTCGTGGGTTTGGTCTCACTCAGCCAAGCCAGCCTCCCAGGCTACACTTCTCTTACCCCGGGGGCAAGTCCTTCAGTTCTCACGAAAGCTCTGTGTGACTGGGCCCTTTGGCGTCACCATCTCTGCTTTGGGCAGCAGTCGGCTCAGAAGGGGCACCCTCCCCTCACCAAGCAGCACACCGAGGGGCCCCTGGACAGTGTGGAGGGGACATGGGTCCAGCAGCGTGCATCCAGTGGGCGTGGGCAAGCAGGACAAAAGCCAGAACGAGGGGACTGATGACTTAGGGGGACAGATTTGCCGATTGTGGGCAACCAAGCATCGGTTGTGAATGTGGTGGAAGCTGACTCAGCAGCACACGTGAGTCATCCTTGCTTAAAAAATGAAAACCGAAAGCAGGGGTCTTCTTTTGGGCGAAAATGTGGGCAAAAATGGCTTGCTCTCCGTGCTCTGCCCTCTCTCTCTGCATTCATTCTTTCGTGAAGTGAATGGCAGTTGGAAATATTGTTTCCATCTTGTATGGCGACTCTAAGAAGACACAATCCAGGAAGCCGCAGTGTGGGACAGCTACTCGGCTTTGTGATGGAAGGCCGGCCCTCTCCCTCCCCGCCACCCCTCCGTCGAGACCCCACCCTGTAGGCGTCTCGGGGAGCACGGCACTGACCCCCCCGATTCCATGGCTGAACGCTGTGGTTAACAAGATGCTGTTTCCCACCTAATGACTGTGCCCTGCAGGCACCGGAAAGGGGCCGGTTCCACCATTTTCAGAAGCCAGGCAACCGATACATTCCGCAGGGTGGTGTTGATGCTAATTGGGTTTGTGTTGGGCGAGACATTCTCGCTCCTGGCTCATTTCTCTTCTGGACCATTTGAATTGCCCAGGTTCTGGGTCAGCCAGTCACTCAACCATATGATTCCAGGCTTAACCGTGTCTCCGAGTCACTGGTAACACAATCACACTTCAGTTTATTGCTCAATAAAGTAATAATAACAATTCATTCCAACATGTAACCAGGTGCCTTTCTCCAGGGACAAAATAAAGCTTTCTGCTTGAAGAAAGTGTACACTTTCACTTCTCTCTCTCCCTGTCTTTTTTTCCAAAAGAAATAAGTCAAAATGCTCTTGGCATTATGAGGAACTCTTTCCAGGGGTGCAGCTACTAAGGCCTGGTGTGAGCTCTAAGCCCTGGTTTGAGGACTGCAGGCCAAAGCAGAGAATGCATGTGGGTTATTGCTTCTATGATGGAGACGCACGCACACAAATGCAAATGGTTTTATCTTACAAAATCACATCATTTTAAACCTTATTTCTTGTTACTCTAATCTGTAATTCTTGTTATTATAAATCTGTGCCTTGCAAACGTGCCCTCTTTGTCTGTGGCTAAGTGTGTGGCAAGGCTGCGGGACAATCAGCTTCTGTTCGGTGCGAGGTGCAGGTGCCCTGGTCCTGGTGGTTCTCCAGGCTGGCTGTGAGGGCCGAGGCAGAGGGCAAGCCGAGGGCTCAACCTAAAAGGCACCCTGGTGTCTGCAAATTGGTGACTTGACCGATCGCTCTCCAGGGCGAAGGGCCATTTTAAAAAAATTTCAAATCAGTTTAGAACGGATACTTTTGTAATTTATAGTAAAAATGAATTCCTAGAAAGTGGACCATGCAGTCGGGTCTACGGCCCTGTCCTGCCGCTCCGAAGGTCTCCAAGTGCACAATGGCGAGTCTCTGCGTTTACCTCCGCACACACCGGTCACCAGTAACCCCTGGGATGCCCGGCTCACAGGCTGCGTTTCCATAGCTCCTCCTGGACTCTCGTCTGCAGAGAGTGCTCCAGGCGTGAGACAAATAAAATATCATATCACACACCCCCGCACACGAGTAAAAAGCAATTGGTTCTAAATTAATAAAGTTGTTGGATCATCAACTTAATAAAGGCTTTTAAAAAGACAATCTTCATAACTCACTATTCTGGAATGCAGGTGCAATGATTTCACACTGACTTTATCACTTCTCCATCCCAGATCAAACGCCTTTGAACCCTCTCTGTGGTTTCTGTGTAGGTGATCGGGACATTTGGAAATGGGCTGTTTTCTGTAAATCTGCTTTAACATTTAATACAAAGAGATAATCAAGCTCCTCTCAGCGTTGTGAAGAAAACCATACGTTGCTTCACATGCTCTTTCATACTAGACACCCTTCTTAAGGACACGTGGTTATAGATGGTTTCTTGTCTCCCAGGTGGGTCTCTGTCAGCGGCTGGCGGAGCGCAGGACAGACGGTGGGCTGTCCCCACGTGGAGAGAAAGGCAGTGAGTTTCTGACTCTGCTTTCGTTAAGAGACTGAACCAATCTGGATTTCAGAAGGCATGTTGCCCGAATGTTTAGACATAGAGTCCAGTGGGACTGGGGTATATTTTCAGTACTTGTTTGCATACTCGGACATTGTGTGTGTAGAGAAATTCTGGTTGTTCACGGCCATTCCCAGGTGGTTCACGGCCCAGGCACAGGTTAACCGTGGAGAAGGGGAGTGTGGCGGAGCGAGGGAGTCCCCGCGCCTCCCTGCCAGGGCGTGACCTGCAGGTTGTGTGACCCGTCCCTTCGTCTCTCACCCTGAGGGACAGTCTGTGCCGGGATGAGCACAGAGGTTGAGAGTCGGGCACTCAGGAAGTTTTATGGCGATACAGCAGCGCCATGAGGGCCAGACACGCCATCCATTTTCTTATCATTATTGTTCAGTTGAATTTATTGGAGTGACATTGGTTAATAGAATTATATAGGTTTCAGGCATACAGTTCTGTAACACAGCACCCTGGTGTTGTGCTGTGCGTTCAGCACCCCAAGGCAAGTCTCTTTCCATCACCATGTACCTCCCTTCCCCCTCTACCCCCTCCTCCCCTTCCCTCGGGTCATCACCACCCAGTTGTCTGTGTCTGTGAGGGTTTTTTTGGTTCATTCCTTCACCCATTTCATTCAGCTCCCCCACAAACCCGGCTTCTGACAGCTGTCAGTCTGTTCTTTGTGTCTGTGAGTCTGTTTCTGTTTTGTCCCTTTGTTCTGTTCATTAGAGTCAACACGGAAGTGAGGTCATGTGCTGTTTGTCTTCCTCTGACCGGCTTATTTCACTTCGCATAATACCTTCTAGGTCCACCCATGCCGTTGCAAAAAGTTAGATTTCCTTATTCCTTATGACCAAGTAGAGCTCTTTGCACAAATGTGCCATAGTTGTTTCATGCACTCATCTGCTGACGGGCACCTGGGCTGCGTCCACGTCTTCCATGCGACTGTAAACAGCACTGCCGAGGGCACAGGGTGCTTCTGTTTTTCCCAGTCAGTCTTTCTGGTTTCTCCGGCTGTATTCTCAGAAGTGCATCATTGGGTCATAAGGCAGTTCCGTTTTAATTTGTGAGGAAACTCCTTACTATTTTCCACCATTGCTGCACCGTCTGCGTTCCCGCCCATAATGGACAGGCGCTCACCTTTCTCCCACATCCTCGCCAACACTTGTTGCTTGTTGACTTACGTGAAGTGGTGTCTCACTGTGGCTTTAATTTGCATCTCTCTGATGATGAGTGGCCTTGAGCATCTTTTTCTATGTCTGTTGGCCTTCTGTGTGTCCTCTTTGGAGAAGTGTCTGTTCAGGTCTTTTGCCCATTTTTTAACTGGACTGGTTTTTTTTTTTTTGGTGTTGAGTTTTGCAAGTTCTTTGTAAGTTTTGGATATTAACCTCATTAGCAAATGTGTTCTCCAATTCAATGGGTTGTCTTTTCATTTTTTTGCTGGTTTTCTTTGCTGTGTAAATCTTTATAGTTTTAATGTACCATGGTTCCATTTGTTTACTTTTGTTTTTCTTGCCCAAGGAGACATATCAGAAAAAATATTTTATGAGAAATGTCAGATTTCAAATCCTGTCTATGTTTTCTTCAAGGATTTTTATAATTTTGAGTTTTACGTTTAAGTATTTAAACCATTTGAGTTTATTGTTGTGTGTGTTGTAAGGATGTGGTCTAGTTTCATTTTTTTGCATGTATCTGTCCGATTTTTCCAACACCATTTTTAATAGACTGTCTTCACTTATTGTAAGTTTTTGCCTCCTTTGTTAAATATTAGTTGACCATGAAGGTGTGGGTTTATTTTTGGGCTCTTTATTCTGTTTCATTGACCTGTGTGTGTGTTTTTATGCCAGTACCATGCTGTTTTGATTACCATGGCTTTATAGTATAGTTTGATATCAGGTAACGTGATTCCTCCAGTTTTGTTCTTCTTTCTCAAGATTGCTGAGGCTATTTGGGGTCTTTGTGGTCCCATATACATTTTGGAATATTTGTCCTCGTTCTGTGAAGTACACCATTGGTATCTTGATAAGGATTGCATTGAGTCTGTAGTTTGCTTTGGATAGGATGCGTATTTTAATGATGTTAATTCTTCCTATCCATGAACAGAGTATGTGCTTCCACTTATTTGTATCTTCCTCAGTTCATTTTCTCAGTGCCTTATAAATTTCCAAGTACAGGTCTTTTACCTGTGTGGATAAATTTATCCCGAGGTACCTTATTTGTGTTATTGCAATAGTAATTGGGGTTGTTTTCAGTAATGATAGTCCATTACTGATGTGTAAAAATACAACTGATTTCTGGATATCAGTTATATTTTTATTTTTATTTAATTTTGTATCTTGCTACTTTACTGAATTCATTGACCAGGTTTAGTATTTTTTTTTTTTTTTGGTGGAGTCTTTAGGGTCCTCTGTGTTCAGTATCATGTCATCTGCAAATAATGACAGCTATGCTTTTCCTCTCCGATTTGGATGCCTTTGATTTCTTCCTGTCTGATTGCTGTGGCCAGACCTTCGGTGCTACGTTGACTGAAAGTGGTGAAAGCAGACACCCGCCGTGTTGTTCCTGATCTTAAGAGAAACACATTTAGTTTTCGCCCATTGAGTGTGGTGTTGGCAGTGGGTTTGTCATTAATTTTTGTTGTATTTTACGAAAGCATGGGTTCTCAGATTTGATTTTTTCACAAACAGGCCTCCCACCCCAGACGGCAATGGTCTAGTGACCAAGTGCAGATACAAGGGCCCGTTTGCAGGTCAGCTGTCCAGCTGAGAGGAGGAGCTGTGGTCAGGAAGCCACCCGCAGGGTCCGGCAGCCACAGGCCCCACTGTACACAGTGCTTCTGTGGGACAGGAGCGGGGACTGGGCCCCGGCCGTGGCACACAAGCACCTCTCCACGTCCAGTGTCTTAGAGACCTTGGTCCCTGGATACAGTTCCCGTTGTTCACCTTATTGCTGTTCACTGAGGTGGGAGGTGGTGACGTGCAGCATGGATTTACCTCGACGCCCCTCACAGCGAGCTGCCCACATTGGCTCGCTGTGCATGGACAGTGTCCAGCTATTTGATCTAAGTATTAAAGGAAGGTTTACTCAAGATCTAAAGTGTGAGGGTTTGTGATGAAACACAACAGAAAGTGGACATTCTTTAAACGCAATGTGTCCAGGTGGAGTGAGAAAACTGGGCCTTGCGTGGCCCAGGCCGACCACGCGGAGAAGGAACAAGCAGGGAACACCTGGGGGAGGCACACACCTGCCGGTTTGTTCTGCTGCAGTGATTGCCCAGCAGTTAAAAAATGGGTGGAGCTGCTGTCCTGGAGAATGTGCTGGGTGTGCTCTGGCTGTGGTCTCACAATCATACTCTGGTGATGGAGCTGCCTACCATAAGGGCAGGGGCGAAGGTCTTGTTCGTTCCATTCTGCGTGTCTGTTTGAGGGGTGAGGGGCCCCTTCCCCTTCCCGGCCTGCGTCTGGCATGGTCCGTCCACAGCGAGGGTGCGGCACTGGGAGACCTGTGACTTCCTGTGCCCCAGCCACCTCCCTGTCTCCCCCCCCACCTCATTCAGAAAGTCGCTATGCTGCCGGGAGGCTAGGCCTTCACCAGCAGCTCTGCACCCACTCGCGCTCCTGGCCCGGTTGCCTGGGACTGGAGAATGAATTCTGTCTTCCCAGCTTGTCAGGGTGGAGCCCAGGGGGACATCTCGAGGGGGCCTGAGCTGGGCTTTCTGTCCGGGTCCTCCTGGAAGTATCTCCGGGGGATGCACCTCGGGGACAGGGAGGATTGAGGGGTGGAAGGTGGTGAGGAACAGTGACTGCTGACAACAGGCAGGAGGATGCTGGGGGGCCGCTCCCGAGGTCGGCAGCTCCTGTGAGGGAGGGGCACAGGGTCAGTGCTTCAAGTTGCTGTTTATTTTCTAAACTTAACGTTAACCCCTGGCATCTGAACGTCCCTCAGGAAGAATCTGTCTGTCTGTAGAATGTGACCCCGATAGGCTCTCTGGAGTTGAGAGATTAAAAGGGATCGGCCGAGGGTGAGAATGCCGAGGCACTGCAGAAGTCAGAAACTGAGCGTGCGGGTGGGAAAGATACCAACAAGCAGGGGACCTGGGTGGGGGGCTGTCGGCGTGATGGGAGGTGGGCCACCCTCTCAGAACTGCCTGAGGAGGCTGAGCTGGCGTGCGTCCATGTTGCCACTCTGTCACCCACTGTTCGGTCATGCTTCAGATGCGCCAACTTTACAGCACGGAAATTGCATCTCCGTAAGTTTAAAAACGAAGGAAGCCTAGGTGGGTCGAGGACTCAAACCTCAGTTGCTTGGGATTCCATTGCCGCCGTGTGCCGTCCAAAGGCCCCCAGGGAGGGGCCACGCCCAAGAAGCCTGACACAGCTGCTCAGGGGTCTGCTTGTTTCCTGGTCTGGTTGGGGCGCACACCTGGGGAGGAGGAGGGTTGCACATTTGGGTCTACTGGGGAGAGGGTGAAAGGAAAGCAGTGTGGAGCAGGGTGACCCACGGACCCTCGTCCCGGAACCTGGAGCTCAGAACAGCAGGGTTCCAGGGACAGCGGCAAGGACCTGAGCATCTGTCGAGGCCTTGGGCACGGCAGGCAGGTGGTTCTTCTCACCACGTCAGGTGGACCATTACTTAGAAATTACGCAGCCTCGAGCGACAATGAATTTCTCTGAAATTAGAGGTTTTCTAGTTTGTGATTGGTTTTTATTTTATAGAATGTTCATTATTCTGGCTACAGTTATATTCTGCTAATTTGGCTTTTTTCAAAAGTCTGTTCCTGTAATTGATCATTCTAGAAGCCATGTGGTGAGAAAAAAGATTAGGTGGTCAAGGAAATTCTAGAAAGCTCTGCGAACCCTCTGCCCTTCTCATAGGGTCACAAGACACAGTGGCATGGGAGAGGCTGTGAGAAGGTCCACAGCAGGACCTGTGTTTCTCTGCAGCCTGGTGTCTCCCAGACGTTGCTGACCACCGACTTTTATTCGGATGGCGTGGGTTGTAGGAGAAAAGCCCTGCGTCGGCTTCCTCCTCCGGGACCCTGTTTCGTGTCTGAGCAAACACCTTCCACCAGAGCCAGGACGGCACCCTGCCCCGGGTGCTGGCGGGGGTCTCCCCGGGGCCTCTGTTCTCTCACAGAGCACCTTCTCCCAGAGCGTCGGAGGCATTTTGGGTTAGTTTCCGTGACGTCTGTGCCATTGGCCCTGGCAAGGCGGGGACACCGGTGTTGCTTGTGGATCTGTCCAAAGCAGCAAACTGTTGCGTGGCGATCATTCAGCAACCACAACGGGCACCCGGGGAGTTGGTGCTGTCAGATTCCAATATTAGACTTTGGTGGCCTCACTGTAGTAATTAATGCACAATGATGATGCAAATGCTAATGAAATTAGCATTGCAGTTGCTGTTAATATGGTCTGGGCACGTTCTCATTGGCCCACCGGCCCCCGTGAGCAGTCCTTCACCCAAACCGGCCTGTCTCCCTGCAACTAGGTCCCTGGGTGAGTTCCCTTTTCCAGATGGAGTCCCTGCCTTCTATTCCGTCCTCGCCAATTGCACGAAACCCCTGCATGCCGCTGGATAATTCAGTTTTATAACTTCTGAATAACTGTCAGAAACATAGCAGATGTTCCCAACGACCTACAGGAATGCCAAGGGTCAGACGGAAATAAAGCAAAGCTGGTGGTTCAGAGCTCAAATGGGGCAACTGCCATGGGGGAGGAGCTAGGGGGTGTCTGCACAGTGTGACCGTGCCAGTGTCACGGCACTTCGGGGGCACAGCACCGCAGTAACCGAGTGTCCTCTTCCTGGCCCCGGTCTCTAGGGTCCGTGCCTTGTCTCCACCCCTCACCAGGGCCCAGTTCACTCTTCCTTACACCGTAGCAGAGGTTTCCGTTCCGCTGTGAGCTGCTTGGATTCAGAAATGGGGTGGGGGGCCGACTTGTGCTGCCTGCAGTGGCCACGAGGTGCGTCTTTCAGTGACAGATGGTGCGAAGGGGCTTCCTTCAGCTTCTTCCCATCATGCCCTCACTTTTCACCTACTTTTTTCCATTCCCTTAATTTCTCCTCTGGGATGTTGTCAGTTTATGCCCAGCTTTTCAGGCCTCTCCAGTTTCTCCTTGTCTTTTGACCCAGTCTAGGGACCTTTCCAAGTGGGGGTGCGCCCAGTCTCGGTGGAATTTTCGCTGTCTGTCCCTTTTGGTTAGGTGTTAGCAAAATCACTCATCGAGTCAGGGCTTCTGTGACAACCTCAGATAACAAGGCAAACCCGGGGTCGGGGAATGTTGTCCTCACTCTGAAGGAGAGGAGGGGTCTCGGAGTGGGCGCACATTAGGGCCGGTCATTAAGCAGCGGTCACGTAATGGGTTATGTAATGGAACCATTTAATAAAAATAGGTACAAAAATACTAGTGTAATTAGTTGAAAAGGCCATCGATATCATCAATTTAGAAGGAGGTGGTATGAGAAAGAGAACTTGAGTCTTCCAGGAACTCTCTCCTGGAGAGCGCTGGAGAACCACAAAAAGCAGTTTGCATTTTGCATTTCCAGCTTAATAGCCAAAGGCACAGGCACCAGCTGCAGTGTGGGCGGCGTGGGCTGCGGGGCCGGCTTATTGAGGAGAGAGCGCGGCAGGCCCCCCTACCTGGAAGTGTTTGGGATATGTCCAGAAAAACAGGGCGGCCTGAGCCCCCAGCCCATGGACAGGACGGAACTGCTCCTTGACCAGTGTGAGTGAGTGTTTTATGGGGTAATGATGACCCAGGTCTCCCCGCCAAATGAGCAACTTTTCTATTATTACAGAAAAATCGGGATAAGAACTTGAACTCAGATTGATCAAGTTTTACCTCTAAGTTGTGTGAGCTTTGCTTCATGACGCTGTCCCCTAAGCATGTCCTCAGTGTGGCATCGGACTTCCTTTGTTTCCTCTGTCTGTGAAACCCCCCCGCACGTCAGGTGAACTGAGGCTGCTGCTTCATGCAGCGACCTTGAGCCACCACCTTTGGCTCCTGCTGCCACCACCAGGGATGTGCCCGTGTGTCCCATAGACAGCTGGCAATGGTGAGGCAGGCCCCCCTGACGCATTGGTGCCTTCCCTTCTTCCACTGCACCTCTGTGCCTGGTGGTGTGTGTGCAGGGACCCCTGGTACAGGTGTAGGAGACACTTAAGAGTGATGTGATCAATGAAAGTGGGGTGGGCTTCCCGGGGGCTGGCAGGACATGTGTGCGTGACAGTGGCTCTCTGTGGTGGCAGACACATACCCGCTGCAGAGATCAGGGGCACACCTCTGTCTCCAGGGACCCTGCATGGGCACAGGCCAGGGCACCTCGTGGTGTTAGAAGTCCATTCCAGTGACTAACATGGCCCAGGTCTCAGCAACACACTTGCCCACCTCCTGTCGTCTTGTGTCAGCGTAACAACGGGTAACTGCGTCCAAGTGCCGTGGAGGAGTGTGGGTCTGTTATGGCACATGAAACACAGGACACCCGGCTGACTTCGAATTTCAGATGAACAATGAGGGAGAGATTTTCTAGTGTGGGTGTGTCCCAGATGCATTGTAACTGACCGTCACCCTATGTGGGTCTGGTTACTGTTGTTGCTGGAGTTGGACGCAGCTTTGGAGAAACCACTGCAGGGGCACAAATTCGTGAACTTGTCTGTCCTCTTCTCAGCTGTCATGGTGACCACGTGTTCCTGCACAACAGGGGGTCACCTCCCAGTAGTTCCAAAGAGGCCATCACTAACCAGCAGTCCCAGCCACCCGTTTTCTTGCCTCTCTTGTGTTCCAGTCTCTAGTTTGGGGGGGAACCTGCGAATCAGTGACTTAGCATGATGTTCTCAATGGTTGCTCATAGGGACTGAGAAATATGTGCTCGTTAAACAATTGCAGTTGTTCCTGGAATTTTATACGTCTAGGTTTGGTGGCATGTAGGAAAGTGCGATACTGATTGCGGATGTATTGTTGGACACTCCGTGTGACTGAGATATTGAAGAAACAGTGTCCATGGGAATATAGGTGACACTGATCTGTAGGATGAAATGAAAGCATTTTGCGATATTTTCTATCTGAACACAATATGTAAAATTCATGCATTGTCTCCAAGCTTAAGTACAGTTTTAAAGCTCTTTGTGTGTTGTAATTCTACTTACTGCTACCTGAACAGAGGAAAGTTTTTCTTTGAAATTTGAATGACTGAAAACCGATGTTGTCCAGTTGGCTCAGTCATTGTGATGCAAATTACGTGACAGTTTTGACTGTAATGATCTTTGAAATGAAAGTAAAGAAGATATCATGTTGTGGAATAAATTTATAACATTTAATCAATCATGCACATTTAAGTTTTATTACTCTGATGAGAATGCTGACCCACCAGCAGAGCACTAATAATATTATTATCTACTGCTGACACTTATTCCTAGTAGTATCAATTATTGCATTTTGTCGACCTTTAGTCACAGAGAGACCGTAGCCATGTATTTTCGTCTGTGTCTTTATGAAGGTGCAGTTGTCGGGGGAGAAGGAGAAAAGGTGTTTGGTTCCGTAGTTTGCTGATTCGATGTCTGACATGCAGACATGCAGGTGCAGGTGAAGGGAGCTCCTGGCCCGTCCTGGACACCACAGATTTGGGGGGGCCGGCCTGGGAGGAGCGGCCAGCAGGTTCCGCCTTCCCCCTTGGCCTCTGGAGAAGGCTGAAATGAGTCAATGGGACCCCTGGAAACAAAGGGGGCTTACTTTCCTGTCACTTCCGGGCTCCTTCTGAGGCTGGGAGGGACACTCTGCTCCATGTACGCCCCACCTTCTGGTGGTTTGAAGTCGGTCTTTGACTCCTTGGCTCGTAGAAGCATCACGCCAGCCTCTGCCTGTATCTTCCTGTGGCGCCCTCGCTGTGTCTCTGGATTTCCTCTTCCTACCAGAATGCCAGTCCTGTTGGATTAGGGACCGCCCTAATGACCAACCCTATCTCAACTAATTACATCTGCAGGGATCTTGTTTCCAACGGAGGTCGTATTCTGAGGCCCTGGGGTGTTAGGACTTGAACATAGGAATTTGTGGGGCCACAATTCAACCTGTACCTGCACCCCATCTTGTCTGCTAGTAACCAGTTTGTAAATGGGGCCCCTTGGGTTTGAGGCGGGAGTTAGGTTTTTGAGTGCAGGGTTGAGCTCAAGATGAAGGTCAGGCAAGCACTTCAATCCCTGCATTCTTGGTAATTGAAAAAAAAAAGGAAGTTTTAATTTTAATTTGTCTGTTGGAGAGGGGTGTTGGGATGGGAGTGAGTCGCTGCATCCACGCACCCAAATATCCCGGCACCCAATGACAGCACCACCCTGAATGTTGAAAGTTGGGCACACACTCTACTTGCCCCCAGGGCAAAAAATCGCCATGTTCTTTTTAGAGGAAGAGCTAGAGGAGAGAATGTTTAAATGATTTTTGTAAGGTTAAGTTCATTTAAAACTTAGTTGTGCGTAGCATAGGTCATGTTACTACAAAATATAAAAACAGTATGTTTGTTAAATAAGCCATTGTTTCCCAGAGTAGATAGATAAGAATTTCCAGGTTCAGGGAGGCATCAGAGCCAATGCTATTAATTATTCTTTGTTAAATGTCAAAACCACGCAAAGGATTTCCAAATAGGAACCCAAACGTTCAAATGTTCAGGCACTTGGCCTTTTGAAGCTGAGTCTGTGAATGGAAATGCTCAGGATACGAGGGCTGACAGGGTCAGCCTGGCCCCAGGTGGGCCGCGCGTGTTTCTGGATAGAGGACACATCCTGCTGGCCCCTGTTTGCAATTCTTCAGCCTGCAAATTTCAAGGTAATTTTTCAGGTAAATATCACAGTTATGCTGCGGTCATCTTGCGTCCCTAATGCGCGCCTGTGAGGTTTGGCTCATTCGGTGAGTTCAAGGTTTGCTTTACGACTCCTGTCACTACCTGTGGATGGACGTACCCCGGACTGCCTGGTCTCGGGACCTTCCTGACCTGGTCTGTTTCCTTCGCAGGTGGTGCTGGGAAGGTGGGTGATAAATGCCACCCTGACTTGGGCAAAACTGCTCCCTGTGACCCTGGAAAACATGTATTTTTTAGACAGCTGATTGCTGTCACAAGGAGATAGGCAAGCTCCTCAAGGAGGAAGGCGTTTTCGGTGTGGTCCCTCGCTGCTGGCCCTTAGAACAGTGTCCAGCAAGACACAGGAACTCAAAAGACAGAGAGCCAAAGCTAGCCACCTGCCCTGTGTTTGCGACGGGGTGGAATACCTTAACAGAGGGCACCACAGCGGTCCGTGCTGCGTGAAAGCAGGGTCTTCCCGAGGGCGCCGGGGCACTGGCGGGGGTCAGGGGCTCCTCTCAGTGTGGTGCTGGGCTCCCAGCTCTCCGGGACCTCCCCCCCCGCCCCGCCCCCTGGTCCCTGCTCACTGCTCACTGCTCACTGCCGGTGCGCTGGCCGGCACCAGGAACGGGGGTTTTTTTTGGCCTTTGGTGCCTCTTGTCTGCACGGGTCACGGGGAGGACACAGCACTGGGGTGAGAGCTGAATCCTGTGTCTTTTGTCCCCATCTGGTTTTGTGGCATTGAGCCTGACGTTGGGACATGGGTTCGTTCCCAGACCTGGGGGATGGACAGGGTGAAGCCTGCCCAGAGTCGCTGTGACGCTTGATGAGGGCACGTCTTGAGGTCAGTTTCCAGCAGGTCACAGTGCTCTTGGGCACCAAGTCCCGATGGGCCCCCATCTCCCTGCCTGTTTTATGAGAACAGCGTTTCTCTGGACTCTCTTTCTGAGGATATTGGTGCAACTCTTATCCTTGGATAACAGACACAGCGCCCCCCAGTGGAGCAGAGGGCCAGGCAGGTTTGCCTGTGGCCCTTTGAAAAGACCTGGGTTTCCTAAGCTTTGTGATTCCTCCGCTGTGGAACAAACTCCCTGTGGGTGGGGTACACCTGGCTCCTCCTCATCCCCTCTGTTTGCTGTGCTGTGTGTCCTGAAGTCCTTTGCCTCTGGCCCAGGAGTCTCCTGTCCGCTGCCGGCACCCGTGAAACCCTGGCAGGCTCCCTCGTTTTCTTGCGTGTGGGATTGGAGCTCAGTCCCTTCGCAGCTCTGGACAGCGCTCGGTGTAACCACACTGGTCGTGCCCTGGTTTGTCCCCCTGACCAGACGGCAGGCCTTTGGAAGGAAGGGGCCGTGTCCTTCCGTTTAGTGTCTCCAGCCCTGGCATGGAATAGACTCCCATCCATGACTGAGCTGAACGAAACCGAATGGCTGGTCTCCTGCTCAGCGTTTTCTTCCTCAGTTAACTCAGACTCGGCAGCGCCCGAGGCCCAGCCAGTGGACAGGGAGGACGTCGGGAGTGGTGTGGTGGGGAGGGAAAGAAAGAGCCGCAAGGCCGGGGTTGTTGTTCTCTCCTACGTACCGCTTCATCACCGTTTCTTTTCACGAGAAAACACCCCAACCAACGTCCTTTTCAGGAGTCTTTTTCGGCCACAGCCACTGCTCCTGGTGCGGAGGAATTGCATTCCGGCGTGTGTGGGGCAGGCGTGCCCACCGCAAAGGCCCCAGTGCTGGTCTAGGGGCGCCTCCCCAGGTGCAGCAGGGAGAAGGCCGCCCCCCTTCCCACGAGCAGGGTGGGGGGCGGGGGGCAGATCCGGAGAGCTGGTCAGGGATCTGCCTGGAGCAGGTCCTTCCACGCTGGGAAGGGAGTTCCGTTCCTGCAGCCGCTTCCCATTGTGGCGAGGGGACTGGGGCCAGCTGGGCGTCCCCAGACAGGCCTGCAGCTGCGCAGACCAGGGGCAGAGGCCGTCCTTCCTGTCCCAGTTCTGGTTCCACATGACCTGGACACTGTCCTCTGAGCTGCCAGCCCCCCTCCTTCCTCCCCTTCAGAGTAAACTCCTGGGCACCCCTCTGCACCTCCGTGACCTGTGACCCATGCACCCCACCCAGGAGGCAGAGCTGGCCGTGTTGCCTTTTACATGCCTGCCATTTACTAAACATGGCTGGTGTGTGCGAGGTACCGACAGGCACCGTGTTTTCTGTTTTCCTGGGGCCTCCGTGTGGGGTGGGGTCGCTCCCCCCAGGGCGAGCTTATCCATAGAGTGGCACTCGGCTGGGCTGGCGTCCCCTGCCTTAACCACTCTTGGCCCAGGCACCGGACGGCTCCAGATGGCCCTGCAGCCCAGGGCCCGCTCGCATTATCCACACTGGGCGTCCTAACCCAGCTTGGCCTGCCCGTCCTGCCGCAGCCTTTCCTTCCCGAGAAACCGCAAGACAGACTCTTCTGCACACTGTCCCCGCATGCATGTGCCTCCTGCGTGGCCGGTGCCTCCCGCTCCTCTTGGGAACGTCTTTTCCGTGGCAGCCACCCCCTGACCTGTTGTCCTCACGGCACCTGACTAACAACAAAACCTACACTTGGAAACAGCATTGCCCTCCCCCACTGAACGGAAGACCAGCTTGTTCTAGGGCTTCAGAGGGGGGTTTCTTGTTCTTTGGTCTGATTTCCAGGGGAGAGTTATAACAAAAGGGCAGGACGGTTTCAAGTTTCGCCCATCCAGAGGGGCGTGGGGGACGAATGACGGGCCTTCCGTGTCCTGGGATGCGGCCCTGAGGGACAGACTGAGTCAGAGCCTCCGTGGGGGGCCTGGGGGTCCTTACTGGGAGGCAGAGCCGAATGCCGAGGTGTGTTTATAGCGTGATCCTGTGCGTGTGGAGCTCAGACAGCAACCGAGGTGACCGATCTATGTGCATGTATGTCTGTTGCCTGTATACACTCATCCAGTCATGAGGAGGAACATGGCAGGGTCTGAGCTGTGTCACTGACATGCCATAACATGGGCAGATGGTCTGTGGGGGTGGGAACAGGGAGAGAGGACGGGAGAGAAGCCACAGGAAAAACGGAGGCTGGGCGGAGGACGGCCGTTAACATCCGAGGCCATGTAATCCCCCTGAAACATCTATGTTAACTTGCCTGTATGTGCCTACGTGGAAATGCACTTTTTAAGCTTCTATAGTTTGGCGGCTCGGCCTTTTAGTAGAACAGCATTCCATGACTCGAGACATTTCAGGTTCACTTTCCTGTGATTTAAGTTTAAATGGGGGCGAAGAGACTGGGTCTGCCCGCTGTCTGCCTGGTGAGCTCAAGTGAGCAGGGCCAGCGGCTGTGTGAGGGGCTTCCCTAGTCCTCTGGTTCATGCCTCTGGTTTTGGGGATACGTGGGATGGGGGCATCGCCGTCTCTGGGACAGAGTGGAGCGCTGTCGTCCCTCCGGTCACCGCCCATCACAGACCTGGCAGCCCCTGGCCCTGCAGTCACTTGGCCACGCGAAGCAAGTCCCTTTCTCACAGCACGGGGCTGCTGGGGTGGAGACCGAGCCGCCCTGCGGGGCGAGACTGAGCCGTGGGTCTAAATATGGCACGGGCAGTTCGAGGGTCATTTCCAGTAAAGGAGGATGTTTCCTCAGCAGTTTTCACGCTGGCGCTGACTCAAGCATCCCCCAGGGAGCCCATTTAACCGGCCATTAGGGAGGCAGGAGAAAGGCACTGAGGAATTCCGTAACAAGATGCGCATCTGGCGTGGAAGGCCCGCTGGGACTCCCCTCCCCCTCCAGGGCGCCTGTGACCGCGGCCCACGGCCCGGTGTCACCGACCCCCCTGCCGCACAGCCTCTCTGCGGCTCACCTGTGACCCGCGCACGGTTTGCACACGCTGATCCTGGTTCTGGGAACGAGGCTTGGAATGTGGGGCCAGGCTCCCCAGCAGTAATTCGGTTGTTAGAGCTGTGGATTCGCCCCCACCCCAAAGTCCTCAGAGCCCAGCAGGGGCCCCAGGCCCAGAAGGGAGGGGAAAGTTGAGGCTGCGTTTTTGAGGCAAAATATTTACACGGTCCTAAAGGCAACAAATACGCTTATTTACAAACCAAAACTTTCGGAAACCGGGATATAAACAAACAATTTCTTCCCGTGGAGGGTGCAGTATAAAACATCGTTTCCTTGAGGGATGTTCTGGCTCCACGGGCTGTGGAAGACGGAAGCCGTCGGAAAGTGGGCGTGTCACAAATCTTCGAGGGCGTCATCTGCAGGCTGGCAGGCGTCGCCGCCGAGGGCGATGGAACGGTCGGTGGTCTGACCTGCAGCAGTGTCTGTGGGACCTGGCGTTGCCTGGCCCCTGCTGGTGTCACTGGGCCCCTGTCAGAGCCGGGCCAGACTGGATGGGCTCGGTCGGGGAGCTAAGCGTGGAGTCGGGGACCCTCCGAGCTGGCGCTCCGCTCCATCGAGGTTCGTTCCTGGTCCCCAACACTGTTGATGTAGCCCTCGAGGGAAGCATTTAGAACACTTCAATGGCAAGACAGCGAAAAAATATTTTTAAATGGAAGATATGCAAAAAATGTAAAGCATCAGGACAGAACCACCGTTACTTAGCCGAGGGACGACCGGGCTCACCACAGCTGCGCGGTTCTCGGCGAGTCTGTGAGCGTGTGTTGTCAGGGAGCGTGTTGGGGGCGCAGCCAGAGGGTCAGAGCCTTCTCCTGGTCTATTGTTTTAAGTCTAGGGATGCCTTCCAAGGACACAGAATTTGCGGTGTTTGGTAATGTGGCCTTCGGGTTTTTAAATTCCTTTTAAATATTTCTCCTTAAAAACAACTATTTTTAGGTGCCACCAGCTGCTTTGGGCAATAAAGACGTTGCTCCCCCTTCTCTGGGCCGGTTGTCCTTTCTGCACTTTGGTTTGGACTGTGTTTCAGTTTCTAAGGGACGGGCCATGAATGAGAAGCTAGAAAAGGGATGGACCTTAACCCTCAGGGTGGCTCTCAAAGCCTCTCCCACAGGCGGGCAAGGTCAGGGCTCCTCGTAATCAGGGCCCTGGGTCCCGGCTCTGCAGCCCCCTGGGATGTGTGAGCAGCTGCACAGAGGACAGAAAGGCTGTCCCCTGCACTTTGAAGGGACTCCAGCTCCAGAGACCAAGGCCCCGAGCTGGGACCTCAGCCCCAGCGAGGGTCTCCCTGGGGGTCCACCCTCCACAGTCTCGGCAGGGCCCTGAGCAGGTCACCAGGGGCTGTGGACCCAGCTTCCCCAGTGGCAGTGAGGGTCCTGAGTGGGATGTCTGTGGAACCACGCATGCGACTTGTACAGACGAGATGGCAGGCCAGCAGGCAGTGGACAGGCGGGGAAGAGGCCGGACTGTGGCTCTGCTAGTGGGAGGTTGGCGGTGCACGGGAAGGGTGGGAGTGTGGGGCTCCGCCGTGGAGCCGGCACTGCTGTGAGAGCGGAGTGGGACTGGGTGCCTCGTGGGCAGTGGTCTGGCGGTGGTTCTTTGCCTTCCTGGGTTGCTTACAACGGGGCGCTCAACTGTCCGGTAGAAACGACAGGCTGAGTCTGTCACCTGCACCCACAGCTTCAAAATCGTGATGCAGGTGTTCTGTAGTGGGGGAGGCAACCAGCAGGGCCTGGCTCCCCCTCCTCGTCCTCTTCTCCTTTCCCTCCTCCTCTTCCTTCTTTCTTCTACTTCCGTAGTAACCACATTCAGTTAGCGGATGTTTCTTTTTTAACTCTAGTTGTATTTTCAGTTACAGCTGATGCGTACTTTATTGGTCTCAGGTGCACAGTACAGAGATTAGACATGTCTGCACCTGATGAAGGGATGGCTCACCTGGCACCTGGTGTGGTCATCACAGCGTCGCTGACCATGTCACCATCCTGCTGCCACACCGAGGGTCTGTCTCTGTGACTGACAGTCTGTGCTTCTTAAGCCCGTTCATGTTTTACGCCCAGCTCTCCAACACCCCCCCCCTCACCTGGAGACCGTCAGCAGACACCTGCTGGGTGTCCTCCCCAGTGTGTGTCCCGCACTGGCCCAGGCACGGAGGGCCCCGCAGTGGACAGAACGCCCCTGCTCGCTCCTTGTGGCCCGAAGTCCAGGGAAGGCTGGGCTGGAGGGTGAGATCCGTGACTGTTGGTAAGGTTTCTGGGATGCGAGGGTCGGTCAAGGAGCTGAGACAGTACCTTTCAATTTAAAAAGAAATTAAAGATGGTCTCCCGCTGGCTTTTACAACAGGTCAAAATCGTTGTTTCCGAATGTTGTGTTTGGCTTTTGATAACAGTCAGAATCTCCCTGCGGCGTTAGGGGGTTTTCTCCCAGGCCGAGAGGGGACTGCGTGTATTGTTTGTGTTTTCAGAACTGTACGGCCACAGGAAGAGGTCCCGAGACAGGTGGAGACAGTCTGGGCTCCGTGCCTGGGAGAGAGACGCGCTGAGACCGAGCAGCCGTGACGGACGTCCTCTCTGGGCTGTGTGGTGTCTGTGTCAGGGAGAGGTGGCTGCCCCTGGCCTCCGAGGAGGGCAAGCTCAGAGCAGTTGTTTGGGAGACTCTACTCGTGGGATAAGATACAATGTGGTGGGCTGTGCGTGATACAATAGTAATACATTTGCTTTAAAACTGTGTTACCAGCGCATCTTGCAAACACTTACATGGTTCGGAATGCACTCACGGGTTTAGTGTCTTCTAGTAAAATACTCAAAAAACTAAGGTCCTTCTTCCTGTTTTGGATCAACAGCACCAACGCTTTGCGGTAATGCCACTCCATGTGACCGAGCAGTGGGGGACACCGAGGACAGGGGTGCACGGTCCTCGAGGGTGTGATGTCAGTGCCTGATGGGGGAGGGGGACACCCCAGTGCCACAAAAGCCAACTGTAAGAGTGACACCAGCTTGTTGAGCCCTGGCGAGTCACGGGAGTGTGGGGTTGGGACCCGCTGAGGCTTTCCAGACAAGTGTCTTCCTGAACCCCCCGAACTCTCTTGGGCTCGGTTCCCGGCCCCCTGGGGTGCCTGCCAGCAGCACTGCGTGTCGACAGAGCTCCCGGTGCACAGAAATGGTACAGGAAACAGTGATCGTCACCGTTTCAGGTCAAATTCTAAGTGTAGGCAGATCACGTGATTCACTGTTTCGGGACGGCACTTTGTAAAGTGCCGGGGTCTGTTCCTGCCGCCGGAATTCTTGTTCTCACTCGAGAACAAGAATTGTTCTGTTGAAGTGAAGCCAGATCACCAGGACCCAGTTCGTCCCCAAACCCACGTCTTTCCGCAGTGAGAGCTGTCTGCTCCACAGATGGATACACTCTATCCTGTTTGTCTGAGACACTGGCGTTAGCCGGGGAGGGAGAGCGGAGCTCAGATCGCTGCACAGAGACCACTGACCGGGTGAGGCTTGTACACACACCCAGAGGCCTGGGGTGGGCACAGCATGCACGTCAGTAGTAACTGTGATTTCGGTGAAAGCAGCGCTGAGAGAAGCACAGGGCAGACCTGTCACCAGGAAAAATGACACTGGCCTCCCGAGGTGCTGGCGGGTCTCTGCCCTGGACACCGGACACGTCCCCTGTGCAGAGATGGCAGGTCTGAGTGTGTTAGCACACAGCCCTCCCGCCCGCCCTTCCTTTTTCCTTGCTTTCACTGTATTTTTTTTCTTTGCTATAGATTTCATTCATAAGACTAGGAAGGAAACAGACTGAGCTTAAGGGCAGTTGCTCAGAGGAGGTGCAGACCTGTGCTGGAGACCTCACCTGGTGCTGTGAGCACCTGAGGCTGGTGATAGGCTGAGACTCTGCTTAGCCCTCCTGCTGGGTAAGAGGGGCTGCCAGGCCAGCCAGCACTGCCCTGTGACTCAGAGAGAGACACCACGGTCGTCCTTTAGACCCTCCTGCCTCTCCCTGTCCGTGGGGCCGCACTGTGCCAGGCCCTAGGCGAGGGACTAGGAAACGGCGATGTGAACGAGAGCCCGACTTCTGCAGAACAGGATGGAACGGTGGTGAACCGCACGTGCCAACACTAAATTCTGCACGTGAATGCAGCTGGCTTCCCAGGGGCTCTCTCAACCCCCACGGCAAGAGTAGGGTTGGGAGAGGAGCGGGTTCCGAAGTCACTGCGTGAGACTGACTCACTGCTCTCTCACTATTTTTGTGTTTTGCAAGTTCTGTTTTTCTAAATACAAGGTTTTCTTCTTTCTCCTTAAAATAACAAGAGGTGCGTGTTAGTTGGAAGTTACTAGCTGGGTAACTTGAGGGATAATTGCTCACAGCATATGGTATAAATGGGGAAAAGCTTAAAAACCTGCATTTTCTCTCCACATCCACACACGTGTGATGAGAAATGGATTTGTTTTGGTGTAACACAGGACAGTAGGGCCTCTGAGTATGTTCTAATGTTTGACTTTCTTTGTGATCCATGGGTTGTTTAGCAGTGTGCGAACTTCCCAAATATCTGGGAGTTTTCTTCATACCTCAGTGGTACTGGGCTCTGATTTAATTCCATTGTCGTTACACGAAGTACCCTCAGAAGCCTACTGACATTTTTCCTGCCGAATGCTCCATCGCACTGGAAAGAATGAACGACAAAGGGTGCCTGTTCTCAAGCATTCGGTTTTTGTGGTCAGTTAAGTGAAATTGTTTGACGATGTTATTTAAAACTCCTCGATGCTGACTTTTAGTACTTTTGGTCTCGTTCTACCATTTCAGGAGACAGGGTATTTAACCTCCACCTAGGGTTGCGATTTCCCCCTTTCTTCCTTTAACTCTGTCTGGGTTTGCTGATGAATCACAGGCTCCCATTTGAGAACCACTGGGCTGGCCGACCAGGAGGGAGACGTGACGGACTCCGGTGGCCTCAGGGATGACCTAGGGTGTGACCGAGGCCAAAAGGCAGAGCAGGGTGAGGGGCACTGCTGTGGGTGTCTCAGGGCACACAGACGTGTGTGTTTCATGCAGTTTCAAGCAGTTTTCACACCTTAAATGGGTGGCACAGGCTTGGGTGTCGTGTTTTGCATGAGAATTGTGTCTGATAGCAACATAATTTTCAAATTTGAGAGGATTCTGGTTAATAAAAATGTTCATCCTTCTTTTAAAATCAAATTAACTAGTATTTATTTTACTGTTGTTCTGTTGCGTTGGGAGTGGTTGGAGGGGCAGAGCGCATGGGGTGGGGGGAAATCGGGACAACCGTTCCTCCCTCTAACGGCACTTGTGCGAGGTTCTGCTTCCCGGTTCCAGCACCACGTCCCCACGGTCCGTCTCCTGCCCCCGCACCCGCGGTGCTCACTAGTGCGCGCGCACACACACACACACACACACACACAGGCTTTCAGCCAAAGTGACTGACAGGCACTGGCCCAGGCCACATGACCATCAAATGTGTTCCACGTGTTGCGTGTTAGTGCCACCTGGACACCACTTCAAACTGCGAGTGGCTCTTTCACGCGTTGGTGGTGATGCCAGTAGACAGGCTTGAAGGCTGTCTGTGTTTTATTTTAAAGGCGAAGAACGCGAAGGGTTTGACAGCCAAGTTCCTGGTTTCACTATCGTCAGCCAGTTTGTTTAGTCGCAGAGTCTAGAATCTTCACGGAATGGAAATCTGCAAGGCTATTGAGCAACAACAGCATTTTCCCTGCAGAAAATGGGTACGGTGCAGCCGAGCAGAGCTGTTGCCTGAGTTTCCCAAGTGCGGTTTAAAGTGGTAGGGCGTGAGTCTGTGAGCCGGCACTCGCGGCTTGCATGAACACAGCGTTCGCGTGGGCCTGGGTGCTCCGGTCTGAAAGATCACGGCCCAAGTGCCGTGTGGTCAGCAGTTCGAGGTGCTTTGCTCAGCCAGGGAGGGCGATGGCTGAAAGGCAGGGGCCGTCCTGGCATGGAGAGAGCGGGAGCTGGGAATTCCGGGAGGTGGTTGGTGCTCCCTCTTCCAAGCTGAGCCAAGACCCTGTCCCTCGCTCCCACACGCCTATGGCCGTGTGGCATCACCGCATTGCAATCTGCACTTGAACGAGACCCCCGGGAGTCGTGCGCGCGTGGTGAGGGCTGAGAGGCTCAGTTTCCCAGTCTCTCTGTGTTAGTGTCCCTCCCCGTTGAACCTCTTTTTTCTCCTGTACAGGTCTGAGGTGATTGCGCTCACTGCAAGGGGCTGTAATTTTTAACTGTGCGTGCTGATGCCGAGGTGACTCATGGGCCCACTCCTCACGGGCCTAGGGAGCCAGTTTTCACAGGCCCCACTGGTGTTCATCTCACCTCCCGTACCACCAAACAGAGCTGACCACAGGGCGCCCACTTCACCATCACGAGAAGCCGTTATTAGAATGTCCTAGCGAAGGCGAATGCTTGGTTTTGACACCAATGGCCTTTGGGGTTTGGAGACAGCTGCTTGGGTCCCAAATGTCCTGCTGGCTGGTGCCAGAGCTCAGGTACATGAAGACAGAGCTGCTCAGTATGACCCCATCTGTGGGCACTTTTTCGATAGCTGATCACCCGAGGCGATTCTACTAGAAGAAACCTCAGCTGGCCTACCAGAAATATTCCAGGGAAAGAGCTCGCTCCGGGCAAGCCGGGTGGAGAATGTGTCATGTGTTGGTTTTAACTGGTCGAGGTACAAACCATTCTGTGCTCGGTGGCACTGCCACAGAGAATTTGGAACTCTGCCACCACCCACAAAACTGCTCAGTGGGAGAAAAGTCCTTTGCTACCGGCTGCTCTCTGGTTCTGGTTTCATGACGGCGCTTCTCGGCGGGGATCTGGGTGTCAGCCTGGGCCCTCTCTCCTTGCCCCCTTGTCTGTCCCTTCACACCCCCTCACCCGCTGCGCTCTGTGGATGTTTTTGCCGAGTTCTTAGAAGAGATCTGAGTCCAGTCTCGGTCTTGGATTGGCTCCTGCCACCCTGGGAGAGAGTTTTTGCCTTTCTTGCTGACATTTTAAGTAGACCACGGGGTGTGGGCTGCTATTCCATTTCCCAACACACTTGGGGCAATTACACCAAAATATCACAAAGCCTGTTTGTGGAAAGGGTGAGGGTTTTGGCTCCAGGGCCCAAACCTCTCAAGAGGACAGTGGTGAGGAGTGGTGAGCAAGAGCGCTGGCTGGTTGGAGGGGTTGTGGGTAAGTCCTTGGGGTCTGGTCAGCCCGGGCAGTTCCTGTCAGTGCCTGGAGAGCTCCTCGGGTTTCCAGGACTCGGCCCCCCTCCCGGGGAGACCTGTGCCGTGTGGACAGTTTCCCAGAAAGAGAGGGCAGGGACGGGGGAGAGGCTGGCTGCTGTGTCAGAGCAAGGCTTCGGTGAGCTGCTCGTTCGCCAGGAAGGCGTCCCGATCCACCGCCATGGTGCTCCCTTGCAGCTGGTGTTTGCTGTGGCGGATTCGCATCTGTTTCCCCTTACAAATAAACCCGAGCATGGCCGGAAGAAGAACGGGACCCTTGAGGGGATATCCTTTTGAGCAGAGCTGCATAACCTCGCCCTCTCTCACCTTCTTGAGAGTTCACCACCCCGGGGCCTAGGAACTCAAAGTCTAGGGGTCAGGATTCTCGGGGACGATAATCTCGTCTCCTGCAACAGCTTCTTCCCTGATAGTGGGGTCCATCCCGGCAGCCTCTTTGGAGCAGGAGAGGAGGGATCAGTGAGAGCGACGCTGCCTCTCACGATCGAAGAGCTTGTTTCTGCACAGGGCGGTAAAAAGTGGGTCTGTTGCCCTTCCGGTGGCTTCCAGCCCAGAGCATCGCCGCTCCAGGGTAGCCGGAGGCGAGCCTGGTTCCTCCGGGGAAGGGAGAGGACTTGAGTCACGTGAACCGCCCCCATCCCAGGGTGCATCCCTGAGGGGGTGGGGAGTTCTGGAAGGGGGCCCGAGTCACTGCCCTCGGAGGAAGACGGGGGGCTTTCAGCCAGTGAGGACCCCCCACAGGTGTGCATGCAGCTTTCAGGGGAAGAAAGTGATTTGGCTCCCCATTAAAACTCGTCAAAATGGGAACTCACACGGCACGGAGACACTGTTCTCCACGGTGGGACTGGTAAACATCACAGGCTGACAACTCACAGGGTCGGGCAGAAGCAGGTTTTCAGTTGGGCGTTTGGGAAACAACACAACAACGAACGCACAGCAGTACAAGGATGCACTCTTACACACCGACAGTTGTCTCTTACACACCAACAGTTGTGTAAGAAACAACACAACAACGAACGCACAGCAGTACAAGGATGCACTCTGTCTCTTACACACCGACAACTGCAGACCTCCTCTGGCCCCACACTGCCCTCTGCTGGGCAGGCTGAGGGGCCGGTGCGCTTCACACCCGCAGGTGGGGGGCGTCGCAGCGCCACACAGAGGAGGAACCATGGCTGCACCTTGACCTGCGGAGCCAGCGATACCCTATCAGGAGCCAGCAACTCCCTAACGGGAAGAGAGGCCCAAAGATTCGGCGAGATGCGAGGGTCGTGCGCCAGGGTCTTTCCGGATGCAGAGCTGCTAGCACAAGCACGGAAACCGCCCAGATGCCCACCCGTGGGCTGCTGGTGGAGGGGCTGTGGTGCGGTGCGTCTGTGCCGTGAAGCAGCCGCGAGAAGAAGCAGGAGCCAGGCTTCTGCCGACAGTGTTACGACAGAGAAGAGAGTGGCTATTAAAAAACACACAAACAAATAGATTGATATGTTTTAAAAGAACCAGTAGGACAAACCCTAAACAGTTTTTGAATAGGCCTGGTTATATGGACCTGACTTTGGAATCAAGTAAATGTTTTATATCACTAAATATTACCTAAGCAACAGTAAAATGTGAAACAATGGAGACTAATGCAACAAATGACCTGAACTCTATGCCCAGAGGATGAAAAAAAATCACATAGAAAGAATCATTTCACGCAACAATGCAGAAGTTAGCTGTGTGCACATTTCACGTGGGCTGTCTGGAGACACGTTGAGACATTTTAACTGCTCTCTGCGGCTTTCATTTCAGTAATGATGTCAATTTTGTTATTTTAAAACAATTATAGAGTTACACATATAAACATTTTTTAGGGTAAGGAAATGATGTTGGTGATGACATTAGGAAACCAGATTTTTCGGGATAAAACAATAAAATCAATCACGTAAAAATCGTGCACTTTTTCACATGAAGTCGCACTGCCATAGGAATGCATTTTTGTCTTTTTAGAAAATATGTGTTTCCTAGTCCCTCCACACTGGAGACACCCAAGGTCTCAGCAGGTGAGCGGATGAAGAGGGTGGTATGCCCTTACAGAGGAGTCCTGCCCGGTAACAAAGAGAATAACCCGCCTGTCTGCACAGCGGCATGGCTGAATGTCACCCGTGTTAGTTACAGCGAGGCAGGGAAGTGGGTGTGAAGGCTTTGTTCCGGCAGAGGCAGAACCTGATAGAAAGTGGCTGCCCGGCTGGGGCCGGCTGGGGCAGATTGGGGGCTGGGGGAGGGGAGCACCGAATGCACAGAGGCGCAGGGAGAGTTTCTGGTCTGGTGAGAAGGTGTGTATGTGGACAAGGGCGTGGGTGTTTCATGGGGTGTACGTTTTTCAGACCTCATCACGTGTTAGGTTCACGGGTGGGCAGGGCCTGTAAGGCAGGAAGCCCGAGGTGCAGGGTGTCGGCCAGGGAGCTGTGCGGGAGCTGTGCGCGCCTGTCCCGAGCTCTGACTGCACCTCCCAGCAGGGCTGCGTCCAGGACACCAGTGGGCAAGGGAGCAGGGAGTGCGGCCAAGAGCCATACACAGGCCCTGTCTGCCCTCAAAGGTCAGGTCTGGAGCGCGCTCCAGTTGCCTAAGAATGAGCAACGGGAAAAAAGGCCACACCAAGCAACCAAAGTCCCATTAAAAGCGGGCACAGAAAAGGGGAGGGAGCGCCATGTTAACCACACATCTCTGGAAGAGGTTCTCTGTTGGGGTGACAGGCTGGGAGCAGGAATGTGTGTGTTCACTGCCCGGTTCGGGGCAGACCCGGCCTCTGCCTTCCGCAGGACTTGGTGCCAGGAGGGCAGGGCCAGGCCAGACCCTGTGGCCGGGGGCGCACCTTGGAGCCCATCTGTGTAGGGCTGGGAAGGGCTCTGAGGACATGTTAGTGGCTTTCTCTCTCTTGGGCACTGGGTTTTTCCAGGAGCTCGGGAGAGTGATGTGATCAGGCCGCTGTAGCTGCGTCCTTCACTGTGGCAGACCGTTCTGGCCACAGCGGGGAGGGTGGCTTTGCTCAGGGAAATAGGAGGCGGGCAGGGCGTGGTCCTGGGGAAAGACGACTTTATTCCAAACTGAGACAGTGGCGGTAGAAATGGAAAAGATGCCACAGATGGAGGCAAAGTTCCAAGACGCTCATGAAAGCAGCTCTTGGCCAAGGTGCCCCCATGTGGGATTGAGGGGAGGCTGGAGAACCGGGGATGGGGGCGGGGTGGGGGAGGGCAGGAAGAAATGAGCGGAATTAAGGTTCCTGGCACTGGGACTCTGGGCAAACGGTGATCCCACCGACAGAGACAGCCAGCAAAGGGAAGAGGCGTGTTCTGAAGGAAGATGCTGCAGCCTGGAAAGGAAATCCGAGTTCGAGGTGCCGTGGAATACCCAGGGCTGACCAGCCAGCTGTGTCATGTTACGTTTCCCTAGGAACTGTGTTTCGGGAGACACTGTTAGACTCACGTGAATCCACCTCTGAATTGTAAGAAGTCGTTTCATAACACACTCCTGCAGCTTTGCCAACAAGTTCGTGGGGTGTCCTGGCTTTTCAGCGAGCGTCTTGCTGTGACACAGCTCCGAAAGGGACTGAGCTTTCACACTTGTGAAGTCTGGGGGTTTAAAGTCTCAAACTCAACTTCAAAATGTAATCGCTCCTCAAAAGTACTGAGCGCTTTACTATGTCAATGCCAGACAGGGTGTATGCACCATGAGCCATCCACGGGACTGTGGGCGCCGTGTCGCCGTGCAGAAACGAGGTGCAGGCACCCAGGCAGTCCTCTGCTGGGAGAAAGCAACACGGCACCCACATCGAACCTGCTGACTGAGGAGCATTGAAACGAGCGAGTTTACTCCTCGCTCCAATCCCGAGAGTCCCCGGGAGAGAGGCCTTGGGGAGCGGTGCCGCCTGCGTTCAGAAGCAATCTTACGCTGAGGATTCAGAAGCGTCGGAATGAGTCTGGGAATGAGTCTGCGTAACTCCGTGGAGCCCTCACCCCAACTCCTGGCTGCGACCACACCCAACCCCTGCCCGTCTGCCGAGTTCTCGCCCCTGCTTTGCACATGGCCCGTGCTCAGCTGGTGGAAGCTTTGCACGCAGGGTGATTAAGTGACTATTGAGGGAACATTCTCTAAGCTTTCTGGTATTGGACTCCTCTCTTAATTGAGAGGTGCTTATTCGGGAAATCCACTCCTTCAGGATGTGATCAGAGCACCGACTTAGCCCTAATGATATTTAATGGCAGAGGCTGGAATTTAATGGGGGTGATAATTTCATGTAATTGGGGGCCTTTAGATGAATTAATGCACCTGAGTGGCGTTGCACGTGGGGCTGTGCCCGAGTCGAAGGCACACTTCCTGTCTGAGGCTCTGGTGAGGACACTCGGTGCTGGAGCCCTGGGGGGGGCACCCGTGCCCTCATCCTGAGCCCCTGCCTCTTTCCAGGGGGGCGCCCCGGGTATGGGCTGTCTTTTACAGGAGACAGACTCCCCTGTGATTTAGTCTCCAGGAAAGTGTTAGTCTAAATTCATGTTTTTCCTCTAAAATGGAAACCACAGGCCGATTTGAGGGAGTGGTTCTTCACCTGGGCCCAGCACAGTGCACGGCACCTGAGTGGGAGTGAACCGGTTTTCACTGCAGCTGCCGCCTGTGGCTTGGAGCATTGTCGGCCCACGGGGGGCTGCCTTTGTAAACATGGTGACGTGGGCACGACGTAAAACGTCCCACGGGCAGGCCCCTCGTGAACAGGCATGTGAGTGTTTGCACTGGGAAATGCTGTCACACAGCAAGAGGAACTTTCCTCGTGGCTGGAGGCGAAGAGACATGGTGCTGATGTCAGACGTCCCTTGGCCCCGATGACGCACATTCACTCCACCACGTTCGGGGCCAGGCGGGCCTTCGGTAGGGTTTGGTCGCTGGACTGGCATCTGTGTTTGATGAGTTGGTTCTTCTCTGTCCCCTGTGAGGAACTGTGGAACCCTAGTTTAGAAAATGGAGCCCCTGTAGTGTATGAGGCCTCTGGGTTAGTCCTTGGGCCTGCGGGCTTGCCTGCCCCGCCCTCGGTCCCCACGCAGTGTGTGGCCCAGCTCCTGTGCAGGGCTTGGGCCCAGCTGAGCTGCCATTCCAGAATTTGCTGAGAGGATCTAACCAGCCCTCCTGTCAGGTAAGCTCGGTGACCACACCTGTCAACAGGTCCATGCTTCCCATGGACATCTGAGCTGTCGCCTGGGGGTTAACGCACTTCCACAGGGTAAAGGCCCTGATATAGGACGATGCTAATGTCACCACGCGTGATGGAGGCATGGCACTGTGCAGGAACGGAGGTTCAGTTTGGGATCTGTATCATACTCTTAATGAGGAATAAAAGTGAGGGTACTCTGAGCCTGTCAGCCCTCATCAGAGAGAATCTGGAAGGATTTAAATGCTCGGGATAAACCCAGATGGTCTGGGTTGTTGGAAGGCATCCAATGGAGAAGACGTCCTTTCACCTTAAAAGGCCTGTGGGCCTCGGACAGATTGAACCAGGGACTGGGGATTGAACCCGCAACCTTGGTGTATCTGGATGATGCTCTAACCTGAGCTGCCCGGCCAGGGCTAAGGAGTCTTTCGAGACATTAAAAAAAATCACTGTGTCCCTTGTCACCAGGCTGCTTTAACCAAACAGAGAGAAGACACTTAAATTGCTCACATTTCTGGAGCCTGGGAGCTGGAGACCAGGGTGCTAGCATGTCAGATGGGGTCCCTTCTCCTGGGCACAGACTTATCATTGTGTCCTGGCCTGATGGGAGGGGCTGTGGTGGAGCGCTCTCTTCTCCAGGTGCTAATGCAGTTCCTGAGGGCCCCACCCTGGTGGCCTAACACCTCAGAAAGGCCCCACCTGCCAGCGCCAGCAGGTGTGCGGGGCAGATTTCCACGTCTGGATGTTGGGAGGACACACGCATGCAGAGCATAGCACGTCTCTGTGCATTGTAGCAGCGCGGATGTACTGTCTATGCGTTTATGTGCCGTATGCAGGTCTTGCTTTAGATGCAAAGGGAGATACCTGGCTTTGCTTCCTCTTCCCCCAAAAACCTTTTCTGGTCCCCTTGAGAGTCTGGGAAGCAGGGTCCAGGAGGGGACACCTGACACAGGTTGGTGATGCACAGCCACAGACATCATAGGAGAGGAGAGACAGGGCCACGCGAATCGTGGAGAAGAGCAGGGAGCAGCCTTACTGGGTCAGATGTGAACTTTCATTTGAACTCGAAGTTCAAATGTAGTGCTCATTGAGAAGTACCCATGGCTCCGATACCTGTCTGTGTCAGTCAGAAGAAATCCCTTCACAAAAAAAGAGGTTAACTGTCAAGGAAACGTTAAAGAGCCCCCCCACCACAGGGTGTTCACACCCCCCTGGCCACACCCTGTGCCTTGAGTGTAGGGCTGTGCGCTGGGGGGGTGGGGGGGGTGCAGCCTCCCTGCTGTGATATCTGGCGAGGGGTGCCTGCTCAGCAGTAATCCTTGACCTCTAATGTCTCGCTGCAGTGTATCCGGACTAATTACGCTGCACGTTTGTGGACTCCATCCTTTCGTTTTCAGCCAGTTTGAAAAGGAGGCCCCAGGGGTGTGAGCTGGTCCACAGAAGAGAAGATGCTCATCTCTCTGACTCTTCCAAGACCCACTTCGTTTTCTTCCGAGCAGGATTTTTGACTTCCCTCTTCCGTTGCTCTTCTTTCTCCTCGAGGACCGGTGGGCTACGGGGGGCCACTGTGCGCGGGTTCGCGAGTCTTCCCCTGTAAGTGTTGACAGAGTTTAACGAATGTGCTGGATGGAACCGGCTCCGGTCAGGAAGCAAGTCCAATTCGACGGTGGTGGAAGGGACTAGACACGGCTCTGAATAATGCACACGCTGCACACATCTTTAAGCCACAAGAATCCGAGATATTTCTGCCTTGGTTTCTGATTTGGTTTTTCTTCTGATGTCTAGTATTCTCAGATTGTTAAAGAAACTACCCGCTGCTCCTAAAACATTTGCCAAAGGTCATTTCCTTTTGCTGACCCGTGGGCAGCAAACTGAATTGCCTCAGATCTCACCTGGGGAGAATGTGTTTTGAAATTGGAACTTAATTTTTGATGATTTAAAGAAATTAATTACAAAATTTTCTATTCTTCTCCTACTTCTGGTATTAACGTTTTTCTAGGGTTTGCTGTTTTCTCCAAATCATGGGATACAGAGGAAAGGGAATTAGCCACGTCCTTGCCAATGAAGCATACCCAAAACAGGGAAAGAGCAGCATGAACAGAACCCCCTCTCTTTGGAGTGGGGCCAGGATTAGATGTGCAGGTCCCTAATCATTTCTGGGGTGATGGGGTGCCCAAGTTCAAGCTGTAACTGCCTTCATGACGTAACTCATAGCACGGCTTTGGAAACTTCTGTTCTACAGTCGGGCAGAGAGCATGGTAACTAAGTCCGGGCAACCCAGGTGGCATTTCGGGCAGGCCTCATGCACCCCTTCAGTTAGGGATGGCAGCCACAGTCACGCCTACAGGATATCTTTTTGGTTTTGTATTGCTTGTGTTTTCTTCCACCCAGATGGCAACCCAGTACCAGTCAGGGTGGCGTGGAGGTGTCATCGTTCTTGAGAAGCCCACTGGGAGGTAGCTAGGTGGCCTGTTGGTGACTGTCGGGCAGGATGAGAAGCCAGGCTGCAGGTTAGATCCTGAGACCTCTCGGGGTGGCCATGCAGAAAAGTGTGCTTGGCGGGTGGGAGGGTTTGGTCGGTGTCATAAACGCAGCTGGGTCACTGTTCTTGGTGGAGTCATTATGTACTACTGAGAAGAAAACCCACACAGTACTCTGATGATATAAAATATTCTCCCAAATTGTATTTTTAAAAAGTTCTAGAAAAACACATAGCAGTTTAAGAAGTCTTTTGTTCAATAGCAGGAAGAGGCTGAACGCATCATTCGCTGTCTCAGGTCTGGTAGCACCGTCGTCAACAGGTCTTGTCATCCCAGGAAAAAGCACTGATTCAGCTGAGAGCTGCTGCCAGGTGTTGGTGCGGGCAGCGCTGTGGGCGGGACGTGCCCCCTTCTTTATCCCCGCCAGCTCTGAGCTCTCAGCTCGGGGGCCAGGCTCCTCACCTCCAGGACTGTGCGTCTGGACGAGCTCTCGTGGCCAGTACGTGCTGCAGAATGAGCTGCCGAGTGCCTGTCCCGGACCTGCCATTTGTCCTTGCAGCCTGCCGTGAGCTTTTGCAGTCTTGGTTCTTCTTTCTAGCTGTCCCTCCCAGCTTGTTTTTTTTTTTAACCTGACACTGTGATTAGCATGCCTTCTGTATTTTCATCTGAGTTGATAGTCAATATTGGAATAGTGAGTGCTATATGTTTATAGAATTCTGATAAACACAACAGACTTGTCCCTGACAGGCTACGAAAGACACCAGATGAAACAGAAATGACTGAAAAGCAGCCATTCATAAAGTTGTTCACCAGACAGATATTTTTATCGAGGACTTAATATATGCCAGGTACTCTGAGCAAAACAGGTGCAGCTCTCCCCTTGCAGACTCTGGAAAGGGAAGTGGGTGATGGGAGTCAGAGTTTCCATGTCTGAAATTTGATGTCTTAAGAGCATGTCCGTATTAAGCCAAAGACCAGGTCAGCCCTGTGGGCCTGCCCAGGACTGACAGTCTTCTAGGCCATGAGACTTTCAGGGATAAGCCCAGGCAAGTCCTGGACTGACCTGCAGATACTGGTCACCCCATAATCAAACGTGAAGTTGGAAAGTTATTGAGAGTAGAAAGCAAGTCCCCTCAGTCATTCCAGTCAGCACCATGCCGCCTCCGGTCACTGTTGCTAAGTTCTCCATCTGAGCCACCTTGTGGCGAAGACCTTTTCAGAAACTTGAACCAGGTGTTGGGTTGCTGTCTTAGCCAGCGGGCATTGGAACTCCAATGACATCTGTGTGTCACAATATACAATTGCTTTGAAAAAAAAAAAAAACCGTGTGGGAACAAGGCATAGTAAAAATCAGCAAACGTACAAACAGCACCGAAGCCTGCTGTGAGTCAAAAACCCTGGAGGGACGACCCTTGGCCTCTGAGTTCTTCCATTGCCGAACTTGACCCCTGTGATGAATCGTAATGGATTACTACGAAGTGCCCTGTGTTCATTAAAGTGAAGGAGACCGGAAACGTCACACACCATGAATACTTTGCTTATGAATGATCGAGGCACTTTACAGTGATCTGTCACGGTGGGCTCGAACACTCCACAGTCAAAAATCAATTCGAAGAGAGAGGCATGCGAGGCTGGGAGGGGGCAGTGCTTTCCCCCGGCCCCCGGGCGGGCCTGGGGCTGCGTGCTGCTGCGTGCTGCTGCGTGTGGGAGCCTGGTCTGGTTCTCCGCCCAGGCGGCCCGGTGGAGATGGGTTTCAAAGGCCAGCCATGCTCTGCCAGCCCCTGACAGGCTCTAATGAAGAGATACGCAGGCCTGGGATGTATTGAGGGAACTCGGATGCCTGTGGTTTTGTATACAGTTATGGTAAATAACCAGCCCGCTGATTGCTGTGGTCTGGCCTTTGCTGGGAGTGAGGGGCCCCTGGGGACCCTTTAACCTAAATCACCCGCACCCACCAGAGAGCCTGGCCTGGCAATCACAGGTCACCAGCCGGGCGGGGCCCCCGGGCCTGCCGCCCACCGCCCCACCCCGTGCCGCCCACTGTGTCCCCAGGGGAGGGCTGTGCAGTTGACAAGGCTTCAGGGGCCAAGAACGGTCTGCCCAGTGGGGTTGTCACTCGGCATTTCCCCGTTCCCCGTGGCTGGTTCTTGGAGACGCTCTCAGCAAATGAGCCCACGTGGGAAGAGAGGTTGACTGCTGAGCCCTTGCGGGGGTAGCGCCTTCCCATCCTGACGAGGCGCTCAGCCGAACCAGAGCCACCGCGACGGTGGGCTCTGGCTCAGATTAGAGCTGGAACACCATGCAAGACTGACCCCCTCGGAGCAAACACAAGAGCGCATGGTCTTGGTCCAGTTTCAGCACAAAGAAAGCGCTTACTCCTTTGGGACCGGGACTCATGTCACACCTCCTGCTGTGCACTGGGGAAGGTCAGAACGGAGGGCCCTGGGCTTCCCTGTGGTCAGACTGAGTCACTCCCACACTGGAGTGGAGAAGATGAGATGGCTGCCTTCCCCCAGCCTGCAGAAATGAGCGACCTGTAGGCTTAACAAGGCCATGTCTGCGTGCTCACTGCCCCATGCAAAAGCCAAGGTGAGGCGGTGTGGTGTCAGGGAAGATGATGCTGTGCCCAAGGACTGCTTCCCCGTCCCCTCCTTCCCCTCACCCCCGCCCCTCCCCATGCACTCCGGGACAGGTGCCATTCTCAGACGATGTGGTCTCCATGCTGACCACCTGCTGCTTCTCCACAGCCCCGGGGGCTGCCCTACTGGGTCCCAGGTTGGAGAGTTAGGGGCGCCAGGGGGGCTCTGGAGAAGCACACCATTCTTTTCTTCTACTGCCTCGAGCCTTTGTATCCCCCACAGGTGACAGACCAGGGCAAGCAGGAATGAGGACCCCCACCTTCTCCTGGGAGCGCTGCTCAGTCCTCTGCCCAAGCCTGAGCTTGAAGGGGCCGCCCCTGAAGGCCAGGACCCTGGTGCCTACACGTTCTCTCACTTTTACAGCCCTGTTCCAGCAATGTCACTTTAAAAGACACTTAAAAAAAAATGCTCTCTGGATTGTCCACAGTCTGGGACACACAGTTGTTTCTATTGGTCAGAAAGTCCCAGAGAGAGACAGCACAGAGCCACTGGCGGCGTCACGGGGACCTTGTCTCAGCTCGGAGGCAGGTTGCTGGCCGCCCCTCGCAGCTCCCTGCGGCCCACACCCAGCAGAGCTGCCGGGCCGCCCAGTGTGGCCGTCCCTCCGAGTGTCCTTCCGTATGATCGGCGGGACAAGTGCCGCCGTCTGCTTGGAACGTGGCCGGTGTTCAGGCTGGAATGGCATTTGACGGCTCTCTACAGAAGTGGCTCCTGAGAAGGTATATGTGGCAATTGTATTTTCCCCGACTCCTTTCCCAGCCGGCGGGCTGGGACATGTGTCCTGGGAGTTTGTGTTGGGGCAAGTCTTCAAGAGTTCTTTGTCTGGGAAGGGTGGCGGGGTGTGGAGGCAGGGTTGCCGAGGAAGGAGGGGCAGCCTCTGGGGGAGACTGCACTGGGAAAGCCCGAGCTCGGTGCACAGGGCTGGGAGACGACTTTGAACCTGGGTGTGTGCCAACCACGGGCCCAGCAGCGCCCCTCACAGGAGGGATGACTGCAAGTAGCTCCCTGAGCTGACCCCGACTCCCCAGGAACAGCCCCCTGTGTGTTTTCCAGTGACGGGGGCAGGTGTGCACTGTGGGGTTTGGGCTCTCCCCGGGCGGCAGGGTCCATAACTGCAGACATAAGGAGGCCCCACTGGGAGGCGGCCCTGGTTGGTGGGAGGGGAGACGAGCAAGGGCAAGCTCTTAGAGCAGCTTGCAGGAATTCACTGCTTGGAGCTGGGTGGCAGAGTCTACAAAAAAAAAGTGTCATTTGCTGTGTTTAATCTATAGGGAGATATTCCATCTGACAGCTGATTGTTTATCAGTGAGCCAGTGTGTGTTGACAAGAAAGGTCCCAGCATTTTGCAAAGTGGATGCGCCCAGAGAGACACCGAGGGCTGGCTGTGCCTCTTCTCTGCAGCATTTCCCAGTGGGGACGCGTTAAAAGTCGACTGAGTCACCTGTGAGACAGGTTCACGTACCTTGATCACCTCCGCACTTAAAAAGGCTGTCATAACAAGTTATGTAATTACGTGACAATTTACTCCCAGTGTAGAAACAAGTTAGAAAAGTATATGTCATATGTCAATTTTATAAATCCATTCAGAGAAAAGACTAGAAAAATATATGCAAATATTAAGTGATTAATCCATCAGATCATTTTAATTTTCTTCCTAATCCTGCAAAGAACCAAAACCAAAGACTTTTAAAATAAAAGAAACAAAATTTCTAGTTTTAAGTGATTTTTGATAGTGGCTACTGCCAATGAGAGATCAGGTACGGAGACTTAGCCTGCTCTTGGAGGCGCTGACATCGCCCCCGAGGGGGGAACAGGCCCTTGGGGTGCAGTGCCCAGGCCAGGGGTCCTGAGCTCTGTCTTTCTTGAAGGGTCTGCAAGGGAGGGAGTGGTCCATTCGTCTCAGCCACCCTCCCGGGACACGCAGACGTGTCTTAAGAAGGATGCCATGGGCCCTGTTGGAACCTCCTGGACGGGTACCCCCAGGGGCGCCTGGCCGGCTCACCTCCAAGGCGGCCATCAAGGGATAATTGCAGGATCCCACTTAGAACATCGAGATGGCGGGGCCTGATAAAGTTTGTGACTATTTAGATCGAAATCTGAGAACTCTAAACAATGTATTTACAAAGAAAGACACAGACAGGTTCCGACTGCCTCATAAACCAGTTCTCCCTGACCACAGGGACAGCAGGTAGGAGGAGCTTCTTGCGGGAGTCAGTCAGCCCTGGGCCGGGGCTCGACCCCTGATGGGCCTCTGGTGGAGGGCTGTCACAACTCTCAGAGGGGCCCAGCCGTCACCAGCTCTGCGCTGAGCAAGGACAGGCTCTGGGGCTTCAGTCTGAGGCTGGGGCAGGGCTCCCTGGGAATGCTCTCGATGGATGGATGCTGGAAGTGGCCAGCGTCGACTCACCGGGCAGGTTCCAGAACAGACTCCTCCTCAGACCAGGGCATCTCAGCCTCGGCACGAAGGATGCTGGGCTGTGCGTTCTTTGCTGTGGGGCTGCCCCTGGGCCTTGTAGGGTGCTCAGCAGCATTCCTGGGACTGGTTACCCACGAGATGTTAGGGACACCCTTCCTCCCCGCCGTGAAAACCAAGGAAGTCCCCCAAGATGGTCAGATGGCTCCTGGGATGGGGTCCGTGTCCCTTGCGCCCCGCGCCCCTCCACGGCCTTTGAGAGCCTCGGCCTTAAGCAAGGACAGTCTTGGGTTATTCAGTGTAGTTTTTCAGGGTTAATTTTTTTTCCAAGTGCAGATTGATATTTGGATATCATTGCCTTCTCTCCTCTTAGTCCTTTCTGAGTGCCCGGCTATACAATTACATATTGGCTAATTCTTCCATCTTTAACCTGAGGCTTTGACAGGAAACAGCTTTTATCTTCTCTGTTACATGGAGGGGGGTGGGAGGGGTTTGAATATCTATTGCTTTGCATGCAAATTTTAATCCTTCAATCACCTTCCCACAGCTTCAGGGGGGATGCTGAGACTCCGCCAGTCCTTCCAGACTTGACCTCAGGACTGTGAGGGGACTGGAGGGGACCGGGAGAGGCCATTTCCTTCCCCCCAGCCATAATGTCCAGGTTTCTGGGCAAGATAATTTCAGGGTAGACTCGGTCTGGCAGCTCAGCGGACGCAGGAGAGTGCTCCCATCTAGAGTCTGTCTGCCTGGCCTGGGTCTCGCATGAAAATGGCCTTTTGCACTCATTTACCTCTCGTGTATTGTTCCCCAGGCTCCACTTTCTTCTTTTTGTTCAGGGGGAGGGGCAGTTTGTGGGAAAACTTCATGTGGTGCTGGTTTTCTTTCTTTTTTCAGGCAGGGCAAAATTTAGAAAGCTTGGTATTTTGGCGAACTCCACAATGGAATGAAACAAAAGGCCCCCTTCGTTTTGAGCAGTCATTGAGCAGAACCCAGACCCTTAGATCCCCAAGCTCCTAGCTCTCTCGCAGTGGCTGTCGGGGGCTGCTCTCTCCGCACCGTGGGCCCCTGGCTCTTTCCGGAGCCCCTGCCTCTCTGGCGGCTCTGCGTGCGTGTCGCCTCCGCTCTCGGTGAACGCGGTGCCATCAGTCACATGGCTCCAGTTTTCTTCAGGTAGTCTAATAATTTCTCTGGGAACAGCTGTGTCCTGCTGGGTCTTGCCCTTTTCCGAGTGTGTAGAGACACACAGCAGACCTTAGCCGGACCTGCTCTCGCTGAGAATCGAACCTGCTGAGAGGAAGAAGGGCAAGGGCCGTTTTCCTCTCTCTTCAGAATTACCAGGTGTGAGCGGTGGCCGGGGCCTGCAAGAATCCCATACCCACCCTGATTGTTTTTCAGATCAAGAAACTGATACTGAAGGAAGGGCGTGGTTCCCCTCAAAGGAGCTGGGTAAGGGCAGGGTTGGGACAAGAACTTGACCCGACTGACTCCCAAGTTCTTTGTGCTGCAATTTGCTGCCCGTCTGCAGCTGGACCCTGGCCTGTTTCTGCCCTGGGGCCTTTGCCTCGGTCGCTCTCTGGCCTGTGGTGATCTTCCCTCGGACGCTGGTCCGCTGCTCAGGCGTCCTCTCCCGGGAGACCAGCCGTCGGCGGCAGCAGCCCTGCCTGCGCTCCTGCTCTCTGCTTCGTTTTCTCTCATCACAGCACTCACCACTGTCTGGCCTTACTTTTATCTGCCAGGTGGGGCCCCAAAAGCATCTGCTTAGGTTGGATCATAGGTGTTTGGGTCAGAAAAGGAAGGTCCTGCTATGTACCTGCAGACGGAGTTATGAAGAACTTAGAAATGGTTTAAAGTTACGAAGAAAAGGGAATCTCATGAGTGATAAAAAACACAGAGAAAGTGACAAGATACCACCACAGGTGCCAAGCATCCCACCAGGCTACACTTGCCAAGTCAAGTTTTGTTGTCTCATAGCTTATCCCTCTGTTCCTGGGACAACAAGCAAGCCCCAGTGTGTGTGTGTGTGTGTGAGAGAGAGAGAGACTGATCTTAGGGAATTGGCTCATGCGACCAGGGAGGCAGGCAAGTTCAGAATCTGTAGGGTGGCTGGCGGGGGGGGGGGGGGNGCTGGCAGGGGGGCGGGGGCAGCGAATATAGTGCATCGTACAGAAGAAAAGCAGGTTCAAATACGACATTTTACCCCTAGCAAGAGAAGAAAACCTTAGAAAACATCTGTTTTGTGTTCGCTGTGTAATAATTTTTGTGGCATAAAATTGAAAAGTGGAGTGAGGACAGAAGAGGCTGAGACGAAAAGGATGAGGTTGAGACGCAGGCAGCTTGCAAGGAGCCAATGAGCAAGGTCGGCAAGGAAGCTAGAAGTTGCAAAAGGGTGACTAAAACCCGTGTTAGACATAGTGAGATGTAGCGTCAATGCTGTAGAAACCTGGATCAATAATATACAATTGGAGACACAGTTTCAGACTACTGGGGAAATAGGGGGTGAGTAATGGAATGGGTGTAGATGATTGGGTAGACGCAGAAGGTAGATTCACAAGGTATTAAAGAGAGATTTCAGTGGAAGAGGACAGGTAGGTAGGCAGGCAGGCCCATGGATCAAAGGATTCGTAGGGAAGTTGGATGGTTTGACACAGAAGACGAGAGAGAGATGAATAGAGAGAGGGAGACAGGTGTGGGAGGGGAGGAGACGGACAGGCACCGAGAAGAAGGGTTTTCTATACTCCAGTCCAGGGGGGGGGAGAGTGTCCCTTGGTCTCAGGATAATGTGGTCAGCAGAACTGGTTTTAACCCTTCCCCGACCAAATCTTGATGATACTGTGTAGGTTTGCTTCTTGGAAGGCCCGCGAATCAGCGGTGCTCCCGTGCCTCTGGAATCCGGTCGGCAGAAGCCACACTCTGCCGATGTCACGGCCGTCGCGGCCGGTGGTCGGCCGGCTCTCCCAGTTCTGGTCTCGACAATTCTGGCCCCATATTTCTCTAAACCCTCTATAACACCTTTCCAAAAGTGGTAAGGAAACAGAAGGGACTATACCGGGTAGACAGATCAGGGAAGACTTTTTTAGGCATAAATTAAGCTTTAAAATTACCAAAAAATATATAAATAACAGTAAAAAAAATCAAAGGCACTTAGGCATTTGAATATCACAAACACCATAAACAGCGTTGTTAGGCAGACAAACTAGAAAAACATTTACATCAAATGTAACAGACACATCAAATCATGGTTAGTAATTGAGGGAGAGTTGGGTTTGCCACCCTAAAATATGCCTTTTGGGGGGCCATCAATTATTTTAAGCTTGTCATTTAAAAAAATTTTAAAAGATTTTATTTATCTTAGAGGGAAAGGGAAGAAGAGAGAGAGAAATATCAATGTATGGTTGCCTCTTGTGCATCCCCTGCCGGGAACCAGGAACTGGCCTGCAACCCAGGCATGTACCCTGACTGGGAATCGAACTGCAATCGTGTAGTCTGCAGGCCCGCGCTCAATCTACTGAGCTACACCAGCCAGGGCAAAGCTTGTTATTTTTAAGAAACAAAAGTCTCAGAAATAAACTTTGACCGCCCCCTCGCTGTGTAAAAGAGCTGGAATGGAGCACCTGTTCTCGGGAGGGGGGCACCATCACCGTGGTAGCTCAGCATGAACCAGTGGGGGACAGACAGGGGACCCTCACAGGGCCCGTGGCACCTGTCTCTCTGTGTCCTGCGGTTAAAGACAGCCTGGCCAGTGTGTGCTCTCCAACGGTGCCTCTCTGTCTCCGTGTGAGTTTTAGCCCCAGACGGCACGCAGAAGCCCAAACGCCCAGCTTGTCCGGGGGCCCATGTTCTTATGCAGCCTCCATATGTACATACAGAACTAAACGTGGTGATTTTCTCCTGCTAATCTGCCTCACGTCATTTTCATTCTTAGGCCGGCCAGAAGAACTAAGAGAGGGGAGGGAGGGAAGATTTCCCCTCTTCCCCACAATCATCTGTGTCGAAGGACTTTCACTGCTCAGAAACACATGCAAACCCCAACAGCAAAACGGGCAACAGAGAGGAGGGACACAGTTCCCAGAAGAAATACAACCAATAAACACATGGGCACAGGGTGTTTCCCAAACACTTGGAAATCAAAGTCAAGAAGTGCCGGTTGAAGTACGGGTGCTTCCTACACCAAAGGACCGAAGACCAGCTGTGGTTTGTTCAGCCACTGGCGGCCTAGGTCGGAATGGTCTTTCTGAAAGTCTGGTAGTGCTCAGAGCGAGGACCTCCAAACAAGTTCGTGTCCTTCTCCCTGAAGCTCCAACCCAGTATCTGTTCCTTCGTGGTAACGAGAAGGTCGAGTCTGCATTCAGCACAGACCCCACCCTGTGATGGAGAGAGCCAGCCAGGCAGCATTTGGACAGCTGCCCAGTGACCCCGAGTGCACTGACGGGGGTTCGGTGCATCCACCCGACGGCAGTTTGCCATCCTTACGATGGCGTGTGCGAGCAGTTTGCCATCACATGTGAAAATGGTGGTGATGTAGCAATATAAAAAGCAGGGTATAAAGTTGTGTAAGTTTTATTCAGGTTTTGTTAGAATGTGTGTAGAAAAATGTAGTGACAAACACATTTGTTTTTCCCAATTATCTTTAAGGGATTTGATTATAGGCGATTATTACTTTTCCGATTCTGAGGATTCTGCCCCACTGGTGGTTTGGAAAGTCTCTGTTCAGTGAGCAGACCCCCACCCCTTCCAAATTGCATTTCTCCCTTGCCTCATCATTCCCTGAAATGCAACAACACCTTTCACTAGAGACCATGGCAGACTGCACCTGCCGTGGGTGCCGCAGGGCGCTGCGTCCGGGCCGAGCGCCCTGCCTTCCTGCTTCCCGGTGGGCACACGGCACTTCCAGGACTCTGTCCCCGCAGCCCGGCTCAGCCACTGAGCCCAGAATCGTGCATTCACCATCCAGAGCGCACACGGGAACGCGGCTCAGATATGGGCCCTCCCCTTGGCTGAGGGCGGGCTTGGGTGTCTGCTGGGGCCCCTTTTCTCATTATAAAACAAGGAGGTGATTGGCTAGATTCCAGGCTGTGTGCACTATTTTTATAATCACACACACACACACATAAACACAAACGTGTTTGCAACCAGAAAAACATCGCAGCGACAGGAGAAAATCGTCCTATTGGAATGCTATGCAAAGAAAATAGCACAGACACTGTATAAACAATGTGAGCCTCTTTTAAAACAGGTTAAAAAAAGACGATGCATGTATAAGAAAATTTTACTGATGTTTCTTTTGGGTTGTGGGAGTGTAGGTTTCTGTTTTCTTCTTCATACTCTTCCTGTACGTCCAAGTTGTCTGTTGTGAGTCAGAAGAAGGAAGCCTGTAATTTGCAGAACTCGGGGGCAGGTGGGGTAGAGGTAACGGCGGCAAAGAGAATGATTGCGTTGAGCTTGGAAGAAAATCCCCCTGCGTGAAGATTGGCGTTAAGTATCACATCTTCCGGAGACCATGCCCGCCCCATCCCTGCCATCAGCTTCCCCCTGAGGGAGGGGTCTTCCCCAGCCCTACTGGGCACACGTGGCAGCCAAGACCCGGTGACCCTGTGGCATCCCTGCAGCCACACATCTGGTGCGTGGAGGAGGGGACACACTGCTATTAGCTGCTCTTCAGCCGTCTCCTGGGGGAGGTGGTGAGGCCACCACTGGGCTTGCGGAGTCGATGGCGGAGCAGCGTGTGCTTGCAGCGAGTTTCCCCGGGTTTCAATTCGGGTCCAGCTTGTCTGTAACCCGCGGGGACCTCCATTTCTCCTGCCCTGAACCATGAATGGAACCTTCCATGCACAGCAAAGCACTCTCGAGGTTTTTGGTGTTCTCTCCACGTGCAACCGTCAATCAGTGGAGGTGTGGGTTTTCTCCTCGCTGCGCCTGCCCCGCTGTCAGACACTCTGTCTCCCCCCCACACCCCTCTCCATGTGCTGAGCTCTCAGCTCTTCCCAGGCCTGGATGCATGGAGGGCCCAGGGTGCGGGAGGGAGGAGTCACAGGGCTGGCTAGTGCTATGACAGTGGTACTGGCCCCGTTCCCCAAAGCCCTGTTTCCCAGGAGGACCAGCACGCGCCTGGCAGCCCTGCAGAGGGAGGGCCGTGTCCCAGCAGGACCACAGGCTGTCACTTTCCTCAGACCGAAGGGCCCTTTGTTCTTCCTGAGAAAGGAGCCGATTGGCACTCAGAAGCTTTGGGTCCTGGAGAGCCTCGGGGTGCTACTTCATTTGGCTTCCGAGTGCAATGTGGTGCTGAGTGCGGAGCGCTTCTTGGGGTGGTCCTCTTCCCTCTTGCATTCCTGCCTGCCCCGGGGTGGCTGGCAAGGGGAAGCGACAGTTACACTTCATTTCTGTGACAAGTGCTCCTTCAGGTTGTCAGGTCATTGGGGCAGAGGCACTTGGAGTTTTCCATTCAGTCAGCGCTGAAGCTGTCTTGGAAGTGGCTTGGTGCTCCCAGTTTGCCCGAGGAGAGCATCTCAGAGGAGTCACACAGCTCCATGGGGGCAGAGTGCAGATGTTCGCACTGTTACTGGAACTCAGTTGGCTGCTTTGTCCAAAGGGGCCACCCGAACCTGCAAGACCCTGAGTGAGGCTAGTTCAAGTGCAGGCCCTGGGAGTGCTCTCAGACCTGGAAAGTCTGGGGGCAGCTGCTGATGGCAACTGAGCCACCGGTCCAGCCCGAGTTCCTCAGCTACAAAGTGGCAAAGCCTGGACTCAAACTCAGGATGGATTCTGTCCCCAAATCGCGAGCTTTCCAAATAATTCACTGCCTTAGGAGTTCAGAGCTGAAACAAAGGGTCTCGGGCTCAGTGTTTGGTGAAATGCGATCCTGGACTCCACCCAGTGTTTCTGGTCCTTCACTTTTGGAGTGAGTGAGAGGTGGGTGGGGACATCACACTGCCAGCCTCTGCACATGCCCCCCCCTCCTCCCCAACCCCTGCCCTAGCTCCCTGGCCCTGTGCTGCTTCTCCTGGAGGCTCGCAGAATTTCCAGAGCGCAGTGCTGGGGCCCAAAGGTGTGGGCGTTAAGGGTACTTTCTGACTTTGCAAGACAGGTTTCAGAAAATACACCCCTTTTTGCATTCACACACACACATTCCTCATGACCATTCCACCTGCTGGCAGGTCCAGGCTGGGACCTCTTGAACTGCTCCTAGGAGGGTGGGTGCAGCCTTGTCACCAGTCATTTCTGAAGGGTTGGTGTGCACGGGAAGTTGGGGATCAGGCAGTGCAGGGGGAGAACTGGAAACTGACACCGACTTGCGTTCTGCAACAGCTGGGAGAGGAGTCACCCCCTCTTCCCTCCCGCAGTGCGTACGTCAGCGCCCTTGCAAAGGACCCGCCTTGGTCTCCATTGCCGGTCAGGGGCCCCCCACCACCCTGTGCCCAGGAGCATGAAGGCCGTGCAGAAAGAGGGATTCCTGCCTCTTGACTGCCAGGCCTGGGGCACCCCTTAGGGGTCGGGCCGTGGAGGCGAGCCCTCCTTGCCCCACTTCACATCCTCCTCTGAGGGCCCTGCCCTCTCTGCCTCCTGAGTCGACTGGTTCTGCTGTTGACAGCTTCCTCTTTCAAACACATTTCCCTCACGGCGTGCTGCAGTTTGTCTTCCTGCTGACGTACAAAGCGAGTCAGCCGTCCTCAGGCTCCAGGGACTCCACTCCCCTGGGCTTTGCTGGCCCAGCCTGGCCGGTGGCTGGACTTGGGCAGCGCCCCGGCCTGGGCCTGCCGCTGTGATCTCCGTGTTGTGTCCTGACTCTCCGTCTCTGCGCCTGCCTCCGGGTGGGGGTGTCCTCTCTGGGGAGGTCGGAGGAGCTCAAGGGAGCTTTCAAAGGCCCCTCTGGTGCCTCCCTGCACCACGAGAGCTAGTCACTCCCTGTCTCTCTCTCTCTCTCTCTCTCTCTCTCTCTCTCACACACACACACACACACACACACACACACACGGCACCCTTCATTTCATCCCAGCTCCCCCCGAGAGTCGGACGCCACCTGGAGGCAGCGCGGGGCAGGGGCCACCTGAGCGCCTCTGGTTGGAGGGAGAGGAGGAGGGAGGGTGGTGTCTGCTTACATTTCGGGGGAGAGTCTATTAGGTTTAATAATGCCAGAATGTTCTTAAAAAGTTTTTAAGTATCAACTTTGCAGCATCACTAGTAATGAGACACCGTTTTATTCATTTTTAAGAATTGGGGGCATTGAAGAAGAATAAATGCGAAACGCTTCTTTTCTGACCAACTTTCAAGTTTATCATAGAGATGCCCTTACTTCTAACCCACTAACATGTGCTTTGTGTTGCCTGGCGAAGGCTTGGGCTTGGAAAACACAGCCAAGCACATTTGCTGGAAACGTCCAGCTCACCGAGCCTTCCGGTTCTCTGGAGAACCTACATCATGTGACTGCTACGTTGTCCTCATCGTTTCTGTAGAAGGAAAATTGTCAGGGGCTTCACGGGACACGCAGGGCTAGCCCTTCTCCAACTGAGGGATGCACCAGGTCACAGTGAAAATGTGGCCTTCGTGTGAAATGCTATGCGATTACCTTCTGACTTAAGGTTGACTTTCCCTCGGGAAATCCAGATTATTGATGGTTTACCGCCAGCTGGAAGGGGCGGAGTCCCGTGGAAGGTGATTGTCAGTAGGATGCACTGACACGGCCCTTTTGGGGGCGGCGGTGGGCAGAGCTTCTGCCCGGCTGCGCTCTTGGCTGAATGTGGTTCTAGCCCAGCCCTTGGGCAGCACCAGGGCGGGTAGGGGGGCCCGGGTGGGAACAACAGATCTACTTTCACGCTCGGGCTTCGTGGGGGTCGCAGTATGAGGTCTTCGTTAACGAAGGGCCCCCTCTTCGCTCTTACTACTAAATGTTTGCAAAGGCCCCCCTGAAAAAAATGCGTGGGCAGGATTTGTGTTGGGAAGGTCTAGCGTCTCATAAAACCGACCCTCCAACACTTGGTACTGAAGATGGGGGGTGGGGTGAGGGGCTCAAGGAGGGAAAGGAAACTCCCAGCTGTGTAGCAATATGTCTTCCTTAGGGGCCAGTCTCACCTCCTTTGAGTTACGCGGTCAGAGGGCCAGACCAGCTCCCGGCCTCTGGATGCAGGGGCAGGGACAGTCAGGGGCGGGCGTGTGTGCCCGTGTGTGCTCATGTGTGCTCATGTGTGTGCAAGGTACCTTGAAAGCACACTTACTCTCCCTTCTTTCCAAACATGTAAAAACAATTTTGCTTTGCTGGCATGAAAACATGGTGAGAGTGAAAGGCTCAGCAGTTTTTATGACTAGCAACGCTGAAATGTTAACAGAAAAGAATTCAAGGGGTTTCCTTGCCGAATCCCCACTCTTTGGGGGTTAGGCAGGGCCAGCGAATGAATTCAAACCAAGTCTGGACCGGAGTTGGACTCACGGAGCGGGGGCTGTGTGTTTTTGGAGCGGGCTATACGTGAGGACGTCAAAGCAGGAACAGCATCAAAACTGTTCTTGGGCCAAAATGAAACTTGGGTCCGTTAGTTTTCAACGAGGATAAGGAAAGCAGTGAATGGCGACTCTGGGACAGTTTAGGACGGTCGTTACTAAGCCCTGATGTGGGCTGATGTTGCTGAACCAGGAAAGAGAATGAGGAACGAAGCAGTAGTTCAGATTCTTGTCTCCAGGAAGCCCTCCGCCTCCCACTTGCCGTGTCTGTGCACACTGCCCGAGCCCCCGCCCGTGACAAGCCACAGGACATCTATCCGCAAACATTACAATAAAAGGTGTCACGTGGAGTCTCTACTTTAGCTGGGGCCAGTCCGGCATCCTCGGGAAGCCAGAATCTGCCAAGTTCATGTCTCCTGGAATTCAGACATCTAATCAATGACATCTGCTCTGCCAACGCTGTAAAAACAAAACAACCCTCAAAGTGCTAAGCCTTTATTTTGGTCTGTGAAGAAATTCCAGTGCTTTAGTTGGTGATCAAAATACAAAGGGCCAGAGTCTCATGAAGTAGAAAATAAATGCTTGCATGTGGGAGTGTGCGGCAAATGTTAGTGCAAACACAGAACAAGGAGGCACTGCGAACAGGCGGCGGTGTGCCTGCCCGAGTCCCCAGCTAACTGTGAATTCCTGGTGATTTTCAGTCTTGTTGAAATCTTGTGGCTCCATATTTATTTACTAAGAGCAATTGGATTTTCTATGCTTTGTACCTCCGCCAATTAAACCACAAACATATGTGCATACACTCACGTATGGAAACTCTTTTCCTCGGGAATTTCGGTTTTGTATCCCGACATTTACGCGTTATTCGTCACACACTTTCCAATCTGGACACAGAAGCGACTGCCCCGAAATAAAGATGCATCGCAGTGTCCTGTATTTAAAACCTATTCATCACCACGAGTTACTCTCACTGGGCCACGGCGACAGCTTGCCCGTATGTCATGCTCACTGTGCATTAAGTGTGAAGGGACTTTGCTCCTGGGACGCGGCATCCATCCCTCTTAATAGACTAGGCAGTCTTTGATTGTCCGTCACCTTTTATTCCGTGAGACAGGCTGTTCTTTTCATTAGGCTGTGTGGCTTCACGAGGCAGAGAGAGGGGGGTGCAGCTCCTGGACACACAGGCGGCACCAGCTCCCGGGGGCGGGGGGTGTCCAGCCCAGGCAGCTGGGGGACGGCCTGGGCTCTGAGGCTGTGAGCCACACTGAGGGGCTGAGGGGTCCTGTGGCCCACATGCCTGTGGGTCCTGTAGGTCCCTGGGCTCCTTGTGCTCAGCCTCCAGAGTGGAGGACAGCTGGACCCAGAAACTCCACCTCCGTCTCCCACTGTTGAGATTAAATACAGGGAGGGGGCAGGGATGCATTATTCATGACCGTCTTTAAGACGGCAGCCAGAGCGCTTCTGAGGGTTCTCTCCTTCCATACTTGCTCTGGGCCAGAGAGAGAGAGAGAGAGAGAAGGGAAAGTGTGGGGAGAAGGGGTTGGCTGGGGAGAAGGTGCCTGCGGAGAAGGTATGAAGATGCTGTCCGAGAGCAGCAGACTCTGGCTTCCACCCAAGAAGCCCTTTTGTGACTTAGAAAAAGTGGGAGGTCTATTTCAAATCCAGCGGAGGGGGGTGGGTTCTATGTAAGAAAGGGAAGCTTATTTTAACGTTCACTGATAGAAAGAAAAGCTTTCTTTTTCTCACATGTTTTAATTGTCGTTCAAATACAGCTCTCTCCATTTCCCCCTTCCCCTCCCCCCCAGCCATCCCCACTTCCCACCCTAGAATAGGCTTCTTTTGACATCTGTGAACCTAAAAATGACACTCACTCTCTAGTCTCTCAAAAGCTTAAGGAGAAACCCTCAGGGTGATTCCTTTGCAAGGGAAAAGAAAACAGCAATACACTGTCCCCATGTCCTGTCCCTGACTGGACAGGCACTTTGCTTAAAGCCAGCTGCAGACCCCTGACCCAGGCGTCCAGGGGTCTGGTGCTGGCCCGCCCTCTGCAGAGGTGGACGCTGGTCTCAGGCCGACACCTTCCATGTGCAGCATCGCCCACAGCTTTGGGGGGGCCCTCCCATGGTGTTAAGCTGCATTTTGTGCTAGGCCCCCAGGAAGGCATGACAGCAGCTACGGGCCACATCCCATGTGCCTTGGGGTTCTTCTGTGTCCCTTGGAGGGATGGGTGGCTTTGCAGGAGGGACACGAAAGGAAGAGAGGATGTGTGGGAAGTTCGTCTAGCCCAGGGGTGATTAAAAGATTATAAGTTGTGTTTTGTCTGAGTGGCTCATCCCATTCCCGTCTAAGGCTGACTGCTGACTGAAGAGATGGGAGGCAGAGAAACCTGTTTCTAAGATCATGAGGCAGGTGGCCCCAAATCCAGGTGCCCGGGGCCCGCCTGACTCAGGAGGGGGGTGTGTGCGCCACTGGGTTTAGCCTCAGACTGTGGAGGTTGGGGGAGCCTTCAGGGGCTGCTGCTGTGGTGGAACGTCGGGGCTTGGCTTTGACAGGGGGTCGGCGGGTGTGCGGACTAACAGACGTGGACTCAGAAGGGCCTGTTACGTGGTCCAGGCCACACATGCCTCTGACGGGCCCCAGAGGCGTGGCGTGCATCTCACGGGGTACCTGGAACTCAGAAGCCCCACACTGAGCTGGTGTGTGCCCAGCCCTGCTGGCAGCGGCTGCAGTTTGCCCGTGTGGACGGGTCTGGGTGCTCCTGGTCTGTGACACGGGGCGGGGGGGAGACTGGCAGCCCCCACTCTCAACACATGGCCCCAGTGAAGAGCGGTTTTCCTCTCGCCCCTCCCTCCCCTCCTTCTCCCCTGGACCTGTGTTGCTGGGGCTCTGACAGGGTCACTGTGGGTTGGATTAACTCTCAAACATCATTTCTCCATAAAAAGGGAGGTAACATGACAATGAGGGGTGGACAAATGATCCGCAGTTCAGCTGTTTCTTGCAAAGCTGAGTCCAGTCTTAAGCCCTGGGACTCAGTGACGGGCTCCTTGGCCTCCCCCCAAATGAGCTGACCACCCCTGTCCGCATAAACACCAGCAGCTTTATTCCTAGTGACCACGGTCGGAAAGCACACCTTTCCTTAGGTGAGCAGACACACTGCGTCATAGCCACGGGGATGGACTAGTGCTCAGCAATGGAAGGAAATGAGCTGTTTAGCTACGAAAGGTGTGGAGGAAACTTGTGCGCATGTGGCCGCGGGAAAGAGCCCATCTGAAAAGGCTGGTGCTGCACGCTTCCGACTGGAGGGCAGCCTGGGAAGGGGAGCTCGCTGGGGACAGGGGAAGGGTCCGCGGTGGCCAGAGGCCTGGGGAGGGGGTGGCGAGCGGGCCCTGGAGGCTGTGAAACAGGGAGGTACTGTTGGGATGTGGGCACGGTGTCGCGCGTCTGTCAGACCCCACGAAGGGTACAGCACAAAGAACAACCCTACTGTGAGCTGTGGACTTGGGCACCATCATGGAGCAAGCCTGTTTACGTGTGAGGAATGTTTCGCCACCATGCAAGGTGTTGCCAACAGGGAAAACGTGAGGCTGAGGGAGGGAGCCTGCGGAGACCTCATACTTTCTGCGCTATTTTTCCATAGGCCTGGAACTGCGCCAGAAAATAATAAAGATGTAAAGAAAGAAATCTATTAATTTTTTCAAAAAGCACTTAAGAAGTGGGAGGTGGTCAGTCCCACTGGCCTTTGACTGGGTGGGATGGGGCCAAAGTGGCCTGGGGCCAGGCGGGCTTCCTGGAGGAAGTGCCACAGCACAGTGGGAGGCTGGGGTGAGTGTGGTGGGACTGTGAAACTCGGAGTCTGGGGCTTGGGAAGGGAAGACGGAAGATTCTGAGTGACTCAGGAGCAGTGGGTGGGAACCTGAAAGATGGGGTCGGTCTCCAGTTTTGTCCTAAGGGTGGGAAGCAGGGGAGCGACCAACCCAGACTGTGGACTGTGAGGACACACTGGGAAGGGCAGTGACTGAGGACAGCGGAAGACAGAACTGACCTGGGAGCGGTCGGGTGAGTCAGGAAGGAGAGGAAAGCCCTCTTCCAGTCTGGGAGAAACGGCGGGACTTTGGGGCACGAGGGGACACGTATCGTTTCCTTTGGGCAGTTTTGACACAGATGGGACCTCTGTGACAGTCAGCCTCGCACCCGAGTGGCCCTGTTGAATCCATTCTTCGAGATGCGAAGTTCGGCCGGGTTATTGCTCTTAACAGCCTTCCTGGTCTGTGTCCAACGGGAAGTTCTCTGTCCACTGTCACAGTTTAGCCCTCAGGAGGCGAAGCACAAGTCTGGACAGAAAACTGACGTCTGCCCATAGGCGCTCGTTATTTTAAAAACATATGGCCAAAGATCTTCGCAGACAGCACAGGGAGCAGTAGGCTGTCCCGTGGTCTAGGACGGCACCCTCCCGCTGTGTGGCCCCTGTGGGACCAGGACACTTGGGAGGTGACCAGTCCAAATTGAGATGTGCTGGCGGGTTTTGATGATTTTGTACCAAACAAAGAGTGTGAAATATCTGATTAATAATTTTATATTCATGACATAATAAAATAATGCTTTTGGATATATTGGTTCAAGACTATGTTCTTAAAATTAATTTCAACTGCTCGTTTATTTATTTATTTATTTTAGGTAAGGTGTGTTAGTTTGTGAAGGCTCCACAAGAAAACACTACAAACAAAGTACCAGCAACATAAATTTATTTTCTCATAGTTCTGGAGGCTGGGTGTCCGAGACCAAGGTACTGGAGGTCCCGCCCACAAGACCCTGAGTGGCAGCCCTTCAGCCCTCTGAAAGAATTTGCAGGATCCAGTGAAAAATGAAAATATGGGACCCTTTCTTAAAAAAATTAAGTATTTCAGGCTGGTAACTGATCAGCGTCTCTCCAAGGCTGGGCTGTCCTGAACATGGGTCCCTGTGTGGCCTCACAGGTGCCTCTCACAGGTGGCACCTCAGCTCCAGTGACAGTACCCACAAGATGCCAAAGCAGAGGGTGGCACCGGGGAAGTGACTGTGTGTAGCAGGGCCCCTGCTCTCTCCGTGACCTCACTTCCAACCTCCTGCTCTTCACCTCTGGCGCGCTCTCTGCGCTTTGAGGGCCCAACACGCGATGACGCCACACTTCGGCTCTTGCCACATCCTCCGCCGGGGCGCACCCTCCAGGGCAGCGCCTGGCCCGCGTTCCTGCGCTGTGAGGTCCGCTCGGACATCCCTTCTTCAGAAAGACTGTTCCTCCCAGTCCCGTGTGACAGCTGCTTCCTCTCCCTGTCTCCTTACGCGGTGTTCCTTGTCTTAGTAACCTCCCCAGTGGACCAGATGTCTGTGTGATCCTTGTTTCTTGACGGTCTTCCCCGGGCAGGGTGGAAACTGTGAGCAGGGGCTTTGTTTTGTCCCCTGTGGAAGCCTCAGCACCTAGAACAGAGTTTACTGCACGTAAGAAACTCGGAAATAACTAAGTGATGAATACATGAGTGAATGAATGGAGAATGAATGCAGACAGGTTGCTGCAGCACCCACTGCTTCTGCTTAGGGAGCAGAGCCGTGTCCTGGAGGTCCCGGTCTTTGGTGAAGGGGTTGGCCTGGGCTGCGTGGGGGCATCCCGCAGGTACGGGAGGGCGAACGTGATGGAGCCTGGTCTGGTGCAGCTGTTGCTGCTCGGGCTGCTCTCGTAGGGCTCGTACTGAGCAAACCCTGGTTATAGCTCCCCGACACGTTCTGTGCACACTACTCAGTCCACAGCCATCACCCAGTGGGCTGACAGACCCATGTTACTCATATCTGGGGGCATGTTTCAGGATGTCTGCTCCGCTCACAGGCCTGTCTTCCAAGGACTTGCTTCTGCTAGCAGGTCCAGACGGCTCAGCTCTATGGCATCACCATCTTTGCCATGGGGGATTGGTGCACAAATGGACACCTGACCCAACACCAACCAGTCAGTGACCAATTAGCTTCTCTAACCAAAATTCAAATAATTAAGAGTTAACGGCCCTGGCTGGTGTAGCTCAGTGGATTGAGAGGGGGGCCTGCGAACCACACGATCTTGGTTCGATTCCCAGTCAGGGCACATGCCTGGGTTGCGGGCCAGTTCCCAGCAGGGGACTCATGAGAGGCAACCCTACATTGATATTTCTCTCATTCTCTCCTTTCCTTCCCCTCTAAATATAAATAAATTTAAAAAAAATTTTAAATCTTTAAAAAAAGATTCTTAAAAAAAAAAGAAAAAAGAGTTAACAAAAGGCAGACAGGAAAAAAGCCAGAGAGAGAAAAGGACAAAGGAGGGAGGCCACGGGGCTGCTGAACAGCGGGCACTTGTCTTTGGGACGGTCCGGCCACGTGGATCAGCCGTGCTCCGGGCCCTTTCTCGTCTGTGAGGTCGCCCCCAAGGCCTTCTCAGCATCTCCTGCAGCCCCTGACCGCTCGCCCTCTGACAGGGAGACGGACCTTAACGGGAAGACACAGCCGCCGGGAGAAGCCTCTTCTGGGTCCCCGGACGCTCACTTTGACCATCTGCAACGTAACGCAATATAACACGTGACCATGGACAACCCATGAGGGGATTGAAAAGTAGTAACAAAATCATTCTCTTGAGAAACAACCTGAGTTTTGTTGGGAAAACAGGTAACACCCCCACGACGAAGCACGGTTCAGCTCCCGGGGAGAAGGGGGGTGGTGTGGACCGTGACCGGTGAGGGCGTGCTGTGCGGACAAGGTAGCCATGGCCTTTGGGGTGGAGGTGCATCTGGAATGTTCGCTCCTTTGATGTTGTGGCTGAGGACTCCGAGCTTCACTGAGTGGTCAGCCAATAGGGAGTGACCAGAGGGTTTGGAGGCTGGTAGGGACGAGGAGACAGTGTTTTTCTGGCCCTCTGGGTCTGGCGTGCCAGCAGGTTAGAGGACATAACAGACACTTCTGGTGCTGGTGGTGAGCCTGTCAGTCCTCTCTGACTTCAGCAGCACCTGGGACAGATGGCACTCGGTGTGCTCAGCAGGGCCCCATCTTGGGGACAAGCCGTATCTCTGGGCTTCCCTCCTCGGGGAGTTCTCTTAAACTGAGCATGGCTGGCCTCACAGAGCTGCCCGGCAGGGTGGGGAAGATGCGCCTCCTGGGTTCCTTCATCTCCTGGGGGCTGGGAGGCAGGGGATGAATGTCCCAGTCTCTGGTCCTTCAGAGGGACAAGCATGGCAGTCCTAAAAGGTCCTTCAGAAGGTCTCCAGTAGAGCCAGGTCCTAGCAAGCCACAGTGCTTCCCAGGTCAGCAGTGTCCCGACCCCGTCCGTCGCCCTTTCCTGTTTCAGCCAGTGTCACATCCTCTCTCTCGCTTCCCGACACCACCTACCCCCACAATGTCATCTCAGGCCCTGCGTTCCGGAGAACCGCGCTAAGAGATGGAAGTTGTGGGTGGCATTACGTTTAAAAGCTACCAAATGACTCAGCTGCTGCCTCCCAATTTTCAAAGAACCCACCACTCCCCCGGCTGCCCCTTCCCTCCCAGGCGGCAGTGGGACGGTAATGGCGAGAGTGCTGTCCGCTGAGCCTCGTGGTGTCACAGGCCCAGCTTTAAGCACTTGGCACGATTCCGTTCATTTGTTTTTCACACTAAGCCTAGAAATGGACACTCTTGTTGATTCCGTTTCGCAGCAGATAGGGAGGTCGGAGTAGAGGGAGGTTAAGCAGCTGGACTAGGGTCCTAGCTTGGCCCGTGGGAGCCTGGATCTGACCCCGTCCAGTCTGATCCGAACCACACGGGCCGCATTGTCTCACTAGGGGCTGCATCGGGGAGGAGCCCTGGTTCCACGTGTACCCCTCCTTCAGAAGTCGTGGGGAGGTCAGGAGAAAAAGACGGGGTCATGCCTGTGGAGTTTCACATTCTAGCTGAGATAACGTAACTCCAAGAAGGAGAACAAGGGAAGGTGACCCTGAGCTCAGAGAGTCACCCTTGAAAGTGGACGCTGACCCCTGCTCTGTGGTCCATGGCGGATTGGTTGGGGTGCCAGGTGGGAGAGCAGCCTGCTGCCCTCCGCGGGCCCAGGCTGGTCACCCCAGGGCGAGGGGGAGCAGTTGCCACGTGCTGTGATAAAGCCATCCTCACAGACCTCCCGTCTGTCTGAGGGCACCTGGATCCTGCCCACCGGTCACCCCCTGAACTCTTCCTTCTCTTGCCCGGGCCTCCAGGGATGCCAGGTGACAGTCGCACGCGTGGGGACGGCCGCCTCCTGGCATGGCCTACCGCAGGCTCTGCTGTGGCCCCTGTCCTTGCTTTAGAGCGGGGTAAGCTGCTCCGTCTTTAGGGACTGTATGCATCGGGCTGCTATAAAAAAGTTCCGTAGACCGGGGCTTGAACAACAGACCCTGTTCTCACAGTTCTGGAGGCTGGACCTCCAAGGCCAAGGTGCTGGCTGATTCTATGCCTGGCGAGGGCTTTCTAACTGGCTTGCAGGGCACACCTTAATAACTTCCTTACTCGGGGGAATAGGGCTTCAACATATACATTTGGGGGCAACATACCTGCCTCCTGGACCCCCCTCCTGATGGACAGACGCCTGGCCTCTCCCAGGTGGATTTGACTCCCTGCCTTGCTGGCTGTGTGGCCCCGTCGGGTTTCTACATCTTTCTCGGCTCCAGTGGCTCATGTACAAATGGGTGTAATAACGCCTACCTCGCGAGGGTGTCTCCAGGACGGGAGGGGGTGGAACAGCACGCAAGAGCCGCCTGTGCCTGCTGTGAGGCCATAGGGATCCTTCCTCAGGTCCTGGGCCTGCTCAGCGGCCACAGAGCCGAGCGTCCCCTTGCTCCGAACGCACCGTTTGACGTGAGTCCCCAGCACCTCGACTGTGCCTGGTGGCGGCTCAACTTGGAGTGTGTTGGGAGAGCAATCCATTAAAGAGGGAAAATCAATAGCACAATTAGGAACCGTTTCATCCCCGAGCGACGCCAGCCGCTGGAAAGGCTGGTGCCACCGGGTGCTGCCCCCCATGGCAGGTGCTGCCGCCTCTCACATCAGCCTCTCTGTTCCCAGGATGTGGCACCTCCTTGGGACACCCGGCTGTGCAGGGCATTAAAAATGAGGGTTACTGACCTTCACCCCGTGACAAGGGCCCATCTCAAGGTCAGCCATGAACACCTCTTCGTAAGGTGAAACTTAGGAAGTTGTTTTACTTCCATTTGGTGGTGAAATAATTAAAACTAAAAAAATAATTTGAGCTTTTTGCAGTAGCAGAAACATTCTCTATTAATTTTAGTGGAATAAAATGTGTGTGTTTTATAGTTGTGAAAAGGGACGAGGTAAAGGGAAGCAAGTTGAGAATCCTGGTTTGATCTTTCCCTCCCACGCACGGGAAAGTCCCCCCGCAGGTCTGGTTTGGGGTTGAGTGTTCAGCTTGCCCTTGGCCTTCCCCCTCGGTCCCCCAACATCACTCAGATGCCCAGAGACAAGTGCCCCTTGGGTAAATGGCTCCTGGAGGCTCCCCACGCAGCCCCTGCCCCCAGCGCAGGCTCAGTTCTCTCTCCCGGTCCATCTGACGCCCTCAAGGGGAAAAAGCACTTAAGTGCCTGACCTTTCAGGAGTTCAATCCGCATGGCCCTTTCTCATTTTCTAATGCTCAAGAGGAGCGAGAAACGCACTCATGGAACCTGGGGTGGGTGCTGCCTGCTTCATGCCCGGCTTCATGCCAGGGCTTCCCCCCGGCAGTGTGGTCCCCCAGCCCCACCCCCGACCTGCGCTCTCTCAGAAAGACCGCAGGTGTCCACCTGTCCACGGTTTCCCAACCACTTCCTTTTCCTGACTCTCCTGGAGGAGGCCAAGCGGTGGGATGTACTTTCAAAGGGAGGGCTCCTCTGCCATTTGTCACCTGAGCAGCCGCGGGCCATCAGCTACTGGGTAGCTCTGCTTGCTTTCGCCCTGAGGTGAGAGGCGGCCTCGTGGCCAGGAAGACTGGACCAGCCCGTAAATGAGGGCAGCTAAGTCCAGTGCTTGACGAGGACACACATGCATCACTGAGGCCAGCTGTCCCCTGGGAATCCCGTCACAGCCCTGGGGCAGTCTGGGCTCCCCCGCGTGGGTTTCCTGTGTCACTGTCACCAGAGTTGGGGCCCTGGCTGCAAGGAGACTGTCACTGGGCAGGGCCCTGCACCATGTTTGGTCTGCGCGTTTCGTTCGCATTCTGGTAGCGGCTTTTCCAGCCTGTTGCTTTGTCTCCTGAAGAGAGAGATTGGAAAGAGAAGGGACAGTCGTGCCTGTGGGTCAGTGACAGGGAGTGAGCCCCAAATACCACCGGGGTCCGGGCCTCTCGCCACTTAATGTGTTTTCACATCAGAGGTGGCACCTGCGTGTAGATGCCAACTCCCTGTCATTTGGGGATTTTAAAATCGCTTTAATTTTAAAAAGTGTTATTTTTACATATGTAGCAAGTAATGCTAGGAACTACTTATTTTCAGGTCTTCTTATTTTTTAACTAGAGTTCTAATCATCGATTTGATAACCACTATAAATAAATGTTTTACAAAAATGTCAACTTGCTGTCCTTCTTCCCCACTCACCTTTTCCTCTGCCTTTTAAAAATAATTAATTTGTTTCTCTTCACTTCATCGAATGTGTACATGTTTTTAATGTGTGGAATCTAAAGAACAGTAAAAACTGACACACGAAACAGAAGCAGGACTCACAGACACAGAAAAGAGACTGGCAGCGGCCGGGGCCGGGGGCCGGGGAGGTGGCCGTTGGCAGTGACTGCGCAGGCACGGGGACCTCAGCTGCAGCGCAGGGAACGGAGCTGGCGATACTGTGGTAACTGTGCTTGGCACCAGGCGCGGACTGGAAGTACCAGGGGACACTTTGTAAAATACAGGACTGTCCCACCTGCCTTCTTGAAACCAACAAAAGCCCTGAGAATGCTCTGTTCCCGGCCACGCCTGTGGCACCGACGGACGGCGACGAGTCCAGCTCGCCCTCCACTGTGACTCTTGGGCGAACACCCCACAGGGCGACCAGGCGCCCGTGGAGCCCCTGCCCTTCCCCCCTGGCTCACGTCCAGTCTGAGCCGTAGCGAGCACTCAGGAGCGCCTCACGACTTGACTTTGCCTGGACCTCTCTTTGCTCAGTGGAGTCACCCCGCATTTGTTCAGCCCTCGTCCAAATGAAGCGAACGAACCTTGGGGGACGAAGGCGCTGTTCATTTTGCAAGGCTCAGAGAAATTCTTCAAGAAGTGGCTTTACGTTTACTTTTTAAAAGTGCTTACAGAGCCAAGGGAGACAAATGGGGATGTGTATCACTGACATTTTGGTTAGGCTGTCAGTGGTGTATTTTCAAAGACTAAAGCAGGAAATTAAAAAAACAACAAGAAAAAGTGAAGACCACTCGGAGCCAGAGGGTGTGTCTGTGAACACGTGTGTCTGTGCCCCGTATTGCGGACATCGCCTTCTTACACTAGGAGAGGATTTGACATCTCAGCCGTGTCCGCCTGCCCTGGGCACGTTCTCACCCGTCGTGGACATTTTCTCTGGGAACCTGTAACGACTGCTCCGCGTCCCGTAGAGACGCTTCCTGAGGTTTCCATCTGTGCGCTGCTGATGCAGTTAAGCTGCATTCCTTTCTTAAGCATTACACACATTTCCATTCCATGATAACCTTCACATTGAACTTCAGTGATTTAAGATAAATCCCCAGGCATGGAACTGCAAAATCAAATGTTGTACCTATTCTTCTAAGCCGTCAATACGTATTGGCCAGTCGCTCAGAAAACAGTGGCATTGTTCTGCACTCACTCAAAGAGGCAAAGTACCTATTTCTCTACTCTGGTGATGAGCACTTATAGCACAAGATAAAACGTGTCAAGTGTGTGTTAAAGGTTTTATACACACAATTTTGCACTTCATTCTCATATCACCCTCTCAGGTAGTTCAACTGTCGTCCGCAGTGTACAAATGCGTAAGATGAAGCTGAGAGAACTTGAGTTCATGTGATCAGATCCCCACGCCTGGTTCTGACCGTGGAGCCCGACTCTCAGCCACCACTGAGCGGACCAACATGTCACACCAGCCCTCACTGGCACCCAGTGGAGCAAGGCTCTGTGGCAGGCTCTGTCAGGGGCCCATGGAGGTGAATTACGTGTGATCTGTTTCCAGAACCTTCTAATCCATCGGGAGAAGAAAATAGGTGCATGATCCGAATAACATAAACATAGCGGGGCCGACTTAGATAACGGTGGGAGCAGGGAAATGACGTGGGTGCCGAGGGAGGGGTGAGCACGTCGGGAAGGGGTTGTTGGTGCTCACTTGTAACGACGTGAGGGTGGGCACGTGTGGAGACGCGGAGTGGGCCTTTCCGGCGGAAGGGCCGAGTCACAGCCATGGCCCTGGAGGAGCACCAGGTGGTTGTGAGGGGGGCCTGGGGAGGATGACGAGGGGTCCAGGAAATAAGACGGAGAGATGCCATGGGAAGGCAAACTGTGGAGGCCTTTGCTAGATTAAGGAGATTGGAGTTGATCCCATAAACCAACCGGAGTGTCAGAGAGTGTAAGGAGATGTGATTCACCTGCCAAAGGTCTGTCTGGGAGTCATTTGAAATGTGACTAGAAGGGAAGAGACTAGAGGTGGGAACACAGGTAACTTGTCAGGAAGAGGATGTGTCATGTTCAGGTAGAACCAAGGGTTGGCATTGGATGTGGGTCTAAGGGGAAAGAAAGATTTCTTTGAGGGGGGGACATTAGGACCTGGAGCTGGTTGGGGAGAGGAGGAAGCAAGTTTGGAACAGGCTAGGCCTGAAGTGCGTGCTGGTGAATGCTGTAGACACAGCTGAAAAATCTGCCCTTGACCTCAGGAGACAGTTTGAGACTCTAGACATCGTAAGCAACCACCAGCAGAAGCCCGATTTGTATACCACACGTGAGCAGAGGGTTCAGGGAAGAAGAAGTGGAATGAGGCCTTTGAGCTCATTGAAAATGGATACGGGACAGAAAGGGAGGAGCAGCGGGAAGGGTGGGCCGGGGAGTGTGCTGAGCCCCGAGAACTGAAGGAGCGACTTCCGAGAGCAGGAGCTGATGAGCGGCCGGGAGACTGCGTGGGCGAGAAAGTGTCCCAGAGGGAGGGCTCCGGTGCAGATGATGGCCGAAACGCAGCACCGGGATTTGGCCAGAGCCCTTGAGAAAGCCACCTCAACAGAATGCTAGGGACAGGGGCAAAACGGGACGGAATTGGGGCATGGCTGGAAAATGTGGAGGCAACAAGGGGAAGAGAGAAGGTAACTTGAGGTTGTGAATACACACATGCACGCAGAGTCTAAAATACCTGCATAGTGTGGAGAAGACCAGTGGGGCTTGGAGCTTGCAGCCCGGAGGACAGGTTCGGTGGGGGTGGGGGCCGAGGCTGAGTCCTCAGAGGATGCAGAGTGAGGGCGGGACACAGGTGTTTCCACAGGTAGACTTGTGAGAGCATTGGCAGGGGATGGAGGCCCCCTCCACTCCATCCAGTGCGAAGGCGGCAGGACAGCATTTTGGCTTTGTCAGGTGGTCTGCAGGTGAACTTTACATTCTCAATCTGTCATGTGAGGACTGGGTTTTCACGTGGACCAGAACTGGAAGGAAACATGCACAATTAAACCCAAACGTATGGAGATAATAATTGTTTCAACAATTCTGTCCTGTATGTACAGACATACAAAACGCCCCTGGCCCTCTAGATGTCTGCAAACAGAGCGTGCTTTGATCGTTGCTCTTGTTCCTGACGTTTCCGACTCTTTCTGAACATTTGGGGTTCGTGACGTGAGCATCCAGACCCTCTCGAGTCTCCTGGAGGCCGAGGGACCCTTTTCTATCAGAACTGAGCTAATTCTGTAGAAGCTTTTGACTCAACGGCTCATGACCTCTTCCAGGAAATGCACTGCGAAGGAGCCAGCAGATAACAAATCTCCAGCTTCTTAGGAAGAATTGCTTCTGGAAACTGCAGAGTGTGAGATAAGGCTCGCTTTGTGGGAGCTGACTTTTCCAGCCCCGCTGCGGGGGGCTGCGGGCTCAGAGTGAGCCGTGTGCACAGAACTGATACAGTGCACTAAATTAATTCAGCGTTCTCTAAGAGCTTGTTTCCAAAGGCTGGTGACTAATACTAGGGCTTATTATGCGAACAACAAAAAATGGGCTATGTAAATTTTATAATGGGAGCCCTAGATTTGTTAATATTTCTGATATCCAAGCTACACTATGTAGAATTACCGGATCGTGGAGATTCCAAGAATTCTCTCATAAGCAGAGTAGTAAATCTTGCCACTGAGCTTAGAGTTTGCATGGTGTTTAACAAGAATTGTCATTCGAGTCTTGTAGCAACCCCTGAAAGGAGACAGGACTGGCTCCAATTTACTGACGCTGCCCCAATTCGTTAAGACTCTGCTTCTGTCCCAGGAAGCCCAGCTCCTCGCAGGGTGTACCGGGACTTGAACTCCTGACTTCAGACTCCAAATCCAGTTCTATTTCTGCTATGCCCTGATGCGTTCAAATCTTGCTCGATTCTTTCCCCTCCCCTTCTTCCCGTTGTATTGTATTTTATTTTTTATAAAAAGGGAACTGAGACTCAGAGCAGCGAAGTGACTGCCGTTCCAGCTGCTGATGAAACCAGAGGCAGGTCCGACCGCTCGCCTGGTGAGGGCCATCTCAGCCTGTCTGCGGAGCAGAGGACAGGGATGACGTTGGGACACATCGGGGCCACCCGCCGTCAGTCACACATGCGGTTCGTCTGTCTCTCTGTGCCGGTGGGGAGGCCGTCCCCGCACGGGAAGGGAGGACAGGCTGGGTTCTGAACACCAGGGGACAGGAATGGCCCTGTTATCACCAGCTGTGGCCCGGCCCCTCCCGTCGGCTCTGCTGCCCGAGCTGGGTCTGGGGGCTCTGCTGTGCTCACACCCTGTACTCCTCCTCTTCACTACTGGAGACATTTCTGGTAGAATCTGGATAACACGTGTTTTATTCTGTTCCCACCCCATGTTGTCCCTGGGGTCAGACTGAGTCCCCTGCTCTTGGGATGGAATGGTGTCTTCAAGTTGGAGACTCCCCGGCTGAAACGATGGGCCGGTGCCCATTGCTGCACGTTCTGAGTCATTGTGACATGCCCGAGTGGTGTCCGGTTTTCCCAGTGAGAAAACGAAGCCCCTCGAGGACACTGTCCTGTGTCTCCTCGTGCATGTGCACTGAGCCTTCGCCACACGAGGTGCCCACAAGCGGAGTCACCCCGTTGAGTAGTATTGACCCCTGAGAGTTAACGAGAGAATTAACAAATGGAGTTCTCAATCTTGGTTATGCCAAGTTAACTAGAACTGTTCGGGGCTTCTCGTTCCCGGTTTCCCGTCACTGCCACCACCCACGTTCCTCCACCGCATCCTCGGGCAGGCCCCGTGTGAGCCTCCCGGCCCACGGGTTAACTAACTCACACCGCACTCCGGGGCAGAGACCCACTTTGTAGGTGGGGAAACGGAGGTGAACACTTCTGTGTGACTGAGTGCCCTTTGTTTTCCGAGTAATTTCCTTCATTTCCACACGAAGTGGCCACACATATTTTTAGTAAGTGAACCTGGCATCACAAAGTCTAAATGTTACCTGCATCTCCACTCTTCTCTCCCACAGTATAAAGGCTTCGGAAAGCTTTAATTGTGTGAACTCCCAATAGTTTATGTTGCTGTGGTGTATGATTACTCTTCGTTGTTTTTACAGGAAGGAAAATTAGTCACTTGTCGCTGGATGTACAGTCCACGTGTATCAGCAGCGTCTGTGTGTTTGCAAACGTCTGTACTCGCCGTTTTCTTTATTTCACCAAGTCCTTTCGGGTTTGATGTACTTCTCGGCCATTTTCTCTTTTTTTCTCTGATTCATGCTGTATTTTCAGTGACTGGTTCTTTCTTCAGCTTTGTCTAATTGGTTCATTAACGCACCTATTTCGTTTCAATTTCAATGTCTTTTTTGGATCGTTTCTAGAAGTCCTATTTTTGTTATCAAAATGTCCTTCTTTTGGCTCATGGAATTGTTTCTAAGTCCTATTCAGTTTTTACCTATTGAGTTGTACTCTGACTTTGATATCTTGATTTTAACACCTTAAATTTACTCTTCTTTTCACATTTTTTCTATCTTTTGGTGTCCAATTTTCCAAATAAACGTTGAGTCTTCTGCTTTGTTCAGAACCAAGCACCCGCTGGTGTATTTAAAACTCCTCCCCGTGCACCCCTTTTCCGGGAGGAGCATCGTACCCTCTGGCCTGGGCCGAGGAAGGCCCTTCGGGAACAGTTTGCGCCTGCCCGCCCTGGGCACGCGGCCTCTCACAGGCTGGGGCGGCGTCCACGTGAAACCCTCCTTCTGAGGATTTGCACACCCCGAAGGCAGGGCGACGCGTTCTCCCTGCCTGTGTGCCGTGCTGATTTGGGGTTCGGGTTTTCACGGGGATCTTCTCCCGCAAAAATCTCTGCTCAGAGATACACTTCTTTGCAACCTTGACGATCCAGGCGGGGGCCTTGGGAGGGTCATTTGAGAATGGCTTTATGCAAATGTCTCAGGGTCAAAATTCTACCCTCTGGGTCCAAAACCTGGTTCCCAAGCCCCAGAAGTTACAATTTTCAAGTCATCAGTCTCCCCTCTGTCTGTCACTAGGCCAGTTACAGTTTCGATTCCTCTGCTTAGGGACTCTGCTTCCACTTCCTGCTGGGTTTCTGGAAACTGCTTCTTCACTTTTTTCCTTGTGTGATGTATTATATACTTTTTGTTTATTTTATTTAGCATTTCTATTGACTCACATAGCATTAGGATTTCCCCAACATCTTGGCCTGCTCTGCTGCTGGAGCTGGAAGTGTCTGGAAGGACCGAGTGGAGCACGGGATTGGAGTTTTTCCGTGTTCTTGAAAGCTGACCGGCCAACCGAAGGGTCATCTCTGGGCTCCATTCGCAGGGTGGTTATGGGCGATCCTGTCTGGTAGAACGGCATCGGGGGGGCCCTGACTGGCTGCTTGCTGTGCCCTGGGAGAACGCCTCCTGCGATGCGTTTGTGGGGTATCGCACTGAAAAGAAGGTTTCGTGTTTACATGTGTTTGGAGAAGGGGTGGGTTGGCTCTGTTTAAACAAGTTTCTCTACTGCAGGGTTTCTCAGGAGGAAGGAGGGAAGCGGCTGCTGTTAGCAACCCTCCTGAGCACAGAAGGAAGCGGGAAGGGCCCGCTTCTCGGGCCCACAGGAAGCAGCCTGGGCCGTAGGTGGGGCCATGGGGCAGGAGCCAGAAGGTGGGGGCGTCTCTGCGTCCCCCAGAAAACCGCAGAAACTACTGGATTCGGACTGCCTCTCTGGTTGGGTTCCAAACACACACCTGTCCTTTTAGCATGGACTCTCTTTAATTCAGCATAATTTTAGGAAAAAGAGTCCTGTGATCTATGTGATGGTGACTTATTGACATAAATATCTCAGGCCAGGTGCCCTAGGAGGGAAGAGATGCAAACTGAATGTTTCCTATTGTCAAGGTCAGGATCACGGTGTTTGTAGTAACAGCTACGTCTGCTGTCTGCCTTCTGGGCACTGTGCCCGCCCTCTATGGGCCATGCAGACCTCACACAAGTGTGCACAGACCTCACACAAGTGTGCACAGGGTACCACAGCCCGTCCCACTCTGCGGATGAGCAAGCCGAGATGCCAGGGCCACCTTCCTCTCTGCTGCTGCTTTTAATTGGCTTTTAAAATTTTGACAAGCTAAGAACGGACTCCCCAGGCTCCGAAGTGAAGGCCCGTTTAGTATCTGTCCCGATTAGAGAGTGAGACGGAGGCTGTGCTCCAACCGCGGCCGGTTTGTCAGACACGCCCTCTGCGGACGAGCAGGTGTCCTGGGTTTCAGACCGTTGGCTGCTCTGCAATGGAGGACGAAGCCTCCCCTCCTGGGATCTCTCTTCCTCACCCTTGGGATGTAGGGTCATTAGGGCAATGAAGTGAAATGATAGAGATGAAGTTCTTTGTGCAGCATGGAAGTCGCTTTTATTGTGACCGGAGCGCTGTTTGGTTTTCCTCTCCTTCTGATGAGGGTCCAGGTGAAGGTGTGGCTCTTGCAGGGCCTGGGGCAGCCTGCTGCCCGGGCTCCCCATGTGCCGGGGGTTGGCCGTGGGCACGACGGTGCCTCCCGGCCTCAGGCTGAGGACCAGCACTGAGCTCTTCCCTCAGCTCGGCTGTGGCCTGGATCAGCTGGGCCTAATTTCAAAGTAAATGTGAATATCTTTCACTTCAAAATGTTTTGATGAGAATGTGTGAGCTTCTGTCCATGGAAAGATTCATCTTCAAGGAATGTTACCCAATTTTATTATCTCCCCCCGCCAGACAATCTCAAGATTCTTTATGATTAAAACAATATTTTCAAGCAGGGTACGGTACTTCCCTCTGTTTGTGAAAGAGGGCCCGGACAAGTACGTTTGCCCCAAGCCTGTTGCACAACCGGGTAATAAATATTTCTGCATTTGTTTTTGGAGTCCAAGTGAGTGGTCAGGCACGTTTGATTTAGGCTCGGCTCCCTTGGAACAAACACGTTTCCCCTTCCTCTTAGCGCTATCGTGTTTTTCCAAGAGCTCAGACTCACCCCACCCCCACCCCCCGAGGCCCCTGGCCCTCAGGGTTAGCTCGTCTGCTGTGCTCAGAAGCACCATGTCCCCCCTTAACCAAATAGGTGGGAAAACCCGGGGCAGCACGGAAAACAGGCTCTGCCCCGAACAGTGATGCCCACTCATTCATTCACCTGGTGCCCAGCCAGTCAACACGTGCCTGTTGGGCGCCCAGCACAGGTGCCGCTTTAATGGGACTCATGCCCCAGTGGGAAGGCAGGTTGAAGCAGTCAGTCTCTTGTGTCACTTACTCCTTTGTGAGGGGACTTCCTCGTGCCCTCTGCAGCTCTGGCAGCACAGCACCCTTGGGGAAGAAAGGAAGGGCCCTCCGGAGAACTTGCCGGCGGCCGCACTAGGGGAGTTGGTGCGCCATGGCCAGAAGGGGCCCTTGCCACCTGGCTGGCTGTCCACTGGTGCAGGCCAAGAGCACGTGGCTGTGTGCGCAGGTCAGCTCAGACACGGCTGATCTTGGGGACAAGAACTGATGGAGGCAGTGCGGTACTTTTCTGTTGAGCATCAGATAGTAGGAAGAGTCGAGCCAATGTCTTAGAAAGGATTGAGCACAGACCTGCAGAAAGAATATCTAGAAACTGGGAGAACTTTCAGGCCTCGGCCAAGGAGGTGCTGGGTAACGTGCTGCTGAGACAGGTCATGGGTGGGGGACTGGGGTTGCTGAGGGTGCGGAGCCGGGACCCAGGCCCCAGGGTTCCCTCACTCCCCGGTTCCTGCCGTCTACCATCAGAACAGGTCTGAGCGTGTGCCTCCGGCTTCGACTGGTTGCAACATTCATTTCCTGTTCCATTCACCGCAGCTGGGTCTTGCATTTTGTCTTTCTTAGAATATTTGATTTTCTCACAACATTTTCCACTTTTATCTATTATAATCTGTCTCTTCCTGTCATGGCCGGAAACTGATACCAGGATGGGGCAACTCTCTGGTCCCTTTCTCTCAGGCACCATCTGAAACAAAAGAACTCCCCCCCCCGCCCCAGGTGTCTCTGTGACAGTTTCTCTCCTGTGACTTTCTAGTTTTGTGGGGACAAAGTAATGTGTTTAATCTGAAAAGTAATGCGTTTTTCTAAAGTCGCCTTTGCACAGCCCCAGTTTCACTCGGTGTTTGCGGAGTGCTAAACCGTGCACACGTCGCGTGGCACTTTTGGCTTGGATTGCTGGCTAATTAGTTGGGTATTCTTTAAAAATTTTTATGGGGGGGTGCAGTTCCCAGTTTTGTTTATTCTAAAGTTCTGCTTATTCTAATAACACTGACTTCATATCTAAAGTAGCAAGTAAAAGAAAACAACAACAACAACAAAAAAAGAATTTAGATTTTACTTTAAGAGCCTGAAGAGCACAAGGAATTGTCCGAGGGGCGGGACATCAAGCCAGCGGAGCGGCGGGCTGCTGCTGCCCGGGACCCTGTACCAGGGGCCCCGGGGCCCCGGCCGCGTCCCGAGGAGGAAGGGCCTGCGCTGACACTGGCTTTTCAGGAGGCAGCTGGCAGGAGCAGCTCTCTGCAGAGTGTGCACTGAGGACAGTCCAGCTGGTGTCACATCCCCGCTGCTAACGCGGTGACTAAGATGGAGGCTCATCACATGTCCCTGAAGTCACCGAGCTGCCCGACTTCCTCAAAGCGCTTGGGAAACACAGTTCTTTTCAGAAAGGAAAAGAAGTGAGTGGGCACTCCACCCGGGTGTGGAGGGCCAGGCCCCCACGGCCCGGAATCCTCGGCTGCTCGCCCATGTGGGGCTTTGCAGTGTGTGCGGGCGTTTTGAGCCGCAGATACCGGGGCGACTTGGTCACCAGCCACTCAGCTGGAGAGACAGGGAGGCCAAGGTCCCGGTCTGCCATGGCATTTCCTGGCAAAGGCGTCCCCAAGCTCTTAAATGAACATGTTAATTATTAATGCTATTGTAGGCCTGGAAGTTTCTAAAAGGAAATTGTTTTAGGGAAACAATTTGAAAAGAAATCTCTATGTTGTACTTTATTTCTTTCAGTTACAGCCTTTATTTTTAACTCATATTTGTACAGGAAAAATATATTGTGCCAATTTCCCGTTACATACCATTCTTAAGAGGCATTATAAACACTTTAGGGGAAAAAATCTTAATTTGCCTTGGATAACTAACTTGGATGTATAGATGCAAACACCGCTGTGATTTACCAGGCAAGCTGTTTGTTTGGGTGGTTCCTTTTGCGAAACCCTCGCTGTAGAAAAGTGGGAAGAGCCAGTTTATCTGAGGGAATTCTTGCGTTAGAGCCTGAGACACGACATCAGAAGCTGCCGACTACGTGGTTCATTTCTTCTCAGCTCAACAACTCAAAGTATTGTTTTTTTCTTTCTCTGTAATTCTAGGAATTAGCATCGTAAAACAGCAGGTTTTGAGAAGATTTTGATCAGTAAAGATTATCCTGCGTGCTGAGACCTGTTGAGTTTCCAGAGGGTCTGTTCATTGTGTAATAATTTTCCAGTTCTTATAGGAAAACGGTGCCTCAGACTTTTGGGGGTGACTCTGCTGACCCAGAGAAGCAGTCCCGGGTCCTCTGGTGCACCCCGAGGCCGGGCAGGTGCTGTTTGGAGAAGAACAAGTCCGTTTTCTCCACCTGCACACCTTCAGAAGCCGTGCGAAGCTAGAACCTGTACAAACTGACTTGCCATCCTGATTTCTAGGAAACGTTTCTGTCTTATCAGAATAAGACTGCGAGCTCAGCCCATCTCTCTTCCACTTTCTCTTCTCCGCTGTCTTCTCCCCCTAAAAAAGACCGCAGGGTCCTAAAGCTCTACCACCTGGCCAGGGTGTCTACAGAGGGCTCCTGTCTTGCACACTCTCTTGCTGAGAGGGTAGGTTTTCAAAGGCAATCGCTTCTCACAAAATAGTGACGTAGGGGATGGAGGTGTTAACTAGCCCTGCTGTGGTCATCAGTTTGCAATAAATACAGAGGCAGCGAATCGTCACGTGGCACACCTTCAATTTGTGTATTTCCTATGTCAATAATACCTCAGTCAAGCTGGAAAAAGTGGGTCCTGAGCATTTTTCTTTGTTCCATTGGCTGGTCTCTGAGGTCTCCCTTAGGTGAGCATGCTCCTGGGCACAGCCCCAGTGAAGGGACCTGGTGGTCTCCCATTTCCTTCTTTGTCCTCAAGGGCGACGGACAACAAGAGCGACAAAGAGGGCTGATTGTTAGCTCATCTTACTGAGCGTCGGTCCCGCAGTATCTCGCAGCCGCTGAGACACAGAGGGAGCTTCTCTGTGGGGGGCTCTGCCTGTCCATTTGTTTTCCCGGACAGTCAGCCTTGCGTGTGTCTGCTGCCTGTCCCACGTGTCCTCTGCCTGTCATGTGTGTTGAGATGGGGCAGAGGAAGGGGAGGGGAGGGAGAAGAGCATTGTAGGTTGGTTGTTGCGGGCCCATTTCTAGTCAATTGAATCGACCAGGGCCGTGGAGCCCCTCGGTTCTGTTTACATGGGTGGGTAGAGGAACCGCAAGAGAGAAAGTGAACATGTTGGCTTTAGGAAATTAGATAGATGAATATTTTTTCTTTGATACTGTATTTCTGTTTTAAGATGGTACAAGTGTGTGTGTGTGTGTGTGTGTGAGAGAGAGAGAGGTTAAGAGAGAAGACGGAGAAAGTCAAAGAATGAAAGATGGTGAGAAGGACAGAAAGCAGGAGATCAGAGAGAAAGGCAGACAAATAGAGAAGAATAAATCCCTGTTTCATTTCAGGGAAAGAAATGGCTTCCAAAGCCACAGCAAAAACGTGGCTAGTGCAGCGACCTAGGTTTGAGTGTGTGGGAGAAGAGGGCTCCGTGCACGTACTGTGTGCACCTGTGTGCTGTCTTCATTAAGGACACGGGCTGTTCTGTCTTTAAGTGGCCAAATGTCTTGGTGACCTGGAGCCTCTCAGTGTGACCTCTTCCAGGACACGGGCCGTGGGGAGAAGAAAGGTGGGTGTCACCGCACGTGGACGGTGATGGAGGCACTGACGACTGGCAGTGGCAGTTTGTGTCTCCTTGACTGAGACACAGGGACACGACCATGGTTGGTTGGCCACGGACGTGGCAGGAGGCCTTGACACTGTGTGTGCGTTTGGGGACCGTGATGATGATGATGGGGGTCAGTACCCGTCAAGCACCCTATTGATACGGGTGCACATCTGACCCTAAACCCTTGACCTCAGCTGGCTCACGTAGACCTCACAGAGGCTGTAGCATTTCCTTAGATTTAAAGACGAGGAAACAGAAGTTCCAGGGCAGTCAGCCGGTGAGGGGTGAGCTGGCATTCTGATGCAGCCAGGCTCCGGGGACAAGCTGCTGTCCCCGAGCCACGCCGCCATGAACCCTGATTTCTCAACCCCGTTTTGCTACTTGCAAGAAGCTGAGACTTTATCGTCCTTGGCAACAGCGTTTTATTTGCTTCATAACACGACCCATGTCCTAGAAGAAGTCATCGTGAGAGGACTGCAGGTGGCCAGGTCAAGACTCTGTGGCCACAGAGAGATTAAAGTGGCCTGTGTCTGCAGTGGGGGACAAATGCACAGCTGCACTTGCTGCCCTCGGTCACTTCTCCGGGTCAGAGAGCAGAGGGGCAGAGAAAACCGGTGTCTCGGGAGGTGTCCGAGGAGGGCTTTGGGCCAGGCGGCTGGGTGCCGGCGGACCAGGACTTGGGGGGGGGGGCAGGGCAGGAAGGGGCTGGCGAGGCCAGGGTCCCTGCCCTTGAACGTGCCCACATGGCCGGTTTGTGGAGGCAGCCTTTCTAAAAGTCTTCGCGTCCCTTTCTCAATCTGGGCTTGCCCCACTGGACACCATGCCCAGGAACTGGGGTGAAATGAGAAGGAACCCCTGAGAGCTCCTTGGGCATGAAGCGTCCCTCTGAGTCCTCACCGAGCTTCACATTTCTCTCCAACCCCAAGCGGATGTTCCGTGCAGACCTGGCACCTGCCAGTCCTCCCTGGCACTGTCTGTGCTTGTGCCCACATCCTTCTAGACCTGTGAGTGGCTTCCAGCTTGTTCAGCAGGGCCCGTTTGAGTGTGTGAGCTGTGCTCGGGGTCGCACGGGCCCTGCGCTCAGGTGGGGTCGGGGCAGTGCAGGCTCCGGGCCTCACCCAGCACAGTGGAGGGGCGTCTGCTCCACAGAGACCCTCAGGATCCCTGGCATGTGGGAGTTTGCACACCATCCCTAGTGTGTTTGCCGGCTCATCGAGACACACCTCACAGGTCACAGTGATTCAGCGCATTCCTGCTCAGGGTGCCGCTCCGGCGGAGCAGGGTCCAAGGTCGGCAAATGAACCTCGCTGACACCTATGGCACAGGGGCGACCAAGACTCCAAAGCAGGGCGGGTGCCCTCCCGGGCCTTTTCTAGGCGGGCCTCAGAGCTCAGACTCAGCGCCGGGGTTTCTGAAACGGCATTTCCCTATTCTGCCAAATCGCCCTTTCCCCTGTTACGGAGAATTGGACGCAGAGGCACTTACTCAAATCCTTCGAAGCGGTCTCTGATACAAACCTGGGGTTTCCAAGCCTGTGAAGAAATCGCCGTGCTCACAGAAGCTCGCGTCTCTGTCATCCCTTGCAGACCATTTGGGTAACTTTTTCTAGCATGAACTGAAAAAGCACCCACTTGTGGGAAATTTCCACCAGGATCAATTGTTATCTCACATGAGGATGGAGTGACTCAAAACATAAACCGAAGCGTTGTTTATTTTATTCATTCAGAAGGGAGGAATACAGCCTTCCTGGAATTTTAATGGGAAGAGTACGTGAGAACTTTTTAAAGTTCCCCAAACCCTACACTTCTGTCTTACAAGGGCAGAACGAGAGATTTTCACGGGCACCTCGGGGCCAGTTAAAAGCAGCAGTAGGAGGCCCTTTGGGTTTTGTTCTTTGATGGGGCTGGTGACTTTGATGTGATGGTGGAAAGACTGTCCCTGCTCAGCCACCCCTGTGACATCGGGGGACAGCGGCTTCACACACTGTCACCTCTGTGGAAGTCGACACTGCTCCCAGCCGGGATTACCCAGTGATGCATGGGGTGGGCACACCGAAAACATACCCACTGACGATCCAAGGTGCAGATTTAACTGTCCCGATTGCATTTATATTTGCTAAATCTGTCCACTCTGTTCATTGGAGGGGCAACAGTGACATTTCAGGAAACTCAGGATCTTGAACTTGAGAACGCTTGTCTTTGCGCTTGCTGCTGGCGTCACTGGGCCGGTCCCTGAAGTGCTTTCTGTCGCCAGAGGCTGCAGCCAGCCAGCTGACCCTGGGAGCCTGGCTTTCCTGGGCTCCCAGCCTGCCCGTGGCTGGGAATCGGCCCTTTTGACGAGACCCAGGCATGGGCAGTGGACCCGTCTCTCCAGGGTTGGGTCGGCTCCGGCTTCCCCCTTTAAGCCCCCAGAGCTTGCACATGCACGCAGAAGCTCGTGGGCTAGCACCAGGCTTGTGCACACTGACGCACATCTGCAGACACACCTGTGGCTCCCCCCACCCGTCTAGTGTTACGGGTGATCCACTCACTTACCACTGATTGATTAGACCCTCTGACTCGCTTTTATAGAGTCTCATTTACTCTTCCATCAGCCTTGGGAGGACAAGGCTGTTTTCTTTCTATATTACTGAGTGAGACAGTTAAAGCTTAGGACGGCCAGGTGACTTGTCCCTAGTTCATAAGGAAGCAACCACAACACCGGCTCCAAGCCTCTTCTGTGCCGTCTTGGTCTCCCCGCCCCATTCTCCGCGCATGCCCACCCTGTTCTGTAGTGCCCATGGTCAGAAAGGGGCTGCGGGAAGTCACCCTGGGATGGCAGGAGCCCTGGGCTTCGGGGCCAGGCTGTCCTAGCGGCTGTAGGCCACCAAAGGGGGGGCAAGTTTTAGAATGTCTCTGAGACTCAGTTGTTCTGATCTTTAAAATTGGGATATAAATGTAGACTAAGTTCCTTGGGGTGGTTCAATGAAACAGGATCCGAAAGAGTATAGAAAGACCATAGAAAACCATGGAGGTGGCAGGAGAGGTCTGTGGGCCCGGGGCCCTGGTGAGGGGTGTCCAGCCCCCGCCCGGCTCGGCCGTGTGTTTTCTGGGAGCACGGGTGATGCCTGAGGTGCGGTGAGCGTTGCCCGGAGGGCACGCGGCCCCCTCGTAGGGCTTTCAAAGGCGGAGGCGGGGCACTGCAGCTCCCCTCTGTGGCTCTCCGTTCCCCGTGGGAAGGGGGAGGTCAAGGCTTGGAATTCCGGAGAATTCCTTGAAAATCTCTGGTTCATGACTAAGGGATATTTATGTTCTTCCTAGAATATACAGTTGCTTTTCTGGGCTTCCCTTGGGGCAAAAACAGTCTCCACAGTCACTTTTATTTATTTTTTTCTGAAAAATAAACCAAACCCAACCAAACCAATCCGAGCCAATACTTAAAGGCCAAGTGTTCCGGACTCAAACAGACTGCCGTTGTTACAGCTCTCAGTCGCATGTCTTCCTGGGCCGTCTTCCGCCTCCATCTGCAGAACGGACTGGGGGTTGTGGGAAGCCGTGTTGGGTACCTGCCCTGGGCAGGTCCTCCCCTTGCAGCAGGGCTGGAGGAGGGTTGAGGGTGGGGGGAGTTCCACAGCTCCGTAGTCACTCAAAGTGTCACAGCAGGCCATGGCTGGCTATAGACAACGTAACTCCAGGCAGTGGAAGAGCGTGGGGTGAGGGTGGGCCAGCTGGGAGGCAGGGCTGGACACAGCCCAGAAGGCTTCTCAGAGGAGGCGACGCTGGGGAGACATTGTGTGCAGTCAAAGCCGTAGTCCGGAGCGTGGCAGGAATCATGGCATGGGTGGCCCTTTGGAACCTCACCACTGGAGGGCGCTAGGGAGGAGGGGTGGGGTGGAGGCAGGGAGGAAATGGACTTTGTTGCAAAAGGTGGGAACAGTAAGAAGATGCCTCTACTGGGTCCTTGACTTCAGCTCACAGACACCTTTGGTCTTCTCCCTGTTGTGTGTGTCATAGGCGTGAGGGGTGTGTATGCACACGTGTGTGTTTATATGTTTTGGGTTCTTTTATGAGATAGGCAGGTGCAGCTGTGGGAGGAGACAGGAGAGCTCAGGAGGGAGCCCCACGAGGGTGGTAACAGGCAGGGGCCTGGGGACAGCGGGCCACGGCTTCTGCTGGAGGTCCCTCGGGAAGGGCGGGGCAGGTGACCACACAGGAGCCAGCACGGGCCGCCCAGTGTTGCCCGCGGCACCACACAGGGTACCCCTTTCCGCATGTTTTCTGTGCTCGCAGCGGGTGAAAGTTCAAGTGCCGACCACAGGAAAGGGGCAGCAGAGACCCCGACATGCGCATCTGTGCAAAGTGCATGAGTCACTCGACATATGCGTGGCATCTCTGCCTGCCTTTAAGTCGGATTCCCCGTAGTGCAGTAAAAGTACCAGACCACGGATGGGAAGTGGAGCAGGGAAGAGGCTGTTTCGGAGTCGCTGAGACCAAACAGGCTGCCCCGTGGGGGCCCTGGCAGTGCTGGGCCAGGCTGGCGAAGTGACCACTTCCCGCTCCATAACCTTTACGTTGGGGTTTCCTCCTAACTTGGGTTTATTTTTGTTTTCATCCATGAAGAGCGTGGTTTCGGTGACGTTCCAGTTATGTCTTTACTTAGCTGCATCCAAGAAATAGGCCTAAACATGGCAAAGATGGTTGGAAAGTGACAGGGTTTTTTGGGGTAAGAAATAAGATCTTATTAGAATGCTGTCCCATCAGGTGTCTCTCCAGCCACTCTCCTCCTTCCGTCAGCCCTCAGCCCCCCTCCCTGCCCCCACTTCTCCCACAATGGGTGACCCTCTCATCCCAGTGTGTGTGTCCAGGTGTCTCCCATACCTACAGACCCCCATCGTCATTGATGGCAGGGCATTCAGCCTCGGGCTGTTGACCCATCGGGCCAGGCTCTCTCTGTGGGTCTGTCTGACGCAGGGGGGGATGTTGGACAGCATTTTGGGCCCCGCCCACAAGAGGCCAGCAGCACCCTCACCCCAGGTTTGACAACCAACAGAAAAATATTCCCAGACATTGCCAAGTGTCCCATAGTGGCTGAAAAACTCCTGGTTAGAAACCACTGAGACGAAGGTTAATTTTACAATCAATTCATTTTTATTAAAAAAAAACATTTTGTACACTTTTCTATACCTTGCTCATCCCAATAAAAGTGTTGGCAAGTGTCTTGTAAGTTATCTGGCAAAGGCCGCTGAATTATTTCAGGGGACTGCTCACACTCTGTGTGGGGGCGCACAGCACTGGCCCCCAGGCCTGTCCCCCACGCTCTGGTCAGTGGGTGTGACGTGGTTTCCAGCGCTCAGCCTCCTGCAGGCAGGGCCACAGGGAGTGCCCTGTGCTCCTACAGGGCCCCCAAAATGGGTTTCCCGTTGTGGTGGACATCACCAGGTGGCCGGATGACGCCGCCCCGTGGAGAAAATGGTGAAGACTGTCTGTTGTGGGGGGCTGAGCTGACTCTCAAACTCTGCTGCGGGTGGCTGTGCAGATGTGCTTACGGAATGGGTTTTTAATATCGAAGGAAGTACGGGTCAATTGCACAAGTTGCCTGTTTTTAGTCCTTAGAATCACAGCTGTTTAACAGGAGGAAGTTTGGGTTACCAGTTTTTTTACTGGGTCTTTCAAATGCCTTTTTTGGGGAGGGGTGGTCAAGGTTTTGAGTGAGGACATTAATCACAATAAAGAAACTGTGGAAGAATACTTGCATGCCTACGGTGCTACTTTTTCCATAATTAATAGAACCTGGGTTAGGTATTTCAAGGCCATAAATATAAGTGGGAGAAGGAAACTAGATATACGTTCTATTAAGTAACGGAGTAATCCAGTATCCCTGGTGAGATTCTTTAGCATTAATGTTTACCTGAAACTCTGCAACTAACCTCATTCATCAAGTCAGCACAGTTTGGCAATATGTCACCATTAAATGAGTAATGAAAACAATTCTAAGCGTGATACTTTGAATATTTTAATACACCTTTTGATTCCCAAGCGCACAGGTCAGGATAGCTTTTAAGCACCATTATTTCATTTGTTCCACTTTTCTCCCCTTTAGAGAGTTATATGCGGAAGAAAGCGGCCAATCTGTGTTTCAAATTCCAAGATCGCTGCCCAAAGGTAAGGAAATGAAGATGCTTTGTTTCTTTTCCGGCTCGTTTGCTGGGTTTGGTGAGCCCGTGCTGTGGTTCGTGGCTCCTGCTGGGCATTGTGCCGTAAGCAGACACTGTCTTCCGTGGTTGACATGTGGTGTCCGACATGTGGTGTCCTTCTCGGTTCTTGTGCTGGATAGGGGGAGGATGGGGCTGATTTAAAATGAAGCGCAGCATTTCTCTCCTTTTCACTGGGCTTAACATTTTTTAATGAACCGTAATGCATGAATGTTGCAAACTTTAAGTTTCGCGTTGAGCTCCTCAGTTACAATGTATCAAAAGTGACTCACCTGAGGAGCTGGGAGTTGGCGTGAGCTCCCAGTGCGAGTCTCTGCTGAGCTTTCGGGCGTTTGATTGTGACCCCTTGAAGGTCTCGTTCCATAACTCTGGCTTGTGTGATGTGCTCCGACTTCTCTGACTGCCCCCCCCTTTCTTTTGCCAAGTGAGATTCTCTCATGGCACTCCCACTTTTTAAAAAAAATTACAGGAACACTTGTAATGGAATAATTGCCTTTGTGTGTCATTGTGTATGATTCTTAGCATGACCTTTATAAACAGTTACACATCAAAATGACACGTGATGCCACAAAAATTAAAATGTATTGAAGGAAAAGGACATTTAAAAAACTATCCCCTAAGTATTTCAAAATAGCAACTATTATTGTTTTTCTACCAATTTCACATGGTTTTCATATGGCACCTACAATGTGAAATTCTGACTTTACATAACTTATCTTCTAATACGTAATGCATACAGAATTTTAAGAAAACACTGAAGTGATGACATCGAACATGTAATTAAACCCACACGTCTCTCTTCCTTCTTTGATGACAGCTAACCCCTCTCAAGGCGATGTCCGAGTTTCTTGTTTTGTCATTCGCAGCCTTTCCGACCATTGACCTGGTTTGTGCCAGTTTTGATGTTTGGCTGCGCTGCAGTGACGCCCTTACGCACCTTGCTGTTTCTCAGATGTGGGGGTGATTGCGTGAAGGAAAAGGCTGCCACTCGGTGTCTGAGGCTGGAGCTGCCTTTGTGCTCACCGAGGGAGGGAAGGGGCTGACGGAACACAGTTCTTTGGGAACTGAGCGGAAGTTGATCTCACCTAAGGTTTTCGGGAGCACCGGGGACGGGCACAGGCACACCCTCAGAAAGCAGGGAGCCTGGGGCCGGCCAGCCTTTGGCCTGGAGCCCTGACCGTGGGCAGGACCCTGCTCTTCCTTTCTAGGGGTGAGAAGCACTGTCACCAACCTGAGTTTGCACTGACGGCTTGCGAGGGCTTTGACCCAGGTGCTCGTGGGGACTGGTTTGTGCCTGGGCACCACGGCCCAAGAGCAGTCATCTTTTTCCGTTCCTGCCTTTGGGGGCTAGGGACTGTCCGTTTCATCGGCAGGAGAAAGTCACGGGGCCGGGACTGCTGGGCCCGGCAGTGGGCACGTCCTCCCTGTGTTTCAGCGGACCCCGCGGAGGGTCACCCGTTCACACGCAGGCAGGCAGGGAAGGTGGCCAAGGCGAGTTGTCCCACAGCGCGGCGTCAAGCATGTGAACTCCGTCAGCCCCGTTGCTGAAACACAGTGTCTTCTCGGGTTTCGGGTTGTCTGTTTCTAAGCCGAAGTGCATTCTCCACAGTTAAAAGTCTTCAGGTTTTATTTTCTAGAAATTTCTGCTCCCGTTGCCCATTTTCCATGGAGTTTTTAATACTGAATTTTAAGGATTCTTCATCTATTAATTAGCCCTTTACATTAAGAGTTGTAAATATTTTCCATGTCTGTTTCTTGTCATTTGATTTCGTTTGTGGTGTTTATTCAGGGAGAGTGGCATATGAGAGCCTGCCTTTAGACAGTGTGATCAAGGTGTTGTCTCCTAGGTTTCAGGTTACCGTCGGGAAGATTTTCACTTTGAAATGATGACTTCTCCTGGTGCCTTTGCTGTTTAATTTCACCCAGTTCCTCTGGACTTTGCGTTGGTGTAAGAATGGGGGAGGAATAGTTTTCCAAGGAGATATTGACTTGTGCTAACACTGTCCATTGGGTAATATATTATTGATCCATTAACTTAAATTTATCTTTGCCCCAAAGTGAATTTCCGTAAGTATGTTAACTTATTTCTGACTTTTCCCCCCTGATCCATTGGTTGTATGTTGGCTTATTCACTCAACGTGCATTTTTCTCTTTGTTAATTTGGCTTCTTGCTTGTCACTGACGTATTTACATTAAACAAATATTCTGTAATTTACTTCACAACTTCCTTTCTGGGGGCCTTCGTTGGACGTTGGGAGAATTTTGGTTACGAATCAGCAAATGGGTTTCGCCAAACTTCACCTTTGTTAAATTCGTAGACAGGCACCTATGAGGGGTGCCCTCCCGGCGTCCCTCTCGGGCCACCACCTATGGGTGCTGTGGCCGCTCTGTCACAGGCAGACACTTCCCCACCCAAACCTTCAGGCCTTAAGTCAATTGATAGAGAAAGGCTGACAAACGTCCTTCAACAACAGGCACCTGTCATGAAATGTCAAAGAAAGCCTGTTGGGTCTTTAAATGTGCCGTTGAACTAGGGCGTTGAACCCTTAAAGAGAAATGTCGCACTCGGTCCCCAGGCTGGGTGAAGCAGCTACTGCTGTGACTTCATTTTCCTGCGAGCGCGCTTGCCTCACAATCCGTTAGTTTTTGGTGGTGATTCAGAAACCCTGACTGAGAGAGTGTGGTGCACACCTGTGGTGTTTATAGGGACACGTGGGGGTGTGAGCTTGTTGGTGAGTGTGTGTGAGGTGTTTGTATGTTTGAGTGTGCCTGTGTGGTGTAGGTGCCCCAGAGCAGCAGTCCCCAACCTTTTGGCACCAGGGACCAATTTCATCAAAGACAATTTTTCCGTGGACTGGGGGTGGGGAGTTTGGGGTGGGCAGGGAGGGGGGAGACAGGAGGCGGGGCTGGGGCGGCAAAGGGAGCGAAGCTGCGCTCTTTCCGCCACCGCTCGCTCCTGCTGTGCGGCCCAGTTTCTAACAGCTACCAGTGCAGGTTAACACCCCAGGCTGGGGGTTGGGGCCCCGTGTCCTAGGGGGGACCCCTGGCTGACCCTAAATACGTGCTCCCGGGATGCTCTAGTTCTGATCCATCCGCGGGAGGGCCTCCTGATGTGTGTGGAGACACAGAGTGTCATTGGCGGCCCCTCTCCCAGGCCCCGGGAGTGAAGCTCCTGAGGGGAGCAGGCTCCTTCCCCTGCACGTCAGTCTGGGTCTCCTGCTGGGGACCCGCCCAGCTGGACCTAGGCTGCTGGCGCAGCTCCATCATCTGCATCTCAGAGGGCGCCCTCTATGGGCAGCGGACAGTCTCTCAAATTCATTTCAAAACACAGAGGTCAGAATTTTTGTTGGGGATTATTGGTTGCTTAAGCAGAATTAGGGTTCCTCTCATGAACCCGAAGTCCTCCCTGGTCGTAGCAAATTCACCTTCTTACCCTGAGATGGGAAGGAGCCACGGGCCACAGAAGTTACTCACCCAGGGTCATAGGACTGGTCGCAGGTGGTGAGGAGTGACGGGTGAGATTAAGTGCCCATCGTCACGAAAAGTCACACTGCGTGAGGTCGCCGTTATGCATCACAGCCCAGACTCCGTGGACTCCAGCAAACAGCCAAGGATGGCTGTTTCAATCACTCTCACTGTGGAGTTGAAGGGAGGGAATGAAAAGTGAAGGATGGCTGGTTAGACAGAGGCCTCCCACTCTGCTTCCGCCTCAGGCAAGTATCGTTATTCTCTGAAAGTTCAGAAAGAACCCGTTGCCTCTCTTCTCCCTGGAATACGCTGTGTGCCCCTTGTGAGGCGCTGATGGAAGGAGGAGAGCGGTCGAGGGGCGTGGGGCGTGGGGGTCCAGGGAGTGTGTGCAGGCCCCACGCGGGGACTCCTCCCTTTGGGGGGTGGGGGAGCGGAGGGCACAGAGCAGATCCCCCGTGGGGCTGCCTTCAGACCCACCCTCCTGCTCCATCTGCCACAGGACCCACACTGGCCTTCAGCCCGTCAGGTTCCACCTTCTGAGTCTGGGGCGTGAAGTAGGATTGTGTCCGCAACGGCTGTCTGGCNCGAGGGGCGTGGGGCGTGGGGGTCCAGGGAGTGTGTGCAGGCCCCACGCGGGGACTCCTCCCTTTGGGGGGTGGGGGAGCGGAGGGCACAGAGCAGATCCCCCGTGGGGCTGCCTTCAAACCCACCCTCCTGCTCCAACTGCCACAGGACCCACACTGGCCTTCAGCCCGTCAGGTTCCACCTTCTGAGTCTGGGGCGTGAAGTAGGATTGTGTCCGCAACGGCTGTCTGGCTAGGTGGGAGCCTGTCCTCTTTGGGGACTCTGAGAGGGGCATTGGTTTCCCTATAAAGGGTCAAAAATGCAGCTGTAATTCAGGGGCCAGGCAGGGCCAGGTCTCTATGGCAATGCTTTCCCAGTTTTCTAGGGATGAGCAGCTCTGAGCCCCACGGTGGGGTCTGACCCGGGTTCCAGGGTGGGGTTTGCTTGTCTCCGTTTTGACCTGTGCCCCGGTGGCTCCAGAGAAGGCTCAGGTGGGTCGGCACTGCTCTTCGGGGTTGAATCTGATGGTACCACCACAGGATGACCCCACAACCTGCATAGTGATGGAGAGTAGTTCCTTTCCAGGTGAGGCTTTGAATTTTCCAAGTTCCCACACTCCAGGTTTGTACACAAGTCACTTCTCTGTGCATAGAAATATGTCCAAGCAGACAGCAAATGCACAGTGCTTTGTGGGGGCTGGGGGATTTATGTGCCATGGTGTGGTTGGGAAAATATCAGCTTCTTCAGATTCAATAAGAGATCTTTTAGAATTCTTTGTTTTCCTAGAGAAATTGGAGGGACTCCTGATTGGTTCACCTTAAGATGAAAAAGGGCAAAAGAACAGGACAAGGGCCAAGCAGTGATTTCACTATACAAATGAAATGGGGGAGACACAGTGAAATCCTATCTGTCCCCGAGGACTGACCCCCTTTCGAGGTTCGGGGAGCGGCCCAGAGGGAGTGACCTCACACTCGTGGGCTCCATAGCTGTCGCTCCCAAGCAGTTGTCCAAGAGTTATGAGCAAGGATGAAAGAGCCAGCACACAGCTGAGAGCTTTAACTGCCCCCCACCCGCTCTGAGTGCACAAGAAATAAAGGAGATAGCCCGTGCAACAGCACATCCCCGGTGCACAGGGAACGGGGAAGCTGACTAGGTGAGTGCTGTCAGCAGCGGAAGCCAGACAAGAGCGTGGGGCGGCCTGGGAAGCACATTAGGTGACGTCACAGAACATCAGTGATAGAGAAGGTGCCGAAAGGAGCTGGCTCAGGGAAGTCCCAAATGCAGGAAGGACGGTTCCGCCTCTCTTTCCGGCCCACTGTGTTCAGAGGGCTTTTCCACCTGTGAACAGGCTTCGTGCTGTCCAGGTCAGCGACAAGCACGGAGGGCCAGCTTTTTCTGGGCAGAGCCTCTCAGACAGCCGTGGCTCAGCCCTCTGTCCCTGATGGCAGCCCCGCTCACGACCGTGAGCACTGAGCCCGGTAGGGGAGGCAGTGGCGGGCACCCAGGCCAGCGAACGCCCCGGGCAGCAGCAAGGCCCCTGTGTGTGCCTTCGTTGTCCTTCCTCTTCAGCCGCTCTGGGAGGGACCCCTCAGCAACCAACTCAACATTTCGATCATTAAAGTGAATCACAGCCATAAATTAGACAGATGCCCGGGAAAGCCAACGTTTCTGAAAGCAGGGAGCTCCCCGTTCTGTTGCTTCGCTTCGCAGGAAGGCCCCACACAGCTGACGGAACAGGACTCAGTGCCAACAAACCATCGCTAATTGCCACGCGGGCACCTCTTTCAGCAGGAGTGGTGCGTCTTAATTGCCTTTTAGTGAGATGCTGTGCCTTTTCCCCTCCCACCTGGCTCCCATCAGCACTTACTCCGGGGCCGGCCCGAGCTTTCAGAGATTCGCCGTAGGAATGTCTATGTATTAATAATAATAATAAAGATAAATGATGTTTGCGAGTGCTTCCCCTACATTTAATCTCCACAGCAAGCCCAGGGCATAGGCAGGCCCAGCATCCTCCCCTGCGCTTTCATGAGGAGGAAGCACAGGCCCCGGGAGGTTGGGAAGGTCTCCGAAGTTTCGGGGCTGCATCAGGACTGAAGCCCTGGTTTTCTCCGTCCCCGGTGACAGCGTCCTCTCTGCCCGGGCTGGGCTGTGAGGGATCACGTGGGCCGAGGGCAAGCAGGCCTGGCCACCGACGTGGACCTGTCCCCAGCAGCTCTGTGTTCTTAACCTCCCGGCCCTCAGTTTACTCATCTCTAAAATGACAAAAACAGTAGTTTTCCCTGATGACAGTTTCGGTGAGGACCTACTGATACAGCACGAGGAGAGGCTTTGAGATTTGCATCCAGTGTGTTCTTTGCCCTGAGTCCTCGGATGGGCTTTCACAGCCGCGGCGAAGAGTTTATAAGGGTTTCAGAGATTTCTGTGATTAAACAAAATGAGAAGAATTGCCACAAGCATGGTAGAAGGCGCCAGTGTTATCCATAATCACGCCTTTCCTGATGTTACCGTGTATTCCTCCCAGACAGTGCGCGAAACACAGAGCAGCGCACAGAAGCAACGAGAGTCATGTGAAAACACGCCAGGCAGAACCCGTGCATGCAGGCCACTCGTTTGGCTGACAGCACATTTTGGCTTTTTTCCCCCTTTAATATAAATCAAAAATTAAAAAGGGCATTTGGGGGCAGCACAGCTCGGTTGCGTGTACACACAATATGTCCCGTTTATGTGCCTGCACGCAGCTTCGGGGTCGCCCTGAGTGGCGAGTGTGACCCAGTGGTGAGGGAACATTTTTCTCCTGATATCTAACACCTGACTCAAGTCGCTGTGTGGTTTTTCCGTGGCTTCTATACCTGGTGTCCTGTTGTGCTTTCAGATTGTTTCTGTTTCTGTCGCTTTGACTCTATTTCAATATATTTGCTTCTGTGCCTAGTAATACTATGTATTCATAGATTTTATGCTTTTAAAAATCACCATGTATGTCTTTTATTTTTCAAACAAGATGGTCAATTATTATGTATTTAATTCTCTGAGAGGTCCTCTAGCTTTTCACTGACATGTTTTAAAATATCCTAATTATATGGAAGAAATGTATGCTTTTAACCCAGAATTTCACCTCTTTTTAAATTCAGATCTTCTTTTACAACCCTGTTCATTTTTGTTATTTTTCTTTAGCACTTCCAAAGCTCCTTTCTTTCCAATATTTGTAGATTGTCGATTGTCTTTAAAAATTTTTTTTTTGCATCGCCACACTCTCAGAATAACGTAAAACAGCCACGGCTGTGGCAGGTGCCACATCTTTTTTTAGATGTCGCTGTGGGCGTCTCCAGGGTGTCAGCAGGGAAGGCAACGACTGGAGATGGCAGTGGCCTTCACCTTGGTGATGACAGTGGCCTTCATCCTGGTGAGGAGCGTCAATGTCTACGCCTCGTTGATCGAAAGACTTAGGAAAAACCAGCCTTAGGCGCTGAGCGTCACCAAGTACATTCGGGACGAGAATGCCTTAGGGTCCCTGTGCCTCCTCATGTGACTTCATGCAGAGGGGCATTTGGGGATCTGTCTAGTAACCCTTCATGCACTCGCGGAGTAAACGCTTCTGGGTCTCCGTGCGACGTTGATAGAACATGCTTCCGTGCCAATGTTTTATTTAGACTGTGTCTTCTACAGTCAGAGGGAGACTGGTCTGCAGTTAGATTTTTCTGGGCTGCTTCACTTTTTTGAGTGTCAGTCTAAGGATTGGCATACAAATTGGAAGTGTTCCGTGTTTTTTAGTAGGTCGTGATTTTAGACAACTATAAAACTTTCTTCCAGTTACTTCTTTTTAATATATATATATATATTTTTAATTTTAATTTTTATTTAGTTCTTGTTCAAGTACAGTGTTCTGTCTTATATTCCCAGCCTTGCCCCCCCAGTGCTCCCCATCTCCCTCCCATTTCCGCCCCCCACCCTTAGTTATTGTCCATGTGTCCTTTATACTTGTTCATGTGAGTCCATCCCCTTTTCCCCTATGATTCTCTCCCCTCTCCCTCCTGGACCCTGTCAGCCTGTTCCATATTTGAGTGTCATTGGTCATATTTTGCTTGCTTGTTTGTTTTGTTGTTTAGATTCCTATTAACAGTGATATCATATGGTATTTGTCTTTCACTGCCTGGTGTATTTCGCTCAGCATAATGCTTTCTAGTTCCATCCATGCTGTTGCAAAGGGTAGGAGTTCCTTCTTCCTTTCTGCAGCATAGAATTCCATTGGGTAAATGTACCATAGTTTTTTGATCCAGTCATTTACTGATGGGCATCTAGGTTGCTTCCAACTCTTGGGTATTGTAAATTGTGCTGGTATGAACGTCGGGGTGCATAGGTTCTTTTGGACTGGTGTTTCTGGGTTCTTAGGATATACTTCTAAGCTTTTAAGGAAGAGCTAACCCCTATTCTTCACAGACTATTCCCAAAAATCCAAAAGGAGGGAAAACTCCCCAACTCTTTTTATGAATCCAGCATCATCCTAATTCCAAAGCCAGATAGAGATACAACAAAGAAAGAAAACTACAGTTACTTCTTCATTCAGCTTTTCTGTGTAGATATTTAAAGCATCAACTCAGTTTCCTAATTTATCAGAATCAGATTTTATGCAATTTTGGCTTATATCTTTGGTCATGTCTATTTCTTGTTCCTAATTTTATATTTTCTGCTTTTTCTTCAGTTAGACCTGCTAACTGTTTGCTCCGTAATTTGGGGTCAATAGTCATGGCATTTGCAGGCTTACCTTAGTTGCTATTTTCATATTTACATGTCTAGCACATTTTTGACACTAAAACTGAGACTGATATGTAATCATAATGACCTCGGTTTAAGGGCAACAGGAAGAGTATTTTTTTTCTTGCACATTCAATGTTAGAAGCTGCGGAAGAAAAATCAGAGAAAGAATTCCATGTTAATGTTGACATTCGTGGGCAGGCACGGGCACCAGGAGAGGCCATGTTGGATGTTACGTAATGTTGACGTAATTTACACCGGGCTTAATTTTATCTGTAGCTTACCCATGTCATGTACCCACTACATAAAATTACCCATTTTATGTAAATGATAAAAATGAGCTATTTTTATCATTTACGTAAAAGACAAAGCGCTACTTTGATGTGATCGAGTTCAGGCTAGTAACATTTCATCCCCAGCTTTGTGAATTTCCCACAGAGGGACGGTGGCCAGGCCACGAGCTGTGCCCTGTTCCTATGATGAACGAGATTTCTGTTGTGAAGGGGCTGGGACCTCTCACTCATCCTGGTCTCATCTTTGTCCTGAGCCATTGGACAGGCTCATTTTCCACAGGGTCTCAGAAGGGAAATTTAGGGTTTTTTGGATGTGAGCTCCCGAATTTGGAGGTAGTTACAGCATCACCGAAAGAACGCAATGTGGATTTCTAAGTGGACATGCAGTGTGCGCAGCCAGCTTGGCACAGGGGGACAGCTAGGTAGTGGACATGTGCATGTGCAAGCCAGTGGCTGTTACTTGTGAATTGAATTGTGCCCCACCCCCAACACTGAAGTCCCAACCCCCAGGGCCTATGCATGTGGCCTTACTTGGCAATAGGGTTCTTGCAGGTGATCAAGTTTGGAGGAAGTGACCAGTGGATCCTAATACAACATGACCGGCATTCTCACACAAAAAACAGGGGCCTTTGGACATAGAGACAGACACACATGGGGGAAGATGAAGTGAAGACACAGAGAGAAAGCGAGGGATGCCCCAGAGCCACAGAGTCCGGGAGTCAGGCCTGGGTCAGATGGTCCCTCTCGGCCTCAGAAGGAGCCAACCCTGCCAATGCCTTGACCTTGGACTTCTAGTCTCTAGACCATCAGAGAGCACGCGACCGTTGCTCATGCTCCGTTGTGGGTGGCATTTGTTGCTGAAGCTCTGGTGAACTGACACAGCCATTTCATTCCCAGTTGGGCCACTGGGGTTGAAAGTTGTAAATAACAATGGTAATGACCAGTGAGATTTTAAGTCAGCAACGGAGTTGCTTTTCTCAGGGGTTGCTCTAGGGGACTCGGGCCACACCACATCGCTGAGCTGCTCCAGAACCAAAGAATTCTGCAGGCGGGGTCTTGTCGGCGTGACCGTTCACAGGTCGCGAGTGCAGACGCCGGCAGGGTTTGGGTCTCTGAGGTCCAGTTTCTTCCTTTTCGCCTCTTCTGACACTTTGTGCTATTAGGAACTATGGTTTCCATACATGCTTCATCATGAAATCCAACAGTGTGCTCACTGCCCACGACACGCGGTGTAATGCTGACCTCACTCCCTCCAGTTTTCTTCAGTAGTGTATGTCATGTGTTAAAATCAGCAAAGAAGTTCATCTTGTGGTCTGTTTAGCGGAAGAACAGTACACTACATTTAATTACACTCGGTCCAGACAGGTTTCTCTTTCAAAATAATTTAACTGAGACAGAAAAGTCTGCGTGGTTGCCGTCCGGCGGGCCCCCCAGGCACAGCCCCCGAGGAGAGCGTTTATGAGCCAGGGTTTCCCAGCTGGTGACACTCATGCTCACAGGACCCCGAGGGGAGATCACCACGGCTTCAGTGGCTGGCTGAGGTCCTGGCTGTTTCCCACGGAAGCACGGGAAACAGCTGAAATGACCAGGAAGGGTGGAAGAAGGACCAAAGGAAAAAGAAAGGACAGGAAGGATGGAGGGAAGGAGAGAAGAGGATGTGTGGGCGGGAGAGGAGGGGGAGGGGACCCTGCGAACGAGGACCCCGGCACTGCCATCCGCGCATCACGAGTGTGTCTTGCAGACCGCCCCAAACCCGTGCTCGCTGCCGTGAGACTGGCTTCCACAGCACTGTGGACATTCCCGTTTTAAAAGCACAATGAGACCTGATAGCACATTAAACACGTCTCCTATTGATTCCTTCTAACCTTGCAAACCGAGCTGTGTGCGTTAAGCACCTTTTACTCCAGTCTGGCGGACAGGGCCGCAGATGTTAACTGTGGGCTGAATCCCCTCCGTCAGCAGACCCAGTGGTGGGAGCGGGCCGCGAGCACGTGTCCCGGCCTGGGCGCTGTTTCCCTCCATTGCCCTCCCATGGAGCTTGGGCACCCACGGCTGGGCAAATCTGAACCCTGGAGAAACTGAGTGAAGCCTTCCCGCCTTGCTCCCGGTTGCGTGACCAGCCACACTGAAGTGCGTGGCTACACCGGGGAACGGCTGTGGAGGGGAAAGTCGTCCGTGGCTCCTGAAGTCTGAGGCCTCTCTTTCACCTGGCTTGTTTTCTCTGAGTTGCGCTCTTGTTTCAAGGAACAAAAATGTTAAAATAACACTGTTACTTCATTTACTCATCTCGAGTGTCTGCTTTCACTGCTCCATGCTATGATCTGTTCTCCCTGCGTGGTGGCCGGAAGCGGACAGAGCAGTGGCGACAGTGAGGCTCGCCATTCCCAGGAATGGCACCTGCCATCCGCAGAGCTGTCCCTGGGATGGGGACCCCCGTTTGCCAGCGGTAGGGCCTGGAAGGCTCTGCTCTTCCTTCTGGTGAATGGGGTGGTGAGGCCGCGGGTGGGGGTCAGCACACAGCACGTTGTCCTGAATGGGAGCTGTCACTCTGTCTCTGTGTCTGTCGTTGCTGACGTCGTGACTGGCGTGTTCGCCTGCCAGTCTGGAGGGCCCCCCGATGTGTGGGGCACAGGCTGGGGGCGCAGTGGGGCCAGATGCCACCACAGAGCAGAGCCTGCCGCCCACTCCGTGGGGTCTGGAGTGCTGGCAAAACGGCCTCCGGTGCTTCCCACCCTCACTGGCTTCTCCTGGAGCCTGGCGGGTGTTCTTCGGGTGCAGACCCGTGTGCCCTGGGGCTGTACGTGTCCACGGGGGGACAGGCGGTGCTTACTGCTGCTGTGCGTGTGCCGTGTGTTTCTGAGGCTCGTGTGCGTGCGGTTGGTACAGGTGCCTGTGTGTCAGGCAGGCGTGTGATGTGTAGGTGGGTGCGGACGTGCCGGGAAGCATTTATAACGGATCATGGAGGACCAGCCTCCACGTCTGTCCGGCAGAATCTAGTGACAGACAAATAAACCGGGGTACATGCCACGGAGCCCGTGCCTTGGGCCACAACGCCATTGTCAACAGCTTTTCCTCCTGGTCCCCGGGCAGCTGTGTGTTCACCACTGACGTAGCCACAGGGCAGCTTTTGCGAAAGTCCCCCTTCTCCAGGGGGCATAGTCCTTCTGCTCTTGAGATACACTGACTTGAACTTGAGAGCCTGGTGTTGGGCTTCTCTAACCTTGGTGCCTCTCATGACATTCCTGCCCAGGCTTGTTGCTGGCTCATTGTTCTGGGATTTCTGTGAAGAGTGTTTAATGAGACACTAAGTTTTACATGAACGTAGGCGTGTCTCTGCAGTGGACTATTACTCTGCCCTGAAAAAGAATGAAATTCTGACATGTGCTCCCATGATGAACTGGGAAGACATTCTGCAAAGTGAGATGAGCCAGACACAGAAGAGCATATGTCATATGAGGTCTCAGGAGTAGTGACATTCGTGAAGACAGAGAACAGAATGTGGGACTCCAGAAACTGGGGCAAGAGGGGAGCATTAGCATTCAGTGAGGGCAGAATGTTAGTCTGGGTTGATAAGAATCTTCTGGAGATGATTGTAGTGATGGCTGTACAACTGTGCACGCGCACTGAATCCTGCTGAGTAGTGGCGCCCGTAAAACCAGTTACAATGGTCACTTTCATGTTGCATATTTTACCACAATCAGCGTTGCAATGAGCTGAGTTCCTTTGTGCTCCGGAGCCTGTAACTGGTGAAATTTCCCGCCTGGTATTGAATTTCATTCATACACATCTTCGATGCTCGGGGAGGAAAGTCTTTTTCTCTGTCCTCTTAGGTTCTGTACCTCGAGACTGTGAGCTGAACTGATGAAAGACAGATCAACAGGAGGAAAAAAATGTACATTTTATTGATGTTAAAATGTTTACATGCATGAGAGCTTCACAGAAAAAGACGTGAACCTCCCCCCACTGAAATGGTTGGACTCAGGGTTTATACACTATTTTTAAAAAGTACAGTAAGTTTCGGAGGAGTGGCTAGATGGAGGGGTAGTAAGTTGCAGAGGGTAACCAGGAAATAAATGGCAAACAGGGTTGTTCAGTAAGGCTTGTCCTGCAGAATTAACCCAGAGCTGCCTCTGGTGCTGAGTCATTGCCCTGGAGGGGCACACACTTTTATGAATGAAAACATTTGTCACCTTTACAGAGAAAAACTCAGGCGTGCTTCTAGGCAGAAAAGGGGAGGGCAAGGAGCTCCTCCTGCCATTCGTCAACGGCTTCCGGCTCAACGGGATTCTTATGTCTAAGTGGCACATCTTGGGGAGGCACAGTCTGACTCCCTTCATGGTTAAACTGGTCCAAAATTGAAAGTGAGGCAGTAGCCCTCCCAAGGAGTGATGTTCAAATTTGTCCAATCCGTGTGTGGTCAAGGTCCCGAGACACAGCCAGGAAGAGGTCCGGTGTTGGTTTTTAACCTTTGACGTTTCTATCAGTCAATCTCGCCTTACGGATCGCAGAACAGACCAGAGACCACCCTTGTCACACGGTCTTCAGTGGGGGTTTTGTCATCGTTATTTTTCCCCTATGTGTGTGGTGGATGCAGGGTGTCTGTTCCAAAGCGTCTCTCTGAGAAGAGGAATCCAAATCTCACCCAGGGATGAGGCTGCTAGGGCCGGAAGGGACGAGGGAGGGGGGAGGCTGCTCCCGGGTGCCTGGGGCCGAGCAGGGCCGGGGGAAATACCAAGGAGTGAGAGCGGTGACTCACTTCTGATCTTGTAGGACTCACGGAGGAGGCGAATGTTAACACCAAACATGAGACGCATAAATTGTCTCAAGCATAATGAACTACTATTTTTTTTTAAGATATGACTAGCTGAACGATCTTTCTTGGTCTCGTGGCCAGGGAAGACTTCTCTGAGGCCCCTATTTGATGGGTAGACAGGACTCACCCGGGGAACAGGCGGCTGGGGAAGCAGGACTGAGTTCTAGGCAGAAGGAGCAGTGTGCCCAAAGATTCTCTGGAGGGGCAGAGGGAGGTCCCCAGGGGCTGCAGTGTGATGGTGGGAGTGACAGCTGTCAGGGAGGCAGGGACAAGGCAGACACAGTGCGGTGGCCACACCGAGGACGTGGACTTGACCCAGAGCAACAGGAAGACTGGGGGAAGCTTCGGGGAGCAGCGACTTCGCTGCGCTCATTTTGTGCAGCAGTGAACTGAGCTCCCAGTTGTAAGTAAGGTGCTCACGCACGCAGCTGGCCACTGCGGACCCAGGGCAGGGCCTCTCCTGCTCCCTCCCTGCTCTGGGGTCTCTGGGCCTGTGGCCCTGGCTTAGTCCCACAGGGGGTTTGAGAGTGGGCTTTGGGATAGCAAAGGACCTTGGGAAGAAGATGGCCCTACCCCAGCCAGATGGGAGAATTTGGGCAATTTATTTCATATCTTGGAGCCTCAGCACTTCATCTGGAAACTAGGAGACTAATCATGTCTCAGGCTGTTTTAAAGATGGAACTACGTAGTTTAGGGGTGCCACCCAGCACAGCCGTTCACTGCACTCTTAGGGATCAGTTTCGGGTCAGTTTCCCCTGTGCACACATCTTTGTTTGGCCAGAAACCTGCTGGTGACTAGTGAACTTCTTCCAGCTTCAGTGAATAGATTGATGACATTACTGTTTTGGTGTTTGGATTTGTATTTTTTTGGAAGATTTTATTTATTATCTTTAGAGGGGAAGGGGAGGAGAGAGGGAGAGAAATATCAGTGTATGGTTGCTTCTCATGCGTCCCCTGCTGGGAACTGGCCTGCAACCCAGGCGTGTGCCTTGACTGGGAATCGAACCATGGTTGTCTGGTTCACAGGCCCGCGCTCAATCCTCTGAGCTATACCAGCCAGGGCTGGATGTCTTTAAGGCAGTTGCCTGGGAGACCCTGTCCCTCCCAGAGGGTCCAGTCTGTACCGGGTCTAGCTGAGAGTGTCTGCATTCTCCATCTTCTCCGAGATACCTGGTGCTGTCCCCTGCAGGGACGCAGCGTTCACAGATACAAAGCAAGAGCGAGGCTATAGCTCAGCCCCGCCACAGGCTATTTGATCTGGGACAAGCCGCTTAGCCCCTCTGACACCCCACGCCTGCCATTGGAAACCAGGTCAGGCAGTGTGGTGAGTGGAAAGGACCTACAAGATGCCCTGCACCGCAGGAGCTTGGCAGATGTTGAGACCCCTCCCTTCTGCCCGCCCTTGGCCCCAGGTCCCTTTGCAAATGACACCCGGCGTGGGAGTGTTTGGGGATCTTCTGAGTCGGGTTTGGCTTCATGTCGAAGCAGGGATTTTCCCAGCCTCCCCACCCAGTGGGATGGCTGCAGGGTTTCCTTAGCCTCACGGGTGTAGATCGGGGCCCTGGAAGGCGACCGGCAACCTCTTACCCAGCCCTGATTGTGTGGCAGGAGGAACCGAAACCCGGACGCCCAGCTGGGGGGACCTGGGAGACCTGGGAGAAGGCCCAGGTCTCCGGCTCGGAGAGCCAGTGGCTGGCTGTGTTTCTGCCCTCCACCCGGGCCTCTCGGAGGTGTACAGGAAGGGCATCCTATGGAGGTCGGGACTCAGCAGCCACGGCAGTGTTTCCTCTCCAGGCCCATCGTTTTGGTTCTATGGCTCCGTCGCTAAAGTCAAATCCTTCGGTCTAAATGCCCGGCAAGTGTCTGTCAACGGCTTTAAACATCCTTGTGGAGGCTCATCTCAGGTTCTGAGAGCTTTCGCTTGGCGTCCCCCCTGCAGGTCAGTTTCGGGAGGTGTTCTAATTGGTTTAGAAGCTTGAAAACCTTCGTTATTGCCGAGGCTGTTCAGAAACAGGCCTTCTGAGATGCGGTTGGTGGAAATACAGCCCCATGAGAGAACTTAGCAGTATTATGTATCAGTACCTTTGAACCAAACGATCCCACTTCTAGGAATCCATACCCAAAAAGGCAAAGTATGAAAACAATGAACACAAAATCCTACCCGTGTGGCGCTAATTGTAGTAGAAAAAGACAGGCAATACCCTAAATGTTCGTCAGGAGGGGGCTGGTTGGACAGACCACGCCGCAGCCTCACGATGAAGCCCGTGTGAATGTTTTGCTGCTGTGGGCAGACATGGGACCAGCTTTGGTGCTGCGGGAGACTGAGCGTAGGGTGCAGTGTCACACGCAGAAGGTGGAGGTCAGGGTGTGCGGCGTGGTGCGGAACCTTCCCTCTGGGACAAGGCGTGTTCATTGACTAGGCACCGGAAGACGATGGGTGGGGCGCACAGAGGGGGAGCAGCGGGTGTGGAGGCTGGGTTTCTCTTAGTGCACCTTGTGTTGTGTGCTCGGGGTCAGAAGTACTTTGCAGAATCATGAAACGAAAAGGTGAAGAGAGCAATTCCTTAAATCCAACACCAAATTGAATGATCGACCTAACCGAATGTTAACCATGGGGGAAGGAATTATTTAAAATAATTTTAAGCTTTACAGGCGTCCCTCAGAAGCATTGCGGGTTCGGTTCCAGATCACCGAGTATCGCAATGGAGCAAGTTGTCATTTTTTTGTTGGTGGAGGGTCTTACCTTCAGTTTGTAAAACGTGCAGACCGTCTGCAGTGTGATAAAGCAGAGTGTAATAAAGCGAGGTAAGCCTGCGTCCACTGGCCGTGTGTCCGCGCTGGGATATACCCTTAGGACAGAAGGAACTGCAAAGCCATCTTAAATTTCTTTTAGTAATTATTTTGTTGGTGATATGTTGGTAGAGTTATTTTAAAGCTTTTATGCATAAATTAAGATATAGTACGTAATATTATATTAATGTCATAAGGAGCTATGTTTTTTGACATTAGAGAAAAAGAGACTAAAAAAATCAAAGAATTGAAATAGAACCCTGTAACCCCAAACCTGAATCGGAAATATCAGAATTCCTGATCTATTTCTCCAAACTATCACTGACTCGGGCCACCGAGAGAGGGCCTAGAGCCAGTAATCCACACGGAAGCTCCTTGGCAGCCACGCTATAGTTCCCAAACACCCTTCCCGCTGAGAGGGACTGGCGGGTCTCAGGAAAACTGGTGGACCCCACCTGGGTGGGGAATGTTCCAGATGAGCCTGCAACATCTTGTCCCCCCAGAAAGCAGGGAAGCAGTAGAAGACCACCATGCTGTGACCAAAGCTTCGGAACATGGGAGCCAACAGGCTAAGGCTCCCACTGGCCAAAGACGGATGTTCACACAAAGAGCCACACCTGGGGCGGATCGAGGTGCGCAGAGCCCCTAAAATCTACGTGAAAGAGCGTAGGCGCTCCCTAGGCAGGATGCAAAGGAGCCCCCTCATCGTTCCGAGAAACATAAATGAAGGAATAGAATCAAGCACCGTATTTTCTTTCTAGACAGGCAGTGCCTTGGAATGAGTAAATCGTGGAGGAAGGTCTTCCTTCTTAGAAGAATTCCAGTTAATAAATGAACAATCAGGAGAGCTAGTGTGCCACCATTTTGCAGGCCCACATGACATGCTGGGTCATTACCACGACCATCAGGAGTTGCTAAAGTCATCAGGTGAAGACCCGAAGGAAACTTTATGGTGCGTGGTGGAAGCTGGCATCACCCACTCCAAGGGCAGGCGGCCAATGGGATGTGCTCATGCCACGATTCGATGGGAGGGGCGCAGCCTGTCCTTCGTTCTGTGTTATCACCTGGACCTCCAAGCCTGAGTCCGGCCCAGCCCCTAGATTAACTGCCAGGCTGCAGAACAGGCAAGAGGTGAGGAGATTCACCCCAGTCACCGTGGGGATGCACTCGGCAGCGCCTGGAATGCGGGCTATTCAGCAGATGAAGCGCAAGCAAACAGAAGGACGAGGGCCACAGCGGAGACAGAGTTACCCACGTGGCCCCCACGGAAGGCAGGGGCCCTGTTTGCTTTCTGATCCGAGCGTGCACATGGCTGCACCCACTGTTGCTCAGGTTTGAAACTTTCCCAGGTAAAAAGCAACACATTTTGACAGATCTTTGCCTGATTGTGTGTTTTTCACGTGGACGTGGCTGTGGACTCATTAGCGCTGGGAGGGGGGTGCTCCCTGCAGAGGTCTTTTCGGAATACGGATGGAAATGTGTGGCCATCTGAACTGCGGACTCTGAGAGAGTCTATACTGAAAGAGTATAGATTGCTGGGCTGTACGTTGACCTTTCTGCCGCCTGTAATTATGAGGCTTCCTTCACATGCTCTTCCAGTCCAAAAGCTCTTTGACGGCAAGGGTAAAACAAATGGCTTTCTTTTAAAGCTGTGTTTGGAAAGTGATGCGCTCAGTAACAGCTTTGCTGGCCAGTGGCTGACCCGCCACACGGAGACACAGGTACAGTGTGTCTCCGTCCCGGCTGGGCCCTACCTGAGGCCAGTCCCTCCCCCGCCCCTGCAGACACGCCCCTGCCGTCTCATCCATGTCGTCTGCAGGGAGAGATGTCCCATGAGCCTTGTCGGGCTGAGCCTAACCTTTCCCACGGGTATTGGTTTTGTGATTGCTATCAGGCCTTGTGAAAGGAAAGCTGTTGTCTTCTCTTATGGAAATGGAGGAGGAGGCGGTAGTTTGGGGCTAGGAGACCTGTCCTTTGCATCAATTTACCTCCTGCCTCGATTCGTGAAAGTGCAGGTCAGGCCAAGTGAGAGGTGAGCCGACTCCAGCACACACCCCTGGCTCCTGGGAAGGCCTCCGCCGGCTGGGGTGGTTGTCTGATTTTTCTCCCTACGGGGAGGGGTCATTCCAGGACACTGTCCTGGATGTTTTGTCCTTGTGCGTGGGCCCCTGAGATGGAAGACCTCCGAGGCTGGTTGTGATTGAAAATAGAACCACTCGTTTACTCTTCAAGCTGGAGAAATGAACTTGGACCTAGGTTTCGGCCTGTGCCGTTCATCTAGTGACCAGGAATAGATAAGGCCTTCAATGTTGTAGGAAACTCTTTTTTTTTTTTTTTTTTTGGTCCTGAAAAACTCAGTTCCTGACGTGGTACAGCCGACCACAGACAGCACTGGGTTTCCAGAGCTGCCTTTGGGCTCTGCCCCCTCACCTGCCGCTTCGCACAAAGTCTGCTGAAGGGTCCTTTCCAGAGCCGGCCCTGCGGCAGGGACAGTGGGGCTGACCCCTGACCCGCAGCATCTGGCTCCAGGCACGCTCACCCCTGCCACCACCAGCTTCTGCTACTCCGCACTCGGTGTGGGCGTGCTCCTTGGAGATGAATCGGTGCAAATCTGTTATACTAATCATCGTGCTTTCTCTCAAGGTTGGGGAACAAATGGAGTACATGGTTTTCCCACCCACAATTCGCAGTAATCATTCTTTTCTGCCTATTTCTATTTTTCAGAGACTTCTAGGAGATTTACAAGGGTGGCTTCTTACACTTGATCTGAACAGCAGCTGGGGAAAAAAGATGAGTTGGCCATGGCTGCGGAGCCCTTTTGCTCCTGCCAGACTGTGTTTCTGCTGTGGTGACAGAGAGGAAAGTGAGCAGACTGCACGTTCCAGGGCCTGCAGAGTGTTGCGTGGGAACTGAGGACAGGTCTTGGAAAAGTTTTCCTTTTCACTGTGGAATATTCTCTTAAGGACCATGGCCAATTGGTGGCCCGATCGTTATGCTACTTAATATAAAAATACACATCAAAGGGAGGAAATTTTGGTGGCTTAGTACACTTTCGCATTTTTTTCCTCAATTTTATTTATTGCCCTTCGAGCGCACACTTGCATCCTTTCCCTGTCCGTGAATGTCATGTTCACATCACGTCATGCACTGGCCCCAGCCTTCGGTGTTTCCCACTCGAAGGAAGTCACTGAACCTCATAGTTGTTACTCATTGGCTTCATTTTGTCCATAGAAGGTAAAGCTCACACTTGAACTTATTTTCTGCACTTCATTTTCTTCCCTGTCAATGGCATGAATGGTCTATGCTCTGGAACGTTGGGACATGGCTACTCAGAAGATGCTGCCGTAGGCTGTTCATCGCCGGTAAGGCAGAGAGTGTGCCTTGTGCTGGGTGTGCTCCCACAGGGGCGGCCCCGGTGAGGGGCCGGGGCAAAGTATCTGATCGTCACTCGGGTTCTGGGGGAAATGCGTGGGTCTGCTGTGATGTCGGGGCGGGAGCCAAGCATCACGGAGCCAGCGGTCACTGCCCCACCTCTGTTACTCGGTGGGTGACACCCTTGGGCAAGCCGTCTTGCCCCTCTGGGTCTCAGCTTTCTCATCAGTAAAGCGGGGGCTACAGGTTGTTGTCAGCCTATGAGCACCGTCACAATGTTGCTTGAATCAACTAAAATAAAGTTTCAGAAATTAAATGCCTCGTCAACTGTAAACCTTGATTGCTATCTGGTTAAGAAGCAGAGTGCACAGGGGAAGGAAGAAACTGGGGACAGCGCCATGGGGACCGTGTGGGAGGGCACCGGGCAGGCCCAGTGAGGGGTTTTCCTCGCCGCAGTTCTGTGACCACAGAGCCACGCGTGGGCTTGTTCCCAGGAACACGGCCCGTGTGCTCTCACCAGCAGCAAATGACCAACTGGCTCCTCTGGTGGGGAGGGGGTGCCCGTTCCCGAGGCAGCCCTGGGGCCCACGTTTAAATGGGAATAAGGAGGCGACGATGTCAGACACTCACAAGGGGTTTGACCGGTCACATCTTCATCTTCGGTTCTGCTGACAATGATTAATTCACAATATCAGAATATCGAGTGTGTTTAGATGATAAAACTTTCTAAAAGATTTTGGAGATTGTCAGTATCCACTGATATGTCCATCTGCTTTATCCCTTTATCATCAGTCTGGTTTGCAACTAAGGCACCTGCAAGCATTATGCAATTTAGAAAATATAGAGACTGTGCAATAGGTTTATCAGATTAAAAAATGCCCAGTTAAATTACGATTTTTGATAAACAAAAATAAATTTTTTCATAAGTATGTCCAAATATGGCACAAGACATATAAAATCATTATTGATCTGAAGTTTAAATTTCACCAAGTGCTGTGCATTTTCATTTGCTAATTCTGGCCACTCTAGTTTGCAGAAATCAAGTGGGCCGTACTAGTTATTCAGTCCCTTGGAAAATGCAGTACTTTCTCGGTTTAATTTCCTGTGTTCTCACCTCTTCCATTAGCTCTGTTCGGGGGATTTTTGGGGTTTTATCACTCTGCACCCACTTCTCTCAGCCGCCTGCCATTCTTGCCTGGGCGGCACACCTGTTTGTAGCAGCTGCTCAGCCTTTCATGTGCCTGCCGGCCACTCAAGCATCTTGTTAAAATCCACATTCTGATCCAGCAGGTCTGGGGTGGGGCCCGGGGTTCTGCATTTGAATAAGTCCCAGGCAGCACTGATGCCGCTGGTCTTTGGAGCCCAGGTTGGGTAAAGCAAATGGACTCGGGTTCTCACTTTCAACTACACATAAATAAGGCTACCGTGGGAGTATTTTCTTTACACTCCCCCCCCCCACCATTTTTAATGGATTCTTTATTTGTTTTAAGCCAGGAAAGGCTACATGTTATGCCTTCTTGTTAATGGAAGAAAACTGTGTCAGACTGTGAGAAAGTTCTGGAAAAGCACAAGTTCCAGGAACTGGCTGTTCGGTTGTTCATCTGCTCATATTTCTGGAAGGACCCTAGGAGTCATTAGAAAAATCACATGGCTGTACTCGGTTCACAGCCCGTCCCAGGAGCCAAGTTCTGAAATGTGCCGGTTACCACGCATGAAAACCCTGCTCGGAGCCTTGCTTTTTCTGACACTGAGTCTCTCGGAGAAAAGAATGTGGAAATGATTTCAACATCTGTGTGGAAAGGCTCGAAAGTCCTTTTAAAATGAAAGCCCCAGACGAACAGCTGAGGATTTCTGCTGCCAGGCGTTTTGTTTGAGCCCAAGAAAGGCCCATCCGAGTGAAGGAGGCTGCTGCTGGCCCAGCACTGGGCGCTTGCTCTTCCTACCAGGGCCCGACCCTGCCCCCGTGTTCCTCCACCGAGCGCACGGGCGTCGGATTAAATCATCCCCCTGCCGGAAGCTTCCTGTCTGCCCCTGACCCCCCACAACCAACTCACTGAGTCAGGAGGCAAAAGACATGTTGACAGGCTGTGTGTCTGCTTTCTCCCCGTGTCTGATGTGGCTTCTGTGTCAGACATGGGGCAGACGGCGGGGTGGGGTGGGGGCAGGGAGCTGGCTGCCAGGGCTTGGGGGGCGGGGGATGGGAGAAACTTCTAGACAAGTTTTGTGTCAGAAGCTTAACTGTTTAAACTTGCTGTCAGAGGGAATTTGGAGAAAAGGAGTTGGCTAAGGGTGCATTGAAAATGTGTTTGGGAGAGTTGAATGCTGTCTCATACAGACTTTAGACTGGAGATATGGAGGGTTGGAGGATTACTCCTCTCTCTCCTGTGATCCCCCAAGACTTGACTAAGAATGAGGGTCTTGTAGCTTGTATTCTTCTGAATGCACAAACCCACGGAATAGGCAAAAAAAAAAAAGGGCAAAAGGGGGCCCTTCAACAAATCATCTCCAAAGTTAAGAGAGAGCATTGCAAGTGGTGATCATTTCCTGACTTTGGTCATTGTACTGAGGTTACGCCAGAGCGTACTCTTCTTAGAAGAAACACACAGAAGCATTTAGCGATGAGGCCTCTTGTCTGCAGGGGACACCCAGAGGATTCGTGAGATAAAGACCTAGCAAAAATGATAAAATGAGGATAATTGAGAAGTCTTGCAAAGAAGGAAGGACTCTGTGCCACTTCTGTAACTTTTCTGTAAGTTTGAAACACGTCAAAACGGGGCATTTCGCTGAGTCAGGGTCTCCCTGGAATGGGGTTTGCGGCCGACCTCGGCCCCGCGCACTCTTTTCTCTCTCGGATTCCTACAAGGATTTCCAGGAGCGCCTGCTTCTGCTCTTCACAGTTGACGCTGAGCGTGGCCGTCCATGAGGGACATCCCTACGGCTTTGTGTCCTTTTCCCCTGCTGATCGGCACAAGCTGTCTCTTAGAGACTCAGACTGAACCTGAACTGACTTAATCAATACACATTCCTTTTTGGGGTGACTCGCCACCAACCTTTCTTTTAGTTGTGATCTGCTAAGGAAATCTCTAGGCAGCCTGTGGCTGGTAGAATCCTGTAAGTGCCCACGTGGGTGCCTTGCTGCCAGCCGGCACCCTGTGCTTCAGAGTGGGGCCAACGCACATGTCTCTGGGCGACTCCCTGCTGGAACGCAGGCCATCTTTCTGCGGGAGAACACAGCGCCTTGAAAGCAGTTGATCCCGCAGCGCAGAACTCTGAACCACAGAAAGGCTAGGTCACTTGCTGATCTGTCACCCGAGGAAGCAGAGGTGACACTGACACTGATCTGTTTAGGGGTTGTTGTTGCCAGTTGGATGCCTTTTCATGATCCCAGGCAAACGACCGTGAATCTCCAGCTCTCTCAGTACAAGAAAATTGTTGAAAACTCCTGGCTTCAGTTTACCACCCAGCTTATTAACTTTTTTCCTTTAAATGCAGAGAAGAAGCTTGGAATTGTTAAAGCCTGCAATAGCAACTGCTTCAGAAGCCTTTGCAGGGATTTTCACGAGGGAGAGTATGTGGCGTACAGTAAAGGAAGTCTGTCTGTCTTTCTCATGGAAGTTGCAGCGGTCAAAATCCGCCCTCTCCGGTACTTGTCCATGTTCAAGGTCTCTCAGGGCAGAGAAAGTCCCCAGTAGGCATAGAGGTTCTTTCGAGTTGGCTTTTTTTTTTCATTGCTAGAGAGCGAGTCTGTTCAGAGAATTCAGTTTTCTTTTTAGAATTTTTTTCTTTATTTAAGGATAGTGCTTCACAATTCTGCTCTGGAGCTTGACGGCTGGTTCCCAGGCCCGTCTGTTTTGAATCATCACTGCTCACACTGGTTCCCAGTGCCCTGCCTACCCTTCCAGAGGCTTCCCACCAGTCACAGTGCTCGTGTCTCTCACTAGGAAGAGCCTAGCTGACCCATGAGGGAGGGTGTGGGGGCAGGGGCGCCTCTTGTCTGCCTCGAAGCCTTCTCATTAGGAGGGGAGTTGGACACTGGGAGGTGAGGGAGGAGGGGGAAGAGGGGTGGAGGACCTGGGCTCTAAATGGCTCTCTGAGTGAGAACAATTAGTGATGTGAGTGTGTCCTTGACAACGCACTGCTCTGCGGCCAGATCACTCACAAGCACCATCACCCCGGCTAGAATCCCCGTCCAGAGTTCCGCAGTTCTGAGAAGTCATCTTCAGAGATGGTGCTTATTGGAATTCATGGCTAGTGTTTCCCTTCGTACTCTCCGAAATTAGCGGATGTTCTGGTCGCTCCAGAGCCTTGGAAAATGGCCCCCGTCCCCAGGGCTTTCGGAGGGAAAGTGCGTCTGTGCCAGAGCTGCAGCCCCATGGCTGCTTGTGGCGAGTCTTCATTCCAAGTCCGCTGCACATTGGCGTCTTCCCTTTCCTAGGGCGGAGGGGCTGCTCGCCTTCCCTTCATTACGGTCCTGCCGCTTGCCGCGTAACAGAAGTACATTATGCGGTGTGAGTTTTTGGCCCTGATTTTAAAAGATGTAATTTCGCTTTTTCCGAAGAGCAGCTTTTCATTTCTGTATCAGATGCTACTGGGGTAAACCCGAGAGCGCGGGGAGATGGCCACGTGCTCTCGCAGCGTGCCGACGGAGGGGCCCTCGCAGCGCCGTGGACGCCGCTCCTGTGTGTTTGTGTGCACGGACGACGCTCCCCAGAGCTCGAGGAAAACACGTTGGGATCACACGGGTTCCTGGGCTTTTGGAAAAAGTAATATATAATATTTTGCTGAAATTTGCTGTTTTAATAAGGGTTTGAACTTTTGTTTTAATCATGTATTTTAATAAAGTACTTCATAAAATGAAAGGAAACTTGACATGTCATTCAAAAATATTTTACTGATTCTCCACTGGACAGAGAGTTTTCAGTGCTTTCCATGCACAGACGCCGCACAGACGCTGACGCTGGCAGCCATCACATTCATTCAGTTTTTGGTGACGCCCCCCTGAAGGGCAGGAGTACCTGAACGATTGACAAGGTGCATCTGATAACGTGCTGAATCTTAAGATCTCTACAAATCAGCCTACACAGTGCTGCGTCCTGGGCCTCCCTAAGTACTTCTTTAAATCCTTCCTCATCATTGGTATATTATTGATTATCACTATTGACTATTATTGACTAGGAATGACACTTTCAATATCATCACACGAATTCTACCTCACCACTCAGTCGAAGCCTCCTTAGGCACGACTGGCAAACGCAAGGGCGTGTGTATACCTGCCGAGCACCATGGCATCTCCCATGGAAGGGCTTGGCCCCAGAGAGACGCCCGCTCTCCATCCCATCGCTGTGGCCTAAGGCCCAGGGTCCCAGGCCAGACACGGGAGCCAGGATGCATGGGGACAGCCTCAGCCTCGGCGGGAGGGTGGCTTCCTAACGAAGGTGTGCGCATCGTGACAACAACAGAGAAACGAAACTTCTGTGGCCTGAAAACTCGTGTCCCTCTGGAAGTCCCGTGCTGAGTCCCTACTGTGGTGGGACCTGGGGGAGCTCATTAGGCTGGAGAAGGGGGCCCTTGGGACTGGGAAGGGTGCCCAGACACAGAAGAAGTGAGCAGGGGTCTCTGTCCACTGTGGGAGGAGACAGCAAGGAGGTGGCTGTCTGCAAAGCAGGAGGAGGGCCCTCCCGGGACACTACCCCTTGAACTTGGGCCTCTCGGCCCCCAGAGCCGTGCGAAGCGGTGGTTGTGAAGTCCCCGGGTCTGTGGTACTTGTTGGGGACACCTGAGCTGCAGGAGACAGGTGCCAAGCAGGCACGGCCAGCCAACATCCACCTGGTCAGGAAAAGCGTCGTCACCCTTTGCCCAGCATCTGCTGACCACCTGGCGCATGCACACGTTTGAAAGATACTTCTGAGCGTTCCTCCCGAGTGCACTTGCAGTGTCAGCGACACCTCCCCTTTGCCAAAGACGGAAGGGGTCCCCTGAGCCAACCTGAATCTGCAGCCAAGGCAGCGCTGGTTTTGTGAGGTCGTTCGGGGCTCTGTCTCCCAGGACTGCATGCTTCCTGTGAGCTCTGAGTCTCAGAAATTCAGCGCCTCGCCTTACTCCGCCGTTGTTGCTTCTTGATCTTGCCCTGGGAGGTACTTCAGAGCGGAAACCGTGTACTGAGTTTCTTCGTTCTCCATTACACACTGCTTGGCATCTAAAGATGCCAAATAAACTCTTGGTTACATAAGCTCTGAAAATTGAAATAACATTCTCTAATAGTCTAGTGGAAGTTAAATTGCAAGAAAACAAGACTGCACTATTTTTCTTACGTATCAAAGCCATGTTCTGAGGCCGATAGTTCTTCCATTCATTTAAAGATATTCTTATTTTTATTCGAGCCAAGATATTTTAAATGTCTCATTTCAAAACACACTATGCTTGTCTCCGAGTATACATCTTACGAATGACTTCAGAGCTTGGAATAGGAGCAGCTTCCCATGGAGGGCGACCGCTCCACCCCACTGTCTCAGGGAGGTGTCCGTACCACGGCCAGTTCCCAGCACCGCGGCAACCGCCCCCATCGCCTCGGTCATCAGCACCCTCAACAGTGCCCAATTCTCCCGTGCCTCCCATGTACCGCACTTGTGAGGGGGAATCAATCTGTGACTGAGGAGCTTCCAATTGAAGCGGGGACAGGGACGAGCACAGGGACACTGGCCCTGCCCACTGGAGTGAAGGATGGAACTTTCTGCTTTGGTGGTGGGACACTAGTTTGTCCCCAGAGGAAAGACCCAGTCTGGCTCCTGAAGGCGCCCCGGTCCCCCCTGCTTCAGCGAAAACAGAAAACCTCTCCTTCCTGTTTCTGGCGGGAATGACGTGGCTGACCCCTCACTACTGGTGAGGACCAGGCCTCGGTGGGGAGGTGTGGGAGCCCCGGTTTGCAAGGTGGACTCGTGACTGCCCACGTTGGCTGGCCGAGGTCACGTCACCCTGGGGGTACACGCAACACTACCTCCAAGCTCTGCTGTAACCCCGCACCCTGGGGGGCTCGAATGATGGAAATGTGTTCTCTCGAAGTTCTGGAGGCTGGAAGTCCGAGACCCAGGTGTGGGCAGGGTTGGCTCCATTTGAGGCTGCGAGGGAGAATCTGTTCCATCCTCTCCTCAGGCTTCTGGTGGTTTGTGCGCCGTCTTTGAACTTGTCAATCACAGTGGCCGTAATGCCTTTTATCACCAGGGAGATTTGCTAGTGCCCCTGACCCCGACCCCAGACACTTGCGGGTGGATCTGACTGAGCAGGGGTGTCCTCTGACCCACCTGTCAAGTGCTGCTTGCTGTCTGCTGTCACTGACATGGCTGTCACTTCCCCTAGGTGCGGCCGACCCCTCTGGGCACCAGCACCTGGGCCATGGGGCTCTCAGTCCATGGCCACTTGGCACCCTGGCACTGGCTCTGAACAAAGACAAGGCAGTAGCGAGCAGACACGATGAACCCTAATGTGGCTGTGGAGTCTCCGGCGGTCTGCACGGGGGAGTGTGTGCTCATGTGCACGTGTGTGTATGTGTGCAGGTCTGTGTGTGGCACGCACGTGGCATGTTACCTTAGGGCTTTTCTCAAATTCCCGGTGTCGCTTCTGGCCTCAATCAGCACAGTTGATTGCCTGTAGTTTTGGCCACGGGACCCTTTCTGGAGATGACGTCTTCGTCAGATGTGCGTGAGCCGCCGAACATGGGTCGTACCCGCTGGGTTTCAGTTCTGGCTTCTCCACCTGTCAGCTGTGTGAGCCGTCCCTGGGCCTGCACCTCAGTGTCTTCATCCCTAAATCAGGGCAACGTTGTACGTGATGATGGTACTTTGGTAAAAGCAGCTGGGTTAATGCCTGTGGAGTGTTGGGGGCGCCGAGGGTCACCTATGCCTTCTGGCTAGAGCGTGGGGGAGGCATGAGCTCCCAGGCCTTCCTGTCCCTTCCTTCCTCTTTCAGAGATGCCCCCGAGTCTCCTTCAGAAACCCGGGACTCAACATCCCAGACTGGTCTCCCTAGGACCCGTCTAGAAGCCGATGAGAGACCGGTAGTTCCAGAGCAACCTGCGCTGAGTCGAGAATGTACCAAATATTCTCCCTAATGACCCATCTCAAAAACAGGAATGATAATGGGATGTTTGACTTTAGTTGGAAATTTAAATGCACTGCTTCAACTTAAGCAAGCTTCAGACAATTAATGTGACCTTTCTTTTCTTGCTTGACTTCGGTCGAAGGATTCCTGAAACAAACATCCACCTTCCATCCCTAGCAGGTGCCATACACTGCGGCAACCACACTTTGGGGGCATCTGAGTTCCCTGGCAGGCTTGTCAAAGTCCAGTTGTGGGGCCTACCCTCGAATTCCCCTTTCTGCAGGTCTGGGACGGGGCCTGAGAACTTGCATTTCGAACATGTAGCTGGGGAATACAGATGGTGTTGATCCAGGCCTCCCTTGGAGAAGGGAGGCTGTAGGCAGGCTGCCGTTGGCAGAGGGTTTTGTCCTTCACGACTCGCTGTTGGAGCTGGGGGCAGAGGAGGGTTTGTCTGTTCATCCACTAATTTGTGTAGATTCTGAGGGACTTTGAGATCACAGGTGAGAGGTGATCTTTCATTGTTTAAGCCAGGGTTTGGGCAACAACTGTGTGCATGAATCAGAACATCTCCTTTAGCTCACATCCTTCTGGGCCAGCCCAGCTCACAGTCCTTTGGTTAATCTTAGCTGAAAACTTCCATGCAAGACAGAAAACTCAGTACTGGTGAGGCCTAAGGAGCTTGACCCACCTGTGAGGGTGTGCTCCCGACTCGGGGCAACATCATTTGTCCCTTTGCCCCTCCAAGGGTTAAATCTAAAGGTACCAGCATTGGAACACGTGAGTCTGGGATTGAACCAGTTAATGGACACTTCAAATAAGCACCAGAAAGTTATTTTGAAGAAGGGCTGCGAGCTATCTGGCAGGGAGGAAGAGACTTGCCAGCATGATTTTGCGTTGCGGACCAGCAGCGTGTACCAAGCAAGCCCGCAGGCCGGTAGAGGGAGATTTCATGCTTAGGTGCCATTTCTCCTTGCGAAACCTCTTTACCTCATCCTTGGCAGATGTCTCAGATAGACGCCGGGAGATGAACAAGTCGCTAAGATGAAACCGAGGTAACATCTCTCTTCCACACGTAAAGATGGTTTGATAAGAAGGAAAGAACAAACAGGAAAGACGAGTGGGCTGCTCAGAGTCTGGGAGGTGTCTAGGAGGGGAGTGGAGGCCTCGGGTGGGGCCCGCCTGTGCACCCGGCGGAGTTGGGGCGCTGTGAGCGTAGCTCAGATCTGACTCCCAGGGTGGTGAGGGGCCCAGGCAGAGGGGAAGTGAAGGACGTGGCAGCCTGGGGGCAGTTCGGGCAGGACGGCCAGCGTGAGGGACGCTGGTACTAAGGCATCTGGGACTGGGTGTCACAGGGCCACGGTGACCATGCCATGGATGAGGTGTGGGCAGCTCACAGGGAAGGGACGGTCTGGGTGATGCAAGAAGCTTAGCACATGAGCGTGAGATGCCAGTGCACAGCGCAAAGCCATGGTCCCAGCTGAAAGGATTTGCTGCTCACCAATGCAGGTGTGCATGGAAGTGTCTCTTTTCAGTGTTGGTTGGAGAACTAGAAATGCCCAGGTCATCTCAGACCTTCCAGGCCAGACTTCTGGGGGATTCGCATCCTTTACAAGCGGGCCAAGGCATTCTGAGGCAGCCCTGGATGGCAAGCTTTGGGAATCGATGTTCCCATGGAGAACCGAAGGTGCCCGGAACAGCGGAAATGATGCATCGATACACAGCGTTTACTAGTCAGGGGCCTTGGCAATGCTGGCTGCACCTCTCCACAAGAGCATCCCGGGCACCTTCAGTTGGCCCAAGGATTATGGTCAGACTTCATTTCAAAATCATTCCAACCTCAAAGATAAGTTGCAAACATGAAACTAATATCGGGCGCACATGTAATGCTCTTTCCCGCATGCATTTTACCGCACTTGCTTTACTAGTCAGGCATTCTCTGCTTCTCCCCACACACACACCACACACGCGCGTGCAGACACACAGCACCCCCCGCCCCTCTCTGAACTGTCTGAGTGTGAGGAACAAGCGTCTGGCCCTTTACTCCTGAGTCCTCACTGCATTGCCTAATAAGAACCTGGACGTTCTCTTGCGTAACCACCCAGCTGTTACCAAGTTCAGTAAAGCTGACCTTGATAAGATGTTCTGCCTAATCTACTGTTTGTGTCCCAGCTTTGTCGGTTGACCCGAAGATGCCCTCCGAGCTTCTCCTTCCTTCCCCGGGAGCCCTCCATCCTCCGAAGCCAGGTGTGGTGTTTAACTGTCCTGGCTCTTCGGCCGGCCAGTCTCATCGGGAAGGTTGCTGTGGGCTTTCCTTGTGTTCTTGGGACACTGGCATTTTGAAGAAACGGTTGCTCCGCGCCCCCACTTTTTGTCTCAGTAGAACGTGTTTCATCTGGAGCTTTTCCTGTGTTCCCTTGTGATGAGATCAAGTCACTCATTCCAGGCAGATATGCTCTGTGGGGGTGTCGTGTCCCCAGGGGACCATATCTGGGGACACTCAGCGGCTGCCTAGCCCCTTTGGTGCTGTTTATATTATCTCCTGGTGAAAGTCACGTTTGATAGCTCCACTATTTATGCACTATTTTCTCCCCCTTGCAACTAATAAGCGGCCGGTGGGATGACCTGTCAAGGCCACACACATGCGCTGCTCTCTGTCAGAAACGGTCCCTCGACGTGGCGCCCACGGAAGCTTTTGCACGATCCAGTCTTTAGTGTGAGGGCTGCGGCTGCTGGCTCTCCGGGGCCTGGCCGCCGGTCGTTCTGCTCTGAGACCCGTCTCTCCTCCCCCACTTACTTACCTGTCCAACACCAGCATGGGCCTCGAATCCTTATTTGTCAGTAGTGTTTGACTCTGCCTCGTCACCTTGGCATTTGCTCTGTCCCAGGTTTGGCCCGTGAGCTCCTTTACGGAGCTCCTTTACGCCCTGTGACGTGGCCCCCTTACCTTTTTCTAGCATTTTCTTTCTAGCTCGTGTGTCCCTCTGCTGCCCCAGCTGTGGGATGAGCTGTTCCTCTGAAGACCCGCAGTGCACCTCCGGGCAGGACTCTCGGGATGGGTCACGGAGAGCCGGGCCTGGGCGCTCGGTGTGCTCACAAGACAGGGAACATGTGTGTGTGCACACGCTCACCTTCACGTCCACATGCAGGGCCATGTGCGGACAAACGCACCTGCACTTGCCACATATTGTACAAAGCGTGAGTTCACGCCAACACCTCTAATTCTAACCTGTCCCCACTGAGCTCTTTCCTGACGTTGGTGCGCCCTATCCACAGCGAGGACCCTGCCTCCCGGTGGCATCAGTGCATTCGCTCCGTCCTTTGATGCATTTAAAATGGTCACAGAATCACACTACAGAACAGTAGCCTGGTTAACCCCCGTGCTGGTCAGTGCCTTTGGCCCTCCCCCTCCCCCCTCCCTCCCTCCCTCCTTCCCTCCTTCTCTGCTCAGTGCCTTCTCCCAGTGAGTTGGAGAGTGTGCTTGACACCCGCAGTCAGGGAGAGACCGGCTGCTGCAAACCCTCGTGGGCTGCGCTTATGAAACCACAAAGTCAAGTTCCTCGAGGGAACAAAGAGCCTTCAGTGCTGGGCGCTGCACGGCGTGTGCGAGGTTGGGTCCTAGCCACGGAGGGTCCCTTCGGAGCCACCTGGGTCAGGTGTCAGGTTCTGATGGAGTGTCCAGAAAGTGAAGGACTGACTAGACCCTCTTTGACAAAACACGATGAGGCCTTGGTTGTGTGCTTCTGTCGGGAAGTGTCTGACCTGTGGGCGTGTGGCGCCTTCGGTCTAGTGGTTCTCAGTGGGCGTGGCTCCCCCCTCAGAGGGCGCTCAGCAGCGTCTGAAGACATTTTCTGATGGAAAGGGGCCGCCACCAGGCGGCTGGCGTCCAGGGGTGGGGGCGGTGTGCTGCAAACAGCCCACCCCTGCTGCCCAGGACAGCCCCACCGCAAAGGGGCATCTGGTCAAACAGTCGGCAGTGCCAGTGTCCAGAGACCCTGCTGTACTCCAGCCTTTCCCCGATGGCTCCCTGTTGTCCAGTTACAACCGCCGTTCACCAGGTAGGACTAACCCCCCACAGTCTAGAGGGGGCCGGGGCCCCAGCCCTGGTCATAGCAGGGCAGAGAGGAGAATCCAGCCACCAAGCACTTGTAGGCTGTCAATGAGTACGCAGGCTAGAGTTGGACGGGCACGGGAGACAGAGCGAGACAGAGGGAGATAGAGAAAGCTAATCTCTAATTCCGAAACAGTAGATGTGAATTAGGAAACCCGTGGGGACAATGCACGTCACCGCGTATCATTGCCCACCCTTCCTCCTGCCAGTTCGAGGTTTCATGTGTGTGCGTGTGTATCTATACAAACAGTCCACATTTCAGGGGCACAACACGAAGATTTGCCAGGCATTGTGGGATGCTCGCTGCCACGCATTTCTGCCGCAGTCCTCGCTGAGAGGGGGACCAGAGGGGCCCCCTCCCTTGTGCCAGCTCTGCAACATGCTGCAGTGGCCGCCCGCCCCTCACCCGTGCCCGGGCGAGCAGGGGCTGACGGGTCCTGTCTCCTCCCCAGCGGCCTGTGTGAGCCGAGCTGCAGCTGCTTGTAGCAATTAGAACGCACCGTGTGCAGAGCCTTGGCTGTTGACGGAACCAATTAAAAGATCAATTAGTGTGGAGCAAGTGCCTCCAGAGGTGGCGTTCTGTGACACAGAGCAGACACTCCATCCACACGTACAGTCAACGACACGGAGGAGTGCGCGCTCTTGTTCTGAACTCTTTTCCTCTTAAAACGTTCTGCAGATTGTTCGGCTCCCGACAGGGGGCGGGGCGCTGAGGCCATGGGCAAACAGGGCGAAATGGCTTTTTTGGCAATAGTGCTTTTACTTAGACCAGCGGAATGGGTTACTAGCAATTCATGGGACTTGTAGTAATTAAGTCATTGTAATTAAGTAAAAATAGTAAAGCAGAGCTGAGCTTATACGGATATTTTGTTTTATTTTTAGCTTTGGTGTAGTTCATTCAAAAAGGTGGTTTTCCTACTAGTTATTTATATATAGTTTGGATTTCTTATTATTGTTTTTATAACAAAAGAAATCCCAGTTTGTTTTCAGTTTTTCTCGCTGTGCTGGCATTTGGGCCTGTGTGCACCACAGACTGTGTGGAAAGCCTTGAGTGTCATGGGCCTTGTGACACAGTTGTTACAGGCCGTGGGGTGGCATGACAATGGACTACCCTGCCTGCTCAGATTTCTGAGGTGCAGAACTCCAGGACAGGTCTTCTCGGTGGGCGAAGAACTTGGACTTCAGGAGAAGTGTTCAGGGTGCAAAGCAAGTGTTTGCACTCAGCAAATCTCCACACCATCAGTGGGTGGTGGAGGGTGCTCTGGCCGAGGCCCAGCCCTGTGGTGGTTGGCACTTCAGCTGAAGAAATGGGGACCAGGCGTTGTTATAGTTATGACGGTGGGTGACCAGGAAGGGCGCCTTCCCACCGCGACCCCCTCTCTGCCTCCCGCAACCCTGCCAGGCCCCTGGAGGACAGAGGCAGGGGCAGCTTAGGGCCTGTTATGTCCAGGGCTTTGGGGACTTTGGGGGGTGAATCTCTCTAAGGAAAATCTACCCTTGTAAATCAAGCTGGAATAGAGGGGACCCAGGAGAACTTTTTAATTTTCACCCAAAGATATGTTTATTGATGAGAGAGAGGGAGGGAGATGGGCATCGGGTGGGGGGGGGAAGAAACGTCAATCGGTTGCTTTCCATACATGCCCCAGCTGGGGACTGAACCCACAACCTAGGCATGTGCCCGACTGGGGACTGAATCTGCAAACTGTTGGCGCACAGGGTGATGCTCCAACCAACAGAGCCACCTGGCCAGGGTGAGAACTTCCTTTGTCTGGGCAGAGGCAGGCCACATGACCTCCCTTAGGTAGCCTGTCACCTGGGCCCTGCCCTATTTCTTGCTAGGCTCTTTCTTATCCTGGAGAGTCCCGCAAGGTGGAAGGCACCTGCAGCCCCTTCTTACTCCCAGACAGGTGGCTTCCTGAGGGAGGCGATTCAGAAGGGAGCCCAAGAGGGGGACATCTCAGGGAGCACCAGGTTGACGTCCTGCTGTTTACTCTTCTCTCCCCCCCCCGCTCAGATGTCCACCGCAGCCATCGCGGCTCAACAGCGTCCTTGGCCGGGGTGATCCCCGTGGCCCTCCCTGGGGCGGCGATGGCAGAAGGAGGTGCAGGCATGTCCTGGGGGCTGGGGTGTCTGGAGAACAGACTTACTCACAAGGGTCAGGATACAAGGTGAGCGTCTGGTGGAGCACCGGGCATATTCCCCACGGTTCTTCATTATGAACAGCAGAATTCAGCCTGGCGCGTGTCTGCTGCATGAGCTGCCTGGACCTGGGCAGTTTGTGGACATTCTCAAGGTTCACAAAACCGTGCTGGCATGCAGAACAGCCCAGAGAGACCCACCCACACCCTGGAACTGTCCCAGCGGAAACCTCATTACTCCTACGGCTTTCACCACAGCTGACCCAGAGGGTCACTCTGCCCACCTATGGGTGCTCCCAGGCGCTCCCTTCCAAGTCTCCCCTGGGCGTGTCTGCCTAGAAGTATGTATCTGAGAAACAGACAGAACCCAAGTGGCTGGAAGTCTGGGGAATGCAGCTTTTGGTTTTGCAGGTGGGAGCACCCTGCCAGAGACGGGAGTGGGTGCTGAGTGAGCCCCTCTGTACCTGCAGAAATGGTCCAGGGCTGCCTTGAAGGTGGGGAGAGCTGAACACTGAAGTAATTGGTGAGACCATTGTGAGGAAGTAGATGCTGAGTTGAACCGAAAGGGTTCTGAAGAGGCTTCCGGAGAGGCAAGGAGGCAGAGGCTCGACACTGAGAGTGGATGTGACGTTGCCTGTAGGGGGCGCTCTGCAGACTGCAGCTGATTTGTCTGCCACAAATGTGGGGAGTTCATGTTTGAGAGTCAGGTGAGGCTGAGCAGAGGAGATGAGGCAAGATGATGAACAAATTTGAATACGGGAAGGGGAAGGAGATTCGGGACTTCGTCCTGGGTGAGAGGAGGGGTGACGGGAGGTTCACGAGGGCAGGGACGCGATGAGAGAGGAGGCTCGCGTCTCGGGTGCATCAAACTGCTGGGGTGGAGACGGCCTGGAGGCAGGGGAGCCAGCTAGGAGACAAATACTCAGGGTGGCAGGTGGTGACAGCCTCTCGTGGGGTGACAGAGGTGAGAACACACTGAGCGCAGAGTGGGTGTCAGAGGGTTTTCAAAGGAAGCAGAGCGGTGGGGAGGGTGGCGCAAGCCTGGTGCTAGAATCCGCCTCATAGTGACGGTGCCTGACAGGTCTCCCGGGTCTCTGCGTGGGCGGTCGAGTCTGAGAAATAGAGACATCACTCCTCCACCACCCAGCCCCGGGGGCCAGGGGCTCTGGCAGTGAGGGTTCCAGGGGAGCTTCCTCTCCCCGGAGGCTCCCTCACATGGGTCATCGTGATTCTGAAAGGAAGAAGCGGTGGGATTTGGGGGCCGATAGGAGGGAGGAGGGGGAAGTGGGGAAATGACCCTTGGCTTTGCCCCGAGAGCTGCGGGAGAACAGCTCAAACCCCAAATCCCGAAAAACAACCACCCCTGGGGAAACGTTATTTCCCTCTGTGTTCGGTGAGCCTTCCTGTCACCTGGTTCAAGACAGAACCTTCTTTCTGATTTGTCACAAAGATCCGGAGCTGAAAACATAGGCCAGAGTACTCCCACCTGCGTCTCTGGAGGGAGCAGATGGTGGCCTCACCAGGTGACGTGACAGCTTCATCACGGGGGCAGGTCCAGGGAGCCCAGTGACCCTCCTGTCGTGCGGCTCTGACAGCTCCCGCCTCCTGCCCTGCCGGCCCTCTTGACCGGCCGTGTGTGTCATAGATGACCTGGACCTAAAGGGCCTCCCGGAGCCCAGGGAGGGAAGAGTCAGAGGGAACCTTCAGTGGCAACTGGTCATTCTCGATTCCTTTAAAAATTCTGCACACCGGTCAAAGTAGTTATCACATGGCTATGGGTTGACTTGTGTCCCTCTAAAATTCTTACATCAAGGTCCTCACTCTCAGGACCTCGGAATGGGCCCTGGCCTGGAAAACAGGGTCTTTGCACATCCTTCGTTCCATGAAGTCATTAGGCTGGGTCCTCAATCTGATAGGACTGGTGTCCTCATAAAATGTGGAAATCTGGACACAGACCTGCAAATAGGGAGGACACCAGGGGGCGTGAAGACAAAGATGAGGGTGATGCTTCTACCAGCCAAGAACCACCAAACACTGTCCGAACCGCCAGGAGGTGGGGGCGGGCACAGACCAGATCCTCCCTGGCAGTTGCGGAAGGAGCTGGCCCGGGCAGGACCTGGGTCTCCAACTTCCGGCCTCTAGGCTGTGAGGCAGTCAGTTTCTTTCACTGAAGCCCTTGTTGGTGGTACTTGCTTAGGGTGGCCCCAGGGATCTAACATACCGATCGGCTGTTAATTGCACATTTTCTCATCTGAAACAAATAGAATGCCGCTTCACCACGGTGTACACGCTTACCTTTCGGTAGAGTAAGACCGGCCTTGGCTTGAGAGATCACTTCCAAACAGACTGGAAACTGTCGTGCAAACTGGGAGAAACCAGAAATATTCTGATTCATCCGAGTGAAACGATAGTTTTCAGAAACCTGATGGACAAGCCCGCATTTGTTTGCAGTAGGACTTCCACCCTCCAGCGCTCCTCGTTCGTGAACTGAAATGTCGGTGGGAGGCCTCAGAAGACTGCCAGGGAAACTGCTGAAAGGGGTCTTTTGATCTCCTAAGCACCGCTGAGGACAGATACGGCTTCATTCCTTCTGGAAAGCGCTTTGTTCTCTTGACTCCACTTAAGGAGGCAATGGGAAGGCTTGTAACACGCCAGCCCCTCCTCCTGTGCAGAACACAGCTAATCCGGGCCTTATCACGTGCGCGGCTCAGGGGTATCATCTTTTGGAAGACATAAATAATCCTCCCTGATACCTCGGGCAATCCTTTGATCTTTCTGTCCACATCCTGGCAGCCAAATGGACCGGCAGACCCCACGCTGTTGTTTAGAGGTCAGCGAAACGCAGTTGGGGTAGCGATGTTTGCACCTAGGGGTCGAGCTTTAAAATGTAAGATACCAAAAGGATCGTTTTACTGGGACCTGACGAATTCCAAGGCCAACACCATGGATTTCCTCTTCATGTATTTACTTTTCTCCCGTTTTATTAACTCTGTTAATGGACTTTAAAAGGTTCTTTAAAACCCCGTCCGCCTTGATGGTTTTAACTTTCAAGGGGAAGGTTCTGTGAGGGTCCCAGTGATGTGAACCCTTCCCCCACCCCTCCCGCCACGGATTAGGCTGATGAAGGGGTTGGTGGGACAGGACGCTTGAGGAATGCAGAATCTTCAGAGGTCACATATGGTGACATTGGTGACATTCCATGGTGACAATCTGAGGTTGCTTTGATGGGGTGGGGAGCTGCTGAAAACTCTGAATCGAAGGAATGGTGGGATCGGACTTGTATCTTGGTAAGACCACGCTGGAAGCATCTTCGGGGGTGGGTCTCTGGGGATGCGGACGAGACTGGACTCTGAGAGACCTCATCCGGGGGCCCCTGAAGTGGTAAGATGGGGCAGCATTGGGAGTAGGGGGTTGAAGGAGGGAGGTGCGCTCAGTAAGGTTTCGCCAGCTGCTTGGTGCTACTACCTGTTAGTCATGTCACCTCGATAAACACTGGTCACGTTGACTTCCTGACCCATCGTTCTGTGGGAAAATAGAGTTTACTGGTCAGTGCTGCTGGGGAAGCAATGAAAGAAAATCAGGAGTCATCCCGCGGCGCGAGTATTCCTTCCCATCCGTGCTGGTCTCATTCCACAGGACTGAGGAGGTCCCAGGGAGGGGAGGGCACACCTTCTCCAGAACTCCCTGGCCCGTCCAGGTGGTCAGTTATACGGCCACAGTCCCTCGCTGTGTGCGCTTCCTCCCCATGACCAGGGCGACGTCCGTTGCTCATGTGCTCAGGGCCCTCTGCCTGGATCCCGCTGTGTGGAGGGGTGGCCAGCAGGCATTCATTTGGCAGCCCGAGGTCCCCTGTGTGGTGGAGAGCCACCCCTTGAGAGGAGCTGAGGGAGGTGGTCTGGACTTCTCAGGACTGTCCCTCCCGCTGGACCGTTAGGGGAGCCCAGCCACCTCCTGTGGGGATGCCATTTCTTGGCCAGAGGCCTGAGGGAGACCCAGCCAGGATGGCCCAGGAATCAGCACTTTCCCCTTCCCCGAGTCCAGGGACAGGTGAAGCCGAGCCGCCAGGTGCGAGCCCATCTGTTTCACCAGGAAGCCGATAGGTGGCAGGGCACTCTGTCCCACAGGCCCCGGGGACATGCACGGAGACACCTCCGGGCAGAGCTCTGCCCTGGGCGTTCATCTCGGGGCCTCGTATCAGCTGCATGACTGGGCACCTTCGGCATCTTCCCACATTTCCTGTGTTTCTGTGTGTGTTGTGGAAAAGGTTTCTAACTAGTTCGACTTCAGGTCCTAGAACAATTAGCCAAAATATTTATAATGGCGGTTTGTTGTTGCTATTGTCGTTTTTAACTTATATCTTAATCTTCTTGCAGCAAGGAATTTTTCACTCATTTTATGGGAAATTTCCTTGTTGGTATATAGAAACAAAAAAAGGCAAAAAACAGTTCTAATTTGAGGCCACTTAAAATTCTCATTCTTTGTTGACTAGAAAGCAGAATACATAGTGAGCCCTCATCTTTGTGATTTCAGAAAGATGAACTTCTAATAACATGTTCACAGACATACAGGAATCTTGCTATCTGAGGGGTGGAAAGGTGTGCTTTGAAAAACAATTAAAATTTTGCTCTTGAAATGGAAGTTCAGATACTGGCCTAGAACCCTTCCTCCACGTTGTTCTACAATAATTACACGCACCTCACCGTTTTGTGTTGCCGTCCCACACTCACGCACTCAACAAGTTGATCTTTAGAGCCGGTTTGGGGGCATCCAGGTGGGGAGACCGCGGGGGCAGTCGCAGGTGTCTCGGTGGCCATTGCCTTTCAGGAACTGTGGCGACTCTAATGTGAAGTGCTCTCCGGGGTCTCGTCTGGTCGGGCACACACCTGTGTTGGGGGGAGTCTCCTCCAAATCTCGCCTTTGTGTTTTCGCCCTTGCTTTGGGGACAGGTCCCAGACGAGCACGAGGGGACAGAGGCACAGGCCTTGGCCACACCTTCGAAGGGGGCATGAAGGAACTCGATCACTAACATAAATCGTATTTCAATAAAATATTATTAAAAGTAAAAATTAATGCAGAAAAATCCACAATGAACAAGATGTAAAATTTCTACATAACCCCAGGATTTGTGACAAAGCTATGCCGTGCTCTGTGTGAGCCTGTGCTCACGGGAAAATCAGGAGGAATGCAGATCCTGTCTTTATTTAAAAGGTTGGTATTTGGTTCATCATGGTTTCTGATGTTGATTTTGGCTTCTTAAAATATTGCATTAAAAGATGACTTATCACGATTCCTACTTTTTTTGGCCCGGAAACTCCCCGCGCCCATGTGTTGGGTGCCCACCTCCGTTGTAATGATGTGCCCAGGTGTTTCCGGAAGCGTCTCTTTTTCAGAGGTCTGCGAGCCAGGACCAGGTCGTCGCTTGCTTCGCCGGGCCTCGAGCTGAAGACAGGGCTCTGAACTGGGCCGTTTGGCTTTAACCCCAGTGGGTGTGTCGTGCACAGTCAGACTGAACCCACACCCCCCCCACAGCACCGCCCGGCTGCAGCACCCCCTCAGCACCGCCCGGTGGCGCCCAGCAGCACAGGGAGGCATGCTGATGGCGTCTCTTGCCACGAGGAACGGCCTTTCTTTTAGGAGTTTCATTCGCGCTCTGTTTGCTACTCCTGCTGCCTGCAGAACGGAGCCTTCTCCCTCCTGGCGAAGCCAGCCTCCCGAGCCACTTGTTCTGGTCGCAGGTAGCCGCAGACCGTCTCAGCGCGTGTCTGTGNCCCACACCCCCCCCACAGCACCGCCCGGCTGCAGCACCCCCTCAGCACCGCCCGGAGGCGCCCAGCAGCACAGGGAGGCATGCTGATGGCGTCTTTTGCCACGAGGAACGGCCTTTCTTTTAGGAGTTTCATTCACGCTCTATTTGCTACTCCTGCTGCCTGCAGAACGGAGCCTTCTCCCTCCTGGCGAAGCCAGCCTCCCGAGCCACTTGTTCTGGTCGCAGGTAGCCGCAGACCGTCTCAGCGCGTGTCTGTGGGATCCGCTTGGAAGCCTGGCTCAGGACGCATTTTTCTATGAATGGAGATGAGTCTCTTAAAGAGCAAAGCGAAATGACTCATTCTGTTCCATTCCTTCTTCCTCTCCGTCCTCCCTTCAAAAGTGTGGCCATCTCAGCCTCAGAGGAGCTGAAACTTGGGGCCAGGCCAAACCTCAGTGACGACGCCAGGGGACCTGTCCCAGGTGCTGTCCCAGAGCTCACGAGGGGCAGCAGAAGGGCCGGCCCTGCGGCAGCTGAGCAAATGCTTCGCCGCTTGGCCTTGCTCTAGATTATATACACTGAGTGAGGAAGGACAAGGCAAAGGACAAGTTCGAGGGCCAGCATCTTAGGAAGACGTGACGGAGTAAGGGGACATATAAACGTCAGCTGGGAAGAGCACAACCCTGGGGGACATTCTGTGAGCGGGTGATTTCTGTCCCGCTTGCGCCAGCCACAGCTTCCTGCATTTGTTTGCTGGACCACGGAACAAGCCGTCCTAGTTAGGATGTGTATTTAAGAAAAACAATGTTAGAAACATTTAAATTAAAGCACTTCAAGGGAAAAAAGAGATCAGAATCAGACTGTTCTTATAATCTTAAATTTCACATTAAAACACTCTAAAAAAAGAGTTTCTGCTTAGAAAAACAGGCTTTAGCTGTTCAAATATTATCTTATCTATAATCCTCTTTCTCTGAAAATTCCAGACATAGAAAATGTCATTCTTAATATGTCAGTCCCTTAGTAGTTTGTTATTTTTGAAAGAAATAACAGAATATTTTTACTTCTATGATTGTTTAGTATGAATGTATAGTTAACATTTTTTTTTTTGGTTATAGTTTTCCCATCATTAAACAATTCCAGGCAATTAGGGCAAAGCAAAATTGAATATTTAATAATTTAGTTGATTTTCTTCCACAAACATTTGAAACTCATGTCAAGAAGAGTTGGGCGATTTACTTCTTAAGGATATAAATGTATGTCCTGTCTTTTCTTGAATCCACAAGAAAACTGGGTTAGCCATTTTTTTCCCTTGAAAGTTATTTTTGGCAACTCCTGGGGAAAGTCTGTTAGCTTGTCAAGATAAATTTCCCAAGCAGCACCCCACGTTGTGGTAGCCACCGCGGAACGCCCAAGAGATAAAGGGCCTTCGCAGAACTAGGGTTACAAATGTGTCTATGCATTTCTATACATTCTGGTACTGTGGGTGCTCAGAACATTTGGCTGTTGTGTAAGCTGGAGACAGCTTCCGTGACTCGATTTGATTTTTAGAGTAGGAGGCACTGCGGTGAAAGGGGACTCCGGTTTGGACGGGTGCCTGGCCAGAACCAGTGCTCTCGGGGCTTTGAGAAGCAGGGCGACCCTGCGCCTTCCAGAATGTTCACTGTGGACAGCTGTCTCATGTGTTGGTTTTGTTCCTGAGTGTTACCAGTGAGGCCAAGAGCCGACGCCCACCGATGAGTCCGGCACCACGGTTTTGAATTTGTCAGTCACATTGGCCACAAGGCCCTTCAGCCCTTGCTTTATCTGAACGAGTGCCTGAATGTGTTTGCTGTTTTCCAAGTCCCGGGGGTCGTCGGGCGCAGGCCTGTGGTCACTCCTCCTGACACGCAGACCCTGCTTCCCCACTGCCCGTCCCTGACATCGGTGCAGTTCTCCAGGCTCCTGGACAGAAAGGCCGTGGGAGAGAGTGTGGCCCCCCAACCATGATGTTCGTTTTCATAGGACTGTAACTGTGAGGGAGTTGGCCTGTCCTAAATTGGAGTCAAGTGAGACTGAATTCAAACCCAGTGCTTGCTCACTGGCTGTGTGGCTTCATGCAAGTTATCACCCTCTCTGAGCTCTTTCTTCACCTCGCTCATAAAGCTACTGTGAGAACTGAATGAGGAGGTGTGTGCAAAGTGCAAAGTGCTGTACATGGCGTCGGTGTGCTGGGGACGGCCAGGGGAAGCCATTAGTTCCGTATTGGTGCCATTATCATTGTGATTGTCACTATGATACTATTACTGGGATTGTCATATTGTGACTATCACTATTACTCTGAGTAGCACATTTCAGGGTTCTGGGCAAGTGAAGCGAGGCGTAGGGAAGGAGAGGAAAGCAAGAGGCCGTCGTTCGGGGAAGCAGGTGACAGGAACAGGGTGGTGGGCCTCAGCAAGGCCCGCCAGGGTGGGCTGGTCGGGACCCTGCCTAGAGGAAGTGCGCCCTCCCCGGACCCCTGCAGCTCTGCGCCTTGTCGGCCCGCAGGCAGTGCCCAGTGAGCCCAGTCGGTGAGCAGCGGGAGGCGAAGGAAGGATGTCATGTTGGTCCACGGTCCAGTGCCCTGGCCACCGAGTTGGCACACTGGGCTCTGAAAAAGCCTGTCCCTCTACAGAGGCACACTTTGGGAAGGTCCTGTCCCTCATCCTGAGCATCCCAGCCCTCCCCAGCCCCTCATTAGCTCTCTTCTCTGGGTCTCCTGCTGTGGCTTCCTCGGGGCCTTCTCACTGGGTCAGACCCTAGTCACCAGCTTTGGACGAGAGCTCTCCCACCTCCGCTTGCTCTTCCATGCCCCTGCGCTCCACTGGGCGGGGGTCTCTGCCTCCTGCCTGGGCCCTGCCCCCACCTGCCAGGTCTGCTGACCATCCAGGCCTGCTTGGAGCAGCCACAGGGCCTAGGGAAAACGCCAGGAGGTTCCCTGCCTTGCCTGAGGAGGCCTGCTGTTCTCCCCTGACCCCCTCACTCCCTCAGTGTGATTATCTTCCCTCCCCATCTTTCTTTCTTTCTTTTTTAGAGAGAAGGTGAGGGAGGGAGAAAGAGAGGGAGAGAAACATCGATGTGTGGCTGCCTCTCGCACACCTCCTCCTGGGGACCTGGCCCGCAAGCCAGGCACGTGCCCTGACTGGGAATCGAACTGGCGACCCTTTGGTTTGCAGCCTGTGCTCAATCCCCTGAGCCACCCCAGCCAGGGCCCCTTTCCAGCTTTTGAAGCAGAGGCTGACTCATGGAATTCGGGCTCTTTTTCACCCCGATGGATTTATATTGATTTCTCTAATCCCCACTCCATGAGCCATCAAGGCTCAATATTCAGTTGGTAGAGAATTTATTTTTAAGTATTTTAAAAGATTTTTTAAGTTTTCTCAATAGAAAAAATAGATGTTCAAATTGAAGCGTATCGTGAAGTGTTGTCAATTAATTGGAATTAATTTTCACAAGGGCTGGGGCTGAAGACCTGAAGAGAGCCCCTTGGCTGTAACCAAAGAAACAGAGTGACCCAGTCTTCATTTTACTTTATTTACTCATCTTGTTTTCCCTTTTTAAAAATTGGGGTAAAATGTACATAATATCTATCATTTTAACCCCTTGAGAATATGCAGTTCATGGGCTGAATGCATTCACAATTCTGGGTATGGTGTGGTATGGGTCCAGGGACTGTATTCACAATTCTGCATCCATCACCCCTGTCCACACCCACAACTTTTCATCGCGCCCAGCAAAAGCTCCAGACCCCCGATACAGCGAGTCTTTCTACCCCCAACCCCATCCCCTCGGCCCCCGCAACCCTATTTATGCATCTTTTTGATCGCAAAGAACTGAACCCTGCTAGCTAACCGTGCACACTAGATTTCTGTGGCCACACAACAGATGGAGTGGCCACGCGGACGCATTCTCTCACAGCTGTGGAGGTAGGAAGCCCAGGCGTGGGGTCGTTTACTCCCCGCCTGGACTTTCAGTAGCCGGTGTGAAGAAGCTGGGCATTCTCACCTGCAGCTCAGGGCTCTCTCCCAAGCTGGCTGTGGGTGGAACTCTTTGTTGCGTGGTTGTGTGATTGAGGTCCTAGTTTCTTTACCCCATCATGGCTGAAGGCTGCTCTCGGCTGCTAGGAGCCTCCTGCTCTTCCTCACCAGGTGGCCCCATTGGTGGTGCTTAGTGCGGCAGGACTGCCGGGACCTATGTCTGGCTTCCCTGGGGACCAGCCGGGGAAACGCTCTTCCTTAAAGGCCTCCCAACCCCGGCTAGTTCTCCTAGCCACGTAACAGAACATAGTCCCTGGACCCGCATCACACCATATTCAGAAGTTCTGCCCCCGTCAGAGAAAGGGATAACACGGGGTGTTGTACACCAAGGAGGGACACCTGGGGGCCACCTCAGGACTGTGCCACCATGCTCCAACAGGGCCAAGAGCTTTCAGCCCAGGCGACTTGGAGGGGCTTGTCCTGTGCTTAATTTCTACCCCATTCTTCCTGGTGTTCTGCTTTTTCAGGCTGTGCAGGTCGGACACTGGGGCAGGGAGAGCAGACCTCTGACTTACCTCAGTAAAGGTCCATGAATCTGGGATGTGATGGACAACCGCATATTCACTCAACAAATGTTTCCTAAGCATCTACTCACTAAGCATCAAATGTTTCCTTAAGTAACAGAAATGTGTTGTCAGGAGGCTAGAGATCCACGGTCAAGGCCCTGGGCTGTGTGCAGAAGGGCTACGATGCCTGCCAGTTGTCTCTTCAAGAGAGTCCTTTAGTCACTTATAAACAAATATTTATTGAATGCCTACCATGTGCTAGACAGTGTTTCAGGCACTGAGGGTCAGAGCGGCCCAAAGTCCCACCTCTGCGGAGCTGACATTGTTTTTAAGGGAACCAGAAAGGAAGCATCGTACGCACATAATGTGTGCAGCGCGCCGGAGTGGGGTGGGTAGACTCTGTGGATGGAAGCATCCCGGGTTCAGCCGTGCAGGAATGCTGGGGAGCAAGGGAGACGGAGGCAGGATTTTTCCAGGGCTGTCTTTAGTCACGCAGGAAGTCTCGGGAATACCAGCCAGGAGATTGCCTGGAGTCATCTCTTAAAAATAATCGCTAATGACGAAAGGCTTGGAGAAAACACCTAGCTGCGCGGGGAGATGTGTGGAGGCTGTGGAGAGAGGAACCTCACCTCCAGGGCCCTGCCCAGAGGTATGGACAGCTAGAGTCCCCTGCACAGCGCAGCCACTGCAGACTGGAGGGAAGCCAGTGGAAGGCAACGGTCAGTGTCTTGGACACAGCAGCAGATGGCCCTGCACAAACTCTCAAAAGGCCGTGGAGGGTATTTTGGGACCTTTCCCTTCCACGGGACGTCCTTGGTTTTGGAAATGTCCCTGGGCGAGGTACAGGCAAATAGTAAAGCCCCAGGGACTTGGAGGTGACCGCCTTGAAGCCTTATATGTACGACTTTATATACTAGTTTAGGAAACTGTGGTTCCAGGAAATAGTTGGCCTCACAAGGTTGCCCAGCAAGTGGCAAAGCTGGAACGAAGCCCGGGCCTCCTGGCTGCTGTGCAGACCCCTGTGCAGCTGCAGCGCCATTCCCAACATGGCCCCGGGGCCTCCCCTCAGAGCCCCGTGTGCCCCTACCCCACTGGCACCGTGCCTCTGTCCCGGCTCCCTCTAGCCTATAAATGCCCGAAGAAGCCTGAAGAGAGGGAGGGAGACTGCATCTTGGATGCCAGATTTGTTTGTTAGGCTGCTGTGACCAAACACCACAGATGGAGTGAATGTAAACAGCGAAGTTATATTGTCTGGAGACTAGAAGTCCAAGGCCTTGGTGTTGGCAGGGTTGGTTCCTTCTGAGGCTCCAAGGGAGGACCTGCTCCGTGCCTCTCTCCCAGTCCTGGTGCTTTGCTGGCAATCTCGGATGCGCCTGACCCCAAATCTCTGGCTGCATCTTCACACCATGTTCTTCCTGTCAACCGGTGGACTTTGGTGCCAACTCAGTGCCAACAAGAACCCCCAACAAGGGGTGCTGGGAAGAAGGAAACTTTATTCAGTGCAAAACAGCTCACTTGTGATACAGTGTGGCTGTGAGGTGCCCTGGGGTCCGGTGGCTCTTTCCCTAGCAGCTCTGGGCTGCTCTGCTCTGTGCCAGCAACAGCTTCCGCCCAGAAAGCTGCAGTGGAGAGGGAAAGTGTGCCCCTGGAGCCAGAGGGAAGCCAGCTTACAGAGAGAGAAGTCCCTGCCCCTGCTGCCTAATTAGTCCATCTGCATGCAAATGAGGACTCCAAATCTTCATGGTTTCATTAGTCCAAAAGGGCAGTCCTGATTGAATGGAGCTGCTCCAATTGGTGGGGAAGATGATGCCGGCATCAGAGCTGTGTAGCTTCGCTGAGTCTATTGGTTGAAACAGGATTCCAGGAGCTCCTCTCTGATGGCTGGCTCACGTGGCAGGGGCACCAGCAGTGCAGGGGGGCAGCTCACAGGGGCAGCTCACGCAGGCCACCCCCTGAAGTGCAGCTTGCGTGTAGAAATGGCTGCTAGGTTCTGCTTTTGTTTTTGTTTTTACATTTAAGCCCAGTTAAGCCTCCAGGAGCCCTTCTTAGTGGACATCCTCTTTCTCAGGGTCCACGTTCTTGTGTGTTGGCGTGCGTCCATACTTCCCCTTTTGGTGAGGACGCCAGTCATTTTGGATTAGGGCACATTCAAAGTCCTTGTCCTGACTACGTCTGCAGTGACCCTATTTCTAAATGAGGCCACATTGTGAGGTCCCAGGGATTAGTACGTCAGTATATAAATTTTGGGTGGATATGGTTGAACCCATAGAGACGCCGTCGCCCCCACCCACACCCACCGCAGAAGAGGTGCTTCATAAGGATGCGGTAGATGATAAATGAGGTGCCTTGGGCTCCCTGGTCTTGGGGCTACCACACTCTGACCCCCAAGGAGCTGCCTCGTTGCTGTCTCTTTGCACCTCTCAGGACACTGTCTGTTCATCCGCCAGGTGATTGAGTCTATGTACCTCTGAGAGAGGACTAGATCCCCAGAGGAGTCCCCAGAGAAGATCTGGGGGCACGTTCCAACTTTCAGAGGAAAAGCCTGCAGTCGGGTGGATATTTTAGAGGTGGCTTCTGAGATGACACACACAGAGGAAGGCCAGGACTTGTCTGTGATTCCATCTTCTCCCCAAATTCCAAACTCCAGTGGTCAACCCACAGAGTGGCTTGGCCAGATTCTTCCATGCACGTTGTTCTAAGTTCCACCATGGTGTTTCATAGCCGCAGACCCAGAGGAAGGTCCTAGGATGTGTGTGTCGAGGCTCAATAGTAATCCCACTTCCTGCATGAGGTATTCCTAGATGTTTTCCGCTAGGAGGGACGCCTCTCTTTCATGAATTTCTGTAGCACCTACCGTTTCTATCATGCTTGAGTATCTTGTCCCAGGTTCACTGCATTCCAACCATTGGCCAGGAGGTTGACACAGGTCTGTGTGGGGCGGTCCAGAGATGGTTTTAGGTGTTGAGTGAATTTTTAAATTCAGGATAGATGCTGGAAAATTCCATCTCTATCTCACCTAACTCTTTCTACTCTGATATCAGAAATTCCCTTTACTGGAGGAAGATGATGTACTGCACAATTATCAAGACATGATATGTACTTTGATTTATACTAAGATATGAATGATTGCTGTATCATCCTACCCTACGATTAGATTTTGATAAAAGAAGAGGGAGCATAACCGTCCAGAGGTTCCTTGTCTGGGAGGAAAGGAGGGTTAGCGAGGAGAGGGATGGGAGCCAGTGGAGATTGGTTTTGCTTGCTCTGCAGTCTTGTTTGCAGCTGTATGTGGAGGGAAGGAAGGCATGAAAGCCTGTCGGTCCCTTGGCTCCCGAGAGACTCATTCTGTTCCCCCATCTATCAGGGCTGTGTCTTTCCTTTTCAATAGGAAGATTTTCTGTACAAAGAACTGCAAATCCCTAGACATTTAAGCATATGCTGGAAGCTGATCAACTTTATCCTGGAATTTGATCTTATGCTGCAGCTGAGAGCGTACTTACAGACACCTGCCTGACAAAAGGAAGTCCTAACTGAAACCTTTGTATTTTTGAGAAATAGCCATGAAAAAAGTGAGTTGATCGGAACCTCTCTAGGAGGTGAGCTTTGGAAGTTTTGAGGGACGAGGAAACAGATAAGGACTTTCAGCCCCGGGTTCTGGTAGATGGAGGCCCTTTGTCTCCTGTAATTGGAAACATGCCCCATCAGGCCCGGGAGCGCGCTAGTGGGAGCCGCTGCTCTGTGGAATATCTTGGGGGAGGAGGGGCACGTTACCCGGCCAGCTGATGGGGAGGCCCTGCTGAAAGATGTGTCTCAAATCATGTCTGAGTGTTTGTTCTAAGCATTCCAGAAAGAAGTCTGAAGGGAAGGCTCAGCCATAGACAAGCCAGAGATCTGTCTTGCATTTATAAGGCAGAGCTTAAGCCCAGTGATTAGAACCTGCACACATCCTTAGTATTTAAAAAAAAAAGGTTGGTCATGGCGACCGCCAGGAAGAAATGCCAGACGCGCTGCTGGCTCGGCTGGCCCCTGATGTATGTTCATTCATGGGCAGGGAGCCGAGACGGACTGCGCTCAGCCCAGGCCAGACTTAATGCTTCATTACCTTGCCCACCTCGACACAGGATGCAATGCTGAGCCCTGAGTGGTAATAGCTGGCGATGGAAATCAACATAAATTACTGTGTGTTTAAACACTTGGATGTTTTTGCAACGCGTGTTCACAGTCTGTATTCTGAAAATAATTGGGTAGGTACTTAACAAACCATGGATCTTTGCTTTTAAGTGAATTCCATCTAGTCAATATTTTCTTATTGTGAAGGGCAATTTCCGCAGAGCATGAAAAATACGAGTAAAACAAAGCCAGGGTTTTCCATTTGAGCTGGGTCTCTCCAGCCACTGAGGTTGAAAACTGAAAAGGACCAAGAGGGCGATTTTATGAGCATCAGCAAAGAATTTTTGTCGTGTTTGGTGTTTCCTCTGATAGGCAATGAGTTAGATCATCTGATGAAGACTTTCATACTTTGAATCTTATAATTATTATGAAATCATGCCAATTGAAAAATGCCACTAACAACCTCTATCTTAAAGCTACTTTTCTGAGTTTCAATTAACATAAAGAAAGCTGTATACATATTTAATACGTGCAATTTGATGGGTTTTGTGATAAGCATACACGCCCACGAAACCATCACTACCTTCTATGCCTTGAATATAGCCATTGCTTCCAAAAGTTCCCACCTTCCTCTTTACTTATTATGCTGTTTTCAAAGTGGAACATTTAACATGAGATCTACCCACTTAGAAACATTTTAAGTATCCCCTCTGGTGTTATTAACTGTGGGTTATGTGCTATACAGTAGAACCCAAGGACTTATTAATCTTGCATAGTTGAAACCTTATTCCCTCTGGCTAATACAATTCGGTATTTTCAAATTTTAGGAGTTAATCTGTCTGTAATCCAAGGGCTACACTGGCCAGCGAGGAAAGAACTCTTAATGTGGCGGGGAAGGAACGGGAAGTTTCTTTTCCTGTGACTTTGTAGATGCCTAACCCTTCTTCCTTTTTTAACTAGTTAACTTTATTTTTTTATTGTTATTCAGTTACAGTTGTCCCACTTTTATCCCACTGCTCACCCCATACCCCATCCTCGGCTCCCACAGTCAGCCCTGGCATTGTCCGTGCCCACGAGTCCTCCGTTCGTGTTCCTTTGCTTCTCCCTTCCCCTTCTTTATTTTTAATTCATTTTCTTACATGTTTATTTTTTATTCTTTAAACATTTTATTGTATTTTTTCCATCACTACTTATTCCCTTTACACCCCACCCCCTGCAATCACGACACGGGAGTCCGTGCCCCTGAGATCTTTTTCCTTTCTGCTCCGTCCCTCCACCCACTACCTGCCCCGCTCAGGAGCTGTCAGCCCGCTCTCTGTCTGTGAGTCTGTCTCTGTTTTGCTTCATAGTTCGGTTTGCTCATTGGATTCCACAGAGCAGTGAAATCACATGCTGTTTGTCTTTCTCTGACTGGCTTCTTTCACTCAGCACAATGTTCTCCAGGCCCATCCATGCTGTCGTCACAAAGGGTAAAATTTTCTTCTTTTTTATGGCCGAGTAGTAAGTTTTGAGCACATCATTTAAAGTTTAAAAGCTAATTAGCATTGATTGATCAAAGCTGAACTTTTCTTCAACTTGTTTCATGAAACAATTTTGCCTTTTTCTTGAAAACAATGACAAATTTTGACAAGAAAGCACACACTATTAAATAATCGAATCTATACTTGACTTGCATCCACCTCCCTGATGCCAAGTGAAATTTTTCTTTGGATTTTAATGAGGTTTGATTTGAAGTCGCCGAACTATGTGGCCACACTGGGTGGAAATCTGTGTTTCGGAGACTCGGCCATCCCTAAGGAATCGCTTCTGTGTGTGGGTTGGTCTGTCCGGTTGTTCAGTGGGCGTTCTCAGTGGTTGTGATGGACTTTAAGGGACTTCAGAAACCACTAAAGTATATCTATATATTCTTATCATCCGTTAGTTACTTGACATTTTGCAGGAAACAGTGGTTAAAATGATTTTCACAATTATGTTCAGTTGGCATATTTTAATTATGCCACGTGGAGAGTCCTTATAGTTACTTAGTTGTACCTGAAATGTTGGTTCAATTTGGATGCTAGAATTTAAATAATACCGAAGGACATCCTGGCCAATCCCCTCAAGGCAGACGAAGGTCCAAAGCCCAGAGCTATCTGTTTTCTTGCTAGAGTCCTGTAATGAGGGGTCCCTCGCTGGGCCTCCTGCACCAAGGTACTGTCCTTACTGATGCCAGGACAAGCTCCGGTAGCTATGACACGTGCCATGACACACCAGAATCCGAGATGTCTCTTAGAAGCGACGTCCCCCAGTGTCCGTTCTTGGTCCCTCTCAGTGACCAGCTCTCCTGGTCTGGGATGGGATGGGAGGAGGAAGGACCTATTCCCTGGACTGCGGGGTCCTGAAGTGGGTGAATGTCAGGACTTTGGCAATATCTCTACTTGATGAGATTTTATATTTGTGTGCGTGTATTAAAAACATTAATTTGTTTAACATAAAACCTAAAAATACACTGTGATTTTATAACCATGTCTCAATACTCAATCCTTTGAAGCATTCCAGAAGAGAAATGGCTGAGGCTGTCAGCATTGGGAGGTCCTGTTAATACTCGTGGCTCAAAGAACCTGCGTTTTCCCTCTTCCCCTTAAAATTGTTGGAGGAAATACTGTTTCTTTCGGCCAAGAAGTGTGATGGAATCTTGGCTCCATCTCAACCTGTTCAATTTCCACAGATTCTTCAAGGACACGTTCCTTGATTCTCTGAGATGGGAGCCAGTGTGCTTTCTTTAAAAAAACTTCCAGGGCTCTGGAATTCTGTGTTTTAGCTTTCTGTGTTGGTGTTCTATCCGCTTGAGTAACAGGAAGTCGCCTGGTGGTAGATGAGGGACTCGCCTGTCTTTGCTGGAGGGACATCTGGTAGATCACCTGCTCTGTCTGGTGAATGACGAAGCACCCAGTTTAATCCCAGGTGTCACGGACTGAACATGACCTCCCAGATTTCATGTGTTGAAATTCTGGCCCCCAGTGTGATGGTGTTAAGAGGCGAGGCCTTCGGGAGTGGCTAGGTCGTGAGGGTGGAACGCCTGTGAACAGGGTTAATTCCCTTATAAGAAGGGACGCCGGAGAGCTTTCTTTCTCCAAGTGAAGAGTCGTTGAGAAGGTGGCTACCCGCAGACCAGGAAGCAGGCTCTCAGCGGACGCCAGCTCTTGGACTTCACAGCCTCTGGAGCTAGGAGAAATAAATGCTGATTTTCTAGGCCGCCCAGTTGATGGCAGGTTGTTATAGCCGTCCAGACTGGTGAAGACGTCATGATAGGCATGGGGAGAAGAGTAGGGAGAGGCTCAGGAATAGAAGTGGGGGCTCAGTTTCGCATGGCTAAGAGGTCTGGGTTTTATTCCAGGCATAATGGGGGCCCTGGAAACTCAGTCTGATAGAATCCCGTGTGGGAGGTTGGAGGGCCCTTCGTAGTGTTCCGGACAACTGCTACTACTGGTTCGATCTTGTTGGTCGGGCACAACGACGGGGTAAACACCAGAGTTAGTGTGAGAGCAGCATTGATTTGCCATTGGCTTAGAATTGATTGGCTTGCAGAACTACATTAAAAGTGACCTTATAGATCAGATCGACCAGTTGTGTCCCGCCTCTGGATGTCCCTGGAATACGCGTGACATGGGGCAAATGAGGGTCCAGGGCCCTCAAGGCCGTCCTACTACCTCCCAATCCATTCGTCACCATTTTTGGACAATGTCAACTTTTTCTTCAGTGATCCAGAATCTTCCTCATCTTCCTCCTCCATGGGTCCTGGGTCGGCCCCCTACCCAGGGTGACTTCAATCCACACAACTTTTCTTCACACATTTTATGCTCACTGTGCTGTCCCTTCATGGTCCACCTTCTCTTTGCCAGTCCCTGGTCTGGCCCTTCATCGTGAGACATAGCTCCAGGCCTCCTGGACGTCATGCTTATTTCCCCTGGGTGACCCGTGGTCTGTCGGTGTGCCATGTGGCATGACCGCCAGGACCAGTTTGTACCCCAGGGGTCCCGGGGCCCCCGGGGCCTCAGCAGGTACTAAAGTTACAGGCAGAGAAGTTCTACACTCCTGGACAGAATGAAAACCACACAGAGTGAGCCTGTGTCCAGCCTTCTACCCGGGGACACTTTCTAAACTGTGACATGAAGGAACGGAGCCAAGCGCTGAGAGGAGGGAGCAGTTTGGAGCTCAGGGCTGCTGAAGCCACTGGATTTGTAGGGGTTCCAGATGCCGGCACGGGGGTCGCCTGGAGCCTCTGGCTGACAGCTCAGCTGTGTATGGTCGAGGCCGGCCTCCACGAGGCCCAGTGGCGTGTTGCTGTGAGGGCTGTGATGTGGGTGGGGATTCCTGGGGACTTGCCTCCCTGAGGCCTGTTGGAGTCCTTATGTACTGAAGGTGAAGCTCTGAGAATGTTATAGGAAATCCTAGACATCTTAGAAAGTTGAGCTATTCTAACCAGAGTAGGGAATACCATAGAATACCTGTGAGAACCCTAAAACTAAGATTTTAGGACACCAAGATTAAGTTGACCAGGCAGTAAATTAAAGGCTTTCAAGAAAACATCTCGATACTCTATAAAGGAAGACAAAAAGTTTTCCATTATCGCAACCCAGGACCCACAGTGTTCAAACCGCACCAAACATATGCTAGACACGCAAAGCCCAAAATGCAATCCTCAGTAGAAACGATAAGAAACAAATCTAAAGGTGAGACAAATATTGGAATTGGCAAAGATTTTAAAATTGTTTCTATAAATGTGTTCAGGGATTTGAAAAAGAATATTAACACAATGCGTGAACAACGAATACCATCAGCAGGAAAATAAGAACTCTAAAAACACAATGATGTTTCTATAATTGAAAAATAAAATATCAGAAACAAAAATGTCTGTGGATGGGTTTAACAACAAATTACAAAATGAGGTGGGGGTGAATTCCTGGAGAAAGTACCCAGACTGAAACAACGAGATTAACAAAAAAGGGGGGGATGAAGAGAGCGTCAGTGACCTGTGGTTAAATATCAAATTATCTAATGTATTTGTAATTAGAATCCCAGAAAATAAGGAGATTAGGGTACGAAAAGAAGGAGGAAAGAAAGGGAGGGGGGAGGGAGGGAGGGGGGGATGGAAGAATAAGAGAATAAGAAATATAGAATTTCTTTCTATATTTTATGAAAAGTGGCAACCTGACCCAGAAGCTGTATAACCTCAAACAGAATAGATAAACTCTCTTAGAATCATCATAGTAAGGTTGCTAAAACTAAAGGTAACAAGCATATTTACAGTATCCGGGTTTTTAAAAGGACAAATTAGATTTACAGGAAGAATGATAGGAATTATGTCTGACCCTCCATCAGATGCAGCACAAACCAGACGACGGTAGGACCGTGTCAGCCTAGAGCCCTATGTCCAGCAGAAACACCCTTCACAATGGAAACGAGGTAAAGACAGTTCGGAGGAGACCAGACGCAGAGGGGATTTATCGCCAGTAGACCGTCCCTGCGGCAGGGGTAACTGAAGTTCTGGAGGCCGAAGAAAAGTGGTACCACGTGGAGACGTGAATGCTTAGGAAGGGGTGAAGTGCACTACAGTTGGTAAATACGGGGGAAGCATGAAAGACTTTCTGTCTTCTCAATTCTTCATTTTCTCTTTAAACAAAAATAAAAACGTATTGTGGGAATTATAACGTTTGTTTAAAAAAGGATGACGATTGTAACACAAAGAACGCAGGATGGTAAGTGGAATTACACTTTTGGAAGTCTCTCACTTCCAAATGTGAAGCATTTTCATATCAGTCGACGATAAACCGTACTGTGTTAAGGATATCCATGGTGATGTCTACACTAATTACTAGAAAATATAGAAGAGGTTCCCAAAACCCAATAGCGAAGATAAGTTGAAATATTAAAAAACATAAAGTTAATTTAAACGGGGTTATAAAAGAAGAAAAAAGGAACAAAGGACTTCTGGGACAAAAGAGGACATTTAATTGTTGCATTTCCAAGTAGTAACAACAATAATTGGGAAATGAAATTTAACCTACTTCATTTACAGTGTCATACAGAATTTCTTGGAAGACCTCTACGCTGAATTCTCAAAAGCTTGCTGAGGGCAATTAAAGACCCGAGTGAAGGTAAGAGATAAACTTATATTGTGCTCGCAGCCCTCTGCCTCCATATTGTTCTCCCCAAAGTGATCTACGGATTCAAGGCAATCCTAATCAAAAACATCACCAGGCCTTTTCATGGAGTTTTCAAGGGGATTAGGAAATTCATGCGGAAATGCAGAAGGTCTTGTGCACTCAACAATATAGAAAATGAACCGTTTGGAGCACACGCACTACCTGGTTTTAAGAGTTTCCCGACAGCAGTGATCTAGGAAGTGTGGCTTGGGGGTAGGACAGCCAAGTGCAGTGAACGGGGGGTTCGGAGCCCGACCCGCACGGGAGCAGGAAGACAGTGCCTTGGAGGGTGTTCTTTTAGCGGCTAATCCAGCGTGGAACTTAGAGCAAATGTGTGAGAGCAGCAATTTCTCGCCCCTGTCACTTCATGGGACTTGGAAGTGTTTTGGGAAGTCTACTCATGAGACCTTCCTGGGGCACTGAGCTGCCCCAGTGCCTTCCCCATCTCCCGTGGCATCTGGTTCTTGCTGTTTCTGTAGCCCATTAGCAGTCACTGTGTCAGGAACTATGAGCTGGAGCATCTGTATCAACATGGATGAACCTCAAAAACAAAGAAAATGCTAATTGCTGAGGGATGTGTACAATTGTACAACACGTGTATAACATTTATAAGCTGGAAAACAATACCGACAAATATTTACAGACAGGTTATTCTAGATCCCCGTAGTGATAAATACTCAGTCCATGGCAGGGGTCCTCTCGGGGGAGTGTGTGGTTTGCTGAGGTAGCCATGGAGACAACTGCACTTGAACAACAATGAAAACACCCCCCACACACTAAGTCCCACACACCAGGAGGCTTATCCAGCAGGAACGCCCTGTCTCACCTGCCGGAGCCTGCAGCCCCTCCCTCACTGACCCGTGTTGGCTAATTACACCCCAAACAGCCCTAGGTTCAAATCAAGTCACATTTTCAGGTACTGGGGGTTAGAACTTCATCACATGGATTTGGGGGGGCACAACCGAACCCCTAACAGAGAGAGAAAGAACTGGCACCTGGGGATGGTAACCAAGCAGGCGTCTCCTGTATCTGTAATGACTTTTGGAAAGAGACTTGAAGCAAATGTGATGGAATGGTATGAACCGATAAGGGGCAGTGGTGGAGAGAATGGTTTGTCATTTTGTCCAAATGACAGAATAATTTTACACGGAAAGGGTCTTTGAAAGCATAGGACATATCCCACATGGGTCAGATAGCAGGTTGGGCAATGCTGACCTGGAGGACAGAACCCCTCTTCAGAGAACAGTGACCCAAGGCTCAGGGCTGCGGTGTGAGGGCGGAGCCTCACACCTGTGCTCACGCCTAGACTGCTCACCCTGGGAAAGGGGGGTCACCTGTAACCCCCATTCCTCCCTGCGTTTGAAGTATCCACAGGACCACGTGGTGGAAGCATCATGAGGGTAGATCTCCCTTGATATTAAGAAAATACTTGCTGACTCATCCAAGCTCTTCACAAATGACATGGGTCCTTATACGAGTCGGCGATTCCATACACTAGAGAAGACAAGTTGAGGCCAAGGGACATGCTGGTGAGGATGCTCCAGGTGAACTTGAACACTGCCCCCCGGGCCTGGAAGGCCCTCAGCCCTCTGAAGTGCAGTGCTGCTGCGGGCGCCTGTCCCCGCCTTGTGAGCTCAGGGCAGGCAGAGCGAGAGGGCAGATAGTCTGACCTTGCGTGGGGAGAGCGGAGCTGCTCCTGGGGCTCACCGCACCCTGTGCCCATCCTCACAGACCGTCTGCGCGCCTGCGGCGGACTCGTGAGTCGTGCTAGAGATGATCGTTGTGCAGAACTGACTGGTGCCCCCTTTTTAGAAGTCGAGATGTGTGTTCTTTAGCAATCTAGTCCTGTCCCCCACCTGCCCTCCAGTTCTCTGTGGTTCCTTTGAGGCTGATAACGATTCAGTGCTCCTAGCTCCCAAATGTCACAGGCCTGGAGTTGAGAGGTGACAGACTTGAGAAGTAGCATAACGTGGAGGCTGCCCCCTTGACTCTCGGAGTCCACGGTGCATAGCTCCTGGCTCAGCTGGGGGCTGTGAGCCTCCTGCGGGCGGTCGGCTCCCTCACCCATGACCCTGGCCTTCCCATCAGGGAGCGGCCGTGCGGGCTGGGTGAGGATGCACGTGGCACCCAGCAGGTACTCGGTGAATGTCGTCTGTTCCCATCACTGGCTCAGGCTCCAGCTCCTCACAACACACCGTCTTCCCAGGACAAAGCAGGCTCTCAGCAGAAGGGGTGGGTGCCAAGCAGGAACTGAGGGAGTCCCCATTGCTTCCCGTCCTCTGCGACATCCAGTGATCTTTGTAACACAATGCTTAGATCCACCTCTTCTTTTCCCTGGGTTTTTTAAAAAGTTAGCCTCCTGGACTTCAGAATTTCCAATAATCTCATTTCGAGCTGGAGCGACTGGCCATGGAGTCCCTCTCTCCCCTACTGCCCCTTCCCGGAGGGGCCCCAGCCCACAGGCAGCCCCCCGCAGTCCTCAGCGTTGCTCCTCGATTTCCTCATCGAGGGTATTCCCGGTCTGTTGTCAGAAATTCACTTTTGCAAGAAACCCTTCTTCCTTCTTGAAATAATACCTTTTCTTTCATTATGTAAGGGGTTAAAAAAAACCCTCGTACATACTTTGGCACACAGTAGGTGTTTAATGAACTTTTATTTTCCTGAATTCTTTGGGGCCACTACAGTCTCTTGAATAACATTCTCTTCTGAGTTTTTATCTTCTTATTCCAGCCACTTCCTGGGAGTCAGGGTAACAGTTCTGTGTCTCTCTGAGAGCTGCATTGACTCCGAGAGTTGGTGAGAAGGAGCTGGAGATGGCTTTCAGTTTTGTAGGCTGGGATCCTGGGGATTGGTAATGCTCTGCACAGCAGTGAGGGCGAGTGGAGCGGACTTCCTTGGGAAGGGAAGGAAAAGATGTTTGGTTTTGAATATGTTACAGTTGCTGTGTTGGTGGGTCTCCTGCTGCAGGGGGGCCGCAGCAGCAGACGGCTTAGAGGAGAGGCCGACTCGGGCTCTCCACCTTTGGGAAGGACCCAGGGACAAGGGGCGTCGGTTACGAGGAGATCACAAGGCGAATAGTGCAGGGGGGTGGGGCGCTGACATCAGACTCCAGAAGACCACCTACTCCCTGGTGGGGAAGACACTGGGTCCACTGAGGACAGAAGAGGAACCGTCAGAGGTAAGAATGGAATCAGATGAGCGTCTCACTGAGGGAGAGAAGTAAGAGAACATTTAAACAATTTGGGAACAGATGGTAAAGAACATTGAAGGAGATGAGAACGGAGGAGAGCATCAGTAACAGCACACGACGCCCAGCACCGCGGACCACTCTCGGTGGGGCCAGCAGTTAAACAGGCGTGTCCCTTCATCATTACCTGTCTCTCCGAGGCATTGTGTGTGTTATAATTCTGTTTCAAGATGAGGAAAAAGAAGTTTTGCAGGTTGGTCAGTAAGACTCAGTAGCCTTCGCCCTTAGGAGAACTGGCTTCCAGCCCTTGGTGTCAGATTCCAAAGCAGAAGTTTGTTCACATTTGACTTCTACAGAAATTAGTGTGGGGCTGAAGAACAGGCTGCAAAAGTCAAGGAACCTTTGGGTGATGAGGAAGAAGTTGAAGGGGGGGTCAGGTACTGCTTTACATTTGACAGGGGTGAGAAGTGGGGAGAGAGAAAATGAGAGTGTGGTTGAGAAACGTTCAGAGTTTTCTTTCTCTCCGAGGATGGGGAAGGCAGCGTATAGGTTGAAGAGAGGGAATCAATGGACACGAAAAGAGGAGGCAGGGTTTTGTAACTTCCTCTGGAAAGTTATGGTAAAATGGGGGGGATTACTCACCCTAGCCAGCGTGGCTCAGGTGGTTGGAGTGTCGCCTGGTAGATGGAAAGGTTGAAGGTTCGATTCCTCATCAGGGCACATGCAAAGGCAACCAATCGGTGCTTCTCTCTCACATAGATGTTCCTCCCCGTCCCCCCTCCACCCGCCAAAATAATGAAAAAATGTCCTCACATGAGGATAAAAAATGGGAGAATTACTAAGGTGAGTTTGGCAATAGGCTAGAAGGGTAACAACATAAACTCCAAGTTGTTCCGATGTCAATGAAGGACAAGGTCAGCTGGGGCACAGGAGACGAGGGGTAAGGAGAGAGGAGGAGAAGAGACTCATTTCCAAAGGGGGTGGGAGAGGGGAGGGTAAGGAGCCGGGGATGGGGAAGGTGCAGGTGTAGACGGACTGAGCCAAGTGTGCACGCCAGGCCCCAACTCCGGGGGGTGAAAGAGCCAGAGAGTCCCGCCCCGCGTCCCTGGTTGGACGAAACTTCTACAGAAAGCCATGTCCTAAGGAACGATGGCATTTTAGACCTGCCACTCTGTGAGACAGTCAGCTCCAGGGCGGGGGAGGGGGGTGGGCCAGGGGGACCAAACCGGGACCCTCACAGGCTGCTGGCTGGGCATGTTGTCCACTGCGAGGTGCCTGGATCTGAGTTTCACTCAGTGGTTTTTTATGAAGCCGCGCAGGTCAAACAGTTTCAATTTCAAACGTTAACATAACCAGACGTCCTCGCGTCTTAATTAGAGGCCACTGACTCCCTGGCAAAGTGTCGCTGTCAGGACCGCCCTCGGCTAATCTGGGGAGCTCAGTGAAGCCCAGAATGAAGGCTCTGGTCGTGTTTCTCTCTTTAAGTCTTATTGTTTTGTTCTTCAGCAAACAACGGGTAGCCCAGACTCCAATTAGAGCAGCCTTCTAATAATTTTTGATTTGCATATTTGAAGTGGCCGTCTTCGGGAAGGAGGGAGAGGCCGGGCGGGCCGTGCAGCTCTCCAATTATTTAGAGCAATTAGAGGAGATGATCCGACACTTCTGAGGTCTCATTAGCAGGCGTGTTGGCTGCTCCGACATCTCGGGGACCAGGCCAGGCCGCCACCGCATCCCCCCCCACCTGCTCCCGCCTGGGCAGGCAGGCCCTGCAGACAGACCCACTACACAAAGGTAGCGGTTTCCACGGCTCAGTTCTACTTTCCCTCAGAAAAGCCACCCATTACTGTCGTTTCTCTGAAACACACGTGGTATGAAATACCAGTGTCTTCTACTTGAGAGCTCTCTAAGTCTCCTACACACATCCTCATCTCGGCACCAAACTCCAGGCCGAGGTAGGTTCCTGACAGTGAAGTGTGGTGCTCAGAAGACGAACTTGGGGAATGAGGAGTCGTTCGACTGTGATCGCCTTCTCATTGCTGATGAGCACTCTGAGAATGGGACAGAATTTCAGTAAATATGAGTTTGGAGCTGGTTTGACCTACGCAGCTTCATAAAATACCGCCAAGGGAAACTCAGATCCAGGCACCTCGCAGTGGACAAAATGCCCAGGGGCCCAGTACACGGACTGGGAAGGTCTCAGTTCCATGCCCCACCCCTGAGCTGGCTGCCTCAGAGACTGGCGGGTCCCCAAGTCCCGGAGGCCCTCCCACTGGCAGGGACCAGTCATCTCCCTGCCTGTGATTGCGTCTGCCGTCACAGTGTCTAGGGCAGCACTTTCCTCTGAGACGACACCCGCACCTCCCATGCTGGCACAGCCCCCATGGCCCCTCATCCCACCGGCCCACGTCAGAGTGATGGGCCCCCTTCCCTCGGGGTAACCAGCTCACCACGCCAAGGCCTGCCTGTCTCTCTGGGAGTGCCAGACGTAAGGACGTGTCTACATCCCACCACCTAGATTTGAAACTAGGTAAGTAATCACGCTCAGCGTGCTCTAGGTTCCATTTTAATTTCTGCACTGAGCCTGGGTGGAGTGGAGAGAGACCTGTCTTAGTGCCGTGCTAGCATCCATGTTAGGCCAGCGGTTCATCCCCTCTTGCCCTTGACCTCTTCGTGGGCACACATGGTGGTGACACTGTTCACTAGTGGCCCTTTCTACCGCATCCAGTTGCCCTGAGACCTGAGCGAGATACTCTTTGCAAAATAGTTTTGGGAAGGGTGGATGGGTCGCGTGCTGTCTCATGCGGGCAGAGTCCTGGGTCAGTTTACCAAATCCTGCAGGAGGTGGGAGCCGAGCTGGCATGGCTTCGTGGTTCAGAGCCTGGGTTTGGGGGGCCCACTGGCCGGGGCTGTAGTCTTTGCTTTGCCATTTAGTAGCCGTGTGGGGTGTTATTTTCTCCCCCCGTTCCTCAGTTTCCTCCTCTGTGGTGGTGAAATGACGATGGGGCTAAGTCATGGAGTTTAGGAGGATGGAGAGAAGGGGACACAAGGCCGAGCGTAGCACAGTACATGCAATAGGAATATCACCTAAACTTCAAAAAAAAAATACCTTGTCGAGAGGCCAGCAGGAGTCAGAGCGGGGCCTGGGTGCCATGCAAGCCACCTCAACCTTTTCCAGCTCTCAACCTTTGTGGCCACATCATGGTTCCGTCATGCTTTGGGCTCACAGTTTTAATTTAAGCCAGAAGCTGTGTGAGGTGGCCTGACTCCAGGTGCGTTGGACCCAAGGCCACCTGTCAGGTTTCATGACCTCCCACTGGAAGCACGGGAGGCCACTGGGCTCAGGTGTTGAGCCGAGCAGGTGGGGCCCCTCCCAGCCCCCAGCTCAGGCTGAGTCTGGGGCTCAGGAAGCCAAGAAGTGAGAAGGATTCCCTGGCACAGCAGCCACCTGGGTGGTATCTCAGTGGTGCCCTGAAGCCTGGGCCGTCTGGTCACGGACCCTCGGTGTGGACCCAGGTCATGCTGGAGCAGGCTCCGACCAAGACTGTGGCCCCCCAGTCAGTCATTTGTGTATGTTAGATGCATGGTAGATAATAGTTTTGTATAGCTGTGTCTCAGATACTCTGTGGGTTAAACTGATAACATAAATCATGTTCTGTTTACCCAAAATTCAAATTTAACTGGGCATCTTGTATTCTCCTTTGCTAAATATGGCAATTCTTGGTAACAGGGTTGGCCTCAGAGGCTTGGAGGATTCCAGTTATATGGGCAGAATGCCCAGCAGTGTCTTAACATCTAGTGTGTGTTTAATTCACTAGCAGTATCTCTTAAAGTAAAGGTGCTAGTTACTTTAACAGTGGTTGGGGGTTGTCCATCCTTGGTTTTTGCTTATTAAAAATAATCAAGCATTCCGTTGAACATTTCCTCACTTCTGCCAGTCCTCATAGTTAGATTTATGTAGTCTTTGAGTCCCTTGAGAATGCTTGTAATTTCATTTCCACATTTTGTTATAGATGGTCAGTAAACTAGAAAGAAATGAGCCCGTACTACACCTTGTTAAAATGAACGTCCAACCGGTCTTCCCCATTTCTGTTACCGAAAGCACAACTTACTGGGTGATCAACACTTCTCTCCTTTCTAATCAATAGCTTTTTGCCATCTTGGTTCCTTCCAGATGGCACAGTTCGGCTGGCACGACCGCCCGGCCTATGCTCAGAAATGACCCAGGACTGTGATGCTGCGCGGGGTGAGCCAGTCGGTGAAAGACAGATGCCATGTGATCTCACATGTGCTAGAATCCCGTGGACAAAACAAGCTAACGGGAACAGTGGAATCAGAGGCGTGGACATGCGGAGCAGACTGACTGCTGTCGGAGGGGAGGGGGCGGGGCAGGAATGATGGAAGAAGGTGAAGGGAGTGGCCAAAGAACGTGTATGCATGACTCGTGGACACGGACAATGGTGTGAGGACCGCCTGAGGAAGTGGCAGGGGTCTGGGATGAGGGGGACACAGGGGGAAAAGCTGGGACAACTGCAGTAGCATGCACAATAAAGTATAATTTTTTTAAAGATGGCCCTGGTGCCACATACTCTGTAACCAGGAACAGACTCACACGGTGAATGTCAGGGGTGCTCACGGCCAGATCTGCTCTGGGTGCGGAAATGGCCTTGAACGGGCTTTTCCACAGGGAAGAGCTTAGCATCGAGACTGATGCCCATGTGAACAGACTGGGCAGGTTCCCTGGTCCCTTTTGAGGATGAAAACATGTGGAAAATGACGAGGAGCTGCAGTCAAACAGCCAACCCTGTCCTAGAGGAGAAGCCACACTGTGTGCTGCCAGGCTGGTGACCGCCCCCAGGGGATGGAGAGGGGGAATGTCAGGTCCTGTCGTTCTGCACAAGCCCATTCTGGGCTTCGGCCTTGGTGAAGAAAAGCAAGCAAGGGTGCAGCCCCTGGCCACCACTGTGCATCACCCTGGTCCTCTGTGGTGGCCACAAGTTCCTCCCTGCTCCCTGCAATGAACTCTCTGACCGTCCTTCTCATCCACGTGCTCTCCTTCTCCTCTGGCCTCCCTGCGGGACCCTCAGTACGAAGCAGTGTCTGCTGGGAAAGGCGCTCTCGTGAGAACAGTCCAGCCTCTGTTGTGCAGTTCGGGCGCTCACCCTGGATGGGCAGCCTGCAGAACGCTGCCTGGACGAGGCGCCTCTTCTGGAGCCACAGCAGCTTCCGGAAGCCCTCCTGCAGCCCTGCCTGCCCGCGGACTGCTGCCGCTGCCCAAGAGTGTCTTAGTCTCCATTTATTTATTTTTTTGAGCATAAACAAGGCGATTTGATAACAAAAAAATCTAATTTTAAGTAAGTGTGGGTTTTTGGAAGAAATCCTAGGGCTTTGTCAAATATAACAAACATAACAAAATGATCAACATTTGAGACCGTCAGTGCTCTGCGTGTTTGCTGTCACGTTCTGCCGTGCCTGCCGGCGGTTCATCTGCTGCCCCACCATCTCGTTTTCTTCAAGGAAAAGGACTTGAAAAAACGTATTTGGAGACCTGGCCCCAGAGGCGGTCCAACTGAGTACCTGGTGGACGTGAGCGAGAGCACGGGGTTCAGAGTTGCAGTTGCCGTGGGAACCTGTGGCAACAGCTCTCTGCATGGACCCCCCTTGATGTTTATGCTATTTGTCCAGAGAGGAAGCTGGGGGGCGGGTAAGAGCGGAGCTTCTTCTCGATTTTGTTTGTCTGGGTCCTTAGGCAAATCCTCTGCTTGGCGCTCAGTGCCCCTCTCCAGTGTTTGAACCAGGAAGCGATCCAGCCTACAGTGACCAGTTTTACAAACCCCTCATTTTCACACCTAACCGAGTGGTTTTGCACAGGATGAAAACACAACCGATTCTTGCCAAAGCTGGTGTCTTTTTCTTTATTGACGTCTGTTTTTATAGTGGTCAAATTGCAAGCATCCATACCCCAGGAAATACAACGGGGTGGGAAGGACTTCGAGGGAGTGCGGAGGTCATTCAGGCTGTGCCCTGTGTCCCAGGGGGTGCAGAGGGCTGTGAGGGGACAGCAGGCTGGTGAGGGCCAGGCCCGGGGCCAAACCTGGAGCTCTGCTGTCCCAGGCCACCCCTGCAGAAATGTGGGTGCTTTCTGTTTCCACTGAGCTGTACATTTGCATAAATTCTCTCTCATTTGCGAATAATGCCCAAACAAACATTTAGAGCATTTTTTTTTTAGAGCGTTTTTAAAATAGCAGGGAGTAGGAATTGACCCTGTGCGAAGCAGGCAGAGAGGTGGGCCCTTTCGGAACCTATTGATTAAACAGTGTCACACGAAAGCCTTTAAGGAAGTAACGAGTGAGTTTCCCACGAAGCGCACCATCACGTGCGGTAGAATCACATTTTAAATGTAATGTCTCTGGAGCGCAACTAGCTATGACACTGTCTGTAATGAAGCAAATGTTCCTTCCGACGTTGCCTTCCATGGGCTCACAGTTGTCACACTGTGCCAAACCTGGTGATTTCTTTAAAGAGTGAGTCTTCTGACAAAAATGAAATGTTCAAATCCCTACATATAAAATAATAATATACTATTTATTGTTTGGTAATAATAAAATCAAAAAGACAAAATAAATAAGCACTGAAAGCATGGGAACCGCAGGCCTGACTTTCTTATTCTTCTGGCCTATTTGGAAATCTCCTGTTTATAAAATGTGGTCTCTGAACTAATCCTTCCTTTCGCTACCACTCTGAAGTTCAGTGTTAACCTTTCAGGGTTCAGATGTCATCCCATGGAAGTCCCTGCTGGCAGTGACGTGGTCATTTCAATTCCACCCATCAGCAAAGACATGAAAGGCTTATTCACAAAATACTTAGAATTGTCAGGAAGCACAGAAATTGGGTGGTGGTAGGAGTGGGTGGTTGGGTGTTGGAGTCTATGCTGTGTGTAAAGAAATGTGAATTTAGAACTGAATTAAGCAACTGCTGGGGAAGTCTGTGAGGGCAAAGAAAAAACTGAAGATAGAACTACCATGTAATTAAAACATCTCTCTTCTGAGTAGTCATCCAAAAGGCTGGGATCAGGGTGCCAAAGAGACACCCCCGTGCCCCTGTGCTCACAGTGTCACCCCCAATGGCCCGTACTCGGAGCAGCCAGAATGTGCACCGAGGGGATGAGCGAGGGAGACAATGCGGTGCTTGCGCGCAGTGGGCTGTTGCTTAGCTGTAAAAAGGGAGGAAGTCCTTCCACACGCAGCAACAAGGACGGACCTTAAGACATCACGGTAAATAAGGCAGGCCAGACCAAGGACAGATACTGAATGATTCGGGCACATGGAGCTGTCTAAAATAGTGACCTCCATGGGGGCTGTGAGTAGAACGAAGGGGGCCCGGCACTGGGGGGAGGGGAGGCCGGAGCCGCTCTTCGCTGGATGTAAGGTTTCGGTTACGTAGGATGAGCGAGCCCCACAGACCCGCTGTGCGGCGACGCAGAGACTGTGGTGAACAGTACTGTGCGTGAACTCAAAAGCGTGTTAGGAGGGCAGAGCTCACGTTAAATGTTCTTACCGCAGTAAAACTTTAAAGGAGGAGGAGTTCCCAGCCTGCAATGGGCACTAACCGTACGTAAGCCACTGGGGATCCCAACAATAGCGCTCTGTGATGGATATCACGCACAATCAGGACAGCAGACTCCAGAAAAGTTAGGTACTTTGCATGAAATCACGAAACTAGAAGTGATTTGTGGAGCTCATGAAGGGGTCGTCCGTCCTTGGAGGGAAGGGCCGGGGTCAGTTCCTCGTTGGCGTCTTCTACGCAGTCTGTCAAAGTCCGGCCGGTGGCTCCCCTGCTGTGCTTCCGCCGCTGCAAGGAGAAGGCTCTCTGCTGGGCCCCTGCTCGGTGCAGGGACTGCAGGGGTAGGTGCCGCTCATGCGCCCAGGAGGCACCTGGGGTGTGAGGACACTGTCCAGAGAGATGGCGGCTGTTTCCTCCCTGGGTGTGGGTCAGACTTGATAAAATGGAGCTTCTTCCAGCAATCCAGGCATCTGAAATGGGGAGGGACGTCTTCCTTCAATTCCAAAATAATTAGCAGTCGCCAGCAGGAGCCTTGAGGTCAGTCAGTGGGTTCCAGCCATCTGTCCTGTGGGTTTACCTACAGGCATTGGAAGTGTGGCTCTGACTGGACAGGGCTGCTGTTGGCTTTGTGGGATCCTTTTCCATCCCTCTCGTAACAGACCTAATTCCTATGTATTTAATCTAATGTCTGCATAACGTACGACTTACCTTTTCTAGTATTCAAAGGTAATAATATCATAATGCTAATTGCCTCTTCAAAAAAGTCCTGATTTTGACACCCGATAAACCTCCCAAATAATGATTTGGTTGTGTTTACCTAATTCTTATTCACTGGTGAGCATCTGAAAGAAATCATTATTAAACCCAGCTCACTGATTGCTTTCCCCGAGTGTTAAATAATAAATAATGCATTTCTGCTTCAATTAATGTACCTAGACATCTCCCAGGCCAAATACTTCGGTGGGATTGTTCCAGTCTACGGAGTCAGTCTGCAGCCTGGCTCCGCCCCTCAACGGCCAAGCGCCCTCACCAAGTGCTTTTCATTCCAGTGATGAGGGAGACGGGTGGTTCAGGGGCCTGTCCCGCCGCCACGCTCACGGGTCTCCTCTGCCCAGAGCGGGGGATCAGTCTGTCCTCCCCCGGGAATGACCTTTTTTCTTAATTGTATAGGTTTCTGTGTTTTCCACCTCAATAGGATGGTCAACAAGTGCCCAAAGACTGGTTTTTAAGTGCTATATATTAGTTACCATCCCATTACTATGGGAGTGATCTAAAATGATCCCCAGTTCTACCATTTTAATGAACTACAGAAGTGACCCCTGAAAGTATTGTCTTTCTACCATTTTATTAGTGTTGTTAAAACCAGTCACCGAAAGTCAGGGGACTCGAGATAACCAAAAACCCCTGATGTAACATTACCTGCTATTTTTGTGTTTTCCCTTCTGATTCTTTTCTATGTACATACATGTTTTATGTGATTGAAATCATAGGGTACATGCCACTTTCTAACCATTTTTAGTAATCATTACACTGAAACTGTTTCCCTGTGTCGGGGTTTTATAATGTAAGTTTTGATGTTCATTGTAATGCTATATCCCTTTTAAACAACGAAGAATCATTCAATCTGCTCATTAATTCTGAAATTCAGTTTGTGTCCATATTTTTATTATTATAAACAATGCTGAAGTGAACACCTTTGTGCCTAAAAGATATTTCCCTGCCTTCTCTTGGGGTCAAGGGTATACAGACACACATTTCAGTTGCCACATGCAGCCCCCTAGGTTCCCAGAGCCTCCCAGGACCAGACACAGACACTTGGTAAAATGCGTAGGAAATAAAAAGTGCAGAAAGTTACTGTGTTTTGAGTGTACATTTTTAATTACCAATGGGATCGAGCTTTCTCCCTCGGCTGTGTTCATGAACTAACTTGCACCTTGCACCCCTGCACACCACCTGGTGTGTAGCTGCTGGTGACCCTTTTACTGGTTTTAAGAGGTTCCTGTTCGGCAGGATCTATGATCACATCTATATGAGCAGTAGAAAGTTAAAGGCAATGCACTGAAAGTAGAGATAACTAGTGTACGTTTCACACGCTCTTAACCACAAGGAGTAAAAACGCACCACATTTTCCTGTGTATCGTATGCACCCATGTTTTTGGCCCAAAGTTTCAGAAAAAAAAATTCTTTGTTTTATTTTTTAATCCAATTATTTATTTATTTATATTTAGGAAAAAAATGATGATCATATTTCAGGGTATAATTTTGCATATGGATAGTATTATTGCTTTCTAGAATTATATTTTTAATGCATAAGCAAAAATAAAAGAATTAAAAACATTTATACAGATACAAAATTAGTACCACCCATGTATAATGTGCATCCTTATTTTTTCCTCAAAAATTTGGGCAAAACAGGGCTCACGGTGCGTGGCAAATTGGGGGCACTTTCAGAAGCAGGAGGTGGGGGGCTCCCCGTGGTGGCCCCTGTCTTTGCCCAGTGTCCTTCCGGGAGAGGCCTCCAGAAACCGCTGTGCAGCCGGCTCGGCTCCCTCCCTGTCCCCATACTGTGGACGTGACTCTTTCTAGGCTGAGTTTGCCGGTCCTCATCTGCGCTGCCCCCCTGCCCACACACACCTCTCTACAGCAGCTCCCATCATCCTGCGGTCGCTCATGGTTACCTGTCTTCCTCGTGGACTGACCGTGGACTCCTGCGAGGGGGCAGGAGGGCTGTGCATTTCCACCTCTGCACCCTGGTTGGGCCAAGCCGTGCCAGGAGGAGGCTGGGTGCCCAGCAAACACTTGTGGTATCGGTGAGGGCTCGGGGGCCAAGTCCCTGTCAGAGCCCTCCAATCCCAGCGCGCCTTCTTCCTGGGTCTACATCAGCTCTTGGGTGTAAAGGGCCTGGAGGCAGCGGGGGCTTCCTGGGCATTTCGCTGTCCCCCGTGGATGCCAGCACTCCCTGCTTCTTCCTCTGAGTGTCCTGAGCCCAGGGTTCTCCTCCCAGGCTCTCTGCAGGTGGGCCAGGCTCCACTGTTTGACTTTGAACTCTACCTAGACATGATAGAGTGACTCAGGGCACCAATATCTGAACTATTTTAGTGTAAGCCAGTGGCTTCTGCTACACTTTTTCTCTCCTGTTTCTCCCTATACACGTATAAAATAGAGTCCAGTTCCTGTCTCCATTCCACTTTTAGTTCCATCAAATGATGTGACTGTGCTGCAAAACAGTCGGAAGTGGCGGTGTGCATTGCTTGTAGCTGCCCAGCCCAGGGGAGGGTAAGCTCACTTGTCCACATGTCTGTGGGAGGGCCGAGCTGGGAGCTCGAAGGAGCCTCCTTCTCTGTCCCAAACGAGCGCGGTCATCAGACCCCGTTAGAGACACCAGGCGAACTGAGCTCAGAGCATGGGCGCGAGGGCGGAGACACATCCGGAGGTTCTTGAAGACCATGCTGCCGGTTACAGGAAACAGGACTGAACGCGTTGAGAGGAGTTAAGATGCTCTCGTTTAAAATTCCTTTGACACCATGATTATCGACGAGACCGTTGTTCCAGGGACTGGCTTTTTCCAACACTGTCTAAAATGCTGCTGTTGAGCACCCACTTCAGTGACGACGGGGATTTGAAGAGCCAAAGCCTGCGTATAACTTCTTTCTAAAATCATGCGACAAGACCACTTGGCAGTATTCATCCTGGGGACCGGCTGCGATCCTGCACTAGTGATACGACCGTGACTTTGACAGCGGGAAATCTGCAGAAGTCTGCCCCTTCGAGTGCCCCATGCCCTGCCCTGTGTCCAGTTGAGTAAGCAGTTACTAATGTGAAGCCCAGCCCCAGCGTACCTCCCACAGATATTAGGGTTCCAAACATTTGGAAACCAAAGTCACAGTGTAAACACGGTGAGTTTTCCCCATGTCTTTACACCTTCGAGGGCGTGACTAGTCCTTCCAGCTGGCTCCCAAGGCACACGTCTCCCCGAGAAGGGGAGAGAGGCCACTCAGAGAGGAGGATGTTGCTTTTGCCCCCAATGCAGTGTTTCTGAGTGACAGAGTCTTGCTGATGCACGGCAAATACACTTCATTAAACGTGGGACCCTTCGGCCAGGAGAGCTCCAATGTCACCTGGAGAACCGCAAGCAGATCGGCTGTCCGGACACGCAGGGAGAAAAGCCCCCGCTCTGCGTGGGCTGTAATCGCACACCGCGTGGCCGCCCTGGCTACCCACTGCTTGTGGTGGCGGTGGGTAGCCATGTGTGGGACAGGAAGAACAATGCTGTCTGCAAAGTAAGCACTTCTTTATAAAAGAGAGAACTGAGGCTTCGGCTCGTTTATGAGAGAATGAAACAGCCTGTGTCCATTTCCGTTGAGGAGGAGTTCACCTTTTGTGTTTCTTGGTTTTTCCCCGTTTCGCAGGTCGGCAAACATCCCAGGTCATCGGCTGACATTTCCAGACCCCGTCTCCGGACCAGGGTTTCTGCGCTGTGGCACCGTTGACCTCTGGCCCTCTCTGCGCTTGTGTTTTTGTTGTCCTTGGCTGACTTCGTTTTGTTTCTGCTCCTGAGACGTCACACTCCCGATCGCGCTTTGCTGCCGTCCTGTGCCTTCTATGATGGGTAGCAGCGTCCTTGACCTCTACCTGCTGGATGCCTTCCCTTCTCCTCATCACAATGATCAAAAACCTCTCCAGACACGGCCCGCTGTTCCCGGGGGGCACCCCAAATCACCCCTGGATGAGACCCGCTGCTTTAAACCAAATGAAACCAAAATGGAACAAGAAATCTGGGAACGTCGCCTTTGTTACTTCTTCTCAGGGCAAGTGCCCCAGCCTGTCACGACTCCCCGTCCACAGCTGTGCAGTGGGCACAGTGTTGTGTGCCCGGTCCACCCCACACAAACGTGGCTGAGCCTTCAAAGCAGTGCCCGCCCCTTGGTGGTGCTGGGGACATTGGTTGCTGGTGTGATGCCGGACTGAGCGAAGGAGGTGTGTGCACAGGCAGCTGGTCTGGTTAGACACACAGCGCCCTCCATCCACAGGTCAACCTGCCCCGCAGAGCCCCGGCTTTGTTTACGTCTCCGTTCCCACGGCGTGGGTGAGAGCGGGAGCCTGGCCCCAGAGCTGCGCCTCTGCCGTTCTTACGCCCGGCTCCACGTGGCCTGGCCGGCAGCTGCGACCCTTTGCAGAGTGACCCCAGAGTGCATGCCCATGTTGTTGTGGGTAGTGGCTCATTTTGGTTGTTGTTTTGTTTTCGATTGCCAAAATGCCAGGCGTCAAACTAGACTCATACCGTGGCGAAGCTCACGCGTGAACAGAAGAATGCGACCGTGTCGCTCGGTTCTGCCACACTTAGAAGCTTACACCCCATTCTCCTGATTCCAGTGGGTCCATCCTCTTCCTTTCCTTCAAGCCCCCAGAGAGATGGGCGTGCGTACAGGCAACACAGCGGCGCTCCTTAGTTTGCTTAGCCTGTTGGACTGGGTTGAACCACAAAATAAATCACTGTGGGGGAGGGGGGGGAAGGAGAAATACTAGTAACTTTACATGTATCTTCTGTAGAGAAAAAGACAAGTCACTAACAGGGAGCAACAAAATTAGCTCACATTGACTAGCCCTGGGAAAGTACTACTTTTGTTTTCTGGATACTTGGAGAAACTACCTTTGAATTACAGAAACTCCCATTTTACTTCCCTAAATGCTGCTTCATGAAGACTTTATAAACACATTTTTAACACGACTCCACAGGGGAGCTGTTGTGGCCTCGCTTCATTAATGTATTAGGGATACATCGTCGCAAAAATGATGTGAGTATGGAGGTGAGAAATTTTAAGTTCCTCATAAGTTTCGCAAGCTTTCCGAAGAGTTTACTTTCCAGGTTAGCTTCATTTCCTGATGTTGTGAAAACTGGCATGCGGCTATGTAAAGACAATAATTGGTATAAATAAGTAAACGCTGTCTCCACGGAGGATCCTTTTGCCGACTGGCGGACTGGCCTGCGGCAGAGTTCAATGGCATCGTCCTCACGTAGCTGAGGATATAGAGTGATAGTCCTCGGATCTGAAGGACAATGAGAGCAACGGCGGCAGAGGTACTAGGGAGCCTGAAAAGGTGGGGGGTCGAGACTGACAACCTAAAACCTGATTTCGACTTTTGAACTTCAACATGTTGTGCGTTGACTGAATCAGTAAGCAGACAGAACAGAGTTGGTGAACGGCAAATACAGTATCTTAAGACAGTAAAATTCTAGGCCTCATGGTCATCCCATGACTGATGTCCTGTGTGCCACCCTGCTGGCCTCCACAGGTGTCCCCTTGCGCCACCCAGTCTACTGCCCAGTCTCTGGCCCACGTGTCTTTTCAGAGTGCAAACGTGCTCACGCTGCCACCTCTGTCCACACCTCTCAGAACGCAAATCGCCCTTGACAACCTCCCGTTGTCTCCAAGATGAAGACAGAGTTCCTGAACCTGAACTCGGACGCCTCTGGTCTGCCTTTTCCTGCTTCCTGACCCTCTGCTTCCTGGCCGTGGGGACTGGTTCTCTGGGAGGCCTTTGCTTGCACCCCGGGCTTCTTCTCATCCTGATGTCTTCTCCAGGGCTTCCTTCTCGGGGGAGCGTCTCCGAATCCGGACTAGGTCAGTCCCACGGTGTGTGCCCCATCCCTCCGCAGGGCTTAGGTTGTGAGCTCTGGTCCTTTATTTGGTTATGAGTGCACAACCCTGTCCACCACCCCACGGGGCTCCCACGTCTGGGCTCCAGACGCCACAGGTCTCTTCTCCCTGCTGTTGCGCCAGCGTTTTGCATTGTCTGTCGCAGACATTGCTAGAATTCACGCATACATAGACACTGCACTCGTACCTTTTCTCTGTTCTTGTTCCTGCTCGGGGAACTCTGTTGAACATTGTGACCTTTGTCACCTTGTCACTGGGAACTGCAGTGTGCCCCAGCTGGCGTCCCCGTCCTGGCTCTAGCTCTGTTTCTTCAGGTTGGTGCTGACTGAGTGTCACTCTTTTCTGCAGTGTGGCCCTCTGGACACTTGACACGGCTGTCCTGCCTCCTTGGAGAGTCCTCTTACCCTCCCTCTTCACCTTCTGTAGTCAGCCTGCGCCCACATCTCCGTTTTCTTTTCTACCAGAATACGCCTCGCTGCCCTATCCACCTGTGCAAGCCAGTCTGTCCCTCTACAGGGACAATGGTGAAAATCAGGCCTGGCAGCTCTCTGGGTGACATTCCCCTTCTGTCACTAAATATTCAGTCCTTGGCCCAGGGGGACCAAGAGTCACTGTGCAGGTGCTTGAGGACCAGGCATGCCTATGGCAGGCGGGTGCAAATGGCTGCCGCTGCCACATCGTGGAAAGGTTTGTCACGGCCATGACCGGGCCAAATCGACGGCAAGAGGCAAGAGTTTATAAACTGCCCTTCCCCTTGTATATCTATTGCCAAAGCTAGAGTCATTTCAGAGTTAGCCATTCTGTCTTTTTCCTTCTAGATGAGTAGGGATTTCACAAGCCCTAAACGCCTCAACTCTATAGACATTTCGGGAGAACGAAGGCACAAGAGTAAATTGGGTTGGAAGCGTGGGGCCAGCCTCTGTCCTCTCTGGAGGGCCCCTGGTCCCGTTGTATGCGTGGACCCCACCCGAGGTCTGCTGACTGTGGCACGAGTGTGGCTAAGGCTGTTAGCTCAATGGCAAACACAGTCTTGCTTTAGATTCCTCCTGGAAGTGGGTGCTTCAAGACCCGGCTGTCAAGGGGCCTGAGGATAATTTAATGCATACCTCTTTAGGTCCACTGATGAAACGTGCTATGTAAGTCCAACATGGAATCGTAACTGTTGTTTATTATTGTCGGTGAAAATGTGATTGGCCCCCCTGGTAGTGAGACCCCGCGTTGCATGGGTATCGACAGAACATCGTCCGACGTAATAATCTTTCTGGCCCTTTTTATTTATAAATGAATCTTCCGTCAACATCAAATTCTCATTAGCCTCACGAGCATGCTACATTCTCCTTGGTAGGGTCATGTAAAATTGATGGGATCACATTTCTCTCAGATGCGCCGTGCGCTGCTGGGTCATTTATACTGCGCATTCTGGAAGCCTGGGATCACGGTATCTTGTAAACAAACACCCCATCTAGGGATATCGCCTTTCATCTTAAAAGGGCTTTAGAAAGCTTTTCAGATGGCGCAGGGATGGCGCTCTTGTTATTAAGATCGGAGGGAATGGAGTGATGGCTTTTTGTGTGTGGAATTTCTGGGTAATAGGTGCAAATTGACATCGCAGAGAAATTGATGTGAACAGAGTCCTTCTACATTGAGATAGGATCCTCAGATTCAGGGCAAAGAATGTTTTTTTGCCTTGTTATTATTTGCCCAGAGGTTTTCCAGTCATTATAAAAAACCGGACTTCTCCACTTTGGCCCTCCCTTCCAGAGGGGCAGAGCGCTGGGTACTGAATGCTGGGAAAAGGATGAAGCTTCTTTTTCAAAGCCCCAGCGACAGCTGCTGCTTATTGAGTTCCCACCACCACTTCCTGAAGAATGTGCGTCTGTTTCAAAGCCCGCCAAGTTCCGACCAGGCTGCCCCAGCCGAGTTGGAGCCGTGACGATGTGGCACGCTGTTGTCGTATTATTACTAGGTACGTTTCGTAAAGTGATCCCAGATCCTTCTGGAGAGGGGCGCTTTACTGATTTCGGAGACAATAAATCGGAACGGCACTTTAATGACCCAGCGGTAGACAACAGAGGACGTGTACGATGTTTTAGAAGAATAGGAAATTTCATAAACTCCAAAGATTCATGGGGTAGAATCTGGATTGCAAAATGCATGGGCGCTTCCTGGAATCTGTGAACTTCTTGGGGTTACAAGAAAGATGCTGGCTGGCCTGCCAAGCCCCTCTCCTGTGGGATTAGGGCTGAGACCGACTTTCAAAGTCTTTCTGGTGCTGCGAGAGTTTGGAATGCCTCTTCAGCGAGACAGTTAAACGCCCCTGGTGCTTCCAGCCCCTGCGGCTTGTCTCCCCACCCGAGTTTTCGAACTGTTTCTCTGCTACGCAATGTAAATACACAGACGGCTCTTGTGCTTAAGATGCAACATCTTCACCTTAATCCTCTCTTAGGGAAAAATAAACATTTTTGTCGTCAAAAAGATTCTTGATCTGTAATGAGATCATCTTTCAAACTGAATGGTGACAACTAGAAAGAGAGTGAATAGTGAATAGTATGCAGGCAAGTCCCCACAGGAGGACCATCATGGTCAGTAGATATCCGTATTGTCTGCACAGGCTAGAAAAATACAGAAAATATTTGAAGAAAAGTCATTTCAAGTGTATGACCGGAAAAATCCCACTTTTAAGGATTTCATCTAAAGGACTAAAGATATGAGAAAATATTTAGTTAAATTATAGTCCTTGCAGAACTTTTTATAATAACAAGAGGTCTACTTATAGAGTAAAATACTACTAAATATTAATAATTCATTTGGAGGACTACAGTTATATGTTATAAAGATGTTCACTATCGACATAATATAGAGGTATTCCACAGTACTCTATAATCATTTCTCAGGAAAATTAATCAGTTTTTTAAAAGAATAACAATAAAAATCTTTATTTTATTTTTTAATATACTCTTTATTATATTTTTCCATCACCACTGAGTCCCCTGATACTGAATGATTAGCTCCCTTAACTGTTTTCATCTTGCGTGCCTCCTATAAAGAGGGGGGTCTAGGTGACCTTTGGGGTGAAGGCTGCACTTGATTTTAGAGAGCAGCCATACTCGGACAAGTTCAAGTTGAAGTTCGGTTCTCCAGGGGACTTGAACTGTGAATTCTGCTGTGGGAAAGCGGCCTTGTTAGTGTGCTGAGCGACCATGCTGGGCTCTCCGTGTCTCAGTTAAACGTGCTTCACGGGGGGCTCCCGAGGGTGCGTCCCTCAGGACCTCCTGGTCCAGGAGGACGTCAGGGCTCCTATTGCAGAGCCGTGCCCGGAACCTTGCAGTCTGTGGGTGGCTGTCTTTGTGGGGGCCTAGCCCTGAAGAGACACGGCCGTTTTCTTACCACATACTCATTTCACGATATCAATGGAGCGCGTACTACGTGCGTGCAGAGTGCTGGGGACCCAGGTGTGGAGGAGTAGAACTCTGGTGTGGGTCTCATCAGATCAGATTATCCCAATATAAGTTTAGGAGGACAAGATACAGAAAGAGACACGTGGGAGATGATGAGAATTCTGGGAAAAGTAGAGTGACCAACCTGCCCTGGTTTGCCCGAGGCTTTCCTGTTTTCCACACTGGAAGTTTGGGAACCATTTAGTCCCAGAAAAACAGGATGGTGGGTACCTTAGAAAAGGTGTCTCGGCCACCAAAGTCTTTCTGGAAGAGGTGCCCCTGGGCTTGCGGGCTGAGTGTCCGAGTCCGGAAGGGGCAGCGTGGTGAGGGGAGGTTGTATGTGGAGGGTCAGGGTCAGGGTGAGGGGCAGACTCCGGGTGGAGGAGGCCGCCTGAGCTGGGGAACAGCGCAGCACGTGTCAGAAACCACACGGCTATTCTGTGGTCACTCACATACTAGTTGACTGAGATGGAGCTGGGGAAAGACGAGTCCTCAGCTCACCAAGGCGGAGCCGCAGAGGATGGTCGCAGGACTTGGGTGTGCGTATTGTTCGCGAGGGCCGCTGTAACAAAGTACCACATACCGAGCTGCTTCAACCATAGACATGGATTGTCTTCCAGTTGTGAAGACCAGAAGCACAAGGTCGGGGTGCCAGCAGAGTTGGGTCCCTCGGAAGCTGTGAGGGACAATCTGCTCCTCTCTGGTGATTTGCTGGCCATCGCCGGTGTTTCTTGGCTGCACAAAGCATCCTCGGGTCTCTGCCTTCATCTTCTCATGGTGTTTCCTTGTGTGTATGGGTCTGTCTGTCTGTCTGTCTGTCTGCCTGTTTGCCTGCCTTTATATTTCCCCTTTTAATAATGACCCTAGTCATAATGGGTGAGGCCCACTCTGATACCCAGTATTATACTGACTGTCTGACGTCTGCAAGGGCCCTGTTTCCGAAGGAGGCCATGTTCCAAGGTTGTGGGGGCCAGGACTTCAACGGAGCGATTTCTGGTAGACGGGACTCGCCCATGACAGTGGGGATGGTGTTGAGGAGGTCAAACAGGGACACTAAGAAGCCTTGTGGCCAGCCCTGCGGCCTGAGGTGTCCTTGTTCCTGCTCATTCTCCGTGGCAGAGACCCCAGCACCCCAGCAGTGAGGGAGTAGACCAGACTTCAGTCCAACAGATGCTCAGCAAGGAAACACAGCTCTGGGTCCGAGAGGGGCTGACCACCCCCCTCAGACAGGGGGAGGGCAGCAGCCACGCCCTCTGGTTGGCAAACACTAGGTCTGCTGAGATCTCCTTTCCGTTAGGGATGAACTGGGCAGAACAATGCCCACTGCCAATCACTGCAGCTCAGAGGAAAGAAATGTGAGTCTGACGAAAGTACCCAGAGGCAGCCGATTACATACTGTTCACCACGGCAACCAGAGGAAAGCGACTTGGCCATGGGGCTGTAGAGCTCTGTGGCCTCTGAAGCAGCAGCTGCCAATGCCATAAACAGATGCCCGGAGAGAAGGGGAGGGGTCCCAAAGAAAGCAGTGCGAAGTAGGATCAGAAGTTTCGTTACGCACTGCCTGCAGAATCGATGCCGCAGAAAGCAGCATTTGGAGTCCTCCCAGAACACGGAAGTAAAGGAGGGGGAGCATGGACGAGAAAATGCAAGGCCAGTGGCCAAAACCCAGAGATTTCACATGCAATCACCGATGTTTGTTACAAAAGGCTGGAATGCAGAAAAGAAAACAGTGGGGGAAAACATTCCTGATCTGAAAAAAATCACACTGTGATACATTTGGTCATGTTATTTTCACATGTTAGAATTGTACATTTCATTTTCCTGGAGTTGCGGCAATATTTATACATGTAGTTTCGTTTACTTACCTTTAACATGACACTGTGAGCACTTCCCCCAGTCATCAGACAGATTACACAAGAGATTTTCAGTTGCTACCTATTAGTTTATCCTGTGGCCATACCATAATTTAAGTATTTCATGACTTTATTTTGAAAATTTGCTTTTTACAAATAATTATATATATTTGTTTATAAAATGTTCTGTATGTCACACATTATTTCTGGAGTATCATTTCCTAGAACTTGAATTACAAGGTCAAAAGACAAGCAGATTCCCGGATGTTAGGATTCCACAGACCAAGAAATAACATACTTACACACACACACACACACACACACACACATACACACAAATGACCTAATATCTATATAAACAAATGACCAAAATAGAGCTGTTTGCATTTTCTGTAGTCAAGTGAATACATTAAAAAATACCTACCACATAGTGTTATTACTCATAACAGAGAATGTATTTTATACCCCAAATCTGAGAGGATTTAATCTCATGATATAGGACTGTCTCTAAAGTGAGTGATGTAGCCCCACGGGAAACTCATATACTGTCTACATTATTTGTGTGTGACTCTATACCAGTGATAGTTCTCACAGGTTGGCAGTGGCCTCACTCTGGGAGCTCTGGAAGCTCTGAGTTGTCAAACGATGGTCGTCAGCACCAACTCTGTGCCGACAGGAACCCCCGATTTGGGGTGCGGTGAAGAAGGAAACCTCATTCAGCACCAACAGCTCAACAGTGATATGGCTGTGAGAACAGCAAGGCTGGGAGGGAGGTGGCCCTGGGACAAGAGGCCCTGAAGCCACATCCCCCTTCAGCTGGGCAGCTGGGCTCCCCACTGGTCTGCTCTGCTCTGGGGCGTTGTCCCTGGTGTTTCAGCCCCCCCATCTGCATCCAGAAGCTCAGTCTAGTGTCTTTGGTGGAGAGGTGTTGCCAGGGCCAGAGAGGAGCTGGCTTGTCTATATAAAGAGAAGTCCCCACCTCTGGTCACGGAGTGCTCAGAACAGAGCCGCTCTGATTGGTCAGAGCTGCACAGCTCCAGATTGGATGGGGAAAGCCTCGATCCTATTGGTTGAAATAGGATTCTAGGGAACTCCTTTATAAGGGCTGGCTCAGGATGGCCAGAACCCAGTGCAGGCTTCTCTGCAAAGTGCAGTCGGGGTCAAAGGCCCCTCTGCTGATTTTTTAAAAATGTGAGCCCAGTTGATCACCAGGAGCCCTTCTTAGTAGGTGTTCTTTTTTCTCAGCGTTCACAGCATAGACCACTCTGCCTGCTTAACATGTCAATGCATTGTTTACGATTTTGGATATGTAACTTCCCACTTTTTATTGTTGTGCATTCTGCAGGTGGGTAGATTTGAGCAGTGTATGTCACGTTAAGTTCTTTGTCACAGTCCCTTCATCAGCCACCCCTCCCCCAGAAGGGCCCTGTATGCATGGCTCAGAGGCATCTGTGTCTTCCGAGTGAGTCCTGGAGGAGGGCTGGTGTCGGAGACCTGGAATCAAATTCCGCTGCTGCTGCTTTCCTGTGGCTTGTCAAGCCTGCGAGGGCAGGGCCTGGACAAGCCTGTGCGTCCTCATCTTCAAAACAGGGGCCAATACCTCTTCCTGCTTCACAAGGTGATTTCATTCAAAAGAAAACTCCACTAAGTCACATAGTTCAGTGCCTGGTGCGGGTTAAGTGCCTGCATTAATGTTACCTGTCCTTCCTGCAAACTCCGGCTGGCTTTCTGATACTGTGACCTGACAAGAGAAAAATTCCGAGATATGCTACATTAACTGACTGCGAGCTGGAGGGCGGGAAGAAGAGGCGAGCGGATCAGAACTAAGAACCAAACGAACAAAAGACCACTTCCATCCCTGCACGAGTGCGGAGACTGAATCCGCTCCAGGTGCCGTGGCAGCTCTTATCTAACTGGGGACAGGGGCCCGCCAGCCTCCACCAGTCCCATTGTGCAGGGACTTCCCAGGCCGCTGCCCATGACCAGTCCAAAGGCAGCAAACATTTGATTCTTAGGGACCCTGTGCTATCCCAGAACTGCCCCCTGCACATTTTCCTGCCCCCCCATCTGCAGCCAGTGTAAATGCTTTCAGAACTACTTACATCTTTCTTCCGCAGACTCACTGTGTAAGAGCCTGCCAGCCCCAGGTGGTGGACACATACCTGTCCTCTCCACCCAGCCGGGCTGCTGGTGGCTTGGACTGGATGTCCAGGGACTTGGTCCTTTTTCCAGCCAGCATGTGGCTCCATAAATCCTTGCTTTCAGAAATGGTTTTGGCCTTAAAGGTTTTTATTGAACAAAATCAAGGAATGACCAGCATCCCCCCTATACCCCCATAGCTCTGAGTAAACACTTCAGGCCCTGGGGCCCTGTGGTCTCTGTTGCCACCACTCAATGTGACCTGAGAGCAGCCGCAGTCAGCAGCAAACAAGTGAGTGCCGCTGAGATCCAGTAAAACTTTATTCATCCCATTTTTGTATGTTCTGAAATCTGCCTCTCTTACTCTTCCAACTGTTTCAACTTAAAGAAACTGGTCTTAACGCAGGGACCATACAAACAGTTGTCTGGACCAGGAGGACATGTTAGGAAAAACTGCAGTACTTTGCAGCGGTACTTTGGTGAATAACACACTTTCTTGTAAGATTAAAAATAGTTACTTGGAAAGAAAGGTTTTTAAAACATCTCTCCAACGTATGGCCAGAACTGTGGGGGTGGTGAGGTGTACAAACCCTGAGGCTCGCCTCCCTGTCGGTGGGGGGCAGCGGAGGCCCAGTGGGCGTGCTCCCACAGGCCCGGGGCAGCCTGCCTGGGGCGGAGCGGGGCCTGGTGGGAAGTGTCCACCGCTGGCCTGGTGTGCTTTCCAGGGCGCCAAGCCCCTTGATTTTATAATGTGTACTTCATAGCTCGCCAGACACGGAGATTTTTCTTCGTCAATGAAAAGCTTATTCAAAACTTTGTTCCCCTGAGAAGAAAAGATAAACAATAATTTCACGTGGTAATTTTCCAAATTTCTGTACCATATCTACATATCCAAACACAGCTGTACGAAGGCACACGCTGGCTGCCGGCAGAGCTGGAGCCCGTGCACACTGCTCTCAGAGGCCACGTGTGCTTTCGGCCCGGTGGGAGGCACTGCCCGCCCCCCGCCCCAACCACAGTCAAAAAAACAGAAAGCAACCCCCCAGTTGTTAACCTGTGCCCCCTGTGGCTCTCCATCTGAGTGGCAGGGAAGGAGAAGGGGTGCCTAGGAGAGGGGCACTCTGGTCTCAGACAGAAAAGGTACTCGGACTCCGATTAGTGAGGCCCTTATCTTGCTGGGAGAACTTGGACTGGACGGCATGTCGGGCAGCGTGCTCAGGCCTGTGAGCTTTGGGTTAAAATCCGTGTGTATCATATACTTCTTCCTGGAGGTTCAAGCTCTGCTTGTACCTGTACTCAACACACTAAAATAGGGCTATGGATGATGGGAAGTTTTTTCCTCTATATTTTCTAATTTTTCTATAATGTATGTACATATATGTAAAACTCTGCCCTAACAATGTCTAAAATAGTCAGAAAGTGAAGAACAATGTGTATGGCCTGTGAGCATTTAAAAATGCTTCTCTATTTTTCCTAAAAAAAGAGTCTTATATTTCAGGACGCTGTACAGAATGGTGCTGTTCAGCATAGTGACATGTGGCGTGCGGCCGGCCCCAGGGAAGACGTGCCCAGAGTTTCCATCGCACGCTGGATTCCAGCGTCTCAGTAGGGAAAACATAAAACATTTCATCAGTATTTCTATATTGTTTACATGTTAAAGGAGCATTTTGTCTGTATTGGGCTAAGTAAAAGTAAAACATTAGTATCAATGCCACCGTTTTTTTTTGACTTTTGAAATGCGGCCATGAGGATATTTCGGTTGCGTACAGGGTTGTGTTACATCCCCCCAGGCAGGGTCCTGAGAGCTTTTGGGCTGTTCTAGAACTGGCTTGGGGGGCGTTTAAAAAGCCGAGAGCAGCAGTCAGCCCTGTGGAAGGAGACCAGGAGACTGAGGAGGTGTGAAAGGGAACTCAACTTTTAGGGTGTGTCCTCTGATGCCATTAAAATCTTCTTTCACATGCATATATTACCTACTTAAAAGCTAAATAGTGCTTAACATTTTAGAATTAAAAAAACCAAATTCTTGAAGGAAACTCTACAATCAAATTATTGTTATTGATCCGAAACTTGGACAGTAATGGAGGGTTTTTTCCTTTACCGTTTAAAAACTTACTATGCAGGAGTGGGTGGGTGGGTGGGTGGGTGCACACACACAAATGTGGGCGTGTGTGCATTTAAAATGTTTTCTTATGGACAGAATTAGGTCTGATGGGCTGAGGGCCTTATTTTCCCGATATACTAAAGAAAGCAAATTTCATTTAGAGGAAGGAGTGATGTTTTTGTGGGGAAAACTAAAGTACATTCCAAACTACCCTGAATGAAGAGAAAGGCAGTAAACAGAGTTTAAAACCCCGACTTGGGAGCCGTCTTTCACAAAGGATGTAACTTAATGATTCTGTGGTCATTTACAACAACAAACGTTTTTTCCACTGACATAAAAAATATAACTGTTTGCTTTTAATATAAATTCAGTTTACTTTCCTCTTAAAAATGAGTCCAATTTCAAGGCAATAATCTTTAAAGTTAAGCACTTTATCTCTATTAACATTTAATTTTTTAATGAGGAATCATTTCCTGAATTATAGCCAAATATCAAATCTGTTAATTTCATAATTATCAGTTTTATTGCTAGTCATCTGGTTTATCACAGTCTTAAAAAACAATTAAATCCTAAAAGCAACTTTAAGGACTAATTTGTGTTCAGTTAATGGCTTGTTTACCTAACACTATAAGATGTGATAAGTTTCATAAAGCTGTATTATGTTAAAACTCTAATTACAGCAACTTCACTATTTAGAATTTGATTAGACCATATGTGTGGTAGTGTGGTTTATAGTAAGAAGTACATATTTAGTCCTCACCCCCTTTCCTGGCACAGAGACCCCCAGACTTTTGGAATTTCCTAAGTGATTAGAGCAAGCCCCCTTCAACCACACCGGGGTTTCTTTGAATGCAGTGACTTTTGGAAAGCCCATAGGTAACTTCAGGATGGGAGCTGGTTGCTAGGGGAACCAGCCGTATGATTGGAGGTAGGGGGCTTCACTCCTGACCCCCAGGCTGGAGGTCGTTTTACCCACAGGTGAAAACAGCTTACCTGTGCTTTGGTTTTTGTAAATTTTTCTAAACCCCATCTCCCCTCCATTTGCCTTTTTTTTCTGTTGGTCCAATACCTTCTAGAATTATATGAGTCTTAACAAAGTTTCATGAACTTTCCTGGGGAAGAATTTTTACTCAGAATGTAAAGATTATTTTTCCCCACTATAGGCACCTATGTGTGAAGTCATGAAAGCCAGTGGGATCACTGGGTTTCTTTAATACTAGTGTTTTTTCAAAGCTAGCCTTGCTCAGTTGCATATATTTATTACATTATAACATTACATTATAATTATTACACATATTACATGATAACATCACATATATTTATTACATTATTACATTAGAAAAGGAATACTCATGTTTAACTCTGGAAAATCAACAAATACAGACACAACATAGGTAAGCCCGCCATGGGTAGAGAAAGGAGCACCCAATGGGCGGCAGGAGAAAACATTTACTAAAATGCAAAATAAATGGCAACTCAGGTCTGTTCAACAGTTGAACCTGAAAAGCTCTGAAGGCTGGGTTTGAGGGGTAAAAAGATGCAAACTCCCTCCCCTCACTTAGAGGAGAAATATCTCGCGATTCCTTATTGTTTACCCTCAGGATTGGTAGGCTACATTGAAATGATAGTTTTGGGGGCATTAATGTTTTCGTAACTGCTATTTCTGCAGACATTTAAATTATAGAGAACAGCAATTGTTGAGGGAAAAAGAGCAAGATAAATAAACAGAAGCTAGAATTCTCCCCCAGGAGACGTAAGCTTTCGCTGTTCCTAGCACAGAATACTGTAGCTATCTGTGCCAGGCTGTTGGTCAGGCCAACAAAAACTGGTCCCCCCCAGATAAGAATGTTGCAAGTTGGAGAACATTCAATAGGCCAACAAAACAGTTTTGTACTCTCTACAGTGATGTAATGAGCGGTGTATTCTTAAAATGAACCTTTGGAGGTTCACACTAGCTCTCCGTCGTTTACCGGGCAAGAGCAAGCAGGAGGTGTAGTTAGGCTCCAGACTGCACAGCCTCTGCTTTGGCACGATGCCCGGCTCGCATTGTTGGGTAGCTGGAGATCTCACGTCACAGAACACATACGTGTTTGGGGAGAGTGGGTCCTCTCTGCGAGCCCCTGGGTGGGAGTAAGCAAGATGCGGCGGGTGCTGAGGGTAGGGGAGGTGGGCTCAGTGGATGGTGAGGAAGCAAGTCTTGGCTAGGTGACCACACATGCAGTCTGGGCTTCTTGTCTTTGGGGTGACTGCTCATGCCTCCCCTTTCACTCTCCCAAGTTATCAGATGACCAGTTTTCTGCTTGCCTTTAACTTAGGGTACATACCCAGGACTGAAGCGTCCGTGCTCTCTCTCAAGTCACACCACGGAAAGGCAGGAGTGCCATTCTTTGGTACGGGCATGTGATGCTTTCTTGGTTTTATATAAAATGTGAAAAGTGGCCCTTTTTAACGGACTGAGTGACTCTGTTGATCCAGAATTTACAGAATAAGCGAAAACACTGCTGGCTCCGAAAGCACAACGTCAGCCAGGTCCCTTGGCCCCCACCCGCAACCACCCCCGTGAGCATGGGATTCTGCTCCCCAGTCCGACTTGACCGTCTCTGCCGAGCCCCTGCAGCCCTCCCTGAATGACCCCGAGAATGACCCTGAAAGGGCATCGCCGAGGAGCGAGAGCCCGGTCCGGGGTTCGTCCTGTCTGGAGGAAGGAAGGGACGAAGGTGTTCAGGAGTGGTGACAAAAGAGAAGCACACTGTTTGGAGGACGAGGAGATGTTTGTGCCCACGTTTATAGCCAAACAGTGGAGGCCACCCAAGTGCTCATCAGCAGATGGGTGAGTAAAGAAAGTGCGGGATATGTATCACGCATACGCATACGCAGTGTGTACCCCTCGAGGCAGTACGTCATTCAGACAAACGGGGAACTAAGTACAGAGGCCATGAAGTGGAATGGACCTGGAGGGCGTTATGCTAAGTGAGAAGCCAAACACAAAAGGACAAGTGCTGTCTGCCCACCCCTTCCTGGAGTCTATAGAGACATCCCGGGCCCTCTGACTGTCCACGGCACCCCACTTCGCTGCCTCCCCTATGGCCTACCCCGCCTGTCTTGATGGATGCCTGAATGCAGACCTGCACGGGGGGAATCGTAAATTCATTGTTGGGTGTCTTGTCATCGGAGCGAGCCAGCGGGCTGACATCACGGGAGAGGAAAAGAGCTGACGCTATCCAGTCACAGATTTTCACACAGGGGGTCCTTCTTAGGGGACGCGTGGACACCAGGGTGGATTGTCATGGTGGGAACAGCAGATGACAGGGCACGGCCAAGCCCTTCGCTCACAGGTCCTGCCATGTCTGCGCCCACCCCCGGCCAAGCCCCTGCGCCGCCCGCTCCTCCCGGTCTGTGTCCTTTCCTTGGCCAAACAGGCTTCTGCCAGGTCTCTTTGATCCCCAAATAATCCTCGGTACCCACAGTGTCTGGGACACCCTCCCACTTGCCAAGCCAGGGTGGTGTTCGTTTCTGCGTCCATGGCCAAGTCTTCCCCTTTGGGGCGGGTTTAGGCACCGTCACAACATTGTGGCCCTCATTCTTCGTGAAGATGGTGCTCTGTGGAAACAGAACCAATGCTCTCGGGCACCTGACGTGATACTCTAGGCCAACGATGCTTTAGGACAAAAGAACTCTCTCAAGTTTCATTCTGAATGGACTCAGCAGCCGGGCCAGCGTCTGTTCTACTGCGCCCTGTGCCCGGGAGCGACAGGCCGTGTGGCCACGCGCAGCTAGGTCACACACAGAGAGTCTGCTTCTGGGTAGAACCACGACCCCTCCAGAAACTCCTGGGGCTTCTTTATCAGATGGTCTTGGGTAAGCCAGTGTGTTGGGGGGGGGAATGATTTGCAGTCAGAGTATTTGAGGGAGCTGCTTTGGATGTAACCTTGGTGAATGAAGCAAAAAGAAAACAAAACCCTTCCTAGCGTTGGTTGCCCTCACTCACGGAAAGGTATGAGACACACGAACATTCTTCCTTTCTTTTAGCTTCAACACTCTCATATTTCATTTGAAGTACTAAAAAAATGCTCTGTTCATTGGATGGCCCGATTAAGTAAGCATTCCCCACTTACACGGTGAAAATAAGGGTCAGGAGAAAAACCTCCCAGGCTGAGGGTGCTCAGGGAAGCCGTGTGTGGGGGCGGCGTGGAAGAGGTGACAGCGCGGTTATCTGTGCATGACTCGGCCGGAGCATCACCGCTGTCTAGACGACTAGACAGTCAGCACCCAGACACGCCGCAGCCCGGATCGAGGAAGGTCGTTAGGAAACGAGAGTGAGAACAGGCCTGCCGGGGAGGGAGAGCCCAGTCCGTTCTTTTCTGGACGCGTGTGTAGGCGAACGCAGCCTGGACTTCGAGGTGCTCTTAGGGGCAGCCTCTGTTTTGTGAATGTGGGTGAGGGAAGCTGTCTCCCAAATATCTATTGAGAGCAGTTTCTGTCTGTCAAGTGCAAGGCACATTTTTTTTGGTGTGACAATTTGCCCCCAATGTTTCCTCCTTCTATACACTGCTTTAAAGGGCAGATGTCGGCGTTTTAGGAAATGTTAGTGTGATGATGGGAGTCCCTCTAAGGAAGGCACCCTGACCCCCCAATTCTTGGTATGATCCGCACAGGGGTGTCCTTAATGAAAGAGTGACCTGCGTGTTCGAGGCCATCATGTCCCCTTTCATCTGCTGGGAATGCTGTGTGGCACAAATTCACAGAACGAGAGGGGCTGCTGGGTGCCCACAAATTCCTGATTCTTTATGGTCCTGCCACAGGGGCCGGACCACATCCCCCAGTCTCCTGTGCAGTCAGGTAGGGCCATGGGACCGAGTGCTGGCCAGTGGAGTGCAGGCAGAAACAACGCGTGGCACTTGTGAGTCAGGCCACCAGCACCTCCCTCCGAATTTCCCATTCCCTCTCCCCTCCTGTGCACGCACTCAGGCAGGTTAAGCTACCCAGGGCTGGGGGGACACAGGGAAGAAGTGCCGGGGAAAAATAAGCACTGGGAGAGGGGAGCTCTGCCCAGCAGCCCTGAGCTGATCCGCAGCAGGAGCGAGAACTATCGTTTGGTTTTGTCACATCACTGAGACCCTGGGGTTGGCACAGCAGGTGGCCCACTCTGAACACTGTGCCGTTTACTTGGGTGCTAAACTGGAGAACTTTCAGACACACCTAGGGCCGCTGAAGCCTGCCTTCTGTGTGCGTCCAAGGAGCTCATCCAGCGCTGTTTCCTGCAAGTCACACTCTTTGCAGGGTTATGTTCCTTCCCTGCAGATGTGGGGACTGTAATTAACACAGTCCCTGGAGGGCACCCACTGGTGTTTGAAACCCAAACTTCACGGAGCGTGCATTTCTCCACACAACACGGGCACTGGCATCCCCAGAGGTGAATGCAACCCCATTTACTGATGTGGAAAGAAGATTAGCCAAGTGGAGGGGCCTCCTACAACCACCCGACCAACATTCTCCGGCAGGGTCTGGTCCCCGATGTCCTGGTGAGTCTGAGAAGCTGTCATGGCCAAGAGGAGCCACGAGATCCTTGGGGCCACCTCTGTTGTGTCCTGGACGGAGTCCTGGAAGAGAAAAAGGACATCAGGCAAGAGAAGTCTTGAAGAACGGACTTCAGTTCATACTAACATATCAACACGGCTGCAGTCGTGGCGACTGAAGTCCACAGTGACGTGAGGTGGTGACAGTGAGACACTGGGTCTGGAGCAGACAGACACCCTCCGTCCTGTACACCAGTTTTTCTGTAAGCCTGAAACGATCCCAAAGTGAAACTGTTACTAATTTTTTAGCAAAGTAAATACATTTTTCACAGAAGGATGTTAGGAAAAAAATCTCGAATCACTTCCCAAGTACACTAGGTGACTGGGTGGGGAAAGTGTGCTTTCGGCCAAGAAGGGGTGTGTGCACCTTGGGCAAGGTCAAGGCTAAGAGAGGCCAGGCCCTACTCTGCCCGCCACGGCTGTCCCGTCGACGGTCAGGAAGCCAAGCTGCAAGCGCGCCTGGTGTTTTCCTGCCACCGACGAATCAACATTAACAGGAGCCGGAAGGGCCCAGGTTTGGAGTGGGATGGTCTTGGGCCAGCGATGGTCCTCGGAGAAATCCATTCACACCTCAGTTCCTTGGTTGGCGATTTCACTTTTTCTCTGTTCTGTCTTGTCTCCGCATCAAAATTATAAACTCCTTCAATGGCTGTGTTCTATTTGTCATGCCCTCCCCTCATCTCCCACAGCTCGAGTGCACACGCACATGTGTGTGCACACGCAGGGATGCATGCTGCTGACACACACACACACACAGCATCTAACCTGCAGGAGACCCTCGTGACCTCTGGGGGCAGGAGAGGAAGCGTTGCTTGGAGGGGAACGCAGCAAGGCAGACGTGGGGCGCAGAGGTCTCCCTTCGGTAGCTGGGGCTCGGGGCAGGGCAGTCTGTGGGAATCCTCGTTTAGACCCCAGAAAGCAGGAAGTGGTGTGTTTTCTCCTGACTGACTTTTTTTCCCCTGAAACATATGTCAGCCCTCCAACTGCTGAAAGAGTTAATGTTTTATTTTTCACTCCTGCAATGAAAACATAACACGAGAGATACAGAAAGCTGGCTTTCAAAGGCCACTGCTGAAATAACAACGCTGCTTTTATAATGAGTACTTAAGAAAATGGCCACTCTAAGTGGCATGGCACCAACCTGGTTACACCAGTATTTATTTTTCTGTGGAATGTGTGTGGATGTTGTGGGTTGTAGGTAGAACCCCAGCCAACCTGGGCCCGGCATAAAGGAGGCATTTATGGCCCTTCAAAATCATTAGGGCTATTAGTCCTGACTTGAAATGAGTGAAAGGCACCAAGTCGTGCCAAGAGGGGAACGGGTTCTGCTGCTTTTCTGTCATCAGACCCAGTGAGCAGAGTGCCTTTCTGTGCCACTGCCGGTGACAGGCTGGGCTGTGGCCTTTGCTGGCCTCACCGGCCTCCACACAGTGCACAGGGGGCTGTCAACAGCCACCCCCAGTGTCCAGCAAGTGTCCTTCACGAGGCAGCACCAACGCCTTGCTTTACCTGGCGGTGGGGGGGACGGAGGGCGTGCACATGCTCAAGGGCGTCCCTCCCGAAGAGGTGGGCACTCGGTCCCAGCAGCTCCCTGCGCAGAGGTGTCCTGACCCCAGTGCCCTGCTTCTCAGGAGTTGTCCCTCCTTCTCAGCACAGGACTTATTTTACTGACTGTTCAATTGGGTTGCCTCCTGACACCTGCATCCCTAAAAACCTCTCAAACCTTTCATGCTGACGTGCGTGTGGTTTGGAAGAGGACATCTGGATAGATAAAAGGAGTGGTTTTGGTTTTTTGCACATGTACACACCCACCTCGTTCCAAACAATAGCTACCGCACCGACTGGGACGAGCCTCTTCCTCTGGCGAGGGCCTAGCAATGTCACTTTCTGATGGAGGGAGGGATCGGCCCGGCCAGCGATCTGCAAGCTGGGGGTTGTGACGTCAGTGTGATGGGTTGCAACCAGCACTGAAAAATGAGGAGTAGAACAGAATAGAATGCGACCCATTTGGGTTTTTTTTTTTTTTTTGCAGCATCTAGAACATGTCGTCTGTGTTAGGAGATACAGTAGATTTTGAGCTCTGCTCTCCACAGGCAAAGCTGATTCGCTGATCTCTTTCTTGGGGACCCAGGCTCTTGTTGAGGGAGCAGGCTGCCTCCCTTGTCCTCCCACCCTTGTTCATGCTGCTCCTCGCTCTTACAGGATGCGGTCTGAGCCCGGCTTGGTGGGCCTCTCGCTCTCTCTGGTCCCGGTGGGTTCAGTCAGAAGGGAGCCAGCAGGACAGGGAGGGACAGCAGAGAGGGGAGATTGCGCTCTGTCTCCCCAGCTCCGGTTCGCTGGGGCTCAGTGAGAAACACATCCCACCCCTCCTACCTCTCCCCCGCTCACCCTAACTCAGGGACACCCTCCGTTTCTCCTGGAATGGGGACCAGTACAGTGAAGTAGCCTTAAATTATAGTAGTGAATGGGCTTCATCCAAAATAGTTTTATGTACAAATTAAAGTTTATAGGGAGGAGGTGAGGGATTATTGCGTTCTATAAAGCGCTCATTGGGTGGCAGGGAGGTGACTACATTAAAAAGTGTGGGAGGTGGCAGGTGTGGTTCTTTGATGTAATCAGTGCAAATGTATTCCAGAGATTAGCTAGAATCCTGTTTTCTTGGCTGAGTGCATTCCCAGATAATTGCTAGACAGTTTGGAAGAGGACTCGCAGCAAACAGCATCTAAACGAACACATTCCGGCTTGTTCTATAGCATTGAAATGTACTGTTCGGTCTGATTCTCCACTCACATGAGCACGAGATTCAGTTTCGCTCGACAGCCGTCATCTGCCTGTCACCGTTCTAGGTGTCTGGGACACACCAGAAGACGCAACAGGGGTCCCTGCCCTCATGGGGCTTATGTTCTGGTAGTGGGAGTAGGAATTAAAAGTTTATCATGCATAAAAGCATTAGATTAAAGGAGCTAAGTTGTATGAACGAAGCAGGCAAGAATCAGAAAGGCTAGGACTGCTGGGGGCTGGGGGACAAGTGACAATATGGTGTACAAAGGCCACCGAGAAACTTGGAGCAGAACCTGAAGGGAGGGGGGCCAAGGAGATGTCTGAGAGAAGAACATCCAGGCAGGGGGCACGCTGCCACCTCCAGGAGGGTGGGCGGAGTGCTCGGGGCCACGCAGGCCATCGTGGCCGCTGGGTGGTCCCGTGGACAGAGAAGTGTGGAGGGGAGGAGGGGCTTTCTAGGGCTGTGGCTGTTCCTTTTCGTGAAGTCAAGTGGCGGGAACTGACGAGGGTGGTACGTGCCCAGCTGACACGTGGAGAAGAGACCAGGGGAGACCAGTGGGGAGCTCCCACCCATTGGAAGGTGATGGGCAGGTGCAGGAGAGACGCGATTGGCTCAGACCATGGACGTAGTGACAGGCGGGGTGCGGTTCCAGCCTTCGGGGTGCCCTTTAAGGGACAGCCCAGAAGATTGCAGTGAAGGAGGCAAAGGGCCAAGATGACTCAGGATTTTGCTCAGAGAAAACTGAAAACCCACTGTGCCTGAGCTGCAACGCCCTCCTGGACGGCGGGGCCGGTCCCCAGCCAGCCTTGCTTCCCAAGGACGTCGCCCTCTGCCCTGGCCACGCCTCCCACAGAACGAACGGGGTTTGTAAACCGCGTCCCCAACTCCGTGTCTTCCCTTCTGTGTTATTTCATGAACTTTTTTAGACGGTCTTGTCGACATGGGTCAGATCGTGCAAGGTGACCGCGGCAGGTTTTGCATGAGCCAGAGTGCCGGCTCGGTGCCATTCAGATCGAGTGCGTCTGGGTGAACAGCGTCCTAGCAAAGTAACGTTTTACAGCTTCCTTCCTCGCGCGTGAAACTGGGCTCCACATGCGGGCAATTAGCCGCTGATGTATGGATGTTTGTTCCAGCTGGTGCTAAAAAAAGACACACTCAGTGAATTATTTCTTAAGATTTGAATACTTTATAGTGCTGATTGGGCAGGAAAAAAGGAGGGCTGTGAAAGGCTGCCGTGTGCTGTTATTAATCCCAGAGAGAGGCTCTGTAATGTGGTCCAGATACTCAAAACCCTTCGTTAGGAGCCAAGATTTACGGCCGGGAGGGACTCGGTGCGTCGAAGAGCTCAGCCTCTGCTGCTCGACCGCGAGGAGAAGGCCCGCCGCATGAAGTGCTGGGCCGAGAGCCCACGCCGGCTCCGTGAGTGGCCGTGGCTGGCGCCTCCCCCAGCCCATCTGTCTCCTCCTCTCCCTCGTGGAAGATGCTCTGGGCGTGTCTTTCAGGAGCCCACAGAACAACCAGGAAGCCTGAGACCCAGGGTTCTGGGGTGGTGAGACGCATCGGAGGGTCCCGTCAATTTGGCATGAAATTTTTTCTTCCAGTTTTTGCCTCGTTTCCCTCCTAAGGCCACCAACTACTCCCCTCTGAGCTCTGCCTGTCCAGTTTGGGGAAGGACCCCAGGAGAAGTGGATTCAGTAGCCTCAGTCCCACCATTGTGATACTAAGGGATAGGTCTCTAGTCCTGATAGTGACCAGAGCACTGAGCATTGGTGACGGCACTGAGCCCCGACCTCCCCTCAGCCCTCAGACCTGGTCCCTGGGGCACTTGGTGGCCCTCCGTCTCTCCCAGAGTGGCTTCTAGTGATGGGAAATGACAGACGACCTGGTGCCTGCTTCAGTAGGGATTGGGGACATAACAGCTGCAGCCAGCAGAAAATTCGGTGTCACCACCTAAGGAGTGACTTTCCCGGTGACGACTGCCCATAAGCCCAATTACCTACAGTGATATCAGTCTGGTTTGGAGCCCCCATGGGGGGTCTGCTGCCGGTGCCACACCGCACATCTGGGTCCTGCTCACCGGCTGCCCAGTTGTCCCAGGGGAGTGGCTGCCCCTGTCCCAACCTGCTCTCTGGCACCTGGGTCTTCTACCGGTTTCCACGTGCTCTTGTCTCTTCCCCCACATGACTGCAATGTCACCCAAGAGTCTCTCTGCAGCCCCTCCACCCCCCCTAAGGAAACCGCACTTCCTTGCAGTGGAAGGAGGGTGGCCAGATCTGGGAGGACCCGGTGCTGGGGAAGAGGGACCCCAGGCCTCACTCTGTGGGCCTGTGCCCTGGAGCGGCTGTGAGCCGCACATGAATAGTTAATGCGCGCGCAGGCTCTCCGTACACAGAGAAACGCTAAGCAGGTGTGGGATGAGATGAGGAAAAAGCTACGCTGCCTCCCACTTACGGCTAATTCCACGGACGTGCCATGTCTGTTTCCATTTGTCTTCTCATGCATTCAGTATTCAAAGTATTTTTTTCAGAGATGTGCAGTAGGCAGAATTCTAATATGAACCTGAAAATTGCCGCCTGCTCGTGTGTAGTCAGGCACTGGTCCAGCTGCTCCGGTGAGGGGAGTCTGAAGATGCCATTCAGGTCTGGAATCGCTGGCTTTGAGAAAGGGAAGTCATTCGTGGTGGGCCTTTCCCAGGTGAACCTTTAAGGAGGGGCAGGGCTCTTCCTGGTGAGGGGTTCCACGCGAGGGAGACTCTTCATCCCTGGCTTGGAAATGGAAGGACTGTGAGTGGCCCCGAGCTGACAACCAGGATGGAAATGGGGACTTCAGTCCGACACCCTCAAGGAAATGAATCCTGCCAGCAGCAACCTGAATGAGCACATACGCTGATTGTTTCCTCAGAGTCTCCAGATGAGAACACAGCCAGCCAACGCCTGGATTTCATTCTCAGAACGCCCAGTGTGGAAAACCCAGGCACAGATTCCAGCCCCGAGGGCGCGTGAGCCAGGAAATAGACGAGCGGGCATTGTTGAAATCTGTGCACTGTGTGGAATGCGTTGCAGAGCCAGAGGGAGCTAGTGCCGGGCTCCCACGGAATCGAGCTGGGGCATCTGGTTTCTTACCTTCCCCAGATCGACACAGTGGCGTCTATTGGAGAGACTCAAATAATAAGCCCTTTCCAGCCCTGGCTGGTGTAGCTCAGTGGATTGAGCACGGGCCTGTGAACCAGAGGATCGCGGTTCGATTCCCAGTCAGGGCACATGCCTGGGTTGCAGGCCAGTTCCCTGCAGGCCAACTCCCAGCAGGGGATGCACGAAAGGCAACCATACATTGATGTTTCTCTCCCTCTCCTTCCCCTCTGAGGATAAATAAATAAATAATAAAATCTTAAAAAAAAATAAGCCCTTTCCAAAGGGGTCAGGGGAAGGCATCCCACAGTTTTTCCAAAGCAGAGACAGATTGAGGCTTCTCTGGGACCACGTGGAGTCACCACGCCTCTCTCAGGAATGCCAAGAAGTGCTGCCGGTGACAGGGGCCAGTGTTTTCAAGCCTTGGGCTGTGGTCATGGGCTGTGCAAAACCAGGGTGGGAAACGGGACTGGGTCCCTGATCTTGAACCCTGAACTGCCCCGGTCAGCTGGGCATCCATGCTGGCACGTAAGTCAGGTTTCTGATTTAACAAGCGTCCGTCAGTGCCTGCCTTCCTTTCACTGACTTCGCAGTTCTGGGCATCCATCAGTTAGGGTTTTAAGCGAACACTTTCTTTCCTTTCTTCTTAGGCTATGGAACCATGTTTTTCAAAGTTCACACAGTAAAAGAAACTAAGCATTAAGGCCATTATCTTCTACTCCCGGTTTTCATACAACTCCATGCATTTTTCCTTTTCCAATGCAGGCCCTGGAAGCGTTGGAACAGCCTTGCTCTGACGCCTTCCCGGCCTCGCACCCGCCTCCAGTTTTTGTTCCAGTTTCTCGTTCTTTGCCTGCGCTCTTTCCTTTATCGGTGGATTCAAATGTCCCCCGAAAGTGTTTCGACTTGAGATGGAAGGGAACTAGTTAGAGAACACGAGCCGAATCGCTGCGTTGCCTACTCCGTCACTCGCCCATCAGAACTGAAAAGGGTGTTGAGTTTGGTTCCTGATGGTCACGATGGCGTGTTTTGTTGGGAACAGACCTCTTCTTGAACAGTCTAAAGGCCTTTCAGAACACGGGCTCTCACCCACCTGGGAAACGGTTGTGTTTTCTTTCCCATTCTGCACTCCCGCCGCTTATATGTGCGGGCAGCACGCCTGCTGGACGGCGTTCTAACCAGGACGGCCCCGCCTCTGTCCGTGCTCCGCCGTTAGACCCTGACTTCTGCTCTTGTTTGACGCCGACGCTGTTGCTGTCCCAAGGAGCTCATCCTATTTAGGTCTCTTTCCCTTCTCTTGAACGTTTCTAACCTTTACCATTTTCCCACACGATAATCTTTGTACTAGCTAATCTCATATTGGATTAAATGCACCATATTTCATATTTTTATTTGTTAACACATCTTACATCTTGCATGTCGAGCAAAGGGTCAGTGCTCCAGAGGGAGAAACCGGATTTTGTGGGTGGTGCTTGTCTTTCTTCCTTGGCTCCTCACGGAAAAATACCCACAAGGCCAGTGCAAGCGAGAACTCATACACGTTTTCTCTGAAGCTAACTGAAAAAAATTGCCCTTGTTGAAATCATTAGATACCCACCCTGAGAAAAAATGGAAAAGGCAGAAGGCAAGGAAATATCTTTTGCTCTCCGGGAGTATTTAATAAGCAACACACGAAATAATGCCCCTCCCACCTCCCGAAGAGAGGGGTCCTGATTCCTGGAAGCAGTAACGTCACTTGACGAGGGAACGGGGACTGTACGGGTGTGACGAGGTGTGATTTTGCCATGGGGAGGTCACCCTGGGTTTTCTGGGTGGGCCCTCTGTCCAGCCACAAGGCCCTTATACAAGAGGCCCGGGAGTGTCGGACACAGGGGGAAGGGGGCCCATGAGGGTGGAGGCCAAGTCTGCAGTGACATGGTCACAGCCGAGGGGAAGCAGCCACCAGGGGCTGGAAGAGGACCTGTCACGGGGCCTCAAGGGCGCTCAGCCCTCCAATGTCCGGGTTGGGCCCACGACGCCGCTGAGCTCGGGTCCCCCGCACTGCGAGTGAGTGCTGCCTGTTGCTGTAAGCCTGGTGTTTGTGGTCATGTGTGACCACAGCCGTAGAAAGCTAATATAATGTATAAACTTGAATACATTCTTGTGGTGTGTGTTTATAGTTTTCATAAACATGGCATCGTACCATGCAAATTATTTTTGTAGCATGCATTTAAATATCCTACATAACCTCCTGGGGACCATTTTAATGGCTACATGGAATTTATTGTATGGATAATACAATTTATTTAGCTAAGGTTCAACTGTTGCAGATTTTATAAGTTGTTGCCAATGCTTTGTCATCATAAATTATATTAAATAGCAATCACTTCAATGAAGTCTTGGTGCACATCCATGATTTTCTTAGAATAGAATTCCTAAAAGTGGAATTGCAAGATTAACGATACATACAGTTTAGAAAGCTTTTCTTATTTATCTGGCACATCCAGGCATCACTTTTATTTTCATACCTACGTTTCAATGACTTGAGGTTCCCACCTACGTGAGGGGTCTTCCCAAGGGCCCCGGGTGTGGCACCTTCCCCGCGCCTCTTCCCCCATCTGGCTGCCATCTGGCTGCACCCTCACCATGACTCCACAGTGGAGCTCGGTCTGCCTCCTTTGCAGATTCCCATGAAGTGTGGAAGTGCTCCTTTCTAGGGCGTTTCTGGGGCTCCTTTCTTTGGGAGTTTCCAGAAGCTCCCAAAGCTGCAGCGCTCAGAGCGGCTCACCTACGCTACACTCCACGCTGAGGCTGTTTGCGTGGAGGGAAAATTGGTCTCCACGGGAGCCTGCCACCTATGGGCACCGGGGCCACCTGCAGTCCTTCCTCCACTCAGAGTCCGCCTCTCAGTTATGTCAATAGCTTTTCAACTTTGCTGCAGCCCGTGGGTCCCAGGGCCAAATGCAAACCAGACCAGGCCTGTGAATGCAAGTAGGGCAGGCTGGATATGACCGCAGGGAGGGGGCAAGGAGGTGGGGCCCAGGCCCTTGGGGAGGCCACCTGCCCCTCTCATCCACACCTGCAGTTGTTGCCTTGTGGGAGCGAGGGCCTGGCACTGGCGGGTCATCAGGGTTTTCCAGAGGAGCCTGAAATCTCTGCCTCTGTGTAAAACAGCCATGGTTGTGAGCGTTGGAAAGTGATGCAATGGATTTTAACAGCGAAGGGAAAACAAAGCTCTCTGTCAGCTGACACTGCTGTCTTCCATGCGCGGCCCCTCCCCCCACCCCCAAGTCATCACCCCAAAGGTCTTTTTTTCAGCTCCTTGGAACCGAATCTCCAAACGTCTCCACATCAGCAGGGCCTTTTCTTTATTTTTTCACAACCAAAAATCTCTCTGGGGTTCTTTGAAGGGGTCTTTCCCCTTCTCCCACACCCACAACCCCCCCCACCCCGTCAGGAACTATCTGCCTTGAAACTCAAGTTCAAGGCTTTGATACGCTTTAAATACAGAAAAGTAGTTCAGAACTTTGAAAACACTGGCAATTGTTCAGTCTAGCTTCTACCTGCTAGGACACCAGAGGCATTCGCGCCAACCTGTGCGCAGAAGGTAAGCTCTGTGGGCCCCCAGCTTCTCTTTCCTCCCGACTCTCGGGGGGGGCGGGGAAGCAGCCGCTTCGCCCCCACAGGTGCTCCTCCCTCCCTCCCCGTCCCTGGGCTGAAGTGCGTGTCCTAAACGTGTCCTAAACTGCGGTTCCTGGGCAGCCAGTTCCCTAGCAGTCCCGCCTCCCCACCCAGCATCCTGGCCACCAGGCCCCAGCGCTCTGGCATCCGTGGCTCTGCCCCTTTCAGCTCCCAGGGGATGCACTTGTCACTCAGTGAAGCCTCTACGCTGCCTGAAGATTTCGCACCTCTTAGATGAGTTTTTAAAAGACTTTTGTCTTGGAAAAACTTTGAGGTTTGTTTAAATAATTTCTAAAAAATTTTTCTCGCCCTGGCTGGTGTAGCTCAGTGGATTGAACACGGGCCTGCGAACCACACGATCGCAGTTCGATTCCCAGTCAGGGCACATGCCTGGGTTGCAGGCCAGTTCCCAGGAGGGGACTCACGAGAGGCAACCATACATGGATATTTCTCTCCTTCTCTCCTTCCTTTCCCCTCTAAAGATAAATAAATAAAATCTTAAAAAAATTCTTTCTCCTGTGGGGGGATATGAATGTGGCAACCCACAGGACTTCCAGAATGTGCTCCTTCTTAGCCGGTGTCCTGAGGTATCTGACTGTTGGGATCGTTGGTTCCTGGCCTGCCTCACCGCCCTCACTGTCTGGGATGTTATCTTGTCGTCCTGTTCTTTAAACACACCCGAAATGTTGAAGGGACTCTTCCTGGAAACAAGGAAAGATTTTGGCTCCATTCCAGTTTAGATGATCTTAAAAGTCTAATTTAATGAAGCATTCCCCCCCCCCCCCCATTTATTCTCTGCATCCAATGGGGCACGTTTTCAGCATCAACTTTTTATCGTGCTTGAACCTTTTCTCTCAGTTTCAGCTGCTGCGGCCTTGGTCCTGCCCTGGTCAGTTCTCAGGGGTCCCTACAACCCCTTCTGGCTCCCTGACAGGTCTCCACTGACTTCGGTTCTGTCTCCTCTTGGCCACACAAGCTTGGTTACGTTGCTCTGCAGGACCTTGGGTCCTCACGGCCACAGAGGGAACCCGGTCCAACTGGCGGAAAGTCGTCTCACACAAACTTGGCTGTGTCTTGGGCCTCCCCTCCTGCCTTCTTGGGCAATTCCCTTCCTCCAGAGTCATTAGCTGTCCTCAAGGAACTAAAGGAAGGCCCCTCTCTGAGAGGTGGGTGGTAAATAGAAATGAAGGGGGGGAGGAGCGACATTGTCCTTGTTACCCGAGGGTGGAGGTCTGGGTGGCGACCTGTTGAGATTCACGTGTAAAATGACCCCGCGCAGCAACACATCACGAACGGTGAGGGACTGAAGAGAGCAGGTCACTCTTAATTTTTTACAATAAAGACGAAAATACGATTATAGAGGCAAACTAGTGCATAGCGATGGGTCTTCGGGTGTTCCAGTGCCGCCACCCACAAGTATATTTCTCCCAGGACCAGGAGTGAGTCACATGGCCCCAGCCCAGAGGTGTCCTCTGCGAGGCTCACCTGCCACTGCTCTCAGCCGGGGGCACTTCAGCTCCTGAAGGGACCAGGGGACATTTGGAATCACACAAGGTGTTTTGGTTTATCACATGACTGGGGGCGTTCACTAGTATTTCCATGACAGGGCCCGCCCACACCGCACGGAACTGTGCACCCGGATGCCGGCGGTGTCCCACTGCGAACAAGAGCCACGGCCCCGATCCTGATCCCGGCTTCCTGTCCAGGGTCCGCCTGCGGGGGCGTGTGACACACGGGCTGCAAGTCCAACCGAGAGGCTGGAGAGGAGCTCTCCTCCCACTGCCCCTGGCCAGTTCCAAGGACGCACCCCCATCGGAGCCTGCCAGTGCCTCTCCCATCCGCAGGGCTGCGGGGGGTAGGGGGTCCCCTGATTAGCTCCGTTTGCATCAACCCACTTCTGTGTCTGTGGCCAGGGTCTACCCCAGGGCACCCAGGTGGGGGAGCAGGGGTGAAGCGGAGGGGGTTCCCGGGAGGCACGACAGTAGCCACCGCAGTCATTTTCTGTCCCAGTAAAGTCTGTCCAAAACTTGTATTCTGACCTGAACGCTGGGTCACATCCTCCATTGCTCCAAGGAGTTAAACACAATGCCATGTATTCAATGTCAAAGACTGACACCACGTGTACGGGACTCCCAGGGCTGCCTAAAGAACGACAGAAATCTGTCCTCTTACAATGTTGAGGGCAGACGTCCGGATCCGTGTGGCCAGGCTCGGATTCTCCTGAGGCCCCAGAGGGGGATTCCTTCCCTGACCCAGTCTCAGCTTCCGGTGGCTGCGGGCACCCCGGGCGTTCCTTGGTCACAGCTGATGATCTCCATCCCGCCTGTGGCTTTACGTGGCCTTCTTGGGGGCCTGTCTCTCAAATCTCCCTCTTTTCCTGTCGAAAGACCCTTGTCACTGGGTTCTGGGACCATCCTGATTCAGGACGAAGTCATCTCAAGATCCTCAATTACATCCACAAACACACAACCTTCACGTAAGGCCACATTCATGGGTATGGCTGTTGGCACGCGGACGCATCTTTCTGGGGGACACTCTTGCACCCACCACACTGGGCAACGTGACTATATCCCCAGGAGGCCAAGGTAGTTTTTCCTTTCCCGAGTGACTTGCTTCTTTCAATCCCTAATCTTGGCCCGTCACCCATGAATCATTCATGACAAACACACTTTCTAAAAGTAAAGCTTTAGAACAAATGTGTAGATGGAGAAAATGAGCCCAATTAAGCTCCCTTTTGTGACAAACCTCTTAGGAAAGCATTAACTCTAATCTTTAGTGAAAAGCATTGTAAAATCAAGGTTGGGTGGGAAGATGCTGCTTGGGTTCCCTTTAATGGGACGGCGGGAGGCAGTTTCCCGTGATCGTGGTCAGCCACACAGGGAGCCGGGTCAGGGAACTGAGTGGAACCAACCAAACCGTGGCCGGCTGTGGTTTTGTCGTGGGGGGACCTGGTGAGTCATCGGTGGTCCGGGAGACAGCAACGCTCTCCCTCCACTCACAGCCCCTTCGGCGTGCATGCGAGCCAGGCTCTCTGGCCTTCAGAAAAGCTGTTTCCTTTTCCACATGCATTTTCAATCTTATTCTTTTGTCATTGGAGTGTCAAGAACAGGGTGAGAAATTATGCCTTTGGCTGGCGTGGCCGACAAGAACTTCTTTGTTGTGCAGCTAAGAAATTAACACATAATTAATTTTACTATAAAAGCAATAATAATGTCCCCCAGGTCTTCCTCAAAGAGCCTGTCCCCCAGCCTGAATCATCCTCCCCATAGCTCCCCCTCCCTGCCACAAACACTGTCACTCTCTCCCCGGTTTTAGTTTCTCGGTGGCACTTGCGATGTGTTAGTGACAATATGCTGATCTGGCTGTGGTCTGTTTCCTCTCTAGACTGTAAGTTCCAGGAAGGCAGGGACCTTGACCCCTTGCACACCCAGGACCTAGAACAGCGCCTGGCACTTAGAGTTTGCCGTGGGTGTGGCAGAGTGGGTGAGAGAGTGCACGAGCAAGTTCCTTTGCTGGGAGCCACATGCGCCGACCGGTTCCCTCCGGGGAGCAGCACGGCAGCGTGGATGCTGACGTGGGTCGGGATACTTGCCTGGTGAGAAGTGCAGGGGTTTGGAAATTCGTGGGGAAGGGACCCGAGACACTGTGAGGGCATGGGTTTGGGTGTGCATGCCTGCCCCGCTGTTCGCCAGCGGGGTGCCGGGCCGGTGCGATGCTGGTGCCCACTGAGGCACTCACCTTGACGTCTGAGAGATGCTGCTGCGACAGGAACCGGCCGGTTGACCATAAAGAGAGCGTCATCAGACCTACCTCAGAGGAGGAGACAATGGTTCGGCTCCTGCTGCGGTATCACACGACAAAAGGCAGAAGTCACCACACAGCCTGGCCCATCCGATTCAGCCCCCGCTGCCACAGCGCAGGTTCCCGCCTCGTCCCTAGCACACCTGTGGCTGCTGCCCCGGGCCCTTCCTTCCTGGTGACCTGCCCCTCAGTGGTGGATCTGCCGAGTCCAGGGAAATCCAAGGGGCAGACCCGTTCACCGTCCTGTCTCTTCCTCCTCCTCCTCCCTCCCTTGCTGTGTTTTGTTTCACCAACAATGTTCCTGAGATTTTTGTTGGAGCACAAACCAGTAAGGCGCACAGTTTGGGGGTATTGTCAGGCGTATGCCGGGAAAGGACAGATTAAGCGGTCATTTTTTCCAGAGACAGCGGGCCGTGCAGTCGTGACTCAGAGCTCAGCGTTCTGAGTCCCGTGGTGGAACCACATGTAAGAGGCGTCCCGGTCGCCAGGGCCAAAGGACGTTGGGAATATTGCCACCAAGGTCCCGAAGCCCGAGCTGCAGAGCTGGGTCCTGTCCATCCCCCGACCCTCCCTTCTCCTGCGAGGCTTTTAGAAACAGAATCTACTGAAGACAATCAGCGACTTCGATAAAACAGGAAGAGATAAAAATAATTTGCTGACATATTTATTTATTTAGCACATTACCGACAGTTTTAAACATACCAAACTGGAACATTTGCCACCTTGTTCTCATTGACAACATGATGAAATGTCTGCTCTGACACCCAGTGCAAGCATGACGTGAACCCATTAATTTCCCGAGGGCCGGCTTCCCCGTATTCGGCAGAAACATTGGTGGGTTTCCAAGCTGATATATTCTCAGTTCATTTCTCTGTCTTTTGGGTCTCCAGAGAGTAAGTCACATAGTTTTCTTACGACCTTTGTTCACTATAAAAAGAATCACTTGGTTTTTTTTCCTACCCTGGTTGTTGGGAATTAGTATTAATCCAAAATGCAGCAAAGTTCCATGTTAATAAGGCATTACTTTATATTTCCCCCCAAATTACACCTCTTTTCCACAATTTCCTGTCCCATGTTATAAATATCTTCAATTGCTATAGCCTGCACCATGCTTAAAAGAACGTCGTTTAAAAAATCTGGTGAATTACCCACCATTGCATCCTTAGTGTGTTAATATGATCCCGCGCCTTGAAGGATATAACAGATGAAAGTTCTTATGCGAGTGCCTGGGGACCCTCAGTCTCTGAGAGATCCATCCGGGTGGCTCTTCCAGCGAGCACACAGGCTGGGCTCCGGGCCACGTGCTGAAAGCTGAGTATCTGTGGAGAAAGCCCCCCAGGCCGCCACCCAGACCGACTGTGAGCACTGGGATGGAAGACCCCCTCGGTCAGGAAGCCCTCTGGGTGCCAGGAGTAGGAGAGGCCTGGTGACTCCCGAATGCTGCCCTTCGGACACGTTTTGCTGTTGTTGATGGCAGAGTACAGGAAGCTGCCATTTCTTCACTCCCGTCAGCCCACTCTTTCCCAGGACCTGGGGCACGTCCCCCTCTGTCAAGAGGTCGCTGACTCACATGAAAGTTTTGTGGGCTGGATTATTTTAGGAAGAAGGTGTCCATTTTCAATCCTTTGGAAGGAAAAGAGACTCAGTTTTGAAAGGAATTAAGAGAACACAAGGCTAAAAATAACTGTCCTCACAGCACAGAAAATAATTTCAAAGGGTGCACTACTTCCACATTACTTTAGAATTTTAAAATAACTTACCAGATTGCTTATTAAGAATGAACTCTCTCCAACCCATGAGAAATCGCCGTGGTGAGGAATGAGGGGCTTCCTGGCTGAGACGTGTGCCTTTTAATGGCTGAGTCTGGGAAACTCAGAGTGCTCAGGGCCACAGGTTGCGTCTCTCCAGGGCCATGTGTCCCAGCCTTGGCACCATGGACACTGGGGCTGGGACATTGTTTGTTAAGAAAGACTGCCCTGGGCCTTGAGGCCTGTTCAGCAGCATCCCAGGTTTTTGCTATTAGATGCCCATAGGCTTCCCCCTCCCCCACTTGTGACAACAAGAATGTCTCCACACATTGTCAATGCCTCCTAGGAGCCAAATCACCACCCCCGCTCCCCACAGGGAGAACCGCTGATCCAGCGCAGAGACAGCAAGACCGAACGCACCGCCTGTACCCTGATGTTCCCTGGACAGCCATGGCTGCCTGGAGCGCTGTGCTCAGGAAGGTTCCGAGGGCTCCGCTGCAAAGAATGTCCCATTCTGGCCAGTTTGCAAGGTCCTCCGTGGGGCTGGGAGCAAGGAGAGGTGCTGTGCTGGTCAGCTCTCACTAAAGAAGCAGAACCAAGGGGACGTGTGTAGATCTCTACACGTAGACCTGTCCTCTCCCTTCATCTATCTATCTGTCTGTCCGTCTGTCTGTCCGTCTGTCTGTCCGTCTGTCTGTCTGTCTGTCTGTCTAGAGAGGGATTAATTTTAAAGAATTGGCTCACAAAGTCAGTCATTGTTCTACGACGGTCTTCAACTGATGGGGTGAAACCCACCCACATCACCGAGGACAGTCTTGCTCTTCGCAAAGTCGACTGATTTAGACGTTACTCTCATCTAGGAAACAACTTTGCAGGAACATCTAGAACGATGTTTGACCCACTATCGAGGGACTGTGGCCTAGCCCAGACGACACATGGAATTTCACCTCAGAAGTGCCTACCACACCTCTACCGAGGGCACCACAGCCTGGACCCTCGAACAAGAAAGTTCTGCACCCGCGTGTGTGGTCAGCAGTGGCAGTGCCCCTGGGTGGGCCCCAGCGAGGAGGCATCAGCTTGCGCGTCCCAGGGCTGTGTGCTGCCTCTGCTCCTGTAGGCAGGTGAACGCATCCGCCTTGACAAAGGTGAGGAAGCAGAGGCGGCGGGGAAATCTAATGCACCGATGAGAAGAGAAGGAATGCTCCCTAGCAGAGTGAAGGTGAACGTGCCCCAGACTGGCGGGGCGGCAGGGGGAGGGAGGTTTTTAAACGGAAAGGAAAGATATGCAGCAACAGAGGACTCTCACCGACACAGCTCGAGTGAAAGAAGCCAGAAACAAAAGTCATGGGCTGGAAGATTCCATGTCTATCAAACAAAGAGCTGGCCAAATGGCCCTACGGTGTTAGGAGTCAGGAGGATGGCTGCCCAGGTGGCCTTGTGGGGGGCCTGTCACATCCCTACCTTGAGCTGGGTGCTGGATGCATGAGGGAGCTCGGTTTCCAGTGCTCATCCAGAGATATTTATTACGTATGTACTTATCTGTGCGTGTATTCTATGTAAATAAAAAAGCCAACAACAATGGCACAGGTGGCACGGAAATGAGAGCGGGAGTGAGACGACAGGAGATGAAGGAAGAGCCACGTGGGTGGATCGCAGGCCCGTCACACTGTTCTATCTTTTACATGATACTTTAGGACCCATTGTGCTAACATTACAGATTTTGTATTTTTAATCACGGGAAGTGAAGAGACCTTCAAAAAAAAACCCCACTGACAACATCCATGTTTGACAACTGATTAGGTAACAGGACTCCAGGACCCGGCAGGACCCGACTACAGACATTTGGCTTTCAAAGCCATGAGCCGACCAAAGGCCTGCTCTGCAACAGGTGAATAACTGCCTCCCAAAATTCCAGACTAGAATGATTCTGGATTTCTAGTCTAATGAAGTAGACTGGTTTCTCTTGTAAGTGGAAAAATGGAATACTTCAACGTGAGCAGGAGCACTGTGCTAGCAAAAACAGACAATATACTGGACTCCTCATCAACGCTCTTCATCAGGACGGGCGCCAGCTCCTCCTGGGTCGACCAGATGGCCTCCAATATCCTTTCTGCTCTTCATGTTCTATAATTTCTATAATAATGCATGAAATGTCTGCGCAGATAATTTCTATAATGCAGTTTTATTAGTTAGTACTTTCTTTCATTCTTAGCTTCTCCTTTAACAAGGAAAACAGAACCCCAGTGCTCACAAGCAACTGGCTGTTTTGTTTGGTCTGGAGTCAGATGGGAGGTCTCCAAGGAACGCTCCCTTTTAGCGTTTTCCCATTAGAAAGGGCTGCACGCCGCGCTAAGAACCCGTGTTCTTTCCCACTTTCCATTTACTTTTATTGCCATTATTTATCTGGGAGGATCATATTTCAAGAAAGACTTTTTCCCTAACCAAAGGGAAAAAAATACAATTCTTCTTTTAAAAAAAATTCAACAAACCCAGATCCAGTGGGGTGTGTATCCTTTTCAACTGTGGTATTTGCAAAGGAGTTTTGAATAAGTGGATATTAGGAAGAACGGTAGGTAGCTTATGAAAGCAGCTTGCTGGATAAAGACCTATTTGGAAAGGCTTTTAAAAAGTACATTATTTACCCACCGGAGCTGTCAGATTACTGTGTTTACCCAAGGGAAGGCAGATCTTCTTCTGTTTTAAATCTGGTTTAAGCTTTTCTTAAAACAGGCTGTTGACCGGAACCAATGCTGAGCGGCCTACCGAGACACCGGGCAGCCTGGCCTCCTCGGTACCTAAATAAATTGTCAGCCCAAGGTCATGCCTTCCGTCCATACCAGAAGTTGTTTTCCAGTGGCCTTTACTGAATGTGAACTGCTGGAGGCCAAAAATGCAGACACAGAAGCATCTTTGGGGTGGAAAGACTCTCCAAGGAGCTCCCTACATCCATCAGATTTCCTCCAGGACTTAAAGGGACAGGAACGCATTTTGAGCATCAAGCGTCACAGACTTTGAGTGTTCAAGCTATGTGTAATTGTAACTTTATGTAACTGATTAATCACCTAATTTAAGCAAAGTTGAATATGAAATATGGTGGGTCCACACCCTTGTCTTTTTCTTCTTGTTGAGCAGACCAGTGCTGTAGTCTGAGACTTGCTGGCAGAAGTGCCCAGAATGTGTCCCAGAGAGCTCAGGGGCGACTTTGGACCCCGTTCCTTAGTGGACCCAGGGCATCACAGCATGAGCTCGCTGTGTGGCTTGGCAGACAAGCCCACCACCTCAAGACGATGGGCCCTGGAGATCCAGATGGCTTCACCCCTGGGCTCGACCATGTCCATACCAGGCCTCTTTTGTACCCCTGCAGCTGACAGGCATGGGAACATGGTACTTGGCTTGTAAACAATGAGCAGAACCAGCCACGTGGGTCTGACCAACTGGAACTGGCAAGAAAGCAGAATTGCCCTGCACCTGGAGAGGCTGGGGCGTCAGGTGTGAAACCCCCCAGAAGTTCCACTACAGTGGGAGGGCAGAAGCAGCCTGATTATTCACCTTGTAGATGGGAAGCTATGTGGGAGTGTGTGTGTGTGTGTGAGTGTGAGTGTGTGTGTGTGAGAGTGTGTGTGTGTATGTGAGTGTGTGGGAGTGTGTGTGTGTGAGTGTGTGTGTGTGTGAGAGTGTGTGTGTGTGTGGGAGTGTGTGTGTGTGGGGGAGTGTGTGTTGGAGTGTGTGTGTGTGTGTGTGTGAGTGTGAGACAGAGAGAGTGATTGTATGAGGAAGGTGGTGTGATGGGAACATTTCTCTGACCTGAAGCGGAGTGCAAGCAGCCTGTGCCTGTGTAAGGGCCTGTGAGTTGTGTTACTCCAGCATAGACAGTAGCTAATTTAGCTGTTCACATTCTTATTGCTTTTGTTCATTTGTTACATAGGAGACTTGCAAATCTATTTAAACCAGAATTACTTAAATAAAAAACAACTATGTATAGGTAGATAAAAAATATCCACAAAGACCCTTCTGTGTAAGTCTGAAACTGATTCTCAACTGAGGACGGTTCTGTGCCCCAGGGTCCTTGGGCAACCCCTGGGACTGTCACTCAGTGGCATCGCTGACGATTCTCGGGCAGCCCTGACCACAGAGGGTGATCTGTCTCAAAAGGGCGATCACGCTGAGGTTGAAAACCCTCAACCTTCCGCTCCAGGTTGTGAACTCAGCAGTCTAATTGTACTCAGGTTCTTCAGGGTTCCAGTTTTTCCCACTTATTAAGCAGATAACTTATTTTCACCCCTCATACATTTAAAAATTGATAAATAAGAAATTACAGACATGGGAATGAGCACAAGTCCCAGAAACGCAGAATTCCTGTACACCTGAGACGTGCTGAACTGTGAGAGCTAGCTGGCCATGTCGCTGATGTAGCAACAGACGGGGAGACGCTCCCCGAGTGCCAGCCGTGCTCCCGGAGCTGTGCAAGCTGCTAGCCACGCAGAGACCACAGCATGCAGTGACCACGCCCAGGGACCGGGTCCGAAACCAGCACGAAAACACATAATCCAGTTGCATTGGGCAAACATCATGGGGCAGGTTCCTCCCAGGGTCACCACCGCTTCACTCAGGTGCACAAGTGTGTGTCTGTGTGTATAATGTGTACACACATGTGAAAAAGAACACACTTGTCAAAACATTTCGCTCTCTATTCACACACCACAGATACATACCAAAGTTCAGTGGGACCGCAGTCTTTCACTCCTGCCTGGCTTTGGGGCGACCTCGCGTGTGGTGCAGGGAACCCTGGGCTTTGTGCGAGGCTCTGAGCACAGCGCAGCCCAGTGGACCCCTGTTACTCTGTTGAGTCAAAAAGGTGCCACGGTGCTGACGGCTGCAAGGGCTGCAGGGTGACAGAGATGAGCAGATGTCCTGGGGCCTCGAGTGTGTGCTGTGGTTCTAGATGTGTGCAGTAAATGGTCCTCCGGTGCCCACCAGGCGCAGGACGACACTACGGCGCGATGGGGAAGGTGTATATGGCACTCTCCCAGGCCACAGAGACGGGGTGGCAGGCCTGCGGGGGAATCGTACTTGTTTACTTGGGGGTGCCCACCCTTCCCTCTCTGACTGCCTCGGTCACGCTGAACTCCCAGCTCACAGAACAGCACTGGGCACGAAGTGAGTGCCCAGGAAGTATGGGTTGTGGACAAGAATGGGTGAGGGGACAGTTCTCAGTCCGAGTGGTGGGTGGTTGCCTCAGGACAGAGAACCAAAGTAAGGAGGTGACGACAGCCGGAGACCTCTGAGGGCTGGAGTTCAGACGGGATGCAGGTGGACCGAGAAGACGGGGAAGGGTCACACGGGCCCTAGGGCACCCGCCTGGTGCTGGACTGAGAGGCTCCATTCCCACGAAGCTCAGGAGTCTAAGTAAATAGGGCCTGGCTTTAGACTAGGGTCCCTAAGACCCCCAACCTCCCAAGCCCCACAGAATATGGAGCTGAAGTTTGCATTTGGCTTTACGTAAGAAAGTGGCTTGTCCCCAGGGGGACAGACCTCGTTTAACCAGCTTTAATTCCCCAGCTCTCTCTGTCCTAAAAGCTTCAGGGAGTGTCCTGTGAAACTTCCTAGACACAGTGTCCCCTGTCCTAGCCCCCAGATGGTGTGGTGCCCTCTGACCCCAGGAAGCAGAACCATGCTGCGCTGCTAGATTTACTGAGACATAATTCATAGAGTCCAAGTTCACTCTTTTAAAGGACCCAGTTCGGTGAACTCCGTGTGCACTTGAAGTCGTGTGGTCATCACAACTGTAGCTCCAGAGTACTCTCTCCAGCCCAGCAAGGGACCCCGCACCTGTCTGCAGCCATTCCTGTCCCTGTAGGTTTGCTCGTTCTGGACGTTTCACAGAAATAGAATCCTATACTGCGTGGCCATTCGTGTCTGGCTTCTCATCCGTGGCATGTTTCCAAGGTTCGCTGAAGTTGAAGCACTTTTCAGTAGTTTGTTCCTTTTCGTTGCCAAATAGTATTCTGTGGTATGACAACATCCCATGCTGTGGGCTCACCTGTCTCCCATCACATTCTTACGCTGAAGCCCGAGCCCCAGCACCGTGGAATGTAATTGTGCTCGGAGATCCGGTCTTTAAAGAGGTGATGACATACTCCAATATGGCTGGTGTTTTTATAGGAAGAGGGATTAGGACACAGACACGTGTGTGTACAGAGGGAAGACCAGAAGGACACAGCAAGAAGGTGGCCAGCCATCTTCAGGACAAGGAGAGAGGCCCCGGAAGAAGCCAAACCTGCTGCCCCCTGGACCTTGACCTTCTGGCCTCCAGAACTGTGACGATGCAGGTCTGCTGTGGAAGCCCCTGGTGTTGTGATGGCTCTAGCAGGCTTGCACAGGCCCATTTCATTGCTCCATTCACCGCCTGGGTGGGCATCGGAGGCTCTTCTCCGGAACACTCCATGTGGCTGTGACGTGCCAGGGCCAGGCCAGGTGGGTGCCCCCTCCGTGGGACCAGAGTCTCTGGGACTCGTGGGGTGGCAGGGCAGGCAACCAGGCTGGTTCCTGAGCCCGCGCCCTCCAGGATGCCGGTTCTCAGGCACCCGCAGGGATGCCTGACTGATCACTTTAAAACCGCCCACCCGCACAAGAGCAGGTCTCTCCCTGCCCGGGCCGAGTGCTGCTCACCTTCCAGTCTGCTGCACTCTCCCCCAAGGGAGGGGCTGGTGGAGGGGAGAGACCACCTGCGGCCAGAGCACATGTGCTCCCGTGGCAGCACGGGCTACGGTCACGTTAATTGCAACGCGAGAAGGCCTGTCCCGGCTGGCCAACCTGGGATGAGTCGGAGAATTGACCCTGGGGGCCAGCGCATGAGAAGGTCCAGACTTGGGCGCAGGGCTGAGGACACAGGCACAGGAGGCTCTGTGCTAAGCAGGGCGGCCCGGGCAGCCGCGATGGCAGGTGTGTGTGCCAAGGGAGTCGCCACAACTCGGGGTCCAGTGCCCACCGACAGCTCTAGGCTCGCTCTCGTGCCCGTACTGCCCACGCCAGCATGCACACCGGGTTATAGCTACACACGACCAGAAGTGGTGAGGGTGCCATGCTCACTCTCAATCTAAAGAGACATCAAGGGCGAAAAGCCTTTCTGAGTTATAAAGGAATTCACTGCTGGTCCCCCAGCCCGAGGGAAGCACCAAGGTCCCCAGGCAACGCCGCTCACTGTGCTGTGTTGTCAAATTTCTCCCGTTGGGGAACGGCCCAGGCAGCCGAGGGATGGACGGCATGGGTGTGCCTGCATTTGGGGGTGCGGTCCTTTGCTTCTTGGCCGGCGAGGCGGCTAGGCTCAGTCTAGAAGGAAGGTGGAAGGCAGTGGGCCAGGGGCATGGAGGCCTGTGGCCCTGGTGCTGGTTTTGGGGCCGCCAGGGTGGAGCTCACACGTGCGGAGCATAGCCGATCCTGTGGTTCTGGCCAGCCGTCCTTTTATGGGATCTGGGATACTCAGGGCTGTTTGTGTAATTGCTTCTTGTAAATGAGTTCCTCCTCCCAACACTTTACAGGAAGCCACTCTCCTTGGCCATCTGGTACCCAGTTGTTTTAACTGGGTTTCCAGGATTTGTACCAGTCATTTACAAGAACCTTTTTAACCTTCACACAATGAAATAATTGAAGGCTATCCTTTCAACTTCACATTTGTCTGAGAGAGGCTTTGAAATCAAGGAGTCGAGGGGCCGAGAGACAGGACAGGATGAAAAGGAGTGGGCTCCACTCTCCTCTCGGGGAGGCGTGGGGATGTGCCTTTGAGGCCAGGTGGCGAGCCTGGACTGGGTTATCCCCCCCGCGGGGTTTCACCCACATGGAAGACGGCCCTTCTGCCATGGGGAAGTGCAGAGGCTGAGAAGTTGGGGAAAAGTCTGCCCTCCCTTTGACCTGGGCCCAGAGACCCTCTCTGGGTGTCAACTGGTGTCTCCCTGCCCACCCTCCTCCATCAGCCACACTTTCCCCCTCCTGCCTAGACCCCGAGTTCCTGCCAGCGCAGGAGGAGAGGAAGCGGAAGAGACACCCCGCTGTGCGCATCGTGGTGATGATGGTGTCTTCCTCCGCTCCTCCCTGTATGTTTCAGTGAATCCTGGGGGGCGGGGCATTAGGGCCACTGAGTAACAATGAGGAGACATCACTACATTCCCCAGGCAGCCCAGAATGCCGCGTGCCTATTGCAAGGAGAGTGAGGCTCTAAGGCATTTGGTGCCTTTCTCGTCTCTAGTCTTGATCCCAATAGATGACACAGGAGCCTTGGAAGCCGAAGGAAGCCGTGGCCATTAACCCCCTCCGAGGGTTAAATTCTGTAGAACTTTATTCTACACACAAGGTGAGGTTCACAGAGGAAGTGGCCCCTGTCATCCAAGCCATATAGAGAAGGTCCACCCAGAGGACTGAGCTCCCCTGGTGACTTTGCTGTTTGAACCCGTGGTCTCTGCTGTGGGTGCTGAGTTTCAGCCGTGAGCTCCCGAGCGCTCAGACCCGTCCACGACATGGGTGGTTGGCGTGGCTCTGGAGGAGGCGTGCATAGCGTGCATGGGCCCACCAGAGAGACCTGTGCACACTGGACTCGGGGGGCCATGCTGCCAGGTGCGTTCATGCCAAATCGTGACGGTGTGCACCCGAAGCTAGCATCACACTGCACTGCACACTGACTCTACTGGGAAAACAAGAGGAGCATCACGTGCTCCTGGCCTGGCGTACAGAAGCATGGAGCGGTAGGAGGGAGAACTCACTGCAGGTGCCAATGGCGAAGGCTGGTTTGCCAGAGCCGCTGTGTTGAGCCAGAGTGTTGGGATTTGGCAGTGTCCCCACCTGCCAGGGGCACCGAATGCCAAGTCTCCATTCAGCCGGGCACCGAGTGCGTTATAGCCGCCCACTTGCCCAAGGAAACTGCTTTCTGTGGGGCCCCTGGGGCTGGCCTGCTGGGGCCCCTTCTGCGCCCACCTTGGCGGTGTGGTGGCCCTTTAAGGGCGGAGTGGACCAGATGCGGGTTGCAGCCTGTTCTGGCGCCCACGGCCAGTGTAAGCAGAGCAGGCCTGGCTCTGACTGCTGTGCGTTCCAAGTCAGCGTTTTGCTGAGAAATGTTAAGTGTAACCGAATAGCACAGGGAACACACTGTTCCTGCTGTGTTTCCAGGGCATCTGATCAATGGGAAATGAGAAGTAGAAATAAACAGGGAGGACGGAGGACTGAGCGGGCAACTGGGCTCAGAGGAAAAGGGAAGAGAGCAGGGGGAATGGTTTTCCGTGTTGGTACAGACAGCCGGGCACAGAAAGACCCACGCTGTGCGGAGAAGGCGTGTCTAGTTGTGCCATGCTGGGGCTGCGCTGAGCACCGTTCTCTGGGGCCTGGCCTCTGCACCAGCCCAGCTGTCCGAGGCAATGCCAGCAACAGGCGCGATGTAGCCCAGGCTCAGATAGAGCTGGAACATCCAGGAGAAAACAAAACTGGAAACTGGAGCAGAGGAAGCCCGGCCAGCAGGCCAGGCGGCCGTGGGCACCCCGGAGGATCGCACCGTGAGGAAGACATAGGCTTCGTGGAACGAAGTATATGTGGAGCAACACCCTCTTCCCCCAAGAGGACCTGGGCCCCCTGGGGACTCGCAGGCAAACCAATGTCTTCACCTCAGAAGCTTCACCTGCGTGGACCCGAGGAGCGCTCTGAGTAGCATGGGGTGTGGGCTGCCTGTAAGTCACAGTGCCTCCCCATCCAGCCTGGTCTCCCTGGTGGGGGGCCACCCTGGGCCCTGGAGGAGGTTGAGAAGCACCCTGGCCTCTACCAGCACCCCCACCCCAGTGTGGCAACCAGAGATGTCTTCAGACATCGCCACATGTCCCTGGGGGCCACCGTCGCCCCTGGGTGAGCAGTGCTGCTGTAGGTGAAGATCCGAGACCCTCCCTGAATGTCGGGGGAACTTGGGGAATCAAGGCCCAGCTGGGCCTGGAAGCTGCTCAGTATGGAGCCCAGAAGGCAGCTCAGCTTTTCTCTGACTTGAGTTGGATGGCCATGGAGAGTTGGGTCCCGGGTTGGCGCCTGGGGTGTGCACTTGACTTACTGTCTGTGTGAGCAAGGCTGCGTCGCCCTATTCCCTTGTCTCGGTGCCTTCACGCATAGAATGGCTTTGACGATAGCCTAACCCACCTTCCAGGGTACTGGGTGCGTTGAACGAGATAAGCCAAGCAAGGAGCCTAGTCCAGAGCCTTGCTGTGAGTGCTCAGCCCTCGGTCCCCGCTGCTCACGGCCCGCTCTGCTGTCTGCTCACATGCTACCGAGCTGCCCTTTGTTTTCTCTGCCTGAGCCGCCCCCCTCTACCTGGACTACGTGTCCACCAGCTCCTCCCCGTGACTCACCCCTCCCTGCCCACTGAGACCCAGTTCAAGCTGCATCTCCGCCCCCCACTGTTGTCCCCGAAGCTCCGGGCTCACTGCATACAGGTTGGAGTGTGCATGTCTGCGTCTGCCTTCCTGAGTGGCCCCAGCACCGGCAGGAGTAGTTCCGGGGCCCTGCGTGCTCACTGTGTACGCACCGCGGTGCAGACACTCAGCTAACGGGTGGGATCTGCAGCGTGGAAATGGGAATGACGGGTAGCCTGCCTGGTGGAGGGGCCCTCATGGGAGAAAGGGTCTAGATGCCAGAGAGCAAGGACGGTGCTCAGAGAAGCCTGGTGTTGGTGGGGAGGCGTGAGGGCTGGGCTGGCCCCGAGAGAGACCACGCATGATGGTTCAGTGCTGTTTGCCAGCCCGGGGGGAGCTGTCATGTGCCTGTGGAGATGGCTGGCGGGGAGGGTTGGGGAGTCGCTTGGTCAGGTTGAAGGGTCAGTAGTGTGCAGTACAAATGGCCTAGACCGGGCCCGGAGGGAGGCAGGAAGAGGCCAGTTAAGCTACTAATCGACGACGGGAGAGGCCATGGGGCCCAATTGGTAAACACAGCCAAGAAACATCTCAGGTCAACAGAAGGGTTCAGACTGGGGGTGCTGACTGATGGTCCCTCACCACTGGTTTGGGGGGGATGACCGGGAGGAGGCCCCCTGAGATGTAATGTGAGTGTTGGGGACTCTGGGAAGGTTGTTCTGCTACTCAGGGTTGTGCACAGGAGAGTGGGATGTCAAAGAAAGTTCTGGAGTCTCCTCTGAAGGTCTTTAAAAACCTGCCATGTTCCTCCACAGTCAGGGGTGGCTCAGTGCCCAGCCTGAGGGTAGGGGTGGGCCCTGGGGGAGGGGGGAGGCTGGAGAGATGGGAAGGGTGTGCCTGTGCCTTTACTCAGTGAGTCTGAGTCCTTGCTCACAATTTGAAGAAGAAAGCCCAGATAACGCCCCAGACCAGCTAGGTCTTATTTTGAAGGCGAAACATCAACTGTAGCACCTGTGGAAGGGGGGTGTCTGCAGCCGCCGGGAGAAGCCAGAGCCCACTTCGCCCTGTGAACAGCACCGGAGACGAAGCACCTTGGGTAGTTTGGGAAGAAGAGCCTGTTTCACACCCACTCACTGCCCACAGCAGGGAAACACGCACACGTCCCAGACATAAGGGCATCTGCCCCTTTCCACACAGCTGTGAGTCAATCTCTCTGAAGTTCTGGTTGTGTCCTCCCCTTTGAGATTCATATAAATATTTATAAAGTCAAAGAACAAGTTCCAAGTCCCCTTACCTGGTTTGGAGTCAGAAGCCTGGGTCCGAGGCTGGGATGGGCCCCTTCTCTGGGGGCGTGGGCTGCTCAGGAGGGACGGCGGCCTCTGCCCGAGACAGGGCCCCGGGCATTCTCATAGGTGACGGAGAGCTGGGCAGTGGCTAAAGAAGGAAAACGATGCGGTTCTCCACTCCAACGCCCATGCTCCCCGAGGTCTCCTCTCTGAGTGCGGCTGTGCTCCGGCCAGCCGGGAGCCTGGTGTGAGCTCGCAGGAGCCCTGCAGGAGGGTGAAGAGGAGCTTCTGGCCCGGGCTAGGCCCTTGGCCCTCACCTGGACTTTCCGCAAGGGCGCCAGGGGCCTGAATTATTGATGCCTGCCTGAGTGAGCCGCTGGAGAGACGGGAGGAACCCCCTCCCACCCCATCACCACAAGGAACAGGGGAGGAGGGAGCCCTTGTTTCTGCCTCTGAATTCAAGACTGTGACTCGTGGGCAGAGAGATGCCGCAAATGAAGGTGCTCGGAGCCAAGACAAAAGCAAACATGAAGCGAATGTTTGCAAACAAACTGCATTCTTTAAAAAATACCTTTAGGAGAAGAAAGAAAAAGGCGAAGGAACAATTCATGGCCCCGTGTCCTCCTCACATCCATGAATCCCTGGCAAGTCGAGGGAAGGGGGCACAGGTCATGGGAAGGGTGGGCGAAGGAGCTAGAGAGCAGGACGTGACGTGCGTGGTGGCCGGCGCCAGGTGAGAAGGGGCACGGCTGAGCAGGTTTTTCATTACATTTTCACCTGCCGGCTGCACATGCTTGACACCTGCACGGGACCCAGGGCGGCCAGAAAAATGCAGCGACCCCGTTCCCAGGAAGCGGCGGCCTGCCTCCTGGCGAGCCCCCCGAACATGCCGCGGGCCCACCCGGAGGCTCAGGGCTCGTGTGCCTGTGCTCAACCAGCGTGTCCAGAGAGCCTACTGCGCGCCGGGCACCTGCCGCCCTGCCGGGCCCAAGATGCACGAGCGTGTCTCAGAGTCCCCAGTCTGGTCCCCGGAGCAATTGGGAATGTACAACCATCGGCTTAAGCGCCTCCACTTACTGTGAGTAACGGGAGTTAATGGAACACATCGCGCTTCCCCACAGCTCTCCCCGAGCTTTTGGAGGTTTCAGACCGTTGCTGCTGCCAAAGGCAGCCCACCAGGGACAGACGCTGTGCTTAACAGTTTTGTATTTCCTCCGTGGAGTTGGTTAGGAAATGATCTTCAGAGAAGTGGGGTTATGCAAATAAAAATAAGATGTTAAACGAAGAGGGAGACAAGCATCAGCCAAGACAGCACGGTGCCTCATCAGTCCCTTCAGCAGCTGTGACCGAGTCCTCACGTGGAAGGCACGGCACAAGTGCTAACCGTGGGCGAGGGTTGGGAACAAGGGTTGTTCGACGCGGAAGGTCGCCCTCAGAATGCAGCGCAGGGCCCTGACCGCCACACGGCCCGTGGTCGGGGAGTCAGCGTTGCGACGTTTCCCGGCAATACGGGATAAACCCGCCGAGGGAGAGAGAAATCTGAGGACTTGAAGGGTCCGTGGGATTTAGAAAGCAAAGCCCAGAGGGGCACAGCCGCCGAGGTGAGGCGGGAGGGTGGGGTGGGGCGGGAAGCAGGGCCGGGAAGGGGGTCCGAGCAGACCGGGGACCCTCCAGTCCCACGTGACTGTGACTGGGCATCCCCGTGGCCACGCCCAGGAGGCCCAGCCATCACGCTGGTGCCTTCCAGATGGAAGCCGCCTGGGGGCTACTTCCTGAATGCCCCGCAGGTCTCGCAGGCTGTCCCCAGCCCCAGTCGGTGTCTCATTCCAGCAACGATTCCGTGACGTCACGCACTCCTAAATGGAGGCCCCTGCACCCCGACCCCAACTCCCCTTTCTCTGTCACCTGCTGGTTCTGCTCCCGTCTCAGGGGTCTCCTTTCTGTTCCTGACCAAGCTCATTCCCCCATGAAGGGTTTTAGCCCACTTTTCCCAAGAGTGACCCGCTGCGGACCCTTTGACCCACCTGACAGGTCCTCACCGAGTGCCCTGTGGAGGCCCGTTCCAGGACGCCGGTCCGGGAGCTCGGGGTGCAGCTGGGAGGCCGCCATCAGAGGCGCACCTGGCTACTCGCCCGTCCTTCCAGTCCCTTCCTTCGCGTTGTCTCCCACCAGCTGTGTTTATTCAGTCCCTCTGCTTGTTTGCGGTCTTTCTGTGGTCTGCTTGTCCTCGGTAAGGACAGGGGCTCTGTCTTAACTGTCCCCAGCCTCTAGCAGAGACCTGGCCCACCACGGCCCTCGATAAGCGATGTTTGATGATGAGTGGGTGAGGAGACCCGAGGGCCGGCGGGTTGGTTTGGACCGTAACGTGGACAGCCCCCCGTGAGGGGGAGCCTCGGCCCCGTTCTTTGACATGCGGAGTCTTCTCCAGGTGACCGTGGACACAGTCGGGCAGAAGATGGGGTCCAGGCCTGGCATCCCAGGGCTCAGGGGGCACACCCGTGTGGCACGGTGGAGTGTGCTATGGTGACGGAAATGGCTATTAGCTCCGGCACCGGCGATGGGGCTGGTGGAATTGAGGGACCACGTCTTTTCTTCAAAGGTGGCTTACAGCCACTGGCACACGCAGGCAGGGGCCGCTGGGTGGAGTGGCAGACGTCGAGGCGGCTGTAGCAACTACCCAGCGAGATACACCTCCATGTCTTAAAAAAAGCTGAAGGTCTTCGCCTTACTGGGCATTAATAAGTCTCATTGCTGAATCCTATTAGTCTTACTAATAGTATAATTAATAGTCTTTGGATTCATGCTGCCTCTGGGGGAAATGCTAGTTCTTTCACGGTTTTCCTTCTAACCCCTCCCTGACCCCTCTAGCCAGCCAAATGTGTCTCTGAGGTGGCATGTGGGTGCAGGACCACCGGTGTGTCCTCCTGGCAACAGTGTGAGGGGAGAGGATCACACCGAAGTACAGTTGTGTCTGTTTTCTGGGTCTGCCTGGCTCCTTGGAGATGCTCTTGCTGGCCCCAAGGTGCCTGCTGACGCTGACTGCCAGCATTCACAGCCGACAAAGCCCGTAAGCAGGACGCCCCGCATGAACAAGACCCAGTGACCTGTCTTGGAACCCCTGGTTCTCACCAGCACTGCTGACCCGCCCCGCCCCGGCCTGACCTCCTGGGCACCCACAGGGTGCCCTCGCCTTACGGTGCCCCTCCAGAGTCCCCCCCGAAGAACATACGTACCTGACACAGGAGCAAAGGGTCACCTGCGGACCCTGCCTACCCCAGGCCTTGAATGTACACATCCACGCCTCCTCTTCTGCCTACCTTCCCGCATGTCTCCCTGCACGGGTGATGGTGAGGACCTCTCGTTGACACAGGTTGGCTTACACCCCGAGCAAGTTCCCACTTGTCACGTGGTGAGTACAGGCCACAGTGTATGTCTTCAGAATCCTGACATACCGAGTGGGTATGTCTGGGAAACTCCCAGTTGCTGTGAACTGCTGGTGAGGGTAAGGGTGGGGCGTCTCCAGGGCACAGCCCACGTGGGGCTCAGCAACCTCAGGTGGCGTGAGTGGGACTCACCTTTGCCCAGGGACACAGAAGCCATGTGGCCCACTCCCAGAGGATGGGACCTCTGGCAGTGCCTGTGTGGTGCCCCCCGGCTCTGTGTGGGCTGTTCATGGTCTTTGGACCCTGGTTGGACATCCACGTGGGTTTTGGCTGATGTCCTAAACAGACAGTTTTCTAATAAGATGTGTTCACGGAGTTGCTTATAGTCTATTAATTACCCTTATGAGCTCTCACCCCTGTAAGAATTTACTTCCTGAAGCCCATGAACTCCAAAGACAGCAGGGGTGGGTTTTCTGAACCTGCACGTGTTCCGCGAGCCCAGGGGCCGAGGAAGGAGTGGAACCGGAGCAGCCCAGATGGCCAAAGGCACGCAGGGATGGCTTCTGCGGGGTCTCGTGTCCGTAAGTGAGCAGACGTGAGAGCCCTGCACAGAGCTCTGTGACTGGGGACCCAGGACAATCCCAGCCAGTGGAGGGGGGCTCCATCAGGGGTCGAAGGGTCACCGACAGCTCCAGGTCCGTGGCAGTGAGGGTTACGTTGGTGCGTCACAGAATCAGAATCTCAGCCTGGAAAACACCGAGATGAGCTTCCACCTCATCCAGGCTCCCGCCCCTCCCTCCGCCGGTCTGAGTCATCGGGAGGAGGAGACGGCAGGCTGGCCTCTGAGGCAGCCGGCACAGGTGGTGCCAACACCATGGGCTCTGCTGAGTCTCAAAGTGTCGTGGTGGGTGGCAGGCCCAGTCTGTTTTGAAAAGGGACACCCGTCCCCACGGCACTGTGGCCCGGGTGCTGCTCTCCCCCATGTGTGCCTCCTCCGCCCCTCGCCGCCCCCACCCCCAGCCGTGTGCAGTCCCTCACTGCACCAGCACAGGGCCGTGGAGCGGAGCCCTCCACAAAGCCAAGACCCCTGTCCTGCCTCAGCTGCCGCGTCTGCGTGTGTGCTGGGCTGCTGTCACCCGGACGTGCCTGGACCACTGGGCTCTTGCACAGAGAGACTGAGTGAGCTGGACCCCTCCCCACAGGCCTGACATTGCTGCCCTGGTTCTGATCCTCTGAGAGTCTGGAAAGGGCAGGGCCAGGGCTCTGCTGCGCCCACACCCTCAGGCCCATATCTCCCAACGGCAGCACCAGCAAAGGCCCAGGAAGCAAAGGGACCACGGCTGTTCACTCCCACACTGTGATAGAACCTTCCATGTGCGTTCTGGTATAGCTTCCTATTCTCTCAGACAATTCGAGAGGAGCACATGTCTGTGGTTCCAGGTGGACTGTGCTTCGCCAGGTCCTGTGACCTCAGTTTCCCCATCTGTGAGTGAGCGATGGCACGCTCTCCATCGTCGGGCTCTCGAGGACATGTAGCGCTTGGCAGGGGGCCTGCCCCTGGCAGGTGCTCACAGGTGGGCCTTGGGACGCATTTGCTGGCTGGCTGGCCCTTCTAGGCACCCCGGGCCCATCTGGAGGGCGTGGGGTGCCTCCCTCTCCTAACACGCATCACCGCAGGCTCATCAGAAGAGAAGCCGAGAACAGCGAACAGCACATAGGGACACCAATGAAAGGAAATGGGGTGGCCGAGGTTTCCTCCTCCCTCGGTCCCCACGCTGGCTGCCTCCCTTCCATCTGCCCCGCGACTGCCGAGGGGGCGGAGCTTTTCAGGGGCCACTGTCTCACTGGTGTGTGTGGGGTGTGCCACATGTCTGTGCTCTGATGTCCCCTTGCCTCAGTCACGGCCACTAGCTCGAGACCTTGGGGAAGCCCTGCCCCCTTTGGCTGTACCTCCGTTTCAGATTTGACTTCTCGTCTCCCTCTCATACTCGCAGCCTCAGTCTACAGGAAGGCGGAGTCCCTCTGCTGCCCCTGGGAGAGGCCACCTTTGCACTGTGTTTCACGCCCCGCCAGCCCCCTTCTGTGTCCACACATCACGGAGGTATCGCTGGAGAAACGCCCTGGGGGTTTCTCTCCCCGGTCATTTTTGGGGTTTTCTCACTCTCTGGGGTTGCCTCTGTCATCCCTGCTTGGGACAAGCTCAGAATGTGCTATCAAATTTGATATTCACATTTTACTACTCCCGTCTTATCCATCTTATCATCCTCGGTGACCTGGCACCAGCAATGGCCAGAGATTGCTTAATGACAGCGCCGGTGGCATCCCGGAAAGGGAGCGTTCCCTGTGGTGGAAACAGCGCTCATCCACTTCGGAGAGATCAACAGCTCTGCGGAAGGGCCCGGGGCTGGCCCAGTGATTCGGCCCGGGGCTTGGAGCCGCCCTCCCGCCTCTGCCCCAGGAACTAACATGCAAAACCATTCGGATGGGGCCTTGAGAGCAACCCCAGGGGACGCCCACGTTCCAGAGCTTAAAACGTAGCGCAGCTGAGCATTAAGATAACATCGCTTTATCTGCATGGGTGTCTAACAAATTGTTCTTGTCTAAGAGTCAAGGCCAGTGGGAGATGGCCTGCATTTGAACCGAACAGTCTGCCTTGTGCCCAACTAAGTGATGAGAGGCGACACCATGATAAATTTTGCCTCGTGACAGCATAGAGTTCTTGCATCTTAAAATTAAGATATAATCCCCAAAGCAAAAATTTCAAGAATGGTCTGAATTGTGTGGTTGAAGAAAAGGCCCCTTATGAAGTGCTGTGCGCACGGATTTGCATCCGTTAGCTGAGGGAGGGAGTGGCTTCCTTCCACCCTTCCGTGGGGGGCTCGAGAACAAAACCAGAGCTTCCCGTGGTTACTTCAGGGGTCTTGGGGTTCTTCTAAGTCTACCTGAGTTTGTGGATAAACACTAATAGCCAGTCCTGCCCAAACACAATTGTCTCCTGGACTTTCAGAGCTAGAGAAAATTTTCAGTTTTACCAGGATAGAAAGTTTAAGGTCATATTTGTTGTGCTCTGTGTATTAGGGTTCTCCGGATGAACAGAACTGTTAGGATGCTTATGTGTGTGTGTGTATGGACTTAGTATAAGGAATTGGCCCATGTAATTATGGTGGCTAGAGCGTCCAAAGTCAGGGCAGGCCAGCAGGCTGGATGCCCAGGGGACCCAGTGTTCTGGGTCAAACAGAGAGGCAGTCTGCGGTAGGACCAGGAGGAGCCGGTGCTGCAGGGGGCACTGAAGGCAGTCTGCTGCAGAATCCTCTCTGGCTCAGGGGAGGCTGGTCCTTGTTCAATTCACCCTTCGACTGATTAGGTCAGGCCCACCCACACTAAGGAGGGCAATGTGGTTTATTCAAAGTCCACTGATTTGAACATTAAACTCATCTAAAACTCCTTCGCAGAGACACCCAGGGTAATGTTTGACCCAATAGCAGGGTACCTTGTGGCCCAGCCAACTTGACATACAATGTCAACCTGAGAGACGTGCAGAACGAGAGAAGGCCTGTGTATCTGGGCCTGTGCCTGGCCGGCTGCGCCCCACGGAGTCCTCACATCAGCACCCAGGATGGCCACATCATCTCACTTCATAAATGAGTGGACAGAAGTGGACAGGGCCCTCTACCTACTCTCCCCCTGTAACTGTGTCTGTGGACTGGCCGGCTTGGGCGTGAGCTGGGGAGGAGGGTGGACTCCCAGAGCGATCCTGGCCTGAGCCCAGCCCACAAGAGAAAAGCGATCTTTCTTTGTGCAGCATAATTCTCTTCACATAAGAAACTGCTCAGAATAGATCCAAGGGCTTTAGCTTTCGCACGTCTCCATTGTGACTGTTACGTGCTTGCTTGCTTTTGCTTGTTTATCATTCGCTCTGCTCCGGTCAACATTTGCATTTGTTGTTCTAGGCTCTCTGTTAAATGCTGGGGTTCCAAATTATCTTCATCTGGGGTTCCAAATTATCTTCATTAATTTGTCATCTGCAAATTTTATGAATTTTATTTGTTGGAATAGAAAATACAGCCCTGGTAGGGAAAAAAAAACCCCTGACAAATTCGTAGCCGCCCATGTTAGGTGGGGTGGCCAATGCCGGTAGCCACGCAGCTGAGTCTCTGGGTCCCTCTGGCCTCATTCACGTCTTGTCAGCCAGACTGTGACACTGGGCATGAATAAAGTCTGCTCTCCGTCTGGGACCCAGGCTCCCTTCAGCCTGATGCCCACGCTGCCCTGTGTGGCATCCATGGTGGTGGTGGGGTAGGGGCTCCAAAACGCGCCTGCACCCAAATCCCCAGAACTGGGGCGCATCGCTTCTCACTGCACATGGACTTGGCCCATGTGACTGAGGCCACGGGCACTGAGGTGGAAATGATCCTGGACCATTGCGGGGAGCCCACTGTGGCCACAGGAACCTTTAAAAGCAGAAAACATTTTCCACCTGCATCACAGAGGTGTCACTACAGGAGAGGGTCAGAGAGGGTCGGAGAGGTGCGTTGTGAGTTGCACTCGACACACCGTTGCTGGCTTTGAAGATGGAGGCGGGGTCATGAGCCCAGAAGTATAGGTGACCTCTGTGGGGGCGTCCAACCTGCGGACTGGGGGCCCCACACAGCTCAGTATGGCTGTGAGTGCGGCCCAACACGAAATCGTAAATTTACTGAAAACGTTATGAGACTTTTTTGTGATCGTGTGTCGAAATATATTTAATATGTGGCCCAAGACAACACTTCTTCCATTGTGGCCCAGAGACCCCAAAACATTGGACATCCATGGTATAAGTTGGAAAACTCCAGGAAACAGATTCTTCCCTCTGCCCTCCAGAAGGAAGCTGGCCCTGCCAACCCCTTGGTCTTGGCCCAGTTAGACCCGTGTTGAACTTCAGACCTGCTGGGCTGTAACCTATAAGTTCATATTGTTTAGGACAGCAGGTTTGTGGTAATTTGTTAACAGCAGCAATAGAAAATACACCTTCCGAGTTTCTCCAGTAGGTAAATGAGGGGTGGAGAAGACCCACAGAATTTTCCGTGCCCCAGAATGAAAGGGCTCATTTCCTTTTTGCTGGACCTGGAAGACCTCGGCCACTCCAAGTGAAGATGACCCTCCTGGGAAACACGGAGGAGCCCTGGACACCTGGGGAACCCCCGTGGTCTCCACCAAAACCGGGCTCCTTCCTGTGTCCACCTGGTGGACGCACCTGGGTGCTGAACGAAAGACTCAGCAAATGCACAATGAGCTGGGTCTCCGTCCCCTAAACGTGCCCGGGGGTGACAGGGCACACTCACGGCGGGCAGACTGTCCCTCCATGAGTGTTCACGCTTCTCTCCCAGGCCTGGGTGACCACGTGGGGGATGCATAATGAGGTGGACAGCTGGGTGCAAGTTTTCCAAAGAATACTGTTTCTGGCCCCCACATATTTTCCACCCTCTGAAACTAAATCAAAACTCTCCATTCTCCAAACACTGTAATTTAGGTAAACAATTCTCCACTGTGATTATTTGAAGCCTATATATGTGTGTGTCGCTAGTTCAGACTTGGTCTGTAAGAGAGCTGATGGTTGGTTACAGAATTGAATTTCCCTGAAACTGACTTTGCATTAAGTAAAATGGGAAAATGTAATTGCCTTAATGTATTAGACTGAAGAAGTCCATTTGAAAGTTTCAGGGAAAGGTAAGAATCCACTTTGAAGAAATATCTTCCGGCCTCTAGGAGGTGGTTGGTTAACGCTCACAAATAAATCACATGTATCTTTTGACGTCTTACACCTGCGGGCCTTCGGTCTTGCCATGCAAACATGTGCGTTATTCATTTCTAAAAACTTAAGGGATAAGAGAGCACTTTATATTAACATGTCAAAATTTGTTTTTTCTCTTATGTCGTCAATTAACAATCCTTAAAATTTTCAGCTTTGTATCTCAAAAGCTTTATTACATCGTTTAATATTTCACTTCAGTTTCTCAGTTTTTCCTGTCTCCATTGGAAGTTAGCCAAAGCAGTATCTTATTTGTGTTCGTTTCATTGAGTCTGTTTCTGTTTTACTTTGAAATGTCGATTGGCTCATTATTCCAAATTTAAAATCTCTAATGTAGCAGTTTGTCTCTGGTACTTAAATCTGTCCTGGGACATTTGCTAAAGATAAAAATAAGATCTTGTGAAGTGAAATTCGGTAACAGACTCAGGTTTTGGGGAACCGGGAGCCTGAATTGGTAAAGGGCATTGTTATTATTTCAGAGACTGTGCTGGATCTGAGGGTCTTGCCGACACCTGAAGGGGCCCAAGGATGGAGGGCTCCGTCCTTTGAGCCACCTTTAAAATTCTGTGTTCAAGTTCATTAATTCTTGGCAAATGTCAACTTCCTGTTTTTAACGAAGATGGAATTGAGAGCCTCAGAAGTCTTATGCATATCAAGTAACTCGCTACAAAACGGCATTTTGCTCAGTAGACGTGAACACGAATTAGAAATGCGTGGGTTTTTGTAAGGACAGATGAAAACGGACATCTAAAGGAATAAATGTTTTATGAGAAGCATCGGGGATCTAATCAGACGTTCGGAGATGCATTTGATGGGGACAGCTATTTGTTCGTCCTTTTATTTTGTTTTGATTTTTGTTGGAATCAGATTCTTGTTAGTTTGATCTTTAATTAACAGTGTCCCCCTGTTTAAAATTGAGCAGAACTGTGCTCCCGGGTGCACGTTCAAACAAATAGAGACTCTGTGAAGAGTAACCACTGTTCACATTTTCAACACGAACCCCGCGTGTGTGGCGTGGACGGATTTGGCCACAGGTACAGATGCTCCCGTCGCTGCAGTTTTCCACCTGGAAGGGGACTTGCGGTGAGTGCGCAGGACATAACGTTTATGTTGGCGCGATTGAACCTACTCACTCACTTTAATAAAGACTGTCACTAACAGGCACACTGCAGCACTGGAAACATACTTGCTGCTTCCTTCCTTCACTGATTTATCTGTTCTATCGATCCATAAAAATATATGGAGCATTTGCTGTGCGCCCAACCCTGGTCCCACAGATTTTAGGTCGCACAGATTTTAGGTCCCACAGATTTTAGGTCCCACAGATTTTAGGTCCCACAGATTTTAGGTCCCACAGATTTTAGAGAGAGCTTCTTCCTGTGTTCTTTATGAGTCTTGGGGCAGATTAAAGATGACCAGAAATCCCCTGGTCCGTCTCCTGGGGAGGGCGTTCTGTCCCTAGCTGTCTAGTCTGAGTGAGCTCTGTCACTTCCTTGGCCAGGAGAGCATGGGGAAAGCCACGCGCTGTGTTTTCTCGCCTGCCCTGGTCTCTCAGAAACCCAGAGTCCCCGCACACGGAGTCCCAGTACAGGCAGTCAGAGGTCGTCATGCGTGTTGTGGGGCCCTGGCCACAAGGAGAGGTGGAGGAGGATGCGATGCCGCTCTGGGGAGGGGTGTGGGGCTGCACGTAGCAGCAGGAAGCCACGTGATGACAGAGGGCACCCTGGGCATGGCCACTCCAGCCCCAGGTCACCCCGCAGCCGCAGCCCCAAAGTGCAGACATAGGGAGTCTCACGGAGACCGTCCTGAATCCCGACTTCATGGCCCCCAGGACGCAGGGAAAGTGCAGGGGTCGGTTTCAGCTCCCAGACTCTGGGATATTACACAGCAGCAGGCACCCGGAGCAAGGCTATGACAGTGCCTTACGGAATTGACAAGGGCTTTGTGGGGGAAAGGAAGGTGTTTACCTGGAGAACAAAAAAAAAAAAAAAAAAAAATCAGGAGGAGCTATAATATATTTATCTCCTGAGTGCAAGCAGTTTAAAAGCTTTATACCTTGAGGCCATCCTTCAAACCCCTTTATGAAATCAGCGTTTGATTACCGGCAAATGCAGGATCGCCTGTTTCTTTTCTGAACGCTTGGCCCACACTCAAATGCCAAGCACTGTACCAAGGCCCAGGGACTCAAAGGGGGAACATTCACGGTTCCTGTCCCAAGGAATAAGCAGTTGAGGAAGACGGTTGATTAGAAGGGGGGTTGAGGCACAGCACAGTGAGAACGAACATAATGGTTCACGGAGGATGTTATGGGGCCCCAGGAGGGAGGACGGGGGCTGCGCCTGCAGGATGGGTGCCCCCAGCAGTCTTTCAGTATAAAGCAGTTGCACGCGTGTGTAGAAATTGTGTATCGAATGCAAACACACCCAAGTGTTGTAGACCGCTCTGCCTGGTTCTAGGAATTGTATCTCGACCCCTTGTGGCTAAGGGTGAGGGACGACCTCTGGAATGCGAGCCTCAGGATACAAAGCTTGTCTCTGGTAGCAAACGCTGCCTCAGTTTCCTCTCCCTGTCCCCAAAGCTTGTTTGGAAGTCAGTGATGGGTAAGACCCCTCACAGCGGGGGGCAACCTAAGCCAGACTCGATCACTTGGGAGGCCTTCATGGAAGGACTGGGGGGGGGAGGGGCTGCAACAAAGAGCAATGGACTCTTGCCGCACCCCCTCTTTGACATAGCCCGAGTCCCCATGTTCTCTGGGAGAAGTGCTTCCTGGCTCTAGTCCCCTTTAACCTGAATACCTGTTGGGGAGGGGTGCAGCTCCTTGCCTTGCTAGAGTGTGTCCTGGGGAAGAATCTGGCATCACAAAGACTTGCTGATAAACCTGTGAAATCTGTCTGCTAAGGGTGTTTTCATTCATATGTTAAAGGTTTGAACAGGAAACCCTAAAACTCTGTTCCTGATAGACTCTGACTCAAACTAAGCCCTCAGATTTCTTTGAAATGTTATCTACTGTTTGATTCTTGCCGCCCTGTATTCCTGTGTATTACAACCCAATAGAAGCCCCTGGAGGAAGGAGCTCAACATCTTTCTCCCCTGAGAAACTGGCCACTGCTCACGGCCTTTTTCCTCTTGGAAAATGGCCACTTCCCAAGCAGATCACATCTGTCTCAGTCATATTACCCTAATCCGTGGCAGTCGGGGGGACTTGCGAGGAAAGTCACCCCCACACTCAAGTGTGTGGACATGTGGACACTTATTTCCCCAAAACTATCTCCTTGACATTCTATATTATTACTTAAATGCATAAATCAGTGAGTCAATGCTTAGTCGTAAGTTACTATTTTCATTAGGTTGGAATGTAACACTTAATATTTAGCAATGAGGATGGCAAATGTGTGCTTTTAAAATATTTCTTAACTCCATACCTACATTTTCTGATAAAATGTCCCATGAAGGCTTTTCTATAAGAAATTATACTATACAGTTTGTTCCCTACATATTGCATACCCCTGACTTTTTCTTCAATGTAGAAGAGAAAGATGGATTTGTCGAGGAGGGGGGAGGGGGGAGCACCGCAGGGACTTGAGAACGAGACCCGCCCCTGTCCTCCGCAGGTAGGAAGGGGCCTCCAGCTCCCTCCAGAGCACTGAGAAGCGCCACCCGGGAAAGCTGCAGGCAGCTGCAGGGTGCCCAATGTCCCCTGTCCTTCCCACCTCATCCTTACTATTTCCATGTGTCAACTGCTAACTGAGTTGACCTCATTTCAGACTTGATTGCATATTGATTTTAAAAGTATGTCTGGTGAAATTACCCTTGCCAATAACATGTAGGAACATTTTTAAATGACTTGAAAGCGATAGACATGCCAGTTGTATATTTCACTTGTGTGTTTTATTATGCCAAAGACTGGAAATGTGTTACAAACCCTAGCACTCTTTCCAGCCTGAGAAATTTGAAGTCCCCGAATCTTCTTCTAGTGGTTTCGCCAGGACCAGGTTTCTGTGGATGGCCACACGGCATGCAGAGTCTGACACACACATGCGTTCGAACACACACACACACACACACACACACACAGTCTTTAGGCAGCTGGGTGCATTTTTAGATGTGTAGGATAATTAAACGAAGTGGGGCAAAGTGATCCAGAAATACTAAAACAGGCGGCCCAGAAGGAAGTTCAGCTCGGGGTGAGGAAGGGATGAGGGAAGAGCAATAGCAAGGCTGGTCTCCACCAAGTGCCTGAGCTCCCTCTGGGCTTTGACTCCCCGGGAACCATTCAAACACCAGGGCATCTCTGATCACCTTCCTACGAGACTCTAGTGCCTCTGGGGTCAGAACCCTTCGGGCAGCTACCCCGAAGCCCTCTGGTTGTCAGTAAGTGAACTGAACCTCCTGCAATGCCACTCTGTCAACCCAGGTGTGACTCCATTCTTCTTAGCCTTCTGATGTTGTTGGGGTGTTGACATCGCCCCTAGAAGCGGGCAGGGGACACGCTGACTTGTCCAGGGCAGCAATGTCAGGCCTGCGGGGAGGGGTCCAGCTCACTCACAGGTGCGCCTTCCTTCCCTCTCGCCGACCTCCCAGTGAGTGGCTGACGCTTCTGCTCTTCCTTTCTCTGGGCCCCTCCGTGGAGGAGAATCTCGACATTGTCAGACCAGTTCCGTCCCCAAGTCAGCCAGGAGACTGGCTTGCTCGCTTACTCCTTGTCTTTCTCCCTTTGGTCCAGGCAAGAAAGCAGCTCTTATTTCCTTCTTTGCTGGTCAATCAAATGTAACAACATTACGGAAGAGTTGTGGGCAATAGTTCCCTGCAGAGTTGTTTGGTTACATCCCAGTCCTGTTCTGTGTTCAGACGTGAAGATCAAGAAAGCAAACACCACGAATTCTGAGAACATGGGGTTGGGGGTGGGGCGTGCGGTCTCGGAACCTCCCTGGGTGGCCATTCCAAGAATAGCTAGGCAAGAGGTCACTTGGTCAGAGTCCAAAGTGACAGCAGCGCCCCAGTCGGCACGATCTGGGGCCCAGCCTGCTGTGGCGTGGACGCCTAGAAACAGCTCCCTGGGATTAAAAACTGCCGTTACTCACCTACTTCACCTGATGAACGAAGAGTTGGCGCTTTTGCTCCTTGGGACGCCAGCACCCAGATGTGGTTAAAGGCGGCGATGCCTCGAGCTAAATGTATTTTTATTGTTTTTAACTCGCTAAAGCCATTTTTTTACAGTTCGACCCCTACAAAGAGACTTACAATAATTACTCCTATCTGCCTAAGAACAAAACGTTTGACCACTGGGACAGAAGCTCCTTCACAACCGCAGTGTTTTATTTCCTGCTGCTTGCAGACGTGGGCGCGGTCTGTTTCAAAACACCAGTGGGCTCTGGCACACAGAGCCGCCCCCCACCCCGCTTCTCCCACCCCGCAATTCGCTGTCTTCATCCAGGCACCTCTCGACGTGGTACTTAGACGTGGGTCCTTCAGCACCGTGGCCCTGTGTCACGCACGTGGCCTCTCCCAGGAGCCTCCTGCCCTGCAGACCCTCCGTGTGTGATCGCTGCCCCACGGCCTCGCCCTGAGCGGAGGGGTGGCCATTGCAAGGGCTTCCACAGGGACACAGGCCCTTCTGGGGGTGCAGTGAAGGCCAGGGTGGGGCGCTTGGAGGGAGGAAAGCACCGTCTCCCTCATCACCACATTGCACCTGGCTCAGTCCCCACAGGACGGGGGACTACGGGAAAATTCGGAAGAGAATTACGAACTTGTATTTGGAAGTGTGTGCGTGTGTGCGTATTCACCAGAAGGGAGTGTGACCCTTGGTCACCGCCACCTGGAAGGGTTCAGGTGAACGCAGTGGAGTGTGAATGTAGGCAGATCCGTTGCTCCCTGGTTTCCTGTTGCTGCACCACAGGTCACACCAGAGCCGAGTGTCTTCAGACAATGCCACTCTTCTCCACGTTTCTGCAGGTTGGGAATCTGGGAGGGGCTTAGCCGGGCATCTCAAGGCTATGGTCGGTGTGTCAGCTGGGCTCTGTCATCCGAGAACCCAACAGGGAAGGGTGCACATGCAAGCTGGCTCGCGTGCTTGGTGGCAGGAGAGCAGCGGATCTTGTGAGCCCAGTGGACCAGACAGCTCTTACTGACCACGGAGAGTCCACTGAACAAATGTCTGGGTAGCACGGGGCAGTGGTCCAGTGCAGAGGACAGCAGGGTGATGGCCAACGGCTGGAGTGTGAAGGCTCATCTCTAATAGTTTTATGAAAAGTGTCTTAGAGCTTTGTGGCATCAAACCAACCAGTACATAACACCCAGATGATACAGTGAGACACCTTAAGGCAGGTATGCGGCGGAAATGACTGACGTGTTGGGCCGATGCAGCAGAGCTCTAGGGCTCCGGATGTCCGGAGTACAGGGACCCGGGCTCCTTGTGTCTGGTAAGAGGTGACCCTTGTTAATAAAATGAGCATCTATTGATCATCTAATGTGTGCTAGACACTGTGCACAGGACACAACAGACACCTGTTCGTCAGGTCCTCATGAAGAGCTCAAGAGGGAAGCACTGTTCCCAGTGTTACTGTTTGGGTTTCACACAGAAGGAGGTTCTGAACTTGAGAGGGGCCAGAAGCCTGTTCAAGGCCATCGTGGCAGTCTCCTGGGGCTGCCAACCCACAGTGTCACCACGCCATAACCCCGGGGACTGAAAGCAACAGAAATCGGTTCCCTCACCGTCCTGGGGACCTTACATCTGAGGTCAAGGTGTCCGCAGGGCCAGGCTCTCTCTGAGAGTCTTGGCAGACTCCTTCCTCACCTTTTCCCAGCTCATCCCTCAGTCCTTGGCTTTCCACAGCTCGCTGCCACGCCCCGGCTGTCTCGGCCTCTGTGGTCACGTGGCCTTCTCTGTGTGTCCCTGTAGTCACGCGGCATTCTCTTCTCTCTGTGGGCTTGGGTCGAATTTCCCTTTTTTCATAAGGACACCACTTACATTGAACTAAGGCCACCCTAATGACCTCATCTTAACTCAATTGCCTCACACAGTTCCCGTTTCCAGTTAAGGACACGGGTACTGGCATTAGGATTTCAGTGTATCAGGGATGGTTAATTTTATTTGTCAACTTGAGTGGGCCCCTGGGTGCCCAGTTAACTGTTGTTTCTGGGTGTGTCTGTGAGGACGTTTTGGGTTAGAAATGGCATCTGAATCAGAGGCTCAGTGAAGTAGATTCGTGGTCCCCTAGGTGGGTGGTCTTCATCCAGCCCACGGAGGGCATGAGAAGAACAGACAGTGGGGGAAGAAAGGAGGATTCACCCTTTCTTTTCACCTCACTGCTCGAGCTGAGGCATCTGAGAGATCTTCTTCCACCCTTGGATTTGGATTTCCACATCAGCCTCCACCAGGTTCTCGGGCCCTCGGACTCCAGCTGAGCTCTCCTGCTGGCTCCCTGCCTCCAGCCACAGACGGAGGGGGTGGGGCTTCCTGGCCCCCGTAGCTGCGGGAGCTGGTCCTCTGACAAACCCTTGTGTCCACGCATCCCCTTGGTTCTGTTTCTCTGGACAACCCTGATCTTTGTGTGTGGCGGGGAGAGGGACATAACTCAACCGAGAGGTACCACGTGTCAGAGCCGGGGTGCACACTCACACCAGCTCTCCCTGACGGCCCGGCCCGTGCTCTAACCAGCCGTTTGCACTCCTGTCCGATGCAGAACTCGGCACGGGGCGACTCGCCGATCCGACGCACCTTCTTGGATGGCAATGGTCTTCGCTCAAATGGGAAGGCACCTCACCGAATTAATTGACAAATGATGAAAAGTGACAACGTGTTTTTTGAATTTTAGAATGTTTTGTAAGTTACTAATTGATTATCTTTGCATTGATTTGGGGCAAATGCTGTCAGTGAGGCCATAATGCAGGTGGCCTGACGGGCTTAGGCAAAGCTGTGAGGCCGTCGAAGCCTCTCTGATGTGAAACAACACTTATTTCTCTAGAAGAAGCTATACATTTGAAGTTATAATTAATGGGCACGGATTATCAATATAGGGGAGAAGATTTGATATTGCTGTACTGTCACAGTTGTGTGTAATTGTGCACAGGTGTGTCATAACTTTTTGAAATGTGAATGTGAATAAAACTTCCTCCTGAAGGCCCCCGGAGCTGGTGGGGGGGACTGTGGAGGCAGAAGACAGGGGAGCAGAGGGTGTTTTCCTGCATGCAAATGGGAATTTAGGGACACGAGGGAGGATGGAGACGAGAAGAGAGCAGCGAGAAAAGGGGAGCACGCTGAACAACACCCCAACATCCCTGAGACTTTTCATTTTAAGTATTTAAGGTATGATTGAAAATACCCTTAAGTGCACCCAGGTAATACCTGTTGTATGTAAGAATGAGGCACAAAAGTTTTGTGTAGGCGTTTGAGGAGTGTGAGAGAGAGAGTGTGTGTGTGTGTGTGTGTGTGAAAGAGAGAGGTAAGTGTATGTGTATGACAGACAGAAAGAGGGCTGAGCGCGTGCTATGTCCCTTCCTGTGTGGGGGGGTGTGTGTGGCTGAGACACGGGGCAGCGGGTAGGAAGGGCGACAGCCTCCGTCTGGGTCCGAGAGCACAGCCGGAACTCTGCACATGGAGTTGGGGGAGACACATGGCCTGGGACTGTTTCAGCGAAAGCAGGAGACGGGAAGGAGCCAGAGCCGCCCCTGGGCCCTGACCGCCTTCTCCCAGGCTCCCCACACCCCCTCTCTCCTCTGCCCTCCTCGCGTCATCAGAGTTTAAGGTTCGCTTGGAAATGAGTCTCCCCACAAGCCCTGGACATACATGGTGCTTGAGCTAAACTGTGGATCTTCAATAAACTGGGGCCTCCCACTGTTACCAGAGTTGAAGATAAAAATGAGTGTCGCCGCAGCTTTCGGCCAAAAGAACAATCCCCTGTGCCCGGAGGTTCCTGCACAACAGGGAAGATGGGGCGGGGGCAGCCTCACATGCCTGTAAGGTTTGGGCCTTGTCAACAGCGAAGGCCAAGCGTCCCGTACACTAGGTCCCAGGGACTCCCCCAAAGAAACGGGCCGGCTGCTGACCGTATCTAAGAACCTGCAGGGTAAAACCATGGGCCAGCAAGCTTCTTTCAGCGCTTGACACTCCCAGTAAAGTGGCGGAGGTCTCAACAGCTCAGGCTGCTCGCGGTCAGCCAGAAAACCGAAGCAGCTGAGCGTGTGCAGAGTGGACACGGGGAGGGTGCGTGGACCGCAACCGACGGGCCTTCTGTGCTGAAGTGGTTTCCTCGTTCTCCTTAAACAGCCCAGGTCGGGGAGAGGTTCCCGGTGCAGCGGAGAGCGGGACGGTCTCGGCTGCGGCTTGCGGAGGCCCTACCTTCGGCTCCTTGTGATGGCGATGTTGCCGAGCACCCGGATCTCCTGTCGAGTGGAATCAGCAGAATTGCCTCGTGAAGGTTACTCACGAGATAATACATGTCACGTGCTGAAGACCATGTCTAACATAGAGAAGGAATTTATAATATTTGTCGTAATCAGTAGCGTGAACCACAAGAAGAGCGTGGGTGTTGCTGCGTCCCGCCCGGAAGCACTTCCTAGCAGAACCCGCACCGCTTCCAGGGCCAGCAGTACTGCCTCGCTCCAGCCGGGGCTGCGCACCCGCGCCTTGTGCTGGGCGGGTTGGCGTCTCCTTGATAAACCCCGGTTGACCTAATGGAGAGGGCGGGGAAGGTGGGGTTCAGGTGTGCCATTCAAGGTGGAAAGCCCTGTTACATCCTCACTGGCTCCTTGTTGTCACTCTCACCTGGGTTTGCCTGGAAGCTCCGAGGTTATGAGGTTGCGACTCACTGTTTACCCGCAGGGGTGTCCAATTTTTTGGTGTCTCTGGGCCACACATTAAATACACACACACTAATGAAGACAAAAGAAATCTCATGATGTTTTAAGTACATTTACAATGTGGTGTTGGGCCGCATTCAGAGCCATCCAGGGCCGCCTGTGGCGTACGGGCCCTGCGTTGGACACCCCTGGTTGGCCGCATCATTTCCTTGCTTATCAGCACTGATCAGGAGATAGAAACTTTACCCAGCACTAGTTTGGGAGTGAGTGAGAGACGATGGAACCCAAGTTCAAAACAAAACCAGGTGCCCTGTGCTGACAGGGGCACAGGGCCAGTGTTTGGCAATATGACAGGAAAGGCTTAAAGAAAGAAAGAGAAGAGAGAAACCCAGCCTGAGCGTTCACCGCACAGTAATTGGACGCACGGAAGCCGAGCCCTGGCACCTGGCCTGGGAGGTGATTATCTCTCTCTCCCAGGAGCACAAAGGCGCCATTGTTCGGCCAGGGAGCTCTGCTGTGGGAAGGAAGGCGAGGTGTGGCCTTTGAAGTGCTTCCAGGCTGGGCTGGGGACCTGGGCGGTGAGAAAGGAGCAAGTCAGTGATCGTTGTCTCTCACCTGTGAAGCCACCGCTCACGTTGCACAGCAGCGCCTGTATCTGCACGGAGCGGTCCATGAGCTCAGCTGTCCTCCGCAGGGCTCCCGACCAAAGCCTACGCCCGGGGTTGACTGTGTGGTCGCACCTCACTAGCAAAAGCACGATCGCATACCTGGAGGCTGAGATCATCCAGGCAGACTGGCGGTAGGGTGGCGTTTCTCACCCTGGCTTATCAGATCTTTTCCAGACACCCTCTTCTGGCGCAAGCAAAACAGTGTTGAAGTTCAAGAACACTTTCTGATGGAGAGGGTGCCACGGGCAGTGTGTTCCAAGGCCTCAGTTCCAACAAGCAGTGGCGTTCACTCCCTCATGCCTCCCCCACAAAGGTAACGGCGAGCCTGTCGGGGACAGGTGTCCTGAGGGTGTGCCCTGCGAGTGAGCTGGAGTGTCAAGCAATGTCAGGTCCCGAAGCGGAGCCAGGGACAGACAATGGGTCCGTGGTAGCAATAGCGCAGGCCACAGAAGAAATCAAAGTGAGGTGCGAAGACACCACGAAGGAGATGTAGTTTTCTGCCCGGAGGCAGATGGGGAAGACCAGCCAGATCATGAAGGAGAAGGTGCCATTGGAAGGAAACCGTGGAGGCTGGGATGAGGGTGGACATGCTGACTGAGTGGTGAATGTCATTGGGATATCATGAACATTTCATAGTTCTTTCCCCTTCCTTATCCCTCAGTGCAAATTTATTTTTCCCTTTCTTGCATTACAATTCAAGTTTATTATTTACATTCTAATAGTACATACTAAAGGTTAAGTGCAAGATCACAAAAGCTTTCCTACTTACAAGACAGGAAAAAATTCCTTCTCATTTAGCTGTTTGGATACCAGAGTTCAGAGATAAGAGGCAACTGACATTTAACCTTATTTTTAAATTTTAAATGCTTATTAATTATGCTATTAATCTTTCAGAAACCAAGCACTGCGCTAGGTGTTGAGAGAGGGAAAGAATAACATGTAAAAAGAATAATATGTAAATAATAATATGCTTTATGACAGAAGCATATGGGAGTTAGTAGGTATCTAACAAAACATAGGTGTGAATTTTGATACCCATCAAAATTAGGTGAAAAGAAGAAATTATAATTCGCAACTGAAGTTTTCAAGGCCACAGGTTTTCTTCACTTCCAAGTAGCTTTTGAGTCCTTTATTATATAGTCTTTATTCCCTGTTTTACACAATATTCAAAATTCATTTGCTCACTGAGTAGGGTCTACGTAACTGGCAGGTTTACCTGTCCTCCCATTTAATGAGAAAACCGCAGCCACTGGACCAGGGCACCGCAAGCCGCTCTGCTTTTGTCTTAACCGTTTTGTATTCATGGCCAGTTGAGTTCACCAGATATCCGTGCACGGATTGAAGGTCTCTTTAAAGTCATTATGTTATAGCTTTACAATCGACTCTGTAATTTGAATGCAGGCTTTTATGCTGAATTCAATGCACCACTCCGGTTTCTTCACTTGCAACTGCTTCCCTGAGCAGGTGGCAGGAACCAAAGCAAAAATACTGCCACTTTGGTGACCGAATGGTCACACATATGAAGGGCTATCACCTGGTGAACAAGACGGCACCGTCAGTATGGGAGCTGAGTGAGTCTATTCGACTTATCCTTCTAGATTTTAAACCTTAAACTTTGGCATGCTTGTCGATTTTCTGAAAAGGCACGTCAGAGAGTTCCTGTACAACATTCACCCAGTCCCACTGGTCATGAACATTTTACGTGACCACAGTTTATTGGTCGCGATGAATAAACTGACTCTGGTGTGTCTTACTCGGACCTCGGAAGCATCTTCACCAATGTCCTCTACCTGTCCCGCAAACCTAAGGCACCATGTCACTTTTGCTTGTCCTGTCTGGCAAGTCTCCTGTGGTCTGTGACAGTCTCTCAGTCTTTTGTTTTGTTTTTCTTGACCTTGGGAGTCTTAAAGAGTACTGTCCAGGTGTCCTGCAGAACCACCCCCAGTCGGGTTTGCCCGTTGTTTTCTCCACGAGGTTATAAGGTTCGGGAGAGAATGGGACTGAGGTCCTCTTCAGGCCTTCTTGTCACATTCTATCAGGATGTGCCTGATAGCCACACGCCAGCATGGATGATCGTGACCTCCATCACTTGGCTGAAGTAGCGGCTTGTTGGTTCCCCCAGTGCAAGGTGGACGTTCCCATCTGCTGTTCTTCAGGAGCCAGTGAGCGGACGAGTCTGCTCTCGAGGTTAGAGGAAAGTGAGGGCAGGGGAGCCCCACACCCTAGAAGAGGAAGCAGCTACACAGGTTACTGCAAGTCCTCCTGTGACGAAGGTGTCTTTCCCTCCATTCACTTTCATGTCCAGTCATTGATTTATATCAGTGGGGACTCACATTACAATCCAAAATACGGTGTTTATTTTGTTGCTCCAAGTATGTGAGACAGAGCCATCAGGAGCTCTTTCAGGTTTGCTCCTTGTCTCTTTGACAGGCATCTGTCCTTTGTGTGTATGTCTGTATGTCTGTGTGCATGCACACACGGGCATGTGTCTGCATGTGTGTGCACGTGTGGGTGGATGCATGTATACCTGTGTACAAGGCCTGTCCGGAAAATATCTGGCCATGAATACGAAAACAAGAGACTTTTATTTTTTTTAAGATTTTATTTATTTATCTTTAGAGGGGAAGGGAAAGAGAGAAGGACAGAACTATCAATGTATGGTTGCTTCTCGTGAGTCCTCTGCTGGGAACTGGCCTGCAACCCAGGCGTGTGCCCTGACTGGGAATCAAGAAAACAAGAGACATTTATTGAAGAAGATACAAGTTACAATAAACACTGTACACAGGACAATGACAACTCAGTCCCCTTCAAAGTAGGCACCTCAGGATCTCACACAGTTCTCCCAGTCACCATCAGGTACCCTATCGTATATTCCTGAATCTCATGGACAGCCCCAAATCTCTTTCCCTTTCAAAGGTTTTGGAAAAAGCCAGATAGTGCCAAATCTGGGCTCTAGGGGGACGGAGTCACCTGGTGATTTGATGTTTCTCCAAAAACTCTTCATGAGACGTGACGCGTGAGCGGGCCCATTGTCGTGATGAAGCTGCCCATAGCTGAGGTGCTTTTCATCGTGTTGCATCTCTCAACTGACAAAGAACATTGGAGTAGTGCTTTCAATTCACTGTATGGCCTGGGTGGTATACTCATGACAGACAACACCTTCCCAACCAAAGCCCGCAGTGAACATGGCCTTGATTTCACTGCGACTTTGCCGCGCCGTCTTCGGGAGTGAGAACCAGGCAACTTCCATCAGGATGACTGGCCTTCCTTTCCAGGTTATAGCTGGAGACCCACGGTTTGCCTCTGGCCATGGCCTTCTTGAGGAAGTCTGATTCACTGGCAGCTGTTTGAATCAAGTCATTAGCAACCGCAGCACATGTCCCTTCTGCCCTGGGAGCAGAAGCCACTGCACAGATTCCGCCATGACCCGCGTCACGCCAAGATCCTGGGTCAACATCTAGGACACAGTCGTTTTGGAACCCCCGGGTCCGCTCCTGTTTCTCACACCGTCGGTCGCGGGTCTTTGTTGTTTGCAGCCCGCACACGTCTGACGGTCTCAGGAGTCCTGCTTGTTGCCGGCCCTGTTGGGTCACTTTCGGTTATTCTCGGCCATCTTTGCAGCGTCGGCGCCACACTTTTCATTGCACTGCACTCACCGCATCGTCCCCGGAAGCCTCTGAATCAACCGAACAATTTCCGCAGAGGAATGTTCAAGCTTAATGCAAAATTTAATGTGGATTTAGTGCTCTATCCCTCAGTCATTTTGAATGCAATGGGCCACACAGTGCACACGCGCACTCAACGGCATCTACCGCCCCCACTGACTAGTACAGTGAAGTCGTCCTTGTTCACACACGTGCACTCCAGTCCACTCTCCTTGTCGGCCAGGTTACACTGATGTTGCACAAACCGTTCTCATTATATTAACAACGGGTAGACTTTTTCCAGACAGAACTTGTATGTCTGTGTGTGCATGCACGTATGTCTGTGTGTGTATGCACGTATGTCTGTAAACACTTTCCCACCTTTCAGTGCCCAACCTGCTCCAGGCACACCTGATGCTTTTCTTGACTCAGCTCTACCTGAGTGATATCCCTACGGAGCTCTGAATGAGTGACGCCTTTAACATACTATTGAATTGAAGAACAAAGTCTTTTCTCAATAAATACGGTATGATCACTTGATAAGCAAATTATTTTAAAACTATCAGTTAACAGACTTTTAAAAAGTTGTAGAGATCGATTTGTATTTTTAAGATACGATCAAGTCTTTTGAATACCCATATTTATTAGGTCATAATAATTCAAAATAAGAAAACATGTCTTAATTTGTAAAGGGACATTTTAGTAATAAATTTTTCTTAAGAATTTCTAAAAGAAAAAGCAAAATATTTGACGTGTGACATTTTTGTTTCCATACAATTTATTTTTAACACATCTACCCCAAAAGGTTAACGTGCCAGGTTACAGAAAATCCCGAATCTCAACCGCTGAAGGCAGGGATGGTTTATCACCATTCGGGGCCCATGTCCATCCCAGGGGTCGAGGGGCTGTGCTGTGCTCCAGGTGAAGTAGCCTCCACTGTGCAGACTGAGATTTATCATCTGGACAGGAGGTGGGAAAACACGCTTTTGAACAGATGTGAAAGAAGTCACTGCTCATTCAACACTAGGCGTTGTGGGTCACATGACCACGCCAACCTCCAGGGCTGCAGTCCCCCCTGTGCCCTGAAGGGGGACTGGAAATCCGGACGCCCTGCTCCAGAGATGATCCCCCCAGGGCCTGTGTCTGCCGCGAGGCCGCCCACCTCTCTCCACATATTCCAACCTGCAGACGGAACTCTTTCCTTTCACAGACAAACATCGTCCATGAGAGCCCCCCGCCACACGATGGGAAGAGTCCCGTGTCTTCTCCCAGGATTTCTAACTACCCCCCTCAGGGGCCTATATTTTCTTGGTTGTAATTGGTCACATCTCATTGTAAGCTGCTTCTTCACCTCCAAAACCATGGCCTGATTTTGAAATAATTCTGCCACCAACACAGTGGCCTCTGAGAAGAGCGTAGGTCCGGGAAGGCTGCCCCGCCCCCCATTCATTTCTTCCAGGCGTGGCCACTGGTCACACCCTGATTCTACACGTGTTTACATCTGGGCTAAGGGGACTATCAAGCTGGTCCCCACAGGTCTGTGTGCAGACCTGTGGCACACACCGATTACACAGCCATTGCTTTCCACGGAGATATAATCAGTATGTAACATCGTACTACCTTCGGGTGATTTGGTTGTGTCTATGTTATGAGCGATCACCACACTAAGCCTAGTTAACATCCATCGTCACATAGTTACATTTTTTTCTTCTAATGAGAACTTTCAGGTCCACTCTCTAGCAACTTTCAAATGAGCTACATTACGGTCCGCCGGCTGTACGTGACCCCCAGGGCTTAGTTATTCCGTAACCGGTTGTTTGTACCTTTTGACCCCCTTCATCCATGTGTCTCCCTGGGCCCCTGCCTCTGGCAACCACCAATTTCTGTTCTCTGCACGTAGGAGGCTGGCTTCTTTTTTTAGGATTCCACGTATATGTGAGATCATAGGGTAATTTGTCTTTCTCTGTCTGACTTATTTTACTTAACATAAAGCTCCCAAGGCCCATTGATGTTTTTGCATATTTCCGGATTCCCTTTTTTAATAGCTAAATAATATGCCGTTGTCTATGTGTAACATACCTCCTTTATCCACTGATCCATCAGTGGACACCGGCTGTTCTCGTGTCTTGGCTACTGTAAACCATGCTACCGCGCATGCGGCCGTGCAGGTGTCTTTTCAAATTAATGTTGTTGTTTTCTTTGGGCAGATGAAGTCTACTCGGAGTAGAATGTGTAGGTCACAGGCAGTTTTATTTTTAATTTTTTGAGGAACCTCCATGCTGTTTCCCACGGCGGCTGCACCAATTTGCATTCCCACCGACAGTGCACAAGGGCCGCCTTTCTCCACGTTCCCGCCGGCACTTGCTGTGTCTGGTCTTTCCGACGACAGCCGTTGCAGGCGCTGGGGAGTGGCACCTGGCTGTGGCTTTGATTTGCATCCCCTGGGTGGTCACTGCCATTGAGCATCTCTTTATGCTCCTGTTGGCGTCTGCGTGTCCTCTTCGGGAAAGTGTCTGTTGATGGGACCCTCTGGCCATTTTCACATCAGTGCCTGTTTTTGCTATTGTGCGGTCTGAGTCCTTTACGTAATTTGGATATATTGTCAGAGTTATGATTTGCAAATATTTCCTCCCATGATTTTTTTCAATCACAGACAAACACAGTGAACACAATACTGTATTTCCTCATCCTATTTCTTCCATAGAGACACTTATTTTAATAATGGAGTTTTGGATCCTGCTTTTTCTCTTGATGTTAAAATGTTCTATGCCATTACATAACCCTTAAAAATCTTGCTTCAATAATTGTGCAATATTCTATCCTATGGGGATTGTACAATTTGTTCAAGTATTTTCTGTAATGGACATAATTTCTATGCTGTCAACTTCGGTTTCTATGCTACGACAGGTGCACCCTCTGGGATGGACGACTCTGTTCACGCGCAGCTCAGATTAATCCCATATCATAGACTCCTGGAAGAGGGACCACTGCGTCAAAGAGGATGAACTATTTTATCCTCTTATTGCTTACTGTTAAATGGCTTATCCAAGAGGTCAATTCCAGTTCGTGGCCTCACGGGCAGAGTAGGTGCCCCGTCTCACATCCAATTAGATAATCGTGGATAATAATTTTTGGTTGTCTTCCGAATACTAAACTAACCGGCCCTATCAAGCTAAATAAAAATCTAGAACTGGACACGGGTAGGTTCTGGATTGACCTGACCCCCTGTACGTTTCCGTTGGCAAGCAGTACAGCGTCTGTCTGTCTGGCAAACAGCTGTGACTGAAGGTGGAACTGTGCTCTGCTTGTCACAGCCCCCATGTCAGAATAGCGACCCTTGGCTGGACTGTTGTCGTCACCCACAGACTTGCTGGTTTTCGGGACCTGCTTTCTTACACACAGACATGCATTATCTGTATGGTTCTAATTTGTTTTCAGAGGAAACTGCAATGCTATGCCGTTAAAAGCAGGAACATAAAAACAGAACGTAGAAAATAACATACATCAGTCACTTAAAATCTGATGAAGCATCGTGGATCTGGAAAATTCATAAAGTTCAAGATTAATGGCACTGTGTGTGTTAGTTTCCTGTGAAAACCTCTTACTCGGGAACGGAAAGCACGGGAACGACCGCAGGAGGGTTGAGTCTCGCGTTGTTTGTGAAGGAGCGGCGTTCTGCCCTGCGGCCGCCATCATGGAAAGCATCTCCGAAAATCAGTGCCGCAGACTCTCGCTCTGTGCAGGAGACCTGGGAGGAGTTTCAAGTTCCCACTGATGGTTATGATTCATATGAAAAGATTTAAACCAGAAGTGGGAGTGACCTGGGAGGGCTTCATTCCCGCAGCCAGGCCGGTTTCGCCCATTTCAGGGGCGTAGTGCCAGGGGCCTGTAATTGTGGGGAAATCACCTGGAAACACACACGTGCTCATAGATGTACACAATGCAGCCGTTGACACAAACTAGACGGTGTCACTTAGCCACAAAGTCCACAGTTGCTACAAACCAAGACAGCTCCAGTTATCCAACCACAGAAATACAGACTCATTTACCCACAGTACACATTGCAAGTGACCAGAAACGTTCATTTAATGCGCATACCCAGAACGGGTCCTTTCGCGACAAGAAGGTAGCATTTCCTGTCTCCCCAGCTCAGCTGTCTGGGAGGCGGCCTGTCACCTTGCCCCGGCCCGAGGGACGGCGTAGTTCCTGCAGTGGCACGTGTCAGCAGGCCTCCTGCGCCTGTCCTTCTGTGATGGGACAGTTTCCAGACTTCCTTCAGAAACTTGGATACATCCATCATTTTACTAAAATACGATAATCTAATATTTTAATTAAACTGCAATGAAGTGCAATAGTGCAGCCAAGGAAGTTTGTCTTGCCACGAACCCTTAACCTGGTCTAAAGGGAAGTGGTACCTTAGGGGAACCATTAAATGAGACCTATGGTACCAGTCCTGTGGTATTTCAGACTGTCCCGGAGTCATCTAATGGCATGACTAGAGAATGGCAGATGGCTATCAAGCTGGTCATACTTGGTTTGGGTGACACCTGACGTCCCGTGTCCAGTGCCCAGCATCGTGTTTGGCGGTGTGCTTAACAGGTGCTGTGAAGTCAGGGAGAAAGTGGATGGCTTGTCAGCGTCTGTTCCTATAGAGCTACGTAACCACCAACTCAGTGGCTTAAAACCACACACACTTATCATCCGAGTTTCTGGGGACCAGGAGCCTGGGCACTACTCTGCTGGGACCTCTGCTTCAGGCAATCAGAAGGCCGCCATGCAGGTGTCGGGTGGGGTGTAGTCTCCTCTGAGGGCCCCTGGGGAAGGTCCCACATCGGAGCTCATGAAGTTGTTGGCAGGAGGTGTTTCCTTGCAGTCGGAGAGCTCAGGGGCTCGTCTCATTGAGGGTGTTGGCGGGAGATCCTTGCAGGCTGGAGACCCCCCGAGGCTCCTAGGGTTCGCTGCTGTGTGGGGCTCCCCAATATAGTCATTTGCTTCTTCAAAGCCCTCCAGGGAGAGAGAGACTCCAGCCAGGTGGATGATACAGTTCCTGCAATGTAATCTCAGGGTCCCACCGGTGCAGGCGACCCCAAACATGCCTCTTCTGGCATCTGGAACACCGTCTTTGGGACGGCAGCAAGTCGCAGGCCCGCCCACGCCCAGACGAAGGGGCCGAGCCAGGGTGTGGGTACCAAAGGGCAGGAATCATGGCGGCTGCCCTGAGAGTCTGTCCGCTGCAGAATATCCAGGTGTGAAATGACGACTTCCAGCATGAATGACCCTACGCCTTCCTTAAAGGAAGTGAGAGTGCATGTACCTTTTGAATGGTGCGTACTGGTTTGCTGCAGGCAGTGGTGGACAGCGTCCTCTCATTCAGAATGTTGTGTCTAGTAACCCACGTATTTCACATAATACGGGGCATACAGAAATTAGAGGCTGATGTTCCCAGGCTGTGGTTGCCTCTTTAAGGAATATTGGCTGGCCTGGTGAGGTGAATGTAGGTTATGAACTACATCAGTAGTAGGAGTGGCAGTAATGCCGGTGACATGTGACAGTCGTCGGTTTGCTGAGCAACAACTTTGCGCCAGGCACAGGGACAAGTACCTACAGGCCATAGTCAGGACAGATGTTAAAATCACCACTGCAGGCTCAACCCAACAAGGGCCCGCCCAGACTGACCCCGTGACTGTAACCTTGGCTACACTCGACTGGCCCGGGGTGGTCGCAGACCCAGGGGACCGGTGCGTGTCTGGGGCTGACAGGAAAGCGCGAGCTACTCCTCAGGTTCTCTCTGGACTTTTCAGTCCCCCAGAGGGGATGTGGCACTTAAGGACAGCTGACGCTTGAAGGATACCAAGAAGAGACGTGACAACAACTTCTAAGTAAAATGAGGAAACAGACCCTGAAGAACAGAATCTGAAACTTGTCATTTCAACAGACACGGACTTTGAGGGCTTGCAAATACGCTAAGCTCGTGGCCCAGATGTTAGGAGTTTAAAGGTGGACAAAATAGACAGGCCTGGCCCTCAGGGAGCCTCATGCTACCAGAAAAGACAACGATCAAAGTCAGAGGTAAAAATAAAACCATCGATAGAATATGTGAAGGCGAAACGCAGGCCAATCCTTTGACCCCGCGACCCTATGTCTAGGTACCGACCCGACAGCAGAGGCGGGTTCTTGTATCCAGCAAAAGACAGGGTAGTTGTATTTGTAATGGGCACCAACTGGAAAAGGCCCCCAAGCAGAACGAACAAATAATCACACCACGGGGTATCATACAGTCATAAGGAAAAAGGACAGTTATTTTACATGGTGAGTCCTTATAGAGTCCTGTAGAGTGAAAGAAGCCACACACAGCACAGTACAAGTTACATGACTGCATTTCTGTGAAGTTCAAGAACAGTCCAACCGGTCGGGGGCTGAGAGAAGCCAGACTCGTGCTCACCTGTGGACACAGGGAGAAAGGTGCCGGGGACCGACTTGGACAGGATACAGGGGGACCTGGCGTCGTCTCGATGGCCCCCCTCTTGATCTGGGTAGTGGTGACGTAGGTGCAGACACATAAAAGTTCACCCAGCTGGGTGCTTCAAGGTAGTACGCGTGACTCTGTGTTGTATCGTAATAAAAAATGAAGGAGATAAAAATACCCGAACTGTGTTTCCTGGAGGAACTGCTCTCACGGCCGACAAGGAGGAGTGCTTCAGGGGGATGACCCGCTCCAGGGCAGGGGTCGGCACAGGTCCCCTCAGACCTGGTGGGTGTAAGGAAGGCCAGGTGGGCGGGAGTCCAGGCGGCGGGCCCTGCCAGTGCAAAGGCCCCGGGGCGGGCGTGTGGTGAGCAGGAAGGACAGTTCCAACTCAGCGCGTGAGGAGTGGCCCGAGGTGAGGTGAGGATGTGGGTGGGAACGAGGTCGTCGGGAGGCCTCGGAATCCGCCGAGCACACGGGGATGCGGTGGAAGGCTGTGAACAGCAGTGAGAAGTGGGCTTCGTTGCCGCTGGGGCAGCAGCCAGCGTGGCTGCAGCAGGCACATGGTGGGAGGGCCAGGGTGGCAGAGACTAGTGGGGGGGCCCCGAGAGTCTCGAGTAGCGGAGGGGAAATGACAGATTTGGGTTGGAGTCTCGACATGGCATCAACAGAACCGGCCGGGGGTCTGCGTGTAGGTGTCGGTTCTGGCCGGGGAGGCTGGGTGTCCATGGCACCGTCCTCTGAAACGTGGAAGGCCAGGCAGGGTGGGGATAGGGTTGGCGGGAAGCGGGAAAGCCGCATGGGATGTTTTAATTCTGAGGTATCTGCATCAAGGGGAGAGGAGCTGAGCTGATGCCTCAGCCTGGACAGCGGCAGGAAGAGAGCGGCAGGAGGCCTTCGGCATCGGAGGGTGTGCTCCTCCTCCGGGCCAGCGGCGCCCGGCCAGCGGTGTTATGCAGAGAGGCGGTGGGGAAGGAGAGCCAAGGCAGGGGAGGGTGGGCGTGATCTCCCCGTTGTGACGGCGTCCGCCTGTGTCATTTAGACGGGGACCAGGCCGGACCTGTGGTGCTCCACCTGGGGAGTTCCTGGGACTCAACTCCCAGTCTGAGATGCCCCCGCATCGCTCGGGTGTAGCCCCCCGCCCCCTCTGCCTGGAAGTGCTAGTGTGAGTAAGTCTCTCATTCTTGGGTAAAAGAGACCAACTCTGAGAAACTGCTGGATGCGATGCTCGCTAAAGCTCTGGGGGCTCCACGTGCCCGTTTGACAGGTGAGGGACTCAGTTCAGAAGTTAAGAAATGCATCCTGTGTCAATCAGCTGTGAAATGTCACTAGAGCTTGGCATCAGGTCACCTCCTCAGGGTGTGCAGCAAGCCTCGGCCCGAAGACAGCATCTGGCTACAGTGACGCTGTAAGTAAAAACAGCGGGAGCACCGAAAGGTCCCATGGGTGGACACAGCCGGCGGAGCAGGGTGCCAGCTCCCAGGGCCCCAGGGACGGGTGTCCAGTCACCCCCGGGACCAACGGGCAGCAGAATCTCTGACCCTGAGCAGGAGCAAAGGCAGGGCCTGGTACAGGCCTCCTTAGAGGAACGCAGACTCTTGGGCCTAAGGGCAAAATGGCGTGGACCGCAGGGCCCCAGACCAGCTGTCCACCAAGGTAGGTCTTTGGTCACCCTGTCTCTCCCATTCCTTCCTGGGAACAGAATGGTGACCCGTCTCAGAACCCACCCCACGCCCTAGACAGATGGAGCTGGGTGAACGCAGGTGGTGAGCAGTGCACGCCCCGGCTTGGGCTGCTCCCGGAACTCCCGGTCCAGCTCCGCGGCCGTCCTCGCGGATGCGGATGCCGGAGGTCAAGGGCCCCGAGGGCCACGCTATCAACGCCTGAGTCGAGAGCGGGGTTGTCAGTGCGGGAGACCCAGAGTGGGAAACACATTCTGAAATGTTCTTTGTAATGAGGCTCAATCTGTCCGGGGAGCAACATCACACATGCACGCGCACACGCGCACTCCCACACATGCGTTGTGTGATGTCCTTTTTAGGGATTATAATAAACACCTGGTTCCATTATAGCAAATGATACATCCAGCTTGACGAAACCTTACCCATCTGGACAGCAAACCTCATGGGTGGCTTTCTTCAGTCATGCCTGTGATACGCAACTCGCACAAACATTTTTCTGAGTATTTTGAATTCTAAGGAAATCAAAACAAGAAAGTAGGTGCATGGAGACTTCCTCTTTTCCCAGAACACGTCACCTCTTTCCCATGTCATTGTGATTTCTCTTCCCCTTTCCTCCAGTACATGATCGTCCTTCACTTCCCCCGGCACCCTCCCTTTCCTGCCTGGGTCCCCAGGTCCAGTTCCCTGGGGCTGCCATCAGCCATACCCCAGACAGGGGACCTTAAGGACCTTAAGACCTTCGTTCTCCCACAGTTCTAGGGACCGGAAGTGCAAGATCAAGGTGCTGGCAGGGCCGAGCTCCCTCCCAGACTCTGGGTAGGATTGTCCCGCCTTTCTGGCTCCTGGCGATGATGGCAGTCTTTGGTGCCCTTGTCTGGCAGCTGCGTCACTGTCAGTGCCGTTCTCTGAAACATGGAGACGCTGGGAGACCTCCCGGAGTGTCTGTGTCACATAGACTTCTCCCTTGTGTCTGTGCCCAAATTCTGCTCTCTTGGGACATCCGTCGTATTTGGCTTAGGGCTCCCTTTACTGACCTCATCTCTACCCGAATGCACCTGTGAAGACCCTACTGCAAATAAGGTCACATTCGTAAGTTCCAGGGGTGACAATGTCCACGCATCTCTTGGGGAGGGGTACAATTCAACCCATGATACCCTGTGTCCCATATGTGTAGTTACCACGAGTTCAATCCCCAGAGAAATAGGGCTTACATTTTCCTTAATAATCTGCATGGTGAAGATTTTATAACTCCAAGTCCTCCAAGGACTAGTAATCACAAAAATGATCTTTTCAAAATAAGATGTCAGTACTTTGAGGAAACCTCAGGATGAACACACACACATCTGAGAGCCCACACACATGGTTCTCTCTCTCTTTCTTCCTTCTTTTTCGGGGATTTAATAATAGGTTATAATATTCATCTTGAATTGTCAAATGTGTTTAAGGATAGATTTTATTCTGGTTTTGCTCTTTTCCATGTACGATAAAACAAAGAAAATGAGATGTCTAGCTAATGAAATCAGCCAGCGAGGCAACTCCTCCTTATTTCCCACGCCGGCCCTCCTTTCATTTCTAGCCACCTTAAGAACTTTGAAGGGGTGGTGTTTTGTTGGCAGAGCAGTGTATTCGTTAACAGCGTGGGCTTGGGAACCAGAAGAGATTCTAGTCGGGCTGTCACTGACTTGCAGTGTGTTTAGGGACCCGCCACTCAGCCACCTTCAGTGGGCGGTTGGGCAGATGAAACGAGATGATACATGGAGAGGACTGAGTGCAAGTTCTGGCACCTAATAGATGCTCAGTTAACGGCAGCTGGTTACGAAGCAACGCAGGTGCGATGTGCTGGGCGGCTGCGGGTGGTGGCTTTCACAATGCCGTCCATACATGTTATAGAACACATCTGCCGGTATGTTTTAAAATCTCCTTTATAAAACGTGTTTCAAATTTCGAGTGGGGGAAAAAGGGTTTGGAAGCTTAGGTTTAAAGAGTTTCTGTAGATTGACACTTTTATTTTGTTCTGTTTTATAAGTCCTCAAAAAGTATACCCCTTGATTTAGGTGAGATGGTCCAGTGCATGACGGTGCCTAGCCAGAGTTCGTGGAAAGCACCGGATTTCCATGTCCCTCTTCCCAGCGCGAGGCTGCCTTCTGCGCAGACAGAGTTCGGGATGTGGAGGCAGGCAGGCGTGAGTTTGCGTGGGACGCCGGATAGTCGCTGAACGCTTCTGAGCCTCAGTTTCCTCATCTTGAAACTGGGAAACTGGGATTGTTAAGAGCTGGGAAGTTAGTAGCTTCAGTGCTATGACTCAGAGTTTCAGAAAAATAGAATGTTCCTTATTTCCTGTATCTGATCTCACTCTGTTTTGGGGCTTCTCTGTTACCCTGGAAAAGGGAAGAGGAGAACTCAGACCGATCAGTGTGCGTATCTGAGTCTCTTCCGGTTTTACAACTCGCTCTTTCGGATTAACTCAGTCACTTCTCAATAAACAGTCCATCTTTTGAGGATTTGAGTTTGGTCGGGTTGGGATTTCTCCCCAGGCTCATCCGTGGACCGACACACTATCCAGGGAGGAGGTGGCAGGTGCTGGGGTCACCCCAGGTCCTAACCCTGACTCCTGTGTCCCTTCTGGCCCACAGAAGGAGCCTGACATGAAAAGCCACCCATTGTGGGATTCCGAGTACAGAAAATGCCCAGAATAGGGAAATCCAGAGAGAGAAATTCAAGTGGGGGTTACCAGGGGTTTGGAGAAATGACATGAGACGTGACCCCTAATGAACACCAGACTGCTTTCAGGTCCTGTGCCCAAAACACTGGGAAATGTTTTAGAATTAGGTAGAGGTGACTGTCACACAGCACCACGAACGCACTAAATGCCGGTGAATTATATACAGGAAAAGGGTGAAGGTATTGGTATGTAAATTGTATTTCAGGTCAAAAATTATTCACGGTCAGCCCTGGGCAGGTGGCTTCATTGGTTGGAGTGTTGTCTTGTACACAGGAGGCTGTGAAATTGGTCTGTGGTCAGAGCACATGAGCAGGTTGTGGGTCGGATCCCGGTCGGGCACACGTGGGAGGCAACTGATTGATGTCTCTCTCACATCCTCTCTCTCTTCCTCTCTCTCTTCCCCCTCCTCCCCCAACTAAAATCAATAAGCATATCCTTGGGTGAGGATTTTAAAAAGTATTTGTGGTCAAAGTCACAACAGCTCTGTTTTACTGTGTTGTTAGTTCTTGTGTGTTTTTTGTCATCATTAGACTTCAGTTTCTCTGGGAAAAGGCCAGTTGTGCACACCTGTGTGGGCCTGTCCTGGGTTTCCCGTGCCGTTCCCCTGAGCGACACTTGTCCCCGCATTCTTGGCCCCGCGCTGGCTGCGCCACGGCGGCCGTGCAGTCAGCCTTGGCAGCCCGAGAGCTCCCACTCGATTCCCCCATCGAGACTAGTTCAGCTCCTGTGGGTCCTTTGCCTTTCCACACAGACTTTAGAATAAACACGTCTGTGCCTACAAACAGTTTGCTGGACTTTGATTGACATTACATTAAATCTTGGACTAATTTGAGAAGAATCGACATCTTTGCTATGTTTCTTCCTCCTATCCCCTGAGACAGTCTGTCTCGCCATTAATTTTGATGTTTGATTTCCTTTATGCTTGCTAATTTTTAGCATACAGATTCGATGCATGTGTTGTCAAGTTGATACCTCGATATTTTGCTGTCTTTGAAACAGTTCTACGTGCTACTGTACTTGTCATTTCAGGGTCCACAGGCCTGTCTCTAGTATGTAGAATATGCAGCTAATTTTTTAATGTTGATTATGATTTTAGCAATCTTGCTTAATTCACTTCTTAGTTCTAGCTCTTTTTTCTTTTATAGCTTCCTTGAGCTTTTCTATGGAGACATTTCTGTCATTTGCAAATAGGGGCAGTTTTATTTTTTCTTTTCTAATCTGCATGCCTTTTCTTAATTTTCTTGCCTTATTGCAATGGCTAGAACTTCAAGTTCTCTGTGGAATGAAACTGGTGAGAGCAGATGTCCTGGCCTTACTCTCTGCCTTAGAGAAAAGGCATTTAGGCCTTTACAGTAAATGTGGTGGCATGGACTGTGTTTAATCTCACCCTGGGCAGTGCTGTGTTGGCCCCCAGCCACACGAAATGTCAGGTTTTCCTGGGGTGCTGGTGTTTGCTGGGATGTGGCCTGGGAAGTGGAAACAAGCCTTCTTTCTTGGAGAGGTTCCCTCAGATCTTCCTGGTTGTTTCAAACACCATGCCTCTGCCTCATGTCCCCATCCTAAGCGGTAGGACAGGATGGGCCTACCTGCCCTTTATTTCCTCTGTCCCCTTTGTCCCACCCAAAAGGGCCAGGGGTCCTTCCCTCCTTCCTGAAAGCCATCAGGAACAGGTTTCCCCCTACCCCCCATACAACTCTCCAGCAGTCTTTAAAGAGTGGTGTGAAGACCCGTGGGGTTCTGAGACCCTTTCAGAGGGTTCATGAAACATAAATCTATTTTAATAAATCCTAAGCCATTGTTCGCCTTTTAAAGAGTGTGTTGACATTTTTATCATAGTTGCAAAAACAGTTTAGCTCTTTGGCAACAGTCAAGCCAGTGGCACCAATGGTACCAGTCGTCATTGTGTCCTTCACTGCCATCCATTCACAGAAAACAAAAAAAGTCAGTTTAATGAAAGACTGTCCTTGATGAAGCAATAAAAATTACCAGAGCCATTAAATCTCAACCCTTGAGCCTACCTGTTTTAATATTTTATAGAACAAGACAGGACGTGTGTCCGAAGCACCTTCGCTACTTCCTGGACCAGGGTGCTTTTCTCAGGGGGCATCATTCTGAACCAGCCTCATTTTTCACAGGTTACCATTTTTACTTGGAAGGATAGTTGACAGAGAAAATCTAGCTCCTTGGACGTGGATATTTGGAAGAAATTTTCTCAGAAATGAACAAAGCGAGCCTGTCATGTCAAGAAAATCAGTTGAGAGCATTTGTTGCCCAGGATAAAGTTTGAGCTTCTAAGTGAAAATTGGGATTTAGGAATCTGGTGTGTTCTGCTGTGGGCTTACTTCCCAATACGTACGGACATTTCTGATGTGACGGGTGGCGATATTGACAAATGCCACTTTTTAATATTGAGTAATGAATTGTGTCAACATTTGGAAGATCCGAATGACTTAGTGAACAAATATTTTCCAAATCACCAATGCATGATGTCACAAATACATGCATGAGAAAAAAAACTATTCAAAGTGCAAGATGGATTAATTTTAATGTATCAGGGCATGAAAAATTATTGAATGGTTTCAAATTCCATATTGCAACCAAACGTTAACAAACTGTAGTATCAAGGAGTTCCATAATAATCTGTGATTAATCAACTCTTACCTTTTTGAACAATATATGTGGGTGAAGATGGATTTTCTCAATTATTTCAACCAAAGCAGCGGATCAAAGCGACCGAATGCAAAAGCAGGTATGAAAATGCAACTGTCTTCTGTTAAACCTGACATGGAAGAGACTCACAAGAAATGCTTTTAAAAAGAGTCACTTTTTTGTTTTGGACAATATAATTATTTTTATAAAAATATATTATTCCTCCTAACATGTAATGGGTTTAATATTATTGTTTTTAAATGAGTTAGTTTTAAAACTTCTCGATTTTAATGTATAAATGTGACGACTATTGACAGGTAGAGCCGACATAAGCAAAGACTCCTCAGGGTTCGTCTTAATGTTTGATAGTTTAAGGGGGTCCTGAGACCAACGAGTTTGTGAACCTACTGGTCAGTCTGACAAGCTTGCTCAGTTCCATTAAAGGGAAGCTTTGGGTGTTTGTCCAGCTCTTTTCTCTCCAGAAGCCGAGATGTCAAGACTGTTGTCTCGGCTGAGCCTAGCAAACCCTGTTGGCTCCACAAACCTGAAACAACTGTCAGTTTTGGTCAGTCTCTGCCTCTCCCCAAAGCAGTAAACATCTCAGACTCGACCTATGGGGAACTGCAGGGCCAAACACTTTGTAAAGAATATAAAAGCATGTGGGTTTACCGAATGAAAACGATGACTCTCGTCACATGGGTGCCACCTGGGATTTCACCACGTGCCCAGTACTTCAGTGACTAGCAGGGTACCTTGTAGAGCTTTTGCTAATTCCGGTGGTTCTGCCCCTTCAGTCATCCGTCCCCAAACAAGATACGGACCCGAATCCAACCAGGCACAGCACCGAGGTTCTCCTAGTGCACAAACCGTTCTCTGCATTGAACCTGGCGTTTCCGGAGTTGCTATTCAGAGTAGTGAGTAGCTGAAGTGTACGAGCTACTTAGCTGGGGAGGTGCGAGCTGGGTATGTAAACGCCATTAGCATACAGACTATTTGATGGGCCCCAGAACAGACGGTCCTCAGCCTTGATTATACTTTGGAAACCCCTAGGGAGCTATGGAGACACACCAATGCCCGGGCTCCACTCCAAGAGATTTTGACTTAAATGCCCACGTGTGGTCTGATCATCAGGTCCTTTAAAATTCTCACTGGCTTTTAATGGGCAGCCAGGGCAGAGAACCATGGATGCGAGCATCAGCATTTTAAGTGGACTCTCCCACATGGACTCGGTGAGTATTTATCGAGCAGCTGCTATATTCCAGGTACTCACGAAGGGGCTGGGGATATGGCAGTGAATAAAGCAAAGCATCGCTCCTGTGAGGCCGGTCCTGTAGTGGACAGACAGGACCTACACGTGGGAACTCACCAGCACACAGTATCTCATTGGTGACAGGGCCCCGAAGACGGTGCAGGGAGTGGAAGAAAGCGAGGGTGGCTGACGATGCTTGAGCAGGTGTGGCCTTTCAGGGGCCTCGGTGACAATGGGGCCTGAAGACCCAGAGCTGACGGACATCAGGAAGGGATCCCTGCAGCTACCGGAGCAGGACCTCCCACTCAGGAGAGGGGTCTGGGGTGGGCTCTGAGGAGGGGCTGTGCTCGGTGTGTTCCCAGAGTGAGAAGGAGACAATGGCCGGGTGGTGATGGAGAGCAAGACAGAGGGGCCGGGCTGAGAGGGGCCGTGGGCAGGCCCTGGTGGTCCGTCCCGAGTGAGGCCCATGGGTCCGGGGGCCGTGAGTTGAGCAGTTGCTCTCGGTCATGTGCTTGGACCGTGCCCTTGGAAAGCGACTGCGGGGCTCCACCGGGCGGCGGCAGGAAGCAAGGAGGCTCTGGAGCCGTCGGGGTGGGGGGGGGCTGTGGGGACCGAGAGCAGGTGGGCCTGTGGGGGGTGGTAGGAAGGGGCCTCATCCGAGGTGGGTTGTGGGGGTTAAGAAGTCCCTGGTGAATGGATTTGGGGAGGAGACATGGTGGAGAACAGCATGTCTTGCAAACCAGCTTCTTGGTGTCGAAGAAGCAAGAAGCAACAGTTACCTTACTGTTCTGTAAGGTAATTGGAAAAATACCTTCTCCACTCTACGAATGAGGAACGGAGTCCAAGCAGAGGGCAGGTGCGGGAGACCACAGGGCCGAGGAGGACAGCTGCACCCACTCCCCCCTGGCAGCCCTGCAGGCCCCCGGCCAGGGCTCCTGGGGAGAACGTGTAAGTGCCAACCCCACATTCTCGACGACGCCTGCCGTCCCACTGCAGGGTCGGGACCCAGAGGCAGACACTAAGTCTCCCCGACATAGTGCCAACTGCCACGAGCTGAGTGCTCTCCGAGTGGCAGGGGGTCTGCGGGGCTCTGAGGACGGAGCCCACGTGGTGTGAGCGAGGGCCAGGGTGGGAAGAATGTGGTGACAGGCAGATGCCAGGGAAGTGGCCTCCACGGAGACCGTCACTGCTCGCACAGTGACGGCAAGTACGTGTCACAGACAGACACTTAAGTACGAAGCTGTTTGGTGGGGTCAGAGGGTCTGTTGGTTGTACGTGCTGGGGGCAGGGGGAGTCAGGGAGTTGAACTTGAGGCTGAAGGGGTGATTCAGACCCAGATGACGGAGACACGAAACGCCCAGCAAACAGTGAGTGAGCCCGTAGCTTCTGAATGGAGGTGATAGAGATTAGAAAAATATTGATGTGACTTCAAGGTGATAATTAAGCTTATTCGGAAAGCAATCATAAAATCTTCATTAGAACAGGTCAAGAATATAATTCTAATTTAATGACAGCCTGGATGAATCGGCTAGTCCTTGAAGAAGTTTCCTAATCAGGAGAGCCTTTGAACTGGGAGGGTAATTATTGCCAATAAGAACAGAGATTACCCCTTTGAAAGAATAAGACATGAAAACGAGGCGTAAAAGCAGCTTGGAGCGGGAGGACGGAGAACGTCAGAGCAGGAAGGGAGGGGGCGTGGCCACTGTGGAGTCTGGAAAGACGATTAGGGAGGGAGGAGAATCTCGTCTCAAGTCCGACTCTGCCACTTACCTGTGACGTGACTGGTGGTTGGCAAACCACCAAGTCCCCTTTTCCCTTCAGCGTGCGTCTCTATTTGTCGGGTGTGAATGGGGACTGCATCACACCGGGGTGTGTGCGTGCCACTTTGTTTCACCGTGTCGGCACACGAGCGTGCGACAGCTTCAAGGGAAGGAGCGTGAGTTATTCTTCCTGCAAACTGAAGCACTGCTCCCGTGGGTGCCACGGTGTTTGTTCAGTGGCAGTGGCAGTGGCTGGGTGGGTGGAAGGAGGGGTGGCCAGAATCCGTGGCGCTGCCTGGTCACTGGCCAGCAGAGCTCTCCCCTGTCCCTCGTGCTGCTCCCTCACGGTGGCCGTGAGAGGTGAGTGGGGTCTGTCCCCTGATCTTTCTTGGAGCTGACCGATGGGAGGCGAGGAGGACTGTGGGGGGCGCTAGGAGGTGGGCTTCCAGCTGGCTGGCTCCTGGCTCTGCTTGCCAGGACTTAAATGTCACGTCGGTTTGTGTCCGACGGACAGACGGTCTGCCTCTTCTCAGTCTCAGCCACAAATTGCTGTTCTTGAGAACTCATATTCTTAAAACTATAGGGTTGTAATCCCGGGAGAAAATGTGCAGTTTCCTTGTGTTTGTAAGAGAAAAAAAATTACATAATTTTATTTAACAGGATACACTAAAATAAGGGAATTTACCTAAATTCCATGTAAGGGATTTGACTTTGACACAAGGAATGATGTCATGGTGTGTGGGTCGAAGACTGTACCGCGGATTACTAAGAAACGAGTCTTATCTGTTCGGGATGTACTGAAAAACCAGGCCAATTAGTGACGTTAGGAAGGCAGATTCCATTTGACTTATCCTAGTTTATTGTGTTTGGTTTGTTAATCAGGAAATAGACCCACTTCTTCTGACGTAAATGGTGTACCATTAAGTTGAATTCTCACTAGACCATGGCCGGAATCAGACTATATACTGCAGCCCAAGGTCACAGGTCATATATGGCTGGGCCACACGGGTCACACAGAAGCAGTTTGGAGGCCCCCAGGACTCCATGCACCTGAGTTTGAAGGGGGAAACTCAGCCTGCTCTTCACTCGCCAACGTTCTCCTAAACATGAGCTCACACAGACGGGTCAAGCAGGCTCATGCTTCCCTGGAAGCTTACACGGACATCTCAAATTCTGTGCCATAATTCCTGTTCCTTATCATAACCCCTAGTAGTAAAACAATAATTTTGTCCATAATCCATCTTTCTGTCTACAAAAAATGTGTTAATATTACCTGATTTATATTCTGAAGAAGTAATAGGTCATGAGTGATACCAACTTATTTAAAATATTAAAATTATTCTCTTGGCTTTATTTAATCCCAAGCATTCTATGATAAAAACTGTGATGGTAGTTTTATATGTCAACTTGAAATGTGTTGTTTGGATGGGACTACCGTTTAAATGAATGGCCTTTGAGTAAGCAGATTGCTCTCCCTACTGGGGTGGGCCTCGTCCAATCAGTTGACCATTGGCTAGAACAAAGACCAGGCTCTCCGGGCCCGCGGCTTCAGCCTTGATCTGCATCCTCGACTCTCCTGGATTCCTAGCCTGTGGGCCTTCAGTGCAGACCCTGGGGCACTAGGTACTTTCAGAAAGCAGGGCAGGGGCACTCTGGTCACAGTGAGGACACCTGGAGGCCCTGTGTGGTGTCAGCTCTGATACCCACTGTGCGTCAGGGGTGGGCCACTCCCCTTTCTCGGGGTTTGCATCGGTGGCAGCGGATGAGTGGCTGTGTGCCGTGTCTGTGACGGATTGTGAGCGCCGACCAGGCAGAGCTGTCAAGTGCTCTGAAGTTGACCCTTGAGTTTGTTTCTCCTGAAAGATTCCACAGGAATGGCTGCACTTTTTGCATTTTAGTGGCTGGTTTCTGTGGTGGATTTTATAACTCAATAAGAAGACTATGTAATGTTTTAAATTGTTTGGGGTGTTTTTCCTAGGCATCAAAGACAGTGTCTAAAACATCTAAACTAGTTCCTTTTGGTTTCTTTTGTAACATGTTAATGTGGACACTCAGGGTCAAAGACATTAGGAAATGAGGAGCAACAGCAGGTCATCTAGAGCATCTTATGCATACGCCTGGACACCGCCCTTGGTGCAGGGTGCTATGCCTCAGCCCACAGAGCCTCCTGGACCAGATGGGGTGAAGGACAGCCGGCTCCTCACCTACCGCAGGAAGTAATCCCTGACTCAAGGTGATAGGTCTGTGATCAGCTACCCTTGGCCCTGTAGTTCTTCTAAATGATGGTGCACTTCCTCCCTTTAACAGAACCTGAGGCATGGCTGAGGTGCGTGGAAAGCAGAGATCCAAGGCCTTCAAGCTCACATGCCAATTTTTAAAAAATTTTCCAAATAGAGTTTAACAATGTGAAAGTATATGCCTTTGGCAACCTTTGCTTCCCAGCCGCGTATTACTTCTTCCCTTCCCTTTGGACGTGTGCCCACGAGGAGAAGAGAGAGCTAAACAAATGCCCCTCTGCGCGACGATGGGGACAGGTGGGGCAGGACAACTTGGCCAGACCCTTCCCAGACCCCCACACGTGGCGGGGCGAGACTCGGTGAAACCCTGGGTCAGCCCCACGGAGCCCTCTAGCCCTGAGCAACGGCCAGAGCCCACCCTGCACCCGCGCTGTTGCCTCCCTGCCTGCCTGCCGTCTTTCCCTGGCACTTTGAGTTCAAGTTATTTGTGTTCCTGACATGGTAAAATTTGTCACAAGAAGGACTGGCAAGGGTCAACAGACAAGCACTATAAAAATACTGGCCATAGAACCATGCCCCTGGGTGTTGACTTGGCTTCATGTGAGGGTAGAATGTCATCTGAGAGGATTTGTTCTCTAGCTGAACTATTGCAAAACAGTGCTGATGACACATGACCGTATTTGTCACTGAAGACTGGTTCCACTGAAAGTGAAAGATGCAGAAGACGTCATGTCACATTCCTGCATGGTACAGCATCAGAGGGGAAGTTACCTGTTGGATGACAGACTCTGGAATGTCTCAACCTGCTGTGATGGTGGGCTAAACCCAAGGAGGCGAAATTAGCAGGGGTCCCTGGGGGGTCGGTGCTGAGGGTCATACAACCAACCACACAGACCTAAAACCCAACGACCTGTTTAAATGGAAATTCCTCGGCTAAAGGGATGATACATTTTAGAGACGCTGGATTCTGTTTTATTCCTCCACAGAGTATTGGTTGTTTTGGTTCAAGCAAGCGGTTCGCTTGATTAGAATGGAATTCCCATTTTGTCATTCCTGCGACAGGCAGCAGCCGGAACTGCGCTCACGCCCTTTGACCTCAGCTGCACTGGTGGGAGTCTGCCGTTGCACACGCGGTTTAAGTCTCACTCGGAGGTTTGGTCCGAGTGTGTACACCGAATTTCACATGTAGTTCTCTGTGTGTCTCCTGTGTTGTTCGAGCTCCTGAAAACGTGTCTGCTCATTCTTCAAGCTTATAAGAATGTCGATTTGTGTCCAAGTTTTAATTTCCCAGTGTCACCTGGACTGGGAGCTTCTGACTGAGAAAAAATTGTAAAAAAAAGGAAAAAACCCATCAGTGCTATTTCCTTCTTCCAAGTACCTACTGTCTCTCTCCAGTGTCATTGGTGACATTCGGTAATTGATCTTTATATTGCATCAATCGTTCCTAGTTGTCACCTGTGATAGAGTTCTCCTGAGAGGAGCTATTCCATTCTTACTGAAAGCAGGAATTCCAGACAGGCAGAACGTGATGTTGGTGGGAACACCTCAGTTCAGGACCTTGGGCCAGCTGAGCACCCCGGGCCAACCGGTCACAGCGCCTGCCTGGTCTCGCGCTCCTTCCCTTCGAGGCCCGGACTGCCAGACACACTGCGGCCTGTTTATAACCTCTCCACGGAACCCGCAGCTCACAAACCACGAGCGTCGTAACCAACACCTCTTACCTCCAGAGCGGTTTGCCCCACATCCACTTTCCACACTGCCATGAAACTGACCTACGTAGAAACAGGTGAGGTTTGGCCAGTTCCCTGCTCAGAACTTCTCCCACGGCTGCTGACTGACCGGTAGAAGAACACCCACATTTCTTAGCAGAGCTTAGAGGACCCTAGGAGGCTTCAAATCTGGACTTCTGCTTCCTCTCCAGTCACGTTCTCACCCTTTCCTCTCCCCTCCCACCAAGCCCACTGCACTTGGACAATAGATCCTGCTGATTCTGGAAGGTCACCTGCATTGTCAACCTCTAGGCACTCGCATCATCTCACTGCTTTGTTTTTCTCTTTAGACCCTTGAAATTATATTTTGTGATTATATGATACACTCAGTGGATTATGGACATTATACTACTTATTGACATAAAAGAGATAGCATTTAGTTCTTTGTTATTTTTCTTCATGTTCATGTGTGCCTTCCATAGTGAAACATAGGCCTCATGAGGTCGAGACTTGGTCTGGTTCACAGCAGGGTCTCAACCGTTCAGAACAGCGCCTGGGTCATGGCAACCCCTTCAGGAAAGCCTCACTGGGCGAGCGCTGCTATGACTGGCCATAGTTCCCTCTCGTCCCAGCCTGGCCTGGCAAAGGTGTGCTGAGACCCTGGCTCAGTGCTACCCGCCCTCTGGAACCCCCTCTCAATGTCCCCTCACTTGTGTAGAACGAGTTTGAAGTCTTCGTCCTTTCTCCATACAGCCCACCTTCCTTAGCCCTTGGCCTGTCTCTGTGAGCAGCGCTGCACCGTGGCGTTAAGTCCGTATCACTCTCGAATCGCCTTACCACCTCGCCCATCGTACCTGCTCACCGCTCACGTCCTCGCTTCCTTCAGAGAGGCCGCCCTCCTGGCTTGGGTCCCTGTGTGGAGAAAAGCCCTTTTGTTTCCATAAAGCCCATAAATAAGGTCTAAGACAGACTTGATTATACCAAATTCTGGATACATCACACTTATAATTAAGTCTGATTCTTTAGCACCTTGGGAAAACTGATAATAATTCGTTAATTGTTCCACAGTCTTAAACATGAATCGGGACCTTACAGGAAAAACCTGGAGTTGGTTTTGGGGCCCAAGTCAAAGGATTCTTTTGGATTTATTGTTTTCAAATGTTTGCAAGCCTCCGCAAGATTCAAACTTCAGGCTTTTTTCATATTGGATTTGTGGTCAAATCTTAATTGATGACTTTAGGTTTAATTAAGTACTCATTGGGTAGACAAGCATAATCACATCATTTGGGGAGCAAGCCGTTTTTATCTCAACCAACAGAGAATCAGAGCAAAACACACAGCAAGAGGTAGATTAACCCAAAGCACAAATGGCCATACAGTAACCTTTCTACACTTATCGTTCAAGAAAAATGTCTGTGAGTGTGTTGAAAATCTGTAAGTCTGTAGTTACGTTATTATCATCATAAAAGTAGGTGAGATTTAGCCTGTTTGTAGTCTCTTCTGGAATATCCTTTTAAGAAATGAGAATAGAGGGGTAGCGGGGACTGTAAAAAGGAAAGAACACTTTTTTACTCTGCTAAGCCATTTTCCATCTCTTGGTAAGCCCCAGAACCCTGGACTTCGGGGTGCTCTCTGCCCACAAGAATGAGTGTGTGCACACCTCCTCAGTCTCTCTGGAAATATAAGGGCTTTTCAAACATGTGTGCATGTATTTGGGTGTGCAACAACACACACAGAAATCATGAACGGCCCCTGGAAGGACATGCGGGGGCACGTGAGCATTCTGCAGCCTTTGACTTGGACACTGAGGCCTCCAGCGTGTATTTATTAAGTCAGTTTCACTTCAGTGGCTAGTCAGTTACCATCATTCCAGGTTTGAAACTGCCAGCCTTCCCTGGTTCCTGGCAGCCCCACGAGCTGCACCAGGTGTGTGGCCCCGGGACGAGCACCCCCTCTTATTGTTCCTGGGCCGTCCATTTCAACGGGCCCTTTCTCTTCATCTGATTACAAATTCTTGAATCCAGGGATCACGCCTGATATTTCTCCAAATCCTCATTAACATCTAGTCCAGAAGCCTACCCTTGCAAATGCTCCTAAAACAAAGCTGTTGATCAACTCAAAATGGATTTTCAACTTTGTGAAAAATATGTTTAGGGTAAAGGAAATACTAGCTTTTGTGTTTAGAAAATGAGATGGATTTTTTCAAAACGGAACTGGGGTGAATGCCTAAGGGCTACAGATTTCCATATCAGCTGATGTGATTTTGATATAAAATCCCAAACCAATTTGCCAGAAAAACCAAGAGACCAAAGTGGCAAGAATACGAAAAACTGACAAGTTTCCACTTCTTCAAAATCTGTTTCCACCGTAATCAATGGAAAAAAACCGTTGTTCGTCTTCTCTGAGAGGAGGCCCGCGTAAGCTCTCTCCTTCCCTCCCCTTCCCCACCCCCGCCCTCTACTGAGTCAGACCAGGCCGTACTTCCAGTTACAAGCTGGCCTTGGAGCCAGGCAGCTGTTCAGAACCGTCCAAGCGCGCAGCAAATGGTGCTGATGGAGTTAACGGCAGTGACTCACTGGGGCCTGCGCGGCGGGTCAGCTGAAACCTCTCCGTGCTGTGAATAGGGCCTCGTCCCTTTGGATCCGCGCCCAAGAACACGAGCCAAGCTTGATAACAGCCGCATGCCCCCCGTTGCCACTGGTTGCTTGCTGTTCTCAGTTTTCACGATTTTTTTCAAGGTGGATTTTTTTTCTAACGCAGTCACGAACAGCGGTGGGAGGCACAGGACGAGCAGCTGTTGACTGGTTGAACTAACAGAAGGGAGGCCTGCTTTCTGGACCTGCTCGACATGGGCTGTTTCTCGGGCTCTGATGCTGGCTCTCACGCACGGCAGTCTGGGTCAGAAGCAGGAAGCCGAGTGTCCCTCGTGCCAGGAAGCCGAGCTCGGCAAATGGAAGATTTGGGGGATTTCGGAAAGTCTTCATTCACCTAGAAACACTTTTCTACAGAATTGCGTGCTGTTCTTAAATTCGCTCAGCCAAGCCACAATAAAAACATAGCAAAGCCATTCAAACTCCAACATGTGAGAAACAGAGCAAACTTGCATTTTGTGAGTTTATAGAACATTTCCTCCATACAGAAGGGAATGTATGCAAATATGATAAAAACTGCCATGTGTTTTTGTGATATAAAATATGATATGAAAGGTTAATGAAGACACTTTTGGAGGAAAAAAACATAATTACCTATAATGACATATACTGGACACAAAACCTTTTATTCTTTTTGTATTTTTCTCCAAATTATTTTTTTAAAACCCCTTGAAGGCAAATACCTTAGCTCTGTTTCTTACAGGTAGAGATGTTAGCAAACAAGGACGAATGAGGACTGACACTCGGGGTCACCAGACAGAACGCCACTTCCCTAAACTTCTGGCCTGAGGTCATGGTTTCCACACAGACAAGGGCTGTTTCCACGCACTTGCTTGGTAGAGAAATCCTATTTGGTGATTTTCGTTCACCATAATCAAGTTCCTTTATTTGACTAGACCCAAAAGCTCACTCTAATAGTTTCAGACCAGGCTGCAGACAAAAGCAAAACTGATTTGACTTCCTTTCCCACGAAGAGAGCCTTTTGCCTTAAGCAGAGCCTGGTAAAACACTTGGCTGTCTATCCACCAGGATAGTTTGCTCGGTGCTTTGCTGCGTCAAACAGTTTTAAAGTACATAGTTTCAAATGCATCTAACACACTTTTTTCCAGCTCCCCTGCTTTTAGAATGTCCTAAGTGGGAGGAGGCACTCTGTGTTGTTATGGGGGACCGTGGGCAGGGGGGCTCCGATGGGCGGGGACAGTGGTGGCGCTCGCTGCCCGCCTACTGGCTACCTCGTGGTAGCCGCTTCGTAAATATTGGTTGAATTAATTAGTTTTGCCCACAGGAATGGGAGAGGTGACAAGAGTGTCACCGTGTCTTGGCAGAAGCACAGATTAGTCATTAGGATCCAGTCGAAGGAAGGGTAGGATGGAGCCTGATTTGACTCGAAATGGTCAAGGCCCTTAGAAGGGAGGCCGCCGGGGAAGTCCGGGAGGGAGAGAGCCGTGGGAGTAAGTCGGCGCGGCTGGGCTGGACCGACGCACGGGGACTCGCGGCCACACGGGGGGAACCCTGAAACTGAGAGGGCGTCAGGGCTTCCCCAGGGAGCGGGCGAGGATGAGAACGGACTGGTTTGGAGAAGTTGGCCCTTGGTTTCCACTGCTTCTGCCCTGTTTTATCCCCTGTCTGGGGTCTAGGTGTCCTTTTTTCTCACTCTCCTTCATTCTCATGTGAAATGGGCTGACCAGGAGAAGTGACTGGGGAGATGTTAGCAACGCTTCCTCACGCCTTTTTCCGCTTTGATCCTGCGGCTCTTATCGACTCGTTTCTGGCAATTAACCCAGCACTTTACAATTATGATAGATGGGGACTGGCGTTGCTCATTTCAGGTGGGAAAGAATTGCTTCACATACGTATGCAGATATATTTCTTACCTTAAAAAATCAGTTCTGTTTTTCTATATATCTCTGTATATGAAATATGCGAGTATAATAATACATATACATACGAGATGAGATGATCTCTATGTTTATATTATATGTACATTAGAGAGCAAGGGAGAGAAAATGAGAACTTATTTTTTTAAAGATAAAATAAACTGGTGAAGTTTTTACCTTACAACTATTCTGTGCATAATTTCACTTTTTCTTCAGGTATTTTTAAATTGCTACTGTTTGATATATGCCTTTTAAGATATTCTAAAGTCTTGATAATTTAATCTGAAATGATATCTGTTTTAATTCTCCTCCGTAGAAACCACACCCCACTATTCATCACGATGGCAGAAGCACTCAGTAGGTCTATTTGGTGTTGTCAGGTTGCTGAGAAATCCCAGTTCTATACTCATGTGTAGGGAGGCATCTGTTTGATGGACAGATGATAGACAGACAGACACACATACACAGGCACACACATGTACAATTACTAAAAGCATAAAAATGACCCCACTGTAGAGGGCATTTATTATAGGACATTAGTATGTTTATAGGGTTTAAAGAGCTGAAACCAAAGGGTCCTATAGCCCCTCCCACCTTGTTTCATTACCTGCCCCACAGAGAAGGGGACCAGAACCTCCTGCGGGAGAATCAGCTCAGTATTTGTCACATCTATATGAAGTGTCTGAACTCATCGTCATTAGCAGCCGCTTCCCCACTGCACTTCCTGTGTTTGGTCATGCAAACAAGCAGAACATTGTGTCATCGTAGGGGCGACAGTCCTTACGAAAGCCAGGGAGCACAGAAAGCTGGAACTGGAGGTAATGGGACTTACTAATAAGGGGGGAAAATGTCTGAGCGCCGCTGCCTTATCTGGAGGGCCCGCTTGTCTCCAGGGATGAGGTCACTCGGCCGCCAGGGCACACGGCTCCGTCCCAGGCATCTGCCACCCCAAGGGTGCCCCTTGCTCGCTGCTCGGTCTTGTCTGAGACACGGTGAGAATGTTAAGCTATTTGCGAACTGGCTTCTGAGACATTTGGAATATGCTGAAAGAGATTTCCTTTCCAGTTCAAGGGGCCAAGGAAATTATACAGTTTGTCAACTGAAAAGGGGAGATAATCCAATCTGATTTCAAGGCGTTATTTCTGAAACTGCTTATTCCCAGAATGTGGCCTTGCAGCTGTCAGGAGTATTTTAAAGACCTCAGAGTGAGCTGGGAGGGAAGAGGGCAAAGGAGGCCACCCCAGGCTTGGGGCCACATGCAGGGTCACCGGGGGAACACGCCGCATAGTCTACGTGTTTTGTTCCGTCAAGGTCTTGCAGGCTGTTGCGGTTAGTTCGGAATCTCGTCATCACTTATGCCCAGTACCAACTTCGTCTCTCAGCGCCGTGCCTCAGTGGTACCAGGAAAGCATTTAAAATGAGGTTCTTGCTGCCTTTGTGAAATGCTGCTACAGATTTGTCTCATAAGGAAAAATGTTAATTTTTTTGTAAAGACCATCTGTTTGATTGATTACTATTATTGCAGCCAGGCATCTTTGAAGTTAGAGGTCTCCTTAATGCTGGGGAAAACTGAGGTCATGCGTCTCGATTCTGGAACTCCCAGGGCTCGGACCCCCACTCTGAGAACGCGGTGGAGCAAGGAAAACCCACGGGATCAGCTGGGCAGAGGTTGTTGCCCCAAATGTTACTGTGTCAACCAGAGTCGTGGAATTAAGTCAGGGCCTAACTGGCCTGGTTAGAGTGTCCACACTGACACCACTCAAACCGGGAAGGGTAAGCCAGCGGTAACACCCTGGTTTGAGAATCAGCTCCGGCACTTTCTAGCTGTGATTTGGGGCAGCCCGGCCCGTGTTTAAATCCTGGCTTCATTTTCCAGGGCCGTGGCGCTCAGAGTGGGCCACCAGGGGCATCACAATTGCCTGAGGGTCAGGCGAAAGCAGGGGCTGCCGGGCCTCAGCCCCAATGTCTGACTCCCTCAGCCCAGGTGGGGGCCAGCGGTTGGCATTTCTAGCAAGTTCTCTGGTGATGCTGACGCTGCCAGTGGAGTGAGCGCGCTTTGCAAACCCGACTTGGGGCAACTAACTTAATCTTAGAATCCTGTCCAGCATCTCGTGTTGTGAACTGGGCAATATCATCGTCAGTGACAATAACAATGACGGAAAACTCTATCCCTTCAAGCGCTTTATGTTTATAGACATACGCTGGCTTCACGCAGAAAAACCCGTATTAAATGTGCTAGTTTGTAGAACTATCCAACAGTACTGAATGCTCAGGCTTAGGAAATAACACTGTGCCCTCTGGGTTTTTATAAAAGCACGTTGCCATGGTAAAACCTCTCCGGGAACCAGAGCGCCTTTGAAAGCTGTGCAAGTGGGCTTGAAATTGCGATAGACCGTCTCCCACAGAGATGCTCACACACAGGTGTACGTGAACCTGTGTTGACACAGCAGCTGCTTTGGATGCCCAGGAGAAGGGAGCCGGTGTACCAGCTGCCCAAGTCGGAGGGGCGGTGGGCTGTGCGTGAGGAGCTCAGCTGTGCCCGTTCCTATCACTCCCACCACGCAAAACGATGTCCGTTCTCTCTGAGGCCTCATCTCAAACTGGGGCAGAAGGAAAAAGAATCCTGTCCTGGAGTCATCCCTTCCGTGTCTCAGGGCCAGCTCAGTCCACCTGCACAGCAGCCAGAACCTCGGGCAAGCCGTCAACCTTCCCTGAGACCTCGAGTCCTCCACTAAACACAGCAGACACTGCCCATTCCATTCTGGAGGGGATAGTGCCAGTTATCTTAGGGGATGGACACATCGCAGGGTCTGAACAGCAGGGGCTTCTGCCTCACCCATTCTCTGTAACAGGTGCCTCTCATGTGGCTGCTAAAGCGTCACGTGCCCCTTTCCTGTCGTTGAGCTTCCATGATTTCAGATTCTGCAGACACGCGTGCTTGCTTTTTCGTAGATACAGTGCTGTGTTCCTGTTGATGCTTCGGTATTTCGACCTGGACCAGTCGGGGTCATGCTCACTCTCGCCNTCCCTTCCGTGTCTCAGGGCCAGCTCAGTCCACCTGCACAGCAGCCAGAACCTCGGGCAAGCCGTCAACCTTCCCTGAGACCTCGAGTCCTCCACTAAACACAGCAGACACTGCCCATTCCATTCTGGAGGGGATAGTGCCAGTTATCTTAGGGGATGGACACATCGCAGGGTCTGAACAGCAGGGGCTTCTGCCTCGCCCATTCTCTGTAACAGGTGCCTCTCATGTGGCTGCTAAAGCGTCACGTGCCCCTTTCCTGTCCTTGAGCTCCCATGATTTCAGATTCTGCAGACACGCGTGCTTGCTTTTTCATAGATACAGTACTGTGTTCCTGTTGATGCTTCGGTATTTCGACCTGGACCAGTCGGGGTCATGCTCACTCTCGCCTGGGGCATCGGCAGGCTGTGGTTCATCTGCAGGCCTTCCCACATGCTCCCCCCCCCGCCCCCGGGACGCTTTCCTTCCTTCTCTGCCTCCTTCCCAGCGGGCCCCTCCCTCAGCGCCCCTCCTCAGACTCCCCAGGCTGACTCTGTGTCATCCTCCAGGTTATAGCTTAGATTCACACCCCCTGAGAAGCCAGGATTGGGCTCGCACGCTGCACCCGTCGGCCACACAGCACCAGCCCCTTCATTGCACTCCTAGGCACGCTGGCACGGGACTCGGACACCCATGTGCTTGCATCCGGGTTCTCTCACTCACTGACTGTGGTCGAGCAAGTTTCCGTGCCGCACCCCAAGTTCTTCACCCACAGAGTGAGGGTAGGAAAGAGCTGGGCTAGGATGGGGGTTGGACAGAGAAGTACACGGCACGTGGCCCTGCGGTTGGACGTGGTGGCTTCTCTCGCATCTGGTTCATTGCCATTGGTAATAAAATAGTCTTCCTCAAATGTCAGGCATCCAAAGTAACTCTTGGAAAGCGGGACAATAGTCAAATTATGCTTGAAGCCTTGGATATGATGTTGATCAAATAGGTGTTTCACAGGCTTTAGGTCTGTAATTTTCCACCCTTCCCCACCTCAGAATCCCTCGAGGAGGTAAATCCTGCCCTTCCCCCAGCTGACCTGGGGCAAGGCCTCGTCTCCGATACCTGTAGAGTCTCTTGGGTCATTGTCAGGGACGTGGATGGCAGGGGAGCGCTGTGCAGGGTGGCCCACAGGCAGGGGGAGCGGGGCCGTCCTTGGAGGGGGGCTGATTTGCAACTTGGAGAGCGCACCTTGGGCCCTTTACTCGGGTGTGTACCTCTGTGGTGCCTCAAGAGCAGGTAGGGGTTGGGGAAACGGGCTGCAACCTCCACACACTCCCGCACACAGACACAGCCAGACCTCCCGGGAAACCGGGAATGGCTGCCTCGGTGTGCACTCATAAGTGGCAAGAGTTTCCAAGTAGCCATCTCAAGCCCCAGAAGTGTGGCCAAGGTGAGGCCAAAGGCACTTACAGAGAGAAATCAGCTACAAGTCAGGTACTCACGGAGCCGAGAGATTCGTGTGATTGGCCACGGTGAGTGTCAGCTCCCACTTGGTGCTGAGGATGGTCAGCCGAGTACGGTGGCTTTTTGTTTCAGTGTGACTGATGCCGAGCTGCTGTTTCTGACCTTCGTTGCCCCACAGGTCCAGCTGCTTGGTTAGCCTGCTCCTAGTTCTCAACAGTGAAGCTGAAGGCCCCCCTCAGTGGGGCATTGGTGTCTTCTTGCTGGTTATGATGTCTCAATGCTGCATCAGATTAGTCGAGTGTGTCTTAGCTGCCGACGACGACACATGACTTAATACTAACGCGGTCTCTCAGATGGCAATCCCAGTCCACCGGGAACTGGCAGTGGTGTCAGAATATGGGGTTTGGGCCCCGACCTGCATGGCTCAGTGGGTTGGGCACTGACCTGCAAAGCAAAGGGTCCCTGGCTCGATTCCTGGTCAGGGCACGTGCCTGGGTTGCAGATTCAGTCCCTGGTCGGGGTGTATTCAAACGTTTCTCTCTCACAGTGATATTTCTCTCCCTCTCTCTTATAAGAAAGATACCGGGTGTGGGGCTCTTGAAAGCTCTCTGCAGCCAATGGCTTATGTGATTGGGTGGCACCCAGCTCTCTTATCCAGGATCTTGTCTTCTTCTCTTGGTCTTGAACTTCATGACATTTACAGAGTTTCTTTTGCTACAGTCAAGGGGGACATGTTTACCTGTTCACAGGTTCTAGAGATGAGGACAAGGAGATCTTGGAGAGGCTGTTGTTCGGCCTGCCGAGAGAGACGGCAGCCACAGTCAGGTCTCCAAGGAAACCGCAGAGTTGTCGGGGAAGCAGCAGGAAGAACTTGAATACAATTTTGTCTGACGGCTCTGGGGACTCCTCACACCCTCACACTGTGCATGGGGCCCCTCGGAGTGGGGTGGCCGGGCAGGGCCGCTGGTAACGGGAGTGGTAACTCGGCAGGGGTTCGTCCAGCTTCCAGTGGCATGTTCTTGAGCTTCAGTTTTGACTCTGTGGTTCTCAAAACAAGCTTTTTTTGGTGACTGATTAAAATGAAAGAAACTTTATTTAATAAACCCCATGAAGCTCTGCCTCTCCGGGGGAAGATCAGTTCAATCAGGTGCCATCTAGAGCCCTGGTTCTCAAACTATGTTCCAAGAAAGCACTTCAGGGTTTTTACACCTCGTTAAAGGTTCACGTAAGCGTAGTTCAAACACTCAGAACTCTGTAGTGAACACGAACACTCAGCTATCGGATGTGCTGAATTTTGGTACAATTACTACTACTTTGCTCCGTGACGGTCCTGGTCCCGGCTGACCTCACGCTCGAGTGTCTCCAGCCGGCTGGGGCTAACGGGGAGCGGTCCTGGAAAAAGGAAAGAGAGAGAAACGCTCTTCTATGGCTGTTTCTGGGTCACAAGTCAGAGTTTTCGTCCACATTATCAACACAACAACATCCACCCCGAAAGGAAAACAAACCCCAATAGTCGACAAGTACGCGTTGGGTGTTTTTAGCAGGAAGGCACTGCCGTAAACACTTTATGCGCACGGACATCAGTTTGCGTAAACTCCGCAGTAATGCGAGGGGAAACGCACCGTGTGCAGACGAGGAAACTGAGGCACGGGGAGATGGGCGTTTTTCCGCGGCCGGCTGGCTGCCAAGTAGCAGAGACCACGAGGTCCTGCTCTGTGCGTCCCACCGCGGCGCCGCGAGAGTTCGCCGTTGTTCTGATTCGTCGGAACAGCCTGAGCCGTTCCCACAAACTGACCTGGTCATAAGCCAATGTAATCGTTCCAGGTTGGAGGGGTGTGAGAAAGGAGCCTGTTTTCCCCGCCTACTGAGGCAAGAGAGGAGAACGGGAGTCAGACCCAAGGAGAAGAAAGGCAGGTGGGCCAAGGCTAGGGTGCGGGAGGAGGCCGGCGTGTGTTGTGTAGCAAACAGCTGAACATTGCCTCCAGAACTGGGTTTCCCACGCATCAGAGAGGCAGAGCCACAAGGGCAGGCTCCCCCGTGGGGCTCCGTGGGTGACAAGGCAGAGTAGGAGGCCCAGTCCCGGCTGCCCGGCTCCATCTCCTCCCAGCCTCACCCCCGAATCTGGAACAGCTAGAGGAGACCCTTAGAAAGGAACCTTGGGGATTTCTGTCTGTGTTAAAACACGTGGCCCTGGCTGGTGTGGCTCAGTGGATTGAGCACGGGCCTTCGAACCAAAGGGTCGCCAGTTTGATTCCCAGTCAGAGCACATGCCTGGGTTGGGGGTCAGGGCCCAGGTAGGGAGCATGCAAGAAGCAACCCCACATTGATGTTTCTCTCCCTCTCTTTCTCCCTCCCTTTCCCTCTCATTTAAATAAATAAATAATATCTTAAAAATAAACAAGTAGAAGGGAAACAAGGTTCTCTGAACAATTACAGATGAGAAGTTATTACATGCGATGTTAATAATAAAACCCCACTCAGGTGTGTCATACGTATCAAGTTCTAGGTAACACTTTTGTTTGAAAGAAAAATATGGCTCCATTGCTAAATGCGTTTTTATTTTTAGTCCATTTGTCCAAAAAGATGCAAGTATGTTATATATGCTATTTCAAAATGCTTCCTTTTACCTTTTCCAAAGGGTCTTTGAGAAATTTTAAGAAAGCCTTGTTCTTCTCAGTACACAGAACTGCACCACTGGTTCGAGACACCTGCCCTCGTTGGACTGGACCGCACGGCCCCTGAGCCCAGGACACTGCCTCCGCTCCCAGGGCCACACGGTGACTGCTGCACATGTATGTTCTTAATACCTATTGGAATGGCACGTTACCGACTGGTGAGGACGCCTCTAGCACTCAGGGAGAAGTGCATAGCATTACGTAAGCCAAAGACAATGCTGGCTCCCCCTTCCCTGAGCCGGCCCACTCAGTCCGTGCTTGGGAAACTCGGCTGCTTCTGAGGATCCCTCAGGCTGCTGTACAATTAGTCAGGAAATCTGGGGCCCCACCCAGAGCCAACAGGTAATCAGAATCTCGAATCTTTGGAGGTAGGAATCCACAATTTTAAACACTCCCACAAATCAAAGGAAATAAATTGGGATGACAGATGTTAAGATAAAGTGACATGCTTTTTTGAAAAAAGTTTATAGATTTGAAAGAAAAAGCACTAAGATTAAAATAGCCTGGAGCAGTAGTTGGTGGAAGCTCGGTGCTCTGGAGGCGACGGAAGCAAAGAGGCCAACCGAGTAGAAGCTCCAGGGACGGCGCTGGAGACGAGAGCCCGCCGAGGCCCGGGCTGGTCCGTCCGAACCTGGAGTCGCCAGCCTGCAGGAAGAATCCCACTGCCAAATGCAGGTCAGAAAAGGGCCTTGGCAGGTGATTCTCCTGCCAGACCACCCAGGGGCACAGTTCTGAGTTAAGAAGCCACCCACATTTCCCATTAGAACCCCTGTCCCTGCAAGCGGCCATTCCCTGCTCCTGGACGTCCAGCCTTGTACCAGAAATTGGGTGGGCATGCGGGGTTTCTGTCCACTGTGTGACATCCTAAGTGCAGGGTTCCAGGGTGAACAGAGCATCGGGGACCCTGAGCTACAGCCCTGGTTCGTCCAGAGCTCAGAATACAGAGAGCAATCTTACAGAACCGGAGAGGAAAAGGATGTGTATTGGAACCGAGAAGACTGACAGAGCCGCCTACAAACTACACGTGACAGCAGGCGGTGGGTTCTTTTTTTGACACCCAGAGGGGAAGGGCTATTTCATTCGCCGAGATATCCCGTAACTACCAATATGCACTACCGAGTAGCAGAGAATCGGAACCCAGACAACAATAAGGCACAGGGTTCAGCCTTCCGGTGAGTCAGAAGGCACATGGGCAGCCACCACTGTTACAGCATCGAGTGCTGACAAGCTGACTCAATAGGCCAACCAGTAATTAATACATTGATCTCGTTAAGAGGCTGACAAAACATTCTTTATCGGCCTCTGATCTATGGTTTGCACATTCTCACCACATGCCGTCGGATATATTGCATAAGTGTTTTAGCCAATGCACCCATTAATGAGTGACTCAGGCCTGCGATGGAGTTACAATAGGGTAAGAGTGACCCTGCAGTGAACCTGGCAGGTCGTGGGAGGGGATTACCAAGGGAGAGCATCTTTGCAGAACCACAGGGCAATAGTCCCCTGATATGGATCTCATCTTCTGTGTCCCAAACGCCAGTCTTCCCATGTGGGTGACTCACTTGTCCTCTGAGCCAACCAAGAACAAGTTTTGGGGGGTGGAGGCTGGGAAGCTGGGTGCACCAGGTGAGCCCTCTGACGACATGCAGGGGGACAGACAGCGTCCTCGGGTTTAGTCAGTTGCTTACCGCCCCCGAGTCCAGTCTGGGCACCTCTTCCTCAGGTCGCCCCCAGGTGAGTAGGCCAGAGCCTGTGTGTCGGCACCACGGAAAGGCACGGCGAGGCAGCTGACTGCTGCGTGCTGCTGCGGCAGGCGGCAGGCCCCCGCTGGGGTCCGCAGGGTGGGAGCAACCTGGGGATTTTGCCCAGGGTGGCACCTAGAATCCATTTTCCTCACAATGAAAATGCCTTTACTGTTTCCTTTTTCCGACTGCAAAAATGAGAGTGTGACTTGTAAAATCCCAAGTGATAAATAAAATATTCGTAGTAGGAAAATCTCCTGAAACACCGCTACTTTGAGTCAAGTGCAGTTAACACATTGGCAAATACCTGTCTAGACACAATTCTATGCATGTGTGATTTGACGTGAATGTGCACACTTCTATGATACATGAACTTGTATTGCACCGTGTGCCCCATCACAGTCAGAGCATCGTAAAGCAACTTTTCTTAAAGCAAAACGTCGGCATTGACGCACCCTAAAGTCAGTGGGTGTTCCGGAGTTAGGAGCCTGAGGTGCGGCTGAGAAACCCGCCGGCTAGATGGGACAACAGGTGGGATTCGATTTTAAGAAAATATAGAGGGGAGGGATTATTTCAGTGGCCCTATTCTAAAGAAGTTCAACCCTGGAATATATAATTGAGGGACTTGTTATCTGTATCTGCATGGTGGCTAATTTTCAATTAGCTCTCTTGGCTAAGGAAACTGAAATTCTTTATGTTTTTAAAGAAAGTAAAATTTTATTAAAAGATTTTTGTTTATATTCTTTGTTTTAAGGCACTATTTCTCCCCCCAGAAAAAGATTTTTTGGAGACAAAGATATATAGCCTTAAATTAAAAAACTTCAAAATAGAGACTCAAAACCCAAATGAAAATGTTTATTTCCTCAACGGATTGTCACTGTGCTGGTGAAAACTAAAAAATAAAGCAGGACTTCCCACTAACAAAACACAGTCTAAGTTTCTCTGATGCGTTTTCCTGACTCTGCTCTTCAGAGACGAGGAAGGGAGAGACGCAGGCCGTGGTACCCGGGGCCGCCTCCGGTCCGTCCTGGTTTCCGTCCGTTCCGAAGCCCTGGCCCGAGGCTCCAGACAGTTCTTGTTCCGCCCAAGTGTTAACCTCACTCCTTTCGTACTTGCCACATCTGGTCCACAGTAGACATCTAAAAACTCTCTGATCAAAGAAGACTTTCTAGAAGTGTCTGGAATAGGTCCATCACAGAGCCAGAACATCGAAAGTGGTAGCCAGTGACGAGGGAGGGAGGGGACCTGGGAGTGACTGCTAATGGGGAAGAGGTCTTGCCATGGGGGGCCTGCAATCAGCCTGAAACTAGACAGCGGCAACGGTTGGGCCACCTTTCGAGCGTGCTAAACCCCTGAACCGTGTACTCCAAAGGGCGAATGCGTGGTCCATGAATCCTATCTCAGTTAAAAAAATAACATTTGAAAACAGAAAACTTTCTAGGAGTAGCTGGTATGTTTCCCGGAAACATCTTTTCAAGCCCTTGTCTCCACTCTCCTTCCTTTGTTTTCTCTGCTGGAGAAAGAAAGAGCAGCAGGAGGCTTCCAGCCACCCGCCCCCCACCCCGGTCAAGGTCAATTCTGGCCCCTGGTTACATTCAGTTACAGGAGGGTAAGTCTGTGGTTTAGCCCCTGTGACCGGCCCGGCTGGACACCCCGTGGCGCGCTGCACACTCCAGCAGCCTGACCCCTGGAACCCTCGGCCGAGGTATTCCACATCATTTCCTCTCTCCGGACGTCGCCGTGACACTGTCACAAACGCAGGCTGAGAAGCGCACAGCAGTGAGTACAGCAGTGACAGTCCCTGGGACCCGATCCTCCCCTGGCCCCTGAGCACCAGAGCCACACGGTAACGGCAGAGGAGTCACAGTGGCTTTTTGTTCACAGGGAAAAAAAATCCCTATTGGCAGCTGAAGAGACAGCCCCTCGGGGGACCAATTATTCCGTTTTGTGCTGCCCCCGCGGCGGCGGGCTGCTGCCAGCCCCCCAGAGCCGCTCCACTGGGCTTCCTTCCCTCGGAGCGGGCCCGGGCTCCGACACGAGTTGTTCTTCGTGTCAGAACTGCCGTTAATGACACAATTAAGTAACTGGGGACCACAGAGAAGCTCTTAATTAGGTAAACATGCACTCTGAGAAGTGATCGCCTAGTTTTAGGCCCCGCTTGCTGTCAGACTGCTGTGGGTAAATGAAGCAGCATTTAATGAACCGATTTCTGCCAGATTATTTCTTACGTTAGTAGCAGAGAATACTTACCGTTTTATCAGAAATGGGTGAGGAGGGTTGCCCCCTTATCAGAATTGATATCCTTTAGTTTTGCAAAAGGAAAAAGGTTACATGGAGAGGAAAGAAGTGCTGAACGTTCTCCCAGGTCCTAAGCCATCTGACTGTGTGACCTTCCCGGGTCTCTCTGAGCAAGCGTCGCGATCTCCCACCGACCAAGCGAACCCACGCACTCTTGCCCGTCCCTAACTCAGAGTCTGCTTCCCTCTTGTCCCAGGGTGAGCCCCAGGCTTCGACGTTTTTTCCTCCTAATCCTTAGATTGTTTTTAATACGGGATGATATCGAAGGACCATTGAAGATGGGTGGCAAACATTTTTCTCTCCTCCGCCGACTTTGTTTTAATGAGCTCCAGTTCAGCCAGGGAGCTGGAAGGGCCGCACCCCACGGCAAGACTGTGCGAGATTGTGAAAAGCAGCTGTCCCTGGGCTTCCCGTCTCTCACGCTGTTGGGGTCTGGGTGTTCTTGTACAGGATTTTAACGTGGGGACCGTGTGTCTCACTTGAAGGACCTGAGTCAGTGCTCCTTGAGGGCTCTGTGGGTGGTCAGTCACGTTTTCTGTCTTTGATAAACAAACCGGAAGTTCAGTTCATTTATCTTTTCACCTTCAAAATGACAAACTTAAGCAGCTTCCTCTGGATCATTTACTGACCCCGTCGTTCACTACTCCCCCATAGTTACTGTTGTGCATGGGGACAATATGCTTGTCCATTTTCATTTTTTCACCATCTGAATTCACTGTTAGATTACCCCAATCTCGCCTAAAATTGCCGTTCAGACGGGCGTGTCGAACAGATGGCAAAGGCAGCTGAATTAGAGGCTGGGAACCCAGGCGGTGGGGACCACTGTGAGGGGCGGAGCCATCCGCGGGCCCGTTTGGCCACGGCTCTGGTACAGTTGTCAGCTGTGGGCCGTCTCGTACATTTCCCACTGGATTTCTCTGCTTTTATCGGCCTGATCTTCCATCTACAAAGTGCAGATTGTTTGTGGGTGAGAGAAAGAGCCATCGGCCTTCCCTTTGCTTCCCAGGGGTCTGTAGCCCTGTCCTGCCCTGTCCCCCGCTTCCATGATGGCCTTTGTGACTGAAGCACAACTTCCTTTCTACAACCCGGCTGACTCAGCTGATACCCGTCACCTACCTGTTCAGCCGCTGCCCTGTGGCTCCTGCTGCTTGTCACCAGCAGAGCCTCCCAAGTGTCCCCGTCCCCGCTTCACTTGGGTTCCCACGCCCGACACTCCCAGCCCTGTCTAGCCGACAGTCTGTGGTCGCGTGACTCGACTCTGCTCCCACGCTCAGCCCATGGCCTCGAGGCCCCTGGGACCTGCACTGGGACCTGCTGAGCTGACCACAACCCCAGGTCACTCCTGAGGCTGTCTTTTCAGTTCTCGATTTTGGACTTTAGCACGTCACTGAAGAAAAGCACAGACCTTTGCCACCTCGCATGGCGCCACCTAGGTTGGGCTCCCTGAGTCCGTCGTTCCTCCAGGCTACAGAGCTTCACTGGGTCCCCCGAAAGGAGCTGTGTGACGCTTTCCCTCATCTGAGCCCCCTGCTTAAGGCCGCCTCTTGCCTTGAGCTCATTCAGCAAATGTTTCTGGACTGTCTGCTTCGTGCCCTGAATGAGATGCCAGAGGTACGAGAGTGGAGAAACCTGGCACAGTGCCTCCTTTCAAAGAGTTTGCAGTCTAGCGGTGGTGGCGGCGAGGTTGTGCAGGGGACAGATAAGTGCACAGGCCACGTGAGCGTGTCATGGGGGCATGAGGAGGGGAAAAGGACAGAGACTTGGGGGCAGGAAAGGATTCGGCTGTGCACTCGGCTTCTTTACTTGGTGGAATCGATAGCCTCCAACATGACCTTTGTGAGCTGATTTCCCCTAAACATCAGAGAATTTTCCTCTCTCTGACTCCATTTCTGTCTGGCTCCGCTCCGGCCTCAGTGGCAACATCGCTCGTTCTCCATGGCGAGTCCACCCTGCCACCTGCTGTGTTAGTGCCACTCTCTCCAGCCTGCTGCGGGCCCCACTGCACAAATAAGCCCCCTAATCGAGTGTCACCTTCTGCCCATCCCGCCGGCGTTCTCCCCTTCCCCCTCAGAACCGCAAACCGCCCCCGCGCCCCGCCCCAGGGATGGCCGCCCGCCCGCCCCTCTCTCTCTCCCGGCTGCTCTCTCTCCCGGCTCTGTCTCCAGCTCCTCACCCCGTTCACCTCTTTTTCTGTATTTTCAGTGAACAGTAAATATGTCATATTTCCAAAATGGATTTAAAATGGTATAATAAAATATAGCTTGTTGATTAATTAATAAAACCAAGTCATTAAAATAGCATAAGGACCCCGAGGCTTACTCCCCAATGAGGTATTAGACAATGGACATTACCCGACAGCTGTGTTCCCTGATGTCCCTGTCCTCCCAGCCCCTGGGAAGGAACCAGGCTCCGCGTCCAGCCTTCCTCACCCCAACGTGTCAATTCATGTCTTCGCTGCACACTGAGCCTAAAACCCAGCCAGGCAGGAATCCGCACACGCACTCCAGGTCAATGGGACTGCGCTGGCGGAGCCTGTTGAAGCTGCGTTTTTTGTTCAGTCCTTTGTGTCTGAGGTCTGTCCGTGGTGATGTCTTCACCTCACTCCTTACTTGTATTCCATTGTTTTTATGTGCGTGTTCTCTCTCTCTCTCACACACACACACACACACACACACGTCCCATTTATAACCATTTATCCTGGAGTTAGAAATGTAGGTGTTTTAAAAAATGTTTCCAGTTTTTGGCCATGACTATCCTTGTGGGTGTTTTCTTGTACATGAAGAGCAAGAGTCACTGGAGGGCAGAGCCTTGAAATGGGGGGGGGGTTCTGTGTGGTCTGAGCGAGCGACTGGGAAGAACACTATTATTGTCCCTTAGTCACACATCACCTTGGAAACAGGGAGCCCACTTGGTGGCTTTAAAAAACAAATGAGACAGAAGGAAGGAACAGGTCATGGTGGCCTGATTGTGGCGGGACACCAAGCACAAACTTGATAGCTAATCTATTTGCAATGGTTATCGAAACCCTGAAGCTGGCTTCCACATTTGGGAGCTCCTCCGAGGTCTTTTCCATTTGAAATATTGCTCGTGAGTCAGCTTTTCAAATGCCTTTTCTCACCCCTCTATCTTTTTCATTTCTAAAACCTGGAGCAGTGTCTTCTTGTTGTCCTACCCAAGCCAGGCTTGGCCAGATAATTCCAGAAGGCGTGTGTCACCGCCGTGCTCGGGGTCCCAGTCGTCCCAGACGAACCTGCTGTGGCAGCTTGCAAATTCCTTTCACTGCCCTGAGCAGTTTTCTCCTCTGCTCAAGTCTGGTAACTAACAACTGGGTGGTGATTGTGAAACCGAAAACCACAATTGCAGCGCTTAAATTTAGGCCATTGCCCTGTGCTGCCAATTTAGAGAAGATGTGGTTAAACCAACAGTCACTCCGACTGCTGACATCTCTGAGGTTTTGAATTAAAAATAAAAGTCACTTTTCCTCCTGTAACAAAGTTAATGTGCCATTGACATAGGCATTAAGTGCCACATTTATCCAGATATTTGTCGCCCACTTAATAAATTGAACATCTCATCCCAAATGCCTCATAAGGTAGGACTCTGCCAATATTTAGTCCTTAATCTATTTCAGTGTTTCCAGAAAATATAAAGAAACCTTTTCTATTTTTAAAAATTTGCTGTGTGTGACATTATTGGTATAAGTGGCACGAGGAGACGACATGTTCCTTCTGAATTGATGACAGTCTTGTCATAGAGGGGAAAAGTCAAAGTGCAGCAAGGTGAGGGGGGGCGCTGACTTCCTGGGGAGAACGAACCCCACCAATTTGCTCTCGCCCCGCCTGCACACCCACGGGCACCAGTGGGCCCAGGCACAGATGCCGGCTCCTCTGTGCACAGCCCGGGCCACTGTCCCATCTGCGACAGCTCGGACGATGTGTCTTTCCTCTCACCAGAGTCCATAAAGATGCTGGAAAAATGCTCTTCCTCAGAGTCCTCCTGGTTAGGTTTTCAGAACACCCCGCAGGCAAGGGCATGGGGGGAGACGCCGCAGTCCCTTTCACCACCCCAGTCACCTGGGGTGCTCAGTATGCTCTGGGCTCAGGATTATAAAGAGCCAACACAGATGAGATGTTCTGTTGAGGTGCAAAAAGAAGGGATTCTTAGCAAGGTTCTCGGTTCGTAGGAAGGAACAGAGTCAGGTGGTTGAGAACATATTTTTTAGAAATATCTGCAGAGGTCACTTTGCATGCGAGTGGCCTCCTGGTTCTTATTGGATTACTAGGGCTGAACACACAATTCCTCGTGTCAAAGGAAGTAATTGTGACACCAGCCCAGAGTCCAGTTCATCAGTGTCGGGTTCCGGCCAAAAACTCCATCCCTTCCCTTGGTGACCTGAAAGTCCTGTGTTGCTTTTAAGTGTTTAGTCCTTCACTGGCGGCAGGTGCTACAGATAGTTACGGCTCTTGGATAACTAGGAGCAGGCGAGAAAACCTACTGAGCGCCTTCTGCACCCCTCCCATCATCGATGGAAACAGTCAAGTGCGACCTACCGCTGATGGAGTGAACGCTCACATGACTCTGGTTTCCTGTTTGCTCATTTCATTTTCCTCATGACATAGAAGCTGATATTTATGCATACTCTCAGCAGCAAACTTTTCCTAAAAGCTTCAGACAATAGGAGAATATTTTTAAATTTAATGGACTCTAATGACCGAAAAGAAGGGAGATGAATTGAACAAAAAACCCAATCTAGGTAAGTACTATTTCAGTTTCAGAAGAATACAGAAGCAATAAAGGATTCAGTTAAAATGATATAAACTAATCTACAGAGGCTTTGCCTTTAGATTAGATTATTGAGAAAGACTTCGTTTTCTTCCATGAAAATCGTTGTCATTTGTTAAGAGCGGACGACCACAGGGGATTAACAAGAGAGTATTAGTGTAAGTGAAGGGGTGACTTTCCAGCCATCACTGAACACCTTGGACAGAAGCGCCGAGCAAACGCACGTCCAAACAGACCTGCTTCGGCAGGAAGAGTTCCGGGAGGGGAATAATCCAGGACTGGGTGTTTGTGACTCAATGTGTGTCCTTCTCTTCGCCATGGCGACCAAAGGGTCCAGGCTATGTCTCAGGAAGTGGCGACTCTTTGAAGTGGCCTTTTCCCAGGCTGAAAGCCATCGCCTTGACCTGGTAAAGGTGTTCGAGAAGAATCAGTGAAAACCTTCGAGGTCCAAGAGGCCTGCCACCAGGGTCCTGACCACTTCCTACCTCGGAAAATTCCCTTCTGATGATCAATGCTCTCTCCTTGGGGCTCTTTTTAAAAAAGATTAACGACTCTGTGTGGAATCTAATTTCCTCTTAAAATTAATGCTGCAAAATGAATGGGCCAGCTGGTCACGTTTCAAAGGGTAAACGGATGGCTCTCCCTGTCACGGTCGAGGTCACTGAGATGATTCCTCAGTGACTCATGGCCATGGTGTGCACAGACAAGGGGACTTGTGGGCCAAGAACCGCCAGTGGTGACAAGGGCGCCCCGCAGGCGAAGTGAGAATGCACCCATCACGTTTCTTCCCATCCATTCACTAGTCTGTATCTCTCAGGAATCTTTAGTGTGGACATGGCTATGGGCTGGAAGCACACACGCTCCCTGAACGCCTGTGTTTTCCCAGTATACGTGTGCACTGGTCATACACGAGCCACTCCAGGACACCACAGAAGGAGCCCCATTTGCCAAACCCAGCACAACGCCTACGACGTGGTACGTGCTCGGTCCACGCCTGTGAAAGGAAGGGTGGGAGGGAGGGAGGGATGGAAGGCGCGTGTGCTGGCAGAAACCGGAAAGTCTTTCCTTCTGCGTTCCTCTCTCTCGTAACTGGAGCAGTGCTGACTGAGGGTGGCCTGGGTCTCGCGCACACCCCTGGGAGCTCAGTCGCCCACCGCCAGGCTTACACAGGCTTGTGCTGGGGCAGCGAGGCTGTCCTTTGTGCCTGCCGGGCCGGGCAGTGGCGCAGGGGCCCCGTGCTCACAGGCGTGTCCACGGCCGCCAGGAGCACTTCCTGCAGAAGGGACAAACACTGATGTTTTCCCTCGTCTGAAACGGCGACACGCTACCGAGGCGACTTTCTTGTGACCCCTGGCCTTTCTTCATGATGTCGGACAGCTTCGGGAGTACAGTGATTTGACACACCCTCCACCACGTGACCACGCTGTTTGCAGCGATACCCACGTGATTATCTGGAATAATGATGGTTTATTCTTTTGTTTTACACCAAATAGTCACAGATAAATCTGTTTCAATTGTAGAGCTGCTGATCAAATTCTGTAAAATACCTCACGTAGAAACTAAAATCTGCACTAACCCAGCAAGACTGCTATGCCCTGCGGTTTGCACTGCGTCATGATTCTAAGTTTTAAATGTGAAGTTCCAAAAGGACACACAGAACTGAAAACTGGAGTCACTCAAGTTCCGTGTCTTCGACTCCATGAGTGGAGTGTTCCGCAATCATTCATCTGGATCTGCTCTTCGCAGGCAAGAGGGAACATTGGGAGGGTGCAAAGAGGAGCAGGGATCAGCCAGCTCAAACCTGCTGTCCAGACGCACGCTCGCAGCTTGGTCCTCGGGCTGGCGGTTGTAGAAGTGACTCCCCCACAGAGTGCGTGTTTACTAACACACGAGTGGTAACCTTTGCCCATCGAGGGGATCAAACTCACCAGTAGCTGCAGTAATTGTTTATAACAGACCAGGGTCAGCCCACAGTTTGTGTAAGGGCCAGAGAGTAAATATTTTATTCTTTGCGGTCATTGGTCTCTGGCACAGTTACTCCACTCGGCCACTGTGGCAGGAGGGAGAGCAACTGCAGATGATGCATGAATGAATGAGGGTACTGGCGTTCTAATAAAACTTTATTGACAAAAAAGCCACAATTGGCTGGACTTGGCCCACTGGCTATAATTTGCCAAATCCTGACTTGACCAACAAAAGACTTTATTGGGAAGAGGAGTATTTTATCACTGTCTTTGTTTAGAATGACTGGCTTTTCATTTATTGTTGTTTTCAAATTCTCTACAGAAAACGTACCCCCTTGGCACCCCCAGCCTGCCCTTGGCACTCACTGCTAACCATGGTGCAGGCTTTTGAAGGCAGACTTGAAGTCCACCTTGTGCTGGGGGCCTCAGTGTCGGCCACAGGGCTTTGGGCATTGAATGTGCTTGGTAATTATTCGGGAAATGCATGACCACAGCCCTGGCTGGTGTAGCTCAGTGGATTGAGCACGGGCCTGCGAACCACACCATCGCGGTTTGATTCCCAGTCAGAGCACATACCTGGGTTGCAGGCCAGTTCCCAGGAGGGGACTCACGAGAGGCAACCATACATTGATATTTCTCTCCTTCTCTCCTTCCTTTCCCCTCTAAAGATAAATAAATAAATTAGTTTTTTAAAAAAGAAATACACAGCCGCAGTTGTGCCTAGGGTTTAAACCATGCCTCACATACTAGTTTCTTTCATATAACTCATTCAATGTACTTTTAGTGGGCTTTTTTAAAAAAATGAAGTCTAATATAGACATTAAGCACACTTATAATTTTCTTTGTACCACTGAACAAGATTCTCCCAATATACCTCCCATCATCTCATGCTGCTTATTCATGTACTTAGGGGTGGCTTTGCCCCAGCAAATGGATGGGAAGTGCCCTCCCCCCACCCTTGGCTTCTGCCTCATCTTTTACTAAACTCCCAGCCTCCCAGCGGCCCCCTTCTTCTCTCATTTGCAGGCTCCCTGGCTCAGCACCTCTGCCCTGCGTCGTGACCGTGACTTCTGGGCCCAGGGAGTGGCCCCTGTTGTCCTCGTTCTGCCCACGGACTCGTCCTCTGAGACCAGGGCCTGCCCTCATCCTTTTGTCTCCTGATCCATGCCAACGGCCTCACAGTCCTTAGCCATGACACAGTCAGAGAACAGGTGTTGGGCGTCACCCTCTCCTCGCCCACCGTGTCCCCATCCCAGCCCAGTGCTCCTTCTCTGAAGACAGACGCCTGTCGGCTTTCGCCACCCTCTTGTTCTGTGAAGTGTCCAGACGACACGTCTCTGAGTTCTTCGGCCTCCCATTTTCTGGAGTCTGTTGCCCTCCTTTCCGTGGATGGCTTTCCTCTCGCCCAGTGGTCCCTTTTGTGTGCACATGTAGCTACCTTTTCTGCCTTTGCTTTTCGGAGACCCCGTGGAGTGCAGGTTAGCAGCCGGCTCCCAAGAGCCAGCCCCGGGGACAGAGTGCCAGCTCCCCCTCAGCTGGACAGCCCAAGCCTTGTTTACCTGGTCTTTGAAAGGAGGGGGATGGCCCCTGTCCAGCGGAGTGGGCGGGGAGAGTCAATGGAATGATGCTGGCAGAGCCCTGGCCCCACAGGGGCTCCTCAGGGGGCATTTTCCTGTGATTCTGGGGCCGCCCGTGTCTGTGTGCAGAAGGGCTCAGACAGCTCCGAGGGCGACGGCAGGAGCTGCGAGGGCCGTTCATCTGCCCTCCCAGACGACTCTCCTCGGCTGACTGACTGTGTGTTCCTAGACGTCTGTCTTCTCTTCAGTGGCGTGGCCAGGAGGGAGCCCTTTGCCGGGGCTCCTGACTCCCGTGGAGGTCTTCCCCCTCTGCCGCCACTCTCTCCAGGGTGCCTTTAGAGGGGTCTTCCTCACCCTCGGGACTCAAACCCCATACCAGTCCCCCCGTGTGATGGCAGACACCCCTCTTCCTCCCTTGTGGGGCAGAGTTATGGCTCAGGGTGCTGGGCAGGAGGCGTGGTGCCCCTCTGTGGCTTGTGGTCCCACACAGTGGCATGAAAAGGGACAGCGTCTGGGCTGTGGGCCGCACAGTGTTACATTCAGGGGGAGAGTGGGTGTCACACACCAGGGTGTTACGTTTGGGGAGTGAATGAGTGTTACACTCCAGGGTGTTATGTTTTGGGGGGTGAATGGGTGTCACACTCCAGGGTGTTACGTTTGGGGGGTGAATGGGTGTCACACTCCAGGGTGTTACGTTTGGGGGGTGGGGGGGTGTCACACCCAAGGTATTAGATTCAGGGGGTGGGGTGCTGCATGCTGGGGGGCGGGTGTTACACGTGGTTGGAAGGGAAGTCTCTGAGCCACAGAAGGTCCCTGCCGGGCCCTGCCTGGGAGAAGCCTCACCTGTGTGGGGTCTTGAGGGAGGAGGAGGAGGACGCTCCCAGTGGAGTCAGGTAGACAAAAGAATTCCAGGATGGGGGAGTTTGGGGTAAAAGTTACAGTTTGCATTAGTGGGGTCAAGCACCTTCAAAGGAGCAGGCCCTGAGAACGGCTTTCCTTGAACTTCTGAATTCCCACACTCACTTTCTCAAGTGTCCTTAGCTTTCCATGGCCCCAGAAGTTGGCAGAATGGGTGCTGTCACAATCCCTGAGTGGGGAGGTAAGGGCCCCAAGACCTGTCCCACTTGGCTGAGGGCTTTAGGACGAATCCGTCCCTAGACAGGCCACAGGCTTTGCCTGACCCCAGGCTGCCCTTTCCTCCAGCTCAGCGAGGCTGTAACCCGATGTCCAGGGCAGCTGTCAGGGGCCAGTGCCCATCGGGCAGCCTTCCTGCTGCAGCCCCTTGACCCTGTGTGCCCCGCCCACCGCGCTTCCGAGGTCACGCTGCCCCTGGGCTTTCCGAGGGAGCTGGGCCAGGGAAGGCATTGTGCTTTAGCTGGAAGATGGTCCCTCTCTCTCAGAGGAGGCCCCCCCAAAAGGCCAGGGGGCATTTCCTGTGGTCCTTCCTCACTGCTGGGCAGGTCAGGGAATGGGCACCAGACTGGTCACTGTAGACAGTAGCACTTAGCACAGGGGAGACCATGTCACCCTAAAAGGGATCTGGTGTCCTTTCTCAGGGACAAATGGAATATGTGGATCCCCGATTTGGATCCGTACATGGCTGGCAGGGGACCTTGGGTACAGAGCATGCCCAGTGGAGGAGCTGCGGGGAGGGGGTAACAGACTGGACCCTGTCTGGAGCCCAGGCGGGTCTCCCTGGTGCCCACCCTGCTCACAGCGCCCGGGCAAGTGACCTGGGCTTCCCAACACCCAGCGTGCCCGTCTACAGGAGGAGGTCGTGCTGCCATTGCCCTGCAGAGCGTGCTCCGGTTGCCTGGGAGACCATGTGTGGGTGGTGCCCTGCAAGCCCCGCACAGGCTCCCCACACACAGCGGCGTTTCTGCCTAAGTTTTTATTGACAGTTTAAGTTATGAGGGTGGTACTTGCCCAATGGGAAAACCTGAAACATCCGGGACTGTGCACAGAAGCAATACGGGGAGGGAGGGGAGGGGGAAGGAGGGCAAGAGAAAGAAAGAGGACAAAAGAAAAAAGAGCAAAGAGAGGGAGGAAGAACGAGAAAGAAAGAAGGAGGGAAGGAGAGAGAAAGAAATCCTCTCCCCATTCCTCCTCCCAGGAGGTGAGAACCGTCCAAACTTGGTAGATCTCTTTCCAATTCACTGTTCACACACACAACACTCTTCTCAATCTGCATTACTGATGTGTTGTTTCCTTTCTTAGAAAAACTAGAAACCCAACGTCCAAAGTTCCCTGCAGTGGGCTTCGTGGCCGTAGACATGGTAGCGATAACTTCCTAGCGGTGCTGATACAGACAGATCCCTTTTTGTTCTCCGTGGACCAAATGCTGTTCCACTGCCTCTGCCGTCCACCGTTTCCCCAGCCCACCGCCCACTGGCTGACATTCGGGGTGTGGCAGTCGCTCTTCCATTTATAAACAATGCTAAGACAGGTGTCACTGAGTGGACCTCACTGTGCCCAGCTGGCCGTAGCTCTTCATGATAAATTCCTGTGGGAGGAATGGCTGGGTCGAAGGAAAGGCATACCTAAGTGTTTAGAGAAATCGCCACATTTTGCTCTCCAAAAGATTGGCTCGTTTCCACGTCAAACCACGGGGTATGAGAGGACGTGTTCCCCACACCTACGTGAGATGGGGCATCAGAAGCTTCCGTTCCTATAGAACTACTGCAGACGGATCCCGTGGAAAGACAACCAGCTTCCGGGGCCGGCCACATAATATCCCACGTGCAGACGTTCCCAGTGACAGCCCATCGGGTGTGCCTCCTGTTTTTCCTCTCCTAGCTGACAGTGAGGCGCTCCAATCAGGCAAACGCTCATTTTTACGGTGGGTTATAAACGAGGAAGAGTGTGACTCCCTGGCTTGTAAAAGAGGTGTTTTTTTGGTGAAGATATCACACCTGCTCTCCCCAGTGCCAGAAGTTCTCTTATAAATTAAGTGATCCGATTCTTGGAAGCACTGAGCTCAACATGGGCCGGAAGAGGCGACAGGCTGAAGGCTTCCTGGGCCACGGGTTCAGGTCCACTTTGGAGCATCTTTTCCTCTCTGAACCTGTCAGCGTCCCACCTTGCCAGAACGTGACTTGTTCTGTACCTGTCGGTCTGACCTCATGGAGAGTCGCGACTTGAACTGACTGCCCAGGAGACGATGACGACACCAATTCCTGTCTACAGCATTTCCTCCTAGTTCAGAAATACTCGGCAGACACTGTTTCTTTACATTACAGCTCCGAATTTCTCATATTCTTCACTTTCAGGGATGCTGACCCATCCAAATGATGACCAGCTCTGTTGAGAAAGAGGGGAGCCCTTGTAGGGGAACTGTCAGTGAGCAAATTGTCTGTCTGCTTGGAGCAGAGTCACGGGCCGGCCTTCATTGACAGCAGATGGGACAGACAGAAGTACCGGAACCGAACTGCTCATGGGAGAGAGTGCTGGGTCCTGTCCCCACAGCCCTGCCTCGCAGCTCTGTGCCCAGGGGCGCTTTACCCCTGCAGAGCCCGCGCAGTGGCGAGGAGACACGCGCTCATGGGTGTAGAAAGTGTGCTGTCCCCTGGGAAGCACATAAACACCCGAGGTATGGTTACGCTTTGGTTTCAAAATCTAGCCTTTATTTTATGGTGTCTGATTTTCTTGGCTTCCACAACTCGTAGAAGCCAATAATAAAGCCAGGCTGTCAGGAGTACAATTAAGGACACGTTGGAAAAGGGCCCAGTTCCTGTGCATTTGATCTCAGCAGAGCGCAGCGAGCTCGACGGAGCTGCTGATGCTGGGGCCAGATTTCTGGAGACGTCCCTCCGCGTGGTCCTGTCCACCCCACCCCCCACCCCCCTCCGCCTCCCCACTCCTCTCCGACCTGCTCTGCTCAGTCCCCTCCAGGCTTCCAGGTCTGTGATTCCAGGATCAAAGTTTGTGCTAGGGAGGCTTGGGCCTCGCCACCTCCACTGTGCATTTCTGACCCCCTAACTTCCTCTTGCAAGTAAATGCTCAGGAACATCTCGAAGGAGGTTTGGCAGGGGTGACAGGCCGCTTGTGTGCGTAGATGTGTGGTAAGTAAGGGCAGGGCTGAGCGCATCAGCAGGCTGTGTTCGGCTATGACGGGGGGTGGGGGGTCAACCTTGCCCCACACTCCACTCCCCGTCTGCCCAGAGGCTGGTAAGGAGCGCCTTCCTGGACACCCTCAGCGTCTCAGTGGACACGGCGTTCCGCAGCCACCTCGCTCCTGGACGGCCCCTGCAGGGTCTGTGCTCTTTCATCTGCGTATGATTTCCCAGACAGCCTTGGGAATGAGCCGCAGGCAGCTGGAGGTTCGTTTCACAGGTGTTTCAGGGGCCCTCCGAGCGCCGACCCCCCAAGGGGGCCAACCCATCCTCAGGTTCTGGCACCATGCCCTAAAATGATATATTAAACTCAAACCTCTTGAATGAACAATTGCTGTTATTCCTTCATTGTGGCAGAACAAAATGTGTCCACACCATCGATGCCATGGACATGTTGAAAGGTATTGAGCTGACGTCTCAGCCCCACCCAGGCACCCGTCTCTGAGATTGGGGAGCAGGCGTTCCCGCGTGCCCTTCACGGGCATGTTTCCTCCCTGAGTCAGTGTGCACCCGCCCCTTGTCCTCGGTCATGCGCGGAGCACCTCTCAGCCTCCTGTGGTCTGGGACAGACTGTGAGTCACATCCCTGGTCCGGGGCAGTCGGTGTGCACCCTGGCGTACCCCATCACAGCACAGGTGCCTGTCCCCGACGGCACTGATGGCCCTGGACACCAGGTGCCGGGCAGGGTCATGGCAGTCATGCAGTCTTTCGGGGCTGCGAGGCCTCCCAGTGCATTCTCGTATGTTCCATTAAAGGCTCTTCAGGTTCATCGATAGCCCGTTTCAAAGTGCTCGCTGAGAAAGACAGCATCTCGCTTCTCTTCAGTCGGTGGAGTCTCCTCGTCTCATCCCAGGAGGACCCTCCGTGAGCGGCTTTGGGGAGGTCAGACTCTTTCCCTGACTAGCGCAGCTTTGGAAAGAGGTTTCCACTGAAAAAAGGGAGCCTGTGGAAGCCCCAGCTTTGCTTCTCTCCCGCAAAGAGCCAAAACAGTAGCAGGGAATTGCCTTGAGGGAAGCAGCTCTGTACGGAGAGCCTCTTCCCGCCCAGCCTCCCTGAGCAGTCGGGGGTCCCCTGAATGGACTGAGGGTCCACTCAGACCGAGGATGCCGGGTGGGTGTGTGGGCACTGCGGCCCCCGTGCTAAGGACACCGGTCCCTAAGCGCTTTAGTCCCAGGAAGCAGCTGTCACAGGGCCTGCTCTAGCTCATTAAAGGGTTTTGGTGTCCCGTGGGGCTTTTGCAATGCACTTTTATATAACCCTCTGATCTAGACGTTCGCTGCACACGGCACTGTCAGGCCGGCAGCGCTCGAATCTGAGAGCACGAGGCCGTCCCCGAGGGCGCTGCCAGTGTGGTGTTCCTCATTACAGGAACAGTTGAACGAAGGGCCATTTAGGTAAATGCAGATTAGCAGAGGAAAATCTCTTTTTTTCAAATTGGGAGCTGAGACCATTGAAGAACACCTGGCCAAATTAAAAATACTAAATGCCTACTACGTATCTCCAATTAAATGACTAATGCCCATGAATGGGCTCTAAATAAATTTGGATTTACTGTAAAGAATTAAGTTGGATTTTCATCATGGGAGGAAGAAAGCATCGCCTTTTCCAACTGCTTTTGATATTTCGGAAGGGTAGGAAGAAAATAAGACACACTTGGTTGAAAGGCTTGCTGCATTCCATTTTGTGCCTTTTTCCTGAAAAGCAGACCCCTCATCTGCCCCGGCCCCTCCCCCTCCGCACACTGTCACCCCCCTGGGAGGGCCACCAGGCTGTGGGTGAGCACAGGCACCACTCCCCCTACCCCTTTTCCTTCCCCAGGCCACCCCCCCTCCCGCCTCTGATGGCACCTTCTGCTCTTGTCACTCAAGTGGCTCCAGTCGCTTCGACAAATAGTTGTCTAGCCCCGTGTGGGCCCAGCTCTGCAGGGGATGCCATGGGGAGCGTGACCCGAGGGGAGAAGTAATTAAAATACAGTCTGAGTGCCACTGGAGGTCAAGTTCAGAGCATGCTGGACCCCAGGACAAGTATCACGAGGCAGTGATGGATGGCCCCAAACAGCCACTGGGCCTGCAGTTCCCCGTGGCTTAGCTCAGGGACCCCTTTCCTCATCTGCAGAGAACGGCTCCAAGGGTACTAAAAGGGTTAAAGGCACCGGGGCAAAGGGTCTGTCCCCAAGTCCGTGACTCCGCACACCCAGCGCCTCCTTCTCGGGAGCGCCCACACCCAGGCGGTAGAAGGAGGGCACGCCGCCTCTCACGTCGGAAGATTCATCACAGCAGGACTGTGCTGCTCACGCCCAGGAACGTCTCTGCTCCAAATTATATTAAAATGTCAGCCTGATGCCTGAAAATCCTGAATAGGCCTAGTCGGGGAATTTTTATTCCCACCAGTTCAAGAGCTAACATCTGCCAGAGGTACGCGCGCGGCTGGCATCCCACGTGCTCAGCTCATTTCTGAGAAGCAGTTGAAACGGAACTGAAACGTAAATAGACCCCTCTATACACACACCACCGTTCCAGGGCAGGGGGGTATTTTTTCACAGAAATGTTGGGTGAAGCGATAATGTGGCCCCGGGCAGGGAACGCAGCTCGAGTTTCTCTTCACCTGGGTGTAGGGTCTCGGTCATTTCGGGACATTTACTTACTCATTGGGAGTCATCGGCTTACGCTTTGGGGAGGTGTGGTGCTTTCTATGTGACCCAAGACTGGAGTGTGCCTGTCAAACCCAGTGGTGACATGCATTTGAGGGGTCACGGAGCTGGGCCGCCCTTGGTCCTGGGGTGGCGACTGGTGGGTCGGTGGTGGGTGGAGACGCCCCACACACCCCAGGGCCGTTCATCTTCTCTCTCATCAGCTTGATCAATAGGGGAACTCGAGGCCTGAGTGTGAAATGTGTATAGTTTAAAAGCTGGTTCGAAGCAGCGTTGAAAGATTTAAAATATCAAATTGAGTTTGAGGCCATTCAGACTGTAATTTTTCTTAAATTAAAACTGGTACTACCCTTGACTTATTATCTGCTTTTTCTAACAGACCATCAACCATTTTACAGCGTTCCAACCCAACTGCTAAGAACCGTGGTTCAGGGTACTGGATTTTTTTTTCTATCAGAGCACTATCTCCAAAGAAAACAAAGTAAAAGTTCACTCCTATGCAAAGTTAAATAGGCCAGACGGATTTTAAAAAATCCATCGAATCCCAAAGCCATTTAAATTTTACTCACCTTTGAATGCATTTCTATTCCTAAATTCAGAAACACTCTGGCTCGATAGTTCCCTCCCAGCGATCGAAGAAGCTGATCTACTCATCAGGAAAATGAAAGAAATGTAGGAAACTGAGCACATGCTTCAGAATGGACAGAGGAGAGTTGAACTTGTAGTTCACTGTGTGTGCGTAGATTATCCCAAGAGAATGTCCGTCAGGGCTCTGCAGTGTGATGGTTGGTTCCAAAACTTTTTTTGAAGATTTTATTTATTTATTTATAAAAAGATTTTATTTATTTATTTATTTATCTTTAGAGGGGAAGGAGAGAAGGAGAGAAACATCAATGTATGGTTGCCTCTTGTGAGTCCCCTGCTGGGAGTTGGCCTGCAGGGAACTGGACTACAACCCAGGCATGTGCCCTGACTGGGAATTGAACTGCAATCCTCTGGTTCACAGCCTGCGCTCAATCCACTGAGCTACACCAGCCAGGGCTTTTATTTATTTATTTTTAGACAGAGGAGAAGGGAAGAAGAAAGAGAGGGAGAGAACTATCAATGTGTGGTTGCTTCTTGCACACCACCCACTGGGGGCCTGGCCTGCAACCCAGGCCTGTGCCCTGACTGGGAATAGAACCGGCAACCTCTGGTTAGCACTGAGCTACACCCGCCAGGGCCGATTCCCAAACGCTTGAGGTTCTCTAGGGGCCTCCCTGGGCTTTGCACATGCTGTTCCCTCAGTCTGGATGACTCTTCTGCCCCTCGTCTCCCAGTCTCATTCCAACAGGACTTCTTTAAAACCTAGATCTGTTTGTCTTTTACAGACACTTCACTGGTCCCCTCAGAAGAATTCGTCACTTCCTCTCTGTACTCCTTTGGAACCTTATGAAAGTGTCCTTTATGGCCCATGTCTTGATGTTTTCTTATTAATTCTTTTCATATCTGTATTTCATAGTAGCCTGAAGCTACTATGTTCTTTATGTTCACAACATCACATAGTAACCGGGGCATGGTAGGTGCCTCACTGATGTTTCTTGAGCTGAATAGTACTGACCTTGAACTTACATAATTGTACAGTTCATTTTCCTTCTAATAACTCTTTCTCATGTTGATCCCTACTACAGCTCCCTTTGATTTCACTCATTGCCATCATTTCACCCTCTGAGGCCACCAGACACAGCCTGCTTCCACCTCCAACTGTACCAATGCAAGGCACCATTCTAGCGCTGACAGTAAGAACCTTCCACCTTTCCCCACGTGACATGTTTCTAGGACCCCTCCCTCTCCGTGGAAAGGTTTGCTGGTGCGTTTCTTCTGGCACAAGCAGGTGGCCGGGACAGGAACCTGGAGGGCAGGTGGGGACTGACAGGGGAGCCACAGGAATGCCACACTTCTCTGGAGCAACCTAGAATACTATAGAATACAACCAGGCTCTTTAGCGCAGGACACGGTACCGCTGTGGCAGCCGAGCTGAAGTTACTCTAAATTAGAGATAATCTGGCCGTTGTGTTACCATGACCTCTGCTATGACCATGTTGACAATTTGAGTGGTTTTCTTTTCAATGTTCTTAAGTGATGCTGCAGACCTGGCAAAGGCCATCCGGCCATCGGCAAACAGGGATGTCTTTGTGACCTTGAACGGAGTCCATTGTGGATCATCACTCACACCAGGCTGGTGAATCCCACCAGGACAGATGGGCTCTCCCCTCAGAAACGCACTGGAGCAGGCCCACCTGTTGTAAGGTGTGGGGACATGCCCCACCCCAGCTGTGTCCTGGAGCCCCTGAGTCCATGACAAGGGGCTTCTGGGGACCTGCTCAAGTTCCGTGGCCAGTGTCTTTCCGACTGGGTGATGCTGTGGCCTTCGCAGCTGTTAGCTCTTGCCAGTGGCTCCACACTGTGACCGCCCTCTTCCCTGAGCTGGGGGGGATTTCGCTGAGGGCTCTGAGCACACTGAGGACAGTTTCAGGGAGTCCTAGCCAGCTAGTCCCTGGACCCACAGGGAAGAACACAGAAGGAAGTGAACACAGCTGCAGTGAGCGCTCAGTGTGGACTCCAGGCTCGGGGGGGGGGACCCCGAGTGTTCCCCTTCTCCCCTTCGGTCAGACACTGTAAACCAGTGGGGGCCCATGGTTTTGGGGATAAAAGCCCGGGCCTGCTTGAGAACAGCTCTGCCTGCCTTCTTGGGGCCCAGGACCCTCAAGGCTCTTAGCCAGCAGAGGAGTGAACATGTGGGAGGGACCATCATCTAATATTAGTCTCCACACTTGTAAGAACTGAAACAACGATCGTTTACTGGTATCTTGCACCAAACCCGCCTGGAGAAGAGAAACTATCAGATGTTTCAACTCAACAGCTGCACGTCAAAAATAGCCTTTTAGACACCAGGAGCTTTGAGACTCGAATGCCAGAAGCAGGTCCAGAACGTCACAGGCCCGGATGGCTTTTGTTCCCAGATGGATGGGTCTCATTTTTTTCCCCTGAGCCAACCAACCCATTAGGAAATCCACAATGCAAGAACCGCTTGTAGGGATATTTCGCTCACCGTCCAGGCATTTCTCCCAGGCATTATGCTAGGGACCGGGCAGAATGCCATGCCGGTATCTGTACGCAGACTGCCACCAGAGCCACCAGGGCCACTGGGCTGATACCCCATCAGCACGCGGCAGGAGGGGCACACCAGTTGTCCCACAGACAGCACCTGCTCTCGTTGGTCAGCATCTTGACTGCAGGGATTGATAAACCTTCCCAATATTGTTCCCAGTTATCACGGGCTTGAATTGAGAAACAGCGGCAAGAACATAACAAGAAAGGGAATTGTGCTTTTTGCTTAGGAAAATACAGCTGCTCTCTGGGGTGACCGGCTGCTGTCACATCCGTTTGTTCACCGGTGCCAGTGGTATGGTGTTCTGCCATGGCTTTTGAGCCTAGAGATGTACTGATTTTGGTTTGGTCTTCATAATCACTATGAATTACTCAGTTACACTGAGAGCTTTTTTCAAGAATCTTTAGCAATCAGTACAATGAATGATTGCTATTAAAATTCCATTGTGAAAAACCCCACCATAAATATGGCATTGGAATTCTTAAAGTCCTTTTTGCCAACTGAAGTAATTTTTCGCAATGTAAAAACTAAGAAGGTTCTTCGAAACCCAACCGTGAACAGCAGAGCATTAAAGTGGCCGTTGTTGAAGCAGGTCCCGAATGTGGAGATCAGGGGCTGAGCAGTCTGGAGCCGGCACGTGGTTCTGTTCTCCAGACCCTCGGGGACCCCCGTGTTTCTAGCTCTCCACGGCACCAGCACTAAAGTAGAGTGTTGTCACTCAAGATCCTGCGTGGCAGTCGAGACTCTGGCCCTCACGCCTTTGTTCCAGGTAGCAGAGGGGAGAAAGGGGGTCAAAAGAGCGCCACAGAGAGCGCGTTCCAGCCGTCATCCAAGGGAGGAGGGTTCTGGAGTCGGAGGCAAACACACAGTGAGCAGAGGCCGGTGGGTTTGACCCATGCCCTGGACTTGGAAGGGAGTGGACAGAAGAGGGCCAGCATCCAGCTTACGTGTCATTGGTCAGCGTGCATCCAAAACCTACTTACACCTAATTGCAAGGGATGTTGGGAAATGTGGCTCTTTTAAAACGACCGTGGGCCCAACTGGAAACAAGACTTCTGTTGCCGAGGAAGGAGAGAGCGCGCGGGGGAGCAAACAGCCCGTTCCTCTGTGGTGGGGCAGGCTGCCGCCCACGCGTTCCTGCATGTTCACTCCTCATCCCGCCCAGAGGTGTGTCCACTTCCCAGTCGAACTACCCAGATTGACGATACTAGTAAGTTGAGTCCCCTAAGTGGTTTTCTGACTCCTTTCATTCATTCCAAAAACACTGACAGGACACCTACTGTGCGAAAAGAACTCTGCTCGGGTTTGGAGACGGCACAATGAGGAAAGCACAGCCCTGACCACGTAAAGCGGAGAGTCCCGTGGGACCAGGACTGAGCGAGTGACTACAATCGGGTGTGCGCTCTGGGAAGAACGGAGCAGGGAGACCTGCTTTAGTTCTGAAGGAGGGAGGGTATGCCACGTGGGTGACTCGGAGGTGTGGACAGAGCGCTCCAGGGCCGGGGAGCATGGGTCCCCTTGAGAGTTAGAGCGAGCACAGGACTTTTGAGGAACTAAGTGATTCTCAGCATCTCTGGGGTGTCGGGTCCAGACAGGAGAATGTTGAGAGATAGGCCTGGCAAGTGGCGGTCCTCCCAACCCCGAGGGCCTCTCAGCCGTGTGGGGCCTCACCCGTTGCTCTTGGTCAACAGGCAGCCATGGAAACGCAGGCCCGCTGGGATGGCTGTGCAGAAGCCACCCCCAGCAGCTACGGGGGTGGAGTGTGCGCTCACCACTGTGGTCGTGTAGTGCCCCATCATCCCATCGAATATTCACAATAGACTCTAAGAGGCGGATGGTATTTCATTGTCCTCATCCATCACTGGGAAAACTGAAGGCCAGAGTGTTGGAGAAACTTGCTCAAGGTCACTCCATCAGCAAGACGTTGTCAGAAAGCGTCAGTTGGTCAGGAAGCACCTGATGCTACACTCATCTCACAGCCCAGACTCCACGGAGCCTGGGTGGGTGGTCAAGGTTGGAGGCAAATGATCAGGAGTGCGTATGTGCGTAGGCAGGTCTTTAAAAGTGTAACCTTCATTTCTGGGAATTGTCGAGGGGTCTGGCTCTGAACCTGCTTCCAGGCCCGGCCCTGTGCCAGTCTGACCCCCGACCCTGTACAGCCGATCGTTCGTTTTGAGGCGAAGGCTGCTGCCTCGTGCTGGGCGCTCCGACCTGAGTCCTGTGGCCACTGTGCCACAGGTGCTATCGCCACAGTCCTGGAGCACAGCCGGCACCCTCACGACCAGAAGCTGTCTCCCTGAGCTCGGGAGGTACCCAGTGACCTAGACGGGAGGGGAGACCGGGGGAGGGAGGAGGAAGCAGCCACAATGGCGAGCACGTCTGTAAAATCCCTCTCGCTCTCGCTTTAGACGTTCCAGTGCTCAGTCCATTCTCTGGACGTGGCTCATGTCACTGGCCACTGCGGGTCGGGCATGCGTGGACTCACGGTCTGGCGGACCCCGGGGTCAGCTTTGCTTCGCCGCAGTGGAAACTTCGACAGGGCAGGCCGTGGTGCTCAGTCTGAGTCCAGGCCCTGGGGCGCCCACCCGTCCTGTGCGGCCCCTGTGCAGGGGGCGCAGCCAGCACCAGGCAGCGCACTGCCCGGCCTCCGGTCCCGTTGCTACTATTTTTGACAGCAGCGGGGACTGACCCCCAGGCCTTGGAATCGGGGTGCGGGGGAGGGGGCGCCGTTCTCATCCATATCTGGCACTGCTGTGCAAACCAGCTGCCGGGGCCGCCCTGTCGGCAGGCCGAAAGCATCCCCACACCAGGACGCAGGAAATCCAGCAAGTGAAACAGCCCGGCAATGTGCGAGGCGTTGAGGCTGTGGGTTCCCGCATCGTAGAAGCAGCTGGTCTTCCTCGTTGAGGTTGGCTTGGTTTGAAACACGGGAAGATCCGCTGCCAGAGGAACGGGTGGAACGCGCCCCCTGGGCTCTCTGGCTTCCCACGGAGGCCAGCCGTCTGCGAGTCTGCCAAAAGGCCAGTCCCTTTTGTCCAGGGAGTTGATGCGGCCAAGTGTGGAATCCCAGGGCATAATTTCCCTGTATGTCCTGCTTCTCTCTGCGGGCCAGCCATCCCTTCCCCTACAACACGAATTCTGCGACGAGTGAGAGGCAGCTCGGAGCTGATCGTGGTGGGACCCTGGGGGACTCGAAATGCCGCTTTCCCTCCAGATGGGATCAGAGCGTGTTTTAAACTCACCTGCTGCTCCCTGAACCGCGCACCTTCTCGGGGAGAGCGGCCATAGCCGCCCCGGTGCACCGCAGCTCACAACGAGAGTCCCGCGGTGGGAAGGAGAAAAGAGGGCGTCGGTTTGGTTTTTACCACAAAGCTAGTGGGGAACGAGGCTTCGGGGACTTTTGTCTCCTACTCGGCGGGTTTCGCGTGTGCCGAAACACAGAGAGTGTGCAGGAACAAGGCGTGGGCTGAGCCTGGATGACAAAGCAGGACTTGATCAGCCTCCCAGCTGTTCGGCGCCGGGAAAGGAGGTGGAGATGGTCGCTCAGGGAGGGAAGGCCCCGCGGCCCCGGCAGCAGAGGTGGCCCCCCGGGACCGGACCTTCGTGGTCTCCGACCGCCTTTCCAAGCACCACACAGCCTCGATTTCCATCTCCGTTTTCCATATTTCCCAGAACCGCGGGCTGTTTACTGAGTCAGGAGAATTTTTGCTTTGACATGAAGTAATCCCGTCCTTTGGGAGCCCCAAACGTTAGCCAAGGCCCGAGAGAGGTCCAGAACCCACAGTGTCAGTGCGCCGCGAGTGCTTCGGTGGGAGGAGCTGAGCATCGCTGCCAGCGGTCTCGCAGCTTTACTGTACGGGAAACTTTGGTTCTTATAAAATGACGTGTGCTGTGAAAATCATGAAACTACCTCCAAAAAATTCTCCATTGTCATGGAAGTCAGCTTGCCTCCAAATATTATGACATGTAAAGTTAATTATACACCAGCAATTTGTTTTCAAGATTATCTGGGACTGGAAACAAATAAGAGCCAACAGAAAAATACCTGAAACCGTTCCATGCGGGAGACGGTGCTCAGTAAACGCTCCCACCGGGAGGCCTGGGGAGGGTGCGGCGGGGGTCTGCCGGGGCGAGCGCATGCGCATGCCCCAGGACCTCAACAGCCCATGCGAGGTTCCAGAACATTCCAGCTCTCCCGGTGGAGGGACCGGGTTCACAGTGAGTGAAGGCCTGGTCCCGCAGAGGTCTGACAGGCTTGTCGCCCTTTTTCCGTGCTGGGAACCGGGGACCAGCCTTCACCCAGATACATACCGCGCCAGCCACACAACCTGATGGCTCCGCGAGGGACCAGGGAAGCTGAAGGCGTGTGAGGCTCAGCCCCAGGCGGCCTGGAGAGCGCTGAGTGGCCGTGCAGGTGGCATGCTGAGTGTGGCCCTGTGCGGAGTGGCTCTGGGTTTCTGGGCTGTGACGCGTGCTGAATGGGACACGCCCATGAGAGGAGGGCCGGGCACGTAGACCCCCCCGTGGTGGGGCCAGGGGCCAGGGGCAGGGTGTGCGTGGGCCGTGGGGCGGCGAGCGAGGCAGGTGGGCCCACCCCTCACGGAGTCCGGCCGGGTGGGGACACGGGCCCCAGACAACGGGTCACGAAACGGAGTCGGGTGCTCCAGGCGCCTCGAGTGTTCTCTCAGCCTCTGGGGTCCCGGTCTGTGCCCTCGACTCTTCACGTCGGATATTACTTTCCTGGGGCAGTTTATTCACTTTTATTTTTCTCAGTCACAGAACCACATAGTTGTATGAATTATTTCACTCACAGAGGGGAGAGAAAGCATTTTCGGACAGCGAAGTGCGTTGCCGTGTGGGCAGCCACATCGCAGAACGACGGGGGCTTCCCTGTGAGTGGTTTTGTCCCTGGGAGGCGCCCGGGGCCAGGACCCCTCGGTCTTTGTCTTCGAGTCCCCGGAGCCCAGGGCACTGAGGCTGGAAAAGGAGGGAGGAGGAGGCAGAGAATGGGGGGAGGAGAGAACGGGCACAGCCCCATGGCCGTAACTGTCTGTGTGTCCTCAGGCCACTGGCCAGTCTGAACCTTTGTCCACAACCTCGTGACCACCCTGCCCCTCCCTGGCTGCCCTCGCTGAGGTGATAACGCAGAGAGGCGGCATCCTTCATATTGGCCCAACGCCTTGGACTTGGACGTGGCCGAGACTTCTGTGCCCCGCCTCTGACGTAAACCCATGGGACACTGGTCCTCAGCTCATGCAGGCCCCGCCCTCTGCGTCCCACTCCCCTCTGTCCCCAAGGCAGACGGAAGGCCAGTACGAATCCCAGCAAGGCAAGGGAAACGGGAGGGGAGCAACCGAGATGCGGAGATTAAAACTAGGGGAAACAGGAGCCGAGGCCCGGTTTCTGTATTTTCTCGGGCTCACTTTGCTTTGCCGTTTCCCCCGTGAACCGTCGTCGTCGTGAGCGCCCCTCCCGATCCCGCAGGCACCGGTGGTCCCGGGGAGGAACCTAAGCCTTCTCGGTCCCCCACGTGGAACCCCCCGCCTCGCCCTCACAGCGCGTTGACTCTCAGCACAGAGAACAGTCTCCGGCTGGCTTTGCCCAGAGGGGCCGATGCAGCTCCCTCACGGCCTCCACGGCTCCACGCGAAAGGCCACACGTGGAAGAAAGCCTACGGCACCGAACAGCCAACCAGGCCCACGTTGGAGTCCGCGTGGCTAGGGGTTGGCCAGGAGACGGGGACTTGCGGGATGGACGAGGGCTGCTGGCATGCTGTCCCAGGTCAAGGTTAAACACCCGGCACTCGTGACCCCACATTGCTTGCCGGGAACCCTCCGCAGGCCATCCCAAGGAAAAAATCTCGCAGGGCTTGTGTGCATGGTGACCCACGAGGTCGACTGTCCCGGCCTCGCTGACCATGCTCAGCTTCCAACCCTTTGGCCATAGGGGTGGGGGCTCCATACCTCAGAGGCCCCAGAGCCCTCTGGCCTGAATGGCAGAGACGGTGGGACTCGCCCGCGCTGTCTGAAAGCAGGGGACAGGCCCCCCCATACTGGCTACTTTCTTGATTTTGTTAAATATTTTTGATGCATTCTTTCTAAATCCCCTAGTTTTTTTCAGAAAATATAGAGCATGTGTTTTTGATAAAATGGTGCCTCAGAAAATCTCTTGCATATCATAGGGTTGCAGAATAAGGCCTAGGTTATTACTCAGTTACATTTAAATTTCAGATAAACGACAAATGCTTTTTTTTTTCATTTTCAGGGGCACTCTGAATAACAAAATATCGCATGGGGCATATGTACACTAAAATGTCATTTGTCTTCACCTGGAATTCAAATATAACTGGGTGTCCTATATTCTTAGTTGAGAGCGGCAACCCAGAACAGGTCAGCCCCTTCAACCGCGGGTCCTCTGATAATAGAGAGAACGGAACAGGTTCTGGCTCTGACTCTTCAGGAGACACACTTCGGTATTGCCGACCATCCCAGGTACCCCAAATGGCTGGGTCTACTAGGCTAGAATTGCCGATCTGCCATCAGGTCACGTGGGGTCGTCCCTGGCAAGCACAGCAGGAATTCAGAGGCTGTTCCCGCCACAGTTCCTAACAAGCACAAGGCCTGTCCACGTAACTGCCAGGAAAGAAGACGAATTTTAGCACGGGTGGACCAGCACTGGGTAACCACTCAGGATGTCTTGGGCTCAGAGAAGGGGGGCCGTGTCTCCACGCGTGAAACTGGGAATCAAGGCCAAAAGAGCCGGCTCCTTGCAGGACAGTTTCAGCAGATGTTTCCCTAATTCACAGTTTTCTGGACAGAAGGACTGAAGGCTGTGAAGGTAGCCAGTTCTGCATTTGAACATGTTCCTACGTTCAGCACACGCAGTCTAAAATTAAGGCAGTGACCACCGCTTCTCGGTGCTTTGTAAGAGGAAAGCCTGTGAGTCAGCACGAGGCGCCAGCTGAACCTCTGACTGTCACCCACGCAGCAGCCCGGCCGCCACCCACAGACTCCGTCCGTGGGACCCCATGGCCCTGCTCCGGATGTGCGCTGTCTCCAACGGCAACTGTGAGATTTTCTTGACTGGCTGCTGGGTGGACTTTTTGTGCTTACAAAACGCCCTTGTTGCTTGTTCACTCAGAACACCGCGTGGGAAACTGAGAAGGGCTTTATTTAGAAGCAACTCAGCCTCTGAGTCATGCGGTTCTTTGCTCCTGTTTTCCTGCGCGACTCTCCTGCTGCCGTAAACACTGACGGAGACGTGGGCTCTGCCGCTGCCTCTCCCAGGTCCGTCTGCCCAGCTGCTCACCCCCCACCCGGAGGCAGCGACTTCCAGGGAGAGAAATTCTCTGGGTTTCTTTTAAGTGCTGATGAAGACCAAAAAAAGCAAACCAAACCAAACCAAAACAAAACAAAGACCCTAGGGCAGAATTAGCTCTGCACTGAGTGTTTCTCCTGGTTCTCCACAAACTGCTCTCACTCGGGAATTTGCCCTGCGGTCAGAGGCGCAGTTTGCAGGGTTAGCAGCGCGCTAGGGCAGAAAAATCACCAAAGACTGTCCCCTCATGAGGTTTGGGAAGATTACTCCTTGTCTTTGGGGGTCTGGGGGCAGGGAAGGCAGGGTCCAAGCCCACTCCAACACCCTCATTTAATCCCTGTTTCCTCTTGAGTGGTTTCTTTCAAGCCAGAGAGCAGCCAGTCACTGAAAGTAACACGTTCTTCGGATCTAATAATCCCGACGTGACTTAGTTTTTTCTGTCTTAGTTCCAGGGTGAGTTTGCGGGTTTCTAAACATTTGATGAAAAGGCAGATTTCATCTGTGACCCCGGATACCTCTCCCAGTGTGCCAACTCCAACCCCTTCTCGTCGCTGTTTCCCAATGCTTCTGTTCTTTAAAAAAAACAAAAACAACAAATCCCTATTTTTGCTTTCCCTTCAGCACAGTCACCCATTCTTTTTCGTCAGCATCTCTTTCTGGGGTTGCCGTCCCCTGGTCTCTGGCTCAGCCCCCGAGGGCCACGCTTCCCCGGTGTCCCCAGTCACCCGAAGAACTGGGTTTCAGAGGCTGCCGGCTCTACTCTGTCCATACGAGTCTGTGTCCATGGCAACGTCTCACGTCAGAGGTCAACAGTAGACCAGGCCCCTCACATCTGTCATGTGTTGGGCCTAGAAGCTGAACCTGGAAGCCAGGAGGGCTTGTGACACAGCAGTGATAGCCACTGAGGTTCACATGTCAACTCCGTCACCTGGGGTCGTGCGAGCTTCAGAAAGTGACTCGGGTTTCTCCATCTGTGAAGTGGGGTAGAGCGGAACCTACCTCACCGGGTTGTTCTAAGTATAACGAAATTAAGATGAGTACCAAGCGCTGTTCTTGTCACATGACAAATGCTGTGAAAATGTTGCTGTTGTTGCTATTGAAAGGCCAGGGCTATGGGGGACAGGGGAGCTGGGAGGGCCGAGCGTAGAATGGAACAGTGAATGCAGTTACAAGGTGTTTGTTCAGCAGGCATTTCTGGAGCACGTACATTGTGCCAGCTGACTGCAGGGCACAACGGCCGGAGGTCACAGACTGCGCCCTCAGGCATCTTAGTCCCAGGAGGCCAGTGGACAGAGAGGGCCACCGAGGTCAGAGTTGGAGACCAGCTCCACCAATAGGTGGGAACTTGAGCAGGGCGTTTTCTCGCTCATAAAGTGGGGGCAGGGTCACCCGATCAGGTTGTTGTGAGAAGTAATGCGCAAACAGAGCGTGTAGGCAGTAAGAGTCAATGGATGTGACACATTACGTGTTACCTGTGCAGAGGCTCGTGTCTGTATCTACGTGTTTAGAGAGGGAAGGAGACCAGTTATGGTGCGTTGGTTGCAGGTGAAGTTGAAGGCCAGAGGGAGGCTCCTAACCCTGACCAGAGGGTCTTGGGAGGGGACATGGCAGAGACAACTAGGACAACTAAGCTTGTGTCTTCCGGAGGGCAGCATCCCAGGGACAGCCAGCAGTCACGCAGAGGCTTGGAGGTGACAAGGACTGGTGATTGTGGGGGCGAGTAAGGGTCCAGTACTGTTAGACAGAAGACGTGAGCAGAGAGGTGGCAGGAATGACGCCCAGAGAGGGAGGAGCTCACGTCTCTGTCAAAACGTCACTGACTTCATGAGGCTTCCCGTGATCACACATCAACAATAACCCACGGCCCCCACGTCCCATGGAGCCCTGCCTGGCTCTGTTCCTCCCCAAGTCCCCCCTGTCCCTTTGCCACAGGTCACCCACTAAATGTACACGTCCACACATGTCTATGTCACACACACATGTGACATTTTGCTCCACGTCTCCTCAGTAGAAAACACGTTATGAGAGCATGCACTTTGTTCACTGCTGTATCCTCAGCACCTAAATGGGTGCCTGGCACATAGTAGGTGCTCCATAAACATCAGTTGAACTGAATGAATGAATGGACACCTTCTTTGCACAAAAGGTGAGTGTACCCTTTGGCCACGGGAGAATGCGAAGCCCAGGGGGCTGTGGTCATGTTTCCCTGTTAGAAAGAATGTTCTGGAAGCATTGCAGTGGACGGGCTGTAAGGCCTCATTTCAGTAATCTGCCAGCTTCAGGAGGGCCAGACCCATGCAAGGAAAAGTGGGAGACTGGGGAGAGGCTTGGAGGCACGGCGGGCCACGCCGCACGGCAGGTCGGAGGGACAAAGGGAGAGAGCACCCTTGGGGGTCCCCCAGGTGTCTGGCTTGAGCAAAGGACAGCTGTTCACCGAGAAGGGAAAAGAATATGAGTTGACAAAGTAGAGGGAAAAAAATGATGTTCTTACTCCAGGAGGGACCGAGGACATGCTCAGCGGTTGGTGACTGTCCATTGGAAACATAAGGAAAAAAAGGGGCTGGGTCAGATCCTATTAATTATTAAACCTGCAGCTTCCTGGATTTCTTGTGGTCTAAGAAAGGCGATGAGACTTGAGAAAGTGTCTTACTTAACAGGCATGGGAAGAAGGCAGCAAAAAAAACACTGTGAAGAACAAACACCATTAACTTCCTGAAAGACAGCACCTCACGTCTCCCGGAATTGCTGTAGCAGAGTGTGCTTTGTACACACGAAACTTCTTCCCTCACAGTTGTGCGCACCGTGCTCAGTCACCGTCGACTGGCATCTGGGACACACATGGAAGAGCCCCCCGCCCCCTCCCCCTATGAGGCCCAGAAATAGGACCCAAAGGGTTTCCATCAGAATCCTGCTCCAGGTGCCTCAGGGGCAGATGTGCATTCAGGGGCCACCGTCCCTGCAGGCTGGCCCCGCTACATAAACGTGCAACTTCTGAATAGCTAGCATGTGAACCGCAGAGAAGCTGGCATCCCCCAGCCCTGATTCACGCTCGGTTACTGGCCAGGTTGCTGAGCTACCTCTGCTCTTGGAGGACGGGGAGAGTCCCAGGTGCTCATACACGTGGTGCGGCTGGACAAGGTCCTCCAACGGCCTTCCAATCCCTGGGGTCCAGGCAACAGCGGGCCCAGCAGCGCCCAGCTGTAGGCTGGCCGGGCAGACGGCTGTGGAGTAGGCCCAGCGTGTGGCTTGTCTGCTGGTGGCGGGGCCATCTTGGACACCAGCTGGGGTCTAGAGCAAAGAAGCCCTCTCTGTGGGGGCAAGAGGGTGTGCATTTCAGCCTTTACCTTCCTCATCCACTGAGTGGGGATGAGAAGGCCCACTGTGCACTGCCGCCGGGAGAATTAAAGGTACAAGGCTGCCCAGCACTCTGGACGGTGCCCTGTCCACAGTCCTTCGCTTTGCAGTCCTGTTAGGGTTCAACTTGTCTCTACCTCGGGCTGCCGAATACGCACAGGAGCCAAGGGGAGCGAGGCAGAAACGGGTTCGTAAAAGGAGAAAGTGGGGACGAGCGCTGTGCTGGACGTGAAGATCTGAGTTTCGTGAAATGACTGGATCAATTTTCTAAGTGAATGTCTTTAATTGAAATGTATAAACAACTTCAAGCCAATTCAACATTTTTATGATTTATTTGTAAGTCCCAAAATTATTAATATTTGGAAAAATGGTATTTTTAGAAGTCTGTTTTCCCTCCTTTAAGTTATGTTTTAAAAAGTTTTCTGTGTTCTTACATTTTTTTACATAAATACACATACAGGAGAACTTTGCTTTCTTAAATAATGGCATCCCTGATATCGCATTGGGCATCTGTGAAAAATACTCTTACACTTTCCAGAAACCCACTTTCTGACAAAATTTGGGCAGCTTCAAAGTTAGTGGGAACTTTCACGGAATAAGAGGTTAACACCCGGTATGGCTCTGACCTTCCTCCCAGGTCAGCTTCACCAAGACTCAGTATTTGGCAGCGACTCAGACATGCCCACCCATAGTTTTAAAAAGTCTGTGTTATGTTTAGTTCACTAACTAACCAGTTCCAAGGCTTCTCTTCTCATCAGCTCTCAGGTCGTTGCCTCATCTGTCATTGTTGCTCTCCTTTATATGATAATCTGCCTATTATAATTCAGTTCAAAATCACACATCAGACGATGGCTACATACTGGGTATTCTCACGTCAAGTGAATCTAGACTCTACTGTGGCTGGAGTATTTTATTTATCTCTTTCCTTCCTGTCTCTAATTCCCAAGGGAGTCAGAGGACCGATGGTCGCCAGGAATTTTCAAAGGGAGATTGAGCTGCCGGAACATGCTCTTCTCTTGCTTCATCCCACTTGAACCTATGACTGTTGAAGTTTTCCACGTCATATATGGACTCAACAACTGTCCCTTGAGATGTTTCCATCCTCTCGCCATTAGTTCACTTTCTTTGCTTACTCATTTCCAGTTGCTGTGCAGACCGAGCCAGGATATCAGTGATTCATGACTCAGTGCTATTTCAGGAATCCCCAGCATTTTCCAAATGCTGACTCACCTAGCAGCCTTCTGTGTTCACCTGTTGGGAGCCTGGCTGTGGCACAGCACACGTGGCTTTGGGGGCCAGAAATCTGCAGTTGCAAAATTGTGATCCGAACAAAGTCCTTTTGCCTGTGTTTCCTTTTGGTACTTTTCTTTCCTTGAGAAGAAGAGAGGGGTTAGTCTTAGTCACCTCTGAATCACCAGTGACTCTGCCGTAACACCCAGGGGGCGGTGCACCGAACTTCCACACTCAACAAATATTTACTGGATGTTAGAGGAACGCTGGAGACCCTCCTCTGGAGTTTGTGCATTGTCATGGGTGCAGATGTGGAAAAACTGTCTTAGAAACATAGAGGCTTAGGTCAGTATCTAAGAATGTACTTCAATGCCTAAATTCTTGGGGTTACCTATAAAAATAGGTATGACCAGAAAGGCACAAAGAGTAAAAGCAGTTGGACGAGATCTGCCTAGAGTTTCATCAACATGGAATCTTATTAGTGATCACTAACGAGGCCTGGCTTTCCTGTACCCATCATCCCTGTGTCTTTCTGCCTTTAGCATTCAACCCAACTCTTGTTCATTCTGGGCTCTTTCTTCAAACATATGACATTGGTTCTGTGAAACAAGTACACGTGTTAGATCCGGCATCCCCACACCAGCCCCCCATTGGATGGCTCACTGGGGAGACCCACAGGGTGAGGCACGCCATCACACTCCTGGCTACCACTTACCACCGGGAAGGGAGACGGAGAACAGTCGAGAGGGGGAGAAGCACACGCGGTGAGGTCTGGAGGGAACCAGGCACTGCTTCCAATAATCGGCTCCCGGCAGAGTCTCTCAGGACATGGTTAACACCCCCAGTGTCAAAGCCCTGCATCATGTGCCATGCTGTCTACCCAGGAAGCTTGTCAGAAACTCAGGCCCCTGTTGTTCAACTGGGGCTGGCCGTGTGGGCTCGCTCCCCGGCACACATCGCAATTCCAGACTCCTGAAAGGAAAGCAGGTGTTCAGGCCCAGCCACGTGCCGTGAACCAACAGTTTAGGCAAGTAAACCGTCCTTATCAGTCATGGGTGGAAACACCGCTGAGATTCAAGTTTCCGGATGCCAGTCAACAGCCCGCCTTGCAAGGAGGCCTGTCCCCGGACGGCAGCCTCGGGTCTGCTCTGTTCTTCTGAACACGTATTCGCCAAGCTCATCCTGTTTCCCAACTTTAGGACGTGCCACCCCCCACTTCCGCCGCCAAGCCCAGCCCTCTGAGTGTCTGGTTTTATCATTCCAAGCTTAATGCAAAGGACATCTCGTAAGATGCCTCCCTGGCCATTCTGTTGGAAGTATCTCCCCACCATTACTCTCTGTTATATTTTAAAATATTTTTCTGAATGTGAGTTGTGACCCCCTGTCAGCAGGGGCCTTTTTCTGTTTCGTTCACTAGTCCATACCCAGACCTAAGCAAGTGCCTGACCCTCACGCAGGCGCTCGGTAAGAGTTTATAGAATCAATTCACTGGCAGCATTGTCTGAAGTTCTCTGGTCACTGAGTGCTGAATTCTACGTCACCTTTAGTATCAGGATGTTTGTCCTCTGGAATGTAAGCTCTGTCAGATGGAATGGCACTGAGCATACAGAAATACTCTCTGTGAGCATTTCCTGAGTTCAAATGAATGTGCTCGCACACATGTATGCCCTCAGATTATGACTTTTCCAAAACACAGTTACTATTCCACACATTCTGGTCTGCTTAACTCTGAGAGAGATGGCACTAGATGAGGTCTGTCTATAATGTATCCAGCCATTTACTATGAAAAATAGAGATATTTATTAAAGAAGATACAAGAAACATTGTACATCAGACAATGATACCTCAGTCCCTTTCAGATTAGACACTTTGGGACCTCACACAGTTCTCCCAATCGCCATCAGCCACCCTGTCATATTTTCCTGAATCTCATCAACAGTCTGAAACCTCTTCCCTTTCAAAGGTGATTTGAGTTTTAGAAAAAGCCAGAAGTCACTGGGCACCAAATCTGGCCTGTAGGGGAACTGAGTCACCTGGGTGATTGGAGTTTCACCAAAAAACTCTGCACAAGACGTGATGCATGAGCGGGCACGTTATCAGGATCAAGCTGCCAATCACCAGTTGCCCGTAGCTGTGTCTTTCCAAATCATCTGAATAGTTTCCATGGAGGAATGTTCAGGGTTCATGCAAAATATGATGCAGATGCATTGCTCTACTCACCCAGTCATTTCAAATGCAATGGCCACACAGTACCCATGCTCGCTCAATGGCATCTACAGCCCTCATTGACTAATACAGTGAAGTCGTCATTGTTCACGCATGCACATTCCAGGACTCTCTTCTGGGCTGATAGGTTACATCGATGTAACCCAAACTGTTCTTGTTGTATTAAAAATGGCCGGATTTTTTCCAAACAGACTTCAAACATGTGTGAGTTTTTCCCATACTAAGCCATTCTCTGCGATGCCAGATGGAAGTTCTACAACCCAGCCCAATTCTGACACTCTCTACCTGGACGTAACGTCAGAACCCACAGGTTCAGGGCTCCGTCCCACAGAACTGCCTCTCACTCCGGATGCCGGGCACAAGTGACCATCCCCAGCTCCTGTCTGAGTTGGCTCCAACTCAGATGTTCCTATGAGGTCCTCCCCCTGGCATTCAGCTATTCGCTAGAACATCTCACAGAACTCAGGAAAATGCTTGTGTTTACCAGTTTATTGAAAAATAGAGTATGGAGGAATAGCCAGATAGAGACATTCACGGGGCATGGCACGGAAGGACCCCAAGAGCAGGTGCTTCTGTCCCTGTGGAGTTGGGGTGTCGCACACTCCTGATATGTGGATATGTGTTCGCTCACTTGGAAGCTCTTTGAACCTCAAGCCTGTGGGTTATCTGCCTCAGTTTTGTATTAAAGTGGCCGGTTTGTCTGCCCAGACTGGGGAGTCTGTGTGATACAATCTTCTTAGGAAGAGCAACGGAGTTTTTTAACGGTCATGAAAGAGGACTGAAAAATTAGTTGCCCGACAATAAGTAAAAAAGTTGACAGGTGATGTTGAGAATCTAGCTGAAACACAAAATGATAAATTTTCTCCAACAGTCATCGACCGCCTCGGTCTAAGAGCCAATACGGTGTCTTGAAGCACTGGTCCGATACTGTAGTTTTGTGCTGAGTAGATTGACGGAGAAACAGAGGGCCAGGGAACCAAGGATGCTGGTGGTAGTAACAATAGGATCCAACAAGGGAAAAGCGTTTAGAAGAGGCTGATTCTGAAAGAACGTGAGGCATCACAAACCATGACAGATAGCTCTAAGGATGAGCTAGTAAAGGAATAGTGATAAAAACAAATGAATCCCCTTTAAAAATTAAATATAGAATATTTGTGTTTAAGAATTCATGGATGGAGACAATCTGGGATTTAGCTTCAGGATAGCATCTGGAAAGGAGCAAAGATGAAGGCCGGTGGAGACATGGAAGTTGAGAAGTAGAAAGGAAGTACGTCAGAAGGACCCCAAGCCTGAATTCCAGTGTCACTGCGGACGACAGTGGATCCAGGAATCTGAGTCAGGAGGCAACGTCTTTCTTAGGTGCCAGACATCGGTAGATGTCCAGGATTTGCTTAGAAGAGACAAAAAAAAGTAGAAAAGTATAATGGGAAAAATTAAGCTCCTTGGAGCAATGGCATTTAAAGAGCATTGGGGCAATGGTTGGAAGCCTCATGGGGAGCAAGGAGAGGGCTCTGTCCCACCTCTGAGATGTGCATCTTGGAAAACGACCAGCACTCTCTCCAGGGACTGCGGAGAACAGGCACGGCGTCCGAGGGAACGCAAACTGCTCACCCAAACCATAGTTCATTACTGAGGTCCTTATCCCTGTTTTGATTTTCATAGGAATTACCAATTCAGGACCTTATCCTCGCTTTAGCAAGCTTAATAATTACATTAAAACTTTCAACAATGATCAATATATATTTGTATTTAAGCCAACATGATAATGCCAAGCTCACATTTATAAAATCTATTCATTTTTTAAAAATTAATTATAAGATGTCTTTCCTTAACTCTGCCAATTATTTTCAAATAAATATCCAAGACTGGTTTTAGTAAAAACATCATTTATAAAGTTTTGCTAAGTTTGCATGTAGTTTTCATGGTTTTGAGACAAGCAGTTTGGTGTGAAGGTAACTTGATTCTGGAAAAAAAATTCAGATACTATAAATAGCAATAATGTCTGTTGTCAACAATAGCACACCAATAAATATTAAAATCTAGCTGTCATATAAGATTAATGAGTGATTATTTAGGGTTGAACACCTGTTAAAACCACTGGGTCACAAAGTAGCCCATTAAAATAGTGATGATATGAAACCAGATATAATCCAGAAACAGTTAAAACATGGAAATCTTTAATCTGTCCATCACCTTAAAATTAGCATTCAATATTCATAATTCAAAATTCTCATGTTTTATGCAGAAATCAGCAATTTGGCAGATCCAGGGTGAGGAAACTACGCAGTCTCATATGCTACCCAGGTGTCTTGCTGAAAATTACTTCCTGGAATCTTTAAAAATACATTATTCTAGAAAAGCAGTGATCAGTGTAAGAAATGTAGTAGCTGACAGGTATTTTCCTTCTGCTGGAGTTGGTACTGCTATTGACCACATGGAGCCATTGCAGAACTATGTCAGGTTCTCCAGAAGGACAGTGTTCCACAGTTGTAGGAGAATCAAAAATAATCACAGTAGCTAAAATTTTTGCATGCTATTATCTGTCTGACATATTAAATGACCTTATTTTACTTAATTGTCACCACCATTCTTCCCATTTTGAAAATGAAGAAACGGAAGCTGAGAAGGTTGAATAACAGGTCTCACGCAGCTGTCGAAGGTTAGGCCAGGTCTGAACCAGGGTCCGGCTCTGTACTCTGTGCCCAATTACGGGATCGCAAGCCTGATGGCTGCAGACAGGCCCTCGAGGCAAGGAGCGTTGACAGACCTGTTTACCCTTCCTGTCTGTCAGGTCCGTTACCCATAAACTCAAGATGTAGGCCAATCTTCCTTAAAAATCACAGAGCATGAGGAAATTTTTAATCCAGTAATGGATTGATTTTTCATCGTTTCCTCAATGACTTGTCTGTTTCTAAACATCAAGGCAATGTAAAAAGTAGAAGGGAACTTAGAACCTGGGACCCACCCTCCCACCCAGGATAGGAATCTCTTTCCTCTCCCTGGCCCCTCTACCTTGGACAGCCTGGTTTGGGGTTGAGTGCACGTGCTACTGAACTGGAGCGTGCCAGGTTCCTCCCTTCTGTATCCTGCTTAGTGTCCTTGTCACTATGCCGATTGCCGACTGCCCCTCTCGTTGAGCCTCCCACATCTCGCAGCCATGTCCCAGTGTTCCCGTTCCTAAGAGCTGCTGTGTTTAGGAACACGAAGACTGTGGCCGTGGATCTGCAGGCACAGGGGATTGTGAAAGGAATCGATCCAGTGTTGATCCAGTCTTGTCTGTTTCAGTTGAGATGGCTTCGGGCACTTGCTGCCGATACGTTCACATTCTCCGATGTTCATTGTACGGGCCCAGGGTCAGTTTGGTTGCTCGTTGATGTCGTCCAAGACCGAGGCTCTTTCCATTTTTCTGCATGTCATCCTCAGGTTGCAAAACACATGCAGCTGCTGCAGAGATATTTATAGACATAGCAACATCTGGCCAGAGAAGAGGGACGTGTCGTCCTGAGTGAGCAAGGCTTTGTAAGGAGGAAGTAGAACCTTTCCCATAAGTCCCCCAGATGACTTCCCCTGAGGCTCCAGCCTGTGGTCCCTGCTCCACGCCTCGCCGTCGGGGGCGCTGACAGATCTGATCGTCCCCAACACTGTCCAATACTCTGGGGGGGGGGGCGCGTGGGAGGGAGGCAAGCTCTGGGAGCGAAGAGGAGTGGGAGGCAAGTTGATAACCAGGTTGACTTTCAATTCGACTGGCTGCCCCAGGAACGAGACCTTCCGAGGTATTTAGATTTTACAAGCCACAACTTCTGAGGCACGTAGGGTAAACTGGAGGGGAGACCTAGACAAGGTATACATTTATTCATCCCAAATAAGCAGTCTCAAAGAATTTGAATTAAGAGATTGATTCAACTAAAAAGCACCCCTAGTCAGAGCATATGAAAACAGTCCTCACATCTGGTTAAACCCGTCGGCACTGATGCTTTGGTCTTTGCTAACAGTAAGGTCTGTTGCTGGGCGGTGTTGCGTGGCCTTTCCCGGAGGGTCCTATGTAAGATTCCCTCTCTCACGGTTCCATGGTGGTCTGCTAAACGTGTAACTTGACATAGATGAGTATGTCAGCAATGTTGTTGAGTTTCCCCAAATCAAATAACATTCAAAAACCTTAAAATAAAATCAAATCTCTGGCCATGCTGAAAACACAGCATAGGACATCTTTATGTGAACCAGACCTTCTTCTGACCTTGACTGGCTGGAGATAAGCATCGGCAGCCAGGAGACAATGACTCATTCCTGAATCAGCAAGGATACCTTTCACACGAGTCTTTGAAAAACTCTGCGCCGGGAGTCTCGGGTCCTGGCAAAAAGACACTCTGTCTGATTCTGAAAGCCCTTCAAAGAGCAGGCCACACTTGCAGGCCGAGGGCATTAGTTCCGTCAATAAAGAAAGGGGTGTTACCCCACTGTGCCAGAACTGGACAGCTACCAGGCCCAGCCAGAATGTTGGCCTGGACCCCAAACCCTCCTGGGAGTAGATGGGGATCTCCTGAAATAAAACTTCAAAACTGCAGTTTGACCAGAAATAGAAATTGAAATAGTAAGTCTGTCTTTCTACCTCTTTCTATATCTATCTGCCTAATAATCTATCTAATCTATGTATGTATGTATGTGCCTATATACATAATATATAGATGGACCATGATGACTATTTAGAAAGGGTGTTGTTTATATAATATTTAAATCCCCAAAGTCTAGGGTTTGCATAAGGATACAGGTCCACTATATTTTGGATTTGTCCTCTGAAGCTGCTTTGGTATTTAGGGATAAACAACTTGGCTGTCTTTGGTTAACTACCAAGTGTCTGTTGACCTCAGGGATAAAACAGATTTTTTTTTTCTGTTTGTGAGCAATTTTCCTGAAGCCACCTGATTTTTTTTTTGGTAGCCCTTAGTCTATTAGCAAGCATTTAAATGTATTCCACTCTATGAAGCTTTCAACTGTGAAATTAACCTGTCCCCAGCCTTGTTTGAGTAAGACCAGGTGTCTCAGGCTCCCCCCGCCCCCAGCAAGAATCCCTTAGGAAAGGAGGGGGGAAGTAAGACTTTTGACATTTGTGTGCCGAAAAAGTGTCAGCAACAACCTGAAAATGACCAGAGGCATTCTACCAAAACCCCCTGAAAATTATCTGAGAAACCCTAAGTTTCTAAATGGAACACGGCTCATCTTCCTTTCTTGCTTAAAACAAAAGCACCCCCCTGTCTCATATTTAAATAACAGCTATCAAAGATTTAATGATTGCACCATTGGACACAGTTCAAACGGTGCGGGCGGGAAAGCACGCACAGCTGCCGGGGGCCGGCCCGTTAGGAGTGCCCCAGACAGACCGCGGTACATCGGCGGCTGGCTTTAATTAACAGCAGACTCCAGGCTGTTTCTGCTTCCCCCCTCTTTCTTCAGGAACTTTAAACAAAGTGATTTGTAATGTTCTGTCTCATACAGTATCTGTGCCCGTGGAAACAGAAGATGTTCATGGAAATAACTTGAGCCAAAGTTCAAAGCAGATTAGGGCGTCTGGAGGGCACCTTGAGATTTTTATCTCGGCCCCGGACCAAGACGGAGGGAGTGGGGCCCCGTGCGTTTTCCCTCCTGAAGGGCGCGGTCTCCTGTGGAGTGAGGTTGCACCGTTACTACTGGACTAGGTGGTCATTAGCTCTCATCTGCTTTTAAGGGTATTTTTAAGCCCATAGTTAATGAAAAATATTTTATGGTGCAAGCAGCCACGGTCAAGTGAGATTTTGTTGTGTTTCCTGTAACAGAAGACTTCCTTTTGTGACATTCCTCGGTGCCCTCTGTGAACATGCACTGCCACAGCCACTAAATGGCAATTGTTGTGGGTGGCAGTCACCTCAGTGGTCCTGCCCTCGGGCCCTTTGACTGCCCTCTGGTCATGTTTGTAGACTGACTGAACTCAGCTTGTGTTCCCTGAGGGCACAGGGACCGGTGCCGAGAATGTCCATGGAGGCTGGGGCTTGAAGTAAGTTTTAGAAAAACATTTAACATATTCACATAAAAGATCACATTGAGAAGCAGCAAGACTCTTATCTGTGATAAAACTGCCAACACAGTTCTCAGGGTCACAGTGCCCAGATGATTGGGGAGAGCAGAATTAGAACCCAGGACCCCCCCCCCATTTGCCTTGAGTAACGACCAACTTGATCGAACACGCTTCATCCGTGAAATAAATATCACTCATCACATAGCGGGTTTTCCCCTGTAAGGCTGATGAATCATTTTTTGGTCCATGGGAAGATAGTACCAGGAAGTGGCCAAGGTCAGGGCTGTTAAGCCAGTCTGCCCGGGTCCAGATCCTGAGACCATCATTGCTGGTGGAGCAAACTCAAATGAATTACCTAGCTCTCCGGGCCCTTCCCTCCTGAGAAGTGGGGTCAAAACTGTTGCCTCCCTCCTCGGTTGTTTTGAGGAGTAAAGAAGTTATTAGGCTTACAGCTTAGACCGCACCTGGCGCACAGTAAAGTCTATAGACGTGCTGGCTATTATTAGTAACACTGACCTTCACTTTTCCTGATCTGATTTCCAACACAGTGATGCTGAGGGTCCAGGGCAGCCTCGGTGGCCATGTTATTGATTGGCCAATTATTCTGGTTCCAATGTTTTCTGTTGTGGTTTTTGATGTCTTTTGAGAAAGAGGAGGCTTGGAAATAGACCTCCAATTTCAACAAAACTCACTGGTATTTTTTAATGAAATTGCTGAGAACAGTGGCGCAGCTACAAAGTGTTGCCTGTGCCATCTTCTACAGCACAGGGGGGTCCAAGAAGATCACCGCCCCACTCTGAGGTGGCATTTGGGGTCTTCACAGAAGAGGGTCTTCACATTTGGGGGATTCCACACTGTGGTTACTCAAGAGAACAAAGTTCATGGAGCCTGCAGAACAGGCACCCAAACTCACCCGCCCGTCCCCACAGGTTCTCAGTGCTGCCCATTAGCCAGGGTGTCCTGGCTAATGGCGTCATGTGGCAGGAAGACCGCACACATGTCACACTCGGTGTGTCAAGCTTTGATGAGTTACCAGGGATTTGCGGATGACGACCTGTGAGCCAAATTGGGCTCCTGCCTTGTTTAAGCTAACAATGTTTTTACATTTTTAAAGCATTATAAAAATAAAAAAGAATATGCAACAGGAGCTGTTTGTAGCCCACAACGTCTAAAATATTTACTATTTGGCCCTTTATAGAAAAAGCGTGTTGACAGCTCAGTTTGGTCGTCATAAAACACATCTAATGGAAAAGCTCTGTGGGTCATAATTTAATCTCTCATGACTTAGAAGGCACTTCTGACTCCTGTAATATCCCAGGTTCGCAATTAGGCGCTTCACTTAGGATTAGACTATATTCATGGTTAAAGGTGTGAGTTCTGAAGTCAGACTGCCTTTGACCAAATCTAGGCTCCACCACTTACCGTGGGTGTGATCTTTACCAGATTAGTCAATCCTCCTCGGCCTTGGTTTCCTCATCCGTAAAAAGCAGCCTTACAGGAGCCGCCTTACCTGGCCGATTCGAGAATCCACGGAGATGTTGCGCTTAGGGAGGTTCACACCCACCCCCGCCTCACAGCCAGACTCTGATTCTTGGAGCTTCCTGGCTGCTTTCACACCACATGGCCAGAAGCTGACCACACAGTCACCCTCGCCGGGTGGTCGATCCAGCTCCCTGCCTCGGGTTGCGGCCCGCCCGTGGCGCCGCAGCAGAACAAGCACGTGGCTGCCCCACACCACTGGATTCGAAGAGACTGGCGGAGGAGGATAACCCTACGGCGTTCTGCACACACGTCTACTCCCTCCGGCCCAGCATCCGCCCCGTTGGCGGCGCCTTGCAGGGGCTGCAGAGCCCTGGGTGGCTTCAGGGGCACAGTCTCGCTCCTCAGAACTGGCTTCACTGTGGCGGTCATTTCACAAGGTTACGAATATCCAAACATCAAGCTGTACACCTTAAACACATGCAAACTTTTTCAATTTAACCTCAGTAAAGCTGGAAAATACTGTACATCATTAAAGGGGTACTGACAAAGAGGTTTTGAAATGGTGCTTAGATAAGAATGTAAAGTAAAAAAAAAACAAGAAAATAAAATTAAAGTTTCTGCAGAAAGGAAGGAAAGCAGCACAGAAGCCTCGTGCAGCCCCGGAGGCAGGCGGGCCCGTCGCCTCCCGTGCCGTTCTGGGCTGGGGTCGTCCGCAACAGCATCTGCTTCTTTAATGCAGACCCGGTGGCAGAATGGGAGAGGTGCGATGGGGGGAAATGAACGGTGGTTTTAGAAGCCTCTCAGATTTGGGGAGTCAGGTGTGATTACAACACGACCTCGCGAAGTCTGATTTCAGCAATGAATTGATAGGAAAACCTGTTTCTGTAGGGTTTTCGGACTGTTCGTGGGAGGGCCGTCACCTGGCCTGTTTCTGAATCCACATATATGTATAAGTGGATACTGTACCTCCATCCTTGACGTCTGCGACGTGAGAGGTACAAGGTCCACGAAGAAAAATGTAACATCACAAGTTTCAAGTTGTCCTGAAAGTGTTTCTTTGGTTGGAAGGCTCTTCCGTGCTGACGTCTATGTTTCTTTAAGGAAAAGCCTACGTTTTCCTTCAGGCCTACAGGACAGGTATTTCCTTTGAACACATCAATAAAAAATATACAGAAATTTTCCATAGATCTGAAAGGCTGACGAGCAAGACCAAATTTCCACCGAAGGCTGGAAGCGGGCCCCACAGAAGGAACGCAGAGGCGCGCGCGCGAAGCAGCCCTGGTACAAGGTCTGGACACCAGGGAAATTCCCCCTCGCTCCAAACAGCCTTTGACCACGGCTGAAAATGCCGCTGTGCCGTTGCAGGGAAAGCAGCCCTGTGACGCAGAGGAACACTGGGGTAAACTACATGAGCCCGTCACATCCTCAAGTTCAACGTCAAAGGGCTTTTAGATTTGGGGGAAGGCAACAGGACAGATCCTTGTACTCGGCTTTTATCAAGGAGAACGGAAGTGTATTCTGTACTATTTCTACTATACAACTTCAGTTGATATGCAAAACCTTAGTGGGAAATGACTGTAAAATTATCTCATCAACCAAGAACTGTCATTTTATTCATTGACTTGAACCACTCCGACTATCGCCTCCGACAGCCAAGGGTCCTGGATGGCTAGCGGGGCCTTTCTGAGCAGTTTGCCGGGCTGTCTCTCTCTGAGCGGACTCTCACCGGCAGCCCTGCCTCCCCGCCGTCCTGGGAGGGTGTGAAGGGGCGCTCGGGTGTCTGTTAGTGCTGTTTAGTACGTGCCAACCTGCAGTAAAAGGCTTCCTTCGCACTTCTGAAGGTGCTGCTTCAGCGTCCATCACCGCCTCCTGTCTGTCATTGACTCTCCAAAAGGAGAGTCATCAGGGCTCACCTCAACTCCCGCTGTTGGAATTGGGAGGCGAGCCATTGACACTGACCTTGAGTGCAGCATTCTCCTAAACAGGACCTCACATTCGCGTCTTATCACAACACACTCCACCTGTTCTTTGACTGCCCTCCGAGATGTCATCTTTGTGCATGGAATGAGCTGATGAAATGGGTCGAATTCATCCATTATCAGAAGTATGCAGCTCTCTGCTCTCAAGGTGGAAAACACACTTCTCAGAGGCTCCATGCCCTTCCCACAGGGACCCCAGTCCGACAGGCCGGTCTGCACCCACTTCAGTAAGTTCACTTTGGCTCCGCTGCTCTCTCTGGAAATGCACCCCTTTGGCCCAGCAGTGACGTCATCCATAACCCTCATCTCTTCTGTGGCACCCTCCAGCCGGAATGACAGACGTGAGAAGCAGTTAATACCGATGGGAATGTGAAGTGTTTCTTGAATGATCAGGGCTGGTGTGGTGCAAATGGTGCCCCCATTCGGAAGGGCATTTCGGCAAGGGCCTCTCGGGGTCTCTGGTGTTCCAGCTGTCTCATAGCAACCACATTTTGTTCATCCCCTTGTCCCCCAGAACTGGAGTGTGTCCTCCTCAAACATCTCTCCCCAGCTCCACTGCTCCCAAGAATTTCTAGGTGCCGTGGCCGGTTTTCTGATCCCACCACTTGCAGGCCTCTTCCACTGCCTTCTGAGAGCTCAGCAATGGGGACGCGCCATCCCAATTCCAGTCAAGACACTTCTCTCCTTTCTAGGGACAAGCCAGTCTGCCCCGTTAGCCCCCCATGAAGGCTTGCTTATCCACCTTCCTCTGTTTCTCTGGGGTCTCCTATAGCCACGTGCCAGAAACATCACATCTCTTTACATGTATGTGAGCCTCACAGTGACGTGAAAGGTGGGGGCTGGGACTGCTGTTGTGTTGAACAGGGTGGGAAACTGAGGCTCACAGAGAGTCTGTGGATTTGTCTGAAGGTTGTAGGGCTCTTGGCACTGCCTCTTTCTCCAGCTCCTCCCCGAGCTAATCACGCCGTCCGTTCTCCCGTCTTCCTGACATTGTTCTGATTCCTATCAGATCGTCCGTCTGTGATTGGATCACATCCCCGCCCTCCCCTTGAGGGTCTCTGATAAATCTCCCTCTCGCTCGTGCATTTATTCTATCATCCACCTAATACTTACTAAACACCTGCTCTGCGCAAGGCACTGTGGTTGGTGCTGGGTGGCGACACGCACTGTTGACAACCCTCTAAAAACAGAGTCAAGTCATCAAACTGGCAAAGAGTCGAAATGAAGACTTCGTAGAAAAGATGAAGAGCCAAAGGAGTCAAATCGGATTTTTAACCGTGTTTGTAAGTAGCTGACAGCGTAAGTTCACATAATTTTCTTCGTTCTGCCTGGCCAGGTGTGCAGCAGGCACCCTTAGCCGGAACGGGTCCCACCTCTAGGCGACCCATGACCTCTGTGACTGTGACCCCAGTGGTCTGGGAGGACAGAAGACAGAATCAGTGTTGAGCCCTAAAGTGTTTTTCCAGAAACGGCCTCTTCACTCCTGTGTCTCCCGACGTCAACCCCTGGTTGCCTTCCCAGGGGACAGCTTTTGTTTGGGGAAGTTGGATTTTACTGTGGAATTCCCGTGTCTTCTCTCATGGGACACAATGCCTTTCTAAAAGCACTATTTTGGTAATTTGACAGCCTGATGCCACCTCTGTTGGAGTATCCTGAATTCCAGGAGCGGCCCCGAGATTTGTTTTCGGTTTCCAACATTTTAGAGGGTATGTTTCACCTAACATTTTCCAAATGAAAATTGCAAACATACAGAAAATTGGAAGGATTGTACAGAAAACACCCCCACCCACCGCCTACATTCTACACGCGCTGGTTTGCTGTGTTTGCCTCCTCGTGTGTTTGTGGTACTATTCACCCTCTGTCCAGCCGCCTCAGTTGTTTCTGATGCCTTTGAAGCCAGTTGCAGTCGTTGGTGAACTTGAGCTGGAAACGTGTCCACACGCGTATCATTAGCAGGAGCTCAATATTTGGGTGATTTTCAGTAAAAAATATCTATAGTGAAATACACAAGTCTTGTGTGCCAGTCCACAGGTTTTGGCAAATGTACACAGGCTTTGGCATTATATACACAACGTGTGTAAAACCCCCCTTATCAGAAGATCCCGAACCAGACCACACCCATGAAGTTCTGTCCCCGTCCTTCCCAGGCAACCCCACTCACACACGCAGACACTTGTTCCTTTTAATTCAATGTGAATTTGGGGTAATTTCCAAAAGGAGAGTCATCAGGGCTCACCTCGACTCCCGCTGTTGGAATTGGGAGGGGAGTCATCGATACTGACCTTGAGTGCAGAATTCTCCTGAACAGGACCTCACACTCACATCTTATCACAACGCACTCCACCTGCTCTTTCTTTAAGCAAATGTTTTTTCCCCCACCCTTGGCCTATGGTTCATCCACCTTTCTGTGATTTCTAAAGCTGCTTACGCAAATATCGAAAAAGTCAAGTCAGGCGCTCTGGGCTTCTGCCATTGGCTTTTACAGCTCCCGTGGGCCAATGAAGTTGCATTTGGCTTTACACATGGCCTTGTTGTGGGACACCAAGTGTGTGCTGTGCACTTCGATCACTCGCAGCAGGCCGACGTTGGGGACTTTTCTGCCATCGCTCATGAGGCTTCTTGGCACTAATGGGCATCGCTCGTGTGACACGGGGGGACGGTGGAGTGATGGGGCACCTGCGAACGCTGCGCTACACAATGCTTAATTCACATCCCGCCGTTAGTCACGTGGCACATGCTTCTGACTCGGCCGATTTGGTGTGTGTCACGGGGTAGCAGGCCATGCCGTGAGCTTTCTCACCAGGAGCCGACACATCCCATGGTGATCGGTGAGTTTCTGTTGGAGTTCTCTGCTCCGGAATCTGCCGAAGGAAGTGGGAATAAGAAAAGAAAATCCCTGATGAGTGCGCTCCCGGCTCAACAAAGAGGAGAGTTGACCGAGAAACCCAAACAGGGGGGCAAGTGGCACATTTGTCATTGACATGTCCTGGACAAAAGTAGGAGAAAGCAGGGAGGGCACGAAGGCCATCTCTGTGACTTGCCTCTGGAGAACCTGCAAGGAGCACATCAGAAGCTGCAGAGAAGCTCTGAAAGATGAAGGGCGCCCCACGAAGCAAGGCACGCTCAGCGTATCCAGGCTCCTTTGGGGACACGTTTGCCTTGGACTAGAAAGGCAGCCCTGACTTCCCACCTGTAGCCCAACAGGGAAAGGTGGGCTCTAGGTCCCCACCGAATATTCCAGAGCACAGGCTAAAGATAGCAACAATGACAAAAACGGTTGCTGATCGTTCTTGGTGCTCACCATACCTCCATGGTGAGAAGTTACACTCCTCACAGAAAGCAGGTGGCCCATGCCAAATTATGGCAATTGGGGGAGGGTGGTGAACATACTATTGATCAATGTGTCCATTTGGGGAACCTGTAAGGAACTGTGGAGCACCCGGGGGAGCAACCTCTGGGTCCGAAGGAGCAGAGGAAGGGTGGTGTCCAGTCTGCTGAGAGCTGGAGCTGGGACCGTCCAATGGGAGCTTAGCCGTACACCCCAGTCCCTGGACAGTGGACGGTGAGGCAGAGGGTGAGGAAGAGGGGCAAGGCGGCGCAGTCATGCCCCGCGGTGGTCAGCTGGGGCGCTGGCCGGCAGGCAGCTGGGACGTGGCGATGAGATGGAGGGGCACCCTGAGAATGCCAGCGCCCCTCTCAGAGCCCCATCCTGTGGTCCCAGGCTGCAGGCAGGCTGCTGCCACACCCTGAGAAAACAGTCCTCCATGATCAGGCCAGAAGTGTCATCGGCCACTAGATCCAGCAGTTTGCTGTGACCCAAGTGTCATCTGAGAATGTCCACATCTGCCTGAGACAAGGGCAAAGATTCACTTTGTGGTTCTGAGTGCTTCATTCTAGAAACATTTATGTTATCAGGAAAAGTCTAGAAGGACCTTTTCATGAGTTTGCACACCTTAGAACACCACAGAGCATATTTCCAGATAGGGTCGCACTCACAGGTGCTGGGATGAAAACACGGCATGTCTTTCTGAGGGACACGATTCAACCCGCCACACAAAGAAAGGAGTGTGGCAGTGTCAGTAAGTGTGCCTGGACTTGGCGAGGTCCCTAGAGGGTGACTCCAGAGGGCTCGCCTGTTCATACCTGTCCTGGTAGCAGCCCCACTGAGAGCAGAGACACTAAGTGCCAGCCTCTTGTGTGGTCCCCACAGCGGGAGAGACCTCAGAGCAGAAAGACAGCTGTGGCTGGAGTGAGCCAGGGTGAGCTGGGGTTGGGGGGACCCCTGTGCCCACATCTGCCCACACGGGTTCCGGACGGTGGGCCAGAGAAATGATTCGAAGTTGAAAGAGCTGCTTGTCCATCTTTGCATCCCGTGACTGAAGGGAAGTTGCTTCGGCTCCCAAGCCTCACCTTCCCCATCTGGAGAATGGAGCTGATGGTCCCAGCGCCTCCCACAAAGGGCGTAAGGACAAATGAGGAGATGAACTTAAAACGCTTTGTGTGCAGTGCTGGGCACCAGCCAGGAATCCAGTGTTCTGTCATGAATGATCATGCTTATTGCTTCGGTGCACACACAGGCCTAGCAGTATGGGGGTGCCCTGGGAAGAAGCACATTCCGGAGCATCCAGGGAAGAGGAGAAGCAAGAAGAAGGGGGTGCACGGCCTGCTGCTCTGCATGCTGCCCTCGGCTCCCCACCAGGCCGCTCTGCAAGCTGGGGCAGGGAGAAGGGGCAGCTCGGGCCTTTGGGGCCTGTCAGTCTCCTCCGCCACCCAGGTGGTCCCGGCCCCAGCTGGTTTAGGGCTGTTGTTAACGTGGCCCCTCTAAACCTTTCCAGTGCGGACCCATGCAAGCTGCTGCTCTGGAGACTCTGCCAACTCCGAGCTCCTGTTTTATTTGTTTCCCCAGACTTGCTGAGCGCCCGTGAGAGCGGGAGGAAGGGCCTCCTGCTAAAGTGAGTGAGCCGAAAACAGAGTAGAAGGAGCCTGCTTTGAGGTCGGTCGGTGCCGCTGTTGTTCCTGAAGCCAGTGTCCCCGAGAGTGTGGCTCTCCACTGGGACTGAATAGGCCAATGGGGCCGAGGTCGCCTGCACTGTGTTTGCACGTGAAGCGTTGCTGTCGCTCCCCACTCAGCTGCCGCCGCTCACCCCTCTGAGGAAAAGTGGCCGCCTTCCTTTGCTTTTGACACGTGAAGCTTCGACGACAGTGACTAAAGACGATGGGAGTCGGAACACCGCGTCCACCTGCCAGCTCACGCTGTGATTTTAAACATGTTTGTTACTTTATCATAACTGCAGATGACGACATATCCAAGTGATTGTCAAGATCATTGCCAAGAAGACATTGGGTAGCACACACAGCACAGCAAAGGCAGTTGACAGCTGTCTGTACGGAAAATAACGGCCATCGATGCACGAACAAGACCAGAATGAACTCCGTGTTTCGTGTGCTCACAACTGCCCACCCACGTGTGCCCGCCTTGTGTAGCAGCCACAGTGCCTGGCGCGCAGGAGGGGATCCCCCCCAAGCAGGGCGGGCCTCCCTCCGCTCAGCGTCCCTGTCCCCCAGATCCCGGGACCTGGGCAGGGCGGGGCTGTCTTTTTCTGCGGGCCAGGCAGTATTTTCAATTTAAACAGTATTTTCAATGTTGGAATCCACGTGGGCTCAGTCTCGACTCCTCGGCTCTGCCGCTGCATCGCGTGCACACCACTGACCTACCTTAAATGAATGACCACGACCGCGTTTCAGCAAAACTTTATGCAAACAGACAGGAGGCCTGATTGGAGCCACGTCGCCTAGTCTGACGACCCCCGACCTAGAAGAAAGAGTTGTATGGGAGGCTCCGAATGACACATCGAGTGGCGAAGCCCCTACTCACCCGTCCACGTTTTAGTTTCAGTCTCTGCTTTTTTGTGATGCGTTCCCTCCCTCGCAACGCTGGGCGCACTCACGGGCACCACTGCCCAGGGGTCTGTGAAGTCCCGGGGCTCAGTGGCCGCACCATCTCATGTTTCTCAAGTGTTTTAAAAGCTCACAGTAATACTTCTCGTCTCCCCAGAGGATAACAACATCAGTCAGGGCCTCAGGGGAGGTGGGGGGGATCTTGACTCGTCAGTGGTTCTCAACTGGGGCTGATTTTGTCCCTGGGGGACACGTGACAACAACTGGAGACTTTCTGGTGTGTCAGGACTGGAGGGGTGCCCTTCGCATCTGTTGGGTAGAGACCAGAGATGCTGCTAAACCCCCTACAGTGCGCAGGGCAGCCTCTCACAAAAGGGAATCGTCCGTGCCCACAGGTCAGTGGTGCGGAGGTCGACGTACCTGGACTGGTAAAAATAAAGACTGTTCATGCAGTCCATGCACACAGCACTTCACAGTTTGTACGATGCCGCCTAACCCGTCCCTGCCCCCGAAGGAGCGTGGGAGAATCAAACGGGATCAGGGACGTAAGGCGGTCTGCGGAAGTCGTTACACTGGTGCAGAAGTCCTTTCCTGTCAGCTCCCCAACCCTGCGCCGCTGACACCGTGTAGGCTGACTCTGGAACATTCTTCAGTTTATCTCCCCCTAATCCCCCCTTCAGTTTAAGCCCTTTCCCCATCACCGGCTTCTCAGCAGGGATAGGAGTGCCTTTGGCCCCCTTTCAAATGCGGGGGAAGTGGGGAGCCACGCCTCAGTCTGCTTGTCTGGAGGCGAAATGATCAAATTCCTTTCAGCTTCTTCTCTGGGTCCTCGAGAAGCCTTTAATTACTTTAGTTTTCCCAAAGACTCGCCTGTGGATTTCCTCCTGGTTGGTGACACACCTGCCGTGGCAGTCAGTCTTCACAGAAAAGGGCTCCCAGATGGCCGTCCCCTTGGCCAGAATCGCCTGCGGTTTCCGCAGGCCACCCCGGCTCGCTTCTTCAGCCGCAGGTGGCCTTCCGGCTGAGAGGGTCTGGCCCGTGTTGCTCCTTAAGGTGCGCGAGTGCGGTGGGAGAGTTCCGATTTGGGGGCACCCCTGGGTGGACAAGGGTGCCAGTGCTTGTTAGGTGTTGGCCACTGGGGCAGACAGAGCCGGACAGAGGTGGCAGTTCCTGTCTGGTCATGTTACACTTTGGATTATGTCCCCCTAAAAACGACCTCTTGAAAAGTCCTGACCCCAGGACCTCGGAAGGGGACCTGTGTGGAGACAGGGTCTTTACCACACTAATCAAGTCAGAATGAGGTCATTAGGGCGGCCAGAACCCAATAGCACAGACACGAAATCACTGAAGAGTTGTTTTAGGCCAGGTCTGCGCCGTGAGTTGGAGATCTCTAAGGAAGGCGAGTGCTCGTGGGCGCTCGGGGCACCCGTGGTGGCCGTTTCATTTGGGGGATTCTGAGGTGAACCTCGGCTTCCAATTGTGTTGGGTGTGGAGGTGGTCAGGCGTTTGGATGTTTGAGTCATTCATTCATTCATGTAATGTGCACGAACTGTCTCAAACCCTTCGATACCTCGACCCGATGTTTTGGGATGTGCTGACCCTGTGTATATATTACTACAGAACAACGTTTATTACCGAGTGAGAATCCCTGTGTGAGTCGTGTCCATGTGACGTGCCAGCCCGGGAGTGTCATTGACGGTCTCTAGGCCCACCACCAATTAGGAGGCATTTCCCCACCCCATGTGCATTTCAGGTCCCCCTGACCTCTCTACGTAGTTTGTACCCACACAGTGTACAGCCACCTGGGTGAGCCTAGGGAAGTCCCTGAAAACAAAGTGCAGAGCGTTTTCGGGTGTCCTATTTCATGTTTTTTAACAACTGAGAGGAAATTCACAAACATCACACTTACACTCTGAAAGCAAACATTCCAGTGACGTTTATATTTGGGACACCGTGCAATCACCATTGGTCTCTAAATTCCGAATCACTCTAATCGCCCCCAGAGGAACGCCTGTGCCCATCCCCAGGCGTCGTCACCCACACGCTCCTTCCCAGCCTCCGGCAGCCACCGACCTGCTCTCTGTTTGTGTGGGCTCGCCTGCCTCGGAGTGGGGTCCCACCACGTGACCCCTTCTGTGTCTGGCTTCTTCCAGTTGGCGCGGTGTCTGCCAGGTACGCCCTGCTCAGTGCGCTCCAGGGCGTCCCCCTTTCCGCCGGCTGGGCGACTGTCCGTTGTCTGTGCACACAACCGCAGTCCGTTCGTCCGCTGATCAGCAGCTGGCCTGTTTCCACCTTTTGGCTATTGCGAATAGTGCTGCTAAGAACATGCATTTACACGCATGAATACCTGTTTTCAATTCTTTTGATACGTACCTAAGAGTGGAGTTACTGAGTCATGTGGTAATTATGACTGTTTGAGGACCCGCCAAAGCAGTTGTATCATTTTACATTCCCAGCAGCGACATATGAACATTATTATCTCATTTTTCCCATGACACCAGCCTAAGGAAGTTGGGTCGTTTTATAAAAGATGCTCCTGAGACTCAGAGATCTAAAATCACTGGCCCTTCTCAGTTTGTCAAATGTCAGAATCGGGTTCCATGTCCTTGAAAGTTTCATCCCTTTCCATGGAATTCACTTCTCAGGTCCTCATCTTCTTCCTTAAGAGAGGAAAACCACAGATCTATGATGTAGAAGCCTGTCCAGATAGTAAGAATTGTGGGGACCCCCCGGCTCAGGGTGCCAGGCGCTTGAGCTTACGTTAGCATAAATATATGTTTACTTTGCCAACCCAGCACCTGGAATGGTACCCGGCCCATAGTAAAGGCTCCGAAATGTGTTTGGAATTAATGAGTCGTGTGCATTCATATGAGGGCTCTGTGTTTCTGGTGGCGGGCAATCACATGCTACTGTTTTTGTCACGCACCCCTTTGCCAGGGTAGCAATGCCTGAAGGGTAAGGGACTGGATGGACCAGAGGTGACATGACTCCACCATGGCAGACGTCTCTCTAACCCTCCAGGTTGCAGGTGTGCCTGCCGGAGGTCAGCATCCTGCTTCAAATCCAGGGCCTTTCTCCATCGGCCCTCCTGATACCTAATTATCATCTATGTGTCACCGATAGATTTTTACATGTTTGCTGTTTATTTACAAACAAGTTTTCGTCTTTCAGGACTTTGATGTTTGCAAGCCATGAAGAAGTAACTAATACCAATTGCAAATAATGGATTATGTCCTGTAGTTCATGGGAGTGTTCCCACATTGATAAGGTTAATAAGTAATACTGTCATTTGAGCACAGTCATAAACTTGAAAAAAATGATAACAGTAACGCTGAGCCAACTGAAAAGTTGGAACTGAACACAGATTGCAGCATTTTGCCCCAAGGTGTTGGCAGCAATTGAAACAAAGTATTTTGAAACAGAGCAAATTGGCATTTCTCTGATTTCTGAAGTTCAATGTCTGTGAGCAGGACACCTGGTTCAACCACACAAAACAGCCTTTCAGATTAGAGCCCAGGCTTTGTTATGCACGAGGTAACCGAGGGCAGCCTGCCTCTTCCAGGAAAAGCTCTTTTTTTGCTTTTTCCCCAGGGAGAGCTCTCATTAAAAAAAAGAGAGAGAGAACAGGAAAAAGAAGAGAAAGAAGCAGAAGAAAACTGGTGTTGACAGGAAAGCGGGAGCCTTGAGGATGAGGGGGTCCCGGGATTATTTCACGAAATGAGGCCGCAGTGATGCCCTCAGGCATCTCCACCGTGGACAGATCAGAGCGGGCCGGCCGTCCCGCTCGGACGCTGAGTTACTGCTGAACCTACCGAGCAGCTGCCGCCCGCTGTGCTCTCCCCTCCCCTCAGTCTGCGCCGACTCGCTCTGTGGTTCATTTAGGTTCCAGTAGGAACAGTTTGAGCAACACTGCGGTTGCCCCTTTAGAAGAGCCCCTGGGCCCCTGGAAGATGGCAAGTCTGCCATCCCTCGCACGTAGCATTTGAGGTCACTGGCCGAGCTGCTGGGCCTGTGACTCCTGTGAAAGCCCCATTCACAACAAAGGGAGGGTCACACGAAGGTCCACCAAGGCAGGCCCGGGCAAGGCGCCGGCCCTTGGCTTCCTGGCTTCTAACTTTGGGTCCAGGGGCCTCCCGTGGCGGATCCCTCATGAAGTTGGGTGGGCGTTGGCACAGGTGGAGCCTGGCAGCTTCAAATCTCTTTGAAGAACTTCCTCTTGGTGGGTACTGAGGGCAGGAGGGGTCGTGCGTGGGGATACGCAGGGACCGTCCCTGCCTCCCAGGGCAGGTCATTGTCACCCCTCAGCACCTCGGGCAGCTCTGGTCGAGCATCCATGGGCATCGGGCCTTGCTGGGGGATGGGGCACACAGCTGTGGACAGGGCCGAGCCCATGGTATCATGGAAGTTACCCCCTAGCAGGGGAGACAGGTGAAAAGAGGTGATGAAGGACTGTCCTGATTAGGAATGCTACAAAGAACGTGGGGAGAGGGGCGGCGTGAGAGGGAGCTGTTGTAGAGGCTGGTGAGAGCAAGCCTCAGGAGGAGCAAGCCCTGCACTTTAGGGGAGACTCACAGGGGGCGTGCATGCCTGAGCTCTAGGGCCAGGACCCTGTGTCTGGGAGAATCAGGGTGGCCTGGAAAAGAGTCCCCAGGAAGGGATGTGCCCAGGAAGGGACGGTGGCTGTAGGCCAGCATGAGGCCCTGGAAGGCAGGGTCTCTCCACCGAAGGGCTCCTGACGCCTGGGGCTAGATAGTTGTTGCCGTTGCAGAGGGAGGCGGGGCGGTGTCCTGTGCATGCAGGACATTTTGCAGCGTCCCTGGCCTCTGCCCACTGGATGCCATTAGCACCCCATAGGTTGTGACAACCCAAAATGTTTCCAGTCATTGCCAAATGTCCCCTGGGCGGCAGTAAGATAGCTTTGCCCCTGGTTAGGAACCACTGTATAGATCAGGCAAGAATGGGGTGTTGGCAATGACCCTGAGTTTTTACTCTAATTACAATGGAACCCCATTGGAGGCTTTTAAACAGAGCACCACGATATGATTTACATTTCAAAGGCAGTGAGAGTGACCCCAGGGACCAGTGGGGGTTCAGGGGAGAGGGAAGAGCAGGACCGGAAGCTTGGGCTTCTACAGAAGGTGGAGCTTAGGAAGAGGGTCCTGTCTTCACGTGTGCCCCAGGGACCACCCCACAATGTCAAATGACCCTGCTCTGCCGTCCAGCACCAAGTCCAAGGTTGCCAAGTCCTACGAAGCGCTTTGGGGAAAAACGGTGTCTTCTTGGGTGGCCAGGGCTCAGAGGCCCCAGGCTGTGGGTTGGCCCACACGTAACTAAGGAGATTGGAGATTGGTACCCGTGAAGCCTTGGCACGTGTCCCTGCCTGGCCCTGACCGTCCATAGCCATGAGGAGCCCCAGTGTCAGGACTGCTAGAGACCAGCCAGGAAACGAACCTCCACACCGCAGGGTCACTCTGGTCACTGCAGTCCTCTGTGGGTCACCCGGAGGCCGTCTTCCTGCTGGTCTGTGAGCCCCCAAGAGCCGGTGGCGTGTCTCCTCAGCCACACACTTCTCTCAGGCAGTACGGCGTTCCCCGCAGACAGTGTCTGGAGACGGACTCACGCCCCCACTCGGAGGCCTTCCCTGACTCATCTTCCTTGGCACCACGCTCACACGTTAGTGCTCCCCGGGGTTTTGTCCTCAGAGCTCTGCACACCCCAAGTCTAGACACTCTCCTTGCAAAGCACGCGCATTCCCAGAGCCGTGACTAGCCCGTCCACGCCTGTGACTCACAGTTGCTTTCCCAGACTCCACGTCTCTCCGGAGCTCCGGACCCCCACTTCCCGCCTCCCACTCAACCTTCCCCCAAGCAGGAAGCCTCCCACCTAGGCAAGAAATTCAAAAGGCACCTTCGATGCTCTCCCTTCTCCCTTTCTCCAAATTCAGACAGCTTTGTGACTCCATCACGGTCCTTGAATGTGTCGTTTCCCAAATCATATTTCCAGTGTTTGCATCCGGTCACGCTGTTCCCCTGCTTCACAGTCCTTCACGGGTTTCCATGGCCTGTTTCGAAACCCCAAGTCCAGTCGCCATAGCAGGCTGCCTTCCGAGCAACACCCAGCGAACTCTGGTCCTGGCCCGCAGACACCACCTGCGGCTCCTAAGCCACGGCAGGGTCTTCCTTCTGATCGTAACGGCCCCATCGTCAGTCTCTTCCCCTCGTTTCTTCTCTACTTTGCAACCCGTGCTCTTCCCTGCAGACTAGGGCTCAGGGCACCCCAAAGCCTCTTCTCCTTGGGGCAAGGTTCTCCCAGACAGTGTTCTGGTCCCCGGCCGGCCTTGCACCTGCCTGTCCCTCTTGCTCGGTTAAGCTCCTTTTCTCTTACAGCCGTGTCGGACCCAGCCTTGGAGCCTGAACTAACCTTGTATTATTCTTGACATTCAGTGTCTCCCGCGATCCCCTCGGATGGAAAGCGCTTCCCTGCCCTAACACTCCTAGAGTCCGTGATGGACGTGAGGCCCGTGACTGGAGCAAGCGGCGGGGGCAATGTTCTTGCAACAGAAACAGATTCAGCGGAACAACCGGGGGAGCAGAAATAAGAAAGTGCACACTTTGGTGCAAGTCTTATAAGTCAGATCTAAAATAACTGGGGAGAAAATAGAGTGAGGGAAAAAATAAAAATAAAATGATTTAATGTGGGCCACAGAGGATAATTCCAGATTGCGTAGCCATGCGGACAGAGCAGAAGATGTCGCCCGGGACCAGATAAGTGTGACAGTGGCCAGGGACTCAGGGTCCCTGTGCTTTTCCAAGTCTTCACTCTGGGAAAACAATTAGAACAAAACACGGGTATCAGCTTCGTTTTTAAAACACTAATCATAAGCAGCGGCAGTTACGCTTCTTTGCATGGCCCCGAAAGGAGCAAGCCCTGCTGCGGAGAGGGACGGCTGCAGGTGGTGATGCACACGCAGCACTTTGGCACAGTGGCACCAACTGCAATGTGATTTGAAAATGCCCGTGATTTCCACTGGTGAGAAAGTTGCAGGAACTTGGAATACTACTGCTATCGGCTGCCTACATTCATGATTACAGAAGATACTGGATTTGAGTTGGAGGTTAGCAGCAATAAAGGCATATTTAGTCCTCACCCAGTTCACAAAAATCCTAATTGTGGACGACCCCGAGGTGCAGATAGACAGGTTTGTCGGTACTTTTAGCAGAGAAGCTCCCTGCAGAGAAATGTCAGTAAATATCTAGGGAGCTCTTTAATTCTCAACCCAGCCAACGCCGATTTCTGGAGGCAGGCAGAGACGATGCCAGCACCCTCAGGGGTGCAGAGGGGGCCGGGTGGGGACCCTCACAACCTCCGCATCCGCTTTGCCTGTTTGGTCTGCGTAGAAGGCGGGTGGACCCGGGAGAGTGGCAATGGGGGAGCCCAGTGTCAGCTGCTGAGCCCAGTGTGGCTTCACTGCTTGAGCAGATGAGCACACCTCCTGGTGCCCGATGCCTGGTGCCTGGGGCAGCACCCCTGACCTGGCACCCGCTTTTATCGGGAGCCCCACTAGTAAAGAACGGCAGGGGCATCGGCTCGCATCTGGGAAGGCTGGCAGCGCTCCTCCGCTGTCCTGCCTCGGGGGGGTATTGGCTGTCTGGCCGGGTTTCGTGATACAGCTGGTAGGGACCTTGGCCACCTTCTCCTTCTACAAGACTGCATTCTGGTCCATTGTGTTGATGACATTATGTTGACTGATCGAGAAATAGCAACTGCTCTAGATTTATTGGTACAATTTCGGTGTCAGTGAGAGGGAAATAAATCCAATAAAAATTCTCAGTGAAATTTCTGGGAGTCCAGCCGTGTGGAGCATGTTGGGACGTCTCCTGAGGTGCAGGAGGAGTCGCTGCATCTGGCCCCTCCTACAGGCACGAGAGAAGCTCCGTGTCCAGCAGGGCCTGTTCGGGGTGTGGAGTAATTTTAGATGTGCTGCTCCCGCTGATGGAGCACGTGACCCAGACAGAAGCTGCTGGTTTTGAGAGGAGCCTGAAGCAAGAGAAGGCTGGGCCGCCAGTTCCTGTTGCTGTTCTGCTACTCGGCCCTGAGCATCCTCAGGTCTAGCCAGTGCTGTTCGGAGCCTTGGTCCTAACCTTTCTAGAAACAGCTTTTGGCCTGCTACTTGGCCTGACTAGAGGATGAATGCATGTCCAAGGGCCATCGGGTGGCCATTCGACCTGAGCTGTCCTTCATGAATCAGGGGCTTCCTGACCCACCAAGCCATACAGTAGGCCCCCACAATAGGACTTGTCATCACATGGAAGGGGACACATATATGGTCAGGCCTGAGCAAGTCTGAAGGCCCAAGCCAGTTCCACAAAGAAGTGGCCCAAATGCACATGGTCCCCACTCCTGACACACTGCCTTTTCTTCCCCAGCCTCTGCCCAGGGACTCATGAAGAAGTCCCTGCCACCGGCCGGCAGGAGGAGAAGATGCGGGCACAGTGTACAAGCAATGCCCACAAGAGGACAGCTACGGCATCACGCTTGCGTCTGGGACCTCCCTGGTGGACAGTGGTGAAGGGAAGGCCTCTGGGGGCAGGACTGGGAGCAGGGCACCTGGCTGCATGCTGACTGGGAAGGAGGAATGCCCAGGTGTGCGGCTGTTTACTGACTCCTGGGCCGTGGCCAGTGGCTTGGCAGGATGGTCAGGGACTTGGAAGAGAAAGGATTGAAAATTGGTGGCAAAGAAGTCTTGGGGGAAGGTACACAGATAAACTCCTCTGAGTGAGCAAACCAGTGCGTGGGTGCCGGTGCCCCGAGTGAATGCTCCCCACAGGGCATCTCAGAAAAGAGGGATTGTAACGGTCAGGTGAACAGGATGGCCTGCCCAGTGCTCCACAGTCAGCTTCCCAGCCAGCCCCCACCATCACTCAGAGGGCCCATAGCCAGAGCAGGCCTGAGCAGCAAGTTCAGATGACTGCTGCTCAGCTGAGCAAGGAGGCAGAGAAGGGGGTTACTGTGCCAGCCAGGGCGAGTGGTCCCAGCCAGCAAGGCATCATGGGACTGCTGTTGCCCATGCAGTCAGGAAAAGTACGCCTGGGACACAGGAGGTACCTCCCAGTGCCTCTTAGTGTTAACGACACTCAGACTTCCCCGCCGCCTCTGGAGAAGAGCTTGGTGCGTTTGGGGTGGTCGGCAGGACGGTTTCCGCCTGTGAGGCAGGGTCGTGACCTCGCTGTTGTCTTCGTTTGGAGATTAAGCACAGTTTAAGGCGATGTGTCTGGTGCCAAATTGGCAAGGGGTGAACTTGTGATGGCTGATTTCATGTGTCAACTTGACCGGGAAGTAGGGTGCCTAGAGATTTGGTCCAATGCTCTTCTGGGGGTGTCTGCGGGAGTGTCCCTGGCTGATGGGACAGGGCATTGACAGACTGAGCAGCAGAGATGGCCAGGGGCAGGGGCTCGTCCACACACTTCCAACTGGGCCTGTTTCTCTGGAGAATCCTGATTAGTATCAAAATAGTTATCAAAAGGGTGCTTTTAAAAATAACAGGTAAATAAATTCACTTATGCTTCTTTATTACCTCATTAAGTAAGACCTATTGCCAAGGGGAATGACTGATTTTAAGGAGTGACAAGGAGACGGGGTATTTTGGTACATTTTCAATACCTGTGATGTGGTATAAAAAAATATCTGTGATTTCCATTCGTGAGAAAGTCGTGTCCTCACACCGCTGCCAGTTGCTCCTTAGATTTGTGATTGAAGAAAATGCCACCTTTGGGTTAGAGGACAGCAAAGGCAAAGGTAGGCTCTTGTCCTAACCAGTTCACAAAGGTCCGAGGTTAAGGACAACGCTGCCCCAGCTGTCACCGGGATCAGCCACCCTTCAGGGACTGCCTGGAAAGGGACACGCGAGGTGCGGGCTCTCCGATTCCCGGGGTAACCGGACATCGAAAGGACATTGTGTGTGAAGAGGGCAAGTCCACTGAAGCGGCCTTGTTCAAAAAAGAGACAGAATCAAGTGTCCGTTTCCTGATCCATCGGTCTCGGGGGCAAACACTGGATCTCGTTCTCAGACTGATTGTCACCACCCCTGGGCCCCCCACACTGGTACTGGCATGGAACAGACACTCAGGAAGCATTTGCTGACTTTGTGATCGCGGATGAATCAATGACCCTCCAAAACCCCCCTTCACGCCGTTCAAGGGGAGCTGGTGCGCGCAGGTCGGTTCATCGCCTGTTTGTGTCCAGCTCCCCCCTTCTGGTCTGGTCCAGTCTGGTCTCCCTGGTTGGTCTTCCTGGGGGAGGAAACAGGGCTGCGTCCCCAGGATCACTGTACTCTCTGGGCACTGGGCCCTTTCCAATCAGCACTCCGAGAGGGCGGGGCGACCCCTCATGGGTAAGGGAAGGTTTCGCCACTTTGAACAACCACACTCTGTGTTACTGAGTTTACACGTTAACTGTAATGCCTGCCCCGAGGAGAACTGGAAAATAGGAAGAGAGGAACAAATACACATCTAATCCCACAACCCAAATAGACTCGCCACTAACATTTTAGCATATTTGCTTCCAGACTAGGTCAGCTTTGGCATAGTTCTTTTTCTCGGGTGGGGGTTTCATTCAGTCAAGGAACGTGGGGACATGCGCGTAGCCGTGACGGTTCTGGCCTAGGCCCGTGTTTCCCTTTCCCAGCACTTACTAGAATAGCTTGTTATTGTATACATGTGGAGGATACGGGTGTGCATAAATGTATGTGTGTATGTGTATATAATGCTTTTATTTATCAATACCTTTCTAGTGGCCCCACACTCTCCCATCACTTGGCACGACCTCACCTGCTGAGACTGCTTCTGTCTCTGTTTTCTCCCGCCTCTTGGCCGTGAGATCCTTCACTGACAGCTCTCCGAAGACTTGACTGGCTTCAGTGAGGGGGCGGCTGAGGCTGTGGCTGTGGGTGTGTGCGGCGTGACTTTCTACTTGTCTTCAGCAGGGACTTGGTCCGAATCATTGGGTCACCTCCTCCTCCAGGTCAGGAAGGAGAAGTGTGAAATCTATTTCTTCAAAAGTATGTTTTTGTAAAGCGTTATTATGAAAAGAGACCCAGGAATGTAATATGTTTAATTTCAGTGTTTTCAAACGTATTTGACTGCAGATTGCTTTGTTTTCGGGAAGCGGCCCGCGGCATCTCATCTTACAAGAGGCTTCGGTTTCAAAAAGCGCTTCCCGGGAACTCTGCCTTGCGTTCAAAGCGGAGCTGAACAAGGAGCCATTGTGTTCTCGCTCAGGCCGAGCGAAGTTCCAAGAGAAGAACTGTTTGATGGTTTTGTTGTGACTCATCCCTCTCCAAGGAACAACTGTCATTTCTTCGCCGCTTTCTTCTTTCAAATGTTATTTCCACTTTCATTGTCATTGGACTCACACACACGGGGAACACGGATTGGTCAAGGGGTCACGTTGGGACAGGTGTGCAATATCATTTGCAAATACGTTTTATTTGAGATAAGTATACATTCACAGGAAGTTGCAAAAATGAGACATACATTCCAAGGGTGTCCTTCACCCGGCATTCCCCAACCCGGACATCGTACGCAGCCGAAGTACAGCGTCAAGATCCAAAAGTTCATGTCGGCACAATCCCATTAAACAGCCCGCAACCTTCCTCAGGTTTCACTATTTTTTTACAAGTGTCTGTGTGTGTTTGGGTAAACAGGCGACTTCATCTGTGTACAGATGCGTGTAAACACCAGCACGACCGAGACACAGCGCTGTCCCGGCACCGTGACGGAGCTTCCTCTTACTACCCTTACATCTTCACTCCGCCAGCCTCTGCCCCTGGCAACCACCCATCTGTCCTCAGTCTCTGTGATTTCATCCTTTCAAAATGTTTATAAATGGGCTCAAACAGCATGTGAGGGCTTTGGGGCTTCCTTTCTTTACTGAGCTTCACTGCCTTGAGCGGTCCACCCAGGAATGTCGTTTTTACTCGACCCCGCATCTTTTCTATCATCTCCCTGGAAGATGCCATTTTTTCCTACGTTTTTTAATTGGAAAAAAAGAGAAACTAAGATCCAGAGGAGACAGGAAACAGTCTAAAGTCAGGAAAAAATGACAGCTTTCTCGACATACTAGTTCAGCTGCTTACTGTAGAATTCGTTTCCCCTATAACAACCCCTTCTTCTTTCTGACTAGTTTGGAACAATGGATCAGCTAAAGGCCATGGTTAATAAACACAATCCGAGTATTTAAGCAGAAATGTGTTATATGAAAATCAAATGCTTGACTTTGCCTGCAGCAACTACTGCACCATTCTCCCGGGAGGAGCCACAGAATGGCTAACTTGGGAATCACACCAGCTTACTGGTGAAAGAATGTCTACATCTGAATGAAATTTCTAAACTCTTAGCCCGAGTCAATTACTTCAAAAACAAGCCATACATGCACTGACTGTGTCTGCAAGGGGCCATTTCCTAGTTTTCTACCTTATCTTCTCTCGTCCTCAGGGGTTTGTCTAGAGGTCACCGAGTTTTGAGTAAACTGAGTAAGCATTCCACAGCTTTCCACTTTGGCAGAGAGTGTTCCTGGAGGAGGCAAGAATATTCCCTGAAGTCCAAGGGCAGACATTACCAATCCCATAGCCTTTCTTGAAGCATCTTTGAAGAGCAAGTATTGAGCAGAGGGAGGCCTAACATTTCTCTGGGATCATGTTTTCTCGAGTCGCCTTCCAGGGCCCCCCAAAGTCGATGCAGGAAGCCTCCTCCCCAGCCTTTACCCAAGGCCCCAGAGACCACCCAAGAACCAGCAGGCCTTTATAAGCTCCCCTCCAGTGCTGACTAGTCTGTACCAAGTGGAGAGATGCTGGGAATGGGTAGAGTGTAGGAGCACCAGGGGGAGGGCACCGTTGTACCGCACCTTATAAGGCCGACTCCCCTAACCACACAGCCCATTGGAGTTCAGTTGCTGGAGAGAGTGTGAAACTGTCCTCTTGGCATAACACACAAAGCAGAGTAATTTCAACCCAAGGAACCAGAGCTGGGCTTTGAAAGTATGACTGTCTCAGACACATTCTCTCCCAAGCCACCGTGTTGTTCGCCTTCGGAGCTGCGTTCGAGTGTGAGGCTGCAGCCATGGTTCAGTTAGTGGCCTCCCCTGTAGATACTGGGGTTGATCTCACACTTGGGGAGTCCTCTCACATAACCCATTCACACCTGCAGTCATGGCTTAGCTCTGCTCTCCAGCTGGGGTTTATTTAGTCCTTTTCTTCTGATGTTTCTTTATCATGACTAGGTTTGGAAAACTGGCTCAAAGAAGAGGCACCTTGTAAGGGACGTCTGTCTGTTTCGAACTGACGGACATTGGAGTGGCCGAGGGCAGATCTGGACGTTGGGAAGCGCCGATCAGCACGGAGGCTGACTTGGCAGGCCTTGCCCCGCCCCCACCAGCTCTCGGTGATGGTCTCCTCTCCAGCGAGGAAGACCTCTGAAGGCTCCTGAGTGAGGCGAGTCACCCATTAGCAGGAAAGGGAGGTCTTCCCTAACCCACCGACCTGCAGTTTGGAGAACTGAGACAATGCACGATGTGGAACATAGAAGTTACAAAGACTAGACTGCAAATCCTGGATATTGAAGTCAATGTGCCCCTGGCAAAAACCAACAGCCCAGTTCTAGGGAAAGAGCTTAAATAAGCTTTGTTTTAAAACATAATAATGCTGGACATACTGGGCACCAAATGCCTCCTAACAAATAACACTTGGGTGAGTTAGCCATAAAGGTCCCAGCTGGGCATTAAATTTTCCTCCCAATAAGAAACTCGTGGGCATAAAAAAATAAGGGGGAATTCACAGCTTTTTCCTCACACTATCACGCAGAGGCCACCCACCCAGTCCGGGGGTCCCGCACCCTCCACAGGCGCAGTAGATCAAAGAGCTTGAAAACGGAAAGGTCACACTCTAGGGACATTTTTATAATGCGAGGGGAAAAATCATTTTGCAGTTTCCATCACACACAGAAAAGTGATTAATTATATCGGGAGGGGAAAGCTATAATATTCAAAGAAACCGTATTAAGTGCATATATTACTTCTCATTTTGCACCTGGCATAAAGGCCAAAGAGATGTATGGGAATGAGTGGGAAGGAAGTTGCTTGGGAAACAAACATTCTCAAGAGCCTCTTTTTGAAGTTTACCTCTTGTAGTTTTTTACTGAATTCTCTATGGTGGCAAAGTCTCTACAGGTAAATCTGTGTTGTTGGTATTTACTCTCATGGGCCAGCCACAGACCTCAGAAAGACCACGAGACCAAATACGAAGTGTTGCTTTAAAAGACCATCAACAATGATTCTATTTGGCAAAAACCCCACCCATCTAACAAGGCAATCATTTCTATCGACTTTTTCCTTGGAATATACCTTCCAAAGACGAGGCTGTCCTGACTTGTAGAAACAATAAACAATCTTGAGAGATTAAGACAAATGACTGCAGGCTTCTTTTTATTTTCTGCACACCCTTTGTGAGAATAAAAGAATCACTATCCTTAATAACTGCAGAATTACATCACTGATCAACTATGTCCCTAGTGGATTAGAACCCAAGGCGAGACATGGTGTGGGAAAGGAATTGCTTTGGGGTAAAACCCCTCAGCAATTAAAAACTCCAGACAAAGAGACTTCTTTCTCCACTCTCTGCCCCATTCCACCCCCCACCCCCGCAACCCCTTCCAAACTGGGAAAAGACCAGAAACTTTGGTCGAGGGAGCATGACGTAGCTCTGGTTATATTTTCGACCTCTCTATGGTCAGTCGTGAAAGCGTCAGGGGCTGTGGGTTGGATGTGGTTTGGGAGAGAGTGTTTTTGGGCATTACCAATGTGGAGTGTTTGGGGGAAAAACACACTGCACCAAAAATTCATTCGAGCGGCATTTTTCCCCTCCTGCTGTGTTATGATGAGTTCTGCTTGGTCTTGGAGATACCTTGAGGTTGGTTCTGTGACGAGGGGCCTGCAGCCCACTGTAGGGTCACCCCTGTGGTGGGAGAGAGACCAAGTTGTCAAAGGTGGGTTCTGCCTGGGGAGACAGTGTCCTTTGGGGGATCAGAGCTGAAGGTTGGGGCAAAGAGACAGCTTTTCTCTGGAGAGTGAATTGTGTGCAACAACCAACCGATGGGGTTCCTCAAGCTTTTCTCTGAGAACAGTAGGGCCTGAAATTGTGCTCCTGGGCTGATTGATTACGTGCGTCACTTTGGAGGACTCTGTGACTGTTTGCACGCCAACGTGCTTGCACCCTCCTATAAGCTGGCCTGGGAATGATAATGACAATGACGATGATGGTGGTGGTGATGACGATGGTGAGATGCTCATGACCAAGGGATGGCGGCATTTCCAGCCACCTGGCCTGGGATCTGATGCTGCGCCGTCTGCCAGTGGGGAGGGGACTGTAAATACCTAGAGGGACATTTTGTGAATCTTTCTTGCTTAATTAAAATAAATTTGGGGACACACACTTCAGTAAGGAGGAATAAAGTCACTGCTGAATAGTCTTGCTCAATGTATCACCTCCCGCCAGAGCAATCTGCAAAACTGCGGTGGGAACAGCCACGTGAGGGCCTGCTGGGGATCCTGGCGTGGGAATCAGACCCCAGACGTTCCGCACGATTCCTCCTCACAAGCCCCAAAGGCTGACCGGACATCGAGTGTCATTTTCAGACGCAGCGGGGAGAGACTCAAAGGCCGAACTGTATGGGATTCCCAGAGCACCTCTGCCGTGGAGAGCAGAGCGACAAGAATAAGAAGCTAGCAAGGAAATTTCAAAAGCCACAGCATTGAAACATGTATCCAGCCTTCCGATGACTGGTTTCCGCTGGAAGGACAGTGGCCAGGTGTTCGCAGGGCACAGCCTGCAGACTCCCGTCTTCTTCGGTGGCCGCCAGCACCTGTGCAGGGCGGGCGAGAGACTGGCACCCTTGCCACAGAGGGAGTTGGGACTTCGGTCAGCTCTGCGTGAGGCACCAGGATCAGCCTTTGGTGGCCTGCATGCCGAAACGTGCCATTCTAACATTTCCAAGGAGGGTATGTTTTATTTCCACCCTCTTTCTAGGCCGTGGCTCTTACCAAGGGGCACATGGCCACCTCCCATGGACCATCACCATCTCTAACCACACCAGGCAGAGTTTAGGCTTGACCCAGATCGAAACCTCCTCACGGAAACCTCCCAGGAAGAGCCCGAGACTGACTGTCTCTCAGTAAACTGACGCCGTCACCACTGGACTCTGCGGAAGGTTTTCCTCTTCAGCCTTTTGAGAAGCAGCACGAAAATGCGAAATCTTCAATGTGGACGTTCTCAAGCAAAATGTGCTCTCTTTAAAAACTGTTCATAAGCTGCTTCCTTCTTATTTGGGGGGGGCAAATGATCAAATTATTCTGGATCCAAATCTGACCTACACTCAGCTCACTTAGGGGGTTGTTGCTGGCTCTATAAAACAAGGAGGCAGTTTGGGTTTATTCCCTTTCTGGTCTGAGAGACTGTGGTCGCAGGGAGAAGGTGGTCCGTGGTACTCCTGGTCCTGAATCTCTAGGTCTCCGCTCATGTTCTGCTGTAAATGTCTGGGACTGACATTCTATGGGGACACTTTTTTAGCATCGTTTGCTCCAGACACGGACGGGGTTTCCAACCTTGGCTGCCCATGGTAATCACTGGGGCAGACACGACCACTTTGCACACTCAGGACACATCCCAGACCCTGGAAATCAAAACCTCTAGGGTGGGGCCCAGGCACCCCCACATCTCCAAGCTCCCTGGGGACTCCAATGTGCAGCCAAGCTTGAGACCGTCGATTAGCGTGCATGTGTTTCCCACACGGGCCTGATGGTTTCTGCGCTTGCTCCCGGGGACCCCGGCCTGGGAACACGGGTGTGGAAGTCTGGGCTGAGTCCCGGAATCCGTGTGACAGCAAGCATTTTGACCACCCTGCACTTGGGCATTTGGGGACACTGAACTGTCCAGGGCGTCTTCTTTCCTAGCATCGGGTTATTCTAACACGGAACCTTCCTGGGCAGGCTTCTTCCAGAAAGTCTCCCGAAGCTGAAGCGATCAGTGAGGACTTCCGTTCTGCCCTGGGTACCAGCGCCCTGACACTTAACCAGTTTTCTGGATACGGTCGCAGCTGATGGCCACTACGTGGAACACCGGGAACATCTACCTGCAACTCCTGAAAAAATGGAGGGGGTGCGGGCACGTGGCTGTGGAGGAGCAAAGCCAGAGAGAGGACGCAGGCGCCCTGGTCCTCAACCCGACCCCACCTCGCGCCTCAGTCTCCCCACCTGTGGAGTGGAGGCAGGAGCCTCTCTTTACCCTCCTCGGAGGAGTGATCCGAAAAAAGGTGAGGTAGCGTCTGCCAGGCCTACGAGCGACTGAGATAAAAGCGCTATAAGAAGATCATCACGGCATTTACAGCCAAGGCTGATGTCGGGCAGCGACATAACATTGCTGTTTTCATGTCAAACACGTGAAAACCATCGCAAAGCCCACCCATAAGGGTCGGTTAAACAAAGTTCATAATAGTTTTTCCTGGCTGCTGGGCCCGTGGTTCATTTTGCTTCTCTTCACATGTGTCTCCATTTTGATGTTTTCCATGGTGAGCCTGTGTTGCTTCTAGAACCAGAAGAAAGTTTTTACTTTTCGGGTCTAGTCGTGACCCAGGAGCTGGGCCACCTGCAAGGTCAGGAAGAGCCCAGGGAGGGCCAGCGGGCTGAGACGCCCGTCTCCCTCCCGCAGAACAGTTACACCCGTGGAAAGATGCGGCAGTTAAACCCAGAGGAGAAATGCCAATGAGGGCGCGCTGTGGGGTGGAAATAATGAGTCCACCCACCCTGTGTTTGGTCTACGTGACATAAATAACTGTTTGGCCTGGGTTTTTTTTCCACCCCATGGTCCAATTTAAGCGGACTGTGAACAGAACATCTGATCCCGCTGGGCTGCTTTTAAAGCTCTGATGTAGTGCAGCGTCGGGCTTAACGTGTACAGTGAGTATCCTTGGCCCCCGAGTGTACGTAGCACCCACGGGAGGAGGCACACCCCTGGTCCCGGCCCTGCCCAGCGCACTCTGTGCTCGGGCTTGCTTTCTCTCCCACCTCAGGGTCTCCTCACAGGGTGTGTTGTCTAACCCCCCCTCCGCCCAGAACATTTGTTTATCAAGGGGGGAGAGTTTTCAATGTATACACAAAGAATGATAATGACATTTGTCTGGCCAGAACATAGTCAAGCGAGATTTCACGTAGCTTCAACAATTCGGCCCAGAGTTCCAGGCTGAAGCCGTCATTCCCGGAACGCACATTCTCGGGCCCGCGAAGCTGCCGCCCACACAGGAAATGACTTGGAACAGGTGGTCGGGGCGCTCGCCTGTCCTGCCTGGCTCCATCCGTGCCGCCTGCGGGCTACTGAGTCACCGAATAATTATGAGCCCAAACAAAAGGCTCTCAGATAAGCCCTAAGTCAAGACAGAAAAAGGCAAGGTGTAGCTGGTGGCTGTCTTGGCGCGCCAGCTGTCCAATCGGAGGTGACGAATGAGCATTCCAAGGGAACAATGCTCCTTAGTCTGCGCTCTCTCCTGCTCTCCAAGCACCTGGTGGCAGCGTGACAAGGAGGAATAGGCGAAGGAAGGGCCACGGCACACCTCCGATTGCAGGTGACGGCATTAGAAAACAGGCTTGAACCTCTGCTCACAGAGACACTGAGCTATCATTTCCCTGCCTTGCTGGGCACAGACCAATTTTCTTCCTCCCCAGGCCTCCCCTCCTGGGAGTGGGGGATGAACTTCTTTGCACCTCGAGAATGAAGGGACGAGGCTTAAAGGCTCACATCCTTAGCCCAAGCATTCAGAAAGGGGAACGGGGAGGGGTTATAGGCTGAACTGCGTCCCCTCCACAAAGACATGTCCCTGGTCTGCCCGCCAGGCCTCAGAATGTGGCTGTGTTTGAACAGGGTTGTGGCAGATGTCACTGGCGGGGCTCCTGGCTGCCCAGCAAGACGCATAGAGACCATGCTCACACCCGGACAGAGAGGGGGGCTCCTATTTCGCACACCCTCACGTGCACTCTCTGAGTGCCCTCTTCCAGGGGCTTCTGTGACCCCCTAGAATGAATCAGGGGCCTTACTGAAAGCTGTTATGGCCACAGGCGCGTTTGTTGAAGAGGAAGGATGCAGATTAAAGTTACTCAGGAGAGAGGATGGACTCCAGGAAGGTCCCGGAAGCAGGCTTCCAGCTGTCCTGTCCTGTGCATCCTGGAATGACACGTGACCATACACAGAGAGCCCTGACAGGCAGGAAGCTCCCTGGAGTCTCGGGGTCCTGACCTCAGTTTCCAGCCCAAGAATAGGCAGAGCTCGTGCTGTGGAACACCCACCCTCCCAGCTTAAAGCAGGTCAGTGCAGCTCACCGGGCCTGCCATTCTCGGGGACAAGCTGAGGCTCACTCAGGAGGAGCAAGAAAGGCCAGACCCAAAGGATTGGCCCATGAGACAGTGGGGTACAGGCCTTGGAGAGAAAGAGGAGACAGCAGCCTCGAGGAAGTTGGACCCTCAGGATCAAGGTCAGAGCTTGCAGTTCTCAGCAACCATCCCTGTGGCCGAGGCGCCCAAAGAACCAGGGTGCTCCCAGTGTTCCAGCAGGGGGCAGGGGTGGGGGGACGTTTCTTTCCCAGTGTGTGTGGCTATCCTCATGCTGCCTTTTATAACCAAGGTGTCTGGACGGAGGGGCCGGGAGCCTCGGGCAGTGGTCACAGGTCACACTGGCCCCTGCGCTGGACTGGCTGGCTTCTCTTCTGAGAGTTTGGAGTGGCTTTGGAAATGCCCCCCATCTACTGCCCACACCGGGGCTGGTGCGTTCACCTGATTCCTCAGCACTCGCCGCCCGACAGGGGCTTCCACGGTTTCCTCTGGCCCACACCTGGGGGGCGTTTGGAGCCTTTTTACAATGCAGGCGGACATTACGGGCAGGGAGAATCTGCCCAAGCGGCACCCCGGTCCCACCTGGTACCTTCATGTGGCTCTCCGCGCCCCCCCCCCACCCACCATACCACTCATGCCAAATATGCGTCAGTCAAAAGGGACAACTTTAAAAGACAAAAGAGAAAAGAAATGGAAAGAAGACAGGAAGTTAGTGTAATCACTTACAGCCAATTGGAACTCCCTGTCCCCCGCCCCCCCACTCCCCAGGCTTTACGGAGTTTAAAAGATTCATCGCGTGGTAAACGACTGACGGGAAACATTTTTAAATTTTTTTACTAGAATGCTGTGAATGACGTACCTGCAACTGGAAACAGACTTAAAGTTATCAGAATTATGTCCACGGGCACATGCGACCTGCAGGATGGAGGGAACGTGTTTTCAATCTTGAGCTTTGACCCATCATTTGAAATTCATTTTCTCTACCTTTTCCGTGAGCCATGCCCAGGAAAATCAAGGGAACGGCCCTCGCCCACCCCGCAGCTCCCTCATTACCCACCGGGCCCACCGGCTCTCCCGCAGCACCCTGTGGCCCCTCGGGGGCCTGGGGATCCAGAGGAATAATGAGCAGGTCATCCTGATGTCTGTTTCCCCTTGAGAAGCGCAGATGTGAGGTTCGCCTTCTGCCAGACCCCGCCCTGGGTTCCACAATGCATTAGGGGCCCTTTCCTGGTCTTATCTCATATTCTAGCCTGACAGCACTCTTTGTCTTAGCTTCAGTGGTTGTTCTCTGCCGAAATAACTGCCCCCAGCTCAGGGGGTCAAAATACGAACCGTTATTCTAAACAGGAATTTACCCGTCCAAGTCCAGAAGGGAACCCAAAGGCATAAAGTCCTTGTTAAAGGAGGAAAATAATGTAAAACTTGAATAAGAACTTGGCTGTAAAGAAAAAGTGCATTCTTACATTTGGAAAAATGCAGACTCGGCTACATCCTTGGATGACGACGGGTGATTCAGCCTCCAGACACAGGCCTCCGCCGCCCCAGTGCCTAACCCGGCTTTGCGCCGCGAGGCTGTGCTCCTGCGGTTGTACATTTTCCTTCGCCGGAGATTAACATCGGGCGCAACGTACCATTTGGGAAGGGTTTGTGACCAACGGGGCCGAAAGGCGAGTTTCTCCAACAGCCTGTGTCCCTAACCAGACTCATTCTTCTCTGAGACTCACACCCCCATAGGCTTCCACTTTCCCCTGTTTTTCTCAGGGGACCACAGCACACTGGATTTCAATGTGGATTTTAAATGCGTTAAGACTGTGATAAAAACTGAAGCCAGCATGGTCTCAGCGCCGTGCGGAGCCTGCTTAACGGACTCACCTGCAGCTGAGGTCAGCCTCAGAGACAGCAATAGCTGCTTTACCCAGTGTGTGCCACGCACCAGGCTCCATGCTAAGGGCTGATGTGTGCTGGGATATTCAGTCCTCCCAAGAACTCCCTACGGGCCAATGAGAAGACCATAGTAGCATGGAGACAAGTGGAAGAACTTGCCCAAGACTCCAGGGCCAGTGTCGCAAGCCAGGCACCCAGCATCCGAGTGTGTGATCTTCACCTTCACCCAGCCGGCCCTGCACTGACAAGACTAGTGCCTGCTCACCACCACACACCCACAGGGGCACAGCCACACGCATCCCAACACCATCCCCTCCTAAATGCCTCCCTTCGGGAGATTTCTCGTCCAGCTGCAAGGCAGCCCTGCGTTTTATCCGTCCTGCAGTTCACTCTAAGCCCTCAGGGGAAAGGGGTCCCTTTTTGGGGCTTGGGATCCTCCCTGTGAAATGCACTTGACCCCCAACCTTTTCTTCCCACAGCCACCTGTCCGCGTGGTAGGGACTAATCCGATACAGTGCATAGCTTGTGGGCACATTATTTATGATGCTCCCATTATTACAACAAGGGCTGAAATGTTCACAGGTTCCTGCCCTCAAGCCACTCTGCACACTCCCCTCGCCCTCGCCACGACACTGAGAAGTTCCACCTTCTGGGCCCCTGAGCCTCCGTGGGTGTTCAAGGGCTGTGATGGATCGAGGAATGAGAAAGCCCGAGAGTGGCCTGGAACGGGCCCTGAGTCATTCCCAAGAGCCAAGGACAAGAGGTACCCAGAGGGTGATGGGGGAGAGACAGAGTAGGCGAGACACGGGACGGGAGAGGGTTGCATCTGAGCCGGAGGTCGACGGCTTCGCTGCCTCTGTCGAGCACCAGGCTCCTTCCTCTGCCCACAACGACATCCCAAGCCCCAAAGTAAAGAATATTTTGGCGGCTACTGCAGCCCAGGAAGCAAATTTGATTTCAATCGCCTTCAAATGCCAGTGTTAGCAAGAGATTGTTGTTTCCCACAAAGAAAACAAATGCTGGGATCCTCTAGGTCCTATTTAACAAAACTTTTGCATGTGTAAAAATTCCATTTTCAGTATTGCACAGATATTGCAGCCAATTCCCTATATTTCAAGGGCACCAGTGGCCCCTGGGCCCACGCGGACACTCCCGTGGCCACGCCCACACTAAGTGAGTGAGAGATCACAGGAATCAAACCTCCCTAAGAGGAAATTCTGTTTAGAGTCCAACGGGGTGGTTCCTGCTCTAATTTGCTGCTGAAATCGCCATTTCCTTTTCTGCATTGCCAACTGCTGCCCAGGTTCTGGGTAATATCCTCGTACACGCATTTCCTCGGAGACTGGTGTTTGACAATGGGCTTACCTGGAGCCACTGCATTTGAAAAGGGCCACGACGGTTTCTCGCTAAGGTGGGCCGGGGCGACCTGCATGGGCAGCTCACCCACCTCTCCTGGGCACGTGGCCAGCAGCCCTCCACCCCTGGCCTACTGCTGCCTCCACCTCCAGGGAGCCAGGCTCCGGATCTTAGCCCAAGCCACCACCAGCTGCGCCCCCTTGAGTGAGAGCAACCTGAGAGTGGACACTGTAAGTGCCCGTCCCGAAAATCCGCCTCCGTGGACTGCTGTTGGGCGGGCCCTGCAGCCTGCCCCGCGTCTCCTTCCCTGCCACGCACCCACAGCGTCCTCACCAGGGTCCTACCGAGGCTCTGATGCTAGAGGTGAGAGTGAAAAAGTCAGACAAGTGTTTGGATTCTACCCTGCGGGCCTCTCGACCTTTGTTCTCGTGAGAACGAGGATCTGGAGAGCACTCATTGTTTCTGAGTTCTTCCACATGGGCCCCTAAAAGCCTCACCTCAAAGCAGAGGGTGGAACTGTACAGCCCCGCGCCATTCCACGAGGGGACGCGTCCTGAGATGCATCGCGTAGGTGAGCCAGACCTTCTGACACAGACCTGGGGATACAGCCCGCCACGCACTGGGGCTCTGGTGCAGCCCGTGACTCCGAGGCCGGGACCACATGTCCCTGAGCTGAATCCCACAGGCAGCAGGACACTACGGTAAGAGCGGGGCATCCACACGTCTCTAACCTAGAGGCACTGCGGTGAAAAATACGGCGTAAGAGCTAGAAACGGTGCAGCCGCACGGGGCACAGGCCATGGGTGGAGCCTGCGGGGCTGAGTGAAGGGCAGGCCTAGGTGACGCGACTGCACGTGACCGTAGACTCTGTAACACCACACACTTGGGCGTCGCTAAACGTATAAAACCACACGGGAATAAATCAAGCACGAGAGAAGGTGGTGCCATGGAGACTCGGTGAGCAGGAGAGGGGGGAGGCCACCGCAGGTGTAACACGGCTGCCGTTCACGCAGACTTGTTTTGTGCGTAGGAAGCAGTGGTTGAAAGGACAGCACAGTAAGTACACAAACCAGCCACATGGTGTCTATTATCATCACCCAGCATGATGTGCTGTGCGCAGTGTGTGTGCTGTACCTCCGCACGCCCTGCAGGCCATGGGCCAGTTTACACCCGCCTCGCCACCACACGTGAGTCACACCTTGCACCAGGGCATTAAGATGGCTACAGTGTCACTGTGTGATAGGACTCTTGTAGCTCTGCTGTAACCTTGTGGGGCCGCCACCACATACAGGGTCTGTTACTAGGCACAGCGTGACTGCAGTACCTGAGGAGCGACAGAATGTTCCTGAACAATCTCTGGAACGCCCGGGAGAACCAGGAGCTGCTGTCCTACACAGCTGAGCCAAAAAAGCTCCAAGTTCTTCTGGGTCTCTCTTTGGTCATCTTGCTAAGGAGCCCTAACTGATGTGTTGACCCGAAGTTGCAAGAAGAGTCTGGAAATCCTTGGCCAACACACATGTAGCGGGGGGCTCTGGAGATCTGAGCCCCTCATTCCTGCTGGTGCGTGATGGCCAAGGAGACACTTTCCTGCTGGGTCAGCCAGTGCATGTCGGGGAGATGAACGGAGCCACTTCCAGCATTTGGAAGAGTCTAACTTATTCAATTCCAAACTCAAGGCATCAGCCTCGTGCTGCATGGAATCTTGGAGAAGACCACTTCATGTGTAAACAGCCCTCCTGACTTGTACCGTCAGGCTCCATGAGAATGACAAGTCTAATGCTAATTCACACCAGAAGGGTTTGGGTCAAGTATTAGGCCAGGGGGCAAATGACCCCCAAGACCCCCCGGATTCTGGACTGGAAGTTTGATAAGTCTCTAGGAAAGGAACATACCAGAAGATCGGGTTTGGTTTAATCACACGCTCACACGCCATCGCATAGCTGTCAGTAGAGATAAGGCTTTTGGCATCTTAGACGCGAGACGCCAGCCTCTGCAGCTGTCCAGTTCACAGCCCGCTGAGGAGCGGTACCCATGGCTCGGCTGTCATCATTATTCCGGGTGATCCAAGACTGCATCATCGCATTAAAGGCCAACGTGATGAAAACGCCCCGGTGTTTAAGGAAGTGTGGAGTTCGTCTCACTGAAGGAGAGCCACGCTTTGCTGCCAGGCAGAAACCAGACAGAAAAATGAGGCTTCTTCAAGAAAGGGGCTTGTTTTTGTTTAAAATCCTGGATGGCAGGATAAGTTTGTGTCATTTTCACACACACACACAACGGCAAGTGGCAACAAAACCGCTGATTTCTGCGCCCCAGGCCTGCCTGTCCCCGTGAAGACCCCCTAGTGTAATGAGGTGCATCTGAAGGTCGCTCTCAAAATTGGGAGATGGAAGTAAGGACCCTGAAGAGTTCCCAGGGTGGGTCTAGGGGATAAAACACCTATTGAGGCCTCACCAGCTCAGATCCACCCCGGTTCTGTCTCAGCTATCTTTGGTCTTAAGTCTACTATTCTGCAGCTAAAATTCCACTTGTTGTTTCAAAAACTATTGTGGTTTTTCTACTCAAAATCATTTATTTCTTTTTTGGTTATGGTGAAATGCACATGGCATAAAATGTATCCCTTAACCATGTTTAAGTGTGCAGTTAAGTGGCATTGAGTACATTTACATGTTCTTTCTTCATGGAAAGATTTAGATGAGTATGAAGAAAGGAAATTGAGAAGGAGAATACGCGTGGTACTGACCCTACCGGGGAATCTGGCCACATCTGTTCCCATGGTAGCCCACGGGAAGGAGTTCTGATAAAGTAGTGTTTCTTGGTTAGCTTTAGTCATTAAAAAGTTAAGAGAAGAAGCAAAAACAAAATAACGGCCATACGGAGAAGCTAGACAACATGCCAATGAGTGATTCCCAATGGCATCGACGAGTATTGGGGTGGGTTCAGAACTTGTCCGAAGTAGGACGAGCCGTTTATTCACTTTTTTCTTCCTTGTGAGAACCAAAGCATTTTTCAGCACAGTCAGCCCGGCTGTGTTAGAGGCTGGCTCCCAGAGGGGTGTCACTCAGGGACGACAGGCACTGATACGATGGTGACAGTAGATGACAGAATGTGTTCAGGAAGCCATCGTTCATTCAAGCTGGAGTCAGTCTTCCCAGGGCCCAAAATTCAGCATTTCCTGTGAACGAGCCCCTGGTGCCAGCCGGCTACCCAGCACTTCCAGAAATGAGTGTGTGCGTGACTTGCACAACTCGCTGTTGTGTGAACAGCACCACTTACTCCTTCTAGGACATGCCAAGATTTTTTCATCTTTTTTATCTATTAGCTCACCAAAGGCAAGATTTTTGCCATGTTCATACTCATGGTGAATGTCAAAAAGTACAGATGGTTGACTAATCCCGAACTTGCAGGGCTCATAAAAACCACAGTGGTGTGTTTCTTGTGATGGGCTGTCTGGACAATTAGCAGCAAATCAGGGAAAGGGGGGGTGACCAAGGCGAGTTGTGTGACTGCTCTCACCCCTAGCGGTGCCCGAGAACTGGGGGAGGGGCCCGGGGACCGCTGTCTCGTCCTGTTCCCCCAAAGCAAACCCAGATGTGATGTCACTATTTGGGGTTAGTGATGTTCAAGACCAGCATTTGGAAGCACTGTGCGAGGTCTGAGTTAAAGCCACCTGGGAAATGAAGACTCGCCAGTCCCAAGTGAAGGATGGCAGTGGGTTCCAGTTTTTCACTTGTCACAGATGCTGGAAAATGTCACTCCTCAGGCGCAAAAGCTTCGGAGCAGATGTCCTGCAGGGAGACGGGGGCGGGGGGACCCGCCAAGCCTGGGGGAAGGAGCCCAGCAGGAAAAGGCAGCGCTTGTACGAGCAAGGCTTGCCTCTGACACTAATTGGTTGCGGAGGTTTGAACAAGGACATAAATTCAGGGGCTCTCAACTCCCTCATAAAACGAGGCCCTGTGGGCGTCGCAGGTGGAGTGCAGCCCCTACTATGGTGACGTAAATCACAAAGCAGCAGCCAGCGATGCTGGTTCGCATTTGTTGGAACCTAAAATTCTTCCAATTGAGAGCTTCCTTCCCAAGGCCATGGGGACGCCACACACACCCGGGCCATCTGCTCTCGCCCCCAGAGCGGGCCTGGACAGCAGAGCTCCTGGTGGAGAGCTTGCACATTGTTCTGAGTGCCCTTTGCACCCAGTGGGAAGGAAGAGCTTGCTTGCAGCTCTCCTAAATTGTCTACTCGACTCCGAGTCTATTCCCTAATTCTGGACTCACTATGTAGGTCGGCGGTTTAACCCAAGTGGAGCCAGCGGTGAAGTCCTCACACAGGGTCCATCCAGCACATTGGCCTTGTCCCCTTGCGAGATGCCGAGTCGCAGCAGAAGTGCTTCTGGGGGAAACCTCAGCGCGGAGACACCTGTTGCTCTCATTCTGGCCGGCGTGAGGCGGGTGGTCGGTAGAACGAGTCAAGACTTCTCTCCATGTTAAAGACCATTGGGTAGAACTTGCCCCCTGTGCGTGTTTATCCACGAGCAGACCTTTGAAAAATCAACCTTGGCACGGGTTACGCTCTCTCTTGTGCTCCCACGTGGATGCAGGATGTGGCTGTGTGTTCTGGGGGTGCTCTGGAGGTGCTCTGGGGGTGCTCTGGGTGCAGCCGTGCCTTGGGAGGCCTCGAGGTCGTCCTTGCTGTGTGGATGTTGCTTGTGCCCCATCTGCTGTGACTCCCTGCTCCGAGCTGCCTCCGTGGCGTATTGTGGGAGCAAAGCACGCACTCCCTCGCACTCGGGTGGCCGTTGATCCAGGCTCTCACTGCTCTCCACGAATGAGGACAGGGGGCCTGCACCCATTGTGCCCCTCCACCCAGGGGTCTGCCCTCAGGAGTGGGCAGGGGCATCTGGAGCCCAGCTTGAGGGAGAACGTCGGCCCGGCTCCCTCGGGGACACCATCACGTCATATGGTCGTACTTAACCTGAGCGTAGGGAAGCCCCACGTCAGAAATGAACATGAAACCCACCCTGAGGTCAAGCCTGGGGAGGAAGGAAATTAAATTCACAGGCTGTGTTCCACGTGGCAGACACGGCACGGTGCTCGCCCACAACCCGCTGCCATCAGGCGCCGGTGGTTTTCCACCATGGGACGTTTTCCAAGGACCTCTCTCCGTGCTGCCGCCCAGGACAACAAGAGGCTGCCTCTTCACTGTAGACTGGAGGAGGGTCAGCCATTTCCCCAGACTGGGCTCCAGCTGTTGGACTACCCAGTCAGGTCTTCAGACTCCTTTATCCCCCAGTCTTTTTATCCAAAAAATGGGGCGAATTGGTTCTGTGTTCCTTTATCTCCTACTAACTGATGAGATAGACAACCAGTAACTTGGGGTTCAACTGGGCAGTTCCCGACAAGAACACGACGAGAGGAATGGTGAGGGGCGTGGGAATTGTTCCCTAGAGGTCCAGTCCCGGATAGATGTCACAGGCAGTTCGGTGAAAAATGTGGGGTGAGGGTCTGGAGTAAAAACATGTGAAGAAAATGGGGATAAGCCGTTTCTCAACACTCCTGTGCAGACAAGTCACCATAGGCTCTAAATGGGAGACTTGAGAAGGTTTTCCTTGAACTTCATGCAAGCTGTCATGATGCAGCCGTGTGAATGAAACAGATGAGGTTCGAAATGACCAGCCTTGACTTTCTGGAAATGGACGTGGTGGGCTCCAAAGAGGCAGACTTTCCGGCCAGGTCACCAGAATCAGAGGGATGGCCTTGCCTCGCAGCGCTGCCCCTCCAGCCGGAGACCCACGAAGTCAGGACCAAACGGAGTTACCCAGCGTGTGCATCACCCCACCCCCACCCCAGCCCCTCAGGCAGATGCGGCTGGGCCATTGGGAAGGCTTACAATGCTAGGTCCAAATACAGGCACCATTTCTCAGTCACTTGCTGTTCATCAGACAAAAGTACCTGTGTCACCAGGAGCCGTTTGCTCTCTATGACATGTGTTGGTTATTTACCTGGAGGGTCGCTCTTCTCGAGGGTTTGGGGAGGCTGGAGTGGTGCTCCCCACTTTCTCTCTGGTGAGTGGATGAGTGCAGCTGGAGATGAGGGGACAATAACCTAGAAGCAGAACTAAACCCTTATTGGCTCCTCTGTCTCCTTTTCCCAATCATCCTCCGCTTACTCATTCAAGGTCAAGTTCAGAGTCTCCAGTGTCCCAGATTCTAGGTTAGATCACTCTTATCCTTGCACAGGGATTCTCTTGTGCTCATAATTCTGGCTCCCAAGCTATACTGAGCCCATCTCTGCAAACATTGCTCCTGTATTACGTTTCCTTTGTTAGTTGTCTCTTATGTCTCATCAGTAATGTATGTGATAAATTCACAATTTTCTCCCGACAGGGCCGATCCTAGGCCCATGTAGCAGACATTCCCCGCTCCTCTTCTCCCTTGTCATTTTAATTCCGACTTTTGTTGGCATCGACCAGAGAGCTCTGGTTTTCCACAGAAGGTGATGATGCCCCTGGCTGAGCTATGAGCCTGACTCAGAACTGCCCACGGAGATGAGAAGGGGTGCCCGTGGGGGACGTGTTCAAGCCCTAATCCCGCCACCTTCGAGTGTGACCTTTTTTGGAGCTGTGTAGTATTTGCCGGGAATCAAGGTCAGGTGAGGTCGCGCTGGCTCAGAGTGGGCCCTAAGTCCAGTGATGGTGTCTTCATCAGAGAACGGGGACGGGTATTGGACACACAGACACAGAAGAGACATGAGGAAGAGCGCCACATGACGAGGAGGTGGAGACTGAAGCGATGTGTCTACAAGCAAGAAACACCAAGGACAGTCGTCAATCCCAGAAGCCAGGAAAGACGAGGAAGGGTCCTCCCCAGAGCCTTTGGAGGGGAGAGTGGCCTTACCAAAGCCTTGTTTTCAGACTCTGGCTTCCAGAGCTGCCAGACGAGATGCTCCTGCTGCTGTTGAGCCACCAGTTTGCTGTCCGTTGTTACGGCAGCCCTGGCTGGACATCAGATTAAAACGACGGAAAGACGTGTAAAGGTGGTTATTTCTGAATGGTAGGGTTGGGGGTAATTTTATTCTCCTCTGGTCTACTTGACCTTCCCGATTTCCTACAAGCACCATGGCCGTTAAAATGAGAACTGTGTGCTTTCCAATCGTACAGCCCTTCCAGGGCCCAGTGGGCCTTTCTGAAAATCATCCCTGGATTTTGCTACGGGACCGCCTCCTCCGTCTGGTTCGTTTTTCCCAAACCACGTTTGCTCAGCCCTCAGCGTGTGAGTCACACTCTAGGTTGGGGCGGACTTGCTCGCATATCTTTGTCTCTCACTAGACCGCACGCTTGCTCAGTGCTCAGAATGTGTCCTGGTCATTTTGCCTTGTTTATGGGGAGTCAGCAGAACACTCGGCATTGGGGACGTTAGAATACGTGGCATGAACTGAACAGCGGACGTAGCAGGAGCGCAGTGTCGTTGGGCTCGACCCATCCATCGTTCAGATGAGGAGACTGAGGTCCGGAGAGGTTCATTCTCCCAAAAAGGAAACTCGGAGCATCCTTGAGTTCCTCTCCCTCCTCACCCTTGCCCCCCACCCCCAGGGGCGGTTAAGGCTTGTCCAAAGTGTCACCCGCTATCTTCTCTTGCCCACCTGTCGCTCACCTGGAAGACCACAATTGCCTCTTCCACAGTCTTTCTGCCTGCAGTTCCCAGCCCGTCCAATCCCATGTTCTTTCATCAGTTCAGATCTTTGTATTTTTAAGTTCCAAATTAATCATTAGAATGTGGAATCAAACGATATTAATTTTAATACATGCATATTTAATATTAATCACTGTGCCCCCCTTCTCGAGAATGCTGTTGTGTTCCTGACCCTGCCTCCTGTCTCACCTACGACGGTTTCCTGGCACTGGGTCCTCCTTCTGCAGCGTTCTCCACCCTGGAACCCCTCGTCCTCGGCGTTGCTGGTTTAGAACGTACACTTGGAACGTACACTCAGTGGCACGTACACTTGGTCTGATCCACATGGCTCCCATTTCTCTTTGCTCACACTCGGGAGCACATCTGAGGTCTGAGGTGTGTCTTTGAGACATTTCTGTTGTGAGGATTCCTGACAGGTAAGACGCCTCACGTCTCGTTGTATGAAAGTGTGTCCGCTGTTGTCACCGAAGGACGGTGTACTAGGTCCTGCCACGCCTCCTGGTGCTCAGTGCACTGGCTTTGTCCCCGATGTCTGTGGACAGTTCTGCTCTTGACCTGACTAGTGCTCCTTTACACACCTACCTTTCCTCCATGGCAGTTCGGAGTTGCTTTCATCCAAACGTTAGCTTCGAAACCCTGCAATGTCACTGCCATGTGCCTGGACACAAATTTCTTTGCTGAAAAGAAAAGCTTCTGCCTGAGATGCACCATGCTGTCCGACCCTGAGAACAGCGTCTTCCGTGGCGCCGGGAACGCCGGCGGCCCTCGCATCTGCAAACGCTTCTCCTCTCCCCTGTCTCCCTTTTTGAAACTGAGCCTCGTCCCCGTCCCTCGTAATTGCCCTTCACCTGTGCAGGTGTCTCTGGGTGTAGCTTCCGGCCTCCCTTCGCCTCCACACACGCATGCTCTTCGAGGTCCCCCCATAAGGGCGACACACTGTGTCCTCACTTTCTGCTGTGCCCGGGAACTAAGAGAGGCCAGAGGCGTCTCTGGGCTGAGCAAATGCATTTCCCACTCGACAGGACAGTGAGGCTGAGCGACCCCAGAGGCCTCCCCGCCGCACGCGCAGGTGCCCGGAGGGACGCAGCCCTGCCTGTCCGACTCTGGGACCACAAATGAAAGTGTGAGCACATGAATGAATGGCCCTGAGCAAGCTCGGCTCAGACACTGAAAGTAGAAGTCTGGGCGCTTCTGGTCATCAGAAAAGACTTATCTCAGAGCATTCACCCCTCTCTGTTTTCAGTGGTTGTATTTAGTCTCTCAGGAGGACCCCCCAGGGCAACTCAGGACATCCTGGAGATGTCCCCAGGGTGTCTCTGGAGACCCCGATACCATCACTGTCAACCCCACACCAGTGGGCAACTGTGGTGTGGCGCGTGGTGTCCCGGTCACTCTAATACTTTTTTTAAATACTGATGCTACTCGGTGTGTCGGTAAGTGGGGACTCACAGAGAAACTGGGACAGAAACTGCCTTCCCAGGACTTAAACTGCACGGTGGAGCTTTCACTGTGGTTTAAATTTAGAACCCAATTCGCTGAAATGGAACAGCACATGGAACTTCTAGGTTTTTTCCAAATGGTTGTCGGGGGCATCGGCATTTGCATGTCGATGCTTTAAAGGGGATGGGTGGAGCAGGAAGACGTAGCAAAGCCCTTGTCCTCTGGTCTTCTCCCCGGCAGCAACCCCGCCACCCTCTCTGGAAGGCACGCCGTGCAAAGGTGTGTCCAAGCCACAACCCACTGGCCACATGGGTCCCAGGATGGCGTGAATGTGGCCCAACACAAAAGCATGAATTTCCTTAAAACAGTATGAAATTATCTTGTGATTGCCTGTCGCAATGTATTTAGTGTGTGGCCCAGAGATCCGAAAGGTTGGACACCCCTGCACGGGTTCTCCAAACACCTTGGCAGACGGCGCTCACCCAGCCTCCTGGGTAGGGCTGGCCCATCCAGGCCCGGGCTCCTCCCCACTGTGCCTACAACAGCCAGAAGCTGCTCTGAGGGCCACACCCACACCAACAATGGGAAGACTTTGCTCACATGACCTCTTGGGAGTGTGCTGTTGCTCCTGCCTGCCCAAGGCCACTGGGGCCTTGTCTCACAGGGTCTAATCTGCCAGCAGCTGCCCCCTGAAGTCCAGGGGGCAGAAAAGCCCCTCTCTGCAGGGAGAGTCTAGTTCAGGTCAGGCAGCAGAAAATTCCCTCTCTTGCACGTATCCTTGGCGAACCGGGCTGGTGACCGAACGGTGGTAGGAGAAGCGCCTTCTCAACCGGCCACGGTTGTACTTGTACTTAGCTTGTCAGTCCCTCTGGGCATCTCGAATGGCCTTAGCCCCTGTTTGCAGCAGCTTTGAAGATAGGAAACGAGTTACTTCGTGTCCTGTAAGTGCTGGGGTCATGTATAATCTGAATAGCCCCTCTTGCCCGTGGCTGATATTTGTTTTCCTGAAACACTCCATACTTTTCATCAACTGGTGACCATAGTCCATCAATGCAGGTGGCAGAGTTGACCCCAGAGGGTCAGGCAGGACTGGATTTGCAGCGTTAAATCGAAGGACTGGTGCTGAGGTGCTGAGCTAAGTGACCTGTTAACAGCATTGTGTACACACACAGACAGACGCGTGTTCAGGTCAGCGTTTACACCCCTAGGCCACAGGTACATGTGTGTATGATATGGGAAGATGCATGTGTGGAGGGCCTAGTGCGTGGGTAGGAACACTGACTCAGAAGAGGCGTGCATGATCAGTCTAACCCCCTACCCCAATTCCTGGCCCCCTCCCCTGCGGAAGGGGGCGATCGCAGCGCACTCTCGGTGTCCCTGAGAGGGTAAAATGCATTCGTGGAAAGGGCGTGGAGGGGTGCTGGGGCTCAGGGAGTGCACAGGAGCGCGCGTGAAATCAGTGCCTCCCTCTCCATCTGGGGGCGAGTGTGAGCGAACTCAGGAGTTGTGCCCCCGAGTGAGAGAGGGTGGACGGTGGTGAGCGACCAGTTATCTTTGCCATGCCTGTATCCCCCTGGTCCTATCTATCTATCTATCTATGAGGATATTTGATTAACATTCGTATCCCACACCAGACAGCGGGCTCCCTGGGGCCAGGGACCGTGTGAGAACGTCCCACAATTTTCCGCCCTGCCTACAACACGCTGCATCACACACAGTATGTGCTTAACAGAGACGTGCTGGACAGACAGCCCCCGAGGCTGCCGCGGGCGCTGGGACCACACTGCGGCCGGAGCAGAACTCTGCTTTCTGTGTCACGGGTCATTGCGCCGACTGTGGGTTCTTGGCTAGAAACTGTGTCTCGTGAAGATAAGCCTAAAATACTGAGATGATAAAAATAATAGTAAACAGTTTGTTCTGCAAAAATACACAACAAACAAATTTTGAGTTAAAACTTCAAAAATAAAGAAGAAAAAATAATCAAGGCTTTGTTTCACAAAAAGTGTAAAATGAACTAAATCCAGGAAAGATGGGTGTGGGAAACAGAGAAGGTAAGACTACCAGGCAGTGCCAAGTGACTCACAGTCAGGACCAGCCTTCACGGAGCCGGCAGTCTGTGCTCTGTCCACACACAAAACCGGGAGGCGGCAAACACAGTGAGCGAACAACACGTCGCCATGACACCAGCTCTTACCAGGGAAGATGAGCGCCACACTGCGGCCCCCCATCGCTGGACATAGGGATCAGGCTCTTCAGTGACTCAGTACCCCCAGGTCGAGGAAATGACTTCTTCGAGAGAACCAAGCTTGGTTAAAGAACCAAGCTAGCCGAAGCCATGGGCACCTGAAGTGACACGTGGGACCGTGAGGAAGGAACTGTGTGGGAGAGTCTGGTTGGAGATTGAGGGGGGAGGTGGAGTCAAATGTGTTGGAGACCACCCATCCAGATGGGGAGGCAGCGATGGTTCACAGGCCTGGCTCAAACAGCAGGGCAGATGCAGTGGGAGGAGCCAGGTGATGGCGGGGGTGGGGGGGGGGAGCAGGGACATCTGCTAGAGACTGCAGCCAAAAGAGGAAGCAAGGCAGGACTGCTTCTCTGGATGTACTCTGCCCAACAAGGAAGTAAGTGGCAGGGGCCCTGGAAAGAAAACAGCAGGCTCCTCCAGAGCCGGTGACAGCCTGTGATGGCAAGGCTGAACACTGTCAGACACACAGCCCAGCAGGCCGAGCGCTGCAGTTGAGAGCAGAGACCGGGGGATTCAGACTCGTCCATGAAATCGCAGCTCGCTGCAGGAGGAACGGAGCCCTTGCTCATAGCACGATCCCAACCGGGCAGAAAATGGGGAAGTATCTAAAGAGGGGCCAGACAGGAAATTCGCAGCGAAGTCAGATGGAAAAGCGCTTGAACACGCACACAAAATGAAGGAAGATGAACACAAACGAAAGCAAGAAATAGTGTCAGGAAGTATGGTCCTTTGAAGACACTTGAAAAACACATGAAGGCCTAAAACGAGAGCAAAACGAATAAGCCTAGGATAGACTTTCCGTAAAGGCAGCGGCTGTACAGTGTAAACAGGCAGCAGGGAGGGGAGGGGAAGTCAACTCAGTCCTGTGAAACGGGTGTGGACTGAGTGTCCTCTCTGTAAACCACGACCCGTCCCTGCTCCCCAGGGGCTCCGGGGCCCGGTGCAGAATGCAGACAAGTAACCAAGTTAGGCACCAGGGGGGTACGTTTCCCTCGTGTTTGTATCTGCACCTGCTGGGAGCTTGAGTCAGGACCCACTTCCCGAAGGAGAGATGGGTATGGAAGGGTGCTGAGAGAGGCCATGGCCTGGGGGGAACTAACGCTCCAGGGGAAAGCGGGGGAAGAGGAAGCAGTGGAGGACAGTGAGAGGACGTGGTCGGAGGAGGAGGAGAGAAGTTCCAACGGCCAAGTCCCTGCAGAGGTTGGGCGACGTGGACCAGACACGCTGATAGGAAGGCCCTGGTGACTGAATGGTGGTTGGGGTGGGGTGGTGGGGCAGAAAGAGGTCGCTGGCAGGCCTGTCACGTGAGGAAGGGGAGACCACAATTTCCAAAAATGTACCTGTCTCCAAGGGGGGCAAAGGAGCAGGTGTGCCCCTTAGGATGGGAGGAAGTCAAGGATGAATTCTGTGCTTTGTTCTCCTTTTGAATTTTTGTTTGTGTATTCATGGGGACAGTATTTAAGGATAGCTCTATGCTTAGAGGAAATAGAGAGCAGGATGAAAGTTGCTGGAAATTACAGACAGGAAGGAGGTCATCGATAAGGAAAGACCCTGGAGGAAGCAGATAGGGGGCAGGAGTTGGAAGGCGTGCGAGGGCACTCACTGTGAGAAGTGGCCGTCGGCACTTGGAGATTTCAGGGCTCGGAATACGGACCTACCTACAATACAATGGGGGGTGGGGGCAGAATATGGTGTTACTTCCTATGATCCCCGCTCTTTGGATAATTCAGAAGAGACGCCTTCCCCTGAGAAGGAGAAATGAGCATGGGAGGGCTGGGAGACTGCCGAGAAACAGCTTCTGAAGGGAATGGAAGAGAACGCGATTTGTAGAAGGAGAGCAAGGTAGCTCTGAGTCCCCAGCAGAAGCCAGAGGCCCTGGCTGCGTGGGACACCAGTCTGCATGGTATTTGAGTTTCCGCAGGAGTCCAGGTGTGAGACGAGTGGATGGTTGCATTGGCCGAGGATGAGGTTTGCTAGGCAAATGTGGTGGAAGGATAGGAAGGCCCAGCAGTGGGAGGTGAGGCAAGAGAGCGATCTCAGTGTTGCATTACGGGGTCTAGACCACTTAGTGCTGGAAGTAAACTAGCAAGGAATCAAAACAAACAGGTCCTCCAGGAGATGAAAGAACGCGTGTAGTGAGCACACAGAAACCTGAGGGTGAAACTGGTGGAGCGTTGTGGGCAGAGAGCAGGGTCCCCAGGTGTAAGTTTTCGTAGAAATAATAATTCCAGGTTCTATCGAGGCCCAGGGCGTGGCTCTGGGAATCCAGGGTGCGTCTGGAGGAGCTAGAAATTAATGGAGTTGAGGATGTCCAATAAAAAAAAAAAGAGCTGACCGGAAATTCTTTTTAAACAGCGTTGTCATGTTTGTTTGCTCTTACCCAGGGGAAGACCTGAAGCGCACATCTATGCTAAGGGGGGAGACCTGGAAGAGAGAGGGTGAGGACGCGACAGCAGAGAGGGGGATGGGCAAGGGAACAGGTTCTGGAGAATGTGCTAGAAAGTGCAGTCCAGAGCACAGCTGCTGGGGTTGGCCACAGAGTGGGAATTTCCCATGGATCTGGCCATGACATGATCCTTTGGGAACGTGAGGCAGGAAGGTGAGGGGCTGGCTGTCTGCAGAGGTGAGGCCCTGCTCGGCCAGACAGGAAGGGGGAGCAGCGGAGATGCGGGGCAAAGGGGTGGCTGTCGGCCTGGAAGAGCCACGCGTGTTTCCTCGTGGGACCGGCTGGAGGTCTTGGTGGGATCACCTGCATCCAGGCTCAGCCACCTGCGCTGGGAGGTGGAGAAGGCTGATGGTGGATGGAGTCACCGTTGGCAGCCGCCAGCACTAGCTGACAAAGGGGACGCCCAGTGAAAACTACCACGTCCTGTGAAGCAGAGACCCAGCTAGAGAAGAGGAGAAATGAAGCCAAGGTGGGTTGTGATGGGGGGAGAGAAGAGGGAGGCACCAAAGGCCTGGAGGGACTTCAGGGAGTGGAGAGGGGGAGACGAAAACATGGAGGCCGGGAAACTGGGGTGCTGACGCTCAGTGGGCCCCGTGAGGACGGCTGGGCGTTGGACTTGACCTGAAGTGTCTATGAGTCAACACGGAGATGAAACGGCCGTGGTAGGAGGTGACCTCATTACACTGGCACATGGCAAGCGTCATTCTCCCCCTTAGCGAAGCCAGAAGACCGGGCGACGGCCTCCTTCCCCTGCTGAGAGTCTGTTCGCAACTCCACCCGACATGAGCTCTGCACACTGGCTTCCTGTGAGCTGGTGCAGAAAGCGCTGACCCGGGTCCGGGCGGGCGGCTGCGTTTTAACTCTGTCGCTCTCCGAACACTGTCCGTATTCACCCTGCCCTTTTGGACTGGGCATGTCGTACTGGGGGAGGCAGCAGTTCCCCTCCGTCATCGCCAGGCTCCTGTTCTGAGACCCTGGGGACTCACAGGGCCTCAGTAAACATGCTCCACAGGCGAGTCCTGTAGGGGTGAGGGACTGAACCCCGAAATTCAGCCGTTTGACAGCCCTGGAGAAGGCGGCTGTCTGAATAAGGTGTTGCTGGTGACCCTGCCCACTTACTCTGCAATAGTGCGATGAGGAAAATAAAAGGACACTGAGTGCACTTTTTCGCTTAATGTATTTAACCCAAATGTATTGGCTACAGTTCTTCTTTATATCATGTTTTTTTGGTCTGATTTTACATTCTTACTTTTAGGAGAGGTCTGCCTGCCACCAGAACAATGTGTGTGGTGAAAAAATGCCCCAGTGGTCATATTACTTCCATTTAAACTCTCATATTTGCATTCTAACCTGCATCTGAGCCAGAAGTCAGATTACGCATGAAAGACCAGTCTGAGTCGAGAGGACCACAGTGGGCGCAGTAACTGGCTGTGAGTGACAGATGGGGTGTCGTAAACATCAAGCACATACAGCGCCCCTTTCTCCCTTCCCCTTTCCATGGCCGCACGGTCACTGTTGGTGCCAGCATAGACCACGGTCCCCAAGGACTGAAATTCACCCCGAGGATTCTAGACTTAAAATACTCCACGAGGTTGACTCTCCCTCAGTGGCAGCCACTTTAGGGACGACCTCCAATAAGATAGTGACAGATAGATGACAGATAGATGATAGATAGATAGATAGATAGATAGATAACAGATAGACAGGCAGGCAGACAGACTTTATGGACAGACAGATGAATATAACCTGAATGATTCACCAAGGGCCCGGTCCTTGCACAGCAAGTACAGAGCCACCTAAGAATCTCAGAAGTTTCCACTTGCTGCCTACCTCCAGCCCCCTGCCACCTCTCTTCCTCGGCCCAAACACTCTCTGGCCGCAGGCAGCCCACCAGAGGCCTTAAGCCGATGTTTAGATTGGAGCCAGGGATTGCCAGGCTTGTAGGTGGCCAGAGAGGGAATATTGCAGAGCCCCGCTTTTTATGTGACTCATGACCTTCCCACCTCCTCCACACCTGTGACGTCCCACCCCGAGGTGCTGGATCTCCTCTGGGGCAGAGCTGGGTTTGGGCCGCTGTGGGGAATAGCGTGAGAGTTCAAGGCTGAAGTGATGAGAGAGCGCCGTCACTGTCTATCCGGCAGCTGGAAGCCTGATTGGACGCAGATCACAAGCTCTTAAGTGAATGAACAGAATGAATGGATACAGACTAGTCCATTTCCTGCTTCCTAAGCATGCTAACTCAAAAGTACCATTCACATAAAATTAAACCACAGCTGTTTCAGGAAAGAAAAATAGAACCTTCTGGAAGGATGTCAGTAACAGGAAAGATTCTACCATCCTGCTTGGCTGTCCTTATTAGGGTCTCAGGAATGTAATTCGTGCCACCAGCTGAGGTGGACAGCGTGGCCCAAGCAGTCATTTGAAAGAGTTTTATTTTAATGTGTCTGGGAGATACAAAAGTGGGTGTCACCTATGGTTGAAAATAGGAACGGGAAAGGTAAAATGTTGCACGTTCTGATCTGGATTGGAGGGTGAGGAGATGGGTGCCAAGTGCATCCTGGGAGAACATGCTGGGGAACCTCGGTGGGCGTGACCATGGGCCGCAGAGACCCAGAGGAAGTCGTGAAGTGAGACAGTGGGTTAAGAAAGAAAGATGACCGCAGAAAGAAAGAAGGAGCTCCTACCCTTTGTGTCAGCATGGATGGAACTGGAAAGCATTATGTTGAGTGAGATAAGCCAGGCAGTGAAAGACAAATACCATACAATGTCACCATTAACAGAAATCTAAACAACAAAACAAACAAGCAAGCAAAATATGACCAAAGACACTGAAATATAGAACAGGCTGACAGGGACCAGAGGGGAGAGGGGAGAGAATCACAGGGGAAAAGGGGAAGGAGTCACAGGAATAAGTATAAAGGACACATGGACAATAACTAAGGTGGGGGGTGGAAATGGGAGGGAGGTGGGGAGCACTGGGGGGGGGTGGGCAGGGCTGGGAATATAAGACAGAAAACTGTACTTGAACAAGAATAAAATTTTAAAAAAAGAAAAGAAAGACAAGTTGGTATCAGGGTTCAGAATTAGCTTCACAACGATGGGGGAAAGTTTCTAGAATTTAGAATCCTACCTCAGGCCTTTCAGATGGCCTTGTGCAGCGCTAGAGAGACGACTTCCTCCCAGTGAAGCATGGTGGGCCGAGTGCACAACGAGCATCCTTAGGAAGGAGAACGGTCCCTTGGCTAACGGACGGGACAGGCCAGTTGCACACCGCTGGGACTTAGCCTGGGTCAAATGCTGAGTCAAAGCAGGCCACTGTGACCCAGTTTACCTCCCACGCCTACCGAAATTAGACCAGAATCAGCAGAGAGCCAAGTTCAGGTTGTAAACATCCACGTCTTGTTTATACCATAACATCTCTGGGTGAAAAGTCCTTTGGGCCAAAAGGGCTTGTGTTCCCTGACTCAGCATGGGCAGAATCCTCTGTGTCAGGCTGCGGGAGCCGTTCTGGGGCTGAAAGTATGCCGTGTGGTCCCATCCATAACAAAACTGACTGTCTCTCCAGACAACTCACTGCATTTCCCGTGCTAAGTGGTCATGAGCCATGCACCCACATTCTTGCAGGGGCCCAGGGCCGGGGGGAGGGACATTAATTCTCTCTGACTGAGCTAAGAAAGCTTCTTAGCAGGAGTGACCTAAAGGCCGAGTCTTGGGAAGTCAGTGGTACTTTCTAGGCAGAGAAGAGGGAAAGTGCGTGCGTGCGTGTGTGTGTGTGTGTGTGTGTGTGTGTGTCGGGGTGAGTGGGGAAGATGAGGGAGGATCATAGACAAAGCAAGGGCAGCTCAGAAGTGTGTCCTGGCATTCATGTCACAGGATGACGTCTCGGAGCACTGAAGTGCCATGTGATGCTTCTGCCGCCCTCAGGATCCCCCGGGCCCTGATGACACACAAGCCAATCTAACCTTGTCCTCCTGGGAGAGCCACTGGCTGACCGAGGCCGAGCCTACAGTTGGCTTTGCATTCCCCTTGGCACTTCTCGCGTCCTCATCATTGGCCTCGCCCCTGGTGAGAGCAGGCTCCTGCTGGCGGGTCCAGTTCCTGTGGGTGGACTGGGTCTGGGGCTTCTGCCCAGGGATGAAACCTTGGGTTGCACATGGCTCCTGACCTCATGGGGCCAATTCCATCTAGAAGCAGAAAGGAAAATGTAGTTAAGTGACACGGGGTACGCGTTACCCAAAGGGAAGCGCGTTTGTGGAAAGAGAAGGTGGGCAGAATAGTGATGCATCAGTTTAATCGGGTGATTAACAGCCTTCAGAGTCCAACAGGAGAACCGAGGCCACAGGAACACAGCACCAGAGAGACACTACAAGGCCGACTGAAGACGGCACGTCAGGTTGTGGTGAGGGAGAGCCCACAGCCAGGTAGTTTCAATAGAGGGGAGTAATGACAAAGGCGTTGGCAGACGCGAACCTCCAAGGGGGTGACCTGGCTTCCTGGAGGTGAAGAGAAGACACTGCCCCCCACAGACGAAAGGGGAAACGTGAAGCCATGGAGTTAGCAGAGCCAGGGACCAGGACCCCCGGGGAGACCTGCTATCAAAGTGGGGAGAGGGAGAAATACCGGCTTCTCCACCACCTTGCCCTGCATTCTCCAGCCAGAACCCTCTTCTCCAATCAAAACGTAAAACTTTCCTGCTTTTTAAAAAGACACCATGAAGAAAGCAGAAAGACATGGTACAACAGAATGGAAGAGTGTATTTGCAGCTCACATATCTGATAGAAGACTTTAGATCCAAAATATGTAAGAAATCCATACTAAGAAGACAGCTCTGTTTTTAAATGGACAAGAGACTTGAGTAGATTCTTCATCTAAGAGGCTATACAAATAGTTAGCAAGTGCATGAAAATATCCTGAGCATCATCAGAGAAGCACAAAGTAAAGCCAAAATGAAATGCCATGTCACATCTGCTAGGATGTTATAGTGAAAAAGAGACAGATACAAGTGTTGACAAGGTTGTGGAGAAAATTGAATCCTCATATTTATTGGTGGGAATATAGAATGAAACATCCAGTTTGCAAACAGCTTGGCATTTTCTTAAAAAGACAAATATAAACTTACCATATGACCCGACAATTCTGCTCCTCGCTGTGTGTCTAAGAGCAGCAAAAACGTCTGTCGGCACGGAGAATTGTTTGTGAAGGTCCATAGCAGCATTGCTCATCATAGCCAAGGACGGGGCAAAATGTAGATGTTCATCACTGGGGAACGGATAGACAAGTTGGACTACACCCATAAGATGGAACGCTCCTCAGCAATCAAGAACAAACGGCTACTGAAACATGCAACAACACGGGCGAATCTCTTACTGAAATGTACAGCTAGGAGAAAGAAGCCAGACTCCAAAGGCTACTTACTGTGTTGCTTCATGTGTGCCGATATGGAAAAGGAAGGAAAAGCTGTGGGAACAGGGACCAGATTAGTGGCTCCTAAGGGTGTCAGGAGAGGACCGAGAGTGAAGAACCGAGATGGAGCAAAAGGACAACAGACTCTGATGAGAATGTTCTAGGGTCTAGTCTGCGGTGGTGATTTCACAGTTGTTTGGCAAGAGTCATTAAACTGCACACCAAAAAAATGGTGCATTTTAAAATCGACACCAATGAACCTGACTTTCAAAAATGAGAAACATGAGGCTCGCGAACAGGAGGCCAGTGAGAGGACCCCTGTGAGGGGAGCGCCGTGCAGACAGGAAAGGATTCAATAAGGGGAAGCCTGCTTCAGAGAAAGGAACACAATAGAGACGAGCTTCCTGGAAGCCGGGGCATTTAGGATTATAAATAGAGAAGACAGAACGATAAAACGCATGACGAGTTGTCACAGCGGAACTCGAAGTAGCCTCTTGGTAGAGGCAAACAGCAGGATGAAGAGGAAGGGCCTGGTAAATCGCCACAGCGAAGGCAGGCAGGCGAGCCCACGGCCGCCCACTCGCTTGTTTACTGTCCCGCACCTTCACTGTCTTTCGTGCAGATGCCCACACGCATCCCGTGTTTATTTTGTCCTGAACCTGGAGAGTGGTCAGGGCAAGTGAGAAGACTGAGAGCTGAACTACCCGTCGTGGAGCTGAGTCCGGAGCACAAAACCCAAAGTCAGGCTGTGTCTTTGTGGTTTCGTGTTTACCCCATAGTGATTCTCTTCCTTTTTTTTTTTCAAAATGTTCAACAGAGGTGTCTTCATCCCCAGGACCTGTGGTCCATCCTGAATTTAGGATGAACACTGATTAGCCTGTACCAGCTGTGGAAACCTAACCCCCTACACTAGTCTAGTCCGTGCCCCACCCCTTCTATGAGACATAAAGAGAAGTTTGCTGGAAGACCTTGACATTCCGAATCAAAAGACGGCCTCTCGCAGAGACTGCCTCTCGCAGAGACTGCCTCTGCAAGGCCTCCCTGTTGGTCCCTTCCTTCCACTTGGGTAGCTGGAATGAGCATGTGTCATCCACCTGGAGCCATGCCAGCCATCTTATGACCATGAGGTGACAAGTCTGACCACAAAAAGCCAACTAGCCAAAGATCCCCCAGAAGCAAAAATCATAAAAGCCAGGTCCTTGAGGACATAAGCCACCTGCCACACCGAGGGGGACACCACCTATTGCCTGCACACACGGTGTGGACGGTGATCCGATGACCGATTGCTGGAGCTGCACTTGTTTACTTCTGTTGGGTGGCATCAGAACTGATGCAGGCAGTGTGACTTCAGCAAAGAGGCTTCCCAGACTGAGGTCTCAGTAAGGTCCCAGATTGAGGAACCACAGTGGCCCGTGTGGGTGTACAAGCAGCCCTTCCCCACAAGCTCACCAAAGAGGTGGAGAGAAGACAGGAACCTGCAAAAACAGGGAGAAAGGAAAGACCCTATGGGTCCCGGGAAAAGAGCCCAGCCCCGATGCAGGAACCAGCAGGGAAATGGGGGTGTCAGAAACAGGGTACACGCCCATTCCAGTCTGTGGAGTGAATGGGTGACAACGGGTGTTAGACACCAGGAGGAGGAGGAGCCCAGTCGGGAGGCAGGGAGGGGAAGGGAGGGCCAACTCGTCAAAGTCTATCGGCCACTCATTGAAAATGAACTCAAAGTATCAAAAAATTGAACCCAGAGTATCTTGACCAGTTGAGCGTGTGGTCACCCGATCCTGGATGCCAGCGTGTGATTTACAGTCAGGCCATTTCCCTGGGGTAGGTGGGGCTGGACAGACGGGGACTTCGGAGCTCCAGTCTGTGCAGACAGTGCGTGAAAGCCCTTTGGGAATAGCCACGGGGATTGGGCAGTGGGAAGTCTGGGGGGGTCTGTGCTGGTGCCCTTAGACTTCAGTACCAAGTTGGGGTTTCCTTCGTGAGATCCATCTCCTCCTGCTCCCAGGGAACAACAAGTGTGCAGACTGCGGCTCTGTGAGCAATTTCCCAGAAAAGCAGGACCGGAAGGGCAGTAGTGGATGTTAGAAGGTTATAAATTTTGGCTTGATAAAACAATGGGACCTTTTATGAAACAGACGTGTCATCTCGAAACTGCAGATTCAGTATCTTGTTCTGGATTTTTTTCATATTCTGGTCTTCTTCATCAGTGCACACTGTGGCCCAGGGACACTCCTCCTCCTGTTTCTTGGCTTACGGCTCTGTGACGGAAAGTGGGGTCCGGTCTCGCCTCGGTGCAGCTCCGCGGCCATCACGGCCTCACTTTGTCCTATTACACGGCTCTGCTTACTGTCACCGTTCATCCCCGCCAGGCCCAGCCTGAAACTGCTGACCCTGTTTTCTTACCCCAAATGCAAGGCAGAGAGGAAGAAAAGATGAATTTAGTGGAAAAACACCAGCGTGAATCAGTGTGGCCACACTTGCCACCTGGCCCGGGGTCAGCACTGAACTAGGTGTGTGATCCTGAGCAAGTAGGTTACCCGGCCTCACCCCCTTCGCAGTTCGCTCCCGCCTGGAAGGAAGTCGTCACTCTTTCCAGCCCTACTTTACAGAGCTGTCGTGGGGATGAATCAGCGCTGCATTGCCTCATTTATTTTTTCCAATAAAGAGGGTCAAAATTAAAGTGAGACATGCTCTGAGAACCGATGTTACAGAATCGTACATTCTTGTTATATAACGAAGTGCAGACATACACGCTGAAAAAATTTTCCAGGAATTAATTCCATTATTCAGATGAAAGTATTTTTTCTTTAAAGACCCAAGTTTGTCTCTTCTAATTCTGTATGTATACCCAACAAAGAACCAAATCATGCAAATCAGGAAGTAGTAGATTGTCAGCCCCCCAAACTCCCCTGCGTCTGGCCCTCTACTCCCCAAAGATAACAACTACCTGACCACTCTCCCTCTGAATAGTTTGCCTTCGGTTGGACTTTATATAAATGGAATCACAGAGCTTGCGCGTTTCACTGGTTCTGCACCTTCCCTTCCCGTATTTGACTTGTGGGGGGCAGTAATTCCTGTGTTCATTTTCGTCGCTGTGTGGCACCCACTGCGTGAGTCCACATTCATTCATTCTACGGTTGATGGACTTCTGAGGCTGTTAGGAAGAGCGTTGCTATGAATATTTTTCCACGTGACATTTGCTGCACTTCTCTGCAGTTCAGTTCTGTGTAAACTGCACCCAATTTCTGGTCAAAGACTATGTATGTGTTTGCCTTCGGTAATTAGTCCCAAACATTTCCCCAGAGTGACAGCTTGTGCTGACAGTCCTTCAAGCGGTATGCGAAGGTGACAGTCCATTGACCCCTGGTCCTTCACGTCACTTAGCACTGCACGTTTTGTTTGTTCTTTTCCTTGGTTTTGGTCCCTCTGGTAACTGAGCCGTGCTATTCCGTTTTGGTTTTAATTCGCATTTGCCTGACTCGACTGAAGTTGCACATTTTTGTGTATGCCTATTGGCCAATTAGAGAGCTCCTTTAAGCGTTTGTTCAAGCTGTTTGCCCATTTTTCATTTTGGTTGCCTGTCTTCTTTTCTAGTTGACTTGTCAGAGTCTCCTGTTGACTACTTATGACAAAGACCCTCTCCCACCACAGGCACGCCCTTCCGCCCACTTTGTGGCGTCATGCGAGCAACGGAAGGGCTTCATTCTGATGCCCTCCGGTTCATCAATTGTTTCCTTACTGGTCAATGCTGTTTATGTCCTAGTTAAAAAATCTTTGCCTAAACTGTGAAGGTAATAAAGATATTATCTTGTGTTATCTTCCAGAAGCTTTACAATTTCACCTTTCCCGCTCAGAGTTACAATCCACCTATGGTTAAAGTGTGTGTATGGAGTGAGGTAGGGGTTAAAGTCATTTTTTTCAAGGTGGATATCTTTACAGACATTTAAAAGACTGCCCTTCCTCCACTGACTGTGTGCGGCTTCCTCTTCGCTTTCTCTTTTCCTTTTGCCATTCGCCTGTTTACCAGAAGGCAGTGTACTGGTCTGGACCACGTGCCTTCGTACTGACGCCGTATCATCCCAGTAACCGCAGCTGTATGCTAAACCCTGAGATCAGCTCCCATAAGTTCTCCAACTCTGTTGTCTGCAAAGCGAGACTCTTCTTCACCTTTGAACTATACATACATTTCAATATCAGTTTGTCAATGTCCACACACATAAATGCAAGCCTGTGATTTTCATTTGATAATATTGACTTGAAAATTCAATTTGGGGGAAATAGTCATTTTTTGTAATATTGAGTCTTCTAAATCCATAACAATTATTTGTTGTCTTATGTTTATTTTAATTTATCTCCATTTTACTTTCTTACAAAACCATTTTCTTCTGCTTCAATTTGAATATTTTCCACTGACATATATTCAAAGAAATAATCTGTCCTTCGGCTGTGTAACCTGCTAAAAATCACATGTATTCCAATTTCTCAATTTTCTCAATTTCTCAATTTCCATGGAATTTATGCATTTTAGTTCTACAGAAATGTTCTATTTAGTCATCTATTTTGTTCACTATAATTTTCTTTTTAAATATACATCTGAAAGTGCTAATGTTTTTGGTTCTCTCTCTCTCTCTCATTTATTGCTATGTCTGGTAATTTCTTTTGAATCCCAAACATTATGAAAAAATGTAAAATTTCTAGATGATCTTATTTAACTTCAGAAAGAATGTCCTCTCTCCCCTTAGAGATTACTAACACAGAAACAGACCCCTAATCCAGTCAGGGATCGGACAGGTGTGGAATGGTGTTTTAGTCTTTGTGCGGCTTTGTCTAACTCCTGGCTTGCCCTTACTCCTAAAATATAGTGATTGCTGGGTCCCGCGTGGGTTGCTCACCAGGCCTCTTTCCTCTGGCGCACTGTGAACTAGAATTTTGTTCACACGATGTCACGAGACTGAAGTTTGGAGTCTCTTAGCAACGGATTCCTCTTCAGCATGTCTTCTCAATCTGAAAGGTGTAAGAATCAGCAAAAAACTAGGAGGAGAAAAGTAGCTCCGAGTGTGGGTCACACTTCTACAAGCCCCGCTTTCCTCCAGAGATGCAGACCCTCAAGTCCCAATGGCCTGAGTAGAGCCAAACATGGAATGTTACCTTGCAGGGCCCAGGGGACCGGCGAAGCGCCACCCCAGCACACGTCCTCTTCACCCCCGCGTCACTCTCAGCTCCTCTTCTCAGTCTCTTCGCCCAGGATACGGACATGGGGGACCCTCACGTTCTCCTCAATGAGTGGCCCTTCTCTTCGAGAACTTAGACCCTCAAATCCAGCCCATTTGTGTCACTTGGTACTCAGAACACATGTGCGTGTGTGTGTGTGTGAGTACACACACACACGCACATGTGTGCACATGGGCATGGACTGACTTTAACCAGCTTTTCTTTGTTCTTCATCAGAGGTTTGGTCCATCTCCAGCTAGTCCTTCAGAGCAATTAGCTGAAGCCCTACCCTAAATTTTAGATTGAAATACCAAACAACAGACTCAGAGTGACCTTTCAATTACATACCCTTTTCCCCCTTTGGGCTAGCTAGCCTGCAAGAAAGGATCTGAAAACAAGTCTTGAAATTTCCAGATTTCCCAGCATAATTCCCTGACACAGCCAGAAGCACGGACATATGTCAGGCACAGAAAGAATGTGATCTGTTTTTAAATTGCTTCCACGTATTAAACCAGGAATTCTTAAATTGTCGTAAATGTGGTAGTCATCACTGCCAGTTTCCAAGACTTCTCATTCTTCCCCTCCCGGGCACTTCCCCTCTGGAACTGCCGTCCTGCTTCCCTGGGTGGGGTATGACTAGCTCTGGCCAGTGTGTTGGGAGGAGAAGGAAAGCGTGTCATTTTCTGGCTGGAGCATTTCCTTGCCCCACTGGGACCCCCCAGAGCCCCTTTTCCTCAGCCACAGTGACCATGAACGTTCCCGATAGCACTGTGTTCCAGAATGAAAATTATGACAACGTGGAGTAGAGCCCCACCTGAGTCTCAGGGGCTAAAGAGCATAAGCAAGAAATGAACCTTGATTTAAACCACTGAGATTGTGGAGCTATTTGTTACTGCAGAATAACCCAGCCTATACTTACGGATACACGAGGGAAGGCAAGAAATATCTACAGTCTCGTTTCACTGATAAAATTAAATAAGACTCAAATTCTTGCCCAGAAAACTCCTTATGAACATGAAAAAATGTCCTACTTATTTCTACTGGGAATAAATCTAGCATGATTTTACTAAACTATCAACACAGAAGATGTCTGAAGAACTCTTGAAATGACTGGGTGAGTTGGTGTAAATAAGACAGGAAGGCAGAATATTCTGACCTTCATGGATTTGGAAGAAGATGGATATGGATTCAAATCCTGCTCCTACCACACTCTGTGTGACCCCAAGCAAGTATCTGAATTCCTCTAAGTCTCTTCTTCCTGAACAGTATAATGAGAAAAAGAATACCAACCTCTCAGGGTTGTTATGACAATTAAATGAGGTAACATGTTTTCATTATCTCAAAAATGGAAGCTATCATTATTATCTCTCAAAAACTAGTGGGGAGAGAGAAAAATATAGGAAGCAACATAGATGGGGTATGCTATAGGGGTAGGTTGATACTTCAGGAGTCACTCACATTCTGTCCATTTTTACATCAAAGTCAGAGAAAATAAATCTGGAGCACAAAGAAAATCTAGGTTCCAGAAAAATAAATCAAAAGTGAAATAATTCAATCCATTAATCCCCTCAAGGAGCTATGAAATTAAAATATGAGGTGCTGAGCCCTGGCTAGTGTGGCTCAGTAGATTGAGTGTGGGCTGTGAACCAAAGGGTCGCCAGTTCGATTCCCAGTCAGGGCACATGCCTGGGTCTCAGGCCAGGTCCCCAGTGGGAGGCACGTGAGAGACAACCATACATTGATATCTTTTTCTCTTTCTCCTTCCCTTCCCCTCTCTCTAAAAATAAATAAATAAAATCTTTTAAAAATATGTGAGGTGCTGACATAGGTGTGTGTATATTAGACATTGATAAGCTACATTTGAAACCTGAGACCTGTGATGCATGGGTAAATAGGTAGCTAGATAGACCAACAGGCGGTAGCTAGGCATTAAAAATCAGGGCATACTCAAAGACTGGTAAAGTTCCCTTGAACAGGTTCACCTTGGTGCAAATGAGAAGGGCTTCTCCGAAGGCAATGGTGGTTATTTGGGCATGGAGTCAATGAAGGAGAGGCCCATGGCCTGGAAGAACGGCCATCAGTTCTACAAGCCGGTGATGGGGTGACCCTTCTACAGATTCACCTAAAGACACCATGATACAAGCAAATACTTCTGACCACTAACGTTCACCAAGTTTTTCAGAAAATCAACTTTTTGGTTCCAAAGAAAGGAGTGACAAAATGCTCATGCCCTCTTTGTATCCAAAGATTTGAGTGGGCTGGACATCCAAGGTGGCGGCCTCTGAGCTGTCCACTGTTGCCGGCTGTCCTCTTGGGGCACAGCTGGGGCTGTGCACTGGGTGTCCCGTGGCCTCAGCAGCGAGGTCCTAGAAGCCACGGCAGACGGTGTCGGTCTTCCCGAGTGCTGGGTCCAGAGCTGTCCTAGCTTCACCTCCACCAAGCTGTGCTCGCCAGAGGGGCCGTGGCCACCTCACATTCAAGTGGAGAAGAAGTAAACCCACCTTTTCGTGGGCGAGGTGCCAAAGAAATTGCCTTTGTCTTTACTTCACAGTCTGGCACATACAAGGCACCGCACTAATATCTTTTTAACAGGTTACTATCAAGTGGTCGGCTGCGCTGGTGGCTCCTGCTACGCACATTCGCTCTTCCTTCCTCTGAATGTGTGGGTTTCCTATGTCCAAAATTTTAAATTCTTCTCTCCACCCTCCCTTTGTGTCTTTCTTCCTTTTCCTCCTTCCTATCGATGTCTCTCTAAATCACTCTTTCTTCATTGTCTGCACCGCCCCCACACCCACACCCACACGCTTCTCTCATGATGAGGGACTACGCCAGTAAGAAGAGAAAGAGGCAGACACTCAGGCCCCTGCAGTTGGCGTGGATGTTTCTGGAAGTCATGTGCTTGCAAGTTGGCAATGCCGCTTTGAAGCTTGGAAGAGAAAAGAAAGAAAACTGCAGACGCACATTTTTCTTCATCGTACAAATTTGTGGTTTCAAGTCTACACTTTGCAAAATGTGATTTTCCTTTTTCAAATGAAAAAAAAAAAGACTGAAAGATCTTTAAATCACAGAGTCATTGCTGAGTAACATCGTGATGATTTAAGTGTAAATGGACAAGAAACATATGGACTCCATCCCCCGGGAACACACGCACTGGGAGCGGGCGGGGAAGCATCTGGCAGAACACGGTTCTGGTTTGGTAGAATCGGGACGGCCTGGGCGGCGGACTGCGGGACACGGGCAACCCCAGCGCCGAGGGCGGGCTGCGCTCACCTCACCCTGTGGCCAAGGCAGAGCTGGGGCTTCATTCACTTTCAAAGGCACCTCACTTAGAGGTTTTTTCTTCACATTATAAACTTGGCAAAATGTAAAGATTCCTTCCACTTTGGGTTCATGTGAGCTCTATGTCCTGGCGTGAGGAACGTAATCTAATACAAAATGACATAAAGTTCGAGAAAACCGACAATTTGATCTCATGTTCGCTTTAATATGGAAAGGTTGAATAACGTTCTATTACAATTCACTCCAATTTTCATCTTCACAGTGAAAGACCAGGGGCTGCCGCCAAGAGGTGAGCTGGGGGGTTTCAGCTGCGCGGGGGCAGGGGGGAGGGTGGGGGAGGGTGGGGGGCTGCCCTGAAGGTGTGCACCGGCCTGACAGAATGGAGCGTGTGGGACCTTCGACTCTGACATCCTCCTCATCTGCCTCTCTTCCCTTTGGGCACTGAATTAATTCACAGCACATATTTAGAAAACCATTTGACTTTGATTTAGACATGAAATGTTTGAGAAGGAAGATTACTGTCTTTTTCTGATTAGAAGAATGGAGGTGGGGGGCAGGAGCCCAGTGGAAAGAGGGTCACAGACTCTGAACCCCGTGCGAGGCTGTGCAACTCACCGCCACGTGAAACGAACAGGAACGCGGGACCCTCTGCAGCGCCCGCAGCAACTGTAAGGGGAACAGCCGCCATCTCGGCTGACTCGTACCCTTGCAGTTACTCTGTGTTCAGCTCCCCTCTCACTCCCCCACTTCTGACCATTCTCACGTCTCATGGGGACCCTCCCACCGTCCAGGCCCTCGCCTCCACCTTCAATGCACCCCCGCATGACACAGCTGGAGCTCTCTTCTCAGACGCCAAGTCTGATCACGCCGCTCTCTGGCTCCACAGCCTTCAGTGGCTCCCCAGTGCCCTTAAACTGAGGTGTGACTTTGGCAGGGTCTCTGAGGAGGGCAGCACCCCAGCCCACCCCTCTGGCCTCACTCACTGTCCGTGACCCTGAGCCTTGCACCCTATTTTTCAGCAATTGTGAATTCATCTCACCCTTCCAAGCTGCCCACACTTTTCTTTGCTCTGAGCTTCCTCTCTGCCTGGAACTGCCCCCTTCTCTACCTCCCTCACTTGCCCTGGTTCATGTCTACCCTTCTCTAGGTCCGTCGAAAATTTCCCCCAAACACGCAGCTGCCCACTAATGTTCCTCAGAGTGTTCTCTTGAATGTCTCCGTACACCTCCAACGCTGTAACGGCCACTCTGGTTTGGTCTAGATCGATGGGCCGGCCGTGGCTCTGTGGCCGCAGAGGCCGAAGCTCCCCGTCCACTCTCGTCTCCCTGATGCCCAGCACAGGGCCTGGCACATCCAGGTGCCCAGACACATCTGCAGAGCGAGTCTGAGTTTCAAGCCCCTGCGCCCCCACGCGTAGTGGGTTTTGCGTGTCAGACTGACCAGGCTCTAGCTCACTGTCGTCTGGTCGGACACCAGAGTAGATGTTGCTGCAAAGGTGTTTTTAAAAAGGTGATTGACATTTAAAATGGCAGCCCTGGAGAAGAGCAGATGATCCTCCACAATGTAGTGCGCCCCGTCCAGTCCATTGAAGGTCTTCAGGGCAGAGACCGAGGTCCCTCCGAGAGGAAGGAGTTCTCGAGAACCCCTGTAACGAGAGAACCCTTGCCCGGATCTCCAGCCTGTTCACTCGTCCTACTAATTTCAGACAAGCCAGGCCCACAATCGCATGAGCCGATTCCTTAGGATAAATCATTTTCTTTCTCTCTTTCCCCTAGCAGTTCTGTTTCTCCAGAGAATCCTAAGAAAAGTACATCTTCGGTTGCTCTCTTGACTCTGTTCTTTCAGTGGGACAGAAAGCTCATGACCTCCGATTCAGCAGCCTCCTCTTGGCTGGGGTCGAGGCTCAGGGCAATGCAGTGCCAAGGCACAGGGTGGAGAGGGGGACCCAGGTCTTTGGTGATCATCTCTCTCCCAGCTTAAATCTTCCAAGGTGGCCATCACCCCACCTGGCCCTGTGTCTCCTTTGCCACACAGCTGGGTGGCCCCTTCAGGCATGGCTTCCTCTCCCCCTGCTGTCTCACTGACCCTCGGGGATCCACAGGCATCATCACCGTCCTGCGGAATCCAGAGCCCAGGACCTCAGCAACAGCTCGTCTGCCCAGGCAACCCAAGCTCTGAGCTCTTCCTTCCTTCTCAGGGCTTCATCTAGGGAAGAGGGTTCTGCCCAAACTCTAAGCCCAGGAGCATTTGGTGACTCTTTCTCAGGGACACTTCAGTGCCCAAGCTACCTTCACAGAAGAGGGTCGAATGGCAGCCCTCAAAAACACATGTCCACGGCTGACCAAATGGGCCCTTCCTTGGAGCAAGGGCCTTTGTAGGTGTAATTGAGTCGGGGACCCCTACAGAGATTATCCTGGATCACCCCCATGAGCCCTGCATCTAAGGACAAGCAGCCTTGTCAGAGATGGAGGAGGAGAAGAGCGTGTGGAGATGGAGGCAGAGGTCAGAGGGATGCAGCCACAAGCCAAGGACACCTGGAGTCACTAGAAGCTGGAAGACGCAGGAAGCACCCCCCCTAGAGTGTGGGGGGAGCCGGGCTCTGCGGGCACGTTGGTGTTGGACGCTGACCTCCAGGACTCCGAGGAGAAGACAGTTCTGTTGTTCCGAGCCGCCCACTTTGTGGCAACTTGTTACAGTAGCCCCAGGAAATTCGTATGCCCACCGATGGCCTTTCCTTGGTGAGGGTCCTTTTGTAGCCGTGATGAGGACTATGGGGCTGTTCTTACTCCTCATGAAATTCCCCTGGTTTTATATTATGTATGTGCCAGGAACCCTTTCTGTTCCCCTCTGGGAAAAAGCTCTCGCAACTCGGAAGGTCAGTAGGAAACTGACTGACTAAGCCAGAGGGGGCCGAGGGGAGAGGCTGAGCGTGTCACACCAGGGTCATCGACTTCAAGTGATCACTCCTGCAAACTTTAAGAGCCTCATTGTTCGTCTAATTGTCCTGCGCTGTCACTCAGAGGGTAAACACGTGGCCCGACAGACACCTGGCTCGGGAACTCGCCCCCAGAGCTGCCTTCGTAAAGATCGAAACCGATCGCTCTTGTTCCTGCATTCACTTTCTATGCTCACACAGCTGCCTTTGCTAGGCTTTCCCAACGTGTGAGTTCAACTCTCTGTGACCAGAACAATTCCCAGCAGCCTGGAAGGAATTTCTGGGGTGACATGTCTCTGGCCCAGAGGTTGTTTCTGACCATCACTTGTCATCTCTGCGTGCCGCGTCTCCAGGCCCCTCTCTTGGTTCCGGGGACCCCCCTCGCTGCCCCTTCCTGACCACAGAGCAACTGCCACAACTCAGGATCCTTGAGGCTCTGCGTGGTGTGCTAAACCACGGCCTTTCTTCAGAGTAAAACCATCAATTTGTGTCACCGTCGGTGTGCACCGATTTCCGTGCACGCTTTGCCTCCAGGTGGACCTGCATCCAGATTCCAACTTTGCTTCAGTGAGTGACTTGGAGCCTCAGTTTTCTCCCCTGTGAAATGGAGAGAACATTTATCCTATAAGGCAGTTTTGAGGAAAGAAATGGTTATAATATGAAAGGAATTAGCAGTGATTTTGTCGTCTTTTCTCTGTTTACCATATGTCGTTCATTCCTCTATCAACCACGATGGAGTCTTTATCAACCACGATGAGATGCTATGTGGCCGTTAAAAATAATGCTTCACAGGAGTGTCCAATAATGTGGAAAAGGCCTGCATCACACTGTTAAGTGAAAAAGATTATTAAGTTGTATGTATGATATAATCCCGGTTCAGATAAGACTATATATAAGAATCTATATGAATTTCTATATTAAAAATGTAGAAAAATAGACTTAGAAGAATACATACCTAAACTTTCATCATAATTATCTTTAATTGGTAGTCTTTAAAAATAATATTAATAAATCAGTAGTAAACATTTTCTTTTTCTCCATAGCTTTCAAATTCTCTATGTAATATGCTCATACTAAAAAAACATTTGGTATGACCTTGGGTAAGTGACTTTGCCTGTTTTCCTATTGGCAAGTTGAAACAAGCGAGAACATATGTATTACAGTTCCTTGCAGGCCATAGACACCTTCATGGAAGAAATCAGTGTTTCTTTTGCCATCACACGATGACTCCGTGATAAGCGGTTGGTGCTGGGCTGAAAGGGACGCTGCAGCACGAAGTGGAGCTCAGTTGCTCCGTGTGTTTGCTGTGCACTCAAGGTGTGTGCGAGCGTGCCTGCTGGTGCAGCCAGGGCTGGCTGTGTGGGCAGGCGGCCGCTGCGGTTTTATAGATACCTGTGCTCAGAGGGGCCTCACACTTGGTTCAACGCTCTGTTGTTACTATTTTGAAATTCTTAATGAGTTTTGAACAAGGAACCCTCCTTTTGTCTTTGTTCTGGGTCTTGCAAATAATACAGTCTGTCTCGCACGTGGGTGACTATGTGTGTCTGTCGGGGGCTTGTGTATAGTTAAAGAAACCGAATGTTCTGCAATAAGAATGATAGATGATGAATGAGAGGAGGGAAGTCTGTGCTTGGCTGAGCCTGTAAGGAGCAACAGGCAGAAATGTAGAAACCAGAACCTACTGGGAACTAACCAAGTGGGAATGACAGCTTGTTGCCTTTCCGAAATACACAGTCTGCTGGCAAACAGAACTGGTTAACTGAACTCTGATTAACGGGCTTTTCCCTTTCAGCTCATAGAGAACGTTTGAGAATTCATTCTCACTTTAGATAAAATTCTAAAATGGAAGGGACACCTGTAAAAATAGAAAACGCCTGTTCTGGTATACATCATGATGTTGGCCCTGTCTGTGAAGGAAAAACACGAGCTAAGAAGACACTGAATGATCTATATAGGATCATTTCTGCCACAGGAATCCTCAACATGATCTATTTGTCCGGAGATGAAGGTAGCTTGGGAGCTTGTGTCAGACTTGGCTGGACGCCCCGCTGACTCCTCCCACAGGCTGAGGTAATGGGGCTGGACAACGGAGGCGAGTGGTTGTGATTGGCTGTGGCCACTCCATCACCACCAATGTGATTGGCTATTTTGAAATTATGTTTAGCCTCCTGCCTCAGACCTTTGGGGTGATGTCATCTTAACTCAGAGAGAGGAAGTTGGTTGGTATCAGTTTTTGAATTAATCAGTTCCCCTTTCAGAGAAGTAACAGATTTCATACCAAGTAACTGAAGAGCTAAACATTTCGCAGCAGGGCCTCCACCCTCAGCATTACTCAAACCATCTCTGTTGGGGACAAAGAGTCTCCCTGTCCCACCTTCCGTGACAGTGTGACCCACATAGGTTTTAATCACAGCAATTACTTCCTAACTATAGAAAGATAGTACGGGACCTGGAAAACCTTCTGCCACGCCCGCATTCGTCTTTTTCACGCTGTCCGAGATGCCAGAGCAACTGTGATATCTTCACGGATGTGCTCTGTCGTTTGAGCTTTGGGCCCCACTTCCTCTTAGAAATTGAGCCCCTCTGGGGTTCCCAGCTGCAGACGGGAACTGACCAACCACCAGGACGGTCCACGGGTTACTCAGTGGTCGCCTCTGCCTCTGCCTCCTGCCTCCTGCAGGGGTAAGACTGTGTCCCTATCAGACAGAGAAACGTTCAATGTTACGATTGTTATTCAGATCCCATACTAACAAGTGCTTATATCATGCCCTGGCTCGGGGCAAAACTAAAATTTTTCCACCCTTTTAAGTGAAGTGTACCAAGTAGTTTTCTGCTCTGACATGAGGGTTCAGAAACTCCCGTGTCGGAATTTTAAGAACTCTAAAATAGGTCACTAGTTTCCTACAGCCAACGCCTGCAAAATAAACAGTGTTTTTTTATCTAGGACAGTGGTTTCTGTCCCGTAACTACAATGACCATTTCTCAAAACTAGACACAGGGATGTTGGGAAAGGCCGCTCTCCAAACAAGAAAGTGGCTGCTGAGTGGTCGGCGGGGACGGTGTCTCCTATTGCCCTTTTCCTCACGACTCGCTCACTGACGTGCTCAGAAGGGCTGCAGCCTGTGCCCGCGTTTGCTGGACTTTCTTGACGGGCGAGCAGGCAGATTCCGTGACCCTCTGCGTTCCGGAGGAAGACTGGGAAACGTGAAGTGCCGCTCAGGGAGTTGGCACAAATTTCAAACACAGACCAAGTCCGTCGCCTGGCAGAACTCCCGGTGCTTTCGTTCCCTGCTCCTGAAAGCAGCCCCCGTGAACTGAATGGCCCAAACCAGCACGAATCCGTTCTCTCCCATCTCCAAAGGCCAGGATCGGGGCCTGTTGGGCTACGCTCGGGTGTCGGCGGGGCCGCCTTCCCTTCTGGAGGCCGAGGGGACAGAGAGCCCATGTTCTGTCCACTCCCTAGTGGCCGCCTGCCTTTCTTTGCTGTGGTCCCTTCCTCCACCTTCAAGCCCAGCTGTGGCCTGTCCGGCCTTCCTCACATCACCTCACTGTGACAGGGACTTTTTCCCTCCGTCTTGAGCCCACCCAGACACCCCAGAATAATCTCCCCATCTGAGGACCCTTGACGTAATCCCATCTGTGAGCCCCTGTGCCAGGTAAGGTGACATCCGTGCACGTTTGGAACCGGAATGCGGGCTTCCCTCAGCGGTCTTGGTGTCCTGCTTTGTTAGACAAGTTGACATCCACCCACTTACCTCGCCCGCTTTCCCACAAAGTCTGACGTCACCGCGGTTCCTTTCGGGCGTTTTTGTTGTTCTGCGATTTTGGACTGGGTTCCTCTGATCATTTGCGGGTAAGCACAGCAATGGGCACGGACCCACTCCAGAAAAATAGCTCCCGCTGCTCTTTCTTTAGACCTAACAAGCCATTTTCTAAAATGCAGTCACCCCAGGCCTCTAGCCAGGTGTCAGACTGAGATCAGATTGGGATCAGCACCACGTCCCCACTTGTCTTTCTAAGTCACCCTTGCATGCCATTCGGGTTCCAGGCAAAGGTTAGGAGCTTCACACACACCCCGTCATTATGCGAGGCCAAGGTGTGGGCCTTGGGACTCACATGTGTGCCAGGTGGCTCTGCCGTCACCGCAGGATTGAAGTCTCCCTGGACCCTGTGCCCCTCGGGAATTTGGCCCAGGTCTGCGGACCCAGACCCAGGGCAGCAGACCTCAGCCTCCCTTCACGGTTATGTTGCTGAGCTTTGGGAATGTTAGGGGTCACTTGGACCCCTTTGCTGTGTCACGAGGAGCCACAAGGCTGTCATCTTTGTTGGTAACGTCCGTGACCAGGGAGCAGAAGTCGGGGCCCTTCTCCGGGCCCTGGTGAGCCTTGCCGAGGAGGAGTCGGCGTGAGAGCCACTCCGTGGGGAGCCTGCTGTGAGGGTGTCAGTGTAGACCTCTGGCCATTTGAGTCAGAATAGAACTGAAATGACCTCAACTCACTTTAAAAAAATTCCCCTATCTAGTCAAGAAGGGAAAAGTCTCTTTCCTACCCTAGAATTCAGAACAAGTCCTTGAAAGGTGGCGATTAGGAATCAAGGAAGTTGGGGTTTTTGTTGTTTTCCCCCCACTGAGGGTCTTCACCCTCATGCCCGCAAACGGGTCCGTATTACGAAGCAGAGAGATGACCCGAAAAAAGCAGGGCCATCTGTGCTTTATGCCGCATGAACTCACCAAAACGGGGGCCTTTCCAAACGGTGATGGATTTGTAAAACAAAGACTGGCGCCCCGTAGCCATCCAAGAACCCCAGCAGAAGGAGGAACGGGGCGTCTGCTCTCTATAGGCTTCTCCCAGGCAGGTAGGTGAGCCCGGCTTCCCCACCTAAGCTCCCCGGCCGTCTCCGCCCAGTCATCAGGAGCTTATAATAGAAATCGTTGTGTCTGCCTGTGGTGGAAAACAGCAGTTTAAACAGGATGTTGGAGATCACAGCGGCTGACCCGGAACCCGGGCCAGGGCAGACATGAAAGCGGGGGCCCTTCATTCACAGCCTTGCTCTGGGGGCAGCTCCTCCTCCGCCCGAGCAGTCACGCACGGGCCGGCCCCGCTCCCACGCTGCTCCCCGCGCGGAGGCGATCGCTTTGAAAGTCCCGCAGGGCTGCGGCCCCCGTGGACGGCAGCCATGAGCGGGACTGGGAGTAATTAGCAGCGAGGCCCGCGTTCTTCTGCACAAGGAGCCTCCTGCCAGCTACTACCCTTGAGGAGCTCGGGGGAAGGGGCCCAGGCCGCCCTGCGCCTACTTGTTTTCTTTCCCTTCAGTGGGACAGTTTCGACTGATTTTGATTACCCTGGCGCCAAATAAATGAAAACATTTCATAGACGTATAATCATCCATCACTGGGAAGAAAGGAGAAATGTTTCATGTTCGGTGTGTTTATAAATACACTTAATGAAGAAAGGGTAGTGCCGTCCGTCCTCCGCTGCAGCGCGGCTGCTGGTGGCCCCACAGCGCGGCTCCAGGTCACCCCTGGGCCCCCCACCCTCCGCCAGCCTCCCCTCAGATGGCTCGCCAGGACAGCGTGATGGCATGCAGAGCGAGTCAAGAGGAAGGACCTGTCCCTCAAAGCCCCAGGAGCGGGAGGTGGCGCTGGGGAAGGTAAGTGGCGTGTGTGTGTTGGGATCTGGCTGTTTTTGCATCTGGCTTCGGGCAGCCCAAGTGAGCGAAGCAGCTCTGTTTCTAAAGAACCAGTGACCGGGTGTGCAGAGCGAGAGCGGCCCCTGCCGTGCCGCGCCCTGGGTCGGGTTTTAAATGAACGTCGGGTTGCGCTTCGAACCATGCGTGGGGCACATCAGAGCCCGGCAGAGGGGAGATCTGTGCTGTTGGCTTGTGTGTGGCCTTGGCCTGCCTTGTGCAACGCCACCCAAGGCTATTTCGGTTCAGGGTCCGTACGCATGTGCGGTGATGAGTCTTTCGGAGGATGAAATCTGAAGCAGTACATGCTCTCTCTCCCGGTGCGCTCACCCTGGTGGGGTCTTTTTATTCGGGGCCCCCCACACTCTCAGGCATCACGGAGGCCCCGGTGGCTAACAGGTNAGCAGCTCTGTTTCTAAAGAACCAGTGACCGGGTGTGCAGAGCGAGAGCGGCCCCTGCCGTGCCGCGCCCTGGGTCGGGTTTTAAATGAACGTCGGGTTGCGCTTCGAACCATGCGTGGGGCACATCAGAGCCCGGCAGAGGGGAGATCTGTGCTGTTGGCTTGCGTGTGGCCTTGGCCTGCCTTGTGCAACGCCACCCAAGGCTATTTCGGTTCAGGGTCCGTACGCATGTGCGGTGATGAGTCTTTCGGAGGGTGAAATCTGAAGCAGTACATGCTCTCTCTCCCCATGCGCTCACCCTGGCGGGGTCTTTTTATTCAGGGCCCCCCACACTCTCAGGCATCACGGAGGCCCCGGTGGCTAACAGGTCTGTATGTGTGGAGGACAGGGGGTGCTGTCCTCTACACGTATTAAATTAGGTTGGGTTCTCTTTCCTTTAAATGTCATTTCTCGCAATGTGTTAACTATTTGCATTCACATTTGACTCATCAGCAGGGCCAGCCCACTGGGGTTTGTCAAAGACTCCTTATAAGTCCTTTATGCAAAACACATCTCCATTTGAATCACAAGGGTTGCTGCCAGGTCGGGGAGCCCATCCATCAGAGCACCACAGAGGGCTCCGGCGTCAGTGTCCCCGGCTGCACCTCGCTTGCTTCCACAAGGGCTGGGAAACCAACCCGGGAAGCAGTAGGAAGTCAGGCCCAAAATCTGGGCCTGCAGTCAGACCACACAAAATCTGGAAGAGGAGAAGGTGTGACTTCTCTCATTGCAGGGACTTGTTCATCCTTCCGGCAGAAACAACAGAAGTTGGGAGTTCTGTGTGCCACCCTCCTAGGGTCCACTCTTCCAGAAGGCGTGGGTTACAGCATGTGCTCAAAACTCTCTGTGCCTCGAGCGGGTCCTTGTGACACCGTGCCCACTAGGCAGAACCCTCTCTGGTTCTCAGGATGCATTGGATCCGGTCTTGGGGTAAAGTGAGAAGAGCGTGGCTCATGGGATTTACTGGTCCCTTCTGGGGCCGTTCAGACTCTGCCCCTGCCTGGACTGGCAGGAAGGCTCTCCAACCACTCCTGCTGTGATGGTGAGCAGGCACAAGCCCTGAATCAGGCACAAGACGTCTGATTTACAGAGTGAGGCAGTGCATGTTATCCCACTGGATTCTCACAGCTGCCTTGGGAAGAAGAGACACTGTGGTTAAGGCTGTGATGTGACGTGGTGTGAGATGACATGACGTGTTTGGGTCACGTAGCTATGGAGAAGGTAGGGAGCCCTGCACCAGCTGCTGCACCTTCCCCTCTTCCTGCTCGTGACACCACTTGACAGTCATCTCAAGTTATTGTTTCTAGTTGTGATGGACGGGTCTCAGGGTGGCCCCAATTCTTCAGCCCTCCTGTATAAGCATCCTTTATAATGTGACTTTGCAGCTCTTCCCATCAAAAGGTACAGCCCGCTCCCCCACCCCTTGGGTCAGGACTGGCCTTGAGACTCGTGCCAACCAGTAGAACACAGCAGAAATGGCCATGGGCCCATTCTAAACTTAGACCTCAAGAGAACTGTGCACATTTCTGCTCGCTCTTGCCGTCATCTCCACATTCATAAGAACCCACCTGGATTGGCATTGTGGGGGATGAGAGACCAGGAGAAAGACAGCCCAGCTGCCCCAGCTGAGGCCATTTTAGACTAAGTGACCTCAAACCTCTGAGAGAGGCCAGCCAAGATCAGCAGACCTGCCCACCTAACCAGCAGCCAACAGCAGACGTGTGCATGCACCCAGCTGAGACAGGAAGAGCTGCCCGGCTAACTGGTAGACCCAAGAACAATCATTAATGTACACTGCTAAACACACTCAGGATTTTTGGATATTTTTAATGCAGCACGATTCCAGCAACAGATGTCTGGTGTACAAGTGAAAAAACAAGTGATGGGTCCCTACCAACTTTCTAAGTCCTAAAAGGACCCTAACAATGAGTGAGACGCGCCCCTTGGCCACCAGGTTTCGCTGCCCATCGGGGAAGAGGCGGTGTGGGCATAAATAGCGACCACGTAGGGCGGTACACAATGTGCATCACGGGAGTGGTTGAAAAGTGTCCAAGGTATTTGGAGGAGAGAAGGACTCAATTACTTCACAATCTAGTTATCTGCTAACTCGTGCCGTCCCCTCGTTGAGTAAGATCTAAAATCATCGACAATCATCCTGCGTTTTATGAAAACATGCACAAATGCCGGCCCAGGCAGGCTCAACTTATGCTGCCCCTCAAACCAGCTGTTTAAACCTCCAAGGGAATAGATGGCCCCTTTGTGGTATAACTGAACACCTTATAAATAAATGCATATTGTGGAGACAAGAGAGACAATAACATTTGGGTATTACCTCCTACAGACCCTCTGAACTTTAGCGAAAATATTTCTACCAACCTCAGTGAGCGATCCCTGGTCGGATCAACAAGGCATATGAAATCTGAATTCCTGTTGAAACAAACCTCCCCTTTTGGGTCTCAGCTGATTCTGGATTCAGAGTGAAAACAAAGAGTAACGGTGAGGACATGGAACATCACGGACGCTCTGACGCAGACGCGGTGTGTGCAACTTGCGAGCCAGCCTGGCACGGGGGGAAACGCTGGCTGCCGCACTTGTACCTGTGTGGCCTCAGGGGCCACTTCGTCTCTTTAGGCCTCAGTTTTCTAATCTGTAAAATAGGGACAAACACGGGTTTGTGAGAATTCAATGAGTGTGAGGCGCTTAAGGAAGAGGTCAACCAATTACAATGAGTATAATTCGTAAACTTTTAACAAATTCCATTGTTGATGAAGTTAACATTTCCTGATCACTTATTTCCTTTTTACAAAGGAAATATTTTAAGCTATCAAATACCATCAGTTTGACAACTAAAATAAATAGACTCATTCTTTTCCTTCTCTGTTTGCATAAAGAAACATCTTTCTAAGTGAAAATACAGCCACCAAAGGAGGAGGAACATTTTTGTTACTGTTGGGATTTCATATCTTTTTGTTTCACCTCCTTACTTTGGTTGAGATGCAAAACTTCGCGTGCCCGTGTCTGCGTGATAATTAGTTTTACTTACTTTAGAGTTTAGGTCTATTACCAGATTTCAGAACTTACTAAACATGGAGTCCATTGGCGGTAAAGAAGATCCCCAGGACCCTTGGAAACGTGACAACGTGCTTGAGTTTTGGGAGCTTTACCCCCATGCTCCTGCGCCCTGTGCAGACACAACCCAAGTGGAGATGGTGACAAGGACAAAAGAGTGGGAGACTGAGCCCATTACCTAGAAAGTTCTGGCCAGACACTGATTGTAAATCAGAAATATGTTTGCAGAGCTTATTACCAAGTTGTATTTTGGAAGGAAAACAGTAGGAAAAAAAAACCATTATCTTCCTTTTCAACAAATAAAGGGCTGTCAGCATCTGGAGAGATTTCGGTTACTCTAGATGTCTGGCCAAAGGAGAAAAGCTATGGAGGTGTCAGTAGCCAATAAGAGGTAAGGAGCATTGTTAAAGGAACAGAGAAGATATCTGGTGAGAGATAAACTTAATTAAATGCACACACTTAGCCTGGAAAGCTAAGAAATGAGGGATGTAATTTCCTTTTAATCCCTTAAAGGCTACAAACCAGGGCAGCCACTCGGTCAATCCCAACTCATCAAATGCTGTCACTTGAAGCCAGGGCTTGACGTGAACTCCTCCGGTAGAAAGTGTCACCTGGGACAGCATGTAGCAGATGTCTAGAAAAAGAGTTTTTCCCCTCTTTTGATAAGACCCACAGGGACAGCAACCTTGTCCCTTATGCACGTCTGGACTGCCTGCCTGCTTCCTCAGCACCGGGCCCAGACGGTGGCGCCGACAGGGTGCCTGGAAAGTCTGGCAGGTGAGCACCTAATAGAACGGTGAACTCAGGTGAAGGCATGGGTGGGTCCATCCTAATTCAGTGGGGAAATGAGGGTTGTTTTCAAAGTAGCCCTTACTCGTTAGTGCACGAAACACATCCTCGTGCCATAGTAACCGACCGATGAGCAAAAAAGTCCCAAACACATGGACACTGGAGAGTGGAAACCATGAGCGAGGTAGATATTGGTTGGAGCCCACGTACATATGGGATGGGCTAGGTGAGGACCGCAGACCTCCCCCCGCACCATCCCCCACCCCCCTCTCGGTGGTTTTCAGCCACGGCTTCATCCCAGGTTCTTGCAGCTGCACCTGCCGAGTCTGCCCCTGAGCTGCCGCATGAGAGCTGTCCCCAGCCAAGACACCATCGGTCTCGGGCAGAAGGAAACCTGGAGGCAGGAGACAGCCCATGGGGAGGCTTTCCAGACAATACTTCAGTCCAACCACCTAATCACATCGTTCCGATTTCTGGGTCAGTGGTGGTAGGAGCGCTTTCTGCACATTTCAACAGACAGTCAATATCGTCAGGGCCATGCTGATGACTTCTGAAGATTCACTTAAAGGAAGAAGTGCTTTTGACACTTTGGGGCCAAACCAGGATGTGGCAAATAAAAGCAACTTCGGAAGTCCTTCCCACTGCACAGTGGGGTGTGTGAACACCCAGTGTTCCCCCCACCCTCTGCCCAGCCTTCCCCTAATCGTCTGAAAGGTGCTGTTGTTCCCCCTCTCTCCACCACTTACGCAAAAGGTCCCAGCAAGGGCGTGTTAATTAGTGTTAAATAGCAAGACAAGGTCACCATTGAGTAAGAGCCAATAAGTATGTACTTAGTGCTTCGTAGGTGCCGGCCATCTTCCTAAGTGCTTCACAGCCATCCACCAATTCACCCTCACAGCCATCCTCTTCAGGAAGTGTTATTATCCCCACTCACCACAGCTGCATGACCAAAGTGCGCACCCTCCGCATTTCCAGGCGAGAAAATAGGTGTGTGAGGCTGCTCGTCCAAGGGCAGGGCCAGCGGCTGGGCTGAGACCCACACTCAGGCAGGCAGCTCCAGAATCCACACCCCTGACCCTGTTCCACACAGTCTTGCCTCCGGGACTTAAATGCAACAGCGTTTGTGCCTATTTTGCTCACCAAAGTGTTCCTGATGTGTAGACTGGGCCCTAAGGTATGAAATGGTAGAGGCGTTTTCCAACGTCTCTCAGCCTCCACTGCCCCATGTCCCTTTGGGATGTTTCTGCCAGAACCATGTATGTAGTGGGGAAAAAAGATCTCCTTGTCCTTGTCACAGTTTCGTGTGACAAGGTGGTCGTGTTGGGCCAAATAGTTCCCCCAGCCCAGGGTGTGGTCTGTCCCTGTTGTTTACTCAAATTAAGTCAGCAGACAAGCTTCCCAGATAGCTCCTCTTCGGCAGGACTGACATCAGCTGTCCCAAGACAGAAGTGGGAGAGGGTCTGGCCCTCGGACCCAGAGCCCGGCCGCTGCTGGAGGCCCCGGCACCCCGAGGAGGGCCAGGAGCCGGCAACAGCCCCTCCCGGGGCAGTTGCTGTAGGGGCGCTTGTCCTAGGGGAGTGCTTGCCGCCTGCCCGTGGTTGGTAATTGCGGGGTTCATTGTGCACCTTTGTTCTCCCAGGTTTAGTTCCAAAACTGACATGAAGAGAAAATGACAAGGGCAAGCACATGGGGGTGTTTATGTTTTCAGCCCCGGCCAATGGCTTGAGATCCGAAACAAAAGTTAGTGCAGATGGACGGGTGCAGGATTATAATGCTGGCTGCACGGGAAACTCAAACCTCTGCGTGCAGGGCGCGCCCAGCTCCCAGCTGTCGTCCACATCCTCTTAGCGGAGCCGCCACCTAGCAATTAGCACGCCCCGGCTCCCCTTTGGAAAGGAGCGAAGAAGAACAATACCGCAGCAGGTCCTCCTGGACGAGCAGGCAGGTGAGTCCTGCATGGAAAACGGGGAAAACGATCCCTTTCACCATTGTTTCTGACTGTCGGACAAACCACTGGCAAGGTGAGCCTGGTATTAAACCGTCCGCCAGGACCTTGAAAGGGCTCCAGGAAAAAGGAAATAAGAAAGACTCCACGCCAGCTTGAGGCGACTGAAGCCCATTGACGTGCCCTATTATGTTCTCCTCATACTACAATGCGGCCCAGAGCTGTCTGCTCCCTGGGTGCTATGGCGCATGTGCGCGTCTCCCAGCTTGGCTCGCAAACTCAGACCGCTCGATGAAATACAGGACCCCCAGTTAAATTTGAATTTCAGTTAAACAGTGAATAATTCTTTACTGTAAGTCTCTCCCATGCAAGGTTTGGGGCACACTAAAAATATTCATTCTTTTCTCTAAATTTTAAAGTGAACAGTGCATTCCTTTTTATTTGTTTCGCTAAATCTGGCACTCTTACCCTCACTGCAGCACAGAAGTGTGTCCTTTGTAGAGATGAACTTGAACTTGAGTGTGAGTATCAGACCCACAATATATGACTCCATTAAGTGAGGGCTAGAAATACAGCGAAGTCACCAGATTCTTCCAGATGTTTCCCGTCTGCCCTAAATCTCATTGACTCATCGGGTGAGTGATAGGAGTAACGATGGAAATCTTAGAGTTAGAAGATGTGTATTTTAATAGTCGCAGTGTTGTGAATGTGAAAGAACTCATCCCCTACTTCTCACCACCTGAATAACCAGGTCTTGGGCAGTCCACGGCAGCACTGTCCTGGCCCTGTCACGGAACAGGGGACATTGTTGTCAACACCAAATCGTACCCCTGTCCCTTATTCTGAATTTCCATGGGCATCCCTGCAAAGGGTACACTGGGAGGCACGCCATTGCAGAAAGGGATGAAAAACCGAAATCAGCGCAATTCCCTGGTTCCGTCTGATTGACCTGGGAGCTAGGAGCTGGAAGGCTCTTGGTGAACACTGGGGTAGATCCGCGAAAAAGAGACGCATCAAACAAGGTAACCTGCACTCGGTCAGATGCTGTGGTCTTCTGACTCACCGTGAAATTGCCCCTCCGGGTCTGCCCTTCGTGACGTCGGCTAGCTATGGAGCGTGGAATCTGGGAGGGGGCTGCCTGGGCTTGCTCACCCAGTGGTGCCAAGTGAGGGCACAGCACAGAGTGGACCCAACAGCCTGGATCCGTGTGTGTGCGTGTGCATGTGCATCCGAGTGTGTGGGTGTATACAGTTTGAAGTGAAACTTCATGGAAGCTAGTTTTTCTGCTGGAACAAAATATCTAAGTTTCATTCTTGTCAACACATTGAGCTACAACTCTAGGTTCTGCTAGAACAGAAGGTGTAGACCGTGTTGAGGGAGGCCAGGGTCGGACTTTCTGAAGGGTCACCCACCTGGGAAATCTTGGGCTCGCTTCTGAGTCCCATGAACACGCCTCCAGCGCCCCCGGAGCCTGGCAGTTTTGCAGGATGCAGGGACAAGAGCACCCAAGCATTTCTTCCCTTCGAGTAACTTCCTGCTCTTCTATTTCAGCAGATGCTCTGTAAATATTTTCCTTTGAATTGTATTGAAACAGAAAACGCCGCATACCCAGCTGAGATGTACTTGGACAAACACGTCCATGTAATAAGTAATTTCCCCTGAACTTCCTAGTCGAGCCGAGGAGGGGCTGCCTGTCTGCAAACCAGCGCCATTGGTCTGCACCCTTCTGTTTAGTCTGCGGAGGCATCAGGAAGGGACAGCCCTCAAGTGGCCCTTCCATCGTCCTTCTCTCGTCCCTCTTTTCAGCACCTAACTGTTTCTCTCCACCCCTTGAGACGCCTCCCTCCCTTCTCTGGACCACGCATCCTTTCCCTTCACGCCCCTCCTCATGCCCCCTGCCTCATTGGCTCTCTCTTCCCCTGGCCCCCATGCATTCCCCATCTGCAGCTTTCCACCCTCCTTCGCTCTGAAAAGGCAGCCTCCCCACCTCAGCCTGTAGCTCAGTACCGATGCTTTCTGCATCTCGATCTCTTCCTACATAAACGGTTGTCGGGATAATGCAATGTTACAAACCACCCGAAATTCCGTGGGCAAAAACAGTGACCATCCATCACAGCTCAGCCCTCGTGGGGCCTGGGCAGTTCTGCTGCCCGTGGCTAGAACTGGCTGGTCAGTCCTTCTGGGTTAGGCTGGCAGTCACTGAAGCGTCTGATGGTCCTCTGGCTCCTGGCTGGCCTCGGGTGGCCTTGGCTGGAACAACTGGCTCTCTTCCAGGTGTCCCAGCTTCCAGGACACCAGCTCAGGCACATTCAAATGAGTAAGCCATTTTCTAAGTCTCTGATTTCATCCCATTGGCCAATGCAAGTCATAAAGCCAAGCTCGGGGTCAGAGTAGGAGGGGATCACGGGTAAAGGGAAAAGGGCATGATGCCAGGAGGCTGCTGATGGAGTCAGCCCTCCATTCCCACTACCCATATCCTTAGTTAAAGTGCTGGTTACCCACAGCCAAAGAGTTTCAGCCTGGGACTCTCCTGCTGCCTATTCCAGAAAAGCACTGTCTACCCACCCGTGCACACATCCATCCATTATCTACCCATCCATCCATCTACCTACCCATCTACCTACTCACCCATCCATCTATCCATTGCTTAATTCATTCAAAACACCTCTACACACTGAGCACAGTGACAGATGCTGGAGTATGACAATGATCAAAAATAGCCAAGAACTCAGTTCTCAAGATCCACAAACGAACAAGATACTCATAGGGGCCCCTGCCAGCTCTGTGTCCTCCAAACTCCGGTCTCACCCACCACGTTCCTGCTCCGGAGCTTCTGACGACCCTCCACTGTGTACAGATCCCAGGCACATTCCTCTCCCTGGCCTTTGGGGTTCTCCTCTGCCTGGCCCAAGCTCTCTCTCTCTAACTGGGTCTCCCTCATCAACACTTCTCTCCCCACCTCGCTGGGCTGCTCACCTCCTCCCAAGCGGGTGGAGCTTCTCTCAGACCTACCTGTGGCCTCAGAGCTCTGTTCCACCTTTTTGGCTCCCCTCGCCCTTTTTCCTATCAAAGATGTACATGGCTAATGCCAGCAGAATGAGATCCATGTCTGTCAAGGTCCCACTCAGAACTCTGCTAGTTTGCGACCACGGGCTTTTCAGCCACACGGCTTCTCCCAGACTCAGACAACGCTTCTGCCCTGGCTACGGTCTGTCCTGCTCAGCTTCATGAGCCAAATCCAGGGTCGGGACCAGGGTGAGGCAAATGAGGTGCCTAGGTAGGCTGTTTCAGAGAGCACTCACTCTTAGGGTCGTGCAAGTTCAGGGTTGGCATTCGAGTCAGTGCTTCTTTGAAGCCTGCATCCTGGGAGACGCTGCCAGGCCTTTTCCCACTTCCGACCCCAGCCCCACCTGCTGTTTTGGTGTCTGCTATTCATTTCCTATGGGGATGGTTCAGAAGACCATGAACCTTCCTCCGAGCAGTACTGGTCCATCTAGTCCAAGATTAGGGAAAAAAACACTTAGAGAAGCAACCACAGCTGTAGGGAAAGTGGGGTGTTCCTGAGATTTGGTGAAGCCCGAGGGGAAAGACCAGGAGAGACAACAATGCAGGGGCGAATGGGGGATTGGCCGCTTCTGCCAGAGACTGAGACCAGGGAATTGATGCCGTGACAGTGGAAGAATGGCGGGAAAACCACGCTGCTGGGAGGTGGTGAGTCCTTGACAGGCACTCAGCGCCCTGGATGTGGAGGGGGTCGGCGGGGAGAGGCCCGACATAAGCTCACGTGGAGGCGGAGATGGGAGGAGAGGGCTCTCAGACCTGAGTTTCTTAGAGAGGACAAGGCTAAGTGCGTGCGTACAGAATCGGCACAGCCATGGCCGAGGTAGGAGAGTAAAGAAAAAGGAGGCCCACCAATCGTGGAGCATCAGCACTTTAAAAGGAGGAGGAATTGACCAGGGAGACCCCTCAATGGGACAATGATGGATTCCTATTCAAAGACAAAGGCGTGGCAGGAAGAGGTTAATTAAAGTCGTCCATAGAACCTGGTCAAGGGCATGTTGGCCCCACAGCTCTTCACTGGCCATGATGTTGATGCCGACATAAGAAGCAACAGACTCAAGGAGCTCGGCATTTTCTCTAAGAGACCCAGATGATTTGAGTACAATTTCTGGCCCTTTAACATTCATCGGGGCGGTTTTCTGAAGCCCCTGAACATCTGCCAAACAACCTCTGGGAGTCTGAGTAGGGTCTCAAGTCTCAGTTCCCACCCGGCCGTCCTTGGGGACAAACAGGAATGCCCGCCAGCCCCCTCTTGCAGGATAAATTGGGGGGTTGGTCAATGGGTGATGGTGACATCTGAAAAGCCACAGAGAAAAAAACTATGAATAATGTCTCAGTCACAATCAAAGGTCATCAACACGCATGTGTCCCCAGGCCAAGGTCACTGTCCTCTGATGGCGGAAACCCAGGTCAGTTCTCTTCCTTTTCAGCCACGGCCCCTGCCCCGTCACCCTTAAGCTCCACTGCCACGGGACGTCTCTCCACAGGCCCTGGTCCTGGAGGAGTGCCATCTCGGACGCTGCGTGGGCACAGGGCCCTCCAGCCACGCTCCCCCCACAACCCAGCCAGTTTCCGAGCCAGCACAGGAGGGACCAGGACCCCAAGGGGGAGAGGAGTCAAGTCCACCCTGTACAGTTTGAAGTGTGATATTTTGTCTACGTGGTAGACTTGTTGTTTAACTTTGACATTTTGAGGTTCCGAAAGAATTTGCAGCCTGCCTCAGTCGGGCGGAACGATGGCCTTCTAAAAGAACATCTAATTCAAAGGTTAAGTGCTGAACGCACCGGATTTCTTCAGCACCCACAGCAGCGGTGCCTCCGCTCCCCCTGAGCCAGACCTTGGCCAGCGGTCCCCCCGCCCCGGGAACAGGATGCCTGGTGAGTGCCAGTATGCAAATTCGCACGGTGCGCATTTTCACACCGAAACTCCCACCACAGTTCTTCTTCTGATTCCATCCAAAGCCACTTTGCATAGTCCAAAAAGTAGGGACCCTCCCAGCACCCCGGTGAAGAAGGCGGTATTGTGTTTTGGTTTGTAAAAAGTCACGTGGACGTTTCCAAATTTGCCTACCTCCAGGAAAGGGAGTGGCGATGGCAACACAGGTCCAGAGCCCTGCAGCCAGGCGCGCGGACCAGCCCGGGGACCCTCGCCACGAGCCACATAAACCCAGGGAGCGAACCCTCCGCTGTCTGACCGGGACGATCCCGGCTTCTCCAGCTCAGGGTGATTTTCGTTTGCTCACTTCCCTCAGCTTCCCCTGCCTGGAGCTCCTGCTAAAATTAGCCTCAAGGTTGGAGGAACTGGCCGCACGGTTCAGCCCCAGCTGGAAATGTTCTCCCTCCTTGGACCCAACCTCGAATGCTAAACATGTCTAGCATTCAAAGAGGGTTTGTTTCAGTTCCCGGGTTTACCCTCCTGGTTTCAAATGGCAGCAGAAGCAGAGGAGCCAGGATTCCGTAAGGAGAAACTCTCCCAAACAAGACTGCTGGCCCAACACCGACTGAAAGGGGCCAGGCATCTCCGAAAGAGGTGGCCAAAGTCCTGGGTGCCCGTGGGCCGCGGGCTGCTGGGCTCCTGGGCTGGCTGTCACAAGTGGGGACAAGGTAAGGCTGGGTCCCCTTCTTTCAGAGGAAAGCACAGGGCCTGACACCAGCAAGGGGATGGCCAGAGAGCAGAGTCGGGGAACCTTGGGGAGGCCAGCCCGGGGCCGGGCCCCTGAGGCCGCTGGAGACGCTGCCTGGGGAGCACGTGGCGTCTGGGACGACTCACAGATTGACCACGTTTCCAAATCGCAAACTAGGTGAACATCGAGAACCCGACGCCCCTTGAGGAAAAACGCTTTCTGTTTACATACATGTGGCCACCAGCCCGGCAGATGCAGCAGCCCGAAGTCTCCGCACCGGTTGCGTCAAACCTCAAACCGCGAACTTGACCCAAACCCAGCACTTGAGATGAGAGTGCCAGGTGAAGGCCCATGGAAGCTCTGTCTTGGCGGACATGTGCCCTGCCTCTCCTGGGTTCCTGCTGCCAGAAACCTCCAGGGCTTACCAAACCCTGAGGGAAGGTAACAGGGTGGACCTTTCGGAAAGCTTTCTCTAAGTTAACAGGAGATCTCAAGAGTGTAGAAAAGCACCCTGCCGTTGTGTGCCAGGTCCCTGCCTGCCCGGGGCCCCTGCAGCTGGGCTTCTGGGCCTCCAGGCAGCGGGGGCGCCGGGGTGGGGGGTGGGGCCTGTGAACCCGCAGCCTCTGGTTCGGGCTTCCGGGTGGAGCCCCGGGTGCTGGCTCCCGCCAGGTCCCTGGTGACACCCTCGCTGCTGCTCACCTAAGCCCCGCCCCACCCCATCCCCCCAACCTCCACCCAGAGCAGGGAAGTTGTGAAACTCTTATACGAGAAACAGTGATCCCCAAACAGGTCTTCATATCATTCCATAGCCTTCGTTGGATGAGTCGCTTTTTTTTTCTTTTTTTGTTGGTCTTTCAATCCTATTTCCCCACAGAGCAAATACATCTTCATCCAGGGAAAGCTTAAGAAAAAGAAATGCTGAAACTCTTGTCTGGCTGTAACAGGAATCCTGGTGGCAACTTAAACTTCAATCGCACTCGTACCTGGAGCAGGAAGAGACGCACGTTTGAGGCAGGCGAGCCCCACGGCGGATGCCAAGGTAGGGTCCGGGAAGGTCTCCGGAAAGGAAGACCTTCCAGAGAGGGGCCTGTGGGACCCTCTGCTATTTAAAACCAAGATCAGGTCTCGGTCTTTCCTGACGCCCTGGCAGCTGTGTTGTGGTTTAATAACCATCACTAAGGCCATCGTCGGCACGGCAGAGGTTTCTGGAGGGTGCCTCTGGGGGAGCGCAGAGATTTAGAAAACTGCGGAACGTGTGGCGTGGAGAATCAGGCAGAATGGCATCCTGGGATTTCAGACTGCACCCGGTGTTTGGGGGACCCTCTTTGGGGTCCATTTTCTGGCCAGACTCTGCTTTGGAATAAACACGTTCGGGGCCAGTGCTGGGTAATCGCGGAATGAAGACGCCCAGCGGAGAATGTTTTCACTGGACAGGCTGCACACAGAATCTGCGCATTAATTATACGGTTATGCAACTATGCATCTTTCCACCTCTGCTGGTATTTTTATAGAGCCATTAAAAGTGACACCTGAGCTTACCCTCCCCCGCCCCACAGTGACATGTGGAAGCTGCAGCCAATCTGAACGAGGCTGAACACTACCGTCCAAAGGCTTGGCAAAGCCACAGTCGGCCGCAGCCGCTTGGGGACGGCTCCCAAGGCCACAGCCCAGGCTCTGAGTCACTTGCGGGAAGCAGGGCCCAGGGTGTGGGTCACCGCACAAACTTCCAGGCTCCTAACCCCCCCCAGCTCTCAGTTCTGAGTGCTCTCTGGGCGGCGCATCGATGACATACGTGTCTTTTTGCCTTGGCCTCCTAAGGAAGTGGTAAGGCCAAGTTCACCGGCGACGGGCTGAGTCTTGACTTACTGTCATGACTCGGAGGATGCCCAAAAAGGCTCCAACTGTCACCTCCCCAAGCTGTGAAGTTCTGCTGTGGCTGCGGTGGCAGATAAACCAGAGGAAGACGGCACCGGCCGGTGGCCAGGCCGGCACACTCTGCCCCCTGGTGCCCTGTCAAAGCCCCAGCCTGGGCGATCACAAACAATCGCAGTGTAAGGAGAGGCCTCAGCAAACCCCAGCCTGACCCACGGACATCCTTAAACCGACCAGTTCTATGAACAGCCCCCTGGGAAGGAGAGATGGCCAGCTGTGACTGAGCCAGCAGGGACAGGCTGGGTTGGGGCAGCTGGCTAACACATCCAACCCCCCGGCCCCCATGCATGTGGGCACCTAAGTCCGAAAGCATCAGGGGGTTTCTAGAACGAGGCACGGGAAGCATTTCTCTGCACCGCCACTGGCATTGCTCAGTCATTAGTAAGGCTGAGCTGTCGCAGAGGTGGCAGCTGCCTGGCTGAGCGTCCAGCTGTCAGGGCCCTCCCAGGGAGGGGTGAGGGAAGAAGAGCAGGACACGCTGTGGCGAGGAACCTGAACCTGGCTTTCTCGGGGACCAAAGCGTGCAGCGTCCCAGCAACGTGCATGACCCGTGGATGTCAATGAACTCGGTGAAACAAACTCACAGGACGACTCTTGCTCATATTAACGAGGTGTCGACACTGGGCGAGCTCACTTCGCACAAGTCTGGGAGAAAGCAGACTCTTGAGTTTCAATTCCTGCTTTAGTCAAAACAGGCCTGAGCAGAAATCCTGCCTGTGTGTGCCCTGATAGCACCTGTGACATTTGCCCTTGCGCTTGTCACCACTGTGGGTGTGGGTGTGGGCGAGACACCATGGAGAGGACAAAGCCGAGGGGCCGTTCTGGCCAGGCATCCTGCGTGCCTTTGCGGATGCCAGGGAGCCGCCTGCAGGCCAGGGTCAGCTCCTCGGAGGCCCCCACCGCACGGTGTCTCTGGGGGGCGGGGGGGCGGGGGTGAGACCCTCTGCGTCCAGAGCACTGTAGAGGATGCATGAGGGGCCCAGCACAGCAAAGCAATGCATTAGGAGAGGACGGTCTCACTTGATCTTGGAGCTCGTCCATGGGCAGGAAGCAGGAAGAGATGCGTGTGCCCAGAGTGGCATGCCCACACGCAAAAGTCTCCCGTGTTCGGCACCTCCAAACAGGCCCGTCTCCTCGCTACAGCAGAGGACGAGCTCGATCATGCCTCCCGTCAGTCCCCCGGGAAGGGCTCACCCGGGGGAGGCCTCTCTGCTCCCCCCACCTGCTGTGCACAAGCCCTCTAAGGCTCGCCGGGCGGGGGCCGCTCCCCACGGCGGCGCCGCTGAGCCTTACCCCCAGTGTGACTCGGCCCGGCGGCTCCGAGTGGAACGGAGGACGGGGAGGCAAGATCTCTCGCGGGTGGAAGCAGGAGACAAGTTGACCGCGTCGCCGCTGCCCTTGGCCCGAAGGCGACACTCCACTTTCTTTACCTTTAGCTTCCTCATTTGAATGTGGTGCGTGTGTGTGTGGGGGAGTGCGCGCAGGAGAGAACTATGATGTTTATTCCTCCTCTTAGGAGCAATAAAACCATGTGTTTTTTTTGTATTAAAATGGTCTTTGCATACCAAAATTGGAATGTTTTCCCTCTTTTAGGCTTTAAAATTCTGGTGAGCTGCTAGAGCCTTTTAGGGCTCAGACTCTCACCAAAACACTTCCTTTTCTGTGTTCTCCCTGAGCAGTCTCACGCCTCCCTCGCGGGGGGCCGACTCCCCCTGCCCGACGGCCGCGCCCCCGGCGATGGCGCCCACACTCTCTGTGGGCAGCAGCCTGGTGCTGGGGCAGAGTTACTGTCATGAGCAGCAAGGAAATCTTCATCGAAACAATGAGTGCTTCCCCAACCCACGAATACCCACAGCAGGACCCGCGCCGCCCCACACCAGCAGGGACCCTCGATAGAGTGAGAGCCTGAGTCACTCCTGGCTACAGCCACTCTCTCGCAAAGTCTCCTCGGCTGTTTTCTTGCACAGCTACGGGTGGGGGTGGGGGTAAAGGTGGGGGCAGGGGGAGCAGCAGGAGGCAGGTGGAGGGGAAGAAGGGCATTGCTCAGAAAGTAAAAAAAAAAAATTGACCTCATTGAAGTCACATGATTGGCAAGAACCAATTAAGTGGAGCTCTGGAAAGGGGAACAGTTAAATTTGTAATTTGGGTTGTGTGAAAACTTCTTTGGGCCCATAAACAACCACAGAACCACAAGTGGGGTAGGCTGGCAGTGCCGGGAGGCGACGCCGGCACAGTGGTCAGCAGGCAGGACGAATCAGAAGGGCTGCAAACCACAGGCTTTCGCAGGGCGGTGAACATCATCAGCCCACAGCCAAGAAAGACACCACTTTTTTTTCATCTTTAACAATTTGAATATTTGTTTTCGCTAAGGTACATTTTTTCATGGGACTCGGGGAGCCCCAGAGGCATCGAGGGAAAAAATGAAAGAGGTGCAGGGAGCCGTGGCCGGGGGCGAGGTTCAAACGATGACCTTTCTTGGTTTTTCGCTCCCAAGGTAAGAAGAAATCAGTGGCTCCCCCGCCTTCAGAAGAGGGTTTTCAGGAGGAAGCCATGGCTTCAGACAGCATATTTGAGTCATTTCCTTCGTATCCACAGTGCTTCATGAGAGGTGAGTACACGCTGGTCTTTTAAATGCTTTCGCTCGGCTTTGCAGAGAATGTTGTAACTCGGTGCATTTAGCCGGCCGGCTCCCTGTCTGTCTGGTGGGAGGAATTCAAACGCAGGCTTATGATTACAAGGCTATTGGATTACTTATTCATCAGACGACAGCTCTTCAGAAATGTCTGAATAAATAGTTAAGCTGTTGAAGTGTTAGTCGGTGTGTGAGAACTCTGGCAAATGCAAGGAGTCGGCCTGCTCCTGGTTGGAGTCCTGCAGATGGCAAAGCTTGTGTGGAGCTCCCCGCGTTTCGTGTTTGCTCCCCCTTGCCCGGAGTGACAGCAGCTGAGTTATCCTGAGCCCAGCGTGCTCTGGGGCCCACAGTCCAGCCTGCCCGGGACTCAGAGCTGTCTGCAGCGCCGGCCAGCAGGGCCGTGCCAGCCTGGGGCAGAGGCTCACAGACGTGCAGGAGACCAGCCAGGACCGGCAGGGCCAGAGCGGCCACTGCGTGGTGGCCGGGTGCAGAGCGTGCAAGAGCCGGGCTGATGGAGCCCGGTGGAAAGCACCGAGCTGCGGGTGTGTGTTGTTCCTTGTGGTCTCAGTGCAGAGGCAGCCGGCATCTTTCAAGAGAGAAAGGAAGCAAGTCGTGGTTTAGAGAGACCTCTCTCACAAAGGGCACTAAAGATGTTTCCTAAGTTGGGCGTTGTCACCCTTAAGTTGCTAGATTGAAAGCTTCCTAAGTGGAATAGCTCGTGTGGAAAACCTGTTTGTGTCCTCGCACCCAGCCCCCGAAACGGGCAATGCAGAAGGGGTGAGCTGTGAGTGAGTGTGTGCGTGCTCACTTGGTGCATCTTTGGTGAGAAAAGAGAACGGTGCTCAAGCCAATAGAAACGTCGCAAAGTCCTCGCAGAGTGTCAGGGCGTGCACGCTGACCAGTGCGCGCCAGCTGTGGCTGCATGGGCCGGCAGAGCCGGGGCGACGTGGACGGGTGAGGGGGTCATTCATCCCCTGGCCACAAACTCTCCAGTGCACCCAGATAGTGTCCATGAGTCATGACTTATTCATTCAGACGAGAGAGCCAGGGAATGCCGAGGGCTGCTGGCCGCTTCGTCACCACGGGCGCTGTTGTGAGTGCCACTGAGTTTCTGTGTCACCGGGCCCCTGAAATTCAAACACTTGACACAGGTGTGTGTGCACGCGAGTGCGTGCGCGCGTGCACGGGCACTTGCGTGTGCTGGGGGTGGCGGGGGAGGGGGTGGGAGTCTCAGGAGAAAGGGAAGAAAGCAAGTCATTAACCGACTCAAAGCTCCAAATTAAAGGGTTTTCAAAGCCCTCTTTACTGGCAGCTGAAGACATGTTAGTGAAGTTGAGTCACGCGCTGTGAGTGAGTCACACAAGCGGCCCCTCCCCGGCTGCATTTCCTCTGGGCCGCTAACGAGCGAAGGAAGCAATATCGGCAGAATAACAGTAAAGAGACCTTCCTGTCTCAACTCGCTTTCAGTAACCTCGGTGCCCGGCGATGGTCTCCTAGTCCACCGACCCAGGAAGGTGGAGTCAGGGAGTTTGAAACGCGTCCCTGGGCAATGGGCTGGATTTCTGGCTGGGGTGCTGGCCCGCCTCTACAGCAGGGATGTAAGGGGACCCAGGCACCTGCACAGACACAAGGGACGACGGGGGCTGGCCCCTGGCACGGCCCCACAGTCCTGTGCCCAGGGGTGCTACCCGCCCAGCCCAGGCCGGACTAGGAGCAGTCAGCTTCAAGGGGCCAGCACGGGGAGGGCCCGCGGACCCCTATCCCAAAAGGGCTCGTGACCAAAGGCGTCTCCATTCGATACTCACAGAGAAGGCCCCCGGGGCCTTTTCCAATCTGCCTGGATGATACAGCGTTGAGTTTAGTTTCAGCGGACCACAGCGGAATCTCGGCAGTGTCCCTGTTAAGTGCATCAGGGTGACCCGTCAACAGGGTGGCATCCATCGTCTGGGTGTGCACCGCTCCCTCGGCCCAGGAGGTGACAGATGTCACTCCTGAGGGGACCCTTTGGGCACTGCCTCAGCGCTGGAGGCTGGCACTGTCCCCACACTCTGCTGCACGGGGTCCTCCCTGAGTCCGAATCTCGTGCCCACAGCCCAGCCCTAAGCAGGCCGGCACCACCCCCCTTCCTTGTTAGCTGTCATTCGTAGCGTGTGCTCCCTCCCAGCTGCCAGCGTGAGCAGGAGGGGAAACACCTGGTTTTCTCCCTGGGGTGGCACTTCATCGGTCCCCGCACTTCTCACCGAAGGAAGCCCAGAGCTCATGGTTGGTGAGGTGCCCCTGTGGAAGCTGGGGGGAAGGAGAGGCGTGGGCCCAGCCTCTGTGACACAGCCTGAGAGGCTGGCATGCAAAGCGAGTGTGGTCTACCACAGTGCACACCGCACGGCGCTGTGCACTGTGGTAGACCTCCTCGGAGGCCAGGAGATAAGATGAAACCAAAATTCCCTGGAACAGTCCCTCTGGCTTTGTACCACGAGGCTCTTGCTGAACCCCCACTTCGTCCCCTCTCAAGGTGCAGCAGGAGATGCATCTTGTCCCCCCAAAGACTGCAGTAGGTGTGGTGAGGAAAACAGCGGCACAGGCGTGTTTTCGCAGGATGCCTCAGATAGCCTCGCTCTTAGAAGTGGCTTAGTGGTCTCTGCAAAGCCTGAATGCTAATATGCCTCCGGGTTCCTAGAACCACAGGTAAAAATCTCGGCGGGGCTGACACGCCGCCACCGCCAGCTTGGAGGCGTCCCTCAAAGGGATGACGGAGAGCAGACGAGGCCCAGAGTGGGAAGCAGGCCTCTCCACAAGATCAGGCTGCCCACATTTGCAGAAATACATTTACAAAGGCACTTCTGGCTCAGCTGAAAACTAAGATCACAGAAAAGTGTAGACAAATTCACGTATTGTGCACGGTGTGAAATCTGCATTACTTTCGTCAGGCCTCCCAAACCAAGCTCCATGGCCTGGGCGGCTCCAGACAGAAATGTACCGTCTCACGATTCTGGAGCCCAGATGTCTTAGCCAGGCCCTGACGCTGCTGTGTCGTGGCAGAGGCTGCAAGGTGTTGAGAGGTTGGTTTCTTCTGCAGACTCTCTCCCCAGCGTGTCGACGGCCGTCTTCTCCCTGTGTCCTAACCTCCTCTTCTGGTGGGGACACACCTGTCACATTGAATCAGGGGCCACGCTAATGGCTTCACTTAATGACCCCTGTAAAAAGTCCATCCCTAAATGTGGTCACGCTCTACGATACTAGGAGTTAGGACTTCAATGCGTCGATTTAGGGTGGACACAGCCCGATCCAAAGCAGGCCGTCTTCACCATCCCAAGTGCCTCCGGCCCTCAGGGCCGCTGTGCTTGCCCAGGGTGCTGTCCTGGAAGTGGAGGGGTCAGACCCCAGACCCCCGTGACACGGGGCCTCGCATTCTGACACTGCCTGCCAGTTTGGGAACTAATAGAAAAGGTGTTAAAAATCTATCTAAACTCATAACAATATCCTTTGCCATTTACCTCTACACACAAAGAGACTTTTGAAAATGACAAAGCAGTTTGGAAATGCTTAAGTTTTAAAAGAGCAAAAAGCGGTCCCCAAAGGAAGCCACCATCTTGGCTCTACTTCCTCCAGCGACGTTGTCCCTGTGATTCAGAACCCTCCCAAGATGCACTGTGCCGCCAAGGTGGGGAGTGGGACACCAGGGCGGGGCACGGGAAGCCTCACACCTGCGCCCACACCCAGGGCGGCAGCCACAGTGAGCAGCCAGGTGCGAAGCACCTTCCGAAGGGGCAGCTGACCCAGGAACCAAAGGGCAGGACCCCTTGAGAGCTGTTGGAAGCGAAGAGTAGCCAGGAGGCCCTCTGCTTGGAGCACGTCTGAAACGTGTGCTCCGCAAAGTCCTGCCCCATGGCTGAGACAGAGGCCGGGGCTCACACTGGGGCAGAGGGTATTCCGGGGCCCCTGCCCACGAAGAGACTGTCCCGGAGCGACCAGGGCTGGGTGGATGTCTGTTTGAGGGTAGAGCTGGATGTTCACAAAAGCGGCCACCACTTGCAAAGGGCCAGTAGAGGAGGGCGGCCAGAGTAGGGGCAGCAACAGACAGCATGGTGGTGCCTTCTCTTGCTTGTCCCGTCTCCTGGCTCTGGTCAAACAGCACCACGCACGCAGCTTCCCTCTCGGGCCTCAGTGTCGTCTGCAGTAGCTGTCATTGAAGTGGCCACGTGGACAGACCACAGAGCTCGTGTCAGGTGCTTTGCAGGGTCGTGACCACGGGCGGTACTGGTCAGCCTGGGCTCCTGGTGCTCCGTTCTCCGAGAGGACGCTCCGTCAGACTTGGTCTGTGCTGGAAAGGGAGAGGCCGCAGGGCCTGGGGGGACCACAGGGAGGCCCCCTGGAGCAGGTGACACAGAGCTGGGGAAGGAGATGGTGTGATGGGTGGACACCAGAGGACAGGGAGGGGGTTCTTGAGGCAGGGGAACAGCCGGGCGGGAAGTCGGGCAGCAGGGACCCCGGTGGGACACAGGCAGGTGGTGAGGAAATCTGCCCATGTGATGGCTTTTTGACTTCTCCTTGTAAGTGTCCTCGAAGAAGAGAGAGAAGGAGAGAGGCCCAGGGTGCAGCTCAGCCAGCTCAGCTTTCATGCGTCAGAGCTTGTTGGGGTGCACTGTGGCAGAGCTTGTTGGGGTACACTGTGGCAGCCACCTCCCCAGGTGCCTCTCGGGTCAGGAGTCGCAGCGAAACTTCTTTTCCTGAGGACCCTTCTCAGGCAAAAAGCCACCTCGGCCGCTGAACCACACGCAGGTTCTCCAGGCCCTGCGGGGGGCCGTCTCTGCTCTCACCTTCAGACCAGGTGTCAAAGCCAGGAGATGTAGGCGGTCCAGGCAGCGAATCTTGCTGGGGAGGGAGCAGAGGAAACTCGGGCACACTTTCCAGCTTCTCAGGCAACTTCCAGTGACCTAGCTGAGTCACTCCATGCCTCCACATCTCACTTCGGTTCTGTAAAATGGGCCAACAACGTTCTAGAGGAGCTTGCCTCCAAATGCCTTTGGCTGGAAGGTGCCCAGGACAATGGAGTTGTCCCTTTCTAGTTCATAGAGTAGGGAAACTTGGAGGGAAAGGTGGCTGGGAATGGATGTCCGGTGACTGGGTGCAGCTGCAGCAGTGACGCCGGACACAGTCCCCAGGCAGACGGTGATGTCCAGTGGTGTTTCATCTTTGGTTTCCTGTGTTAGCCTCGCTCTGAAAACACACGCAGACTTCGCGTCTCTCCTTCAGTCCTTCTCGGAAGTTGCAGATGAATGTGGGAGGGTGGGGAGGGCGATATTTATCCCCAATTTACCGAAAACAGGCTGGAGAAAAGATGGGGAAGGGCAGGGCGCTGGCTGCATGGGTGCCACAGTCACGCCTCCATGCCGTGTCGAAGCCCAGGGTGGCGCTGGGCTCTCTCACGGTGTGAGGAAAGCAACACAGCCCCCTCTCAATGGCGTGTCGCTTACGTGCGCTCCACCACACTGGCCGTGGGCCACACATGTCAGCACGTGGTCAGAAGTGGTTTCTTTCGGTCTCTGCCTCATCCTTTCAAATTCTCAAAACCTTGTGGCCCAACACCTTCAAAGGTTTTTTTAAGGGGAATTCTTCTCTACAGAATTTCTCGAGCAAATCTTTCTTTTCTGTTGCCCTCCCTGAGTGTACCTGACACTGTCTTATCTCGGAGAGAGACATGGCCATCAGATCACAGCGCCCATCCAGGCGCTGGGACACTCACGCATGCCTGGCATTTCTGCAAGTTACGGATGACCCCTGCTTTGTAATGACCGGCCCTGTCTGCTTCCTGGGTCTGGATGCAGACCAGTCTCTCTGCAAGGCAATGCTTTACTTAAAATTAAAAAACAAAAAAGACTGCTTCGTTTTCCCCGGAAGTAAGAAATGAGGTCAATTTTTCGCTCTGTTTTGCTGCCAGGCTGGTGTGCATCAGAGTACCCTAGACTCGGTGTGTGGCCCGCATCCCCATTCGGGGTCCTGGGGTGTCTATTTTCAGATGCGCTTCTTTGTGGGCCGTGAGCTCCCCCAGACATTGCAGGGGCCCCAACAGTCACCAAAAGTAGAAACCTCAGTCGGCGAGTCGGGCGTGTTCAGCGGCTCTGCCTGTGTAGACTCTGGTGCTCTTTTCTGTCAACTTGCCCCCCGTGCTCCCTGGCTCTGAGCCAGGCCTCGGCCTGTCGGGTGTTGCGCGCAAGCGCGTGGGGAGGGAAGCACCGGCTCTGACACTCAGCAGAGCTTCCGCTCCTGGTCTTCGCCGGCCTCCCAGCGTTCCCTCCCAGCCCCTCTGATGTGCTCGCTGAGAGAGGACTGTGACTCCTAGAAAGAAAATAGCTGGGAGCATCACCTCAAAGCTGTATTGCTTCTGAAAATGTGTAGGACTTCATATTTGTTTTTAGTAGATCCTAAAGAAAGATCTAGAAAACGTCGCAGTAGTCAGCTTGCCAGTGAGTAAGAGCAAAGATCAGGGGGACCCTGGATCCCTGCTCCCCGGGCAGGTTTTAAGGGAGGCTGGGCGTGTGCTCAGAGCACCCCTCTCTCTCAAGACTCAGTGTAGGAGCAGAAAAGGTGACCGCGTGTGGCCTTCGGTGTTTATTTTCTATCACAGCCACAGGAGGGTTCAAAGGGCAACGCGGATTAACTAAAAGCCCTGGTCGGGGGGCCATTTCCCAGCAGCAGCTTTCTCGCCGACCACAGTTTGCTGCTCTTTATCACTCGGCTGCCGTTCGCACTTTGAACACCGCGCACCCAGCCCCTCGCTGCACACCACCTGCAGGCTGCCTCTGGGCCGGCCCTCGCCTCGCCAACAGTCACAGCTGAACTTGACACCAACCCACTCGGCAAGTCTGTAATTTATACAATCTGAAAGTGCGCATGTGCACCCACCCACCCCAGGGTCTGGTGGGCCTACAGGGAAGGGGAAGCGCATCCGTGCCTTGGGGGGCGCTCTCTCCCTCTCCCTCTCCCCTCTCTCGCCCCGGCCCTTTCCCGCACTGGCTTGTGTACACAGCGGGAAGGAATGAGGAGGGGATGACACCGGAGTGACAGGCAGGAACAGAGACGCCCACGGTTGTTGCGTTGTCACTGTGTGTGCGGCACACCACGGCTGTGCCCTCAGAGTCCTAGAGGAGAGGGGTGGTTACGAAACCACCCTCCACAAACATTAGGGCTGTGGAGGGTGTGGAGTTGTATAAAGAAGTACCAACAGCACAATGGGGATCCTGTTCACCCGCCAGTCATTCTGTGTCACTACTTCACAGTAAAAAAATAAACAGAGCAACACCACCCCTATGCTGCACTCTGGGTTGTGTGCAGAACAAAGAGATAATTGTGTGGGGGAGGTGGGGGAATCTGTGTAAACAGCAAAGGAACTATGAGACATTGTCCCGTTTCATACTTTCTAAGTTATCCGTGTGGGTGTGTTTTCTATATATAGTTTTATATACTGCAGTTGGCATCCGAAACCATATAACTTTATATATACATAAAGTTTTATACATGTAGAAGTTTCTGGGGGTTTGCCTGGAGTGATCTTATACCTCTCCTTGACTCGGGGGACCAGACACGGTCACTTGTCCCAGCCCCCTCAGCTAGTCAGTCCCAGAACCAGAACCAGAACCTGGGTCATCTCCGCTCTTGCCTCCTAGTGTTTTGCTGACACGGGGTGGCCGATGCCGCGCGGGCGTCCAGGTCACTAGCAGACAGCACCACCCTGCCGGGCCAGCCTCAGTCTCTGTGGGCAAACATGGCGTAGAGCCACCGGTGTAGAGCCTGCCGCCTTCGCAGCCCCCGGGCTCCGCCTGCCTCCGCCACCCCGCTGCGTTCTCGGTTGGTCGTACCCAGACGCCCAGCGCCGCCCTCGCGAAGCACCTGCCAGAGGCGGCCACACCCCTTAGGCAATTGTATGGTTGACCAGGTTGGTTTTGAGGAGCGTCTCTGGGGACATCTGAACGGCCAGAGCCGCCAACGGGCATGTTCGTGCAGAGGGGCGCGGGGGCGGCCTCCAGAGGAGCCCTGGGACGCGGCACAGCGCTGCCTTTGTGCAGGACAGGGACAGGTCCTCACAGCACTTCTGAAAAAGCTCTCAGGCTCAGAAGTGACCTCCATCAGGAGAAATGAAGGGCTGTCTCTCCCTCCTTCCTCCCCCCCCCCCACGCATACAGCCCAGCGTTCAGAACCCACATGCCTCAGGCCTAGAGGGCCCAGGGGGGTCTCTTCCCACGAGGCACTGAATGCGAGAAAGCTGTTTCCGGGTGGGGCAGGAACTGCTGAGTGTCGGGCACCAATTTCCAAACTGCTTCGGTCACGTCGCATGGAAGTAAAAGGTATTCAGCCTGCCCCACCCCCGTGAGCGTTTATTTATTTATATATAAATCACATGCCTGCCCTGCTCAGTGACACAACATAATGAGAGCAAGCACAAGATGAAACACATCCCATAAATGGAACTTAGGATACAAACTAAAAACGCAACTTGTGGTTCCTCCCCCTCCCACCGCGAACCCCTTGGCCTGACTCAGGAGGTCCCCAGGCCCCTGCAAGGGTCTCTCTTGCTGAAGGGCCTCAGCCACCGCCAGCCGCCCTTTAGTCCTTCACTGGGAGGCTTCGGTCGATGCCGACATGCAGACTCCACTCCACTCCCAGTGTGTCCGGGGCCACCGTGTCCTGGGGTCCTGGTCTGTGAGCTGTCCGTTAGGGGGGCCAGGGGAAGAACAGGCCTGACTGGAGCAGGGAGCCCAGGGTGCTGGGTGGGCTCAAGTGCTGGGGTTCTCCCCATCACCTGCACTACCCTGTGTGAACCCGAGCCGTTCACCCACCCTTGCAGATCTGCAGGCCTCTCGCCTATAAAGCAGGCCCAGTGGCCCCTGCTCTGGATGGCTGGTCAGGAGGACCTAAGGGGAAAGCTAGGACTGCTGGGCACAGAGAGGAAGAGAGGAAGTCAAAGCAGCCCTGAGAAATGCCACCAAGTTGCGTAGGACAGAGTCTGGGGCCAGAGAGGAGCCCTGGAGCCCAGGACATGACCGTGAGGCCAAGCCCGAAGCCTGGTGGGTGTCATGGTGGAAGCTGGGTCTGCTTCCTCGCCAGGCAGTGGAGCAGATGCGGGCTCTGTGCCCCTGGCGGAGGGCTGAGCTTGCTAATATTAGAAGCTGTCCCAGTAACACCGGTGTTCGTTGAGAGCACGGTGCGTGCAAGGCGCCAGCACAGTGCCGGGTTCCTGGGTCACTTGTTAACACCTCGAGAAGCTGGGGCAGGTGCCCTCGTGGCAGACCCTGAGCACCGAGGGGAGTGTGGCCGGCAGAGGTAGGGCCAACCTGCCTGAGGCGGAGCTGCTAAGAGGCGAGGACACCAGGTCCCCGTGGACGTGTCTATGTGCAGGGACCACTGTCACCGCAGGATGGATAGGGGGTTGTGCCGTTCTCTTGGTTTGACTCATGAGAGGGCTGAGCCACCTGGAGGTAGAGACTCGTCAAGACCCTTATATAGCAGGTGACACCGTGTGGGGGTGGCCTCAAGCCTGGGCACTGTGCAGTGTGCCAGGCTGCCTGCATGGCTCTGGGTGCTTCCAGTGGCTTTAGGTCCCCACCATCAGCGTCAATATCGCCTCCCCCCCCAGAGCTGTCCCCTCAGGGGACATTCACATGGCTCCAGGACAACCCCAAGGGACACTTCTTTCAGTCTGTGGCGTTCAGACTGGAACAAGCTTCAGAATGCTGCTCCCAAAACGATGTGAGATGCTGGCTTGGCAGGGTTGGGGGGACCCAGGCAAAGCCTCTCCTCCCGGGCAGTTGGTCTGAGAGTCCCTCGGAGGTGACAGAGTGCAAGACAGCGAGGTACTTCCTGAAAAAACCCTAGTCAGGGCCACAAGAGGCTGACCCTGTGATGACATGGCCTTGGAAGACAGCACTTCCTGAAATGTCATGCCCCAGGTGTCTCCTTGCCCCATCCCGGTCCGTATCCTAGACCCAGATACAGAAGGACTCACGGACAACCCCACAGGTAACCACAGCCTTCCCACCCAAGTCCATCCTCCTGGGTGTCCCAGGGGCCAGCAGTGTGGCAGCACCAACCCCGGCCAGGGAGGTGTGGCGAGCGCTCACGCTGGCCACTCCTGTGGTTGGGAGACAAATTCTGCCAGAAGCAGGTGAGTCCGCTGTGATGGCAGGAGGTGGCCTCAGTCCCGCCGCACACAGGACCCTCCACACTGCCAGGGGCCAGGCACACAGCAGGACGGCCACTCCCTCGTGAGCCTCCGAGAACAGCCCCCCGTGGTCTGCAGAAGTCTCTGCCACTCAAGGTTAGCAACTCATCCCACCGCTTCGGGCAAGTAGGTGGGTGTGAGGTGTTCTCTTCCCTCTCTTTAGCCTCGTTTGTGTAAAAGGCATTTTTCGTCTGACTGTTCGACAGCCAGTTGCCACAGCAAGTTCCTCGCCTCTCTCCCCGGGCTCCACGCGGCCAAGGGACAGTAACTCATGGCATTTCCCCCAAGGCCGGCTCGCAGCCGGCAAAGCCCTACTCACGGAGAGGGCAGGGGCCCCGCCAGCCAGCCTCTAATTGTTACAATGCAAACACCTTAATGGGAACAAATTAAAAGGTGCTCAAGCTAATTACACTCCACAATAAAAAATAATAATAAACTAATAAAGTTCCTTTGGAAAGGCCATTTTGTGTGACCTCAGCAGAGTCGCTTTCCTGGGAGCAGGCAATTGACGGGGAAGCAGAGGCCCTGCTGTTCGCTGGAGGTTACGCTTTGGGGATCCCTGTAACTCAGAAGAGGCCCTGTCCGTGCTTCGGTGTGCACCCCAGCTGGGCCCACCCCACCCCGCCTGCGGTCCCCCTCCCATCTTCCCGTGCTGACCCCCACTTGACCTTCAGTCGGGCTTCCATCTTTTGGAGGAGTCCTGCACCACTAACCCAGGCTGACAGGCCAGGACCGCCTCTCTCGCAGGTGCTTCCAGCCACTCGGTGGGACAGGTTTCACCCCGAGGACATCAGTTTAGGATCAAACGTGTCATTTACAAAGGCTGCGCAGTCTGAAGGAGCAGAGAATGGAGCGGGGCCCCTGGTATCTGTCACCATGGGTGAGCCTGGACCCCTGGGTTGCCTGGGCCCCTTGAGGGGTTCTCACCTGGGAGTCAACCCCCAGGGGGGGAGGGGAAGGGGGAGAGGGAGGACCCAGCCCAGCAGGCTCAGGGTGGCAGCCAGCATGAGTCCTTCACACTGTTCTGGGGAGGATCCTGGTTTGTTCATTAAAGGTGGGCAATGATTAAATTACTTTGTTGCTTATAAATAAAGAGCGACCAATCTTGGCCGAGGGCTGCCAGGGCATCAGGCAGGCCGTCTCCATCCTCTCCCCTGATCAAACGCTGTACGTAGGAGGGAAGCCCAGCTTCCGCTCCCGCCGGGAGCAAACAGAAAAGCGTGTGGCCAGGCCACACCCCTGGCAGGAGGCAGGAGGCAGGAGGCAGCGGGGGTCCGGGCTCCGTGTCTGGCTCGCCCGCATGTGGCGTGGTGGCCGGGTCGGCACTGGGCTCCGCCTGCCTGGGCAGCTCTGCCCTTCCCGCTGAGTCGCCTTGGGCAGACTGCTTCCCGTCTCTGGGCCTCCCCTCCCTCGTCGGTGTGGTATGCGAAGGAAGGTGCTCCCCTGGTGGACCCGGGTGAGGCCCAGGTTAGAGTTCTGCCCGACACCTGGGTTGCTCTGGTTAAGAGACTCTCGGTTGAGATTCAGAGGAAGGAAGTGGCCCACAGAACGTGGTGAGGAAGCACCGCTGGACTGCTGAGTCTTGCGTGGTCAGCACTATCGTGTAGCGCTGACCACCGCTGGGCCCTGTTGGAAGCGCCTTGTAGGTAGGAGCGCATGTCATCCTTGTCACCTACACGGTGGGGACAGTTGGTCTCCTCATTTTACACATGGGTGTCTAGGGCAGAGTGGCCCAGAGTCTTGTCCAGGGTCACACAGCTGGGAGGCGTCGGGCTGAACTGAGGGTTTAAGCCCCAAACACACACGTGCCCAGGAGGTAGTCTCTTACAGGGCGTGACCCGGACACTCGTGTCCGTGGGAATCGATGCAAACAAGCACCTTAGCCTCTAATTTCAGATGTCACAGGGAAGGGGCCCCAAACTGAGCCTGGCAGCGCCCTGCACTCCTGTGACACCGCAGGGGGAGAGCTGCGCCCCTTCCGAGGGGCTCCCCCTTTCCCATGGAGGTCTTCGGCCTGTTTCTGACGAAGGTTCCGGGAGAGAGGGAATCCAGGGTAACGGTCGATGCAGGGACCTGCAGAAAACTGGGGTTTAGTCAAAAGTGCCAGCAATCCCGAAGTGCATGCAGTCTCCCTTGGCCATTTTCTCATCCCCTGGGGGAGGACCCCTCTCCACGCTCCACACAACTCCCACTGCTCCACAATTTCGGGTGTTGGGGGCGTGACATCCACCCAGCGGGCTGTTGCTCAGTGGGGGGAGCTCACTGTGCGAGGTACAAGGGCTGGGACATGTGTCCGCACAGGGTGCTCGGGGGACAGAGAACAGACCTCCGCACATCCCCATCACCGACACGCGTGCACATCACATCTGCTCCCGGAAGCAGCAGGGTCACCGGAGGGTCCCTCTGAGGGCCCAGTCTTCCAGGGGACCCGTGGGGCGCTCCGGTGGAAAGCCACGTTCTCGTACTGGCTCACATTTGCTTGGTTCGTCTATCTACTTAGCACTTACGAAAATGTTATTCAAGGTCTTCTGGGCCTGCATGTGGTCTCCCAGACACTCTGAATTCTCTGAGAGACGAACTCACGGCTTACTTCTTTCTTTTTCACAGCACATGGCAGGGTGTAAGCCCTCAGATGTTAGATGGATGGAGGGAGGGATGGATGGGGAGGTGGGTGAATGGATGCACAGATGGACAGGTAATCAGATGGGCGGGGGAAGCGCCTGCAGCCTCGAGCTTCCTGCTGCGCTGTGCCGATCTCAGTGGGTGTGAGCAGAAATGGGCACTGCCGTCCCTCCACCCCTACAACGCAACACAGTCAAGTAATGAGGCCCTCCGCCCAGCCTCGGCTCCCCCTCAACCCCCCGTGACCCACTAAGAATGAGAAGGAGGGCATGGGGCCAGGACAGCTCTGAGAGGCGCAGGAGACTCGGGGCAGGTTCTGCCTCTGCCGCAGGGTGTCGGGCTGGCCGTCCCGTGGGCGTCCCCGTGGGAGGCTTGGCAAGAATGCAAGAAGCAAGTGCGAAATGCCATGTAGTCAGAGGGCTTCTTCCTGTTCCTGAGATGATTGGTTTGTGCGCACATCAAACTGCTCTCTGGAAAAATAGGCGTCCGTGACCAGGCGAGTCCACGATCACAGGTCTGATACGGGGGCCCAGTGCCTCCTCGACGGGGCCGCCGCCTCCCAGGTGCCAGGCAAGGAGCAGAGAGCAGGCTGTCTGCTCACAGGGTCCCTTCTTCTCGGGAAAACTTAACAACTGTTTTTCCTGTTCAGAAAGGGATTTGTGGAAAGACAGAAGAGGTTTGGTAAATAACGTACGGTAGCGTCGTCATTAAGTTCTCAGTCTACCTGTCTCAGCGAAGTTGCAGGTGGTCGAGTGGGCACAGGGACGCCTGCTGGACGTCCAGCCCGCGGGGCCCAGCCCTCCCTATCTCTCAGTAGGGGAGGAGGTTGGCTCCAGTGAGCTGCAGGGCAGGCGATCTTGCGTGCCCTCCTTCCATCCTGAGACTGTGGGCATCTGCCGAACCACCGTGGGAGCTCACGTCCCTGACGGCCCCCACGCATCCCCTCAGAAGTCCCTCTGCATCTAAGTCCCCCTCGGCCAGGCCTGGACCTCAGTCACCTGAAAGGACCCACCTTTGCCCATGGTCATGTGGGATCCGGCAAAGGTCGGGCCTCGTTCCCTGTGCTATTGAGAAATGTTCCTTGGTGGACCCTTTGTGCAAATCAGTGCCTTCTTGTGTTTGTGTGTCTCGTGCTTTCTCCTAAGACTTGGTCTCCTAATCCCTTTCCCAGGGGTCTGCTTATTCAGCCCCCTTCCTTCCTGGCTCACATCCTATGTGGGGACTTCTTGCCAGAGTAGACCTTTCTCAACACTTTCCTCATTTCCTGCTCCAGACGCATCACCTTCGAATACCCTTAAATCAGTGGTTCTTGCCTGGGAGGAGAGGGGAGAGGGGAGGGGGTAATTTGCCCACAAAATGTCCAGAAACGCTTTGCGTTGTTCCAACGGGCGGGTGGGGGAGGGGGAGGGAAGGCGTCCTAGTGGGCAGAGGCCGAGGAGGCTGCTGACATCCTACAGTGCCCGGCGCAGCCCTGGCCACAAAGGATGGTCAGGGCCGAGACGAGAACAGGAGATAAGGTTGAGAAATCCAGCGAGTGGGGGCTGCAGGTGTAGAGATGGGGCCACCGCCCTTCATTTCCTCTGGAAAACGTGGCCTTCTCCTCCCCAGAAATTGGGGGGGGGAGCTGTGTGTGTCTTCCGAACAAGTGCCTGTCACAGCATAAACAGAGAGCCTGGAAAGTCTCAGAAGTGATGCTGGCGGCGGTCCCTCGGGGGTTTGTGAGCCTTTCACGGCCCAGTGTCTACTGGGCGCCCTTTAAGAGGAGGGTCCTAACCCCTGTGGGACGTGGAGGAGGATGGAGCTATCATCTTTAACAGACAGTCTGAAGACTTTCATAAGGATTTGGAGTATCAGAGGAAAAGGAAGAAGGCAGATAGAAAACAAGAGAACCCAGCACAGAAAGTCAAGGCTAGAGGGGGCCTTGGGAGACCCCAGGTCAAAGGCTGGAGAGCGGAGATAAGGGGAGGGACTCCTGGGAGCAGGGTCAGGGGCCCCCACCATGCTGGTGATGAGGGCGACCAGATAGCCAACAGAGATATGCCTGAAGCCCAAGAAGGAAGGGTTAGGGTTAGAGATGGAAGGGGTTCCTACAGAGGCCAAAAGATGCCCTTCGGGGAGAAGCCGAGGATCGGAGGCAGCAGGGTGAGCCGGAGAGCATGTGGCCCGACTGGAGCGGAAGTGGCCCTGACACGAGAGAGAGCCTGAGACACCTGGAGGCATTCGTCCAGGAAACCCCGCTGGGCCAGGGGTCAGGGAATGCCGCTTCCCCCAGGCCGGGACCTGTCATCCCCATTACCCGCCCCCGTGCCTTCTGAGTTAACATGGTTAAGCTGATTTGGAAGGTGAAAACATGGAGGCTTGGAGTTTAGATGTGAAAAAAATAAAAAGGAAAGAAATTTGAAGTCTAGAGAGGTAAAGAAAGACCAAGGTGGCGTGGCCAACAACCCCAGCTCCGTTGCGACTGAACCGAGCGATGGTTAGAGCCTCCCACCAAGTCGTTAACACACTCCACGCTTCCGGTCTGCCTAGAAGCAGTGTGTGTGCGGCACTGCAATGTCCCCCCGCTTCAGCTTTGAGTTGGGCATCGGAGTTGGCCACCAACAGGCAAAAAGGAGGGAGGGAGGCTAGTAGGAGAGGAGGATACCCCGTAGAGAGAAGGCCCCAGAGAGATCCATCACTGGGGGAGGACAGTGGAAAGCAAACACCCGCCCTCTGGTTCCTGGGCTTCACGATCTAGGTGTCAAGTGGAATGGAACGTGTATTTACCAGAAAGAAATGCCATCCCCAATTCAGACGGTAGATGGAGGAGCTGGCGTCCATACCCCATTTTCCACTTCCTCTGAGGCTTTCATAACCGTCCGATCAGACTCTCAGTGCCCTCTCCACCACGCCCGTGTTTCTGCCCAGCTCCTTCTGAGCCTGGAGCCGCACTGTGCCCGGTGAACCACACTCTGTACAGTACTGCAGGGACAAGCCATCGGAAAAGGGCCACATGGCTGGTGCGGGCAGCACCGTGTGCTACAGTGCGGCCTGCAGTACAAAGATGGTAAGGTGTGAAATGGCCCCCAAGGAGCTTCCCATCCTCCACGAGAAACAGTCAGTGAGCAAAATGAGAATTGAAAAGCACAAACATGAGAGCCTTTACAGAACAGCCACGTGACTGGCGGTGGCCTGAGAAGCTGTGATCTCAGCAAGGCTCAACGAGGGAGAAGAACACTCTCCAGACAAGGCTGGGGAAGACAAAGGAGATGAATGAGTGAGGCAGCCAGCAGGCTGGGTCAGGGGTGCTGTGGGCCTGGAACAGGCCACCTCAGCCAACTCGTGAACTGCAAAACTGAAACCAGATCTTTGAGTGCAGCAGCGAGAAGGCTGCACTTGAATTTGAGACCAGGCCAGGGGTCCTATATTTGGCAGTCTATTAGAAGCCCCTGGAGTGTTTGTTAAAATGCAAATTCCTGCCCCCCACCAAGACCCGGAGAGGCCCATGGGCCTAAGAATCTGTACCTTTTGTAGCCCTATAATCTTGGTCATACCCTGAGTAACACTCCGTTACAGGAAGCCTTTGACGCATTTTAATGAAGTCAAAATGAAATCCTCGTGAGGTGTCAGGGTTTAGCAAGATTCAGCAGAACCTGTATCTACCCCCGACTGCTAGCACCTGCTCAGGGGACACCGCATATTCTGGGTGGCGAGTCCCCTCACGAGTTACTCACACACGGGGCGTTTCCTAGCTCAGTCTCCCTGATCAAAGACCAGGCGTGCCCACTGCTCATGAAATGCAACTCGAAAACCCGTATTTTAAAGTGTGTGCCACAAGATCCTAGAGTTAGTCTAGACCAGGTTGAGCCTAAAATATTCAAATACAGCCCCCAAAACCTATACGACTTGTGAAAAATGCAGATGTGTGGGACTTCTGACCACAAGAGACACAGGTTTTCACCAGTAGGAGAGACCCCAACTGGGTCGGGGTTCCTGTGTGTGTGTGTGTGGTGTGTGTGTGTGGTGTGTGTGTGTGTGTGTGTGTGTTTGGCAGGTCTCAGCCCTCTCCCACTATCTCTGCACTCAGAACTTAATCTAGACTCTTCTGAGTCCCTGAAGATGTCCCAGTTGAGGTATTAAAAACCCCTGGAGGCTTCTGAACTTCCCTGCCCTCTGGAGCGTAGAGGCATTTTCATCTCCATTAGCAGTGGGGCTGGTGGGAATAGATGCAGCTCCAGGGAAATGCTGGCAGGGCCTCCACTGGGGTCACAGGGCTGGAGGAGCCCTGTGTGGGGCTTGTAGCCTGGACACAAACGCTCAACAAAGAGTTTTTGGAGACCAATCAGGAAGGAAGGCCTCTCCCGGGGCCATGCCATCCTAAGTGTGGCTGCTGGACCGGCCGCTGGTCCACGTGCCCTGGCACCTTGGTAGGGGTGCAGAATCTCAGGTCCCGGTCGGACCCGCAAAATCAGTCTGCACCTTCACAAAAGCCCGGGGCAACGTGCACACACTCTACAGTCTGAGGAGCACCCTCCTCAGCCTACAGCCTGCCCCAGGATTTGGGCCCCTCTGCTCGGAGCCTTGCAGAGATGGGGCCGTGGAATCCGTTACGGGGGCAGGGGGAGGCAGGCCTCACCCCCTCCACCTTCTCGCCGTGATAGCTACTTTCCCAGGGGAGCACCTGCAGGGTTGTGCTCTGCTGGAAAGCCTCCAGAAACAGACCCCCCCTCCTCCCGCCCTGCCTCTAGGGTGGGGCTGCGCTGCCTCTTTTCTCTCTAAGAGCCCGGGATGCTGACAGCCCCAGATGGAGGCATCCTGTTTGTCGAAAAATAAACCGGCAGTTAAAGCAGGGTTGCGAGAGCGAGAAAACCACAGGCCTGCACGCCGCTGATAACGCGAGGGCGCAGCTTTTGCAGAAGTTCCGTCGCTGCAGCGCCGCGCTCCGGGGCCCGCGCCACCTCCTCCTTTCCTGTCTCTGCAGCCCTGTCCCCCCGTTTCTGCCTGTCGCCTCCTGTGTGTCTTTCAGTTACTTCACCAGTTGTGTTTTCCGAAGGACCCCCCTTGCTGCTCTGCCGGGAGGGGCCGCCCAACCACGACGGCCTGGGCGGGGACCAAGGGCTTGGGGCTGACATGCACAAGCTGTCGTGAAAATGACACAGTTTAAGGAAAGCTGAAGTTGCTTTCTTTTCTGTCGTATGTCATGTTTTGGCCTGGCCAAAAAGAAAAAAAAAGAAACAGAAAAAGCTATCCAGATGAGGCCTGTAATGCCAAGATGTTGCATGAAGCGAAAGGAACCCCGAAGTCCAATATCGTTCTCTTTCTTGGAGTAAGCTGGCCTGGCCTGGTTCCATGCGGTGAATAACTAATTACCAATCTTCCTCTTTTGGGGGATATTAAAAGCTCTTTCCCCATTTGCCTATTATCAGATAAGCAAAGCAGATGAGAAGTCAGTGGGTAACCACAGGTACAACCACAGTATTAGCTGGAAACCAAACGACTTGACCCTCCAAGGCAAAGGGTGTAGCTGAGAATTAACCTGAAGGTAGTCTCTCCCAGGCTCTAAAACGCCATGTTCTCGAATCAGTAATGTGGACTTCTCTGAGCCTAAAAAGAGCAACCCGGGAGAGAGAGAGAGAAAGAGAGAGACACAGAGAGAGAGACAGAGAGGGGACCTCTCCAGCCACAGAAACGGCCGCAGTGGGGTTTACCCAGAGTCCGCTGGAAGGGCCCAGGCATTGCCGGAGCCTCTGCAGCTACGTGCCCTGAGGGTCTATCCCCAAACTTCCAGATTTACTTCAGTTATTCTTCTTTGTCCAAAAACGTGGGGTCGAAACACACAGTGTGCATTCTTTAAACTTCGGGTGTTCAAAATGAACGATTACCTTGGGTGAATAAGAGCCCACCTTATTTTTAAGGATTTCCGGAGAGACCCCTATCATTTTTCCATTCCTTCCCCTAGAAACCTCTCCAGACACGCTCACTGTCCTGTCAAGCAGGTCACTCCTCACCCTGTTGGTTCGTGAGCCCATCTTCCCACGTCTGTGACCATTTTCTTTCTCTGGCGTCTCGTGCATGGCCGTGTGCTGAATTGCCCCGTCACCCCGGTGGGGGCTCCTTTGCGTTTGATCCTGTGTATTTTGGCTAATCCAGGTATAGACTTCAACAATGAGTAACTCAACTTTATAATGAAATAAAGGAGTAAAAACTCAAGTCAGAGGATGGTTGACACTTTGGGAAATGGGAGAGGAGGAGCCAGGGCAGCTCGATCCAGGTGCAAATGGCCAAGTGCACAGTCTAATGGGGAGCAGCCGTGTCTCTAAAGACGGGCACAGGGCTTGGGGAGCCCGTGGGAGACGGGGTGCCAGGCCAGGAAGAGCTTTGGATACTCTCAAGTCGGCACGTTCCTTCCTGAGCAAGGACTCAAATGGATGCGTGATCATTTTCGCTATTTACTCTGCAGACCTTGTTGAAATGTCCTTAATGGACTTCTTTCTCATTTAAACGTTACCATAAACAAATGAATGAAAAGACTGGGACAAGAAAATCCTAGATCTGATTTTAACTGTGCGTTCTGGAATTTACACACGTATAATTGCAGTGCCCTTCAAAGCAGTCCCCCGGGGGAACCCGCCATCCTGCTAACAGCTCCATGGTGATTTTCAGCATTTTTGAGGCCTCTCTTTTGAAATGGCTTCCAAGGTCAGTTTATTGGTTGAACAAGTAAAACAGCCTCCTGACTTTTAGGTCGCACCCCACTTTTGAGCAAGACAAGTATGACCAGGCTTCATTAACCACCTTCCACATCACTGAGTCTCGGTCTGAAGTGGCTTCTGGCTGCTTCTAAAATCAAGCCCATGGCTGGTGTTCCAGACCCTACAATTATTCCAGGGAACGTACTCCCTCCTTCCCCTGCTTAAGAAAGGAACTCCTAGCGGGTGCTGAGAATGTCAGCATCGCTGCAATGGAGTGCCAAGCTGCAAGATGCCTAGGCCGAGCAAAGCGACACCGCCAGGCCGTAACGACCGGCGGAGTGTTTAAAAAGTCAGCTTCCACTTACAGCCACACCTGGTTGAAAACCAAAACAGACAGCCAGTCTGACCCATTAATGTAAGTCGGCGCACTGGGTAGGCACCTAACTAGGTGACTGATCCTCAGCATTTGAAGTTAAAAGACTGCGGTGCAGCAAGTAAATTATAATTCCGTGAAGCCTTTTTGGCATGTGCTGAGATCAACTTTTGCCCCAGATCGGCCCTAATTATTGGTAGCAGACAGATAGATACATGGGGTTGCGTCAGGGTGTCGCTTTGGCTGCGGGAACTGGGAGACCCCAAGTCATGGGGACTGAAAGGAGACAGAAGCGGGCCTGCCCCTCCGAGGTCTGGGTCCAGGGCGGCAGCTTCACAGTCCCAGGGAACTGGGCCCCTTCTGCCCCATGGGCTGCCACCTTGGCCCTGACCTCAGGTGAGGAGATTGCTTCTGCCAATCTCCTCACCAAACTGGGAGGGAGAGTGTGGTGCCGAGAGGAAGGGGACTTCTGTGGGTAGGGACCACTGCCGGCGCCCCCAGCGGGACGGGCCAGCTTCAGCTTCAGCTTCACTTACCTCCCAGGAGCCGGTGCTCAGGAATTTTGTGAGCTGGCCGTCAAACACAGCCATCCTTCAACACGCAGTCATGTGGACTCACAGTTAAATTCACTGACAACCCGTGAACTTGACACCTGGCACGGCCACGATGTGCTCCTACAGCTTCCGGTAATGAATGGCATTTGCGCCTGTTGTCACTGCATGGTGGGAACATGAAGCCATGGAGCCCCAGCTGCTGAGGTTGGGCAGGGCACCGGCAGCGATAGCCAAAACTACGGGTGCCGTGACTCAAGGCTCCCCACCCCAACCCCCACCCCAGAGCGCTTCAGGCTCCAGGCAGCCAGGCTCAGTCCCAGCCCCTGTCCTTCGACATCAGCTGCATTTCGGACTGTCCTCGTGTGGTCGAACTGGAGAGCCAGTGGGCCCTATCAGTCAAGGCCCACGAGGAGAAAGGCCTTGCCGCCCCCCCCACCCATCTCTGGCGGGTACAAACTCTTCACCTCTCTTTGTCCAGCTCAAGGACAAGCCACCTTCCTTTCCCTTGTCCTGATAGTGAGCCAGGGGGCCACCGGGCAGCTCCCTCAAGGACACTTACTCTGACCTTCACTCCTTCTGCCACCTGGCCACCGGTGCCCAGGCTGGGTTAGACCGTGGTCCCCAGCAAACTGCTTCTGACACTCAGGTTAGTAGTGTCTTGGGAGAAAAACACCAGTTGTTCTCTGATTTGTGGGTTGGTGCATTTTCGCCTTCTGGTGGAGCTCTGAGCAGCCTCTTACATGGGAAGTGCCACCCTCTTGGAAACAATGAGAAAATGGCTCCGAGCTGGTTTTTTTCCTCTGTCCCCTCCACCCTGCCGGAGACACTGAGAGAGGTGCCGGTGTCCTGGGATGGGCCCTCTGGCTTCTGCCGCTGTCTTCCGGGATGGTGCCCAGGCTGGGCCTGCCTTCCAGGGTCCCTGCTCCTTTCTCAACGATGCCCTGTCTCAGGACCCAAGGGAGGCCAGCGCTGGCTGGGCGGGTCCCTAGGGCACTTTCCATGGTCCCTCTGGGTGGAGATTGGACTCCTCTGGCCTCAGAACTCAGCCTGGTCTCCAACCCGCCCCTGCAAGCAAAATCCATTCCATTCCAGGCTATGCATCTCCATTGCTTCAGAGTTTGACGTTGGCATGGGAGGCAGGGCAGTAACATTTGGGTCGCTGACTTCCCAGCATGCACATACCCACAAACCCACAGGCTATCCATCGTGCGCTATTTAAGTTGCTCTGTTTAGATTTCTGTCCTTGTTGCTGATTTCTCAAATAGCAAACAAACATTTCTACAACAGGCAAAAAAATATCAGTGCCAAGGAAGTGAAGACCACCTTATTTATCTAGGTACTTAGCTCACAGACACTTAGCAATGCTTGCCACACACCCGACGTTGTTCTCAGTACTTGGCAAATAAGAACTCATGTGATCTTCCAGACATTTCTTATGTGGTGGACATGATAATTAGCCCTATTTTGCAGATGAGGATGCTGAGGTACAGACTGGTGTGCAGGGTCTCAAATGCCAACTCTGTCCAGCTCTGGGATTCAATCCAAACTGAGCCCCAAAGCCAGGGGCAGGACACCGTGGACTCTGCCACACACGGATGTTCCTACGAGAAAACACTAAAATTACGTCTGCCCACGCTCCCCCACAGTGACTTCCTGGGGGCCTCTGCGGGCAGCATGGAGGGAAGGGGTGTCACCCTCTGCGGATCTGGTCCCCACTCCCGCCCTGGATACTTGGTGTCCTTGGAGAGGGGATGGTGCCCCTTCCTTACAGGAGGAAGGAGGGGCTTCTACCACTTCTCACAGGCCACCAACCCAGACATGGGTCAGAGCCTTCTATGAGCCTCCACAGGCACAAAATGCTTTTTCGAAAGTGGTAGATAAATTTTATTTCTGTAAAGGGAGTCGCTATTTTAAGGGCATTATAATTTAAGGGAGTCATAGCACCTAATAATTCAGTAACCTATTTGTTTTAGTGACTTAGCTCGCAGCATTTCCGCCTCAGCCTCCCCCACAGCGGACCAGTCCTGGCTCAACTCGAAACCTGGGCTCATGGGGGGAGAGGAGGGAGTCCTGCGGTGACAGGTGGCATTTGCTGCTTCCTCTTCCCCGTTCTGGAGATGACGGCCTAGGAAGGCCTCGGGGCCCACGGCCTGCATTTTCTCTGGTGAAGGTGGACGAGAGTCGTTTTGCATAGCCAAGCCCCTTGGGTCTCCTTGCCCACAACTCTCTCCTTCCAGCTCTCCCCGCTGCCAAGAACCCCACTTGCTTTGCCTTCTCCGTAGAGGACTCGGCAACATCCCTCAGAAATTAGGCTTTGTTCCATTGTTCACTGGGTGCCGCTGGCTAGCCACGCCCAAACACCGCGGTGCTTTCTTCGGGGCCCCCGGCTCCAGGAGTCATGTCTGCTCTGCTGAGGGCAGAGGCGCGCACCTGAGGCACCTGGTTCTCCTGGGCTCCTCGGGGGCGCTCGGCTGCACGAAATAAATGGCCAGAGCTTCCTCTGGGGAAGAGGCAAAGTGGTGCTATTTCTATTTTTACAAAACCTGTAACTTTTATGGATTTTAAGAAAAATATGTTTTCAGTTTTTTCTTTGCTGTATATATACAGTATCGAATCGTCTGGGGAACAAGGCTCCTTTTGTTGTTTTCTATATTTGAAAAATTTGAAATAGGGAAACCCCCAGGCAAGTGCAGAGACCCTGAGACTGTGCAGAGGGCCCAGGAGCTGCCACGAAGGTGCCGTCCCCCCAGCAAGCAGCCCTCTGGGTGCGGGGGACAGAGGGTGCTGTCTCCCTGCCAGCCAGCAAGTGGGCCTCCCAGTGTGCCGCCACCTGTGCAGCCGAAGGCAGCAGGACTCGCCCTGGCTCTGGTGCTGGTCTTGGCTCCTGCAGCTTTGGGTTTGTGATTCACCAGGCCAGAGACTGGCTGTCCAGGTATCAGCACCCTCCACCACCCCCCACTGGGAGGTTGTCACGTGCAGGCTGTCACTCATCTTTCCAGGGCCCGGAGGCATGCCGGGAGGTCTGGGGGCTCAGAGAACTTCCCTGCATTTCCTTCCTGTGGTTCCAGAACACTTTCTCCAAGCGTACACACTGCTAGCATTTTTACAAAGAGCTCCAGGACTTTTGAGAATGCACACAGAGTCGTTACACGGAATCCTGAGCAGTGTTCTGCATCCAGTTTGTTGGACCTTGCTCTGCGCCCTAACGGTGTTGCACTGGGCCTTTGCAGACACAAAAGAGACCTCCCCGTGAGAACCGTGGTGAAAGTTCCCACCCTCGATGAAAGCATCACTGGGGACAAAAGACGTATGCACGTGGAGCGGGTGGCACCCTAAAAGTGCACGGGACCGGGACCTACATGAGGATAATGCAGAGTCAGGTCACAGGACTGGCAGGTCAGACAGTAACTCTGCTGGACCCAGAAACGGGGTTCTGCAGTGACCACACTGGCCCTTAGTCTGTGGCCTGGAAGGGCTGGAGCTGCTTTATTGAGAGAGTCCATGCGCCCTGGCGGAACAAACTCGCCTTTCTAACCTGCAGTGAGGCACACAGGTGGGGATGGCTGGGGGAGGACCATCAACCACCAGCTCTCATTAGGACTAGAAAACTCATGGCAGGGTTTGGGTGGATGGGAGTCGACTGCCTGCCAGGCGAGCCTAACGATCCCACAGGGAGGAGGAAGCAGTGGAGCATCTATTGAGTGCTGACTGTATTCCGAGCCCTGGACTAGAGAAGTATTCTCCTCCTGTCTTCTCCCATTAACCTCACAAGGACGCTATGGTGTATGTGCTGTCCCATTTTAGAGGAGACAAAACCGAGGTTCAGGGAGGTGAGCAGATCGTCCAAGGTCAAGGGCTTTTTAATAATGGAGCAGAGAGGTAAGCCTACGTCTCTATGACTCCAACACATAAGCTGTTTGTTTCATTCACACTGTGTAGCCCAACAGCAGTTACAGAAGTCAGAAATCATTACATGCCTACTGCTCTAACAGAGCTGTGAGGTTTTTTTTTATTACATGAGCGCTCTCGGTGCGGGGTTGTCAGGCCTCAGAGCTGCTGCCGTAGCCTGCTCACCGAATCACAGCTGTGGGGACTGGCGGTCTTGCAGTGGGACAGGGTGCGGGGGCCCTGGGTGTGCTGGACACCATTGCTGTTTTTTGGATGTGCCTAGGACAGGCCTTGGTAGCGTTAAGTACATTTCCATCGCTCTCCATCCACAATGCACACAGCATTGTCTGCCGAGCTTCCCTGCACTCCAGTGTGGGGTGTGGCCTGCTGGAGCCAACTTGCAGGCTTTTGCAGGTTCTTGTAAACAGCTCCTCCTAAGAGCACCGATGAGTCAGGGGTTTAGAGTCTGGAAATGTTTTCTTCTAAAATCAGGTTACATGTGGGAATTAGACGATGGGGCCGGCCCCTATCACAGGCCAACTACAGAAGAAATTGGAGAGCCGGGTCCTGGGATGAAGGAACCGTGTGCCGGAGGAGCAAGGGGCGATGCTCCCTCTCTGATACACAGATTGTAAAACAGGTAGCAGGTGGCTCTGCCTTCCCCTGTACTTCTCCCCCGACTGTTCCTCCTCTTGAGGGCAGACTTCCCAGGCCTCCCAAAGGAGGCCACCTCCCAGAATGTTCTATTGCCCCCCCCCATGCCCAGTCAAGAGACTTCATAGCTGAAATAAAGGGGCGGGTTGGGACACACCTGAGCGTACACAGGGATATTTTCTCACAGCGGTCCCTTTGGAAACGTGCACATTCCTTCCAGTAATGAAATCCTCGTGGCAAAAGGAAGCGCACCCCACAGCGGTTTCACACTTAATCCTGGTTCTGTGCTGACGAGCCCTGTGGGTCTGCAGAAGTCACTTTACCTGCCGGGGCTCGGGCCTCACCTGCGGTGGGAAGGGGACCTCCCCACAGCGACCTTTCCCGAAGAATGTCTCTGAAACCTCGCTTCTTGAACTGCTTGTGTCAGATAGCTTTGTGCTGCCCACAAAGCTCCCTCTAGAAGGGTCACAGGCCCAGTGAAGGCCCTGGGAAGGTCTGTAGTAGTGAACTTCCTATTCTCACTTAGCCCTATTCCTCAAACCCTCCCATTTTTGAGGTGACGCTCATTATTAATACCTTTGGACACACACATTGGGATGTGCTGAGCAGGTAACATGTCGGGGGTCTGCGTATGATCTCATCTGGAAATTATCGAACATCCTTAGACTTTGGGGGGAACCCCTTCCTGCTAAAGGGGATTGATTTTAGAAGTGCCCATGACTTCTTTGGTTCCAAAAATGGATAGTACAAGGAATTAGACAAAGCTGAGTGAAAATGAGAAACCCCAAGACTGTCCGTGTCCTCAGGAACCCACACGCCGCCCGTGGGAGAGACCAGCAGAGGAGGCTTTCGCGTCATGGGAGCCGGAGGGGCAAGGCCAGCCTCGCCGCAGAGGCTCCGATAGTGTTTCCCCGAAGGGAAAACCCACTTGACGCCCACATGTCCCAGCCCCTGGGAGCCCATCAGTCAGCTGGTTTCAGAGTCCCGCCAATACCCGGCATGGCCGACTGAGCAGAATAAAGCAGGTGGCCCCCGAGTGAGGTCACTCAGGGGTCAAGGTCAGGTTGAGAGTCCTGATAGAGGTTTGGTGTTTGAGATTGGCGTTCTGCTCCCACGGGAGGAGCTGGGTGCTGGGAGATCCAGAGATTTGTGTGTGTGTTTCCTTCATGTTAAAACCTCGCCACACAGTGCAGACAGGAACTTGGGAAGCTGGCAAGCTTGTCATTGTCACCCGACCTGCTCGGTCCCATCCCCTGGGTCCCAGCAGTGAAACACTGGGACAGGTCACTGCCACAGTGAACACACCTGAACACCGTCTTTGGGTGTGTTTCTCATTCCTTACTTAGGATGAGTCTCTGGACAGAAACGGTGGTCTAGAGGCTGCAGGCGCCTCTCAGAGTTTTGATGCCGCCACATTGGCCTCTGAAGAGAGGGCACCGATGTGGTGTGGAGGGGACTGTCCCCTCACCTTTCAACCATCACTGGACACTAGCTGCACTTTGTTTTAGTATCTTCGGACTAGGACCCGCCTTCGGTTTGGGCGCGAGGGTGTTTCATAAAGTCTCACCTCTCATTTGAGCTTCTCAGAGAAGCACTCTGATTGGGGCGGCCATTCCTTCCTGTTTGCGGACCTGGGGAGAGGGGGTGATGATGCACCAGTGGTGTGTCAGTCTTATCTAGATAAGGCTGTGTGAGGTGTGAGTGCAAACTCTGCTCAGGCTCTCTGTGCTACAGCGCAAAAGTGAAAACTCAGCTACGGCGGTGGGCCTCCAGCCAGTCCTATTCATGGGCAAGCAGAAGTACGTGGACAGAAGGCAGGCCATCTTTCACGGAGACAGTTGTTGTCGACGTGTAATGTGTACATTCCTGCCGGGATGGTACATTCGAAAACACGCCCCACTGTGGACATCTGCACTGTGCAGTCATGATGAGGACTATTATTTATGTTAGGGATCAGCAAATGACAGTTGAGGGACCCAATCCGGTTCTCTGCCTGATTTCGTAATTAAAGTTTTATCGCAACAGATGTGCTCATTGCCTCTGGTCGCTTCCTTGCTACAACAGCAGCATTGAGTGGTTTTGATAGAGACCTCATCCACAAAGCCTGAAATACTCACTGTCTGACGTTTCCTCGAGAAAGCGCCCTCACGGCCCCCAATTCATGTCCGACGTTGGGACGTGCCGAGGGTTTTTACCGGAGCAGCATCCTTTGTCCCTGGGTCCCGGGAGAGACGTCAGGCATTCCTGCTCTGCTCGGTGTATAGACATGTGTGCGAGTCTCTTCAAGGCTAAAGTATTATCCAGGGTCATGCTTAGCTTCTGTGAGGAGGAGCCAAAGTGTGAATTTAGATCTTTAGACCTGAAATCTGGGGTTTTACAATTTCTAGATACAAATGGCTACTATCCTTTGTTCCTTCTTTAGCCTCTTACCAACTGGTGCCTGTTACTTCCTTCCAAAACCCTCCCTCCGGTGAGTCAGGCAGTGTGACGGCAGTGAACCGACCCACACTCTCCCTGGCCTGTAGTCGGCAGGTAGACAGAGAACGTGCGGGCCACTGGTTCTTACTAATTTAGTCCTCGGTGCGTTGCAGGCGTTGGCTCCGCTGAGAGCACATGCCATCTAAGTCGCTCTTTCCTCAGTGACCCAGAAACCTGAGTCATCCTCCAAAATACCTGAGAGCCCTCATTTGAAAATCTATTCATTTATTGCTGCCTGGAATTCCCAGTGTGGGACACTGGTCTGAATCCCTGTGGACCTGTAACATCCCTTAAAAATCACTTTTAGAAGGTGGCCACTGTAATTGTATTAATATTCCACTTGGTTTTCTTTCATGATTACAGAGGAGGAAATCTAATGTGGATATTTGAGCTTTTGGAATGCTTGTGTGCTGATAAACTGGAATGTACTGGAAATTTCATCATTAACGCCAAAACAAAACTCTTGGAGAGAAGCAGAGACCTGTGCACAAATAACAGATGAACAGGCCAACCAAAGCTTTTAAACCTCACTGTTAAACTTGAACCTTGTGTTAGACGTGGGGGATTAAGCTAACGATCATATTTACTTTAGTAAAAACTATTAAAAAAAAACCTAATTCAGAGTTCGTTTCTGACCTTCATCTCAAAGCTCCTGCCAGAAGGCATCCGACCACCAGCTCTTGAGGTCAGAGAAAAACGCCCGGAAGACAAAGCCCTGGCTGGAATGACTCATGTTACCAGCCAGCTGCTTTCCAGAATCCGTTAAGCTTTAGGGTCCAGATCTCCTTTTGTGGCTTTTTACAGACTTGATTTGAACAGAGAAATTACAACAACCCTGCCCACATGAAAGCCGGGGAAAGAAGCTAGCTGGGGTAGAGAGAGTGCCCCGGTGTCACTGTGCTTTCAGACAAAATGGCAAGGGCGTCGGCGAGCTTTCTCTTTCGTTTCACGGTAACGAGGGCTCCCGGGCTTCCATTCACTCTGAAATGACGAAATTTGCACACAGTGGAGTCCACTTGACAGGAGTGGAGAATTGTTCCCCAGGCAGCGGCTCGCTGGGCCACTAGAACCTCATCTGGCACTTTGGGTGAGTGGGGGTTGATGACCTATCTTTCTCTGCTTCTCTAGGCCAATGCCACGTTGCCTGGGGTTCTTCTTTTCCATCTCAACCCACTGCAGGCTCTTATCCCAATAGATGATCCATCCTCCTCTTGGCCAGTGAGACGCAGTGTCTTGTCCGGACCCCGATGTATCCAAGGGACGACCTGACTCAGTAGTGGCGGTCCCAGTGCCTGGTTGCTGGGAAGGAGAAGGATCGTTAGCAGGGAAGTTGCCAGGGTCAGTTGGTTACTCGTGGTATTGTGGCCAGGGGGAGGGGGAGACCTGAGAGAGTGGAGTGTTTCGGCCATCCCTGAACGGCAGTGGCCGGAGACTGTTTTTTCACACAGGACTCTGCTTGAGTGTTCATGTGCTACTCGGGGGATACGGCTGGCCACCTTTTACACTCATCCACTCAGTGACTCATTTCACCGACGCTCGTTGAGCATCACTCTCTACGAAGAAGTCTTCCAGAGGCTGGGAACAGAAAGAAACCCAAGACACAATCAGATAGGCAATCTCATAAACAAAGGCTGTGCCTTTATATGACATGCATAGTCGGAATGTACTCTGTAATTGAATTGTTAGTGCTTTGGGGCTCTGCTTATTTAAACATTAAGATGGAAACGATGCTGGAAAGAAGATTAATGAACAGATTAAATTTCCAGCAGTGGTTATCAGTGTCTCCAAATCTGTGATATTGGGTATTGTTTAAAAAAATTATTTTCCTAAAGTTTATGGGGCAATGAGGCCTTGTAATTGGTCTAAATGTAGCGGAAGGGGACTCCAAACCAGAAGCACAGTCTGGCTTTCATACACCCTGAAGCCAGAGATGGGGCAGATGCCAGCGTGGCGAGGCCAGTCTTCCAATGAGCTGCGGCGCCTGCGGTGCTTTCCATGAGCATCACTCTTCACCGGACTCTGCGTGAGCACCCGGCCTCATCACCCAGCAGAGACTTCCATCCCATCTTTAAGATTTTATTTATTTATTTTTAGAGAGGGGAAGGGAGGGAGAGAAACATCAATGTGTGGTTGCCTCTCGTGCACCCCCTACTGGGGACCTGGCCCGCAACCCATGCATGTGCCCTGACTGTGAATCAAACTGACAACCCTTTGGTTTGCAGACTGTGCTCAATCCACTGAGCCACGCCAGCCAGGGCATCCATCCAGAACATTTATATGAGGGTGTGGTTGGTCTAACACCACAGCATAAACTGATAGGACCTGACATCCGGAAGGGACGCGTGCTCTCACGCTCACATACTGTACATGAGGGACCTTCGCATTCCAGGAATGCGAAGCTAGTTGGCCGAGCCCCCATGTAGTTAGTGTCAAAATTTTAACGCAACTGGAAAATAAGAACCTGGAAAGGGTCATCCTTGAAGCGTTTAATTCCCTTTTCCTTAACTCAGTAAGCTCCATTCCACCTCCACCTAAATCCGAAGCGTCCCATTGCTGATGCAGACGGAGACAGGGATGGGCAGATCCCGGCCACATTGCGCTGGGAGCGGGACCACGCCCACTGCTCTGCAGCTGGCCTGGCCCAATGGGGCACTTGGACCGTCCTGGTCTCCCTGACTTTCCCACGGTGCTCGCTCCGGTATCTGGCGTGCTTGTATGTAACTGCACTGCATCCCTCACATAGAATGAAGGGTAATTAATGCTGAAATTGCATTGACCAGGGTGTCATTTTCTTGGAGGAATCAAACCAAACCTCTCAGCCTTGCACCTCAGGGTCACTGTGGTGAAACACACAATGTCAGTTTGTGCAAAAAAGTTGCTTCCTCCCTGTGGCTGGCCAGCTAGACGGCAGGGAAGACACCGAGGAGGATTTGTTCAGGTCTTCGAATCACTCAGCATTTCCAAGAGAAACGTAGCCTCACGTCAACTTTCCACAATGACTGTGAGATTTCCCACCTAAAATGCTTCATGTAAGAAAGTGCACCGTTCCCCCTCCGCAGGGCTGGCACAGGGTTGAAAGACGCGGCAGGATTTCCTTCCGACAGATCAGATTTCCCTTTGACGCGGCTCTGAATTCTTCAGGGCCCACGGGGAGACCCCCGATAATTGCCTGTAATTCAACCCACACACGACCAGCTCTCCTGAAAGCCATGCATCAGCCTCTCCCTTGTAGGCAGGGACCCTGAGTTTTTGTTTTTTCTTTTTCCTTTTTCCTCTATTTTCCCCTCTTTGGAATGGTAGCTCTTTTAATGCGAGGTCCTGTTTGACATCATCATGTAGGTGTAATTGCACCCTTCTCCAGAAGCACCCCTCGCTCACAGCCAAGGAGGACGATTCCAGTCAGCCTGGCTGGAGTTGCCAAGGGCACCTCTGGGTGCCTGTCGCACCTGTACCAAGGAAACGAGGTGGCAGTGGTGGAAGTCCAAACATGTCCCACACTCACTGCTACTGACATTTGCTCTTGATATTAAATATTCTTGAAATGCACTCGGCAAATGTGTTGACCTACACAGTCCGACAGTCTGCCTAGAAGGATGTGCATGACCTCACTCTGTTTTCTTTCTAAACGCTACCTTTCTCCGGCCCCTCATTATCCATCCTCAAGGAATTCTCCCAGCACAGAGCTGAGGAACCGAGCCCCCCAAACCTGGAGGAGCTCACATCTGACCTTGACTCGACTCACCCTCACAGGCTGAGCGCCTTTCAAACGACTGTCGTGAACTGGGTCCAGCTGTCGTTGGGGGAGGGAGAGTTGGGTCAGAAGACGACTAAATAACCTAAACAGTAAAGACGCCTGCCTCTCGGGGGGACGGAATGCTCACATGCATGACACTGAGACAGAACCGAGGTAAATGTGTCCATCACGATGCCGTGAAAAAAATGCCCCTGGATGCAGGAGGGCAGATCAGTCGTGGCCCGTGGGGAGGAGGTTGGTTTAGAAAGCATTCGGGGATTTAAACTGCACCCTGGTCTTACACAGGCCCCTGCAAAGCAGGCGAGGTGGTGAGGATGGGTCCTCGTGGGCGGCAGGAAATGACACCGATTATAGGTGTGAGGCGAAGGGGCACCGGGTCCGTGGGTGTGAAATAGCACAGTCCGGTGGTGGGGAGAGCGTGGGGGTGGGGGTAGAGGTGGGGGGTGGAAATGCAGGTTGTTCAGCTGGAGCTGTGAGCGGAGCTGGAGTCCGGAGGGCTCGGGAAGCTGGGCGAAGACCTCGGGCAGGAGGACGTTTCTGAGCTGGGACGCGCAGTGTTCGGGGCTGCGGACAGCCACGCTGGTGCTGCTTGGAGAGCGTCTGGAAAGAGGCGCAGAGAGGGGTGTGACTGGGAATGTCGGCACAGTAAGTGGGAAAGGAGGAGACGGCCTGAACAACGTGGTAGCATCAGCAGCAGGGCAGAGGTGGGTCCGAGAGGTGACCCAGGAGGCTGGCTGTTGGTGGACTCTCTGGAGGGACGGAGTGAGGGCCAGGGAGAGGGGACACCCGTCCTTCCTCGGGCTCCTAGTTCCCACCCTGAAAGAGGTGGTATCAGTCATGACAGTGTCACTCACGTGTACTGAACACACGTGTGCCCAGTGCTGAGCTGGGCACACCCTGTGTGACACCCATGCCATTGGTATCACCGCCGTCCTCATGAGGTTCAGACTGGTTGCCTAACCTGCCAGCGTCACCCAGAGGAACAGGGACTCATGTCTGGGTCTGGTCCTCTGGTTCCTGGGCTCTCAGAGTCTGGGCCCTGTGGCTAATGTCCGTTTGCTAGAGGGAGAGGGTGTGCCGAATGCTTTGGAGGGGTGGGAGAGAGAGCAGGCGCTGTGGCTTCATCGTGTCAACCAGCCGTAATTCCCTTCGGTTATGTCCTTTCTGAGAAGAACCCTCGGTTCTGAACACCTCCTGGAAGGCAAGAGGCCTTCTGTGGCAGCAACCATGGTCCATGCAAACGTTGGTGACATTTCCTGTGCAACACTGTGCCTCCGGTGCATGCGCATTTCCACCTCCTTCCGCACCTTCTGCTCTCAAACACAAGGTGCCAAGGCCCTGTGGCTCCACGACCCAGAAGGAGCACGCAGCAATAACGATGAGACCTCTTGTGGGTCTTGTCTCAGAGGATGACAAAGGCCAGGATCGGCCTGCCAAGGGGGACGTGAGGAATGTCCATGTCCTTGGACAGCCCGGGGAGACTCTGCCCAGCTGGGAAGACGCCGACCCAGTAAAATCCACCCCAGCCATTCCAGTGGGGGTGGGAGTGGGGTGGGAGTGGGGTGGGGGTGGGGGACTGGCCACCACACGCTCCGGTTGAACAGGGAGTAACCCTCAAAGTGTGAAGGCCACGCGGCAATCCTGCTGATGAAGCACAGAACTCCTGTGATGGGGTCACCCCACACTCCAGGGACTGGCCTGAAATTCAGGGGAGCTTCAATAGTACGATGTGAGCAGGAGGTCCCAGCAGCCCCTGGACGCACACTCATCGCTCCTCTTCCCAAGTGGCACCTCTAACGGGGAGAGTTGCCCGGCTGGCACATGCCATGGTGTACTTCGGGGCCCAGCCGAATGGACGCTGAGCAGCACAAAGGAAGTTCAGGGACAGCTGGAATATTGGTGTCCTTCACGAGGATGACAGTCAGGGGCCCAGGTCAAAGCTGGGGTAATGGAGACAGTCTGATAAGCAGTATCATGTGTTTGGAAGGCTGGTCGTTCCCAGGCTTCAAAATAGAGAATACACAATGTAGAGTTCCTCACTAGAGAAGAACTAAATAACTGGTGGGGTCAGGCAGGAAGGCATCAGTTTAATTGGACTCCAGTTTGATTCCAGTCTGGAATCAAATGCGGTGCTTTGCACGGCAGAAGAGACGGTTCCCCGGGAGACGGGACGAGCTGCACAGAATCCCTGGGCTGTTCACAGGACTGCAGGCACCTGGGTGTCTTCAGGAAGGGAAACGCGCTCTGGCTCTCTCTCTCTTTCTCTCTCCCCCTCTCACTCCTGCCCTGATGAAGGACAAGCCTTCCATCTGTGTACAGATCAGTGGACTCGATCTTAGACTTTCAGCAACTGGGCAGTGACGTGGGTTTAGAGGGTTAGGCGTAGATTGGGAAAAGCAGGCATGAGATCACTTAGGCACACATATTAAAACCTAAAATAAGAATTTTCCAATCCCATCTTAAAAAGAGGCAGATCAAAGTCCCTCCAAGATGGGGAAGTGATGAGAATTTGGAATATAGGCATCGTGTCCAAGGTGTGCCTGCGTTTTGGTCCAGAGCCAAGTCCAAGCTGGACCTGAGGTCACAAGACAGTTACCTCCCTGAGAGGCAGGCAAAAAGGCTTCATCACATGGGCGGCTGGTATCACGTCAGTCCCTCGGCTGGAGGTTAGACATGTCCCCAATGGCTGCCAGACAGGCTCAGACAGCCACAGGCCTGTATGTCCAAGTTCCCTTCTTTGTCCCGTTTCCTTGAAGGCCTCCACCATGGCCCATCTCACACGTCCATTGTTCGCAGCGGTGAACGGCAGTGAGAAAGGTTTTCTACTTCAAAGCTATCTAATATGGGCTGGATTAGTGCATGTGTATGGATCGTTTTGAGAAAATGTTGACTAGATCAATACAGAAGACGTTGGAAGGTACCCACCTGTGCTGTACCAAAAGCATCCCTTTGAAAAATAACCCTAAAACATATTCGTTTTACTCTCATTGGTGGGACTTCATGGGTGTTTTTAAAGATATGGTTCTATTGGACAGGATGAGGGTGCCACCTGAGGCGCAGCGGCCTCAATCTCAGGGTGAGAAGTGCCCCATCTGATCTCAGGGAGGCAGCAGGCACCGCGTCCCCAGGGCAGTAAGTGCCACGGAGACCGGAAATGCAGAGTAGAGCCCAGAAGAGGGACCAGTGTGACGTCTGGACCCTTAAGATGAAGCTGCGGCTTTGCGCCATTCCTCTGGCGACAACACGGATTCGCAAGGTCGGTGATGTAATCAGGAGCAGGCTCCCAAAGGTCTATTCAGAAAAAGACGTGGATGAGTCACCCCTTTTAACAGGCAGCTTCCCTCCTTCTTGTTCACTCGTCATCATCAAAGTGGAAATCTGAAGTGGAGTGTGTGAAACTGTAAGTTGGTTTGGCGAGTAGTTGTGTCTACGTGGACCGAGTTTCCCACTCGCGGGAGTCTCCTGTTACTGCTCGCCCGGTTATTTTCCTCCCAGCTGTCTGCTGGCTCCCGCGGTATCGGGCCTTGCTCTTAACCCAGCCAAAGTCAAGCTCTTGGCAGCCGCCTATAGTCATAACGGTATCTCCACTCACTCGGGTCCTTTGCCATTGAAGATTAAGATGGATTAAGATACCCTGATGACTTTTTCAGACCGGGAAGTGATTTTGCGAGTATCGGGATTCGAGGAGCGGGACAATGGAAAGAGGGATGGTGATTTGAAAACAGCCCAAAATGCACAAGACTTTCAGGAAGGAGGGGGTAGATGAGATCACCACTTCTCTGGGAGCAGAGTCGGGGCTGTGCGGTTCCGGCTAAGCCCTGTCAAGGAAAGCATGAGGCAAGAATCGTACTAGCGGCCACTTGTCAGGACTGTTTCATCACAAAACCAATAGATGTGAGTGTATTTATTTTTCGTGTATGTCTTACATCATTCTTGCACTCAATAAATATCTGTCTTGAGTGCCTACCATGTGTCTGTCATGTTCTCGGTGCTTAAAATATAGCAGTGAACAGACAAAAATTCCTAGCCACATAAAATTTATATTTAGGAGGGAAAGTCAAAAAATAAGTAGAATATACAGGGTGGGAAGATGTTGTGAAGAGCAATGGAGAAAAATGAGTGATTAGGAGTGAAATGGCGGAGAGGGGGGCCTCGGTGAAAAGGTGACAGGTGATACATGACTGAGCTGGTGATGTCCTGACCCAAGTCAGGAGGCAAGTCAGGGAATCACGTGAATATCTGGTTCAAGGGCATTCGAGGCCAGAGAAACAGCAGGTGCAAAGGCAAATTAGGATTTTAGGTTGGGTTTTTCTATTTCAGTAAAAACACCCTTGGGAATTCGGTGGGGATTGCGTTGCACCTGCAGTTTGCCGAGGCCAGAGTCGCCGTCCGACCACGCTGTCTTCTAGCCCACGGACGTGGGATGTCTTTTCGTCTATCTCGGTCTCCTTCAACTTTCCTGAGTAATATTTTGTAGTTTTTAGTGACCAGGTCTCAGTTCCCTTGGTTAAATTTATCTCTAAGTATTTTGCATGCTATTGTAAATGCAATTGATTTTTCAATATTTCTTTTGAATTGTTTGATGCAAATGTATAGAGCTACAAGTGATGTTTGTGTGTTGATTTAATATCTCTGCTTTGCTCAATCTAGTTACTAGATTCCACAGTTTTGTGGATTCATTAGGGTTTTCCACATATAAGGTTGTGCCCTCTGTGAATGGAGATAAGTTTACATCTTCCTTTCCAGTTTGGGTGCCGTTTATTTCCTTTTCTTGATTAACTGTTCTGCCTAGAACCCCCAGTGCCATGGTACACTGGGCAGCAAGCCCGAGCTTCCTTGTCGTGTTCTGATCTTAGGAAAAGCTTTCGGTGTCTGACCACGGAGTAGGCCAGCAGCTGTGTGCTTTACACATGGCCTTTGTCGTGGGGAAGAAGCTCCCTTCCATTTGGGTTTATGGGCAGTTTTTCTGAGGTGACGAAAGCGTTTGGGATATAGATGGAGGTGACAGTCACACAAACCCATTGTCGGTGTGACTCAGGCCACTGAACTGTATACTTCAAAATGGGGGGAATGGGAAACTTGTTATAAATATTTTACCACAGCTCAAAAAAATTAATAATGCAAGATACCAAAAACAACATTGAATTTTATGCTTGAAGGAGGTGAATTGTGTGGTGTGTGAATCATATCTCAATAGAACTATTTACAAAAACAAACTAAAAAACTCCAAATAGGAGAATATTGAGATGGAGCTGAGACACGAGGGTGACTTACGACGGGGAGAGTTCAGCGGCCGCGTTTAAGGTGAAGGCCAAGCTCTCTGACAACAGGTCGGGTGGAGGGGTGAGCGAAGGACGAGCAGTGGGAAGGAGCCCACTGTTCTTGGGCGGAGCAAGCTGGGAACAGCCTCGACCACAGGGGAGGGAGGGCCGGGGCTTTGCCCTCAGACACCTTAGGGCTGCCTTTCCCGTCCTACCATGATCTTCGTCCTTGGCTCACCCTAGTGCTGGAAGGGACAGGTCAGCCATGGCCTGGCACTCAGGACCCCGCGTATGCAAGGCAGTCACTCGTGAACAGTGACCCTTACCCCGCAGCTTCCCCAGAGCAGAGCTCAAGCTAGGTGGTCACGACACCAGACAAAGACCTGGGAGAGAGTTGGCAGTTGGCAGACAGGGAGCCCCCAAGTGCTAAACATAAGTCATGCACACAAGTGCAGAGAGCAAGAACGTTCACCCACAGGAACACACATGACCATCTTCCCACCCTCACAGAGCCTGGCACGCAGTAGGTGTACAGAAAATGGCTGTTGGTTGGTTGCTCAACACCAGTTCCCAATGAAAACTGCAGGATCTTCTTCACCGGCCGTAGATTGGGAAAAATCAGCAGACGAGTTTCCGCTTTTGGAATCGCTTATGACTTTACCCCGAGGTAATGATCCCTCGGGTGTCCTTCAATCTGGTGTTTTGACATGTTTTGGTGTCTCGTCTGGCTGGTTCCATCCCTGGAAGTCATTTGCTTCCATCTGGACTATAACCAAAGGATCACTTGTACTGGAGTAAATGTTATCAGCGGGGCTCCAACATCCTCGGTGAGACGCCTCTCATCCCGCCTGATGGAGGCGAAGCTCACGCTGGGTTGCGCGGGCTGAGAAACGTCACTTCGCATTATTCCCCCTGGACTTTGAGGCTTTCTGTTGGGTGATAGCAATGGTGAGTTCTTGAGCGAGTTTAGTCCGATGAGATTGTCACGTTTTTTAAAGGAAGAAGATGAGGATCTGCTTGCTCTTAAGCTTCATGGGAGAGAAGATCGGGGGGAGGAGAAGGGGCCAGGACCTCTGCTCAGTTTCATGTGCTTCCTGCGGGGAGAAGGCCTGACCACGTGCGGTCACAGAAGGCAGTGCCGGGACAGCCAGCCCCTTTCATCTCCGTCCCCACATGGTGAGCACTAGGTCGTGTGTGTGTGTGTGTGTGTGTGTGTGTGTGTGTGTGTTAATACCATTCTCTCTTCCAGGGAGTTCGGAACACACATGTTCCTTTTAATTCCCACCAGACCCTGAGATCTGTGAGCCAGAAAGATCATTCTGGAAGGAGTTGGGAAAGGGCAGGGGAAGCTGTTGCGCAATCGCCAGAGACTCGGGAAGCGCAGGTCTCCCCAGTCCACCCCTGCGCCCTCGCACTCACACAGCGGAGCTCAAAGGCCTTGCTGTCGGTGGTTTTGTTGCCATAAAACACAGGTAGTAACACTTGCAACACAGACACTAAATGGAATACGCGTTGTGATCTCGGGAGGAAGGCAGCCCGTGAACATGTGCGGACAGTGTGTGATTCCGGGCAGGCCTGGGGCCACGGCCCCGTCGCCACCACAGGTGTCCCGGGGCCGGTGCCAGGGGGGCAGCCTCTGAGCCCCATCTCCAGGTCCAGCTGGCATGAGATGAAGGGCCACTCTGCCCAGCTGTGGGGGCCCTGCTTGCCCACAGGCCTACGCTCAGGGCCCCCATGCCCGACAGCCACTGGAACCTCACGAGGCACCTCCTTACCACCACAGGCCTATCTCCGGTCAAGTGCACGTACCCTCCTGTCTGTGGGCAGGGCAGTCAAGGCCGGCTCCTGCCAGGGGCATGGTTTTGCTTTGTGACACTGATGTCTCGGGTGTGCTTCATGGGTGCACTTAGTGGGATACTTAGTGGGAGCAGAGGGTTTGTGGTTTGCTTTGGCTTGAGGAAAAGAGGCTGATGAGACGAGACGAGGATTGGGCTCATGGGGGTCTGGCTCCTTCTTCGAACTTGAGGTTCACGGTGCCCAGAGCCAGAGAAATGTCCTCCGAGGAGGGCAGATGGCAGAGGGGAGGGAGCGGCCAGATGCTGCCAGGAACTGCCACTGTTATCTCGGAAAGTCACAGCGGCGTCAGGACACTGTGCGGTCCTCCTGAGGAAGCCACAAGGGACGGTCTCGGGGAAACGGGCTGGTCTCCGTGGCCCCCACTCGGGTCCCCTCTCCTGAGCCCCTTTCTCCTCCTCCTCCCCGTGCCTGCGCCCAGCCCAGCCTGCTTCCCGAAATATTTTCTAGAGAGGAAATCAGGGCGGCAGAGATATTAATTTGAAGGGACTTAACCCTTTCCGGATGGACTCAAAGTTTAAAAGAGAAACAGAGGAGGGTGCAGCCCTCACCCCAGAGCATAAATCTCAAGTGGCAGATGGTCAGATAGTGTCCCCAGGGCAGGGCGGGTGGGGAGGGGAGATAAGGGGGCAGGTGGCCACGTGCTCAGCCTGAGTGTGAGGCTGGCCCGGGCCCCCCCACCTTCCAGGTGCATCCCAAATGCACAGAGAGGGCCCACAACGAAGCCCTCCCAGACGACAGGGGAGGGGAGGGCGACGGTCTCTGCTGATAGAAACCATCCTAGAAAGCACGGAGAGGAAAAAACAGTGCCTGGCTGTTCCCCATCTGCCTGCCCTGAGCCCTGAAGCAAGAGGAGATTGATTTGAATATCAGCATGAAGAGTTCAAGACAGACGGAGGGAAGGGTCTCCTGACAGAAAGGCGTTCCTGCCTGTTGCATAAACCCTTCCCTTTGAAGGACTCAAAAGCAGCCAGGGCTCCATCATCGATCGAAGCAGCAAGATCCCTCCCCACACTGAGAGGGCCTCACGGTCTAATTTTAGCAGCTCCTCTGGGCCAAGGGAGGGGTCCCCCGCCCCCCGCCCCCCTCCCCCGGCTATCTGCTGCTCCACACACCATCTCCTCCCGTTTCCTTTGATGTTGGCGGGGGGGCTCCGTGGACTCAAGGCCAGATAGGCCGCAGGAAGAGACACACGAGCAGCCATCAGGCTGCTCTATCTCACCCGCTGCAGCTAGAGGAGGTCTGGTTTTGTTCCGTTGTTTCGTTTTATTGTTTCTAGTTGTGAAGTTCTCGCACTTCGCTTGAAACGAACATGGGCCGCCAGGTCCCGGGCTCATCTTCAGAAACTGGCGTGACGTCAACTGCTCTCCGACATCCTCTCTTTCTTTGCAGGGGAGGATGTTTAAGCCATGACTTTATTTTGACTAGTTTAGAGATTTCATTCGTATTTTTAACCCACTGCAGACGAATGTAGTTTAAGGCCGTCACGTAGCGGCAGAAGGTGGCCGAGAGCCACGGGAATGTTTCTCGTTGTGGAAACAAGTCAGTCATTTTCTTCTCCAAGTACACTTCTTCAGCTTGGGTAAGGGCACTTTTTTAAAAGGAATCATCGCTTTCAAATTAGCTTTTCATCTCCCAAGTTAACCCTACGGAAAGTGTGGCAATGTTTCTGGATTTTTTCAAAATAGTTTGATAGCATCTCTGTTCTCTTGCTCAAGAGGTAGAATTTTGTATCGTCGCTGTTTTGTGTGTTTTGGGCCAAGTGCTGTGGAGAAAACTGGTGCAGCCGAAACCTCTTGGTTTCTAGATGATTTCCGGCCACGCTTTCTGTAACGAGGACCTCTGTGAAACTGAGTGTTTTTCCACCGAAGGCCTTAACAGAGACGAAATGGGTTATGAAGTCAAGCGGGGAAGGGCAGGGAGGGGGGAGAGTTTGGTGTCCTTTTCACGCTCGCTGTTATTGAAGGAGTGTCCACACTGCTCCAGGGACTCTGTGTTCCGGCCACAGCTTTGGTGCTCAGCCCCTGCTGCTCCCTGGGCCTCCCTGGTGAGTGTGATGGCCCCCTGCGTAGGCTCACCGCGGACTTCAGAAAGAGGAGCCCAGGCCAGAGGCACACCAGGGCAGGACCCAGCAGGGTCGGGGGCATGTTCTCCACGCTCACTCTCTTCCTTCTTACTTCTGGGGCCACAGGCTTCCCGGCTTCTGACCCAGCGCCCCCATGCCTGCCTCCTCTGCATGTCCTCTCCTGCAGCAGACCGCGGGCTTTTCTCAACTTCCCTCAAGTGACATGCACCCCTCGTCACCTCTGCCGCAGAGCAGTCCCAATCGAGCCCCGCAGCCAGGCAGAGTGATGGAAATGGAGGCAGAGCCTCGAACTCAGGCCTGACATCTGGGGGTGCTCCCAACAGGTGGGGGCTTTGGGGAGAATCGCTGCCCCGTGAGGTAGATGGTTCAAATCCACAGTTCCACGGTCCTACTGAGTCCAGGGTTTCATCATTCTGCACTGCTAGGGGTAGGTTGCCGACACCATGGGTTCGAGGGGCGGGTGTCAGGAACCAGGCCAGACGCTTCAGCTAATTCTCAGTGCCAAAACTCCAGAAGGCAAGTCTACCCTGAAGGTGCGGTAGGGGCATTCTGAAAGGCAGGGGAAGCAAACAAGTACACGGGGACATAGCTACATGCACTCATGCACACGCGTGTGCCTGCATGCACGTCCCAACAGGCAGAGCAGCCACAGAGGGAGAAACTAAGAGCCCCGAGTTCCTAGATGGCCTTTGCTGTAAACCATGTCCCATGTCGACAACACAGGACAATGCAAATTGGAGCATTTAAACCTCAAATTATCTTCCAGGAACTTATAGTCTTTATTCCCAATAGGTTAAGTCTCAGACGACTGCAATGCTTCTTTTCAATTAGGCAAAAATAGTGATTTCCATGTATTACTCATTCTATCGCTGTTCGTTTACCAAACTGGGACACTCGCTACCCCATCATTAAATTCCACCCTTTGTGGTCAGGGCCTGCAGGACTGCACCGTCTCTTCTGGGAAGGGTGGGGCTCGGCGTGGGGGGCCATGAGCCCTGGCTCCCCTGGCCCAGCCCCTGCCACCCCCGGGCTGAGCTTCCCAGAATCATGCCCTTTGCTCTGTCCCCGTTGTTGACTTCGGCCACTGGTCAAGTTTCCTTTTGAGCCCCGGTGGCCCGGGGGCCTGTGCCGAGCTGACTCATGCTTTCCTGGACTTCCTGCCACCCAGTTCACGGGCCCGTCTGGAGCTCCAAGACTCTGTGCTTGGACACTCTCTCAGGGTGTTGCAATTCCAGCCAGGAAACCAAATTAACCGCCCAGGGTCTGGCTGGGGCCTCTGAGGTTGCGCGAGAGCAGAGGTTCCCAGGCCACAGCTCGGCCGGAAGCTGACCTGCTTCTTTTTTGTTTCTTCTTCCATTCTTTTGAGATATAATGGACACGCAGCACTGTGTAAATTTGAGGTGTACCGCATTATAACATGACCTACATATATTGAGAAAAGATGGCTATGGCAAGTTCGGGTACCGTGCACCCCCTCGTGGACACACCCCAAGTGCCAGGGCCATCCTTTGTTTAGACCAACCTCCATCTACGGACCAATTTCCCAGCATAAAAATGTCTGCATGTGGGTACAAAGCTCACACAATAGAGCCCTTCACTGGGAAAAAGACAATCGGTCCTGCCAGTTAGCTGGTTGGCATCTTGGGTGAATATCTTCTCTTTCCCCCAAGCTTATACATTCCTCCAAAGATTATTTTTACTTTTTTTCATAAAAATAGGCATGGCGGTGGTCAAGGAAGCCTGCTTCCTCCTGGGTGCCCGGGACCCAGGAAATGACCCGGTGGCTCCCGCTCTGTGTTCACTCGTGTAGAGTCACAGCCTTCACCTTCTTTGCTCACCGTGGGGCGCTGAGCTCTCTCTGTCACTGAAGAGGTTCTGAGACAGCTCGGCGAGTTGCCAGCCACCACCAGGAACGTCCACCAAAGCCCTTGCCTGACTGCAAGTTTATGAGAAAATCCACTTTTAGAAAAATTAGTGAGGCGGGGTCCAAGGTCACCCCTTGCACCAGGGCCCCCAGAAGCAGAACCTGGGCTTGGCCGGGCCAGCTCGAGGACCGTCTCGGTCTGGGCTCTCAGGGGGCCAAGGGGACCAGGCCACAGACATTCATGCGGCTGTATGATCCTTAGTTAACATGGGCAGAGGACAGCCATCTGGTGTTTTGTCTTTATTTATGACGCTGCATGGTGGGAAACCTCGTTATCTTTTGAGAAGGGACTATTTCTTCGTATCCCTCACCACTGTCACTGACATCACCGCTTGTTTGTCAGTGGATTCATGGCCTGTCGCCCCTATAAAGTTGATCTCGTGGAGACTGAGGCTGCAGCCAGTCTTGCCGCCTCTCGCATCCCTGGTGCTGAGTGCAGGGCCTGGCTCCGGCCCCTGCTGGGCCCACCCCAATCCACAACTTAACCAGTGACTGCTGTGAAGACTTCATGTTGAAAAGGGTCAAGTTCTGAGGTTCCGGGTGGGTGTGAATTTAGGGGAACTCCTCCATCTCAGGCTGGGGCCCTCTGGGCACAGGAGCCGTTCCCCATGTGACTTTAGGAAAGTCACGTAACTTCTTGGCGCCTCTACGTTCCCCCCTGTGACACAGGGATGCAGCTGTCCCTGCCTGGTTGGGTTAAGGGGGTTGACATCTGCCCTGTGTGTAGAGCGCCGACTGGCGCGCAGTGAGACCTACACAGAGGTTGGGACAGTAAAATCGACCAAGTGCCTGCAGATGCTTGACCGAGGCCGATGGACAGCCCTGCTGCCCAGAACTCTGTTGGGGGCGACAGGCAGGGACAAGCCCACAGGGCCAGCCAGGAAGCACAGGGCAGGGCCCAACCCATCCAAGGGGGTGAAGGCAGACGCTAATATTCTTTCACCAGGAGGAACTAGGGGAGGGAAGATGGGGTAAGGGGGTTTCCAGTGCAGGTGGGAGCATATTCAAGGGGGGCAGAAAGAGACCCGGCGTGTGCAGAGAACGCCCCGTCGGTCAGGAAGGCTGAAGCCCAGGTGAGAGCGCAGCTGGGACAGGGAGGGAGGCCTCCAAGGTCACTCCCGGCTTTCAACTGTCAGTCTGCTTGGGATGCTCTAACAAAAACACCAGAGACTGGGAGGCTTGTAAACCACAGTCAGTCGTTTCTCACAGTCCTGGAGGCTGGGAAGTTCAAGATCAAGGCCCTGGCAGACTCGGTGTCTGTTGTTGCAGCTGAAGGAAGTGGAGAAGCCCTGGCAGGTGCCCACAGCTCAGACTGTGAGAGCCCTCATTGGCTCCATGGCAGAGAGAGAAACACACAGGCCTGGGCTGAGGCTGGGGATCAGGACTGCGCCACAAGGTGGCTGGGATCCTCGCAGCCCGGGCCCCCCTCCTCACGCGCTGGTCTTCCTCTCGGCGCCCTTGTTTGCTGCGAGCCACGGCACGAGTGCATGCTGACGGGGCACGGGCGGATGGGCCTGTCCGTCCTTGTCTGTATTTCTAGGGTGCTTAGAACTGTGGTGAGTTCACACGCGGGTCTCCTCTGAGCCCCACACGGCCCTGTGAGGCACCCCCTCAGTCGAGAAATAGGAGACAGTTCCGAGACGCCCCTCCATGACTCACTCAGGGCCACCCCACCCACAGGACTCTGGCCCCTGGAGCAGGCCTGCCCGAGAAGGCAGCGCTTCGGGAAACCCCTCCTTCCGTGTTCTCCTCCCGCGCCCACCCCCCGCCCCCGGCCCCTGCCTCTGCACTCAGCTGGCCAGTCCTCTTTTCCGTGTTCTTTGGCGCGCTCCGGGCCTGGAGGGGATGCTCTTTGATTCCTTCTTGGTTTTATGAGACATTTCTCGGTGATGTCAGACTTCAAAGGCAGCCGCCACCCGGAGGATCACGACCAGACGCCCGTGTGCGCTCCCTCCCCATTCCTGCGGCAGGACCCTGGCGCTAACACGCGTCTCCTCTCCCGGCGTGACACTCGGCCTCTTTTAAGTGATTTAACAAAGTCCCTCACTTTCTCGGGCCCTAAATTAGGGGCCTAAAGTGTCAGCGGTCAGCAACCTCCTTCTCAGCCAAGACGCTGAGCCCCCGGGACCCCATTCATCACTGCTGAGTGGTGTCCCCAACTGCTGGCCCCTGCCTGGTGTCAGCACGCCGTGCCCCCGGGTCTGGCTTTCCTTGGGAACTTGCCACCTGTTGGGTTCTTAGCCTCAAGGTGGGTGAAGCAAGGCTTCCCGGGACCCTTGGGCCGTGATTCACCCAACAGAGCTTGCTGCCCGGCCTGGAAACCACAGTGGGGAGCTCGGAACCTGTCAGCGCAATCAGCCCGGGAGTGCAGTTCAAAGGAACAAAGATGGAAGTCAGAGTGTTATAGCAAAGAGGGCAGTCCAAAGGAAGACACCTCACCCAGGCACAGAGCCTTCTGGGGCGCGGCTCCTCCGACCTGAAGTCCTGTTAGTTCCCCAGGGCCAGGATCCAGGGACACCGCGGCCTCAGGGCGAAGCTCAGAGAGCAGGGCCGGGGGCTGCGCTTGTTTCCTGGGGCTGCCGTCCCCACTGACCACGAGTGGGTGGGCTGCCTCCCAAGTCTGGAGGCTCAGCGTCCACAGTCGGGGTGTCGGCAGGACCAGGCCCCTCCTGACGCTCTAGGGAATTGTCCCTCCTTGCTTCCGGCGGCTCCACAACCCCGGCAGGCTTCGGGCTGTGGCTGCATCTGCCCGATTTCTGCCTCTGACCTCGCGTGGCTTCTCCCTGTGACTCTGCACATCTTCTCTTCCCCCCAGGAGACCAGGCATTAGATTCAGAGCTTGCCCTAATCCCCTAGAACCTCATATCAGCTCAAACTGCTCACACCAACAAAGGCCTCATTTCTGTCTCAGGAACTGTCCTGAGGCTCCAAGGGGACGTGGCTGTTTGGGGGGCACAGGGACCGTGGCACATGTGCTGTGTCCATGCATCACCTCTGACCCGTCTCGTGGAGCTAATCATACCTGACCTCGATTTTTGAACCCCTCCCAGACTGAAATCCTGACCTTTCGACGTCCATGTTTGAGAATACAAAGGGTAGAGGCCTGTGACCCACGAACAAAGCATTGGGTGTTAACATGATGAAAACGAGAAGGTTCCCATGCCAGGGGCAGCCAGGGGTGGCCAGGGGCGGCCAGGGCCACATCGTGAGTCTGAAGGGAGGGCCTGGGCAAAGAGTTAGACCCCAGACAGACACATACACTCCTGTCAAAGCATTTCTTACACCTGACACCTCACCACAGGAGACAGAATCGTCGATTCAGTAAAATACGCCTGAATGCCATAGGTGTTTACCCCACATGGGAGTCTGTCCCTGTATGAGAGATGTCCGCAGGACCCCCCCCAACTTTTGGAGTATAGACCAGGGTGGGGAGTGGGGCTCCGTTGGCCTTAGAACATGTTCATGCTCACCATAGGCTCACGGCGTTCTGAGCACAAATGGTGCCATGTCCAAGATCCCACATTCCAGAATGTTCCTTCAGCCACAGCTTCCACTCCTTCCAGTCTGCCATCCTCACTCCTGCTGACTGCATTTCCCTCCTTCACGGTGACCCCAGACACCTGTGGCCACCTCTGCCATCACCCAGTGAGGACTTGGATGACCACTGTCCTGAGTGAAGGGCTTGACCCAGGCTGGGTCATTCTGGACGTCTCATCAGCAGCCCCCCAACTCCATGGTCCCGTCAGCCCTGGGAGTTAGACCCGGGAGTTAGACCTGGGGGAGACACAGGACTTCCAATCTCGTGGTCCTAGGTGCCCCCTTCTGCCTTTCCGAGTTCCCTGATTGTTAGTCACTCCCAGCAAGGGCCACCTCCCTCGTAGAAACCCCAAACTTTCTCTACTTCTACCCTGTCTTCTGGGTGTCATTGGGATCACAAAACCATTTTGGCAAGTTTTTTTCACTCTAACTCATGCACTCAATGCCCAGAACGTCCCTGCAAAACGCCCTCCCAGGCTCTGTCTGGGGGCCTAGACCAGGCCTGACCCTGGGCTGCCAGCCCCACCTCCTTCCCTAGGAAGGCCCCTCACCCCTGCATTTTTGAGAAGGGCACTGAGTACTCCTAAAGCACCTGTTAGCTTCCCTCTTCCCTGTGCCCAAGATGTACCCTCTCCCCAAGGGGCAATGGGTTTCCTCCACTCCCTCCCAGAGACCTGGAATTAGCAGCGCTGCCCACGGAGAGCCCCTGCTTCCTCTGACGCGGCTGCGTCAGCTCTGCACTCGCTTCTCTGCTCCTCTCTTGGTCGCTCTCTACCTGCTGGGCACCCTCTTCTCTTAAAATGCCCTTGTTTTTATTCTGCCAGCCCTGAAAACTATCACCTATGGTCTCTCTACCCATCACACGCCAGTCTGGGTGGGCTGCCAACCACCTTCCCTGCCCAGCGCGCCAAAGAGCTGCAGTCATTCCCGCTCGGACTGGTTTTGGGCAGACTGCATGCAGATCTGGGGTTCTTAGTCAATCCCTCCCTTTATCCCACTCAGGTGCACAGTGACATACTGAGACCGAGCCACTGCGTCGGCCTGTTTGACACTTTCAAGGGCCTGTGCGCCAGCCAGCACATCCCGTGAAAGCAGACGACCCCACCCCTTGGCTCTGCTTTTTCTCTCCACGGCAATTTCTTGTCTTATTATTCCTCCTTCCACGGCACCTCTGTGTCCCTCCCTCTCCTCCCCTGCCCCAAACGTGTCCCAGACTCTTTTCTTCCCAGCCCACCCTGTTCCTCTGGGATGAACAGCACAGCTGCCCTTCTCCAGGCAAGCCCATCTCTGAGTTCTGGCCCCCATTCAAGGGTCTCCTGCGTACATCCATCAGGATGTCACCCCCAGGAACCTGGACAGAGACCTGTCCCGAACTGAATGTGTCATCTTCTCAGACTTCCCAGCGTCCCTCGTTCAGGCAGCCACACCACCAGCCCCTTAGTTTCCGTGGTTAAGACTTCAGAATTGACTCCGACACCGCTACGTGCCACCTCCACACCCAACCCTGGCTAAGTTCCTCTGTCCCACTCTGGCTGCCCAGGAGCAAAGGGGGTTGAGTGAGACCAGACAGTCAAAAGACCGAATACTGTTCCCATTTAAAGTAATCGGCATGTTTTGTACCCAGAAGGCAGGCGGCATGCCAGTCGACCTTCTGGTAAAGAACCTGGCATATTGACAGCAACGTATCAAAAAGTAAAAGCTATTTAGTAGTAGTAGTGGTGGTAAATACATTTTAGTATTTATTTTTATTAGTAGCAATATTAAATTTAAGTCACCTTTATTCTACACCTATTTGTAAAAGTCTGTCAAGAGTTGTGGAGAAATAGAGGCCACGGTTTTTGGAAAGAATGACTCAGATTCACTTTGCATGTTGGCTTAGCGCCCCCTGTGAATCACCCACCAGGGGGCCTCTCTGGCCTGCCCTTCCTCGAAGCCCTCCTGAGCAAAAACACGGGTGCCTGGGGTGTGATCTGGGGTGTCCACCGAGGTCTCCATCCCCCCAACATCCCACTGCGTGCGCCTGCACGTGACATCCACTCCCTCCGCGGCCACCTGCGCTCCAGGAGGTCGCAGACCCAGTGCCTCTGATGCTCCTAAAGCTTCGTCCGAGGACAGCAGAGCAGGCCTCCGAGACAGGCCCAGCAGGCCTCAGATCTGGGCTCCAGCCCCTCTCGGTCCCGAGATCTTGGGGGAGAGCTTAACTTCTCTGAGTTCATTTCTTAATTGTTTTAAATTGGAGAGGGCAATATCACATTTTTTCCCATGAAGCTAAATTTTTTTAACCATAAAGAAAAAAATGGACAACAGGCTGAGTCTAATGGGTGGTGGCTTTCCCAGCCTCCCTCTCTCCCCCTCTCCCCTTCCCTCTCCCCCTCTCTCCCTCTCTCTCCCCCTCTCTCCCCCTCTCTCCCCCTCTCTCCCCCTCTCTCCCCCCTGCCCTTCTCTATCTCTTCCGCTCTCTTTCTCTCTCTCACACACACACCCCTCTGACATCATAAGGAGCCTTGGGCTGAAACACTAAGACCCTAATAAGACCTACACCCCTGTCAACAACAAACCTTCCCTTTGCTCCACATCTGAATTCCCAGGAGTAGGTTGGACTTTAAAATCTGCCCCTAGGAGGAGAGGTCTCTATGGTTCATCTGGGGCAAAAGAGACCTACTATCCTTGACAGGAGAGGGAACAGCAATTTAGAGTTGTGGAGACTGAAGCAGATAAGCTCTCACAGATACTGTAAGGGAAATGGAACGAGACACGTAGCGAGGTCTGGATAAAGCTAAGCACCGCGTGTGCGCATGGCCGCCTTCCGCGGGGCCCACGCCCAGAAATGTGCCCCGCCCACTGTCGGCCTCGCCCGGCAGCCTTGCCTTAGGTCAGCGAACTTAAGACCCGTCCTTCCAGGCTTGTTTTCAAGCATCAGCCCCGAGTAAAGAAAATTGACATGGGGACTCCCACTTCACTGATGGCAATGAACCACAGATAACAGCAACAAAAAATCCCCGCCAGGTCTCAGAACCATTTTTGCTACTAAGGAAACAGACAGCAGCCACTGAAACGTAAAGCCGTGTTAGCTCGGTGAATGGAAATTTTTCAGAAAGCTCATCACTTGGTGGTTTGGAACATCTAAAGGAACAAACCAAATGGGCCAAATGAGCTATCGCATAAATCTACTGTGAAAAACCAGTTGTTAATATGGCAGGAAATAATATTCTTTGGAATTCCGTGTCTCCTATGGAGCTCAATATTTGTCAAATCTAGTCATTATTAAGCCCATAAATAATGCCATGATGGGTATCCAATTAACAATTAAATCTGGTTTAGGCTCTCATATAAGCTTCCAGAAAAAAAAATAAACCCATTCCTGGGTGTGCTGAGTTGGTCGACACAGAACCTGTCCACTGGTGTCTGGGTCAGGGGCTCCGTGTTTCTATTGGCTTGCGGTTTGGTGTCTACTGTTTGATAGGGCGTTGGAACAGAACTAGGAGAGATTTTCACACCGGTTTTCAGCGGGAAATCAGAGGTGCAGTAGCGTGTCTCCATTGTCCTCAACCGCATGGATTTGCCATTTTGTCTCCGCCGGAGTGAAATGTGTGGCCCCAGTGTGTGTGGCCAGACAGGGACCACGAGAGGAAGCAAGTATCTATTTTTTTTCACATCAGACTGGCGAAGAGTCAAGGAGTTCAAAACTCACTCCCGGAGGAAGGAGAGCGAAGCAGCGTGCTCACATGCAGACCTCCCCACAGCCGCTGCCGCTCAGGCCTTTCTACAAACTCGCCGCCTGCCTCTCGGACGCGTTAGCCTCTCAGCCACGTTAGGTCAACAATCCACAGCTGACAGTTTTGCTGATAAAGCACCTTTAGAACGACAGACCCGGTGTTTAGATTTCCGCCTCCGGCTTCTGGAACTTGGTGACCAAATCGCAGCCGACGCTTCCAGTAGAAACTCCTTCGTTAGCCTCCAGTTATTTCTGGGCACAGCTGAACGAAAACAAACTGCTTTTGAAGCTGACAATTCCAGATTCTGCGTCTTGTTTTCCATTTCTCCTGGTCCGTTTTTCCATGTAGCTTTCATCTGCTACCTTATAAACCACGAAAAACAAATGATTTTGGTCGAGTCTCTGGGAAGGGCCGCTCACTGGCACTGAATCCTGTTGTCTGGTGCATTTTCTTGTTCTGAACTTCTGGAGGGGAAATCCTCCTGGTGAGGAGTCTTAACTTCCCATCGGTGATGGGAAAAAACGGCATCTCCTGGTGGGGGGGGGGGGGGCGGCGCTTTGTAAGAGAAAACTCATCAGGAATAAAAGTCTACACAACAGGTGTTTCAGCCAAGCCTGTTTTTCTGCTGATGCTCCTCCGTGCCGTGCCTGTGGGTGGGAGTGAATGACAAGAGGGTTGGAAAAGTGCGCGGCCGAGGGCCTCAGAATGCTCTGAAAATTGTCGTTTCCATTGTGTGCGATTTAAATGCTGTCCTTTCTCCCGGACACGACGCACTCACCCCCTCCTGTCTTAAGCCCAGGTCTTTGTGTAGCTCTGGGCAGAGCCTGCCCCTTTGGTGGGATGGGCGTGGGGGGGACGACCGTGCTGGCCTGGGACGTGCCCCTTGTCCCAGTGCAGTTCTTAATTATTGATAGCATCTCCATTTAAGTTTAAAGTATCCTATTTGGGACGATAAGTTATATGATCTCTTCCTTTCTGTGACTGTTCACAAGATGCTTTTATTCAGAAAGAAAACCACAGACCCTGGTTTCAGAGAACTTAGTCCATGGTTCGTAGGAGGGGACTGGGACCCAGAAGAGGTTCCGGGTCTGGTCCTCAGGGACATGGTCGGGACCAAAGGGACAGTAGCTGGTCAGGCACGCTTCTGAGTCCTTTGCACATGCTGGCTTGGCTGACCCACACGCCCCCTGCGGGAGGGGCATTACTGTCCTGGCTGCAGGGTCAGGCGCTGCGAGGGGCGCCTGGTTCCAGGCCCCGGTGAGCTCGCCGAGTCCCGCTGCCTTGACTCTTGGTCCTGCCCTTGCTCTGGATTATGTTGCTTTTGAACCAAGTTGGGGAAAAAAGGTTGTTAGTGAAAACTCAGCCTGCCTTTCCGAAGTTGCTGTTTTTAATAGTGCTGTGAACAAAATCAGAGTACCGCCACACGCGCTTGAAAAAGAAATGAGGCTTAGAACAGACGTGACATAGACCTACAAGATAATAGTGTGTTTTCAGGGAAGATAATCAAAGAACTGATCAAGATGTACAGCACAGATGACAACCATTCAGAAAGGAAGGCAGCCCTGAAGTGACTGACGGGGCCGCCCCCAGACTGCCTGCCATCGGTGGCTTTTGGGTCCGTGTGCCGAAGCCTGCCCGAGGGGGCCCATCAGCCCCTCAGATCACATCCCTGCCTGCACAGCCCTCTTTGCGGGTCACCTGGTAAACCCCGAGGGAAGTTTTATTAATAATAAATATTGTTCGACCGTGATTACAGAAAGGGCTTGCATCTGGGTTGCCAACCCCTGAAAAAAAAAGTGTGCCGGCCATAAAGACTGTGACTCATAAGAAAAAACGTAGGAGAGTTTACAGCACATTAAGTTTGGGGCATATGTTTAAGAGCGAAGCTGCATCCACGAGCCGTGTGGGTCACAGGCGGCATTCCAGAACTCAGGCACGGGAACAGAGGCAGCGTACTTGACCTTCACCGCTGCCAAGCAGCCATGGCCACTGGACGGAGTGTTGACGACGGTGAGGCTTTACTCTCTCCAACTCCGGGCAGAAAGATTTTGTCCCCTAAACTGCATGAGGGACCTCCCTCGCCCAGAATGGAGACAGGTGTGGTTTCTGCCCCAGAACTCTGGTGGAGGAGACTCCACAGTCACCTAAAAACTCCCTTCGCATCCAGGGGGTTTAGCAAGACACACCTCAGTCTCCAAAAAGGGAGCCTCAGGCACAAGGAGGCCCCGGTGTGCCACAGAGCTGGCCGGGCCGTCACAGCCCCGACTGTCTGCGCAGCTGCTCTCGGGCGCTGGAATTTCCTCCCCTGACCGGGCTCACACAATGAGCACCAAACGTTGAGAAGTTTGGTGCTTTTCACCAGGAACCACACAGCTATAAAATATGGGGAGCTGTTGTGGACAAGTAAAAAAAACTTCCCAATAAAGGGATGTTCTTCCTCCCAGTGACTTCTTGGTATTCCAGGAAAATATAGAATCCTTAAGTTTGACAATATTTTTTCCTCTTGGGAAAGTACAAATAACAACACATCAAAATGAGGCATTTTGTCACATTCTTGAGGATGGCGGAAGAGGAAGAAACTGTTAGGTTCTTTCTTCTGGGTAAACCGTGCCTGTGTGATGTCCCCATGAGGGCCGCCAAATTTGGAGCCCTGTAAAAAACTAACCTAGAAGCAGTGCCCCTGCCCTCCTCCAGGGAGAGTGAGTCATCGCAGAATTTTGCTCATTGGACATAAAGCACAAAGGGAGTGGGGAGGCAACCACATCCCATCGGGTCACACAGGAGGATGTTGGGTCACAGATGGAGTCAGTGTCCACGCCGCTCCACGCGTCCCCCACACAGGCCTCTGGCCAGGTAACCCTCCAGTGTGCTTCCCAATTCCAAAGCCCTCTGTAGGAGAGGCGTCTGAAGTCCGTGGAAGTTGCACATAATCCAACCCAGACCGAATGCCTGACTATCGCGTGAATACACTGCTTCCGCATGTATGAGTTGTAACAAAAGCATGAAGACGCCACAATCAACTGTCTATCCCTGCTAAAGCTGCACGGTGACAGAGTTAGAGGTGGTGCCCCGTCAGAGTGGACTTTTGACGGATGGATGGTATCTTGGAATGATTTGACCAAAGCCAGATTTTATAAAATTACGGAACCGCTTGGTACAGCAGCCCCCGCTTATCCACAGGCATGCCCTCTACGATGGCAGGCAGCACTGAACGTTGTACCTACCACGGGTTTTCCTACGAGTTCATGTCCATTAGAAAGTGCACACAGTGGAGACTCAGGACAATGGGGTGACTCAAGCCCTGGGCAGACGGGACGGGGAGGGTGGTGGCACAAGGTTTCACCTCACTTCTCAGAATGACCTGCAATTAGAAATGTATGCGTTATTTATTTCTGGAATTTTCCATTTAAAAATTGGGGGCCATGGTTGACCACGGGTAGCTGTGACCATGAAGAGTGAAACCTCGAACAAGGGGAAACCACCACTGGGCTTGAATCAAGAGCCCAAGCTCAAGGAACCAACACAATTCTCCAGGGGTAGTTTCTGGAAGCTTCTGAAAGAAGTCAGCGTTCTCCTCTAAATGAAAGGCCTTTGAAAAATGCTAACATTCTCACCCTTTATTATTACATTGGCTCAAAACATCCACCTTTGGGAATGGTGACCAATTGATCTCTGGGAATAGTGGACGCTTCAACGCCACATGAGAACCCTCTTATTTTTCTAATTTTTTGTTTTTATTTTAGAGATGAGATGGATCATTCTGACTTTTTGAGTAAAAAAGTCATGGATTTTTCACACGATAGCCACAGTCAGTTAAAAATGGGGTGTGAAACAAACACCCCCCCCCCAAGACTCAGTGCCAACCTCCCTTTCCAAATTTGCTCTTCTCAACTCTTTTTATCAAGGTCGGTCTGACAGATAAGACTCTCACTTCTGTGTGTAACCTGCCCTTTTCCCACCAACATTCTTTTCCCCTTCCTTCCTCCCCACCCTGTGCCCAGGCGCCCTGCAGGGGCCCCAAATGTCACTGCATTCCCAAAGACGGTTGTCATGCTCTCCTGTGATGTGACTGATGTATAGCGCCATGGAAGTCCCCGGTGAGCACCTGCAAGTGACCCTTCATCTCCACTAGACCATAGAACGGGTGACTCTGGCGACACCCAGCGCTGCCCAGTCCACAGGATGGTTTTCGGTAGATACTTTGGCTCCTTCTCCAGGTTAAAACCTCCTGAAGGGCAGACCTCTGGTCTGCTTTCTAGGCAGCCAGACACTAAAGTCAGAAAGCGCCCACACTAAACCGACATGTAGGTCTGTTGCTTAAAATGTTTGCCCCCAAAGTTTCAATGACTGCCCTGGAAAAACAGGTTTATGCATGGATCTCTTGAATATTTGAGGAGAAAAAACAAGAGAAAAATCAGCTTTGCTGGTTTGGTGTNAGATACTTTGGCTCCTTCTCCAGGTTAAAACCTCCTGAAGGGCAGACCTCTGGTCTGCTTTCCAGGCAACCAGACACTAAAGTCAGAAAGCGCCCACACTAAACCGACATGTAGGTCTGTTGCTTAAAATGTTTGCCCCCAAAGTTTCAATGACTGCCCTGGAAAAACAGGTTTGTGCATGGATCTCTTGAATATTTGAGGAGCAAAAAACAAGAGAAAAATCAGCTTTGCTGGTTTGGTGTAGTGTTCATAATTCCTCCCCTTTAAAGAAAACCCCCGGGGAGCTCTCCCGAGTGCAGCAGATCCTTTCCAGAAGAGATGTTGACAGAAAACAGGAGCCGACAGCACGCTGGGAGAGCGGCATGGCCCGTGCAGAGCTAACACTGTCTTCGTCCGCAACATACTGCAGGCCGCCTTCCTTCCATTCACGCTGCACCCTTCATCTGAACCCCAGATTTCGGGACTGGGAAGCAGAACCCGGTGGGACAGGAAACGTAAAGCCAGATCCAGCCAAACCCAGAGAGCTCTCTCTGGCTTCAAGTCAAAACGTGGCTGAACCACAAAGCTTCACCTGGTTTTGAGTAAAAACCACACTGAACCACCATTTTTTTTTCATGGTTTCGGTTTGAAATGGGGTTTCATGCAAAGCGTGCCCTAGTTTCAGCAGAGAGCCTTGGCAGAGCTGGGGCGAGTCCTCCGCGCCTGTGGACGCCGCACCTCGGCGCCTGGCAGCCGGCGTGGAGGCGGCGGCGGCGGCGGCGGCTGCCCGAGACAGGACAGCTCTTGAGCACCTAGCTCATGAGATCATCCGGATGACTGAAACCCAGCAGGCACGTCGTCCAGAAACGCAACAAGTGAAGCCATCTCTTGGCGCTTAGCTTCTGCAAACCCAGCGGTGAAGATTTTTGAAAGGAAGCGCTCAGAGAGGGGCGGACGGTCCGAAGCTCCTTCCATCTGGGGGGGGGAGGGCAGACCGGAAGCTAGGGCAATTCTTAGGATAAGCGGGGGCAAAATTTCACATCCAATGGAAAACCTGAGATAAGGAATGCAGAGCAGTCGGCGTGGGGACTGAAACCACCCCACCTTCCCTCCGGAGAAGGAGTCTGGAGTCCTCCTTAGAAGCGACCGGCGCCCGTGAGCTCTGGGCGGCGATGGCCTCTGAAAATAGCATCGAATGTGAAGAGACTCCAAGCCGAGTTTTCCATGACATCAAAGGAAGCCACCTTTGTTTTCCTGGTAAATTAACTAGTACATGGGATTTATAAGAGGATTATAATAATAAACCCATAGAAGAATGCATCGAATCTGTAATAAAACATTTATTACATCAATAAATAGAAAGTTTAAAAGATTAATACTAAGAGAAAATAAATGGCTTGTTAAAAATAGCTTATATCTGTATAACATTATAAAATTAACACACAGACATGTCCCACACGTGACCACATTGGATTTCGAAAAAGCCACCGCCCCCCCCGCCCCCCCCNCGGCGATGGCCTCTGAAAATAGCATCGAATGTGAAGAGACTCCAAGCCGAGTTTTCCATGACATCAAAGGAAGCCACCTTTGTTTTCCTGGTAAATTAACTAGTACATGGGATTTATAAGAGGATTATAATAATAAACCCATAGAAGAATGCATCGAATCTGTAATAAAACATTTATTACATCAATAAATAGAAAGTTTAAAAGATTAATACTAAGAGAAAATAAATGGCTTGTTAAAAATAGCTTATATCTGTATAACATTATAAAATTAACACACAGACATGTCCCACACGTGACCACATTGGATTTCCAAAAAGCCACCACCCCCCCCGCCCCCCCGCCCCATGAGGTCATCGCGCAGGTCCTTGGGAGACGACGCAACTTGTCCAGTCCAGGCCTGGAAGCCAGTGAACAGCACGGATTTGCCTTCCCCTCGATTATCCACACACAGCACTGTACCCCCGTCTCACTGCAGGAGGACAATATTCCCCAGCCTCTGCCCCATAAGGCCCTGGGAGCTGGGGGAGGGCATCTTCTAAGGCACTCAGCGTGGGGCGAAAGATTCCCCCCCCTACAGCCGCCTTTATACGTAACACAAGGTAGGAGTAAGCACCTAGACTCGCTCTCAAGTTGATGAACCTACCGTGGGGCCATCCGATAAGCTCAGAGACCCTTCCAAGTGACAGGCTCAGTGTGGGAGTAGGGGTTCCAGGGTCCCGTGAAATGCACAAGTATAGCTCTCAAGGCCCTCCAGAAATTTACATCTAGAAGTTCCAGAGGACAGTTCTGGGCACAGCCACAGATTCTGGAGACATTAATGTCAGGGTGGTACGTCGGTGACAGTGCCCAGGGCAAGTGCTGAGGGGTCGTCAGGGTCTCTGACCCTCGGATCCTGTGCAGGCAGCCAGGTAACATGGGGACACAATGGAGAACAGGCCAAGCCAATGACGACTGTAGGGAGGGCCACACCCTGCCCCCTGAAAGGGGACTGTCCCTCATTCCTCAGAACTGATCCCTGACAGGTCCCAAAGCACAAGTAGAAAGTCACACCTGACTCATCCACTGTAGATACTTTAGAGTAAATAAACCCAACGGGTAAACATTTCATTCACACCAAGGACGCGCATTTATTTGACAATGGAATTCACTACGCCATTCTGTAAAACGGCCAGTGTCTCTAGTGGTGGTAACAAATGACTCATTTCGCCGATCATCAAACAAAAATTTCACTTCCCCACACTTTGGGGGAACGCAGGTTCACCCAAATGACCAAATAACTTTTGGTTATTTTCATTTGTTTGCTTGTTAGGGAAATGCGTACCAGAAATTTCTTTGGGGAGGTAATAAGCAAGTGGATAAATGGGGCCAGCAGAGATGATCCATTTGTTCACTTCCAGAGGTTCTTTGGCACAGAGCCTGGTGGAACTTCTATTCATTTGGTCCCCGTGGAATTGGAAGCTGTTTTGCTATAGGTTATTGATGTGGAGACAGGAGTCAAACAGACGTTTCCCTGGGTGAAAAGTATTCATTCCAGCCCCTGGGTCACTATTGGGCCCCCTAGTTGAATGCTATACAAAGCACTGGGTAGCTACAGCAATGGGCAATGAAATTTTTAGGTTCTCTAGTGAAAATGAGCTCACCTGGGTGCCTTATATGTGGAATCCGTTACATCAAGGATAGTACACATAAAAACGCCACGTTTGGGCAACATTCTTCTAAACTAGCTTTAGAAAAGGATGGTCTCCGAGTGATCAGCTGCAGCCCTTGGAAGGGTCGTTAGAATCGCAGGACGGCCCTCCCTGGCCAGTCACAGGGTCCTCTCCAAAAAGCTGCGAGCCACACGTTACGCTGTCACGCTTGTCCTGTGAACTCTGTGGGCCTCAAGGTCTGACTGCTGTGATCCATGGGCTTCGGAAAAGGATCTTTTCCTTCCGACTGCACCACGGAGTTCGCCTCCCCGGGTAGCGCCCTTTCACGACCTGTCTCCTGCCTTCTGGTGTGGTTACGCTGTATCTCCTTCTGCAACTCAGTGAGGGCAAGGTGCATGCCTTCCCTTTGTAAAAGACCTGGTCGTGGTATGTACACCATACGAATGGATAATGGAAGGGTGGATGGATGGACGGACAGATGGATAGATGGATGGATGGAGAGATGGAGGTATTCATCCATTGGATGGATTGATGATTTATGTGTGGTAGGTGGGCGGAAGCACAACAAAAATTTTAAATGTGTTGGGAAGTGATTAAAGTGATAAAGATACTAGGTCGTTTCTTAAGTCAAAGGAAGGGCCATTTTAAAACTGTGACGATGACAAGGAAAGGTTAAAATGAACAAAACTGCAAATGTTAGCTTTCTCTGGATTCTCCTTATTGATCTGTTACCTAGAAATTAATTAAGAAAGGGATTTCAAGTCACGTGCCCCATTTTTAAGGTCAGAGCCTTGGTCGGAAGCTACTCTGTGTTCCATGAACATTTGCTTATTGAAAGATGCTGACCCAACCCTGTCTTTCTTTAGAGCTCTTGGGAGTTAAACTCTAGGCGAGCAGGTCAGTCTGAGCCGGAAATAGCACAGCATCGCATGTATGAGTGCCGGCTCTGCCGACACATTCTCCCGCCTCGCCCAGCCCCGTTTTCTCGTGTGCCCGGTCGGGCGAAGTAGGTAATGCCCTCCTCCCCTTATGAACAGGGCTGTGAAGGCCACACGGGACAATGCACGTAACACCCTCAGTCTGCACACCGATGTGAAGCGGCCGTGCCAGCACTGAGATCCAGAGTTACCCAAGTCCAGAGGCTTGTTTTTTGACTCTGCGTTTTGAAATGACTTGAGCACACAGGGAAGTTGCAAGAGTCACGCTGAGGACTCCTGTGTACCCTTCGCTTGCATTGGCCAATGTTCCCATCTTGCTACACACACCCACGTCCTTTGTTGGTGCACTGTGGGGCCAGTAACAGCCTGTGATGTAGGCACAGCGGTGGGCGCCTGCCTCGGAGGGGCATCACGAGGGTCAGATGCGTCCGCAGTTGCCGATGTGGAAAATAAGACGCGTCAATGCGCTGCTGCAGCAAAGCTGTGAACGGCACCCTGACTGGCCGAGGAGCCCAGCGGAGGGACAAAGGAGGGAGGCAGCTTCCTCTCCAGGCAGAAGGGAAGTGGGGCCCTAGTGGAGGAGGCGACCTCTGAGGCCCGTGTGGCAGCGCCCAGCTGTCAGGACCAGAGCAAAGCAGTGCTTTCCGCCTGCTGCCACCCTGCCTTCTCCCAGCGAAAGGCCAGGTTTGAAAAATCTCTGTAGAATGTGAGCTGGTTGAATTTGCAAAAGTGAGTTCAGCCGTGCCCGACCTAAGTCCACTGTCATTACTGGGCAGGGGTCACCCACGGCACCCCCCAAACTTGTCACCGTCAAGAACAGAGCATCCCTCATAAACCTCCAGCCTGGGAGCGGAAGCCACCCTCTGCCCCGGCCTATCACAGTTCTCGGAAGACAGGCGGTTTCCCTGAAGCGCCCGTTCCATTCAGCTACACGAGCCCAAGGCCCTGTCCGTCCGAGGGCACGAGAACCGTGTCAACACTGGACAGAGCCCCCAGCCGCCAGCTCCACCCAGGACAGAGTGCATTCCGGAGCAGTCCTTGCAGAAGGCAACGGAGCAGCCCCAGGCCGACGTCTGCCCGCACCCAGGCCTCAGCGTCCCCGCAGAGCACGCCTGGCCACGGAGAGCATCAGCGAAACCCCGGATCGGATACGCTCCGTACCTTGTAGAGACTCTGTAGCACCCCAAAGACGATCCGCGTTGCCAAGTACACGTGGCACAGGCCTTTTGTCCTTCTTTCAATCCTCACTCCACTTCTGACTTATTTGTGGAAAGTTATAATTAAAGCCTGCTCCGCCGTTTTCCCTTCAGCCGTAAATCCTGGCCGGCCTCCACCAGCGCAGGCGCTCAGAGTCTCGCCGCACTCTGCACGCCGCACCATGTGCAGGCCTGGCCGGGAGGCGCGGCGGCGTGCTCCTGGCGGGCAGGAGAGTCGCTGAGAGATATCGTATGGTCTCCTGGCAGGAGTACAAAGTGCCTCTCGCTGTTTGATCTCCTGTCTTAAACTTAAATGCAAAATCTGATAATTGGGTCAGGCAGGAGAAGAAACTGAGCAGTGAAGTTCTTTTCATTTCCTTTTTACTATTTCTCCACGTTTCATCTTTTCTTCCTTTTCTGCCCTCTCTTTCTCCCAGATTCCTCTCCTTTTTTTTTTCTCCCCTCAGCCTCTGAAAGAGGCAGACTGTTCCGTGAGCAGCGTGGGGTGGAAGAGGAGGTGGGCTTCTGGCTGGAAGACCCGTCAGCAGGTCTGCAGTCTGTCTCCTCCGTCAGCACCTCGCTCGTACGCTGGATTTTTGCTCCATCAGCCACAGCCCCGGATAACCAGCTGGAGCTCAGCATAAGCCAAAGTCATGGCTGGGTGGACTTGTTTAGAAATAGGACCGCCTTCCCAGACTTGGATGTGTTTAATATGAAAGGAATTCATCGTCGTCTCTCTGGGTTAGGGCATTAAGCAGACAGGGGCTTGTACTTCAAAGGGCACAAGAGATGAGTAAAAACCACGCCCCCCCCTCAGACAGGGGGGCAGTCATCTAACGGCCTGACTCTGGCCTGCGGGCCAGTGGTTTCCAACCAGGGAGAGAGGACACTGCGCAGCTGGTTCAGCCACTCCCGAGCCTGCTGCTGCAGGGTCGCCTGTGTCGTCACTGAACCATTTTAGCTGGCTGTAAACCCAAACAGGGCTTCCCAGGGGACGTGGACACACCCCGCACGGAGCAGGGGCGAGTTCAGAGATGACTGCTCCGCTCAAGGTCAGCATCACTTTTTTCACAGCACAAAGGGCAGTTACTCACCCTCAGGTGAGTCACCAATGTTTTCCACAGGCCAGGCCGCCCACCCACCTGGACGCCCTGCAGCAGCGTTAGAATGTTCTGGAAACTTCCCCCTGAAGGACCACCTGAACTGGGGGGGGGCATGCGGGGGAGCAACTGGAAGCAAGTCACACTGCTGCTGTCCCCATGGGAATGATGTCAGCTAGACTCAGGATGAAAAAGCATTCTGGACAGTTTCACTAGACAGTCACAGAGAGGGTGGGACCGAGAGGGGACTTTGGCTCTGTCAGGATGCAGGGGGCCACCAGGGCCCCTCTGTGCAATGCTCCCCAAGCCACTGCTTTCTGAGCATCCAGTCCCAAACTCGGACTCTTTTAGAGGCTCATGCCAAAGGGTCCTTTTCGCAGGGACCACAGGCTCTGAAGTTCCCAGACCCCCTGGCCAGCTTGTGGGTTTCTGCAGAGACATGTGAGGTTCGGGGAGAATCGCCCAGCTCTGGGATCCCACTGAGAGCTTAGAACTGACTCGCTTGCTCAGACCCAGGCAGACAAACTAGGACACAGTCCTAAGCCCAAACACCTCCACCGCTGCTTCCTGAGGACGTCCTGGGCAAGGGCTGGGTCCCAGCAGGAGGGCCCAGAGAGGACTTCAAAGGCCCAGGAATGCCGGTCAGTGTTTTTGCCGGAACTCAAGGCGCTGGGGCAGGCCAGAGAGGGGCAGGGAAGGTCCTCGGGCTCGCTCGTGTGCTCAGCCCCTGCACCCTCACTCAGGGAGCATCAGAGTGAATTTGACTTGAAATGGACAAGAGGTGATGATGTCACAGAGAGTTAGGGGCACCTGTTTGATGGGGGCCACACTGTAACAGCAGCCCGCAGCCCGAGGAGAGGGCAGCTCCAGTCTCGAAGGTCCTCAGATTGCAGCCTGTCAGTCAAATGTTTAAGTCCCTGCTGAGGCCTCAGAGGACCCCTGCACACGTGTCGATGAGTCACCATGGCTGTTCCACCCACATCACGCCTTGTCATTTTACTCAGTGTGACTGGGTGTCCCTTCCCACCATGACGTTAGACCTCTTCGGCAAAACATGAGAAATGACTCCTGCGTGCCTCATGTGTGCCCACAGAAGGGCTGGTTTGTGGCCACAGGGGGCCCAGCACTCGGGGGCTTCAGGGTGAGCTCAGCCTTCCCCGCTGGTGCCACAGCGACGCATCTATTTGATGGCTGACAGGCTTCCGTGCTGGTGAAGGGCCACCAGCTCCCCTCCAGCCCCATCCAACACTCTGGGGAAATAAGAACCACTAATTGAAAAAACACGTGAATTTGTTTTACTCACACCCCTAAGATTCCCCCCCCCCATTAGTGGAGAATTAGATGTGTAGTCTGAATACCTTTTTTAATGCACCCTCACTCCTATCCGTCATTTTTCCGGCTCGCCCAGCACGTTTTAGTGACAAGAACGATTTGCCGCAACAGCAGCTTCCTCCAGGGTGGCCTCCACCGGCAGGAAAAGGGGAAATCGAAGGCTGTTAGGTAGAAGTTAACTCAGAAACAGCATTACCACCATTCCTACAAGGCGTCCACAACCATCATAGCAATTTCAATGGCAAAACAAAAATAAAGAGAAGGACAAATGACATTAATTTCCACTTGCAGCAAACCCAGGACTGGATCAGTGACCTGGTCCCTGGGGAGGAGTCCTCTGGACGGCACACTGGGACCCGGCCCGGGGTGGGGCCTGGACTTGCTCTGAGCCCGAGAGGGTGAGACCACAGCACCCACTTCTCCGCCCCGTGGAGCGCGGCTTAGGGCACGTGGCCTGCCCCTTTGCGCCTCCGTTCCTGCGTCCGCTCACCAGGGATAATAAGAGCACCCGCCTCATGGGCTTGCGAGGATTAAATAAGCCGATCCGTACAACGCACTTACAATGGTCCCAGGGACTTGTAATTCCATCAGAAATAGTAGCTTATTGTTATGAGTATAATTTCTTTTGATTATTATTTATCACCCATGGTACAGGGAGGGTGAAAGGACTCCATTTGTGTCAGAAGATGCAAATGCAAGTTTCACCCCTTTGACTTTCCCGCCGAATCTTGAGCAAATTAGCCACTCTAAGCCTCAGCTTCCTCACCTGTGAGACAGGGCTCTGTCTAATTTGCTTAAAAGCATGCAGACGAAGTTGAGTAAGAAATGGAAAAGCTCTTTGTCACCAAAGGTGAGACCTCAGAGCCTACCTTTGTCTAGAGGACCAATGATGGCAGTGGAGGGGACAGTTCCAGCACAGCACCCCGGGATACCCGTCCCGGTGTGAGGAACCGGGTGCGCTCACAGGATGCACTGGTGTGACCAGGCATGAGCGCTGGGGCCAGGTCACAGGGTGGTGAGGAGCGATGCCCAGGCCCCAGCCAGGAGGCCCTGCCCTGCAGGCACTCCTCGGGGCACGCATGTGAGCCCCCGGGTCCCCATATTCCTCTGAAGAGCCTGTGACTGGGGAATGTGACCACCAGGAACTCTAGGGAGGAAATGGGGCACCACAGGAAGTAAACAAGGACGTGTCATGCTTTATACGAATATTCTGAAAGGACATTCCAAACATCCACCCTCCCGCCCCATGGATGGGAGTGTGAAGCCGTTTCTCCATTTTCTCTTTGTGTAGCGTTCTTCCCCTTGGCTCTTTGCTCCAAGGCCCTGTTTCCTTGAAAGAGGGTGCAGTGTAAACCCAGCATCCGGCCCGAACAGTGGAAAGGGCCGGAGGCAGAGGCTGCGGGACATCGAGAGCACGAGAGAATCCTCCAGATGAGTTTTATTTTAGTTTCCAGACAGTCTGGGACCTCTTTCTGAAAATTTGGAGATGGAATGTGCAATGCGCATGCCGTGTGGAGTATGTACTCAGGTCTGTGTGCAGATATGCATTTGTGTGACTGAGACAGAGTGTGTGCATGTGAGCACAGTGTGTGGGGGGGTGTGCATGTAAAGGAGTATGAGTGTATATAAATATGTGTGTGAGTGTTGCATGTGTGCAGAAGTGTATATGTGTGTGAGCATGTGTCTGTAAGTGTGTGAATGTGTGTGCACAAGCACATGGGGGTGTGTGAGTGTGAACATGTGAATGTACATGTGTGAGAGGATGTGAGTTTATATGTGTCCAAGCACATGGGGTGAGCATATATGTGTGTGAGTGTGAGTGTGCATGGGGGTGAGCAGGTATGTGTTGCATGCATAAGCACATGGGTGTGTGTGCATGTGCATATGAGTGTGAACATGTGGGTGTGCTTGTGTGTGAGAGGGTGTGTGTGTGCGTGAGCACATGGGTGTAGGTGTGTGTGCATGTGTGTAAGTATGAGAGTGTGTTACATGCATAAGCACATGGGTGTTGGGGTGTGTGTGCATGTGTGTATGCTCAGAGCACTCTGGGTGTTGGTGCCAGAAGTGACCTTAGACATTCTGTGTCTGATTCACACAGAAGGAACCCAAGGCCCCGAGAGGGACACCCTTGCCTGGGCACAGGCCTGGCTTGTGGCGGGTGCAGGACTGGAAGCAGCACCCTCCTCCACTCCCCTCCTCATGCTCCGCCCTCTCTCTGCTCACCTCTGGGACACCACCACCCAGGGGCCCACATGTCCCCTCTCCCCTGTGTCTCCTGCCCTCACTGTGAGGGTCATGCAGGCAGGTCCAGAGAGGCATCTGTCACCCTCGGTGGCACTAACACACCCTGCGGGCCATCACCACAGGAGGAAGGTGGTTCCCCAGGCCCTCACAGGGGACTCCCAGGTCCTGTCAGTTGATTGTGCCCACTGGTCCAGCTGGTCACTTCTGTGTCCCCCAGTGGTTGACATGGACCCCCCCACGTACGCCAGACCCTCTCGAGCCAGCCCTGTGAGCAGAGGGGCAGGACCAGGAAGGAATGGAGGAGTAAGTGGCCGTCCCGTGTTCCGTTCTGCACCAGGTTAATAAGCTGTCTGTGTCCGAAGCTGAGGAGAGCAGGCCCCTGGACCATTCCGAGATGGACCGGGCGCTCCGCGTGACAGGCTCTGTGCTTGCAGGGAAGCGTCAGGCCCGCTGAGTCTCTTGGAGCTGCCCTATCTGAGCAATCTGCTCTCCTGGTCAACCCGCAGGCTCCCTGTCCTATCACTGGTGGCGGCGGCAGCTGCCCAGTGACGTCCCCTGTCCACGTCTTGTCTGGCCTCACCTCTGCCTCGCTCCCATTCTCCCTGGGACTGGGCTGCCGTGCAGACAACAGATCCATGGTACAGGAAACAGCCACAGGCCACCCCTGGTTGTCTCCATTTCAGGTCCGCCCCTATGGCTGATGGGCTGGCCTGGCGTTTTAGCAATGGAATAATGGATTTTTGACGGGGTGGAGGGCCATAGAGACCACCCGAGAGCCATCAGCTCAGGTGTCTGAGGACACTGAGGACCAGCCGATGCTGATGCTGAGCCCGCCTCGGGCCAGGCCGGGCTGAGGTACCGCAGCGTTTGCAGAAATTTCCTCCTCATTCGGTAGCTCCCTGGGTCTCTCCGCAGGGCCTCCTCTCTGCTGGAGTTTGAAAGGCCCCTGCTGTCTCGGGGCACTGTGGGCGTGTGCTGGGTGTTGGGAGGGTGTGTCTCCCACCCCGACTGCCTGCTGGGCCAAGTGCCAGAGATGCAATGCCGTGAGGACGTGGGCCCTGCCCTCAGGGACCACAGCCCAAGCTGCTGACATCAGATGCCCTGTACCTGCACTCTCAGCCCTGACCACCCGCAAGAACTGCCCACCTCGGATGCTGGCGTCCCTGTGACCGGTTCATTCCTTTACCGTTTGCTGTGGGCCATCCTGGGGGACAATAGGGCAGGCCCCTGTTTTGACTGACAAAATACAAGAACAAATATGCAAATTTTGTCCCCACAGCAAGGCTCTCTGAGGCTGCTGGGGAGGCAGCCGTGTAAGGCAGGAAAGGGAAACCGGAGGGTCCGGTCGGTGCGAATCTGCGACTGAGGGAGTTCCGTGGCGCGTGCATCTGCGTCCGGGTCGTGGGGTCGTAGTCCTTCAGCTTCGGTGCCTGAGCCCAAGCACAGCCGCAGAGGGGACCCCGCACACCGGCAGCAGCATCCCCAACAGCATGCTGGCATCGGTAGTGGGGACATCCCCGCAGTTAGCAGGTAAAGGAACAGGGTAAAACTGCCGGATGGTTGGAGATTTCGGTAGGTCATGTCTTCCATGGCTCAGAGCATCAAAAGGGAAAATTAACGGGAGCCTTACAGCCGAGACAGACATTTCTTTCGGTGACACAGCATTCTGCTCAGCCTTTGCCTTGGGCAGATCACAGCCTCTTCTTCCTACGTGTCTGCAAATGTTTAGTGGGAGCAAAAGTGCAATGAGCTTCTCAGACATCAGAGCTCCCTAACCAGACACACTACATAGAACGTCCACTGAACTGCAGGAGAACTTGGAAACGCAGAAGAACGCGTATTTAGAGAGGCAGGCTGGCTCCGAAGCACCATCACTGAGAAGGAAGCTAATCCTTCAGCGCCAAACATGCCCCCCATGTTTCTCATGGAAGGTTTACTTGGAAAAAAATACTGTCTGTGTGCCATTAGTAAAATCACCGCTGCCTGGGTGTCCTGTGTCATTGTTGGTCAAACACAGGAGTGTCCCCGCTTGCAGGGGACACAGGAGTGTCACGCATCTCTGTGCTGCTGGCACATTGTCCAGAAAGGTCCAGAGTCAGGGTTTCCGAGTCACTAACTCTCACAGCCTGTTGCAGAAACGGGACCCAGACCTGCCTCACCTCTCACGCACGGTGCGTGCTTCTCTGGAGGGGCGCTCAAGACAGCCAGGAAACTGAGTGTCCGAGTTTCTTGAAGTTTATCGGGTTTGGTTAAAATCTCGTCACTGCCCAATGACATGCTACGGCCACCCTGGTTTCTTACACCACGGGGGTGCATCTTCTCCCCAGTCGTCTGCCGAAACAGAGAGGGGTTCGCTGACTGCGCGACTCCCTAACGGAGCGGGCCTTTGCAGGACAGTCCCCCACCTTCATCCTCCTCCTCCCATGGTCCCCCACCCAAAGCCATCGACCCTATCCCTTTGTCCACACTTCGCCCAGGACCATGCCTTCCATTGTCCTCAATGAGTTCACAGACACCTCTGCCCATCCGGTCATGGTCAACAGCTTATGTAAGGATGCTTGTGGGTAAAAATGACACCCAGTCAGCGAAAATACACTCTCTCAGAGAACCCAGCCAACTCACAGGCCAGTAGCCAAGGACAAAAGGGCTCTCTGTTGCCTCTCAAGGCTGAGCAGATTCTAGGATGTCTTTGACCTTGCCCTCAGGTTGACACTGCCCCTGGGGGTCTCCATTTAGTGGTTTGGGTAACACCAGCTAACGTAAAAAGGCAACTCAGAAATCTGAGTAGTTTTTCATGATAAAGTACGGCACAGGAGTTCCTGATTGGACTTGGTAACCCAGGTTCCTCCCACCTGTGCTCTGCCATCTCCTCAGGTGGAACATTGGCCCCGACGTCCTGCCCAGCACCCCTCAGGGGAAGCCACGTGATCCCCTGTCTGTCCGACACGTGCTGTTAGCCGGACGCGCCTGCCGACTGCAGGTGCCCCAGGACAGGCCAAGGGTCTCTGAGCGGGGAAAGCCCACGTTTGTAAATATCATCGAATGAATGAGGCTGGCTGCACCCCGGAGCCCCGTGAGAGATCCATGTCTCATCCAGGAGGTGTGACGGTCTCAGTGACCGAAGGGCTGTGGTCCCTCCTGCTGTTAACCCTGGGTGATGGCAGGCAGGTGAGGAAACCTCAGGCCAAACCCCAACGGGCACTCCCCCCGCGTGGCACCGTGGGGTGGCACAGAGTCCTGGAACCCCTCTCGTGCCAAAACAGACGGGTGTCCCAGGGAGCACCCGCCGCATCACCACCACCACAGTCAGGAAGCACTGGCTGTTCAGAGACAGGCCAGCCCCTGGCATGCCCCAGTGAGGGCACCCCGGCTCCTGGCTTCCTGCCCCAAACATGTCTGTCTCCTGCTCGCGCCTCCCTAACGTCCCAGGGAGACATGTGAGGCTTCATAACCGGTAATTATCGCCCCCGGGGCCCCATGGTGCCCTTTATCTGTGCAGTCAGCACACACTCTCGGCCCCTGCACGGGCCCACCCAGCCTCTTTCTGCCTACTTGGCACGAGGATGCTGGGAAGCAGCCGGGGCCAGAGGTCAGGGTTGGGGGGGCATCATGTCCCAAAGCGCGTGGTGGTTGGCTTCTTTGAGATGCCACCTTTCCCCATCATTGCCTTGGAGAACGCCATCATTTCAATCATGAATGGTGCGGGTGCCCATCCCGGTGGCCCGTGTGTGCTCTGGACTTGCTGTCCCTCCGTGTGTGTGGTTGGCATAGTTTGCTTGTAAGGCCTTTTCTCACGGGCAGTCTGCGGGGCAAACCCAGGGGTAAAGGAACAGAGTTAGTATAGGTTGCAAAGGGAAGCTACGCCGTCAGCTTCGAGGGCCAAGGCGCACGGCACAGGGACGCGCCCTGCGTGCGTGGCTCTGTGGGCATGAGGGAGTGTGGAGGACAAGTGTGGGAGCTCCAGGGGCCTCGGCACCCGGCCTGCGATGGCGAGGTCGCCCAGTCCGTGTGAAAATGCTCGGATCCTGCAAGTCGTGTCTAGCATGTGGCATGAACATGACACTCGGGGCCCACAGTCCGGTGACAAACAGGCCAAGAGTTTGGCGTTGGGTGTGGCAAAATGGCCTCGTACCTGTGTTTTCACTTAGTGGCTATGTCTTTGTGGAGGGGTGGACAGCATAGAGGCCTTTAGGAAGCCCAAGGCTGAGCTAGCCTAACCACAACACCAACGAGAACTGGCAATTCTTCTGTTGACGCATCTTGCATTTTCATCATTTCCCTTCGGTTGATCTTCCCAGAGAGAAACTTTTCTGACTTTGTGTCCACAGGCAGCACCCAGCTAGAAAATGTCCCTCTCCCCGAGCGTCAAGCACAACGTCCAGCGGAGGTCCCCCCTTGAAGGTCCCCCAGCAAAGGCCAGTGCAGAGCCACCATCTTTAACCCCCAGGGGCTCCTGCCTCTGCCCCGCTGTTGCTCCTTTCGGGGTGTCATGCTGTCCAAAGCCTCCAAAAAGGAATAAAAAAAAGGAAGAAAACAAAAATACTTCTTTTGCTGAATTTTCTTTTTGGAAACGTGGGATTAATTACAAGTGGACTGTTTTGGTTTTGACTCTTAGTTGACTTTATTTTTAAACTTTTGCTTGTATACATAGGAGAAAAAATATGTTATTCAAACTAAAAAAAAAAAAAAGTTGAGCCAAACTCCTCTTGACAGTTCAGCTGGTTGGAGCGCAGTTGACTTCTTGCCTCTTCCGGAAAAGCAGCCCGGGGTTCCCAGTAGCTCCATAATGCGATTACTTGATTAGAGCAAGGCACTTCATTTCTTAACCGCTACAGGAATAAGCAATATAACTGTCAATAATTTTTCAACAGAGCTTCAGGCACCGTGGTCACCCTCTGACCACACTTTTCTGCGCTCATTAACGCATTTGCCATCAGTGCTTAAAGTTCACCTCTGTGCACCCTGGGGGTCTGCCTGTAGAGGTTCTGCCCGCAGGACAAGGAGCTTCCCCCCGGCCTGTTCTCAGGCTGCTACTTCCAAGCTGACTGTGCGCCACTTCCAGCTACTGGCTTCGGTCAAACCAGGTTCCGTCCTGTGTGCCTGCCCTCCCCACTTCCTGGGGGGTCAGAGCGACAAGCCCGAGGAAGAGGACACCCTCTGCGTGCTTGGCCAGCCTTTCTGAACAGGCTAGAGGCTTACGCCCCTGTATTCGAGAACGATGACAGTGATTGCTCCCGTTTGTTGACACTTAGCATGTGCCGGACACTGTGCCAGGTGCTGGTTCCCAGTAGCGCAGGCCTCACAGGCCTTGACAAGAGTCCGGCACAAATCTCTGCAAGAGTAGAAGCCTGCTGCGGAAGGGGTGGTGTTTAAGGCACAGACTTGCACGCTACTGTTCACCCCACGGGTACCTGGGCGGGGCACATCTGGTTGGGCACAGTGGAACGGGATCGGAGGGCTCTCTGACACAGGCGCTCTGGCGGCCCGCCTGCTCACCAACGCTGCCCCGGGAGCTGGGCGCAGCTATGAGGCCCACCCTATACGTGCAGATCCGGGGCTGGAGGGGGTGGGACACTTGCCCATGCTGAACCCGGCACCCAGCCAGCCTGGTGACAGTAGCTCACAGTAGCTCAGGAGGTGACCATCCTCAAGACCAGGCTCCAGGGTCTCAGGTACGCTCACACACCACAGTGTGACAGTGGCCTTCCAGGCGTGAGCAAGGGGCCACATTCTCGCTGCACTTTTATATGGAGACCTGAGGGGAAGCACCGTGCGGAGAGGTTTGAAGGAAAGCGAGCATTCCCGTGCGGCAGGGCCGGGAGGCCCCTTCGGACGAGGTGGGCCTCTGGGGGGAGCAGGGGGAAAACTGGGCTACGGTGGCAAGAGTCAGTGGTCGTGTGTCAGGTAGCCCAGTGGGCAAGGCTTCCGTGGGAAGTTTCCACACATGAACAAATCAGGGGAAAACTGAGGACCACCTGGCAATGATACGGAGTTCCCCTGTCAGGAGGTAAATGGATTTTGGCACAGTACTTGCATTTCCATACTAATAAAGTCCGAGATTACTCGGTCACTCACAGACAAGTGTGCACGGGGGCCTATGTCTTCCTCCCCAAAGCCGCCCTGTTTCGGGTTGGAAGCATGGCCCGGGGACCCCATTCAATGCTATTGCGATGACTGTGCACCACTGTGCCAGGCGGGTGCTGGCCATAGCAGGGGGACACTTTGTAAACTTGTCATTGTCTGGCCACTAGGCTGACCCCTGAAACCGATACAAAATAAAACGGGATGTCCATGAAAAATAATTTTTTAAAAAAGCCGCCCTACCTAGAAGCTCCACAAAAAGTCACTAATTCTACATTGACCAGCAGATTCCCATTTCTGTGGGACTCGTGTATGTCATGTCAACACAGCCGAGCATGGTGATGGCCCGAGGGATCTGAAATGTCATCCTGCAGTTTCTATCTATCCAGCATTTATTAAACCCAGCTACGAGCAACAGGCTGCAGTAGGTGCTGTAATGAGTAAAACTCAGCATTGAACCAAATTTGTATAATCTGTCTGGGGAGATAGCACCCGTAAAATAAGGCAGTACCGTCATCAAGCAAATTGGGGAACAGCTGTATCACCGTGTGTGGTCCGGGCAGGGAGAGAGCGCGAGTGCGAGGAAGAGTGTGGAAAAACGGAGCCCGAGAGCCGGCCTGGCTCGTGGAGGGCGACGCGGAGAGGAGCCGCTGACTGCAGACCCAGGCAGGGCCCGGCGCCGTGCGGTTGGGACAGTGCAGGGCTGGGAGAGCTGCCTCTTTTCTGGAGCTCCACGTTACTCGTATGAATGGTGAGGTTCAAGTTTGTCCAGGGACGTTCACGCTAGAGGAGGCACACAGGTCCGGCCCCACACCCGGAGCAGTGAGCTATTCTGCCGTGTCTTTCACGGGCAGGCACGCGTGGGCACCCAGATACGATTAGCCAGGGCGGAAGAGCACTGCGCCTGCCGGACTCGCCAAAAGTCCGCTCCAGCAAAGAGGAGCCGCGTGGGCTCAGTCACGTGACTGTGCCTGGATGGCTCTGAGACTCAGAGAGACTCTGTTCTGTCCGCCTGAGAATCTTGAAGAAAGAGAGCGAGTGTCCTTGGGGAGGGCGCAGTAAGCGCACAGAATACTTTCTTAAACCTCCTTTCTTTCTTCCTCCTCTATTAAAACCAGGAAAAAGTGTTTGGGGGAGGAGGACGGGTGTCACCGAAGCAAATGCTCCACTTTGGCCAGTGTCCCCAGCTTCACACCATCTGTGGTGACTCCGAATGAAAGCCCTTGATTCGCTCACCTCTGTTGGCAGCGGGTTGGGGAGGGGTAGAAATGCTGTCCCCGTCGTCCGTGTGCAGGTGAATCGGGCTTGCGGGTCTCCACGCCTACCCTGGTGTGGGGGTGGGGGCGGGACTGGCAGCTCAGGGAGCCTGCGGAGGGTGGTGGGGTCTCACACCCAGACCCGCACCGGGCCACGCCGGCTTTCTCCGCTCCTTCCTCCCGTCTGGAAGGAGGTGGGTGCCGGTTAGCACAGCACCTGCAGAACAGGCCATTCAGGTGAAACATTTTACCAGGACAGTGGTAAAGACGCTTTGCACATTTCGGGATCCACATTTGGCTCCTGCGTATCGGAAGGGCTGGGGGTGCGTGGTATGGCTCTTGCTGGAGCCCAGGCGGGGCCGTCTGGTCAACACAGCAGAGCAGTCCAGGAGGAGCAGTTTCCCCAGAACAGATTCTTTTCTAGTTCTAGTTCCCAGGCAGTTGTTTGTGTGTTTGTGTGTTGTGTCTTTCTCCACGCGGTGTGAACAACATGGTCACAAAGCCAAAACCAGTAGGAAAGTCAGAGTGAAATTAGTCTCTTTTCACTCGCGAATCTGGGGCTGCCTTCTTCAGAGACGGGTCTGATGACATGTTGATTGTCCCCTGTGGGCCCTTTCCATTCATGCTTTTCCCACGGATCCCCAGTCCTGTGAGACATGCATCGTGCCGACACCGCCGGAAGGAAAGTGGGGTAAAGGCTGAGCAGACTCCCATGGGGCTCTGAACCCTGTCCAGAGGCAGGGGCGCCAGGACAGCCAGTGGAACTTTGGGGATCACCCTCGTGGGGCCTGTCTGGCCAGGGGGGCGGGAAGGGACCCTGGCCTTCACCCTGATCCGAGGTTTCCAGCCCATTTGCTGTTTCGTCATTTTATTCCAATGGCAGAAAGCCATGCCGTTGCCAGACAAAGCCCCGGGGGTCTGACACCAGTGTGATTTGCTCTCCAGCCAAACGCAGACTTAAGTGTGCAGAGCACACGCAGCCGAGGGGCCTGTCGTCTCACCCCTGGAGGGGCCGTTCACCGGCTAATTGTCCTCACCACTCTGCCTTAAAAACCCCGCTGCTCCCTCCCACGTGGACACGAAGGATGGCTCGTGTTCCATTTGTGGCCCATCCCAGCCTTTAGTGCCATTTGCATTCATCAGACTAATGGAAACATCAATTAGGCATGACCCCGAGTGGCTCTTAGAGCAACAGTAATGGGCACTTACCTGAGCGCGGGGCCGAGGGAAGGAAGCTGGGCCCTGCTGGAGGCGTCCGGGGAGTGACGGTCCAGTGACCATGGAACCGGCACCGCGGGCCCGTCAGTGACAATATCTGCACATCACACTGTGTACATCTTGCCAGACGTGGTTGTCAATGTATAAGTAAGTGGGTGTGATGTTTACTCGAGGGCCTTAGAGCAAGTCCAAAGACGCAGTCCTCCACATCCTGGAAAATGGCCACACAAGGAGCCCGTGGATGACCCCCCGTCCACTTATGGAAGCAACACTGGGGCCGGCACCACAGTCCGTCCCCAGGACGCAGAGGTCCGCCCCACATCGGTGGGTGCCTCCTGGGAGTGATTTCTGAACATCCGTGCCGACCGTGTCTCTGGCTTTTGAATCTCACTCAAGCCTGGATTGAGTCACGGGGAAGGGCGGGCATGGGGCTCGTAAAGTTTGGAGGTGCTTCTTCTTCACCTCGTGTTCTTCGTGTTCTCATTTTCCCTGAGAAATGAGGCCGCAGTTCGCCTTGGTCGGCGGGCCCTATGAAAGGAACCGCACGGTGAAGGGCCTCCTTGCACCACTGAGATGAAGTAGGCGCGCAAGCCTTAACTCGCTTCATGCGTCTCTCGTTAAATAACCCTCGGAACTTCAAAAAAGCAAAGAAATAGGAATCATCCTCCATAGCTAACCATCCAGCGATAAAACTATTATTATCCTTCCATGCCATTAAGAAATCAGATTCCATACCTTCATCTTTCAGATATCTGGCTTTCGTAAAATGACCCTCAAAGAGAGTGTGGGTGGGTAGAGCTGGAACATTTTCTGCAGAGTATATGAGATGACATTTAAGAGGATTCTTTGGTAAAGGAGTCTTCACGTGCCGTACATGAAAAGACGAGCGTTTTGGAAGGCTGATTGGTAGATTGTGTTGTGAATCACAGAGCCTGTTTCTTGGGACGCACGTTTGGGTAGGTCTTTGTGTCTTGCAGGCAGACTCTTCTGGCCAGTGAAGTCAGACGGCCTTGCTCGGGATGCGCTGAACTGAGCACAGATCCGAACCCCTATGGAGAAGTAGGTGGCTATGCCTGTGGACTCCTTGGAGGAGCCCTGGGAACGGAGCCGCTGAAATTCCAGAGCGAACAGAGCGGGGAGCCTTGGCCCTGGAGTCTGAGAACTAGTCAGCATCAGCAGGAAGCCCCCTGCCCCCTGCGTCCCCCGCAGGCACCCTCGCAGCCCACCCCCGTCTCTGCCGCAGACAGCGCCGACTGTGTTCGAGTTACTTCTCCTTGCCTGTCACACGTGGGGCACCAGACAGCGCTGCATGGCACAGGCCTGCTCTGAGCGGGGCAAGGGGGAGTGGCAGTGGGCGGGCCTCGGTGGGCAGCTTGGGTTTAAAAACGTGGAGGCCAAGTCTCAGAAGCAGCCTCTCCACGTCTCGCTCCTTCGTGGCTGCACAGCTGGGAGGAGAAAGCGGGTCTGACCTCTCAACTCTGCGTCCTTTCTCTCTCGTCCTGTCTATTTGGACTGACGTCCTGTGAGCGGGCCAGCCTGCTCCAGAGGTGGCGCAGTGCAACCTTGAGCAACGTGCCGCTTGTTGGGACCCCCAGAGGCTCAGAGGCTCACAGGAGCCAGAGCGACCCCCAACACCAGAGTGAACACAGACATTGAGGCTTGTGGTCAGAAAGATCCCCTGTTCCTACGCTGATCAGTTGATGAAGGCCAGAGAGCAGAACAGAACCCCCCTCAGCCAGACCTTTAGAACCGGGGACCTGAAGAAAGTCCATCTCCTCCTCTTGGCATCCTCGGTGCCCGGTGCCCAAGCTCAGCCTTCCGTGGCCAACAGGGGGGTCAAACGATTTCAGCTCCGGTTTTTCTTCAGAACAGGGCTGGGCCATTGCTCTCCCCGAGAAGGCAAACTCGGCCTCAGGAGCTCAGGACGGAGAGGGCACGTCCACTGGGAGCAGGCGGAAGCACAGGTCCGAGGTTTCTGCGCTCAGGGGTGGAGACACATACTCATTATCGCTCTTTAAAGCGCCAGACAGTGCCCTATGGATGCTGGAGGTAAAGCCTCATCCTGCGTCACGGGAAAAGGAGAGCAGTTTGAGGCTGCGTGGGCGTGACTGGTGGCCAGAGTTCTGAAGAGCCCACAGGCCTCTTGCTCCTGGAACAGACCTAAATGTAGCCGATTTCATTTCTCCCCTCCAGTCTGACTCAGGTCTCAGGAATGAGTTGGATGCCAACGGTTCTGCTTCACCGACCTCCGGGTTGGATCATGTAAATTCTCTTGAACGAATACTCACGGGAACATAAACACTGTGTTATCAAAAACTGATTTTTAAAACCATAGGATAACTGTTCATTTATTGTGCCATGAACTACTTTGCTACAGAAAGTAATCTAGAATTTGACTTAAGAAAGTCTAGATTCACACAGTGATAGCTGTGCCTCAGTTGTTTGGGCGTCTCCCTCATCAACGTTTCTCTCCCTCTCTACCTCTCTAAAATTAAAAAAAAAGAAAAGAAATTCTAGATTTTGGCAATTAACATAAAACACGTGAAGCTGGGGCACCAAAGAACCAGTCAATGTTTGTATCAGCCAAAGGCTGCTGGCACCAGTTCAAGGCCGACAGGACTCCCCAGTTGGAGGTGCGGTAAAGGAGGAAACTTCATGCAGTGCAGGACAACTCAGCTGTGAGGGGGCCCTGGAGCCAGGCCCTCTGCAGCTGGACAGCCCTGTTCCACTCGGCCCCAGGCTGGCCTGCACGCAGCACGGGCCTGCCCAGGCCTGCTCCACTCTATACCAGTATGCCCTGACCTGCTCCGCTCTGCAGACCTGCTCCTATCTGCTCTGACATCCCAGCTCAGCTCAGCTGGAAGAGGGAAAGTTTGGCTCCTAGGGCCAGAGAGGAGCTGAGTTATATAGATAGACATCCCCGCCCCTGGTCCCTGATTGGTCCATCCTCATGCAAATGAGGACTCCAAATCCTCACTGTTTGATTGGTCAGAGAGGCACTGTCCTGATTGTTCAGAATGGAGCCACTGTGATTGGTTGGTAAGGATGTTGATGGGGGATATATCTGTACAGCTCCAATTGGATGGGGCAAGCCTCAGTCCTATTAGTTGACACAGGATTCCAGAAATTCTAAGACCTGGCTGGGATGGCAGGAACCCAGGGCAGGAGGGCAGCTCAGTACAGAGAGCTCAGTGCAGGCTTCTCTGCAAAGTGAAGTTTGCCTGAGAGGCCCCTGTGCGGATATGGCTGCCAGGCTCTGCTTTTCAAAATTTGAGCGCGTTAGCCACCAGGATTCCTTCTCAGAAGGTGTCTTCTTTCTCAAGGTTAACTCTTCCCACTTGAGAGACCACGAGGCACCCTTCACACACGGCCCACAAAGTCTGGGCTGTCCTCACGAGGAAGCTGCCGTGACTGACTTGCCTCGTGAGTCCTGACTGTCTCTTCATCCCACCAGCGGCTTCCCTTCCACCAGACTCTCACTCGGTGGCCTTACTCATAACCTCGTGCTGCCCGTCGGCATGGGGAACAGAAGCAGTAGGAGTCAACTGTATACTGGAAGAAGCAAATACTTTTTTCTTTTTTTAGACTTTATTTATTGACTTTTAGACAGAGGGGAAGAGAGGGAGAAAGGGGGAAAGAAACATTAATGTGTGGTTGCCTCTCATGTACCCCCTCCTGGGCACCTGGCCCACAACCCAGGCCTGTGCTCTGACTGGGAATCGAACCAGCAAAGCTTTGGTTTGCAGGCCAGTGCTCAGGCCACTGAGCCACACCAGCCAGGGCTCTCTTTTTCAACACTAAAAACAATCCACTGAAGTGACAAGGTTGAAGCACCCCCATCTCTTCAATGCAGACTATTCAATGGGCTGTGGCTGTCGGTTTCCCTTTAAATTAAAAACTAAGGAACACATGAAGGGGAGGGGCATCCTCGGTTAGGTATCGCACAGTTGCTTGGCTAACCTGAAAGGTCTTGTCCGAGAAGAAGGAAAAAACGGAAACACAGCCATGCGCAGATCACAGAATGTGAAACGTTGCAGTCTCCCAAACCGCCTGTGCAGAAGCCGGCTGGGGTCTGGCACCCCCTACTAAGCTGTGCAGCTCGCAGGCATCATGAGGCCCCTGGGAGAGAGTTTTAGGCAGTCTCTGGGTGGCCTGTGCGTGGGGGGAGGATTCTCGGAGCTTACGTTTCGGACCTTCCTGGGAGGCCGGAGCCCGGGGCCCAAGTGCTGACGTTCATGGAGTCCCCGCCTCTTCTCTGAGTTCTGACACGACAGGGGGACTGGCCGGGGAGAATTCGCTCTTCCAAGGTGAAGTTGCCCTCATCTGTCCTCTGCCATGAATGGGTATTCTTGCCGTTTGTCACACGTGGTTGCTGTGTTCTCCTCCAATGGAGGAGCTCAGAGTTTGTTTTGGCAGCTGACGAGGCCGCCCGTGGACCGGCGCTGCACCGGGTGCCGCCTCCGTTATGAGGCCGTCGCGTGTGTTCGTTTCTTGTTGTCTGCAGCAGCAGCTGTTGGAGTCGGAGAGGGGAGCTGTTGAACCCAACAAAGCATTGCCTCGTGTTTCTTGAATTCTTTGCTCCCTCGGATAAAAAACCTCATGAAAACCCCCCGAGATCCATGAGCTGTCTCAGGTAGAAAAAGCTCCTGTTGGTGCCATCAGCCCCTTACTTGGTTTTTTAAGTATCAAGTGTCGGCCCACCATGCTCGTTGATTAATCGTCAGATTTGCTTATCAATTTCATCCATAAAACTTTGGCGAAAGAACCATTTAGAACATGAAATTTGCCTGTATAGAAAGTGAGTCTAAAAGATCTGAGTTTTCCTTAAAATGACTTTTGCCAGTAGAAGACTGAAGTCCCTTCGGCCCCAGCGTTTTGCCAGATGAGCAACAAGACCAAGGTGACACCTCGCCATCAGAACACCCTCCGGGGCCTGTCTGACCAAAGTGACCGTCAGGAGGCTATGGCTCTGGGCCACCCTCCGTGCAGCCGGGACACGGCGAAGGTCATTGCCCATGATGACATCAAGGCCCAGAAAGTGTGGAGAAGAAAGAGAATGGCCTTTGTTACAGAGCCTTTAATGAAGGGCCCAGTTTCCAACCTTTTTTATTATTATTAGTTTATAATTGCTTTTTTTATTAAGACTTTACCATTTTAGAATCATTTTAGGTTCACAGCAAAACTGAGGGCGAGGCGTAGAGACACCCCAGGTGCCCCCTGCCCCCAGTCCTGCACAGCCTCTTCAGGGGCCCCCCCAAGCTGCCCATGTGTCACGGCGGCTGAACCTGCCCTGATAGGTGCATTGTGACCCCCCTGGTGTGCGCGAGGGCTCACTCGTGGTGGTGCACCTTGCACGGGTTTGGACAAATGTATGATGACGTGTGTCCGTCATGGTGTCCTGCAGCGTCTCTAACCACCCCGCGCCCTGCCTACTCACCCCCTTACCTGTCCGCACCCTCAGTGACCATGGTCTTTCCCAGTGAGCCGAGTGGCCGGGCCCACACAGGCTGTACACTCTGAAGACTGGCCACTTCCACTGAGGAATGTGCACTTAAGTTTCTTCTGTGTCTTTTTGTGGCTCGGTGACATTTCTTCCTGGTGCTGAGGAACAGTCCGTAGTCTGGAGGGAACGCACTCTGGTCTTCGCCTCGGTTGCTTCCAAGTTCTAGCACTTAGAATAAAGTTGCTGTCAACGTCGTGCGCGGGTTTTTCCTGCGGCATTCGTTTTCGCCTCTTTTGGATGAATACCGAGGCGTGAGATTGCCGGGTCACACGGTAAGAGTAGTTCTAGTCTTGTCCAGCACCACCAAACTGTCTTCCAAAGTCACTGTCCTATCTTTGCATTCTCACCAATAACGACTGAGAGTCCCCGTTGCTCCACCGCCTTGTCGGCACTTGGTGTTGTCAGTGTTCTGAATTTTGGCCCTTGTAATGGGAGTGAAGTGGTATCTCATTGTGTTAATTTACATTTCCCCTGATGACCTGTGATGTGGGGCATTTTCACATAGGCTTATTTGCCATGTGCACATCTTCTTTGGTGAGGAGTCTGTTAAGTTCTTCTTCGGCCCGTTTTTTAATTGGGTTGTGTTCTTGTTGCGTGTTGAGTGCTTCGTTTATTTTGGATGGCGGTTCTTTACCCCCTGTGTCCCGTGTGAAGGGTTTCTCCCGGCCTGCGGCTTGTCTCCTCGTTCTCATGACACTGTCTGTCACAGAACAGAAGTTGCTCATTTTAATGAAGTCCAGCATATTGGTAATTTTTTTCGTGGACTGTGCTTTGGTGCTGGGTCTGAGAAGTCGTCACTGCACCACCTGAGGCCGTCTGGCTCTTTCCTAGCAGTTCCGGTGTTTACATTTAGGCCCATGGTCCAGTTTGCCTTCGTTTCTGTAAGCAGCTTGAGCTCTGTGTCCCAACCCGTCCTTCCTGCGCGCCGGTGCCCCGCTGCTCCAGCCCCTGCGTGGAACTTGCCCTGGTTTGTAAACAGAGTGGGTTCAGCGTTCTGGCAGATGCGGCCTGTGGCAGGTCGGAAAGATCCCCACCGATGGGAAAGCATTTCGTTCCAAGAAGAAAAAGAAAAGAAGAGCACACGGAAGGCTGGGAAAACACAGAGAGGGGCTCGGAAACGGCCAGAGCGTGCGTGCACGACCCTGAGCCGCCTGGCAGCCCCAGGAGTTCAGCCGAGCCTCTGGGAAAACAGCCGCTCCAGCTGCTCATCCTGATGAGATCCCAGGCAGGCAGTCCCGTGTTAGGAACCGGAATACTTCAGTTAAATACGAAGTCCTACGAGGGTACCCGCTTGCTTTTGGTTTCCTAAGAGATTGCTCCTCAGTATAAGAAGAAAATTACAACTTTAGTTCTCCGGGAAGCATAATTGGCAGGAGACGACTTGAAAACAAGTCGTGTGTGATACTTAAAACCATTTAATATCTCCATCTCCTCTTAGTAACGGTGGGTCTTTTCACCATGGATATTATATAACTCATGGTTTATTAATTGCACCTGTTGATTAAAATGCAAACTTTGGAAGCCGTAAGTTAGTGGCCTGTGTGATGAAATGCAGGTTTGCCTGCCCAGTAAAAGTCCCCAAACGGTGGCATCCTGAGGCTTGGCATCTTTGGGAAGAATTATGTGTTTTAATATAGTAAACTTCTCATTTCTTTGGAACATGGAAGCCTTATGCTTTACTATTGAATCCATGAATCAAAGTGAAAGCAGTTTTAGGGAAAAAAAACTCAATGTCACCTGGTGTTTTCTGTGAAAAAACTCCAAAAATGCGGGTGCACGGCGAGGCCCCTGCCCCAGCCAGGGGTTTCCCTCGGCACCCCCATACCCAGGTGGCAGAATCATTTTCCTTTTCCTTTTCTTTTTTTGCTATGAACCCGTATCACTTCCTGGAATGAAGTGTGATATAAAAGGCAGACCCCAGAATGCATACTGAAAACGTTTTTGATTCAGCCTTTTGGATTTTTTCCAGCTACGGAATTCCACTTCCGGAATAGTTAGAGGTGACCCCAGGTAAAAAGTGACTGTTAATGAGGTCAGCTTACAAGGTGCTTGTTGGTTATTCCCCTCATTGTTAATTTATTTAACGTGTCATTAGTTTGTTTACAATGAATAATAAGTGGCTTTCACATATTAGTATCAAAAGAAATAAAATGTGGAGACTGAGGAATGGAAGCAGACCTGGTCGATGGAGTCGTCGGGGTGATTTCAGGTGCTTTGTCCCAGAGCCTCTGCGGGTCACCAAGGTGTGGCTCTCGACAGTCGAGCGCTGTCCTGCTTTGGGCCGGTGGCCACAGTGCCACCATGGCACGCTACCAGCTTCCTCTGTGTTCAAAACTGTCACAGTAACAACAGCAATGACAGCAATAATAATGGTGATTGTTGAAAAGGCGCAGTGAGAGGGAACGTTGCCTCAGTCAGCCTGGATGCATAAGGGGCAACCAGGCCTGTGGTTCAGTGAGTCTTTGTTGGGTGACAGACATCGGGCCCATCTGTGCACAGTCTGCCTTGCTTTGGGCCAGGCCCTCTGTCTGCAGCGATGCCGGAGTCCCTAACACCTAGGTCCCCGGGACAATAGACCCTTTGTCTCTCTCAGCTGTACGCAGAGTTCCTTTAAATTCTTTCCTTGAAGCCAAACAGAGAATCATTTCCAGTATTTAAATCAAGTTAACCTCTTCTCCCACTTCACGGTGGGACTTACATGGTGGTCTGAATAAGAAGGAAAAAATAGTTTTTCTCAATTTGCAAGTGTTTACATGGAAAAACAGAAGATAGTATACATTCTGCTCGAACCGGGGAGCAATGCGAAACTGCGTGGAGGAGCAGAGCGCCTGCTTTTCCTCGGAGCTGGTGCCATTAGCGTGCAGGCCACGGGAAGGCCTCAGCCCGCGGGCCCGGGCCTGCTGACCAGCTGCCTCTCCACGTTTCCTGCCTTTTTTTCCTCCCTTCCACTCTGGTCCCTTCTCTGGGCAACCAGAGAGACGCAAGGCCACGCCTGGACAGGACTCGGCTGTGTGCGCAGTTTCCAGCTCTTCTCCCCCGCCCCCCGCCCCCGTGCCTTCCAGGGACGTCCCTCCTGTTCCCACTTACACTCACACACATCTGCTCCCCAGGAGACGGGGCAGCTACCAAAAACTACTGTTAGATTTCTCGCCAGCAAGGCTCATCCCTTCATGTGGTTTCTGTTTTCTTCTCTAAGCAGTTAACCATGTTTTATTCTTTCTTCTATAAAAGCTAAATTTAGCCGAGTTCTCTACTAATTTAAAACATTTTCTGGAAATGACAGCGTGCTATTGTTAAGGACAGAGGGGGGCTGCGTTCTGAGCGGTCAGCGCACATGAATGGGAGCGGGGAGACGAACACGGCTGCCTGTGTCCGCGTCCCAGATCGTATTTTGACGGACAGAGAGCGCCCGGGTCAGTTCACAGCCGGGCTCACGTCTGCATCCCAGCCCAGAAGGGGGCTTCTTCCTGGGGGCCCCCTGGCCTTTCGACCCCTCGTGTTCGTCCCTTCTCAGTGTGCTCCGGCAGGAAGCCCCGCGTTCGGTAGGTAGTGACTACGGGGAAACAGAGCTCCGTGCTCTGTGTAAACACCGGCCAACACGCCGTGGCACGTGCCCGTGACTGGCCCACACTGCTGTTGGTGGGGTGCCCACCATGTCCGCCTTCCCAGTTTCATCCAGAGCGTGAACACGAGAGGGAGACCCTGGCCGTGCTGGGGCGCAGTCTCTGCTGATTGCGTCCAGCAGGGGACACGAGGCAGTGCCTGGAGACGTGTGGCTGTTCTGGGTGGGGGACAGCAGGGCATGTAGCAGCTGCAGCCTCGCGCCGCTCTCCATCCCATGCAGAGCAGACTCCACAGTGAAGAGTCACCCGGCCGAAACGTCGGTGTTTCGTGACTGAGGATCCTGCTGGAACCAGCTGACGAAAGACTCTCAAGCGCGTTCACTTGAGAGGGGCTAGTTTCACTATGGTCGTTAGTACCTACCGTGTTACTGTCACCAACACTGACATGCCTGAGGCCAGAGTGCTGCTGACCACGTGCCAGGACATGTGCAGTCATTCATCTTATCATTCTGTCAAGCAGGTCCCCTTGTGTCCAGGGCACAGGTGTGGCCGACCCCCTCAGGTTGCATCCCACGTGGGAGTCCTTTGGCCTCCGGTCCAGTACCAGCAGTGTGGCTTTATGACCCTGGCCACACCAAGGCCACCCAGATGTGGAGTAAGACCAGCTCCAAGGCACAGAGCCGGGAAGGCCCAGGGTGGCGCACTGACCAGTCCATCACCGCAGTGTGGGGGGGGCGGGGCAGTGCCAGCCCAGCCACACCAAAGACCAGGGCACGGCCTGGGGACTTTGTATTCTGAACAGAACACAGGTCTTGACAGTTTTCTCCTTCCACCTCAGTCTCCATCAAGCCTAGTAAAAGGGTGGGCTGCGCTTCCAATTCCGGGCCTCAACCCTAATCACACCAACTTGCCAACGTCATTTTCAAAAAACCACATCAAACTTGGTGAAAGATCGACAACATCCCACAACCCATGAAATGTCAGATGTCAGGTTCGTTATTAGAGACGTGAAAATTACAGTTGACGAAGGACAAATGCAAACAGCGTCAGAGCGTCACAACCAGGCCCGGGGTGGGATTCGACTCAGCCACGAGCAGTTTGGAAACACTGATTCCTGCCCACAAGGCCGCTGCAGCACCAGCACACGTGCGTCTCACAACAGCCTCGCTCCCAGGGCCCCGTGGGAGGCAGGGGGCCTGCAGGTTGGAGGAGGGGCGTTTAGTTCTCAACAACATCCCCAGGAAATGCTACCCACCACTAACTTTCCAAGATAAATAGTGTCGTTCTGTGCATGTGCCTTTGCCATTGCTAATTACAGTCAGGCTTGAAGAGACGCCACAGTGCACCCATTTCTGTCCCAGGTTTTCTCGTGCAAATCTCTTGGCCCACTCCAAATGCGTGCTGTCGTGGTTCGCGGATGTGTGTGTGGGCCCGTGAGGGGAATAGGAGCAGAGACGGCGAAGGGGACTCGGACACAGCGAGGGGACAAGGGGATCTGGGGAGTAGGAAAGAGCAGCAAGGATGAGGGAAAGGACAGGACACACAGGGGTGAAGCAGGGTCCACTCGACATGAGAAGTTAAAATCAGTTCAGTAGGCTGGGTCCAGCCTTTTCTAAACACTATCACCTGGTAGTGAGAGGCAGTGAACATGGAAGGGGAGTAAAATTCAGAGGGTGGGAGACTTAAATTTGAACCCCAGCTTGGCTACTCGAGGTAGTAACCATCTGCATAGACATTGGCGCGTTGTTTAAACTCTCCGAAGTGGGCTTGCTTCCTTAGAATGGAGAAACAAAACTCTCCCCAGAATGAAGCAGTTGTGGGGGCTGAATGACACGTTGCATTGCTAGGAAGACCCTGTAATGGAGTCCTCGGGAAACGGGCATTGTTTCAGGTCGGTCAAGACCACTGGTGTGAAGTCCCAGAGGAGCCCCTGGGACCAGCACTAGGACAAGGGGGACAGCAGTTGTCGAGAGGGCACGGTCTACGCCAACCACGGGGACGTCGTCTCTGCGGAGGCTGCGCCGCCACCAAGGTCAGAGTGGCTGAGATAAACCCTGGTCTCCTGTCCTCCCAGCCAGCTCCTCCTCCTGACTTCATCCATTCATGCTTTAATTCACTCACATATAACACTTATTAGGCACTTTTACAACCTCTGTGGCGTATGAAGCCTTCTATTTGAGAACAGATAAAAATACATACTATAAATCAGTCATCCGAGCAAACATTCTCCTAGTTATCACTGGCTTTTGGAAACATCTAACCTTGTTTAGGGCTGTCCTGCCCTCGTCTCTAGTGTGAACTCCTAGTTCTTTTGCTGGCTCTCTCCTACTTCAATTTATCTGGCACATTCAGCCAAGTTCATTTCCTAAAAGGTCAGGTCTGATTGTATTTCTATCATGTTTAACGTTCTTTAATGACTCTCACTGCCTAAGGAGTGAAGTACAGATTTCAACAGGAGCCCAGACTTGCCTTATCTCCCACAATCCCCTCCGAATGTTTAATTCTCTAGTCCGGAGCTTGGACATGTGTGGTATACACACAGCCACCTGCCTCCTGGGCTGACCGCAGGCATTAATAATGGATCCCAGCACTCCTTCCCACTGTGCTGGTCCCTGTTCCCCAAACCTTCCAGCCAGTACCAATTGCTCAGAGGGGAGACTGTTGATGAGCTTCATTTGGCCATCCCCCCTCAAGTCATCCTGTCAGAAAAAAATACACCAGAATCTAACTTGGGTTCAGACTATTTGATCGCTGCTGTTAGCTGGCTGGTTGGTTGTTGTTGTTTTTTTTTAATAGACATGTGGATTAACCTGTTTTCAAATGAAAACAGTCCCTAGTAGACAAAGACTCCACCTTCCCAACACTTAGAAAAATATTGTTGAAATCATTTTAAATGAGTGAGTCACCTCCAGGCACAGGTGTATAAAGACCACAAACCATCTCCAGGTTCTTTTTACACATCCATGGGATTCTGGGCACTAACAGTGACATGCACACACACAAAATACTCAGGGATAAAGTAAGTAAATTACCCAGGAGATAAAAAAGTCCACCTGACTCCAACCCAAACGACAAGGGGACGACGGAGGTGAATCCTCTCACCAATTCCCAGCCAGCTCTGTGCAACGCCTCTGAGACCACTCGCTGAGCTCGTAGGGTAATTAATGAACACAAAAATTCCTGGGCGAACTCCACCATCGTCTTCCTAAACGTGAAGAAATGGTGTGACGGTAGAACTGAGTGACGCCTTTAGATGTGGGCGCCGTTTACCCTGGAGAACAAAGAATTACGTCTATTCTTCTGTTGTGTCTGCCGCAGCGGTTAATAATTAAAGGGGTACACTGATGCTTGAATGTTAGGAAAGCTTCAGAATTTTCTGGGGTGGCAACAGTTCAGCAAATACCTAGGTAACACCACGCAGAGCTTCGGAGAAGCCACTGTGAGCAACGTCCTACACACTCCCATGCACGCACACAGCCATGTGTGCACATATGTCTGTGCGTGTGCACGTGGGTGTGTTTGGTGAAGGGCAAAGACGAGGACAACGGAAGGATGAGTTGGGTGAAGATTATCACAGTCAGGCCTCGGGGAGTTGGTAGCTTCATCTCTTGAAGAATTACGGGGTTCCTGCTACCTGTTTTTCCCAGACGGACTTTCCGCTGAGTGTTCCAGAAACTGTCCCCTCGTTCGTGCTCTGTCCGCACCAGCAGCGGCCGTCTCGTTGGCGGTCGTGTTGATCAGCCCAAACCTTCCCGCCGAGGGACCGATCTGGGCACCTTGGAAAACGGAAAATGTAGGGGCTAGCTTTCTGAAAAGTCAACAATCTGAGAATCTACTTTAAAGGGCAGACTGACGACCTCCCTGAATACACTCTTTTCCAGTTGGCCCTCATCTCCTTTTCCCCCAAAACAGTATTTCTGGCGATGAATCTATTTCTGTGGGTTCAAATGGAATCAGCTTCTCAAAGCTGATTTCCAAGTAAGCCACCAACTTCCACGCTGTGTTTTTCACTGAGACAGGTCGGCCCTTGGTGTTGGGATGGGAACATTTTATAATCAAACCCCAAAATAAATAATCGTAGAAGGCAGTCACCTCCATGTAAGCCCTAATTTATATATCACATTTTTCCAATAAGGATGACTAATTTTCATTACTAAGTCTGACAGGAAATCTGCTTCACACACCTTTTTTTTTTTTCTTTTTGGCGACAAGTTGCCTTGGGCCAAAGCCCAGAGTTGGGACAAAGGGGCGGGGCCTCAATGCTTCAGCACAGATTCAGGGNTTGGCCCTCATCTCCTTTTCCCCAAAAACAGTATTTCTGGCGATGAATCTATTTCTGTGGGTTCAAATGGAATCAGCTTCTCAAAGCTGATTTCCAAGTAAGCCACCAACTTCCACGCTGTGTTTTTCACTGAGACAGGTCGGCCCTTGGTGTTGGGATGGGAACATTTTATAATCAAACCCCAAAATAAATAATCGTAGAAGGCAGTCACCTCCATGCAAGCCCTAATTTATATATCACATTTTTCCAATAAGAATAACTAATTTTCATTACTAAGTCTGACAGGAAATCTGCTTCACACACCTTTTTTTTTTTTTTTTTTGGCGACAAGTTGCCTTGGGCCAAAGCCCAGAGTTGGGACAAAGGGGCGGGGCCTCAATGCTTCAGCACAGATTCAGGGATTCGGGGCAGAGAATAGAGGTTTCTAAAGACGGTTCTTCACAAAGGAAAATCCCAAAGCGACAGAGAGAAATAAATTTCAAGTTTGTACAGGCCTCTCTGAGCCCCCAACCCTATAGCAGTCACGGGCCACGCCTGCCTGCCGAGCACTTGACGTATGGCCACTGCAGCCAAGGAACTAATTTTGAATGACACTGATTGAAATGTAAATGTCCACAGGGACTAGCACATCCTGGTGGACGGGTGGCTCAGGGGTGGGCCTCAAACTGGAGTGATTAGAACCACCTGGCAGTTTTTTTTAAAAAATACCAACTGGGGATCAGTTCCCCAGTACGAGACACAGCCTTGGCATCACGGCTTTCCAAAGCCCTCCGGGTGATCTCGGCGTGCACCCGAGCATCTCCGTTCCAGGGGCCTCATTCCCAGGTGGCTGCCGTGTCTCTATGCTAACGCGGGGTGATCACGCCCTGAGTGTCACCAATGCAGTGACAGTCTTAGTGTGTGTGTCCCCACAGCAAGTTTTGGTTTTTTTTAGAAAACATATTTCAGGTACCTACCATGTTTTAGGTGCCATGCGTGACCTATTCTAATTTGTAATCTATTCTTACTGTGCTCCTAAACACTGGGGCATAGTACAGTGCCCCACGCTGCAAACTTCCGCAGCATCAAAAATAAATGGCAAAGTCAAAGCAAGAGAACCTTACCAGGCTTGGGAGCCAACCACACGAGCGAGTCAGCCCTAGTCACAGGCAAAGCCTCGAAAGAAGTGAGTTGCCTCTACCCACCCTGCAACCGCCCCCCACCCCACCACCAGGCACAGCAGGGAAGAGGGACCACCTTTGGGTGTGGGGCCTTTTGACGCCACCTCCATCTTCTGCCCCAAACCGAGCGTCGTGTCTGAAAGACTAATTGTTTCATGGTTAGGAGCCACCAAATGGGACACGGATCAGCAGATGTGTGTCAGGCTGCACGCGTCGCCTGACACGTGTGAGGCCAGATCAACCCATCCACAAGGCTTGGTATGAGCGTGTTGTGTGTTACAGGGAGAACAGTGAGGGACAGACATCAAAGCCCACGCTGCTGTCACTCATCTGTCACTGGTTCCTGACTGCCACTTCCCAAGGCTGACTGAGTGTGGCTCCTGCCAGCTCGGGTCTGGAGCAGATTCCCTTTCCCCGGGGACTTTTGTCCCCGAGCTTACGAAGAGAGAACTGTGCTTTCTGTAATGCTCAGGTTCACACATTTGGTCCTCCCCTAGGTGGGCAACCCATTGCACAGGCAACTGGCCCTTCAGGACCAAATGCCCAGTTCCAACCACAGACTCTGGGACAGGGTTCTGGGCAAAGGGAAAGCCCCGGGGCGTCTGGAGGCGACCGGGACAGTGAGGGGAAGCCCAGCTGCCAGTTGCTGAGTCACCCCTCCAGACAGTCCTTGCCTCTCTCCTGTCCTTGGGGTTCCCCGAGGAGCCTTGATTCTCTCTGTGAGGGTGCTGGTGTCTTCGGGGGCATCTGTTTTCGTCTGTCTGGCCATTAGTAAGAGTGAAACCATCCAAACGAAGAAAGACACAAAACTGCCTGGTGCCCTCTGTGCTTCGGAAAGAAACCCTGCAGTCCCTTCTCCCTGCGTTGTATCAAATCCCACTCGGAGGGGCTGCTTCCTGTACCTCGGCCGGACGCGCTCAGGACCCTGGCTGCAGAGCCTGCCGCGTGAGAGGCCCCCCAAAGGGCTTTAGAAAACCCCAACTTTGTGTTTGCTGTGGGTCAAAATGCTGACAGATTGAATCAATCAGGAATAAGTATGTGCTGTCTTTTCCTACTGGGCACACTAGATATTTGCCTTTTAAAAGAATACCCCCTGCCCTGATCGGCATGGCTGGGCAGGTCGGGTGTCGTCCTGTGAAGCTAAAGGTTTCGGGTTCGATTCCCAGTCCGGGGGCGTGCCTGGGTTCAGTCTCTGAGGCACATACTAGAGACAACCGATCAATGTTTCTCTCTCACATCAATGTTTCTCCCCTTCTCCCTCCCTCCCTTCCCTTCTCTTCTCTCTAAAAATAATAAAGAAAATCTTTAAAGAAATAAAAATATACCCTGCAGTAGTAGAGAAAGGAGGGTGCATTTTTTCTGAACTAGGAAATACAACCAAGCTAAGCAGTCGGTCACAATGACTCAAACATCACTGCCTAGAGGTGACTTCTGCTGACAGTCGTGAACCCTAACCCTGCCCTTAGTTTTGTTTTAATGACTATGGGAGAGGACAGGGTCACTGGCAAATGGGACACCCGAGGAGAGCATTTGGGGAACACAGGTGACCATATCCTTCTGCCTCTTGTAAACCCCTCCCCACTTCACGCTCCCCCGCCGACAGTCAGCCAGTGAGTAGTTCTTGAACACCTTTCGGAACGGTGCTCTAACGATGCTGAAACATTCCTCCTGTTCTTGCTCTCTAAGAAACCTAAAATGTAGTTGGTATATTCAGTCCCCAGCCTTCTATCACAGTGTTCCAAAACCGTGTGGCTTGCCACAACAGCAGTGTGTGGTCTCACAGTTCTAGATTCTTAAAGTTCAAATTCAAGGTGTCAGCAGGGCCATGCTCCCTCTCAGTCCAGTAATGGGGACTTCTTCTTTGCCTCTCCATAGCCTCTGGTGGTGACCCGCCGTCCTTGGTGTCCCCCTGGCTTGTAGACACATCACTCCAGTCTCTGCCTCAGTGTTGCATAGCCTTCTTCCTGTGTCTTCCCACAGTGTGTCCCTCTTCTTCAAAGGACACCTGTCATCCTGGGTGTCTGAACTGAACTTTCACCGTAACTATCTGAACTTTCTCATCTGAACTTTCACCGTAACTATCCTGCTCCCAAAAAAGGTGCCATTCACAGACACCAGGGGTCGAACTTCAACATGCCTTTTTGGGGGGAGGGGGCACAACTCAATCATAGCACTGGGGAAGCAGAAAGACTCGCATGAACCAGTAGAGAGCAACAGATATCGGTATAATTAAGCTTTCAGACGTACCACTAGTGCCAGGAGAGTTCACAGATCACTCCAGAAGGACGAGGCAGTTTGAGAATACCTCACGGATTTTATTGCGCTCGGACGGAAGGAAGGAAGGGTGGGTGAGGGAAGACGCGCGTGTTCCAGCAGGAGGAGCACAGTGTAAATTCTGTGGCCCGATGAACAGGTGCCTCTCCCTCCGGCTCCGGCCCTCCTCCTCGGTCTCCCACGTTTTAGGGGACCGACTCGGTGACAGGAGTCCCCAGGCACATTCTTCTTTCACCTCCACCACACCCAGCACCTGTTGCTTCTTCTAGCTGGGATGTCTACTCTTCAGTTCCTACCGCCACCACCGCCCATCCATTTCCTGTTTGCCCTTCCACGGTCCCAACCTTGACACCAGAACCCCTGGCATTCTGGACACCCAGAGGGAATTAGTCACCACCCACCTGTGCCGCCACCACCATTGTAGCTGTTAATTAGCAGCCAGGGGGTGCCTTAAAGACAAGCTTAGTTGTCTGTTCCTTGTCATAGTCCCCAAGAGCAGAGAGCCCAGCACTGGCAGTGGCCACCAAAGGGTTACTGGAATTTAGTTGACTGAGTCGTTTGTGGAAAGGGAATGAAGAGCCCAGCCAGGACCTCAGGACCTTGAGAAGGGCTGGGATCTGCAGATGGCAGGTGACCTAATTATTGGGGAGAGGGGTGAGTCACCACAGCGCAAAGGGGCAGGGCCCAGCAGGGTGTCCATGAGAGAGCCCTGCTTGTCAAATGGCCTGACGTGCTGGGAAACACAGGACAGCCAATACAACGAGAGCACCAGACTCCAAGAAGAAACGCAGGGCGAGACAGAGGCCCCCACGGACAGGGCCTCCAGGCAGTGGGAACTACGGGAAGATTACAAGCAGGGAAATAGGTCCAAGTCTGAGAGGGAGAGACATGGTTGAGCAGCAAATGACGGCTGCGAAGTAGGGGTCAAGTGCAGATGGTGGAAATATGCTAACTCAAGTCTAGAGACCACAAGGGCAGGCAAAGGAAACGTAGGCAGTTGGGTGGAGAGATGGACATAAACCATTAGGAAGAAGAGCTTTTTGCGTCTTCGATGGGGTTGCAATGTTGGAAAGAGAAAAGGCTGCCGTTTCTCCCCAGAGTGGTGGGCGAGGGGACGCTGCTCACCGTCGTGGGGCCTCCGGGAGGCTCAGCAGGGGAGGGGTCGGCCGCAAGTTCCGTGTTGCACGTGAGTGCTTCTGGTTCCCAGGGGGCATCTGGGTTTTCTAAAGTTAACAACTCGGTGGTGGGGTTTGGGTTTGGGTTTTTTTTTTAGTAACTGCTATGATTAGAATTTCGTTTGAGGTCTAGTTCTGCCCCTTTAGGAAAGCGCCTCAGGTTTTGTGAGGTCATGACTTAAAAATGTGCATAACTGTCACCCAGGGCGGGCTCTCCCCACTCGGGGTCTCCCCAAGCCCACTTGTGAACTGGAAAGAGGTGGAAACAAGGCCAACGGCCAACGGCAGCTCACCTCGTAACCAGCACGGGTTAGACACGGGCACCCAGCCCCGATCCCGGCTGCTCAGCAGAAGGGGCATTGAGAGCCCCCGGGCCCTCGACAGTCTTTGCTTCTCTCCTGGGCACCCTGAGATGCACAGCCCGTCCCCACGGCCCAGGGCCACCAGTCTCAGACCTGGCCCTTGGGGACCCCACTGTATCACACTGCAGAGACAGAGTGGACCCGCGGGGTCTGGCACACAGGGAGGACATTGAGAATGGCCATCGGCGATTCTGGCACCCCCGTGGCCTTGACCATAGTGGCACTGCCCATGCCTGGCTGAGTCACCCCAAACACACGCTCTCCTTGCTCTAGGAAACAGCTCGTGGGAGCTGCCCGTTCGGCTGCTGCAGGGAGGTAGATGTTCGCACGCGGGAGGACTTTGAATAGTGCCCGGCTCCGAGTGGGCATTCAGCCCACGGGGGAAACAGGCTTACCCGACAAAAATGGGCTTCATGTTTTCTGTGTGCCAGAAGTATCCAAGCCTCAGGGGCCTAAACCAGGGGAAAATGTCCTGTGTCCAGTAGCTCTGGGCACCTCTTGATGTCATCTGCTCAGAAGGTACAAGGAGTACCCCAGGGTCTGGCAGGATGTGTCCGTGACCCCCTTCCAAAGCCACTCAGAAGGATGCCTTGCAGTTTTCCGAATCGCCCTGTGTTCCTTCATCAGCCGTGGGTCCAGCCCGCTGTTCCCTCCCTGGAGTGCCTTCGGCCCTCCTCTCCCTTACCTGGTGAGCTCCCGTTCAAATCACCAGTGTGACAGAGCGAGTAAGAGCTACAAAGTGACGTGGGCTTCTTACTTGGGCCACAATTACTTACTCTCTCCAAGACTTGATTCTTTTCTTTTTAGATATTTTATTGATTATGCTATCACAGTTGTCCCAATTTTCCCCATTTCCCCCTCCTCCCAGTACCCCCCATTCTCTCTGGCAATCCGCCCCTTAGTTCATGTCCATGGGTCACATATATGAGCTCTTTGGCTTCTCCATTTCCTATACTGCTCTTAACTGTAACGTATGGATAATAAAGTACCTACCTCATAAACCTATTGAGAGAATTGCAGAAAATAACATGTGTAAAGTGTCACTAGCCCAGGGATGGCACCTACCAGGGGCTCCCCCTTTGGTCCTGTGTCACCACGGGTCAGAGCTCCCCCCCCCCAGCCGTCCAGGGTCAGGCAGCACAGCGGCTCTCTGGCCCTCCCTGTCCAGCACGCGCCCTGCGGGAGGCACACAGGCCACCAGCCCAGAGCCCACCCTGCAGGCCTGGCTCCCTGCAGGCAGAGCCCGGTCCCGTGCACAGTGGAATCCTCGGGTCTAGCAGAGCACTTAGTACACGGCAGGCGTTCTCTCTCTAAAGGGTAAAACGCATTCAAGGAAGACTACGTAAGGTAGTGCTGTCCTGCCACAGATTTTCAAAAGGGTTTGGCCATTATTGGGTCTCTCATATTTTGCAAAACGCCATTTTTGTCGAGAGCGGCTAAGCGTGTTTATCCAGGTACAGCACTCGTCACAAGAGCCCATGGTGGATGGGGCCCGGTGCCCAGCAGCGGACGAAGGGACACGCGGTGCGGGGTATGCCACACCGTAGCACTCTCTGCAGCCTCAGAAAGGCCAGTAATTCCGCCACATGCCTGGACCTCGAAGACATCAGGCTGAGTGAGACAAGTCCATCACAAAAGGCCAATAGTGCGTGGTTCTGTTGGAGTGAGGTTGCCAGAGGAACCGGGGTCACGGCAACGGAGCTCAGAGTGGGAAGGGGTGGGGCGGGGGACCGGGGGACCGGGGGACCGGGGGACCGGGGGACCGGGGAACGAGGCCTGAGTTCTGGACCGCAGCCGAGTTTCCGTCAGGGAACGTGGTCCATTTCTGAGGGGGGACGTGGGGGTGGTTACACAGCGTAAATGGATTTAAATCCTTAGACAAATGCACTTGAAAATAGTTACAACAGTAAATGTTATGCTGTGTTTATTTTATCACAATAAACAGAGGAAGAGAACGTTTAAATAGCTCCATCTCCACAAAGCATGCATGTGGCTTGTCGGAGCGGACATGTATGTCACTGCTCCGGCACGGCCCCCCACGAGCATTGCTAGAGGGGTGGGGACAGCATGGGAACCGGGGCTTCTAGTCCCAGGTGTTAGGGGGGAAAGCGGAGAGTGCCTGCGCTCTGCAGAGAGTTCAGACCTTCTCCACAGGGCCCCCCACAGAGAGATGTCTGCCGGCGCCCTGGGGTGTGATTGTAACCATGCGCATCTATAACAGCAGCAAACGAGGGTTTCTACTGCAATTTAACTTGGTCTGAAATTGGTGAATCTCTTGGTGTGTTCCTGGTTGAAAGTTGTCGCCTTGGCGTCGGTGACACCTCAGGTGCTTTCATTCTTGCTTCCTCTGTTTGGCCAGAGACGGGGGACGGGCACTGTCCGGGATGCTGTCACCATGATTTGCAGTGGGGACGGGGGGGAGGCTGGGTCATGGGGAGGCTTTGGTCACGGAATCAGAAAACAGTAAAAGTAAGAGACGCTGCTGAAAGGAGCCAGCGAGAGGCTGTCAAACGTGCTGAAGCACATCCTCGGAAAATCGCGGAGGATCGTCTCATTGGGGAAAATGGCTGTAAACTGAGGGCGTTTGGCTTTGTCCACCCATCAGCCATGGAACTTGAACCCCTTCCGATTTCCCCACCAACCTAGAAGTTCCGCTCCCCAGAGGAAGAGCTCTCTGTTGTTCTGTTCGCTGCTCTCGTCCAAATTCCTGAGACAGTGCCTGGCCCGGAGCACCGGCCGTGACACCTGCTTAAATCGGTTTTCAAGCTTCAAACACACAGCACAGCTACAGAATGCACACGCTCGCTTCACAGGACGATCCCTGTCTAAAAAGTTTTGTCTGAAGTAGTTTCTGAAAGGTCTGCATGCGTTTATTTAGGGTAAAACACCTGAATCTAATAATACTCAATTATCAAGCGTCGTTTTCCAAAATACCTGCCACTTCCTGGGTCTGACTTTGTTTCCATTCTCTAAGGAGACCACCCAATCAAAGAGGGAATTATTTTTATCTCCACGCTAATTTGGTAAACCATTTTTCCCCCGGAAGAGTCAGGCTCTGCTGGGCACAAGCCAGATATGTGGTAAAGAAAAGCCACGAAGGAGTGAGGGCAGCCACCAACTCACTGAAGCACAGGACAGGCCGGCGGTGCCTGGGGAGGCCCACGTGCAGGGGGCGTCCATGCGAAACTGGCAAAGTGGTGCCGTGAGGCGGTAGACTGAGAAGTGGAAAAACTAGGTAGGTCCTTTGTCTGGTCTGCAGCAAAAGTCCTATATGTTGAATGTAGTCTTAGATGAGTCTTGCTGTCTGAGTTCTCAGTGTCACCAGATGGGTGGTTCCTTCCCTCCAAAGTCCCTCCGTCCACGGTCCTCTTTGCAAAGGCCATACCTGCACACTCGTGCCAAGGATTCGGTCTGGCTGTCACCAGTGGGCATCCAAGGCACTGGGGAGCGCATGTGCTCTGGAGCCAAGCTGCATCCCAGTCCAGACCTCAGACCTGCTGGCTGTGTGGCGCTGGGCACATTGATCAACAGCTCTGTGCCTCAGTTTCTTCATCTATAAAACATGGATGATAATAATAGTACCTACCGCATCGCATTGATATAAAGGGGTTGATACATTAATTCACAATAAATGGATATATTGTAACAGTGTCTGGCATGTTGTAAGCATTATACTTATCTCAAAATGTTATAATTCTATGTATATAATTCATGTGTCTTTTTTCACGTAATTTATTAAGTTTATGAAATATTTGTACTACGACCCTCATGATTATAAAGCTATCCCCATACAGACTAAAATCAGGACATCCATAAGGGAACACAATGTATAAAATAAGGAAGTTTTAAAAATAATCTGATAAAGGCAGACCATTTTGAGGACCCCTGCAACTCAGTGCAAAGGTAAATCCCGTCATGCTGGTCACCTGCCGGATGTTTTTCAACTCACGGGCCAGAAGACAACGGTCATCCGCCTCCTCTGAGAGATGTCCCCAAGAGGGTGTCAGGGTGATAGCTGTCATCACCTGCTGTGCTCCCTGTCTCAGGAGCGCCCCCCGGGGAAAAGCTCAGATGGTGGCACAGTGATTCTCGGGTCAGCCTGACCTTAAAGGGACATGGCACTGGGACTCGGGTGAGAGCCAAGGGCTTCATAGCCCTCCCTCATTCTTCTGTCCATGCGTCTGGGGTCCAGAGGAGCCGTCTTACAAATTGATTCCAAGTTTCTGTGGTGGCCAGAAGCCTGCTTCAGTGCCTGCCAAGCTTCAAGTTCATTTGAACATTTACAAGAAGGCCGGACATTCCCTGCATGTGTGCTCTCTCTCGCTCTCGCTCTCTCTCTCTCGCTCTCGCTCTCTCTCTCGCTCTCTGAGTGTCTGCCCACCTGCTCATTGATCCTTCTTTCTGCCAACAAGAGGAGTGTCAGGGATGCCATCACTCGTCACCTGTCTGAGCCGGCACAGGTGTCCTCGGTGGGACTTAGTGTCACAGCTCCACCCAAGGTCTTCTACTGCCTGGGAACCCAATACTCGAGCACTCAGAATTAGGGTGCAGGGTGCTAATAGCTCAGAGCCTATGCGTTCAGCTGAAAGCCATTAGGAATTTGTAAGGTGGGTTTCTGCAGTCACCTAGACTGAAGGTCATCTCTCCCTGCGTCCTAGTCCCGCTCCAGTGTCCAGGTCCAAAGTCCTGAGTCTTCTCTCGCACCTCATCTTCTCCTCCAGCCTGCTCTTCCCTGGGCCGCCGCCGCCTCTCACCAAGACGGCCGTCCCACATCCTCATTGGTCTACGGGCTTCCGATGCCAACCCACGCCCTGGCCCTGGCACCTTCCCTGGGGAATGGCTGTGCCTGGGACTGTGACGCTGCTAAATGCCCCCTGCTCTTGGGAGGGGTCTCCCAACCCCTTAGGACTTCTCTGATATAGGAAACAGTGCACGCGCAGAGCAGGAGTCCGCTGCTGACAGCCCTAAGTCTGGGTCTCAGCTCTGCCACTTACTGCCTGGGTGGCCTTGGGCGTTATGGACACTGTGCAAACCTGTTCTTTTCTTTATAACCTTAGAACAAGCAGGGTGCCTTTCTCAAAGGGGCATTGTAAGCCTTACATTGGATAACACCTGTTCGGGACTGACTCGGGGCCGGGCAGCCATAACCCTTGGTTTACGCTCCATTTTCCCCTTCAGTGCATTCTACCTCGAACCGTCCATATTTGGTGACCAAGTTGCCACCTGTAGAAGACAGTGCACTTGGTGAGGGTCCGGGCCACGCTGTCATCAGACCTTACTCACCAGAATGGCCAGGGTAGGTCTTTGTATGTGGGGAACGCCTACAGTATATGAATTGAGTAGGGAATTTACATTTTGCCAATTGCTTCCAGGCCTTTATGGGGCGTCCTCACCGTCCAGCAGGAACATCGCCACCACTCCCCACCCCGCCCCTCGACACAGCCTCCCAGTGTGTGCAACCCAGCTCTGCATTGGGGGGGGGGGGGGGCGCGTGCGTCTGACATTCAACACCAACGGGCCCCTCGGGGTCCAGTCCCCTTGTTGTGTCAGAAAATCAATCAGTGGCCTCAGCCCAATCTTGAGACTTTCTTCCATCTCTGGAGCCGTGGTAAATAATTCATGTGCCCTTCCCCACTCCCCCGACAGAAAACCCTTCTATCCTTAACCTAAATAACTTTCAGATTATGCATTATTGAATCTGCCTCGGGTCTCTGGTTACCAGACTTTCTAAGAGTATGGGAGGCACCTGCGCCTCTTGGTAAAGGCTTTTCACTTCCTGCGGGAGGGCGCTGCCGCACTCGGGCCCCCAAAGACACTTTTTGCACGTTTTCTAGTGTTAACTTTCGCTCTCCGTGTCAGCAAGATAACACTGAGCTAGACAGATGGAATTTGCCGGGGTTAAAGTTTGAAGCCCGTTCCGAAACGAGCTGCCCAAACAACATTGATCTCTTGCACTTAGCCCTCCAGCCCGACAGCGCCTTCCACGCTGGCGAGAAACAGCAAACATGGGAAGAGACCCAATCCCAATACAGTCCCGTGGGCATCCACCGGGACATTCGCACGTGCACGCAATGCTTCCTCGCTGGTTTTAAACTGCCGCGTGGCTCACCACGGCAGCCCTTCTCCGCACTTGGAGCAGGTGCTCCGAGGGTGGAACGGGGGTCCTCCCGCCCACTGGGGCTGGGCTAAGCAAGGAAGAAGGGATGCAACCTCCGACGGGTACCGAAGGGATGGCATTTCCGTTCCCCGCAGCACCAGGCCAGCGATGCGCTTGACTGTACCTGTGAGGTGTTTTTACCTCATTTCTTCCTCTTAACACATCCACTGCCTTCCCTCCGCGTGGCCTTCCCTTCTTCTGTTAAAATTTCTTTCCCATAAGGCTCATAACTTAAGATGTGTTCAAATGAGTAAGAAGGAAATAGCATTCTGTGAGAATGTTTTCAGGTTTTGAAATACTTTACGTGTCTTTTTCCTGGTACTTTGCAGTAGAAAATAGTTCAAGTCCTGTTAAACGGGCAACAGCTAGGCTAAGAACTGCCTTACGGGTATCCCACCGAGTCCCCGTAACAGAGGTTTAAGGAGGAATTACCCCCATTCTGTCATTCAGGAAACAGATTCATGGGCCAGCCCGACGGAGGTAACAGTCAGGAAGAAGGCTCAGCTCAAGTTCAAGTGGGCTTGCTCTGCCAACACGGGCCCCAGCTTTATGTTCAGACCCCTTCGCTGAAGCTGGAAGCAGGGCCAGCCAGAGGCAGCCTTGCTGGACTCAAGTCAGTTGGGAGATACAAGAAGGTGTAGGACACATACCATCCGAAAGGCCACCTTTACTGTCACTCAGAGCCAGACGGCAGAAGGGGGCTCAGACACACGGCTACGGGGCTTCCGGAGGCCAAACTCCCAAACTGATCGATTCACTCATCCATCTGCGAAATACACCCCATGAAGACACTGGCCAGTGGGTGCGCCTCCTGCCGCCACCAGCGCCCCGGAGGAGGGAGAGAGGAGGCGGCCGAGTTCCCAGAGCAGCCGCTTCCTTCTCCCAGACTCACCCACCCACCCAGCAAGGGGAGGGGAGAGGCCGGAAGCCACACCGCGCCCCAGGTGCCCTCCTCGTGGTGGGCAGCGTCAGGAGTGGGGAGAAGCCCTGCTTCCTTCAAGTGTCCCCTGAGGAGTTCTGTCTCGGGGCACAGTGGGCATTCCAACACATTCGGTGACTTCCTGGCAGAGCATGCCGCCCCCTCGTAGGATTTTGACCCGTGGGTGCCGACAGAGGCCAAGAGGTCAGGAAGCCCTCGTTTGCTGCGCGTCCCTGACTCACCACCTGCCTTCCGGCAGCCACCGAACGAGTCGGTCTTAATGTCCCGTTAATAAATTTGCACTGGTGCTGGGAAGCTTCCCGTGGGTAACTCTTCCATCACGGGCAGCCATGAACAGATCTCGAAAACACAGCTACAAACACGGAGACCCCCCCGCAGACCCCATGGCCGGAGCCAGCCTGCCCTCCTCGGGTGGCCAGCCCCTGCCACCCCCAACGGGGAGGGGACTCCCCCGCCCCGAGCCTGGGCGGCTCTCCCTCCCGAGTGCCAAGCGAACTGAGTAAGGGGAGGCTGTTTCGTGTCTCCCCCGTGGTCGACATCCGAGCAGCTACACACCCTCGAACCTGTATCTCACCCGCTGACGGGCCCGGAAGGACGTAGGGTTTAGATTTTTAGACAATGCTCCACGGAAAAAGCCTCTCCTTTTAGAGAGTCGTATTTTTAGTCTCCAAAGCTAAACTCTGGGCTGAATTGAATCCATATCGTCCTCCGGTGCCGTCAGGAGCCGAAACAGAACTTCGTATCAGAGTAATACACTGTTAACTGATATGTCAGAAAATCAATTAATTACTTTTAAGAAGCAGTTAAGCGGGTCCCTACAATGCTGCCCTGTGAATTATTAAAGACGACCACGTCAGGGTGCCCACCCCGGCCCACGGTGCGGGGGAGGGGGTGAAGCTCTGCCCCAGCCCCGAATCCTCACAGTTGCAGGGGCCAGATAAGAAGGGAACGTGACCAGGCGTGAGGGGCGTGGGGCGGGGGACTCGGGCCTTGGCTGCGGCTGCTGATCACGTCCAGCCGCCTTGCTCCCCGTGCTGGTTGCTGCCACGTGCCTGTCCCTTCAGACGAGGGCTGTGGGAAGCCTGCCCCCAACGCAGGGTTCTGGTCAGGGGCGGGTGGGCAGCCCCACCTCGGAGCCCCACAGGCCCTCCTTTCCCAAAGCCCTGCTCCTCCCAGAGGAAGCCTAGGCAAGAGCCACGGGTCCCTCCAACCCCTGCGGGCCCTCAGCCAGCCTCCCGCCTACCCTAGGCCACATGCGACCACCAGGGGGCGAGGTCAGGGGCCTCTCCCACACCCTGGATTGCTTCCACTCAGAATATTTAGCTCAACCTTGTCCAGGTGGGTCAGCTGGTGGGCGTGTTGTCCCATACACCAAAAGGTTGCAGGTTCGACCCCCACTCAGGGTGCATAAGAGAGGCAACCAATTGATGTTTCTCTCTCTCTCCCCCCATTCTTCTCTCTCTAAAATCAATGAACATATCCTCAGATGAGGACTAACAAAAACGTTCAGCTCAGATCCAGGCTCTCACCCTATGCATGGGGGGCCAATTGTACAACTGACTCGGGTTCCAGATACGGAGCCAACAGGCGGTCCCCAAACGTCCCTTCCTACTTCTACTCAGCTGTGAACCTAGGGGCAGGTGCGTCACTGGGGGCTTTATGGATGAGTGTCCTTGCTGTGTGCCTGTGGTTTCGATTTGGCCAGAAACGTTTACCGCGTGAGTGAGAGCAAAGCTGTCCGTGCGCACAACTGAAGCATCCGGAGCGAGGAGTCCGGGCACCGAGTGCCACCCCACCCGTCCTGGTTGTCCCTGTGCCTGAAACGAAGGGGGAGCTCCTTAGGCTGTGGAACGAGTTAACATCCAGAGCCCTCCAGGCCCCACGAGTCGGAAAACCGAGGGGAGGGTCCCCAGCTGCTAGACTTCCCCGGAATTCAGCGATGACAGAGTACGTTGCAGAGGGAGGGGGCTCCCACTATCTGCCACCTGGGAGCAGTTAGCAGCCTGCTCCTTCTGGGATCTGGGCTGACTCAGGGTGCGGCGGGCTGGAGAGCAGGTGGCGGCTACCTCATCGTCACTCATTCATTCTTTCATTCATTCATTCATTCAAAGTGTCGACTGAGAATCTACCCGGCTCCAAACACTTCTCTCGTCTCGTGCTGGGTGCCCTCCAGCGCTGCACGGACAAGGTCTGTCCCTCACTGTGCCCGCCCACCTGGGGGATGGGGGCAGGCGACCAATAAGGAGGTCCAGAGAGTCAGTGAGACAAATGCAGCAATGAAAGTAGGCGGCGCGTGTGATGCGATGCCCGGGACAGCGCAGGGGGTGGGGGGGAGCAGGGTCCCTTTAGCTGTTATTTAATGGACCATGTTCGGGCAGCGGTGGAGGAAACCGGTGGGACCCGTAGGTCCAGGCGGAGGGAAAGCCCAAGGTCCTGGGGCAGGAAGAGCTTGGTGTTTCTGAGGGGCAGGATGGCGGCAAAGGCGCTGTGGGGCCCAGGTGGTCTGGGAGGTCAGCGAGGTGGGCCGGGCACAGAGTCTGGGCATGCTGGTCTCTGGCTAGCTAGAGGGGCTGCCGCCCTTCCCCCCACCACACACTCCACCACTGAGAAGGCCACTCCTCTCTGGCAGCACAGGCTCAAACATGACTGTCAGACGCCCAGTCCTGACGGACCCCCGGTCTCTCCGTGCCTCACCCAGTGACCAAGAACGAGGCCCGGCCCAGGGCTGCCGTCTGCACCGAGTCCGCCCCTCTGCTTCTCACTTCCTGGACCCTGGCTGCTGCTATCTTTGCTGCCCCCTTTATTCCCTTCCTCACCCCCCAGATTTGTTCTGGGTGATGATTTCGCCCACTTTTGTTCAGCAGCTAGTTGCTGAGCACCTATTCTTTATCCCCTGGTCACGTACCACCACGAGGAACAGCTGTACGAGCCAAAATCAGCCAGAGTCCCACCCACCCCCGCAATCAGATGGCTCTTACCACCCCCAGGAAACTGCAGCAAAGCCTCACGGGTCTCGTACCAAAGTCGGATGCACTATTTCAATAAGTGCCCATGTGACCGTGAGGAGGCCGGACGGTGTGTGAGTCACAAACAAACCCACCCACAGTGCCCGCTGCAGGCCAGGGTGATGGGGGGGGGACCCCCTTGGGGGGCCACATATGGACTCTGCCCAGGGCGCAGGGAGCTCTGTCAGGTGCACTCAGGACAAACACCAGGTGTCTGTGGGGAAGGGGATGGTCACCCGCACGGCAAGGGTTGGCATGGAGAGGACAAAGGGCCAGGGAGCGTTTTGGTCTGCACGTGGCTTTCGTGATGCAGTTCTTGACTTCGGAAAGAGTTCATTTTTTTCTGCGATCCTAGAGACCTAAACAAATTCCCCACGAGAAAAGAAAAAGTTTTGGAAATCATGTCCGTCACTGATGACTCGATCAGGAAATTACAAAAAGGAGAAACAGGCTCGTCGCCTTGCGGGCCTTCCTCCGGGGACCCGCATGGCAGCACACAGAGCACCACCGGTTCTCTTCCTAAGCAGCACAGTGGAGGCGCCCCTGTTTGCGTGCGCGAGTGGCATGGAGACGTCGCCTCTGCGCTCTGCTGAGGGTGAGCACGCCGACTTCTTCAGCTGCTTTTCCCATCTGACTCTCCCAGTCGGACAGCAGGGCTTGACGTGAGATGTTCCAGAAACGAAAGGAGCAGGACAAAGCTGCGAACCCCTCTGGTGGGAGCCCGATGGGCTTTCCCTTTCCACGTCAAGAAGGTGGAAATAACGTGGGCCAGCGTTCACTCCTCTCGCAAGGATCGGGGGCCCGTGCAGCAGGTGCCCTAGCGAAGGGACCCCGAGCCAGGCTCTCTCCACAGACCCCGACCGTGATCCGAACAGGGATGAGAGCAGAGCCTGCCCGGTGTGCTGTCCACTCAGGGAGGCCAGTGAACAGAACCCGACGTGGATCGGTCTCGCAATCCCAGGCAAACTGGCCACCACTCCCATTTGCGATACCAGGATTCTGGTGCCATTTGTGCGAAAACAAAAGGCCTACAATAGTTGCATTGGGTGCTCCTAAAGAAAAAAATGACAAGATTTTACCTCCTGCCCCACAGCACCGTGCGTGCGTACGCACAGCCTCAAACTCTATCACAGCAGGAAGAGCCTGATTCTGTTCCTCTTTCTTCAGAACAGTAAGATAAGCCCTTTCCAGCTCCCGAATGGTCCGCCTGCAATGTATATGCAAAAGAAGTTCAAAGGCTGACTTTGACAAGGGCCTTGGGATGATCGAGTGTGTCTGATAAGACACAGGCTTGAGCAATGAAGACCTGCAGTTGGGAAAGCTGGACGGGCCAGCGTGAGGCCCTGTTATCTACAGCCTCCGCAGTGAAAGACAGCGGCCCCAGCAGGGGGCTTTATCGGGCCCGCCCCAGAATAGAGATTGGGCCTCCCCCCAGCCACCCGGCCAGCCGAGCCAGGAAACACCTTGCAGGGGAGTTGATGCAATAGCTGCCCTGACAGCCTGGGTGACAGTTGACGCCGTGTTACAACACAGCATTGAGCAACGACCTTGCTGTCTCCTCCAAGTCTCTGTTCTATACCACTTTTCCCCCCGGAGAGACAAAGGGGACACTTGGGGTGGCTTTTTTTCTTTCTTTTGCTTCCCCTTTTCCTTCCAACTTCGACTGTCAAAGAGAGGAAAGGGACGAGCTTCCGCCTTCCTTTGCAATCCAACTGACAAGTCCTTTCCTGATTGACACGTCAGGTGGGAGAGGAGCAAAGCTGACTCTCCACCTGTTCTTCTTTTGTGAGACTCCAAGCATTCGCCGTGTCTCCTCTTGGAGATTTATTCCTCAGTTCCCGAGACTTCTTCGTGGGGGCCGGTGTTTAATTTATGTGATCGTAATCAGGAAAACCGCTTTGAAGGGGAAGAAATCAATTTAGCTTTTGGTGAATTGTAAATTTTCTGGACAGAAAGTTTCACAAGATCCTCCCTCTCTTTTTTAAAGAAGTAATAGCGTGGCGGTTGGGGAGTGGCGGGTTTGGGGTGAAGGGCACTGATGAATAGGTCAGGGGGGCCCAGAGCAGCCACCGTTCGGGGCCTGGGGGAAAACCCTCACTTTTCAGAGCTGCCCTTTCTCTCTATAAAATGAGTGGATGGGAGAAAGTGTTTGGTAAGACTGTTCACCTCTCAGAATGACCAGATGCCACTCCGCAGAAGGGTGGCCTTCAAAACGGTTTGTCTCTGATGTCTTGTAACAACCCTCCCCCTCTGATGGTTGGCTTTGCAAAGTACTCCAGCAGTTAGGATCGACTCGGGGCTTCTTGGTGGCCTTGGGGAAATGACAGGGCTCCAGACTCAGCCAGCGAGGAAAGGTGAGGGCACCTGCAGAGAGTCACAGAGAGTAGCACATGGAGTCACATAGTAAAATGAGAACTGGGGGTGGGGGGAGGGTTTGAGGCCAGAGGCTTTCACAGCTCAGAGCAGCAGGGAACAGTGAGAGGCGCATTGAATGCATGACTCAGGAGATACATATAGACATCGAAAAGGGCTTCTGGAAGCAATGCTTGCTCTTTCTGCCTGAGAAACACTGTTTCATTTATTCTCTTCCATTTCTTCTTCTTCTCTTTCTCTTCTTTGTGTCATAATAATAACTACTATTGTTTTTAACCTACAACCAATGACCGGGTTACAGTCTTCGGTCTGCGAGTCAGTCACGGGCGAGTGCCCTTCCAGAGGGCGGTGTCCTGCTTGGGTCTAAGTCAGAAGTCCAGATGCGCTTCCTCACCTCCAGGTGGAGGCCGAGTGGGGCTCACCCCACTCTGTGAGGAGCCCCCCAAGTCTCTACCCTGTCCTTATGGTCAACCTTCCACCATCGGCAGCCCATGACCCTCCGGCTTTGAATACGCCATCCAGTCCTGATAAATAATGAATCCTAATGACAACACCGAGACACCTATTGGCACTGGGCTCCCAATAAAGTCAGGAGAACCGGGGCTGGGCCCTAAAAATGGCGCATGGGTCTCTAAATAAAGGGCTTTAATGCATTTTCTATTTAGACCAGAAGGCCATGGGCTCCAACCCAAATTGAGATGGGCTGTGCTCCTTAAGTACCATTCTGGAGCAGTCGTTGAAATATTTATCTACTGCTCTGGCTTCCGTGTCCCTAAAGCAGGTCATTTTCTCATAGCTCACTTCTAGAGGGGACCTGTCGCAAATGCCCCTGAGCTGGGTAGGGGCGGCCAGAAGCAAAGGCGGGCCTTCTGCCAAGTCACACCTATGTCACTTCTGGAGTGACAACTATGAAGAGCAACAATTGTTTTTAAAACACGCATCGCAACTGGAAGACTGGCTTCTCTGTGCACCCGGCCAGGTTCTTACTGTCGCTGCTCCTCTGCGTGGCCAATAGCAAGTTGCTTAACCTCTTTAACCCCGAGGGAGTCTTAGCTCCAAATTTAACAGAATTAGCCAGAGGACTAAACGAGAGGGTGCGTGGGAGCCCTGCTGCACTCCTGGCGCTCTGGAGGGGCGCAGTCAGTGTCAGAGACGGCTACCTCTTGTCCGCCCAAACCTGCTCAGCCACCAGAACCCCATGAGCTAAACTGAGGCTCTCGCTTTTGACAAACCAATTCCACAGACTTCTCTGTTCTCACGGACTAGGAGTGCTCAGGGGACCCCCACAGTCAAAGGTACATGCCCCCCAAACCTGCTAAAACCAAGCATAGCCCAAACCCAGTGCCCTGGGGAGCGGTTGGTATCTGCTTCGGCTGGCCCTGACGTGCTCAGGGACTTCCGGGCCCCCCTAAGCCAGTATATAAACTCAGATGTTACATCTCTTTTTTGAAAAATAGAGCCGTCATTACTCTTCAAGACCCCAAAACTTGTCTCAGAGGGGGATTTCGCTTTTTCCAGCAATGCTGACTTACAGCGCAAGTCAGGCTGCCCCCGCCCTTCTGTTCAAAGCAAAACGAACAGACCCCGGTGCGGGGAAGGGCCTGCTTCCACAGGCTGCTACTGAGGAGTCGTTTCAGGTGTGGGCGCTTTGGACTTCAGGGTTCCCAAATCATGAAAGTCAGTGAAGAGGGGATGTTTTTCTACAGGAGTTTTTATTTATTGGGGGGGCGGGGCGAGGCCATGTGGTAAGCTTCCAGTGGCCCGGCAGTTTCTAGGTGCCCATCACACTTTCTTTTTTAGCTCCCGGGATTTCAAGCTTGGTAAAAACGCCACTTGCACTGCGCCCACTCCCTCCGACACACGTGGGGGAGCCTCGCAGTCACTGCCTCGTATCACCACCCGGTCCGCATCTGAGTCTGTGTCCAATTTTACTCAGAAGGACCCTGGGACACTTTTAAATGTGGAGATGACAGGACAGCGAATAATGTTCTCATCACGGAGTTTTTCTTTTCTGCTCTTCCGTAGCGCGGTGTCACGTGTTCACTGCAGGAGCACCTCTCAGAGAGGCGTGGGTGAGCCCAACCTGTGGTTATCGTGATCTGGGGGAAAAAAACGTGTGTGTCCCACTTGCCAAATGGAAAATAGACCTTCTTGTAACTGTCCTTCCTTCTCAGTCCCAGCACCCGAGGGGTTAACCTGAAGTCTTAATCCATCCCCCTCCATCTGGGAAAGGAAGGGGGAAATCATTTCAGTAACGAGATGGAAATTGCCAGCCTATATAGATGCCCGAGGTGAAAAGCAAAGAAATGAGTTTTCTCCTGAGCTTGGGTAGCGAGGGGGAGAAACCTCCACCTCGCACTTCACTTCATGCCACTGCTCACCCTGTCAGTCAGGTTCAGGGATGACCCCCAGACAAGTGGGGCAGTCCAGAAGGAGGGCCAGCCCAGGGCTCCACAGTCAGCTAACCCGGGGGCGGCCCAACCAGTGTGTGGACTGAAAGGGGACCCCCACCGGCACCTTCGGTGGACTTCCCCTTTCCCCCTTGGCGGTCCACTTCACCGGGTGGGAGGGAGCTAAAGAAATAGTTCTGCGCAATTTTGGCAGTAAGGAAATAGACTTGCTAGGGGGTCTTTTCCTCTAAAAAATGAGATGCTCTCTAAATCGAGAACTCGACAATTACAGAACTTCTTAAAATTGAAAGCCTTTGAAAAATTGTTTTAAATCTGTGTTTATGTAAATATTCGCTGCATGCCCAACCTCCCAGCTGGGCCTCGAGTGCTGCGTTTCTCAAGGGCAATTTGAATTCATCTCTAAGACACGTGTCTTCATGGGCCCTTGAATTGTTGCAGTAACCAGACAGGCCGGGAAAATGGTGGCCTCAGTGTCACCGAGCCACGGGGCCCGCTTGGCCAGTAGTTCCGTGAGACTCGAACCGCTTTCTTCTGGGGCTCATTGGCCATCGCAAGGGGGCAACCCTCTGTTCCTTGGCTCTTGCCAATTAAAAAAAAGAGAAAAGAATAAGAAAGAACAGCAAAAAAAAAAAAAACAAACAAACCCTACTCTACAAAGATACTTAACAGAGAGCCTTCCAGCTTTGTCTGTGAGCTTAATCATTTTTAATAATATAATATTTGGATACTGTCCACATTTTGCCTTCACTGTACATCCAGTACAAACTGGGAACTCGCTAAGAGAGCATATTAATTTTTAGGTGTTTTGTTTCATTTTGTTAAACAGCATTTTCATTTTTTCTCTCTGCTTTTCAAGAAGATGTGAACTCTGGAATTGGCAACATTTATTCACTCAAAAAAGGTAGCAAAATTTGCTTTGTGTTTTGGAAAGCAGATTGAAATGATAGCATTTGTCTACTCAAGTCCATATTCAATCATATCCCAAGGTTTACATCTAGCATGACCATGGCCGGATGGAGGAGCACACAGTGACGTTTCAGAAGAAGCCTCCACAGAGTCAGGTGGCATCCCACCTCACCGCACGGTGCATTATTTGTAAAAGTGTGATTATTACTAAAACACCAATGACATTACGCTATTAATGTAATCTGAAAGCTTGTAACCACTACAGTGCAGATCTTGGGATTTTTATGAAACTTAAGGAATGTACGTATATAATTGTATGGAATTATTATTTCCACTGTTGCTGACTTTTAGTTGTTTGTTGCTTCACACTGCAACCGAAAGTCTGAAGCTTTTGTGGAGTATGATAGTTCCAGGACTCCCCAAGAAAGCAGGTTAATGGTGGCCCGAGCCCACACTTTCATACAAAACCCCGTTTCCCCCTTTGAAGAGCAGGGTTCCTGCAAACGCGTTTGTCCTGTCTGCACGCCTGGCCAGCACTCCGGCCAAAGGCGACAGGGGTCACTGATCAGTAGGGATGGTTCAGGAATTCCCTCACAGACAAACCAGACGTCTTGCCCTTGGTTGGCAGGTAGATTTTCCACGTCCACAACAGATGAGCGACTTGAACCCAAGATTCATCTTGAGCTTTTACATTCCCTTTCTAATCAGTTCCGCTATGTTGTGGGCAACGTCTCTGCCGTTTATATTGGATCACAAAGAGGAAAACTTTTTATTTCTGTGATGCAGGAAGGTACCATTTGAGGCACTATAGAGTTTTAACAATAATAATGGAGAATCATAGCTACTTATTCTAAGAGCAAAGTAATTGAACTATGTTGTGCATCCATATATTTTTTTAATTATCATTTCACAACACAATACATAGTGAAACCTCACTACTGGGTTGACGTGGAAAAAACAGCAAATGGCTGAACATTAATACTTTCAAATACTTATGGTAATAAAATATAGGTAACATTTATGACTCACTATTTGTTTGTCTCTAATCTCAACTTTATGTAAAGTATAGAACAGAACGACAAAGCATTTGTTCTTTGTTCTCTACTTTGTTATGTCTTCTGAGAACTTGGGGTCCATGTTGTAACACAGGCCAGAAGCTGCCCCGCTGAATTGCACGGTTACTGTGTTTTAGCTGGCCAGACTGCTGGCAAATTGACATATTGAGTGGGTTTTTGAAAAATCTATATGTTATCTTTCAAAATAAAACTACTCCTAGGAATTGCTATTTGAGAATGAGTGTCATTTAAGCACATTGCAACTCTATTTTGAAATCATAGCTATTGAAAAGGAACCTTTTATCCTCGTCTGTGTTTATATGGGCTTCGTAGAAAACTAGCTTTGCTAGAAAAGGAAGGAGTGAGAGATGCTTTCAGAGCTCGAAGGGCCCCGTGCACCGCTGCCCGGGCTGAGCCACAGGGGCCGGTAATCGCCAGTGAGAAGGAACAGTGCATGGGGTCGACCGGTGGCGCATTCGTGGCTGGGACAGTGCGTTCGTGGAGATGACAGTGCTTAGTTCAGTTGTGGTTGCTGTGTGTGCGTGTCCTTCTGCCTCTGAGTCAAGCCAGCATGGCTGCAACAAGAACCCTGAACTTGGCTCAGGACATCTCAGCAGGAAAACTATGAGTCAAGAAATGCATGTTGCCCAATGACCTTCACTAACAGCAGGTGAAACGCAGGGCTTGTGCCCGGCAGAACGATAGCAAAATAGCTCTGGGGGCGAACTGTGCTTTGAGCTGTCGCTCCAGAACTGTGCTGTCCAACACCGTAGCCCTGAGCCACAGGTGACCGTCCAGGACTTGGAAGGTGGTCACACAGAATGGAGATGTGCAGTAAATGTCAGAGACACACGGGACTTTGAAGACTGGCCACACACACACACACACAAAGAATGTAAAATAGCTCAATAACTTTGTATGGATTACATGCTGAAATGGAAATGTGTGTATATATTGAGGTAAATGGATGGAAATATAAGATTAAAATTAATTTCACTCATTTCTCTTTACGGTTTCAAAGTGGCCACTAGAAACTTTAAGATGAGCACACAGGGTTTGCATCCTATGTCCAGTGGGCAGCGCTGCCCTGGGACAGAGAAGAGTGGCCACGGGGTTCACTCCTCCCTGTCCAGGGTCTGGGGAAGACACCTGACTGATGACAGGGTGATGGGAGCCGTTTTGCAAGGTGCTTCAGCTCGCTGGTGACAGCTGTGCACTCCACAGACAAACAGGCACGGGTTGGACTGGGCTGATGACTGACTCTTGGTTTCTTTATCTGTGCAGCGAAGGAATAATTACGGGCTGTCTGTGCAAGAGGGTTAAATGGAATGTTGCGTGCAAATGTGAGGTCTGAGCCAGGACGCACTGGGCTCCTATAAAAAAGACACTGTCGACTGAGTGGCTTCAGAAACAGAACTTCATTTTGTCCCGCTCTGGAGGTCTCAGATCAGGAGGCCAGCGTGGTCAGGTGCTGCTTAAGACCTTCTTGCTGACATATGCGTACACGGCTGCCTACTTGCTATGTATTCTCAGGGCAGAGAAAGTGAGAAAGTAAAAGAAATCTCTGAGGTCTCTTGTTATAAGGGCACTCATCCCATCGTGAGTGCCCCATCCTTACTATCTCATCTGGATCGAATGCCCCCAGAAGGTCCCACCTTCTCACACTGGGGGTTAGGGCTTTAGCATATGAGTGTGTGTCGGGCCACAAACATTTAGTTTAAATAGTCCAGTAAGAGATGGCAACATGCCAATGTTGTTTATGAAAACCTCTCAGATGCCACCGTCTAGTGTGTGTCAGGCAGTTTTCGCTGGGCACTGAGCAGCTGCCCTTGGTCCTTGAACCACCAGCTGCAGCATCACTGTGAGCCTGTGGGAAGTGCAGCATCTCGGGATGCTGCATCAGAGTCCACCCTGGACCAGGTCCCCAGGGCTCCAGAAACACACGCTGCTCGTGCAGTACCCTCTGGGGGTTCAGAGAGGAGCAAGGCAGCCTTGTGGGCAAGCTGTTCCAATGCAGTGTTTATGTGATGGTGTCCCGGGTGGGGGTGAGTCTCGGAGCTGGACCAAGGAGTCAGGCAGACAGGGACCAAAATAGCAGCTTTGTTGCTGAAGGACTCGTGGTTTACGTCACGTCCTTCTGACACTGGACCAGGGAGACAGACTCGATCATCAATCGACCCACAGATAGCGTCTCCCCACAGTGATAAGCGGTGGGGAAGGCACTCACCTAAGGCAGAGCATCCAAGAGGGGTGACAGGGGGAGGGGTCACCCTTAATCCTGCAGGGCAGTGCTAAAGAGCCTGACCTGAATTCAGGACGCGTGGAGATAATCAGATGTGACCGAATCCGCCGACCATGGGGCAGAAGATGAACCCAAAAGCACCATAGGAAATTAGTGGAAACCCCTTTGCAGAAGGCCGGGGGGGACACTGTGAGGGCTTGAACCTCAATGATGATGACAGGGATGGGAAGGGGGGATGGCTTATAACAAAAAGACCCCCTCCAGAAAGGACTTAGCAGATTGGGTGAGGCCACAGATGAGTCCTGGATCCATGTCTGAAACTGGGGGGATAATGGGGACAGCGAGCTGCTCTGAGACTCAGGCTGATGGGTGTGATGGTCAGTTAAACACACAGCGCCAATGCTCACGTGTTTATTTTCTCACATGCCTCCCCTCTGACAGTCTCGTGTCACAGCCGGGCCCTGCTCCCCTGCTCCAATACCCCTTTCCTGGCCTCCAGCAGGCGCCTACCTACCTCTTCTTCCCCAATCCCATTCACTTTCCCCTCCTCCGCGCCACCAACTGTCTCCTGACAGAGGTCCCCATGGCTCTCCTGTGGGCAAAGGTAATGCAGTCTTTTCAGTCCTCATCCTCACGGCCTTGGCCTTGGAAACACGCCTTTCCTCTCAAAGCCCCCATGTTCCTCTGGTGTTTAAGGCCCTATTTTCTCGTCTTCTCGGTTGTTCCCTCTCCTCTGACCACCCCTTATGCTGATGACCTGAGACTCTGTCAGCGTTCCTCTGTCCGAGGGCATATTCCCTAGATGGTCTGAAGCTCAGGCAGGCGTGTGAGGACCCTTGGCTACTCTAGACCCCTGCATGGACCCCTGGCTGTCCCATCTGCACCTGCAGTTCCGTTCTGCACGTCGCAGCTGAAGCCAGCATCCCCCTCCACCCCTCCTTGTCTGTCCCTAACTGCCGTGGACGGCACCTGGGCTGCGAGCGGGAGCCTCGCCTCTGGCCACCCCTCCCCCTCCCCCTCTCCATGTTTCCACCTTAGCAGACACTCCGATGCTTGTCTGACCCCCGCAGCAGCTGTCTCCCCTCCACCCACCCACCTCCGACAGGTTTCTTTTCCTGAGACCTATGTGAGTCCCGTTTCCCAGATTTCACGGCTCCGGCAGAGCCCGTCGCCCTCAGGTTGGCGTTCGCGTGTCTTCAGGTTGTGGACGTTGTGTGTGGCCCGTCCATGCCCTGGTCTGCCCGTGCTGGGTCACGTGTGGCTGCCGCTCCCCAGCCTGTCCCAAACCCACACTCCGACTCTACCAGGGCTGCCGTGCGGACCTGTTTCCCAAGTTCAGGACTTTCTCAGGCTGAGCCCTCAGCCCGGGGCGGTTTGCTAGGCCCTTCCTTCAACCTCCCAGCCACCTGGTCGAAGGAAGACCATCTTTCCAGAGCCCACCAGGTGGGGCCCTCCCCTCTGTGACCCCTCCCACCACGGGTCAGCGGCCATGACACCCAAGAGCCCAGCACCCTGCCCGGTACACAGGAAGCAGCAGGGGTGCTGCTGGGAGGAAGGCCAGGCCAAACACTTCATGTCTGGGAATGCCCTCAAGATGCCGTTTGGGAAGAGTGGAGGCAGAGAAAGAATAGAAACCCATTTTACAGATTCACTGTGAGTCCAAAAGCCTCTCAGCCAAGTGAACCCCGACCAGCTCTTCAAACTCTATGGATCGCTGCAGAGAACTCAGGGACCTGACCCCTGGAGATCCTCGCTTTGCGTGGTGATGACTTCCGGGGACATTTTCTGATGGAGACCGAGTCAGGGGAGGGGGCTAAACATGGAAGGTAGGATCAGAGCCTAACGCTTCCCAGCTTGACAAGGGACACCCATAACAATACACAGCTGTGGTCAAAAAGGAACATAGCTCCCCATGCGTGCAGCCTCACATGTGGACACGCGTGTGCATGTGCAGGTGCACAGAGACGAAGAGGGCAGTGACCTCGTCGCGTTTCCTGCATTCTCCAAGTGCCAGGCTCCTTCCCCGTAAAATTTGGTTGCTGCTAGGACAGGATTGGGCCAGGCACGCAGGAGCGTTTTGCGGTTGCCTGGCACACAGCAGCATCCAAGGAGAGCGAGGGAGCGTGAAGGACAGACAGGGACGGGGAGAGGGGGCTGCAGGACACGCAGCCACTGCAGCCGCCGGGGCAGGAGCACGCAGGCCTCCCCTCTCTCCCAGCTCAGGGTCCAGCACCTTTAACAACTCCTCAGGCAAATTATCGCTTCAAATCTCCGCAGGCAGTTGCTGCTCCACGGAGGGACACCTGTCCCCTCCCACCCCCTCCCTCTCTCCCTCCCGCCAGCAGCTTACTGACTTGTGCCGTGTATTCAGGACCACTGACACGGGACACACTAAGAGGACTGTCAACAGACCGTATGCACACCTTTCCAAATCCACTCACTTCCACCTGTTTTAGGTTTTACAAAAAAATCTTGGCTTTTCTCTCAGAATCACTGAAATGTTCGGTGCATGGCGAAAACACCTCTCTTTCACTCTGCTCCTCCTGTTTCTCACCCTCGGACCTCCTCGGGTTGGGACGAAAAGGTTCCCGGGACGGTGGGTTGGGCTTCCCCATACATTCAGCCGCCCGTCTGTCTCATTGGTGTGGCCCCCGCCCAGACCCTGCCTGTTGCACTGAACTTACTACACTCAGGGTGCATTTGTTATTTTTTAACCTCACCACTCATAATTAGTGCAAATGACTCTTCCCCTGCCCTGATTTTTCAGAAAATCCTTACGGAGTCATTTTAGGTGCACACCAGCCTCACTCTTGGTTTCTCCGGGCCGCTCCTCTGACACCATCCACACTTGATCCCTGTCATCTTTCAGCACAGGGCAGTGCTTCTCAGAACCCCTTATTACTGTAGTTGCTTTTTCAGCTTTGGCAAAAATGTAAGACGAGGGAGCTGCCAATCTTGTTCTCCTGCCTATTTAAACAGCGTCTGGAAATCTGAAATAATTACCTCCTTTCTTCGTTTTAAAGGTTTTTAAAGGCAGTATCACACGAACAGACCATTATGCAGTGGGTTGGAAGCTTTGAATCTGCGGTATTTGAAATGCTCGGATTCTGGGGCTTTGAGAAATGGCGTTTCCTCCGGGTTGGTCACCGAGGGCTGGCCATTATCACCGTGTTGAGCTGATGGCGTCGTTTCAAATTCAGAACGTGACATGTAGATGTTCAAGGGAAAGAGAAATAGCTTCCCTTGGCTCTGCTTAATGGATTTAGCTACAACTGTACATGCAGCAGTGTCTAGTGATTCAGATTTGGAAGTTATCCTCTGAGAGTTATTTTCAGTGATAATTGATATCATCTGTTATTTCAAGAACGAGAGATTTCGATACAACCCATCGGCCCGCCCAACAAAGGGAAAGGAAAAGCAAGCAGAGGGGGAGATTTCTAAAATGCCCTGTCGCTGCATGCTGACCAGTTAGCCTCTGCCCTATCACAGATCTGTAAATGTCTTTGCATAATCTCACCTTGCCTTCCGAGTCATTCCTGCAGCCTCCGAAGGTGTCTGTAATGTTCCTTAAATACATCCCAGGTGATTCTCTGAATGAGCCAGGGTCAGCAGGAGCCAGCAGGGGAAAACACTGGCTGAAGGCACATGAAATCACGTGCACCTGTGACAGTTCATTTTCATTTGTTGATTTACTGTTTTAAGCAATTTCTGTGCTAGAGCTGGACAACGTGCTATAAAAAATCTCGTCCTAAAAAATGTGAGAGGAAATAAGCTAACAAGAAACAATCAGAGGAGGAATTTAGGTTTTATATTTGCATTCGCTGCAATTAGAATGACATCCACCATGGACCTACTTGGTGTGTGCCGTCCGCACGGCCATTTGGTTATTTTTATTTTCTCCCTTTCTCTTCTTTCAGAATGTGTCCACGGGATGAATCCATCTAGAGATGTTCACGGTATGTTAGATTCCCAATTATGCTTCTACAAAATATGCTCATTCGTATAAATGCATGCATGTAATTTGTTCTACATATCCTAGAAATAACATATGATATACACTGACCAAATAATTAAGGCTTTTTTTTTGCTGATTCAAAAATACTTAAAAGCTGTGTTCTGTATTGTAATTGTCCAACCACATAAAACATTCCAATGAACCCTTAAGTGCTGGCCTCAGTGCTGCGGCACTTAACCATGGTACGATCTGCCGGGATTCGATGACTCTGCATGACTCTGAAAAAAAGAGAACCAGGGCTTGGCTTCTGCATGTTATAACGCAGTTTACTACCTCTGCTATGGCAGTGGCCGTGCCTTCTCTTTATGAGGGTGAAATGTTTACTAAGCATCCCTACATGTGCAGAAGGTTGGTTTTGAAATGTCCTCAGCTCTGCCACTTGCGAGCTGCCCAACCGAGTCGGGCAGGCGAAGGGAAAGGCCCACCAACCACAGTATCTCGTGGAGACAGTCACTGGGAGGAAGATTCAGCGGGAGAACTGAGGAATTAGATTTCCAAAGGGAAACCACCTCAGAGCTGCTTCAGAAGAAGAAAAAAAATGTTTCATTAAATCCCAGTGCTGAAAACTGGATGGCATGTGTGGCGGGTCCCTCACTGGGCACACGGGCACAAGGTGCTCTCCTTCTGAGGGTCTCCTCCCTGTGACTCGGGGACCAACTGCAGGACAGGGGCTCAGGACCACTAACAAAGGACGGTCTCTGATTTTTAGTTCCATGTAAACGGTACTGAAAATAGGAAGCATTCTTTTAGAAATAGTAAATTTTTAGAATTGTACTTTTAGAAATATCTTGCTCATGGAGGGATTTTGATTTTAAGAGACTGGTGAAAACTCAAATCCCAACTTCACCCATATTTTGTTTCTGAGAGGGTTTTGTAAAGGAAAAATGTAAAATAGTTAGATATTTTCTGAGACCACCTATAGTTACACATTTACCTAAAGTTGTGGAAGAAAAAACGTCGAAGACCTGATACTTTTTTCTAGGGAAATTACTTTCCCTTTAACTGACCAAACACTACTTTTAAAATTCACTCTGAGAACTTACATTCCGTTCCTGCTCTGAGCCTTCTCTGAAACTTCCCCTGTGGAGCAAACTGGGAGGAATCTGTCACAGCGCATCTGCCCAGCACAGCCCTTCTTTGTAAGTTTATTTTGTATGATGGCAAAAGGAAGCGTCAGGATTACCCCAGGAGAGCACTGAGAGCGAATGCCGCGGCGTCTCCTTTCCTTTCTCCCCTGGGGAGGCAGAGGAGGGACATTCTGTGTCGCCGAGGAAAGGAGCGCTCTGGGTGGGAAGGATGTCTTCACGTCCTACACGGTGTTACCGAATTTTATAAGCTCCGTAAAAAGCCCTTCACTCTAAGGGGTTCCCGGTGCCCCTAAATTGAGTCCAATGCTGACTGCTTTCCATTCCTTTCAGTTCCTCGATAAGGAAGTTTGTTTCTGGCGTTCAGGCGTGTGCCGCGCAGCAGTAGCCTGCGCACGTCCCGGGAACCCCAAGCGCCCGGCGGGGTTTGGAATAAACCAGCAGAGGCTCTTCCTTGCTATTACCGCCCTCCTCGGCGCTGGAATTTGGGGTGTATCTTTTGGTTGAGACTCTTAGCTAAGGAGCGCCCTTGAAAGGCAACACTTGGAGCATCCATCGCTGAGCCTCCCCTCCTTCTCAGGAACTTGACGCCCGCGCAGCGCAGGCTGCTGCGGAGAACCCGACCCACAGCCCCTCGCGGGGTTTAGGGTTTCAAACCGCCCGAGCCCGGAGGAACCCTCTCCGACCTTTCCAAGGCGGGTCACCCCAGTCCGCTCTCTCCCCCGTATCGGATCCCATTTTTTGCTTCCCCTGCACTCCTGAGCCGCACCCCGCGTCCGCGGGGGTCCCTGGGGATGCACCTGGCGCTTGGGGGGCTCGGAGGGAAATGCGCGTGAGCCCAGACAGCGGGTTTTTTACTCGCCACTAAGTCGCTCCTGAGCGGGCAGTGGGATTGGAATCAGCCCACTCGGAGAGCGGACATTTGGGCGTCTTTGTATTTCTTATGGGGCTTCTTCAAAATAATTTTTAAAGAAACATACAAAGGAGTTTTCTGAGACCCCAGACCCACTAAAACAAACGAAATGCAGTTAGGTGCTGCCGTTTCCGGAGTGTCCCTGGTTTTCCAGGGAGGAGCAAGGGGACAGGCCCACCTGGGGGGAAGCGCGGCAGGCAGGAGGTTGTCGGGGATGCCCCAAGCACAGACTGCCTGAGAGTGGCCGACCGCCCTGGCCTGCAAATGGGGTTTCGGTAAAAGACCCCGATGCGGGCCAATCTCGACAGCAGGGACCCCTGCCCGAGGATTCCTGCACCACCAGCTCCGCCGCCAGAGCCGCGAGAATAGGACGCGACCGCTCAGTCTAGCTTTCTTGTTCGTTTCCCGTCGATTCTCCCAAACTGAAGTTCTTAAAAGATCGACCCAAAGGCCTCGAGGAGGGCCGGCAGAACCCGGAGCCGTCGGGGGTGTTCCCGGGCGCACGGTGGCCGCTGGGTGTCCGGGGCTGCGAGCGAGGGCGATTGCTGCCCCCTGGCGTCCACACACGGCCCCTGGCGCTATCCTCCGCCGGCTCGGCGCGGCGCGCCCGGCCTTGCTGGTCCTGGGGCGAGAGAAGCAGCCGGGGCGCCCGCCACGGCCCCCACCTCGGTCAGGCTGGCCCCAGCAGCAGAGCAAAGGAGAGTGTAGGGAGGCAGCAGCACACCCGCCTACCGCCAGCCGCCCGTCTGCCGGGCGTGGGAGGAAGGGGTAAAGGCGGATGCAGGGAGGGGCCCGCGGGGTCTGGGTGAGGGACCCCTTCTCCAGGGAGCTGAAGTTGAAGTTGAGGGTTCCGTGGGGCAGGTGGGGACGGGCTCCTAGTGAGCGCCCTACCAGGAGGTGAGGGACCCCGCAGAGGGGGGAGGGATCCTGGGTGCCGGGGACAATGCTCCGGGGCGGGTCCCCTAGGCTATGCGCAAATGCCCGCGGCTCCGGGCACAACGGGAAGTTCCCGCCCGTGCGCAAAGCCGGGGTGGGTTCGGCCCCGGGGCCGCGCGCGCAGGGGCGGGGAGAGGAGCCGGGCTGTTTCCGGGGTGCGGTAGGTGGGTGCGGGGCTCGGGTGACCCGAGGAGCTTTCGCTCTGCCGCTCCCAGGGCCGGAAGGGAGCCCAGCATATGCTTTCAACTTTCTTTTCAGTAGCAAGTTCTTTGGGGTCTTTTCTGACTGGGAAACCACTTCGCTGGCCACAAAGCACACAGCCGGAGCGAGGCGCGCTGCGTAATTAAGCTGCGGCCCAGACGCGGCGAAAACACCAATTAAAGAAAACAAGCCAAGAGAGAAAACTAAAAACACAAAAACCATGTTGTGGAGACCGAGCACCGTCTGGCCTCATTAAATGAATCAGCGCCACTCCGCCGCTGCCAACCCGGCCTTGGGGCCGCGCACAGCAACTCTACGGCCAGGCCCTCGGCCCTCCGGTCCCATCGTGGTAGAATCGCACCCAGGCCGGGGAAGCGGAAGTTTGGCTGTGGGCACCCGCGCAGGGGCTGGGGTCTCCAGTCCTGGGAGCTTCGTGGTGGCCGCTGTATCTCTAGGGTGCGCGGGGCGTCTCCCTCTTGCTGGTCTCCGGGCTGGGCCGCTCCGGGCGCAGCTCCCCGCCCGAGTCCTCCCGGCCGGCCGACTTTCTCTTCTTCCATCCACCTCCTTGGTCCCCGGACCGCGGCCACCGGTGGCGCCGCTGCGCATTGCAACCCCAGGGACCAGGGCCGCGCAACCCAGCGTAGGTGAAAAGCCGCAGGGCCGAGGTCCGCAGCGGGGCGGGGCCTCGGGGAGCGCGTGAGCCTTTGCGCGTGTGCTTGGCTGCGGGTGCCCAGGGAGCGCGGGATGGCCGCGGCGGCCGCTGACTCTCCACCCCGGCTGCGTACAGTAGCGCGCGGCGGCGGGGGGGTGGGGGGTGGGGGGGCGTGCGGGCCAAATCAGGAGCCCGCGGCGGCGAGCCGCGCCCTGGTTGATACCGGAAAGGCCTGTGATTGGCCCGCGGCCGCCCTATGCAAACGAGCTGAGGGAATGGAATTCCTCGGGCCGGGCTTACAGTAAAAGCACGTTCATTTCCAGGCACTCTCATTCATAGAGCCAGCGGGCGCAGGCGGGACGGGCGCCCCGCGGCCGGACCCAGCCACAGCACCGCGCTGCCCGGCTTCGCGCCGGCAGGCACCTCTTCCCGGGGCTCCTGGGTACGCTAGAAGAAAGTCAACCTTTGCTGCTTCTCCTTGACCTGCGTTGGAGCTTCGATTTTTCCCCCCCTTTCTTTCTTACTTTTGAATGAACTGGTCTCTTGGCTGGATGGTTCAGCTTCTTTCCTGGCTGTGAACTTTTCCCCGGTTGTTTCCTTTGACAACTGCAGGAGAAAGCGCGCTGTTTCGAGGCGAGCCGCGAAGTTGCCTGTGCGTGGCAGTGTGCGTGGGAGTGTTTGCGTGGGTAACTCGAGCGGCCGTGTCTATTTAGATCTGCGCCGCGGTGCCTCCTCGGAAGGCCCGCTCCACCTGCTGCGGTTACACGGTGATCGTGGGTATTGGCTCGTCCCGGTAGTTAACCGACCGGCGCTAGGGCGACGTTGGAGGAAGATCGTCTCGCTACTGCCCAAGTCTGAGCTGACTCACGGAGTCCGTGTAGACAGTGGCTGGCTTCGGGAGAGTGCGTGTCTGCGTGCGTGTGACTCGGCTGCTGTTCAGCTGCCACCAAACCACAGGATCAGCCACAAACTTAACCAACATCCCCAAACCCGAGTTCTCAGATGTGGAGAGCTGTACCCTGAGTGTCATCAGCTTGGACTTTTTTTTTAAGATTAGCTTTTCTTTGAAAAGCTGAATTTTATGAACTGAGCAGGAATTTTATGAACTTATTGAGAGACCATGACAAATATTTCTAGCCTAGCCCTTCTCCAACTACTGAAGCTGATTTCCAAGGCTACTTAAAAAAAATCTGCAGCGAACATTAATGGATTTCTGTTGTGTTTAAATTCTCTACAGATTGTATTGTAAATATTTTATGAAGTAGAGCATATATATATATATTTATATGTGTATGTATATGCACATACATTAGTAGCAGGACCTTTGGAAGTCACAGTTCTTGCTTTTGAGGACTGAAGCCAGTTTTGCATAATCAAAGTGGCCATGGATGTGGAAGACAAACCTGTATTTTTTGTTACGCTGGGACTTTAGACAAACTCATCGGGAAAAACTGACAGGAGATTGACTACTGGAACTTCCAAATTATGTGTTTGCTGGTCTTTTTTCTCTCCGCATAAATATTTTAGGAAGTACATGGGAATTTTGCCTCCCGGAACTTTTGTAGCAGACAGAGACTGAACTTGAACTCTCAAAGCAAGAATCGGAAGAAGATAGTCCCCCTGGCCCTCGGCTTTGGATCCTGGTCGCCCACTTTTTAAAGCACTAAGCGGTCGGATGCGGGGACCCCTGCAGGGGTCTGAGGCCCATCGGTGTAACTAGAACTTTCTCCCTTCTGGACGGCTAGTAACTTAAGCCGCCCCCTCCCCCAACCCCCCCGCAGCAATAAAGGCCCCTGAACTTTTATGTTGGTCTCCTGGGAGCTGCTTGTTGAAGATCCGCGCCCCTGTCGCCCTCTGGTAGGAGCTGTTTGCAGGGTCCTAACTCAACCGGCTTGTTGTGATGCGTATCCCCGTAGATGCCAGCACGAGCCGCCGCTTCACGCCGCCTTCCACCGCGCTGAGCCCGGGCAAGATGAGCGAGGCGCTGCCGCTGGGCGCCCCGGACGCCGGCGCCGCCTTGGCGGGCAAGCTGAGGAGCGGGGACCGCAGCATGGTTGAGGTGCTGGCCGACCACCCGGGCGAGCTAGTGCGCACCGACAGCCCCAACTTCCTCTGCTCCGTGCTGCCCACGCACTGGCGCTGCAACAAGACTCTGCCCATCGCTTTCAAGGTACTCGGCCCGGAGCGGGTGTCGGGAGGACGGGCGGAGGCCGGGGCGATCCGGGAGGCCGGCGGCCGGGCAGGCGGGTCCGGCCCCTAGCTCATCCCCAGGGGAGACTGGGGAGATGATGCGTCGCCGTGGCGACCCTTTAAGGGACCCGCCTCGGCCCGTCGGGGCTCCCTTCGGAGAGGCCTGCAGAACTCAGGATGGCCCCAAAGACTTCCACGGAGGGCGGGCGGGGACCTCCCTCGCGGGGGTCTTTAGCTTTGAAAAAAATAGGAAAGGGATAGCCCGGCAGGGACCGGGCTGACTGCTCCCCGGGCTTCTCTCGCCACCGCCGGCCCCGCACCCATACTATTCCGCCTCCTTCCGACGGAGCGTGGGGAAATAAAATACTTTTCCTACCTTCGGGTCGGCGGAATACACTGACGAGGAGAACTGTCAGGGTTCTCCTCCCCACCGACCCTACCCCCGCCACCACCCGGTTTAACACCCCAGCAGGAATCCGCAGGCCCGAGCTCAGTTAACCGCGGGCACAGTTAAGTTTGCAAAAGTTTTTGAAGCAAACCTCTAGCCTGACCCTACCCGAAGCCGAGAGTATTGACTCCATTTCTTTGCCCGGAGCCCTTCCCAACGTTATCGCCGCCTCACCGGGATTAAGCCCAGCCCCGGGCGGCGCAGGGCGGCCGGGCTGCCGTTCGAGATCCCGGGTCTAATCCCCCAGGTCCGAGTCCCAGGGCCGGGCGGCGGCGCAGACCGGGCAACTCCAGCTGAGCCGCCCAAACCCCTGATTGTTGCCCTCGCTCTCAGCTGCTTTTAAAAACCTTGGCCTTCAACGGGGATATATAAACAACCCGGGGAGTTTTTAAACAACCACGGCACCACTCTGGCAGCGGACAGCTGGAATTTAATTTTGGCCTTGGGGATCCTGCCCTTCTGTCTTGAGGTGGCGGGTGGGGGACGGTCGGGAAGGGTAAGCTTTTTAGTGTGATAGGTACCATCGCTTCCTGGTCATTTAAAGGGCTAAGGCAGACAGGTGAAAAAAAAAAAGCTGTAAAGACTGGCTACTCTTGTTGTTGTTGTTTTTAATCTGATTAAATAATCGTCCCCTTTAAGGGGAGATCAATTTAATATAAGCTTTTTCATGGTTCCAGGCCTTGGCGGGACCTTGATCTACTTGCCAGGAGCAGTGTTCACTCTTTTAAAAGTACTGTCAATGTCTTTATTTTTTTAAGCCCGATGTGCCTTCCAAACTTCAATTATGATTTCTAAACCAAAACAAAATGTACAGTTAGCTGAGTCTCTAGAATCGCCTGCCGTTCCTGGTTTCTGAAAACGAGAGGTTTTGAGGGGCGTGCAAGTAAAGATGAGGCGACCCAGCCGCTGGTCGCTGCCCCTGCCCTTCCTCCACTCTGTAGACCGGCTTTGGAGCCCGTTTCCATTTGCTATCATTCTGATCCCTTTACAGCAGACTCAGGTCTGTAAGTCCTGAGTCCCCATGGAGAGGGGGCCTGACATCACTGGGCCCTGGGGTCACTTTCAGGTAGATGGGAGGAGACAGGGCAGTCCTCAGCCAAAGGCTCAGTTAACCCTGAGGGCCCCTGGCCCACTAAGGGTTCTGTGGCTTCCTTTGGGGTAACTCAGGTGGCTTCTGATGGGCCCTTTTGTGCCCGGGAACCCATGCCCCAAACACTAAGTGCCAAATAAAGACTCATCAGGAGTTAGATGTAGTTTCTCAAGCCGCCACATGAAAGTAGGTATTTTCTTCTGAAAGAACAGGGGGGAAAATCATATAAATTGCTTTTATGAGTCATTAGGGAGTTGTTGTTTTAGCAGAAATCTTAATAACAGTAGAGGTTTCCTTTTCAAAATGACTTCCAACTATGTGCCCTTTTTAAAAAATCTCCTTCGTTTTACTGAGTGATGGTTTTGATCTTCTACTAAAAGATCAAGGTGGAGAGCTCTTGAAAAAAGTGTGTGGGTCTTGAGGACATCTGGGGGACAGGAAAGGACAGCAGAGAAGCCAGACCTATTGATTGCTACCTGTCATCACCTCAGTCCCCACCAGGAGTGGCGTCTTCCCAAGGGAACCTGCTCCTCCCGAGAGAATGGAGGGACTTTCCGGGAGGCAGGGCACTCGGAGGGCAGGGATGGGAGCCGGCTGGGCTTCCGAGGGGGCTGTATCCCGGCCACTCCGCGTGAGGCCCTGGCTCCTCGGCCACCCAGCCACCTCCCAAGCCGTTTCCACAGANGGAAAGGACAGCAGAGAAGCCAGACCTATTGATTGCTACCTGTCATCACCTCAGTCCCCACCAGGAGTGGCGTCTTCCCAAGGGAACCTGCTCCTCCCGAGAGAATGGAGGGACTTTCCGGGAGGCAGGGCACTCGGAGGGCAGGGATGGGAGCCGGCCGGGCTTCCGAGGGGGCTGTATCCCGGCCACTCTGCGTGAGGCCCTGGCTCCTCGGCCACCCAGCCACCTCCCAAGCCGTTTCCACAGAAATGACTACTTTAAAATTTGGATTTTTAAATAAGCCTTAGGCAATCCCTTTAAGAAGTTAATCAGTTGAGAATTATTGTGTTACCAGTAACAAGGAAGAAAAATGGGAAACTAATAGTCTGATGATATTGATGGAAAGAGCATTTAAGTCATTCTTTCAGAGTCTTCGGGAATCTGTGTGTAAATCCTCTGCTTTCAATCTTTGAAACTAAAGGGACATTAAAATTATGAGTTTTCCTTAAAATAGATTAAAAAATCATTCTAACTGCTTATCCTGGACCCCCAAGTGTGCCCCTTCCTCCCATGGCACACCTGTACTTTTTAGGGTAGGAGAGGTGTATGGGACTATTGAGAAAATCTTAAATTTGCTACATGTTACCCATTATTTACAGAAGCAGCCTAAAAAGCCGTTGGGGTGCCTTAGTATGTGTTTCGTAACGTGCTCTTCCGGTCCATTTCTGAGCTGGCAACCAGAATCCGAAGGCACAAAATAAACACGCCTTCAGCAAGTTCGGGGGCCTTGGATGCTGACAGCAATGTTTTTTTCACAAGAAAGAAACAAGTTATGTTTCTGTCGGCGAGCTTGCGGTCCTGAGCTTTGCTCGAGACGTCATCTCGGCTGCGTTCTAAGTTCCACTTCACAGCCTTCTTTGAAACACTGGAAAATTAAGGGATTTGAAAGAAATGAATTGTAACTGTAATTTCAGCCTAATTAGAGTTGGTTTCAATGTCGGCACCAAATGCGAACAGGCCAGCCAAGAGCAGTGTGGGTAGGTCCCATACAGGAGGGCTGGTCTTGTGCCCAAGTAACTTCCTGATACTTTAGAAACAGAGAAGTAAAACAAAATGTGAGATACCCTTTGGCCTGCAAGTCCCTTCTTGCCTGCTTGGCCTGTTCTAAAATGAAAATGTTTGTGTTTCTTCACCTTTTGTTTATAGTTTTTCATTCCAGTTGCTTTTTTCCTTTCTGTTTAAAGTTAGATTTTTAAGTTCTCTTTGGATTGTTTGTCAGTGATAAAAGCCCTTCAAATTAACAGGCATGTCGATTTTAAATTAAAAAAAAAATTTTAACCTGGTCTAAATGTGCTTGTTAATCATTAGATGATATACATTATCTAAATGAATGTAATTTTCCTGGACTTAATGTTCTTCTTCTTCCCCATGTGAAAAGTAAAAAATCCCTCCAAGATCAATAAAAAGCTAGTCAATGCTCTTTGAGCACCCAAATGTCTTTGATTCCTACTGCATTTTTTTTTAATAAACAGAGAGATAGGAGTTAAACTCCTAAATTTTTAAGTCTCAAATTCCAACCTTGACAGTCTTTTCCTATTTGGCTGCCATGATCACTGTGCCCTACGTCTGTTTCCACTTGGAGAAGCGTCCGTGAACTTGCACCATCACCCCGGACGGTGGTTTTGGGAAGACGAGCCAGGCCCAGGCAGGGAGCACCGTGAGAGGAGGAGCGAGTGGGAGGAAGGTGGCTGGAACACGCTGGGGTAGTTATAAAACAAGACCCATTTGCTTTGTCCTCTTCCCATGAGCGGTCAGTTTGAAAGCCATGTGGCTGATCCTTCCCAGGGGTTGCATTAAGACGGAGAAGCCGGGCCAGTACAGGAAGATGAGGATGAGGAAGTAAAAATGTGTGTTCGAGGGCGACATTTCGACACTGTGAGCTAATTTTACAGAGGGAACCGAAAATAGTGAAAAAAAAAGTGGAAAAATTTTTAAGAGTCTGAATTTTTGAACAGCAGAATAAAGCAAGCAGATTTTGTGGGAATAGGAGTAGGCAACTGCAACTACCGTAACTGATCAGGGCAATTTATATGAGGGGTGTTTGTGAAACAAAAGGGAATTGTCTTCTTACTGCCCTTAATTAAACAGCAACAACACACTTATAATGGGAACTAAATACCTAATTAGAGGGTTCTTGAGGAATAAATAGCTGTGTTTTTAAATCTCCTTTATTAAAAAAAAAAAACAAAACACATGTCCGACACTTGGATGGAAAGATTAGAAAGAAACATAGGAGACCAGACCGTGATGGACAGTGCAAATTGGGTAAAGAGGTGAGGAAGGTGCCCGGCTCCTGCCTGCGAGCCCGTGCTCCCAGCGCCTGCCCGGCCCTCAGAGCAGGCTGGCTTTCTGGTTGCCACATTGCGTGGAACCCCAGAGCAGAAGCATCGTGATGGATCAGAACGGCAAGTGGTCCGGCATCTGGCAGGCATGGGGACTGAGCAGGCTACAAAGATGGGATGTTGAGAAGCATGGCTTTGCTTTCATGAGAGGGAGCCTGTGGCAGCCCTATTTACAGACAGAACAGAGGGGCTGAACACACAGGGATTAGCCAAAAACTTGGGCAGCAAGTATGAGGTAAAAACTGGGAGGTGGAAAGCAGGGGAAGAGGTAATTGCTGTAGAATGCTTTGCTATCCTAACTCAAAACCAAACCCAAATCTGTGTATGTTATATCACCAGAATGAATAGCACAGATCTCACGACTGATGAGAAGGTACCGTGAGGAAAAAAAAAAAACAGAAATAATAGGAACAATTAAAACCGGGGGCATTTTGATTTGAAATTCTGTGATCACTTGAAAAAATAGGAGCAATGGAAATGTAGCTCATGATAAATCTTTAGACCAAGAAAATTGTTTCTAGAAGGATCAAATGATGACCAAGAAATGGATACTCCTCCACAAAGCACCTTTGTGTCATCCTCCTTAGGGCATTCTATTTTGAAATGACTTGCTCTAGGATTACTTGAGCATCAAAAATATGTATCTACCAGTTTTCTTCAATAGCCTTGATCGGAGATCCATTTCGGTTCAATTACTTTAAAGGAGTTCCCCTTCCAGATCCGTGGGGTTGGAGGCAACCTTAGGGGTCTGCTAGGATGTAGTGAACACATCTGTGGGATTCCCAGGTCCCCCAACCCTGCATCATCCCCTCCTGAATACACAGGGGCACAGGGCATCCAGCCCTCTTCCTCCGAGGCCTGTCAGTTTCGTCATGCATAAGAAGCACAGGACATATTTCTTGTTTTTTTCCCTGGTGTGTCAGGGTTCACCGTCGGTGAAAATCAAGACCGTAGACGTGAGGAGGAGTTTCGAAGGTGGAACTGCAAAGGGACAGTGTCAGTCAGTCCAGAATCGTCAGCAGTCGGTTGTAATGATCACATGTAGTTTTAGCGGAAACAAGTTGAAGCATCTAAAAGTCAAGTTGGCCCTTCAGGCCTGTCGTGGGAGGTCTGGACCAGGGGAAGTGGGTTGTAAGCTGGCAAAACACTGTGTTTTTCACACTTGAAGAGTTGAGACGAGCCCAGTGTGTGTGAGAAAGCACGGCGTTTCCAGGTCCTCTCTGTAGTTAGTCTGGCCCCAGCTGGGCTATGTGACCTCACGTGGCTCATAGGTGATGGTTTGGAAATTTCTATCTAGCTATGCATAATGGAATTACAAGTAAATCTTCCCATTAGTAGCTTTTCTGTTTTGCTTAATTGAGGATTGCTATTCCTTTGCAAATCAACAAGGGCCACACAATACACATTTAACTCTAGAACAATTGTTCTGTAAGTGACAGCAAAGTTTGTGACTTTCCTGATGTTTGCATTTGTCCCTTGACTGGTGTGTAGGTGGTGGCTCTGGGGGATGTTCCGGATGGCACTCTGGTCACCGTGATGGCCGGCAATGATGAAAACTACTCAGCAGAACTGAGAAATGCCACCGCGGCCATGAAAAACCAAGTCGCGCGGTTCAATGACCTCAGGTTTGTCGGTCGGAGTGGAAGAGGTATGTATGAGTCAGAGCTGAACTTGAAACACAAAGTGTTTATGTGGCAACCAGCCCAAATTTCAAAACCTCCAGAAGTTTCTGTGATGGGTTTCCTAGAAACACAGTCTGCTTGTTGTAATTGCTACATCAGGCTTTTAAAAAATATTTACTTCAAATTGAATATTTTTAATAGAATCTAGCTTTTCATGATTGCTTTCTGATTTGCAATGTGCAAAACATAAATTGTGAATTTCAAGGAAACCCCTCAGCTCCTCACCGAAGTGTGAAAATACAAAGCTTACCATTGTAGAAACTCGGCTTGCACGCCTGGGGTTCTCTCTCTGACAATTAGCAGGAGTCTGCCTACTGGGAGCCTTGAACCTGGGTTCCGTGTACTATCTATGCAAGTGACAGTTTCAGAGGGCCACTTCCAATCATTTTAAGGACTATATAGTATAAGATTATTAAAATGCTGTTTCAAGTAAGCTTATCATTTGATGGTAAGAGATGGAGAAATGGAGGCTGTGCCATCTGGTTGGGTAAACTGGCAGCGGTGTGACCTTCCCAGTAAATGGAATCGGGATGCTTTACTTTATTATTTGGGGGGCGGGGGGGGACCCAGTTAACATTTCAGGCACTAACAACATTAAAGACCAGATTATCCAGAGGGACTGTTTGCATAAGGGCAGGTCTATTACTGTGCAGTGTTATTACTCTATTTTGCTGTATATAATGTGTACTTTTTGCCCAAATTTTTTAGGGAAAAATAAGGGTATGCCTTATACATGGGTAGTACGTGACATGCCTTGTATCTGTTCTTGTGTTTTGTAATTATTGGTTACATAAAATTTCCTGTACCGTAATATGTTCAAAAATAAATGCTAAAATCCCCTTATAGTATAAAAAAAGACCAAGCCTCTAAATATAAATAAATAAAAAGTTGAATTTAAAAAATTAAAATGAAAGATTTTCCCCCCTGAAAGTTTGGGCCAAAACATGGGCGTGCACTATACACAGCAAAATGTGCTACTTTCCGCCTAAATATTTAAAGCAGAAAGAGGCCTGTGTTGCAGGGACCCACACTGCACTGTATGCATAGCAGCAAGTACTAGGAGTTTAATTGAAAGCGGCAGGGTGGTTTGTTTGGGAAATTTCATTTGTATAATACAAAAAATGGGAAACAAAAGTTTCTTTTGAGTAAAGTAAAAAGGCATGATAAATAACCAAACAACAGGAGATGACTCATATTAAGAAAAAAAAAAACTACAACCAGTGGACATTCAACCAAGACAGTCAACATTACTCTTTATAAAGGCATTCGAAAATATAGGAGAATCCGTGTTCGTGGGGAATTTGATTCGTCGAAGTGGGGACAAGGGGAAAGGCACCTTCATTTTGGGGCTGTGGTCTTTGCTATCCTAGCTGTCTGGCGCATTCTCAAAATGGAATCACAGGTGGGGAAAACTTAGAAAACATGAAATGATTAAAAATATATGTTCCTAGTACTAACTACCTTAATAATGGGGTAATGCAAAGAAAATTGCACCCACTTATTGAAAGCGTGAGGGATACTACAAGGTATGAAAGTGTAAGTCATTAAATGGGTTCACTTGTCATGTTAAAAGTCCACGCCTTCCAGTAAATGGTATTCACATTATGATTCAGGGATGGGGTGTTTAGAAAACATCTTCAATGAAGGCTTCGGATGAGTAGCTGGCAGAGTGGGTGAGAAGCCAATAAAAAACCAAGGCTCCACCCCCAGGTCCATGCCTACTGGCCTGGCTAACAATCTGGACTCAGTTCTTGCGGATGTCCACTCTCACAAACTGAGCTGAGTGTCACTTGGTGGCCTTTCTGGAGAAAGCGATAGTACCATCCTATGGCTCCGTGTGTCAGGTTTAAGTTACAAAAGTTTTGGAAGCTATTAAGTGGCCAATGCCAGTGACATTTCTCCATAAGAGGTTCAGTTGTGGCTTTCTGGCACCGCACAGTAAGTTGGTGATAATAAAGAATGAGGTTTGGAAAGCAGTGTGCTTCCTTTTCTGGTGTTGGGGGCTGGTCTCTCGCCTCATTGGCCATTTCTGTTTTGAGTGGGTGACTAAATGGGAGCCCGTGTTTACTTGGGTAACAGTGAACTGTTTCCCCAAGGTGTGGACTGTTTGCACTGGGCTGCCTGATTCGTGCCAGTATGCCCTTGAGTTTGCATAAAACTCGAAGAGTAAAATAGCTACAACAAGGCCGGGCTGTCTTCTGATAACCTGGAACGAGAAAATGAGTTGAAATGTCGTAAGTGGACAGTACCTGTTTTAGAGAGTGTCTGCCCCCGACGAGCGATAACAGGGCTTCCAGGCCGCAGGAACCCAGATCAAACCTCCGGCCCACTTCGGGGTGCCGAAGGTGATGATGGTCTTGAGTGATTTTTTCATTTTATTTTTTTCGTCAGTACAACAAGACAAAATGAGCTGTTGAAAGGCCCTGTTTGTCTCATAATTTCTCCCCATAGTCGTAAAACGCAGCTTGATGTTAACTTGTTCAAGGGCAGTGTCTGCATCACGGGCTGCCAGAATTTCGTGGGGGTGATTTCCTTCCCACTGTGAAGACCACCAATGATTCTCACTAATTTTGACAATTAGCCCCCATCTTCCACATGGAATCTCTTCCTTTAAAAGCTTCATTACAGAGTTGTTGTTTTTTTAAGTGATCTTAAGAGGATTTTCTATCTTGGTTTCTATGTTGAATATGTGCCTATAAGCACGTATTGGCACCAACACAGCACGCAGCGGCCGAGAGGCCCTGGCTGTTGGCTCCTGCACTGGGTTGCTGTTAAAGTTTCAAGCTGTGTCCCGAGGCCCAGCCCGGTGGGTTCTCCAAGGGGCCCAGAGCTCTGTTCCCAATGCGGGGGGCGGGGGGAAGGAACTCCCTTTTCTTTTACCAGCTGTCAGTCTATAGGGATTGTCAAGCTCAGAGAAATTGCCAGAAGTTGAATATGGAAGGGTTCTTTTTTTATGTTCTGCAAAACTGATTTTGTCTGGGACTGGCTGATGTCCAGATACCGGCTCCTAACCTCAAGTTCAGCCTGCAACTGGGAAAACCTGCCCGTCCGGCTTTTGCGGCCTTGCCGACAACACTGTCCCCTAAAACACATTGGCGAGGGCTCCTGCAGCCTGAACCTCCTCCCTGTCCCTCCCTTCCCTCCTCTCTCTCCTGTTAATTTTCAGTCTTGTTCAGGGTATGTCTGACCCTTGGCATTTTCTCACTTTGATTTGGTGTCACCACACGAAGTGACTGACCCTGTCCCTTTGCCAAGGAAGAAGAGAGACCAGCTGCCAGGTGACGAGAGGCTGTGCTTAGCACACATGTTGCTGTTCCGAACCACACACGCTTAACCGCATGTCCTGGGACATGCCCTCCCTCCAGAAAACGGAGGTTTGTGATGAAAAGGAATTCTCTTTGGAAAAGTTAATTAGCACTTTACATCAGCACTTAAGGCAGGTTCTACGGATATTTTTGGTTATGAAAAAGTACCCTGGCTACAGCTGAGAGATGTCTGAGATTTTAGCAGTGAAATCTATGAGCACTTCCGGCCCTGTCCGAGTCCTTAATCAGTTGGAGAGGAATTGATTAATCAGGGAACGTGACTTCAGCTAATTCATTTTAGAACCAAAGAGGAAATCCACCAGACTATATCATCAACCATGCCATAAATGTGGGAAGAGAAACCACTGCAAATCCCTCCAACTTCTCTGAGAATATGACTTTTAATCTTTTGGGAACATCACAGATAATTTTGAAAATCCATTGGAAGCCTTCTCTGTAGGTGAAAAAAATTTACATGGGCACTTACCATAGTGTCACGTACAACTTCAGCTTCAGGGCCCAGGAAGCTTACTCACGGACCTTCCAGGGCCCCCTGGGCCCCCCAAGGCAAGCATCAGTGAATTTGGAACTTCACCTTGACCGGGGAGGGCCAGCCTAGTTCAGCACCACACATGGTAGGTAGCTGGAAAAGGTACAGGTAAACAACCAGGGAGGTAGACAGTCTCCTTGTCCCCAGTGCTGTCTCGCTTACACCTGTTTTGACTGTGGCCAGGACCAGTTTGTATATTTAGGAGAGTAAGTCCCAATCCAGTGGCTGCTTCAGACCTTTGAAAGCCTGTCACATGCGCATGTGCACAGCCCTTCCATCACTGAGCGGGCAGCCCCATCTCTGTGACGTCCTGGGCCCCTGGCTGCAGGCTGCCACGGGAGGCCTGGTTGGCTCTGCTGCCCCGGGCTGCTGTTCTGGGCAGATCTGTGCTTGTGTTGACCGCCCTGGGAACTTGCCCACTTTAAAAGAGTGCCTTTCCCCAACGCTTTTATTCCTTCCCTGTGTTCGTGCCGCGGACGTCTTTCCCAGACATAATATTTACCCATCCCGATCTGGGCTGTTGCGTGTTTGTGGAGTGTTCCTTACTCAAGGCATGCTCATTGTTGTTATTTTGCCTTGTTTGGGGAGCTGGAGGGGGAGGCTGCCTTTCAGACGAGTGAGAGGCTATGGCTGAGATGAAGAAAAGTACATTTAGAAGAGGCCTTCCAAACGAACAGAGACGAGTCTCTGTGGAGTGGTTATTACTGAGAAAGGCCGGGATGACTCACAGTGTTATCCTAGGATCCAAGTCACTCTGTGCCACACAGACACACACGGGGCAGGAGGGAGAAGGTCTGCGGGCAGCCCCAGACTGCGGCATTGGTGGCACTGAAGAGGGCAGGCTGGCCATGAGGTCCCTTCCAGAGAAGACAGGGATAGGCATGAGTCATAGTAAAATGAACTCTCCTACACACCGTCCCCACCCCCCCACTTTTTTTGGGTTGTGATCGACCTATACTTTTCTTTTTAAAGACTTTATTTATTTATTAGACAGGGAGGGAGAAAGAGAGGGAGAGAAACATCAATGTGTGGTTGCCTCTCACACACCGCTTACTGGGGACTTGGCCTGCAACCCAGGCATGGGCCCTGAGTGGGAATCGAACTGGCCACCCTTTGGTTGGCAGACAGACCGGTGCTCAATCCACTGAGCCACACCAGCCAGGGTTACACTTTAAAATAACATGTGTATGCCCTAGCTGGATGGCTTAGTTAGTTAGAGCATCATCCTGTACACCAAAAGGTTGAGGGTTCGATCCCCAGTCAAGGCACGTACCTAGGTTGTGGTTCAATCTCCGGTCTGGCTGCACACAACGGGCAACTGATCAATGTTTCTCTCTCACATCGATGATCTCTCTCTCTCTCTCTCTCTTCCCCTCTTTCTCCCTTCTCCCTTCCTCTCTGTCTGAAATGAATAAGAGACATACCCTCGGGTGAAGATAAAAAAATTAAATAAACCGTATATGCTGCAACCTGTTTTTAGATGTCAGAGTGGGCAAATAGAGATGGAAAAAGACTCAGCCTCTGGTACACCGAGCCTCAGGCAGCCTTAGCAAATGATTTTGTTTTAGATGGCAGGTCAGAAGCTGGTGCCCACAATCTGACAGAGAATTCATCTGTAGAGATCAGGTTTCTCCTTCTGCTTCCCGTTTCCCGATAAAGGAGTAACAACAGTTTCCCAAAGCAAGTCCCTCCCTACCCCCCAGGAGCAGTCCCTGTCCCCTTAACGCCCTGGCAGGGACGGAGGAAAATAGCGTACTTGAGAACCGCTGGGGCCTGGAGCCGTTTCCCTTGATCCCTTCATGGTTTTCTTGGTGATTTTATGAAGTGTCAGGCATCACGGGGCATGCTAGACAGCTTTTTAAAATTGAAGTTAGTTGTGTGAACAATGCTTTAGAGTCTGACGGACAGAAGCTAGGCCTCTCCCCAGCCACTCGCCGCCCCTTCCTGGCCAGCCGGCTTGCATTTGCCGGGGACAGAGACTGTCAGCCAGAAAGTGCCTGTGAGAGAAATCGTGGCTGAGTGATTTTAGAGCTTCCTGTTTCAGCCCCGAGCATCAGAGACATAAACAGAGATCCGGCCAAGGGCCTCAGGGCTGCTCTGGTTCTAATAAATCAGCACTGTATTTTCTTTCTGCGCTGGCTGGCGAGGGGCGGCGAGGGTGGAGACGCTGGAAGACGTATTCTGTGTTTCTTGTTTTTATATTTTTTAAAGAAAAATGACTTGTTGAAAAGAGAGATGGTGTCTTGTCTCATGGCTGCTTTCTTTCCTGCTGATGATTATAACGCAAGTTCAGTTCAGCGAGGGGATGTTTGTGCACGGCCATGGGCTGCCAACGCGGAGGGGCGATGTGTGTTGAAGGGCGGGTTGGAATTGCAGCCAGAAGAGTGCGTGTGCCCGCGCTTTCACTGGGATGACTTCTTGGGTCAAACTGTCATTGAGGGCCAAACCCATGCTAATAACAGCTTCTCATCTGAAGCCCAGATAAAGCAATTAACAGAACTGGTGAGCAGTGTGGGTTTAATGAGCTGCCTGTGAATGCTTTCGAACACGCCAGTTTCATCGGCTCCCTGGCGGGACGTGGGGGAGAACATGACGGCCGAAGGCTTCTGAGTCGATGCAGACACATGAGTGGAGGCGGGTGGCGCCTGCCCTCCCTCGTGGGCTCAGAGGTGAGCCCTGCACTCCGCAGAGACCCGCCTCGGTCTGGGCGCAGACCCAAGTGATCCTGGGTTCTCTCAGCACAGGGCAGGGATCCCACCAGCACGTGGTCCAGTCTCTTTAAGCCCCTTGTCAGGTGGGCAGTGCACCCCATTTAGGAATTCCATTTCATGTCACTGAACTTTCTCAATGAGGGCTTCAGGTGATCCTATAAATCATAAAGTGCTCCCCTGGACCTCCTTCCGGGGGCCTCGGGGAGCCTCTCTGCTGTGGGAGTCCAATGCGTGAGCTCCAACTTCCTCGGTGTGGAAGTGCTCATTTAGGAGCCACTTAAGCTGCATTTTTCTCCAAGAAGACGTTAGTAAATTTCCTGTTTATTTTGCAGCTTAGATTAATTCCTGCTTTTACCCTGAGATTAAGACTGTCGTTAGGAATGTGGGGGAAGCACAAATGCAAGAGGCCTGCTACCTGCCCCAGCCTCCAGGTCCCAGGAAACTCCCTCGCCTGGTTCTTGGGAGGCTGGCCCGCACCCTCACCTCGTGGGTGGTGTGTGGCCCTCACGGGGTCCCCGTGCGCAAACAGGGGGGCCTTGCCCAGCTCAGGCAAAGCAGTGCGCAGGAACAGGCAGTTTGCCATCAGAGCCCTCCTGGGATTCCTGCACAAAGGGCAGGGGGTGGGGCCGCGTGCGGGGGCGGGGCTATGTGCGGAAGTGGGCCCCGAGCCTTGGTAAGTTCGCCTTGGCTCCAGGCTTTGGCTTGGGGGTTTTTGCGGATGCTTTCCCTTCATTCTGTTAGAAACCACTGCATGGAGTACAGTCAGTGTCTAGCCATCTGTCTGTCTGTCTATGGTAATTAACGAGGATGATCCAAACTCAGAGGGCTCTGTCTGCCTCTTTAAATAGCGTGTCGGCGGTACCCACAATGTCGGGTCTCTCCAGATGTTCTACCTTCATCGTCCTCTCTGAAACCTCAGGGCAGGGACAGTCAGGGCCTTGAGTATCCATCTGCTCTTCATTTTTGGTTGTTCAGCTGCACTGGACACTGAATGTTCTATTAGTTCCAGGTGCGCAGCATACTGCTTATCAGTTTTGTGGTGGTCTCACTCAGTGGTTCCCAGCTGGGGGCGGACACTGGGCAATGTCTGCAGATGGGCTTGGTTGTCACAACTGGGGTGCAGGGGGGTGCTTCTGACATCTAGTGGGTGGAAGCCGNAATGTCGGGTCTCTCCAGATGTTCTACCTTCATCGTCCTCTCTGAAACCTCAGGGCAGGGACAGTCAGGGCCTTGAGTATCCATCTGCTCTTCATTTTTGGTTGTTCAGCTGCACTGGACACTGAATGTTCTATTAGTTCCAGGTGCGCAGCATACTGCTTATCAGTTTTGTGGTGGTCTCACTCAGTGGTTCCCAGCTGGGGGCGGACACCGGGCAGTGTCTGCAGATGGGCTTGGTTGTCACAACTAGGGTGCAGGGGGGTGCTTCTGGCATCTAGTGGGTGGAAGCCAAGGGACCCCTCTCCCTTCCCATGCCCCGCCTCCCGTCCTATGCACAGGCCACTCCCACCAAGTCCGACCCAATCCAAAGTCTCAGGCGGAGGTAGATAAACCCAGAGAAGCTCCATTCTCCACATAAAATGCTGTAAAACGTTCTCTTCACTTCTCTGCCCTAATGCTTGCTGCCTTGCTACAACACTTACAAAAAAATTCTATTAAAAACTTCAGGCCCTGGCTGGTGTAGCTCAGTGGATTGAGCGCGGGCCTGCGAACCAGATGATCGAGGTTCGATTCCCAGTCAGGGCACATGCTTGGGTTGCGGGCCAGTTTCCGGCAGGAGCCAGTTCCCTGCAGGGGATGCACGAGAAGCAACCATACATTGATGTTTCTTTCCTCTCTCCTTCCCTTCCCCTCTAAAAAGATAAATAAATAAAATATTTTTAAAAAAAAACTTCACATACAGTACAAACATAAAATTAGAGATGATCCCTGAATAGGAAAGTCTTAAAAATATGAAACACACCTGTGTTCTGTGCGCAGTAGCAAGGTCCTCCCCTATTCTGGTGGTGGCAATGTGGTGTTGGGGGGGGCGCACAGCAGGGAGCCCCTCCTGCAGGAACGTCCCACGGGTGCAGCTCCTCGGGGACTCTCAGAAGCAGTACAAGTGCTCCGCTGGGTCCCCCGGGGTGCGCGCCCCACCCTTCCGCCTGCCCAAGGCTTCGGCGGAAGGGCTCCAGATCCACAGATGCAGGAACACAAATTACTGTGTGTCTCCGCGAACTAAAAGGTGCTGAAATCAAGGCCCTGGAATGCCATTGACAGACACCCAGCAGGCACCGGAAAGGGCCCGGCTGGCACTCCTGAGACAGAGTGGAGGAGGCAGGGAAGGATACAGCGCAGAGACCGCAGCCACACTGGCGGATGGGCGGGGCTCCTCGCTAACGCGCTCCGCCCACCCCAGGTGTTAGCGCTGCGATTGCTTGTCTGCTTAACGAGATCCAGGGAAAGGTGGCTTGGGGAAAACATCTGAAATCGGTCCCCTGGGCGGGCCACTGCAGGTCGGAGGCCCTGATGTGTCCTGTGGCAGTGTCCGACTGTTCACTTGTGCTCTGCGTGAAGACCCCCACTCCCCACTGTCGTGCTTCCTGGAAGCTCCCACACTATAGAGCCCTCCGGGATTCAGCAGGCGTCCAACCGTGTGAGAAGGTGAGAGTTAGTGATGCAGGTGGAGTTCGTGGGCAGAGCCAGAGCCCTGGACAGCAGGAACCCGTGTCCTACCTGAATGTGCGTGGGATCTCTGGGGAAAGGGCTGGAGCAGCCATGGCCAGCGCCGGGCACTCGGTGGTACCAGTGCCCCGCAAAGGTGGACTCCTGAGATCCAGCTCCGTACCACATGCTCTCATCAGTAACTAGGTCAGTGCCTGACACAGAGTGGGGACTCATAACATACTGTCATATGAGTGACTGCCCCAGTGACTCCCCCTAGGCGGTGGAGCCTGTGGTCAGCCCTCGGGCTCTGATGGATTCTCCCCTGAGAGCAGAGTGTCCTGCCTTGGTTGCCGTCAACATTCCAGGCTGACCATGCCAGTGGTGGTGTTCTTGGGGGCCATCCCATGCAGTGCCAGCTGGACAGCTGGTCAGCAGCCTCCCTGGGCTCTAATCCAATGGCCAGTTGTGCCCCTTTTCAGCTGTGACAACCAGAAATGTCCATCGACATTGCCAGATGGCCCCTGGGGAGTGAGAGAATCACCCTGGTTGAGAGCACTGGCCTAGAGCTGTGTGTCCTGGGGCAAGTTGCAGGACTTCTCTGAGCTCAGTTCTGCCTTTGTCTGGGTGCTGGGTGGGCGGGGCAGCACGGAATGCCTGAGATGAGACACACTTAGGGCATTGCTACTTTGCCTGGTAAAACCTGTCTCCGTGTGATGTGGCACTAACTTTGCAGAGGGAACAATGGGAGTTCCGTGAGCCCACCACACACAGCAGTCAGGACCTACCTTTTTGTGTGTCTTCAGGGACTGTTTCTGGGAAGGAACATCAACCCTTACCCTTTACCCCTGAGCCCCACAGAGCTGTCAGGTTGCGAAAGGGTTATGGGCAGCGGGCACTGAGATTTCAGATTAGCAATGGCAGAGATGAAATTAAATATGCACTGTAATTCGAAGCACTGCTTTTCATGGGAAAAGAAGCTCTCCCAACGTAGCCCTTCCAACTCTTTTGTGCAAACATTAGCAGCATGCAAATATTTATGATTCGTGCATGTCCCTTAATTCCCGTCCGACTCTAACGGGCAGCACTGCGCTCCCACAAAGAGGCCGAGCATCCCCTGCTCTCGTCACCGGGTCCACAGGCTGGCTCCCAGTAGCATCGCATTCTTCCTGCTGGAGCTGCGGGCTCCACCCAGGTGCAAGGGAGTTTATGATGGTGCCGAGGCAACTGGCCTCGGACCGCGTGGCAGGGAGTCCTGGCTGCTCCCCAGAGGCCGTCTTAAGGTGGTATCTCAGCATCCGCAGAAACTGCAAGTGAACAGCCTTGTGCATTTTTGGTTTTGTTTTATTGCATTCTGGCCAAATCCATGGGCCTAGGGCACAGTAAGGCCATTGGGTGCCAGTTGATATTTCTCTGATTTAAATAACAGAAGAGAAATACTCATCTGTCATGAACCCTCAGGTCTTTGGAAGAAGTGGCAAGCTTTCAGAACTCACTGAGCATGCTGGCCTCAGTCTGCAAATCTGTGCAGTGGGCATGACAGGGCTTTTCATCAATGCCTCGAAGGGCTGTCAGGTGACGTGTGTGCAACAAGACGTCTGAGGAAGAGATGCCACCCCCCCTTCGTGCTGCTCTCCCTTCTCAGTGAGAAGGGCTCGGGGAGGAGGGATGAGAGCAGGCAGGAGTTAGCACATGTCTTGCTGATTCAGAAAGTTCAGAGCTTCGCATTTTCCACCCTCAGCTCCTCCGTGGCCAGGAATTTGTGTTCCCTGATCCTGCCAGGAAGCTTGTGCCATGCGAGTGCCTAAGACACAGCAGGAGCTCCATCAATATTCATAAACACATAGGGATAATCATTCCAGATGCTCACTGGGCATTGACCATGGGGTGGACCAAGTGGTCCCTGCGCCCATGGCTGATTCTCTCACAGGCTTTGGACCCTTTCCAATCAGGAAGCGGAGTGTCTGTTGCTATTTTATTATGGCTGTGGCCTATCCTCAAAAGTGGTTTCATGAGGGCATTTCATTCATTCATTCACTCACTCATAAGTTCATTCATTCATGATCAGATAGTCACAGTGCACCTACTGTGTGCCAGGCACTGGGCTGGCCTCGGAGCTCCAAAGCCCAGCCAAGAGAAGCCACAGCCTCAAGGGCTGGAAAAGGGGTGACAGGGAAACAGACCATCGCTGCTCTGAGTGGCTAGCCCCATGGCGAGGGGACAGGCGTGACCTTGTAAAGAGGTTGGGGGTCTTCCTGGACAAGTCATCATCTCAGCTGAGACACTGGAGGGCGACGAGGGCCACCCCCAGGTGGAGGCATGGAGACGAGAGTGTCCCAGCAGAGAAGGCAGAGCAGAGGCTCAGCCCACCTGCAGGAGAGGGCTGGTGAGGACTTTGCGTCACCTCCGGAATTTGCTCTAGTCTGAGTGACAGGGAGAGCCACCCATGGGTTGAAGTGGGGAGTTGACGAGAAGAAATGGTGGAAAGATACCTGGATGGCAGACTGAGGAAGGGACAACTGCCTGGAGGGTGCGTGGGGGCCCAGAGGCCAGTCCTGGACGGAAAGCAACCCCCCCCCCCCCCCCNCCCCCCCCCCCCCCCCGCTGCTGTGAGACAGCTGCAGGCAGTGCGTCTCCAGCTTGCCAACACCCCGCCTGGTAAACGGTGCTATACCAGGAGGTCAGCCCCCACCAGGCCCCGCCGACCACGCCCAGCCCGGCCCTTGAGCTTCCCTCTCCTTCCTGCTCAGTCCTCTGCGCCCACCTGCCCTCACCATTTTCTATAACTGCTGCACAGACATTAAAAGCTGGTCAGTGGGACCTGAGGACCCCCAGCTACCTTCCCTTCAACATGTCCATCCTTCGGGCCTCTCTGCCACAGGCTGGTGGTTGGGGGGCTGCCTGTTTGTGGGGCACTGGGCTATAGGTGAAAGCAGAGTCAAGGCTGGGCCTAGGCCAACCCTGGGAGGGGGGAACTTTGGTCACCTGTCCCGTGTGAGTAGAGACTGGAAATTTGGGTGCACCAACCAGGAAGTACAGGGCCAGTGGGTGTGGCCTTGGCCCGAAGAGCGCCGTGAGTTCAGGCTCTTGGGGGTGCTGGCACTCACAGGATTAAAACCTGGTTCCTCACCCAAGGTACTCAGACCGGTGATGCCAAAAGAAGAAGGCTGGGAAGGAACCGCACGCTCTGGGGAAGGGAAGTGCGGAAGTGCAGGACGCGCGGTGGTTCTCAGTTCAGACGCACTCCCGGTGAGAAGGAAGGCCTGCCCGTCTCTCTGCTTTGTGCGTCTGAGCTCACACCTGCGCCCCAGGGAGGGGAAGCCGCTGTCCGGCGTGAGAGCAGGCCTCATGAAGAACCAGCGGTCGATGGGAGGTGGTGGTTCAGGGATCCATCCATCACACGTTCTTTCATTGCCTCGGATCAGAAGAGGCAGAGGGGAGCAAAACGCCATCGTCCTCCACCGACTGGTGTTTACAGTGCATCTCCCCAGAAAGCGCTCAGCATGGTTTTGGCTTCCTCTGAGTAAAGACAGCTGTTTTTCAGCCCACTCATCCTTGCAAACAAATGCTATTTTTGAATGGAAAACTGAGCTCTGTATTTTAAGCACCACCCTTGCACCAGTAGTTAGGGCCTCACATCTGCTCGCTGCCCCGTGGGCCCAGGTGGAGAAGGACGTCTGCAAACGCAGCACTTTGCACACAGGTGGATCGACTTCGATGTCGAGAAACCAGGAGATTCCGTGCAGCTTGAAGGATCCGTACCCTGTTCAGGAGTCCTGTGTAAATGATTATACAGCTCTGCTGTCAGAAATTGTGGCAAGTGTTTGGTTAAGGAAATGGACGAGGAGCAAAAGCATGAATTTTGGCAGTTAGGTTGTTGCAGTGGAAAAGTGAGAACTGTACATTAAGAATGTTTTGTGAAAAACGCCCCAAACTCAGATTCCTCCTGGAATCGGAAGGCACGTTAATTCTGACACTGAGTTTCCATGATCAAAATTAGACCCGGCACCACGCAACACAGGAAAAGGAGGACTCCACGCATCATTCGGAGCCTTTGGGGCATCCAGAATTTGCAAAGAGCGGTGCTCGCGCCTCCCCTGGCTTTGCTGGTTTCGAAAAGCCACTTTCCTTTTTTTCTTTGACTTGTCCTCTCTGGCTCTCTCAGGTGTCTCAAATGTGAGTACAAGTCTTCCTGCAAAGGTGCGCGAGCAAGTGAAAAACATTGAGACCGAGGTCTCTCAGCTGTCCGACCTCTGGGGCGGACGACCTCTGGGAGTGCAGCCTCCCCTTGCATGACCAGGACAAGGTTCACATCCCACAGAAACTGTCCCGAAGGGCGAAGGTGACTCAGGGGTCCAAACCCACACTCAGGAGAGGCACAGACACAGAGCCCAGAGGCCCGCAGCCAGCGCAGGTGGACTGGCCAGCCAGCCCGAAGCCAGCCTGGCAAAGCCGACGGCAAGAGGCCTGGAGAGAGAAGATGGCCCCTCAGACACAGAGGCAAAGAGGACATTGCCATGGTGGGGCGGGACTTCTAAATATGTTATTTGCTCCTGGGCAAGAAACGATAGTCGCTTTTTTACCTTCTCTTCCCCCCGCCCCCCTGGGCCCGTTGGGGAGCAGTGCCCTTTTGTAACAGGCCTGAGGTTTAGCCGCAGGTGTGGTGGGGAAGTGGCATGTTTAGGCCCGTGGCTTTATGAGACCACAGCGGCTGCAGAAGGTCTCCAGCCCTGGGGCCCATAAATGTGGAGACTAACAAAGCTCTGGCCGGGCCTCCTGGCAGCCTCATCGTGGGGACTGTGTCGGGCAGCAGGTGTCCGCCACACTTGCTGTGACTGCCTTCCCAACTCAGGAAAGCAGTTCATATTTTGCTGTGGCATTCACACAAACACACAGGTGCCGAGGGGGTGGCACAGGTTCAAAAAGCCCATCAGCCAGTCACACTCGTGCCTTACAAAGGTCACCAGCTGGCAGGGCAGAAGTGGACTTGAACTTCAGGTTCAGTAGAAGGCACAGTTTTCCTGACAGGTCTGTCTTCAGGCCCCGTTCCACCACCATGCAGAACCCTAGCGCACTCCCTGCCCCCCAGTGCCAGCCCCCCCTTGCAGACTGCACCCAGCTCTGGGCCTGTGGGATCAGATTTGCCCCATCTTTGGTGACTGTTAAATTTGTATTTGCTGCCTCCTGATTCCCCTCGACTTGCCTGCTGGCACTGTGACATAGGAGGACTGCCATGACTCCCATTTCGCAGGTGGCAGAGCTGAGGCCCCAGAAAGGTTAAGAAGTTCTCCCGAGGCCACCCAGCACGAAGGGCTACACAGCCTAGCGTCACACTGTCCCCTAGGCACCTGGGAGTTTCCCTTCCATGGGATTGCATGACCAACTCCTCCTGTCTGCTGCTTCAGGCCCTAGGCCATGACATGCCTTGTCGGTTCTCCCCACCTGTTGTTCGGCCCTGGGGTCTGTGTTTCTCTGCAGTGTTCTTCCCGGAGCCCAACCTCTGGCCAGGACTGAGGGTGAGAAGGGAGGTCTCAGTGCCCCCGTTCCTTAGCTTTCTCCTCTGTGACTCCCTGTGCAGGGCACCTGCGACCCTGTGGCCCCTCGGGAGCCGAGCCTTCCAGCAGCTTACCGGGGTTGTCTGTGCACCAGCCTGGCCTCTGCTTGTCTCCTGGGGCCAAAGTCAGGGTCGAGGGAGCCCTGAAGCTCCCCACAACGCAGGACTCGGCTCTCTCTCCGGCATCCCCACCCCCCACCCCTGGCTCTGGTCCTACGGAGCTGACCGGGTTGTTACATCACAGAGCTCCCCTGTCCTCTTCCCTGGCTTCTTCCGCGTTTGGCTACGGCTTCCTGAGAAAAACACTTGAGAGCCTTTCAGGCCCCACACCCAGGCACTGCAAATACCAGGACCATCGGTCATTTGAATGAGAGAATTTGGCTAATGACACACATGCTCCAGGGCACAGCTACCAGGGCTCCAGGTGCAGCCAAGAAGGGCCAGGTCCCCGCAGGGTTGGGCCAGGGTGTGGCAGGGGGCAGAGTGCAGGGCCAGGGCCTGCAGCTCACCACGTCAGACCCTGTGCCCACAGGCTGACTGTGCACCATGGTCAAGTTCGGAAGAGGCAACGAAGTGGAGGCAGCGTTGTCCCGAGGTGGGAAAATGTCACACACCTAGGAGCCGAATGTCAATACAAGGCAAGAGGCAGACAACCTGGTCAGGGCAGGAAACAAGAGCCCATTGTAAGAGGAGCTGCCGGGACCACTTCACCTTCGTGGGCTGCGTTATTGCGGCCAGAACGCCCCACCTAGTCCTTCTGGCCAGACACACATTGTGACTGCGTTGAAAAAGATGGGCACAAACAGTAGAATTGTCATCGCAAGTGGTGGTTTCACAAACATTCTCTCGCCTTGGTTGAATTTTACTCCCGATGCAGCGGTCCAGTTGGAGGTCACCGGAGGCCCAACGAAGCACCCAGTAGCCGGGAGCCCAACTTTGGCTCAGTGAGAAACTGCTTTTGAACTATAATCCAGGCTTCCGGTCAGCTGTCAGGCACAGCGTGGGAGCCTTGGGGGGCAGGGCTGTTTCCACTCTGGAGGGCTGTGATAGACTGGCAGAAGGTCCCAGAAGTACGGATTCCTGGGCTGGTGCCTCTGGGTGCACAGGGGTAATTCGGGGCCTTGTGGCGGTAATGTGAGGGGCAGTAGGCATAAAGCTGGGGGAGGGGGTTCCACTGTGTGTATGAGCTGTGTGACTTTGGGCGGATGATTTAATCCCTCTGAGCCTTTGGCTTTGCTGCCTGTTCATTGAGAACAGTGAAATCTATCTTGTTGATTTCATGAACCTGTGGTGGGGACCAAGTGTCTGAAAGGCTGTGAGTTCCACCCAGACTCCAAAATGCGGACGACACGCAGATAGCGATCCTTTGCTGTCATTTAGGAAAGCAGGAGCAGCATGGCTGTGGGAGGGGACCGTCCCAAGGTAAAAACGCACCGGTGCCTGCAGAGCTGGACAGCAGATGTCCCTGCCGTGCCAAGACCAGTGTCTGTGCTGGGTTATGGGGTGTTCCCTGAGAACCCATGGCCACTGGCAGCCTCAGAATGTCCCCTTATTTAGACACAGGGCTTTGCAGATGTCATCGGGGTAAGGCAAGGTCCTTCTGGTTTAGGGTGGGCCACACATCCAGCTGACCTTAGAAGAAGAGGGAGGTTTGGGGACAGGGACACATGACAGAAGACCATGTGATGATGGAGGCCGAGATTAGACTGAAGTTTCCGGGAGCCCAGGGAGCCGGGGTGAGAGGGCAAGGAAGAAGCGTTCTTCCAAAGAGGCTCCAGAGGGACCACAGCCCTGCCAACACTTGACCTTGGGCCCCTGGCCCCCTGAACCTAGATGATAAAGCTGTGTTGTTTTAAGCCTCCCGGGCTGTGGCAGGTTATTGCAGCAGCCCTGGGAGAGGACCTAGAAGAGGTCCGTGCAGGATTGTCACGGACTTAGAAATGCCAGGGTCCCAGGCCACTGTGGAAGCACCAGGGCTGGAGCAGACCGGTGCCCGGAGGGCTGCTGTCGAAGATGAAACCAGTTACAAGTGACCGTAGAAGTGGCCCAGGGATCCCCTCACAGGGGCAGACTGGGAAACTGAGATCCGGAGTCAAAGCACATGTACGTGGGCTCAAGCTTCCTAACTCCCACCCCACTCCTGTGCCCCCCAATTCCCTCCCCAACACACACACACACCTGCTCAGTCACGAGGGCAGTGTCATCATTCATTGCTTGTGCTCCTTTTTCATGACACCCTCAAAAACCGTGCACTGGATAGAGCTGTAATGGGTTCACTTATATGACCCCTCCACCCAAAGCCCATTCCACTGCCCCCCTTTCTCACCTTCGTGCAAGGGGACACGGTGGGTGTAGAACATGACCTCTGTCCTCGGGCCGCGCAGCAACGAGGACATGCAGCATGCTGGTCACTCACCGGGAAGACTACGTCCCAAGCAGCCCCAAACAGCCACAGATGGGGCTCTAGCCTTGGGGAAGCCCGCCCGGAAGATGTGACGCCAGGAAGAGTGAGCAGGGGCTGGGACCCAGGTGGTGGCTGGAGGAAGAAAGCACAGGACAGCCGTGCCGTGGCTTCTGAGGGGCAGTCTGGGCAGTGAGAAAGTCTCAGTGCTGGCGGTGGGATTCAGGCTTGATGGCAGTGGTAGCAACTCCGGCAGGTTGTTAACGGAGACGGGTCAGACTGGCCAGAGGCTCGGAGGAACATGGGGATGGGGCTGCTCCCGGGGCTGCAGCCGCCTTCGGTCCTCTGGCCAGTTCTTTGAAAGCCACCCACGGCCTCGAGATATGCCGTCGGTCTGGGAGCTGGCCTTCACTCACTGACCCCCTCGCTGGGCCTGGCCTGCAGGAAGAAGCGTAGAAGACAAGTGGGGCCATTACCAGGTGACATTTGAAGGATGTCCCAAAGATGGCAAATCTCTAAAGGCCAAATGATGATTCCCCAGGTCCCCAAAGAGAAAGCCAGCTGGCGGGGAAGCTGAGCTGGGTCCTGGGCCTGCCGGCCAGTTTCCTCAGTGCTCTGGCCCCTGGTGCCCCGCTCGCCTCGCCTGTCAGGCCGGCCGTGACCTTGGGTATAAAGCAGCTTTCACCATCTGACTATCACTTAGCATTGTTCTTGCCATAGGCTTTAGGTAGACAGAATGCCAGACCTTGGGGACTGTTGGGTGGGGTTGTGCATGATCAGGAATCGCTGGCTTGCTGTGGCCAAAGGTGAGCTCACTGAGCTCTTCTCTGGAAGCTTCCGCATTAATGTGCCCAGCAGCTGCAGTCATTGCGCTCTTTCCCGCGTGGGGAAGAAGGACAGGGTGGTGCTTGGGGTGGTGTCGGGAGCGAACACGGGACTAGGTAGGTGTGTTTGGTTTTCCTCGCATTTCTTTCTGGCTGTATTTTATGCTTCGTGATTAAGAGGAGAAACTGTTGGTTGGAGCATCATTATGTTGCAAAAGGTCTGACCGCCATGCCCAGTCAAACCTGAGGGTCCTGTTTCGAGAAACAGAGAAAGAGAAATAATAAAAGTGAGCACACACACACTCACACCTTCAGAAACTATGCATGGGATACAGTTCTGCTGGCTTTACTCACAGTAACTCATTTAACTTCCCCTCCAACATGTCAAGGGGGAAGAGTTCTGCGTGCCCCCCCTCTGGGGGAGGGAGCTGGGGCCCCGGGAGTGAGTGTGAGTGAGATGTCCAGACGGAAATTTGTGCGCACGGATGTGTCGGTAGAACCGCCTGAATCCCAGTCTATCGGCTACACACCGTCAGGTCCGGAGCTGACTGCGAATTTCGTTTGGCCAGTCCCTTCCGTGTCTCTAACCCCACCTAGCATTTAAAAATAATATTGAAAATCAATGCACATTTTTTATTTTTGAAATACGGAGGATAATTTTAATGTAGCCTCAAACTTAGGAATTCTATCTTTCTTCATCCAAGGAGGAGCAAACCGCCTGCAAGGGGAAGGCAGAGCAGGTGTCTTTTACCCCTGTTTTGCCCTGAGTGTATAAAAGGGGAAATAGGTGGGGGTGGGGGAGTGGGTAGCATCCCCTGGGGTCTTGACTCCAAAGGAAACAAATAGGAATCTATCGATCCTGTGTTGTCTATTGATGATTAAAAGCCACGTCACTATGTGAAGTATTAGATCCGGACAAACAGCACAAGTGTACATTTCAGAGTTTAAGCAAAGCCAGACTCAAGGGCCTATTGGGAAAGCCAGTAGCTTGTGCTGAAGCCTGGCACCTCCTCCAGTTCAAGGGCAGGAATCAGTTCATGGTCACTTACCCAGCAGATGCCTGGGGCTGCCACCTCATTCCTCCGTGTCCTTCTGTATCCAACAGGGAAGAGCTTCACTCTGACCATCACCGTCTTCACAAACCCACCGCAAGTTGCCACTTACCACAGAGCCATCAAAATCACCGTGGACGGACCCCGAGAACCTCGAAGTAAGTGGGCCCCCTCGGGGCTGGCACACCCTCGGGGCTGGCACCCTCAGGCACCAGGGACAGTGTCTTGCAATGCTTGGGTTTGACTGGCATCCCTCAAAGGTGACTCAAACCTCTACCGGAGGCGGGTATCAGGCCTCTGGGGGGAGAAAGTTCTACTGTGGACGCTGCTCTGGCTCCTCAGAGGTGCCTCTAAGCACTCTGTTCTCACGGAAGCACCCCCTAGAGGGCCGCAGGAGACCAGGCCGGCCCAAGTGCACGGTGGGACCCTTTCGGGCTGCGTGAGGCTAAGGACTGGCCTCCGCTTCACGGTGGAAAGCAACAGGCTCAGAAACCCACAGGGAGTGGAAGACAGTGCAGGCGTAGGGGTGGCCAAAAAAAGGCCCGAGGGTCCAAGCAGGCCACAAGGGCCTGATTAGCATTCATTCTACATTAAAATTATTCTCTTTTATTCCTGGGTCGAGGCTGGAGAAGAAAACTATGAAAATGACCGTTTTCTTTCTGCAGCATGGATCAAAATCTTATTACAGGACTGTTCAAAGCAGAGTGTGGGAGGGGAGGAGCGCCTGGGTGGGAAGCCAGTAAATATAGCACCAAATAAAAACGACTCCGATGAGGGCAGTTTTCTAAAACGGAGTGGGGTTGTTTAGTCTGCAGAAGGGTGTCTTCCTGGTGACCTAACGACTACCTTTGAGTAAACACGAGTGACACTCTTTTCCAAACCGCACCCTTCCCAGGGACACAGGCTGCGTCACAGTCCCCGATCTGTGGAGTGAGCTAAATGGCCCTGCCCAGCACTTGTGTGCCCCCAAACCGTAGCGGGTCCCCATGGGAAGCTCATCCCCTCTTCTCAGTGGGGAGAGGTTCAAACACAGGGCTCCCTGCTGTTCCTGCAGGTTAAGATGCAAGGAGGCAGGGGTGTGGGATGCAGAGACAGAGGGTCCAGGCTTGGGCAGCAAGGGAGTGGAGTTCTGGCTCAGGTGCGCACCCTGCCGCAAGTGCCCTCTGACCCTGTTCCTCATCAGCAACACGGGGAGAGCAGTGAGGCTTCTGTGGAGGAGGGGAAGGAGCGTGCCTGGGGCGGAGAATGAGCCCTGGAGAGGTCCCCGCCTGCAGCTCCCTGGCTTGCTGGGGGCCTGTCCCAGTGAGCACTTCCTCACTGTGGGGGTGCCCCTGAGGCGAGGCACTGTCTCTGCATGTCACCCTGAGATCAGGGAACCTTGAAGCAGTCTTTCCTGCTGTCCTGGCCACAGCCTTCTGGCTGGCTGACCACTTGCAGGAACCGCCCAGGGGCGGCCTCGGCTTTCTCAGTGCCCCGGAGCGGGAAGAGCCCCTGGGTCCCATCTCCCACACTCCATGACTCCGTCCCCACCTGACCGACTTTTCCCCACCGGCTTTCCCTGGCCCTGCCCAGACTCAGGAAATTATGGGACTAGGCAGCAAACCCTGACTCCAATTGATCTGTGAAAAGCAGGCCAGACACAGAGGGCCACACAGTGACAACCGTACCCAGAACAACTGTGGCCACTTCGTAGGTTTCCAAAGTAGGAATGGAGAACTGAGGACAGGTAGTGGCCCTGCTTTAAACACGGCAGGTGCCTTGGGCTGTCCATGACGGGCCCTAGAGGACGCAGGCTTAGCGTGTAGCCAGGCCCCGGGGTGGGGAGCGGGGCGGGGAGCAGCTGTGACGTGTAAGGAAATCAACTTTGAGGCAGACTATTGTAGTCAGAAAGGTGCACTCAGGGCTGTAGGGTCTTCGCCAACAGTTCCTGGGGGAGCAAGCCTACACCCCGTGACCCCTTGTATTGTATGTACCCCGACTTCTGCCCTCCCGCACATAGAACAGGGCAGGTTTGGCCCCCTTGCTAGTATCTTCTGTGATGTTCAAAGCACCTATGCATGGCTGAGATTCAGAAAACAAGTGGGCGCTGTGACTCTTAAGAAACACCCATGAGAAGGAGAAAGGTCGCAACTGTAGGGGCCGGCGGCCCGTCCACATGGTCTCCTCTGCCCACTGATGTTTCATAACTGGAGAAAACAGTCATTACAGAGAAGGCGCGCCGAACGGACCAGGGGTGGGGTGGGGGGACACAACCGTTTCTATGGAGTTTTTCCTGCCCAGTGGAATTTGGGGTCAGGGAAAATTAAATTAAAAATTAAACTGATGAATAATTATGTGCATGATATATAAAGAGGTGGTTTAGGCTCAGGTAGATAGTCTCACATTTCACAAGTGGCTTCTAGAAAGAAGCCAAAGGCACGCAGACTCCCAGGTGACTGTAGTGCATGCCCGCGTTTCTCTCCAGCTCTGAGGCGGGAGTGGGGGGGGGGGCCAGGGGGCGGAGCAGGGCTTCTCAATTTAGTGTGCAGGTTTTCTTCTTACTTGCCTGTCTTGACTCAAGGTGGGAAATGCTTCTTTTTGATGAAGCTCTGCTCACCGCCACTTTTTTTTTTAAAGATTTTATTTAGTTATCTATAGAGGGGAAGGGAAGGAGAGAGGGACAGAAACATCAATGTATGGTTGTCTCTCATGCATCCCCTCCTGGGAACTGGCCTGCAACCCAGGCATGTGCCCTGACTGGGAATCGAACCGATTCCCAGTGTGGTTCGCAGGCCCGAGCTCAATCCACTGAGCTACACCAGCCAGGGCTTCACCGCCACTTTTTTTAAAAGAGAAGGTTAACCCTTTTTTTCCAGCTTTATTGAGATATAACTGGCACAGTGCGTAAGTTTAAGGGTTCCCACGTGATTCCGTACACAATGTATTGTGAAATGGTTGTCACAATAAGATCGGTTACCATGCCCACCCTTCACACAGTTAGTTTGCCCAGAACCTTCACAGGGTGAGTGGTTAGGCACTCCCCAGTGCCGAGTGCAGTCCCGTTCACTGCAGTCCCCATGTCCCCAGGACCTGCTCCCATGACCGGACGTGTGCGCCCTTTGGCCGGCTTCACTCATTTCCTCCCCGCCCCGGCCCTGCTAGCCACCAGTCTGCTCTCCGTTTCTGCATGTTCAGGTTCTCAGATTCCGCCCGTGAGCGAGATCGCCCGGTCCCTGCCCTTCTCCGGCTCAGTTGTCTCACTTAGCACAATGCCCTAGAGGCCCAGCCGTGTTGGGCTTTCCTTCTTCCTTACGGCGGAGTAATATTTCGTTGTGTGAGATAAATACACTACGTTTTCTCTGCCCGCTCAACCATCAGGAGGCACTCGGGTAGCTTCGGCGTCTGGGCTGTTGGGAATGATCCACAGTCACTTCTGATGGAACATTCAGAGAGGTCATTGTGTGTAGATCTCGACGCCCCCCCCCCCGGACCCGCATCATCTNCCCCCCCCCCCCCCCCCCGGGCAATGCCAAATCTACGGGGTAGTGAGACCTCCACCGTCCCTTCTTCGATTCAGTGCTCTGAATTCTGGGTAATTCTTGCCAAATGGCCCTGGCATTGCCAGGTCAAATGGTTTTTTGAAAAGTTCTCTCATTTCACAAAGGCAAAGCCCATTCGAGCTGGCAGGGGCCCAAGGACCCGACTGCATCCCAGAGACAGGAAGCAGCCCCAGAGCAACCGAATGATTTGCCCAGATGGAAAAGGAAGGGCGGGTGGTGGAGGCAGAAACACAGTAAGGAGCCGCTGATACCTAGTCCTCTACTCTTACCCGTCCATCTGTCTGTCCGTCCCTTGGTCAGCTCTCCGCTGGCCTCTACTGAGCTTTCTGGCCTGGCCCGGCCCACCTCAGGCTTGAAATAAGGTTTTGGCTCCGTGGACGTTGCGCAGGCCTCCCCTCTGAGAGGCTGCGTGGAGAGGGAAATGGCCGCGTGTCTCTGCCAGGGCAGAGCCTTCACCGTACAGCCTGGGGGGGACTGGAACCAGCAGGAAAGCCCCTCTGGTGCCAACCGCCACTCGGTAACTGACAGGAGGACGACGAGTGAAAGAGCGTGCCGCCGCCGGCTGTTGGCCGGGCTGATGGGAAACCTGATGTTTCAGGCCAGGGAAGCCGTTCGTGGGGGGAGATCCGATTTATTAGGGAGAGGGAGTTCCATCGGGAGGAAGTCTCGGCCGGGGTCCGTCCGCACAAGCAGCAGCAGGCTGCGAACTGCTCAATGGCTTGCTGATGCATGAAACAAACAATCGTCTTCTCCTTAAGCTTGAAAGATAGATTGAAGGTTTAAAAAAAAAAAGAATGTTTGACAGTTGTTTTTATGTGGTTGTGTATATTTGGAGGACCTCATACAAAGCTGCGGCCCGGTCCACGTGCCTGGGAATGAGGCCGCGTGTCTGTGCGGGGATAACACCGACGTACCAAACTGCCTTCTCTGCAGGGACCCCGTGAAACCATCTGAACCTGTGAATTAGCTCAGGGCTGGGCAGAAGGATATTTTGCTAAGTCGATGGGGAGGAGGGCGAGCCCTGGCACAGGTTCAGGGGGTCCCAGGGCTGTGGGGTTGGACAGTCATCCTGATGTCATGCGCCGTCGTCACCTGTCTAGCCAGGAACCTGTTGCATCTGGAACTCTGAGTAACCTAATTAAAAACTGAAAAGGTTAATCAAACAGACACGAGCCATTTCTGGGGCACCGCCCACCCGAGGGCTGAAGGAGCCCTTCACAGGGACGGTGCTGCCCTCAAGTGTCACGACAACGGTGACGAGGAGGCGCTGTTACCTAGAAACTTGGGAACGTGCTCTTTTCTGGGGCCTAGTTTTTGACACCAACCAACTTTCTTGTTTCTTTTTTTTTCCAAATAAGCAATTACAGTTGAAAATAGGTGGATGGAAGGGCCTAGCTCTCCATCACTCAGTCGCTCTGGTGAGGACTTTGTGGCCACTGCAACAACCACGAATGTCATTTTCTTCTATGATTTTGAGTGTAAATAGCAAACCAGTAATATACATATAGAGGAGAAACAGGACCTTTGTGTAATGAATTACAAGTATGTTTCAGATGAAAGGAGAAACATGTAAAGGGTCCCTATGCACTTAGGATGATAATGGGCCTAAAAGCACTTAAAATCCAGTTTACCCCAAAAAGTGTGGGATGAGAAGTATTTGCAGACCGCTCTTGTGATCGACTAATATACAGCTATTTTTTGACATGTTATTTTCTCTTAATCGTAAAAACACCTAATAACGATAACAGCTCACCGCGCCAGTTGTCCTCCCAGCACTGTTCAAAGTGCTGGCCTGTGTGTGAGCTGAGACCATCTTTGCAGGAGCAGGCGAGAGCAGCGGAAGCAGGGAGAAATTAAGCCCCTGGCCAAGGCCCCACGGTCAGTCGGCAGAACGGAGACAGCGCAGCCCCAGTGCTGTGACCCGACGCCTGATTTTCAGAGCGGCACCAGTTATTCCAAGCTTCGTTGTATGGACGTGTCTGTGTCAGAAATGCTTTAGTAGGAGAGTTTATCGCTCCAATTCTGGTGCAAATGCAGCTTTCTTGCAGAAGGCGGAGCCTCGCCACCTTGGCAGTAGTCATTTTTGTCCCGACAGGAAGGGGCCCGTGGTTTTCCTGGGGCGGGGCTTGGGGAAGTGTCGGGGTGTGGGGGGCAGCTGCGCTGTTACGCATGCGACGACAGCTGGTTCCACGTCCTTGCCGGGGTCTGCCTGCGGCCCCGCCTCCATGGGGACTTGGGGGTTGGGGTGCACAGCACACACCTCTTCCTTCAGTGCTGCCCGCAGGAATAACATGACAAAAAATGGCCTCCAGGTGAACAGTTTCCGTTTCCTCCCCCTTTGGCACATCTTCCTAGAAGGCCCATGTGCACAGCTCCGGCCCAGCGCAGGGTGAAAATTTGTGTCCTTCCTGCCCCTGAGTGGTCAGTGGAAGGCCAGGCCACTTCATAGGTCTGTGATCGCAAGGCTGCCACTTTGTCATTTTGCTTCATGCATCACCATCTTCCAGGTAGCGAGCAGCCTCTGCCTAATGCCTCGTTTCTTAGAGTCTTCAAGTGCCAGGTTTGGACTTAAGTTATTTCTAGACAAAATCTCAATCCATGATAGAAAAGGGGCATGATTCTTCCTTCCCTCCCCCTGGAATAGAAAGCAGGAGACAGACAGAGGGTCACTGAGGAGAGAACCTTCAGCATTCTGTTCCTCTTCACACATTGAAGGGCCTTTTGGTGCTGAGGTAGACCACCAGGGTGCCCTTAGGGCCGAGCCCCCAACTGCCTTAGGACCCAGCAGGAGCCGTTCTTAAAGCTTTAATTACAATCCTGCCTGAATGGGTCCAGCGTGTTCGAGAATCTCTGTTTATTATTTTAGTGGTATCAGGGTAGACCAAGAAGAATTTTGTGTATCGTATTTAGCCGTGTTTAAGGTGCACTTTTTGGCCCAAATTTTTTAGGGAAAAATGAGGATGCACATTATACATGGGTAGTGTTAATTCTGCATCTATATAAAGGTTTCTAATTCTTTTTATTTATGCTTATGTGTTTAAATTGTAACTCTAGAAAGCAATAATGATATCCCTATGCAAAATAATATCCTGAAATATGATCATCAGTTTTGTTTCTAAATAGAAATAAGTAAAAAAATGAATGAAAAAGTTAAAGAGTTTTTTTTCCTGAAAGTTTGAGCCAAAAACACAGATGCACATCACATATGTGAACACATCATACATGGCAAAATATGGTCCCTCGAGATTCCCCCTGGCCCTTCCCCCTGCGGTGGATTGAATGCCTGCAAAGGTCCGCAAGGGTCCCTGGGGCGGATGGGAATGTCAGACCCCGGAGGGCATATGCTTCTGCCCCAGAAGCAGGCGTGACCCCCTTGTGAGCATGCTGAGACCTGGGAAGGCCTGTGACTCCTTGGTGACTAGACCCGCCCTAGACAGAAGCCACTTGGGCTCTTGCCTGGCGTTTGCGCTGCTGCAGGAAGGAGAAGTTCCTTCCCGGTACCGGTGAGGCCCCAAGAAACAGCCTGGGCACCTTCTCAGTAGGGTCGGGAGAGAAGAGACGGAGAAATCACTACCTGGCATTTCTCTTTCATTTGGGACTGCGGCAAACCAGTAGCCCACCTCTGAGCTCCACCCCAATGAGGGCAGGACCTGGGTGCCGACATCACAGTCCCGGCAGAAAGTCCTGTGCGAGGCGCTAAGGGGATAGACAATCCTGTCTGCGTTTAGGCTTCAGTCTCTCCATCCAAAACACATTGAAGTCTCTGGATCCTGAGCCGGGGGACTTGGGTTTCACGCTGGCGCCTTCAGGCCAGTGGGTGTGAACGCGGGCAGTTCAGTTTCTTCATGCGCTTTCCTCTTCCCCCGAACCAGGCAGTGGAACCAGATAATCTCTAAATTAGTTCCCAGTCAGAAGGGGCAACAAAAAAATGTTGTCAGGACAACCGAGCCATTTATTGGTCCCCCACACACAGGGCCCCTGAGGGGCTGAGCTCCAGGGGCCCCGGTCCTGTGTACACTGGTCTGTCTACATGCTCCCACGTCACACTCGAGGTATCCTTTTTCTTTGCAGTGGATTTGTAAGAGGGCTTTATCGTTTGTTTTTGAAATTACCTGGCTATGAGTAACTCACTTAATTTCCCGCAGCCCTGATTTCATAGCCATCAACTTCCAATTACAGCCAGGGTTGGGGTGCTGCGTGGGCTCTTGCTGACTGCGTGGGCAACCATCCCTGGGGGCTGTGGGCCTGGCCAAGCCTCCATAAACAAGGACGGGGGCTGTTCTCACGGGGCTGGACGGTGGCGTGGAATGTTGGGAACCACGCCTGGAGCACGAGGGAACCGTGGGGATGTGGAGCAAGGGCTTGAGAGCATTTGGCTCTAAGAAAACTAAACACATAAAATCGTGACCCCTACATTTAAAAATGCATGAGGCTGCATAACATTGCATCTTTTTAGATGCTTAATTAAACATTTATAAATTTTGATTTTTTTTTTTCAGTTTTCCTTTTGTATGTAGACCCAGTCCAACATCTTTTCTGGCACCTTTAGGGACTCTTGTAATGCCCTGGGCACTGCTGCTAAGCCCAGGGGCTGAGGTGGCCTTGCCCCCAAATGCCAGGCCTGGTGGAGCGCTCTGCACCGGGGAAAACCCTGTCTGAGTAACAGTGCAAGTTGGTGTTTCGTATCTGCCAAGCAGGTTCTTTCCAAAATATGTGTGGTGCGGTTGTAGGAGAGGTTCTTCCACACTGTTCTAGAAAACCAGCACAGAGTCCCTTGGGGTCCAGACGAGTGCGGCTCACCTGGGGGGGGGGTGCTGGGACCACCCCCCACATGCCTCTCCGCACTTGTTCTGGGCGGGTTTGATTTTGTGCATCTCTCTCTGTTTGGTAGGCTTTTGTTTGTGCGCCACCCCCCCACCCTAGCCACCAAGACTTTCGGTGGCACATTCAGTGCTCAGAGGTCACCATGCAGCACTGGAGCGCCTCCGCTGCAGGAGCTGCACCCTGTGGTCTGCTGCCTCCCACCTGGTGACCTGACGGAGCAGCCCCACCAGGAAGGCTGAGGGTGGGGTCCAGGGGTGCCATCCAGGGGCATTCTGGAGAGAACTGGAGCTCTAGCGTGGGACTCAGAGCAGCTCTGGGAGCAGGTGGTCCTGGTTCTGTGCGCGACTCCACGGCGGGTGGGCAGACCCACAGCTGGTGGGTGGGTCACGGAGGCATGGCAGTGGGTTTCTGGGCTCTGGGACAGGCTCAGAATTTTTTCTAAATGTGAGCCACTTTCCATTTTTCACTGTGAAGAAAGAAAAAACTTTTTTTTAATTTTCCCAAAGGCTTGGGTTTTTCCCTGTAAAGCTATGTGGCCAAGAAAGCCATGAGTAAGAATTGGGTTCAGTGAGTCTCATAATCTCCACCGCCACCACCACAAACACACACACACACACACACACACAACCCCGCCCCAAAGATCGGCTTCAGCAAGTCCAGTGCATGCCCTGTGCTTTTCCTTCATAAACAATTTGTTTTAAAGCTTTGCTTTTTGGCTGTGAAAAGCTGGCCGTAAAGGAGGGATAAACTAGGCACAATCTGTTACTGGGCATTCCACCCGCATTACCAGACACGTCGCAAGACACTGACATCTGGTTGGATGTGAAATGACTTCTTCAAAGTGTGACTTACGTGTGGTCTATTTATATCAAGTTCCACATACAACTAAGTCACGCAGTGTTACTCGGAAAATTCACTCTGGCCAATAGCTAAACATTCTGGAGATGAAAGGCAAGTTTTTTTTTTTAAAAATGTAAGTACCCAAAGCAAATGGTTTTTTTCCCATTTGCTTGGTTTTTTTTTTTTTAAAGGAACATAATCAAATTAATCTGCCGAGTCCCCAGTACGTGAGTTTGTACTTCCGTCGATTCCATGCATGCAGGTCCACGGAAGCCAGTGTTGACCAGCTCGGACATGTCACTGGCATCCCCCAGCCTGCCCTCACACATGGGAGTGTCCAGTCTCTGAGATTCTGTTGGTTTGGGTTTGGTTTGGGTTCGCCACGGCTTGGAGGTGTTCAGTCTTCTGGTCACATGAGGTCCAAAGTTTATGTCTGGACTAAGCAGTTGCTTCAGGACTAGCTACATTTATGGTGCTCTTTGGGCTTGCTCCCGATCTCTTCTCATCCTCACTGAAGTTTGTGGCACAGCGGCTCTGGGATCCCTCCGGTGAGCCATAGAGGAATGTGCTCAGTGACGTCTTTGCTGTCATTTCCGACATTGCTGCCAGGGCACACCCAAGTTCCAGAAATGAGGCGGAGAGCCTGAGGGCGGGAGGCAGGAGCTGGGAGCTGAACCAACCAGGTGCCACACCTGGCCACCTGCTTCCTCCTCCCTGGGGTCCGTGTCCCCATCTGCAGAGTGGGCCTAGGGACACCTGTCTTGCTGGGGGGCTGAGGACTACATGAGACAGACAGAGAGGCAGACTGGAGAGGTCGTTGGCCACCCCAGGGCAGGAGAGCTGGCTGCCCAGTTCAGCCACGCCCCTCGCCCGTGGTCAGTGGGCCTCCCCGTGCTCAGCGTCCTCTGGGGGGGAGGACCAGAAGGCAGTACCCCCATCCAGGAAGCATCTCGTGTGACCGGATGGAGCAGCACAGGGGAGAGCAGCGCGTGCCGGGCACAGAGGGGCCCCATACACTTGAGCTTTTATTAAAGCGCAGGCCCGGGGTGCTGGCCGGCCCCTTTCCCTCACGCCTCAGCCCTTCCCAGGGGCAACTCCTGGAATTTGGCCCATGCTGGGGCCAGGTATTGGCCATCACCAGCTTACTTTAAAAAAATCCCGGCAGATTGGGTCCTCAGAACACAATACAATAAGGGCTTTTCTCTTTTTTTTCTTTCGCCCTATCTGTTATTGATTCCAACTCCCGAATCGCTGAACCGACTTCAGCAACTGATTTCTCACTGGAGCAAAAGCCCATTGCCTGCTCCTGTACAGAAACAGGGTCTTTTTTCTCAAACAACGATTTTATCAAAACGTAGTCGTTTCCTACCTGGACATGAGTCTTCCTGCTGCTGGGGGCCTGGCAGGACTCTTAGCACCTAGAAGCTTCCACCAGGTCATCTGTAGGACGGGGGTGGTAGTGTGGGCTCTGTCTATACACACAGGGTTGTTTGGGGTGAACCGAGATAATACGCAGGGGTGGTCAAAAGCAGGTTTACCGCTGTAATAAAAATAACACAATAATTAATAAATAAATGATACTGCAAGAGCAGGCCCTGTGTTCCGCATCCTCGCATCCACAAACCTACTTTTGCCCGCCCCTGTACATCAAGGTGCAGTCTGTCAATTAGCTGATGTGATGGGTAAGTCATCAGATTCTAGGTAATAGGAACCTTTATTGTAATTGTTGCTGTTGTCGGCATGTGCATGTTGTATAAAAATCTGAGGGATCCCACATAAAATACCATTGGCTTCGTGAAGAGAGATTTCCTCTCATAACGGCTTTGGGGATCGACAAGATGCAAATTGTAGAAAAAGATAAAGACACTGAACCAGCCCCGCCACCACAAGCCGTGCTTTCGGGGATTTTACCCTTGGCCATGACACTGCATTAACACTTTCTTCCCAGGCCGCTGTGCGCCCTTGAGAACAGTGGGGACCCAGAGAAGTGGCCTTGGCAGTTGAGAGTTGGGTCGTGTTTAATGTGCATTTCTTCTCCAAAAGCAAATGCGATGTTCTTTTCTCTGTGACTCCGATTCCACTTTCTCTCGATGAAAGGCTCGCGCAGCGCCCACGGTCTTAGTGCAGCTTTCTTCTTCCTTATTCTCTGCTTGGTCAGTTTTTGCCCATGGCTTCTTAGCGATGCTGCTCGCCTGAGATTTCTGGGTTCGATTTCAGGGGGTGAGATGTGACGCCCCGAGCGGGGGTGCCCGCTGCCCGGGGGTGTCGCGGCTGCGGCTGCTGGGCGTGGGGGTCGGCCTCCTGAGGCCGGGCCTGCTGGCCAAGAGGCTGCAGGGAGCAGGCTGGGAGAAACTCGCCCCGTTTCTTGGGTGATTCGGCCAGTCTCAAAACAAACAGGTAGCTGAGGGCAGGGAGAGAGAACTGGAAAAGGCTGAAATTTGAGTCTCAGGGGCTGAGCTCTTCTCAGGAACTGCCTGTTGAACTGAAAGGAATCCTGAGCTCTGGGCGAGGGAGCGGCCGGCCCAGCACGGGGGACTGCCAGCCTTCATGGCCGACACTGCCAGGCTCGGCAGCCCACATGCCCTCTGAGAACCTCAGCGTCCCCATCTGCAGAGTGACGGAGGGAGGGTGAGAGGATTCGATGACTTAGAGATTCCTATCAGCTTCCAAAAGTAGGATTTGACGTCTGTGGGAGTGATTGTATTTTCCACACATCATATTCTCACCTGGAAAAGGAGAGGAGCCTGGGGTAGAACCGCTGCCGACCTGGGGAGACAGAGACCCAGCGCTGGGTGGAGGGAGGGTCAGAGGAAGAGACGGGTGGGGACAGGCAGCTGTCCACTCCCCACACTGGAGAGAGGGAGAAAGGTCCACTCCAGAGTGGCAGGCTCCAGCTAGGAGAAATCACCCTAGCTAGACTTCCCATGACTTTGGCATTCTCCTTCTTCTTATTTTTAAAGACATCCTTAGGCCCACAAAGCACTCAATTGTGCAGCCACAGACACCCAGCATGGCCAGCCTGCTGGAGCTGGCCGGTCAGAGACCCCCGAGGTAATTCTGCCACGGATGGGGAAAAGATGGCGTGAGTCCCGCTGGTGGGAGCTTTGGCACGAGGCCGTCCCCCTCCTGGGCCTCCCCACAGTATTATGGGCTGTTCTTCATTACCTGCCCTACCTATCTTCACAATCTAGCCGCAAACAGCTCTGGTTGACCACACCACTTCCCTATTGAAAGTTAATACTGTTTGACTCATTCTGTGTTACTAACCTGAAGCCAAAGCAAACAAGCCAGAGAATAACCGGCCTGTGTGGAGCTGGGAGAGCTCTCAGAGGCCCCGCTTTCAAAACCCCATACAGTAGCGTTACTATGTCTCGCTGCTGCAGCTGCAGAGAAGATGAAGGAAGCAGAAGTGGTTAAAAAAAAGCTGGGGGTGGGGAAGACGCAGGGAAGGGAGTGGGGTGGGGTTGCCTCAGGCTGGGCAGTGGCTCCTGTGATCTGTAAGCCCTGAGCAGGGGCGCGGTTTGACACACCCGAGGATTCACTTGCGCTCTCGGGAGGGGGCTGTGGACGGAGGTGCATGGAGAGAACATCCGCTGAGGAGGCGGCATGGCTCTTGCATCGGTGCTGGAGAGGTGCTGGACGCTGGTCCCAGCAGGCCGGCCCTGCCCAGCCAGTGTCCCTGGTGGGGACCCGGGAGGGAAGGGCAGCTGCTGCTCCCCCAGGAAGGGTTTGGACAGGACAGTGCGCCGGGTTTGAGAGGGAAATATGGTCAGCCTTGTCACCTCCGTGCCCTAACTGCTCCCGTGGGTCACCTGGGAGGACAGGGGCACTTGTGTCTTGGGCTGACGTCACCTGGCAAGCAGTGGGACCGGTGCTTTCCCCACCGCACTGTGGCCCCGGGGAGCCCCAGCCAGAGCGCCACTCGCCAAGTGCAGGTAAGTGGTGGAGGAGCACCCCCTGCCCCCAAGCTCCTTGTAAGGTAGGGGCTGACCACAGCAGATAGAGGTTAGCCTAGTGACGAGACTGCTATCCCCAAAGTGACCTGAACGCGGTTTCCCTGGACAGTGAGAGGCAGGCCCAGAGCATGTGAGAAACAGCTAGTTCCTGTTTGTTAGCTCTCCTACAAGCCCACTCTTGGGCCAGGAGCACCTGGGAGCCATGGTACTAGCCAGGGCCGGCTGGCCCGCCTCATCATTTCTCTGCCTGGCCCCTAGGCCTCTTGCTTCCACGAGGCCAGCCCAGGATGCAGGTGGCATTTGTGACCCCAGGGAGGTGTGGGAACCCGATGCTCCAGCCCTGCTGCTGAGAACGGGAGCTGAGAACAGCTTGGGCCGGCATGCAAGCCCTTAGAAACGGGAGGGAACAGTCTGAGCACCGAGGAGCCGCCGCACAGAAGTCACCCTCAGCCGCTGGTGTGCGGCCCAGGATGAGTGCGTCCAGGATGGGGGAGCTGATTCATACATTAATTTGCCCAGGTTTACTGGGCCACCAACCAATCTCAAAAGGACTCTCGGTCTACCCCGGTCCTGCCGGGACAGGCTCAGCGCCCCTGCCAGGAATGTGTGGTATGAGCCTTGCGCCAGCACAGGGGGAGTGGAGACCTGCAGGGAGGTCAAAGGCCTGTGTGGACTGCAGGCCTGCCTGACAGTGTGACCTCATGAAGTAGGCGGAGCCTGCTGGCCTCCAAGTCATCGTCTCCTTTTCTGCAGAACTCGCCCAGGGCTAACCGGCGGGCTCTGCTGACCTTAAAGCCAGTTCCAGAGGCTCCAGGCAGCCTGAGTCCATTCTCAACCTCCCCACCCCCCACCCCACCCCTGCCCTATACCAAAACCCACCCTTCCCAAGTCACCTTCCATTCAGAGCCCTTCTGTCCATCTGTCTGTCAGTCCCCAGACTGTGCTATCGGATCAGTGAATCCACATTACCATCAGCTAACTCAAGTTACTCTGTAATCACTCTCCAACAGGGTGTTCTTAAGTCAGCCCCTCCCCCAAGGGAGGGTGGTAAGAGCCTTGAACTTGTGAGCTGTCTGCACCCTTCTATGGAGGCTGTCTCCTTGTCCCCAGAGGGCCACCTCTGGTCAAGAGGAAAAGAAGCCGCATGGGTTCTCACCCTAAGCTGTAGGCACCTCCTTAGTGCCTAAGGCTCCTTAGTCACCCCAGAGGTGACAGGTGGCAGCCGAGGACCACCGAGTTCGGCTGCTCGGCCTCAGGGAGCCTTAGGTCTCAAAAAGCTCACGTGAAGGAGCTGAAAACTCGGCTGTCTGCCACCGGGGGTCTTGGACCACAGGGGGGCTCAGTTTTGTTTCTGATTTCAAGCCGTGAGTTTTGGGGACAGGGTTCGGGGTGGGCCTTGCCTCCCCACTGTCCTGTGGCTTCTCCTGTCCTCTGCGTGTGTCTGGCCGACGTCGTACTGAGCCGGTGCCTTGAGGACAACTGTGGGTCCCTGCCGGGGGTTCTGTGGACCTGTTTGACTCAGGACACTTCTTTGCGAAGCTTCCTGTGTTCGGTTATGGCACTTTCCCTCCATAAGTAGTCTTTTGGAGACGTCTACAGTTTCATTTTAGCAGAAGCCTTTCATCCAGACTGCTCTTGCCCCACCTGAATCCCGCTTTCCCGCGGTCTGATGGACGACAGCCAGGCAGGGTCAGAGCATCACTCGGTCACTTGGCCATTCTGTCAATGCCGAGTCAGCCTGCCATGTGCCGGGTGCTCTTACAGGTGCCAGGGACTCAGCCATGAAAAAAAAAGAGACAAAACCCCGCCCTCACGGAGCGTACAGTGTGCACTGGGCACAGAGAGGCCATAAGTGTTGTTAATTAGTGCTATGCAGAAAACCAAAGCTAAGGGGCATGGCCGGGTAGGGGACAGTTTGCAATTTAAAGTAGGAAGTCCTCAGGGAGGAGATGACATCGAAGCCGAGGCTGGAGGGCCAGGAGGGATCCAGGCCACAGGTACCTGAAGAAGGTCGTTCTGGGCCTTCTAGTTTCAAGTTGGGGGATTTGCCTTAGAAATGGTCTCAGCCACGTGCCAGTCCGACCTCTAAAGTGTGTGCTTTATCCGCACAAGGGACCACTGCTGGACCCCGGCTCCGGAGGCCCCAGGCTTGAGGAAGCCCTGTGTACAGGCAGGCTCGGTGGTCACTTGCTCACCTGTCCCTGCAAGAAAACCAAAGTTCTTCCCAGCCCTCTTGGTGTCCCCTGACGCTGCAGGGGTTTACAGCATCGTGTCCTTGGGATCCCCAGGTAGAAACACGTTGCTTGGCAAGCAGCAGCATCCTCATGGGTTTCTACATGGTCACTGTGGTTTATATGCTTGTAGGAAGTAGGAGGGGCATGAGCAAGGGGACAGGAACTCTGCACAGGACGGGGGTGTACCGGGAACGAGAAAGAATCCTCATTTTCTAACCAGTAAGAGAAGCGGAGGAATGAGGCCCTGGATTAAGGTTTGACCAAGCAGCTTTCTTTCCGGCTCTGGCAGCTGAAACAGCCTCCCGGCCGGTTCCAAGGTGGGTTGGGCGGCAGCTCCGCCGGGACGCAGCCTTGGGGATGTGAGCTCGCAGAACGGCATGGCCAGGCAGTGAGGCAGCTGGGAGCTTCGTGGAGGCTTAGGGGGAGCAAGGGGAGGGTCCGGGAAAGCCAACATCCAGAGTCACCAGCCAGTCTGAAGCTTCTGATGAAACACGGGCGGCAGAGGGAGCGAGAGTCCTCGGGGTGTGTTGCGTGGAGTTCGCAGCCTCTGCCGGGCTCACCAGCAGGTGGGGCAGGCCGGGCGGAATCCCGGTGTTGAAGGCCTCGTGGGGCCAGGGCAGTCTGGGCTTTGGACTGGCTCCCAAAGGCCAGGTGTCTACCTGAAAGGAAAAAAGGCAGAAAGAACGTTGAGCGTCTTCATGTCATGTGAAGCTGCCCGAGTAGCCAGTCTCCGTGGAGGGAATCGCTGCGAAGGCCTGCGAGTGCATTGGCGTAGTAATCCGTCTTGGCCCTGTAGGTCCAGGCCTCCGGATAAGGGGGCGGAGACGAAGAGACTTGTTCCAGTCTGCAGGAGGGTCAGGTAGACCAGCAGGTTCAGAATGGAGAGGACTTCCTGCCCAGAGTGGCAGTCCTGCCCCGTCCCCGGGGGAGAGGACTTTAGCATCTGCCTGTGAAGCCCGTCCTGGTGGGGTCTTATAGCACTCAACCTCCCCTGCCACTCCCCCAAGTCCTTCCATCACAGACAGCAGGGCGGGAGTCACTCCCAAGGGGGCATCCTGGGCTCCCCTGCCAATCCTCCCTGTCCCTGACTGTGACAGGGACAGCTCAGGGACGGTGAGAGAGGCAGCCAGGACGTCTCTGGGACTGGCAGCCACAGCAGTGCGCGCACCTGAGCAGGCACCGAATTCTCGGTGCGCCCCACGCCATCCAGGCCAGGATGCCGGGCGGTGCTGACACCCACCGGGGGTGGGAGATGCAGCACTCGGCCGCTGTCACAGGGGGCCCTGGCTCTTGCCTCCTGAGCTCAGGTAGGAACAAGCGTGGGATCGTGAAGGCACCTCCCTGAAGTGCCACGGGGCCCCCGTGATCTGCTAGGCCACCCGGTACACCTGCCCGCTCTGTGCACCTGACATGCATGTGTTTGCAGGTTTGGCGTTTCTAGGTGTGTTGAACATGAAGTGGGGAGTGGCTGAGGGGGTGGGGGTGTTTCAGACCCGCCGTCTTTCTCTCACCAGCCCAGTCGCATCAGGTAAACGATGTAAGCTCTCTGAGCTTCACGTCCCACCCCTCCATGAAAACCTGAGGCAGATCTCTCTGGCCCTTCTCCAGTTCTGCAGTGCTCTGACCACGTGGGAAGCGATGGGGGGAGGTGAAGTTAAGCTGCTTGTGTTTATATAACATTGGGTGATGTATCAACACATACATACAACGCGTATTCTAGTATATAACACACTGACATATTCTGTATTTTATATTACTTGGGAAGGGTTGCCCAACATACACTGTGCAGCAGATGGTGAGGTCTGCATCAGGAAAGTTTGTTTTACCACTTGCAAGGCACTTTAAAGATGGGTCACGTTCAGTGTCATTGCTGGAGATGCCTAATGCAGCTACTGAGCCTCGAACCTCGAGAACAGACAGTCCTGTGAGGAAGGCTCGGCGGTGCCCGCCACACACACATTCCTTGTCCAGAGAGGTAAAGAGTAGCGCTTTATGGAGAGGAGAGTCCAGGTTTTGATAGCAGATCTGCGTCGTTGGTGGCAGATTGACTGGCAAACATCTTTTGAAATCCATACATCCTTTTGAGGAATGTGACAGACAAACAGACAGACGGGTGTGTGTATATGCACATAGCCATATACAGGTAGGTTTGGGGGGGGTGTTAGCATTTCACATAATTTTTCTCAGTGTCTCTTTGTGACCGTGCGTTGTGTACTCTCCTTCCCAATTTTCCTGCTGAGAATATAACGAGAAAACAAGTAAACCCATGCCAGAAATATGGGCGAATGTGACTACCAGAAAATTAATCTCACCGGCCTCAGTTTTCCAAGAAAAGGTGAAAGTGTAGCCTCATCTGTTCTCTTCCCATGCCTGTGTGGTCTAGTTCTCACGACAGGAGACGGAAAGCCGCTCCAGTTGTCCGTCACAGGTGTCAGCATTGAGCAGGGCAGCAGGGACGGCCGTCCATGAAAACCACGGGGTATGTCTTTATAATGAAAAGGGAAAAGTTAGTGGATAGGATGGATTTTTTTTCCTCTTGGTTTTTTATAGCTGCATATATAATAAAATTCTAATCGGGTACTTTTTGCAAAAATCTGAAAATAGTAACAGAAACGTAATTTGGTGACCCTTTCAACTGCGCCTGTGACTCACTGAGATTCAGTGTGAGATCTGGAGGAAGCCAGACCGCCGTGTAACACACTCACAGCAGCCCCTCCCCACACACTCGTGAAGCCAGGCCATGCCCCTGCTGGTATGCGGGCTGCCTCGAGATCCCACCAGGCGTGTGGTGCAGGCCAGAGTCCCCTGCTGCCCTCGGCAGCCCTGCAGTGAGAAAGAAGAAACACGCGTTTGATAGCAAACACTTTCCGTTCCCATGTTTCAAATTCCAGGGGCAGACTGACACTGTCATTGCACCCAGACCCAGGACCCTGGGGACATAAAGCAGTCAGTTTCCCCAGCCTGCAAGTCTGTGTGGGGGGCGTCTCCATTTCACACAAGACACTGCCTCTGTGGCACGTGAAATCCGGTGGTTTCAGAAAAGAAGAATTAGGTGTCCTTTGATCTCGCCTGTAAATAGCCACACTTTCCCTGTGATGATGCCCTTCCATTCTCCCCAAGCCAGAGCCCCAGAGTCCTGGGTCTCAGGCACCTCTGTGAGGAAGGGGCTCCGAGCTCCCCCAAAGGCTCTGACTCTCAGAACCCTAGGTGGGCAGGTGGAGAATGAACAAACACCCGCCACATTTCTCCTGCATTTGCATCCGCCCACGACTCTCGGGGCTTAGGAAACAGCTTAGGGTGAGGAAGTGTTTGCTCTGAGAGCTGCGCCCACATATCCCGCTATAGAAGGATGGTCCTCAGGTAATCTCCGTAAATGGCCGCGACTTGGGCAGGCGTCAGCTGGTGCAGAAATTGCTCACATGTCAGAACTTCTTTTTTAAGTGGAGGGCATGCAAGGGGGCTAATAACAAAAGTGATAACCTCACCCTAGGCCTGGCCACAGTAGCAGCTTACCTGGAATGAGGTGTTTGTGTCTGGTTGCTCGGTGGCACACGCTCCCCACGTTCTGTGGCTGGGGCAGACACAGTGGAGGTTGGCCTTTCTTCAAAATGCTGAATGCCACCTATTTGGAATGATCCTGCACACAGCTGGGTCCCCTCCTGACCTTGGCATGGTGCTGACCTTGGCAGAGTGTTCTTCAACAACACCACTGGGTGCCCAAGGCCTGTGAACTTTTGAACTGGGCACAAAACCTGCCAGAATTCTTTCTGAGGCAGAATTCTCCAGAATCCTTTCACCTGTCTTCTCCCCTGGACTCCAAATACCAGGCGTGAGGGCAGGCAGGCATTTCAAAGGGCTGGATTATTCTTCTCTGACTGGCTTTTGAGCTGGAATTGTTGGGTTTCCTACAAGAAAATTACAGTAGGTTTTTTTCAGTCTGACCGTCAGGAAGCCGAGAATGTGTCGGAAAGATAAGGGGAGGGAGGAATCAAGGGACGCTCCCTCCAGAGACACTGAATTGCTCCATGAGTGACTGCAATGGAACGCTCTAGAAAAAGACATTTTTGTACTTCTGAGGGGAAGCGATGACAGGGGTCGTTCCAGGCCCTGGCCCCACGACCTTTTGCCCACAAGGCCAGGGCTTAAAATGCTCAGCTGTGAGGGGCCACCGACCCACGCCTGCTGTGTGACTCGGGTGGGCTGGGCAGGGCTGGGCATTGCAGGGGCCGGGCTGAACCGGAGTCGGATTTGCCGTGCCAGCGCGTGAAAAGAGGCCGTGCTGCATCCGAGCTGCACAAATGTTATGCTGAAATATCTTTCCTCATTTTGGAGCCAAGCAGGCTGTGTTCATGATAAAGTCGCTGCCCTATAGTGGGTCCCTTTTCTGCTCTGGAATCCAGCACAGCGTTAGCCATGCTGAGGGGGCCTGGCAGCAGGAGTCACAGGGGCTCAAGACCATGGTGCCAGCTCTGAAGTGTAATTCTGTGATTGTAGCAACTGGCAGTACGTGAACGTGCCCTTCTCCTACCTCCTCCCTTGGCTGGGCTGCGGGGCTCAGAATCCAGGGACCCTCTTTCTAACTGAGGGTCAGGTGTGTGAACTAGACCTTTTTTTAAAGAGTATTTATCTATTTATTGGGAGAGGGGAAGGGAGGGAGAAAGAGAGAGAGAAACATCAAAGTGTGGTTGCCTCTCACATGGCCCCCACTGGGGACCTGGCCAGCAACCCAGGCATGTGCCCTGACTGGGAATCGAACTGGCGACCCTCTGGTTTGCAGTTTGCAGCCTGTGCTCAATCCCCTGAGCTACACCAGCCAGGCCTGTGAACGAGAACTTGATAGTGGCCACAAGCAAGCTGCTTATTCAGCCTTGTTTTGAGGCCACTTGACAACAGGGCAGGCTGGGAGTGGCTGTGAAATCGGTCAGTGACTCCATCTGAGCCCCAGGGCTGGGGAAGGATGCCCGGAGGGCCCCTGGGCTGTGTCTGTGCCCCAGAGCACCAGGGCTACTCCACAGGCCCAAGCTTCAGTGTAAATGTATTTCAGTGGGGGTTCTGGGGAGGAAACGGGAGGTCTGGCCCTCCTGGCCTGTCCTGGGTGAGTGGCCTCTGTTCCCTGCATCCTGGTGACAATGATTTGGACAAGGAGCAGACACAGAGAGGCCCGGTCCCACCTTGGGTCCCTGGGCTCCTGCTGGGCATGGCCAGGCTGGCTGCACCTTCCTGCGCATTCCCTCTGCGGAGCTGTGCCTCCTGTGCAGGGCCCCAGGGGACGACCGGGCCCCAGGGAAGGGTGAGTTCTCAGGAAAAGCTTGCGAGGAGAGGGAGAGCCGGCAGGCAGAGGGGCTGCTGCCTCAGATAGAACAGGAAGCCTGGCTCCCTGGGGGGCTGTGGGTGTGCAGCCCCACCCTGCTTCCTGTCAGAGGGCGTGTGCCTGTGGAGCCACAGGGCCCCCTTGGCTGTCCTGAAACCTGCCCCCGGGGGTGGTGTGTGGTGCGCAGCTATCGACCTCAGGCCCCTGGGAGGGCACCTCTCCAGCTGCCACCCCTTAGGCCACAGCCTGTGGCTGAGAGCCAACAGCAAACGCACCTTCTCCCTCCTGCCACCACCTCCGCCAGCTGCCCTGAATGCCCCTGCCTTCTGTCCTGTGCAGAGGGATGCAGAGGGTTGGGGTGGATGTGAAGCCCAGGCGAGGGAAGCGCCCCGAGGCCTATGTGACAAAAGGGTCCCCAGTCTGCTGTGGGGACAACGTCCCCGAGTTCCCAGAGGAGCCAGCCCAGTGTGCCAGTCCCCAGCGCGTCCCCGATGGGGCGAGGGGAGAGGGAGGGGAAGGACGAGAGCGCCCCGAATTTTAGAAAATCCACAATACATTTTCTGATCTCTTCCCTCCTTCCCTGCCTCCCCCTCCCCCCACCCCCTCCCCACACTAGGACACCGTCAGAAACTAGACGATCAGACCAAGCCCGGGAGCTTGTCCTTTTCCGAGCGGCTCAGTGAACTGGAGCAGCTGCGGCGTTCGGCCATGAGGGTCAGCCCACACCACCCAGCCCCCACACCCAACCCTCGGGCCTCCTTGAACCACTCCACTGCCTTTAACCCTCAGCCTCAGAGTCAGATGCAGGGTAAGTACCTGGGCGAGCCCGCCACCCTCCTTGCTCTTGGGCAGAGCCCACCCAGACCGGTCCGGGCTTCTCCTCGGGGCTCAGAGGGCAGTCCACACACCAGCAGCCTGCGGGCTGGTTCCGCACACAGTTTCCGGTGGCCCCGCCTGCCCCAGTTCCCTCTGTGTGGTGGCGACCCCCAGATCCAGAGGCACCGCAGCCCAGGATGGAGAGACTGTGGTGAGAGAGAGGCGTGTGGACAGCAGCTTGACTAGCTGTGCTAACCTCCTGGGCTGGAAGACAGACACACACGGCCCCCAAGCCAGGTGCAGGTCAGGCTGTGTCAAGTTGTTATTGCCTTTCACTTATTTGGAGGTTTGTATCTAATATGCATCCTTTTGAAAATGTAAAGAAGCAGGAGGGCTGTCTGGATGACATCACAGCAGAGGTGTGATTTGCGATAAATAAATTTGCAATCCAGCAAGAGTGCAGGTCCCCCAGGGCTAGCTGCCTCCTGCAAAAACACTGTAAACTGTAATAATTGCGTAAACCCACCGTGCCAAATGCGATAATGCACAGAGCTCATGGGCACTGAGAACCACTGACGTCAGGGAGTGTTTGCACTGTGTTACCATTTCACGTTTCCAAAATTCAGCGGTCTTCTCTGGGCCATGCAGGCCACGGCTCGGACCAGACGGTCACAGTCAGAGCCCTCCCCCCAAACCGAGCAAGCTTGTTGCACTCCAAGGAAAAGATAAGCAACAAGGAGAGGGCAGGCGGCCAGGGAGGGGCGGGCAGACGGATTGCTCATCCCCCGGGGCAGCAGAATTAACTTCCCCGGGCGTTTTCTCTCTGTCCATTGCATTGTGGGACGCATTGAGATCTTTGGGGCTTTCAGGGTGAGAACTCCCTTGGGAGTGGCCCACGGGGCCTGTCGGAAGGCAGCACACTGGCCTGAACTGAGCCTGAGCTCTCAGTCCTGTTTCTGGGGGGTTTGATTTGAGGGAAGTTCTCCAGAAGGTTCTGTGCCCACAGCTGGAAGCGGCCTATCTGGGGAACAGCCCTTTATGTGCACGCAGCAACAGGACGCTTGACTTGGGATGGGGGGCTACCTCTCCTCTCCAGTCTCGGGTGTATTTAGGAAGAGGTCCCCTAAGACCATTGGTTTCCTGGCGCTTAATAATCATGAGTACTGATTCGAAATATGCATATTGATTTTTTTGCAGTGCCAAAATGCAAGTTTGTAGGGTAAATTAGAGCCAGGACACGTTTAGTCGGAGAGGGATGGGCTCATATGAAACGATGCTTTCTTCGAAACGTTGACTAGAATGAAATTCCCGAGGAGGTCCCTTGACCGGCATTTAGGGCCATTTACACTCATCCACGTCATCATCAGGACTCCATGGGCACGCCTGTTTTCTGCTTCTCCCGGGACGTGACTGGCCGTTTATACCGTGGTGCACAGACAGGTTTGCTCTTCTCCGCTGTTACTGCGCCAAAAAGTGGAGCATTCTTTTGGAAAATTCAGCCACCTGGGAGCAAGTTGAAATTGTGACTATGAAGGCAGCTCAGTTGCACACAGTCCTGGTGAGGAGTGAAGCCTGTCTTATCTCCCTCCTCATCAGATACGCTCTTTGGACCAGAGAGGAACAGGGGCGGGGTTGAGGGGAGGAATTCTCGTCCTCCGCCAGCAGCAGCTCCTGGGCGGAGGCGCCGTGTGGCCTGGCATTCCTCGGCTCTTTGGGATGCTCTCTGCTCGGCAGAGGGTCAGATTTAACAGGCAGCATCGCCCTTTCTTGCTCCTTTTATAAACTTCTTGGCTTCCGCGGCGTTAAGCGCTAACAACTCGCGTTTGCATCCCCGGGGACTTAGCAGCTGTTCCACAGGATGGGTTAAATCTGCTGCTGCCACATTCTGGTTCCAAAATACGGTCAGAGAGCCAGCCTTTCGCTTGTAAGACAGTAAGAATGAATTCTACGAAATAAGGGTCCAAGATCTTTTCCTATAAAACTACTTTTCCTTTTTTTGTCTGTTTTTTTTTGGGGGGGGGTTGAGGGGGGCAGGAGAGGGGTATAAGAAAATGCCTTTTGCCCAATCATGTTTTGAGTAGGCCCTTGGGATTTTTCCCCCTGGAAATTAGAAAGTTAACAGTGATAACGGTAAAGCCTCTCTTGGCCAGAACCCTGGTTTTGTTCTCGACAGGTGGGAAGAAGGTTCTTTCCCTGGCTTGGCTGCTCAGGCTTCTATAATGGGTGTAAGGAGATGCTTTACCTAAAATACCAGCCTGCCTCTGTGGCTCTCCCAGAATGGCAGCCACCCCGTGAGAGAGCACCCCCGGCAGTGAGAGCAGTCCTGCAGCGGTGACGCTGGCTGGGGATGTGTGCGTGTTTGGGGCATGTGGGCCTGTCACCTGCGGGGGCTCCCAGAGACCCTGGGTCAGTAGAGAGGCTGGGGAACCCTGTCCTGCTGGGCTCCACCCGGAGGGTTCCCCTGGTCTCCTTGACTCTGTCAGTAGGAAGTCACGGATCCAGAAAAGGCCGTGACTTATCTGGAATCAGATGTGCCTGAGAATCACTCCAGACACCCCAGCTGCTCGAAGCAAGGTCCAGAAGGACATGGGCAGCAGGCTGCCGTGCCACCAAGCTTCTGTTGAGGTGTGGAGGCTGTAACCGTGACAGGGCTGAGGTGACATTCAGCTTCCCCATCGTCCCGGGTCTCAAAATAGAACAGGGAGCCGTTTCGTCATGGGTGCATGCTCACGCAAGTCAGGACCTTATCGTGACCGTCTGCAGCCAAGGTGCAGCATTCTTGTGCAGTCACGGGAAGGAAAAGGGGCCTGTGTCCTTTTAGGAGATGAAATGAGGCAGATGCTCAAAGGATAAGGCGCTGATGTCAGTGCGGCCGCACCTCCTCCCGCACAGAGGTGGCCTCGGGCAGCGGGGCCAGCCTGGGTTACGGAATACGATGAGCCATGGCTACGGTTGCGCCATCCTCACCTTTCTGGGAAAGGGGCTGGAGAAAGACCTGCTGGGGCAGAGAACCAGGGAAACCGGAGACCGGGAGGCCCGTCCTGTGGTTCTTGTGTGTGTTGCCCTAAACCTCCAAGCGGTAGGTTTAACTCTTTCATCTGACCAGTCATGACACATTTTGGCATGGGTCCGACTTTTCCGTACATTACTCTGCTCTGACCACAATTCCACAGTGTGGTTTTCAGAGAGAGAAGCCGAACCTGAGGTTACTAGTCACTCCACCTCTCTGCGATGGGAAGTGACAGACAGACTCACACCCGGGCCATTCTGGCCACAAGCCGGTGCTGACAGGCTGGCCAGTCCCCTGGGCCCACACGCCAGGACCAAGGACCCATTAGCCACAGAGCTGACCAGGGCCAAGAGGAATCGAGAGGCCAGCAGGCAGTGGGGGGCGCCCTGGGCTGCTCGCGCGTTCGCCTCGCAGTCCTGCATTGGATGTGCTCGTCATCATCAGAGTTGATGACAGTAGCTTCAGGGCCGGACTCTTCGGCAGACGCCTTAGGAAACCGCCTCCTTTGGGCACGAGGTCCTTTGTTTTCAAAGTTGGGAGCAAAGAAAGGTCAAAGGGTGCGTGAAGGAAGCATGAACGGGAGGGCAGAGGCCGCAGCCACTCTGCTTACTGTTTTGGGGGTGACGGGGGCGCCCAAGCCTTCTTGACATCCAAACCCGGGCAACACCTGCTGGGCCTTCAGGAGTGTGGGTGCCTCGCTTTGAGAGTTCCGTGTGGCTGGGGCCCCTACCTTTCCGATCATTTCCTGGTACTTAGTATTCCAAGCGATGGTTGTTTTGGAAGGGAGTGTCCCCAGACGTTCAAGTGACTTCGGAAAGACCACATTCTCTGTGCAGCTCTTTGAGATAGGGAATCAACTTTGTTTCTCAGCTCCATGGGGTCACTGAGAGCAAATCTCCCTACTGTCCTGGAGGAAGTGGAGATAAAACCGGGGCTGAAAAATCAAACTGCATAGTCTCTCTCTCTCTCTCTCTCTCCCCCCCTCCCACCCTCCCCACCCCCTCCCCCTCCCCCCACAACCAGCAATGCTGAAAGTTCAAAAGCAAACTGGGGTGGAGGCTGCTTGGTCGCCTTGAACGTAGAGGCTGCAATGAAACACCAGGACTTGTTGTATCTAAACCCACAAGTGCTCATTCAGTGGTTACACAAACTCCTCAGCACGCTAGAAACCAACTTACAAGGCATGGTGTGAACAGGAAGCGTGAGTGATTTCAAAATCACTGTTACCTAGGTGTAGTTCAAGGGCCTTTCAGGGTCAACATCAGCTTCGTACACTGAAAACAAGCCTGAGTCGGGTGTGTTCTCATGAATAAATAAAAATAACTAAATAAATAAATATGAGAAGGGAGAAAAGGAGGGAGAGAAGAAGGAAAGGAAGGCAGAAGGGAGGCGGAGTAGGGTGCGGGCCCACCTCCTCCCCAGCAGGCTGAGGGGTTGCCGCTGGTAGGACAGAAGCGCTCTCAGGCCGGAACCGAGAGCTCCGTTACTGGATGCTGTGTTCTTGGCCGGTTCGGCATAGACTGTAAGTCTGCGAGCCTTTGCAAAGCTGGTGTTGATGCATTGCATGACAGACGTTTGGCAAAGGGGAAAGGAGGGTGGGGAGAAAGGCGAGGCTTCGCTTTCTTCCTTACAGACAGCCCTGAGGTGGCTCAGAGTGGCGGCAGCCTCAGGCTTGCTGTCCATGCGCTGGTTAGGGACAGGTGTCGTCACCCACACACGATGCACCAGACGTCCTGTTTGGCACTGTGACGTGCTCACAAGCAGCTCACAGCTGAGGGCTGAACGAGCCCTCCAGAGTGCCGCCGCACCGGCCAGCCGCCAGCAGCCACCGGCCACGTTTTCCAGAGCATTTTGTCAGTGCCTGTGGGACATCTTTTCTAATTAAGAGAAAGTGGGGTTCATTCACTTTAGGCTCCATCTTTGTGATAAAATACTTCGTCTGTAGACTCAGTACGTTCTCACCTTCCCCTTGCTGCAGTCTGTAGGCCACAGCAGTGCGCACGCACACATGGGTTTTAAACAAAGCCATGGTTGGAGCGCTCATTTGATACAGGCGATCAGACAACAGGCGGATGGCGCCGAGAGTCTGACCGCCAGGAGAGGTAGGTAGCAGAGCTCAGTGGCCAGGAGCGAGGTCCCCGCAGTCAGACTGCCCCAGTCAGAAGCTGGCCCCCACTACATGTGGCTGCAGAAATTTTCACAAGGGACTTGACCTCCTAGAGCCTCGATTTCCTTATCTGCAAAGTGGGAGGAACTGTATTTGTAGATCCTCGGACCACTGCAAACCGTGAAAGCTATCCCGTGATCGTACTGGCAGCACCAATTCCTGTGGCCACTGTGACAAATGACCATAAACTGGGTGGCTTTAAAAAACAGAGAAGTGTCCTCTCTCACTGTCCAGGAGGCCAGAAGTCAGAGGTCACGGTGTCCGCAGGGCCGAGCTCCCCCTGAAGGCCCTGGGGGAGGAGCCCTCTTGCCCCTCCCAACCCCTGGTGGCCCCAGGCCTTCCTTGGCTTGTGACCACATGGCTCCAGTCTCTGCCTCCACCTTCACAAGGCCTTCTCCTCTGTGTCATCTCCTCTTTGGCCTTTCACAAGGACGCTGGTCACTGAGTCAGGCCCCACCCAGATAACCCAGTGTGACCGCCCCACAAACTCCCCTTCCTGACATCTGAAAAGGCCCTTTTCTCCCAAACAAGGCCACACTCAAAGTTCCAGGGGTCGCAACAGAAACATGTCTTTCAGTGAGGGCAGCGAGGTCACCATTGTACCCCACACGCTGAAGTAGAAGAGGTCGGGGACGTCGGGCGAGCCCAGAGGTGACTTTCCCGTGTCCAGCCCCCAGAACAGATGTTAAGTGGAAGTAGATGTGAACCCCGTGACCTGTACCTGAAAACCTCGGTCACTCCTGCTGGGACTGCCAGCCAGTGGGGTAGGTGATTGATCTCGCTCGCTTATTGATGAGGTCAGGGGTTTCTCGGTATTCTCTGGAGCGCTGATGCAGGCAGTGAGTGTCCCGAGAGGCCAGGGGGCCTCCTGCCCTGCCCCCCAAAGCTCATGGCATCATGGGTGGTGGCAAGCATAGGGACAGAGAGGGCATGGGGACTCAGGATTTTTACCTCCTAGAATGGTTGTTGTTGAACCAGTGCCTTTCTGGTTTTGTTTTTAATTAATTTATTTTTTGAGAGAGGGAAGGGAGAGAGAGGGAAGGGAGAGAGAAAGAGGGGGAGAGAAACACTGATAGGAGAGAGACCCGTTAGTCTGTGGCCTCTCGCAGGCACCCCAACTGAACCCACAATCCAGGCATGTGTCCTGACCGAGAATCGAACCTGCAAGTCTTTGCCTTATGGGACGATGCTCCAACCCACTGAGCCACACAGGTCAGGGCTGTTTTGTTTTGTTTTTAAGTGGCTTTGTTGCAAGGCATTGTTGACCAGAGACACCCATTTCGGGACATGGCATGTCCCATCATCTCAGATTGACAAATCAATGGAAGGTGGCCTTTCAGATGTGGCTGTTTTAAAGAGGTGCGGACTGTAGTTGTGAGGGGGAATCAGAGTTTGCCAAAGGTCTGCACCAGGAGAGGAGCAAGCACCACACACTGATGGGAGAAAGCGGCTCTGGCCAGGAAACGGGTCGGGCTTTCTTGTGCACGGCAGTGTCCCACGCGGAGCTGGCTTTGCTCGTGCGCGCGCTTTCCCCACACAGTGGAACACAAGGGCGGTCCCGCCGTGATTCCGTTTGCTTAGGGCTCTTTAAAAGCCAGCGTGTGCTGTGGAGATGGTGCTGGGGAACTGCCCTGACAGCCGCGTGTCCCCCTCCGGCCTGCAGAGCGCCACCAGGGGAACGTGTGCAGAAACGGGTCCTCGGGCCTCCGTTGTCAGGAGCCACCCCGGTCTCTTTGTATTACATTTTCACGACTCAGTTTCAAAGCCTCGGCTCCCCCGTGAGCTTTCTTATTACTGAACAATGGCCTTCAAAGCGGCAGAACAACCGATTGTTGCAGAGATTGAATGTACAGATTGCAAAACGCAGGCAAACAGAATCTTCACTGACAAACCAGTTTCTTGCCATAGACTTTTCTTCCGTAATCTCCTTCTGGCGGAACATTTTCTGTCTCGATACCGGAGATTCAGTTACCAACCCCAGTAAATAAAACAAACAAAAAAAATAGTATGGAACTCACCCCAAAGACAAACATCGGCCAGTCCTGTGGATGGGAAAAGGGGAGCGTGGCTGTTCTTACCAGTTCCTTTTTGATTTTTAAGCTCTGGAAAGTGCTCAGATTGTGTTTGCCAGTTCAGGCCCCCGAAGTGACATGCAGTGTAACATCCATGTTCAAAAGAAATAAGCATTTTCGAGAGAGAGCAGAATCATGGCACCGTGTCCCTCAACGAGCCAAGAGCAGGAGACAGTGGGCAGAAGAGATGGTCACCTTCTCCAGACTCAGCTCCAGGGCCACCATCCTGGGCACTGGTATGTCTCATACCACCACCTCAAGGTCGTGTTCAGGGTCTAGAACCTTCCAAAGACAGGCTCAAGATTTCAAAAGACACCCGTAGCTGTAATCGAGAGCAGGAGTTAACCAGCCCTTTGGCAAAGGTGATTTCCCTTCAGGTAGAGCCCCCAGCTTTTCCACTCAGAGGAAATGTGGACCACAGGCAGGGGAAGGAGCTGGGGGGCTCAGACCATCACCTCACATCACCTCACAGCTGCCAGGAGCTCGTGGAACTGAGGTGGAAGGGCACGCCGTGACCTGGAACACTGTGGGCGCCACCTCACTTGTCCTCCCGCTGCCACTGACGGGGCCCCTGAATCAGAGGAATCAGTTCCGATCGCTGGTTCACGAGACTCAGGCCCCTGTCCTGCTGAGCCCATATAGAGGGTGCTCTGCGACCCTTCAGCTCTGGACTTCAGGTGCGACCACATTGGAGCCCCCACAGCAGAGCACCCCTCCGGAAGGCCCAGTGTGAGTCAGCACCACCGGGGTGTCAGCAGCTCATCTGTCTGTCCATCTGTCCGTCCATCTGTCCAGAGCAGTCAAGTCTCCCAGACCTGTCCCTTCTGGTTCCCTCAGGGGAAGGCGCCCACAGTTCTGAGAGCTTCGTGTGCCGAACCTGAGCCATCCCAGGGCCAAATCCAAGATGCAAAGAACCTCTGCCTGGTGGCCCCTGCTTCTGTCTTTGCAAGCGCTACCTACATACACTGGCTTAGAGGATTTTAAACCAACATCTCGGGGTGAAAAGGGAGCAAGACATCATTCACCTTGTGATTGCACTTTGGGGAGTTAGTTGCAGGTCATGCAAGGGAACAAGCATGGTGGCCCTGTGAAGTCTCGCGGGGCTGCATGCTGTCGTGGCCATTCACACTCCATCGGCAAGCACATCTCTGCACGTATCCAATGGCAGCCTCCATAGTGACAGAGTTATCGAAATACCCGTGAACGTCAGCACCAGCTCGAGGGCTGGAGGTGGCATTTCTGCCTGCTCAGGGCCTTCCTGGGGTCACTGCTCTCCAGGTCTGCTCCTCCTCCTCCTCATCTGCGTGTCGTGGTCAGATGCCCACTCTGGGGACAACTGTGATGGCCTGAGTTTTAAGCCACACTTCTGTGGGTCATCCAAGAGGACTGACTATCCAAGAAGTTTTTGAAACAAACAATTAGTACCAGCCACCCCCACTTCCCTGGACAACTTTGAAACTGTAGCATTCGTTTGGGTGGCCTCTCCGTCTAGCTGGTCGTAAGAACAGTTGCCACAGCGAGATGATGACCAGGACGCGCTGCCTGGCTCACACGTCTGCCAAAGCCTGTAGCAAAGGGATGGCGGCCCCCACGGGTAGGATGGACTGCTGCGGTTGCTTGGCTCAGGCCCCACCCACACCCACCCCAAGGTGCCCGACATGGTCCTCGGGGCCTGCAAAGCGCTGGGCGGCCATGTGACCGGGCACTGTCCTGGTTATTGAACACCAAGTCCCAGGCCCCGGCCTGCTGTGTGAGTGACTAGCCAGGTAGCTCCTAAAGGCTGACAGTGTGTCGTTCTGGATCGTGCACTGCCGCTGCCGGGGACTGACCATCCTTTCTAGGGTTCCCAGGGGACCAGTGGGGATGGCCCGGAGCCCGTCACTCTGCTGTCCCTGATTATGAGACTTCTTCCTGGTATTATTTTTGCCACGCGATTGGCTTTTCTGCGCCACCGTGTGTTGGTAAATGAGAAGGGCCGTGGCCCAGATGTGGATCTGTTTAATTTAATAGGATTTTCCACAAATTACAAAGCGAGACTTTAACATTGACTCTGCAGACTTACAGATGGCCCGTTCAGGTGGGAAGGAGTGGAGGTCTTGTTATTCTTACTCCAGAATCCCCTCCTGCTTTCCTCAGTGGATGCTTTCACGCCTTGCGGGGCAGGTGGGGAAGATGCCACAGAAGGTCTGTAGGGAATGTCCCTTCTTCTTCTAACTGTCTCCGTGGTCATGCCTAGGCTGCTGGGGGAGACACAGGGCCCTGGAGGTGCCGCGGCAGAAAACCAGTTGCTCTGCCTCCCGTCCCTCCCGTCCCTCCCGTCAAGGAAAGCTGTTCCTTCCGCCGATTGTGAGGAGGGGCTCAGGAAGAGCATGGCGCCCCCAGAGTGCACTGACCAGGGAAGCAGGGTCTGGAGCCATATCTGGCGCTGAAATCTATGTGGTAGATGAGGGAGGTGGATTTTGGAATGCAGAGCCGGGGTGGCCCACTTCCTGCTCGTGGGGTCTGCAAGGGCTGCTGACGTTCTGTGCAGCTCTGTGCCCATCTGCGAATGGGCACGAGGCAGCCGCACCTGCCTCGCCCAGGGTTGTGAGGAGTGAGTGAGTTACGTGCACAGAGCCCCGGGTGCCTGGCACGGGGCGGACATTGCGTGTGTCACTGTCATTACCTCATAAACTGGTGGCAAGGATACAGGTGTATTTCTGTCCAGCGTTGAGCATCGCACATGACACACTTAACCGAGCAAGTAAGTGGTCAGTGTTGTTCTTTTTAGTGGCATCGCGGTTTCTGTGGCCTGCGCTGGTGGCGGGGCAGCTCTGCGTTGCCAGGGTGTCGCGTACCCATCCGGTCCTGTGAGCCAAGCCTGTCTGAAGCAACGCCCTGCAGGGCCACCTTATCCCCCGGAGTGATGCTGGCCTGGGGTGGACCAGTGCCCTGTGGGGGGGGCCTCACTCACTCTTTGTGTCCCTGGGTCACCTCTTCCGGGAAGCCCATGGCCACTGCCGCACAAGGTCTCACGGGAACAGGAAACGGGTGAACGTGAACAGGGGCCTTCCATTTCTTTCTCGAAGCCCTTTAATTTACTCCTGAGATACCAGAGGCCCGGGTGGGGGCAGACATGACCTCAGGCCTGGGGCCTACTGGTTCAGTGTCCGTCCTCTTGGCCTGCCTGCCTGGGCCACGGAGGTGGCCTCCAAGCACAGCGTCTGCTGTCAGAGCAGGATCCACATCAGGACGCATCACAGCGCTCTGCCTTTTTCTGGAAGTGTCTGTCTCCTTGACGACACGATACTGGTTTTGTTCTGTGTCGTGGCTTCTTGGTGTCTCCATTTCACGTGTCCGATCCCACACCACAGGAGGAGGGGTGTTCAAAAAGGCCAGCCTGCAACACCCCCAGCCTTCTCAGCCCCGCTGCTGGGGGGAGCAGACAGCTGCAGGGAGGGACAGGACCCCCCACCCCGGCCATGGGTGATCCCTGACCCAGCCCCTGACTCGCATGAATTGGACACGTACAGAGAGTGTGAGTGGTCAGCCTCTTTGGCATTTTTAAAGAACCATCTACAGAAGGGCTTCTTCGAAGTGAGCTTCGCCTTCCTGTGTGATTTTAAGTGCACACCTCCTGGTACTGATTCCACCCAGCGGCCAGCCACTCTGACAGCCACAGACTTGTCCACGGATGCAGTTCAGGGCCGAGAGTGGCAGACTTGTTCCACGGCCGCGGAACTGGCTTCCCTGGCTGAGACGCAGTGACTCGTGGCCTCTTCTCCCAAACGGAGTTGAGTTAAGAGTTAACCAGGAGATACGAGGACTCACTGGCGGTGTGGTCCTGTCCCCTCCATCCTTGCCTCCCTTGGCATGTGGCTCTTGACCTGTCCTGACCACATTCCCGGTGGTCTGAGGACCGCACGCCTATGAAGGACAGAGAAGAGGAGGGGCCCAGTGGAGGTGAATAGTGGGACGTAGCCTTCTCTCGCTCAAAGAAACAGATCTGCTCAGAAACACAGAATCCCGTGGTGTTGCAAGTTCTTCCCCCAGGCTAACGATTCCCTGACTCAGGCAGTTCTTACAGTGACTTTGAACTTCTGACCACGGGACATGAGTGAATCATAGAACGCTGGACCGGCATGAGATAGCCGGCCCCCTCATTTGTTAGACAAGAAATTGGAAGCCCGCCGGGGTTACATGGCTCGCCAGAGGTCACCGGCCAGCCCGGCCAGCGCTCCTCCGCCCATCCTCTAGTGGGAGCGCACCTCTTGTCTCTGGACGCAGCAGAACAAATTTTCCCCAGCAGTCCGTTCCGAACAGCACTTACGGGAAAGGGGGGCCGGCGGGACAAGACGGGGCAAACACCAGTGTGCCTCTGCGCGTGCTCCACCCAGTTTCTCATCTTTTTATTACAAAAAAAAAAAAAAAAACCAAGTCTCAAGTAACCCAAACAGGCAGAGTCTGATGTGCAGACAGTCTGCAGGCACCGGCCCAAGAAGCTGCCGGTCGGCTGGTCCATCCTCCTCTGATTTATGTTGTGTGTGTTAAGCCTTAAATTGTTGAGACTCTGGCTGGCTGCGCTGGTATTACTGGAGGGTTGGAGCATGTTTTCGGCTCCCAGAGCTGGCTCCGGTGCGAAGATGTTGGCCCCGAGTCAAGTCCGCTCTCACACCTGTCTGGGACAATGAGGGCCTTGTTAGTGGCGTCTCCGGGCCAGGCTGCTTGAGCTGCTCGTTTTCACATTCAGAACAGGGCGGGGCCGGGGAGGAGCCCGGGGGAGATGGGAGGCAGCCTCCCCTGCCCTTTCTCTCTCCTTTCTTCTCCTCCCTGCCCCCCCCCCCAGCTTTTTGTAAACTTTTCCTTATTTTGGGAAATTAAAAAGCACACAATGCCAACAGTAGCTATCTTATGAAGGAGAATTTCCTCCTGCAAAGCAGGGACCTCAGGGCCAGTGAATGAATCCACGGTCATGTTGGGGTTTGAACCGGTGCATGGTTGGGGTGCCCCCCACCCCGCCCAGCACTGAAACTTGAGCTCTCCCCACACTGACAGGCCTGTCAGTGGAAAGCTTCTCTTGGTTTTCCTTCCATCGTTGAATGTCAGTGACTGGAGCAGGAAGCGGGGTCACCGACGGTCACGGTTGAAACGGCAAATGCCCCTGCCCCCCCACATCAGCCCTCTGGTCCTTGGTCATCACCGGGGAGGACAGGGCTGGCCATCAGAGTCTTTGCGATTCCAGCCCTTGAAAGACCTTGGTGTGAGGCAGCCGCCAGGCACAACCCCTCAGGGTCTAGGTCAGCCCCCGGAGGCCAGTGGCGCGTTGCATGGCCATCATGCCTGAAGAGCCCCCCGGAAATGACGCTTCTTCCCTGGGACTGCCCAATGTGGAGGTCTGTAGGACAAGAGTTAAGAAAAGGGTTTCCCAGAGTTACAAAAGCCACTCTTTCCTGCAAGACCCCACACCCAGTAGGGACCCAGCCCCAGCAGGCAGGGGCACCGGGCTATCACCTCGGGCCCGAGTAGCTGAACCGGCGTCCCCACTGCCTTCGCAGGGAGCAAGACTCACCTGCAGGATGCTCCGTGGTCACGCCACTCTGCTCATCCTCTGTGCTTCTCACGTACAAGTGACCGCCTGAGCACTGCTCGCCACTGAGACTCCTAACTTCAGCCCGGAGCCACAGCGGGGCGTGGGGAAAGGGCATGCTGTCCGCCCCACGGGACACCTGGGACTTCAGAGGTAGCACAGGCCCGTTTGTCTCAGTGTCAGTCACTGTTAACACGGCCACCCCGGTTTCTCCACTTGCCTATCCGCCCACATCCTCAGAGGGACGAAAGGATAGCTCTCTGGAGGTGGTAGAGCAAGGCATGTCAAACGGCACTGAGTGAGAGAAAACCTGGGGACTTTGGGGCCCCACTCCAACCTGGTCGCACTCTGCCTGAACACGGCCCCTGTGGGGAAGCGTGGCTGCAGGAGGTGTTGCCCTTTCAAGCCATCTGATGGCCAAGGAGGGTCTCGAGAAAGGAGACCCTCCCCACTGAGGCCACCAGCCACTGGCTTTAGCTCCTTCTCTAACCAAGCCGCTGCCTTTCCCCGGGGCACGAGATTCTCCGTTCCTCCTCTGGCTCGTCCCAACCCTGAAATGGCCAGAAGTCGAGTAGGCCAGCGGGAGGGGCCCGGGCACAGAGCAGCTGGGAGCGGCGGCACCCTCCTGCCGCCGCCTCTGGCCCCTGAGCGGTGTCCCCCCACCCCAGTCCTGGCAGCCACCTCTCTAGCCCCATCTCCTTCGGGGCTGTCGCTTCGCTGCTGCCCCACAGGGCATGTGTTTGCTGTCGCCCGTGGGCCTGGGCTCCTGGGGAGCAGGGATGGGAAGGTTCCCTTCCTGCCGGGTGGTAGCAGGCCCTCCACGCCCGCTGAGGAGATGCCTTCCCAGCGTGCCCACCCCTGGGAGTCTGCCGCACCTCCTCGCCATCTCCAGCCATGCTCCCAAAAAAGTTAGGTCCCCCAACCCACCCTGCAAGTGCCAGGCAGGCAGGGCCTCTCTCTGGGGCTCCCCACGTGCTACACTCAGACCTCCACGTGTGTCTGTTCTCGGGTCAGAACTGGTCTCTCACGGCCTTCAATCCTGATTTCAAAATGTCCTGCTTCAGATGGTTCTTGTCTCCAAAAGCACCACCTCCAGGGGAAGACTCTTGACTTCCTGCTCCAGGCATTGGCCCGTTCTCCACCTCCCAGAGCCCAGCCTGGCAGAGGGGCCCAGGGGTCCCACCCAGCTGACAGCATCCCCACCCCTGCCCTTCACTTTGGGGACAAGGAAGAACATGGGAAACCTCTGTGCTTCTTGGCCTTGCGCCCCGCCCCCACTGCCTTCTACAGCCGTCTGTTCTCTAAAGCCAAGCGAGTTTCCCTTCCCTCTTGCTGTCCCTCCCACCAGGCCACACTCTCGTGTCCCCTCTTCCCTACCTGCCTGCCTCGCTCCTCAGCCAGCTCACCTGAGACTGTCTTCTAAACACTGAACCTGCTATTGCATATTTATTTATGGATTTGGACCCAGAAGTACAAACTGGTTGTGTAATACCCTGGCGAACGCCCCCGCCCCCACCTCAGCCCTCGGCGTCCTGCCCCGTTCCTGTGTTGCCTCTTCTTTGAAAGCTTGCCTGGGCCCTGCCTGGTTCCGGCACTTTCCTCATCCACTCCTCCAAGTTCACCCTTTGTCTTGCTCGCCCCCTGCCTTCCTGCCCCTAATCACAGCCTCTCTCCCAGACCAACTCTGGGACCCACCGGCCTCGGGTCCCAGCACTGCCGCCCCCCTCAGTGGCTTCTCTCTGTACCTCTCCCAGGCGAGGAAGTGCCCCCCACCCTCCCTCGCCTCCCCACGTCACACTCCAGCTGGGAAGTGAAGGCCCGTCCCAGCCCCTCTGTGCCCCCCACCGGGTCTGCTGGGGGGCGGGGGGAGGAGCAGCAAAAGTAGACCTGAAAGGTGCCCTGTGCCACCCTCCTGGCCACGTCCCCTTTCTCTTCCTTCGCCTCCCCTCCCCTGGGTTCCTCAGAAGCCTGTTTTGTCCCAGTCACAAGGACAGGACTTCAGACGCGTTGCTGGGACTGGTGTACTGTGGGTTCTCGGTTTTTTCGTTGTTTTTTTTAGGACAGGAAGTTCCTGTTCACTGGGAAGGCAGTACGTTTCCAAAGACGTTCCAGAGCCCGCGGCTGTGGGATGGCTTCTCGTGGCCTCCTTTCGGGGTGGGACACAATGCAAAAAATGAGAGAATAAACCAGTGAGAGAAGCCAGTCAGCGCACACAAAGGGGGAGAGAGGCACAATAGGCTTTTGTTGGTGCTTGTACACTCTTGTCAGGGAGCCGGGTAGGGGCCTTGGTGCTGGGGGCAGGAACCTGATGTTATCGGCCCCCAGAAATGCCGCCTGCAGCCCAGTGGCAGGCAGGGTCCAGACCGAAGAGACAGGCAACAGGGCCTGCTCAGTACAAACGGCGCTTTGAGTCTTTCGTAAACAGCCTGTGCCCCAGGGCGCAAATCCTTCAAAAGTTTGCCTAGGTAATTGCGTTTCATCGCCGTCTGGCATGGGCGCACGCAGGCCCGAGCCGGAGGTGCAGGCAGCCGGGCTGGCGAGCAGGCAGATTCAAGGCGCTCGGACCACAGGCTCCTGGGGTGTGGCACTCACTGTTTTCAGGGATGTGACCAGAAAAGGGTATGGCACCTTCCAGAAAAGGGGTGCAGGGCGAACACGCCACAGCCACTTGGCAGTTTCAGGCCACGAGGAAGACGGGCACAGCCAGAGTGACAGTGTGGTCTTGCTGCCACCTCCCCATCTCTGACAGCCTGCCTCCTCCTCAGGACCACCCCCAAAACACGGAGCGGAAGAAACGGTCCCCACCCTTCTCCCTGATTTCGACTTAGGTCAGGAATTCACAGTGACAGACACCAAGTTGTGTTTGAGGTTTGGGGCTGTCCAGGCTTCGTTCCAGGGAAGGGAGACAACCCTGGACTGAGGACATCCCCGAGGAGCCCCCCGAGGTCCGGGACCCCAGACCCGGGAGCAGGAAGTGCCAGCCGACCCACTGCCCCCCCAGGCATGGTGCTTGGTGGGTACTGCTTTTTCTGTGGAAGTTTGCATCAGTCTTTTCATTGTGTTGGGACTTGGCAGCTGGATCGGGGGCAGGGGATGGCTTCGATCATCCTGTAGTGAGAACTGCAGAGAAACCGGAGGTCTGTCCCCGCCCCGGGAACAGAGGGAGTCCCTGCACCCGCCACCCCCCTGCTTTGTCCAGATGGGCCGCCCCGCCCCTCACCTCCAAGGGGCTTTCTGCTCAGCCGGTGCCCGGGAGGCTGGAATGAAACCGTAGGTAGACGTGTCGACAGCGATTTGCATCATTATCTGGCTACGTGTGACTCATGCCCGGGAAGCTCCGGAGAGACAAGCGCCAGCCTGTCCCTTCCCAGGTGGCAAAGCCAACGGTCAGCTCAGGAGGCATCTTGGTGGTGGTTCTCACCTGTGGCTCACCCAGGGCCTGGCATGCCGGCTCCGTGTCTGGGAGCCAGGCTGTGAGACTGTGAGAACGCCGTGGTCCCAAACCCCGGCATGGGGACAGAGCGCTCCCAGGCATGTGGTAGCTGCTGAAGGCACCGGGCTTTCCCACAGGGCCCTGGGCCCCAACGGAGCACCTTATCTCGGCTCCACATTTTCTCTCTGCCTAGGCCACGGCACTGGGTTCCAGTCCTCAGGGTCTGGGGGTACCTCTGGAAGTCACGTTTTCTGGCTTGTCATCAGGGTCTGACATGGAGACTGAAAACTGCTCGCCCGCCCAGGGCTGGGCTCCCTAAGGCACCATGGACCTTTGGGGCCGGTTCACCCTCTGCTGTGGGGGGCTGTCCTGTGCACAGGGGGCCGACAGCAGCACCCATGCCAGTGGCACCCCCCATACCCCAAATGGTCTACCGAGAATGTCTCCAGATACTACCCAGCGCCCCGCCCCAGAGGAGCGTCGCCCCCTGTTGAGCCCAATCGGGGGGGTTCACAAGGCTTCACGCACAAATGGGGTCACTGGGCGTCTGCACCCGGCAGTGAAGCCCTTTCAACGCTGAGCTGCTTCAGGTGTCCAGGGCCTCTGTTCTCGATTCGGCCATCCTCTGGTTGAGCAAGAATTTCCAGGTATCTGTTATCTCAGACTCTACTTTTGATCTTTTTTTTTTAATGCTTCCATTTTTGTCTAAGTCACGGGAAACCTACTGCGATTCTGAGAAAGGCCTCCTTGACCTTCAGATCACAGCGGCTCTCAGGAGGGGGGTTCCCACCGCAGGGCTCGGTGTCATCTTTCTCATGGTGACCTCATCCGCCCGAGCATGCAGGCTGCGCCTGAAATGCCGTTCCTTTCCCTAAGTCAGTGAATGGAGCAGAGGACCTTCAGGTCACTGGAGGCCTGCTTGTCACCCACAGTGGCGTGTGTGTGACCTTCAAGCCGAGGTCCGTGTTTGAGTTTCAGGGTGAATTCCCGCAGACTTCCCCTTGCCTTCCCAGATCGGAGTTCGGGGTGAGGTTCCTGTGCGAGGCTGGGCCGCCCCGAGATGAATCTGGCTTGACTGGTCTGTGTCCATTGTTTGGAGCACCGGGGTGGAGCCCACGGAGACACGCCGGCCCTCACCTTCAGAGGGCTCCCTTCTGCTCTCCACTACCCCCGGCAGCCCGTGTGATCGGGCCACGGCAACCCCAACCCGCTCACACCGAGGTCAGCGCTTCGGGGTGTGGGAAATGGCTGCAGACCTAAGGGGAGAGGACCAGAGCAACGAGGCACAGAGGGGCCCCCCCATAACAGATGCTGCTGATCGGGGCTGCCCTGGCTCGCAGGCCGAGGAAACCCAATTACTCCAAAGAACCCAAAACTAGCACACGGACCTGCCGGTGAAGGAGGGGACGATCTGACCTCTTCTTCCTCGCTCTGCTGCTGCAATGGAAAATCCAAGCAGCTTTCAAAACACAGAAGCATAGGGAGCCTTTTCTTGGGGGCTGTTCGGGAATGGAGAAACCTTGAGTTTAAGGAGTAAATAGACACGACTGTGCCCAGAGTCTGTCTCCGAAGAGTAAGCCAGAGCGGTGGGTCCTCGGGGCGTTGAGCATTAGGAAGGGAGGAGGGTGCTGAGCTCAAGGCCACCTGCCCTGTGTCTCTCCGAGGCCACCCACAGAACAGGCAGAAACTCTGTGAGTGGCACATCCTTTGTCTCAGCATTGGGGGCGGGGACGCCTTGTGTGGAGAGCAGCTACCTGGACCCTTCGTCGTCGCTTGTAGAACAGAGCGGGAGGAGCAAAGCGCCACAGGCCCTGTGGGATGGCCGTGCCCTTTAAGAGGGAGAATCCCTCCCATGTACACCTAGGGACCGTCCCCCCGTATCATGAAGTTCAGGCATCAGAGAGGAAGGGACGGCCAGGGATCAGGGTGCTGGCCGGGTCTCCGTGCCCCTGGGAAAGACAAGGTGGGGGGCTGCAAGAGGGGCCCCTCCTCGGGGGCTCTGGTCCCCTGGCTCCCACTGCTGGAGTCCCGGGGGCCTGGGCCTGAAGCGTGGGAGAGGGTTCAGGACGGGGAAGAGCAGGACAGGACCGAGGGAACAGGGCAGCATCTGGGAGAAGCCAGGGGTGTGGATGCAGACACCCCTGCGGCGAGCAAGCCGTTACGGGAGGAACAAGCCGTTACGGGAGGGGCAGGGCATGGAGTGGACGCTCCTAAAGTCACCCTTCCACGTGGGCCCCTCCTTGTGAGGGAAGAGGCAGGACCCAGCTGCCGTGGCCGCGATGCCACTGCCTTGTGCCCAGTGGCCGAGTGGCCGTGGCCCTTTCTCTGAAGGTGGCTGGAGCCCAGCGGGAGGGAAGGCTCCGATTTCCCTTGCACAGTCTGGAACCACCTGCTGGCACCCCACACGTGGGTTGTGAAACCACACTGTCCCCAGTGAGGGGCTCCTTCCTGTCCTTCCTAGTGGCTCTACAGAGCTGAGCTCCGCCCCCCTCCCCCGCCACATGGGGACACTGTCCAGTGTGGGTGAGAGAACTCTGCACCAGGGGGCACAGAGCCAGTGGACTGGTGGACTGGGGACGCAGGGTCTTTTTCTGGAGTCTTGGGGAGAGAAGACTGGCCCAGTAGGGGCAGGTACTGCATTAACAGTGAGGGAGCCCAGGGTCAGTTCATCCTCCCAGGTGGGGAAACTGAGTCTCAGAGGGGTGCAGTTGCCTGCCTCAGCACACAGCGGGGCCTCAGTGCTAAGCTCTCAGACTCTAGAACCTTCCGTTGCTGTGTTCCCCCACCCACCCCCGCTCCCCGAGGGACAGCTCTGGGTGGGGCTCCCAAACACCAGCCACTGCAGAGCCAAACATCTCCCACGCTCTCCCCCTGGGGCCCCTGTCCTGTGGTGCCGCAGCCCCATTTTGCCTGTGAGATCCTGGCCTTGAGAGGGTTCGAGGCGCAGAGAGGGAGGGAGCAGAACATCTTTCTGCGGGAGGCGCCTGCAGTGGGTGTTTGTTTAGCAGCGTGTGAGGACACCATTTGTCTGCAGGGGGACAGAGGCCAGAAGGTCCCATCCAGTCCCCTGCAACCTTGTTCCTCCTCCGGGTGCGAAGGGCAGGCTGCCCACCCCCACCCCCCCACCCCGCCGCCTCAGGGAGACAGGGCCAGCGCAGAACGCAGGTGTGACCCCAACACCTGACTTTTCTAGAAGCCAAGGACTTCCCCCAAACCCTTTCCTCGGGGACGTCTGTGCCTGAGTCGGGGGACGCTCCCAGACGGGCCTGGCCGGGCCTGGCCGAGGGAGCGGCCCACTGGTGAGGGCTGGCCGTTCCCCTGGGAACCGTCTGGCAGGGCTGATGAGCAAGGAAGGGCACTTTGCATTTATAGAGCGCCTTTCATCTGTGGCTCTCAAGGCGGCGCCCCAAACGCTAATTAACTCTCACACCTGCGAGGCAGGTGAGTCTGTTGCCTCCCTTTTCGGAGAGGAGGAAAGAGGCTGGAGAGGGGCAGGGCTCTGGTGCGCAGCCCGAATGGGGGCGGCCCCGATGCTAGGAACCCCCGCGCCTGACCGCAAAGCCACGAGGCCTCCCAGGCCCGTGAGGAATTTGGGTCCCAGGGGCAGTGAGTGAGGAGGTGACCCCAAGGTCCCTCGCTTCGTCCCCGAGGCAGGCGGCCAGTCGGCTGTGAGAACCGGTCCCTCCAAACCCTGAAGGCCTTTCAGGGGCAGGAGCCCCAGGCAGGTCTCTGCCCGGCTCGGTGCCGGATGCTTCCCTGCAGGTAATTGCCGGAACAATGAACGCAGGTCGGCTGCACATGACTAACCGGCATATCTGCAGCCAGCGGAGACAAGCGGCTGGCACAGGCCAGAGCCTTTCCCAACCTCTCTCCAGGACTCAGGGCCAGTGGGAACTGACTGATGTTATCCGGGGATGCAGCTGCCAGCCAGCGGCAGTGTGCTCCCCAGGGCCTGCCTCCCTCCCCGTGCACCCCCGGGGACAGCCCCCCGCCCTGCTCCTGTGCCACATTGCACTTTTCCGGCAGAGGACAGAGGGGAAAGGGCGCTGCAGAAGCACAGGGGGACTTTCAGGGACATGCCTCTTTCAGAGCAGGGAATGACCCAACGCCTGGGCCACGAAGGCTGTTGTCACCCGAGTGTGAAGGTGGCAGTGAGGCATGGTGGGGGGTGCTCTAGTGTTTGTATAGAGCCCAGACCGTCCCTCCCAGGGGTCCCAGGCAGGAGCTGCCAGCCACCCCTGGGGCTCGCCCTGACACATCACCCTGGAAACTGACTCACATCTCTTGAGGCCTGAGTCACATCCTGTTGTGTGCTCCGGGGCATCCAAGAGGGCATGACACCAGCTACCCAGGACTGAAGTGAACTTGGAGGACACCCTGGGAATGGCCCTGCAGGCTTCCAGGCTGAAAGAGGGGAAAAAAATTCCTCCAGGAAAAAATCCAGGCGGCTCTGGTGGTTTATAAGGTCACCAGGCAGGTCAGCTCTTAGAAACAGACACCCGGGCCCCGTGGCAAACGTAACTGTCTGGTCTTCAGTTTTAAATGGCTCTGAAGGGTGCCTGGCCAGGCCTTTAGAGATGCCAGCTGAAGAGACAGAGAGAGAGCTGCTCACCGTGACAGCCGGGCTAAGCCCCAGAGGGTCATCGCCTCCTGGCCCCGCACCAAGGGACGATGGCCCAGCTCGGTGGCACCGTGGGATCCCAGGTTTGGAGGGTGGGAGTTAAAAAGCCAACAGGGGTGGTGTCAGGGAAGAGCCCGGGTCCCCAGCCAGCGTCTGCTGTGCCCTGCAGGACCCCGAGGACAAAGTCGGGAATATGAAGCTCTTCAAACACCAGCCTTTGGTCTCATTGATTCTGTTGCTGCCCTGCATTCCATTTCATTGATTCCTCCTCTGATATTTATGACTTCTTTTCTTCTGCTTGCTTTAGTTTATTTTGCTCTTTTTCCCTCTAGTTGCTTAAGGCAGAAGCTTCGATCTTTCATTCTGGATCATTCTTTTCTAAGAGACACACTTGGCGCCGCACCCCCTCCGGTCGTGGTTTCCCCTGCAGCCTTCGGGCATTGTGAGCTGGGCTTTCACTTCGTTCAAAATGCTTGGTAATTTCTCTCCGGCCCCTTACTTGACTCATGGGTTATTTAGAAGTGCCGTGTTGAAGCACCAGCTCTCTTTCTGTTATTGATTTTTTTTATTTCAATCCATGTGGTCCAAGAATATACTTTGTAGGGTTTCTATTCCTGTAAATTCGTGGAGGTGTGATTTATGGCCCAGAGTGTGGTCTCTCTTGGTGAGTGCTCCCTGTGAGGAGAGAAAAATGCGTAACCACCCTTGTCGGGTGGCACGTTCTGTGAGAGGTGGTCAGATCAGGCTGCCCCGCCCCATCTCCTACCTGCTCCAAGTGGCCATAGCTCAGAGGGCGTGTTGACGCCGTCGTTACTAACCACGCGTGCGTTTCTCAGTTTTTTCCGTGTCGTTCTAAGCATTTTTGCCTCATGTTTTTTGGCCCTGTGATGTCAGGTGTATGCATTTTAAAGATGGCTGTGTCTTCCTAACGAACTGATTCCTTTAGTCCTGAACTTGTCCCTTCTTCTGAAGTCAGGTTCGTACAAAACCGCTGCAGCCACACCGGCTTTCTTCTGTTTCCTGCCAGCACGGTCCCCCGTCCCCATTTCTCCTGCCCGAGTCTTTAGGTCGAAGCTGGGTTCCCTGCAGACAACACAGAGTTGAATGTTGTTTGTGACTCACTCTGACAGTCTTCGTCCTTTGGTGGGTGCATTTAGAGCGGTCACATTGAAGGTGATTACTTACACAGGTGTATTAACAAACATCAACCGTGTTTGTTAACGGTTCTGTATTTCTTGTGCCTGTTTATCCCCACTTTTCTGCATTGTCTGGTCTTAACAGCATTTTACGTGGCTCCATTTTTACCTCCCCCCCTAGCAAGTCAGTTACACTTTCTAGATGTTCTTAGTGGCCACCCTGGACTTGCACACACGTGGGTGATGACTGTGAAGTCACACCAATCGCTAACACAGCTCCACGGCTCCCTTCCCCTTTCTGTCATGCGTTCACTTGTCCATGCCTGACAGTTATCAATACATTATTACTACTGTCATTGTGAATAGGAAACCAGCGTTTGGATCAATAAGAATAGAAAAAACGAGAGTTCATTTTGCCTTCGTTTATTCTTTCTCTGACACTCTCTCTTTATGCAGACCTGAGTTTCTGACCTGGGTTAATTTTTCTTTCCTGAAGAGCTTCTTTTAGCATTTCAGCGGGGCGTATCTGCTGGATCAACTATCCTCATTTCATCAGAGAATGTGCTTATTTCTCCTGTACCTTTGAAGGTTCATTTTGCTGAAAGCAGAAATCTAGGTTGGTGGCTTATGTTGGTGGGTTTTTTCTTTCGGCGCCTTAAATATTTACCACACTCTTCATGCTCTCGAAGTCTCCGAAGAGACGTCCACAGGGATTCCTATCTCGTTCCTGGGATGTGCCCCCTGCTCACTCACTCCTGGCTTCTCTCACACTTTCCCTCGGCCCTCGCGTCTCCTGCGCCCCGCACAGCAGGCCCAGGTGTGGCTGGCGTGTATGTGGCATGCTGGGTGTCCAGTGGGCTCCCTGGGTCTGCGGTTTGGTGACATTGATCTTGGGAGGTTCTTGGCCAACAGCTCCTCAAGTACGTCTTCCGCTCTGTTTTCTCTTCCTTTCCCTCCGTATCTCCACTACGCACGTTACACCGTTTGAGATCGTCCCAGAGTCCGTAGGTGTGCTGTTTTTCCTTTTTGTCTTGTGTTTCAGTAAGTTTCTGGTGACATATTTTCAAGCTCATTGTTTCCTCAGCGTGTCTGGTCTACTGACGACCCCAGCAAGGCACTCTCACTTCCGTCACAGTGCGTTTCTTTTCTATAACGTCCTTGTCCGTCTTCAAGGCCCCATCTCTCTGCTTACACTATCCACGTTTTCTTGCATGCTGTCATCTTTTTTCCCTTATTATCCTTAACATATTAATCACAGTTAAAGTCCCTGTCTGGTAGTTCCAGAATCTATGTCCTACCTGAGTCTGGGGTGACGCGTGCCTCGTCCCTTCCCACTGCTATCTCTGGCCCTCGCTCGGGCCTTGTCGTTCCTCATGGGAAAGCCAGACGTGATGCGCCAGGTAAACAGGCCTTCAGTGTGAGGTGCCACGTCCATCCTGCCAGGAGCTGGGCTGTTCAGTGTTTGCTGTCGCCGTAGGTGCCGGGAGCTTCAAACTCGGCTCGTGTCCTTGACTTTGTCCCCACTGCTGTCTTTGGGCTCCCCTGAGCCCTCCCCCTCAAGCAGCCTCTCAGCACATTTGGCTCCAACCCACGGTTGTTACACTGGGTGCGCGGAAACTGGGGAGTTCCTGGGCGGAGAAGCCAGGGAGGCATCTCTGACAGCCCCCCACCCCGGACACACCCGTGCACAGGAGACTGAAGCCCCTGGAGCTTCTCCTCCTCACACTAGACAGGCTCAGCCTCCAGCAGTTTGTCAGAACTTCCAGTGCAGTGTCCCTGCCAGCTCGTGGCCCCGCGACCTCTGCTTCCAGTACTCGGGCCGAGGGTGACTTCCTGTAATCCTGCCCCTCAGGACTTCAGGGTGGCGGTTTGCTCTATGACCTCAATTCCCTAACAGACCCGGGAAAAGTCATGGATCATCAGTTTATTAGCTTTTTTTATGGTAAAGATGGGAGTGGTAACTTTCAAACTCTGCACATTTCAGAGCAGAAACAGGCAGCAGAACACAGACGGGCTCCATGTGACAGGGTCGCTGTCAGCTCTGGAGATCTCCGTGCTGTTGCAGCGGAGGTCACTCACTCTGTCCTCCCCTTGAGTGTGTCAGTGCTCACCTCCGAGTTCACCCCACCTCAACCCCACTGGTCCCCAACCCCGCTCACTCTGGCCGCATTTCAAATGGGAGGGAGGGGGCTCGAGATGGGGGGGCTCTGTTTTACACACTATTAGATCATCGAAAACCTGGAAATGACGTGTCACCACCTGGCCTCCGGAAAGGTGGCCGCATCAAACCCTCACCTGCCCTGGAAACTCGGAATCAGAAGGGCTCAGATTTCAACGGTCCAATCCAGCCCCTTTTCAGTGGAAAGGGGCTGGTGGGGACTGCATCCTAGCCTTCTCCAGCCTCACCTCTAATCTCCCGTTTCCTGGGCTCTGTGCTATCTAATCTCTTCAGCCTTTATCTGGGAGCAGCCTCTTACCTGAGCCCCACCCTGGGGCAGGGCGTGGCCTTCCGCCCAGCAGAAATCAGCTAAGTCCCTTGGCCTGGAGTCCTTTCCCCTTCTAACACAGCCATAAAAGTCGGACTGACCCTGCATTCCGGATGGCCCCGCTCTGTGAGACGCGCTTTATGGTGCTTCTCTCACCTGTGCCTCACTGCTGCCCTTTGAAGTGGGAAAACGGCCGATCGGATTAGACGGGCACTGTTTGCAAGGTCTCGTAACTAGTGTGCAGTGAAGCCAGTCCAAACTGAACTCCTTCTGTGACTTAAAGGAGGGGCTTCCCCTAACTTGCTGCCTCAGAGGCAGCCCTGAGCAGGTACAGACACCACCCAGCCTCTTATCTGGGACGTGGGGCAGCTGTTTGCAAGTCCAGATATGGCAGATAATCCAGCAGTTGGCCAGGACACAGCCCAAGGGTCCCCCACTAGCTCCTGCTCCTGGAGGCAAGGACTAGCTCCTTCTCCACTGAGCCCCCAAAACAGTAGCCCTAGTAAAGCAGAATGTTGGCAACATGAATAAACGAGGAAATGAATAGCTTCCAGACCCTAGGAATGAATGAATGAATGAATGAATGAATGAATGAATGAAGCAAATCTCAGCACAGGAGGGAGCCTTTCCAGGCATCGCACAGCCCTGGGGTGGTCCCTCATACTAGATTGCCCGTTCCAATGGGACCGGGACCCTGCAGGTCTTGCTCCACAGGCTGTTACCAGCCAAATCAGCACACGCCTGGCACTGAGGGAGTTTTCAATAGACTTCTGCTCCAGCCGAGGGTGGATGTCATCGGAGGCCGTCCCTCTGGGAACCGCGGCCCTGCTCTCGCCCCTGAGCGTGATGAGTGACGGCGATCACTCCCCTGGGGGCTGCTGCTTTACTGGACATCCCCACCCCATCCCTGCAGCCTGCTCTTCCCAAACACTCACAGCTGTCATTACAGTGCCATTCCTCAGCCCTCACCCCACCTGCTGTGTCCCCAACCCTGCACAACGCACAAGTTCGGCAGAGAAACAGGGCACAGGGCCTGAGTGAATTAGAACCCGACTCCGGCACTAAGGGAGGGGCTCAGAGGTCATCTCCTGTCACAGATGAGAAGAAGAAAGTGAAGCAAGTGATCCGGGGCTGCCACCCCCCACTCCCAGTGTGGTGTTCGGTGGCCCCCGGCCCTGGCGTTTCTCCACTTGCCCACGTACATGCATGTGAGGCCCCTCAGGGCAGAAGTGGTTGGTCACTGCATTATAGACTCAGCATGCACCCTGTCATGGGCCCTTCACTTCTTTAAGTTTGGTTTTTGTTTTTCATTGACAATACACGTAGAAGAAAACACCCAAAAAGGCCACAGGAAAAGCTCACCACCACCACCTCCTGGCCCACTACTGGCAATGAACCCAAATTCGGCCGCTGCCACCCCAGGAGTCGGAACGGGTCACGGAGACAGGGTTGGGGGAGTCCTTTGGGTGGCCAGCCCTACCCCCCTCCAACGCTGGAAAGCGAAGTTGTGGTGTGAAGTGAGATGTCGAATCTCAAACCCTGTGTTAAAAAAAAAGCCACAGAACTTAGACTTTAATCATAAAGATCATTTCACCAAAGCATATTTTTAAAAGGCTGTGAAACATTACGCAACGTTTGCATGGCTTAATTATGCGTTTAGAACAGCCTAGCACGACTTTTCCCGGCAGTAAAACATGACAGAGCACGAAGCACGGTCTAGTGCCTTCTGCTCTCCGTGGCCTCAGATGCGGGCGCGGGGCCGCCTGCGCGTGGCCCCGTCACCGAGCTGCACAGCCCGGGGGCCGCGGGACAATGGCAGACCTTCTCTTGTCTGCTTTTTAAGTGATTAAAATACCTGAGGACTACAGAGTGACTTCGCAGGTGTGTGCAGCCAGGACGTAGGATGTCTTCCAGAAAACACCTGAGTGCACATCTTTTTTCACTGGAGGCAAAATACTTGTAGTAATTTGGGAATCATGAGCAATCTGCTGTTAACTGTTTGCTTTCATTATGGGGAACACTGTCGGCTGTGAGAGAGCGCAAAATCTCTCACTGTAGTCAAACATGTATTTTCCATGGAGTTCAGAATGGACCGGCTCTTACTCTTCGCCAGCTCTGCAAATTCTCCAACGTTCTGAATCAAACGGAAACTTTACTTTAAAATTAGATTTCAAAGGGTCTAAGTGGAAATGGCTGTCCATATTTTTCACACTTACAAATCCAGGTGTTTTAAAGGAAAGAAAGGCCTAGGTCAGTGTGCGGGGACGGAAGGGACAGAAGGGCCATCGGAGGAGGATGAGCAGGAGGCCTTGGGCCTCCAAGTGCCTGACTCTGGCACAGACCGGGACTGCACGGCTGTGCAGAGATGAGGAGCCGTGGCCGAGTTGTTTGGAAACGGCCACCCCCGGAGGAGGAGCAGAGCAGGGTGTGTCGTCCCCAGGAGGAAGGACTTGATGCTACGCCGCAGCGCGTACAGCACTCACAGCCAGTACTTTCCCGGGGAACACTGTTCCTCCGACGCTTATTCCCAGTGTACGGAAGTCGGGGCCGAGAGGACCCTGGGGAGTCCGTCTAGTTTGCTGTCTGCTTTGTCCACCAAGAAGGTGGGACACAGAAAGAAAATTAAGGTTTAACCCTAGAGAAATGTAAAGTTATCTTCTGGTAGGACAGTGTTCGATCTAAATTTTCTTACATATTTTGCCTAAAAATAAAGGGCCTTTTTTTCTTCTCCTTTTCATCTGCAAACAGCACAATGCTTTTGAAAACAGACTCCCATGCACAGATGCTAGAGTCAAATTTATAAAATCCTTTTCACCTAACTCTTCTGAAGTCTGACTTCTTTTGTCTCTTCTCTACCCTGGGCCTCTTCTAATGGCAGCCTGTAAAATGCCTGCCCAACATTCTGCCTGTGACAAGACACAGAACACCTGTGTGCATCTGGCTGAGCCACAAGCTCTCCACCCCCGGGTGTGGGGACCAGGCACCGGCTGCGTCGCCAGCCTCCCAGTCAAACTTTTTCTGTCATCCCGGCAGAGAAGCCACCCAAGTAGGAAACACTGAAAACCCTGTGGAATATTGTTGCCTAAAGTACAAAAAATAAAACCTCCATTCTGTTTTGCTTCCTGGGCACAGACAGACAGGAGGTCATCTGGGCTGATGAAATGGCTCTGATAGTGATAACTGTCAGTGTAAAATGCTTCTGATGGTGACGATCTTCAGGGCTGGTCCAGCTGGAACAGCCAGGGAAGTCCACGCGTGCTGTGGTTCACGCCCCCCAGGAAGCGTCCCCCACTCCTCTCACCATTGGGCACATGATTACACGCAGCTTTTGCGAAGAACGTTTTATCAGAGGGAGGTCTCCAAGAGTCAAACATGCGCTGTATTTCAGGAGCCGAGGGGAGAAACCACTCAGTAAGAATGAATACATGGGCTTCCGCAGGCTTACTAACACAGGGAAACGGGGTACACACACGTGACCTGTGAAACAAGTTCCTTTGAAATCGCTCCGCACTTTCCATGCGCCTGACCTCCCAACCTCTCCGCAGACACCAGGCAGATCCAGCCCTCCCCGCCGTGGTCCTACGATCAGTCCTACCAGTACCTGGGCTCCATCACCTCTCCGTCCGTGCACCCAGCGACGCCCATCTCGCCTGGACGGGCCAGCGGGATGACGACCCTCTCTGCCGAGATCTCCAGCCGACTCTCAAGTAAGCTGCTTAGCGACACACTGTGAAACTGAGCTAGAGTGGGAGGCTCAAGGGACAAGAGGGGCACGGCCGTGGGCAGTGTGTTTAAAGTGTGGCTGCAAGTCAAAGCTGGCCAGCCTGAAGTCCCACGGCCGCGCACCAACTGCCCCTGACCCCCAGAGCCAGAGTGGCTTGGGGACATGGACCCCGTGGGTGCTTCACAAAGGTGGCAGCTGCAGGGTTCACACCATAAGGCCAGAGAGGCCAGCGGCTGGCACTCAGATGGGACTGGTCCCCCTGATGTGGGTCACGTGAGCAGCAGCACCCCGGGTGGGCACAGGTGGCACGGGAAGCACACACAGCCCAAAGGAGACACCTCCAACTAACTCCCGTCCGTAGCAGGTTCAAGGAGCCGTGGCGGAAAGCTCCAGTGCCGTGGTTGGCGCAATCGTTGTAGTAGGAGCTCATTAAATATTAGTCATTTCACCTGGGAGACCTCCGGGCTTGGCCTTAGCTCATGGGCAGGGGAGTCGGAGCTACAGAGAAAAATTCCTTTGTTGAAAGCAAAAGAAGAAAATCCATTTGGGGCTTTGAAATTGGAGCCGGACCGAACTGTGGAAACAGCTCAGAGTAGGTCGGCGTCCCGGAGCCTGCAGACGCACCCCGCGTGTGTCAGCAGGGAGGGCGGCCGTGTTGCTTTTCTGCCCGGGGATCAGATTGTAGCCGATCGGGGGCAGAGGTGTCGTGTCTGGCATTTTAAATGTTGGGTAACGGTGCCGGCCCGAGTTGTGGCTGCGTGTGAGCTCACCCAGCGCCTTAGCTGCTTCTCAGAGCTTCCCCACAGTGGCACCGTGGGCATTCGGGGCCAGGGAACTCTTTGTGGGGTGGAAGCTGCCCTGTGCAACGCTGCGTGTTTGGCACCATCTCTGGCCTCTACGTTCCAGCAGCACCCACCCCCCATCACAACACACACACAGTGTCTCCAGACATTGCCAAATGTCCCGAGGGCCCAAACTGTCCCCGTTGAGAGCCACAGCCTTCAAGTATTCTCGGGTGCTGTAGGGAAACTAGAACGCCCACTCAGTTTCCCAGTTCTCACGTGATCTTTGGCCCTCAGTGCCAACATTTGCGTGGCACCTGCCGGGTCGCAGAGTTGAGGAGGCAGCACAGGAGCTGGAACGTCTGCCCAGCTTGTTGTTTCCGAAGTTCTGTTCCCTCGGGACTAGTCTGACCCCAGAGGCACTTGCCAACGTGTACTAGCTCTTCTCAGGGAAAGCACTGTGCCCGCTGGCTGGCTGTGGTCTGCGTCTGGGACAGTTGCTGTTGTCCTTGGAAGTGTCCCTGTTGTGGGTCTGTCCCTTAGAATTAGTCACGTAAGTCGAGTTCTTCTGACCTGGCTGGCGCTGGAGATCTGCAGCTTGTTGTTCCAGAACCTAGGGGCCAACCGCTGCAGCCGACCGGTGATCAAACGTGAGGGTGACCGTTTGTCTACAGGGATGAGCACCCCCAAGCCCCACAGCACAGTCACACTTCTGAACAACCTGGCCTTCAGATGCCCAAGCAGTAAGGAGGGCACTCTGTGGCGTGCAGGTGTGAAGGAGACACAAACCAGGCCTCGTTCCCACCCGCCTCTGCTGTCTCGGAGGGAGGACGGGAGGGAATGACAGAGACCAGCGGGGAGATGCTTTTCAACACAGCAGACTGCCCCTGGGGCACACAGCCTGGGGCACAGGCCCGGGGAGTGTGGTCGTCTGCTGTGGGCAGGAGCGGCTGGGACCCATAAAGCAGCTGCCCGGCCCCACCTTAGGCCCAGCTCTGCTCCGGGCCTGCTGGCCCCTCTGGCCCCGCCCCCAGGCCCTCGTCTGCCCCAGTCCAGTCCCCGGCCCACCTGGGCCGCCTTCTGTCTGTCTCTTTCCTTTGCAGACAGACTCCACACCTTGTCTGAAAAGAGTTGTCACCTGGAGGTTTTCTTTGCTTCTTTTTCTTTTTCTAAAAGAAATGAATGTTCAGCTGCCAACCTGGGCGACAGACAGCGCACATTATCCTGAGTCATGCAGAAGGTCCTCCTCAGGCAGCCATTATCCGCTCAGGCTGTGTAACCCTTTGGGGGCAGTGGGAGGGGCCCAGCGGGGCTGCTTTCATCCACGTCACACTGTGGAATGAAGACATGAGCTGTCCCAGCAAATGTTTAGCCCCATCAGTGGGGCAACATTTTCAACTAAAACACCTGAACCTCCTAACCCCCAGATTTCCTACTCTTTAAAAGCTCCTTGCGCATCTCGGGGTCTGCCCCCTCCACCACACTGGTATTAAACGGGGGTGCCAGGCCAGCCAGAAGGACCAATGAGCTGCCCCAGGTGTGTAGCCGGCGAGGTTCAGTAGGGGAATCAGACTGGACATAAAAGCGAAAACAAGTATTTGAATAGGTCATTTGAATCTGAGCATATCTAAAGGGCTGACGTCGTCTTATTCTCAACATGTGTGTAAAGAGGATAATTCGACCACAGGAATGGTCTTTTGTAGAACGACACTGTTGCCATGTAGACAGAGGAGAATCATGGGCAGGATTTAAGATCTTTCAGATATTCGCCCACAAGTGAAAACTGCTTGTCCCTGACAGCTGAGACCACAGCATCATCCCATTACCATGTCCATGGCGAACCCCAGGCTCGCTCAGGATTCCGGGACCCAGTACTGTCACCAGGCTAGCACACAGTAGTTGGGACAGACTGACAGAGCCTGTCCAGACATCACTGGGAAACAGGGTGACCTTTCATCAATTTTCCGGTGGGTTCACCTTTTTGTCTCAGGGCAAATGAAGCAAGAGCAGGAGTGGGCGGAGTCATTCACTTGGGTCCGGAGGATTGCATCAGATGAAAACAAACTGATTGTATTCGCCTAATGCTTTTCCTCCTACCTCAGCTGCTCCCTAGACTATATAAATCTTACTGGAAAAACAGAGTAAAGCTTCCTGTTAACTCTCAAACATGTCACAGCTCCATGCGAGCGAAAACAAGTGACACACAGCTTGCTTACAGATGGCCCCAGTGAGCGGGCAGAGACCAACCCTGAGGAATGAGGTGTGGCCTGGCTTTGGCACAGACTAGAGAGTGAGCGACCATGGAAGGCCAGCCCTGGGAGCCCGGCAGCACCGCCTCTTTCTTCCTTGACCGCAAGTCTGACTCGCTTAGAAAAGATTAACAGGACTGTTTGTGTACGAGTGAGACTCCTGCTTTCCTCATTAGGGCACAGATCTGCTGCAGACTTCGCTTGTTTCTATAAACTTTCATTACCTCTCTGATGAGAAATATATCCCCTCATCACATTCACTCCAAATTTACGGAGGAGGTCATTTTTAAGAACCGTGTTAGAGCAATAAAACACCACTGGAGGGTGGGAGCAGGGAGCGGGCAAAGGGGAGAGGGAAACACACTCGCCTTGTCTGCCTGCTGGAATAATAGGCTTGAAATATGAGGAAGTTGATCAAGGCCGTTGCCTCCCTCAAAACAGATTAGTCCGCACCAGTAGCTTTCCCTTCGCAGTGAGCTTTTGGCTGCTTCTGGTTTCTCCATCCGCCTGAACACAAGCAGTCGCAGGACACATGCCATCCTGTGCTTGGAGTTGTTCTGTATGTAGATTTGAGAACTTGCCGATCTTACAGCACTTAATCCTTGCCTCTGCTCTGTCTCGTTGCTGTCTTCGGGGTTTGCTAAGATAAAGACCAGAGCCCTGGCCTGATCGTTTCATAATTCTGAGAAAGAGAAACTACCCCAGAACACCCTCCTACACCTATGGTGTTGGTTCTCAAAGGGGCATGGGGAGTTGCACCCCCCACCCCCAGGGTATCTGTCGATGTCTGGAGGCACTGTTGCTTCCAACAATTCCCGGAGTGGGCACCGCTGGCGCAGGGTGGCCAAGGCCAAGGATGCTGCCTAGCACCCTGCAATGCCCAGGATAGCCCTCCGCACCCCAACAAGCAACAGTCTGGCCCGAGAGCAGTCAGTAGTGCCACTTCTGGGAAACTCTGATCTAGAAGGCACAGGAAACCCTTCCTGGTGCCCAGAGCCCCGTAGCTGCCAAGGGCAGCCTGTGGTTAAGAAAACCACACGGGGATGCCCATCCGTGAAACTGTAAATGCATAATTCTAGCAAGCTGAGTTTTATGGACAGAGTTTTGCCATTCCTGGCAAAATTTCAACATGTGCAAAAACGGAGTAAATCACTCAAGGTCTGGCAGCCACTCGTGTTAACACACCGGGGAAGCACACACTAGAGAGCACCAGGCGGAATCGAGGCTGAACTGTTTCTTAAAATGTGTACCTGGTCAGAGGCAACCGTGGGGAGAAACTGGCGGCAGTGGTGTCCACACAGTCACCACTGTGGCGCGCGCAGGCTGACGCACAGGAAGTCGGCAATTTTGAACTGTTTGCAGCACTTTGAAATTGCAATGGACAATGTCCTGTGACTCAACCTAAATGTTATATATAAGGTATTGTAACTGTTGTTACATATTAGTATTGTTATGATACCATATCATATTATACATGACATATTCTATTAATATGAACTTATTAATGCATCCATTACATTTGTCAGTATTATATAGTATTATATTATCAATTACATATTGCTAATATCAGAATAAACATATTAATAGTGGTGCATTAATATATTGATTATCTAGCAGGTTGCCCAACTTTGTTCTGTAGAGAGACAGAAACTAGATTTCTTCACGTTCCAGGGCCCTAGGGCCTGTGCTACAACTACGCAGAGGTGACTCAGAAATAGCCAGAGACAATACATAAAAGAATTCGTGACACCAATAAACTTTATGGATGGACCCTGAAATTCAAGTCTCATATAACTTTAATATCAGGAAATGCTCTTCTTCTGACTTTTCCCAACCATTTAATAAAGGAATCCTCAGCCCCAGCTCGCGAGCCTCAGGGAAATTGGCCCAGCTAGATTTGACCTGGGCGCTGCAGTTCTCCGACCAGGATTAGAGCAATATTAGGTCTTTACTACACGCGGTCCATATTATGTCTATATGTATTACGCCTACAGTACATCAGCATTACTACATACTGTGTTACATGTCATATCACATTACCCGAGAGCATACATTATCCTCTATTACTATGTATGACCATACAATCTCCCTGGCCAGCAGCATTCTGGGTCATCTTCCAGTTTCTGGGGCAGCAGCGTTCTGGGAAGTCTTCAACCTCCCCCGGCCAGTAGTATTCGGCTTAGTTCCCCACCTGCCCCAGAAGCTGCATTCCGGGTTCTCTATCTGCCCGGGCAGCAGCATTCGGGGTAATCCGCCTCCCCAGGGAACTGCATTGTGGGTAGTCTGCCTCCCCGGGCAGCAGCATTCTGGGTACTCTTGCAGCTCCCCAGCAGTGGCGTCCGGTTCCATTCCGCGTTCTGGGGCAGCGGCGTCCTGGAACCCGCCCCGTTGGGCGGCCTCCCGGATTTCCCGTCTCACGTGTTTTCCTGCCCGCAGCGGCTCCCGACCTGACGGCCTTCGGCGACCCGCGCCAGTTCCCGGCGCTGCCAGACCCCCGGATGCACTACCCCGGCGCCTTCACCTACTCCCCGACGCCCGTCACTTCGGGCATCGGCATCGGCATGTCGGCCATGAGCTCGGCCACGCGCTACCACACGTACCTGCCGCCGCCCTACCCCGGCTCGTCGCAGGCGCAGGGCGGCCCGTTCCAGGCCAGCTCGCCCTCCTACCACCTGTACTACGGCGCCTCGGCCGGCTCCTACCAGTTCTCCATGGTGGGCGGCGAGCGCTCGCCGCCGCGCATCCTGCCGCCCTGCACCAACGCCTCCACGGGCTCGGCGCTGCTCAACCCCAGCCTGCCCACCCAGAGCGACGTGGTGGAGGCCGAGGGCAGCCACAGCAACTCGCCCACCAACATGGCGCCCGCCGCGCGCCTGGAGGAGGCCGTGTGGCGGCCCTACTAAGCGCCCGCCGGGCACCGGGCCTCCGGGTGGGACCGGGCGCTGAACCGGCCACCCCACCGGCCTCCCGTCCGCGCCTGCCAGTCTGGCCCTCCGTCCATCCTTCCAGGCACCTGGACCCGCTGCCGGCAAACAGGAAGATTCCAGAGGGAAACTGTGAATGCTTCTGATTTAGAAATGCTGTGAATAAAAGAAAGATTTTATACCCTGACTTCACTTTTTAACCAAGTTGTTTATTCCAAAGAATGGAATTTTAGTTGGGGGAGGGGGAGGGGCGGGGAGAGATGCAACTCATCCTGTTTGGTGTCAAATTCGTATTTTTAATGTTACTTTCCAGCACCTTATAAATTGCAAAATGCATATTTGCATTTGGGGTGGTTTTTATTTTTATATATATATATATATACATATATAAATTTGAGCTTGCTTCTTTCTTGCTACGATAGTTGAAAAATACGGTTTCTTTTCTTGTATGTTTTATTTAACTTTTCTTTTGGACTTTCGTGTAGCTGTTTTTCTTAAGAAACAGCTGCAGCTTTGGGTCATTTTCAACTACTGTATTCCCACAAGGAATCCCTAGATATTTATGTATCTTGATGTTTAGACACTTACTTATGTGTTGATACTTTTTTTTATTTAAATGTACTTATATTAAGAAGAAAAATATTGAGTACTACATGTTTTGTTTTTGATAGTAGCCAAAGTTAAATGTATCACATTGAAAAAGGATGGGTAATGTGATCACTTGGTTATCTAAATATTGTTTACATTAAACTTCCTTTAAAGTTCATCAAACACGTCGGTAGCTAATGCAGCAATGTTTTTAATAGGCTTTTTAGCTACCGAGGGTCACTCCAAAGATTTGAAGTGCGGAGTTTTCTGCCGAGCTGGACAAAGTGTCTCCTACCAACGCCCTCCCTTCAACTCTGGTTCCTGGAGGTTCAGCTGATGGTGGCGATGGCCCCTCTGGAGAGGATTTACTTTCCGCCAAGAGGGTTTGCTCTCTCCCTGGCCTCTTGATAACTTCAGACAGGCTCTGGCAAAGAACAAATCCAAAGTCAACTGTGGAGAAGCAATGCCTACCTGGGAACCAAATGAGTGAGGTTACAGGTTCCTTGAATGCTGGGTTCTAGGGTAGGAAGGAGAGCTTCTCAATTCCAAGTTCAGGTTTTCAGCTCCAAGAAAATACTCCTCTTCGATGCAGCCACCTGTTTGTTTACGCAGAAGGGACGGGACTAGACTGGGTGCCTTTGACATGGGAGGTCTCCTGCCGGGCTTTCCCAGGGTGGGTCCAGCAGCAGGCTGGGGCAGGCCAGTCTCCCTCTGTGTCCGGAGTCGCATGGGACAGCACCTGTCCCACCTGGGCAGGACCCGTCCCCTGCTGCTCCCGAACCAGCACCTCTGCATTGCTTTCACCGGGCTGAGATCCCACGCCCGGGGGAGGGTGCACGTTGGCCTGACGGGAAAAGTGCCTGTCACCGCTGCTGCCGTGGCTAAAATTCAAACATACCCAGTGTCACTGTAAATTTTACGGCACTATTTTTATTGGAGGATTTGGTCAGAATGCAGTTGTTGTACAACTCATAAATACTAACTGCTGATTTTGATGTGTGTGCTCAAAACGATCTGGTTGTTATTTAATGTACCTCTTAAATTAGATGAAATGATTTCAGGTCAACTCTGAAGAGTATTTGAAAGCAGGACTTTAGAACAGTGTTTGATTTTTATTTTATAAATTTAAGGATGCAAATTAGAAAGGTCTTTGGCTGCAGGCAGCAAAACAGCTGAACTTATTTAAAACAACTTGTTTTTGAGTTTTCTTATATATCCAGGTGTGGGCGAGGCAGATTTACCGTTGTGAGTACGTGGAACAGAGAGTTTATTCTTGTATTATTATTTATTAATTATTGTATTGTTTTCCACACGAACAGCCGCAGACCCCCTCGGCCCACCCCTGTGCATACTCTGTTTTACGCACATGCAGTAGCACTTTGGTGAGAGGGAGGGGCAAAGCGGTTTGTGTTTTCTAGGAAAGGGCTGAAGCGGGTCTTGGAGAAACTCAATATATTCCTGTTCATTTTAGACAGTTCCTCCATGATGCAATTTCATGTTTTATTCTGTATTGCATTTTCTGCAGCAAAATTATCTTTGTCATTTAGAAACTTTCACTTCTGTAAGGAACCCTTAGTCCATTTACCCCAACTTCAATGTAAATGTTCTGTTCAGCACACGTTGCTGTATGTGACCTGACAGAATGCCGGGGGAGAAGGGGTCGGGGATGAAGGAGACACTGGGTTTTTAGTTCAGTTCTGGGACCTGGAGGTGTTCCGACTCAGAATCAGCCCAGGGCCCTACAAGGGACTCGGTCAGATGGTCCCTCTCATTGAATCTCCCGTCTCGCAGCCACGTGTGTGTGTGCAGGCTCGTGCTCTGCCGTGGGCCCACCGAACTCGGAGGGCTTGGCCGTTCCGCGTTTCACAGACCCTTCCCGGCATATGTGGCATTTAATTGTTCCAGGAAAAGATAAATCAAAGTTGAGTTGTTCTGGAGATTGGTCTCGCACTTCACGCATTTCCCCGAGGAGCTACGTTCACTGCGTTCCGATGAATGGAGAGCCTTATGCCGAGAGCACAAAACCAGATGACTTGGCAGCCCTGGTCCAGGAGAAGGAAAACGAAATAGGCCATCTCTGTTGCTTATTCAGGCCCTTATTTATAATTAAGACATGGACATGTAGTTCATTGCAGCTTTTTCTTTTTCTCGCTGCCTGACACCACTTCCAGTCCCTCCCGCCCCCTGCCTCCCTGTGTTGGGAGACAGCACCCCCGCCCCACAGGGCCTGTCCACAGCCCTGGGAGTGGCTCTCCCCACTTTGCACTGAGGAACACGGTGCGTCAGCTTTCTCCTGCTGCTGGGCTTCCTCCCTTGCCAGCCACCCCGAATCTGCTCGCTGTCCTAGCTCAGCGACAGAAGCCTTCCCTCAGCTAGGAACAGTGTGGGAACACACAGCCTTGCTGCCGCCCCGGCTTCTGGGCAGATAAACAGAGGCGCTGACGAGAAAGGAAGTGAACGGTTTTACTCAAACGTCCTGCGATTTCGGGTTGCAGATTTCTGTCCTGAAGTACCTGTGTCCCTGGGACATTCGGTCCTGGCGATTTTCGGGTTTGGTGGTTGGTTTTTTGTTTTTGTTTTTTTTTCCGGGGGAGGATGTGTTTGGGGCCTTTTACACGTCAAAAGTCAATTTAACAATAATCTCAGAAAACATTTTTTATATTTGAACAAGTTACCTTTTTGTTTACCTACAGTATATAACTGTTTGGGGGTTTTGTTTGTCTGTTTTTTTGGAGTTTTTCCTCTCCCCTCAGCCAGGTCAGAATCGATGAGGTTGATCATTTGGCTTTTGAATTTCCTTCCGGAAGAGTTGCATCAACAGAGTTCATTGTATTTATGTGTGTAAATAGATTTTAAGCTTCATTATAAAATATTGTTAATACCTGTAATAACTTTTTTCAATTTTTGTGTGTTTCTAAGGACTTTTTCTTATGTTTGCTCAGTACTGTAGACAAAAAAAAAATGCTTCTTTCTACTTTATTTTAGACTTTCAAATGAGCTTTTTATTCACTTTTGTAATAATTACAATTTTTTAAATTCACTCTTTGTTTTAGGAGACATGAATGTGCAAAAAAAAACTGTTGGTTACTTGTGCTATTCTGGATGTATACAAATCAGTGAAAAAAATAAACGTTCACATTGAAATGACAGTAGAACACATCTATTGAAAAAGTAGCTATGGCGAATGCGGCCCTGCTCGGCCAGGCCCCGCCTCGTGGACGCCCGCCCGCACCGGAGACTGGGTCAGTCTGCAGAGCACCCTGGAGACGTGGGCTGTGTCCTTCTCCCTCACTCTCGCCTCACGCGCCTCCAGAAAGGGAGCTGTGCGTCTCGCGTTTTAGACCAGACAGATGGGATTCGAGAGGATGCCCCAGAAGCCCCTCTCCGAGGTGTTTCTAGGTAGCTCAGGGGTCGTGGCGCTCTGTGGTCCCAGGGCCGCCTTCCCTCCTCTCCAGCGCTCACGGTGCCCAGGGTGCAGTGCGTCCAGCCCTTGGCTGCTGAGCACTCATCGAAGCCCCACTTTCTCTATACCCCGGTATCTTCTGTAAATCTGGTATTATGACAATGATGGCAAATAAACAATTTGCAAGTACGCACACCAGACCGCACTCGTTTCATCTTTCTCTGCTCTGGAGGGCTGGACCAACAAGCCCACGTGGTAACACCAGCGGCACCGTAGCTCACAGGGCCCCAGGGCCCGGCCAAGGCCCAGGCTCCCGGGGTGCACCCTTGGGTACTGAGGAGCGCTAAGACACACTGCAATGCTTGTCTTTGAAACAGAAAAGAAAAAGGGAAATGGACGCACATGGGCTTTGCAAACCCAGAGTGGAAAGGGCCTGCGTTCACCCTGAGGCCAGTCACCCTCCTCCGCCTCCGTTCTGAAGATGCCCAAGGCGGCCTTGAGTGGGGGTGGGCGGCTTTGAAAAGAAGTGCTTTCCTCCCCACCGGCCTGTGCAAATTATTAGTAGTATTTCAGTCCCAAGACTTCGACCCGAGTCAGCTCCCCACCAGACACCACCGGCTAAGGCTCTTTGCCAGATCTCATCCTCGCCATCTCCTGGTCCTGAGCACTCTGTGCAGCGCCCACAGAGTGTCAGGAGCCAAAGCAGGTGGGATCAAAAGAAATTACTGGCGTAGGAAGTCACGGCTAATGAGCAAAGGCAGGAAGCGGGCGGCAGGACGGGGTTATCTATGTTCCGAAAGGAAGCCTGGGGGACCCGCTGAAAGCCGGTCCCCAGGAGTCAGGGGAGGGGGGAGCCCCAGTACTGTCTCCCACGAGGGAACAAATGAGACTAGCACCCCAGTTTCCCTCTGCTGTGAAGAAGAGACAATACCATCTTCAGTTACAGAATTTAAATAAGCTCATGCGTGTCAAACACCTTAAACAGTGCTTGGCACATAACAGGTGCTCAGTAAATGTTAAATTCATACAGTGGGACTACACATTAAAAATGTAAACAGTGCCACATGATCTCCCTTGCATGTGGAGTCTAATGAACCAAGTCATTTAACAACATAGAAACAGACTCATAGATACACTGAGCAGACGGACAGCTGTCAGAGGGGGGTGTTGGAGGGAGTAAGTGAAAAAAAGGTGAAGGGATTAAGAAAAATGTGTGTGCGTGTGTGTGTGCGTATATATGTGACACAGGCACGGATAGCACTGTGGTGACGGTCAGAGGGAAAAGCAGGTGGGGGAGGGGGGACAGGTGGGGACGGAGAGAGACCTGACTCGGGGCCATGGGCGCACGCTGCAGTGTGTAGATGGCGTTCCGCTGAGTTGTGTCCATGAAGCCTGTACGGTTTTGGGAACCAATGTGCCCCCAATACAGTCACCAAAAAATAAAGATAAAAAGGTAACCGATACTGTATAAAAAGTTGGAACGTCTTCCACATCTTCCAACCCCCGCCTTGCTGTGACTGCCCACTGTCCTGCGTTCCCCGGCCAGACTTACGTCCGTACCCACAGTACACGGCGCAGTTTACCTGCTCCTGTATGAAGGGACACAGCGCTCCCCTTCCCAGACAGGGTGCCGGCTTCCGATGGGCACCCAAGTCCACGGCCACGCCCCCCGCTCCCGCCCCTCTCCGGATGGGCGTCAGGCTGCTCTCTGGGTCTGGCTGCTACAACAGTCCTCTGCGTGTATCTTATGCTAGAATTGTACATTAAAAAGGAACTGCTGGTTCAAAAAATTGTACATTTTGACAGAGTGCTCTTTGAATGGGTTTTCTAGGATCAGGGCTGTGTACTAGGACGAGAAAGCCAGACAGGTGCTGGGTAGATGCTGGGCTATCACCGTGGGGAGCGGGTTTTCAAACCAGACCCCAGTGTCAGAGGCAGAGCGGTGCTTCAGAGTCCGTGGGCCTGAGGAGGAAAGAACACCAGCGCGCCATTATTAAGTGCTACTGAAAGCCACGCTCTAGCTGCCATGCCTCGCGTAGGCAGGCTTGCTCGGTTCTTACAAGGGCCCTGGGTCCCATTCTGCAGATGAGGAAACTGAGGTTCAGTGAGGCTCAGCCGTGGGGCCACGGCTCCTGGTGGAGGAGCAGCAGTGTGAGCCCCAGAAGCTGGCCTGGGACACCCTGGTTTTAACGCCTTTCTACACTGACGCTCAGGGCAACGTTAGACATTCATTGAGGACGGGAGAGTTGCCTACACCCTCAGGGGTGGCCTCTCTTCAAATACAGCCTCCTCTGCCCAGTCTGACAGGCAGAAGGGAGAGGTGGCCGTGTGAGAGTTTCTGGAAAAGGGGGCTGGAAGGGCTTCAGAGGTCATGGTCACGGAGAGGTTCTAGGTCACAAGCCCCCACCCCCTGCTGGTCTGAGGGTGCCGGGCCTGGGCGTTGGAGTGGGCCGGGGAGCCGCCCTCCACACCTTCCCAGCAGCGCTCTCCGCTCATTTACTTTTCACCCATAACCTTTACTTTTTAGAAATGTTTTAGATTGACAGGGAAATTAAGAAACACGACCTCCTCCAGCACTGATATTGGAAACATCAGTGCGGCGCCTTCGCAACAATTAGTGAGCCAGCATTGGTACCTTGTTACTCACCGAAGCCCAGGGTTACTTCACGTGCCCTTGGTTTGCACCTCCTGCTCCCATCTGCTCTGGGTCCCACGTGACAGGCAGTCGTGTCTCCTTGCACTGCGATTGGCCATGGCGTTTTCTCAGCCGCCCCTTGTTCCACAGGCTCCGGACAATTTTGAAGAGCGCCGGTCGGTTGTATTGTGGGCGCGCCTCTACTGGAATCTGTCTGGTGTTTTTTCTCCAGACCAGACCTGGCCAAGGAAGAGCGCAGGGTAAGTGACACAGAGTCACTTGTGTCACACCCTCTGGAGGGCACACACTGTTCACAGGACTCAGGTTGGTGTGGACCCTGATCACCCGGGAGGAATGACATTGGTCAGCTTCTCCTCCGTGACACTTCAGTTCCCCCTTTCCTTACTGCACTGTCTAGAACGAAGTTGCTACGCCCAGGCCACACTGAATTAAGAATTGGGGGACTGGGTTCTCTCTGCCTTCAGGAGGCAGGGGGCCTCAGCCGAGAGCTGGGACAGCCCCTGGGACCTCTGCCTGCCCTGTGGGGTGCGGCAGCCAGGTGGCCCCTGGCAGGAAGCGCTCTCTCTGCTCCAGGGCCCAGGCAGGTCCTCCCACTGTTCAACGTGTGAGCAGCAGGTCTCTGCCCCTGCCGCCTAGAAAATTCAAAGGTCCAGGGTTCTAGAAGCAACCCCACAGTCCCCGGTCGCCTTGGCCCCACTGCCTGTCTGTGTCCCGGCCTTGCTGGCCCTGACGCCCCAGACGATGCCGACAAAGTCCTCACAGAGGTTCCAGATGTGGCTCAGGAGGCCAGGAAGCCCCCACCACTCAGTTTAGTGGGGGGAGGGGGGAGGTGGTCATTGGCTGAGCTTCACCTTCTGATGGGGGAGAATCCCCCACACGTTTGCTCCAATCCAGCCCACTCTGTGTCCGCAACACCCCTTCACTGGGGTCTCCGAGTCCTGGATCACAGACCCCCAGGGGAATGCCAGGGCACGGATCCCTCTTCCGACCCCGCGGGGCTTCTCCTGCCTGGCAGCTCAGGAACCGAGTCCTCGGGCTGGCTCCCAGCTGCCCAGTGGGCGGAGGGTCCGTTCGTGCCCAATCTAAATATTGGTAATTAAATTTTGCGTGCCTCGAGTTCTCCCGCTGGTTTCCATTTCATTGAGGCGGTTGTAAGGGGTAATTAATGTTTGGAAAGTGTTTTGAAGATGAAAAGCCTTACAAACATACAAAATGTGATTTATTTGTCACAACAAATAACTATATGAGCCCACTGTCTTCGCTCCCCTCGGCAACTATGAGAGGTTTCTGCAGGCAATTAAATGCCACAGAGTCTCTCTCTAAAAAAGTCCCCATTTATCCAAAATGTACTCAGTGACCTTGATAAAGGCCTAGTCCTCTAGTCCTCTCCCCCCAGTGGAGGCGGCGGACCCCCAGCCAAAGACCAAGTCACGTGTGCTGGGTCAGGTGGCGTGTTCATTTCCAAGGGCTGCTGGAACGAAGGGCAACAAACTGGTGGCTCAGAACAGCTGAGATGTGTTGTCTCCCGGCTCTGGAGGCCAGAGTTCAAGGTCAAGGTGTCGGCAGGGCTGGTTTCATGTGGAGGCTTTGAGGCAGTCTCCCTCAAACACCGAGCCTCTGTGCCTCCAGTGTTTGCCCCAGTCCTTGGTGTCCCTGCCTTACAGACGTGTCCCTGAGGTCTCCACCTCCTTCACGAGGATGTTCCGCCCTGTGGGTCTGTGTCCAGATGTCCCCATTCTCATGAGGACATCACTCAGTGAGGTAGGCCCCGCCACTGATTGTTAACTTGATCACATCTACAAAGACACCGTTTGTTTTTTAATTTATTTATGAGGGGAAGGGAGGGAGAAGGAGAGGGCGAGATACATGGAGGTGAGAGAGAAACAGTCATTGGTTGCCTCTCGTACACGCCTCTCACACAGGCCCCCAACCAGGGACCGAACCCGCAGCCCGGGCATGTGCCCTGACTGGGGACCAAGCTGCTTTGAGGATGGTGCCCAACCCACGGAGCCCCTCTGATCCGGAGAGATGCTACTTCCAAATAAGCTCAGGTTCACAGGCACTGGGGGTTAGAACTTCAGCACACCTCTTGGGGAACACAGATCAGCCCACAGCAGCTGGGAATGCAGCTGAGGAGGCTACGGAAGGCGGGCACACCAGGGAAGGAGGGTGCGGGCACACCAGGGAAGGAGGGTGCGGGCACACCAGGGAAGCAGGGTGCGGACACCCGGAGCAGCCCCCCGTGAAGGGTGTGGAGGAGCCAGCCATTTGGGTGAAGGGAACAGAAAGTGCAAAGGCCCACAAGGCGGGACCTGGTGCGGCACATCCGACACTGACTGGGCAGGCCAGGGTGGCTGAGGAAAAAGCAGATGACATCACTGAGGCCATGAGGCCAGGTCACAGAGTGCCACATGGGGCACTCAGGCTTGTCTTCCCAGAAGGTTTTCAGCAGAGTGGCATGAGCTCCCCTACTAGGCGGTGCTGGTGGCCCTTCTTTTTGGCAGGCCCAGCGGGGCACCAAGCACACAGCTCAGGGAGCGGAGCCCGGCTGGAGGTCAGCCCCCCTCACCTGAGCGGTGGGGGCGCTCCAGGTAGGGGAGGTCAGGAGGGGCTGGCTTCTGCGCCTCTTTTCCCAGTAGAGCCAGCGGGCTGTGCTGAGGGATTGGAGGAGGTGTGCAGGGGGGAGGGACTCCAGATGCCTTCCTGGTGTCCGGCCTAGGGAACTAGGAGAAGGAAGTGACCCATCCTCATGATGGAAACCTGGGGAACGTGGCGCTTGTCTAGGGACCCAGGCTCACGATGGGGCGGGGGGAGCAGTGCCTGCTCCTCCAGATGTCCATGGAGGAGGCATCCGGTCGGACATGGAGGCTACGACAGCTGACGAAGTGGGGCCCACCTGCATGTCAGGAGTGCTGCTGAGGGCCACCTGCACAGCACTGGTTCTGTAAGGAAGCAGTGTCCCGTCTCCTGGCGAGTTCTCCATGACCGGGAGCCCACTCTTTGCGAAGCCAGGGGACCCCTGAACTCCCCTGTTCCTGTTCTCCTCGTCCACCTTGACAGGTGAGGAATCTCCTCTCCCTGCGGCCTTTCTGCCCACGGTGGGCAGCCCACACAGTAGCCTACGCACCGGCTTCACCTCCTTCCTGTACTAACCAGATGGTACCCGGGGATGCAGGGAGGATTTCTCTAAGTCTGTAGGTGCCTTGGCTCTGGTTGTCCAACAGAATGGCCTGAGTTAAAGTCTGCAAGAACAACGGGATTCCTACAGCTGAAATACCCGTGCCTTCCTTCCATAGATGAACTTCCGAGACCAAAACCTGCTGTTGCCTACGGTCACATCTGCCTTCCCTGCCGGCAGACTCCCTTGGGCACATGACTGCCTCTCCCAGCCTCCCTTGCAGCTTGATTTCCCACGTGACAAATTTCTGGCCAATGTTACCCAAATGGAAGCCGCGCGCGGTGGCTTCTAGGAAACCTCCTCGCAGGAGAGTTTGTGTGCACACCTTTCCCCTTGTCCTTCTCTTCCTCCACAGCCTGGCTGCCGTGAATGGGGGGTGATGGTGGAGGGAGGGAGCCACGCCCCACGGAGGGTGGGCAGCATTAGAAGGAGCCGGGCCCAGTGTGTTTGTGGGGCTCCCAGCCCAGCCCAGGACTCGCTGCATCTGGATTCACCTCCTTGAAAGGAAGCTAACCATTCACCTCTCGCTGAAACCGCTCCCAGGTGGGCTTCCTGGGGTTCGCAGACAAAATGAATTCTAACTGACAGTTTCCGCGGGCTCCCCTTTGGCTACAGCACTGGTTGGGGGGACACGTGCTTTCTCTTTTCCCAAACTCTGAATCCTCGCAGGCTGGTGAGCGCCTTCCAGGGTGTTCGGGGAGCACGATGGAATGAGGCAGTGAGAGGAGGGACTAGGGTTGTTCTAGAATCTTCCATGATGGAAAGCCGGTGCCAGCCCTTGTAGCTCAGCCTAAGTCTGCCCTGGGGTCTGGAACCACCGGAAACAGTCCTCCTCGCTTCCTCAGAAGTGGCTTTGCCTGGGATCCACGCGCCCGGCAGTCAGGTTGCCGTGGAAGCTAATCCGGCTCCAGAGCCTCCTGCATTCTCTCCCGTGCTCCGTCCTCGTTTGTCTCCTGGTGTGGTTTTGGTTTTTTAACCGTGAAATGTTTTTAAGGGCATTTCTGACTTTTCTTCAATCTTTGCCAAGTGGTCGTCAAATTTCCAGTGTTTTGTGGATAGTGTTTTTTGTGGGATTTTTTTTTAAAGAACATTCATGTCTTCTTTTTTCCCTTGTGAATAAATGAGGGACTTTTAAGCCAGTTTTTCTAAATATCCTTTTCCCAAATGTGAAGCAATATGGGCTGTTTAATTTACTTAGTTGTGTTGCTTCATATTTAGTTTCACATGAAGAGCTTCCACAGGAAGGCCAAACTTTCAAAAAGGCGGGTTTGAAGAGGATGGGACGTTGGATGGCGGATTGTTGGGCTTTCCCGTGGGTCGGTTTGGGGTCAGGTGATCTCCTCGCCACTCAAAACCCAGAATCTGTGCTTCTTAAAGCTGCAGTGTGACTTGGAACCAGCAAGCCTCAGCTTCCACAGCTGGGAGGAGAAGCCACAACTGTCCACCTCATTTAACACTGTGAGCAGCACACGTGTTTGGCAGAACCAGAAAAGGAAGACGATAGAAAGTGTCAAAGGGGAGGAGGAGCAACGAGAACGGTTGTCCTTCCAGTGGGGACAGGAATTATTAGTGCAACCACCTCGGGAAACAGTTGAACCTTGTCACTCTCAGAAAACGGATCATGCTTGCCCAGAGTCCCGTCATTTCCACAAGCAGAAGAACACTCCGAGAACTCTCCCTGCGCACCGGGAGGTGTGCACAATGGTCCACAGCAGCACTGACGGTAACAGCACAGACTGGCCACGACCCACGTGTCCACGGCAGACGAAGGGGTGCACAATCCCCGTCGTGCCCTCACGGAGGAGTATCGTGCAGAGAGGAGGCCGCGTGGGCTGCCATGCATGAGGCAAGGTAAACCGGAGGGGGAATCAGAGTAGCGTAGAGAGCATACTTCTCTTGATACAAAATTCAAAAGTGAGCAAACTGAGTAACTACCTCTTAGAGATGTGCGTGTAGGTGTTAAAAAGTCAGAGGACTGGTTCCCATGGCATCCAGGAGACTTAGTTCCATTTGTGAGGGAGGGAGGGACGGTGACGAGGTCTTGGGAACAGGTGCATTCTGTTTCTCAGCCGAGGTGGTGACACGTGCAAATTCATCTGATCATTCACAGAACTCGGTTCACATAGACAGCTAACGAGATCATGCCTCACTCTTGGACCTGCAGTCTGCTCTAGCCCAAGGTCATCTCAGATCCCATAAATAGGCCTTTCATAGGACCAGTGCCCACCCATGGTCGCCATGGGGCGCCGGTCAGAAGAGGAAATGGCTGCTGTTGGAACTGCAACTCAGACACCACGTCCCTGTGCCTCTTCTGTGCAAGGTGAAATTCATTTCCTCCCAGGAACTGGGTTGCTGGGGGTGGAGGAAGACAAACATTGACGTTCTGCAGACACGGAGAGCACCCGTGGGTCTGTGTAGGTGGCTTCGTGATCTTCCTTTGCGTATCTCTTAACAATGGCACCCTCACGGCCCTGACAATGCCCCTGCGCTCCGTACGCACCCTCTGGTCTTCATTCAACAACATCTGCCAAGACCTGTGTTGCCCACAGACTAGCTCTCCAGTGTGGCCCACCATCAGTGCTGCAGAAAGAGGGTGCCGGGACGGGGGGGACAGTCGGATACCCGTCACCCAGGTAAAGTGAGGCGGCAACAACCACAGATTTAATTCAGAAACAGTACATTCCTCCTCTGGGGTTTTGTGGCCGCTTTCTTCCCTCACAAACACCATGCGTCTGTGTAACGCTGGTTCGAGCGCCACCGAATAAACAAGCCTTGAGCCGGACTCCAGTCCCCTGGTTGACAAGCGTGGGGACAGCTTGCCCCGCACTGTGAGCGCCTCGTGTAATCGCTCCCCCACCCCGCCCCAGCCACTTTGGCCTGAACAGCAGGCTCCTGCAGTCCTGAGGCTCGGCTTGGACTTCCTCCTGATACTAGAACACGCAAACACGGGTCTGCCCGGGCTCTGCCCTGTCTAGGAGCCTTTTAAAGATCAAAGCGTTGTTTTCAGCTCTCAGGCTCATCACTGTAAGACATGCTGTACTTTACCATTTTTTAATTTTTTATTGAATTTGTCGGGGTGACATTGGTTAATAAAATTATTATATAGGTTTGGGGTGTACAAGTCCATAATTTGTCATCTGTGTATTGTACTGTGTGTTCCCCACCCAAAGTCAAGTCTCCTTCCGTCACCATTTATTCCCCCCTTTGCCTCCTTCCACCTCCCCTACCCGCCCTCCTCTTCCTCTGGTCATGTCCAAGGTGTTGTATACGCCTTTGAGGTTTCTTAATCCATCATCTTTCCACCCAGCCCGCTCAAGCCCCTTCAAGGCCCCTCCCCTCTGACGGCCATCAGTCTGTTCTCTGTATCCATGAGTCTATTTAGTTCATCGTATTCACCAGATTCCACATACAAGCAAAATCATATGGTACTTGTCTTTCTCTGACTGGCTCATTTCACTCAACATAATACTCTCCAGGTCCACCCCTGCTGTTGCAAAAGGTAAGAGGTCCCTCCTTTTACAGCCGAGTAGTGTCCGTTGTGTGAACGGACCCCACTCCTCGACTGATGGGCACCTGGGCTGCTCCCAGATCTTGGCCATTGTAAGTAATGCTGCAATGGACATAAGGGTGAATATATTCTTTCAAATCAGTGTTTTGGATTTCTTTGGATAAATTCCCAGAAGTAGAATTGCTGGGTCATAAACAAATCCATTTTTAAATATTAAGGTATCTGCATACTGCTTCCCACAGTGGCTGCCCCAGACTGCATTCCCACCGACAGTGCACAGGGGTCCCTTTCTCCACGTCCTCGCCAGCACTGGCTGTTTGTTGATTGACTGATGACGGCCGTTCTGACGGGTGGGAGGTGGCGTCTCCTCCTGCTTTCAGTTTGCATCTCTCTGATGGTTGGGGACGTGGAGCATCTTTTCACACGTCTGTGGGCCCCCTGCGTGTCCTCTTTGAAGAAGTGTCTAGCCGGGTCCTCTGCCCACTTTCTGATTGGATCATTTCATTTTTTGGCATTGAGTTTTACAAGTTCTTTATAAGTTTTGTCTGTCGCCCCTGATCAGGTGCATCGCTGGCGAGTTTATGTGGCTCATGAGGTTCTTCCCGCCCCAGGTAGGTGCTGAGTCCCACTCTTGGTGAGAAAAATGCCTTCCGCGGAGGATTGAACTCCTTTCCAACAGGCCGAAAGGCCCCGCACTTCCCTCTAAAGAGGCTGAATTTTGAAGGGTGCATGTCGGAGCCTCTGTGCTTGTCACTCTGAAAGTGCCTTTACTCTGACTCACAATTAGAAGGTCACATTGACAGAAGAAACCATCAAAGAGTCAGGAAAAAAAAGTAAGAGCCCACAAGACCCCACTTCCCTGGGCGCTGGCAGGATGTGAAGGGTGAGTAATGACCCCAAAGTGCAGCTGGGGACCTGGTGACGCTGCCTAACCATCGTGGCCTCGACGGGTTCACCTGTATTTCCTTGGAAACGCCTTTGAATTCAACACTGAGTTTGAATCTGAACTCGGGGACAGCAGGAGAGTGTCTTACCCAGGCCAAGATGGCTGTGAAACAAATAAAATGAAGAGTAAAACTGGAGAATAGCTAAATAAAACACCAGAAACGCGGAGTTCAAATCGATGCCTTTTCTGAAATAATTAACACAATTTAGGCCTTTTCAGACTCTATTCTCAGAAGTACCTCAGGCTGCCTCTCCTGAGGTTAGAGAGAGCTATGCGTTTGGTATGTGAAAAGCAGATTTTGAACGATTTCTGCCTCCATCGGAGTCACGTGATACAGATCGACACCCCCACAAGAAATGACAAAAGACTCTTCACAATGGGCGTGCTTCTCTGACTTCGTGGCAACCGGGACGGCAGATGCCGCAGGGGCCCATATCCTAGAAAGAAGGGGAAAGGACCAGAGGTGAGAAGTCAGGCAAGACTGGCATCCGACACAGTTTCTGCTTTGCCCCTCCAGGTGTGTTTGTATCTCTAGAATTCTGAGAAGCCAAACAGTTCGGTTAGCCTGGCAGAGTCCGGGCACTGAAACTGGGGGAAGGGCCCTTGAAGGAGGCGAGGTGGGGGAGGTGCAGAGGAGCAGCGCAGGCTTCCAGCTTCGACGAGCCGAGAACTAGACTGGGCCCGGCCTCACGAACACCGGGTCCCGGACTGGACTCACCTCGCTGTCTGCCTGGATCAGGGAAACCACTCTGGAGCCCCCAGCCCTGGAGCGTACAGAGCCTCAGGTTTTCTCAGCAGGTTTTCATACACGATGCTCACTGTTCAGTTGAAAATGACTTGGCACACCAAAAGGCATGAACATGTAACTGAAAGCCAAGAGAAATCACAGGTAAAATAGTCCCACGAGAGTTATTAGATACGGGCTTAAAGATAGACGTAGTTAATAAGTGCAAGGTGTTGATACGGCTCCAGGGAGACCCTCAGTAGAGGACTTTAAAATATAAAAAGAAAAAAAGTGGAAATGCCATGATAGAAACATACTTGAACTGAAACTAAGAACTTAACTAATACCTTTCATAGTAAAATGAGAGACAGCCGAAGAGCGGACCAGCGGACTGACAGATGGCCAGAAAGAACAGCCAGACTGAAACACAGTGTTCTTTTAAAAAGCATGTACAGAAGATAAAAGAAGACTTTTCACACCTCATTCTATGAAGCCAACATAACCTTGATACCAAAACCTGAAAAGAACATCGTAAACAAGAAGCACAAACCAATCACGCTCATAAGCACAGAGTCAAAAGGTAAAATATAATATGATCAAATTTAATGCATCGATATGTAAAAAAAAGATAATACACCCGGTCAAGATGGGCTTGTTCGAAGAAGTCACTGAATGGGTCCACCCTCCACCGTCGACCTGTCCATGAGAACGGTGTAAACTGAGCTCGGTTTGCACAACAGGACGCTGGGCGGCACCGAGGCTTCGTAACCGCGGCTTCAGCCACGAGGCCATTCTCACGAAGCTGGGGCTGAGTTTAGGAGCTTGAACAAAACACACACACTGTATGATCCCATTGACAACATTTCAGGCAGGAGGATGCTGATCTGAGGTTGCAAACGTTGGGATCATGGCCTCCTGGAGGAAGGGGGGGGCAGTGATTGGGAGGGGGCTTCCCGGGAGCCGACAGTGTTCCACCTCTTGCTGTAGGTCATCAAAGGAAGCCACGAGTTTGATTCCTGTGTTTGATGTGTCGATATGTACTTCAAAATTTAAAAACCTACATGGGTTTGAATATTGGAACGACAAGCTGACATTAAGACATCCAACGCCTAATAAACCGAGTTATAACAAATGAAAATTGCGTAACACTTTACAATTCAACAAACAGTGCATTTACAAATTGCCTTCGTTGCTCTTTGCTTCAGTTGTCAGAGGCGCTGTTGGCTGTGTGAGTGGGTGTTATTCTCACCCCGAGCACACAGATGAAGAAACTTGAATACTGAGCCGTTCAGTGCCTCACCCAAGATGGGATCTCTGCTGCCGCGGTGCCAAGTCATCGAACAGCAGCCACACCTGGCCTTTGGAGTCTCATTTAACAAAGCTCGTTTAAACCACCAGAGCATCGTGGTCAGAATGGTAAAGTGGCAGAGGCTGAAGTAAGATCGGAGCTGGGGGACAGAAAACCCACGCCCTGTCACAAACGAACTGTGTAAACTTGGGCTCGGGACTTCATCGCTCTGAGCATTGCTTTTCAAATCTGCAAAACGGGTCTGATGGTGTGCCTCTCCAAAGGGCTGCTGTGAAGAGTAAATCAGAGGGCATGGGGAAACTGCCCAGCGTGACATCGAAGAGCGACTGCCACTCAGCCAGGCTGTCCCACCCTCTCCCCAGCCACCAGCTTCACGAGGAAAGTGAGTCATTGGCCTCGTGGCGGTCAACCCGAACCCTTCAGTAATTCTGGGGTAAGGCGTCGGGGACACCTGCGTGTTACCTAACGAGGCAGAGCCCTTGCAAATGAGCCAACTTGTTCAAGGTCATTACTCAGTCAAGCACAAGGCAGACTTACACCCACTTCAGCTCCCCGGCCTCAGACAAATCTGTTGCCTTTCCGCCACCACTACCAGCCTTTCTTTTCCTCTGGGCAGGGGGCCGTTTCGGCGTTCATCCGGGCTGAAGGCGGAGGGAGCCGCCCGCTTGGACTACACCCCTCAGGCTCAGGCCCTCCCCCCCACCCCCCGTAAGTCCCACTTAACCCTCTTCTGGTGCGTAGTCACACTGCGCGGTCACAGTTTGCCCGACTGCCCTTCGTCTTCTGTGGGGAACTCAGAGAACAAAGTGTCTGTGAACTATTTAATGCTGTATGCCCCTTACAAACAAAAGGTAGTGAGACCCCAAAAAATTATATAAGGAAGGCAGGGAGAGAGGGAAGAAGGAAATCCAGTAAGTTTGGGGGCCACGGGAGCAGTTTGTCTTTAAACACCCGGCCTCTCTCTCTGTCCTTCTCTCTCTCCCGCCTCCTGCACCTCGTGCCCCCAACCGAGCTGACTCTCAGGAAGGGCAGCACTTCCCGCACTGGTGTGAGTGGGAATCCTACATTGTTGTTGGTTGGTTTGTTTTTCAGGTGGGACATGCGTTTCAGGCTTCCCCTGGAATTGCAAGGGGCCTGGTCTCTTGTCAGGAAAAACCAGGTGAGGAAGATGTGGGGTTGGGGACAGGAGACTTCTTCTCAGTGGCCCTGAGCTGACCCTTTAGCCCATGAAGAAAACCAAACCTCAGGCCGCTTCTTTAATCAGGAAACCCTTGACTTCGTCCCCTGCTGGCCTCCCCAGACCCTGCCCCTCGCACCCCGTTTCCCACCACGCCGCCCGGTCCTTGGAGACTCTGATCAGGCAGCTGGTGCCTCGGCGCAGGCGCCGACGGGTGTTGGTCGGCACCGCCTCACCTGGGTTCTGCTGCTAAGCGCACCGCGCGGCTCAGCCCTCCCGCACACCCCTGCATAATTCTGGGGGTGTGATGCAGTCAGTGCTGCCTTAGCGTCCTGTGGTTGGTGAGGCTGGGGACCCCACTGAGGACCAGAGGCAGCTGAAGTCAACCCAGCCCACGGTTTGGGGCAGCCTGTGGTCCCAGGCGTGTTTCAGGTGGGAATAGAGGATCCACTCCCTGCTCCAGGAAAGACTCCCTCCATGCATGGGTCCAGAGAGGGGGCATAAGGGGGGCTCACGTCTGTCTGGTGGACGGCCCCCTCCCACCGTTGTGCAAGCGAGAAAACTCCGCCATTGCCCTGGCCTGCTGTGCAGCGTGCAATCAGCACTGGGTCCCCCTTTCCTTTCATCCACTGGTTCACGCATCGTGAATTCGGCCAATAAACAAGAGTTACTCTGCAGGGAGGCGGTATCGCAATGGACCACGAGCGTGGGTGGAGATTCCGTGGGCAGAAACCCGGGCTCTGCCAGGGCCTCAAGGTGTGACCGTGAGCAGCCGGCAGCCTCTCTCGGGTTCAGGGGCTCTATCTGTGACGCGAAGACCGCAATCGGCGCTCACACGGTTACTGCAGAGGCTGAAGGAGGTGATCCACGCGGCACTGGTCACAGGTTTACTGTTTATTACCACAGCTGCCAGCAGAGCCCGAAGGCTGTTTGGTCTCATCACTCAGCAGGGGCCTGGGCGAAGGGGGCCAGGCCCGGGCCCCAGAGAAGTTCCGCAGACTCTTTTCTGGGGAGCGCACCCCACCCCATCCTCTCATTCGCTTCCCACGGCACCCCTTCAAGCTTGCAGTCCCATGTCCATGTCCCAGACCAGACACTGGAGCTCACAGGGCTCAGAGGCGCAAGGTCTCAGGCATAGTTACAGGCAGAGCCAGGACTGGAGTTTCGGCCCCGCCTCCAGCCAGGGAACTGTGCCCAGCGGGGAAGAAGGGCTGCCCATTTGTTTGCTTGACCAACAGGTTGTCTGTTCCAAAGTTTGTCCCAGTCAGCTGGGGAGCGCTCTTCCCAGGCCCCAACTCACCCTGCTCATCCCCCAAACCCGAGGCCAGCCCCTCCCCCTCCAGCGCAGGGCTGGATCAGATTAGCAAGAGCCACAGCGTTCTCAGGATGGCCCCACTTGGCTCCAGCAATTAATTAGGAGCCGTCTGAGAGCCTCCAAAGGGCCTGCAAGCTCCAGCAAGATACGCACACATAGTTTAATCCAAAATATTTGCCGTGTTTTTCTCCTTGCTGCGGAACCAGTCCTTACCTGTTACCCAGGACTGATGGAATTTCTCAGCCGCTCATTCTCAGTGCCAACCGTGAGCCAGCCCATGGGTCACAGGGAAGGTGGGGAGGTGCCTGGAAGGCTGACAATGATGATAATCGATCAGTAAGAACATTGCTGTTTACTGGTGGCTCCACGGAGCGCCAGCACCACCTGTCCTAGTCAGCAGCCATGCTGTGCACCGGGGCCTCAGGCTGGGCCAGGGGCGGGGGAGCCAGAGAGACCCCAGGGGGCCAGGGTGGGGGGCCCCTTGGCCCCAGAGGCTTGGCCCTCGGGGCCTCTGTGTCTCTAAGAGTAAAACGTGAGGGGGGCATCCCCCAAAGTACTGATAATTGTGTGGAACTTTAAAATACAGATTCCTGGGCCCCACCCAGGATGCACCGAGTCAGGAGATAAGAGATTATAGACACACACGAGAGTGTCCCTGGGCTGCGAGTGTCTCTGGAGCAGGGAAGGCAATGCCTCCAAAGCCTGTGTTTCATAGAGTCCGATGGCAAACACAGGCAGTTGCTAAGCCCCGAAGCTGAAGCCGAGGAAGGAATCTCAAGCCACTGGAGTTTGAGAAAGCTGCTAGCGTAGGTTTCCACCGCGAGGAAGGCTCTCCTGGATTCACGGAGCACCTGCCGCTGCCCGGATCCACCGCCTTCATGCTGACAGCGTACCACAGAGTCACCGCAGCTTCACCCGGAGTCACTGCGGGGGCCCGGGAGAGACCCACCGGGGCTGCCGCTGCCCATCCACTCACAGTGAGCGCGTCACCCACCGGGGAGCTGACCCTGAGCTTCCCAACTCGGGCCTCGGTGCTGTTTCCATCGGGGATGGCGTTGTTTTGAACAGTTTCTTGGAGAAGAATGAGTGGAACAGCTATAAATCACTGCCTTGTCCAAATTAGTGGAATCCGAGTTAACGATGTCAGACTTGTTTCAATGGCGGGCTCGGGAAAAATTATAGCTCTTTCAAAACTTCCTGTCGCTGCAAACTTTTACTGAGAAAACTTTCCGACCCGCCACTGGCTCCGGGCTATGCGTCCCTGCCCATTTGGACAGCGAAGCAGAATCCTGCCGCTCAACTCCCTCTGCGGACAGAGGTGCCTGGAAGGATGTCCCCTGGGCTCACTGGTCCCCTTTCTCCCCTCCAGGCAGAGAGGGCCGCTCCTCTCCGACCTCGGCTTGTTCACTCGGCCAGCAGACCTGAGTGCTCTCAGCAGAGCTCTTGGGCAGACGACTTTGACTTTGCCTCCCACAGCCCCCTGAATCAGAGAAGCCGGGAGCCTGGTGCAGCCCCTCTGACCAGGGAGGACACGAGGCGACCCCGGGCATGAGGTCCACCATCTGGTGGTGTTGATCTCAGCTCTGCGCCCCCCACAGCGTCTCCTGGGTGAGAGCTGCCTGTCGACGAGCACCCACCAGCAGCCAGTCCATGTGCAGAGTGTGGAGTCAGGCACCAGCCTGCTCTGGGGGCTGACGTGCGTGAGGCCGTTGCTGCGAACGGCTCCATCTTGGTTTTACTGCAGATGTCACTGCAGAGGTCACTGACACTCGGTCCACCACGCAAGACCCACGTCTGTCTTCCTTTGTCATGCAGGCTTCAAATCTCCCCTACTCATGTTTCTCTTTCTCTGACTCTGCCACCACCTGCTCGACCTGTCCACTGAAGGCAGGCCCGGTGGGGGCCCAGGATCTGCCCCTCGTGTCCCGTGAGGCCTCGGTTCCCAACCTGGGTGGCAGGCCAGAACCACCTGGGGAGCTTCGCAAAATGCTGACAACTGGCGACACTCCCATAGACTCCAATTTACGTGGTCTGGCCATCAGGGTTTCTAGAAGCTTCTGAGAGGTACTAACATGCAGCCATGGCCAGACACCTGGGCTCTAAGCTTTTTCTGAGCCAAAGACTTGCCATCCCGGAGCCTCTAGCTCCAAGCAAGGGGAGAGATTATGGCTTTTATCGATGTGGGAAGGCAGCAAATGCCATTCGATGGCTCAAGTCCCCACACTCCCAGCTCTCCAGCCGCCACCTTGCCACAGCTCCCCCGAGTGCGGGCCACCCCTGAAGCTTCCTGTACAGTGTGGGTTTTGAGGTGATGTATGCACACAAACACACACCCAACCCATTGAAAAATAATGAAAACTACTTCCCCAAGGAATGCGCCAGACACCCATTTTAGAAACACAATGGTTGACTTGTTGGTCTGCGGGAGAAAAGGATCCGGATTTGATTTTTTCGAACACACATGTAACACAGAAGCGGCCTGAGAAGCAGGGATTCATTGCACGTGGACTGAACAGTTTGGGGCCTTTCAAATAGATTTTCAAGGGGTTTATGGCTGTATTCATTCCCCAGGGCTGCCAGGACACATTATCACAGACTTGGGGGCTTGAGAACGGCACAGATTGATTCTCTTTCCCTTCGGGAGGTCAGCATCTGAAGTGGGGCTCCCTGAGCTAAAATCACGGGGTGGTGTTCCTTTCTGGGCATCCGGGAGAAGCATTTTCTTGCCTTTTCAGCCCCCACTGGGAGGCTCAGGGCCCTGCCTCCAGTCTCGAGGCCAAACAGGGCAGGCCGAGTCCTCCCTCACCCTGCGGTCTCTCCGCTTCTGACTCCCAAGTCTAGCGGATTGTGACCGACCTCTAGGGGTTGCTGCTTGGGCTGGTCTGTTTAAAGTGAGACGGGGGGTGGCTGTCCTCGGGTTGTTGTATTTACGCGCAGCACGTACAGCAGTCGGCATTCACGCCCAAAGCTCTGTCCCTCCTAGGGAGGCGTGACCCTTGCTCATCCTACTGTTCGGTCAGTTACACGTGGATGTCGCCTTTGCAGTTGGCTCCTGTCTTCCCCTTGAGTTCCTGTCAAGCTCATCCTGTGCATGGGTGGCCTGTGAAACACTGTGCTACACTTTAACCTCTAGCACGAATGGCATTTAGCAGGAACTGCCTAGGCCCCGAGGCCCTGACCTCTCTGACAGTATAATCCAGAATGATCTCTATTTTAACATGAGCTGATTAGCACCTCGGTTCCACGTCTAACCTTTCTGCCCCTAGGGTGTGACACCACACTGTCCCGGGGCCTGAAAGATTAGGACCGGGACCTCCATGAGGGGCCTTGGTACCCGCCTACTGCCCCATGAGCTCATGATGTATTAATGAGTGTACTCCAGAAATGGTGCCTCAAACCCTTTCCTAGCTGAGGAGGGAAATAAGAAAGAAGCTTATCACCCAATTGGGACCCATGTGTCATCCAAATAAATCAGGAGGAGGGCAGGGACAGTCCCCCGGATAACTGACCTTGACCTCATTCCCACTGTGGCTGTGCACCTGCAACACAATTTTTTGTCTTTCGGGAATGTACGTTTTCCTCTTTGAGATGTTGTGCTTCTGTCTGAAAGGGGCCCCCGGTCGCCTCCTCTTTATGGAGTTTTTCGTTCCACCGTTTCAACCAGGAAAGCAGTTAACATTGTTCATATCCCTCTCTCAAAATGAAAACCACGACGGAAGCGTTTTCCAATCACGTTTTCGGCCATGGGTGTTTTCCCGCCTCATAGCTTACGGCCCTTCCCAGAGAGACACGCCGTAAGTGAACAGAGGGCATCCGGTGCAGGAGCACAGAGGGCTCCTGTCGCCTGGCCTCCGAAACCCAACAGCTGGTGTCCCCAGTGGGCCAGGCAGAGGGGTCGGCCCAAAGGCCTCCCGTGACCCCTGCATCTGGTTTTGTATTCTTTTTTAAAGGATTTTATTTATTTATCTTTAGAGGGGAAGGGAAGGAGAGAGGCAGAGAAACATCAATGTATGGTTGCTTCTCGTGCCTCCCCTGCTGGGAACTGGCCCCTGCCAAGACCTGGCCTGCAACCCAGGCATGTGCCCTGACTGGGAATCGAACCGCGATTGTCTGGTTCACAGGGCCACGCTCAATCCACTGAGCTACACCAGCCAGGGTTGGTTTGTATTTTACTTTACTCCTCTTTGCTTTTGGAGCCCCATGAGGCAGGTGGGCACTGGTCCCTCACCGACATGTGCTGGGCCACACCCTGATGGCACTCGGGGACTTGAGAGCATCTGGAACCTTCCATGGCCCTGCCTGACTGGTCTGAATAGTAGAATTATTCCTCTTTTTTCTTTGTATCTTGTTTTCCTTTCACCTTTCCATTTTTTCCCTTCCTGTGTTTCCTGTCCTTATTTCTCTTCCTTCCCTCCCTTTCCTATTTCTTTGCTTTTTCTCTTCCTTTTCCCGTCTTTCCTCCTTTCTCTTCTTTTATTCTCACCCAGTTCTCCTTTCTTGTCCCCTTTTCCACCCACCCCCCTTCCTTCTCCTGCCTGATTCCCTTTTCTCACCTGCCCCCTTTTCTCTCTTTTGGGAAGTATCCCTTACAGTTTCCAGACAGGGACCCACTCCCCAGGGACAACCCAAGATAAAGATGGTAGCCCAGAGGCAGCAGGCGAGGGGGACAGGTCATCACAGACAAGTGTCCGTGGAGAGAGAGCCCGCCTGGCGCCAGGCGCTGTGCCCAGCCCTGTAGCACATGGAGGGAGGCGGGGGCCCAGGGCTCGAGTCCGAGGCTTGGCGTGGCGTTGGAGCAAGAAGGCGCCCCACGGAAGGGGGAGCGAGACGGGCCTGTGGGAGGCACCCCACCAAAGCCAGGCGGAGCTCCCCGAGTGGCAGGCAGGCCCGCGGGTCAGCACGCCACACAACGTAGCGCCTTTTCCTGTAGAAATGGCGTTCGGGGTGGGGCTGCTTGGCCAGCTCACGAAAGCCCAGTAAACCACCACGCATGTGCAGCACAGCAGTCGCTGTTCACCTTGCAGGAAAAGGGGTTACTGGTTCCGACTGGTCACCAGAACTTTCACAGCTGGACAACGCGGAGAGGCTGCCGGTTCTCCAAGATCACCATGCACACACACACACACACACACACACACACTCATGCTTGCACACGCACACTCTGACCCCACTGAGTGCATTGGACCCAGACTCTGAGGCTGGACTGGCAACACCCACACAGCAGGAGACTGGGTGGAGCCCTCCAGGGAGAGGGCCAGTGGGCCTGGGAGGGGCCCTCGGCGCACCAACAGCACCCCGGGACCTGGAGACCCAGCCTCCCTCCAGGACCTGCCCAGTCTGATGAGCCAGAACCCATTTCTGGGTGTGTTGTCCCCAGGACCCCCAGGCTCCTCATCCCTTCCCTGCACACCCTTGCTTGTGTGGGGACGACAAGATGTGGGCAGCCCCTGTGCCCAGCCCTGCTTGGACGTTCAAGTGGAGAAGGTCAAGGTCCTGATCTTCGGTGGCAATGATGCAGTGGAAGGAGCTGAACAGGTTCTCGGGAACCTGGGTGAGTCAGACTCACCGCACTACCCTGGGCCTCAGGCTTCGCGTGGAAGGAACCCACACCGAGAGAGAAAACATGCTCGCCCTGCATGGGAAGGACACCCCCGACCCTGCATCGGGGCCCCTCGGCCTCCCTGGCGAGGTGTTTCCCTTTCTTCAGAGGTTTTTCCTGCTCTTCGGTGTGGACGCCTCGGAGAACCACTTCCAGCACCTACAGGATGGACCATCGAGCATCAGAGTGCAATGAACGCCCTGCCCTCTAGGGGTCAGTGTTGGATTCTGTGGACCCGGAGGCCGACGCCACAGGGCCGGTGCCAGCGTCAGGGCACCTGCCTTGAGGACTTTGTTTTCCTGTCCACTTGAGCAGCCCCTCGAATCCAAGGGATGGAGGGCAGGCGGGGGCACAGGAGAAGGGGAGGCAGCGGCTTTGAAGACAGTGGCTGGGCTGTCCTCGCCTGCGGCCCCACACTTCTCGTCCTTCTGCCGCCACCCCTGCCAGACCCAGCTGCCTCGCGGGGTCTTCCACAGGCTCAGCAGAGCCCCCCGCCCGGTGTGAAAACTCTTCCTAAACTAAAGCATTGAGACAAAAGTTCAGTGTCTCTGTGGTTACCTGTGACTTCCCTTTGAACCGTGGCTACCTCGTCTCCCCTCCCCCACCCCACTTTCAAGGGGGATGAGGAGCAGCAGGCTGGGGCCCAGCTGGCATGGTGCTCTGCTCACAGCTGCTGCTCAGCGAATGTGGCGGACACCTCTGCCCTGGACAGAGCCACAGAGCCACCCAGACATCCTTGTCCCTTTGTCAGACATGCAAAGAGGGCCTTTAGCAAGCCGCCGCAGGGGCCCTGTGACTCAGCACTGCAAGGGGGGTGCCGGAGTGTGACTCAGCCCTCTGCTGGGACTCTGGGAGCAGCTTGGTGTCTGCTGCCCTGGGGCCCGCAGGGCCAGGGTGGGCTGTCGGAGTTACCCGAGGTCCCCGGCGTGAACTCCACAACTTGAAAGAGACACTCAGAAGAGCCCCGATAAAGCTCCCCAGACTGGAAACAACGCGGCTCACCACTTTACACAGCATTTTTCATCTTCAAAGCCCAGAACCTCAATTAAGTAATTAATAGGTCTGGTCATGTTCACAGCCCTCTGCAAACGAGACTGCAGAGCCCGGGCTCTCCCTCCAGCAGAAGCGCTTTCGTGTCAAGTCCAGAGAAACTCCTGAGAAGGCAACCCGTAATCCAATAATGACTCCCCCTCTGGAAGCAAGTTCCCAACGGGGTGCCAAGGCAGGGCCTCCCTTAACGCGGCCAGACCCGGTGGTCTGCTGCCCCCTCGAGGCCGGCCCGAGCACAGCATGCAAATGGACCTGCCAACAATGCGTCCAGTTAAGGGGAAGAAAACAGCCGTTTTTGTGTGAGAGGGAGTGGCTGGCATGCCCACGACCTCTTAAAGAGAGGAAAATATTAACCCAGTGCATAGTAACTCCTCTCTCTTTTTGCTCCAGACCTAGACGGGCTGTGTTGATACTGAGTGAACAAGTTCCATGGGCTAATACCTTCCGCAGGAAGTGAGAAGTCTCTCGAATTAATGGGCCAACCGCTGTTTTGCACATCAAGAGGACGAAGGGAGGTAATTGCCCTCAATATTTATTTCTGATTTGGAAAACCCGAAGCAAGACAGCTTTGAAGAAATCGAGGCCTGATTATAATGCAAGGCACGGGGCCAGAGGGGTAAATTGCCCGGTGACTGTTCGCAGTTATCGACTGCTTGTGTCTGACGCCATTGGCTCAGCGTGGTACAAAGTCTCTGAACGTGCTGGGGGTGGGGCAGCGCGCGGGGGGGAGGGTACTGTTTCCACATGGCTGACAAAATGCAGAGTGGGCGGGGCTTCAGCAGGGACCCCCGCTGGTGCCTACCCTGTCCACAGGGGGCGGCCAGTGTCTTCGCCCACAAGGAGCCTGCGGTGTCTTTGTCGTGATGCTGGCCGTCCTCCTGACCAAGTGCTCTGGGCTGGCGTGCTCAGGAACTGCTTGCCCTCGACAAAATTTTAAAAATAAATAAACATAGAAATGCATTTTTAAAAGCCTCCAACACAGAGCGCACATGCACAAACACAAACAGGCACAAAGTGTGAGCCCCAAGCCAAACTTCCCTCACAGAGGTTTCAGATTCAGAGCATTTTCGACCAGAGCATGCCCAGTGACAGGGGCACAGACCTGCTGGGGTCCCCTACGGCAGGTGGAGATGTTCGCCATCAGCGCACTTTGGGAGAGTTGGGGAGCTGCCAAGGGTGGGTGCACCGGCCCAGCTGGCTGTGGCCCAGCCCGTGGAAGGGACCCTGCGGTGGCCACCAGCACAAACGTGGCTGGAGCAGAGGCCTGGCTGGCCAGGGGTCCCCACCTCCACCCCTCCCAGAGCTCAGGTGGGCAGGATGTCGGAGGGCCAGAGAAGGGGCTTCTGGCCAGGGTAGCACAGAGATGATCACAAAGGGGACAGGGGGTCAGCCCAGCGGCCTGGCCAGGGCCTGACAGCTGCTGCAGCTGGGGGTGTTCTAGACTGCAGTCCACTGAGGGGCTGCAGGACAGCGGAAGGCCGAGCATCTTTTTCCCGGGGACTCCCGGAGCCACCTAGTGCTCTCCCAGGAAGTCCAGTCTTAAGACAGCGCAGCTGCTGGACAGGGAGCAGGCTGCCCAACACCAACACCACAGGGAGAAGACTCCCAGCAGCCAGTCCAGGGCCCCGCCCTGCCTGCTGTCACTCAGAGCCGGCTGGCCAAGGGCCCGTCCGCCTGAGATCGATCCAGCTTTAATCTCCAGTTGAAAATGGAAACAAGCCAAGTCGAGGCAAACCTGGGACCCGGTGTAGCAGCAGCCTTGTCATGGCAGAGACATTGTCACCTGGGGCAAAAGGTCAGCCTCCAACACCTCAGAGGGACATTACGTGTGAAGCTTTCAGAGAGAGGCCCATTTATCACGTAGCAGTCACTGTTAAGGGCCTCATTTTATGGAAACTGAGACACCGAGAAGTTAGGTGACTAGCTCAAGCTCTCATGGTAGAAGGAGGGGTTACAGACCAGCCTCCCAGAGCAGAGGGCTCTGTGGTCCAGGCCCTCCCCCTCCGGGAGCCTCACCCCCATCCCGGCTGCAGGCCCCAGGGGGGGTGAGGAGGACTGGGTGCGTTTGGTTGTAGCTGGCACGCCCTCCACGGTCAGACCGAGTCTCCAGCGCCCAGTGTCCTAAAGACACGGGAAGGCGTCTTGAGGGTCGCTGGCCTCCCTGCCTTGGGATCACGTCTAAGAGAGAGGCCCATGACCCTCCCGTCCCTGCTGGCCCCAGACACGGAGCCTCCTGACACCTCACACCACAGGGGACCCTCGGGGGCAGGTCAGCATGTGGCATGGACTTGTGGAGGAGCTTGGCGTCTCTGAGCAGGTTTCTCTGTCCTCTGGAAGGTGGCTGTCATGAGGCTGGATGTCTAAGTGGGTGGAGCTGTTAAAAGACTAATTTAGAAAAAATATAATAACAGCAAACAATATCTATTTCCAGTAGGAGCTGCCAGCTATCAGCTATCAATCATCTGTCACCACGTATCATTTACCTATCTAGATCAGCTATCTACCTCTGTCATCTACCTCTCCTCACCTATCATCTACCTACTTACTACCCACCTGCACGCCTGCACCTCTCAGACGTCCAGCTGCTGTGTGGGATTTTCATTACGAGCTCACAATAGTACCTGGGTTAGACTCTGGCTTCTCAAAAGCATTAGCTCTACGACCTTGGACATGAACTAACATTTCTGTGCCTTTGTTGGGTTCTGCCTCTGCAAGATGGGGAGGAAACCGGAGTCGGGATGAGGGGGCTGGATCGAAGGGCCTGAGGCTGGGTCTCCGCCACGACCCACCAGTGGGGTCGCTCTAACCTCCAGGTGTGCTTGGCGGGGAAAGGAGCTCGGGGCAAGTTTTCAGGGGGCGGACGGTGGCTTATGGGACAGAACTTCCCAACACAGGGTCCCAGCATCGAACAGGGACAACACCCTGATGGTTCAAAGGTGGTTTCCCCGAGCTTCTCAGCCTCTCAGACTTCAGTTACCAGATCGTAGCTCGAAATCCTCGCCTCTCTCCCAGGTGGACTCTCACCTCCCACTAGGATCCCGATGGCATGTGCGAGTGCACGTGTGTATGCACACATGTCATGTCACAACTCCCCTCAGAACCTGGAAGATGCCACTGGCCCTCGCTATGACTCCGTGGGCTCGCTTGTAAGATGGGAACAGTAATGGTGCTCAGTTTGCAGGGCAGTGGCGAGTAGGAGACCAAGTATCGACTAAAACCCCAGCGCCCGCCTGAGCAGGTGCCAGGTCCAGGTTAGCCCGTGTCCTTTTCAAAGGTGACATTCGTGGCAACTGTAATCAATTCGCCACTTTCTGCCATGCCTGCTGACAAAGTTTTCCGGTGACATACTCTGGAGCCGGACCCCACACCGGTTTTCCTTGGACAGTCCCGGGCACCTCAGCACACACACGACGTGGGTGCTCACGCAGCGAAGCAGCTTCCAGGCGTACAGAGTGATCCGGGCTCTAGGTGTGGATCAGGGACACGCCACTGCTGCAATCTGGAAATACAGCCAAGTGCACGGGCCCGTCCGCCCGTCCGCCCGTCCGCCCGCCCGCTGCTCGCTCCAGGCTCGGAGGGAAGACTGGCGGGTGTGGCTTCCTGTCCTGACTCAGTGTTCAGTGGGCCCCGCTGTTGCCGGACCCTCTTCCAGGTTCAGACTCAGCCCAAAGCTCTGCCCTAGAAAGAACAGCTTGGCCCTGGGGAGCATGCCCCGGAGCACAGCTATTTCCCAACCCCCAGACTCGCGCCAGACTGCCGGGGGCTTGTACGGTAGAAAAGTCTGCAAATATTTTGTCTTGCTCTCCTTCCCGGAGAGGTTTTGGAGCCAACCTCCAGGCAGAGAACCCTGAGGCCTCCGAACCGCCCACCGCCCCTCGCTCACTGAGGCCGGCCCCTTTGGGGGCCTCACCTGCAGGGAGACACTCAGTCTCCCAACCGCCCAACCCAGCTCTCACCCCGCCCCGATCGGCGGTGGGTGGCTGCTTCGCAGTCCTCGCCACGTCCTCTTCCTCACTGCGCATCTCTCCTCCGCTGCCTAAACACTTCCCACCACCTGTAACAACACAGATGCACCTAGCGGGTATACCGCTAAGTGAAATCAGCCTCACAGAGAGAGGCAAATACTACATGATTTCATTTATGTGTGCCATCTAAGACAAGGGAACAGAACAGAAACAGACACAGGCTCATGGATACAGAGAACAAACTGTGTCTGACGGTCGCCAGAGGGCAGCCGGTGGGGGATGGGAGGAAAGGTGAAGGGGAGTAAGAGGTACACGCTTACCATTCTAAGATAAAGAAGCCGCGAGGAGTCAGCGGCCAGAGCAGGGAACGTGGCCAACAACAGTGTCATAAGTGTGCACAGTGACGGGTGGGTAATGGACTTGGTAGAGTGATCACATCGGAAGGTGTGTAAATGTTGAGTCGCCATGTTGTGTACCTGAGACTAGTATAATATCATATGCCAACTATACTTATTTTAAAATTGCTGTGTTTTAATTAAAGTAATTCAGAAAGTTCATGGTTAACCAGACAACTGTCGACAAAAATTGGCGCTGCCCCTTGAAGTTTTCCAAGTGTCGTCTTGCGTCATCACACTGCGTCGCCGTGACCAATTTCTCCAAAGATCCATGGCTGGGGCTCCCGGTGGCTGAGTCTTGGTGACAGGAAGGGACCAGCGATGAGCAGGATGGCAGGAAGACCCTCTGCGTCCAGCAAGGTGTCCCTGACGGGAGGAAGGGGACCGGGCCACAGGTGCTCAGGCCTGGCCGGGTTCCGAGTGGCCTGCACCTGGAAGCCTCCCCCTCCCGGGACCCTGAGTCGGGGGCCCCTCAAGGAGCTTTCCCAGGGACAGAGGGCATGGCGGACAGCCTCAGAAACATTTTCTGGAGGGCCATAGCTTCCCTTCACGTGGCTTTTTAGGCAAAGTCAAAATGGTTTCACTTCCACTTTCTGAAAAAGACGAGTGTGATTCTTCTCGTTGGCACCAGGGACAGGAGGGAGTCAGTTCAAGGCCTCCTGACCGGTGAAGACCGGGCTGCTTGCCCAGCCCCTGACTGCGAGGCGGCTCCACCTTCGGACGCCAAGCCCACCAACGACCAGGAGGAAACCATGGGGATCTTGGCTTTTCCCTAGTGGTTCCTATTTTCACGGGCATCCCGTGCTTTCTCAAGCCAGTTCCCAGAGCTCGGTAGGACAAGCCTTTTACAGAGGAGCGACTGAGGCTCAGCAAAGGTAAGTGACGTGGTGCCCAAGGCCACGTGGCCCTCGCGCATTTCTCTGAAGTCCCAGCAGAGGAAGGAGGCAGTAGGGCCGGGAGGGACGCAGCCACGGACGGAGACCGGGAAGGGAAACCTGGGCGCGAGCTTGGGCTCCAGGAAACAGCTCCCAGGTTTGGTGGACTCAGTGCCAGGCTGGCCACCCTTGCGGTCCTCGCTCGGGCACACCGAGTCACTGCTGGAGTCATTGTAAAAGCGGGAGGCTTGGGCCTCTATTATCTTCAAAGGGCATCCAAAACTGGGCTTGTGATCATTAATTGTCTGAATTAACCCCAAGTTTCCTGCCTTGACTGCTGGGGCAGCTGAAGCCCACAAGGAGGGGACGTCAGGGACGTCAGGGACCGGCTGGAGCTGTCTCGGCGGGGTTGCAGCAGCCAGGGCGGCCACGCCCCGGAAGCGTCCTGTTGGTCCCTGCTGGTTACCTCTCCGTGGGCTTCGGATTTGCATTCGAATTTTCCGCCTGACAAAGGACGAGCTGCTCTTCGCCAAGATCCCTTGATTAAATATCCAAGTGTTGAGTCAACCTGCTACTTCCGCCCATTCCAAACCCTCCCCCCACCGTTGCTCGGTTCCCACCCACTTCCATGCCCCTCCCAGACCCCCCCTCCCAAGGTGTGCCTCTGGGGTCCACAGGAGTGCAGTCTCGCCTCCTACACAAACCTGGGGCCAGTGGCAGCCCACAGCCTCCGGATGGCAAGCCGAGAACCGCCTTTCTTCCAATGGTACTCAGTTCTGCAAAAATGAGCTTCAGGCTCTAACCACTCCCCAGGCTCGGGGTTCTAGACCCAAACTGCCTCCGTGGTCATGGTTCAGGGTTTGAGAGAGCCAGCATGGGCTCACCTCCTCAGAGCATGCTGGGAAGGCATTGCGTGTCCCCCCGGGGCCCCAACCCCCTGGCAAACCTTGCAGAGTCTTGGTGGTAGCCCTCCAGGAGCTGAAGGATCCTGCCCTGGTATGGCTGAGGTGGTGGCCCCCCGAAACTGTCCCCTGTGAGTGCCGCTGCATCTGAAAAACCTCTTCCCTTTAGAAGTGGAAATGGGTCTGCGCCTTCTCAGGAAAACCAGGTTCATGGGGAAGCCACGTGGCCGACCTTCAGAGGCTTGGAGCGATGATCCAATCCCTTCCTGCTGCCAGGCGGGCCTGCCCAGATGTCACTGAGGGGTCAGGTGCTTCCTTTGTCGGGCCCCCTGGGGAGGACCTCCCCTCCTCCACTGCCAGGGACTCTTCCTTTCCAAAGTGCTTTGCGCAGCCAAGTCGGACCCCCCTTTTCCCCTGGAGGGCATGTCTGGGGCCTGGGGCTGAGGATGGGAGAACAAGACTCTCCCCTCAGGCAGGTCTCCTTCTCAGGAAGGCCCAGAGCCCACAGGAAAGGTCCTCGTCCATCCAGAGAAAAAGTGTTTGGCCTGTGAAGGGGCACTGTGGCTGAAATGGCGCACTCATTTCTCACAGGCCGAGGGGGTGGGGGGGGCGGTGCGCTGCTCTGTTCTCACTGGGCATCACTGAGCGAGTGCACTGCACAGGCAGTCAGCAGGCCTTGGCTGTGTTTATCTTCCTCAAAAAAAATATTTTCTTCCGAGGACATAAAAACACAAGAATAAAAATTGTTCAAACACACTTTTTAAATTTTATTTATTTATTTATTTTAAAGATTTTATTTATTTATCTTTAGAGGGGAAGAGTAAGAGAGAAGGAAAGAAGTATCAATGTATGGTTGCCTCTCGTGAGTCCCCTGCTGGGAATTGGCCTGCAACCCAGGCATGTGCCCTGACTGGGAATCGAACCGCAGATCCTCTGGTTCGCAGGCCTCACTCAATCTACTGAGCTATACCAGCCAGGGCTTAAAGTTTAATTTAATTTGTTTAAAATAGCAACATGGTATCATTTAATGCCTCTCTGGAGGAGCTGGCCCGGGACAAATGAGGACCAACCCAAACTGGAGAGTCGGTGGTTTCCGCTACTCAGGGCTGAGATATTCATGATTTATGTGGTGGCGGCCCCCTTGTGAAAGTTGGAAAGTTACCTCGGCTCGGGTGATGTGAAGAGTACGAGGTCATGTAAAATCAGAACAACGGAGAAGACACAGGCCGAGCTCCGCTCTCGGTGATGAGAAGCCTGAGGCCAGAGGGCCACACTACATCTCTCTGATGACCTGCCATTGACCGCAGGGCCTCACTTGGCTCCGTGCCCACCCAAGCCCGGAGTGGCATTTCCCCTCCACTGCCCACGCGGCGATGCTATTGGGACAGATTTCACACTTCCATGGCTCAAAGTCCCTGGGCCTGTAACTCCCGACAACACAGGCAACAAAGAGCAAAGCCACATCCCCCACAACTTGTGTCACTTGAAAGACAGCTGGTTTGGATGAACAAACCAGGGGTGTCCCCCAAACACAAAACAGAACCTGCATCAGAGTGTGCAGCCTCCACCCTGCCCCGTGTGGCTCAGCTGGGTGGGCGCTGTAAGGCAGAGCGAAGGGCACTTGCCCGGCCGTGGGGCTCCCTCTCTCTGTCCCTCGCTCTCACCCTCTCTCAAATCAACGAACATCTCCTTGGGCGAGGATTAAAAAAAGTGCAAGCTTGCAACAGGCATTGGCCAATGACACAGAAAGAAACTCAAGGAGAACGGAGATCAGCATCTTTTCCTTCCTCAGGCTCCATGGGGTTTCTCCGAGACTGTGTGTTTCTCTCTAAGGATAGGTTTCCGAGCCCGGGAGAAGCCATGGCCTTTAAAAAAAATTCTTCTTTTTAATCGTTACAGCTGGCCTTTGGGCTGAATGGAGGGGAGGCCACAGGAGGGCAAACTGACTATCTGTGCCTGGGCCACCTGGCCAGCTGGCCACCTGCACGAGGTGGCGTGGAACCGTAACAAAGCCCTGCACGGACCTGCTGCGAAAGGACCCTTCCTTCCGCCCCACCCTCTCTCCCTGCCCTGGGCAAGGGCCTGAGTAAACAGACGCATTCGGTGCCAGGACTTGGAGTCAACGAATTCCTGCTTTGTCGCAGGACCCTGGGAATCAAGTCAGTGGGCTGCACAGAAATGCCAGGCCCGCTCACAGCACGGGGGGCATCTGAGCCCAAGGGTTAGGAGCAGAGCGTTGCAGGGAAGCTGGCTGAGAACATGTGCCACGGACGCCCAGTGCCCCCCGGAGGCTTGGGGCCTTCGGAGAGGTTTGCAAAGGCCGTCCCATCCAACCTCGGCCCGCAGGTTAGCACGGCGAGGCGGTCTTCCCTCAGTGACTGGGTGAAGGGATTTTGCGTACGTCATTAAAGTCCTTCATCAGCTGACTGGAAGCAAGGACAGTGCCCTGTGTGGGCCAAGCTTCATCGCATGACTTGAATCCAGAAGGAGAGGACCCTGGTGGGCCTGATGTAACAATCAGACGAGCCCCTTAAAAGAGGAACTGGAGGTCACGGGTGGAGGAAGTTGGAGAGCCTGGAAGCGCAGAGACTCAATTCTCTTGGCCTTGGGGACGCAAACTGCCACGTCAGGACGAAGGCCCTGTGGCCAGGAACCATGGGGGGTCGCTAGAAGTCCCACAACTGTGAGAAGCGGAATTCTGCCAACAACCAATGAACTTGGAAGTGGACCCCACCTGCAACCAGAATCACAGCCCTGGCTAACACCTTGCCTTCAGCCTCCGAGCCCCTGAGCAGAAAGCCAGCTGCGGCTAGATCCCTGGCCATGCCCTGGGAGGTGACACATGGATGTTAAGGTGAGCTGCTAAGTCAATGGCAATTTGTGAGACAGCAGGGGACCCTGATGTGTCCGCGCAGGACGTGCAGAGAGAAACTGTGCCCTCTGTCCCCGTGTTTTCTGCACCCACTTTTTCTTGTCAAGGTGAAGGGTCAAAGTTAGAACTCTCTCTGCCCGGTGGGGGAGGGGAGGGAGCAGGGTGCTGCACGGCTGGGAGGGATCAGGGCCAAGTGTGGGGCTGGGAAGGGCTCCTAAGAATTCTGCACCTGGAGGTTTGGGCTCTTGAAGGTCTGGTCGGTCTCGAAGCACATGTTCTGAGAAGAGGCAGCTCCCGAGACCCACAGCCCGTGATTAATTCTGCCTTCGCTGTCCATGCTCAGGTGGGTAGAGGTTGACAACTTGGTCACCGGCTGCAGAGATACCTAAATTGGGGGAGTGACTTCACCAGAAAGGAACACATTTACCCCAAAACCCAAGAGCAGATGGCTAATGGGTCTGAACCTAGAATCTGGCGGAGGCCAGGGCTGTTGGGGGTGGTGAAGCCCCTAGGGGCCTGAGAGCCTGCAGCTATCTCACTGACTCAGGGTTGGTAACTGAACAATTGGAAATGACACAGAAGATTGTGTCACCCAGTCCCTGCCTGTGACCTGTGAGGAAACAGCCCCAGGGCGGTGAGCTGCCCTTCCCAAAGCCCCCTGGCCCGAAGCAGCAGGGGAAAGACCAAAACTCGGGGCTTCTGGCTACTTCCTGTCTCAGGCCTGACTCGGGGTCACAGTGTCAGACAGCTTTGCAGAGCACGAAGCCCAGTTGGAAAGGTGGCCTTGGGTGACCCCAGGCCAGTCACTGATGGCCACTGTCCTTGTCCAGTTGCCCAGCAGTACATGAGGGAAGCCGTGCCCAAAGAGGGGGCCGCAGGAGGGCACAGGGTGTGGTCAACCAAAGTGGCCTCTGGGCAAGAGGGTCCTTAGGACAGCTGACACGCCCACGGGCTGCAAGAGGGACAGTAGGATGGAGCCTCCAAAAGAGGAGGAGCAAGCAGAGGTTGGATTCGAGCTCCCGGTGGCCCAAGCCCCTGCCTGGCTCCTGGGTGGGTGACTGCCCCCCACGTCTGCCACTCGCTGCTCAGAACACAACTTCCTGTGGACTGTGCCTGGCCCGCAGCGGCAGCTCCGGGCTCTCCCTGACTGAATGGCCCTCTGCAAGACTTGGGTGTTCAGAGACTCTGCAGGGACCCTCTGCTGTGGGGACAATGACATTGTCAGAGCACAGGTTGCAATGGCAGGCAACCACTTCTGCGAGGACCGACCCCGAGCTCACAGACGGGCAGCAGGGTCCCCCTCACCTCCCGGACCTGCAGAGGCGGGAATCCCGCCATCCCTCTGGGCACCGGGGCCACCGGCCCACATGTGTCTGGCCTCATGCAGGGGTGACGCCCTGAAATGCAGTCACATATTAACCTGAAAGTCGACCGTCTGCAAAGAAACTGGCCACATCGAGGAATTCAGAATTAAACCGCCGTCTGGACAGACAAGTCACTTTATAATGTGAGCAAACATTCCCTCAATTTACCCCTTTCCTGTGCCCGGGGTTTTATGGATTATGTTCTTCAGATGATGCATACCTCTGTTCTCTTAAATAAAAGAACGGGGTATTCTTATTTTTTAAAGCTATTTTTTAAAATTCTTCCAAAGCCTAATGATGGGCCCCAGGCGTGGTGAGGAGGCGTGGGTGGAATGTGGCTAAGAGTCTCCGCCCAGAGGCGGGTGAAAGGGAGCCCTGGCCCCACCCTGCAGTATGAGTGTGTGGGGGGGTGTGAGCATGCTNGGACCGACCCCGAGCTCACAGACGGGCAGCAGGGTCCCCCTCACCTCCCGGACCTGCAGAGGCGGGAATCCCGCCATCCCTCTGGGCACCGGGGCCACCGGCCCACATGTGTCTGGCCTCATGCAGGGGTGACGCCCTGAAATGCAGTCACATATTAACCTGAAAGTCGACCGTCTGCAAAGAAACTGGCCACATCGAGGAATTCAGAATTAAACCGCCGTCTGGACAGACAAGTCACTTTATAATGTGAGCAAACATTCCCTCAATTTACCCCTTTCCTGTGCCCGGGGTTTTATGGATTATGTTCTTCAGATGATGCATACCTCTGTTCTCTTAAATAAAAGAACGGGGCATTCTTATTTTTTAAAGCTATTTTTTAAAATTCTTCCAAAGCCTAATGATGGGCCCCAGGCGTGGTGAGGAGGCGTGGGTGGAACGTGGCTAAGAGTCTCCGCCCAGAGGCGGGTGAAAAGGGAGCCCTGGCCCCACCCTGCAGTATGAGTGGGGGGGGGCTGTGAGCATGCTAGTGTGTGAGTGTGCACACGTGTATTTGCATCTGTGTGTGTTTGGGACAGGGTCGTGCGTGTGAGTGCATCTGCGTGTGTATATTCGTGCGCCTGCCTGTCTGTCTGGGGCCCAAGTGCTTGGGCCCACGTTCTGCTCCTGGGGGTGGCCCCGTAGCTCAGAGGTCACCTGTGGAGACCTCTGGTCTCTGGAAGTCCTTACCTGGAGCAAGTTCCAGCGCCAACCCCGAGTGCCAGGCAGGGCCCAGAGTCTAATGTGCTGGTGCTGCTGGGCTCTGCCCCGCCCACGTCTGGGGACGGACTGTGTCTTGAGGAGAAAAGCTGATTTTTCTAACTGTCAGGCCTCTCGGGCAGAAGCGAGAAGGGGTTCTCCTTCCCCCAGAGAACCTTCTCCCTGCCTGGAAGGAGGGATTCCTACCCTGGTGTTCATACTTGCATTCTGCATGGTGTCTCTCATTTTTGTGTCTTTGTTTTGTATGGTGTGTTTTGAGGAACCAGTGCATTTTGTTTCGAAGCCCACACTGCCGTGAGACCTGCCAGCCAGACAGCCCACGGAGAGTCTCGGTTCCACCTCTGCACAGGCCTTCGAAGGGGCGGCGGGGGCAGGGTGCTGGGAGGGGCCTGCGGGCAACTGCCTGCTTCTCTGCAACTGCATGTGAACCTGGAGTCTGTCCCTGGGTCAAGAATGCTGTCATAGGTTTGCATGGTGATGGGTGGTCACCAGACATACCCCAGCGGTCACATGCACGAACGTCACATCCCCGTGCCGTGCGCCCAAGGCCACTGCAACCTTGCCTGCCAATCCTACTGTAAAACATGTTTTGGAACCAGGAGAGCCTGCTGGGCCTCCCCACCGGGCCAGGCAAGGCCCCTGGTCTTCACGGCCCTGTCGGGTGGCTTTGCCGGTCACAGTTCAAGGGCAGGTTGTGTCTAATTCAAGGGCCACCGGTGTCAAAGCTGCTCTCCCCACTTTAAAGAAAGGACTTTTCCGTTCACTTCACTTCTTGAAATCTAAGTGGAGAACGCCGAGTAAAAAACATGCACGCCTTTGTTCCATGTAAACATTTTTATGATTGATCTCACTTTTAAGGCACATGGAATTTATGCAGATCATTTTTCGCATCTACAACTACCAGGTGAGCACTAGTTACAAGGGGTTGCCCGTTTACCAAGTTCACGTGTCACAGCACAAACTGGTCCTAAAAACCTGACCCCCGAGCAGACGGGAAGCGTGTGGGTGGTGAGATGGGGTGGGTGGGGGCACCAGGACCTCCTCCTGCTTTTTCTCACACTTTCACTGAATCCCTCAGCAGTTACGTGAGTGCGTTTTACTGTCATCCACATGAATCGCCACTAGAGCCGACGCGGCCTTTGTTTCAATGAGCGTGAACCCCTCTCGCCCCCGGGGAAGGGGGCTTCTGTGAGGCATGCAAATAGCAGAGGAACCCGGCGCTCTCCAGCGGTGTCTCCCAGCCTCGTGCTGTCTTCCAGGCCTTGCCGGGGTGCCAGGGTGCCCAGGTGCCCAGCCCCTGCACACAGCTGCTGAGAGAGGCTGGCTCGGGGGGCCGGGAGGGGGAGCCAGAGATGCACCAGAACACCCTCTGAGTCCCCGGTTTCCACTTCCTCCCCAACTTGACCGTTTACCAGGACTGCCCAGAAGCAGCCACTGTGAATGGAATCTCTCTGGATTTTCCCATCCTGATCTCGAAACACCACGACAAAGGGCAGAGAGGCAGCCAGACTCAGACGAGCCCTGCAGGGCGACGTCGAGGGAGAAGTGCAAAGATGGGTCTCAGAGAGCATGGCAGCAGAAGGGATCCACGTGGGCTCAGCCCCCTTCAGACCAGGGCAGGGAGAGCCTTCCGATTGCAGCTGATGTCAAGCATCCTCCCTGAGAGCGGAGGGAGCAGAGAAAACCCTGGGCAGGAGACTGGACGGGAAGACAAGGACAGGCTCTCCTCTGCTCCCCGCCACCTACCCCCAGCACCAGAGACAATGCCGAGGCGGTGGCCAGGCAGAGTGAGGACCACCCAGAGCTGGAGGACACGCCCACAGCTGGAGGACCACCCACAGTGAGGACCCGGTCCCCATGGGTCTGTGGGCCCCCCCAGTTCTCCACCCCTGAGAAACCGACCGCAAGCATCCTCTCCAGCTCCGCAGTGCCCACTAGTCGGCTTGCTCCAGAGCCCTGCAAATGGCCATCGGGGCCTCATCAAGAGGTGCCCCCAGTCCTTTAAAACAAAGCAGAGCAGCCCCTGGCTTGTGTGGCTTAGTGGACTGAAAGCCAGCCTGCAAACCAACGGGTCACTGGTTCGATTTCCCAGTCAGAGCACATGCCTGGGTTGCAGGCCAGTTTCCCAGCAGTGGGTACACGAGAGGCAACCACACATTGATGTTTCCCTCCTTTTTTTCCTCCCTCCCTTCCCCTCTCTAAAAGAAAATAAATAAAATCTTTTTTTTTAAAGTAGAGCAATGCCACCTGGGTAAGAAACTGTGAGAGAGAAGGAGCGAGCCACTGAAAGTTGGAAGGCCCTCACCGGGACGTCAGCAGGGTCACGCACAGCAGTGGGGTGGCCGGCAATTCTTCTTCTTCCATCTTGGTACGCTCTGACATAGTTTGAAACTTAAAATAGGTGCGTATTATTCTGCGATTACAAAAAGAGTTTTTTCATTCTGGAAAAAATGAAAGTGCTGTTCTAGAGGAGAAAAGCAAGCTAAACACGATCATGAGAACTATGGGAGACAGACCAGTGCTTTCCAATCAGAGGAGGAAGTGGACCCAAACCTAATTTGCTTTAAAACTTCAAGGCACGTGCCCTACACACCACGGACTGCAACGTCAGTGAACGTGAAAGACCTCAGTCAAGATGAGCGGACGCTCTGGGCTGCAGCCGTCCGGGCTGGTGCTGTTCCGACACATCGGCGAGCTGACAGCTCACGGGGCCTCGAGCACGTGGGGTGCAGTGGGTCCACCTGTGAGGGGACGTGGATCCCTCAGTAACGGGGACCCACATTATTGACGCTTGAGCATTCTTTGGCCAAGGACGGGTGCTGTGGGGAAATGCAAAGAACGCTCCTTTCGTAGCCTGGCGAGCCCCGCAAGCCCCTCGGCCTCACTTCATCCTCTTCGCCACGTCCGAGTAGGCACGTTCGATCTCCCGGTCAGCCGGACACGTGTTGGTGAACTCGTCTCTGGCGTAGGCATTGTTCAAGTACCTCCAGAGGCCCGTCATTTCGGAGGGAAATTCGAAATCCCTGTACCTCTTGGCCACGATCTGCAAACGAACAGGAAACCGTCAGGGAAGGGAAACCCGCCCAGCCCAGCGAGACCATCCACGTGTCAAGGTGTGTGATACCTTCTCTGGATTGGGTCCTGATGTCATCCCACAGGCCCGGGCCACCCCGGGTCACACTTGGGCTCGGCATGGGACATACGGGGGGTGGTGACAAAGGGCCCAGGCTGGAAGCGGTGGTTCCACGCCTGCTGCCCACCCGTTTCTCACTGAAGGGCCTGGTGAGCCACGGCCCGACTGTGCCCAGGGCGCCAGCTGGTGGGGTCCCCTGGTGGGTGTGGCAGTTTTCTGTGTGTCGTGCCGCTGGGTGCCTGGTGCCAGAAGATTCAGGGCGGGTCTTCAGTTTCACTTGGGCTCAGATCGCAGTGAAGCCCACACCTGCCCTCGGGAAACCCCGAGTACTGTGTTCCGCCATTCTACCTCGGAGCACATCATCTCGCTGTGGTCTGCCGTGTGCACAGGACAGGTTCAGGACACAAGTCCTCACCCCCGGGGAAACTGGGAGTAAGGGTCGCCGGCAACGCAACGGTGTGGTGAGTTCCCTTGGGCTGAACAGAGGCTGCTGGGGAACAAGCTACAAACGGGGTGGACGCCGCTGGGGACTCTCACCGACTGCCTAGGCCCACCTGAGCCAAGAGCACAGACTGGGTGGCCGAGGCAGCAAAAGTGCGTTCTCTCATAGTCCTGGTGGACGGAGGTCCCACACGAAGGTATCAGCGGGGCCATGAGGGCCCGATGCGGGACTCGGTTTCTGACGTCACTGTGAGCTGCGGGCAGCTCCTTGTCTTGTGACGGCGCAACTCCGGTCTTCCCTTGGTGTTTTCCTCACCAGGTGTCCTCACTGCCTTTGCGTCTGAGCCCAGACTCACCCTCCTTGTAACCGCATTGCACGGGGGCCACCCTGCTCCAATATAAGGTCAAAGTGATCTTCACTCCTTACATCTGCGAGGGCCCATTTCCCAGTGAGATCCTGTTCCAAGGTCCTGGGTGTCAGGACTTCGGCATGTGAATTTCGGGGGGACACAGTTCACACCCCAGCAGCCACACAAACCAATCCGCTTTGCTGCCTCCTACCCCACTGGTTCTGGGCTGCCTGCAGTGACGTGAGACTTAACCACAGACGGGACAATCTTTGGGACGCTTTTCCCAGGTCTGGGAGGCCAGCAGCCACCCACGCAGTGTGGCACCAGGGCAGGACCCTGTGCCTTTGAGAAAGCCTCCTACTATGTTTGACATCTCCCGCTCAGAGTCAGCCTTACTGACATTAATGTCAAGAATCCTGCTCGCCTTTTGCTTGCATTTGCCTGGCTTGGCTTTGCCTTTTTTTTTTCACCTCTGAGTAAACCTATAACATGTGTGACTCTTACAGATGGAAACTTGATTTCATATCATATTTTCTGAATGTAACACTTTGCTTTTCGCCTATCTGCGTTTATTTGTGTGTGCTTCCCTTTTGATGACTTAGAAGGTTTCTGGTCTGTTTTAACTTTCCCAATTGTTTCCTGTATAGCCTGAAATAGCAGGAACTGTCGATTTCTTGATTTACCAACTTCAAATGGTGTCTCTTCGCTCCTATGTGTGACAAATGAGGGAATTGGTAGAACTCCACCTCTCGCCATCCCCCCCCCCCCCGTAAATGTCCCCTTCTAGGCGTGTCCGTCACAACGGCCCCATTTGCTGTGTCCTGTCCTGTTCTGTCATCCTCGCTGTGGTCCGTCTCAGGCCTGGTATTAGTTCCAAGCAGGCTCATGTTTCTCCACAGTCTTTTTACATCACACGTTTCTGTGTTCAGATTCTTATTTCGATTGCGACTTTATTATTTCATCATAGAGTTATTCTATCTTTTAAATGGGCTCAGGAGTGCTTCTTCTATTGAGATGGGGAGTCTAGATAAAAACAATTTACCTAGCTATAAAATTCTTACATCACAGTGCTCTCCCCTTCGTTCTCTGTAATATTAAGCCATTTTTCTGTTGTTGTTGTTTTTAAATGTGGTCATGGAGACATATAAGGCCAGTCTGAGCGTCTTCCCTGTGAGGTGGCTCTGCTCCTTATTTAATTCATCATCGTCATCGTCATCGCTGCCGTTGCTATTATTGTCCAGAGGCCAAAACAGTTCTTTTCTCATCCTCCGATTTCAGTGATTTACCAGAGATGTCACAGTGTGTCGATTTTCTGGGGCCCTGGCTTTGTAATCGTGGCGGACTGTTTGCACCAAAGGTCAAAGTGTCCTTTTACTCACAGGGACTGTCCCTCTGAGCCCCCTTCTCTTCCTTCCTCTTCCCCTGTTCTCTTGTGCCCAACTGCGTGCACCGGGGGTCTCTCTCGCCTGCTGTTACTCTTCTGTTTGAGTCGGGGTGGCTTCCTCCGGCCTGTGCCCCGCACCCTGACTCATTTCCACAATGTCTTTTTCTATGTCTCGTTACTTCTGATGTAACTTTTAATTCTGCAGTCATTTTATTTGTCTCCACGTTTTCTCCTTGATCTCTGCCAGCCCGAGTTCCCTCTTCTCCGTGGTGTTGTATATACTTTTGACATCTTGTGTTGGGTCTCTGGGTTTTCTCCTCGAAAGATCCATGGACTTGCACTTCTTGGAGGCCGTGGGGAAGTGTCCGTCTGGAGCATTCTTTAAGCCACTAGAGCGATGCCGCATCACACGCGCGTTCCCCGCCTGCCTTTGTCCTGTGGTTGCCGTTCTCTCCATCCTTCTCCCCCTCCCCTTTTGGGGATCGCGTCCACCCACAGAGGGATCCCACTTGGATTCTTTCTGCTCATCTATTGCACCTCCTATTTGCTTAAAAATAGGGCCAAGGACCCAGGCTGGTGTGGCTCAGTTGGTTGGAGCGTCGACCCGTAACTGAGTGTTGTGGGTTCAATTCCTGGTCAGGGTACATGCCTAGGTTGCGGGTTTGATGCTCAGTCCCAGCACACACATCCCCAGCCCAGCGAGAACAGGAAGCAACCAATCGATGCTTTGCTCTCACCCCAGTGTTTCTTTGTCTCCCTTCCTCTCTCTCTGAAAGCAATGAAAACATGTCCTCAGGTGAGGGGGAAACAACCAGGCCAAGGGAGTGAGATGGGGCGGCTGGTTGACCAATTGCGGTGCTTAACCTCGAATAGTCTCACCAAACTGCTCGCCACTCTGCCCAGGGACACAGCAGCGTCAGGGTCAGGGTCTGGTTTAGGCGTTCTCCACTCTGAGGCTTGCAGATTAAGCAGGAGGTCACTGTGGCTGAAAACGAAGCTCCGGTCCTTGACTGTCTCTCTTGAGTGGTTCAAGGCTTGCTTCTCTGCTCTGCTCTGCAGCCACAAAGCAAAATGCCACGCCCCTCCCTGTTCCTTTGGATGAGGGGACAGTGACAGAAAGCAAAGACAGCACCACTGTGTGGCTCCGCCATCTGCTGCGCCTCCCGAGAGACCTTTGCCGCACGTGCCCTGGGCAGGGATGTTCTCTGCTTCTCCCGCAGCTGCTCCGAGCCCTGGTCCTCAGACAGACAAGTCTGGGCTGGCCTTTCAGAGCGGTGTGGCCAACTTTTAGAGTGAGCCGAGCCTTGCTAACATACAGACGAGCGTGCCTTGCCCCTGCGGCACCGGATGACGTGGCTTAGTCTTTGACTTGGCGATCTGTTCCTTTCTGGCTTTATGGAAGGTGAAGCTACACTCTACTTTGTTCTACTGTTTTTGCTGGGTTTCAGGAAAGCAAATAAATTATAAATTCCTTTCCCCTCTCCTCTTTTACCATGAATTCCTTCAGATGGATTCCCATTTCCTCTCAGAAATGCTCCCTCCCGGAAGATTATTAAGGTGTTTGGTATTTTGAGTGCTAAATGGCTTTGAAGAGTTTGCTACTAGAGCTTAGACTGGAGCCATGGAGTTCTCTGTTTTACTCTATTCAGGGTAAAACACTTTATTTACACTGAAACGTAAAATTTTTTTATGGGAGCTGGACAAGCGGCAATTGCTGTCGTGACTAAAATGCATTCATTGAAGGGACTCACCCAAAACACAACTATATAAACAGCTTGTTTCAAAGTGGCTTCCAAACGTCCAATTTCAACCATCACCAGTGCAGCAGGTTTGAGGCGTTAATATGCTGTCATTAAATTTTCGACGTCAAGACACTGGCCATGTTATTTATATTGTTATTGTAATACTATAAAGTTATTTATAATGTTCTTTTCAAAGCATTCACTTGTAGGATCAGCAATATCTTTAGGGCTAGAATTTCAAATTGCCACCTTCGGGCACAACAGGGGAGAGAGAAGAAGAGAACCAGCGGATTGGGAGAGGTGTGGGGAGGAAGAAGCAACGTGGAAAGAGAAAGGCAGGGTAACATGGAGTGACCAGGGTGGCTGGTGGCCCACAGGGGCCTCGGTGGCCCAGGTCATGTAAACCTACATTGTAGATTTCCAAAATGTCGATTACATGTGTACGAGAACGCAGGGTCCTCGTCCTGTATGTCCCTGTATCTTCTCTCCCCTTCCTCCTACACCAGGGACCGAACTCTGGACCGGGCAGGATTTGAATAATAAAGATGCCCCAGCACGAGACCCGGGCTTCTTCCTAGGGCATCTGAGGCTGCTGAGGGCCGAGGCTATAGCATTAGTGATGAAAACATAGCAACAGCTGTAGGTGACCGAAAGGCCAGACACCCCAGTGACAGCCACAACTAAGGGTTCCAGGGTGGCACCATCTGCTACAGAGCCTCCGGCTCACTCCCAGGAGCTCTGACGAGGTGGGCCAGGGGCTGGATCAAGCGATTTCCGTTTCTAGAAAGCTCCCCAAACAATTCTTATGCCTTCTCCTGTTAAAGACGCACCACTCAGGGAGTCTCCCACCCCCACAACGTACAGTCCCTGGCTTGCATCTCATGTTCAACTCTCTGGGAAGACAGGACGCCAGACCCCGGGGGAGGCCCAGCCAAAGAGCCACCTCTGCCCCCGGCTGGCGGGGTGGATACCACCCCTACAGGGCTCTGTTTGCCCAGACCACCACCAGCCATGGGCTGTGTGCCCATTTGAATCCTCATGACTCCACTCCTCATGTCCAGGCCTTGGGCACCAGATGCCAGTATGACCCTCAAGGGCTGTTACGGTGGTTTTCTTCTGGCTGTGGGGACAAGACCTGGGGGAGCGCGGTGAGGATGGCGGGCCGGGAGCCAGGTGTCCCGGAGGACGTCAGAGGTCCGCCCGAGACCAGTTGTGCTTCTGAAACCTGGGGTGGGGCTGCCTCACACAGAAACAGGCCAGACTTTGCATGTTTCGGATGGTGTTCGCTGTCCGGCCAAAACACACATCAAAACGAAACAAAGCAGAGGCCCGTTCACGTGGCGGGAGAGCAACGCACCTTGATAATGTGCAGCTTGGGTAGGAGGTTGCAGTCCGCCAGCGTGAGCTCGTCCCCGTCCAGGAACTTGCGCCCCGACACCGCCACCTCCTCCCTGCTGCCGGCGTCCACCTCGTCGGGCAGGGGGCTGTTTAAGTAACTGTCCAGCTTCCTCAGGGCCTTCAGCAGGTTCTTCTCATGAACTGCAACGGGAAGGCAAAGGAGGATGGGAGGGGTCCCGTGAGCGAGCGCCGCCTTTCTCCAGACACGAGGGTGGGAGGACGACCTGGCCTCAGCCCTCCCTGGAAATAGCTCCGCTGTCCACACGACCCTGCAGTTTCCAGAACCCACTCGTTCCTTGAGAGCCCTTTAGGGGTTCCCCCCCGCAAAGCAGGCCCAGCAGCACTGGCGTTTAAACCATTCCCATGATGCAGCTGGGAACACCCGGTGACCATTCTGTCACTGTAAAAAATGTTGTTTTCCAGGCTTCCGGCCTCTAGAAGGGGCACTCGGTGTCTTTACCCCCACGTGCAGGTTTGAAGTTAGAGGCACTTCCTCTTCGTTTCTACACACGGGTCCCTCCTACCCCCCCTGGGAATGAGGCAGGATTCCCAGCATCTCCTATGAAACTGCCCCCGAGGCCGAGGGGAGGGCTGCGTGGAAACAGATCCCGGGAAGGGGTAGGTACTCACTCTCATTGGCGTCCTTCTTGGTGTTTTTTATAAATGCTGAGAATTTGGCAAACACGTCATTTCCTGCAGAGTTGGATTCAGGGTGCTGGGTCGCCAGCTTGGGGTACCTTGAACGATTCAAGATTGGACAGTCACAGATGAGTGATGTTTGAGTTGGGATAACCGAAGGGGGGACAGGTCTTGGCTGAGTGGGTGCAAAAATGACTTCCCCTCGAATGTTTTCCTAATCTTTTTTATCTTCGAGGTTCACAGCCACACAGGTGAGGGAGAAAGGTCTAGACCGTTCTCACCCTGGGCACGAGGCCCACCCGGCCTCCCTGGTCCAAGTTCCCTCTCTGCTACAGCGAAGGTGATGGACTGGAGGTTCCGTTCCAGGCCACGATGTTGCCAACGCCTGCTCCTTCCCTTCCAGCCAACAGCCTACAATGTGTCCCACCCACAAGGCATCAGCCAACCTCTCCCCTCACTTCCCAACTACAGGTTCAGAGCAAAGAAATTGGGGCCCCCTTCCCTGGAGGCTTCTAATCTCGCCCCGTGTTTGCCATGGCACACGGGTACAGTTAGGAAGAGCCTTGCATGGCCACAGAAAACCAAACACACCCAGAGAAGAGCTTCAGAACCATCTATGGGGGTGGGGGGATGGTGAGGCCATGGGCTGGGCTGAGAGGCCTACCTCGGGGGGGCCAATTTCTCTTCCAGGAACTCCTCAATCTTGTTCACGTCCATCTTCACCTCCCCGTCGAAAGTCATGAAAGGCGGGTTCGTCCCAGGAGCCAAGTTCTGCAGGTCTGCGGGTTTCCTGGGGCGGGGGAGGGGCAGCTGTGTGGGCAGCCGCCAGGGTTTAGACTCAACCCCAGGGCTTGGCCGTGCCCTCCCCGTCGAAGAGAAAAGACCCTTGAGAGCGTCCAAGGATGCTGTGCCTTTACAGAATGTCTCACCAGCACTGACAGTGTGGCCCCTTCTCTGGACCTGGGGGGTGAAAGGGTTCACTCTCCCCAGAGTTACCACCCGGGATGGGGTTCAGACAGGCTTTGGAGAAGTTCGGGGCTGACCAGTAAGTGGGAGAGCAGGTTCCTCCGGGTGCCCCCAATGCTCACTCCTTCCTGATCACGTGGGCTTGCTCTTGTAAAGACCGCTGAGCCCATGCCGGGGGCGGCAGCGCAGGGCACCCACAGGGTGCGGGTGGACATGCCCGAGATAACACCGTGTGTCTTGGTGTGTGCGCGTGTGCACGCATGTGTGATGAAGTAGTTATTCCGACAATGCAGAGCCTCGTCTTACCTTTTCAGGTCCACAGTTGTCACATTAAATATGACGCCCTTCAGCCAGAGAATCATGAAGAGGCGCTGAGAAAACGGGCAGTTTCCGATGCTCTCCCCGTCGCAGCCGGCCTGCGGGCGGAGAAAGAACACTCGATGGGAGCCACTCTCCGCCTTACCAACGCCAGACGCTGCAGGGCACGCACCCGAGACGGCTGTGTGTTTTTGTTCATGGTCATGGTACTGTAAATGTCCTTCTGAGGCCCCTTCACTCAGCCTCTGTGCCAAGGTGGGGTGGGGGGCGTGGGGAGAAGACAGGGACACCCTTCCCCGGACCACTCCTGCCGTGTGGGGCCTCTGAGCTGCAGTTTGCAGAGGGAAGCAATGGGAAGAGGCAATTCCTCTGGTCCTCAAGGGTGAAGGAGAAAGACACCTCCGTCCCATCACCCTCTAGCCCTCGATTGTCTGCGGGAGCCACACGCCTGTAGTTCTAGAATGATCGTGCTTCAAGCCAGAGCAGCAGACACTGCCGGTGAAACAGCATCCCTCCGAGTCGGGGCTGTGCTCACCACGAAGTGGGACTGCAGGATAACACGCACTCCGAGACCCCTGCGCGCTCTCCAACGTTCACACCCCCTCCTCTGGTTCACGGGGTGCGGGGAGATGGGGAGCAACGGCACTTGGGAGGTAGATGATCACTCGGCTGGTGTCAAGGGTGGAAGTTTATGAAAAGCTTCCCGTCTGATAACAAAGCAGGTTGGACCCAGGCCTATGTCCTGGGGCACAGGCCCGGGGCACACTGCACGCGTGTGCACTGCACCAGCAAAGGATCCCGCAGGGGCTGGAGACGCGAGGGAGGGGACGGAAACCAAGTGGTGCAGTCGAGGCTGGCAAAGGCAGCTCCGAAACTCGCCTTCCTCCTCTGTGGTCCTCACGCCACACAACTCTGACAGGTTGTGGGGCCGAAAAACGATGGGGGAAGGGCAATGAGGTGGCTTGGTCATGCCCCTCCCATCGCCAGACTTCAGCGACACAAATAGCCATGCTCCAGCTGGGAAGTCCACTGATGCCCCGTGTCGTTAAAACAAAAAATAAACTGAGAAAAGAGCACTCTCTGTAGGATGTGAGTGACAGAAGGACACCAGGCAGACAGTGACCTGCTGCTTGGGGGGCTGAGAAGAGAAGCCTTAAGAAAACTGGACAAGTGACAGAGGCCTCCTAAGACGGGCTTCCTGGGCTGTGTCCTAAGTCACCAGGAGAGGTCCTCAGGGACCCGATGCCCTGCAAGTAGAGAGGGGAAGGGTCCCACAGCCCGGTGTCAGAAAGACTTACCCAGCCTCTCCACAGAAGGCGGAATGCAAGTGGCTGGAACGTACGTAACCCATCTCACCACCATGAGCAGCGAGCCGTGTGGTCGGGACCTGAGGATCCCCTGCACACCCTCCCCCCACCCCCGGAAAAGCGCGGACCACACCACACGCAGACAAAGCGCCCAGAGCAACTGCATCTTCCTTCATCGCTGGTGGGAGTGAAAACGGGCACAGCAAGTTCGGGAAACTGTTTGTGTTCGCTCCCAAAAGCCACTCATGCATCCGCCCAGCGATGGAGCGATTCCACCGCCAACAGAAAGGAGCGCATGTGGGCGCTGAGACACACGTCCGAACGTCCTTAGCAGCATCGGTATAATAGCCAAACCCTGGAGACTACCCGGGTACCACGGAGAGTAGAAGGAATCACTCAGCCGCAGGGCGGCCATTCAGCAGGCCCCTGCCCCCCGTGGAAGCGCACCGGCTATTATACCAGGGGCAATACAAACGCACCCCCTCCCAGAGAGAAAGAAACCCAACTCTGAAGAATCCTGCACGGCCCAGTGCAGGCGAAGTTCAAATACAGGCAGCCGTCTCCATGTGATGGAGGTCGGAGCAGCAGGTGCTCTGGCAACGCAGGTGCGTGGTTCTGGGAGGGGCAGGAGGGGGCCCTTTCTGGTGGCAGACACGTCCCATATCTTGATCTGGGTGGTGGCCACACAGGTATATTCACAAAGTCTTCAGGTTTGAGTATTTGGGTGCACGTTATATTTAAAAAAGAAAATAAAGTAAATATATTAATTCAAAAGAAGAGAAATATGAATGTTTGGATTTGGTAGATCGGGTGTGAGGCCCAGGAATCTGAATTTTAACAAGCCCCGCCCTCAAGGCACCGTGATGTCAGGGCCCCGTGAAGGTGATGGGTAGGCTTTAAAAACACAGAGAGGCGCCAGTGCGCCCAGAATTCAGAGTCCCCCAAACTCCGGGCACTTGCTGCACATCCTTCCAACCCCTCAGGCTCTCCCTTCCTGCCTCCAGCCTTTACCGACCAGTCCACCAGCAGAGGCGGGTGGCTGAGCATTCCCCACCCACGCCAGCTGGAGGCTGTGAAGCTGCTGGAAGCCTGAGGGGTGGGGAGGTGGACGGTAGTCACTACAACTCCCCTGTACCGGGGCCCTGAAACAGTGCCCCCCCACCCCAGGCACCTGAAGCCATGCCCCACCTGGGGGTCCCACCCCCGCCTGGCCACTGGGAAGGCCGCCTGTCTCCTGCTCAGCCTATGCTAGAGTGAGAGGCAGAGCACAGCCGAGTCTAGAAAGGTCCCAGCGGCTTGGGGCTTGGGATCCCTCCTAACCAGGCCGCTTCCTCGCCTGCTGCAGGCTGGCGCAGAGTCAGGCCAAGGAGGGGGGCGGGGGAGATGGGCGCAGGGACACAAAGGCCCATACTTGGGCCAGCCCTGACTTGTTTCTCGGCTTCCGAGCCTCTTCTTTTTCTAGCGGTTGCACTGAGCCCAGGAAGGTCTGAGAGAGGGCCTGCAGAGCAGGGCTCTGGTTTCCTTCCTCCCCCCTGCTCTCCATACCCTTGGGGATCCTGGTACAACACACCCTACCCTGGGCGGGCCCCCGCCAGCCCTGCCTGGGGTCCGCGTGCAGCTGTGTGAGGGCGGGCTCTGAGCCGGGACGAGACGGGCCTTCGGGCAGCAAGCCGCCTTCTTCCCTTCCCGTCTCCCCAGAGTCTCACACTCACGCCAGTTCTCCCCGAACTTGCTGCTGCCATGCCCAGCAGCCACATCTTCAGGACGCATAAGGAGGGGAGGAGCAATACACTCTTTAAAAATAAAAACGGCCTTTGTCACCTGACTCTCTGAAAACTTAGACTTCTTAAGAGGCTCCTTCCCGAACTGCAGTGGGGACCAGGCCTGTGGCCAGGGCTGGACAGCGGTCTGTAAGGCCACAACACCCACAGCTTAGAAGGTAGTGATGGAAGCTGCCGAGGTGCACGTCCCCCCCTCCCCGCCCCCAGCACGTGGCCTTGAAACGGAATTGCTGCCACGCAGCACGGCCAGCGGACAGAGGCTGTTCTAGAAGAATCAGCCAGCGGCCAGGCCGGCCAGTAACACCACATCTACATACCCTGTGTTGCCTCATCTTCAACTGCTCTGAATTTTTTTTCTGTCTCATCTGCTGTAAATGAGGGAGTTACGGGAACACGGTGGGAGTGATGAGGACGCCTTGCTGCCTAATTTTATTACTTTAATGTGCTTCAGGGCTGGGTGTGACCGCAGGAAGGAGGTGGGGACATGCCCACCAGCGCCCATTACCAGCCAGCCCGGGAGAGCGGGCCCTCGCACTCGAGAACCAGACAGGACGACGGGACAGAGGCGTGCATGGTGGGAGGGAGTAACTGGCAGAGTGGCCGCCGTGGGTGTGTTTATCCTGTGAAGCTCTGTTCTCTTCGCTGATAATGCTCTCGGCTAATTACACTCCGGGCGCCACCCCTCAGCGGACTGTGGAGCCCACGGGGGAAGTTTGGTGTGTGCCTTTCTGATAACAGCAAGGTGCGCTGTTGCGGATCAGAGCGTGTGTGTTTCCGGTGAAGACCCAGGCACTTGGACGACCGGGAGCTGCGTGTCTGCCTTTCAAATTCAACTGCTCTGAGTGCCTATGGTGGTGGTTCTCAGGAGGAAATGCCGAGGCCTCTGAGAAATGTGCTGAGAAACTCCGTTGGCCACTGAGACCCTCTGTGGCATCTGAGATGGGCGGTAACCCTGCTGAGTCCCCGCCTGCGCCGGCTGCCTCCCCACGCACAGGCCCACGGCCTGGGGGTGAGGCCAAAGGCGGCTACAGAGGCCTTCACCTTGGGCCCTCATCCAATCAGAGCCTCTCCTACCTTCTCGGAGAGCTCAGTTCCATTCAGAATTTTTTTTCATTTTCCTTTAATGTCTTTTGTTTCAGGTAAATGGCCTCTGCCATGCTGGGCTAGAGTCACAGGTGAGGGGCAGATCTCAGCCCCCCCACCTTCCAGTCAAGGGCCCCTGGCACCCCAGCCTCAACCTGCCAATCTCAGGACAAGAGAATCCTGGTGGCTTCTCACTCCCCACGTGCTCCTTCCCCACCGAGCAGGCCAGGCATGCACTCACCACCTTGACTTCTCACCTTCTCGGCTCTACCTTCCTTCTGGAAGGTTCTGTGTGGGTCTCCATGGTAAACCCATTTCGTAAAGTAAGCCCTTTTCTCTACCCAAGTGAAATGGACCTCAATTTGGGGATGGAGAGAAAATTCGAAAGAGGCAGTAAACTGATAATATTCTAATTGCCCCTTGTACTGGCTTCCAGCCAAAGAGGAAAGAAGTGTGTCCTGCGTGCAGGGGAGCGAGCGTGCCGAGCCCCGCGGGAACTGGAGGAGCCTGGGGCAGCGGCCTGGTGGGCTCCATCACCGGACGTGGAGAGAATCGGTGAGTGCAGGGCCTGCTCCGGCTCCAGCGTTCCCGAGGGCCTGGGCTGAATAGCCACAGTAGCTGAGCAGGGAGGGCGGGGGTCAGAGGTGGAGTGGGATGTGGGCAGCCACAGAAGCAGTTCTCTCTGAGAAGAACAGTGCAGCCCCAAGGACAGGCCAGGCCTCTGCTGGCCACCGGCCCAGCCGAAGGCTGGACACAGGGCAGCCAGGGAGAGAGTCCAAGCCAACCCTGAGGGAGATGACGCCCTCCCTCGACCCACCTACACATCTCCCTGAGTGCTTCCTGAGTCCTCTGCTGCAGGCGTGGTGGCCTCGCCCCCTTCGGGAGAGGGCCATGGGACATGCACACTGTGGCTGGGGGAGGGGGGCCTCGGCCTCTGTCAGAACAGTGAGAACGGCCACCCTCCCGGGTTCTGCAGGTCTTCCCTGCTCTTCTCCACAACGGCCGGTCCCTGCTCTCAGCAGACAGTTCTGCAGCACATACAACTGACTCTGGACTTTGAGGGACACCCTCGGTGGCACATGAGGCTCCAAGGGTCATCTGCCACGTGTGACACGTGGAATAGCTGTACTTGTAACAGAAAATGAGGGAGCAGGGACTGTTCACCACAACACCCAGCCTGCACCCAGGGTCTCTGCCCCGGGGGTCTCTGCACTGGGCCTGCCATCCAGAGCAGGGCAGGACAGGGACACGTTCCCCCCCCCCACCCCAGTGAGCAGGCCCAATGGGGGGCACTCTCACTGGGGCTTTTCTTGCTGGGATCTCTCCAACCCTGGAACCCGCGGTGTTGGGAGCCAGGGCACAGCTGCATTCACCTGGGGGCTCCCAGGCCCCGGCAGAGGTCCCTGCCTGCAGGGAGCGTTCCACAGTGACTGGGGCGCCACCCCAGTGGCTCCCGTGGGCCTGGAGCCCGGTCACTCCCGACAGTGCCGAGGCCCCTTCAGCTCCTTGTCTGGGCCCATGTCCTTGAGCTTCCCTTTCAGAGGCTCAAGGATTCTCAGTACCAAGAGCTCCAGAGAGTGACACCTAAGGGGAGGAAAGAGGAGACAGGGTGGGGCATGGGGAGGAGAAGGGGGAGGAGGAGGGGACAGGGAAGAGAGGAAGCGGGGAGGGAGGGTCGGGGAGGGAGAGATAGGGGAGAGTGCAAAGGCCTGAGCCACTGGCATCCACCTCTTCCCCCAGCCTCTGGGTCTCCTGGTTGCACTTCGAATGCAGCCTTTAAATAGATCTGAGACTTCCTGCTTTTGAATAATTCTGTAAGTTAAAAAAATGTATCATTCTTTCCATTTGCCTGATAAGTTGAAGTTTCCACTTCAAAGCAGCAAGAATCAGGTGTCTCTGAGGCCACAGCATCTGGGTGGTGGGGGGAGCCGGAGCCAGGCAGGGCTGGTGGGCGTCCCTCTGGCCCCACTTCTCCCTAATTGTGGGGCCCTGAGCAACTCATTTGTCCTCCCCGCCCCTCAGTGTCTGCATGTGAAACACGGGGATGCGGACCCCGACGCCCCCCCACCGCCCGCCGGGCTCTGTGTGATGGGCGCCAGTCTCCTGGGCACCCAATGAAGGAGGCGATTATCGTCATTATCACCATCAACTTCATCATCGTTACACTCCCCACCCTGCGCGCACCAGAACAGGCAATTACGGAATTTAGGGAGCTTTGTAACAAGGCTCCGTCCGTCTGATTTTTCATGCCAAACGGTACTGTCCTTAAAGAACCACTGATTCCCACCCCCCCACAAAAAGTAACGCCTCCGATACCTATTCCAAGGAAAATTAGCAACCAGTCATTTTCTTAATTACAAAAGCAAATGCATCTTCAGCCCGCAGGCAAAAAGGCAGGGCCCTGGCCTGGCCTTGGGGTCCAGGAGTCACACCAGCCTGGGGGCTAAGGCCCCAAGGCCAGGACATCCAGAGAGCTCTGGGCCCCAACCCAGGGCAGGGCTGGCAGCCCCGGGGCACTGCTTTCATGCAAGAAATGACACCAAAAGACTCTGCTGGTCAAAGGTAAAGGCAGGTCTCCTTTCTGACTTTGCAGTTGGCAGTTGGAATTGCAGACCCACACAAAGAAAGGTGATTATAAGGAACAGGGGTGGGGGCAGCAAACAGCCTAGCTCACCCCTTCATCGTCCAATGTGAATGTTTTTGAAGGCAATTGCTCTCCCGAATCGATGATTTCTAAGCTGGTTTCCTCGGTTTTCAAGGACGGTTCCAAACAATGGCGGACATTATGGGATTCCACCCTCCCAGACTCCCATAAGATGGTCTGTCAAGAGTCCCATTTCACAGATGAGGAAGCTGAGGCTCAGGGAGACGGTGGCACCTGCCCACAGCCTCACGCATGGTTAGATGAACAGAGCCCCCTCTGGTTCTCCAGGGCTGGATCCGGGTAACGGTCCCAGCGCCTGTCCGGGTCCTTATGGCAGAAAGCGGGCTCCTTCCCAGCCTTTATTGAACATCGGTCTGTGCCCCGTGGGTGCTCCTTCCTTCGACAGCGCCTGCCCTGGTCTCAGGGCCCAGGGTGTGCCCCGACCTGGCAGCCCCCTGCCGGGTCTCTGTCTTGCATCTCTGGCCCCCTCACCTTTCCTGAACCCTGCTCAGGTGCACCCTGACCAAAGACCGTTCCCTCAGACCTCTGCAGAGCAGGACGCAGGCACAAACTGGAATTACGCTGCTCTCCAGCCATGGGCCCCAGGCGAGAACCCAGCCTCTAACACAGGCCTTTCCTCCTCCACGGCGTACAGATCGCGGCACTGCCCCTCAGCGTGGGTGACACACAGAACGACACGTGACAGGAAGCTTGACGGTCACTGCTTTCCCCCCTTTGCCCACCCCCCCATCTGTCCATCAATCCTCAGCCTGTTTCCTTCTGTCCTTCCTTGCTGCCTTTCTTCCCTTCCTTTCCACTTTCCATACATACACCAGTCAAGCCAGTCACTCTCTCCGACTGCTGCTGTGTCCTTAGCTGTCCCGTGTCCCCTCCCTGGAATAATTTTATCTCCCCCCTTACAGAACTCCCAAGTCAGGCCTGGTCGGTGAGCACTCCCCACCCCAAGTCCCTGTGTGTGACCCTCCGGTCAGCGGTCAGCATTCTCTCCCCCTTCCCTGTAGTCCGGTCCAGTCAGCTCTGCCTGGTTTAGCACCAAATTGTTTGCTAATTATTTCCTGTCGGTTACATTCCTTCGGGGCGGACCTCTGTCCAGAAGGAGTGACTAACTGTTCCCTTGAGCTCCTGGCCTGTGACACGCTCATTCCTTCCCACTCCCCTGGCAGCGCCCTCGGCAGAGGCTGACCCACCAGGTCCCTCCCTAAAAACTCTCACCAGGGAGCAACGTTGTTCCTTTAACAAGGACAAAACCAGGCCCCTCCCTGCAGAGAACGCCGCCGCAGGCCTAGCAGCGGCCTATGGTGGCTGGCCTGATCTGCCCCCGACCCCCAGCCTTCCTGCCTGGGGGGTTCCTTTCCCACCCGCCCCAAATGACTCACTCTGGGTGACCAGCCCCCTCAGCTTCACCTAGACTGCCCTGAGTGTCAAACTGGAAATCCACATCTTCCCCCCTATTCCCAAGTGAGCTGGGACTGGTGGTCGCCCAATTGTCTGCCTAGATAAGAACTTATTTTTACGGAGGGGACAGGTTATTAAAGTTCTCACAGGTCACCCAGCCACGGGGCATTGCCCCTCCTGGACCAGAACAGTGGCACAGGTGAATCTGTGATTGGTCAGATGATGTCCGGACACCTGGGCACCTGAGGACATGGACCGCCAGCTGCCTGGGAACCTGTGACCGGCCAAGGCTGCGGGCGGGGGACGAGGGAATCCAAGACAAGCCAAGTGAACACGCTGAGTGGCTCAGAGACCCTGACACAGGATAGCCCTCGCCCGCCCGCTGGCAGGACACCTCTAGGAATGACAGGCAGTTAAATTCCGTGCAGGTGGCTGATGTTCCACAGGGGCCCAGCTCTGGTGGGACAGACACTGCAGACCAGCAGCCAGGGCCACCTCATTTTCTAGTCCCCACTTGCTCTCAACAAAAGCCACGGTTTCTCTCTCATCTCCAGGTTTCTTTCCCCTGAGGCTGAAGAGCAGAGCACAGGCCCCTGTCCCAGTCTGACAGGAAAGCCTGCCCGGGGTCCCCAAGTCAGCAGCCCCCCGCTCTCAGGGAGGATCGGAGGTGGCTTGCAGGAACCCACAGGAACAAACACACTAGGAGCAGGTGGAAAGGGCGAAGGACACACAGTGGCTGGGACGGAAGAGAGGTCGGGTGGGACGGTAAACCACTGTCCTGTGTGCCGGGCGAGGGCAGGAGCACAGGGGAGAAGACCCCTGACAGCCCCAAGAACATCTGTGGTGACCAAGTGGGCTGGGGGCCTCTGACCATCTGTTATGTTTTTGCTTCCTCTACAGGAAACTCGTGCCAGAACTTAAGGCCACAACGAGTGTGAGATCGCATCTCCCATCCCCACACAGGAGTCCATCACCTGCCGGCAGCGACCAGAGTCCTGCACGGCACGCACCTCAGGGGCAGGCCCAGCCCTCCCTCCAGCGGAGCGCGCAAGGCCGAGGCGCTCCTCCATGGAGCCTGCTGGGTCTGCCCCTCCCAGGCCACCACAGACCACGTAGCACTCTCCGTGTCTCGTGGCCAGGAGTTTGGGTCTGGAATTTTTTTAGGGCAGGTAAAATCAGAGGCCTGACCTTGGCCATGAAGTGCTTTCAATACAAGCACCCAGAGAACTGGGACCCCTAAGCGAAGATATTTCCTGCTGCCTGGAAGGGGCTTTTCAGACCTGCTCCTCCCAGCTCAGACCAGGCAGGCACCAACCAGCAGTGGGATGTTCTCGGAGCAGGCAGGACAATGCCACCCGTCGCCTCTCCAGGTGGGTCCCCCTTGACCACAGCTCGTTCTGGCCGTGGCCTGGGGTGACAGCCACAGAATGGGAAAGGACAAACTCCAAGACTGTTTGCTGGTGCAGGAGGCCCAGCGATGACCCCCAAAGCTGTCCACACCCCAGTACTCAGACCTGGGCACATGACTCCTTACCCAGGGCACAGAAGTTTGGATTTGAGGTGGGGAGCTGGTCCCGGACTGTCAGGTGGGCCCAGCCTGACCACACGCAGCCTTGAAAGGAGATCCTCCCCCCGCTGTGCTCAGGGAAGACTTGACCAAGGTACAGTGGTCAAAGAGGAACCTGAAACGTGAAGGAAGGGGCCACAAGCCAAGGAATGCAGAGGGCCTCTTGAAGCCGAAAGGACGAGGGCATGGAGTCTCCCCTGAGAGCCCCCCAAAAGAGAGGGAGGCCCGATGATGCCTTAATTTCAGCCCAGCCAGACCCACATCAAGCTTCTGACCAGTGTAACTGCAGGACAATGAAGGTGAGCTGGTTTTCCGATACCAGGTTTATGATGATTCTCACTCTTTGGCTGTTGGTGCCCCCTAGTGGCAGCCTTGACATGCATGTTCAGACTTTTACCATGTCCATCCGTATGTCCGTTCTGTTGGAGAATGTCACCAGTTAGCTTTCAGCCCCTCTCAGAGCTGACCCTTCCCAGTTTGCGCAGGACTGGGGCTTCCTGCAACCAAGGGTTTCCCGTTTCATAAACCAAGGAAGTCCTGGAAAGACGAGGGCATGCTGGTCCCCATACCGGACTTCAGCACCAGGGGAAGACTGGTCGGAGAGGACCGCCTCTCCCCGTCCTGAGCACCGCGCTCACCGAGCCCCAGACACAGTTGGGTCCGGACAGTCGGCCTTTAAACGTGCAGCGCGACTTCAGATCAGCAGCAGTGCAGGCCTGGCTCGGGAGGAAATTAGCGAGGGAAGGTATATGATTTGTTTCTCGACTTTAAGAGCCTTGGAGAAAGAGGGGGGCGCGGGGGTAGTGGGGCGGAGAGACCATGGGAAGGAACTTCTGGTTCTCTCTAAAAGTGTTCACATTCAGCTTTCTCGGTTTGTTCGGAATTCCCTAGCTCTTCTGCAAAATCCTTTAGAAACAGGGAGCTTCCTGAAACATAAAAATGGCACCTTCTTCCTCTCTACTTTTCTTTGAAATGTTCCTAAGTTTTAAGGAGGCCGAAGGCCTGGAACTACCTATTGAACAAAGAGGAAAGTCTAGTGCCTTGAGGACGGAGAGGTTGGTATCAGTGACGGACTTAGGGCCGTTCTATGGGCCAGGGTGGGAGGGCTGGGGTGGGGCTTGGTGTTTCTGTAACACTTTCTGCTCAGGCCGAAGCTAACCAGCTAATCAGAAATATCTTAGGGTTACTCAAGGGAATTCTTAAGAGATTGGGTTTAGGACCACTGCGAATTTTTAGAATGTTTTCCTTTTCATGGTAAAAGGTGTTTTTGGTAAAAATGTTTTTAAAATATATATATTCAGTGTCGTCTTTTAATCCTGAAAGGTGGCAGAAGTCACAGGCTCGGTGGTTCACTTTTCAGACAGAAGGCAGGAACCCCCGGGATGGCGTGATATGAAGGATCTGGGTGCATCCACCTGCCTGAAAATGCCGGCACTGGCCTCCGTGAAAGCCTGCATCTCCCAGGACTGCCTAGACGAAAAGCCATGGTCTGTCGAGGTAAGTGGTGGTGGTGACTCCTGTCTCCCCCGAGCCAGCCCTGGACAGTCCCGACAACCTCTGACCTCCCCACAAGCCGTCCATTTCCTCACCTACAACACGAAAGAGTCACTTGGGTAACGTTCTACAGCTGCCACAGGTGTTTGATGAAGTGGCCAAGCCAGAGGAACCCTCATGTCTTATTTTAGTAAAGTTCACTTTATAAATGTATACTTGTCAGGTCTCTTTCCAAAAAGTGTAAGGCATTTTTGAGAATCTATATTAATTACATAGCCGGTCACTATAGCTATGAAAGATATCCAGAATCTAAAATTAAATCCAGAAGACCCAAAATAGCCAACACAATCTTAACAACAAAGCTGAAGGCATCACGCTCCCTGATTTCAAACTATGTAACAAAGCTACAGTCATCAAAGCAGTACAATATTGGCATAAAAACAGGAGCATAAATCAAGTGAACAGAACAGAGAGCCTAGAAATAAATGCACAAATATATGGACAATTAATTGACAACAAAAGAGCCAGAAATAGACAATAAGGCAGTAAGGACAGTCTCTTCAATAAACGAGGTTGGGAAAACTGGACTGCAACATGCGAAAGAATGACACTGGACCACTGTCTACACTCTACCCAAAAGTAACTCAAAAATGATCAAAGACTTGAATGTGAAATCTCAAGCAATAAAAAATCTTAGAAGAAAACCGGGGCGGTGAGTTCCTTGGCAGCGGTCATGGTGATGGCTTGGATTTGACACCAAACACTGAGGCCACCAAAGCGGAAGTAAACGAGGACTGTACCAGACTGCAGAGCTTCCGCACAAAGAAACCCACCAACAACGGGAAAGGCAACATGCTGAATGGGGGCGGACACTTACAAATCCAGTATCTGATCAAGGCTTAACATCCAAAATATACAAAGAACTCATATAACGTAGGAAAAAAATCCAATAAAAATGGGCAAAGGATCTGAATAAATATTTTCTTAAGTTCCTTAAGAACCGCCATACTTCAGTGCCACGTTCAGGGCTGAAGAGTAAGGCTCGAAAACTGGGATTCAGAAAGGAGGCGACAAAGGCCGCTTTTCGTGTAGAATAACGTGACCATATTTCACAGCAGGCGCCCGCCTGTCGGCGATGAACTCCATGGGGATAGACGGACCTCCTTCAGACGAGAATGGTGCATGAGACTCTGATTCTGTAAGTGCTCTCACCTGTCGCGGACCTCCTTCAGACGAGAATGGTGCATGAGACTCTGATTCTGTAAGTGCTCTCACCTGTCGCGGATGCAAAGCCATCCACACACAGGAAAATAAGAAAGTTCAGAGGATTTAAAGGAAGCGGGACACTTACTGTGTCTCAGGTATTTTCCACCCCAAGGGGGCTACATGCCTTAGTCCGTCCAGCCCCCATCACACCATCCACACCAGATCTGAGCTGGCCCTCTGGACCGCACCTCTGTCCAGATGCACAGTAACTGGTAACGGTTAGGATCCACAGGACGGTGGGCACAGAGACCCCCCAACCAACACCAGGAGGAGGGGTGCTGACAGGGCCTGGNAAATATATGAAGAACTCATATAACGTAGGAAAAAAATCCAATAAAAATGGGCAAAGGATCTGAATAAATATTTTCTTAAGTTCCTTAAGAACCGCCATACTTCAGTGCCACGTTCAGGGCTGAAGAGTAAGGCTCGGAAACTGGGATTCAGAAAGGAGGCGACAAAGGCCGCTTTTCGTGTAGAATAACGTGACGATATTTCACAGCAGGCGCCCGCCTGTCGGCGATGAACTCCATGGGGACAGACGGACCTCCTTCAGACGAGAATGGTGCATGAGACTCTGATTCTGTAAGTGCTCTCACCTGTCGCGGATACAAAGCCATCCACACACAGGAAAATAAGAAAGTTCAGAGGATTTAAAGGAAGCGGGACACTTGCTGTGTCTCAGGTATTTTCCACCCCGAGGGGGCTACATGCCTTAGTCCGTCCAGCCCCCATCACACCATCCACACCAGATCTGAGCTGGCCCTCTGGACCCCACCTCTGTCCAGATGCACAGTAACTGGTGACGGTTAGGATCCACAGGACGGTGGGCACAGAGACCCCCCAACCAACACCAGGAGGAGGGGTGCTGACAGGGCCTGGCCTGACACTGTCTCCTCTGCGAATCTACTCGGTCAAGGTCAACTTGACAAAGTCAGGTACAGAGTGAAAAGGGCAACAAGTGTGCGGTGCCCCAAACCAGGAACACAATGCCTCACTCTGAAAGAGAAAACTGCAAAAATGATCAAGGGTTTTCCTTTACAGAATTCAGGATGCTCGATAACGCTTGCCGGATCGGTGAATGAATGTGTGAGCCGATCAATCGGTCCCCTCAGCAGCCAGCGCTCCGCAGCACTGTGAACAGAACATCCGCTGTCTTCCATGTGTCGAGGGCACGGTGACAGGGGGCAGGAGGACAGGTCCGCCCAGAGAAGAGCCAGCTTCCCAGGCTTCCCCAGTTTCGCTCTCTTCCTGGCCCAGTTTGGGTTACTCATGGTGTTGAGAACATCGAAAACCACCTACATCAGAGAAATCTAGAGCCATAAACTCACTTCAGACATTATCTTCTGTGGATAGTTGAATAATTTCAGGGGATTTTTACCTATCTCCATCTTTATTCAGTTGCCACTGGTGCCAGAAGTAAGATTTTAGTAATATTCTACAAACCTTGAAAAGCTAATTCAACAAAGTATGCCACAGGCTTCTAGTTCTGGAAATCTGGACCAGGGATTTTAAAAACCTGTTTCTGAAATATCAGTGGCTGATCCTGTTTAGAGGAAAGTCGTTCTTCGTAAGTGGCCTATGTTCCTGGGAAAGATGACATGAGTTGAATTGATACATTGACTGATTTTCCCATGGAAACAATGATACAACAGATTATTTTCTTTGGCAAGAGCTAAGGGAATGCCCACAGAAATGCCCCATCAACCACAAAATTGGGGGAGGAGTCGCCCATGAAAGGTACCATGTTCTAAAAGATGTCACCCACCCCCTAAGGGGATGACAGCGATGACATGGGGGAAAGCCAGCAGCAATGTGACAGAGAGGCCAGTCCCTAATGCACTCAGCTAATGTCACAATTTCTGTGAGGCGCAAAGAATGCCGGACAGCGGCTTTCTTTGGGGAGGAGATTTTGAGTTGCTGCCGTCCGAATCTGCTGCCCCCGCTGGAATTCTGGAACCTCAGACGCAGAGACCCGTCTCCTCGCCTCGCCTGAGTGCGCCACTCACCTAGTCTGACCCCCTCCCGCGCCACCCTCTGAGCAAGCATCCCTCGGCCCAGAGTTCCCTCCTCTCTGCTCCCCGCACTTGGCACAGGGGAAGGCGCAGTCCTCAGGGGTCCTGCCCACACTTCTCGGTGAGGTGCAGGATGGGGCTGGGCCAGTGGCGTGTGGCGGGGACAGGCCACCATGGACTTATGAGGGAGGAGCGCCCACGCAGAGCACGCTGTAAGCAGAGGGCATCCTGCCAGACTCCTGCTACTCCACGATGGTAGTGCAGGGGTGACCGCCAAGGTCAAGAGGGGCTGCTGGCGGGTAACAGGCCATCGATTCCATTTGCGCCATCCACCAGCGGATCACCTGTCAGGCTTCTCCGCTTCTTTCCCTTGTCTGCAAGGCAGAGGGAATGCTAACGGGACAGGAAGCCACCTGCCTGGCCCCTGGCCCCGCTGCCTCTTGCCTGCCCTCTTTCGCCCTCTAGTGGAGCAACAAGTACCCAGCGAGGACAGCAGCTACGGACCAAACCCAGTGCCCAGATGGACGCGGCTGTGCCAGCCCAGGAGTCCAACCACTCAGGCCTCCCTTCCAACCCTCGGTTCCAGGTCTCACAGGGGTCACTTAGGGATATTGTACCAGCGTCTCCGGGGATGCAAATATCGTGCATCACACTTCTTGTGAGCTTGTCATGGAAATCAGTAAATTAGTAAAAGCGTGCAGTTAGTAACACTTTCCACATGGACTTTGATCGCAGAGCTGACCGATGGTTCAGGCCGTCTACCCACACGCGGCAGTGGTGGGTCTCATTGCGCGCCATCGCTAACGTGGCTGATTAGGTTCCTCACCCCAGACCACCAGGGGGCTGATGCTCAGTCTTGGGACGTGCTTCTCGCGCTCCCACGTCCTCAGAACTTAAGAATAACTTCTTCCACCATTACACCTCCGTCCCAAGAAACGTACTGTCAGCCTTCATATTTGAAACATAGCTCTGAACTATTCAAACAGCCTTTTAATCCTAACCGCATCCCCAATGCTGAGAGCATGTGCTCTTCTCCACTGTAGTAACGATCAATGTATTTGGGTGGATTCTGTGGCCGGCCACCCTTGACCCGCATAACTCAATCATTGAACCCAATTGCTTTAGCCTTAAATTCCGGCCCAAGGCTCAGTTCCGTTCCTGTCCATTGTCACAGCGGGCTGGAGCAAGTCACAAGAAGTATGTGGACGACCAAAATGGAACTTCCCACTCACCCTCCTGCACGAATTATGCTTTAAAAACTCCAGGGCTACTTTTAATCCTTGTTTAATACTATGGCCGGATACCAACTGAAGCTTTTACACAGAGATGAAAAGCGTATTTCCTTGTAAAATTCTCACGAGGAATTATTCCAACAAAGGGCCGTCTTGTTCTGGAAAGCCTGCTTAATAACTCAGCCTGTTTTCATGGGTCCCCGAGGTTTGCGTTCCTGAGGGACTGGGAGGTTCCAGTAGCGACTCTGGGGGGGGGGGGGCGGGGAACCGAGAAAGCACCTGCACTAAACCCCAGGCCTGGCTGCAGAGGGGGGTCCTTTTGCCTGCCCTGGTCCTGCCTTTGAACTTCTGAAAACAACTCCCTGCCTCTCACCTTGACCCCTCTGGCCTTGACCCTGTCCTCTCACTCACCCGGATTCCACAGCTTAAAAGAGACAGGAACCACGTGTCCCACACACCTATTGCCGCAAAACAACCTACCCCCAACGCGGCAGCCTCACGTGCCGGTGTCACGTCAGCCCGTGATTCCCGTGATTCTGTGAGTCAGGGGCTGACGAGAGGCTTGACCAGCTGATCTGCCTGCTCCACGTGACATCTCTGAGTGTGAGCTCCGCCCTCTGCTGTGTCCCCTTCTCTCTGGGGGACCCAGCACAATTGATGGATACATGAATGCCGACAGCATACAAGCTGGGCTGCTGGAGCAGGGGGAGGTGTCGCATGGTCCCATGTAACGACACATGTTTTGCAGAGTGTAACTTCTGTAGCCCATGAGCCAGTGCGGCCTCACCCGCCAGACCCAGCTTTGGTCTGAGCACAGCCCTGCAGCTACTTACTGTTCAAGTCCCCGCCTGGGGAACGCCATGCCCGCCTTTCCGCTTCTGTGGCAGGAGAGAGACTATGCCAGGATGTAGGTGCCGACCAGCCTGGGGGAGGGTGACAGAGGTCTCTCCGTGGTGGCCAGCTGGTGGATGGGCTGGTCTAAGGGCCCCAGGGCAGGATGTCTGGGGGGGCTGGGCTCAGCTGGGACTGTCAACTGGGGCACCTTCAGGTGGCCCCTGCCGCGTGGTGGCCTCGGATGGACAAGGGAATGGAAGGGGGTTGGGACCCTGGGTGGAGAAGGTGAAGGGATGAAGAAGCACAAACTGTCCGTTACAAAAACAGCTCAGGGGTGCAGAGCCCAGCCCGGGACACAGTCAGTCCCACTGTAATCACCGCGGAGGGTGTCGGGTGGGCGCCGGCCTGGTCAGGACAACCGTTTCCTAGGTTACACGGATGCCCACTAACTGCATCGTACAGCTGAAACTACTGTGATACTGCCTGTCGACTGTAATCCAGACATTTTTAAAGCTTTTTTAACAGGTGGCCAGGGGACCAGGCAGACACTGCCCAGCGTTGAAGGGGGAAAGTGCAGCCACATGGCCCCCGGATTCAGCCTGTCCCCACGCGGTCAGGCTGGTCCGAGCTGGCACAGTGGAAGAACCAGACCCGCTTCTCGAGGAGGGGATGGCAAAGCGTCCGCAGCCATCTGGAAGCCACACACTGCGCTGCATCTTGTGCCAAAATGCTCTGATCACTCACTTATAGAAGCTATTCTTTACTCACTTGAGAAAACGTCAGCAGTGTCTAGAAGCAATAGTGTGTGTGTGTATATATATACACACATTATATATACTCTATACATACATACAATGCACATATGTGTGTATATACATATAGTATATGTATGTATACATACCACACACACACACTCAGTGATGGGCCGCGCAGTGTGTCTACTGCAAGCCCCGATATCCGGGATCTGGCAGCTCAATGTTGCTGCATCTCCATTTGCAATGCAAAGAATCGTCACCCATTGGTTGGAATGTCCCCTTCCGAATCCAACGCGTTCACAGCTCTAGGTTCTCCTGCATGCTGGACTCTCTGTTCAGAGAGTTAAAGACACAAAGAGGCCATTGAGAGCGGCCCAGAACTTCACCCCGTCTGGCTGCTCGTGGGAGCAGAGCCTAGGGCACCAGCCTGGAGTTCAGACAAAGGAACAAAGCCAGGGAGAGGTTAAGCCTTTCCAAGCGTCTTTGAACTTGCCGCCTCCAAGACCCTGACACTGAAGGCACCAAAAAGGTATTAATTTTCCTCACTTAGGGAGAAAGCCTGGTATTCCCAGGTTTCAGACCCGTAACCCCGCGGTCCTGTGCGGCCTTCAGCTCCTGGCAGCCGCGGTCTGCTCCGTGCATGGACACGTGTAGTGGCAGCTGTCCCGGGAGCCCCATCAGGACCCCTGGGGACTCCCACCAAGGCAGCAAAGACGTCCCCCCACCCTGAGTCCTTGTCCCCCACCCCACTGCAACTAAAGGTGGGCCCGAGCTTTGGGGGAGTTGCCACAGGTACCTGACGAGGGTCTTCCTACTGGACCGCAGCATCCCAGCCCCCCCGAACCCTGACCCCAGAAGGTTAGAAACCACAGACATAAAGCCTCAGACAGAACGGCCCCAGCCCCCTCCTCGCCCAGCAGCCCCCCACGGGCTTGTGGAGGGCACGGACCTCAAGGACAGCTGTGCACTTGTACACTCAGAGACGAGGGGCACTGGGTCCATCACCTCCCTGGTGTCTCCTGCTTCTCAGGGAGGACAGAAAAGTGACTGCCTAAGGGCGTGTGGAGCAGCCAGACTGGCCCCCAGTGCACTGCCGGAGTCACGTGGCTGTGGGTAACTTCGTGGCTTTGGGGGTGACACCAGTAGTCGATGCTGCAGACACCCTGCTCTGTCAGTCACTGAATATACATTTTTTTAAAACACGCCATTGCTAAACTTTTCTTAAACCAATTCAAGCTCGTAAAGAACTGGATCTATAAGTAAATGACCTGAGCATTCTGGCACACGCTAAGATCATACAGTGTGTGGTGCAGACACAGCGGCACGCCCTCTGACACCAGCCCCACGGAGAAGCAGGCCTGGTTCTCCCGAATCGGGTGGGAGTGAGCTGTGTGCTCTTCCTCCTTCAGGGCTGTGCGGCTTCTGCCTGGCCCCCCACCCATCGAGGTCACCAGGCCACAAGGGCCACCTGAAGGTGCCCCAGTTGACAATCCCAGCTGAGCCCAGCCCCCCCAGACATCCTACCCAGACCCTGCCCTGGGCACCTCAGACCAGCCCGTCCACCAGCTGGCCACCACGGAGAGACCTCTGTCACCCTCCCCCAGGCTGGTCGGCACCCACATCCCTGGCATAGTCTCTCTCCTGCCACAGAAGCGGAAAGGCGAGCGTGGCATTCACCAGGCAGGGACTTGAACAGTTGCTTCAGGGCTGTGCTCAGACCAAAGCTGGGTCTGGCGGGTGAGGCCGCGCTGGCTCAAGGGCTACAGAAGTTACACTCTGCAAAACGTGTGTCGATACATGGGACCACGCGACGCCTCCCCCCTGCTCCAGCAGCTCTGCCTGCCCATCGTCTTCAGTCATTTGTCCGTCCCTCGTGTGCATGGCACAATCTCCCAAAGAGAAGAGGGCACAGCAGAGGGCAGAACCCTCGCTCACACATCGAGAAGGCAAATCTCGGTTGTCACCTGGCTGTCACTGCCCACTGGCCACCCTGCCCTTCCAGGCAATTGCTTCCTGTTTTAATGGTTTCCTTCTGGGTCGTTCCCTAGGTGAAGGCCCCAAGAAAGCTGCCTTCATCACTGTCAGTGGCTGTCGTAACCCCGGCCCCCAGCACATTGTCTGACATGCGTCAGGTAGTCAATAAATATTTGCTTTAAATGGTCTCTTGGGTCCCAAATACTAACTGACTCTGTAACACGGAAGACGGACCAGCAGCTGTTACTTCTCTGCACGTCACAAGGCTCGACTTTCACGTGGACACCAGAGTGCAGACGGAGAGAAGGAGTGAGTTAGGGGAGAGCCCGTCGACCGAGTAAGAACCGGAATTGGAGAAGTCTGAATCTGCCGTTTCCTGGCAGGCCCGTGCAGGACTGGGCGCGCCCTGCAGACGGGAGAAGGACAAGCGTGTGCCCACGCAGTCTCTGTCTCCCCCCAGAGCTGTACCCTCAGAAGATCCGAAACTACCTTCCCGATGATCCCGAGGCCTGCACCTTTCAGCCCTGCCCCCCGGTCGCTGACCACAAGCTCCCACATCCCACCGGACCTCCACGTACAGGGTCTGCCGACATCCTCGCTGCGCTTCAGTTACTTCGTTCAACAAGCTTGGAGTGTAGGTACACCTGTCTGGGGGGCACACCCTCACTCACAGACCACACTGTGACCTCACCCATCACAGGTGATCACTTTCCACAGGGGCTTGTATTTCATCCGCTAGGTGGCCAGGCAAGATCAGACAGAGCAGTGACTTTATTTTGAATAGGAATTCTATGGTGTAAAAGAAGAATTTAATCCTGAAAGGCTACGTGCTTGATAAAAAGTAACCCGCTAATTAAAAGGAAGGGAGAGCTCTGGACGGCATGGCTTGGGGGGCTGGAGCACTGTCCTGAAAGATCGCAGGTTCAATTCCCAGTCAGGGCACACACCTTGGTTGCAGGTTCGATCCCCTGTCCAAGCACGTATAGGAGACAATCCACATTTCTCTCTCAGATTAATGTCTCTCTCTCTCCCTTCCTCTCTCTCTAGAAGCAATGGGGGGAAATGTCAGGGGTGGATTAAAAATAAAAAGAAAGCGAGTCTTGCTCAAAGCAAATATTTCAAGCCTTGAGAAATGCCAGGCTTGAAAGACATACTCCCTGAGGATGAAAGGTATAGAATATAAAGTAAAACAGCATTTCAAGATTCCAGGACGTGCAGGTGACATTTCTGAGAGTTCCAGAGCATGGATCCTGTTTCCCCGAGAATGAATTCCAAGAAATGACTAAGACTAAAAGGGTAAGTTACTCCAGCACGAATAGAGCAGCCCCATAAAAATCTCTGAAATTCATATCACCGACAGAGATTTGCGTGTCTTGAGATGAAAATCAGGAAGAGCCAGGCTAAATGGCAATTTGAACAGTGGGCAAAGGGCGTAGCAGCCCGCTCACAGAAAAGAAGGGACCAGCCGCATTTAAACATTTACGTGGAAAGGCACGCTCCATCTCATACACATGAAAAAAGACGTGAGCTAAACAATGAGGGGCATCCGCTTTCCCCTCTTAGATTCAGCAAGTGGGGAAGGTGGGGAAGCAGCCATGCCCAGGCCCGGAGCCCAGGGTGCGAATCACCGCTGGGTCTGAAAAGGAGCAGAGAAAATTAACAAAGGGGGAGGCGAGGCTAAGCGGATTCAAACGTCTGCCTCCTCGGCCCTCAGAGGACGCCAATCTCTGCTGAATGTCACAGGAGCTCAGAGAATGGCCAGAGCAATGCTGGCCTGGTTTACAGAATCCCGAAGAATTCACAGCAAGGATGAGCAAAGGGTCCCACTCACTGTGTGTCCCCAGCAGGGTTAGTCAGTTCCCATTTTGTGACTGCCACCGTACCCCGTGCTCTGACAGCCTCCTGCCCACTCCCCGGCTCCCACTTTCCCTTCCTCCCAGCACTAACGGGGTGCTGGTTCTGTGCCACACCCTGTGCTGGGGACTGCGGACTGGGGACTGGGGACTGGGGACTGGGGACTGGGGGCAGGAGAGCAATGGCAGCAATCAGCCTGCGTGGTCCCTGCCACCAGGGCTCTCAGCCCCTCCACACAGCACTGGCTCAGTCCCCATCCTGTCTGCTGGATGGCAAGCTCTGTGAGGGTAGGCACCTACCAGTCCGGCTCAACCCTGTGTCCCCAGACCTGCACACGGTGCCTGACCTGCAGGACGCAATAATCCCGAGGGCGCCGGGGGAGCAGATCAGCCTCTAGGGCTATGATCCACCTGATCCCAACGCATGGGTCAGAGCTCTGGGTGTGACACTTCCTTCAAGTTCTAGGTCTTATTTGCCAGTGTGCCTGACACAGAAGGGTAAACTGACACACTTAGCAGGCCCAGTGTGGCGTTTCTGAAGAGTTCTTCTGATACCTGAGGAGGCGGGGTGTCTGAGGGACCTAGTGGGGAAGAATGGGCTTCGGGAAGCCGGCACAGAAACAGGACTCACCGGCAGGAGGCGGGGGGGCTCACGCTGGAGCTGCCCCCTTCCGTCCAGAGCACATGACCCCTCGGCCCCCATGGGGACACGGCAGGAGGGGCCCCAAGTCCCCGCAGTCCTGTGGGCCCCACGTCTGCAGGCTGCTGCCCGGGTGTCCTCACGGAGAAGCGTGGCTCTCACCTTTCACAAGGGGACACTGGACCAGTACACTGGGGGTGGGTCTTGCGTCCAGCTCCTCACTGGCTGAGTCACCTTGACCCAGTGACCACCAGAAAGTGCTGATGGACAGCCCACCATGCCCGCTGCCAGGATGGGCAGTGAGGATGCCGCAGGGCTCTCACCCGGGGCTCATGCACGTGTGTGCACACGTGTGTAAGAGCTGAGCAAAACGTGACATTGCACCTCCGTTTCCACCCTAACCAACCCTCTACAAATTCCATACATGTCATCGTACACAAGTTGTACAAGACGCTCAGAAAACCAGTGACAAAAAATACCATTTTGAGGGGAGAGTTAGAGTCACAGAAATGCCTTTTTACTCATTTCCCTTCAGAATACATAGTCCACAAGTAGTTATGAAAGTAACACCCCTTCCAAGCTCCTTGGAGACCAACGCCCACGGAACAGGTCTCAACACGCTCTCTCCCAGGCAACATGCAGAGAGCCGTGGCCTACTGGTCTACCAGAGGTCACTCAGACGCTGCTCCCAGCGGGTCCCTGACCCACTCCCATCCTGCCACCGGTTGGGTGGTGTGAGAAAGCTCGGATGGCTTGACTGATGACTGATTGGGCAAGGCACTTCTAGGTGACAAATATTCGAGAACCATCTCTTTTCCTCGTCCCATCCTCAGCTTCCCCTCTCTGACGAACCCTAGTGATGGCAAGTTTCCAAGCTCAGCGGTAGCTCCGTGTTAACCGTTAAACGCACAACATCCAAAACAGAGCTGGAGAGATTCTTAGACCCCGGCCCAGGATTATTCACGGATCACGGCGGGGTGCAGAGGGGGTGAGTCATGAGAAATTTTCCAGCAAACCCGTAGCTCAGACTGTGCCACCCCTAGACCCTGCCCCCAAGGACAGGCCCTGGATTAGGAGAGCCCCACCTGTGAGTGAGACTTCCTTAGTGACCGAATCGCCACAGCTTCCAAAGGCCTGACTTCGTCCTTTGTGGCCAGCCTTCTGTCCTGAGTCGCTCTTACGTTGGTGTGAGGTTCTGCTGCTGACCTCTGTTGTTATGGGTACAGAAGGAAAGAATCTTTCTCTCGGAATGTATTGCAAGGTCACCCTGTAATCTGACGACAAATCAACACTTCTTTGAGACAATAAAACTAAAAGTGGGCACGATCAGGAACTGGCTCGCCATACGGTAATTCAAGGACACTCCCTCTGGCCTGCTCCAGCCGTTCCTGGCCCTTCGCACCCAGGAACGCATCCTCGCCTACTTCCTAGGATGGCAGTGGGATGGCGGTTCTCGCTAAGAGGGGAATACCAAACACGGGGAACTAAAATTAAAAGCCGATTTTATTATTACATTTCACTGGGTCCTGGGTCATGACCTGCTGGTACCTTTGGAGCCGTGACATTTGTTTTTAATAATAGGAAGAAATGCGAAAGTGAAAAGATCACAGCAGGGTATGGGCTAATCACTCTCAGGCTGTGTTTGCTGGGCTGTCACCCGCAGGCTAGGGCAATGTTGGGGGGAACACTGTGCCCCTCTCCCGAAGGGGCCGCTCTGGGAGTGCCTCACGCCAGCGGTGGCGGAGCAAACTCACCACGACACACCTGCCCGGACCCGTTGGCAGCACCCAGGAGGTCAGAGGGCCACTTCGGAACGGAGTGCAACTAAAATGGAGCCCAAAGGAGGGCCTAGAAAGGCTGACGCTGGCAAAGAAATCCTATTCTGAACTAACGTGAGGGTTGGGAATCAAGTATTACGAAAACAACAGTCTAATAGGGTTTTGCTTGCTTTTTTTTCTTTCCTTTTTTTGCTCTGGGCCTTTTGTGTTATTTTTAATGGAACGATTTGCAGGATAAGAAGAAAGTGAGAGGCCTCGGCTGTTCTCCGAGACGCGTCTTAGGTGACCCTCAGAAGCTGGATCAGGCAGCAGTTGGTTGAAAACCGACCCCACTGTTTGGAGAGCTGTTTGTCTGCTGAAAGGCTAAGCTGCCCGCAACGTGCCCCCGCCTCTGCGGGCACAAACCACCCCCACGCAGAGTCTGAGAAAACAACTTCTTTTTACTTTTCCTCACATTCTTCTCCCCTGGGAGGAATCGAGCTAATTAGGTAGCTAGAGGGATTTTCCCTTAAAATAAAGGGCAAGGATGAAAGACGAAGGGGGTTGTCTGTGGCCAAAAGCAGAGCGAGAGCTGGCAGATGTAACAGCAACAACTCCTGCCGACAGGATGCTCCTTTCAAGCCAGGTACGACTCCAAGTTTTGTATTTAGTTCTTGACTCCCCACACCCACCTCACTGGGTAGGTACTAGTGGAGTCCCCATTTTATCCATAAGCAACAAAGGCACAGAAAGGTTGAGAAACTTGCCCAAGGTCACACAGCAAGCAAGTAGCAGACCAGGATTTGATCCGGGACACCCTCTCGCTCTGAGGTCCGTGCTGTCGAGGACCCCAGTCCACTCCCTGGCGCACGCAGCTTCCCACCCACACCTTCACCGGGTCCTGAACCGGTGCTCCACACCGGAGCTGGGGGATGGGCTCCGCAGAGTTTCAGGAGGAGACAGAGCACACAGGGGTCATGTCGGGTGTGAGGGGCTTCAGTGGAGGACACCCAGCGCACAGTGGGGCGAACACAACTTCCCAGAGGGGCCCACACCTGCTCCGAATCTCGGACATACAGATAAGAGGGTGTGGGACCGTCAAAACCTCAAGGCTGGAAAAATGTGTTCTCTCAAAGGACAGCCAGTAGTTCAATACAGCTAGCATAGGGGTACGCAGGTGACCAAGGGTGGGGACACCCAGGCAATGCCCAGGAGGCAGGAATTACTTCAGGAAGGGCTTTGTGGCCTGACTGAGTGTGGATTTATCTGAAATTCTGCAATAAACAGCTGAAGAATGGAACACTAAGAAACAGAACAATCCAATCCTTTCCCCAGGTCACTGTCTATCACCAAGGGGCTAGGTTGGCGAGGGCCAGGAAGGGAAGCAGGAGGACTGGTCAGGGAGCAGTTTCTGCCTTTCAAACGGTCCCACGAGGCTGGGATCGCGCAGCTATGCGTGCGTGCACCGAGGACAGCAACAGCAGTTTCCTCAACAGACTGGCAGGTGCGGGCCGCCCACCGACGCACCCAGATCCGGCGCCCCCTCCCTGGACCAACCCTGCAGGCCTCCCCGGGGCCGTCCTGGGGGCTGTGTCCTCAGGTCCTGCCCCACACAGAATTTTCAACTGTGCCTGGGTCTTAAAAGGGCTCGGCACTGCGCCATCTCCCCGGGGAAGAAGCCAACGCAAGCCCTTTCCTTCCCGACGCCCTTGCTGCGCAAGCGATTGCTGAAATGCCAGAGTTAATCACGTTGGGAACATTTCTTTCTTTTTTTTTTCTTATTAGAATTTGCTTACATTTTAACTGGCTCTTACAAGCCCAGGGTATTTTGGAAGAATTATGATTCAACACGCAACGCACATTCTTGACCTTATTATAAACCTGCTGCTTTCTCTGGCCAGCCAAAGGGCTTGCACGGAGGGCCCTTTGAACATCGATCCCCGTGTGAGCTGCAGACCACCCCCTCCCTGCGATGCCTGGTAACAACGCTCATTTCATTTAAGCCCGCACTTCCTCAGTCGTGTCTCTCACAGATCGCTCAATAAAGTCGTCGCTCTCGTCCCATCTGAAGTGAGGTTGAAAACATGACCTAAAGGGAGGTGCTGTGGAAGTCAACAGCACTCTCCTTCCCAAACAGGCGCTAAAATGCTCCATAAATAGGATGGTTCAAATAAAATTCTACTTTCCCCCCAAACATACTGTATCTACTCTACCCAATGGGACTCCTTGTCCGAGCTGACAGCGTTGGCCAGAGTCTTGGGGCCTCCAGGGTGAGTCCTGGGTGCGTCTCTCATCACTCCTCCAGTGACAACTCCCTGGTGCGTTTTTTCACATCCAGTGTCAGAGCCTCCCTTAGGCAGAGCTTGCTCTGTGCGTTAGTGGGGCCTGTGCCTTTCTGGGTGAATTCTTTCATCACCTCTTAACTTGAAGAGCCAGTGGGATTTTCAGGACAAAGGACAGTGGGGAGGCCAGCGACACCCTAACTGTCCACCACTTCCATCCCAGCCTGGGCTTCCAAACCACCATGTCGTCCCCAAATGCTTCTTTCGCTCTCCTCCAGGAAACCCAGGCTGTCCTGCCTCGCCCCCGCCCCGCCCCGGGGGCTGAATGAGCTGGGTGACCATCAGGACACCTAGGTCAGGCCTCTGGATGGTCCCTCTGGGATCAGAAAGACCAGGACTAAGGATGGGAGGGGACATCTCACAAGTTGAGTACGGCGGGATTTACCTTCACGAAGAGCGTGATGTCGTGGTCCTGGCCAGGGACCCCCTCCTCCAACGCCTCGCTGTCCTCCCTAGCGCCGTTCACACTCGCCGTCTCCTCCGCGCCCTCGGCACTGCCTTCCTCCGCCAGGTGGTTGGGCAGCCCCGTGGCCTCGGTCTCCCCGGTCTGCGCGATCACCTCCCCGGCCGAGCTACCATCGGGGGCGCCATCCTCGCCTGTCCCCTCCGGGCTGGGCTCTCGCTTCTCCTCCTCAGGACCCTCCACCTCCTCCTGGGGGCCCTCCTGGTCCCCGATCTCGCCGGCGTCTGCCCTGGAGTCCCCGGGAGCCGCTTCCTCTGATTCCTCTATCCTCGAGGCCCCGGGCTCCTCCATAGCTCTCACCTCCGCGCCCTGAAGCTCCCCTGCAAGCTCCCCGGGGCTGCAGCCCCCACTCTCCGCCACTGCGGCCTCAGTCAACTCCGCCTGAGGCTCCTCTTCGGCCCGGGAGGCCCCTCCTGCCCGCCCCTCCGCCTCCACGCAGGCCCCTGGCGGCCCCTCGGAGTCCTCGCTGACCTGGGGCGCGCTGCTTCCCGGTTCCTCTGGCCCGCACTCCGCCTCCTCCTCTGCCTTGGGGGCCGTGGGCTCCCCGGGCTCCCCCTGAGCCTCTCCCAGGGCCCCACTCTGCGAGTAGCTCCCGGGGCTCGCCTCTTGCACCTGCTCCGCGCCGCTCGTCTCCTCCCCTCCCCGAGGGGCGCCCTCGCCCTCCGGGTCTCCCTTCCGGGCCTCCGCCTCGCCCGGAGCTCCGCTCCCTCCCTGCGTCTCGCCCCCGGAGTCACTGCCCGCGCTGGGCTCCAGCTCACCCCCGAGCCCTCCGTCTGGCCCCGCGTCTTCTCCCTCCTTCTCCACGGCCGTCGCGGCTGCGCCCGCCCCTTCGCCCCCCGGCGTCCCTGTGGGGTCCTCGCTCGCTTCCTCCCCCTTCACCTCCGGGTCCACGGCCCCTGGCTCTCCTGGTCTCTCCGTCAGAAGCGCTGGGACCTCCAGCGGCTCCTGGGGACCCGCGGTGCCCTGGTCTGGCTCTGTGGCCTCGGCCATGGCCGCAGATTCCTGTCCTTGGCCGAAGACCTTTCCCTGAGGCTGCTGAGAGCAGGTGGCAAGGGCCACAGGGCCGAGGGCCACTGCCCCCGCCTCGGAGAGGACGCTGCTCTCTGGGCTTGGCGGCTGCGGGGCGGTGCGCTGGACGCGCGGGGTGCAGTCGGCTCAGTCCCAGAGGCTGCGCCCCTCCCTCTGGGCTTAATTAAGCTCCCTGGGCTCTCCCTCTACGCTAGCGCTTCTCCCGGTTCCGCGTCTGCTCCCCGCCCGGACCCCGGTTCCCGCTGCGGTCCCCTGGGTGCGCGGGTCGCTTTGCCGCTGCGCTGTTCGGGGCGCGCCGTCCGCGGCTGACCAGAAGTCCCGGGCGCTAACTCCATCCTCTGGGGGCTTGGGCGGGGTTTGCTTCCCCCGCGCTTGAGTGACCTGGGAGCCTGGCCAATGGCAGCCTTTCTCATGGGCCTCGTGGATTTCGCTGAGAAAATCCTGGTTCTACCTGCGGCTCCGGTGTTTGCTGAAACAACTCTCGGCATTTAAATCAATCCCCGCCCCCCCCCAACACACCCTACACCCAAACACCTAATCCCCACTTTGCCAGAAGCCAGACGTTCAGCTTCCCCGCCGGTCCCCAACTGCAGAATCCCGCGTCCTGCCTGCGTGTCCCAGAGGGAGCAGGGTAAATCCCGCAGGAAAAAGGAGAGGCCACGGGGTGCCTGCCCGGGGGGTGGGGGGGGGGATTGACCCTTTTCTCCCTTGAGACCCACTGACTCAGGCTGACACTGACTCTCGGGGCTGCGTTGCTCCACCCGGACCGTGGAAGGGGGGTCTCTCGCTTCTGAAAGACAGTCTTGGGGAGCAAGCTTTCATTTTTATATCACTCTGCACGTTTTTTGGATTGATTACACAAAATGTATTGTTTTGAAGTGATTGTGGGCTCAAAGCCAAAACTAGGGAAGGAAGAAAATGACAATTCCTATAGGTATACAATAGGGTATCATATACACAATGGAGCATATATTATTTCACATCCTCTCTGCCCACTCACCCATCAGGGCACTCGGAGGTCGTCCCCATGTCTCGCCTAGTGAGAATACCGCTGCCTGAAGTGGACTCGGATAGACCCCCAATGCTAAAACACAGCCCACTCTCTGCCCCCTCCTCTGCCTCACACTTCCCCGTAGCAGTTATCACTCTGCGACAAAGCATAGGTTCTGTGTGTCGCCGCCTGGAGCAGTGCTGGGCGCAGGGGAGACGTTCAGCAAACATGTACTGAGTGAAGGAATACACGCGTGCATTTGTCCACATGTGGGCCAGCCCGAGCCAGTTTTCGGGAATACGTTTCTCAGCTGGTTTCCTACATTGGGGGGACAAGCGAATGTCACAGGACATGGTGCTCCCAGAAGTTCTTATCTACAGACTTGGGTGACCACTTCAGTTACTGCTTTTAATTATTAGCAAAGGCCGAGTCAGTCCGTGTAAAGGCAATACCAAATAAATAGAATTGTGAAGGTCACGGTGGAGTCACTTGGCGATTTGCACATTGTGACCAGGGCAGCCAGCAGCAGATTAGCTATTTAAATACCCAGGAGGGTCACACGGGGGTGGCAGACTCGAGGGTGGAAGGCAGGAGGCAATGGTGCTGGTGGCAGGTGAGGTTCCCCGCTGTATGTCACACAGACTCACGAAGCAGGCTCACTCGGGGATTACAAAGAAAACCTCAGGGACTCATAAACAACCAATTCGAAGGCCTGCTGCTTTGACAGGTTTTCCAGCAGGAGTGGACTCATTTCCGAAGAGACACACGCCTTCTCTCTGTGGGGTCCCCTCCCAGCAGCACCCGTGGGGCGATGACGAATGCGTAACATTCCGATGACATTTCAGAGCTGACCCAGAGTCCCTGCAGCCCTTCTTTCCCTCCCAGCAATTCTCCCACTGGCCCAGGTGGCCCCACGCCGGCTGTAATCTGCCCGGCCATGCCCAGTTCCTTGCACAGGTACATTTTCAAAGGAGTCTGCCACTGCAGAGCTGGCCCAGCCGAGGAGGTGGGGACCGAGGCGCAGGTCGTGCAGGTTGATAAGGACAGGACACGAGCCCACGTGAAGAACGCCACGGGGCAATGCGTGGGTTCCAGGCCAGGAGGCCTGATTTAAGTCCCACTTTACTTCATGTTGAGTCTAGTCCTTTTTTACCGACAGCACGGGACTGTGACAGGAAGACCACTGTCACTGTGGGCTTCCAGTTGGAACACATGCCTCACACTCAGCACAGTGTTTGTTCCTGTGGACAGTCCGACCTCATCGTCGGTGTCATCGTCCCAGAGGGCAGAGCCCCCACATCTCGATGGGAGTGCCATGGAGAAGTAGGGGGACACCCTGTCTCACCTAGCCGGTGACAGCTCTGGGTGACTCCTGTCATCTCAGCAGCATAATCATTGGAGCGTCCACTGTCGCTCTTGGAAGTGTCCTGGTCTGGACGATGAGTCACGGGGTCACGAAGCCACGAAGCCACAGAGCCCGTGAGAGTGTTGTTTGTTTCTCCCCACACCACCGTGCACTGTTCCCAAAACCAACCAGATTTTGAATCGGTATTTGGGGTTTTTTAAACTTTTCTTCACTGTTGTTCAAGTACAGTTGTCTCCATGCTCCCCCCACCACTCTGAAGCAGCACTTGTTGGGTGATGGGAGGGATGTTTTAAAAATGGAGGAAGAAGATGGGGGGGTGGAGTAGGGAGGAGGAGGAGGAGCCTCCAAAACCGTAAGACCAACCCCTTGCTGGAAGCCCTTCTGGAAAGGCAGCCCGAATCCCAAAGGGCACGCACATCCTGGGCCTCGGACCTTGCAGGTCCAGCCCCCAGGACAGGGCTGGAAGGGCAAGTGACCCTCACGTCCAGCCGGCTGCGGTGCTCCCGAAGCTGCAGCTGGAGCCATTTCCACTCATATCGCCCCCCTTCTGGCCCCAGGGCAGCAGTCAGTCCAGGCAACAGAAACCCTCCTGAAGCTTCAGGCCGAAAGTCCACGCTAAACCTGCCACCCCCACCTGCCAAGCTCCCTCCGAGCACTTTGGTGTTTTTCTAAAACAGACCAACATTCTGTGTGTGCTCCCCGCATGTTTTAGAAGCTTGAGTTCCTTCTCATTCTTTTAACCACCAGGCTTTGATCTCCCCCTCCAGTCCTCAGAGCCCCGAAATCTTCGGTGCTGGGTGACGGCTGGACGAAACAGACCTGGGGTCGCAGGTGTGAGCAAGTGGGTTTCAAATAGGGCAAGTGCACCCCTGGTGGGACGTTAGCAGGGTCCGAGCTCGGCTTTTGTCATGATCAGAGGCTGCTATTGGCATTTAGGGACGCAGCTAAACCTTCTCCAATGCATAGGACAGCCCCCCCCACACCTGCATGACAAAGAATTAACTGCCTGTGATACTAATCGTTGTGTTAGAGGGAGGGCAGCCTACCTCCAGCCCCGTAATGACAGGGTTCCCCAGCAGACAGGCCCTTAATTCAACATGCTCACTCTGCCAGGGGCTTGGAGCAGCAGGTGAGGGGGATACGCTGTGTTGGGGGACTAACACCCCTAACACATCCCCTGCAGATCACCAGTGAGTCATGAGATGACCAGATTACAGAAAGGCTTTGCAACTGGAAGTCTAGGCTCAAATCCGAATTCTGCTAGTTACGGGCTGTGCTAAATTGTGCAAGCCACTTCTCGGCGACAAACCTGCCCTACTGGGTTCCTCTGAGCTCTGGAGATCCTCGCCGTGTTTCATAATAAGGAAATCTCTGTGCAATTGCCAAGTGATCGTCTCAACTTACCTTCAGGTAATGGTTGGTCCTATTGTCTTTCACTGCGAAGATACTGGAACTGACCTCACTCTTCTGCACACAGGACATTTACCTGAATGTTAATCCCGCCCTGGCTGGTGTGGCTCAGTGGATTGAGCGCAGGCCTTTGAACCAAGGGGCAGTTGGTTCAATTCCACTCAGGGCACATGCCTGGGTTGCGAGCCAGGTCTCCAGTAGGGGGCACTTGAGACACAACCACACATTGATGTTTCTCTCCCTCTCTGTCCCTCCCTTCTTCTCTCTCTGACAATAAATAAATAAAATCTTTGAAATGTTAATCCCTTGACATGCCAAAAAGCCAGCTTTTAAACATTCTTTTTTTTTTTTCAGGAAACACTGGAAAAACTATCTGTCAGAGTGGAAAAGGTAAGTGAAGCAAGGAGAAAGGCTGGCATTGGGCATGTCCCATTCCTACATACCCAGGAAATGCCTGTCACCTGCCAGGAGCTAGGGGAGCTCCGAGTAGCCGGGAGCAGCTGGCCATTACGAGATTTTCCACTTCTTTGTTTTTATCCTTCTATCCGCAACTACAGGTCCATGAAAAAGTGCGCACCACGTGTCAAAATTAAGTTATCTCTGTATGACACAGTCATGATTCTGTCACCTACAAAGATTGTCTCTAACCTACTCACGGAATTGAGATCTACCCATGCATCTGCCCACCGTCCGTTCATCCCCCCACCCACCCATCGCCATCTACCCCTCGTTCATTCATCCAGCCCACCACACGTGTTTTCTGAGGACCTTTCTCCTGACACAGGCGTAGCTGGTGAGCTCAGAGAAGTAACACGAACCAAATAAGGTTTCTGCCCTGCTGAGTAATCTACAGAGCGGGAACAGCTTACCACTCTGCAGAGTTTCCGATGCCCGTCCGTAGGTCACCAACCACTGTGGAGACTCAGTTGTGTTGTGAAGACCCTCAATTACACTCTGTAAGCCCGACTATGCCAAGGCCATGCTTTGCAAAAAATAATTTTGCTACTCATATTTTGGAACGCATCTCTTAAAACCTTGGAGTCCAAAGTTCAACATTTCTTTCTTTCTTTCTTTAGCACACCTTTTACACCTGAAAAATCTTGCTCACATTTCAGTTTTCCATTTTAATTTGGTTGAAATTCATCTGATTGGACCAGAAAGAGATGAGGCGGAGGTGGAGGGTCCGCCTGGGGCAAAGTCGGCGCTACTGGCGGGGCGTGTGTGAGTTTGACCCGGTGGGTGCGAGTCCAGTGGCCTCAGAAGTCACTTTTGCCTGATGGGGCATCTCCTTGGATGAGGACCTTGGATCAGATGATCTTGGGGTTCCTTCAGCACAGCAATTCTGCAGTTTGGGGTCTAACATCTCATACATCTGGAAGTCACTAATCAGAGCAAAACCAGGCTCAGACTCAGAAACTGAGCCAAAAAAGGTCTCCCAGAGCCCAAAGCAATAAACTGAGTTTCCCTGTTACAGTGGGAGTGTTTCCGCAGAGGAGGAGCAACTGAACCCTCATTCAGAGCGGGTGACTTTATTCTAAATTTAAGCTAATCCATTTTCTGGTGACTTCGTCTAGAACACATTAGAAACAGCATGGCCGGAGGGCTGGAGCATTTGTCTTCGTGGACACAAAATGCTTAAATTAAAAGCAAAAAGGACTCAAATCCTAAATTTCAGATATTAGTAAGGTTTACTTCCTCACTTTAGGTGAACCAAGAAAAATGACACGCTGGTTGAAAGGAGGAGGAGGGAGTGGGAAAGGTGGGGAGGGGAAAAGGACGAGTCCCATAAGCCTTCCTAATAGTGCTGCACAACGGGCAGAAGTTTCCAAAGCAGACTGGTGGGCGTACGTGTTGAGAAGAAAGCGATGCAGATACTTGGTTTCATTTCATTACATTTACTTGTGAATTAGCATAGCATGATTGGGGCAACACCCCACACAGAACTATTTCAAGTAGAGTAATTTAGTTTCGATAAAATACATAGAACTACTAAATGTTACAACTATCCACCGTGCAAATAAAGCACTATAGCATTGATTAGGATTTCATGTGGCAGGATCATCCCTTCTCTTTATCTTCCCTGCACTACAGTCTACATTACGATGAAGCCCTTCCACCAGCCCTGTTGCAGGAACGGCTGCCACAAACAGGATTCAGGTTCTTGTCCATTTAGAGCCAGGGCTGGGCGAGCGGCCGGGAGCAGGACACTCTTCGATGCAGCCCGACAACACGAAAGGCAGCGAACAGCTCTGAAACGGAAGGGACCTAAAGGGGAACAGATCTCTGGCCCCCAGGACTAGGACTTGAACTTTCACCTGCCACATTCCAAGCAGGTGCGTTCTGCCAGGTGAGCACTGCCACACTTACTGCAAGTCTTCGGGACAAACCTCATAGCCTCTCAGAATCCGAACAGTGATGTGACCTTGAAGATGTTCTGTCTAGCTCTCCTTAGTCAACAGAAATTTTGCACTCACCACTCTAAAAAGATTTCTTTACTCACAAGATCTTATTGTATTTTTTATTGTATTTTTTCATTGCCATTTATCACTCTATACCCCTCCCCCCAGCAATCACCACACTGTTGCCCGTGTCCATGAGTCCTTTTTCCTTTTTGCTCGGCCCTTCCAAACCCTAACCCACGCCCACACCCAGAGCTGTCAGCCCACTCTCTGTCTATGAGTCTGTCTCTATTTTGCTTGTTAGTTCTATTTGGCCATTAGATTCCACATATGAGTGACATCATACAGTATTTGTCTTTCACTGATGGGCTTATTTCACTTAACATAATGTTCTCCAGGTCCATCCATGCTGTTGCAGAGGGTAAAATTTACAGCCGAGTAGAATTCTATTGTGTGAATGTCCCATAGTTGTTTTGTCCACTCATCCACTGAGGGCAACTTGGGCTGCTTCCAGATCTTGGTGATTGTAAAGAATGCTACAACGAACATAGGGGTGCTTCATGTTCTTTCAAATTAGTATTTCACATTTCTCTAGATAAATTTCCAGAATTGAAATTGCTGGGTCATAAGGCAGTCCCATTTTCAATTTTTTGAGGTATCTCCATACCCCACATCGGCTGCCCCAGTCTGCATTGCCACCAACAGTGCACAGGGGTTCCCTTTCTCCACGTCCTCGCCAGCCTTTGTTTGTGGATTTATTGATGATGGCCATTCTGACGGGTGTGAGGTGACATCTCACTGTGGTTTTAATTTGTATCTCTCTGATGATCGGTGACATCGGGCATCTTTTCATATGTCTATTGGCCCTCTCTATGTCCTCTTTGGAGACGTGTCTATTCAGGTCTTTTGCCCATTTTTAATTGGATTGTATGTGGTTTTGGTGTTGTTTTATATGTTCTTTATCAATTTTGGATATTAACCCCTTATCAGATGTATCAGCAAAGATGTTCTCCCATTCTGTGGGCTGTCTCTTCATTTTGTTGATGGTTTCCTTTGCTGTGCAAAACCTGTTAGTTTGATGTACATGAGCTTATGTTAAAATGCCCTCAGAACCCCGGGAGGTGGTGTCTGTCCTGGAGTCAGACACAGGTATGCCACAGCGTGAGGTGACGGGGACTGAGCTGGACTAAACGACACTGCAGGACTGCTTCCCCCGAGGCAGGAGCTAGAACAGGAAACCCCGAGACACGGCGGCTGTCCTCAGTCAGCATCCTGATTTCTGAGAATCGTCTGGTGACCCCTGATAAGAATTAGCCCTGTGGTTTCCTCCCAAAGCAGGCAGTCAAGGAGGATTGTGGGAGATCACACGTGTTGAAGCTTGAGTAAGAGCCCTCTAAAGCCTGTAACAATTCAACAGAAAAGGGCCCTTCTCTGGCCAGAGGTGGCCTGCTCCTGCGCCTTGGGATGGCAAAGCCGAGAGAACCAAGGCTGAGCCTACTATCCTTTTGGTTCCTGGAAGAAATAAGGATTTGTGAGTTGGGGTGATTTTGAGCTTGAAATGTGTAAGATATATGTTTACTTTGGAATTTGTAAGATACCGGGTTCAGCACAAACAATACCCCTTGTTATTACAAAATCTTTTGTTACAAAATCGTAAGCATGTAATTCCGTAACATAACAATATCACTCAAGAACACTGTGTGACATTTTACGTGAAATGTTCTAATTAAAACTGTAAATTGTCACACCCACATTAGTCCCCTACCAACCACACTCAAACAGGCTCTCCTTCTGCTGCACCCCAATATGTGTTCACCTTGGAATTAAATATTTAGCGTACCTTTCATTATGACATAATTCTTAACTGGTGAAATGCAATCCCTGACACTTTCTGCATGATAATTAGACTCTGTTTCTCTCTTTCTCTTTTCTCCTGATGATTAGGCCCAGGGCTGGGCGTAGGGGAGGGATTAGCTACTAGGAGCAAAGAAAGAATTGACTTGGAACATTCGAGATGATCCCTGACGTACTCTAACTGAATTGCGTTATTTCCCCTTGTGCCTGACCCCTTCAGCTGCAGGCAGGTACTGACCGTTTCAGGATCTGGTCTCTCTCGTTCACTGGGTCCTGATTGTCTCTCTCGTTCACTGGGTCCTGATTGTCAGGGGTCCCTTTCATCCCCGGGTGTGCTGATGGTCAGTGTTGGCTCCGGGGTGGTCCTGGCTTTAGGCTTCCTCCTGTTTCTCAGAGGACTTGTCAGTTAGGACGCCAGAAACTTTCTCTTGCTTCGCTTCTCTGTGTCTACCTGGTCTGCTCAATTCTTGGTTCGCGACCACCGAGAGCCTGGACCCCGCCTCCATCCGCAGCACCACGAGGGCAGCTGGTCACGTTCAGGCCTTGCATAAAATAACAATCATAGTAACAACTATCATGAAGTGAGGTGTTGTGCCCCACATTCTCCAGCTCTGTTGAGACGATCGACATCCAGCATGCTTAAGATCCAGGTGGACAGCGTGGTGATTTGACACCTGTGTCTGTTGTGAAATGGCCACCGTCCGGTCAGTGAGCCCCACCACCCCCTCCCAGAATCACCTTTCTCTGTGACCGTGCTGAGAACCTTTCAGATTTGCCCTCTTAGCGACTTTCGAGTGTGCCACACAGGATCATCGTCTGTGGTCGCCATGCAGCACGTGAAGTCACCAGGCTTGTAGCTGGAAGCTGCTCTCCTTTGGCCAGCATCTCCCCGTCTCCCCCGGTTCCCAGCCCCTGGTCTGTGAGGTTGACGTCTTCAAATTCCACTCCTGCTCTACCCTTCCCCAGGTGTTCAGAGCGACCCAGTGGCCCCTGTCCTCAGCAAGTCCAAGATCACTGACTGGACTTCCCTCTTCTGAGGCTTAGCTGGCAGTACACCCTTGACATCACTGTGGCCCTGCGTGGGAAGGGTCCCAACCACCCACATCTGAAAGCGAAAGAGCTTTGGTTTTTTTTTTAAGTTCCTTAGCATCCCTGGATTTCACAGATGCCCCGAGAGGTGGTGCCTGTCCTGGAGTTAGAAACAGGTATGCCACAGCGTGAGGTGACAGGGACTGAGCTGGATTAAATGACATTGGGTTTATTTAACACACAGCTTTGCCCAGCATTTATTTAACACACAGCTTTGCCCATCACCAAAACTCCAAGTACGCCAGACCCAGCTCTTCCCTACACCTGGCGTCTGGGTGTGTTTGGACAAGTTCTTCAACACCTCCGGCCCTTGTTCCTGGACTTGGGCAGTGACCCCTGCCCTGCCTTTGCAAAGTTACTTGGGACCGAACAAGAAGTCTGTGTGAACAGAACCGCAACCCTACCAAGGCAAGGCCTCTCCTGCCAGAAGCCCCAGGCTCAAAGGCAGCAGCGTGTGAGCCCAGCCTCGCACCGGGGGGCAGGGCGGTGTGTCAGAGGGAAAGATCCCTCCGTCCTGTCTCCCAAAACAACGTCCGCAGCCGGTCAGACCCGGGGCCCTGGCGTCTGTCCCCCGGGTTCTGCAGGAATGCCGCCTGCTCTTCCAGGTCTGGGAAGACCGCGCTCAGGAACCCCCACCGGTACGTTCACTTGACTTGGCCCCTTGAGCTCCACTCCAAAGAGTTTGGCACTGCATGTCCTGTATCTATTTGAGAGAGAAAAACCTGGTTCCCGGGAAATCTCTGCAGCACCCCAGATCAAGTGAGAAACCTCTTTTTCAGGTAGAGAACCTTTGACAGTTCCCTGAAGTTAACCCACCTGACACTTTCCATGAAAATCGAATCAAGATGTATTTCAACCACAGGGATGTTGACGCAAAGGAGTGAATAAGGAGCCTGTAGACCCACAGGCTGGCTAGGCACACGGCAGGAAGGGGGACAGTCCTAGATCGGGGGGTGAAGTAAGAAAAAGGGTGAGAGGTACATCTCAAAGCACCCCTGTTTGGAGAAAACTTTTGAATAGATGTATTCTTCCTCATCAGTCTGAGTGGTTTCTAAGGCCTGGCTGTGCGCGTCCCTGGCGCACTTGGGTGCGTTCCGTCCGAGAAAATCCTGCTGGGTGAGCGAGGAGCATCTGATACGCACAAACCTGAGTGAGTCATCTGCAAAGCAGGAAGGTGGATTTTCCCAGAGCCAACCAAACTGGCTCATGTTTCAACAGCAACGCAGCGCTCACAAAACGTAGCTTGTGTTTTTCCACCTCTGACTTAACAGTTCTTGCTTTTTCTTTTGCTTTTTTTTTTTTTTGCTTTAACTTGAAGCATGTGTGCCCTGCCATACATATAAATTCAGGTGGCGGGTCTCCTAGGTGAAGATAAAGGTGGACGTTTCGCCCGTCCCAGGACGGAGGAGCTCTGTTCAAGTTCTTCCTGACGGGACTAGATGGCGTCACAGTTAGACTGTTGTGGGCTGAGTGGTTTCCGAAGTCACAGAAACGACCAGGGATTGTGTCCCTGCTCGGAATAGGTGGTTCACACACAGTCAGCAGATGTGAGTCAGCAGCGAGAGGACCGGGGCCTTCTCTCCAAGCCAACGGGAGCCAGCAAAAGCTTTCTGTCCCCCTCTCCTTTTCAAGGTTGTAGCAACAAAACGAGGCGGATGATCTGATTAGCAAGGAGCCCTGATTGGAGTCCCCAGAACATACAGGGAGAGGTTCCCCAGGTTCCTGTGGGAAGATTGTATTTCTGTATTCAGGAACCTCAAATTGAAATTTAGCATTTCCTTCCATGATGGGTGAGAGCAGAAAAGACAGTAGTAATTGTCCCTGGGATACTAGCTCCAAAAAAATCAGTAGTTTAGCATCTCACTCCAGACATAAGTTATCTCAGTTTTACTCGTCCATTCTTCAAAATTTTGGTGGTTACCGACCTGCCTCGGAATTTTGTTGAACATGTGCATAAAGAAATAGATATATTGCTTCATCTCTTCTCATGCTTCTTTTTAATCACACATTCCTTCTTAACATTTGACATTAGTTGCATTTCAATATAATTGGCTTTCTTTGAGATCCTATGCATTTCATTTTACTCATTAAAAGCATTATTCAGAGCAAAGTGTGCCACACTAGCAAAGGAATCCATGGCTCAGAAAAGGTTAGGACCCTTGTGGCAGAATTTCTTTCTCAGTGTTATTTAAATGAAACCTGCATGCGTATCTTAAAAGGGGTGCAAGTTACCCGGGAATATTGGTTTGTGGAGATCTCACCGTTGTTGAGGACCACCCAAACGTCCCCGAACCCAGCCTCGATAAACAAAGGATGGTCCGCCCACCGACAGAGCCGTGTGTGATAAGGGCCCAGATAACGATTCCTGCAATAGTCTGGGGGAATCTCCAATTGGTTGTGAAAATGGAAGAAGCCAGGCCCAAAAGGCTACGTGCTTTACGGCTTCCTTTCTGCGACACCCTTTCCGAGCCAGAACCACACAGAGAAAACAGGTCGGTGTCCTGCTGGCAAAGGGACACAGGGAATATCGGGGGTGGATGGAATTTTTGAATTTCAGTGTATGTAAACTTACCTAAAACACTACAAATACAACCCATACGCTGGTTACTGACTATTCCTCATCTCCTACCTAGTTCTCCCTAAAGATGGAAGTGGCTGGGAGCCCCACATCTGCCCCGGGGCCCCAGCTGTGTCTCCCAGTCCCCTCTGGCTCTGAGTGCTGTGTCTGCCCGACCCCCCCCCACCTCCACCTGCTCCTCTCCCCTTCACAGCTGTCCAGGTAAGGCCAGCCTCTGTCCCTTGGTGTGGCAAACACACCAGCTCACAGAAGGCAGCTGGCATGGTTAGGATGTGATTTCCAGCCCCAACTCAGCTTTGAAAGTAAGTGTAACTGTGCTGGGGAAGTGGGTGCAAACCACGGGGCTGTCCTAGGGAACTTGGACCCGCGGCTTCATGGTGTGCGGGAAGATTCAGGACTGACGATGGGCAGCAGGTTGAGGGCTGGTTGCATCAGAGGCACCGTGGGAAAAGATGCCAAAAATTCAAATATTACTCATACAGGTTTTTAAGGGCTTCAGGCTGCCCCCGGCCCAAGACTCTCTATTTATCACAAGGCCCCATTCTCCCATCCCACCTCGACCTGAATTCCGCTACCTGTTCCCACTCAGGCCCCAACCCCCGTGAATCAGTTACACAAAGCCATTGAGTGCTCTTTCTGCTTTGTCCTCACCACGCCGGCAGCTCCTGCCCCCAAACCCAAGTAAAAGCTGTGCTGATTTGTGCTTTCCCTCGACAGGGTCGGCTCAGCTGTGCAGGAATTCTAAACGGCGGCAGTGACGTTGATGGCTAACACGTGGTGCACTCGGCTGTCACGTTCCGTCCTTTCAGGACCCTAGGAGGCACCTAGCGACCCTCTCCCCACTTCCAAGGAGAGCTGACCGGGCGTCAGAGGGCCCAATCACCCCAGAAAGGGGCAGCACCAGGGTCCAAGCCAGGACTCTCCCATGGCTCTGGGGCCCGGTGGAAGTGCCACCTCTGGCCACCCTTGTCCTTGCCTCATCGCAGGGCACCTAGCACAGGTGCCCGGCGAGTGTTTGCCGTCTGCCTGCCTACCTGCCCACCTGATTTTATTGTTTGAGCAAACAAGTGGACTCCACAGCTGACATCTCACCTGAGTGTTTCCTTTGCTCAAGTAATCAGCCAAGGTCACCACCGGGAGCTTAGGAACACAGTCTCCAGCACCCGGAAAAGGTTCCTGTTCTTGGCTAGTCCTTGAGCCGTGATAAACTTGCCCAGAAATTTGAAGTCATTTCCCTCTGGACACGAAACCCCAGACCTGACCCCCAGCAGGGGTTCCTCTGTGGTGGCTGATGGATGGAGACTCCAGGTTTGGGGCTACTGCCCGGTGACGTGAGCACGGAGAGCCAGGGGCACCTCCGAGGCAGGTCCTCAGTGTCCACTCCATCCGGACACCTGATCGTGAGAAAAGCCACTGTGATGTCACCTAACTGGCGGCACCTGCTTTTTGCCAAGCCAGGAAGTCAGAACTGGAAATGCATGTTTTCTCACGGCAACGATGTCCTCAATAGTGATTAGGTGTCGGGACAGCTTCCTCAGGTGGGTCCCGGGGACAGGGGGCCAAGTAGGGAAACAGGGAGCCAAAATGAGGCTACCACGGATTCTTGAAAAATGAGTGAGTTTCTGGAAACTTTCAGCCCTCCACTGCACTCCTGGCTGAGACTCTCATCCTTGAGAATCCCTGGTTTTTTGGAGAGGACTCCCTGCCCACCTTGTCACCCTCCCCCTTCCACCCCAGTCACTTACTGTCCCCCCACACCAAATCTCCTACCCTCCCCATGTGGGTGAGTCGACGGATGGTTCTGAAGCCCTAACGGCAACCTCAGAGTGTGGACCAAATGCCAGGCACTCTTCCAAGTAGAAAACATATATTGACCCCTGAGATTCTTATAATACCCTTGCAGGCAATGCTGCTACCACCACCCGCACTAAAGTGAGAAGACTGGAACAGAGTGGGTGAGTGATTTGCCCAAGGACACTCAGTGGGAGAGCAGCAGAGCCTGGAGGGGCAGCTAGACGGGCCGGCTCCAGCGTCTGTGAACTTAACCTCTCCTACAGTGGGTGCACGTACTGCACAGATACACCCTGAGAACAGCTGGTGTGCCAGCCTCTGTACCAGAGCTGGGGACACGGGGGGACAGGTCACACAGCCCCTGTCCGAATGGAGCCACACTCCTGGGAGGCCTCAGGTGGGACAGAGTCAATGTCTTGCTAAGAGCGGGTGGGAGGCACGCCCACCCTGACCTGGGGCTGGAGAGGCGCAGATGGAGGCGTGGCCAGGTTTAAGGTGCAGCTGAAGGGTGAAGTTTAATTGGCAAAAAAAAAGGTCGGCGATAACACTCTGGGCAGAGCGGAGAGCGTGAGGGAGGCCAGGGCAAGAAGTACGCCAGCGGAAAGGTGGCCTGTTTTGCTGTGCGTGACACACACCCACAGTTTTGGCTCAAACTTTCAGGAAAAAGCTTTTGTTTTAATTTTTTAATTCAACTATTTATTTATTTACATTTAGAAATGAAACCAATCATCATATTCCAGGGTATTATTTTGCATACAGATACTATTATTGCTTTCTAGAGTTATATTTTTAATGCATAAGCATAAAAAGAATTAAAAACATTTATATAGATACAGAATTAGTACTCCCACATATAATGCTTATTCTTTCCTCAAAAATTTGGGCAAAAGAGTATGCACTGAATGAGGAGGGAGCAAAGTGCGGATGGGCAATGAGGGGCCGGGTGACGCAGAGCTGGGAGCCCTGGAGATGCTCGAGGTCCGGACCTACCAGGGAGCGCAGGGCAGCCTGCGGGGCGTCCACTGGGGCAGTACGGGCTGAGGGCATCTGGAGAGGGCAGTCGGGGGGGACCAGTTGGGAGGACGGGGCGGCGGTCCACCCTCTGCCTCTGGAGAGGTGGGGCTCCCCCCGGAGGTCCAGGGCCCGGCAGCTGTGCTGGGCACAGCAGCCTGGGAGCTTCTGCGCCTGTCCCATGGGGGACAGCGCTCCCTGCACCCAGGACGAAAGGAGGTGACAGTGTGCTCGTCCGTTTCAGAGGCTTGATAACCCTCGTTCCTGGGGGTCTGGTGCTCCCCCGCTGTGGGTGGAGGAAGTAAATACACCCGAGTATTGAGACACTTTTTGGTATCAGCACTCATATTTCCTGTGTATTTTTTAGGAGTGTGACATTCTCTTAACTAATACGTAAAATAGGTACAGATGTAAATTCATGGTTAACATTTATTAGTATAGTTACTGTCATGGCATATTGGAAGCACACGTCTAAAAAACATGTATTTTTTGCTAATAGGTGTTGGTATCGATGACAGACTGTGGATTAGCCCATCCCCTTGACTTGGGGAGGACTGGACTGGGGTGGGAGTTGCTCTACTTATTTCTACACTTAAAAGAAATTTAGACCAAAGGTTTCCACCCTCCCAAAATTCAACTCCTTCCCAACTGTTTCAGCTTCTGACAAATGTAGAAGTAAAGGCATTGTGTGGCAGTCACCTGGGTCACCGTCCTGGGGCCTCACCCCCCTTGCCTGAGGCTCTGCCCACCCCCCCACCCCCGTGCCACCCCCCCACCCCACCCCACCCCCACCCCTGCAGTGGATAGGAGCCTGGATTAAAGGGCCAACTCCTGGTGGAGCTGGAAAGGAGTGCTGTTTTCCTCCACCCGTCCCCTCACCTCTCCTTTCCCACATTCTAAGAATGGCAACAGGCCCTGGGGGGGCAGGGGGTGGGACGCAGGGGGCGGGGTGCTGGCTGGTGGCCCAGGCTGGAAAAATCACCAGGTAGGGTTACTGGGGGTGGGGCCCAGTGGGAGCTCCATCTCGGCCAGCACCTTCACATGGCTCAGACGGCCGAGTCTGGCGCCCTCCACTTAGTATTACTAAAAACCTTAATAGTAAATAGTAGATTCTCTATTTGATAAATTACCCAACGACCTCTGCCAATTCAAAGACAACATTTAATTCACGTTTTTAAAACAGAGAGTTAGCAATTCAGATTTTCAAGTCGCTGACCCTCCAGAACCTCATTTGTCCAGCCTGGATTTTTCCCATGACCTTTGTCCTCCACAAATCGGCAGCATCTTCCCCAAACCCCTGCACCAGCCGCCTCCCCCGTCTGTGAAATTTCCGCAGCGACCCGCAGGCCCTTGAACATGGCTCGCCTGCCCTTCAATCCTGCCCTAGCCGGCAGCAGTCCGGTTTCGGCTAGCCTTGCTTTCTTGAAGGGCTTGCTGGTGAAGTGCGTTCATTCTACGGGAACCCATCACCCGATCCCTCCCCGGGGCCCATGGGCCACGGTCCCTTCACAAGCCTTTTTAATCGCCGCTGGCTCATTAGCAGGGCGGATCACCCAGGGAGTGTAAGCCCTTCTTTCAGGCACGTTCACCTGTAAAGGGGGTTTTGGCAGGTGATCAACCTTCAGGAATTTAAAGCTTTGACTCACTACCAAAAGCCCTGGGTCGTGGGGCCCTGAGGCCCTGATCTGGAGGGACAGCCCCTGGAATTTCTGACACAGCTATCTGTCCCGGTCTGGCTGTCGTGCCTCCGCTCTGCACAGATAAAGTGGAACCGGAACCCTCTGGACAGCCAGGCCTGACCCTCCGGCCGGCGTTCCTTGCAGGTGAGTCCAGGCAAAGGGGACCCAGAGTCCTGGCCAGACCCGTGGGAATGGGCCGGGAGGGGACTCCAGACGGAGGCAGAGTCAGCGTCCAGTGCGGGAGGGAATCTTCCTCTCCTGTAGGACTTGGGGGACGGGTGAAACCCTCCCACTGTCCTGTGGAGCCGGAAAAAGATGGGCAGCTGGAGGTGGGCAGGGGCCAGAGAGGGTGGGAGACCAAGCATGGGGCGGGGTGGAGGGGGGAGCAGTGGCGAACAAACCCTACCTGGGCTCCATCCCAAGCTTTAGTTTAGTTCTCTCTGCTCGACTTTTATTTTTCACTCTTTACTGTATTTTTTCATTACCATTTAGTCCCCTCCACCTCCTCCCCCCAGCAATCACCACACAGTTGTCCACGCCCATGAATCCCTTACCTTTTCGCTCAATTCCCCCACTAGCTGCCATCCTGCTCCCCACCTATGAGTCTGGCCCCATATTCTCCTCAGTTTAGTGTGTTAGTTAGATTCCACATAGGAGTGACATCATACGGAGTTTGTCTCTCTCTGACTGGCTTATTTCACTCAGCATAATGTTCTCCAGGTCCATCAATGCTGTTACCAAACTTTTCTGTCACATCAGACAATGTTGTTTTGCTTAAAAAAAAAAAAAAAACAGTGAAAAGAACATGTATGGAAAACAGTTTGGTGAGTCCACAAAAAAAGTGAGCACAGAATTCCCATGTGGCCCAGCAACTCCACGTCTCGTGTGCATATCCAAAACAGCCAAAGCCAGGACCCAAATATGTGTGCAGCACCGTACACCGCTCTGCACCCAGACATCACCCACTGCAGCCCGGACCGCGTGCTCCTCCGCCATCACTGCGCCGACACCGGGGCACAGCGACGCACAGCGCGCGTCTTCCTCCGGGCGTCTTCCTCCTCGCACTCTCGGGGTCACCTGAGGCCTGCTGCAGCTGCGCAGGGTGGCAGCGCCCCTGAGCACGAATGCACCAACCGCAGGGGGTGTGATCCCGGTGGTGCAGGGGGGGTTGAACGTTCTGCTTCAGAACCCCTCCTCCGTGTGTTCGCACCTGCAGGGGCTGCGTCGAGGACCCGGCGAGGGGTGGGTGCTCCCCGCCCCCACCCCCACCCCGGGGGGTCTCAGAAAGACAGCTATCAGCCCCCAATTCCACCACAGTCCCTCCACCCCCGCCCCCCGGCTCCTGGGGAGCCCAGAAACCCGACAGCCAGTTTGCATCAACAGGGTCTGAAAGCCAGGACAGGTGTCACCAGGTCCCTGACCGAGGCTGGGGCCTCTGCTTGGCCCAGAGGGAGGGAGGCGAGTGCACCCCAGGCTTCATTCGAAGCCCTTCCTTCCGGGGTGTAGTTAAGCAAGCAGACCCTGCAGTGCGTTCTGACCGCTCTCCCTACACCTGCCTAATGGAAGATGGTAGGAACCTGACCACACAGGCGCCCACCTCCCCTCTCCTTCCCCTTCTGTGAAGGGGCATGGGCCCTGCCCCGGGCAAAGCCAGAAGCCGCGGTTTTGACAGTCTGCCTCCCACCACTGGGTGGCAGTGTTCCCCCGGCTTCCTCTCCCTTCACCTCGCAGCGGGCTGGGAGCCCGCGGTTCCAGCAGCAGGTGCCCTCGCTGAAGTCCTTTAGTCGGTTGGGCGAAAGCCCAAGGTTTTTCTCCAGCCTTTTGTTTCTTACAAATTACCAATTTAGCTCTGGCCCCTGTGGCTCAGTTGCTTGGAGTGTCGTCCGGTAACCAAAGGGGGGAGGGCTTGATTCCTGGATCCGGGGGCACACGGGAGACAACCAGTTGCTGTCTCTCTGTCCCCCTTCTTCTCTCCTTAAAAAGCAATGAAAAAAATGTCCTGGGTGAAGATTTTTAAAAGTTACCAGTGTAAAGGAATCAATAGGCCAAAGAGACATATTTTGGGGTGGCAGGCACGGCTCCCCTCCCTCTCTCAAGAGTGTCGGGCACACAGGATGAGGTTCCCATCCATGGGGTTGGAACAAAGAAGGAGAAGGAGCCCGTTGCCATAGTTAAAAGCCATCCCCAAGGAAGGACACGGATAGTAGGGCCAGCGGAATCCTCCGGTGGCATCCTCCGCCCCTCCGTCTGAAGAACTGATGACCAGTACAGTAGCTCGCCAGTTCCCCGACGCAGCCCTGCCCTGGCGTTCCTTCCCTGGAACGTCCAAAGGGGACGTCTGTGTACCTGTCACCCTGATGGTAGGTACAGAAGTAGAGGGAGACTCAGGACTGAGAGGAGAGTGATGATCTGTCCACACTGAGTCCTCCTCTGAGGACACGGAGGAGCTTGGACACGGAGCTTGGACATGGTTTGTAGCCCCCTCGCCACTTCTTATTTCACCTTTTTATACAGCGGGATCCCCATGGCCCGGGATGGTAAAGGACAGATCAGGAATTTGGACCACACCTGCCTGCCTTCTGAAGCGGCCAATGAGACTGTGTGCCACCAGGACAGGGCTGCATGTGGTTTGTGTGCCCGACCAAGGGTGACATCCAAACAATGCGAGATCACGGAAAATGCACGGCTGCACATGTTCAGAAGTGTTTGCCCCATTTCCTTTGAAACCCACCCCCTTCCTCTGCCAGCCTCAAGGTGCCCAGAGTGACAGCCTGGCTTCAGGACAGCCACTGAGGCCCAGATGCTGGGACCTTCTCCATGGCTGGTGGCATTTCTGCCTTTGGTGACCAAGAGACACCCTACATCCTTCACTTAAAGTCCCTCCTGTTTGGACTGGTGCCAGGACCTTGGTTACTTGCAATTGGAGACCCTCACATAAAAGCACCCAGGGGGGTGTCAGCGACCTTGAAAGAGCTTGGAGAGACACAACAGCCAGTGAGCTTTCTTTCCACGCTTGGAAAGGCCAAGCGACCCCATTCAGCATCGGCCCCCAGACCCGGTTTATAATGCTAGCTTTCTGAGTTTAAATGCAACAGACCCTAAAAAAATTCCAGAGATTTTGAATAGTAAAATTTAGGAATGAACCTTGAATAAGGGAAAAAGTTCTGTACTCTAAAATAACAACAACAAAAATAGTGTATATTTTTATTCATTTTATAGGAGGTAACAAAATAGAAACTTAGGATCGAGTTATTTCAGGAGTTATTAAATTGAGCAGTCTTTGGAACAGTTCATTCTTTGTAAAAAAAAAAAAAACACTCGGAAGTGCAGCGATTTGCCTTCTATCTAAAATAACATCTTAAAATGTCTGTAATTTGCCGGAGAGTGCGGAAATGCCTTTGGTTCATTTAATAAGCATTCAGCGAGGGCCTGCTGCACACAGCCCCTTCCATTTGCAGAGCAAAACAGGAAGCGATTGGAAGTCGTGCAGTGAAACTTCCCACCTGGCAAATGAATAGGCTGGTGGATCGACGCTCGGTGTGTTTGCAGAACTGGGCTACAGTGCGCGTGAGAGGCAGGTGCTAAGAACCGAGGCCACATGTGGCTTCCCGAGCCCCACGCTCCTGTTACATTCGGCAATCGCCTGGCTGCCACCACAAAGGCGTAAGGGGGAGAAACTGAATGGGAGGTGGTGTGTTATACTAACCAAATCGTGTGCCCCACCTGCCATTTCATAAAAGGAATCGCTGAGAGCAGCTTATTTTTCTTTTTAAAAATTATGATTATATTTTGCTCACTGTGGCAGTTTGTGTTGTCCATTATTATTTTACTTTATCATTTTTTTATTTCCCCCATCCTCCCAACCTCTTAGCTTTGTCAACCATCGGCTTGTTCTCTGTATCTATGGGTCTGTTTCTACTTTGTTCTGTTTATTCATTTGTTTCCTTTTCATAGACTCCACATGTAAGTAAGATCATACAATATTTGTCTTTCTCTGCCTGACTAATGAATGTTACTGAGCACAGTACCCTCTGGGTCCTTCTGTGTTGTCACAAAAGGCAAGAGCTCCTCCTTTCTCGCTGCTGAGTCACATTCCACTGCACACGTGCGCCACACCCTCCTCACCCACCCGTCTGCTCAGGGACCGCTCGTTGCTCCCAGAGTTCGCCTGCTCCTGGGGCCGCTGCAGTGAGCAGAGGGGTGCACGCACGGCAGCGGCCCTAGGACTGTGTCCGTTCCTTGCCCTCTGGGGTTCTGAAACTCACTCACACCAGCTCCTGAGAGCCCACGAGAAGGCAAGGCTCTCCAGTCAGGCAGCAGGGGCATCTTCCAGCCCATTGCCACGGCGGACAAGGAGACAGGTGCCCATTCCCGAAGGACCTTGAGGAACCGTGTCCCTGTTTTCTTTACAGCAGTGCAGAGAAGATCACCCCCGGGTTTCACCCCCTGGCCCCTCAGATCATCCACAGTCACACCTCAGCAGCACGTTTGCTTAGCGTCTCCCTGGGGTGGGGACAGCCCATTTTATGTCTCCCCTCCTTGGGAGGGTCCCCTGGGGCTTGGTGTTCATTGGTGGCCTTAGTGAAGGCCACAAGGCCCAGTGCCTGCCCTTCTTAAGCTTGTAAGGCACGACAAAGATGGCAGTTACTGTGACATTTTGTTTTCTAAGTGGGAGGAGAATCTGACATTTCATTACTGAGTGCTGTCACCTCCAATAGGGCAGGATCCCTGGGCACCTAGATACAGAAGGCACGATGCTAATCCTGTCTACTAAGATCCTGTCCTCTTCCCCTGACACTTTGGGAGTGCTGGCCCCGGGGGTCTGACAGTGCCCTGCTGGCCGCTGGTCTTGCAAAGGGTCATCTCTTCCTGAGGGTCATCACCGCACTGTGATTAGCATGGCTGGTGTTCCGCTGTGGCCACTGGCTGTTTGCTGGTGGGAAAATCACTTTCTTTGTGCCTCAGTTCCAAGACTGGAGTAATAATGCCTGTTCATGAGGATTACGGGAGCTAGTTTGCATGTCTACCCATTAACTACGTAGGAGCTACCCCGATGAACTCAGTATTATTATTATTATTATTATTGGATTCATACAAACAACTAAGAAAAAATATCAGCGTCTTTGCTTTGCTGCCTGGGGAGAAAGAGCAGACAGAGTAGGGGTCCAAAGTAACCCAGAGACCAAGTGTCTCTGTGTCCTAGAAACGACTGACTGCATTGTCAAGTCAGTTGCAGGAAACTTTGTCCTCACCGCTTGCCTGAGGTGGAACTTGCCCTCGCCTCTCTCAGCTCAGTGGCGACGACCTGTGATGGCTGGCTCTAGGTGCACATCAGCTTTCTGTTTTCCTGGGGCGTTCCTTCCTCCTGCCCTTGGTCCCCACGCTGGGAGAGGCTTCGGGGAAGGCAGAACGGAAAGAGCCTCCTGTCCTGAGGGTGATGACACAGCAGGGACCCAGTGACAGGTTGGCTGGGAGCTGTTTCCACTGCTGGTCCCCGTTCCCCTGTATTCCGCCTTCAGAGCTGCGAACTCCACGATGTCTTGCACTTCATCTACACCTTCCTGCCCTCCTCACATTCTCGTATTCAAAATACCAGCTGTATGGAGACCTAATCCACGTAGTATAAAAGTCACCCTTTGAAGTGCAATGAGTGATTCCGACAATACTCAGGGGGTTGCACGACCATCCCCACAATCTGATGTTAAAACACCTTCTTTGCCCCCGACAGAAACCCTGTGCCCCTTACAAGCCACTCCCTCCCCTCCTCTCCCAGCCCCTGGCAACCATTAGTCTACTTTCTGTCTTTATGGATTTGCCTTTTCTGGACATTGCATATACACAGAATACCAAAGAGCCTTTTCTGACTGGCTTCTTGAACTTAGTGTAATGTTTCAAGATTCTTCCATGTTGTAACAGGGGTTAGTACTCATTGCTTTTGACGGTTGGACAACACTCCATTGCACAGATATACATCTGGTTCCCCCCTTCATCAGCTGATGCGCACTTGGGTTATTTCCACCCTTTAGCTATCACGACTAACGCTGCTAGGAACCTTCGTGCACAGGCTTTCGTGTGGACTCACGTGTCCAGTTCCCTTGGGCGCACACCTAGGAGAGGAACTGCTGGGTCATGCAGTAGCTTCCTGTTTAACTGTTGGAGGAACTGCCAAACTGTTTCCCAAGGTGGCTGCACCATTGTACATTCCCACCAGCAGTGTGGGATGGCCCCAACTTCCCCCGATCCTCCTTTAGGCAGAAGTTTAGGAGAAGGGGGAGGAGGGGTGGGAGGGGGTCCATAGTACTTGCAGAAAAAGCTCATAAATCACTTGGATTAACTGCCTCGGGCCAGGCATCTGTTTTGAACAGGAAAACAAGGGGTGTCTGGAACAAGATAAAAATCTGAGTTAAGAGTCCTCTACCCAGACTCATGCCCTCCCCTGGAAGAATGTGTACCACCTTCTCCCACCAATAATTTCCTCACCCTGCCCTGGAAATTGTGTGCATCCCCAGGACCAGGAGATCGAGCCCCCCTGCCTTTCCCACCCGCCTCTGCTAGGCCCATTCTCTTCCAGGAGAACGTATCACTAATCAGCTCTGCTTACACACCAATAGGCTTGCTGACCTGTAATTCTTTACTGCGTGGGCGAGAAGACCCCAGCCTGCCGCAACGCACCTCGTGTTCTCTCTCTTGAACTGGCGCTGCCTGCGTGCCACCACTCCCACAGGGTCGAAGCTTCCACAGGACACCAACGGGCCTACAACTGTTCTAACAGCAACCACAGCACACGGCACGTTCTGAAGAAACCTCAGCTGTGCGTTGGATGTGCGTTTTACCATAATCACTTTCGGTTCCTAACTCGAGGGTAAACCTCCGTTAGGAGAAAACATGGGTCTAATTTCACGTCGTCCTGAAAACCTAGCACATAAACAGACCTGACTTGTCCTGGGTCCTGTACCATATATGACCTCATGTTTCAGATGGGGACACTGGCCGAGTCACTAATGGCCAAGCGGGAATTCAGACTGGGTTTTCACCCTACCATTATCCTCCAAGATGAAGGGCTTCCGTCCGTGGCGGAGGCAGGGAAGCGGGAGAGACAGACAGGCCGATTTCCCTCCATAAGAAGCTCCCCAAGATAAGGACGGACGTTTCGGTGCCTTCGTTACCTCCTGTTGCACCAAGCACATGAGGTTAACTCAAAAGATCATTTCCGATGATCCAAACTTTGAACACTGACATGAAGACGAATACGCTGAAATGTGGAGGTAGGGTACTTTTGTCCCAGTCCACTTCACTCCTTATTTGCGACTACCTGTAATAACATCCAGTAGGCATCCAACTCCGTGCCTGTGGCCATGGAGCCATTACCTGCACTAGATTGCACTTAAATCTCCAATAGTTAGCCTATGCGTTTCCAAATGTCACCGCATGGAAACCTAGCTGTCACCTCAGCTACCATCCAGTGCCCAGGACACTGCCTGGCACCCGCTGTTGGGGAAGCGGAACTAGCCCCAGACAGGCCTTTGCCCATAATCAACATGGCTGCCAGAGGCTTCAGGCTGAGGGCGGTGCAGTAGGGATCACGTGAGAAGAACTCCATTCCTTTATTGGCCTTCTATCCTTGGAGGGCGGGACGCAAAAAGAAAAAAAACCACATAGAGTCCAACCTTAAAGGGCCCACTGCTGGATCCGCCAGAGCTCCGCCCTGGAGAGCTGGGCAGCCAGGACGCCAAGGGAAACGGTGGCGGACTCGGCTGGCGCGCAGACGCTGCCCGAGCGGCGGTGACGGTCAGACGCGACACGAAAGCGAGGGGGTTAACTGCGAGTCGGCAGACCAGAGAGCACGAGCCCGGCGCGGCCGGTCGAGGAGGGCGCTCTGGCGCCGGGATGGAGGACGGCGTGGCGGCACCCCGGCTCGGGGAGGCGGCCGAGGCGGCCGCGGCTCGAGTGCGGCCCGAGGTGACGCTGCGGCCCTTCGCACCGTTCTCCGGGGCGGCCGAGGCGGACGAGGGCGGCGGCGACTGGAGCTTCATCGACTGCGAGATGGAGGAGGTGGACATGCAGGACCTGCCCAGCGCCACCATCGCCTGCCACTTGGACCCGCGCGTGTTCGTGGACGGCCTCTGCCGGGTGAGGGCGAGCGCGTGGGCCGTTGGGTGTACGGCCGACACCTGTTGCTGGAGGACGTGGTGAGGGTCGGGGCGCGGAGGTCCGGGCCGACAGGGGACAGGGAGACCAGGGGACGCAGCGACAGCCCAGGCAGGCCTGCCAGCCGAGGCCCCTTCCTGTCCTGCCTGGGGTGGGGTCGCACTCCCCTAAGAACCCCGGTCCCGGAGCACCCTCTGGGCTGCATGCCCAGCCTGCCCAGCGGGTGTTCAGCGCCTGGGCCTGGACCTGGGCTGGTCACCGCCTCCAGTGACGCCCCTTCCCTGGTGTCTGCTCAGGCGGGGACAGGGAGCAATTCGCCCCTGAAGTGAAGAGGGGAGCCCGGGAGCTCATGCTGTGCTGTCACCGGAGGCTCGTCCCGGCCGCTGCACCTATTGGTTAGATGAGGGGTCACCTCATTTCTAGGGACTCACTGTGGTGACGTGACTCACACATTCCCAATCTGCACTGGTGGAAGAAGAGCCAATGTTTGGGTGAGCGGCGCGGCTGCTCATTACCCCACGGTTGGCCAGTTTTGGTCGAATGGTGTTGGGAGGGAAGGGACTCACTTTTTAGGCCTGTAGGACGTTTACTCAGGAATCTTGCTCCCTGGAGGAGTGACATGCGGCCACCCTCTGGCACTCAGTCCATGGGGACTCCCTTCTCCACCCCCCACCCCCCTCACATTTCAGAGACTCTGGAAGGCGAGGGGGCAGGTATGAGCAATCAATGGCGGGAAGGAGGCATTTATTTCAAATCTGCAATCAGCACGCAGAGTAAAACCTGGGCCCCAGGGGCAGTGTGGGCTGAGGCTTCTCTTGGAGAGCCCTGTCTGCAGGAGCACGGCTGTCAGAGAGCAAGCCTCCCCAGCCCTGGTCCGGCTGCGCTGCTTAACGGGTCGCAGTGGGCCAGAGAGCGAGCTTAATACCAATGTATCATTTATATGCTGTGTACTTTCGGGAAGGATCCCCAATGGCTGTGACCTTAGGTAAGCTTCCGGGTACACATTCCCAAGCAACAATTGTCACAGACACGGGGTCTTGCTCACTCTTAGACCTTCTGTCTCCCTGGGCCAGCGTCCAGCAGTGTCACAGACACGGGGTCTTGCTCACTCTTAGACCTTCTGTCTCCCTGGGCCAGCGTCCAGCAGCATTTGCAGTCTTCTTGGGCGTCCTCACGATGCCGCGAGGGGAGCAAGGTCAGGTCTTGTAAGATGGCACTGTTTGCTCGGGCGCCGAGCAAGGCGCCGATGACATTCTTTCCAGGAAGGGTGGCGCGCAACCCTGAATGGCGGCGTGTGAAATTTTGTCCACTTTGCTGGCTGTTCATTTTAGCAAATGTGAGTGGAGGCGGAGCCCTGGGCCTGGCACTGCTCTAGGCTCCCAGGGCACAGCGGTGACTCCACTGCGTGTCCGCCTTCAGGGCTGATATTTTTGTTGGGGGAAACATGTAAATGAATAAATATCAAATGTGTCGGAGGTGATACTGCCAAGGGAAAAATCAAAACCCCGAGGTGGGGGCAGAAGCGGGAGGTCTGGGAGAGCAGAGTGCTGTCTTGTGTGAGATGGGGCGGGCGGGTGGGCGGTTCTTGCTGGGGACGTGGTGGGTGGAGCAGGCAGAGGGCTGGTATTCCTGCGCACATTGGGTCGTTTATTCCTTCGCTATTTATTCAGGGATCCTACCCTCCAGGTTCTGCTTTAGGCCCAGCGAGTAGAGCGGTGAGCGCGCTGAGCTTCCTGTGTTTGTCTGGGGGTGAGAATGGGGACAGAAGTTAAGTGAACTCAATGGAAAGAAGTTAAGTGAACCCTGTTCTATTTAAGTGGTGTGTGCGGTGGAGAAAACAGAGCAGGACAGTGTGACAGAGGAGTAACCAAGGTGGGGGCAGGGCAGGGTGGTGTCAGTCAGGCCCCAGAAATAGGGGCCCTGTGGTGGTTCAGGAGGTTTTACTTAGGAGCTGGTTCTGGGGGGCAGGACTCAGGGAATCAATAGGGGGTGTCTCTGGAATCCCAGGAGAGCAGCTGCCTGGCAGGAGCTGAGACATGAAGGTACAGCCCTCAGATGCTGAGCTGGGAGACACCCCCACTTGTCCCTGGTGGCACCAAGAAGCTGAGCAGGGAGGGACACCCCCACTTGTCCCTGGGTGGCACTGAGAAGCTGAGCAAGGAGGGACACCCCCACTTGTCCCTGGGTGGCACCGAGAAGTTGAGCAGGGAGGGACACCCCCGCTTGTCCCTGGGTGGCACCGAGAAGCTGAGCAGGGAGGGACACCCCCGCTTGTCCCTGGTGGCACTGAGAAGCTGAGCAAGGAGGGACACCCCCACTTACCACGGGCTCTCTGAACCAGCCAGCAGCCAGGAGGCCTGCAGTGCAGGGCACAGGTGGGTTGGCCTCGCAGGGTCCAGGGCGGATGTAGCTGGTGAAGAATACCTCTGGGGACAGTGCTAGGAAAAGGACTTGCTGAGGGTCGCCATCAGCCCCTCGAGACTGAGTGGCCTCAGGGGCTTCCCCACAGCTGGGACTTGGCCGATGGAGGAAGCTCCCCGTGTGGACTCCATGTGGCTGGCGTCCAGGCAGAGCGAGTAGCAGATGCATCCAGTGCAGGGGCGAACTGCATGCGTTTGGGGGACAGAAAGGGGCCTGCACGGCAGAGTGGAGTTTTGAGTGCAAGGTGGGGGCCGGTGGGGGCCCCTGAGGCTGGCTGCAGCCCGGGCCCCGAGGGCCTCAGTGGCCGTAGAGGGATTCCGACATTATTCTCCGCGACAAACAGGCTGGAGAATGTGTCCGAGAAGGGGATGGGGTGGCGGAGAGGAAGCCAGGAGACTGGTGGGGAGGCTCTGGCTGGGGCTGCGGCCAGGGAAGCTCCGATGCAGCTCCAGTGCGGGAGGTGCAGCAAAGGACAGGAGGCTGATCAGAGCCCGTCTTCTCCATGCGGAGGGATGCGGAGGGGCCCTTTGAGCGTCAGCGGCTTGTCCGCAGTGTCCTGTGACCTGTCAAATGATGGGTGAAGACACCAAACCCTGCTGGACTGAGGTGTCAGCCCCCAAGCGCAGACAGCTCTGCAGAAGTCACAGCGAATCGTCCGGGGAAGAGAGCGCTGGCCAGTCCGCTGGGGAGGACCGAGTGGCTTCTGAGGTTCAGTCTGACGGCCTCACTGTTGTAAAGGCCACTCCTGTCCCACCCTTGGGCGGGTGGTGAAACTGCGATTCTACCTCTAGGGAGCGGTGTCTGAGCCTCACTGACCGGCAGGGCGACGGCAGGCCCTGCTGGTGGTCTGGCCGTCCCCTCCCGTGGATGGACATCCGAGCCCGTCGGGGCTCCTGTGACCAAATACTGCAGCAGAAGGCATTTCTCACAGCCCTGAGGCCAGTGTGGTCGCCTGCGGACCTGCGTCCCCTCCCCATGCAGTCTCCTCACTTCTAGCTGTGTTCTCGCCAGTGGCAGGGACAAGGGGCTCTGGGGGGGGGGGTCTCTTTCATCAGGGCACTAACCCCATTATGTGGGCACTCCAGCCCCCTGACCTGAGTAGTCCCGCCCAAAGCCCCCAGCTAATACTATCGTCCTTGGGGATTAGGGTGTTTACCTATGAATTGTGGGGGCAGCCAGATGTCCAGATTGTGGCGGATGGGGTGAAGGAAAAGGCCGTGTCAAACTTCCCACCGTGGTTCACGGCATTCTGTTGCCTTAGTCTGAAGGGAACAGAGTGAACGGCCCTGAACCGAGCGTCACCAGGGAGTTGGCCTCAGAGGCAGTTTTCTGACTGTGCCCATTGGCGTCTGATCTGTAACATTTGTTCCTGTTAGCTGAGCAGTCGTTAGTGGTAAATAATTTTTAATGAGTATGTTTATTAAGTGCTACCTAAAAAAATAACTGAAACTGGCCCTGGCTTGTGTGGCTCAGTGAACTAAGCAAGGGCCTGTGAAGTAAGGGGTCGCCAGTTCGATTCCCAGTTAGGGCACATGCCTGGGTTGCAGGCCAGGTCCCCAGTAGCGGGCACATGAGAGGCAACCACACACTGATGTTTCTCTCCCACTCTTTCTTCTTTCCTTTCTCTCTCTAAAAACAAATAAAATATTAAAAATAAATAAATAACTGAAACTGTATCATCATTAATTCACAATCACTAATGAATGAGAACTTTTATTAAAATAAGATTGCTTTCTCTTGTGCAAATATTCACTTAGCATATGCACCACTGTCCTAGGGTGGGAATGTTTTTTCTTTGTGTCGAGAAAGCAAAGCATGGCCTTGAACCAGAAGTTCCACTTGCTTTGGGTCACGGGCAGGGGCTCCTTGGTTCCCCAGAATAAGCGTTCATTCAGTCATTGCCAAGCTAACCTGAAGTCCACGTTCCCAGAAAATGCTCTGTTGGTTTCAGGCAGTAAGTGTAGTTCCACCTGGTAGTGGGGTGAATACCACTCTTGCTGTCGTCTGCAATGCAAATGGATGTTTTTGATGGGCAGAGCTCTGCCCAAGGCTAAGTCGGAAAATGCGAACCACGGAAGTTGACTATTCTAGAGAATCAACTCTCCTTTCTTGAAACAAATGTCCACGTGAGACCTGCGATACCCCCTTACGTCTTCAAGTGACGGGGAATATCCGAGAGGCACAGAAGGAGTCCCAGTGATGTCCTTACATTCTTCCTGTCAGTAGGGACCCCCTGGGTGGTCTGAAGACCCCCATGCCCCGGCTGCCACAGACCATGCCCAGTCTCAGGGACTGGGGACCCCAGGAGGGCTCCCCAGGAGATTCTAAGTGGAGTCATGTTGAGGACCGTTGGTCCCAGCCACCAGGGATGTTGCCTGACTGGACCCGTCGCGCTGTGAAATGGAACAGGTAGTCACTGAGCTCCACTTCTGGCCAAGCCTGCACCTGGGTTTCCCTGTTTGCATCAGGGGTCAGGCTCCCCCCGCCCTGCCCACCAGCTCCTGAGCCAAGTTCAACCTCATTCCAGCAGCAGGATGACTGGCAGTCGGCCTGAGAGCCCAAGCCTATGGGTGGGTGACACACCAGAGGCCTTTTCTTCAATGTGGGGTCACTGCCCCGGGGCCTTGCCCATGCACCCCAGGGGCAGATCCAGCCTGTCCCAGCCTCACTGATGGCAACTGGGTGATGAAGCAGGTTCTCAGATCCAGGGCACAGCCAGTGTGCAGCGTCTGCTTGCGGGGTGGGTGTGCCCGCCCAGCCGTGTCCCCCGCCCCCGCAGCAGCAGCAGCAAGTTGCCAGGTGACCTCCCAGCAGGACGGGAATGGGTGGTTCCAGTTCCGTTTGGAGTCCAGGCGTTTCTCATCCGGTTTCCCATTCAGCCAGGTGTCCTTGGTGTGCAGTTTCTCGGGCTCAATCATGCACAGAAATCCCCCTTAAACCTCCTTGAGCAGCAGGTCTGAGACCAGCGCAATACGGTTGAACTCGTTCGGGATGATCAGGACATCATATGTCTTAGAAGGAGGGGACACTCTGCTCAGGCACACTTTCTGGTGGGAGGCCTCCCTGCAGGGGCTGGAGGGTGCCGGGCTCTAGAAGCACAGTTCAGCCCTAGGGGAGAGTGTCCTGTACTTGAGTGCCCATGGCCACGGGAGCCAGGGGGCTGCCCTCGGTGAGGCAGAGGTGACCCCGCCACATGTCTGGGCCCACCCTGACCAGCAGGGGGGAATGGATGCAGCCCTTCCGCCCTTCCTGGGTGCAGCAAACCCTTTCCCGAGTGCAGCATCAGGAAAACCTTGAGTCACTCATCCCCACGTGGATGGCGGGGAGGGTCGCCTTCCGGCCGTGGAGGGCTCCATTGCTGCAGAGGCCCATGGCTGCCTTGGGTTCAGTGGGCATGGAGTGGCAGTGTGACCCGGAAAGCTGTGTCGGGTGCAGCATGCTCACGCTGCCCTGACGTGTGCACCCTGGGGCAGTGCAGCAAAACGGCCAGGGGTGTGGATCTGCTCCCCACCCGTGCCTCGATCTCCCTGCCCGAGAAGTGGGTGCCAGGAGGACTTACATCTGAGGGTGTGCATGGCGGGCCCGTGGCAGTGACTGGAAAGCAGTGAGAACGTGACATCTGTCCCTGTATTCGTTCTCCTCTGCTGTATGACAGACTGGCTCAGAGCCTGGGGGACCAAGGCTGGAAGTCTCTGCCATCTCAGTTTCTGGGGGCCAGGGACCCAGGGATGGCCAGGTGGGTGCCCCTGTCCCCGAGTCTGCAAGCAAGTGAGCCTCGGCCATGGTCTCACCTGAAGGCCACACCACAGGAGTGTGGCGTCCCTGCTGCTGCATGGTGGCGGGCAGGACTGTGTTTCCACGGGGGTGTTGGACTGGGGACTCGCTCCGCGGGGGCTGGTGGCAGCGGGCCTCCGTCAGTCCCCACTTCATGGGCCTCTCCCTGTGGCAGCTCACAGCCTGGCAGCTGGCTGCCATCAGATCAGGCAGGAGAGGGCGGAACGGGACTCCCGGTCTGTGACCTGGTCTCTGGATGAGAGTGGCCGCCACCCCCTGTGCTCTGGGCTCCGGCAGCAAGGCAGTGAGTGGGCTCACCCTCAGGGAGCGGGGCTTGCAGGGCGGTGGGGGGAGTGCTGGGGCTGCAGACCCCCACCGGGGGACCGGGCCGCCAGCCACAGCAGCTGCCTCCTGGGACCTTTACGTCCTTGGAAACTTTTTTACTTTTGTGGAGCAGTTAATGTTCAGCATGGTTATTAAGGCATTTTCTACTCGGATTGTTTTCTGGCTCCAACTCTATAAAAGAATACAGTGTGCACCTCTAAGCAGAAAAGACCTCTTCAATAATATTATAGGGAGGTCATTAAGTTTCCAGTGTATTGTAAGGTGCCAGCTGCTAGGTTTTGAAGGCGCGTGGGCGGGGTGGGGGCGGAGCTAAATCTTTTTCTCCAAGGGAAGGGCCAGTACTTTTCCCTTCATTACTGATTGTGGCAGCTGCCGCCTGGGTTTCCCACGTGTAATCCTAACACCATAGAAAGAGGTGTTTGAGGTCGGCCTGGTTTCCAAATTAGAAGAGAGAAGTGTTACCTAATTCAGGTAGCTAATTATGGATTTATTATTATTATTTTGCTCAACATAATATCTTGTTTTACTTTATCATCTTTATACTTTCTGTCAAACTTTCTGCTTTATTTTAAAGATAACAAAGCAGTTCCTGTTTATTTACGTGCTTGACCTAAAACATGTATCATTTCATCTTTTTACAAGAACTCTGTGAAAAAGTGCTGTTGTTACCCCGGGTCTACAGGTGTGGACACTGAGGCCAGGGCAGGCCAAGCGACCCGTCCCTGTCACATGGCCGGGAAGAGCTGGTCTCAGGCAGGGACGCACGTGGAGCGTCCCATCGCCCACATCTCTCACGCACACCCTGGCACAGCCCCGTGAGAGGGCGTCACACGCCTCTCGTTCTGTCAGCCACTTCCTGCAGCTCACGGATGCGTCCGAGTGCTCAGGGGCACCATGGCAGCCTCGGTGACATTCCTGTGTCCGGGCTGGACCAACCCGATGTGAGCCCCGGCTCCACCACCTCCCTCGTCCATTGGTCTTCCATTCATTCATTCAATGCAGTTCGCTGAGGGCCCGCTCCCTCCGAGCACATGGCCGGTGGCAAGACCAGTGGGGACCACAGGTGGGTTGGTCACCACCCCAAAGCCTGGCCTCGTGGCGGAAGGAGGGCAGTTCCCCCCTACCCCATGGTCGTGGCGAGGTCAGTGTGAGGGGCCAGCCCCAGGCAGACCTGGTGGATGACAGACGGAATTAATTTCTTTCGCTGTGTGTGTGATGTGAATATAAACGCCGAGCATCATGGAGACACAATAAACCGCATCTCCTCAGCCAAGTCAGGAACCTTCCTGGACCCCAGGTGCATCCTCTGTAAATGAGCGCGGGAGCTGGGGAGGCCCTGCGCCATCCCCTAGGGCCGTGTACCAGTACCTGAACCCACCCTGTCGCCTTGTCACCCCCACCGGTGGCACCGTAAATCAGACTTTCCCACCAAGTAGGTGGAATTGGCCCAGGAGGAGGATTTCCCCGGGCGGCCTCCCTGCGGCCTTCCCCGCCCTCCCCCTGCAGGGGGCGCTTTAACAGAAAGACCGGTTCATGAGAGAAAAGCAGTTATGAGGATGCAGGCACCGCCCGGGAGAAGCCTCAGCGAAACGGAGCACAGCGAGGAGCAGCAAATCTCGTCCCCAGCAGCCCCTCGCATGGTGGTCGCAGTGTTCCTGACCCCCGACTCGGTTCCCTGTGCTGCGCCAGACACCCCGTGACTGCCCGGTGGCTGCCAGCCTGTGCCTCTTAGTCCCCCTGCCTCTTCCAACAGCCCCCCAACGTTCCCCCCGCCGGGGCCGATGCCCCCCGCTGCAGCCACCCATCTGGTCCCTTTGTCTGTGAGTCTGTTTCTGCTCTGCTTTGTTCATTTTGTTTTGTTTTCTAGATTCAATCGTCGATATGTATTTATTGCCATTTTATTGTTCATATCTTTCAAAATGAAGAAAAAAGTGTTTTAAAAAAGCAAAGGAGAGTAAACGTGTGGAGGAAGAACAAGACAGGATGGGGGCGGCAGCCCCCTGTCCGCAGGGTCCCGGGCCAAGGGTCCAGAGCCGCCCCCAGCCGGAGAGGGGCCGCTGGCTGGTACACAGGAGGCTGAGGGGCAGGGGGTGGTGGCAGGACAGGGAACTTCCCTGCCTGAGTGGCTGCTTCACCACCTTCAGCTCGCAATGACCCCCATGCCCTCGGGGCGTTTCTGGGGTGACACCCCGGGTTTCCTTCGCACCCCACTCCCACCTTGCCCTGCGTTGCTCAGTGGGAGGGCGGTCTGTGTGCGGTGACAGCTGGGGAGGAGGCGAACCTGGCACTGACATTGGCTCACCAGGGGTTCCAGACCTCAGCCTGGCTCGGAGGTCCCTCCCCGCCCACCAAGGCTGATGCACTCGTTTCAGTCTCTGTGAAATGGTGTTCTCCCTGCAGCCCCACCGTCCAGAGGACCCGAACCTGCAGACAGTGAGGACATCCAGAGTTGGGCCAGCGAGAACAGACGAAACTGTCCCCTTCTCCTCCGCTGTTCAGGGCTGGCTGCCCACTGGCTCCTGCAGGACAGAGACCTCCCTGTCCCTTGTCCCCACCAGTGGGTCTGACACTGAGCACCGGTGCTCACCCGCCACCAGGGGGCAGTAGCGTCACGTCTGTTCTGCCAGGGAGCCTGGTGGCTGCCGATTTGGGGGATCAAAGCCACAAAGTGCCTTTTCAGAAGCGCGAGTCACACCGTGTGCCACAGGGAGCTGCTAGAAAGATGAGTTTGTGGTTGCAACGTTAAAGCAGAGAGACCCCCCACCCCACCCCCCAACACAGGCCCCCTCCCTGAATGGGCCTGTCCCTGCCCCTGGGTCCAGAGGCCCTTTTAGTTAAGTGGGAAACACGGGGTTCCGAGTGGGCCTCAGGAGCAACCCTGCCACTCTGCCTCGCCTGGGTACCCGTGCAGCCGTTTCTAGCCAAGGCTGCTTGGATTAGTGGCAGTTCCTGTGGCCTGGGATTCAGACTATCAGCGGGAGAACTCACAGGAAGCAAACACTTCATTTCATAAGTAAGGGATTTTCTGAGCCGGCCTCAGGTGCTGGGTTTCCGAGGGTGACTCGATTTGTGTGTGGGCGGGGAGGTCCCCACCCCTGTGCAGTGGGTGGTGTGCTCTGCCTGGAGCACACCCCACCCCATCCTCGCCTGATTCCAGAATTACCTGCCGCTCGGGGGCCATGCAGTGGCAGCATCCCGGGCTGGAGCCGGGGTTCCAGCGAATTCCTACAGATCCCCACTCCTTTCCCACAACCCACCAGAGAGGCAGATCTCAGGTGGGGATGGAGAACCACCCCCCCGCCCCCAGCTGGGCCTGCGGTCTGTACCACTCCCATGCATCCCGAAAAGCAGACCACCCATCGGAAGTGTGCGCTGGGCCACAGCTCAGGAACTGGCCCAGCGACACAGCAGCCACTTGGAAAGCGATCCAGGGCTGGTGGCCCCCGTGTCCCTCTTTCTGGAGGAGCCGCATCCACGAGCTCAAACTCCACCAGCAGCTTCAGCCGACACGGCACCTGCAGGGCGGGTTCCATTTTTTACATCAGTTCTCAGTCTGTGAGCTTCTTCAAGGTGATTCATAAACGTCACAGGAGGCTCACACCTGAATCCCTCTGTGCTCTGGTTTGCCGAATACTCATTTAGTCTTTGACGTATATTGGGAGATACTATTAATGGACCCTAAGATACTATGTAAGCTCTAAATTTAGAAAGTTTTAGCTTCCTAGACCAAGGTCAGGATCCCGACCTGTCCTCAGTACCGTGAGCCGGCCCGAGAGTGCGGCATAAGGTGGCTGGGGTAGAGACGGGCGGAGAGGTTGTGTGTGTGGGGCGGAGCCTTCCTGCACTTGGTGGAGTGGGGGGTCCTGCAGAGGCCCGAGCACGCCAGCAGACAGAGTGTGATGTGCGGGGTGAGTGGCGTGGAATGCGCCGGCACCATCGGACCACCCTGAGGGCCACGGCCAAGCCCCTGTGGTCTGGGAGGGGACAGTGGCAGGCAGTACAGGCTGTGACAGTGTCTGATGGCCAATGACACTTCAGAAACATCCATTTAGTCTTTACCAAGGACTCTGTTTCAGCGTTGACAAGGTTTCATAGTTTGTTTCCTTTTCCTTCTTTGTTTTCTGTGCAGATGGCACGGGGACCTCGGTGGCAGGATCGCCTGCCGCTTGTCCATCTTATTTTTGTGGCTCAGTCCGGGTGGGGACATTCGAGGGGGTGCACGTATATTACCCATGGACGCCCGCCCTCGATGGACAGATGCCCACTGTGGTCTGGAATTGTGCACATTAAAAGGTGGTATGATACCGGCAGGATCAGGAGGGCCGGCCCCAGAGCCACGCCGGCCCGAGTCAAGTCCCAACTCTGCCAGCAGCGCGGCTGGGTGACCATGGGCAAGTAACTTACCCGCTCTGTGCTTTGGTGTCTTCACTTGCAAAACAGGATTGTGAGGATGGAAGAATACCGCACAAATAAACCACGGAGAACAACACCAGGGGCACAGGTAGGGTTTAGTTTATTAGCAAGTTTATTAAGTCAGGGGACAGTGTCCACGTTGCTCACTGTCACTCTTCCTGTGCCTGGGGCAGCGCCTGCCACATAGTAGGCACTTACTGAGTATCTGTGCAGCAGTGGGGAAAGCACCAATGTAAAAGCGACAGTGTTGCCTTCCTCTGTCCCTTAAATACTGAGCCTTATTTTCCCAGAGGTAATTGAGGCATTTCTCGAAGTTGCATAAATTGTTTTAGGCCAGTCGAGTGTTAAAGCCAGTCCAGTCGTTGGCTTTAACACTCCTGCAGTGACGTGTGTGTGGTGTGTGTGGTGTGTAAACACCTGCAGACGTGAAGTTCACCAGCTCAGCTGTTCCCGACACCCACAGTCACGTGGCAAGGTGTGTCGTGCCAGACGGTGTGCACCAGCATGGTTTGTTACCACCATAAACACCTGGAGCAGGCTGTAATTTCCACCCACGAGGCTGGGATTTAAAAGGGTGTTTTAGCGTGAAGCAAGCATTGCTACAAAGTTGAAAACAACTTAAGAAATGGAACATTTTTAAAAAAATAGACCTCAAATAAGCTCACATAAGAACCCCATAAACTCACTGTCACTCATGGGAAGTCCTCGGCTACCGGGCGCAATCCAAACACGTCCTGGGATCGAAAACTAAATGCCATGTTTGCCGGGGAGCTTTTCCCTACCTTTTCCTCCTTCCTGTCTCTCCCCGCCCCCCATTGTTCTTGGGGTGCCTTTTAGGGCCCACACGGCTCTTCCCAGAAGTTCGTTGTCCACTGCTGAATCTCCACCTGCTGCACTGGCCGGCCGGCCTCTGGCACCTGGTAGAAGGTGGCGGCCATCTTTGCCGAAGCTCATCCTGAGGGGCTCGGTCTGCTCAGCGCTTCTTGCCTCTGCTGCTGGCTGGTTTCCTCCGTGGCGCCAGGACAGCGGACCACCTTCCCCCACGGGACGCCTGCTGTCTGCCTAGCACCCCGCAGCCTGCTGAGCTTCTGAGGAAATGCTCGGTCTTCACAAACTTGACCCCGTGTATGCACGGCATCACGCAGCAGTCTGGCCCCAGAGGCTGCAGTCTGGGGTGCTCACAGCACAGGGCTGCACTGTGGGGGCTGTGGATTGGAGTCGGGGGCCTTTAGCAATGTGTCCTCTGGGCTTCTGGTTCGGGGGACCAGCTCCCTGCACTCTGGGTCCAGGATAACCCCTCATCGGGCCTCCTGGCCACGGGGCACAGCCACGTTACAGGATGACAAGCAAAACTCCCCCCAGCTGTGGGAGGCGGTGAGGGGGGCAGTGGCCTGGGGACCTCCTGTGGCACACGGCTGGCACTGAGCACCGTCCACCCAGCAGCCACCGGGAGTTCCAGCCTTCGCCTGGGCGGCTGCGTGACTGAAGAGCGGTTCTCTGGGGCAGTGATGCTTGGTGGTAAAAATACACAGGAGCGTTTACTAAAATTGCCCATCCTCAGCTCTCAGCCTGTTTCGTAGAGAAAGCCTCTGTTAAGTTTTACATGCACTCTTTCGTGTGTGTGCTACACGTGTACAACACGCACTATGTGTGTGTGATTCCCTGTATAAACAACGTTGCGAGCAGCATCCTGTCTGGGCTACTTGTGTGAATGTTTATGAGAGACATTTCTGGGAGTGAACTTTCTGAGTCAGAAGGTGTGGCTAATTGTGCGTTTTGACAGATACTGCCAGTCTGCTCTCTGAGGTGTTTGTTCTAATTTGTGTTACCTGCGCTGTATGAGAGTTCCCCTTTCCCCACCTTCTTGCTAGTACAGGGGATTGGTTTGGATCATTGCCGGGATCTTCGATAGGTGGAAAATAGTATCCCTTTGTTTTCATTGGCTTTTCCTTCATTAAGAACAAGGTTATGCTTATTGGTCATTTATTGTTGTTTTTCTTTAAATTGTTTATATCTTTTTGCTACTTTTCTAGCAAGGTTTTGGTCTGTACTTATATGAACTTTTAGGAGTTTTTTATACACTAAGGAAATCGATACTTTATCACATATATTGCATATATGTCCTCCAGCTTGCCATTTGATTTTATGGTGTTTTTTTTTAACCCTGGAAATTTGTCTTTGTATTTGTAGCTCAGGAGGAGAAACTTTGCCTGCCTGTCTCCTGGGCTTGCCCCATCCCTGGAGAATCCTCTCTGACCCAAGATGGAAAGAAGTGTGTTCTCTTCTAGTGCTTGTTCATTTTTATTTTTGATGTTTGCCTTTATTCCTGGGAGATTTTGGCATAAGGAATAAGTTTTGCTTCTGGTTCTCCGTCTTTGCGTGTCGAGTGCGGGCGTCAGCATTGCTGTGGCGCCTTCCTGTCCCTGCGTCCGAAATGTCACCCCAGGGGTCGGACAGACCGGCGTCAGGACCCCTCTGCTCCATCCCGGGCCAGGTCCACGCTAGTTTGATGACCGAGCCGTGCGTCTTACTGAACAATTAACAGGCCCCATCCTCTGCCTTTCTTTGCCTCTTCAGAGTTTATTTTCCTGGCCAGTTTCATTTGCTTTTTCTTATTTGTGAACTTTAAACACGTTCTGTCCCACGCACACTGTCTTCTGCCCCTGAAATGAGGAAAGCAAACCTGCAGCACCCAAACCTGGCAGAATTTGGGGCGAGGTTGCTTTGCGCTTGTGCCGAGGGAGAACTGCCGTCTTTGAACAGCATGTCCCCATGTCGTGTTAACGACACTATGTTGTGTTACTGAGTCGGGCCATCCACGCCATCGGCACAGGTTGACATGCGCTGCGTGTAAATGCCACGTCTTTAGTAGTTACACACAACACTGGGCTCCGTCCTCTCAGCCACGTGGCCCTCCCACGACACGGGATGGTGGCCACAGACGGCCTCCTTGTCTCCTGCGGCACCTGTAAGGGAAGCGCGGTGGTGCCTCCCCTCGGACCTCAGCCATGGTGCGCCGTCTGGGAATGAGACCCGTCCTCGGGCTTCTCCGACGGGACCCTTTCCTGCCCCGCGCCCGGCTCTCCGCGTGGCTTCTGTGTGGGCGCTGACCTCACATCCGTTCCTCCTTTCAAAAAAGTGCCTTCACACGTGTTTCTGAACTGCATGTCTCCACAGGTGAGGTCCCAGCGCCCCCCAGTGGCACTTCCTGTGTGGTGGCACCGATCATGTGAAATGTGATTGGTGGGTTTGGAGGAACCGAACCCTTAAATTTTATTTCATTTCATCTATTTAAATTGTCACAAGCTATTGGGCGCATAAAGGTTCCTTGTGCTACTGAGGAACTGAAGGTTTAGTTTTGAGTTTGTTATCATTGAAATAGGCACATGTGGCTTGGAGCACAGTTTCCTTCTTCGTACCATGAAGTGGGAGGGCTGGGGGGTGCAAGCCCTCGGGAGGCCCTTGTGGCCACTCAGCGAGCCCCACGAGGCTGTAATCAGCTCTGATCACGCAGGAGGTCATGAGGAAAGCGAGATGAGGAGCCCCACCCCCTGCATGCCTATGCCCACGTTACCCCTCACTCACTGCGTCTCTTCTCTAAGTGACAGCAGGGTCTGTCCTGTGCAGACCCATAAGCATCCCGTGCACATGCACCCCCCACTCCCCCCGGCGTGGGCTGGCCCCAGGGCTGTGCTGTCGCCCTGTCCCCGGTTGTGACATCCCCTCTGCAGTACAGGGCTGTCTGGTAACTGGCATTGCGTGGGCCTGGGAGGCCTGGGGCCCAGGCTGCCTGTCCAGGGTCTTCTGGACTCTGCCAGGCCCTGGGCTTGCGTCCCAGCATCCTAGGACACCTTACTTGTAGGAAACCTGGGCCCTTTTGGGCCAAGTGTATTCTCGTCCATTTCCTGGAGTTGCAAACACCAGGCTTCCAGCAGGACAGTGGGGTGCTGCTCCCACGCCCTGTGACTCATCGGAGCTTCAGGAGAACTCGGGCCTGGTGGGCAGGGAGGCGGAGAAGGGGATGAAGACAGGAGGCAGAAGGCCTGGGCCAGGGGCTCCTGCAGAAGTGGGGCTGGGTCGTGGGACGAGGAGAGCACGGTGCTGCTCACGTTTCATTCTGAGTTCTTCCTGCCTCGGCCAGCCCTCCTCTGGGGTTCCTGGGCGCATCGCCTGGGGCCCCTGCGGGGTCTCCTTTGCTCTCCCTTCCAGCCGGTCATTCCGAAGAAGCGGGAGTGACCTGCCTCTAGAGAACTCCCTTTTTCTAAGAGGAAGCCCAACACTCACACCCAGCAGTCCCCAGTCAGAGCTCAGTGGTTCAGGGTGCCAGGCCATCGGGGGGTGCCCAGCTCCGCTCGCCCTCCCTGTGCCCCAGCGGGCGCTCCTGGGGGCTGGGCTCCTGCCGACAGCCCCCGTCGGGTCCCAGGAAGGATGAGGCCGCAGACAGCAAATGCTAACAGCCCTTCACCCTGCGGGATGGTCCTCTTCAGGCCAGTCCACCCCCGCCCTCAGCAGAGCCACGGGGCAGGTCTGGGTGCTTGCAGGTGGGCACCGGGGCCCGGGAGCCCCTTCGCTGGAGGATCACATATTCATCCCAGCTTGGCAGAGGGTGGCTGGCTTATGTGGCACCAGGCCCCAGCGGGCAGCTCGTCCAGCCCTGGGGGCTCCGTTAGAGCTGCTGGGACAGCGGGCCATGGGCCCACCTGGTCAGCATGTCCGTGCTGGGAGCCACCCATGAAGGCGGTCGCCTGTCCGAGCCTGCCAGCCAGGTGAGAGGTCAGCTCCTCAGCAGGGGTGCGGAGCCCTTTCTCCAGCGCAGGCTGTGCAGGGGTGTGAGGGCGCCCCCCGCAGGGCCTTCCTGCAGGTGCTGGCCGGGGAAAGAGATTCGGGGTGCTTTCCCAGAGCGTCCTCTGTGTCCAGCAGCCCCCTCTCCCTGCCCCCAGCATGCCCAGGGGAGCGAGGCCGCTCTGGGGACCCGTCCTCCTGTGTCCACGGGAGGAAAGGCTTTCACAGGGTTTGCTCTGTGCCGGGCACCACTGTGCACACGCACAAGTGTGGTCACATTCGACCTTCCCACGGACCCTGTGGGAAGGTGCTCTCGCCGCCCGTGTTGTGGGTGGAGTCACTGAGGCCTTCGGTGTGGGACAGCCAGGTTTGGGGGGGCGGGATCTGAACCAGCCTCCTTGTCCCCGTCTGTTCTCCAGCTGCACGCCCCAACAGCGCCCCGCCAGCCCCCCATTCGGTTTGACACCAGCGTCCAGGAGGGGTATGCTCACTGTTACGGGAGGGCACTGCAATCTGGGGACTTGGACGCCACGCCCAGGGCTGACTCCCAGTGCAGGACTGCTGTGCCAGGCTGCCTGCCAGTGTCGCCACCCCAGCCCCCAACTCTGCGCACCCCAGGCCCCTCTCATCACACCTGTCCTGTCACGCGCACCTAACAGACCCGTGCAGGGCGCCTCTCTGCTGCGGGAAACCTCTTGGTTTCCCTGCTGCGTCTCGAACTGCAGAGTCATTCTGTCTCCCCATGGGCTGGCCGGCCGCATGTCTCTGCACCTGAGTTCATGTCTTTGCCTGTTCCATTCATTTTCGGCGGGTCCACATTCCAACTCAAAGGTCAGGGCAGACATTCCTCTAATGTCATCAGCAGGCATGGGACATCCTGTCCCTTTCCCATTTTGCAACGTCTCTGAGAAGACGCATTTGCCCCAGCTCGGAAGGAGAGGGTAGGGGTGCGGGTCCGTCTCTCCCACAGCCCTGCAGCCAAGTGCAGACACCCGTGCAGGCCAGCAGCCTTCCCCTCCACGTTCACGGGGCCCAAATCCCGAGCCTCCACCCTGGGCCCCGGCGTGGACCTCCCTGGAGTGTCTGTCAAGGGAAGGACAGCGAGCAGTGGTCCGCTCATGTGTATTTGGTGGGAAGGTCCAGGAAGCCAGAACCTGGGCCAAAACCACCAAGGAGAGAACCCGGGGCAGTTTTCTTCTCATTTTCCCAGACTTTTCTCGCTTGCCTGTTCTCTAGATCTGTTTCCTGTCCTGAAACCTGTTACGTCCTTTCTCCATGTGCGAGCTAGCTGAGCGACCAGGGGCCCCCCCTCAGCGCCCCTCTGCCCTGCCCCCCCCCCCCCCCCCGTGTAACTCACTGAGGCCCGGGGCCTCCCTCTCTCAGGGCCCTCCTCGTCACCATCTGTGGAGCAGGTGCAATCGTTCCAGCCCTGGCCCCGCCCTTCCTGGGGGACAGGCTGGGCTCAGGGCTCACGCAGGATGAGGGCTTGTTGCTTTCCGAGCAGGTGAGGAGACCAGATGTGCCCCTCAGTTCATACCCCTGCATGACCCCTGAAAGGGGGCTGGGAGCCAGAGCGGTGCCTGCCCTTGTCGGAAGCCCAGCCTTACATGTAGCGACCCAGCCAGGTCACAGCCCATGGGGAGGCGGTCAGAGTCAGCACCGGGCTGCTTCCCTCGTGGGCAGAACGGCTAGGGCCCCGTCTGGCAGTCCCGGGCACCCCGTCGGCACGTGGCTGTTGGGCGAGGGCGAGTTAGTATTTTGTCCAGACACATTAACTTGCCAACACCGAGCGTTTCTGACCTGAAGTAATGAGTCTCATCATTACGTCTCTGTCTGCGATGAGGTTTCTCCTAGGAGCCCAGCTCAGAATGAGCGTCTCTGTAATCACAGCAGGATCGAGTCTGTTCTGTGACGCGCTCGTGCACATAAACCAGGGTCTGGCCATGCCGCGCCAACGGCCAGGGAAGACGAGCTCACCCAGAGCGGAGGCCTCCCAGCATCTACCTGCGCCCCCGCGGCTGCTCAGCCCAAGGCCCTCCTTCGTCCGCAGGCCCCACCGCACCGCAGAGTATGCCCACTCACACCTGGCGCTCCGGTTAAGTCGGACCGTGGAGGTTTTCCTGTCTGTCCCTGTGGACAGACCGCTCCGTGTTCTGCCCGAGACTGCACAGACAGAGGTTCGGGTTGGCCCACCAGTCTGTTGGGCTTTCTGCGCACGATGCCTCTGGTAGCGCTTAGCTGTCTCGAACTTCATTTGAGACAATTTTGTCAGATTGTATCGTGACAGCCGTCACATCAGCATGCATTTGAAAAAGGGCTTATCAAAATTACAGAATTTTTGTGCAGCCATTTTAATGTTGAAGATGGAAGAAGATAGACAACATTTTGAGTGTATTATGCTTCATTATTTCAAGAAAGGTAAAAACACAGCTGAAAGGCAGAAAAAGATTTGCGCAGTGTGTGGAGAAGGTGCCGTGACTGACCAAACGTGTCAGAGTGGTTTGCGAATTTTCTTGGTACTACCGACATTTTGGCCAAATAACCGTCTGCCGTGGGCTCTCTCGTGCACTGTAGGGTGTTCAGCAGCTCCCTGGCCTCTACCCAGAAGTCAGGGGTGGGAGAGAACCAACACACTCAGAATATCCAAATCAATAAAGTTATTGGTGAGAATGAAAAATGTGTCTTTTATTTTATGGAAAAACCTGAATGGACGTTTTGGCCAGCCTGGTACATAGGAAAACCTGGGCAGGGACGAGACGGCCTCAGCCAAGAAATGTCTCTTCTTGGAATCAGAAATGCAAGGAACAGGGCATTGGGTTCTGTTCCCATTTTAACTACAGGAAACGTGGGTTCTGGCCACTCGTTCTGTTCTGAAAGAACAGTGTGGTGTTCTTTGGGTCCTGGTGGGGAAGGACGACGGGCACTCTGGTGGCCCGGGTGGGGAAGGATGACGGGCACGCCAGCGGCCTGGGAAAGGTGGCTGGCTCGGTGGGGCAGGCCAGGGGCTGGTGGGTGTGAGGGCGACTTCCGCTGCGCGGACTTGCTGTCCAGTCCTTGTGCTGGGAAAGCGGCACGTCCCACACTGAATCACCTCCCGACCAGCGTCCTGTCCCGGAGAATGGCAGCCCGTGTCCGGACCCCCGGTTTCATCAAATCCTTTGTCAGCCCATCGGTCAGCAGGCATGCCCCCAGGGCGTGGGCATGGACAACATCTTCCTGAAATGCTGTGGCCAGTGCTGGTGCTGCTGGTGTGGGTGCAGCTGGGGAGCCTCGTGCACGGGGGACCCCCCTGGTGTGTGGTGGCTGGCAGGTCTGATGCCTCCCCGCAGCAGAACTTCCCCCCAGAAAGGAAGCTTAGGTGAATCTGGACAGTTTTCCTGACTCCCCAACATTTTTTTCCATCGCCCTAACCCAAACTGGGAGCTTCAGGGAAGATGGTGGGATCTGGGGCTTTGGCAGGCGTGTGGGCTGCAAGCTCATCGCCTCTAATGGCGCTTTTACAGCTCCAGTCCCCCCCACGCCCGTGTGTACAGGGGGTGGGGATCCGTCCAGTTAGGTGACAGTTTGTCCTTTGGACTCTCGTACGTTAGTGGCAGTTTTGGCATCGGCCTGACAGTCTTTAAGGTTCAACTGGAGAGGATCTCGAACCCTGTAGGTAGATCCTTAACCGACTCGGAGTTCGGTGGCAGAAATGTGATCACCCCAGCCGTTTGGTCTTCACGCAGCCTTGTTTCAAGCTAAGCTTTCATTCCACGTCATTTATGCCCAGGGTTCCCCGGCCCCGGAGCTCGGGGCATCCCTGTGGTGGCTGGTTGCCCCTCTGCTGCCTGGCAATGCCAGTCCCTGCTCCGGGTCTCTGTGCCTCCCCTGACCCCCCCTGGAATGGTGCCACCCAGAAAGCTGTGTCCAGGTCCTTCACCGCCTTTGGGTCTCAGCTCAAATGTCACCATTCTGGGGAGAGTGTCCCTGGCCATCCTGGGTCAGTCGCACTCCTGTGCCCCACACTTTCTGTCCCCTGCCCTTGTTTTCCTCGGTGCCGCGTCTGACCACACGGCGAGACTGACATGTTTTACTCTAGAATAAAACATGTAAAGAGTAAACCATGTAAAGGTACATCCGTCTCCTCCCCCCAGGCAATGAACTGCATGCTGCTGGGTTTGTTCACGTTGCTCACGGCCACATCCCCAGTGGCCACAGCTGTGCCTGGAGCGCGGTAGGTGCCCAAATAAATGCATATCACACGAGAGGCCCATTTTCTGGGCCGGGGTCCCCTCCCGTTCCCCTGCCCCTCTAAGCCTCTGTGTGTCACAGAAGTTTCCATTTCTGAACCTGAACACAGGCTGTAAGGGGACAGCTTGGTGGGCTCTTACTAAGTAAGCAAGTCCTCACCATCTCCCCCAGATCGAGGCAGAATGTCACTGTGCCCGGGAATTTCTGGCCCATCCAGTCATTCTGATCACTTCATGACACAGCTGTGACAGACTTGGGTTTCAACAAGAAGGTGGCTTTGCTTATCCGTGACGTTCTTGGCTTCTCGCGTGTAGGGAACGTGGCTGCTGGTCCTTCCACAACCTTCCTCCTGCAGCCTTGCTGGCTGGGACCGTCACGGGTGTGACCGGACAGCCCTTGGCCCTGACTCCGTGGCAGGGGGAATCCTCGGCCGAAACCACGCGCCCTGAGGCTCAGAGCCCTGCAGGATGCTGGGTTCTGTGCCGGTCGGTGCTGGGACCGCAGGGGGGTTGGAACGTGGAGAAGTGTGTGTCGGGATAACGAGGAGAAATGTGATTTTAGGAAGGGAATCCCGAACACCAGTGGGTTCTGGTTCTTACTCCCTCTCAGATCAGCCTGTGGACACTAACAGCCCGTGAGGTGTGTTCGCTGGGCGTTCGTCCATTCATTCAGTTGTTCGTCCAGCAAGCACTCACTGAGCGCTCTGGCATCGTGCCCTGACCAGGGGAGACAGCAGCGTCTCTGCCTCGTGGAGTGGGCATTTCCACGGCAGGGATAGGTAACAGTTTTTGTGTTTATTGGTGATGGGTTATGGTAAGTGTCGTGAGTAAGACAAATGGGGGCTGTGACAAAAAAGAGCATGGGACTCCTAAAGGGGCCCGGAAGGTCCCCCCGAGGAGGTGACATTTAAATGGAAGAGTAGGGACGAAGGTCCCAGCAGAGGAAAGCGCTGCGCAGAGCCCCTGGCAGAAGGGGCGCGGTCGTTCCCACAAGATGCCAGCATGAGCAGAAAACGGCGAGCAAAGGGACAACGTGTGACGATGGAAACCTCTGCGTTAGTCAGGGCTCCCCTGAGAAATGATGTGAGTAGGAGGCAGAAACGGACAGGTGGACAGACGGACCGGGGGAGGAGAGAGAGATAGAAGGTAAAGTCCTGCTTGCCTGGACATTCGTATGAATGGACACATGAGTTTCTCACCATTTGTACCTGGTTTCTGTAGCTCAGCAGCGTGTCTATGAAGTTCACACACGCTGCATGCAGTGTTGGCCCCAGCTCTGCAGAGAAGCAGAGCCGTGGGGTGTGCGCGTCTGCAGGGAGCGGAGCTATTCCGGGGAGCGGCTTGCACGGTTGTGGGGGCAGTGAGTGTGGAGTGTGCAGGGTGGGCCGGCAGGCGGGAGCCCCGGGGGTCCGGGGCCGGAGGGCCCCTGTGGCGGAATCGCCTCCCACCCTAGCAGACAGTCTTTGTGTTCTGCTGAGACCCCAGCTGGTGGATGAGCCCACCCACCTCTGGGAGGGTGGCCTGCATGCTCACAGCTCACCAGTGTGAGTGTGATCTCGTCAAAGCACCCTCGCAGACACAGCCAGAACCACGCAGGACCAGCTCTCCGGTGTCTGCGGCCCACCAAGGGGACACACAGAGTTAACCGTCACACAGCGACAGTTCATGTCGCTGGTTTTTCATTTCATGGTGTCGGCATGTCGCGATTTGTTTATCGTTCCCCGCTGACAGCCACCGGGCGTTCCCCAGTTTGGGGGCGCCAGCACAGTGCTGCTGCCCGGCTCTCCCCCGCGCGGGCGTCCGCCGTGCTCTCACAGCCTTGGCTGCGGGCGGTGCTCATCTTCCTGACCCAGCCTCGCGCTTGTGTCTGTGGTCACGGGGGACGTGGGTCAGTGATTTTTGTTCTTACACCACCCTCGTCCCGATTTAGAATCGAAGCTGTGGCAGAATCACAAAACGAGGGGAAGGGGTTCCCCTCTGTCTTTTCTGTGGAGGAGTTTATGTAAAATCCGTGTGACTTCTCACTGATTTTCGTGAGGGCCTGGGGGAGCTTTTCAATGAGATTTAACTTCTTTAATATGATAGAAACCTAACTGATTTTCTCTTCTGTCAGTTTTGTAAGTCATATTTTTCTAGACATTTGTCCATTTTCTTTAAAATTTTAAATTATTGTCATAAAACTTTTAATTATATTTTTATAAGCGTTTAATATCTGTGGGACCCATAGTAATGTCTCCTTTTCAGTTTTGATAATGGCAACTTGTGCTTTCTTTCATTTTTTAAAATTCCTCCTCTCAGAGGTTTATTGAATTTATTAATGTTTTCAAAGAGCCAATACTCAACTGTTAATATTTTTCAATTGTATATATTTTTTCTATTTTTCTTCCCCCCCTTCTGTGTTCTTTGGGTTATATTTGCTGTTCTGTTTTCTTGCTCTCTGAGACTAATATGTAAATGATTGATTTTTTAGTCTTTCTTTTCCCCCCAATATATGCATATCATGCTATGTATGAATTTCTAGATACGGCTTTGGCTGCATCTTCGGTTCTGACGTGTCGTGTCTTCATTGTCTTTCACCGCAGGGTATTTCTGATTTCCATTGTAATTTCCTCTTTGACCGATGGATTACTTGTAAATGCACTGATTTCTTACAAATGTTTGGGGAGTGTCTAGTTACCTCTTATGTCATCGGTTCCTGGTGTAATTCCCCTCAGTGGTCAGAAAACACCCTGTCTCGGTCCCTGGGCCCCTCGGTCCCTGGGTCCCTCGGTCCCTGGGTCCCCGGCTCATGCTCAGTGGGGAGCCAGTTTCCCGGGAGCGCACGGTCTCAGCCGTCGTGCACGGTCTCAGCCGTCGGCGCCGCGTGCACGGCGGCCGGGAGTCAGCTGGGCTCACTTTGCTGTTTGCGTTGTTCGTCTCGTCTGTTGCCTCACTGAGTCTTGTCTGGTCTGTCACTGAGCGAAGTGCTGAGGTTCCCAACTGTGACACTGATCTGTTGCTCTTTCCTGATCTGTCGTCTCCTGTGTGTCCATGTCCATGTATACACATGTGTGTGTGTGTGCACATCTACACAGACACACTACGTTATTAGGTACATACAAACGTAGAATATCTGTCGGGCAAATTGGCCCTTTTATCATTATGAGGTGTCCCTCTGACTTGCTAGGAATGCTCTTTGCCTCAAAGTCCGTTTCGTGACGTGAGACAGCTACGTCAGCTCCTTCTGGTTAGCAGTCACGTGGCACAAATTCCCCTTCTGCGGCTTCCTGTCGCCTTACTATTTGTCTCCTGTGCGGTCCACTTATTTATAGTTTGGTCTCCTGACTTCGTCAGAAGCGGTTACTATCTTTCTGTTATTTCAGTGGTTCACTCTGCTAACTTGTTTGCTGCATGTGCCTTTACTGCTCAGCGAGAGGTGACTCTGGAGACTTCGGCATGCCTCCGGGGCTTGTTAGGGTGTGGCAGAGACCGGCTGTGAAGGGGAAGTAATATCTTAGCACGCGAGGCCTTGCAGTGCCTGCATTATTCTGGAAACACCTATAAATGTCTGTCTGTCTGTCCCTGAAGACCAAGAGCTGTTAATGTGAGAATTACCACAATGAGTGAACACGGTGAAGTTGAAATCATCTATAAATTCTTTAGAAATTCTTAAACTTTTTTGGAAATTCTGTTACTAATTTTCTTAGAGAAAGAAAAAATTCGTTTTAAACAAGAATAACTTACAAGTTATTTTCATCAGACTCAAAGCCCACAGTTCCTATAAAACCTTAAACAGTGTCCTCTCCACAGACAGAAGGGATGTCGATAAAACGCACGCCAGAGCCCCCCTCGTGGTAACGGATAATCGTCGCATTAGTTCCTGGTGCCACACATGTCGCATGAAGCTGCCGGGACGAGGGTTCGCTCTGTCATTTGGGTCCATGAGGCCTTTATGAGTCTGGTGATGAAAGTGAGACTCAGACCATGTCCAGGCTTGTTTTCAAAAAGCCTCTGCCGGCGGCGGGCGGACAGAGGCCCCCGCAGCGGCGCGGCAGGCCGGCCGAGAGCGCTGCTCCCTTCGAGACACGTGATGCTGGGTTAAGGGCGAGTGCGGGCTCCTCCCTCCCGTGGACCGGTGTCCACCCACCCTTTGTGAATGCCCCACCCGTCCCTGGTCACAGCCTCGCACCCTGCAGTTTGACAAAAACCTTAATAGGTGTTACTATCAACAGGATTATGCTTCATTCCGTAGGGGATACGATTTTCCGCTGCTCTCAGTAAGAGGAGGGCTGACTCACTGAACAAACTATAATTATGAAGAATTATTTTTACAGAGGACGACTTCTTTAACCACAGTGGTGTCTGCTCTCTTAGATTTGGTAGAAACATTCAGATGGTGTCGGAAGGCCTATTTTATCCTCGTAATTTTGCTCTGATAAATTCATTCTGAATGAGAGGTTCTAGCTGTTTCTAGCTGAATTTCTGATTTCAGTTTGGATCGTGACTGTCTCCTGAGGGATACTAATAGAGATTACTTGAAGTAAGGTAGGAGATTTTTCTGCGTATAGAATATGAGCAAAAGGTTAAAGTCAACAGCCTGTTGCGTGATGACTGTCAGCAGCCACGACATCCCGGTGGCTCTCGCCAGTTGTCTCTGGCTGCTGCTGTCCTCGGGGCCCCAGGCAAGAGCCTCCAGCTTTGGAGCAAACCGTCCTGGGGTCACGGGTGGGGGGAGAGGCAGCTCTCAGTCAGACCTGGCCACCAGAATGCGCTCTGCTGGGGGCGGGGGCTGTAGTTCACTCAATGGCCGGCCTTCGGACCTCTGCCGGGGCCGGGCAGGGCCTGGGACCTCCGTAAACTCGGCTGAAGGTGCTCAGCCAACAGAGATTGAGAGCACAGGGGAGGCCGGGCGGCGGTGCTGCGGAGCCCCGCCGACTGGCCGGCTGAAACAGCACACATTTGTTTTCTCACCGCTCTGAAGGCTGCTGCCCACAGTCAAAGGGCCAGCAGGTCTGGTTTCTCCCGAGGCCTCTGTCCTTGACTTGCAGATGGCTGCCTCCGTGCTGTGTCCTCACGTGACCGTCCTTTGTGCACACATCTGAGGCCTGGTTCTATGCCCTCAGCTCCTCTTTGTAGGCCGATGCCAGTCGGATTGGACGAGGGCCCACCTCAAGGGCCTCTTTCTAGGTACCGACCTCTTTAAAGGCCCCACTCCAAATGCGGTCGCATCCTGAGGGGCCGGGGTTAGGACGTCAGCCTGCATGTTGAGGGGCCCAGTTCAGCCCCCATAACACTGTTGGTCATTTTAGCTGTGGCAGAAACAAGAGCAGAATGGTGGTCACCGGGGGCTGGCAGGTGGGGGCTGGTCAGCAAAAGGGAAATGCTGGTCAGAGGGCATGGACTTCCGTTCAGAGATGAGTCGGTTCCGGGGCCCAGTACAGCGCACATCCCACTGCCGAGGTTGGCAACACGGTGCGGTGCACTTGGAGTTCACCGAGAGACTAGATCCAAGCGTTCTCACACACTCGAAAGGGGCTGGCTGTGCAGGGTGACGGGCGCATTCACCGACTGCAGTCATGAGCTCACAATGCACGTGCGTGCAATTCATCACGTCATATGCCTTAAATACGTAAATTTTCTATTTGTCGATCACACCTCCGTACAGCTGGGGGAAAGCACATTTGCAGGAGTTTGTTGGCGCCGTTGTCCCTGAAATAGCAGCTGGTTGTTCCCTCCTTGACACTAATGACTCTGAGCCCGATCCCAGCGTTAGTGTATTTGGTGGGGGCGGTCCCCGCACCATCAGTTCTCAGACACCAGCGGCCATTTCTCAGTTCAGCTCAACTCTGACACTGTCTGCCTGGAGATACACAGCATCAGATCCCACAGGTGGGGCCCAGACCCACAAGACTGCCTCCCACACCTACCCAATGCCAGGTGCAAGTCCAGGTGGTCATCTGGGCATCTGACACCCCGGCAGGCCCAGTGACCCCCTCCCTGGGTTCGATTAATTTGCCAGAGCAGCTCACAGAACTCAGAGGCGTTTTCCTGGCTAAATCCGCAGGTCCTCATAAAGGACGTAACTCAGGAGCAGCCCGATGGAAGAGACGCGTGGAGCCCAGCATAGGGGAAGGGGGGGGTTCCACACTCTGAACACGCCCCCCTCCCCAAATCTCCACGTGCTCACCACAGCCATGTCCTTTCCGGGTTTTGTGGAGGCTTCTTCTGTGATGGATGTGAGGGCATGGCTGATTAAATTGTTGCCCATTGGCTGTTGATCCACCTCTGGCCCCACCCCTCCTTTCCCTAGGGATTCAGGGGGTGGGACCAAAAATCCCCTGGTGTCAAAAGTCACCTCATTAACATAACAAGAGACACCTTCCTGTGCTCATCACTCTGGAAGTTCCAAGGGCTTTGGCGCTCTGTGCCAAGCACAGGGTGAAGATGGAACACACGTTTCTTATTGTGAATCAGAACATCACACTCTGAATGGCGCCGACCCCCATCTGTTGGCCCCTTCTCCGCTGCGTGTCCACCCAGGTGGTGAGGAAGTGAAAGGGCGCCGCCTGCTGGCTGGCCTTCTCACAGCACCTTCTGAGCCCTAGGCCACTGGGCGGCAGAGCCGGTGGGGGACACCCTCCTGGCCGCCCCTCTCCGTGATTCCAGGGGACACATAGGCGCCTTCCTGACCTCCTAACTTTTTTAGAATTGTTTCTTTGATACACTACGGAACCTGGCATTCGAGGTGTCCTGATTGTGTGAGGTACTTTTTAGGCCTGGAAGGAACAGAGGTTTTCGTTTCCGTGACCTGTTCCTTCGGAGTCACGCTGATGCCTGGAAAGGACCCTTTGCTTTTGGGCGTCTTGCTATCCGTGGTCCAGGTCTAGTGAAGGGAGAGGGAGCCCGGGGTGGAGGGCCGGAAACGTCTTCCTCCTCATCCTCCTCTCCATCTCTGGTTCCTCTCCTTCCACCTCGGGAAACCTCTCAGGCAAGGAAAGGGGTTCCAATGACACTTTTTCGGAGTGAAAGGTCTTCAAGGCCCGACAGCGGTTCGCGGTTTGACGCAGTGACACTCATTTAGTCTTGCTGTTTCTGGGCTGCACTCTTCCTCCGTGCCCTCCCGGCTCTGCCCGTCCTGCCTCTCCCTGAGCTGGGTGCCCAGCACCGGCCGAAAGGCAGCGCCTGGAGCTGGCGGCAGGGCTGGGGCCGGCGGCTCTCAGTTCTCAGATGCGGGAAACGATTGAGGAAGCCATTTCAACTTTCCAGCTCGAAGGCCCTTCCCTCGGAGATGGTGTCACCTCTGGGGCGGCCCGGCCCCTGTCGAGAAGGGCCCGCAGCCCCCAACCCTCTGCCCGTGCTCCAGTTTCTCAGGCTCCTCACCTACTTCCGAGGGACAGGTTCGCAGTCTTGACTTAAAACTGTCCTCTCCCTCCTCCTCCCCCTCCTCCTCCTCCTTGCCGTCCCCATTCACAAACGCCCCTGCCACCTGCCTCCTGTGCTTTACCTGCTTTCCCTCACATGTGACGGGGACACAGGCAGGGGAACGGCTGGAAGGTCTCAGGTTTTAGACACACACAGGGCCTGCGGTTTGCATCCCTGTTCTGGGCCACCTCAGGGTCTCAGAGACCCGCGTCCACAGAGTGTGACCACACACTCCTCAGGGTCACGATGGGGTCTCACCCAGGTGGGTGGCCCAGGAAAAGCACCCAGAGCCCTGCGGGATGCTGGGTAGGTGATGAGCACGCCCGTGCCACCTCCCAGCCTCACTCTCCAAGCCCGTAGGGCCCCTGCCTCTGCAGGCTGTGTCTCCGGCTGCGTCCGGGGCAGCGTACTACTCCTGCAGCCTGGGCACAGCACAGGACTGGGTGATGGCCTTGCCGAGAGAGCTGCAGTGGAGTCTGAACACGCCCCTGATCCGGTTCTGCAGTCATTCAGCCCCGGGCAGCAGCGGATTCATACTTTCCCTGGCCTTGCAGGCCAGCCGGTTTCCGTCAACCGGAGCCCCAGGAAGAGGGAAGGGCACGCTGTCATTCTTTCCATCCATGCCGACCCTGCTCCCTCCGGGGCCTGGATGCCAGCATGGTCAGCCAAAGGAAGCTGCAGGTGCTGGCCAGCCTGTGCAGACCCGCCTCCCGTCCCAGCATTCAAGGGGACAGATACGACGGCTCTTGACGTGCTAAAGCTGGCCTGGCCTCACCTGGGACAGCGACATAAACGGGGCCTCTCCCTTCTCCCCAGAACCGTCATCTGGGCGCTCTGGGGGCAGACAGGGGGCAGTTGCCGTGCAGACACCCAGGTCAGAGCATGACGCCACAGATGCGGTTCCTCCCTCGCTCCCGACACCTGGCGTCAGCTGCTAAGACAGACTGAGAGCAAATTCCACACGGGTTCTCCTGCCAGCGCTGGAGACAGATGGGAGCTGTGAGTTTTGCTTTGGAGAGGAGAAGGCATTTTTAAAGGGAACAACAGAAATTGTGCTCGGGGTTGAACACTGGGAGTCAGCAGCCCCAACGGAATGTGAGCTCTCGGCCTGGGCCCACCGACCTCGCCCCTCAAGGTTCCAGGACCTCACCTCCCTGGAACGAAAACGCATTCCAGGGAAATGGGAGGCAGGTCTATTTTAGGGCTCCTGACTAATTCATTTTATTCTGTTTCCGGTAAGGCAAAGCCAGCGTAAGGGTCTGGGACAACCTAAACCTATTTCTGCAGCAAACATCATCCTCTTTCCCGTGTCTGAATTAACACCTCCACGTTGGTTGTCCTCTGGGCTCTGGCCTTGGCTGGCTCGGCCCACTCGCCCCGTCCGACCCCTTCTGCTGCCTGCCGACTGACACACCCAGTCCCCTCTCCAGGGCTCCAGCCCCGCTGGCCCTGGACTGTCTGCAGGCGTTCCAGGCTCTCTCTGTCCCCACCCCGCCATCGCCTCTACACCTGGGCCGGCTGTCCCTCTTTGGTCCTCTCCCATCCACTCTTTTTGTGCCAGAAACAGGGGCAAGGTTGTTGTCTCTCTCATCCTCATTCATTCCGCCAAAAGGTTTGTAGGTGTCGCGGCGTTGGAGGCAGCCTCCCACCTGTTCCCTCTTTCCTGTCCCCCTGGACCGGCCTGTTCAGTCCCTCAGAATGCCCCTGCCCTGAGACCGCCTCCTGCCTGGCTTCCTGCCCCCTCGGGCCCCTGCACCCCATCTCCAGCCACCCCTGAGAGATCTTTCTGAAGTGCTATTTAGTCACCTCACCCCTGCTTTAGACAACTCCCCCAGGTTATCCATGTCTCTAGGAATGAAGGTCAAGGTCCTTACGTTGCAACTAAGGCCTTCCACTTGGCTCCCACTTCTGTCTGGGTCTCGCCCTTCCTCTTCCCTGACACAACTGTGAACTTGGGGGTGCAGAACCATCCGGGGTCCCCAGAACATGGCATGTGAGGTGGCAGTCGCTGCTGGCTCCGCCCAGGGTGCCTCACCCCCTTCCACGCTGAGTGGAGCCTTGGCGGTCCAGCAGCTTCTGAAATACACTGTTTTGGAGCAGTTCTCCCTTCCCAGCAAAGTCGGGTGGGTGGCCCGGAGACCTGCCATATACGCCCACCTCCCCCGTTACCGACCCCCCACCTGAGCAGTGAGTTCGTCACAGCAGGGGAGCCCTACATCATCGCCACAACCCCCCTCTGCAGTTCCCAGGGGCCCCCCTCAGGGCTGCGGTTCCGTGAGCTTGCACAAATGTTTAATGACGGGTATCTGCCATTGCGGCGCAGCTCGGAGCACCTTCGCTGCCCGGAAACCTCCGCCCCGTGTCCAGGTCGCCTTTGCTCGAACCTGAGCTCCGACCTTCTGAGGGAAGAAACGGCCTTAGTGTTGCCAGCTCCAGGCCAGGTCACCGGCCGTGTTACCTGTTAGTCACACGTGTGTGATGGATGAATAAGTTAGCAAGTCACTTGAAAACCATGTCCCGTCGCTGAACCAAAGGAAGAAGCCTCATTGGTTAGGTCATTTGCTCATTTGCATTTTAAACCCATTTGACTGGGGCAGACTTCCTGCTGAGCGGCAACCAGACACTCCCCACCCCCCCAGACCTGCCCAGTTTGAACCTGAAAACACGGGCGGCAGTTCTCCAAGTGCGTCCGCTTCTCCAGGGCTGGAGCCTGGTGCCCACCCCGCTGTGATTTCTTCAGGTTTTAGTTGTGTCTTTCGTAAGATGCATTGTTCTTCCTTAAAAAAAGAAAGGCTGAGTTGAAGGGCACACAGGACACTTACAGGCTGAAGGCAGAGGGAACACCCTGGGGCCTGGAACCCCTTGTGCTGCCCACCCTTAGTGGGCTTGTGTCCTCATTGGACGGTACCCCCCTCCGCCCCAGGCTCTTTGCTCCTTGTCCCAGGCTCCTTTGGGAGCGGAGAGGCCCCAGCTTAGGGCTGGAAAGAGCAGGCCAGGCAGCGGGCGTGGCCTTCAGGCTGGGGTGCAGTGGGTGTCCCCAAACTCAGAGACGGCATCTATGTGTGGACGTGAGAAGGGAGAATGAGGGCCGGCTCCGGAATTGGGGGCTTCATCCCTGGCTGGGGCCTGGGACCATCTGTAGGGAACTGCCTTGTGAAGCTCCGGGACTCGAACCAGCACCTCCCCGAGCTGCCTCTCTGCAGGTTGCCTGTCTCTTCCTCCATCCTTCCTTCCTTCCTTCCTGCCCACCCAGCGGGTCCTGACATCGGCAGTGGGGTGGGCGGCCAGCTACCCTCCTGAGTAGGTCCCGCTCCACACCCCAGGAGGTACTGGAGGGGGTGTGTTTGGCCTGGAAGTCAAATGGACACTCTATGCACTTGGAAAACACTCAGCTTAAATCATGGCATGCGATGCCTTCCTTTGTATCTGGGTCTAACTTTCTTGAGTTCTTATTGTGCCCCTTTTCAGACTTGACCTGAGTTCTCACATCTCCCCAGTGTCAGCAAACCTGTCCTTAGCGTTCCCATGGGGCAGGGCCTTTTCCAGGACTGAGGTTCACCTGCTCTGGGGGCTTCCCCTCACTCCCCCAGCCCAGGGGCCACCCAGGGTGTCTGGGAGCCTGCATCTTGCTCTTGTGTGGTTTAGGCTTTCCTTTTGCTGCGCGGCAGCCACACGAACTTCTCCCTGTCCCCAAAGAGACAATGAAAAGTCTTCTGGAAAATAGGTTAAGGCATCTCGCCGTCACACTTGGTGGCTGGCTTCTCTGGGCCCGGCAGCGAACAGCGCCCCTCTCAGAGGGTTGGGGGGAGCTCCTTGTCTCCGGTTCTGCTGGGCCAGCGGGAAGGTCAGCAGTCGACCTCTCGCCTTTGTTGGTGACCGGCGTCTTGTTTCTCTTTGGCCGTCTCTTCCTGCTCAGTGCTCTGAACACGGGGTCCTCTCCGTTTGGCTCCGTCCAGCTGAAGGCGTGGTGCCTTTCCTCCTGAGCCTTCACTCACGTCTTTCCTTTCTGGGACCCTCTGAGTGAGTGTTGGCTGGGGTTTCTAACTGGTTCTGTATCTCTTACATTTCCTATCTTTAAGTGTTTTCTTGACGCAGATAATTTTGGCAACTTTCTACCAACTAGAGAAGCAATGCACACGGGGACAACAATAACCAGCATGACGAGGAGGAGTAACTGGGAGATGGAGAGGGACGTGAAGGAGGCAGGAGGGGACAGAACCGAGGGCGTGAACGAAGGCCTTGTCTTTGGGGGGAGGCTGAAGCTGCCTCCTGGCCTGGTGGGGAGGGGGCCGAGGGGTCCAGGTAGCACCGAGGGGAGAGGTTCACCCAAGCTCCTCCACCTTGGTGGTTTAGCGTGTGGAAGTTGGAGTCAGTGCCCTCACTGAAGACTCCGGGGTTTAAACGGAGTGAAACATCTGCTGAGGCAACCAGCCGTGAGCAGAAGCCATCTGAGATCACACAGGGCGGGTCTGTGGTGGCACCAGCGGGCCCGGTGTTGTGATGTCCAGTCACTGGAACCGGTGAGCAGGCGAGGGGTGGAAATTTGGCAAAGCAAGCGTGGTAACAGGCCGTGCTGGAGGGCGCCAGCCAACCGAAGCAAAATCCTTTCATCTCAATGGGCGATATCAAGAGATTAGCTAAGTAATCCGAGTGCGTGACTTCATGCTCCCGGCCTGTCCCACCTCCCTCCCTCGGTCACCATCGCTGTGCCAGAGCCAGTCCAGGAAGGACTGAGACAAAAAAGAGATGGGAAAGATCTGACCCCCAGATTGGAGGGCCTCTGCCGAAACCCCACGAGAGGGGTTGCGTCTGGCACGCAGAATTGCCGGCAGACGTGGGCTCGGATCTAGGAGCAAGGCTCCCCCACTGCATGGAACTTAGATGATGAAGCTGGAGGAAACCTTGGCCATCAAGCTCAGTAGTTTTGAAATGGTCTCTCTTTCTCTCTCTCTTTTTTTTTTTTTGCTTTTTATTGTTTTTAATGAGATACTTTTAAATGAACTTCTCCAGTGACCCCGACACACACACAGAGCAAAGCAGTACAGCCCACTGTGCGGAGGGACCTGCCCTCAGCCCACCCCCAGCTCCCCTTCTGCACCCCTGAACCGCGTGGCCTCCAGCGCAGAGGATTTTCCCGGTGTGTGATCTGCGACACCGAGCCGGAGCAGGGCCCGCAGGGTTGGGGCTGCACCCCATCCCACTGCATCTGTTGGCACCGTTCTTCCCCAGGTCACCCTCTGTGAAGCAGCAGGTCCCAGACCAAAAGTCTCGTGTGTGCACCTTTGACATTCCAGCCCCTCTGGGGCGGGGCGGGCGCCACCACGCACCCCCACCCCCCCGCCCCCGCCGAGAGTTCAACCCCAGGCTTTCCTGCCTTCGGCTCTCAGGGGTCTCATGTCCACTGGGGAGCTCACTGGCCACCCAGCCTCCTGTCCCAGGAACCGCTGGGCGTGCATCTCCCTGGCGATGAGAGGGCTCTTCCCAGGCAGGATGAGGATGAGGGCCTCTGCCGGGTCCCCGTCATTGACTGCGTTACTGATAATTGCATTAGGCCTTTGACAGGCACGCAAGTAAACGCAGTTTGATGTCATTTACCGGGTTAAATACATTTCCATAATGATTTCTTGTAAAGCCACTTAACATTTTTATCTGTATTCTCTGCATAGTCTTAATTTAAAGTGAATTGATTGGCATCATTAGGGAAATTTGATTTTTTGAATTAAAAGTACCTTCATGCCTTGACATGATGCTTATTCTAAAGAGGTGGATGTAAGTTTAATGTCCACAGGCTACATTTAATCAATTTTAAGTGGTGACTTATTTTTTTATTTCAGCATAATTTTATCAGAATGCCAACCCATGTCCTGCCACATTTAAACATGTTTCATTCATTCATGCAGCAGCTTCCCTCTGGGAATTCTTCATAGTCATGATTACTTTTTTGTAGGTTTTTTTTGTAAAGTTTGCAACTGCTTGAGTGCATAGCACACAGAGGGAAGCTGGGACTCCATCCTGGGGGCCCAGAGCCTCTCCCCGCCCCACCCACCCCCAACACCTCCTCCTTTCACTCTGCATTTGCCTGACGATGTGGAACTGGGGTGGGGGCAGTCATGTTTGTTGGGGGAGCTGCAGATTCGGTACAAGCACCAACTGTTTCTCCCCCTGAGCCACATGAAGGCAGCTGCCCATCTGGCACCGCCCCACCCCAGATGCAGCAGACCGGCTCCTTAAAACCAGGACACCATGCGGCCATCACGGTGACCCGGTCAGGATCAGGGCGCCAGCCCGACGCTGCACTGCCCGGGGTCCTGAGGTTCCGTCCCCAGTCCCCCTTCCTACGCGTGGCATCCTTTGCAGCACAGGGGCCGGTGGAGGTGGAGCACCCAGAGCAAGTTGACAGCTTTAGTCTCCATGACAGACGTGTGGAGCGGGGATCAGCTTCACCGACAAGCCCGCCCTGCGTGCGCTCGCCCAGCATCTGAGGGCCACGCGTCCAGTCCGGTGGTCATAGGGGAGAGCGTGGACTCGCGTTGGCCTGGGACCCTGGAGCACGAGCAGCAACCTGGGATTTCCTGTCCAACCCAGAACTTGAAGAGCCGGGACTGGAGGGGAGTCCTGTGTCCACAGAGCCTGCTGAGGGGTGGGGCTGCAGGGCTGCTTTGAGCGGGAGGGGTGGTGGGGGACAGCATAGCCCCTGCTACGGGCAGTGGCGACAGAATACCTCTGAGTTAACAGCCAGGGCTAACTGGCATCGGCCCAGTGCGGCTTCTCTCCCTTTCATCCACGGGTCACTCAGTAACTAGCCTTTTTGTGAAGTCAGCCAGAAAGAAGCTCACATTTCTGGAAAATTCTTGCCATTCTGCTTTCAGGCACTTGAACCAGCCAGGTAAAACCAGCAGCGGTATTTTTAACTGGTGGCGGAAGGGGAGCCTCCCAAACACACCGGTGTGCACGCAGAGCGTGGAATCGCGTCTCAGAGAAGTGGGCGGTGGGGCAGGTGCCCGCCGTTTCTGCACCAGGAGTGGTGGCTCAGGAGTGGACTTGGGGGGTCGTTCTTCTTTGTACTAAAGATAAAAATTTTAAAGAAACTGGTTATCGAAAACAGTTTCCGGGCGTACAGTGGGAGCTTCCTTCCTGTGTCCGCACATATCGTGGTTTCAGCTGGTGAGCTTCCAGCGTGCGCTTTCCCGTGCGACCAGAGCGGGGGGCTGGATGGACCCTTTTCTGTTTCTTCATTTCTCAAATCCCTCGGGAGCGAGTTGGCTTCCTCCCTGAGCTCATTGTGCTTCCTGAACACGGCTCGTTCGTCTGCCGTCTTCCGGCACATTTCCAGCTACTACGTGAACTATTGAAACTGGTAAACACTTGCAAAATAGTTTCCATCGTAAAATCCTGTTCTCATCATTCAAAGCTGTGCCACAGCCCTCCTTTTCCAGGGAAGCCGTCCAATGCACAGAGGCCCCACAGAAGTCAGAGACCTTGAGGCGGCATCGACGTGGATAGTGTTGTTCGCTCCTGCTCTTTCTCCTCCGTTTTTATTCTTACTGTCTGTCACCTGTTTGCTCATCGTCTTGTGGGAGGTTCGGAACTGGCCTCCTCAAGAACCTTCCAGCCTACCCGGGGCCACTGGGGGCCGGCAGGGGGCTGGGGGAGGTGTGCGTCCTCGCTGCTCTGTCCAGGGCCGCCTCCCCTGCCTGCTTGCCCTCTGGGCCCCTCGTCAGCTGCCCCTCCAGACCAGACGGCCCCCTAAGAGTCACAGATTAAGCAATCTCTGCGATGCAGTTAGGCAGACTTGGGGTTTGTGTGACGGTGCTTGAAAATGATCAGACCCGACTTCTTGGAATACAAGACCAGTTTGGGGGACAGTTGTTTCAATGCTCTTTACCCTTTCTCTGTTCAGAGCCAGAGACCCAAATGGCTCACCAATCAAGTTACATTTGCTGACTCATTGCAGGAACTGGGTGCATGCCCGGGCACCTGCCGGGCCTTTTCTCCCCATCCCAAGGATTCATGGGAAGGCGTGTTTGGGTGTGGCCACCCTGGGGAGCACTCAGAGGGCATGGGTTTCATGCTGACTTGCCACTTCGGGGTGCATGACCTTGGGCGAGGGATCTGAGCTCACCCTTTCCACAAAGGGAAGGAGGGATGCTAGAACCTTCCTTGTGCCCTCTGAAGACATGTCAGGGCGCACACAGGAGCCCCCCCACATGCAAGGGGACCTCATGAACGCACCGTGGGTGGAGCTTGGCTGCAGCTCACAGTTGCCATCAGTCTGACAGTCTCCCCGAGCCTCAGCCACCCTGCGCTGCATGTGGTGGATTCGGTGTGGAGTGCAAGGTTACAGCAGCCCCGAGCCCGAGGTCTGCTGTCTTCCCAAAGCCTTTGACTTCTGCTTTTCTCCAGCACACGCTTCATCCGGTGTCTGTGCAGGGCTTCCTCAAACGTGACGTCTTCCGTAGAGTGGCCAGAGTCTTGTCAAGTGTCTGCCACACTTGAAGAACTGCGTGTCTTCCATCAGTAGCGTGGGGCCCACAGGCACCTCCTTGGCAGCTTGAACTTGTCAACAGTGTGTCACTGGCTGGGAGGGACCATTCTTTACTAACTTAAGAACCTATGTTAGGCTGGGAGCAATTTCACTGGCGCTTTGCTCCAGATTCTGCTTCTGAGTCAGATGTCCAGGGGAGTTAGGCGTGACTGGTAGCCTTAGTCCCGCGTCTACAGAGCAGGCCCATCTCGGAGCGTGGGTCGGGTCCCAGGGGGTGTGCAGGCACCTGCCCTGGTACCTGGGAGAAAGCACGCCTTCAGTTGGCGCTGCCTGTTCTTCCCCATCTTTGTCATCATCACTGCTGCTAAGTCTGTGAATGTCATCTTCTCCGAGAATCGGATTCCGCCTCTTCTCCTCTTTTAAGTGCATTAAACGTGGAAGTGGTTTTAGTGTTCGTTATCTTTAAAAAGTACCTGGACACTTTAAAACCTCACCATGTGACCCTTGCTCACACGCACCCTGCTCTGTCATTCAGTTTACCTTCATGCCCAGGCATGGAGCAAAGTGTGTTATTAAATGCAGGTGGGGGTTTCAGGTGCCGGGTTGGGTTTGTTTCTGGCCTCCCCCTGAGTCACCACTGACGGGAGTAGTCACATGATCTGGGCCAGTCTTTTCACAAATTAAATCAAAACACCCCGGGCGCCACCTCCCGCCCTCCGAACGCCTGCGGCTGTTGTGGAGTGAGTGATGGTGCTTCTGAAACCCGTGGGTGGGAGGAGGGAGCTGAGGGGCGTGTCTGGCCGAAAGGACAGTGTGGTCCTCAAGCCGGAAAATACAGGATGTATCCCCACGATTCAGCGGCAGTGCCGGAAAGTCAGGCGACCAACCTGACCCGGGCTGTCCCCCAGTGAGAAACAAAAGCTCCGGCGATGCCCAGTTCGCCTGGAGGGTGGCGGGGCGCCTCTCTGCTCCCCCTCTCCAGCCCCGTGCGAGCTGTTCTAGGTGTGTCCCCAACAGACCGCATTGCAGTGACCTCAGAACCAGCCCACGTCCGAGAGAGTCTGTGGTGTGCTTGTAGGGCTGGAGCGTGAAGTTTTTCATCAGATCTCGCTCTTGAAAAATGGTTAAAATCAAATTATGGATTTTCGACTAGTGTGGGTTATATGCTTCCTTGTAAAAACTGTTTTATACCCCGTCTATTTAGATGTGGTACAGGTTTGTTTGAAATACTCTGTTGGCTTTTCGCTGTGTTTTTCCTTATGGCTCTTTCCTGTGGGGGGTTCAAACCCATGCAGAAGCAGAGGACAGTGCGCAAGACCCCACAGCCCCTCCTCACCGCCAGCCTCCACGGGTGTCAGCTCCCGAAGGGCTCCTCCCCCCACCCCACAGGGTGAGGGGTTTTAAACACGCCCCCAGGTATCATATCATTCCAATTATGTGCCTCTCTAAGAGATAAAGACTCCTTCCTGCCCTGGCTGGCCCTGGCTGGTGTAGCTCAGTGGATTGAGCACGGGCCTGTGAACCAGAGGATTGCGGTTCGATTCCCAGTCAGGGCACATGCCTGGGTTGTGGGCCAGTTCCCAGCAGGGGACTCACGAGAGGCAACCATACATTGATATTTCTCTCCCTCTCTCCTTCCCTCCCCCTCTACAGATAAATAAATAAAATCTTATGTATATATATAGATAGATAGATAGAGAGCAAGAGAGAGAGAGACTCCTTTCTAAACCATAGATACATACAAGTACTTAACATCAAACAAACATCCTGTGCTCACATTTTCCTGTGGCTCCATGAGTCTGTTTTTGTGACGTGTGCGTTTGAATTGAACCAGATGAGACACACCCACTGCACTGATTGACAGGACTCTTCTGTCGGCCCCGTCTGGGTTCCCTGGCACAGCCGTTTGAGTCTGAACTGGGCCGTTGGTCTGGCAGACACCGTCGCCCAGCCTGGAAGCAGGGGCAGCACCCCGACAGCCCCCGTGACCGCACCCCCTTCTCCCTCCCGCTGCTACAGTGAAATCCCAGGTCTCAGGGGACGGGTCAGAATCAGAGCGTCTGGTCTTGCTTTCGTGTTCCTGAGGGGTCCTCTTGCTGACCTCTGCGGTGCCTGGGCAGCTATGTACTGAGGGGCGGGCTTGTTCCTGGTCTCCAGTGTGAACAGTGGAACGATACGCAGAACCCAGAAATATACGATACACATCCCAGCTTACACAATTCCCCACCAGCTTTCTAAACCCTCAAGGTTTTAGCAGCCATGGCTGACCTGGCCGCTCAAGTCACCGTCTCCCTGGGGTTTCAGCACCCAACACATAACTCAGTTCGAAAGATTTTTCCAAAAATATGTCTTAGTGGGTACTAGAACCTGCAAGAGTCTAATAAAAGAATGATTTTTAGGTGAAAAGTGGTTGTATGATTCAGAATGGTTTCACATTTTAAAATAGAAACATGCTTTGTGGAAGGCTAACTGGGAAGGAAAAATAATTCTAAGTCTCAAAGAAAAGATATGAATATGAAAAATAACCAGGGAGGGAGTGGCTTGTTTACTCTCTTCCCACAAAGCTCCAAGTAGAGATCTGAAATGGGTGTTGTTTCCCAGAGAACACGGTCATTTTAAAGCATCTCTCTTCCTCCAAGCAGGAGCAAAGTGAAGCATTTTCAGGTACTCCCTGTTCCTTTTGCCGATAGTGTGAAAAACCAGGCAGCGGCTGCAGATTGCGAAGCCCTTCCCCTGGAGCAGCTGGGCACCCTGCAGCCGCTCACCCCCTCCCAGCCGTGCCGCTCCCTGAGCCTTTCGGTCTGAAAGACTGGGCTTTATAGCACATCTGCTCCACCACGAGGGGCTCTGACTCTGGACTTGAACTCGGTGAGCTGTGGTCCTGCACCCAGCACCGTGCTCCCGACTCCCATCCTGGGGAACAGGATGTCCCTGAGAACCGAGGACCCGTGGCCGTCTGGGGAATTCAAGGGCAGAAGAGGGTTTGGGACCTGGAGTGAAGACGTGAAACCTGCGCCCGGGTTTCTGGGTTCTGCGTGTCGTTCCACCTCTTCTGTGGACTGGCCTGCCTCCGAATCGTTTCAGGGGATGAGAACAGAGGAGCCGTGGTGAGTCCACCTGGAAAACGGCAGTGTGGCGGGAGGCAGTCAGAAGAAGGTTCCGGGACCAGCAGGGGCTGCTGTCAGCAGGGGGCGGGGCTGTCCCTCGCTGGGGATCCCGCAGAGCCTCGGGCACAGGGCTCCTGGCTCCCTGCTCCGGCTCCTCTCGTCCTCTTTTCCAGCCCTAAGTTTGAGATGGAATTGGAAGCACCGTAGAGCGAAAGCACTGAGGCCTTTATGTGGTCGGTGCTCCCTGCCATCAGATGGAGGGCTTCTGCATCCTCTGCCCCTGCACCCGGATGGGGACTCTGGCCCAGGGCCCGTGGGTCAGAGCCACGCCACGTGGGCCTTCAGGAGAGGCACCACTCCCTGCGTTGGGCGAGGCTCCAGGAAGGGTCCCTGAAGTCCGGAGGGACCGTGAGGGAACACGTGAGGGAGCATGCTGCCAGTCCCCCAGTGTCCTGCTGAGTCTGCAGCACTGCCTCTAGGAGCTGGGTGGGGGGAGGCTGGAAGCACGCAGGCCACCAGCAGCCCTGCACTTGGCAGGGAGTCAGTGCGTGGCTTCGTTGTCCGTGCGAGCAGTCACATTAATCAAGTGATAAGTCACCTCCTCCCTGTCTGTTAGGCTTGGTGAGCATGCAGGCACTTGGTAGTTACTGCCTGGGACACATCTCCGTGTGTGAGTGTGTGTGTGAGTGTGTATTTTCATCGGCACATCTGAGGGAGTCAGTTCATGTGCTCACACTCCCATTGAACAGCCATCAACTCTGATACCCCTGGCAACCTGGGAACATTTTCTTGGGAAGAATCCTATAAAGCAGGTTCCCCCTGGTTTGCCATTTCTGACAACCAGGGCGCAAGTTACCCCAGGGCAGCTTGACACCCCCACCCTCTGGCAGGGTAATGACCCACGCGTTCCTCCTCCTTCCCCGCCCTAGCCCAGGCTTCTCAACCTGCAGTGTGCCTGGACTGAGTGCTTGTGACCCCCCCATGCCCCTGTGCTGAAACCTAACCCCAGTGTGAGGGTATCAGGAGGCGGGGCCTCGGGGGGGGGGGATTCAGTCATAAGGGCAGAGCCTCGTGATTGGGATCAGTGTTCTTATTGGAGAGACCCCAGAGCATCCCCTCGTCCTTCCGTCCACCCTGTAAGGGCACATCGAGAAGACAGCCACCTGTGAGCCTGGAAACAGGTTCACACCAGGCTCTGAATCTGCCAGGGCCTTGACCTTGGACTTCCAGCCTCCAGAACTGGGTGAAATCCGTGTCTGTTGTTAAACGCCGCCAGTCTCCTGTCCCTGTCACAGGAGCCCCACCAGACTGGGACAGTGTGATGGGAGTCACCTGGGGCCCTGGTTAAAACGCACACTCCACTCAGGGGTCTGCATCCCTCCCACCCCGCAGGCTCAGGGACACCGTGTGGGCCAAGGCCGGAGCCTCAGGATGAACCGCACTGACCGGCAGAGTCAGGAAAGAGCCAAACCCAAAAGCGTGTCGCCACCTGACACTGGTACTCAAAGCCCTCCTGCGTCCTCGACCTCGAATCTCTGGATATCTGATAACACCCCCTCCTCGGGGCTGGGGAATGGCCCAGGGGTGGCAAGCCTAAGAAGCACATGGCATGAGCCCCTGCTGACCCCCCCACCTTGTGCCTGGGGCCACACTCCCCCCTCTGAGGGCATGGCTAGGTGCCCATGCTCCACCAAAGCCCCAGAAAGGGCTGGCAGTGCCTTCCCGTCCTCTGTCGGTGGGGCCCCTCTCAGTATGAGGTCAATCTCGAACCCCTGATCACCAAAGTCTTCTCGTGGGACCCCCAAGCCAATGGGCTGTTAGGTCTTCACTGGTTTTTTACCTGTGACCTCACCCTCCACCGTGTGGGGAAAAGGCTCAGAAAGTTCGGAAGAGCAGGAGGGGATTTTGGCTGTAAGAACCCAGGGAGCTCAGCAGGCTCCGTGAACGCAGGCAAAGAGGTTTTCGAGTTCCTGGAGGCTGATTGAAAGAAGGAAGGTTGGTTCACTGGGAGACCATCCCAGACGGGAGGGACACTTCAGCAGTGTCTGGACACTTCTGGCCGAGTGCCAGACCCCAGGTTCCGGGCCAGCTGGGGAATTGGCGAGCCCAGTGACGACTTCCTCCTCCTTCGATTGTCCCAGTGGAAATAGGTTACCTCCTTCGTTGGCTATTTTATTCCCATGGAATTTTCAGCAAGTCAGCATCATTATTTTAAGATCCTAGGAAATATGATTCAGGGATTGTCATTCTATTTTCCAAGGAAGAAACTGTTATGGATATTTCCTGCAAGGGTGAATATCCATGAACTTTCCAGCGAGCAGCCAGCCAGCCGACCCTCCACGCTGCATTCGGAACGTGGAGAGCATACGTACCCTCCACGGTTTTCTTCTCAGAATGCGCACCTTCGAGGGGTCTCTGTTTTCCTTGGGTCTTTGTTTAGGGAATAAAAGAACCCCATTCAAATGATCGCCAAGACTGTGGCATTTGAAAAAGCAAGTTTAATCGCTGTCATGGACTCACCTGTCTTACTTTATCAACCACAGGGGGTCGTGTGCTTTTGCACACACGAATGACCATCTCCCGGCGCAGCATCAGATGAAGGCAGGGTGTGAATCTCCCCGATACACGGCAAAGTGGGGGGGCACCAGCAAACCTGTCCGCCCCCATCCCTGTCCAGTCTTTCCCTGCAGGGGCTTTTCCACGCAAACACGGAGGCCAGTGCAGGCGGGAATGGGAACAGGGCTCCCTCAGAGGCCTCATGAGAGGGTGTTCGGTAGGAGCGGTGGTTCGAGGCCGGCTCGTTTTAGATCGCCCCGTGGGCTTCAGTGGGAGGCTGTGTTCGCACCCCAGGGCTGCCGTGAGAGGGCGCCACAACCTGGGGGGCAGAACTCACTCCCCCCAGCTCAGGAGGCAGAGGGCCAGGGTCAAGGTGCCAGCCTCTCTCTGAAGCCTCTCTTTCGGGCTTGCAGACAGCCGCTTCCTTGCTGTGTCTCCACACTGACTCCCTCTGTGCTCGTGTCCCCGCTGTCCCTCTGTGGGCCTGTAGCCCATCTTCTCACCAGGACACAGGTCTGTAGGGTTACGGCCACCCTGACGAAGCCATCGGACTTCGGTGACTTTTCAAAGGCCCATCCCCAAATAGGGTCGCATGCTGGGGTTCTGGGGCTTAGGACTTCAGCCTGTGAATTCAGGGGCACAGGGGGACACACTTTAGCCCATGACCAAGGTCATGGAAACCGCTGTGCAACTGCAACACTGTTTCTTGGGCTCAGGTGATGCAGCGAAGCTGTTTCTGTCCAAGATCAGTTCTGTTTTCCTCTCAGTGGGGACGGCACGCCTGGCCCTTTGTTGTGGAAAAGTTGTCACCACATCACCTGATTCTCTCAGTGATGCTCTGTGCCCCTGGAGGGTGTTTACTCCGTGAGAAGGCATCTTTAGAAATGTATCTGGGATGTTCCGCAGAGAGCAGAGTGGACCTTGGCCACTTAAGAGTCCTGGCTGTGCGTCCCCCATTCCCACTTGCTCCTCCTCGCCATGCCTAGGTGTGCTGCCTGCAGGCACCGCCACCAGAATGGCCACGTGTCCCCAGGGGACTGTCGGCTCCTCAAGGAACCTTGATGGGTTTGTTTCTGGGCTCAGCACCTGGCACCAGCAGTGCCTGGCCCCTGGTAGATACTCAATGGATAGAGATGATGGATGGAGGGATGGATGGATGACAGATAGATGGATAGATGGGTGGATGATGGATGGTTGAATTGATAAAAATGTCAGACCACTTCACACCCACCTCCACTCAGATGTGTTTCAGAAGACTGTCAGCCATTACGGCTACAGCCCCCTGCGAGCCCTGGTCGTTTTCCTCCCCACCCCCGTCCGCCGCGGCCCTGCAAGGACCTCGCTGTGGAAGCCACCAGTGGAGTCGGACCTCACTCTGCTGCGTGTGGGGAGCGGGGCAGGGCTGTGCAGCCTGTTGTACTCGGCCCGGGGGCGGGGCACCAGCACCACTTGGCTGTGGGAGAGGATTGATCTTCCAAGTTTCCCTCCCCCCTCTGTCCTCATGCAGTCCTGGGCAATGACCCTGATCTGAGCAGCCACAGCAAGCCCTCTGGTACAGGTGTGCTTGAACTCGGAAGCAGATTAGAACATCTCCCGAACCACTGCCAGGTCAGAAAGTGAGCACTGCTGGAAAGAAATAAAAATAATAATTTATAAAGTCCCAGACTGCCCGAGAGAGTGCCTTCATGGACTCACCTTTGTGACCGTGGCTGCCCGGCCAAGGCTCCCAGCACTCTGACTCCCTCCTCTCACCCGGCTAGCCCCTGTGAGGCCAGGGACAGGGCAAGGCCAGGCACACCAGGACACACACGGAGCACTCGTGGACGCAGCTGCCCGGTCACTGGCCACGACGCACGGCTTTCTTTCATCAAACAGGGTGCAGGCGGCGACGAGCCCATGGCAATGAGAGACTTCAGATGTGACCCATGACCATGGGTTTCGCCAGGGTCTGACCAATGGAATCCCAGTGCTGCTCACCTGGGGGTGTGGCCACAAGCCCATTCATTGGCGGCGAGATTCAACCAAGTTGCCAAACCTACATAGAATAAGAAGCAAGCTCACAAAATAAGCACAGAGCGGAAGCATGCCCGTCTTTGTAATTGCTTATATTCTGTTACAGGCCTTTCCTCTAGTTTACAGTGTAAACTTGGTCGAAGTGAAGTTTTTATTTAGGAGGCGCTGGGCTGGAATTTAATGTTCTTTTGCCAGCACAGTCTGCACTGAGCAGAAGCAAGTTTTCCAAGAGACGCAGAATTTCCTAGCAGCTTTCTGAATTCTCATGAATAATGTTTTTCAGTTAAAACATTTCTCGTGATGTAAGCAAAAATTTCAGGTTTATCACAACATAGTTGAAGACAAAGATTTGTAAAGTTCCGTGATGGTGTTTAAATTATATCTCCATGGAGCTGTTTAAAAAGTACTATGTTTGTATTTCAAAGTTTTCAGTACGGAAGAGGATCTAAGTCCTGAACATCTGCCGACTCGACCTTTCTGAGCATTTTCTTCACCCTTTAAAAGCCACGCTTTCCCAGTGGGCGTCCGAAGCCCCCACATGCCCATGTATGGGGTCAGTCAAGGCCCTTACAGAAGTCAGAGGAGCGGCATTGGGTTAAGAGAGCTGATTTCACTCTCAATGTGTTGATTGCACAGCCCTCACCTAGCCCGTGTCTACCCGTGCAGAGCAAACCCGTGTGCAGCCGTGGGAGCTGGAACTGCCCCGGAGAGAACACGCGTCTACTGTCCCCCGTCAGTGCTGTGTGGGGCACTGCATATGCCCCACCTCCGCCCTCAAGTGCCAGGGGCCGGCGGGGCACATCACGGGGCGCCCTCTTGTGGCCGGGACAGGAGCTCTGGGTCTTCCCCTCTTGGCGAAGACCCTGCTCCAGTCCCGAGGGCCCCACCCTCAGGGCCTCCTCCAAACCTGGTCACGTCCCCAAGCCCCTGCTTTCTGACGCCAACACCACCACACAGTGAGTTTGGGCTTCAGCGTGTGGGTCTGGGGGAGGCAGGGTTCAATCCGAAGCAGCGGGCAAGGCACTCCGTAACTTTGCTTGCGCGTCTGGCCTCTTCCGGCAGGTTTTCCCTCTTTCTGCTGAGACTATGTGTTTCCAAATTCTCTGTCTCCTGGGGGTATTTCTGTGGGGCAGGCAGGGAGGAGATGACGCAGGCGCGCACAGAGCCCTGGGCCCAGCGGCCACCTGGCTGCCCACACCAGGCCTTCTCTCGACTCCACTGAGTGTGCCCCACTCTCTGGAGGTGCTGGGACAGTCCCCAGGCCTGGCTCAGTCTGCCGAGATACCAGGTGCTGGGCGGGGGCGGGGGCGAGGGCAAGGGCGAGGATGCAGCAGGGCGTGAGCCCCCCGTGACCCAAGTCCACCCTTAAGTCCACGGTCCTGCCCTCAGCATAGACCTTCCAACAGCATGGCCCGCAGACGCAGGGGCAGGGGCGGGGGGTGTTCCTCCGGCAGACAGGCCTCTGTTCGTCCTGAAAGTCGTTTTGAAGAAGTCCCGCGTGCATGACTCCTCGAGTTTTCCACCTTTTTGATTTTCCAGATGGGAACGAAGCAAGCTGCCCACGCCTTTCCTGTTTCCCGCGTTCTCGGGAAAAGCACACTGTCTTTCCAACACCTGACATGAAACCGAGCATTTCTTGTAAAGCCTGTATCTCGGGGAAACCCAGCGCTGTTCCGGACCTGCCTGGGCCCCGTGCGTGGGGGTCGCTGAGCGCCCCCTGCTGCCTCTGGGCGGGAGAGCCGGCGGGGCCCCTGTTGGTGCGCATCTGAGCCCGTGTGTTGTCCTCACCCGCAAAGGCAGCAGGCTCTTGGGCTGCAAGGACTTCTCCTTCGCGCTCACGCTGGTGGTAACTTCCTCACATGAGCTTCATAAATGAACAATCGTGCGCCTGTCGACAGTATATTAGCAGCAGCGTTGGGTTTTTTTCCAATCATTTAATGTTCAGTTTTACCAGTACATGATTTTAAGTAAAAGCCTGTTTATTTTGAAACCAAGAAAATGGTACCTACCATTTTTTTTAACGTATGAAACTTAATGGTTAGGAAGAAATGGCAAAGGAGTACGGAGTCAATGTTTTCATGTCATTTCTTCTTAGAGCCAACACGCTGCAAGCCCTCCACGTGCCGGCAGGTGTTCAGAGCAGCTGTCAGAAGGCAGGTTGGCTTTTCTATGGAAAAGGGTGAATACTTGCCCGGCGCGGTTTCTGGCCATTTCCTCAGTCACTGAAATGCTTATGTTACCCATTTCTGTCTATAAATGACCTTCTCTTACCGCTGTATAGGGCAAAGCGGGTCAGGGAGCATGTGGTACCTGAGGGGGTGTCATTTTGTCCGAGACTGACCAACATCTTTCAGCGTTTCCACGCATGTTTCCACGGAGCAGTTGACATCTGGACAGTGTCCCCTTGGACCTGCTGGGAAAGGCCATTCTTTCCTGATGAATGAGAAGCTGAATGAATGTGTTTGGCATGCTGGGGCTATTCTTAGGATGTTAGAACAAGCCTGCTTAAATTTAGATTTCAGAGTCATTACCCTCCGGGAAGGTACTGGAACTGTTACGGAAAACCCATGGGAGGCACCAGGGTTGAGCAGGACCGGGGGTGAGGTGGGGGGTCTGCAGGCATTTGGGGAGGGGGGTGGTTTCTTTGCTTTTGCCTTTGGTTTTGTTCCCCCAGACTGCAGGCTGCTGAGCAGTGTAGAACGCCAAGGACAGGGCTGCTCGAGGGAGACCCGCTTCATCCAAAATGTGATGAGTGTAACAGCTGAGAAACACAGAGGAACCCCCAGACCCCCAGGGTGCCAGGGCGTAGAGGGTCTTCCCGCCTGGCCCAGCCAGCTCCTGGCACGGAAGTGTGACCTGGGGGTCCCCACGGATGGTGGCCATGTTTTCCATCCACCCTGGCCCCACACTGCAGCGCTTTTTGTCCGAAACCACAAGGAGCCCACACCTGCTTCCTCATTTCTGCGGGGACTTTCTGAGTCACAGCTCGGGTCAGTTTTCCGTGGGGGCTGGGGCTGTGGACTGCAACCACACAGGCCTCGGTTCGAAGACGTCCGGCCGGGTGCAGGTCGTTTCCGAAGCCCCGGCCGGTCTGGAAGTGCCGGGGCCCCTGTGCTGGCCGGCACAGACTGCCCATTGTGCAAGGCCACACTCGCCCACGAGAGCGGGAGGCAGAGTCGCGCTGGCACTGTTCTGCAGAACTACCTCCCTCGGGGGGACATCCTAGGTCCACTTCCTATTACAGGGACACAAGGCCGCCATGAATTCGGTGGCTGGAAACAGCACGGCTTCTGGGTTTGCAGTCCCAGAGGCCAGGAGTGCACGCTCCGCCTTGGTGGGCTGAAACCACCCTGACACCCCCTCCCAGGTCTGGAGGCTGCAGCCCCCGCCACTCCAGCCCCTGCTGCCGTCTGAGGCCGACTCCCACTCTGCCGAGCCCCCCGCCAGTCCAAGGCCCTCTCCCAGCTCCAGTCACAGCTGTGACTTTAACTCAGTCACAGCTGCACCTGCCAGGACAGGTGACTTATTCACAGGGTGCAGGGACGAGGACGTGGGCATCTTCGAGGGGTCATTCTTCAGCCTCGCCACCTAAGCCCCATGTTTACGGGATGAACAGCAGACACCCTCCCAGAACTTTCTGGCACTAGTGTCCTTTCTAGACGTGAGGTCAGTCTGTGCCTTGGCCTCCACACGGTGCATTCTGTTCGTCCTTGTTTCTCAGGCGAAGAAGCTGGAGCAGGAGCTAAGACCTTCCCCTGGGCCCCGCCGCTGAGTGGGACACAGTCCCCAGACTCCTGGCAGGGGGCAGCCCCAACTCCGCCCGATGGTTCAGTTCGAAGGACCGATCAGTCAGGCATTTCACAGATAAAGACCATTGGCAGCAGAGATCGTCACAGAAAAGCAAAACACGTGTTATCTAGTGAGATCTCCGTTTTCAAAGGCAAGAAATGGGATGCTTTCAGCAGTCGGCATTCCGCAATATTAATGGGTTGAAAACGCCAGGTTTGGGAGTTGTGAAGGGGAAATACAGGGCAAAGAAGGGAAAGGCCAGATGCCCTCCCGACCAGAATTTCATCTTACACGGTGTGGCTGGTGACCCTGGCCTGCCCCTGACCATCAGCACAAAAGGAAAAATGGGCGTGTGGACAACCCGACAAGTCCAAAGAAACACAGAGAAAAATACTGTGTTCTTTGTTGCTACCATGTGTATTTTTTCTTTTCACCCACGTGGACTCAAGACGATAAAGATTACTTTGTAACCTGCTTCTCTCTCTTAACAGCAAGTCCTGAACGTCTTTCCATGTCATTAAATAGTCTTTACCTGCTTGTGGGAGTGGGCTCTTCGGTCTGGGCCGGCTTCAGCCGGTCCCTGATTGGACGTGTAGGTTGTTTCTACTGTGCTATTTGCGTAAACAGCACCGCAGAGAATGTGTCTGCGTTTAGATCTTTGCCCGCAGCCGGCACCATTTCCTTAGAACCGACCCCAGGGAGGGGATCTATTGGGTCAGTGTTCAGGGTCGGCGGGCGGGCCTTGTGCTGCAAGCGCCAGCTGTTGAGTTTGCTGCTTACTTAGCCACGTTCCTCCGAGTTCCTTGCACGGACAGATGAGCTAATGATGTGGAGTAGAATCAGCAGTAGCTTTGTGGTGCCCACTTTGGAGTCCGTCGCATTTGTGAGAAATTTTAAATGATTAACTTAGGGCATAGATCTTTGAACTTGGGTCTGATTGGTTGGTCAGTTAGTTGGGTGATTGGTTGCTTGGTTAGTTGGGTGGTTGGTTGCTTGGTTGGTGGATACTGTGACACACAGTATCCCTTCAGGAATAAAAGATGTGTCTCCCAGCTGCCCCTGGCTGTCACCCCTTCAGGGATGACTTTGGCTCAGAAGAGCCACCTTCCCAAGTCCTCCCCTTCTCAAGGTGGCCCCGGTCCCCCAGGGGACTAGTGTGAGTGTGTCAAGGCCTAGTGCTGTGCTCCGACTAGGGTGGTCCCTCTCCAGGACCCCGACAGGGTCAGGGAGGCCTCCAGTGGGGCCACACTGCCCTTCCACTGCCCCCTCTGCTCGGTCCCACTTTATACCCCTCCCCTGCTCTCTTCTGCCCCTCCTTCCCAGGGTCCGACCCTAATAAACCCCCTGCACAAGGACCCCTGACCCAGGGTCTGGAAGCAGCCCATGCCTGTTGGGTTGTTGGTTGTAGGGGGTTGGCAGAGTCGGGGTGGGCTCAGCAGCCCCCCCAGCAGGTGGTCACTGTGCAGAGGGCAATGGCATCGCCTGGAGCTCCCTCGGGAGGGAAGAGCCCAGCAGCTCGGACTCAGAGGAGGGTATCTGAGAAGGACGGGGTGAGGCACCGTCTTCCAACAGCTCCATCGTCACCCTGAGGGTGTGGGTCAGGCTGCGGCCTCGATTTGTGCAAGAGCAGTAGTTGAAGACACTATATTTTCAAAATGATCTTTTTAAAAACCATTAGAATATCACCCTGAAATGCCAGGATCTCAGTGTAGGTGCAGGCCACCTCTCCTGCCACGCTGTCCCGTGCCTGTCACGCCCAGGCCTTCCTGCCGCAAGCACCGTTGGCCGGTTCTGCAAAGCCTCCGAATGCCTCGGGGCTGGGGTTCTCCCCGCACCAACCGCCTGCCCGGTGCGGCCCACTCACGTCTCCCTGACCCGTGCTAAGGAGGCAGGCGGCTGCAGCCTGCAAACACCGGAGCAGAATCAGGGTCATCCCGGGTTCACGTCTCCACTGTCCCCTTGCATGGCAGTTTGATTTCAGTGGTGGGAGAGCACCTTGCAGGTGCGCAGGAAATCACCCAGGGAAACGGGGACCAGCAAAGGGCCAGGGACAGGGAAGAACTGCGTGTGGGGAGGGGGATGCATGCGCTCGGAGTATGTCCGTCGCCCGCAGCAGGTAGTGCTTGATGTGCGACCCTTCGGGGCCCCACGGGGAGCCTGGTTCTCAGCCAGGCACCTCTGTTTTCGATGATTCGCCCAATCAGGGCCCAAACCTCAGACGCCCGTGGGGTCTGGAGCCGCGGGGCCACCAGGGTCTGGATGGCACAGGTTTAGCCACCGGTGCAGAAGGATGTGTCCCCAGAGTTTGGTCACGTGACACGAGCGCCCAGTCCCCTGAGGAGGGGACTCGGCCCCAGGGCTCCCTGTTTCGGTGGCAGAGGCTGCTGTTGGCGGTGTGGTGGGGTCCTGTCTGGTCCGTGGTGCAGTCCGCGGTTTTCTGGGGTTTGTTTTGACTGAGCGGGATGCCCTCATGGGACTCAGTGCCATGCGACTTCTGAGGAACCAGTGAAGACGATAACGAGCCGTGGGAACAGCGTGGCGTGGCCCGCTGGTACATCTCGCCACAGACAGCGACGCGGCGGGGGAAGAGGGCGAAGCTCCCTGTCCTGCCCGGCCCCTGGCCAAACCGACTCTGAGCTTTTATTTTATTCTATTCTTTTAAGATTCTACTTATTTATTTTTAGAGAGAGGGGGAGGGAGGGAGAAAGACAAGGAGCTTCTCCCACCCCCACCAGGTGCCTGGCCCAGGGCCAACTTTGATCTGTCAAACCGGGGGCTCAGGCTGAGCGAGGCGTTCCTCCCTGGGACAAAGGATTCACAGGTTGCCCTTGGCCATTTCTTTCTCCTTCCTCCGTGACCTTCTCAGTGACCTTCTCACCTTTTGATCGTGTGCCGATGGCTCAGCCAGTCACTTGCTGGTCTCCATAGGGCCCTTGCGTCATCCCGATTCCCTGGCAGAAGCTGTCAGGATGACATGGCCCTGCCCGGCAGCAGCCATCACCCTGGCCTGGGCGAAGGGCCGGGCTTTTCCGTCAGCGTGAAGGTTGGCGGGCAGAACTCACACCTGGGCTGCAGAGGGTTTTACTTGGTGGGCCTGAGTCAGTCCAGGGCGGGGCCGGCTGCCTAGTATGAAAATGACAGGTAAGCAGGGCTGGTGGGTGAGGGCCACGCAGCAGGCCACCCCCAGCCCATCCCTGCCTGCCCAGGTGTCTGTCCCTGGGACAGAGTCCCCTTCGGGATCGCACCCTGCCCTAGGGTGGCATTGGAGCACAGCTAAACTCTCGCACTAAAGCTGGGTGGTGCGGGGAGGGGCAGTCGGAAGAGAGCCAGCGAGGAGGGGTGCATGAGGGTGCCCAGGCCCCGGGCTCCTCTAGGTCCCCGTCGCAGCCCTGGGTCCAGAGCACCTGTGGGTCTCGTCCGCAAGGGCAGCTTGGTTTGCTCGTGGGGGCTTCTCCACCTTAATCGACACAGACTGCAGTTGCCCAGAGGTTCCGGGGGGCGGTTAGTCTTAGGAACCGTGGAAAGACTGAAGTCACAAGAAAGACGAGTCAATGGGACTCAACAAACGAGACAATATCTTGTAGGAGCTCTGCCCTCTCTGAGGTGTAAATCGTAACCCACTCTTCCTCCCTAATTTTCCCAGCCCTTTGGTTACTTTGTGTCATTCTGTTTCATGTCTTCCTTCAGTCCCTTCATTTCTTTAATGACTGCAGTTTTTTTTTATGTGCATGATAAGCTTTAACACGACACAACTGCCCTTCTTCTGAAAGGGGTGCTCGCCAAGCCCCCCATCCTGCCCACTCTTTCCAGCACAGGCACCGACAGCCCATCCACGTATTGTTACATGTCGTCACCGGAAGCCCTGCGTCACCCTGACGGGCGGCGCATCTGCAGCCTGTCTTTGACGGGTCCCTGCCAACTCTCAAGTGGTATTTCAGGCGTCTTTTCTTTTTTCCAAGTGTGAGCACTGTGCCAGGCTGATGAATAGCATTCCTTCCACGTTACCCCGCGAGTTCTGGAGATGAACGCTTGTTTCCTGGAGGCCGGTCTTTCCGTTTCGGACTGCGCGTTCTTGGACAGCACCCGCTGCGTGGGAGAGCCCCACCTCGCCCGTCTCTCCAGGGGCTTCTGCTCAGCACCCTCCTGGTCAGAAGGGAGGGCTGTCCGCTTTGTTTTACATTCTCCCTGAAGTGGGGGCCCTCCCTGAGGCCCCTCAGATTCCACCAGTAACGCAGCGCTGCTCAGGGTAAGTGTGCACCCAAGCTCAGACCTGCCTCCGGAGCCCATTCCCCAGGGGCCCTGGAAGGGCACAGAAATGGAAATCCCATCACAGATCGAAAAGAATCGTTTCCTGTCCTCTTTCTCACATTCGATCGTCCTGAGGGCGCTAGAGAAGCCTGGGCATTTAATCACACTACCGATTAGCCGAAGGGTCTCCAAACATTTTTTATCACAAACTTCACCAGTAGAAGATTTTTTAGTACAAATCGAAGCAGTTTATTTGTAAATTCTAGACAGTGGCTACTCGACACCAGGCCTCTTATAGGAACACTCCCAAAATAGGCATTTAACAGAGACCGGGGACACGTATGGAGTTGAGTGTGTTCTGCCCGCACATCCCAGGACTGTGGAGACCACTGCATTGTGGAGACCCACGAGAAAAACCACAAGTCTGCATCGTGCCCCGTGGGCTGGGGTGTGAGCCCCACGGCAAGGATGGAGAAAGCACAGCCAGGCGAGTGACAAAAGCCGCAGACGCAGACTCCCTCCAGTCAGGAACACGAATGGCTGTGGCCCCTCATGCTGGCGGTTGCTCGCCGCTCACCTGCCTCAGGTGCGCCCTCCCTGGTGCCGTCTGGTGCAGGGAGGTGGAGCACCTCCCTGGTGCTCACTGTAACCCAGGCGGGGCGTCTTCGTCCCCCACCCCCAGAGGTTTCGGTCGGTTCACAGCCCATCCCCCCACCCCTGGCTCCAGGCAGTTAATTATTTGGTTTCTGTCACTAGAGGTTCGTTTGGACTTCCCTTTATTTATTATTATTATTGTATAAGTTGTAGGTACACAACATTATAACTTGACAACTGTGTCCACTACCAAGTTGTCACCCCCAAAGGTCCAATTACCACCCATCACCATACAGGTGACCCCTTCACCCAGCTCCCCATCCCCCACATCCCCCAACCCCCTTCCCCTCTGTCCCAGAATTTGGTTTGGTCCCCTTTGTTCTCAATTCCACATGTGAGTGAAGTCACACGTATTTGTCTTCCCTTCCGTATCACCTCACTGAGTGCCGCAGACTCGCAGTCCCTCCGTAGTGTCACAAACGGCGAGGTTCCGCTCCACGTTGTGACCGAGCAGCGTTCCATTGTACACCTGCCCCTTGTCGCCTTTATCCATTCGGCCACCAGTGGACACTCGGGTTGTACTCGAGTCTCGGCTGCTGCAGCTAATGCTGCAGTGAACGCAGGAGTGCATTTCAAATCAGCGTCTGCGTTTCCTTCGGAAGAATACCCACAAGGAGAAGCGCCGGAGCACGGTGGCTCTGGTCTTCCTTTTTCAAGGAAACAGCCCACCGTTTGTTTGCGGTGGCTGTACCAATTTACATGCCCACCGAGAAGGGTTCCCTGTTCCCCACATCATGCCCACAGCTGTTATTTCTTGTCATTTTCGTAATAGTCATTTAACAGGTGTGAGGTGATGTCTCATTGTGGTGTTGATTTGTAGTTCCCTAGTAATTAATAACTTTGAGCATCTGTTCACATACCTGCTGGCCCTCTGTAGGTCTTTGGGAAAATGTCTGCTCAGACCCTCTGAGCGTTTTTTAACGACATGGTTGGTTTTTCTGGTGTCGAATTGGGTAAACCCATCACATGCCTGATGCCTAATCCCGTGTGCGGTTCACAGACGTCATCTCCCGTCCAGCCCGTTGCCTCCTCATCCTGGTGGTGATTTCCTTTGCTGCATAGGAGCTTTTGAGTTTGAAGGAGTCCCATTTGTTTACTCTGAAAGTCAGTTTCTTTAATACTTGCTTTGGGGGCAGTCTTTATTCCCAGTGGGGAAAATCACTATTTACAAAGTGAATCATTTTTCCTAGGACGTTTAGAGACCCACGAGGTCCAGGCTCACGTGTGATAGACGTGCGGTCCCGGGGCGGGCCTTCCTGCACACACACGGTCAGGTCGGTAGTAAGTGGAAGGGCGTCGGGGAGAGGGAATGCAGCACTGCCTCTGGGCACAGGGACCGGCGTCCGTGCCCGTGGCCACCCAGGCCGATGGAGCCATGCGGCTCAGCCTGGCACACCGAAAACCGGAGTCTGCTCTGCACCGTCCCTCTGAGGCAGAGGACCTGCGCTGGTGGGCCCGGGTACCGTTGGGGGCTGATGATGTTTCCCACACAGCATCCTGTCCACCCCCCCTCACAGTTGACCACTGGTCTGAGCCCCTCCCTTGATGTAGAAATGGGAACACCGAGTTCACTGATTTTGATCCAGGCGGCACTTAAAATCAGTTCAGAGGCAGGCACAGAATTATACGTTCTCTGAAACTTCCAGGCAGCCCAGTGAGAGATGGGTCATCCCTGGTTCGTGTCTGTGCACGAGGACAGTCGGTCAGTCTCCGAATATCTGACCCTTCCTTTCCTCTTTTCACCCGTATAGTGGTTGCAGATTTGGGGAGTTCAGCACTGGTATCTCAGGTGAACAGAAACGTTCCACAGTCGCCCGGCACCTGAACTGGAACTTCGTGCTGGCGTGTTTTACCAGAGAAGACAGCGAAATTCACCTCCTCCCCTCCACTGATCGCCCTTCAACTGTTTGCCACAGTGGACCGGAGCGGGGGACACCCGGGGGAGGTCCAGCCCCTCTGGAGGGTGCAGTGCAGCCCCGAGTGCCCACCCTCCCCGCCCCTTCCCCCTTAGCTGTCCCCAACACCTCCCGGACCCACACCCCCAGCAGCTCCACCAAGGGCTCCCTGCGCCCCCAGGACACGCTGCGTCCGGCACTGGGCACCTCAGTCCCAGCACCCGCTCCCCTCCCCAGTACCCCCTGCCGTTCCCCCTGGGTGCTCGATGCACACCATTTCATTCACGGTGTTCCAATGTTTTCTAGAATATGTTCAGGTAGATCTTTTCGGGTTGGGAGTCACGGGTAATTTGGCAAAGCAAACACCATACCCAGTTTCTTACATAACTCTCCAGTAGGCAGTGAGGCCCGGTGCAAGGAAACTAAGTAACACTCACTCATCCAAGACTTTGCTTTTCCTTTTTTTTTTTTTTTTGTGGAGGAATTAGTGTTCTGACTTTTTTTTTTCCGCCTCATATATTCTTTGTATTTTTGGCCGACTCTGCAAAAGTGAATAATGGCAGGTTTCCATTGGACTTTTGGAAGCTTGCAAGGTGCCCCTGTGTGTCTGCACTGGAGAATGCGTTCAGGTGGTAACGAACCTGGGGAAAGTGGGAGGGACCCAGGACCCAGACTAACGAGAGGATCTAAACTAGTCAGGTGCCTGAAAGGTCCAGCCATCACAGGTACTCCCAGAAGCAAACCTGAGAAAGGCCGGCCGGACTAGCTTCCCAGCGGCACTGAGCATTCCTTCCACTCTACCTTCCATTCCTAGTCAAAAAAAAATTTAGTCTAGGAGTCTTGCAGCCGGGGACTTCTGAATGCTTTTCTCAACTTCACACACTGGATTCTTTTAAATGTTCTGTTGCTTCCTCCAAACTCAGTAGCTGCGACGAAATGATCAAAGCGTTGCCTATTGCTAGCTTTCAGATCACAGTAATAGAGTTTCCCAGCGAAAATTCTGTCATTGCACAAGTTCCTCCGGCCGCAGCGCCAGTGTGGGCAATACAAGTGGGCATCGGGGCATTCGCCCAACAAAGTTGAGTTCCGGGGGCGGGGGGGGGGGCATATTTCACAATGAACTCCACTGTTTTCTTTAACAGCGCAGTTCATTGACCAAGATGCTTCAGATGTTTTCTTTACTGCCCCAGTATGAAACTTTTATTGTTCTTCAGGAAATAGCAGGGATCACACCGCTGGCCAGGGCCAGGGTCCAGGTTTCCCCGAAGCCTTGAAAACCCCCTGGAGGCTAATAACTGCTCCCCGCGGACCTTCCTCCTCTTCTGTGGTAACATTTTCCGTCTTAGGGAGGGTCGCCCCCTGAGCGCACTGGAGCGCGGGGTCTGAGCAAGAGTGGAATTACTACCAGTGGAAAGTATGTTGCAGGAGCCGGAGAGGCAGCTGCAGAGAACCTCGCAGATCTTTCCATCCTGCCGGGGGCAGCGTTAATTAGCATAGGGAAACTGACTAAGGTGTTGACGTCACCTCTTTCCAGCAGAAACTCACACTCTGTCCCTGTCCGCTGGAGCTTGCAGGGCTTGACTCAGGGATTCGCTGTCCAAACAGGATGCGCTGGAAGCGGCGCTTCGCCCCGAGGGGGCTGGGCCGCCGCGGCGCTTTATAAGCAGCGGCTCCGCGGACAGCCCCCAGCCGCTCGCCCACTCGCTCACTCGCAAGGCAGCCTGGCTCTCGCGCTTGACCCGGGTGCGTCTCCGGTGTGCTACCTGTCAGGAAGGAAGATGCATTTTAGGAATTTTAACTACAGTTTTAGCTCCTTGATTGCCTGTGTGGCAAACAGTGATGTCTTCAGCGAAAGCGAAACAAGGGTAAGGCTTCTTATATGATGTGGTTTTTGAGAGTTTTCAAAGCATTACATTAACTGGGACTATTAACTGAAATATTGGGGGGGGGGGCAGTATGTGGATCTCTTGTGGGCTTGGGGCTTTTGAAATAGTCCAAAATACTCTAAGCCTTACAAATCAACAGCTGTTGCCTAAGGAGTTAACTGTGAGGGATTTTTAAAGTTCTCAGGATTTTAAAACATCCAGACCCCTTAACCGAGGCGGCAGGCTCGGGGCATTGGGGGGTTTTCATTCCTGTGAGCGTTTCAGAAGTTCTTAGTGAATGGGACGTTTCCCTCTGGCATCTAGAGTTCAGAATAATTTGATTTTATCTTAGGAAATGAGTGCTGTAAAGGCATTTGCGTGTTTGCAGTAATTCCAGATTTCTCTAGCTTGAGAAAATGCAGCCATAGCAAATAATAAAACCGAATAAATAAGTGTGGGGTAAGTGTACCTCCTGGGAAGAAGCTCTCAATGTTTGTAATTAATATAATTAGTCACTTTCATTACTATAATTTTCTTCATGATGAGGATGTAAGGTTTTCATCAGTACCGCCCCAGCTATCTCAGTGATCTTTACCAATATTGTGTAGGAATGAATTACCAATACTGTGTAGGAATGGATTCTGTATGTTCCATCTGGGGGGTGGTGCTCAAGTAACTTGCTGTATAGTCATAGCCATATTGGATGTAGGAAGGTTTCTTTTTCTTTCTTTAATCAAATTTAACTCCATAAGTATAAATAGTAAGCTTGCCAGCCCAGGCTGTAGGTTTTGAACTAGATATTAGAGCACATTCTATGTTCAAAAGGACAACATGTGTTTACTATTAGCCTGATGTGAATAAAATTGCCAATTTAGCAAAGTAGAGATGCCACCGAGCCCTACGATAGGGAGAAACCAGCCGTCAGAACAGGTCGGAGCATTTTGAAAAGAACCACACAGCAGTAACGTGGATTTGAAAGCTCACGTTCATTCACTTGGGTTCTGGTCCTGAGCCCTGACTTGGAGTCTAAAAATACGCGTCCAAGTCATCTCTCCTACATTATGAATCATAACTTCAAAACTGCACAGTGGGTCACAGTGCCTACTGATGAGGTCATGTGAGACGCCAAGTTTGCGCGGGCACCTGTGCCAAGACCTTGCCCACACCAAGGCGAGGCGGGGAAAGCTGCAGGGGCCCCGTGCCGCCCGGCCTGAGTGTCTGCTCTGCCGTCTTTCTCGGTCTTTGCCTCTGCTGAGGCCTCAGGGAAAAGTCGCAGGCATGGCTTTGAACTAGAGAAAAGCCAGGGGATTCAAAGAGCCAAGGTTTGTGTGGTCCCCCTGCCCCTCCACAACCTGCCTGGTGGGGTCACCCAGCGACTGGCACACAGGACCTGCTCGCAGCCCTGCGGGGGGGAGCAGACACGTCCCCACAGGCCCGTTCCCGGCACTCAGCATTCCAGAGGATGCTCTCTCGGTTTGGCAGCCTCCCTCCCCTCTGCAGGAACAGGGCGTCGTCCCATAGGTCTCCGGGGCCCTTGGCGGGCCGGCTCCTTCCTGCATCACTCACCTGTGTGCAGGGCACACTGCCCCACCACTCTCTTCAGCCAGAAAATATGGCCACCAAGAGTCTGTGCCTAGTCCTCCAGGTTCCAGCTGTCTGTCCGTCAACACCCTCTCCAGCTGGAACCCAGAGGGACTGCAGTGGGTACCCAGCGCCCCCTAAACAACCCCGCACAAACACCTCCAGGCCGGGGAGCTCCCCTCAGAACCCGCTCACGAGGCCGATGGGCTCTCTCCTGAATGTAAATGTGAGACCCTTGAACTGGGCATCCCCGGCCTGAGCCCTCGGGATGTGCTTATAATCACCCCCAGGCAGGTCACACTGCAGGCGAGCCCGCGTGTTGAAGCCGGCGTGCAGGCCTGGCTCCGCTTGCGGTGCAGTGGTTCTGAGACCAGTGTTGTGTTAGAGTTAAAGAGCAACAGATCGAGTGAGGAAGCAGTAGTGGGTTGTTCTTTTTTCAATTTGAAGTACAAGGCTTCTCATTCATAAATAACTTCGTTGTTTTCCAAGCCAGTAACCATGGTGTTCTCAGGTCAGTTCCACTGCTTACAATCCCCAGAGACACACCTGCTGGACACGGGACTCTGTCTGTGGTTGCAGTGGTGGGCACGGAGCTCCCGTCCGTCAGGCCAGAGGGTGACAGGTGGCCAGAGTGCACTTTGTGGATGCTCATTGTCCTTGAAGAAGAATGTGTCTGTGGCCACGGGGAGTGTTTGAGTATTGGAGTGGGTCTGCTGAGTGAGTTTAGTTGGTCGTACATTCTTCCTTTCTTACGAAACCATCTGTGATCACATTAAAAGGGCAGCGCGCAGAATCTCGTGAGCGGGGAGGGGCTCGCTCTCTCCACTCCAAGAAGTCAGGAGATCTGGAGAGGACCAGTGACCTGCTGCCTCAGTCAGAAAGGTCACGAAGGCGGCTAGTCGGGTCACAGGAAGGTGCATTTTAACACCTTTTATTTTTGTTTTCCAGGCCAAATTTGAATCCCTCTTTAGGACATACGACAAGGACATCACCTTTCAGTATTTTAAGAGCTTCAAACGTGTCAGAATAAACTTCAGCAACCCCTTATCCGCAGCGGATGCCAGGCTGCAGCTGCACAAGACTGAATTTCTCGGGAAGGAGATGAAATTATATTTTGCTCAGGTGAGTTGAATTTATTGCTATGCACACTCTCCCTTCTTTTAAAATCAGTAGCTGCATTGATTTTACACTACAAGAATTCATCCTGAGAAAGGCAAAATTCTTCCTCCACGTTTTCTGTTGTTTCTCATTTACAAGAAACAACAGGGTATGTTTGAAAGTAACTTCTTGGCCTTCTTGGGTGGAGTATTGGTATGAATGGGGAAGGTGTCTCATGCAGGGGTGGGGGGGGCAATCGGTCCCCAAGGTTGGGGCAGTGGGTTTCCGTGAATTCACCCACGGGTGCAGACGGAGCTGCTCCTCCGTGGGGAATGGCTGGTCTGCAGCTGGCGTGCACCTCAGCCCAGCCGGGGAGGCTGTGAGTTGGATTGGCTTTTTCCCCTGCTGTAACAGGTCTGGTTGGATGGGGTGACAGGGAAGGGGGAGGAGCTTCTGAGGGACTGCTCCCCAGTTAAAGTGAGTGCCTTGGGGCTCTGTGTTCCCCAGGCCCCTACAGGAGCAGCCCCTCTAGGGAAGCATCGGGACAGCAGGAAAGGCCACCTTGCTGGACTTCAGAGCTGGGACGCCCCACCCCACCCCCTGGTGGTGTGTGCTGGGCGCAGGCTGGGACTCAGGGACGCTCAGCTCTGAATAGGCCTGCATTTGGTGGTTTCCTGTAAGTAACTGTTTAGTCCTCCGACGACTGTCTCTGATTAGTCAAGTAAATGCATTGTAGAAATTGGTGGGGGGGAATACCCAAACTGGGGAGATTTTTTTATTTTATTTTCTTCCGTTACCATTTATCCCCCTTATGCCCCGCCCCCCACAAGCACCACACAGTCCGTTGTTCATGGTTCACGTCCCTGAGTCCTTTTTCCTTTCTGCCCCCCCTCCCCCCCCCCCCCCCGCCTCCACTGGTGAGATTTTGATGTCAGAGCTTTCTGGTTGGGCTCAAACTGGAATCCTGGGTTATTTTTCCTTGTTATTTTTCTGTCTCATGGAAGAAGGGGTGTTTTTTCTTTCTCTCTGGGCATCTGATTCAGAGCCCCGAAGACAGGGAGTTTCGAGACTGCCATGGACCCCCGTCCCTGCTTTGTCCCCTGTCCCCTGGCTGCTGAAGCTTCCGCTGGGCCTCTGGTGTGAGGGCTGGAAGGCAGGGATTCCTAGACTGGTTCCAACCTGGACGCCAGTGGTTTTGTTTTTCCACTTATGCAAAAGCCATGTCCCTTTTCCACCGTCTGGGCCCAGCAGGGTCACTGTGAGTCCCGGTCCTGGGACCCCGTCACAGCTGCACCAGCCAGTGCCAGACGCCCTCCAGGCCAGTCCACCAGGCTTCCAGCCCGCCGCCCGGCCTGGACTGTGCTGTCACACGGTGTCTGCATCCACCCGTCTTCCTCTGTCTCCCCAGACTCTGCACATAGGGAGCTCCCACCTAGCCCCACCGAACCCGGACAAGCAATTTCTGATCTCTCCGCCCGCCTCGCCACCCGTGGGTTGGAAACAAGTGGAAGACGCCACGCCCGTCATAAATTACGACCTCTTGTGTGCCATCTCCAAGCTAGGGCCAGGTAAGCGAGGCTCCCCGGTGGGGGGGGGGGGCGCAGACGTGGAGAGATGGCTCCTGAAGGCCCCAGATGCAGATGCCCGCCCACGCTGGGGCCCCGTGGTGCCCCATGGTCCCTTCAGCCCCGTGTGATTGCTGCAGACGTGGACATCTTCCGTCCACATCTTCTGTTTCTGTGTAATTCGTGTCGGGGCACGTGCGCCAGCCTCTGGCCTCAGTCCTTAGGGACTGTGGTTTGTGGGACCAGGCACCATGGGACTCCGCCCCCTCACCCATGGGGCACAGCCTGTGTGGGTGGCCTGAGGCCCCAGGTCCTGTCACCCCGAGTGGGGATAAGCAGCTGGACTGTGGAAAAGGAAAACTAACCCCCCCAACTTCAGGAATTTTTGGTGAGGGCCACTCTGTCCTGGACATGATTTTTCACCTGCCCTCCTCAGTGTTGGGGGAGGGCAGAACCGTGGATCAGAGTGCAGAAGGAACCCAGCCGTGCCCCGTCGGGGTTCCCTGTGCTGCTCGCCTGCTGAGTGCACCAGAGAAAGGAGAGGTTCCGGACAGTCTGGCCACAGGCTCCTCCCCCGTGAAACGGGCCCAGTTACCCAGCAGCAGTATGAGCAAGCAAGCCCGGGCCCATGCCATAGGAAAGCAGTTCGGCAGGGCCTGGCCCACAGGCCACGCTTGTCCACGCCTGTGAGAAACTGTGAAGTGGCTGTGGTGCCTGCCCTGCGTGATAGAGGGTTTGGGTGAGGAAGTGGGTGGGAGGGTCTCCAAGTGAGAGGTGTGAGCCCCTGCCCCGCCCAGTCCATGCAGCAGGCAGGATCGAGCTGAGACTGGCCGCTCCCTGTTCCCCTTGACCCGCCACCCTGCCATCCTCTGGGCGGAGGGCGTTAGTTTCTTGGGCCGTCAGCAGTTTCCTGCTGACAAGATCACATTTCCGAAAANGTGAGAAACTGTGAAGTGGCTGTGGTGCCTGCCCTGCGTGATAGAGGGTTTGGGTGAGGAAGTGGGTGGGAGGGTCTCCAAGTGAGAGGTGTGAGCCCCTGCCCCGCCCAGTCCATGCAGCAGGCAGGATAGAGCTGAGACTGGCCGCTCCCTGTTCCCCTTGACCGGCCACCCTGCCATCCTCTGGGCGGAGGGCGTTAGTTTCTTGGGCCGTCAGCAGTTTCCTGCTGACAAGATCACATTTCCGAAAACACTGCCCGGATGGGAATTTCCTCTGGGGCGGAAAGCAAGGCTCGTGTTCCTCCTGCCGATCACAGGCAGTGTGAAGGTCAAGGTAGCCGGGGCCAGTCTGAGGAAGCACATGCTCCTCCTGGCCACTCTGGCCAAGGTGAGCGGCAGAGCCGAGGGTGGACGTCCCGGGGCTCCGAGCTGGGAGACAGGGCAGGACAGGACAGAGTCAGGGAGCACTGCCCGAGAAAGTCCCCGCATGCCCTGGGATCTGCCCCGGGATCTGCCCCTGCTCTGTACAAGGCTCACTTCAGAAGCTTTTTTTTAGAACAAAGAGTTCACCAAATCAGTTTGCCCTTAGTTTACATAACAGTGAGCACAAATAATGTAGTTCCTGTTTCGGCCCTGCTTTGCAGTCTCCACAAGGGCAGGGATTTTGCAGGCCAGGCTCTGCGCCAGCACTTCCTGGGCTGTGACTGATGGGAGGCTGGTAGGGTTTGTAAAGAGCTTCCCGGCAGGGGGTGCCCCGGGGTCCAGCCGGCTGCCCACCGGCTGCCCACCGGCTGCCCACCTCCGCTCTCTTCCAAGAGGGCTGGGGAGCTTTTCAAATGCAGTTACAGTGATACCAGTCTCACTGATGCCATCCAGGAAAGCATCCCCCCTTTTTATAACAAAAGTGCCTTCCTCACGGAGAGAGTGTCCAGGGCAGAGGCAGGAGGAGACACGGCCTTCTACTCTTTCCGCCAAAGACACAGCAGCCCAGAGCGTGTCCGGCCATGTCCCTTGGTCCCCACAGCCTGCGGGCCCCAGGCCTTCCCTGTGCACTCCCCCCAGGTGGCCCTCCCCCCAGGTGGCCCTCGAATCACCGAGCGGTGCCTTTCTTCCCCTAGGGGAGAAGTACGAGCTGCACGCAGCCACCGACACCACCCCGAGCGTGGTGGTGCACGTGTGCGAGAGCGACCCGGAGGACGAGGAGGATGACGAGATGGAGAGGACGAGGAGGCCCAAGCCCAAAATCGTCCAGACCCGCCGGCCGGAGTACACGCCCCTCCACTTGAGCTGAGTGGGCTCCTGGACAAAGAACCCTACGTCAAATGCACGGGGAGGAATCTTTGGCTGTGGGAGTGGCTGGTCACCATTGTGGAGGTGGCAGCCCCGATCTCAGTGGCGGGAATTCCAGTTCCCATTGCCCAGAAGAGGATCAAGGCTTCGTCTCCCGGCTCTGATACTGCACACCGATGTCCACAGCCCCGGGGTGTCCCAGGCCGATCGCTGAGTGCGGGGCGCCCACACAAGGACATTAGGGAGTCTCGAGAAAACCCGATAACCGCAGTGTTCTGTACTCGTCCTTTCCTGCCGGGTTCTGCCTTTGCCAAGGGCAGGCTGGTTGGTGGGCCTGGGGTCCGTTCCCACGCAGCCCTCCGGGTCAGCCCCTCCTCTGCTGTGAGAGGTGCCCATAACCACGCCAGGTCCACGGCAGGAAGGCTGGGAGAACCACGGGCCGTGTGGGTGTCGTGGTGTCTGGTTTTTCTCCCTCGAGTCCCGATGTCAGTGCATGTGTGTTACTGATTTCCAAAACTAACCCTTGTCCCAAGTACAGTTACGCCCTCGTCACGTTGCATGTTTTGGGAAGATAGGAAGGTGCTTGGAAGCCAGCACCTTTCAGGACTCACAACTCCTGGTGACGACGACAACAGCACACGTGGAATCCTGCCTGAGACGCGTCACCCGGCCCCTGTCCTGTGTGTCGTGTCACCTTGTGCTTTCACGGAAGGGTCTGTCGGAAACTCCCAGGCTGGGTCCTGCACACACAGTTCAGAGGATTTCACTGCCGGCTTCTAGGGGAGGAGAAGTTTCCACTTCGGCGTCCCGGGGTGGAACCGGCCTCACCTGCGTCTCCCACGTGGGGGATCACGGTGGATGGGTCCCAGCCGAAACCTTTCCTGGGGATGGTTGGTTAAAATAGTTGATCCTTTTTTTTAACCCACCAACCATCAAGATAAACTTGTAAATAGAGCTGATAGCGTATATTTCGACCTGTTTTGCACTTGGGTGAACAAATATGGCAGTGGAAGAATGGTGTGAGATGTAGTAACCCACCTGTGCTCATGCGCAGTAGAAAACACCTTTAGCATGTTGGGCAGGGGCTTGAATTCCAAGCATGTGACAGGGACAGTGGATGGGCAGTGACAAGAGAGGGACGCAGTGCCTTCCCCGTTCATTCCTGATGGAGTCGTCACCCTCGTTAGTGTCTGTGGATTTTTTCTAGTTGTCACGTATATGTCTGGTAAATAGGTATTATATTTTGGCCTTAAAAAATGCCGTAACAGAGTCTGTCATTTTGAAATGCCTAATGCCAAGTTAACAGTGCATGCTTTGGAAGATTGGAAGACGGGGCTCCTTAAGAAGCGAGTAAATTCGATTGTTCACATCAAGAAATTGACTGAATGTTCTCGAACCCTGTTTACAGTTGTTGGTGGGGGCGGGGCTGGGGTGGGGCAGCCATTCGCCAGTTCCCAGGTGAGCGCTTTCAAACCAGAGAGGCTGACCTCAGAGTATTTTTTTTAACTGCATTATACAATAAATCCACACGATATGCTCTTTATGGAAAAGCTGCCTGGTTATGCCTTTATTTCTGCTGGTCAGTCTGTGAGCCCTTTGGAATCCATGGTCTCAGGACCCGTCCCTCCATCCCTTTGAGTTTAGAAGCTCCCGCGTCCGCTCCGCCTCACAGAGGGTCGGCCTCACCAACAGCACATCACGTACTAAAGGGGACAGTGGGTGAAACAGATTGAAGAGTGTCTTTTGTCTGGGCAGGGGACGTGAGAGGACAGCCCTCTGAGCACCAGGGTGATCGCCTGCTTGAAAAGTCCCCTTGTCTGTTAGAAGGTGCCTGTGGGAGACGCTCACTGGCAAAGGCCCGTTACATCCCCAAAGTCTGCCGTGAGTCTCCGTCTGGATTTGGGGCAGCCTTTGCAAGAGACTCTTCCCACAAACGGGAGGGGACCTTCTGTGCCCACCAAGGCCTGCCCGACCCAATTTCCTCGCTGCAGCTCGAGGTCACTGAGAAGGAACAACTCACGAGGCACGTGTCCCTCTTCCTAGCGAGGAGAGCCACCTGCACCTCCACCTTCTAACCCGACAAGTCTCCAGGCAGCCTGAGCAGGGAGAAGGAGAGAGAGAGAGAGAGCCAGGGTGGGACAGAGGACAAACACCCCCGGGACCGAGGGTGAGCAGCGGGAAGGCCGAGGGCGCAGATCCGCAGCGCGGGGCTAGCTGCAGCAACGACACGGTCGCTGCGCCACGGGCTCGGTCACCCCCAGCCCACCAAACTGCACGCCGTAAATGGCTGCACTGCGTCACACGGAGAGTTTGCCTTCGCAAAGCTGCCTCGGTGTTTTCAAACTCAGGATAAAATCTTCAAATCTCAGAAAGTGGACAAAAGTCAGGATCACGTCCTAGTGGAAACAACTTTGCAAGGGTCTGACACCTTAATGGCATCCATGAAACAGTGTGGCACACCGTCAGGCCGCAGCAGCCCGAGTGGCCGTGAGCAGCATCCTGATGACGCTTTTCCAGAAGAACCTGGGTGTGTTCATGACAATTTGTCGATACTAAAAATCTACTCGGCTCACATTTCTTTCATGTTTAACGTGTGACTAATTTTTACACGTTTAGAACCCACGTCTGCTCCTTCAAGAAAGGCACATGCCCACGTGTGATCAGTGGTGAGTGAAACTGATTTCAGCCTCATGACACCAGTGTCAGCCACGCTGCCAGGTGACCTCGCACAAGAGTGGCGTTCAGGGCCAGAAAAGCACACAGGCAGTGAGGCGTTTGAACTGAGAGAACTGATGGGGAAAGAAACGATGAGAAAAACCCCTGCTTTCCACAAGGTCAACTTCATTTCTGAAGCTTCTAAAACATGTTTCCTGCAAATTCCCACACACAAACCCCCCCCACGCCACTCTTTTTCTTGTAGAAATGCATTCTAACGCTCTATAGCACCACCAACCACCATTGTAAGGGGTGGCTTCGGTCACACAGGCGTGGTGATGCTTCCAAAGTCTAACGTTTTCACGTGGTTCTGTCATCGCCTCAGTTGCCGAATGACTGCTTTTCACTGAGTTCATTTGAATTTGTGATTTTCATAAGGGCAGAAACAGCGGTGGTTTCCATGGGGCTCTCGGGAGGGTTGTGAAATTGCCAAGAATTTGCTTTGCGGGGGTACTGGTAGATGGGTGTGCAGAAACTTCCTGAAAATCTCTTCACGTGGATCAATCAGGAAGGGGGCGGGGGGCATCACACAGATGAACCGCACATGCGTGACGCGCTGTGCAGGTACGCAGCCGCAGGCAGCGCTGCTGTGGAGGGAGCTGTGATGGGGGATAGTGCCACACAGGATATCCGGCCGAACCTGCGGGCCAGGTGAGCCGACAGCCTGGCCAGAGGCCCCTGGTCAGTCATCAGACAGATAAGCCCCCAAATGCAAGGGCAGATGCAGCTGGCAGGGCCTGGAGCCCACCCAGGGGCCCTGCACTCAGGAGGAGAAAGGGGGAAAGTCCCATAACCTTCCTGAGACCCCCCTGAAGGGAAGAAGCCGGGAGGGTGTGAGCGCTACAGCCTGCCTGAGGGGCCTTCAGAGACCAGGGGGGCACAAGAGGGGGTGGCTTGAGGCCCCGCGCAACTAAGCACTGCTCCTCGCCAGGTGGGGGCGTGCATGTCTGCTCCGGGGGGCCTGGCCCTGGGAGCCCCCGCACTCCACCACCCACCTGCAACAGTGTGGGCTGGGACACAGAGGACTGCAGGCTCCAGCTCAGCCCACCTCCTCCTAGTGCAGGGTCCTGACCCCTGGAAACAGCTGGGAATCCTAGGGAGGTGAGCAGGGTCCAGGTGTGGCTGCCCCCAGCCACGGCCAGCAGCGCCCCCTGCTGCCTGTAGTGTGCTTTACACACCCAAGAGGACTGCAGAGACAGGTCTGGGCAGGAGGGATTTGAGGGGGAGGCAAGGAGGTGACCCAGGCAGGCCATGCAAGGTCATGTGGGAGTGGATAAAGGAGCTCGGCGGGCGGGCATTTCTGGTCTGGAGAGACAGGTCCTTTGTCCCCAGTGAGTCCCCTGGGCTTGCAGCAGTCCACTGGGGTCAGAGGATGAGGTTGATGAGGACGGGGCTGTGAGTCTGGGCACAGGGGCTCTGAGATCCCCACACCACCCCACAGGACAGCCACACGCACCCTGCCCTTGAGTGTGGGCAGGACCTGTCACTACAACGGGACATCACTCCTGACTCTGTTTCTCTAGAAAAAGCGATTTTGTGAATAGAGCTCAGTTGACTCTGAGTTCCCCAGGAGGCCTGTCCCAGCTGGGCCTGAACCTTGTCTAGCAAGCCATCAACAGAGACCTGGGGCCGCAGCAGGGCTCCCCAGCAGGCCACAAAGAGGGGAGCTTCCAGGTAGGGAGAGGAGGGACCTTTGGGCAGCTGATGGCAGTCCCCAGCCTGCTAGGAAAGGGGACCTCAGTCCCACCTACAACCACAAGGACATCCATTCTGTTGTCAGCCACCAGAGTTGAGCCACCAGAGTTGGGACAAGGACCCTGACTGGCCCCTGTGAGACCACAGCTCCGGCTGACACCTCAATGCCAGGTGGTCTCCCTGGGTGGGAGATACTGAGCCAGGGACCTGCCAGCCCACACCTGGCCTCCTGCCTCTCGGAAACCATGAGAGGGGCATGCATGCTGTTCTGAACTCTGAACTTCTACGCTGGTGACAATTGGCTGCACAGAAATAGAAAACCAGTGCAGGCACTGAGAGCAACAGAGTCTCTCTCATCTCCTGCCTGCAGCAGCTGTTGCTGTGGGTGAGGGGATGGGGCCCTTTTCCTCTCTATTTTGCTTTGGGCAGTAACTTTAATTAGTGCAAATAACCTTGACTCACGGGTCCTACTCTAGGTGGTGACCCCCCTTCCACGGTACCTGGGACGGCCCTCCTCCCACCATCAGCTCTGTGGTGCGTAATGGCAGGTCCAGCTCCCACAGCCCAGTGGCTGCCGGCACTCACCCGCTCAGGCCCGCCCTTGCTGAGGCGGGAGAGGGCAGTGTCAGCCAGAACCAGTCCTGTAGTTTTGGGCCAAGGGTGGCTGACTCTGGAGCAAAGTCCCCCAAAGGGCCACCTCTCTCCTCTGGGACCTGCAAATAGTTCAGGAAGGTGTTCCCAAGCCTCGGGAAACTGAACTAAAAATCTGGTACCTGGGATGATCCCCACACTGGTTCAACTGGAGCCAGTGGGCATCGTGAAAGCTCCCCCAGGATGTGGCCCCGGTGAAAACCGTCAGCAGAAGGCAGGACGCTGCAGAGGGGGTGGGGGTGGTCTTTGGTGAATTCCTAGGAGGTCCAGACTGGAGCCTTTGAGTGGAGGGAGACCGTTGAAACTCTGTATGAGAGGGACAGTGAAACTCCGAGTGTGGGATGACCCTCTGGCAGCCTTGCCGAGGGCGGGCAGGAGGGGAGCAGGGCTGGGAGAACAGGTAAGAGGCTGCGAGGCCATCCAGGCGAGCAAGGGTGGGGGCCGCAGGCCCTGGGTGGAGGGAAAGAGTCTGAGGAGGATTAAAGAGGGGTTTGACCTCGTCACCATAGCTCAAGTCATCCTTCTTCTCTTCTCTCTGCTCTTCAGTCTCTGCCGTCTGTAAGTCAGTTTCCAGAAGAGCAGGCATTAGTGTTCGCCCCAGAAGTGAGGTGGACGCCCTGATGAAGGGGCAGGAACACCTGAAGATGAGGTGTTCTTCTGCCTGCTTCTGGCTGGGGACTTCGAAGGCACCCCAAACATCCCCTGATCAAAAGACACAGTTCTCGACTCCCCCCTCCCCCACCCTCCAGCCTCCTGGTCTCGGCTCAGGGCACATACTCCCCACGTTCGCTCAGGGCAACCTGAGCTGACCGTGATTTCTCGCTTCACCCCCAGGCTCTGCCACGTTATCCGCAGCCATCCAGCCACTCCCGATCTGTGTGCTGCTCTCTCTCCTCGGCACCCAGCCTCGCTGCAGCCCCGTCTGGCCTCACAAGGGCACGTGAGAGCTTGGCTCACTCTGCAGCATGGACGGAGGCAAGGCCGGCTGGTTTCCCGTTGACCTCCACTGCCTGACCGTTCCCAGGGGTCTGACGGGTCTTGTCAGCAGGCGCAATTTGTCTTCCCGGAGCCCTGGTGATCACATGTCATGAGAGACCCAGCACTGACAAGGGGCTGGCGAAACGCCGAGGTGGCCGGTCTTTGAGCTAGAGCTCCTCTCGGCAAAAGAGAAACCAACGGCCCCTGTGCAGCAGAGGATCTGCGGGTCCGTCCGTCCTCCGACACACGGGGCTGAGTGCGGACTGCAAGATGCTCGGTAACTCTCCTAGGCTGTGTGTGTGCACAGACAAATACACACGTATTTTTCAAAGCTAGAGAAAAGTAGAGAGTAATGTCACGACCCCAACTGTATCACAGCTTTGCATTTTACAACCTATATATTTTATGTATCCACGGAAACATGTAGGTAGAAAGTAAGGCCCTCTACCCTCCTTTGATTCTCTTTCCTCCCTCTCTCTCCACAGGGAACCCCTGCATGAAATCAGTGTCTGTGGTCTCGCACGCGCCTGTGCATTCAGACTACACCCTGTAAGTCTGTGTGCAAGACACAGTTTGTCTCACCAACGGTAAATTTGAAGAATTGGTGTATTGGGGGTATTATCTGGCAAAGGACCCCATTAAAACCCACGTTATTTTTATATTTATCCTTGTGGATATGCACTGGGCCCCCGGAGCCCCTCCCACGCTGCCCTCCCAGAACCTCCTGCCCCACCTCCCCAGAGGAAACCCGTTGCTGACACTCGCCGTAGCTGCCGGGTTAAAGGGGAAGGCACCGTAGAGGGCATGGACTCGTGTCTGGTTTACTTTGTTCGACTTCACACTGGAGGGATCCAGCTATGGGTTTGTGCGTTTTAAATGCCTCTTTTAACTGACTGTATTGTTTAGAAAAGTCTTGGATTTTCAGACGAATCGAGACGACAGTACAGAGAGTTCCCATATACTTCATATGTGGTTTCTTTTTAAAATTTTTTTATATTAAACATATTGGGGTGATGTCAGTTAATAGGGTCATGTGGGTTCCAGGTGTTTGACCACCCTTAGTACTAGATTTTTTTCCATCTGTTCTAGAATTTCGATTGTTAACCTCACTTAAGTGGGCTTTTGTTTTTCTGGTCACTCTTCTGCCAACCTATATCCAGCCCACGCAGCCAGCCTTCCCTGGCCAGCATTTCACAGTAGCTGCCACCTAACCTTTGGGGATCCATCCTGGACCAGGCGTTATAGTGGCGTTTGGGGGTTCCTGTCCCACAGTGAACCTGGGGGCATCCCCGCCACCCCTAGGCCGGTATGCAGCAAGCCCGGCTTTTGACTGGTGATTGGGTCTCCTGCTCCACGTTCCTGGACCTTGTTCTTCTAAGATCCTGGTCTCAGGCACAGAAATGGCACGATTTTTTTGTAGTAGGGTGGTGGGCTCACACCCCAGTTCCCTGACTTCCAGCAAAGTTCTTGGTTCCTGTCTGCCACCTTGGGGGCTCACATCTCGGGTCTGCCCCTGGCAGCCAGACTGCTCCTGCTTTCGGACTGAGCCCCGCGGGCCCGCCCTGCGGCCAGATTCGCTCCGTGTCTGCGGAGTCTTTCCTCTTCGGCTTTCTAATGTCACGCTTGCCTGTCGTGGCTTCGCATTCAGAGCTGAAAGCTGGATCAGAGCGTGACCTCACTGCGCGGTCTTGTCCAGAGCGCTCTTTTCAGCGGAAAATTCACGTGTTCAATTCACTGCCGTTTCACAAGGGCGTTAAAGGAGCGACTTTACTGCCTGATACTGACACGGTGAGTCACACGGAGTGGCTGTTCTTCCCACTTCAAGTGACAAACGAACAAAGCAGACGCAAAGAGTCCAGGTGCGCCTCCCCCCCCACACTGAGGTTCAGGGAGCCATGGACGGCCACCTGCAGATCCTGGGCCCCCACACAGGGCTCCGGAGTCCACCCCGTTTCAGTTCTCAGGCCACTTCTGCCACCAAGAGAAGCAGAGCACTGAACAGTCACATCATTTGTCAGAGGCAGTCCCCTGGCCCAAACATTCGGCGTCTGTGGGTCGTTTGTGGTTCCCAGCAGAACGGTCGGAGGGGCACAGGTCGGATCTGCACTCACACAGTGGGCCTCGATTTGCACGCTGCCATTCATTCACACTTCGCCTCTCCTTGCCTTTCTGGTCCAGTGTCGGCGCTTCAGCACCCTGTTGAATTCCACTCCACTCAGCAAAATTCCCTGCCTCTGTCATGTCAGGCACCTCCAGCGCTGGCCTGCGACTGCTCCAGAGAGGGGGGACCCCCAAATCACAACAGACGAGTGACCGGTTCTCCAATCAAGAAAGAATCTCTGAGTCCCTTTCTACCACAGGGCTCCTTGCTGGTCACCACGGAGACCGGAGAGACGAATCAGTGTGTAGAGTCTGTCCATGCCGTGAGCAGAGCCGACGCGGTCATCGACCACTGACACGTGATGGAGGTGAGGCGGGGCGAAACGGAATGCTCCAGGACAGACGAAGGGGCCAGAGTAGGCCGGGGGGTCGGCCGGGGAACTCTCGTTCGCTCCCTGGAAGACACTGGTATGTGCTGGCCTTTGGTGGGGGCTTCTGAAATGAACAGAGAAGAGTGGTCCTGGGTACACGGAGGGCAGGGGGCGTGGCCAAGGGTGACACCCTGGAGCTGTCCGAACCTGCCCAGCTGCCCTGCCAGGAGGATGAGATCACTTCCCCCAGAAAGTGTTGGCTGAGTGTCCGCAGGGTTGGGGTGGGAGTGGGGGTGAGTGGTTGGAGGCAGAAGAGGCTGGGCAGCTTAGCTCCACCCTGCAAAGTGGGCCAGTTTGGACAGACACTCAGTGGGGTGCTCTTCCCCCTGCCCCCCAGGAATTCGGTAAATACTGAATCTGACCAACTAGTCATCAGAGAGGACATTTGTGTATCAAGAAAAAATTTAAGGAGAGAGGCCTAAGTTCCGACTATGGCAGTAAATAGAATAAGGAGTCAGCCTGAAGATCAAGGCTGTCATCAAAATTTTTTCACTGTCCACAAACTTTGCATTTAACAGCATTTTGGAATCTGCTCTTCTAGAACTTTCTTTGACTACATTTCCTCTCACCCTCCCCCGAGTCACGCCAGAACCACCCCGATCTCTTCACTCCCTGGTCCACGCCTCACAGGAGACCTGCTGCAGCCCGTTCACTCTGGCCGAGCATCCTGCCTGAGTTCCAGGGGCCAGGACAGTGGCTGCGAACAGCCGTGACTCTGCACAGTGACCTTCGTGCATGCACGCTCCCAGAAAGGTCGCCTGCGCTGGTTTCAAAGGCAGGCTTGCCAACATCCTCCCATCCCGGGGGCTCTGGCCGCAGCACGCGCCTGTGTTATCAGGAGTTGGAGGTACACCCAAATCATATCCCAAATGAGAGAGATGGAGGAGATGCTAATCTCCCTCCGGCCCCTCCTGGCTCTGCAGCTGCCGAAACTCCCAGCAGACTGTCGCGATTCGAAATCCACAGCATTAAAAAGGATTACACGTAGGTCTGGGTGAACTGGACCGAGTGGGTTTTTAAAAAACCCAGAAAGACAACGTTTGCTTTCAGATGTCCAACATCGTACGTGCAGATTCAGTGCTTCTCCCTGGCCGTGAACGACATTCCAGGCCGTGATTAATTTATCATGTTCCCATCAGCACAGTCCTGCACCAGAACAAAAAGGGGCGGAGAGAAGCAGGGGGTGGGGGAAATCACTGTTGTTACTGCTTTTGGGGGGAAGCTTTCTTAATTAGCTTTGTGCTCATTTCATAACAAGGTGAAGGCTGGGGTTATTTGTCAAATGCAAGGGCAGCTGTGATGCCCACATTGGAGGGTCGTAGCCGGCTGCGTTGAGGTCCTTGGGTGCCTCGAGGGTGCCGAGAACAGGAGCAGACGTCTCCCAGACTTGGGCAGAGGCAGCTGAAATGGCTGTTTCGTGGATGGCCCTGCTGCGCACCAGGCAGGCGGAGCAGTCCTCTGACGGGCAGAGTCCAGAGCAGAGGCCCGCAGGACTGACGCTCTGGAGCCGGCTGAGTCTTATGGAAAGGAGAGTCCCTGCCTAAGTCAGCAGTTTATAAGGCGGCCGCCACAAATCACCCAGCACGCCGGGTGCTCACGAGGCTCCTGAGTGCCGGTGAAAAGCGTGCACTGGGGGGTGGGAGAGGGGAGCCGTGGGTTTCCTCCGATTCCAGAGGAGAACCTGGGAAAACTGAGAACCATCCATCTAGAAGGGAAGACCCAACACGACTGAGGAGCACTGGCCACACGACAAACTACCCGGGGGCAGACGGGAGGAACAGCCAGACGAGGGCTCTTCGGAGAGCGGGCCTGGAAGGGAAGGGCCCAGAACAGAAGGGACTGACGCGTCCCTCCAGAAAGGACTGAGGCTGGGCATCCAGGGGTGGGCAGCTGGCGGCCCGGGCAGAGAGTGCAGTAGGCGGGTGGCATTTCTGTGAGAGGCCAACACCGCGGGCTCCTGCCATTTGTTGCTGTGCCAAAGGCGCCTGTGATCGCCCAGACCCTCAAGTTCTGTGAAGGGAGCCGGGAATCCAGACTTTTGGTATGAGAGTGCTCGGCTCTCTCATCTGAACACCTAATTCAAAATTCTTGGGGAACAGGAGCACTCCCGGGGGGGTGCAATTAGGGGAGTGCCGGCGTCCTTTGGGGAGACCCACTAGTGTGCGGGGAGCGGAGTCGGACAGAGACGAGCCCCATTGCTCATGGGTGTGTGCCGTGGCTTGCGGGTGTTCCACTTTCTTAAGATCCATCACTTGTAGACTGGGAAGAGGGGGAATGAGAGCAGGGACGGAGGGCCCAGGGGGAGAAGGGAGCGTTTCCTGTTCCCGGAGGGCGGCAAAGCACATTCTCTCTCCCAGCTGCACACATGTCTCGTTGTTACAAATGGGAGACGGGAGGGCAGTGGGATCATCACGAAACCACTCGCCACGCGTGGGCCGGAGAGAGCCCGGAAGAGAAGCAGAGAACTCGTCCGCTCACGGTGCCCAGGTGGCAGGTGGGCAGGCACTGTGCCACCCAACAGGTGGGCGTCTCCGCAGCTGGTCCGGGGCCCCAGGCACGTTCGCCCGGCCCGAGAGATGGCACCCAAAGGGCTGTGCATGTTTTGATAGGACAACCCTTCGAACATTCGGCTGCTTGCACTCCTTTCCCCTCCTGTCAGTGTCCTTTGGAAAGATGGGCAAAAGGCACCACGTACACGAGCATGACCTTGAGAAGGGCAAGTCCAGGGAATTTTCAGATGAACTTGACGTTCCCCTTCCTAAACACCCCCTGCATATAGCCCCTGCAAAAACAAGGACAGCGGACTAGCCTACGTGAGAACATACGTCTTTCAGAAGCCCACGGCTAACGGACAATGTTAGCACCGCAGTGTGCTTCCCTGGGTGTGAACCGATGCGTAGCCCCCGAGTGTACGACGCGGGACCTTGTGTCTCCACTCCACATGACAGTGCGGGGACACCGCGCCATTGCAGACGACTGCGCACACGCCATCTTCGCGGCTTTGTGTGGTCTTCTGCTGCGCAACATGGCGTTCTGTCAGGGTACCGTCATTTAACCTGTTTTCTATTCCGAGACTTGAGGTTCTACTTAGGTGAGTAAAACGGTGAAGAATCTCCCGCAGTTCGGGTCCTCTGCACAGAGTGCATCTCACACGGGACGATTCCACCGCCAGGCTGGGGACGTTTCAACACCTTTTGGGTGGCTGGGTGGGGGTGTACTGGAAGCACCCTCGACCCAGGGCAGAGCCAGCCAAGCTAAGAGAGGGAAGGCCCACCAGACCGATCCCTTGGGGCCGAGGCCCCCGGAGGAGTGACGGGCCAGGGAAGACGTGGGGACCCCGAAAGTGTCTCCTTGCCCTGGTCCGCCTCTACTACCTGCCTGTGACTACAAGCCGGGACCTTACTCCCAGCGCTTTCAAGGGACCGTCATTCCGGAACGGCCCTGTCTCACTCTCACTTCCTAGGCTGGGGGGCACCTGCTGTGGCATCTGCCCATGGCCACAGGGGCCATCTCATGGGTTGCACCTCGGTGCAGTTCCCACTGCCCAAAGCACTTTGGAGCTCAAGTGTCTGCCAAGGCCGGGGTGGCTCCCGGAGACTGAACCCTGCGCTAGGGGACACCCGCCAGTCTGGTCCACAGGGGCAGCCCCACTCAGGACCCACACCCCCTCAGAGGGTGCTCAATAAATGCCCAATAAGTGCGGGGCCACAGCCGGGGTGTGCGTGTGGCTAGGAGAAGTCCGCTGGGGCTTGGAGCGGACCTGAGGGATGGTGTGGGACTGTGCCCAGGGGTGTCAGTCGGAGCGCTGGGCCGAGGGCGGGGGCTCCCTGTCGGTCGGCCTTCCCATCAGCAACAGCAGCTTCTGACCTCCTAACCCCGAACACCTGTAAGAAGGTGGGTCTGTCTGTCTGTGGCAGTTGTAACACGGACTTTCTGCGGGCCCTTAGCCCACCCGCCCTGATCCAAAGCACTTGGCAGGGAAGCAGGATGGGGGGCGGGGCAGGGGAGCCAAGCCTGCCTGGGGTCGCACGGGACGCGCGGGGGGGGGGGGACGGGGCGGGGCCTCGGTTGACTGGTAAAGCCCCGCCCGTCCCGCGGTGCTCACTTGGCCGAGGAGGGCGCAGCCTGTGCCGCGGCTGTCGGTGCCCCGCGCTCTACCCGCACGGACGCCGCTGCGCACCCGGCTCCCTCAGCGCGCCAGATCCGGTAAGTCGGGGGTTCCTGCCTCCAGGCTCCTCGCCCACGTGCGGGTGCCCCAGTCGGCTCCTCTAGGGGACTCCAGGGACCCCGTCTGAGCCTGGGACGCGCACTGGGCGCCCCCAGACAGGAGGCGGGCGCAGCGACCCTGTCCCGGGAGAGTGCTGGCTTTGCTCTCCTTTGTTCGGTCTCTCCACTTAGAAAACACCAGCACGGAATGCAGCTCACGGCCCAGCGCGGACAGCCTCTCCCCATCGTCCTTAAATTACAGACATTCTTGTAAATACCTGGAAAACACCTCCAAGCATCCAGAGAAAACTAAAACGGCCCACAATTCCAGGCCCGCTTGGTTTCAGCAACACGGAGCTCAGGCAGTACACACCAGCCTCAAAGGGAACATTTATCTATCTGGCTATCCATTCATTTGCTTATGTTTGACCAGGAAGGTACTGGGGCCTTGGCACCCCCCAGGGAAAAGGCATGGGACACGGAGGGGGCTGCGGGTGTCTGCTTTGCTGGCAGTGATCGGGGAAAAGGTCGAAGCTCCTGAAGAAAGTTGCCGAGCAGCAGCCAGTGCAGGTGTGAGTCTGCCCCACACCCCCACCTGATTCCGGGGCTGCCGCAGTGAGCTCCGTGGAGCCTGAATTTAGGTTAGGAGTGGCCTCCCAGCTCCATCCAAGGAGGGCCTTGCCAGTCACCACGCTGTCACCCTCGGGCTCAGTGGTGGGAGCTTGTGTGGCCGCACCGCCGCTCTGACTCTGTGCGACTCCGGAGCAGCCCTGGCTCAGGTCCCTGCATTTCTGACGACGGGGCAGGAACCTCCTGCCGTCCTGTCCCTGGCTTCCCAGCCGAGGCGAGTTGGGGTGGGCTTTGGACAGGTTATTAGAAAGTGGATTGTTTGAAAGTGGACCCTGAGGACACCAGAGGGACTCCCACCTGTCCCCAGTCTCAGCAGGGAAAGCTAGGACACAGGTTCGCAGTGGCAGCGTCCCTCCCGTAGTTGAGGGGAACGTCTGTGCATTGGGGCGCCCCTGCAGGCACGCCTGCATCCTGTGACCCCCCAGGGGCTCCGGCCACAAACAGACCCGGTTTGGGCCGGGGGGCCGGGAGGACCAGCACAGCCCAAGGGTCCCACCCTCAGAAGCAAGCGTGCATTTTGGTGGGGAAGACAAACACCAAACAAGGAACGCAACCAGCAAGAAAACTGAAGTGTCTTCACAGGCGACAGGTAGTGTGAAGTAAAGGGAGCGAGGCATGGGTCCCTACTGCGGGGGGGCGGGGGATGCAGGGGGGCAAAAAGGCTGCTGTGGCCCCGAGATCTCACCGACTGTCCTGAGCTGCCTGAGGAGCAGGGCAGGCTTCAGAGACGCTCAGAATGGCAGTGCCCACGTATACCCCATACACAAAACAAACAGCGTGAATGAAAGAACAGAAACACAAGTCATTTACATTTACTTACACGAAAACATGCTGCGCTGATGGAGGTTTTCACTGGTCCCCACGCCCCCCACCCCATTTCTTTCCGGAGCGCGAGCGTTGCAGTTTATTACTTGCTCCCAGGTTGCATTTGCCTCGAGCCTAAACCTGTCTGACTCCACAAACCCCTGCGGCCGCCCCCTGGGCATGGGAGCAGGACAGGGCAAGCGGGCGTCTCTGACCTCACCGAGCTCCTGGGAGGAAAGGCCCAGACAAGTCCACAGGCTGTCGTGACCCCATCAGCGTGGGCGCTGACCTCCAGGGGGCTCTGAGCATCAAAGAGAATTGGGGACATCTGGGTGGGTTCACATGCCCGGTGGCACAGGAGCAGACTTCTGGAGGGTTCTGACAAGCAAATACAGTGGTCACACCTTTCTTGCAGAGAAAGTGAAAACAAGAGGCAAGAAACTGGGGTCTCACTGCGTGCCCCCCAGAACCTGGTGGTGTAGTCAGGGTAGATTCCATTTGTCCCTGTTTTCGGGTGAGGGCCAGAGGCACCCCGAGTTATTTTAATGTGCTGAAGGTGAGATTCCATCTGCCTTCCTTCCATGTGACTTCAGCTGGTCCCGGAACCTGGGAATCCTCCTGTCACCCTTGCTCCGTGCCCAAATGCTCCTCCTTGGTCTAGGTTGTGTGTGACCGGGTCCTCTCCCCAGTGTGCTATTCACATTTTCACCTGTCACATCCCGAACCCCCCTCTCGTCACCATGGGGAGGTCTGGCAAGCTCCCCGTCCTACAACCGGACTCAAGAGCCACAGCCCAGGCCCAGCAGGGAGGGGGCAGGAAGCCCATTGAGATCCAGGAGGACAGTCAGATGCTGTGCCTGAGCAGGTTTCATCCCGATTCCTGAGACCTGGCCCCTTAGTGACTCACTGCCTCCAGGCAGGGCACCGTGGGAAGCCAGCCGCCTGCCTGGAAGGGTTTCAGGGGCCCTGCTGGCTCCTCTCCTGCAAGGAGGCAAATATGCCTCCAGAATCTGGACACAGTGTTGCAATAATGATGACGCAAACAGTTGGCAATGGCTCCTAAGGAACATTGGCTCATGGAATTCTTGCCCCAGTGAGATCATGGTCCCCCAAGTTAGGCTTCTCTGATTGTTTCACCCTGGGCCTGCTTCCCAAAGCAGATTGGGCCCACTGACGGTTTCCAGACCTGATGCTCTGTCCGGAAAACTCGTGAGGAATGCTGCGAAGAATGAGAGGCACGTTATTCTCGTTCCACCTAGATAAGCAGTGGAGGCCCGGGGAGCGGTGGTTCAGCTGGGACGGAGCGGGCTCAGAGTCCGACAGGCCCCCTCCCCTGCTCACCCCCAGGACCCGTCCCTCTCAGAGCAGAGCTTGGAGTCAGCCACAGGAGCCTGGCCCGCCCGGTCAGTGCTTAGGGAAGAATGAGAAGTGGTAATGTGGGAAGGCAGCCCTAAGAGATTCCGTGGGGCCATCGGCACTGACAGACACAGAGCTGGAACATGTGGGAGAAGTGCAGAGGGCTGCTGTGTCCATGCCGGGACAGTGTGTCGTCTGGTCGGGGGCCTTAGAGACAGCGGGTCGCCCAGGGCGGGGCGACCAGCCTGTAGCCCGGCTCAGCTCCCAGAGCCTCGTCTTGAGAGGTCGCAGCCGCTCTGGGTCTAAGCTCCGAGGATGTCCCGCAGGGTCCAAGTATCATCAAAGTGGTTGTGTTTGGAGGCGGAGCCTGCTGGTTCTCGCTGCCCCCAGCTGCCCAGCCCCGCTGTCACCGTGCATGGTGCGATGCATTTTTGGTGACAGACATGACCTTGACCTTGGGATGTGGGGACCTGAATCCAAGGCCAAAAGGAGGTATGATTCCGACATCTGAGTGCCCTCTGCCCCCCCACCCCCCTCACGGATCCGGGAGTGTGGTTCCAGCCGGGAAAGGGTGGCCCCTCCGGAAGAGGGACGTAGCTGCGGCTCTGGAGGCAGCCACGGCGTCTGCTAATCAGATAAGCCTGCCGGGAAGAGCCGGCCCCACTGGTCGGGAGGCAGGAGTTTACAGCAGCCCGGTGTCGCTGCGTGCTAGGGAGGCCGTGAGGCGGCGGGCTGCAGACGGAGACGATGGCAGACGTGGGAGGGGTGTCCCACGTGGGGGTGGGGTGCCCTGGTGACTCTGAAGCCAGTCCTCCTGCGGGTGGGCGCAGTTTCACTTGATAGAAGTGGCCAACTCCCCAGTTCCTTGGACCCTAAGAATCCATCTCCTCTCTGCCAAGACCGGAGACCTGCCTTTTCTTTACTGCATCTTTACGCTTTAGACGCATTTTTGGTGACAGACATGACCTTGGGCGGTTTGGCTCACCTGCATGAAGCCCAGGTGTCTGTAAGTTGAGATCGTTGGATCGGTTGTTGTCCGGGTTCATGTGAATCCAAATGTAAAACAGTGGCCACCGGGCAGTGATTCATCATTACAGTGGAAATGAACTTGGGGCACAGGACGTACACCCCCAGTAGACGTGCTGCTTGGGGTCTGTTTTGGCAGATTTAGTCAAACTCACTCTGAGACTCATTGCACAAACCACCACACAGCCCAGCACCACGTGACCCGCACTCCAGCCCGGGGCGCGCAGTGGGCCTTTGGCCAAAGCAAGTCAGTAAAATCAGAGTAAAGTAAGAAACGGGCTTTTCCTGAACAGGTCAGAGTTGTCATTGGAAAGGCGGCTGATTGATTGGCCTTTTCTGGGCCGGCCTAAAGCTCTCTGCCAGGCTCGCAGGAGCTGGGTGCCAGCGTGAGTTGGGGCGGGGCAGCGAAGTGACCCCAGTGAAGGGGTTCCCTCTGCAGTTTCCCTTCGGGTGACACCAGGCACATGTGAGCCCAGGAGAGAAAATCTGAAAAACAGATGAGATTGAAAAATTAGGCTGTGAAACCCCATTTCTCTGCTTATGAAAGATTCCCCAGTGCCTGGCCACTCAGAAGGCTGTTGGGTCGGCTTCCCCCGCATCAGAGCCCGGGGGTCTCGGTCTTGGCTACAAGTTAGGATCACCTGGGGAGCTTTTACAAGTCCCAAAGCCAGCCCTAGCTGGGGGACCATGGGTTGGAGTGCCGCCCCACACACCAGAAAGGTTGCAGGTTCCGTCCCTGGTCGGGACACAACCTGGTTTGCAGTTTTAGCCCCAAGTTACTGTGTGGATGGGAGGCAGCTGATTGCTAATTCTTACATCGATGCCTCTCTCCCCCCCCCTTCCCTTCTCTCTGAAATCAATAAACATGTCCTCAGGTGAGGTTTAATAAAAAGTCCCCGTGCCAAACAGGAACCCTGACTGAGGACATCCCTCCTCGGAGGTGAAATTCAGGCATCATATTTTTAAAGCTCCGCAGGTGGTTCTCGTGAGTCACCAAAGTGGGGTCCCCAGTGGGAGCAGCACCTGGGAACTCGTTAGAAATTCGACCTCTCAGGCCCCAGGCCTTCCAAGTCAGAAACTCCAGGGGTGGGGCCGGCCAGCCGTGTTTTTACACAGTGACCTAGAGCTTGAGCGCTTGACCTGGGGGAAGGCTGGAGACCTTGGGCCTGGCGGGCGTTCGGGGTGGATGTTTCTGGTCGCTTCCTCTGGGCACAGAAAAGTCCATCTGGTCTTGAGTGGCAGGTCCCGGGGAACTGAGCGACACGCCTCAGTTGCAGGAGTCCCTTTGAGCTGGTCATGGGCTCTGAATCAGCTCACCTTTGGCGGCGGCCGCCGGAAGCCCGCTCACGTGGTGGGGAAGTGATAAGAACGTTCCAGCGGGGGCCGGTGGCCAGAATGCCGGCCAATTGCGGTCCTTTGGGGTTTGGGCAGGAAAGTATATTACCAGCTCAAAGCTGTTTTCTGGGCAGGACTGATGAGTTCCTAAGTGGTTTCCAGTCATTTGAAAAGAAAATATTGGACGTCGGGTTTGGAAATCTGGAGTGATTTCCAGCAGCCCCGCAGCCCCAGGCCTGCGCTTTTAAGGAAAACATTTGTTACCCAGCGACTGCTCCCCCCCTCCTGGTTAGAAAGGGGCTGAATACCGCTTTCGTGGGAGACTGTCTTGCAGCCCGCCCCCCGCCAGGTCTCCGGGCACAGACAGCAGCGCCCGGCGGTGTCGGGGAAGGCCGCAAACTCACGTGTCTCTCACTGTGGCCACGATACCATGAGGTGACGCAGAGTCACAGGGGTCAGCTGTGGAAGAGCCAGACCCCCAGACCCAAACCCCCAAAGCCCTGGACGGCTGTTTCCTAAAGAGGTGGAAAAACCCCAAACACTCACACTCGGGATGCTGAGTACGCATGCTGTGTGCCACTCTAGGACCTGGGGGGTGACCCACAGCCCCAGCGTCAGCGACCTTTCTCCTCATTTCCCAAAGGGAAAAAGACCAGCCTAAGGAAGCAGACTGGGATCGTGGGGTTGGGATGCGGGGGCCTGAATCCAAGGCCAAAAGGAGGTATGATTCCGACAGCTGAGTGCCCTCTGCCCCCCCACCCCCCTCACGGATCCGGGAGTGTGGTTCCAGCCGGGAAAGGGTGGCCCCTCCGGAAGAGGGACGTAGCTGCGGCTCTGGAGGCAGCCACGGCATCTGCTAATCAGATAAGCCTGCCGGGAAGAGTCGGCCCCACTGGTCGGGAGGCAGTCAGGAGTTTACAGCGGCCCGGTGTCGCTGCGTGCTAGGGAGGCCGTGAGGCAGGGGGGGTGGGCGGCAGACGGAGACGATGGCAGCGCTGAAGTCGTCAGGGAGCACGGCGGCCCCCAGCACATGGTGTGGGTGGTGCTGACCCGCCCCAGCACCAGAGAAAGCTTCAGGAAAGAGGTGAGAGTCCAGCTGAGTTTCAAGGTGTGGCTAGGCACCACGCAGGAGACTCCCACCCGTGCTGGAGACCTGACGGCAAGTTCAGGGTTCCGGATGTGGTGAGCGGGTGGGGGTGTGGGGTCTGGGAAAGTGGTGCTGGAGGAGAAAGACAGGCAGCAGGATAGGGGGGGCGGGGGAAGGATGGGGGTGGGGGGACGGGGAGCAGCGCCCCCTCTCAGGGCTGGGGACCAAGCTGACAACAGGGCGTTTCCCCCTAACGGCGGGCGGCCCAGGCGGGCTGGGGCCGAGGGCACTGACTTCGAGGTGCGGGTGGCCCTGGTGTGCACGCGGAGGCACAGCTCACTGGGTGTGGAGCAGGCTCTGCCCACCAGGAGGGGTCGGGTGGGGGTGGTGGAAGTTGAACCAGTCCTGGGGAGGTCCCTGGATACTGGTGCTCAAAGGGTGCCTGGAGTGGTGGCCTCGTGGGTGACCCCGGAGGAGCAGGTGTGGTGACCAGGGAGGGGCCTCAGTGAGACAGAGGAGGGCAGACACTGGATTTCAGGGATGGCGGAGGAAGAGGGCGGGGCTGGGGCTGCATCCTGCACTGTGTCTAGTAACGCTCGGAAGAGGCAGCCCACTCCACAAAGGGTGAGTGCTGGTCCGACCTGGGGGATTCTGAGGCTGATGTCACACTGTGCCAGCCCGTCTGCTCTGCATAAGCCTGAGCCCCGCACCCTGCCCCCAACCCCCCCACATGTGCACCACACACAGGGCCCGTGGGCATTTTTGCCAGAAACCGTGCCCCCCAGCACCCCTCCCCTGTAGTCACAGCAGCCACCCAGGGAGTTTCACTTGGCCACTTGGTGGGTCCTGAGAAGTAAGACCAACCATCAGTGCGGGGACCGCCCCCAGCACCCCCTTCTGGGCTGAGCCTGGGGTGTGGGCCCCTCAGCTTGGCCCTGGGGGCTGTTTCTCAGCAGGAAGTGAGGGCAGAAACCAGACTTTTCCCAAACAAACAAGAATACAACCTGCTTTAGCTCGTCACGGCCTGCAGGGCCCCCCAGGTGAGTGTTTCAGAGGGTCCCAGGTCACAACCCCAAGGCTTATTACATGGGTGGTCGGGGACAGTGACATCTAGATTGAAGTGGTGGGGAAACTGCCACCTTCTACGCAGCTCGTGCCGGCCATTCAGTGGGGGGCAAATGAGCACAAGCTGGGAGAGGGCCCCTCAGCGGGGAGGTGGAGACCTGTCACCCCCCACCCCCCGGCTGCCGTGTGGGAGGGTGGGGCAGGGTTCCCACTCAAATGGTGTCCCGGGTGGAATTACCTCCCAGGAGGCCGACAACTCCTCGGTCTGAGCATCCGCCCAGCTCCAGCTGTGCAAGACGTGTGACTTCCCCAGGTCCCCAGGAGGCCGTCGGTCACCCTGTGTGTGTGGAGTCGGTGGCACTGCAGTGTCGGCTCTGGGGGGTGGGCATGGAGAAGCAGTGGGTACCAACCATGGGTCCCCTGTGACGGGGAAGGATGGAAATGACTTGGAGCCCAAGGTGCCGGAAAGCCATGGCACTAAGGAGGGACAAAAGGAGATCGGGGAGCCAGGTGCCCCGATCCCATTCACAGAGTGTGTCAGTCAGCTCAGGCCACCGTTGCAAAATGCCACAGGCAGGGGACTGCCACAATGCACATCCATTTCTCACAGTCTTGGAGGCTGAAAGTCCAAGGCCAAGGTTCCAGCAGGGTTTGGTCTCTTCCCTGGCTTGCAGGTGTCCTCATGCGCCAAGGAGACATAGCTCTGTCTCCCTCTTCTTGTAAAGCCACCATCCTCATGGGTCAGGGCCCCACCCTTGGGACCTCATGTAACCTTAATGACCTCCTGAAGACCCCGGCCCCAGGTGCGGTCACTTTGGGGGTGAGGGCTTCGATAGATGAACTGGGGGAGGGACATAGGTTGGCCCTTCACAGGTGAATGAAAAGGTGCACATGCAACAGGTGTGTATTAAAGGGGCCTGTTCTGGGGGCCACCTGTGGGGGTAGGGGGTGGGGCTGGTGAGTGGGAATAAGAGGAAATCAATGTATCAGTTGACGGATCAAGAGAGGCCATTGTGCAGACCCAGGATGGCACCCAGTGTGGTCCGGGGGTAGCTAAGGCCCCCCTCTCCTGGGATTCTAAAAATGGTGCACCTGTGTGGGCATGGAGTGTGGTGCACTTTCTGATTGCAGGCTTCGCTTTTCTTGCAGACAGTTTGCCCAGGAAGCTGCCGCCGTGGAAACTCGAAGTCCAGGATGGCGCTGTCCAACACCACGGCGGTGACACCCTTCCTGACCAAGGTGTGGCAGGAGACGGCTCAGCAGGGCGGCAACGTGTCGGGCCTGGCCCGCCGGGTCCTCGGGGACGGTCACAGCGGGATGGAGGCCCTCTACGTCCTCATGGTGCTCGGCTTCTTCGGTTTCTTCACCCTGGGCATCATGCTCAGCTACATCCGCTCCAAGAAGCTGGAGCACTCACACGACCCCTTCAACGTGTACATCGAGTCCGACGCCTGGCAGCAGAAAGACAAGGTGTACTTCCAGGCCCGGGTCCTGGAGAGCTGCAAGGCGTGCTACGTCATTGAGAACCAGCTCGCCGTGGAACGGCCCCACACGGGCCTTCCCGAGGGGAAGCCGGCATCCTGACCCTGGCCGGTTAACACAGGGCCAAGTCTGTGGGACAGTCTGATTGTCCCAGTCCTCTGCCCTCTTATACTCTTTGTTGCAAGGACACACTTTTTTGCTTTGTAATGGTGAGGGGTGTATTAGGAGCACTATTTCTCTGAGATCACATTCCTTCTATCCTAGACATCAGCTGTTCCCCCTGGACTGCTCCCTGAGAGGGTGGCCTCGGAGAATAGGAGCTGTAGTTCCCAGACTCCCTTGCAGCTAGCAGGTCACGCAATGAAGTTTTGGCCAGTGGAGGTGGGAGTGATGAGGGCACTTTCTGCATGATTCTTGGAAAGGAAAGGACATGTTCTCTATTTCCCTTTCCCATGCCCTGGTGGCTGGGACATGGGTGAGTGGTGTACCAGCTTTGACTTTGGAAATGGACAGTGTGTCACAGACGGCAGAGTCTGGGTCCCCCAGCCCTCCTGGATACCCACCAGCTCAGGCTTCATAGGAATAAGAAACTAACTCCAATCTCCCTTAAGCCAGTGTTATTTTGGTTTATGTTAAAGCAGCAGAATCTGTATTGTAACGAATACATCTACCTTACAAGACTAAGATGCAGGAGAAAAAAAATGTACACCAAGCAGAAGGTACTCAGTTATCACGGCAGGAGGGAAGGGTGCCCCTCCATTGAGCTCAGGGGAAGGGGTGGGCGTGGGCACGTGGCAACACCGAGCACTGAGGTGGTGGAGCGTTTTGAGCTCCTGTGCCCATTGTGGTGGGATCCTGTCCTTGCAGAATATTTGTTCAAGTCCCTGGTACCTGCAAATGCGACCCTACGTGAAAACAGGGTCTTTGCAGATGCCATCAGGTAAGGTGAGGTCCTTGTGGTCTGCACCAATGAAATATGACAGATGTCCTTCAGAGAAGAGGGAGACCCAGATGCGGACACATGGGGCGAGCCCCCTGTGACGACAGAGGCAGAGACTGGAGTGACGCGGCCACAAGCCGGAGGGAGTCTGCCCTGCAGGCGACAGAGGAAGCATAGCCCGTGACCCCTGGCTTCGGACTCCTGGTCCCCAGACTGTGCGACGATGAGTTTCTCTGGTTCGAGGCCACGTAGTTCGGGACTCTCGGTCACGGCAGCCCCGGCCACTCATGCAGTGGCCACCTCCACCTCCCACCCCGACGGCTGCTGTCCTCGTGTGCTGTCCTTCTCCTCACAGAACAGAAAATGCTCTCGAAGATGGAGGTGGGAAGGAAAGGGACTGGAGTGGAGGCAGATGGGACCGGGAGGAGGGTTCAGGGCTACAGAATAAGCCTCGTTCGCATGGCCCGACTGGAGAGAGTCGCAGAGCAGGTGCGCGTGGGTTCAGCCCCACCTCCAGCTGCCCGAGCGCTCTGTGACGCCCGCATGCTCGCCTGCAGAGGGTGGGGTGCTTTAGTCAACCGTGGCTGTCTATGGCTTCCCCTAGCATTGGAGGCTGTCCTCAAGGGCACACACCCGTCCCCGTCCACCCCCAGGCCTGGGGTCCTGCACAGACAGTGACACCACTGGAGAACCCAGAAGCCCTTGGTGGGGACGTCTCTGGGGCAGAGCCTGGGTGACTGAGTCCTTGAGACGGGCTCTTGGGGTCACAGAGCCCCTCAAAAATCTAATGAAAGCTAATGATCCCCACACCCCCAAAATACTCATATGTATGACAGGCTGCCCACCATCTTGGGGGTTCACGGGCCTCCAAAAGCGCCCTTGGCTGCTCGCATCTCATAGCCCCTGTGGGGTTCCCTGCTTTACGCAGGTATGTCTCACCGTGGTGAAGGGAAGGCAGTCAGGGAACCCGGGTGGAGGGGGACCCAGAGTGACCGTGGCTGAGTCACAGTGCCACACTGACTTTGATGTTCCAGGCACCTAACTGGCTCCTTACACCAGCTCCTGTCCCCCAGCACTACCCCAGGACTTCTCCCTGTCCTCGAGGGACCAGCTAGCTGTTCGGCACACTGCCCAGGGCCCCCAAACCCCTCGCAAGCCCCAGATTTCCAAATCCTCGTTACTGTACTTTAAAATCTGGTTTGGCAGATGTAGACGGCTTGCTGCGTCCAGAGGCCATGCTGAGCTCTTTGAAAACAGAATCTCAGTGACTGTTTGTGTGCGGTGTTTTCTGTTTGCACTGGATGGGGCAACGTGGCTTTTGAGGAATTAATAAGATCTTTTTAAAAAATTAAAGTCTTTTATCCCGCTGTGTGGTGTGTGTTCTCTGACCATCACTGTGGCCCCTTTGGAAAGTGGTTGTGGGTTCTCAGGGGCTCTGAGGGGACCCCCTGGGGGCTCAGGAACAAGGATGTCAGGTTGCCAGCGGGCAGGTGATCTCTGCGGCGACCCGCCGGCGCCCAAAGACAGGAACTGGGGAGCCAGGCAGAGCCAGGGCAGACTGTGGAGCCCCACCCCCACCCCCCAACACAACGGAGTGTGTTTTCTGCCAGCCGGAAATGTGCTCCGTGTGGATGAACTTGGGGGTTATTTTAAATATATATACTGGAAATCTGGATGTCTGTTTCAAAATCTGGTTTTTAATGTTGACGACAAACTCATATTTTAGAAATTGTGTGGGCCAAACGAAATAGGACCTTGAGCTTGACTCTGCCCCAAGACCATGGATGTATACACTGCACTTTGGGGGGAAAGCCCAGCCCCCGGCCCAAGCTGACAGGAAGCAGAGTCAGAGGGGAGACCTGAGTCTGAAGGGCTGCGCGGCCTCGGTGGTAGAAGCCGGAGGAACCTCTAGCAGCCTTGTCCCCAGTGTGGTCCTGGCCAGGGGACCCATAGGTCCCAACCCCACCAGGGCAGGCTGCATCAGGCTTCCCTCACCTGGCTCAGAACTTTTGGGAAGGTGCTGGAACCACCCCCCGCTCCCCACTTCCATTGTGCTGGGACCCTCTCTCCCATTCCCAGGAACTACGCCACCAAGGGTGTAGTGCCTCTCCAGCCCTTGGAAACCCGTCTCTCAGCCAGACCGGTGCCCCCTTCAGTCCCAGGCCTGGGGACACCCGCACTGTGCACAGAGGAAGGACTCCACCCGGGGTGACCGCGTGGGTCTGGATACCCTCCACTGGGGAGGACAGAGTCCTGGCCTAGCCTTCAGGATGGCCCAGCACGCAGCGCCCAGCCCTGGGCGGACGAGGTCCCTGTGGCTGGTTAGTCCCAGCAGCCCTGGAGCAGGACTGGGGCTGTTGGCAGGAGGGCTTCCTTTGTCCGGTCTGCTCAAGACACCACAGGGACCCTTAACCACCTGGACCCTCATTCTGCCTGCCCCTTTCACCCCTGCCCCTGGGTGTGAACGTGCTCGGTGGCCCAGCCCAGACAGGCCCATTGTCAAGCACAGTCACCACGAGGCCTCCCAGGAGTGGGGACAGAGGCACACATCAGGGGACCCCCAGAGTAATTTCATGCCCACCAACAACCTTGCAGACTCATGGTGGGGAGAGAGCAAGGCAGCAGGGGCCTCACCTTGTGCAAGATGAAAAATCTAAACCGGGTTCCTGAAGAGGCTCAGCTGGTTTGGGTAAGAAGACGCTGAGTGTCCCCCGCAGACCCCGTCACAGGGAGGGCAGTGGGGAAGTCACTGCTGGTCCTGGGCCCACCCACTATGAACGGGGGCTGGGTCCCCATCCCCCCATCACCTGGCCTGCGTACCCTCCTCTCCGTGTCTCACACTGACGATGCCCAGAGATGGGCTTCTGTCAGTTTCAAAGACACAGGGCAGGAGGCGAGCCGGGCTGGGCTCGTCCAGGACAAGGTCCCATGAGGTCCCATGGAGACTGCAGAATGCGCCCGCTCTGGGGACCTGTGGGAGACCCACAGAGAAGAACCCGGGTTTCCAGACGGCTCTTTAAGGAAGACTTCAGGGAGTTCTTGTGGCTGCCACAACCATTCACCATAAAATCGGTGGCTCGAAACAGCACAGATTTATTCTCTCGGAGTTCTAGAAGCCAGAAGTCCAACACCTAGATGTCGGCAGAGCCCTACTCTCTCTAGGACTTCTGAGAAGGGACCTTCCTGCCTCTTCCAGGTGGCTCCAGGTGTCCTTGGCTTGTGGCTGTGTCCCTCCAATCTCTGCTTTGGTCCTCACATGGCCTCTCCTCTGGTTGGGTCTTTTCCTCTTCTTGCAAGAACACCAGTCATCGATCTAGGGCCCCCCTAACCCAGGACAATCTCATTTGTAGACCCCCACTGTAACTCCATCAGCAATGGCTCTATCTCCAAATAAGGCCACATTTTGAGATTCTGGGCGGGCGTTCAGCCCAGTGCAGAAATTTGGGGCCAAGAGTTCAGAACCACACAGACACAGAACAAGCCCTTGACACATGGTCGGGTCACCTGATCTCACCAAATGGAAGGTGCTGCTACAAACCCCACTGTGATTTCTGCCAGTAGAGGTTCCCACCACGTATTCTCGTCCCTCAGCAAATGCGCTTTGTCACGGTAGCTGGTCGTTTGGGCGTGAGGAAGACAGCATTCTCACCGTTCATGCTGGCGGAGAAGCTGACACATAGAAGTGGCGAAACAGGCGTCAGAGAGGCGGAGGGAGACGCGGCAAAGGGAACAGAGGCTGAGCCACATGGCGGCGCTTGCTCGGGAGGCTGCCAGCCAACAGGACGGAAGAAACGGTTCCTTGTCACTCGGGTGGGTGGAGCCAGCTCCCCTGTAACCACACGACTCGGCAGATCATTGGGGTATTTATCCAAAGAAAATGAAAACACTACTTCAAAAAGATACTTGCACCCCCACGTTTGCCGCAGCATTATTTATGAGAGCCAAGGTATGGCGCAGCCTGGGTGTCCGTCGACGGGGGGCTGGGTGAAGGAGACACAGTGTGCGCACACAGTGGAATATCATCCACACAAGAGAATGAGCTCTTGCCATTTGCGACAGCGTGGATGGACCTGGAGGGTAATATGCTCAGTGAGATAAGTCAGAGAAAGACAAGTACCATATGATTTCCCTTACGTGTGGAATCTAAAAAAAAAAAAAAAAAGAGCAAATGAAACAAAAACAGACTCGTAGAAACAGAGCTCAGGTGGTTGCCAGAGGGGACAGGGTAGGTGGCTGGACGACAAAGGCGAAGGGGGTTGTGGTCAATAACACGGCAGTAAGTTTGCACAGTAACAGACAATTACTAGGATTAGTGGGGCGATCACACTGGAAGGTATAAAAATGTCAAATCACTGTATTGTACAACTAAACTAACATAACAAATATACCATTGCATACTAACTATATCAAATGAAAAATAAAACAATGATAAGTCCTCAAATAGGCTGCGAGAGAGAAGGAGCCTCTGAGAGAAGGAGGGGGCCTGCTCAGGGCCATGGAGGACTGAGGCACCTGTTCTCTGGGCTCTGTGCTCACGGGGTCTTTGGGAGACGCTCGCTGCACAGGTGTGGGGGGCCTGGGTGCTCTGAGGCAGCCAGCGAGGATGAGAGCTCTGGGGGAAGGGCTGTGTTGTTTGAGCTGATTTCTTGGGTCAAAGGCTTTGGGGCCTTACACAACACAGAGGTGTTACTCCCCCCAGCTCCCCACGGTTAGACGTTTTCTTGGGGCCCAGGAGGTCTGAACACGCTGAATCTGGAGCAGGCTCTCACTGGACATGCTAACTGAGCAAACAGCAGCCATTGGCTGTGCTCGTTTCACTGCTGGGCAGCGCAGAACTCGTGGGGCGGCACACCACAGAGCATCGTGCTGCCGGCAAGGCGCAGTGTCCCTGGATTTTAGAGGCAGGGACACACATTCCCAACGAGTTTGGCCAGCTGTGCGCAGAGGCCAAATCCAGCCCTCTGTCTGTTTTTATAAGTAAAGTTTTATTGGAACAATCACACATTTATTTACATACTGCCTAGCACTGCATTCACATGACAAAGGCGGAGTTGAAGTCTTTCGACAGAGGTCGTATGAGTCACAGACCCAAAAGTATTAACCATCTGGCCCTTTACGGGGAAAGAAAGATAAGTGTGCTGACCCTTGCTCTACAGCGGGGTGTCAAACTCATTGTCACCAGGGGCCACAGCAGCCTCAAGGTTGCCTTCAAAGGGCCAAAAGTAATGTTAAGACTGTGTAAGTGTAACTATTCAACAGTTAAGCGAGAGCTCGGCGCTGCTGCCGGGCAGAAACAAGGTGCTGGGCCAGACAGAACCAGGCAGAGGGCCCGATTCGGCCCACGGACTTTGTGTTTGCCACCTGTGCTCTCATAAGTGTTTGCATATGTGGCCAAACTCTGCGGGACATTCTGGAGCACGTGACACAGGAGAGGCACCTCTCCAAAGTCAGGCTGAGGCAGGCAGCTGATAAACCCCGTAGTCCTGGGCAGGAGTTCTGTCAAATATAGAACATCAGAATTTGGAATTCAAAATATCAGTAACTCTCACTAGGCCCATAACTATGCACTTTACAATTTTTCTAGTGCTTTTGCATGTGTTGGTGTGAAATCCACATACACTGCTGCTCAAGAAAGCACGCTCAGCTCCTTGTTACAAACATGGCTGTCTCACCAGCGCCCTCTATTGAGAGTCCTGGGGCTGGACCACCCCCCGGAATCCGACTCCGCAGCTCCGCGGCGGTGGCCTGGTCGTTATAGAGCCCTCTCACCACCAGGGGGCAGAGCATCCACGGGTACCACCGAGTCTCTGCCTCCAGGTGGCTCCTAAGGTAGAGCCCGCGCTGGGAGAAACCAGGTGGGCTGTGTTGGCATCAGGCCACTCAATTGAAGGCAGCATGAATTCCTGAATTCAAAGGGCATTTTTAAGAGTCTAGGCAACCGCAGGTGCAGTCTTCCATCTCATTCCTCAGGTAGCTATTTCTCCAACAAAGGGGACACTCCTAGAAGAAGTTGCAAACCAGGGGCAGAGAAGATGCGGACCAGGGTTGGAAACGAAAGTACAGGGGACTGGATTTAAAATGTTGAAAGCTAGAATTTCAAACATACTAGAAACGGCTGATTCCCCACAAAGACTTGGTTAATAATGTTCCTTGGAAACTCAAAAACGTAGGTTTGCCTTTCAATAGATAACAGACACATGCAAAGAAAATAAACAAATCCTTTAAAGGGGAGCTGCTAAGAGGTGAGGAAAGGATTCCTGGGTCTCCTCTGGGACGGTCTGAACAAGGGTGCCCAGCTCTTCCCTGCGAAGGGTATAGACCACACGCCAGTCTGCACGGATCCTGTGTTCCTTCTCCTTAGCGATGCGCTGGTGACTGTTCCTCATTGGTGCGCAGACATCCGCTTCATTCCTTTTAATGCGTGAATAGGGTCCCGTGCTATGGATTTCTACACGGCCTTGAACCGGCTCTCTCGATGGACATTTATAGATGGTTTCCAATCTTTTGCTGTCACAATGGGGCAGTGACGAGACCTGTGCATATGTCCTGGAAACAGCTGTCACACACCTAAGTCCGCCAAATTCCTAGAGGACTGAGCGGTCAGAAGATAATGAAAAATTTGAGCATGTCAGCTCTCCTCGACAGTGATGCTGGCAGCTGTCCCTGTGTGCCTGAGACCATTCTGACTGCTTCCTGAACCCAGTGGACAGACTCATTTCACAGGTGACCTTGACTCCTCAGCAGGTCCTGAAGGAGTTCTCTGCATAATTTTAATTTGCATTTACACCATTATGCATGAGAACGAGCCCAGTTTGATCTGCTTTAAAAACATCTGCGCTTCCTTCACCGTGACCAGTTTTCCTGTGTTTTGGCCATCGTTCTGTTGAGATGATCGCCTCTTTCTTAATGTTAAAACCCTTTGCAACACTAAGGAATTTGCCCTTTGATCACATGTGTTGTGAGAACTTATCATTTATTTATTTCTTGAGCCTGTTAAAAGCCTTTTGTTTTTGCTGCCAAGGCATTTCTAATTCTTTGCTCTTGTCTTTTGTGATTTCTGACGTCTGTGGCAAGCCTGGAAGGACTGTCACAATCTGGAGTATAAAATAAACCTCCCAAGTTTGTCCTTGCTCCTTCATACATTTATTGGAAAAACTGGAACTTGGCTCCATCTGGAATTTATTTTTGCTCTGAACATCATACTGGAGACCCGCGGCCACTCTGGCCCAGATCGCTGCGCAGTTTCCCCATGCACTTGTGAAATGCCCCGTCTTTTGTCCACTGGCATGAAACACCCTTCCCTTTCATACTACTTTCCTGAGTGTATTGAAGTCTGTTTCCGTTCTGCTGATCTGTCTGCCTTTTTATGTGCTCTGACTAAGCGCTTTTGATTTCTGTGCCTTTGCCTTACATTTTAACATCTTGCTTGCAAGAATATTTCATAATTTCCCTCCCCTGGAATTTTCTTGGCTGCACTTGTGTGCTGACTTTTCCATTTGAGTTTCAGACTCAGCTTGCCCATGTTCATTGGAAAGGGGCGAGGCTCTCAAAGTCTTTGTTTAAATAAGAAATCGTACAGATTTCTTTACGTCATCCCTGGAAGAGAGGAGGGAAGCCCAAGAGGACCCACAGAGGTTTATTCCTCGGAGGAGACAGGTATTGGTTAAAACAGGTGTGCAGGGCCAACGTGGTGCAGTAAGACCGCCAGCCCACTCAGCCTTTGGGGAGGTCAAGGTCACGTTCCTCAGGGTATAGCAGTCACCTGGCCCATCCAGGTGATTTGCTGAGTTCTTTGTTGGAAGAACACCTGTGCTGTGCGCCCTGTCCGCTCTCCTTTGCAGCTGCCCAGGGAAGCGGGGCCCCGCCCTCTGCCTGATTTTGCTGCACTGATCCCACCGTGAGGCCCCAGCCCCGTGACCTCACCTGAACCTAATCACCTTCCCAGAAGGCTCTGCCTCCAAATACTGTCACATTGGGGTTTAGGGCTCCCACACCTGCATTTTCGAGGGACACAGTCCGGCTCAGAGCAAATGTCACTGGGCCTGCCACATGGGCTAACTGAGGGCTGTGTGTTCTCCTTTCTAAATCTCTCTCCATCTGCTGGCTTTCGTCGTCTTCTGGCCCTCCAGTTCCAGAAGCCTCTCTCTGCTCCCCCCTGCAGACAGGCCTCCCTGCAGATGTTCAAGGTCCCTAAAAGCTGGAAAGCACAATAATAAGATTAAAAGGAAAGGCAAGAATGACATTTAAGTTAAAGGTTTTCAAAATGCACTAAACGCAGTTTAAATGGCCTCTGGCGAAAGGCCCAGCCCATCCTCTCCCCCGCCCCCCCGGGGCTCCTGATCCGACACTTTCAGTGTCCTTCTGCCTTTCGGGGTCAGAACTGGCAGCGAGGGCTGCCCCTTAGAAAGCACTCCTTAGAAATAAGACTGCCTGCGGAAACGCGCATTTATTCACTACATTTCTTTAAAATGCCAGCTCTGACACCTTTATATGCAAAACCACCTGTTTCTCTGTCCGCCCCCACCCTCAGCCCGAGCTTTTTTGGACAGTCAAATCCACATCCTTGTTATCCTTGCTGGCAATTTAGACATCTTCAAAGCTCCCTGGCTCTTCAGTGGACCAAAAATTTAAAAAGAAAAACAAAAGCCGTGCCCCCCTGGGAGGGGTGAGTCTCTGAAGTCAGAGGAGTTGGGGGGGCTGGTGGGAGTGGCGCTCGCTCCCAGACAAATATTTACCAGAGCGGCTTTGCGTACGCCATTCAGGCCAGTATTTGTCTAGACTGAACCGGAGGCCTGAGGAGACGGCCCCAGGAGGAAGGAAATTCTTGACCCTCAAGGCGGGCGGTACGAGTCGTTCCTTGTCATATTATGTAAGCGTCAGGAACTACAAACAGCCCAGAGCATGCTGCCCTCGGAGGCGGTGGCTGCCTGGCCCTGTGACTGTGGGCTTGGCCACCCCCGTCCCAGCGACCTCGCACATTTCATTCGATGGCACCACATGGCCACAGCCATGACAGAGTAGGAAGCCCCTGTTAGAAAGAGTGTTTATACTCCTCTATAGGAACCCCAAGCCCCCCGCCCCCACTGCATATCCCAGCGGGGTGGGGTGTGCAGGGATGCAGGCAGCATTGGGGACACCACGAGCACGTTGGGCTTGGGGAAGGGCCCACAATGGACAGACCCGTAAGGCAGGACACCAGTGGTCCTCAGAGTCCTTTCACGGTCCCTGCAGTCCTCTGTCCTTACTCCAACCTTGAACATCATAGTTTGATTTGAGCCAACAAGGAGGGTTCAAGGTCATGGATACGCCCCAGCAGTGACCTGGAGGGTGAGCGATCAGGAGAACTTGTGGACCCTGGGCCCTGCATGTAGGTGATGCCCAGGTGGTGGAAGGAGAACACGTGTGGTCCCGGGGAATCCCAACTCCGTCCCCTCTGGGTGGTGTGACAGTGGCATTTCACTTCGCTGAGCCTGCCGGCATCCCCTGCCCTGAAGTGGGAACTGTCCTCCTGCCCCGCAGGGACCCAGAGGTAGAGACTCCTTGGAGAAGAGCTCCTGGCCCAGAGCCGGCCCCCCCACCTCCATGCCCTTGATGGCAGTGTGATGAGACCACGGGCTGCCTTTCCTGCTGTCTCCCCGCCGGGCTGAAGGCCAAGGCCTTATGACTTCACCGGTGACTACCTCTGCAGCCTCCGCCTCGTTGGCACCAGCTGTCGGACCCCTCCCTGCCCCGCGGCACCTGCATGGGCACTGCTCACAATCAGAAGTCTCCACCGGTGTAGCCTCACCTGGGCCACTTCCCTCCTGCCTTCCTGGGACCCGTGGGTGTGGGATCCCCTGCCGCTACCTCTCAGGGGAGGAAACTGCAGTTCTTAGAGGGAAGGGACTTGCCCAGGGTCACAGGCGAGGGCACAGCTGGGACCCAACTCCCCTGCTGCGCAGGGGTCTGTGTAGGGATCTCCACCCCAGAGGCAGAGTGGGCAGAGCTGTGGTCCAGCCACCGCTGTGCAGGAGCCTGCAGAGACCTTGGGCAAAGATTCACGTCACCCAGGGCTGGGCTGATTACACACAGGACACACAGCACCAAGTTCAAACCCTTTAAGGCATGAGGAATATACAGTGAGGATTCTGCCTCCCGGCCACCCACCCCCTGCCCAGGTCTTCCCCACATGGACCTGCCCTTCCGGTGCCCGGGGTCCCTAAAGTGGCCTTTAGCGCCTACCCCCGCGGAGTCAGAGCCGTACGATTCTCCCCATGCCTGTTTCCACAGATGGGACACAGTCTCGTCTTGGCTGGTTTGCTCAACAGCACACCCCGGACACCTTTCACATCAGCACACAGCCCACTTCCTCGTTCTCCCCACAGCTGCACAGACCTCCACCGCAGACCCACAGGCCATTGTTCAGAGGCAGCCCACAGCTGCACGTGTCCCTCCCCTAGAGTGTGCCGTTTGGAGGCTTGAGCGCATTCCCAGAGCCTCGCCACCAGCACCAGGGTCGTTCACCACCCTGCCCGCCCCCCAAGCTCCCCCCAGCCCCAGGCCCCAGCAGAACTGCCTTTTGTTCGTATGGAGTTGTCGATTTCTGGCATCTCACATAAACGGAAGCACACGACAAGTTGACCTTCGTAATTGACTTCTTTCACTTAGCATAGTGTTTCCGAGGTTTATCTACTTTGTAACAGGTATTATTTTTTATTGCCAAATAATGTTCCATTGTAGGAATACCCTGCAGTTGACTTTTCCATTCAACGGTTGGTGGGCATTCAGGCAGTTTCTGCTTCATAGGTATTACAGGCGATGCTGCTGGGAACACGTGTGTGCAGGCTCTGTCTGGGGGTGTTCCCATTCCTCCTGGGGGTGAACCTGGGAGCGGAACTTCTGATCACAGGGCCGACTTTACAACTGACTTCCCTAGCCCCCCATCGATGAAAACTGCATCAATGACAGTTGAAAAGCCACAGCCCCTGCTGGTCGGGCAGGGAACGGTCGTCTGGTTTCCACCTCTAGGACACGGTCTGAGAGGAAGTTGGTGACCCTTGTCTGTGGAGTTTCCTGGCCCCACGACAAGGGGCCTCCACCACACCTGGCCAGGTGCCACACCTGCAACAGGTGTGAAACCAGGCAGATCAGGAACCGCCCACGCTGTAAGCCGGTGAGCCAGCCCAGGGGCAGCGCTGCTGCGGGGCAGTGGAGCCTGGGGCGGGGGCTGGTGAAGGTGCGGTGCCAGCCCATTTTCAACAGTTCTTCTGCGTCAGGCCGTCCCACACAAGCCGAAGCTGGGAGGCGCTGTTTATCCCAAGGCGACAGGAGACCATTGGACATCAATTCTCCGATCGACTGAGCGAGAGGCAGTTCTCCCAGTTCGTCTCTGCTGAGCTTCTGCTCCGAGTTGCCCTTCTTGGGGTGTCCTGTTACTGCCCCACTCAGGACCTCAGTGGGGCTGGACTCCGGTGGGGTTGTGACCCTTTGCAAAGCAGGGTCCCCTCTTATCAGCTTCCCGGGAGTCGAGGGAAGGTGCCTCCTATGGCAGGTGAGTGGCGGCTCCAGCAGGATCGTCTCCGGCACCGCAGGGCGAGTGTGGGCGCCGCAGGTGGACGGGGGGGGGGGGGGGGGGGGGGGGGGGGGGGCACCCCCNGCGGGGGGGGGTTTCCACCCCCAACCCCGCTTACTCGTACTGTTTTCAGAACAGAAAGGTAGAGAGCAATGCACTTCACTAATTTAAGACAGTGAGCTTCTCTCCTGTGGAAAAAAGACTGGTTTTAAAGTAATTCAATGTTCTACAGTTTTATTGGGTGTTTTTTATGTGCTTGACACATCCCCTCATTCTAGAACAATTCGCAGAGAGTTCTGTGTACATGTGTGCTCCAAGTTTAAACACGTCCTCTTGCCCTGATTAACCTTATGGTGTTCTTGTTGGGTGATTTGTTAGTGGTTATGGGGAACCCCCTCCTGCTTTACGTAAAGATCACAGACACGCTGTGGGCGCTGGTGCCGAATTCCTGATGGCTGTAGTGTTTCTCATGAGTGACCAACCCGACATGATCAAACCTGTTAACTTGGGCTTTGGCAGATGCAATCTGTAGTGTTCTTTTTAGCTGGTTTCCCCCCTGGTCTAACAGCATTGAGGTTATTCATGCATTCTGACAATTCACGACCATAAAAAATGCCAACTGCTCTCATCTGGCATTGGCGGAATGAAGGAGCAACAAACCCGCATCAGAGAGGAAGCGTTGGCGGAGTCCCTGCCGCCCGCCCAGCAGCGGGCTGTGGCGCTGGCGCTGCGACACACCGCACACACCTGCGTTCTCTGCAAGAAGCGGGCGTCGAACCGGGAAAGCCGCGGGGGAAACGCCTCACAGCTCCGTCCACACCTTCTGTGGCTTTCGTCACTCTGGTCCCACCGGCTCCTCTGGGAGAGAAAACAGTTTTGAGTTAAACAGCGATTAAGATCCTAATCTCCTGGTCTTGGAAGGGTGCCCGGCGTCTTTCCCCAAGGGCACTTCCCCTTTGGAGGCCAGGAGAGAGCCCACCTGGACTCTGGCGTCTGAAATGGCTTTCCTTCTGAAAATCAGTGTACAAGGCACCAGCTGTGCTAACTGGAGCCCTGGACCAGCACGGGGCCTCCCCCTCCTCTTCCCCGCGGCAAAGATGGGCGCTGATTTCCTGTGCGTTCTCCCGGAGGTAGTTTATCTCCGCAAGTACCAGCTTCGAGCAAACACGGTGCCCCTTTATTTACATATCTGACCCCCACGTTTAATCGCAGTTGGGTCGCTTTTTACTTTTTCATATTTAGTGCCCCCCAAACCCCTTCATGGATGTCTATGGCTGCATAGCACCGCCGCATGCAGTTTCCAAAACGGATTCGCCACCCCCGACATCAGTGCTGTTCAGGCTGCCCTCGAGTGCTAGCCGGCAGGCCGCAGTGGGTCACAACTGCGCACCGTCCCAGGCCTGTTCTGCGGCCGCTGTGGGGTCGGTTCCGACGGGGAGACCGGCTGGATGGAAGGCAAGCGCGTTTGCGATGTCACAGCGCCCTCTGGATGGGTGATGTGCACTCACACCCTCAACGGCTGTGCAGCGCAGGCTTGCCCACCCTGCAGACACGGCCACACAGTGTGTCTGAAACGTTGTGAGTCTGCTCACCTGACAGCTATCAGAATGGTATCTCGTTGTAGTCTTGCTTTGCATTTTTCTTTCTATGAAGCTTTTATCACGTTCAAGGTCCATTTCTTTTTCTATAACTTAATTGCACATATCCTTAGCATATTTTTTCTACCAGAGTTTTTGGTCTTTGTCTTTTAGAACGGAAAGTTATCAAGAGAAATTCAGTAGTCTGAATTGTAATTTTTCTCATTTGTCACTTATTCTTGGGTTTATAGTATGTGATAACTTTAAAGTTTCTACGTAGTTGAATTTAACATTTATTTTCATTTTTCTTCTTCTCTCCTCCTCTGAATTTTTGCATTTTTGTGCTTAAGAGAGGGGTTTCCTACTCTGCGATGATAAAGGGAAAAACCTACTATGCTTTTTTTCTAGCACTTTACCTTTTTTTGTTATTAAAATCTTTGATTTCTCGGCACCATTTCTGGACATAAGGTGAAGGATGGGAACCCGGTGCTGTACTGCTCCAAAGCTCACTGAAAAGTTCATCTTTCTCTTACTCCTGCCTCATTCTTTAAACCCTCCACACCTGTGGCAAAGCCCAGGAAGCCACAGCCGGGCTGTGGGCAAGGGAAATGGTGCTTACCCCCCTCAAAGTGTGAACTAGTCCCCTGACTGGCTAGTTTTACATTTCTGGCTAATTTCCACCCGTCATCCTTTTTTCTCACATTCTTTCCAATTGGTCTTGGTGATTAGTTTTTCATTGTGCACAGTCCGCCTAGTTCCCAGAGGAATTCGGACATTTTTACAGCAGTTGGTCGTGCGGATTGTTTCAGGAACAGTTGACAACTTTCCAACGCTTTGTCTCCTTGTCCAAAACGTGGCATTTTGAACCCTTTGATTCTTTTTTTTTTTAATATTTATTTATTTATTTATTTATAGAGGGGAAGGAGAGAGGGAGAGAAACATCAATGTATGGTTGCCTTTTGTGCATCCCCTGCTGGTAGTTAGCCTGCAAGGAACCGGCCTGCAACCCAGGCATGTGCCCTGACTGGGAATCGAACCGCGATCCTCTGGTTTGCAGGCCCACGCTCAATCCACTGAGCTACGCCAGCCAGGGCAGAACCCTTTGATTCTTAAAAGCTTATCAGCACGTATGTGCCGGGCTCCTGCCCACACCCCACAGAAGGCCTCTCCCAGTGCCTCGCCTGTGCCACCAATGTGACAACCTCGCGGGCACTGGCCTGGCCAGGCAGCCCCCAGCCCGGGATGCTGGGTCTCATTTGGGTCTTTCTGTTCCTCAGGGGTCAAGTGCACTCCTCTGGGAGCCCCTGACCAGACCCAGGCCAGCCCTGCCCTGGAGCGCCTGCTGAGGGACCCGCTGGAGGGCAGGAACAGCACCGACTCCACCAGGGCTCCGAGGCTCCCGGACGGGCCCGGCGCTGCCTGGTACATCCTCATGGTCATTGGCATCTACGCCGTGGTCTTCCTCTTCCAGCTGGCCAGCCGCATCCTCAGGAAGCAGGACACCCCCTTGGAAGACATTTATTACTCCAGTTTTACCTCTCAACTCAAAAAGAAGGACCCCCCGAGCAAGGCAGTCAAATGCCCTGCGCTGATGGTCAACAGAGCCACCCTGCTGCCCAGCCAGGCCAGCCCTGAGCCCGGGCATGCGGCCAGTGAGCCCCAAACTGACATCCAGGGGATCCCTTAAAAGGCAAGGCAAGCAGGTCCCCATAGGACAGGCCCAGCCTTCCTGCAGGGTCAGTGGAGGACAGCTTTGGGCTCCCCTGGAACCTTGAGACAGGGGTCAAGCCCCTGAGTGGGGCCGGAAGATCATCACTGAGCCCTGGGTACTTCCAGCAGGTGGCGTGTGAGCGAAACCAGCACCCCCGTCCTTCTCCGGTTTCCTGCTGCTTTGCCACTAGACAGCAGGGCCAGTAGCTTCCAGCCAGATCCTCCCTGCCCTGAAAAGCTTGTGTTCTGGGGGAGGGCGAGGGGCGTCCCCTGTTCTCAGAGGGGTCTGGGAGACTCCTGCGGTACCCATGAAGGTGGCTTCTTATCCCAGAAAGAAGGCTGAACTGGCAGCCCAGTGCCCTGGAGGGAACTTCAACTTCATGGGGTTATGTGAACTTTGAGTGGCTAGCAGCTCGCCGGGGACACGCGGGGCCTGGGATGCAGGGTCCCACAGGGCCATCCACTCTCGGAGTGGAACCAGAGTCATTACTATCAGACATTAATTCTTCCTTGTCTTTTAAAGGGTGGGATCCACTGGAGAAAAGCCTTGGTTTTGGAGTCAGAAGAACCAAACTCCAGTCTGAGTTTCCGTACCACTTAGGTGTGAATCTTAGTTTCCATACAGTTAAGACAAGGACAATAATGACAGTTCTGTGACTCTTACAGAGCAGATATGAGCTGATGAGATCATACCCATGAGTGCATTTAGAAAAGAAAAATAAATACATAAAATAAGCCTGGTTGGTGTTCACAGGGGCAGTGGTGTTGGGGAGGTGGATGCTGGTGGTGGTGGGGGTGCTGATGCTTCTGTGAAACAGGAAAGAGCCCGTCCATGGCGGCTCCTCCCTCAGCCATGGCTGTGCTCCTTCACACGGCGGGAGACCGTCTGCATAGCCCCTGACGCCCTGTCCTCAGGGTCAGGCCCACAGGTTCAAGTTTTATATTCAATTGCATTTAGGATTTGTTAGGGGCCAGATCCTGGCCTGGACAGTCTCTGTGCCAGAGGAGGTCAGGGGCCTCCAGGACTGGACCTGGTGCCCTTGATGTCTGGAGCAGAAGGGCGGCCTCGACACTGCTCCGGCCTGGGGAGCGGGGCGAGGAGCCCCAACGAGGCCGAGGCGGGTGGGTGTGACTCACACAGAGGGCCGTGATGTCCCTGCACCACTGGGTTTGTGGAATGAGGCCCAACCAGCACAGCCACTGATAGGTGCGGCAGCTGTCCTGGGTTTATTGGGGGTGTGGGGATGCAACCAGCCCACAAACATTCCTTTTCTTGCGGTGAGCAGGTGGGTGCAGCACTTCCCACGTTGGGATTGCTTCCCTTTCCGTCTCCGAGTGACTTCAACCGGCCAGTGTGCACTGCAGAACATCAGCCACCCGACAGTGGAGCAGAAAGAAACCCAGAAGTGTTTTCTAGAAAGCAGGTGGTCTGAGGGAGAAGGCTGTGCTTGGGAAGGGGGCAATGGGGGTAACTTCTGGGCTGGCGATGTCCTGTCTGCTGCCCTGGGAAGGAGTAAAGATGTTGCCTGTGAGTCGTCATGGAGACCTGTCCCTCCTGCCCCTGCTGAAACCCCACAGGTGGCAGGTGACTGGGGAAGCCTCCTGGTCTCCCAGACCCTCCAAGCCCCGGTGGACCACGTGTTCACGGAGAGAAAGCCTCAAGGGGCCACATCCAGGGGCTGGGCAGGGAGGTCTCTGGGCATCTGGCTGCCGTGGAGTGGTGGTGGTTTCCGTTTGTTTCAGGCCCTGCCACCTCTGGGTCCCACCCCCGTGCCAGTTGGGTCTCCCTCTGGATGGTGACATTGGGGTGCAGATGGCGTCTCTGCAGGGGTGGCTGCTGGCTCGGCCCTGAGTCCTCTCTGTGGGTCCCTCTTAGGCCTCCGGACTCCATCCCAGTCACCCCCAGGGCCTGGCAGGTGCCTTTATAACGAGAGGGCAACAGAGAACTCTGTGTGAGCCCACAGGGACAAGGCACCACCTGCAGACCAAGAAGAGAGGCCTCGGGAGAAACCAGCCCAGCCCACACAGTGACCTTGGAGTCCCAGCCTCCAGAGCTGGGAGATGATGAACTCATTGTTTTTTAGTGAGGCAGCCCCCGCACAGCTGCCCATCTCTGTCCCGGGCCACTGGCGGGAGCAACGTCAGAGACAGTTCACAGGGATGATACTGCTCATTCACACCTGTCACATCACAGAAGCTAGAGGGCGATCATTCTGATACTTGTCCCACGATGCTTCCCAGCCCCAGGTGTGTTTGTGGGGCGGGCCCAGCTGTCAGAAAGCCCTCTATGAGGTCGCCGCTCTGGCCAGAACTCCACCCGGGGAGCAGGGGGGCAGGGCGGGGGCGCTCTCCGACCCACCCGCGGACCACCATGCCTCACCTCGCCAACCCACTCCTACGCAACATCATCACCAGAAGTCCCTTTGACAGCCACAAGAGGAAGCAGTGCTTGCAGTATCTGAAGACCCTGCGAACACTGCAGTTCGAGGGGTTCACGACCGTGTACCTGGGGGAGACCGAGATCTCCGAAAGTCTCGTCACTGGGGAAGAGCCTGGCAATGGGCTCGTCCTGCCGGGCCCCACCTGGTGCATCGTGCACGCTGGCGGCGCCCAGGGCTGGGTGCCGTGGCGCCATCGGCTGTTCCTGAGGGACGAGCTGTGTGTCAGACGGGACGACAGCCTGTTCCCGGAGTTCTGCGAGGTGGTGAGGAAGGCCTACGGGAAGTGCGCCATCGTGGTCAAGGAGAGAAGGCGGCAGGACGCGACCAGGCGGAAGGAAGACGATGAGCCCGAGGCCAGGGTCGGCGTCCCGGCGGTCGTCCACCTCACGAGCATCGAGTGCCGCCCCGAGGTGGCCAAGTCCTGTGGCCACGAGCTCCTCCGCCTGCCGCCCCCTTCCACCTACCTGACCCCCCTGGACTCGGCCTGGTCCTCTCTGAAGTGGTTCATGATCAACAGCAGGAGGGAGTTCTGCCTGCAGTCCCTCGGCGGCATCTACTCTTACCAGTACATCTTCCTCGGCGACCTGATCAGCAGGGGCATCGAAAGGATGACCCCCAGCAAGTGGAGGGCCCTGGTCGGCAAAGTGAGGAGATGGGAGAACTACTACCTGGGCAAGGCTTCTTAAGGGGGAGGCCCCGGACACGCAGCCAGCGAGCTATGGGCGCAGTCTTCCCCACCGGACGCCCGCGGGCTCCCGCGGCCAAGGACAGGACAGCGACTCCTGGGCGGGCCTCGAGGCACTGGTGCTGAGTCCATTAAAGCTTCTTGGACCGGCAGGGGTCTCGCCCTCCGGGGTGTTACGGTGACGCCGAGGCCAACGACAGGACAGGGGGAGGGTTCGGGCCCGCCCAGTGCACAGGGGTCTGGTGGTGAGCAAGGGTGAGGGAAACTAAGATTGTGTGGTCCAAACTAAGGCCTCGGACAAAAAGAGAATCGTGTGTGGTCCCCGCAAAAGCCGACATTCAGTAGCATGCTGACCAGGGTCAGGCCCCCCGAATCATCGGCAGGGGGCCAGCTCGCCCCCTGCACAGGCGAGGCCCAGACAGCGGCCGCATAGGCCCTTCTCTTCCCGCGGCCTGAGGGCGGGGTGGCGGAGGGGGCACGGAGGCCCCCAAGGAGGTGACACCCCATCCAGACAGTGACTGATTCAAGTGGCACTTGGTGGGTGAAGAGGTGGCGCGGGTCGGGGTCTGCTCACCCCACTCACCAGGCGCATTTCCCGCCCCAACTCCAAGACACCCAACCGGACTGGCATCCTGGACTCTGACACCTGGGCCCCCGCGGCTGGGACAAGAGCACCCGGTTCAAGTTTGTGGTGGCCACCCAGGCAGGTTGTGAGGATTGGGGTGGTATTTTTCACTTTTACAGAAAAAGTCCTGCTTCCAATTAAACATAAAGTTTGCTCTTATTTATACATGTTCGGGCAGCAATCTTACCACAGAAGTCATCGTACCGGGATGTCAAACATGACTTACCAAAACATCTCCCCAGCCCTAACAGATGTCCCCACACACGAGATCAGGCGGCCGGTCCCTGCCAGCCGAGCACAGGGGCCTCGGCTTCTTTGCCTGCCTTCCTGCCCTGCCTGCTGCGGAACCTCCCACGCTACCAGGAAATTCCGTGTGCGGGGAAGATGCATATTCAGCAACCACCTGGTGGACTTCTAAAGCATCTTGTTGTTGTGCATTTTACCTGGGGTGGGAGCGCACCTGCAGAGCCAGCCCCTCAAACGAGGGAGCCGGGTGCTTCCGACGGCTGCCCATCGCACCTGACAGCTGCCCACTGCACCTGACAGCCAGCAGCGCTGAGAGTGTCCTGGGACAACGGGGACAGTGCCACACTCCCAGGGGCCTCAACAACAGAACCTTCCTCTCTCCCAGCTCCGGGGGCCTGGAGTCCAAAGTCAGTTCCACTGAGACAAAGTCAAGGTGACATCAGGGCCCCAATCCCTCTTTCGGCCTTCGGTGGCTGCCCCAGTCCTTGGCTCGTGACAGCCTGTCTCCCATCACTGGCTCCTTGGCCACACCACTGCCTCCTCCTGAGTCCAGTCTCCCTCGGCCTCTCTCCTATGAGGACACTTGCTGACGGCATTTGGCCCCATCCCACCCCAATCACCCAGAATCACCCAGACTCTTTATCACACCTGCAAAGATTCTCTGATCATACAAGGTCACACTCACGGGTTCCGGGGAGTAGCATCTTTGGGGACCATTATTCAGCCAACCGTAGTGCACGGCCCACTGGCAGAGACCCTGGCAAACAGGACCTGTTGGGGGGTTTTGTGTGCTCTTCATGACCTGTTTCATGAACAAGGGCAGCCCCCCAAATCCCAGAGTGATCCTCGGGGGGGCGGGCCCCTTGTAGCACAGGCTTTTCCACCAGGGGAGTGTTCTAAGAACCCCCTGGAACAGGCCTCATGCCCTCAGTGGCTCTGTCTGTCCTTCCCAGATTGGCTGACATCCCTACTCCCTCCCAGGGGCCGGGGTGACCCCAGGAGTGGTAGGCACCGCCCCTGTGTGCCCACGAGTGCTTGGGTCAGCGGGGCCTGAGACGGCCCAGGCTCAACAGCGTCCATGGAGCCGTGCCAGGCCAGTCGGGAGCTGGTGCCCACCCAGGCGCACTCCCCTCATTTCATCTTTTCACAAACACAGACCGTTACTACAGACTTGACCTCTCGGTTCAGACGAGCCCCTGGCACACGGGCAGGGCAGGGGGCATGAAGCTCATTTGACAACCGGCACCAGGCTATGAGGAGTGGGAACCCCGCCACAGAGCTTCAAAGTAGAAGGTACCCCCACCCCCCTGAAGTGGCAGCTCGGGGCTAACGGCCGGACCCAGGTCGTCGGAACCAGGCCCTGCTTCACTCCACTGTCCCCGACTCGGCTCGCTCCTCAGTCACTCTGTGGTTCAAGGGGTCGAGGACCAGCCCTGCCCCCCCCACCTCAGTGCACAGCCCCCCACCTCCTCAGGGGAAACAGGCAGAAGGGCCTCCATTCGGGCAGGAGGGAGGGGAGGGGAAGTGCAGAGGGTGGCAGGCCAGAGGGTCAGGGGTGGGCGTGGGCATAGCCCCGGCCTCGTCCCACACCATCGCCCACCTCTGCAGCCCGTCCCCTGGGCATGGGCGTGCAGGACCCCTGCTCGCACAGCTCAGGGTGTGCACACCTGTATGTTGTGATGAACAGACACACACACACCCCACCATGGCCTGTTCCAAAGAGCAGAGACCCCCGTGTTACAAAGACGTTTTATTCCACCAAAGAAAACATGGTTCTTTTAAAAGCACGTGACAGTTCACATCATTTTAAGTTAGAGCAAAGGCTAGAGGCTTATCTTCTGATACATCACTAGGCGACTAAGCGTTTCTGCTCTCTCTCCCCGGCTGGAGTCCAGGCGCCGGCAGTCGTGTGCAGAGCCTGGGGAAGGAGACCCGACGTGAGCGGGGAGTGGCCGCGGAAGCAGCGTGCAGGACACCCACCGCTGGGACCCCAGAGACCACCAACGCTCATCTGCTAATCAGTAAACTTTTTCCTTTCAGAAAAGGTTTTATTTTTCCTGCACTTTCACCATCACAATTTTCTTTCCACTGAAAAATCCCGTTTGTTCAAAGCCAGGCCCCAGTGAGCCGGCAGCCTCAGAGGGGACTGACCCCCAGCTGTCCGCTGGGCCTCCTGGCCCCCGTGGGAGGGAGCAGTGCAGGTGGCAGATGTCACCTCCCCCTCCTCGGTGTCACTCGCAAACTGGCTCAGCGACGATTCATGTGGGTGGCCTCCCCTCGCCCCTCACTGGGACACGCTCCCTCTGGGACACACCCCTCCCACCCACACCGAGCGCCTTGGTGAGTCTAAGAGACCCCATATCTGCTGACTCGTGGACCCCCCAGGCAGAGGGGTCTCTGCAGCCACTTGCTGCTGAGAATGGGACGAGTTTTCCGAAGAACCGGTGCCCATCCTACCAGAACCCCTGGTGGGCTGGGGGCCAGGAACTGGCATTTTAACACGCCCCCCTGGGCTGTTCTGCCCCCAGCAGCGATGGGGAAGCCCCGTCTGGGAGCCCCCGCTCCCTGGGCTGAGCCTCCCCCAGCGGAGCCCCCCAGGCCTGTGGCAGCACAGGCCTGAACTTGGTCAGAGAGGGACAGGGCCAGCTCACTGTCACCTGTTCAATCTGAGACAAGGGCTGAAGGACGACCTCCTGGGGCCCCGACTCAGCGAATGCACCCTGGGCAAGGCTGGTATGCACTGGGACAGGCGCTGGCAGGAGGTCCCCGGGAGGGACCCTCTGGCCAGGGGGCGAATGAGCAAAGACAGCACGAGGGATGCGGATGTCTGCGGCAGGGCCGCAGCGTGATGGGGACGATGCCATACCCAGAAGTCAGGCTTCACCCCAGAGAGAGGCAGCAGGGTCTCCCAGTCCCAGCCACAGCGGGGGTTTCCCACGGGGACGCCCCCGCTCGGCCCTGCAGCTTCAGGTACAACTGTAGGTACTTCTAGTCAGCGTGCTTCCCCGAGGAGAAGGCCTGCAACACCTCTGAAATTCTCCGGGGCCTGGGACCCCACTCCTGTCCCGCACCCCTGCCCCGGATGAGGGAGAGCCCCGTAGGCTGGGCTCACGGGCAAGCAGGGCACAGGGGTCAGGATCGGCACACCTGGCCTCAGCCCTGAGGGATGGAATTCGCTGACCCACCGCCCCGAGCCCGGTGCACCTCACACTTGGGACCTCTGGTACCTGTGGCTTCCCTTTAGTTATCTTTCTTCTCCGACTGCTTCTTCTTTTCAGCCTCCAGTTGCTGCCGTTTTGCTTCCAGCCTTTTCCTTTGGTACATCTTGGCTCCAGCAAATGCCAGGCAGAGAATCAGCGTCTTCGCTGCCAAGATGTACAGAAGCAAGGGCAGGTGTTCCAAAACCTGAGAGAGAAAGAAGTCGACAGACGTCCTTCACCAGCACTCACCGCGCACCCACTGCGCTAGGCTAGCACAGACGAGGTCCCTGTCCCCGCGTCGCTGACAGTCTAGTTTTAGCTCTGCCCTCCAGTCCTCCTGGCTCCAGGCTTCCCAGAAGGCCCACCAGTGGACGGAAAACCTAATAACCCTGGTCTTTCACAACCCGACCGTGCACTTGGCCGGTCACCCAGGCCCTCGCATCCAGGGAGCCGCAAGGTCCAGCAGAAGGAACTGCGACCAGGGGACCCGGGAGACAGCTCTGCTCCGCCGTCCACCAAGTGCGCGGCCTGCGGCACCACCTGACCGGCCCAGCTCTGCCTCTTCGCCTTCGAAAAGGGGCTGGACCAGACCTGCCTCCCGGACCCTGCGCTTCACCGCGCACTCCGCAGCCTCCTCTCGGTTCCCGCCTCGCAGCGGCGCTGGCACCCAGAGGCGAGACAAATGCAAAGACAATGCGACAGAACTCAAACCTGCATCAGACACCTACTCACAGTCCCATCCCTTCCGGAGGAAGGGACGTGTGAGGCGCTGGCTACAGTGAAGTCTGGGGAGTGCCTGTGGACTTGCACGCTCACTCTCTGCACCCACCATGGGTGTGACAATAAACCTCTAGAGAGAACAACAGGGCACAGGCAGACCCTGCACTAGCTGTGCACACAGGGTTAGTAGGACGAGGCCGATAACCAGGGGCTTGTGGTGTGACCGGAGAGCCCGCCAGACAAAGTGAGAGAGTGCTCCTGTCGGCTCACTACCGCTCTTGGCGGACTGGGCGGGCCTCGTAGCGATGACGTCACTGGGTGAAACTGCCGCCCACCGCGTGTGGTCTGCGCTCCCGGTGTGACAAGGGTCCCTTGCAGCGTGTGCCTCGTCGGTCTCTGCCTCCGGTTGACCCAAAACCACTCAGTAAGGACTTCGCTGAGGGCAACGCACCGGGAGAGCCGGGGGGCAGGAAGGACTCTGAGGGGGACTCGGCCCGCCGCCTTGTTTTACCCACAGGGGCAGTGAAGCCAGAGTGGCAGACAGGCCATGCGGTCACACAGCTGATGTACAACTGGGCCAGACTGGAAAGGAACGTTCTAACTCCAACCAGTCTCCTGTCCACTGGCTGCCGATTTTCCACGAAATGGAATAAAACCACAAACCATGCACACGGGCAGCCCTGCCACTGTATTCAAAATGTATGACTCAGATGTAGATTTTGTGTTTAGATGACGACCCCCACAGAGTCTACCACGGGCTGAGTGGGCACCGTCGGGCTCACGCGCCTCCTTCCCTCTCATCCACACGCTGTCCCCAGAGGCAGAGGGGCTGTCCCCAAGCCTACGGCTGAGGACACGTCCAGTCTGGAAGGGCTGGGGTGCAGCTGCACCCTGACTGCTCGGAAGCCTGCCCTCTTGGACACCACACTACGGTCAGACACAGGACGCCCCCTGGACCCTCCCCGAGCTCACACCAAAATGGTGCAAAGAAGCACACACTTGCTGGCTCCATCTGCCAAAGGCAACTGGAATCGTGTCATGTGAAGTCACCTCCGTGGTCACTCGGGGACACTGGAGGCTGTGACTTGTTACCACAGGGACATTGTGGAAATCAAAGGGGGGACAGAGTTTCAAGCTGTCCTAGATTACCTACCATGGCGAGAACACACGCACACGCTGAGCACCTGGGCAGCAGCTCACAGCCACAGAACCAGGCCCACAGTAAGGAAGGAACACGCATACACTCAGAAAGCTCACTCCGGCAGGAGTGCAAGACTCGGGGATCAACAAAATGGAGCTTTTTATCCAAATAGAAGCAGCCCGGAACACGGACTCAGTTTCCAGGTCTTCCCTCACTCGGACCTATACCTGACCTCCCGCGTCTTCCCCAAGTCACCCCGATCCATCTATTCTGGAAGGTTCTCCCCTGGACTCCAGGTGTAAAACCAGCCACGGAAGAACGGAGTGCTCAGCGGTCCCCTCTGGTGCCTCCCTGGAGGCCACGTCCCTCACAGCGGTTTGCTGACCCACGAACCTCCTTTTCCCTTCTTCGGACTTCCTGGCTCACTGAGCACTGACTGGGGATGGGAGAAACCACTCTCCACTCCCGAATCTCCTGCAGGCCAGCCTGCGCTGCCCCACCGCGGCCACCCCCCAGCAGGGCCCACGGGCCAGGAGGAACCGCGAAGCCTCGCCCAGGCCCCAGTAGGGCCAGAAAAGGCAGCCGGACGGCGGCAGCGCCAGGGAGGGGCTTCTGCTTTACTCTCCTCCCAGAGGCGCTGGAGCAGCAGAGGCCCAGGACCCGGAGGGCGGAGCAGGGGTCGAGGGCGCCACAGGGCCGCAGAGAAGGTGTCCACCTCTCAGGCACTAAATTTCATTTGGGGCAATCTCTTCCTTCGATTGCCTTCTAACAAACCCCTCCTATCAACTCAAAATGTGCAAGCCCTCCAGGAGGTGAAGGGTCACGCACTGCGAGGTGGGCCCAGCCACGCCCACTGTTGGAAACCGAGCCAACACCGGAGGCACAAGAGTGGCTGGCCTCTTACTGACAAGGCCACTGCTGATGGCCACGGCTTGCCGAGTCACCGAGGAAAGGACACGGACACCCTGGGCTCAAGTGGTTGGGGCGTGAGGACAGGCTGTTTCTCCCAGACACTAAGGGACAGCCCCCTTTGAGACACAAGGTGCCCCTGGTGCTGTCCACTCCCAGTGGGCAGATTCTGGCAGGTTCTGCTCCTGACCCAGGGAGGACCCCCTTTGGCACAAGCAGGATCTGCCTGGGTGGTCAAGGGGACTCGGGGACCCCAGACCTAGCAAGCAAGAACTCTGGGGATGGGACTTCTCTCGGGTGTGAGAACCACTGCTCACCTCAGGGCATCAGGCGACCCTCTGACCCTAGGCGACATGGCCTCCAACAACCTGCTCTGTCACCCGCTCAGTCGCCTGCCGGTCTCAGGCACTGGTGAAGAGCTTCCCCCGGACTCAGTGCCCACCGCTCTCTGCCCCTTCCCCCACAGCCTTTCCACCAGGAGCTCGGGGACCCGGTGTGCTACACAAACGCTCCCAGACTTTCACCTCCCCGCACCCCCACTCTGCCGCCTCAACTGGGACCAGGCCCTTCCTGGAGCCCCCTGCCCCGTGCCCCAGGGAGCCAGGATGTCACAGGTTGGCGCTCTCCCAGCTCCCCGGCCCTGCTTCCAGGCCTTTCAGATCTTCTTGCAATGGAAACCTAGGGAATGTTCTGAACAATGAAACGCTTATACTGGAAAAACACATATGCGATCCTAAGTGTGAACACACACACACATTACACTTACATATATAAAAAATTGCACCAAAATTATTCACAGTACCTCTCTGGATGGGATGGCAGTGCCTGATTTCTACCTGATTTTCTACTTTCCAAAGTATCCACGATTATACGTATTTTAGTGGCTGTCCTGTCCCTAACCTCCAGCTCACCCCGACCTGTCTCGGGGATTTAACGAGACATGTGATCCTCCTTTCCCACGAATGCTCAGCCAGCAGGCTCCTCTGTACGTGCCCTTGAACTTCTGCTTCCAGCAGCCAAGTCTAATGTTTGATAGGGCGTGGCTGTGTCCACCCCCCAGCCGGGTTAAGCCGTCCTCCATGTGACAGGAGATAATTTATGTAAATGAGACACTCAGGAAGTGTGAATATGTAAAGCAGGTGGTTCCATGAAACCCAAGGGGATGCTCTCACTGCATTTTCCAGTTTGAGTTCAGGAAAAAAGCCACGTGTGAGCAACACGCATGCAGAAGATTGGGGAGAAGAGCGTAAAAACCTGGAAAGGTCTGGGGTGCAGGCTGTTTCCTAGGATCTCAATCCACTTTAAAGAAACTGAAATGTGAAACTGTGACTTTAAAGGCGTGGGTTTTGCCAGAAAAGCGAGGCAGATCTGATGCCGTGGGAATCTGGGAAGAGAAGGCCTAGCCCCCTTCAGAAGTCTGGCCAGTAAGTGTCCACTTGAATGTTTTAACTTAGAGTAAAATATTAGCTATTGTTATGATTCGCTCTGGAGTCTACTTCTCCTTATTCTGAATTTTCACAATCGGGAGAAAGAACAAGCCCGAGCCACCCACGTCTGCATGCACCGTCACCTTCCAGTTCATGCCGGAACAGCTCTGCAGTCGCTCCTGGTCAACGCAGGGCCTCGGACGAGCGCATGGGGAGGAGGGGCCGGACGGTCAGGCCACGGTGGTCTGGGGGAGAGAGGAGGCAGGTCAGTCGGGCTTTCTGGAGCGCCCCACCCTTGGAAGCCGTCTCCCATGGAGAGAGGGCACACGAGCCAACAGCGAGCTCCAAATCTGACGTGTAATTCCCTCTAAAAGTGGGGGACACTGGGGACGGTGAGGCGGGATGGGACAAGGCAGGGACACAGCCGGAGCACAGGACTCGCTCTGAGGCCGCACTTGTCACTGTTTCTAGACTGTGACACACACCGAGAGACTCAGGAGGCTAGAGCTCTAGACAAAGAACTATGCGCTCTGGTAAGCAGCACCCTCTCGGGGCCTCGGTCCGTCTGTGAATAAAGACACAGGGTGTCAACTAGGCGGGCTCAGGGCCCCCGCCCTTCCTGAAGCGTGGAGACTAGCACAGTAAGCAGAGCCTCACTTCAGGGTGCCTGGCCAGGCCAATGTGCAGCCGCCGAGGCACTGACTCGCTCAGTCTTCACGCCAGCCCCTGGGGGACGGTCCAGCCTCCACTGCAGAGACCAGGCACAGGGAGCCTGGCAACTCGGCCAGGGCCCCCCAGCGGCAGCTGGGACTCTGCCCCACCCATGGCCCACAGTCCCATCCAATGCCAACGGCCGTGAGAGCTTTTCTTCCAGTGTACTTACAACTCAAATGGGGAAAAGCAGCAGGAAGCTGCACAGGCCTTCAGAACTGCACTCAGAGACGAACTTCAGGGACAATGTTTCAAAGTAACTTTCACTTACAAAAGCATCTAAACAGAAAAAGTTCACACCTCATCCACTCAAGATCACGGTATCTTGAAAACAAGCTGGCAGCTGGCACAAGGTAGTCAAGTTTTCCCCGTGACTTTCTCAAGGCCAGATAAGCTAACGGGAGGAATTCATGCCACAAATCTGTGATATGTGAGGACTCGGAGCTCCTCACCTTCCCGTCGGCCCCCGAGTGGCAGCAGCATCCGACTCGAGCTGCAGAAACACGCCCCTAACACGTTATGACCCATCGCTGTAATTTCCACTTTGCACAACCTCTAATAGTCTCAGGGATTAGCCGCAGTGTCTATTAAAATACAAAGGTTACGGTCGTGTAACGTTTATTTTCACAACCCCTTCAATCGAGTTGTGTGCAAATACAGAGGAGAGTTTGGCTGTTTCTCACTACACACCTAAGGAATTGACATAAGACATTGATTCCCAAGGTCTAGGACAACAAACAAGTCCAAAACACTCACAGGAGGAAATAAACCGAAAAGGGTCTGGCCCTCTGGCAAACACGTGTAGTCCTCACACAGCAAGGTCTGTTGCTTCTGTGACTCAAAGCCAAATGACATACAATGAAACCAACTTTACAAGAGGCTCGATGGTGTAAGTAAGAGTGAAGTTCCTACAACATCTCATCGAAGTTACATGAGACAATGCGAACAAAATGCCCTCGTGTTGGACTACGTAGATGAGTGGGGTGACACTGGACCAGTCACTCGGCCTCCCTTGCGCCTCCGCACTCTCACCTGGATGTCTCCTCCAAGACTGGACGGTGCACACGACGCACCGCGCTCAGCATGTGGAAAGGACTAAATAAAGAGCAACCCTCACCGTCGCGATGGACGCCTCTCCTTCCTTCCGCCAATGGCGGAGCCGAAGAAATAACAAGTGGCATCCAGGGCAAAGCACAGCCACCCAGGACAGTGGGCAAAGTACAAGGAGCCAGAGGACCAGGAGAATGGGCATCTGGACCTGAGTCTTGGCACCTAGGGCAGGACGTGTGACCTGGGCAAGTCATAAACCTCTGTACACCCAGGTGCTCTCATTTCTAAAACCAGACCCTAAAGAAAGTTTCTGCAGCTCTGGAGTCTGGAAGTCTCCATCCTCTCCGGGCATCCTGGAGTCGGACTGCGACAATATACGGGCAAGCCGCCTGGGCCGCATCCCTGGCCTGATCAAGTTCTCTCTCCTTGGGAGAGAGACATCGAACATCCACCTGCAGGCAGTGGAATGGGCCTGGTGAGGTGGGAGACCAGAGAGGGATCAGTGAGGCGCCCTCTCCCCAGTGCCTCCAATTACAGGATCCCGGTCTCCCTGATTACAGGCTCCAGCTCTGCCACTCTAGCTGCCTGCAGGACTGCCCCAGGAGAGCTGGGAGAGCTACAAATAGCCACGGGCTGTCTGGCCCCTGCTGCGGACACACCTTCTGAGAAATGAGAAACGGGAGGCAGCTGGTGTCTGAGGGGGAACCTCAAGGCCAACCCAAGGCGCAGTTTTGAGGCATAAAATCAATCTAAGGGCAGGAAATTTTCAACTTCTCCTGGAATGATTCACTCTTAGATTAATACTAGACAATAACAGCTTAGATAGAAATAGTTCTATTTACTTTACTGCAAAAAAATCCTATTTTTTTCTTTGCCAAATTTCTCAAAAAACAGAAGAGCTGTTCGCTGATAAAGCGACCGGACCACCGATGGCCGGTCATCTACTTTCCCTTCTTGGAGCACTTAGCAAATTCAAGGGCGTCTCTCCCTCTCGGCTAAACTCCTGCCAGGCATTAATCAGGCTGTGACCTTAGTCTGAACTTTCCAAAGCTGTTCTCAGTCCCATCTCTCCCCGTTGCACCCCAACCTTTCAGCCAATCACCTGAAGTAGGTGAGGGGAGGAGGGGGTTCAGGTGATCCCTCCGGCATCCCTTGGTGGACCTCGGAGCCCCAACCCTGGGCTAGCCGGGTTCTCTGCGCCAGGGGGCTGGGTCTCAGAGGGCCTATCGCCAGGTCTTGGCTGAAACAACCTGGCATGCTCTATAATCCGGCCACGGTCCTTTCATGCCCGACATGTGGGGAGCAACACCCGCCCCGCTCATATCCGAGGATGAGGACCAAAGGCGGCCACTGCTTCTCCCACCCTTCCACGGAACAGGGAGACCAGAATATTCTCCCGCCCCCCCAAACTCTTCCGACACCAACAGCCACTGGCCAGCCCACACCACGGGCCCCTCCCGGGCGGCGCGCCAGCCTAAAGACGCCGCCCTCCGCCCTGGTCCGCGGACTTCGCGGCGCCGGAGGGCCCTGCCCGGTAGGCAGGCGGCTGGGGGCCTTGGCTGCCGTCACCCTCCAGTCCCTTACCCGGGGAGCCCGCGCCGCGCGGCCGGGGGCCGACTGGCGGGCCTTCTAGAGAAGTCGCGAACGCAGGGCCGGCCACCGGACACCCCAGCGCCCCACAGAGCCCTCTGGATTCGGGACAGAACCCGCTGACTCAGACATCATCCACTTACAGCTCCGCGCCACAGAAACTACGTACCCAGGGGAGGCAAAGCAGGGAACCGCGCAGCACGGCAGAAAAACTACATGTCCCGAAATGCACCGCTTCTAGCGCCGGCGCACTGGGCCCGGGCTACCTTCCGGTGGGTTCAGCGCTACGCGCGCCAGCGCAGTAGGCCCACCCCAGGTTCCACGGCGCGGGTCTGCAACCTGCTCTCACTCACAACATAGCTGACCCTAAGGGTGATGGACGCCGGGCGGGGTATCCGGGGTCCCTTCCGTCCCCACTGGTGCGTCATTCCCTGTGTGCTCCTCGCTGCAGTGGGCGACGAAGGACCCTGGGGTCCCCCAAAGTTCCCAAATTTATCAGCAATGCACTCAATTTCCTTTGAGACAGAGGCGGGTGGCCCCCATGCTGGGTTCTCAGATTCTTGCACTCTCCAGATTCTGAGAGCTGGAGCACACTCAGTCCTGGCCCACGCAAGCAGGCCCCCACCCCGGACACCCGGGTGACGAAGGGAAGGCCCGAGCTCAGCTCATCTTTTGGTGGCCAGACACTGACGCAGGTGTAGAGTGACTGGGGCACACGCACGTGGAGAAATAGTCGCAGTATCTATAGCACAGGCAGTAAACACAAGGCCCAGGGGCGAATCCCATCCTCCACCTTGTTTTATCCGGCATGGCACCTTCCTTCTACCCGGTGGCCGCGCTGAGCTCCTTCCCCTAGTTAAGGAGCAGTTACATTTTTACAGTCCTAAAGTTACATTCAGCCCTTGGAAGGCAACCCAGAGGCTGATGTGGCCCCCTGTGAACATGAGTCTGACACCGATGGAAAACCAGGCAGTGCGGCTGCAGATCCACTAGGGCTTTGCTGGGGGATGAGGTGTGAGTGGTAGGAGCCCCAAGAAAGGATAGGGAGGAAGTAATGCGATCGCTCAGTTCTGAGCACTTTGAGGCTCGTGTCTAATGATGGAAGTCTAGTAACAAGCATACGAAGGACATTGTACAATTCCCACCATTTCACAGACGGAACAATGTAGACACAGGGAGATTAAGGCAACGTGTCCAGGATATAAACCCAGCAAGGATCCAGCTTTGTCAGCGCAACCAGCTTCCTTATCAAACCGCTTCTCCCTCTCAGAAGTAAGTGGGATGAGAGTCCTCTGGGGTCTGCAGCTCAAGCAGAGGGAACTCTAAGAGCAAACCGGGTGGAAAAGAAAATCGAGTTGAGGGAACTGGCATTTTGAGTTTGGGGTTGAAAGTGGCACGCCTGGGCGTGGTGGGGATGGAGGCTGGCGGGGCAAAGCAGGGCAGTCGGTTTCTACAACCAGGTAGCCAGCATTCTTGTGAGGGTTCAGCGCTTCTCCCGTTTCCCCAAAGTCAGGTGATAGCCCTCTACTCTGTGTGGGTAACACACACTCTCCGTGATAATAAAGTGTCCTTATCTTTTTAAAAAGTAGATTCCCCACCCCCACTTTGTTTCATGCATCAAAGATAAACGAAGCTGGACATTCGTGAAGGTGTTAGGATAAACTTTGTTCCGTAACTCTTACCCCAGGGAGGAGGGCCCAGCGTGGACCAAACTGAGCTTTGATGGGGCAGAGGCAACTGGGCGGAGTTTGGAAGGCAGACTGAGAGTGAGGGCACGTGAGCAGGATTAAGGAAGTGGAAATCGACAGAAAGCAAGGAATGGGTCCATCGCACCAGGGTTTGTTGATAGGCGGTATCTGGAGGGGAGTTGCTCCTTTTTTTAACACTCTTTTTTTAAAAGATTTTATTTATTTACTTATTTTTAGAGAGAGGGGAAGGGAGGGTGAAAAGGGAGAGAAGCATCAATGTGTGGTTGCCTCTTGTGCTCTCCCAGCTGGGGGCCCTGGCCTGCAACTCGGGGTCCCCAGTTGAGAGAACGTTAGAAGGAAGAGCCACTTCTATCTTGACGAGGATAGGCAGTGACGCCAAGTCAGAGGCAGGTGACCCACCAGTGGGGAGAGTCCACGTTGCTGGCATTTCAGAGAGAGACAGCGCTAGGATTTGTAATCACACGCTTTCTAGAGCCAACTTCTCTAAAGGGGAAGTGGGGGCAGGCCGATGTTGTCGCCAGGTGTTGGCTGAACCAACCCAGCAGGTCACCTTTCTCCTGCAGGCACTTCAAAGGGGGTGGGACCCCTTGGGGATGCAGCGCTGAGCAGCCGGACCCTCTGCTGGTGCTCCTTCAAGTCTCAGTGTGACAAGAGGACTCAGAGGAGCCTGGCCAGAGTTTGTCAAAGGAGAGCATGTCCGTCACCTGCCGGAAACCTCGCTCCCCTGTCTGGGTCCAGACCCACAGCCTGGGTTTTGTAGCCTGAGTCGCTGCTCTGGACCCCCTGGGATGAATGTCCTGTGTGCACAGCATCCCCGGGGGTCGGATCTGAGGGAGGAAGCCGCTCTGGCCACATCTGCCCTTGGAATAGGAATGGCTTTTCCTGACACTGGGTCTAGTGCTTCTGGCGGTGATGCCAGAGTGCTCACCCCGTGACAGTGTCCAGGTTCTTGTCAACATGCAGGAAAGCATTCAAGGATGAGACGGACTCAGTGGGGCGCATAGGTTATTAAAGTGAGGGCACGCACTCGGGAGGAGGGGAGTGTGGGCAGACTCAGAGTGAGTTGCTTGGGGGGCAGAGCGGGGGGGAGGATTTGATCAGCTCTGGGCACCGGGAGGGGGGTGGTGGCTCGAGGTCTCTGACACTGTGGCAAGGGTGGTCGTCAACGCAGTCCGTCTCAGTTCCCCCTCTCCAGAGGGTGGCCTGGCGGGCCAGAGACCAGAACAGCTTCAAAACTGTGAGGTGGGTCCACACAGCCGCCAACTCCGGCTGAGGCTGGCTTTTGTTTGTCTTACCCCAGGGGTTTGGGGGGGATGCGGGAGGGGACAGGTGTCCAGCTCTAAACCCCTGAACCCTGGAGCATGCCTTGAAGAAGGGCTCCTCTTTAGGATTTTGTCTCCATGCCCTGAGACTTGAGGGCCTCCTCACCCTGGAGCTAAGCAGGTAGGGAGAAGGGGGGGAGGGTCAGCCAGGGGCCCCGGCCCCAGGCATCAGTCTCACTGTTGAGTTGTTCCTCCAAGAGAAGCCACTGAGACCCGAGTTGGGCCAGCCCTTCTGTCCCTGCTCCGCCTGCTTTGCGTTGATCTGTGTGGTAACCTTGTCACCTTATGTCACCATGCTGTTTAAGAATCTGACTTCGTCGGTGCTGCTGGCAAGCTGAGGAGACATGGAGACGACGCTAGATGTTGCTTCTTAAATGACTAAATTCAGTCACCTGATCTGGGGACCGCAGCCTCAGCATCTATGCGTGAAACAGTCTGACAAAAACACGCAGGTGCCTTCCACACCTCTCCCCCCGCCCCCGACCCCCATGGCCGTGGCGCTTTGCTTCCAGTTGGGCTGTATGTCCACCACTGAACATCAGTCCCATGGCACAGAAAAGAAGTCTTCAGCCCCCAGTCCTGCTCCGAAGAGCAAGCATTGGTCCCTGGGGTGGAGGTGTCCCTGTCTTAGGTGACCAACCACGTGATGTGTAGGAAAAGCCCCAGCAGAGTGTCTGCTGAACAGGGGCCATCTGGGTTGGCTCCGTGGCACCGGTGTGTCTTCACATCCGGTGTCAGAAGTCAGCTTCCCTGCCTGTCAGGGGGACATCTGGAACCCCACCGCACCGAGGTTCTCGTGGACAGCTGCCCTGGACTCCTCCAGGCTCAGGATCTGGCTCTTGTACTTGGCCTGCCAGTCGTCCACGATGTACTGGTGGTAGGGGTCGTTGGAGTGCTCCTGCCGCTTGGACTTGACCGTGCTCACCAGGATGGCCACGACGATGAAGGAGAACATGCCGATCATGACCATGAGGTACAAGATGACGTAGTAGAAGTCCTCCGCCTTTACCTTGGCTTGAAGGGCGTTTTGCTCTGCAGTCTTGTTCCTGCTCCAGCTGTCCATGTACTCAGTGAAGACCTTGCTGAAGGCGTCTTCCAGCACCTGCGTCAGATTGGACACGGCAGCCATGCTTCCGTCCTGCTGCAGAGCAAAGAGTAGGACAGGTGAACCCGGTTTTTTAAAAGGGGTCCTTTCTACATGTGCCCACTTTAAGGGATGCAGGAGGGGCGCGTGAGAGGGAGATTACAAGTATTTCTTCTCAACCTGGCTAGTGACTGATGGAGTGCCTACTTTGTTATTTTTCAAACTTTTCATGTACATTTTTTGCATGCATAATATCTAACCAAGGTTTAGTGAAGGACATAAACCATACATAGTACGATCCCAAATTATAGATGTAAATAAATGCACATGGGCATGTAAAAGTGGAAAAAAGACCGGAAATAAATAGTTCAGAATGTTAATAGTGGGCGATATGCTTGAGGAATTTTTTCTTCGTTTTTACACCTTTCTCATGTTTCAAGTTTTCTTTGACCATCTGGCAGGACTTTGTTTTCAAAGCAATCGGCAGCCTCACAAATCAGTGTAACGCCTTGTTCGTAGCGGGCGCTCGGCCAACACCCGCTGCCTAGAGCAACGGCCTGTGCACATTCCGTGTTTTCAGAGAACGTGGCGGGGGGGGGGGCGTGGTGGAGAGGGTGGAAGCTTGGGAAGGGACAAGGGTGGCTTTGGGGGTTTTGGGTCACGCTCCGGGCCGAGGTGGGGCTATTCCCAAGTCTGCCCGAGAGACGGCCGTGTGCGCCCAGGTCTGGAAAGAGTGTTTCGGGTGAGACACAGAGCAATGACCTGAGACGCTGCCTCATTTCTCCCTCCCTCTCTCCTCGCTGCCCTCCCCGTCCTTGCCAGGCTGACACCATCTCTCAGTGGGTGACACCATGTGACGCCACCGCGCGTGATGCCACACCAGGCTCCTCAGAACCCCCTCCTCGGGTCCCTGGCCCCTCTGCCCCGCAGCAGGCCAGGTGCCCTTTTAGAGAGGAAAACGATACCACATCATTCCTTGATTGTAAAAACAACTCAGCACCTTCCTGTTGTTCTCCAAACCCCAGCTCCTGCTGGAGGGTCTCTGGGCCCCTCCCTGGGTCCTCCGCCCTCACAGCCTTCCTCTGCCCCCTCCCTCCATCACCATCATTCTCCTGCTACGTGACATGAGCGCATTCTGTTCCCTCAAGCCGGACCCCTGGGCCCTGCTCTTCCCCTGCCACCTCCTTGCCGCCCAGTCCCGGTCCCCTCAGCCCAGCTGTTACCTGGCCCCACTCTCCGTCTGTCCCCCCGCATCTTCTCTCCAAGCATCTTCTTATTTCTCCTCGAAGCACTCTTTGCGGTCTGTGGTCATCATGTGTGGGTATTGCTCTGTGGTGTCATCCTTCTCACTTGCCCGTCCTCTCCAAGGGGCAGGGTTCGCATCACCTGGGGTCTCTCGAGGGGCTGGCACAGAGCCTGGCCTGCTGCAGGCCCACAGTGGAGGCCCGATGAGCAGATGAATATGCCAGGTCCCCATCTCGAGGGCACTGGTTGGGCAGCGAGGACGGAGGCAGGGACTCTGTGTGCATGCTCAATGGGCGGCACACGCACAACCGCAACGACCCAGGGTGTGCATGGTGGTGACAGGTGGGAACAGGGCGACCCGGAGCTCAGAGAACGGTGCTGGACGAGGTGCACAGACAGAGCAGGCAGGTGGAAAGAGAACTGGAGGGGTGGGCAAGAAGGAGCCCGTGGACTTGCAGGTCCTCCCCGTCGGGAAAAGCCCCAACGACTGACGGCACAGCGGGTTGCCTGGGCCCTGGGAAGGCACTGTCTCCTCTCCTAGTGTGCACCTGTCCCTTCCCCCATGGAAAGGGCTGCTCCAGATCCCGCCCCACCCCGGGAAGGGCTCAAGTACACTTCCAGGGCTTTCTCCCGCAAACGTGCCTTCCCAACATCTCCCTCACAGGGAAGCACTGTGACCAAGATGACACGTTCCTCGCTGTGACGTTCTAGGTCCCATCACTCACGGAGCTCTCGGATCTTTCCCCACCCCCCACGAAGCCAGGTGGGTTGAAAAGAAACCCCGACAAATAGACATGTTTGCCCCACATCACACGCCAAGCACATTCCCTGAACCGTGTGACAGAGGCGTGCCCTTTCCCCTAAAATAACACACTTGACTATGACAGAGTGCAGCCAGGTGGCTTTCATCCAACTCAAGGCCCCTCCACTGGCCCCTTTGCCCTCGAAGAGACAAAATCTGACCATCTGGGGGGAGTCTGAGCCAGTTTCACCTTCCAAAGGCCCCACCCCAGCCCCCACACCATGCCAGGCCTGTCCCCTCGCATGTCCTCGCCCTCTGTCCCTCCGTCCCAACCCTGCCCCATGCCTCTTCCAGTGACAAACGCCGCCCTTTGGCTGTGTGCAGAATCCCTGCCACACCCACTGGACAGAATTCCGTCCTTTTTTGGGAGCCGGGATGAACAGTGGGCTGTGGGCAGAGGCCGCTGGGAAAGCGACAAGAGCTACGTTTACGAACCACAGGGTTGGTGGTGGAGTAAGAAGACCCCCTGGGGGTAAGAGTAAGTGTGGGGGATCCACACTGAGCAACCAGGGACACCAGGGACTGGGAAGGGGGGAATTCAATCCCTTGTGTGTCCATGACTCCGGGGTTTGCCTATTGGACGGCACGTCTCTGAAGTGACAGCAGCATACACCGGGCCACTCGAGGCCCTGCCTGGGGTCTGGTCCCCAGAGGGCAGGTGGCTTTGCGGATTCCTGAGGGATTGGGGCTCCTGTGCCCACCGAGCCCCCCAGAGGTCTCCTGCTGGGGTCCATCCGCGGAGGAAGGAGTTCCTTCGAGGGAAGGATGGGCGTCAAGGTCCCAGGGTCACAGGAAAGGACGAGAGGACAGGCCACCCTCACTGCCACCACAGTCCTGTGAATACTCTCACCAAAGCAACCCATTTGCTTCCCGCCACTTATGATACATCCTGACGCATGCTCAGCTGTCAGCTGCCCGTCCCTGCAGGGCCCCGAGAGAACTGCGAACAGAGGACAGATGCCGCTGTGATGCCGCACAAGGTCCCCAGGACGGCGAGTCGGGGAAGCCTCCCTCTCTACGGCTGGAACGGACGGGGCACTGCCAGTGAGCTTTGGGGGCAGGGGGCCCAGGAGAGAAGACAGACCCCTGAGGTCGCCTTGGTCTTCTCAGTGACCTTCCTCGAGCTGCCTGCAGAGGAAGACACGCGGTTGCTACAGGACAAAGCAGCGGAGTGTCTCCTGACACCCGGTACAGATGGCAGTTTGCTCCCGTCATCTCAGAGCCTCTGGCTGGGGACACCCTGCCCCTGAGCTTCCCCCAGCCTCCGAGGCTGGGCTGGAAATCCCTTCTCAGAGCTGCTTCTGTGAACTTCGCTTGTTTGGTGACTCGTTTACTGTGCTCACTCTGGGACGCTGGAAGCCCCTCCATGACAGGGATTCCCACCTCTGGCCTCCGAACGAGGAAACCAAGGTTGAGGGCGAATCGTCACTGGGATCCTGACCACGGGGCAGCCTGAGCGGTAGGGGGGCCGGGTTTGCCGTCCTCATCCATGACCTTGACCTATCACTGCGAGTTTGGTAAGTGAACAAATGTTCCTCTCCTGTCTACTAGATGGGAGATTTTTAACTACCAGAACAGTGATTTTTTACTTATTGGCAGGGGAAGGAAAGAGAAGGGTTTGCGGATCCCGTGAAACATTTTTTAAAATTTTGTTTTATTTTTCCCCTTGAAAAATGTATGTATGCACATATGAAGCTCTCCGATCAGTTCAGGGGGCTCCAGGCCCCGGAAAGCCCATCCAAGAATCTCTGCAATGAAATGCCTTCGGTGCCGGAGTGGGTGGGGTTTGCTGCCGGAGGGGGCATGGCCACGGTCTCCGGCCTGTTCGAGCTGATATTGCTCATTGTTTGCTCAGCATTTCTAACAGGGACAAAGGCCACTGCCGAGCAGAGCGGGAGGTGCTTTCTGATAAGACTCAGTCACGGAGTGGAAAGGGCCTAAGGGTTGACCCCTGGCCAGCTGAGAAAGTCAAGTCCAAGGTGGATTCCTTTCTTGAACACTGTTGCCCCAGACGTGGCTGAGTGGCCCGCGGCAGTCTGGCCCATAACCCCAGGAGATAACCGAGCACCGTGCGCGAAAGCAGTTCCATCGATGGACTTTCGAACACACTCGAATAGATTTAGCTGTTTCTGACAGCTGGCAGAACTTTCACGGAGGCGCCGACTGCGTTTGGAACACCTGCTCATTCCTCCTCTGAGAAGAAGCGCGCAATGGGTGTTTATAATGCGAAGGCCACCACTGTTTATGTTCTGTTAAAACAGGTGAAATTGCTGTCTATGTAGGTGAAAATGGCCGAATATTGGCAATTTGTCATGGTTCACAGTAGTATTAATACATGTGGACATGCATATGTCAGATATTTTCAACAAATAGTTCTTGCTTTAAAAAATAAAGCAGGTGGGTCCTGAGGGATTGTTGAGGCTGGTCTGCTCGTATGACAAGTGAAACAACTCTTGCCTTCATGTCCAAGGTCACTGGGCTTGCATGCTGGCCACTGTGCGAGGACAAGACGCCCAGCCCGCCAGACAAGTGGCAGCACCCACCCTGTCCTAGCAGGGACCTCACAGTCGAACAACCTCTGTTCTCGTCGTCTGGGGCTGGTCGGCTCCAAGGGGCCAGAAAAGGGAGACTGAGAACACAGCTTGGGCTCTCGGGTGTCCTGACTTGTCCCTGTCTGCAGGACACACACGGCCTCCTGTCTGCAGCTGCGCCTGTCACAAGCGGGCACAGTTCAGCACCAGGGCGATCTGAGGCCGCAGGAAAGGGACACCCACTTGCTCCCCAAACCCAAAGTTCTCCTTTTTGGAAAGATGGGGGTTCGTTAGCATCTGGGCCTTCAAAAGGCAACAAAGTCTTCCATTTGTATACAAAGAATAGCAAAAGACACCCTGTACCGTGAAATTCCCATTAAGAAGTTTCCACACCTTCATCTAAGGGCGATTACTGAAGAGAGGAGGAAAACACCAAAAAGAGGAGGAAGAGGTCAGGCAGGGGGAGAGAGAGCCAGGAATTATTCTTTTGAGCATTTCTTTCATAATTTTCTAGCAAAGGAAACAGCTTTGTTATTCAAGTCCTCAAAAACATAAAAATAAGGAATTTGCAGCGGGAGCGGACTCACCTGTGCAGCGTCTGAATTCCTGCTGCAGCTGGTTCGGCCGCTGCTGCCCAGTGGTGATCGCAGAAGGAGAGGTGGAAAGCTCCGCCTGCGCGCACCCTGGACACCGAGGCCCTGGCCGCCTGCAGCCCTCCCAGCCCGGCTCGGCTCTTATGAAGCCTGATGTTTACTCTCATCTCACGTGGAGAGTCAAATACGGCCCAGAGTCGGGAGCGCGCCCTGGGGCCTGAGTCAGGAGCGCCTGCTTGGAGTCTGGCACCGGGCACAAGGCGACGAGCTCCCTCTTGGCCTTGATGGCAGCTCCAGCCAGGATAGTGTCTGACACAGCGGGCTGCCCTGTCCCTGTCCCTGTCCCTGTCCCTGTTCCGGAGACTGAGTGGGCAGCGCCGTACCCTGATGAGCCTGCGTGCCCTGGGAGCGTCTGGACAGGCCACCTGGGGGAGGGGGCGGCCAGGTGGGTCTATGATAGGGCCAGTGTGACTCAGTGCAAGCACCCTGTGAGCCAAACACTGTTGGAACACTCCTCCCTGAGACAATTTCCCAACGCCTTCATGCTGTCTCATGGAACAGCAGTGGCCACCGGAAGGGCAGCACGTGGAGGAGATGAGAGCAAGGCCTGTGGAGCAGGTGAAGGCCTGAGCAGAGCAGAGCCAACTCTGTGTACCTGGAGGTCCTGTTGTGTCCTGGTGGGGGCTCCTGCAGTTGGCAGAGCGGGCTGGGTGAACGCACACCCCTGTGGGGCCCGACAGGGTCCTTCTCAAGGCCACCACGGTGCTGGGGTCCCATCACCCTGCCCAGCACAGAGGGTCCAGAGGCCGGCCAGCTGGGCACAGGAGGAAGAGCCAGGACTGGAAGCTAATCCTAAGTGCACACACCAGCCACACCACCTGAGGGCCCCCCCGGGGCCAGAGGAGGGCACGGCCCTGTGGTGCCGCTTTGCGAAGGGAACTGGGTTTAACAACAGATTTTCTCCTTAAACGGGACTTTGAAGGATTAGGTTTGATGTTCACCATGGGGGGGTGGGGGGGGCGGCGGCAAGAGGAAGACAGGATTTAAAACTGTCTACAGGTTGTAGTAGTTCATATATTGGGCACCATCGGAACAAACACAAGGGTCTCTGTAATTGCACCCGCTTCTCACGATACTGCTTGTGCTAGAAGGTGACCTTCCCTGTGCAGGTGAGACAAATCCAGGGGGACCAGAATGGCCTGAACCTGCTGGGCAGCAACGGGGCGGTGAGGGGGAGGGGGGCGGGAACTAGTCTTTCGGGAATCTCCGGGGAGGCAGTGACACCTGCTGGTGGCAATGAGGAACAGCACCCGGGCTCGCCCCGCAAGCTGCCCTGGCTGTTCAGCTACATTGCAGAATTCTTCCCTCCCAAAGATGAAGAGAACCCAGTGTGCAAGGGTGCCCTTGGGTGGGTAGAGGCAGCAGTACAAGGCCGTGCAGTGCATCCTGGAGGTTGGGAGCGTGGCTTTGGAGGCTGCGAACCGGGTGAGCCGGTCACATGGCATTCCTGATCTTTGCGAGCTTCCTGGGTGGGACGGAGAAGATACAAGCTCCCACCTCCCTCGGCTGCTGCGGAGGTGAAATGAGATAATGGATATGAAGCCCTGAGTGCAGAACCCGGCACTTGGCAGGGGAGTTACTTAGCCTCTGCATGTGAGCGGTGGCTGTTATTTTAAAGAGAAATAAGCAAGACGACGTGGCAGTGAGAGACGTGGTGGCCGGACTAGACCTTGCCAAGGAAAAGAACATTCTAGCCCCTGGGGGAAAGGAGCTCCTTCGTGGCTTATTCTTATTTTTTTCCATTTTTTATTCTTTTTAAAAATTAAATTTATTGTCTCAGGTGTACAGTTTTATGATGTCATATATTGCAATATGCATGATCATATCTGTGCATTACACATTACCTGTATATTGCATTCTGTGCCCACCACCAGACTCAGCGGCTGATCTTTAGAGAGCTCTGCCCTGTGCCCTGGCTCATGCCACGTGACTGGAATGAGGCGGGTGCAGGAGCGAGTGACCCACATCTCAGTGACAGGTTGCGGAAGCAGGCGGAAGGGGACATTGCTGTTTTGTGCCGCGCCCCCCTCCGCCCCTGTCCCCCAGGCATTGGCCCTCTGGACTCTGCAGGAGGCTCTCCAAGGTTCACTCCAAATTGTCCCCAACTGGAGGGTGGAATGGATCCTGCCCAGAAAGCAAAGCGAGCTCTTTGAGAGAGAGGTTGCAGCCCACTTGTACACAGAGCGCCTCTGCCTGGGCTCGGATACACTTTCAGGGCCCAGGGGATGGGGTCTGCGCTTGGATGTGAGATGGGACGTTATTCAGTCCGATGTCCAGCACTCCCAACACCCCAGGTTCCTCCACATAACAGAGCTGGGGATGGTGGCCGAGCCCTGAGTCGGCCTTTCAAGTTGTCGGTGCTCCCACCCTGAGGCCCAGCCTTTCAAGTTGTCGGTGCTCCCACCCTGAGGTCTGGCCGAGGACGCACCCCAGAGCCCTAACGAGCCTCCTTCAGCAGGACCTGCCTGCTCAGCACAGGCAGGGGGGTGCCACGAGGGGGCGGCTGTCTTTGGGAGTCTGTTACCACTTCTCTGCCTCAGCCAGTCCTGCTGGGAGACACCTGCGTGGGCTTCATCTGCTGGCCTCCTGATCCCCGAGGTCACCCCACACCTTCCTACCCCCTCCGCAGCCCCCCAGCATGACTGCGTTCCAGCCCAGGCTTGTGTCCACCTCCAGAGTTCGCCCTGTGGAGACGACAGAAATGTCGTTCTCTGATGACCCGTGTAGTGAGCTGGAACGACAGCCCCCTGTTCGAGTTTTTCTCTTCCGTGGAGTTAACACTAATTTCTTCTTTTCATTTCTGCTTATCTGTCTTTGAACCTCTCCCTGCACCCCCTCAATGGCCCAATGTCCTTATTCTCGGGAGATGCACCTTGTCACCACAACGAGGGAGCCCTACCAGCACCGCTGCATTCTAACGCCCGTCGCACCAAGTGCAGATGAGGGCGGGGGCGCCTGGGACCCACCGGGGCCGCTGGAGGGAATCCAAGCAGGGCAGCCACTCGGAAACCGCTTGTCAGCCGCCCAGGAAGTTCCTGCAGGGCCCCGACCCCCACTCTTCTGGGTGTTCATCCGAGATCATTGGGAAAAGTGTGTTCAGTTATCTTGATGCTTTCTCTGCGCCCCGCTGCGGAGTGTCCAGCCGGATGACAAGGGTCCCGGGTGGATGCCGCTGTCTCACCGAGGGGCCAATGCAGTTGTCTTCTCTGAGCTACGAACGTGGCCCTTCCCGTTCAAAGCGGCTTCACCATGAACTCACCAGAATATGGGGCTGCTTTGGTTTGGCAACGAAAAAGTGGCCTGTGGGGCACGTTGGAGTCGCTGCTTCAGCGGCCGAGCAAACCAGGCCTTGTCAAAGTTGCTCCTCTTCAAAGGGGCCTTTGCCCCAGGTGCCCCCAGCGTGTCCGGCTTCCCACCTTGGAGCTCAGAGTCTCCACCAAGAGGCAGTGGGTCTGTGGTGCCACCACACAAAGCCAGGGACAGCTGGGTTTCACTGGGTTCTGTTTTCCTGAGTGAGGCCCCAAACCCTTGAAGGCAGGGGCCATGGGCGGGAGGGTGGGTGTTGCCTTTCATTTCTGTTAGTGGACGAAGAAAGTCACAAGGAGTTTATGAGTGCCCCACATCACCCCAGCGTCCCCAGGAGCATTTCTCCCTTGGGTGTTATTCTGGAATCAGTAATACCTTCCCGTGGCCCTAGGAATCGAATAGACTCAAACGAGTGTGCTGGTCTCAGCAGCTCGGGGTTAAAAGTGGGTGGGAAGTTGTGGGGGGTGCCTGGAGGGACAGTCTCTGGGCTTCGTTCCCCAGGGCCTATGGGAGGGAGACCTGGGGGCCTTTGTGGGGAAAGGCACATCTGTGACAGGGGGACAGAGGAGAGGGACCCTAGGGCAAACTTGGTCTGCTTTCTGGCTTTGCCAAAGACCAGACCTGCCTTGCGGTCCAGGCTGAGAACCCAGGTACCCGTCATGCTTCCCACAAAACTTCCTGCAATGTCCATAACCAAATCTCTCCTCATTCCCGAGCCCAGGGTCTGTGCCTGCTGCCGGGTGGGCTCTCCCTGCGTGTTCTGTGTCGACACAGACGCTGGCGGGACGGAGAATGGGGAGTCACTGTGGGCAACAGTGAGGAGGTTCCTTAGAAGCTAAACGAAGGTGGGACGGCCCCGTGAGGCCGCCATCCCGGGCCTGGGCACTTACTCACGAGGACCGGAACCAGCATCTTGGAGAGTCAGGAGCGGCCCTGGCCATGGCTTCACGGTTCCCAAAGCCAAGGACGAAGGAGCCTAAGGGCCCAGCGGCAGCGAATGGACAAGGAAAGCCGGGCCCAGGCCTGCAACGGAATACTGCTCCGTCTTTAAGGAGAAGGGCACTGTTCGACGTGGGACAGCATGGAGGAACCTCAAGGACACTATGCAGAGTGAAATAGGTCAGTCACAGAAAGACTCGTCCTGCACCACCCAGAGATGTGAGCTGTGAAGTGGAGCAGCTGGGGCTGCTGGGAGACAGACAGGGAAGCAGGTGTTCCCCATCAGCAGCAACCCGAGTCCTGGGACACGAACTGGCCATCGGCCACCTGCCTGTGGCATCGGCGTCACTGCTCAGCGTCACCACGCTACACAGACAAAAGAGCCTGCGTCCCGCAGCAGCCCCCAGGGGCCAGCACAGCCTTCTGAGTGTCAAAAAATGGATGGCTGGGCACCTGCGGGCCACCTCTGAAAAACAGATGACCACTTTGGAGTTCCTGGGCCTTTGAGCCTGGACAGGCAGGTGTTTCTAAGGGGTTCCCATCCGCTACAGCAGAGAAAGAAAATCCAAGCCAGAGGCTGCAGTGTTCAAAGGACCAGCCACCCTGTGTCCCCACACAGCTGTCAACATGCGTGGCTCTCAGAGTCACCAAGGGCACAGAGTCCAGGGTGACAGGGGCCTCCCGGGCCCTGGGCCAGGCTGTCCTCATAGCCCCCAGCCCTGGGCGAGGCTTTGGGCTTATTTCTTTTCCAATTTGTATTTTAGAGAGCAATGGGTACAGCTGTTCTATACATTTCTTTTTTTGTTATTACTTTTATTTTGAAATCATTTTAGATGTAGAGGAAATTGCAAAAATGTCGGGTCCCTTGTGTCCTTCACCCAGCTTCCCTCCACGGTGACAACAGTATGACCAGGACTGGGACATGAGGCTGTGGAGTCAGTCCAGGAACTTACTCAGGTTTTGTTGTACTTGCACTGGTGTGTGTGTACATGTGTGTGTACATGTGTGTGTGTGATCTGATGCAATTCCATCGGACACAGAGGTTCGTGGACCCCCCACCATTACTCTCATCACACAGAACTGCCCCTTGCTCAGCACTAGGGAACCCCTGCGTAGCCCCCCTCACAGCCCACCCCCCTCCTACCCCTGGCCCCTGCCACCCTCTCTAGACACCTGTCACTGGGAATGTCCTATAGATGGGACAATACGGCATATGGTCTTTCAGGACTGGCTTTTTTCCACTCAGCACACTGCGCATGAGATCCACCCAGGTTTCTGGGTCCACAGCTAGTTTCTTTCCATTGCTCAGTGGCACTCCCCGCCAAAGACACTGAAGGTCAAGGACGTCGGAGCTGTTCTCAGCTGTTTGCTATGGCGCATGGAGCTGCGAGGGCCTTGCCCACACAGGCTCTGATGGGAACATGTGCTTCTGTTTTCCGGGATGAACGCTTGAGTGTGCAATTGCTAGGTCAGGTGAGAGATGCCAGTTTAGGGTTTTAAGAAACTGCCAGGTTGGTTTCCGGAGCACTGCACCCACTTCATCCCGACCAGCAGTGAGTGAACTTCCAGCTGCTCCGTGCCGTCCCAGCAGAGCCCTGTGTCTGGTGCCCGTGCTGCTGAACCCCAGGACTCTGCAAGCATTAGAACGACCTGCGGCCCTGGAGGCTATCTGCCCCAGCCCCCTGGTTCTGCACCGGGCTGGGGGTGGGGGGATGTGGTAACGAGAAGGGACTGGGCCATGTCCCCAGCCTCCCCGTTCCCATTATCACCCTACCTTCCCTCTCAGCAGAGCGGAACCCTCTCCAAGGCGCCTCTGGACACTTGTCCACGGTTGGGCAGGACCTAAGAGCCTTGTGCAGTCCCGGGGGGAGGTCTTACCCAGGAAATGTGACCTTGAGCATTGCTGCTCTTGAAGAAGCCAGGTTCTAGCCACCCTTTCGGGTTCCTGCAGGGCTCCCGGTCGACTGCCACACCACCTTCTCTCGGGAAATGACCAACAGCACTGTGGTTCAAGCACAGTCTGAAGTTACAGTGGCTTTCCCGGGTTCAGCCCGCTCCTGCCCCATCAGTAATGTGAACGGCATGGCGACAAGCTCAGCTACTCTCACGGATGGAGCACCTACCGTGTGCTGGGCCACGTGGGAGGTGCTTCATGCATGGTGCCTCAGGCGTTCACGCCACCCAGCAAGGTTGGCACAGTGAGCCCCCAGATGAGGAAACCGTGGCTCCGAAAAGTCATCATCTCAGCCTCAAAGTTTCAGAGTGAGAGCCAGCTCCGGGTCGTTTTGTTTTTGCACAGCTGCCCACGGGGCAAAATGCATAAACCGTTGTCTTTGGTGATGAAAGTGGCCTTTCCTGCTGTTTTCCGAGCTTCCAGGGGCAAGGTGCTTCTCTTTTCGGTTTTATACCTGAAACGTGGGCAGCAGACACCAGGTGGCGCCAAAGCTGAGCTTTTCCGAGGGGACCAGCCGGACTTTGCACACACGGGGCTTGCTTCCAGCTTCAGCTGTACGGTATTTCTGGCACACGAAGCCCTTTATTAAAATAGCAGACATCCTTGCTTTCTTAAAAACTGAGTCACCGACTTTCAACATCTGCTTACATTTCTAAGAGAGTTACACTTTCCAGCAAAGAGTAAAGAAACACCATATCTAGTATCTAGAGAGAATGGGGAATCTTTTCACTGAGCACCCATTGCTTCCAACCACTCCTTGTTCTGACTTTGACCTGTCCACATATGAGCGCCCCGAGAAACTGTCTGGGACCCCTGCGGCCTTGCGAGTGATGCAAAGCCGTGACTTTCTCGGCCATCCTCTGTCTGAACGCACCCGCGGCCTCGCTTACTGTTGACGAGTTTGCTGGAGACTGTTGTAGGAACTGAAGCCTCCTCATGTTGCTTGTCAACGCCCGATGCCTCAGACCCTACTAATTTTTCCCGTGTCCTTCCATGAGTCTGGGCTGTCTGCTGCTGCTCGTTCTCCGCTGCCAGGCCGTGCAAGCAGAAAGACGAGTCCTCTTCATCTGTTTCCCCTCTCTGTGACCTCTGCTCTCCTTGCTCCGGGTGTTCCCCGCATGGAAACGTTCACTCTCCCTGGTTCTTCCGAGGTTCTTCTCTTTGAAATTCCAAGTAGGGTGCCCAACTTGTACTAGTCTGCCTGGGAAACTTTTCCCATCCTGCGTCCTCGGAACCTCCTTAATCCCAGGCACAACGGCACGGTCCGTGACTTTTTTCACTTTGAGTTGAGTAAAAGTTAACCTGCAATACATTTAAGATTAAGATTCAACTTCCACCACTGTAGCAGGCATGACAGACCATTCATTCATTCATTCATTCATTCATTCATTCATATGTTATGTAGGAGTCAGCTCCCTCTGCCATCCCAAATNTCCCATCCTGCGTCCTCGGAACCTCCTTAATCCCAGGCACAACGGCACGGTCCGTGACTTTTTTCACTTTGAGTTGAGTAAAAGTTAACCTGCAATACATTTAAGATTAAGATTCAACTTCCACCACTGTAGCAGGCATGACAGACCATTCATTCATTCATATGTTATGTAGGAGTCAGCTCCCTCTGCCATCCCAAATCCATCTAAGTGACTCCTCGTGTTCCTTTCTCTGCGGTTTTTTGAGGCTGACAACTTCTTCCACATCCTTTAAAGCCCACAGTGCTGAACCCAGAGTCTAATGCAAATAGACGCTTCACGAATGGTTATTAAGTGGAGGAAGAGAGTGATGCCCCCCCGTCCCGCCCCTGAGACCACCACCTGTCCGCGGTTCCAAGTATGTCCTTGGTCTGGAAGCTTGCGAGCCCCAGCTGGAAGCTAAAGGAAGCTCTTCAGAGGGAGCAGCAAAGGGGCGCCCCGGTGTCCCATGGGGTCTTGGTTATGACAGGGGCAGCAGTGGCCGACAGTTTTCAGAAACTGCTTTGAACTTGAAAACTCCTTGCTACCGCCCCCCTCCCCCAGGGAATAAAATCTGCCCAAATTTGGTTTTCATGAGGTTGATACTTATGAGGAGCTAGCATTTAGGACAGGCCCATAACTCGGGAGCACTCTGAATTGCACACCGGACCCCCAAGGCTCAGAGGTGGAGGTCAAGGCCACAGGACCGGAGAGAGGAATTTGCCCGAGAGATCACTCTCTGTTCCCAGATAAGCTCTGTCTCTTTCCCCGCCGGCCTCTCGGTAAAAGGGAGAACTGGACAGCCGGCGGTGGGAGCCGAGGTCCTGGCAACCGTCCTTGAGACGCGTCCACCGCACTGTTTACAAGTTCCTGCAGCCAGCCCCGGGATCCAAACGCAGACAACTCTGTTTACGTGACTAAAATAGACGCTTCCACCGTGTGATTAAGGTGGCCACCGGGGCCTGGGCCACCTCGAGGAGACATGTGCTGAGGCTGGAGGCGGGGAGGGCAGGGCAGGGCACAGGCTCCACAGGCACCCGGGGCAGGTGTGGAAGGTTTAGACTGGTTTTCTGGCCCAGGAATCGCCCCCAGTGGGCACGTCGAAGATGCATGGGGGGTCCACACAAGTCACAGCCCGGGCTCTGCTGTTTCCGTCGGTCACAGAGGACAGACTGTCCCCTAAGAGGGGGCCCACTGGGCACCGCCCCTCCAAGACAGCTCCTTCCCCAGCACGGTGTTCAGAGTGAAGCACCCCCTGCCCACCCCACCCCAGGAGACTCGTTCCCACATGTGGTTCCAATCAGTAATGAGTCTCAAACGCTCTAGAGCCAGGAGACATCCACCCAATAACACCCCCTCCGCACGTGCTTGTGGACACACTGTGCCCCCCACACCTCCGGACCCCTGGCTGCATGGGTGGCGTGGCCTTTCTGCACGAGACACCTTCGCAAGGCTCAGCGCAGCATTGCTTGCCCCGGAAACATGCTGCAACCCTCCTCCACCTGGAGGAGGCCCGGCTCCCTCCCCTGGGCCCGGTGCTCACCCATCTCTAAGCCATCTGCCCCCTAGGGGGCGCTCCGTGGAGTCCGTTTCTGTGGCTCATCATCCTTATTTGGTCCTCAGCCCTGGCGTCGTGTCCAGAGTGGGCGGTTACGTTGGCAAATGGCTGGTGACCTGGGAAGGCAAGGCCCAGGGGCCAGAGGGCAAGGGCAAGGGCAGAGGTCACTCCTGGTTCAATGCCAAGGACGTGAGGGACACCTTCAACAGCACCTCCCCAAGTCCGGGCGAAGGTTCCTGTCACGAGCTTGCGCCATTAACCAGGGGCTGCTGTGGTGTCTTCTGTGAACTCGTGCCCCAGGGAGGGGCAGAGCTGGGTGTCATGCCCGGGAGTCTGAGGGCGCCTCCTGGGCACCCGCTCTGAGCATTTGCCTCGACAGTCTGTGGTCCATGCTCGTCACTGGCACACTCTCCCCTTTCCTGCTCGACTCCGAAAAGCACAAAAGTGCATCTTCTCCGCTCCCTTCCAACCCTGTCTAGGCCCCTGGCTGAGTAGGAACGAACGAACTCAGGGCTGGACGGACTCATCGCTCGCCCACGGGAGGCCTGGAGGACCCGAGGAGAGGGCCTGGGGCAGCCAGAGTCAAGGCCGCCTTGCCTGAGGCCCAGCCAGGCAGGGACTCCACCCTGGCCCGCAGCACAAGGGGCTTCTGGGGAACAAAGGGTGACAGTCCCTGCCGGGATCAGCAGGGTCTCATGAAGCCATGGGTCAGAGGAGGAGATGCAACAGAAAAACTCCAGTTTTGAGCTGAGTGTTCTTTTCTCTTTTTCTTCAGAAAAAACAAACATAAGGATTCTTGGCTAAGTCATTATGGGGGAAGCAGACGGCTGTGACCGCAGCTGGAGGGCAAAAGCCCCCAACGGTCATCACCTATGATCCCGGGTACGAACTCAGGAGCAGGAGGCCCCACTGAAGTCACACTTGGATGTCAGACCCGCGGAGCAGGGAGGGCACTGTGGCGGCCAGCACGGCCCGGGCACACACAGGGGCATTCACAGCCCGAGGCCGCAGGCCCTCCCGCTGCCTGTGCACCCCCAGCTGCAGACAGAACGCTCTGTCTCGGGCCCTGAGTCAGGACTGCACAGAATTAACTGTAATAATTGGCAGGTGGGCCCTGCTGGCTTCTGGGTTTTGATTCTCCGGGGGCTCGTGAAAGAAACTACCTGGATGCCCTGCCGCAGCCAGTACTTAGCTTGGGCTCCGAGAAGCGTCAGGTTTCCACGAGAAGAAAGAAACGGTGTGGCTGCAGCTGCCACGGACAGGGCTCCAGGACAGCCTGGAGGGGAGAGGCCCCCTCTGGCCCACAACCAGCTGTGTCCCCGGGGAAAGAGGAGGGAATGGCCCTCATGCTGCTCTCCTCGGGAGCACAGGACGGTGGCCAGGACAGGGCTCCTCTGAGGGTACGCGGTCGGCTCTCGTTTCTCATTTCTCCTTTCTGGGGTGGAAGGTAACGATCACCCCCCTCCGCAATTCTCCAGGGCATGCGTGCCCTTGTAGAACTTCACACGCACACCCGTGGTCATGGGTGTGTTTGCCCCAACCCACGGCTGCGGCAGCCCCACACAGAGTCTGCGGCCCCACCTGCCGCTGCAGACGCCACCCACCAGTGAGTGGTTCTCGCTTCCGAGAGCCTTAGAACACGGCCGGACTCTTCTCAACCCTCCGCCCCAGGAGCCACTGCAGACCCATAGGGGCGGGGGCTGCGAAGTACTCGCCCTTTCTACTGCAGTGACTCCGGAGAGGCCAGAGGTACAGCCCTACCCGAAGGTGTTGGTGGTGACGTCCTCCTATAGGACTGGGGCTTGGGTGGCACCCACGGCCCGCACAGAGAGTCCCGGTCAGCGCTCTGCAGAGAGCGGGCTCCGCCGACAGTCCTCGGGGAGGGGAACACTGGACGTGACTTGGCTGCAGACCCAGGCACGGTGGCCCAGGGCTGGGACGGCCAACGCCAAGGGCAGGTCCTCTCTGCCCCTCACACCCACACCTGAAGCTCGTCCTTCGACTGCAGTTTTTGCCACCAGTCTGCTGTAGCCGGGCCAGAGCTGGCCGCCACCACTAGGTCCCCTCCGGGAGACAGCTGCCCCATCCACAGTGTGCGTCCCTGCTTCCCTCTGGCCTCCTACCACCCCTTCTCAGCTGGGACTCTTTCTCACAGGAAACTAAGGCATCCAGCTCGTGCAGGAGGCTCTGACCTCTGGGCCTTGGAAATGCTGGAGAAGTGGCCTCTCCTGGGGTCAGGCCCACCTTGTCCACAAAGAAGGGCCTTCGTTCACGCTCCGAGTTCCACCAGCCATTCCATCATGCATGCTCGTCCTCGAGACCTTCGGCTTCTCCCAAGGGGTTGGGGAAGGGGGTCTCCTTCTAGATGCCTATTCCCATCCCTGTTTTTCTGAACAACCTTGAAGCAATGGTAGCGGTGCCTGTGGCTGCAGGGCGGCGGATGGGGGTGGGGGTGGTTTCCTTGACACGAAGGAGGGAGACCCGGCAGCCCCTCCCCTCCTCCCTCCTCGCTCCGTGGACCCTGAGTCGCTCTCACTGGGATTTGCTTTGTCACTTGAGCTGTTCCCGTCTGCCTCCTCACTGGCAAGACGGGAATAATGACGCCACCTGCCAGGGGTGCTGTGAGGACCAGAGGAGAGAGTCCACGCAAAGCGCCCAGCAGTCAGTGGGTGCCCAGGACGGGGCCGGGGGTCTGTCCCATTGAGATAGGACAGGCATTTCAGCTGGGACAGCCCTCCTGTGGGTTTTTTTAAAAACTGCGGCAGACTGCGCATCACACACATTCACTGTTGTAAAGAGCAGGATCTTCTTCTCGGTGCACAGCCATCACCGAGGCCCAGCCCAGAACGCCCGCCCCCCGGATGGAAGCCCTGCACCCTGACTCCTCCCTCCCCACCAGCCCCGCCACCGCTAATCTGCTTTCCATCTCTGTGGATTGGCCTGTCCTGGGCATTTTATATAAATGGAGTCGTGCAATACATGGTCTTTTGGTCTGGCGTTTTTCACTCGGTGGCATAACGTGTTCAGGGTCACCCAGGTTGCAACATATATCAGCATGTTAACCCATTTTTATGGGTAAATAACGTTCCATTGCATAAATAGGCCACATGCTGTCGTTCTAGTCATCTGCTGACGGACATTTCCGCTCCTTTGACCTTAGGCTGCCGTGGGAAAGGTACCAGGGACATTCGTGAATATGTTTTTGTCTGAACACCTGTTTTCCCTTTGGGGCCGATGCCTGGGAGCAGGATGGCTGGGTGAGAGGGGAATTCTATGTCTGACTTACGGAGAAATCACCCAGTGTTTCCGCGAGGGCCCCACATTGCCAGCCCTTTTGACATCCTGTGGAGGCTCTCAGGCCCCGCTCCCACGTCACCTATTGTCACCCCCTCCCCGTTTGCCTCTGGCCAGCCTGGTGGGTGTGAGCCTTGCTACCATGATGACCAATGACACCGAGCATCTTTGCTTGGGCTTCTTGCCCTTTATCTCTCTTCTGGGAAAAATGTCTGGTCAAGTCCTTTGGTCATTTTTTAATTGGGTTGTTTGTCTTTTTGTGGTTTCTCCTATGAATTTCAGGTCCTTTTCTAACCAAAGGGGTCAGGAAAAAGAATCAAGAGGCATCAAAGAGTGTGTGCGTGCGTGTGTGTGTCCCAAGTTCCTCTACAAACATAATGTGCAGCCAGTAAAACGACCTCCTTTATTTTGTCTAAAACTTATTTGTCTTCCTGGCTTTCTTCTGGGCCTTCACTGCTGGTTAGTGGGGAAAATCCTCTTTTAATCTGATCTGCTTTATAACCTTAGATCTTAACGTTTAAACAGCCATCCCAGTTCCTCTCAGTCTTTCTAGGGGGGAAAAAACTCCAAAACCCAAATCTGAGTCTCTGAGATTCTTCTTCCCCAAGTGGTCCTGGGCTCTGAGAGTATGGGGTGGTGGTGGCCTTGTCATCTCAAGGCAGAGGGCACATCTCGACTGTGTCCTCCTTGCTGTGGGGACTTCTGCCTCCTCTGGACTTGCTGGGCCGGGTCCCTCCTCTATTGGTTGGGCCGCCCCAGGCTGGAAACAGTGGCCAAGGGCTGTGGCCTGCGGTCAGTCTTCTCCTCTTGGTTCCCTCAGAGGCCAGCTGCTCCCGGTGACTCGGCCTCCCCTCTCCTGGGAGGTCTGTCTGCGTTGTCCCCTGGGCCTTCCTCGCCGGGCCCCAGCCTGCTCCAGCCAGACCTTTGGCTTCTCCTGAGTTAGCACCACAGGGAAGCCCAGGACAGCTCCAGAAAGACAAAGCCGAGGGGCTTTCCTGTCCACCCCCCACCCCCCACCCCACCACGTGTGCCTGGATGAGGGACCCGGGCAGTGGCAGCGCCCTTCCAGACACCAAAGCCGGGGCAGGGTGGTTGGGGACAGGTAGAGTGACAGCATCCTGGTAGCTCAGAGATGGGAGGACTCAGGAGGTGGCCGTGGAATCAGGGCTCGGTGGGGGACGCACCTGTGGCAGGAACTCCGCCTTCTGAGACTCGTGCCTCACAGCACCCGACACAGCGTCAGACAGAGAGAAGGTGCTGCAGCCACCAGCTGCTCGGGTTGACGGTGACAGACAAACGCCCTGGGAGGTTGAAGGCGACACCTCAGTGGCTGCTGCTTTTTGAATTAGAGGAAACACTCAGGTGGCCACTCCAAAGCCATCTCTGCCATTGGCCATGAACTCTGCCTATTGATGCCCACGAACTGGAGACTGCGCAGGGTCTGTCTTTGTAACTCCTCCGTGCCAGCCCTGCAGCTCAGAGGAAGGCGTATTCCCCTCGTCCTTGAGGCTAATTCACCCGCCCATTCCTCCTAATTCCCACTCCTCCATCTTGTTCCAGATCCAGGCCTTGATCCCAAAATCTCTCAGGGAGGATGCCCGCTCACAGCTGCAAATACGTGGCTGACCAGTTGGTTTATGGCTGGCTCCTGAGAGTGAAAAACGCCGACCTTCTGTGGCCTGCTGGCTTTGCCCCCGTCTGGTCCCGATCTCCCTGCCAGCAGACGACCAAGTCAGGAAGGGCGGGGGCGGCTGGGGCCTCTCTGAAGAACAGGGGCGGACCGAGCCTGCAGCCCAAGAGGCTCCCACCGGAGCAGAACTGATGGAAAACGCTGGAACAAACCAGTAACGGGAACGCTCAAGAGGACACAATCAGTCTGAAGGAAGGACTCCCTGGAACTAAAAGAAAACTATTTTTTTTTATTTTAAAAACTTGGAAAATAAAATGAAAAGAGGATGAGCACTGCTGAGCGGTGAACTAGAAAATCAAGGGAAAGAAACAGCTCACAATATTTTGTGTGTTTTGTGTTTGACAAAGGAAATGCAAACACGCAAATGGATGGAAACCAGGAGAACGTAAGAGACTCAGAGAAAGGAACAGGAGACAGGACATTTAAACAATGGAAGTTCTAGGAGAGAGAGAGAGAGAAGAAGGAGGAGGAGGAAGAGGAGGAGGAGAAGGAGAAGAAACAACATTTAACCAAAACGCAGCAGCCAATGCCCGCAGCCTCCCCAGATCGAACAGTGGGGTTGGCAAAGCCAAGCCCCAGAGACGAGATTTTGTAAAGTCACACACCTGGAAACTTGGAATTCTAAAAATAGAGCAAAGTGCTTGCCAAGAGGAGAATGAGGGGGTATGAGAGGAGAGACGTTCTTTTTGCCACATCTTTGCGCCGTGTCCCCAGTAGAAAGGGGCACTCGTTATTTCAGAGCTGACAGAGAAACACATTTCAGCGCCTTCTAACGATTCTCGTGTGTACGTGGACTCTCAGCCCAGCATCTGAAGACACACTTGGCCTCGGACCGGCGCCCGGTTGCCCCGTTGCCCTGCTTTTTGACTCCGCGTCTCACGCCTGGGCCCCTGCAGAGCGGTGACCACGTCTTACGCCTTTACTTCGAGTCTGGGACCGCGCTGGACGCCGAAACGCAGAGGGGAGTGGCCGTGGAGCGCCCGTCCGCTGCTGACCTGGGCGGAGCCTCCCGGTTCTCAGGGACATTTTCTCCGTCAGCCCGCCGGCCCCCCCCCCCCCCCGAGGAAAACCACCTGGCACGCTAGCCCTGTCGTTTCCATGACAATGCAGGAGAGCGGTTTCATGACCTCACGGTCCCCCTGAGACAAGATGGTGACTCGGCTCTCCCCTCCCATCCTGCCTCCCACCCCCTCTCCTTGCACCCACTCTTCGCAGATGTCCCCCATTCCGTCCCAGTCACTGTGAGCATGGGGACTCTCTGGAGCACCTTCTCTGTCACCCCTGGGCTTGCTTTCCAATGGCTACGGAAAAGTCCCTGGAGGCAGGCCACCCGGAAACAGTGTCACCAGCTGGGACAGGGGCTGATGGAGGTTAAGACCAGAGAGAGGGCAGTGCCCTTGGCGACCTCCCAGGTCCGTCTCTGGCTTCGACAGGTTTGCACGGCACAGACCCAGGACTCCCCTTCCTCCAGCCTCCAACCATCCCCAACCTGTTGTCCAGTCCCCACCTTCAAAACCACCTCAGCCACCCTCGGCCTCCGAGACCAGCAAACCCCATTTTCTGACCTTCCTTCCTGACTGCCGACCAGCCCAACCTCCCCAATTCACCAGGATTATCCCCTGAAATGAAGGCCCCAATACTGCCTGGTCTGTCCACTTCTGCGGGCCTCCCAGTCCCACCTCCCTCCGGCTCCGTCTCCACCTCGAAGATGTGGCCCTGCAGGGCGTGGGCCGAAGTCCAGGGCTCCCAGTGTCTCTGGAAGATGCAAAACCTCGACGTGCAGAAGCCGTCCCAGGATGAATGGGTGACACCCCGATGCCAGGGAGGCCGCCTGGTCCTAGAGGAGAGCCTGACACAGGCCTTTTGGACCGGGAGGCCCAGTTCTGCGTGCGTGGCCCCTCAGCTCCCGGACTTCCTGCAGAGCGCGATCCTGGGTAAGCAGGTGAAGCTCACCAAGAAGACGGGTGACCCCTGACTCCCTCTGCCGGCTGATGGCGCCCAGGCTGCGCAAGTGTCTCTTCAGACAAGATCAGGCATGTCCAGGGTGGTGTGGCCATACGCACGAGTGTCTCCTCCAAAGGCTCCCCCTCAAACATGACCAGGAACCTGTGGAGCCCAGAGGCCTTTGAGGGGCCCCGTCTGCACCCCCTGGTGTCTGGCTCCTGTCCGACTCCATCCCTGCAGCCACTAGGCAGCCTTTTAAGCTGGAAACAAGAAAGCTTTTTGCAGCAACAAAGAAACAAATGAACAAAAACAAAAACAAAACACCCAAAGTGAGACCAAAAGAGGGCCCCCCCCCCAGTAGGTGGGTTCCCCCTTCTCTGTGTCTCTCTGAGCAGGGGGCAGAGGCGGGAACGTGGGAAGCTTTAAGGGAAGCCAGCAGGGAGTGAGAAGAGGTGGTCTCTAAGGGAAGAACCGTGGAGGGCTGCCACCCAGGACAGCCACCCGCAGGGCCAGGGCCCCACTGGGGACGGCTCGGGAGCTCTGCGAGCAGGCCTGGGTGACGCTGACAGAGCCGGGTTCCCGTCAGCACGTGTGGCCGCAGAGTGGATGCTGTTGCACGGCTGGGGACGCCAGGTTGAAGGTACAACTTCTCAGGTGCTCGGTGACTCGGAGCGACACGTACACCTTTAGCCCAGAGTAATAAACACACACTTTCTGCCCGTTTTTCTTTTCTTTTTCTGTCCCCTCCCCTCCCCTCCTTGTCCTTCCTCAGCCCCCCTCTCTGATTCCCCCCTCCACTTGTCTGGTCAGAAACTGGCCGAGGCCCAAGGTGTGGGCCTCTTCCTCACCAGGACATGCTTTTGCAATTCCAGGGGCCAAGAACAAGGACCCCGGGCCGCCCCTCCTCTCTGCTCCCTGAGGTATGCAGCTGAGTTGGAGCTAAGACTCCTAAGGCCCGAACAAGGAAACACCCAGGCACCCCAGGGCAGCTCAAGGCCACGTTGCCAACACTGGCCATGGCCTGAGCCAAAGGGCATTAAAAAAACAGGCTTCCCATGGACAGCGTGGTCCGGGATTTGCTCTCCTGCCCAGTTGACAAAGGCCCCAGAGTGTTGGCCCAGGGAGGGGATGCCAGGTCTCCGTTTAACCTGGCAGTGGTCTCACGGGCCTGCAAGGATGCGTGAGCTGCGAGTGTGGGCCGAGAGGCCCCTGAGCACCCATGTTTATCTTCGGGCGCAGAGCCAGGGGCTGGGCCCTGTGTCCACGTCAGAACAGCAATGACAACAGTGGCCCCCTGGGTGACATGCCGACCCTGGGACCCTGTCAAAGTACAGTAGAACAAAAGACCCTGAGAGAAGGTGGCTTTGCCAGGTGACCGACACACGAAGAATGGAATTTATCTTAAGAATTCTCAGAACCTGCGTGGCTCAGACACCTCCGAGGAGAAGAGGATGAGAAGACACGGTAATTGGAAGAGATAATTCGGGAAATGGCTGGCGCCTGATGTTCTGCAGCTCGGGGTATTTCAGCTGGTTCTGGTCACCGGAAGATGGAAAGACCCACACTTGGATATTCAATTACCTCCTGAAGCTGATGAGTTGAATAATTTGGTTCCGGAAATGTCCCAATGGAGCAAGAGAAAAATGGGACAAGAGGCTTTGGCAGAAGCCAAGCTGGGCTCACAGCTGCCGAAATGCAAGAGTTCCAGCGCCCCTGCAGCCGGCCCCAGCCCGGCCCCGGCCCCGCCGTGGTGTCGGAGAAAACCCCGAGCAGGCCTGCCCACCACAGCCTGCGGCACGCAGCTCCCGGCAAGGCCCCTGCTTCCTGCCCGCCCCTCCCGCAGCCCCCATCGCTGCTTCGATCAGCACAAGAAACACAGAAGCCACCTTTCTGGCTGCTGGTCAGTCAGCCTCCCTCCATGCTTGGAGACAAATGCCAACGTCCCAACCACACACTGACAGTCCTGGGAGAGAAAAAAAGGTTTATTATTTTACCTGAACCAACGGGAAACAAAGCCAGTCAAGAAATTTGCCTCCTGGCACGGCAGGGCTTTGAATGCCGTCAGTCATGTGGAAAATGTTGGGTCAGGCCTCCAGGCAGGCAGGGAAAGGCAGCCGAGCGCCCATGTGGGGCCTGGGGGGCCGCTAATGGCCAAGCCAGGCACTGGCCCCCTCCAGCGGCCCTGATGAGGACCAGGTGGCCATGGCCCAGGGCGGCCACGCTGCCTTCGAGTTTGTCAAATCTGAGATGGCAGCAAAGTCTGGCATGAATGAGCCTGCAGGCAGGAAAACCTACCTCTCCGTCCAGGAGCTGGGGAGGATAGGACGTGCAAGGGCAGTGGGCGTCATCGATCGCTCGTGGTTCTCGGGGAGCCAAGACCGATGCTTGGAAGCACAGCTCTGGAGCATCTGGAGACGTCTTTTGGCAGCATCTCGAGTCCTTCTGGGTAACGTCAAACCCACTCAGAGCACCCCAGCCAGGCCAGATGGAGGCAATGTTGTGAAATGCGCGAGACTGTCTTGGGTTCCTCTCTGCCCCTGCTGGCCCCCAGCCCCCTGCCCACCGCCAGGAGCAGCTTAGGGTCTTCCCTCCTCCCCCCAGATCAGCTCTGAGGATGGGCACAGCTCCTCTTGCCCCGGCCGCAGGTCCAGCGTGTCTGTGCGCACACTGTTCATGAGAGGAAGTGCCTTCAGGTTAGGGGTCAAGTTCTCACTGCAGGGCAGCAGAAGGCAGGGGTGCAGGACATAGCCGATGCAGCACTGGAGGAGAGGGGGACACCCCCCGGCTCTCTCTGTCACTTCTGTGGGGCCTTGGGCATTGCCCTCCTCTTCTGAGTCTCAGTGCCCTCCTCTGGCTGAGGGGGGGGTGGTGTAACAGTGGCTCCCGTGCTCCTTTAATCTTGACCAGCCCACAGGCAGGTGGGCAGGGGGACCTTCTCTCGAGCCCCGAGATGCCACCCAGATGTGTATGGAGAGGGGGAATCCTGCTCCTGCCCGGCTTCTTCCACCCCAAGTGACAGTGCGCCTGCCGATGGGACAGCCTGTCACAGCCTCTAGAAAGGCCGACCGTGGGGTCTGTGGGGCCTCAAGACAAGGCACAGCTGTCACCTTTATGGCCCCCAGGGGGTCTTTGGGGGTCATGTCGGTGGTTTGATAGTACACAAACTGGGGCTTCTCCCGTATCCCTTGGGAGGCCCCCGCGACAGGGGTGCCTCGGTCCCTCCCCCTGCAGGGACACCCTCCCACTGCATTTGGTTGAATGGCTCAGCTTTGCCGGGGTGAAGGGCGCCCCCTGGATTTGCGCGAGGCAGGGGCCCAGCCTCCTCCTTCGGATCCTCCGCAAGCAGTGGGGCATGACCCGGAGGGTCCTCTCCCCGTTGCCCTCTTCCCTCCATGCCAGAAGCTCATCTCCCTCTGAGCCACGCACAGGACTGGGAATCCAGAATGTTCTGTGAACCCGGCCAACTGGACTAGACCAGAAGTCAGAGCCACAGATGAACATTCCTTTTTATTCATAAATTTTGTGGGCTTTTTTTTTTACAAGGGAGGTATTTGGGTGTTTGGGAAGGAGTTTTTAGCATAACTTTTTATAGCTAATGAAGAATTTAAAAATAGCCTTTAGAACAAAAGGCCTCTTGGAAGCCCAGTCCCCAGAGCCCGGACACAATGACCCCTGTGTACTTGCTGCGAATGTTTGCTGTGCTGCAAATTGGGGGCAGAGAGGGGCCTCTCTGTGCCCAGCCCCACAGAGACGGGAGCCTCAAAAAGAACTCGAGGAGCCTCAGCTGTGTGCTGTGTGCTCTTGGCTTCCCGGCTCCGTCGCCCCAGCTGGCCCCGGGCAGGAGGTGGCGTGGGCGGGTCTCTCATGCTCGCTCTGCGTGTTAGACCCAAGGGTGAAGGAAGAGAATAGAGCAAAGACCTCACTTGAGGAGGGAAGGAGGGAGAGAGGTGCTGTCTCCTCAGAACTTACTGTGGAAGCCCCCTGCACCCCCACCGTCCAGGGAAAATACACTTTTCCCAAGTAGGGGTCTAACTAGACTCAATGACCAAGCTAACTTTGGGCTGAATTGTGCCCCCTGCAAATTCACGTGCCAAAGCCCCAAATCTCTAGCGTGGCAGGATGTGCCTGTATTTGGAGACAGGGTCTTGAAGAAGCAGGTTCAAAGGAGACCATTGGGGTGGGCCCTAGCCCCACCTGACCGCTGCCCTCGTGGGGGGTGGGGGGATAATATGTGGTGACAGGAGATGGTCTGACTATGGGGGGTGGGCATGCAGTGCGATGCACAGTCCCAGTATCACAGAAGTGTGCGCTCGCAGCCTATGGATCCTATTAACCAAAGTTACCCCGATACAGTTAATAAAAAGCAAAGTGCTATGTATTTAACAAAGAGGAACTGTGGACGCACAGAGACACCAGGGACGTGTGCACACAGAGGGAAGGCCACCTGAGGACACAGCAAGGAGAGGGTCCACTTACAAGCCAAGGCAAGAGGCCTCAGCAGGCATCCACTCTGGTGGCACCTTGACCTTGAACTTCCAGCCCCCAGAACTGTGAGGAAATACATGCGTGTCATTTAAGCTGCCCCATCTGAGGTCTTGCGTGTGAGCCCTAGCAACTGAATACGCTGTCCGGAGGACGGGGCCCTGCAGGCCTCTTCCCGCGCCCACTCCCCATCTGAGGACTGCAAATCACTGTGCAGCCTGCAGGGCTCCTGTCACGGTTCAGATGACAGCTGCAGAGACCCCAAAGCCGGGTCCGACACAGGGCAGACGCTAAGCAGGTCTGAATGTTAATTGCGTCCTTGTTACTAGTAGACACCAACCAGTGTTTCTGTGTTACTCACAGACGGACCCTTACCTAGTGCCATCCCTGGAACCTCTCTCCACTGATCCAGTGACTTAGCGCCAGAGGATTTAGTGATCTGAGCAGCCCTGGAGGGTTCACCGTCCCTGGGCCACTGTGTGGCGCAACTCCACGGGGCACATGTGTGGTGCTGGTCAGCCCCTCAGCCTATCCCCTCTTCATGACTTTGCATCCTCACCCGTTCCCCTGGAAGTCAGTATTTCCTAGCAGCCATTGACAAGACAAGCTTGTCTTGAAAGTCTGTACAAATTATATCCATGAGGACATTCACCCTCACGTCACCTCTGATGAACTGGCCGGGCACGATGCCCTGATGTATACCGGTTTCTTTTGCCAAAGAAGTCATTGTTTTTAGAGTATTTGTCATTCTGTCTCCTCTCGTCCCTGCACCGGGAGACACGGGAGGAGAGAGGTCCACAAGGAGCCCTTTCTTATTTTTTCTGTGGTAGGGTTTCTGGGGACAGCGTGACCACATGTAATGATGGGTTACATCCTCCCCTGACCGTCCTGGCCACTGGTCTACATTGAGTTTGCTTGTCCTTGAAAAATACTGGGCCGTGACCACCTCTGAATATAGCCTGATAATTTAGCACCTCCCTCCATGTCCTCCCAACCAGACTCAACCTGGATCCCGGCCACATGCCGTGTCTCTACCTGAACATCTCTGAATGAAAGGACCTTCACAGCCCACAGTTTCCAACGGCCATGGATCGTGGTGCAGGGTTTTCCTTTGGGACAGATCTTTCTGCAAAACCCCGAGACCCTGCAAGTCTGGCTGCCCACAGCCGCAGGCGGATGCCTCCTCTGCATTGAACTGTGGTGGGGCACAGTGGACAGGGCACAGCGGACAGGACACAGTGGATGGGACACAGCGGACACCCAGTGCACTGCAACACCAGAGAGAAACCTACGGTGCTGTGTCTCATTGCTGTTTTCCGACTTTTAACGTATTCTCTTACTCCTGGCTGAGGGTGCTCCCCCAGGGCTGTAGAGGAGGCTGCGGTCACGCAGACTGAGTTGATGCCAATGGTCACTTCCCATCTTCAATAACAATGTCCCTCAGTCTGACGTCCCTTCCTCCCACCGGCCTCCGGAAAGCGTTATCCCCCACTCTGTCTATAGGGGCTCTCGGCCGGGGTCTGGCACCCTCATGCAGAGGTTCGCCCTCCCCCACATTTCTCGCCTTTGCCCCCACCACGAAGGCTGCTTCCTGACATCACAGAACCGCCACTCCCGAGCCCACTGCCCTTCCTTTCCCCAGCTGACAGTTGCTCATGGTCAAGGTCCTTCTAACTTTAATTTTTCTATTTGCATGGAGATATAATGGACGTATAACCCTGTGCACATTCACGGTATTTGGCATGTTTATCTGGTACCTCTGCGTGTTGCAGTATGAGTGCCACTGCAGTGTGTTAGCTAATGCCTCATCGCTGGGTCACATAATTGTCGTTTTCTTGGGACGAGAACAACTGAGGTGTGGTCTGTTGGCCACATGGAACCTCACAACAGAATGTCGCCGTCCGTCATGTCTCCGCTGTGCCCGAGAGCTCCAGGACTAATTTCTCTACTGCTTCCATCTGTGCCTGGAAACAGCGTTCCCCGCCCCCACCCCAGCCCTGTAACCACCCTTCTCTCTGTTTTCGTGAACTTGGCTTTTTCGGGTTCCCCATGCGGGTGAGAGCGTGTGATGCCTGTCTTTCTCCGTCTGACCTACCCCACTCAGCATGGCGCCCTAGGCCCGTCCCCGCTGCTGTGGGCGTGGGCTGCCTCCTGGCTCAGGGCCCCCTCAGCTCGGTGGGATGCATGTGGACCAGGATGGCTTCCCTCAGGACTCTGGATCCCTGGTCTCCACACCCCACCACACCTCACTGTCCCTCGTCCTCTCCCGAGTGCCTGAGGTCTAACTGTCTTCTGCTGAAGGACATGCTCGGTCCCGGGCACCCCCATGTCCTGACCAAGGCACAGCCAGAAGCGCAGCCAGCAAGCACACCGGTTTGAAGGACGTGGCCCGCAGCCTCCCTGACCCGAGTGGAGTCTGCACCAGCCGGATGGGTGCGGGGGCCAGGCACCCCTGTGCAGACCCCTGTGCTGCTCGAACAGTATCAGCGGAAGACTGGCCTCTGCAGGGGAAACCACCACAGCGGGGAAAGCAGCGCAGGGTGGGGCCAGGCGCAGTGGCAGACCTGCGGCCAGGCCCTGCCAGCACCCAGGTGGGGTGGGAGCAGGTGGGCCCAGAGCGCTGCAGAGGGCGGGAACAGCCCTGGCCCCGCCCCCCTCCGTTTTTTCCAAGGTGCAGGGTGGAGCCCTTGCTGGTCCCGATGTCGAGCCTCATTTATCCCTTCCACAGGCTCCAGGACCGGAGCTCAGGAAATATCACTTCTCCACTGGTGCCAAAGTCACATGTCCAGAAGAGTGAGGCGACCCCCGTAAACCCAGATAGTTTTTGTCAGGCCACGCCGTCGCGACGCGGGGACAAATGGGCGCTCCTGGTGAGTACTCCGCTGGGGCCACCCTGGGCTCCTGCTGAATTAGCCACGTAGGTGCCTACGCTGCCCAGGTTGTCTGTGCAGGTGCAACCTCACGGGCGGCCAGCTCACCTGGGTGAGCACATTCGGAGTCACGCAGTGACAGTGATGATGCCAGTTTAATAAAGAACCAGGCTTCCCTGGGCGCTGGCGGCAGCCACGGCGGGCGCTTGGCATTGAAGCTGCCTTGAGTGTCCTCTGGGTCCCCAAACCAAGCCTGCGGTCTCGGGGGCTCGGCCCTTACCCCTCACTGCTGAGGGTGTGCACCGCAGGCTGAGCCCCGAGTTCACCCAGCTGCCAGCCGTCGACCAAACTGGACTCTGCTGGGCAACATCGGCCTGTACCCTCTGAGACGCCCTCCCCATCCCTGCACTCGGCTCCCTGAGCAGGGTGAGCTCCCACAGCATCTCCCTCTGCCCAAGCACCCTGCTGGGAAACACCGGGCCTGACCCCATGGGACTGTGCCCGCAGAAGGTGACCACAGAGGAGTGGGCAGCAGAGCAGAGCCCGGGGGGAGGGGTGCGGCGCAGGAGTTGAGGGTCATGGCCCTCCATCCCCCAACCCTGATGAGGGAAGAGAGGACCCTGGCACGTAGACCAGGAGGGACACGCCAAGCAGGCCATCCTGAGAGGAGCCGCGAGGGACACAACCCACTGAGACCACTTCACAGGGTTGGTCCTGGGGGATGAGACCTCTGACGTCAGGCAGGGCATACCCCCAGCTGAACCCCACCGGAAGGCAGAGCCCTGGACCCCGTCCACGAGCCCACATCAGTCAGGCCCCCGGAGCGGAGTGGAGGGTGGGAGGGGTGAAGAAGAGGAGATGGTCCTCGAACACAGCAATCCAAATAAAAAGCACCAGGCTTGGAAGTTCAGGGTGAACGTCCCTGGGTGCCCCATCCACACCCTGGGTCCCAACCAGACTCTGTTGGGGTGGAACCTAGAATCAGCTTCCTTGACGAGGCTGAGGTGCCACTTTGACTTTGGGTCTGAGAACTGCATGACCTCACACAAAGGTGTAGGAATGACTGTCTCACTGTAACCTCGGGAATGAATAGAAGTAAAAGTCAGTAGAAAGATACCAGAGCAAAAACAGGCCCATGACGCTAGTACTTGTATCATTGTTTTAAGTGTAATTATAATAAAATTTCATTATCATTGTCATTATATTCAAATTTGTGAAGCATGTAAAAGAATCCAGTATAGGAGACTTGTGTTTTTAATTGAATGATTAGAAAATTTTCACTCATTTGCTGTCCGTGTTTAAATATCGGGGAATTTAAAAAGTGGCAACCCCCCCGAGTTTCGTTATTGATTCAGTAAGTAGTGTTTGAAGAACGATATTTAAGAGGATTATGAGGTTAATAGGAAATCCCCTCTGGGCATCGCTCTCCCCTCACCAGTTAGCTGCTGGACCCCATTTTGGGGTGTCTGTGTGTAACCTAGTGTGTGCCCTCGTGTGATCCGGGGCACGTAAGCCTTGGCTCCCCAGCTAGACTCCAGACTCTCGGGGAGACGAGCGCATCGCCTGCAGCAACCTGCTCCTCTTTCCCGTCCTGCCTTCCACTGGGGCCAGCGCTGGACAAGAACGAGGCTCGCAATACATGCACGTTATCTGGCTGGGTGGCCTTAGACGTGTGCGGGAAGATCCCATGACACTCCAGACACCCTGATCCACACAATCGGAGCTTCTGTCGGCGGGTACTTGGCACAGAGGACCCTGATGGGGTCTGCCTGTGTCCCTGGTGGCAGTCATGCATTACCATGTCGTCCATAACTTGAGAACACTTTGCCACTTCCAGGGTGACCACTGTCCCCCCACGAACCCCATCACGCACAAGGACCCGCTCGGGGCCGCGGGCTTCTCGAGGTCTGGGGTTCTCTAGAGGTGCGAGCTCTTCGGAGGAGGAGGCTCCCAGCCCGTGGGCAGAATCATCTACTAGGAAGCTATCTGATGAGTGTCCCCACTGTGTGCCCAGCCCTGTGTGAGCTCCTGGGGACACTGCAACAGAAGAGGCAGGTCAACATCTCACCAAACAACAATTCCAAGCAGCTTGTGCCTGGGACCTGAGCGACCAAGTGTCAGGGGAAGTGCCACGGAAGGAGGGGAGAAGCCAGCGAGCCGAGGCAGCGGAGGTGGGGGACGCACTCTCTGTGTGTCAGAGTGAGCCCCAGGAGAGGAGAGGCAGAAGTTCTTCATGGCCAGATCACACCTGAGGCACCGTCCCCTCACGGGTGACGGCCGACAGTGGAACTCTCAGGGAGACAACGAGTGGGGCGGAGCCCAACCAGCACAGCCTCGGAGAGAGTTTCCAAGTGTCGGGGCCTGAGACTCCGTCCACAGGTGGCAACCATAACAAGGCGGTGGGTCAAAAGTGGTGTTTTTAACGCCAGACGCTCCTTCCCTGCTCGCCAGAGACTTCCTGTGATCTGTGCGTTAGGGCTTCTCTGATCTGACCCAGCCACGGTTGGGGGATGGCGATACGTGCTGGGTGGGGCGCCGAGTGGGACCAGGAATGTCCAAGAGGCAGGGGCAACCTGTGAGTAAGGCATGCCTCTTCTTCAGAATGACTTCACACGAGGACGCCCGAGAGGGGGCGGGCCTAGGAGGCTGCGTCCCCGCCGGACTCGAGCCCTGGGGAAGCAGTGCGGACGGCATGTCCCCAGGTCCAGCAAGATGCCCCCATCGCCCCGAGCTCTGAGCGCAGCGGCCAGATGCTTCCCAAGTGCCCGGAGTAGCTCAGAGGGAACAGAGAGAGGGAAGCCCTGGCAAGAGCTCAGCGGCCCCGAGGACCCTGCCGGGACACACATTTCAGAGGACAGGGAGCTGACAGGGATGAGGTGTACCCGTGTGTGAGGGGAGCGGTGAGTGGTGAGCAGGTGCTGGCCCCACCACCCAGAAGGAACGAGGCTCCTGGTGCGGGGTGGGGCGGGGGCCGGGCAGAGCAGGCAGAATGAAGACCGGTGGGGGCATCTGCCCAAAGACAATGAGTGCTATAACCCGGGACGTGCAGGGGGAGGTGCAGCCCCGGGGCGGTCATCAACTCACTGGCCTGCAACAAGAATTGGCCACTGGACCAGCAACTGCTCCCGAGCCAGCTGTCCCGGCGACACCTGCAGGTGGTCTGCAGAACTTCTCTGGGCCTCACTTTCCCCCCCTGCAAGGAGCCGTTGCACCTTCTCAGATTTCTGCAGCTCTGCCGATGGTCCTCAGGGCTCCCTCATCGCCCACTGGTGTGTCATGACAGCGCCACAGCTGCCGGCCTGCCACCCACGGGCTTGCACTCCCGGCAGCAGGCTCGTGCCCGGGTGTGAGCACTTGCACACTGTCGGCAGGGATGTGGTTCCAGAGGACGATTCCACAACGAGCATCTCAAGGCTTGAAAACGTGGTGGCTTTGACTCAGTCATCCCATCTTTTCTCCTTTATCCCAGGAACAACCGTGGACAAGGGGGAAGGGATGTAGGGGAGGGTGGGTAGTCGCTGCTATTACTAATAAGAGGAGAAAACTGGGAACAATATAAATATGAAATGATAGCAGGTGACGGCAAATGAGGACACATTCACAGTGCAGGGTGTCACGTATGTGATTGCCATGTAGACAACGGGGCACATGGGAAAGTGTGTACAATCTGATGGCGCAGGACAGGGTTGCAGTAAGAGCTGATCTTCGGAACATTGTCTGTCTCATTTATATGAATAAAAATGTAGAAAATGTAGAACATCTTTACCATGCTGTTCTCCAGGTGTCGGGCTGAGAAGTCACTTCCGTGTTCTTCTTCGCGCTTCTGCGTTTTCTGCAGTGACTTTGGACTGCGTGTGTAAGCAGGTTTGCAAACGTCCGTCTGTTGTGGGTAGGTCGAACACAGCCCCTCTTCGTGTTCTGACATCAATTAATCTCTCAGAAATACATCAGTAACCCCCTTGTCACCACCTGGCTCTGAACGTTTCCGAGTGTGATGTTAATGGGTGTGGGAAAATCCAGGGGCTTGGATGGGAGGGTTGGGATGTTTCCGTGGGGAACGCTGAGGGAGCTGCACTTGACGGGCGTATAGAAGGGTGGACTGAAAGAGGTGGGCACTGGCTCCCTCCCCTTCTCGGTGCCCGCCCCCCAGCTGGCCCTCAGCCGGGGCTGTAGGTAGAGCCCTGCGGCCATGCCAGCGGCCCTGTGTCCACAGGCTTATGCGGCTGGTGGTGTCTTTGTAAACAGAATAAAGGTGCACTGTTTCCGTCTGCCAACCATGGAAGTTGTTCCCCGCTCCAGTGGCTTGCTAGCTTTTTGCATCCAGGGATGTTCTTCTCGAACAAGGAAGAAGGAGAAACGAAACAGTAAATGCTTAGAGTGCCTTCTGCCCTCTGAGGGCCAGTTCGTGAACAGTCCTGAGCGGCAACTCTGCAGGTGGCCCTGCAAAGACGTGATGTCCTGCTTATTTATGGCTATGCAACCCAAACCCTCAATACTCAGTGACCTACACTATGAAGATTTCATTCCGCTTTGGATTCTGTGAGTCCCGAGTCTGGACCGGGCACAGCAGGGCGGTGTATCACTGCCCTGCAACATCATGAGTGTCCACGGGCGGCCAAGTCACAGGGAGGCATTTCACGCCTGAGCAGGGCTGGCTCAAGGCCTGGGCACAGGTGGGCCCGGTGACCAGAGATCCATGCCCCCCCCCCCCAGCCCCGTGTGGCCTGGAATCTCCACAGCTTAGCAGTGGAGTCCCAAGAGGCAGCAGCTCAGAGGAGGGTCCAAAAGCCCGCTACCCCAGGGTAGAGCTCTGTGGCTATGCCCTCCCTGGCTGCTGAGGCCACGAGATGTCTCTTCCACCACATCCTATTGGCTACAAGCAGATTGCCAAGGCCCCCTGATTCCTGGGGAGGGGTCCAGGCCAGGCCCCGAAGAGCTGCAGAGTATGGCATCTGTCTGTCGAACCAGGGAGGCCGAAGGCTGTGCAACGGGAACTGCGCTTGGCTGAGCCCAGACCGTGCCAGGCATCGCCGGGCGCTCTCCAGGGACACGGGGCATCAGTAAGCCTGTTCCCGGGCCCAAGGCTTCAGAGTGCTCACCTCTGGCAGGCCACCCTGCATCCCCACGGGCCCAGGGGAGGGGAGGCAGGGCGCCAAGCCTGAGCCCAGAGGCCTCGAGGACCCCAAGGGCCCAGGGGAGCCCTGGGGCAGGAGAACCTCGGTGGACAGCAGGGTGGGAGCTCCCTGGGCTTGGTCGCTGGTCCTGCAGAGGCTCCTGAGCGCTACCTTACAAGGGCCTGTGAGCCAGAGCAGGGACACAGGAGTGATCGTGGGTGGGAGACTCGTGCCGAGGAAGGACAGTGGGGTGGGGTGGGAGTGGCTATTCAGTGGCGGGGCTCTGGGAGAGGGCCAGGGGAGCCCTGGGTGAGCACAGGGGCTCCAGGGCCCGGGAGCCTCTCCGGAGGCCTGGGGAGCCGCCATGAGGCAGCCTCGCCCATCTGTCCTTCCTGCCCTTGCCCCGCACTCTGCCCGCGCCCCCCATTGCCCGAGTCACGAGATGACATGGGCCTGCACCTCGGAGAAAGATGTGAGCCCCCAAAGGGGCCAAATCCCACCTTAGGAAAATGGTACAGAACCAACTCTTCATTTAGAAAAAGAGATGCAACGTGCATGTGACTGAATTTACTCATTTCAGTTATTCAGGGCCCGAAGGAGAATTAACAGCCACAAACGAACTGAGTGGAATTCGTGCTTGAGCCCTCGGTTGCTGCTGGACAAGTGGCGCCTCACCGAAACTCCTGTTTGTAAAGAGATGGGCAGTCACAGCCAGACCAGCCGAACTCGCCAAGACTCCCAGGGACGGATATTAAAATGTATCCGATGGTGAGCAGAAAAAGGGCTGAACGTGCATTAAAACCAAAAACCAAGAGAACAGTTTTTCTGAGCCCAGAAACACTGGTTAACTAAATCAATTCTCTTGGATGCCTTCCGTCAAAGTATTCAGAAAGTTGCTTAGTTCCTGTGAAATGAGGCATACCTTCCAAAATTTCATTTCCAAACTCAAATTCAAATCTGGAATAAAACGCAACTCCTCACTCGCCCTGCTATGTGCATCTGCTGGGAGAAAATTTGAAACAAATTTTCTATTATACAGCAAAATCAATGCCAGCCCCTCCTGATGTTTCTCATCAACATGCCTTCCCCTCTTCCCGGTTCCCATAACTTTTAATTATCTGTGGTGCTCTGCGAACAAGCCCTGTGCTCTTCCCAGTGTCTCCTTCCGGCGGCAGTTTCTGGCCAAGGAAGTCGTTCCAGGCTGGAGGTCGCCGATCTGTCACTGAGCAGTTCTGTGGGGCCTCGGGCCTCTGCCAGTACCCCTGGCAGTACCCTCACAGCACCGAGCCCAGTCTCTCGGGCCCTGCTGGTTCAGGTAGGTGTTTTAAAGAAAGGTCAGGTTCTTACAGAGAAGGTAAACATGATAGAGCCCCACGATGCCTGACTTTGGACTTTGAGAAAACAGACCCGTGGCCAAGTGCCACCGCAGCCCCTGCTAAAACCATTTCCCGCAGGGCTGGAGGACAAACACACTCGACTCTCACTCAGAAATCCCACCCCACCACCCGGCATTGGCACACTCCCGCCGGGGCCTTCGGCAGGAGGCCGCCTCCCAGCCCTGCTGTTTCCCCATTCCCGATCCCTGTGGGGTTGTTTAAAGGATACAGGCATATTTTCAGCTCGAAAACATTGAAAACATCTCCAATGGGTTTTTATAATGCCTGAGGCCTGCATTTTGGAGAGCAAGCATCTCAAGGGGGGGGCACCAGACCGCAGAACGGCTTGAGAAACCAGCCAGGCCTTCGGCACCTGCGATGCTGGGGGCCGGGCCGGGCTGACACCAAGGTGCCGTCAACTATGACCCCAAGCCACAGCCTTCCTGCTTGCCATCGCCTCTTCTTAATTAGAAAGATGCAAGTTCGACGGGGGCAGCCAGGCAGTCCCCCTGCCTAATGTAGGCAGTTACATGGCTGAATCAAAACTTAGCGTGAAGACCCGAAAAACATTTACACCGAGCTGACCCTCTGCCTGCCAGTGGCTGGGTTGGACTCTCCTTTCCTCCGGCCAAAGGGGCCCCAGGTGATGCCAATCGGTAACACACTTTCTGTGGCAACTGTCCCAGTGCTGAGTGGGGAAATGGAATTTTGTGGTCTCTCAAGCCAGTCAACACCACGGCTTTGTGACCAACAGAAAAATGCTTCCCCTTGTCACTGCTGGCTGTGTCCCCCCAGACCAAGCTTGCACAACCAAGCTTTCACCCTGCTGGGAAAGCCCCACAGACTCGTGAGATGTGGCAGGGCCCTAGGTTTTCCTCCAGTCTTCAGTCTTCCTCTCTGGTATCTCCGAAAAATGTCAGGGAGCGTTGTGCAATCCTCCAAACAAAACCGATGTTAGTCCGGTCCGGTCAAAAACAAATAAACACATAGCAGGGGCGGGGGTGGGGGCGGTTGTGCAATCGCTGTTTTCCATGGTAGGTGGTTAACACCCCCCAGTTTGGGGGTGCTGTCTGGGAACCAGCCTCTGAAGATTTCTCTTCCCCCTTGGGAGATGTCAGGATGAGAAAATAGACGTGGCCCTGAAATGCTGGCGACTGGTAGGAAGGAAAGGCGTGCGGTGTGCCGGGAGCCACGTGAGGAAGTGTCTTGAGGTAGGGCGGTGGCAGGTGGGATGGACAACCGTTTTGGGAAGAGAACGAACTCCAAAGACAGAACCACCGTGGGGGACTAGCTCAAGAGACACCTGCACCACCTCTCGGAACTAGGACACCCCCAGACCTTCGAGGAGGAGCACACTTTGTCAGTCGGCCCAAAATACAGAGAAAGTCAGCCATCCCTTCCCCACATTGTTTCTCCTTTATTTTTTTCTGCGTTTAAAGTCAGATGCAAGTGATTTCTAAAGAGAAGTTTTAAAAAGAAGTGGTTTAATGCAAAGATGATCATTTCAAAGAGCCCGACTGTGAAATGAAGCCCTTTGATCAAAGAAAAGGGAGACGGCACAGTTCTGCGGGAGCGACACTTCCGGATCCACCTGCCCAAGTGTTTCTTGGAGCCTGATTGGTTAGAGCTGTGGGCGGGGCAGAAGTCCCCAGGAGACGCCCCCGAATCACTGCAACAGTGGCGCCTTCTGATTGGTTGATATCGGTCATTGAGCGGTTTTGGTATTATTTTAAACAAAACCAAGTGAGGGATATCGAGTTCCAGGGAGCTGAGTTCGAATCCCCATTCCACTACCAAGAGTGGGAACCTGAGCTTCCGTTTACTCCCCCCTGCTTTCTTCTTACCCGCAAGGACACGGAACATCTCGGTGACCCGAGCAACCTCTGCCCTCTGCAATGGGGTGCCACCCGCCTTTCCTGTCCCTTGGCCACTTTTCACACAGGTGAAAAAGAAACCCACCAATAAACATCTATGGAGTGGGGACTGTGTCCCCATAGGCCTTCACCTTTAAGATGAACATACCTTCCTCAGCGTTTGGACGGCTCAGTGGTGAGGTCACGTTGTCAGCGCCACTGGCCAGGCACAGCTACTCTCTTATAAAATATGCAGCGGCGTTAATGAGGAGGTCACGAGGCTTCCTCTCCTATCTGCTGAGGTATCAGTTCTTACCCAGGCATCCGGTTCCCCTTTGTATCTTTCAAGTCTGATAAGCGCTGTTCATCAATTATGAACTTCTGCCTCGTGGGGGCAGGGGGGGGGGCTTTGCCTCCCAGCTCAGAGAAAATTCCCCACCCTGGAGGGACCAAGCTGGCTGTGGTTAGCTTCTTCCACATTATCAAAGAGCATTTTAGAAACAATTTTACAGCCCTTTTGATATTTTGAAAACATGTGGCTCATAAGTTTCTAGTTGCACAAAAAGCCCCTGTATTTTTAGATAGAAGAACTTGCAGGTACAGGACAATTGTCTTTACATTTGGAAGGACACTTGACGGCTCTCAATGTAATCACTGTTTCCCCAGAAAACAGAAATGGAACCAAGAGGTGGAGTCTGTGGGAATATATCTCTTCTTGAAAATAAGAAGATGTTTTCCTTACTCGTTTGAGCTGCTGAATAACAGAACTAATTGTTTCAGGACCGTGGGGCCGGTCGCTGACACGGGAAGAAGATGCCCCCAACTCAGCATTTCAGGAGGGGGATAGAATGAGGGGTACAGCCTCTTCCTCGAGGGCACCAGCGGGGCTCCCAGCTTGGGACAGTCTGTCCGTGCTCCCAGGAGGCTGGGCTGCTCTGCAACACAGCAGACTCGAGGTCCTCCTCTCCCGGCTTGGTTCAAGCCTTCCTCTGCTTTCCTTTGTAGAGTTTTACAATGTACGCTTTTACTTGTATAAACACTAGGTTTCCCATTCGGCTTGGTTTCTGCTTTCTGAGATTGAAAGATTACAGTTAAATAAAGGAAGAGCTTAGAGGTCCCTTTTCCCACAATTTACAATTAATAACACTAGCGTTTTTGGTTGTATCTGCTTCTTTTCCATGTTTAGAAAGAAAACAAGGAGGGAGGGAGAAAGGAACGAAGGGAGGGAGGGAGGGAAGGGGAAGGGAAAGAGGGGGGGTGAGTCAAGGAGGAATACCAGCTAATGCCCCATGCACCGTGAGCCCCCACCATTCCGCTCCACATCTCCCTAGAGACTGAAGTGATCATGTATCATTCCATTTCTTAAAACATTTTTCTAGAGCGCATTCACTAAAACACAGACACACGCACTGTATGTTTTTTTAAAATATACAAGTACATCACCTGTACATACCCTATCAATCTGCATCTTGCTTTTGACACTCGACCTTACATTTTTGAGCTCTATTACCATTGATACATACCCATTTTTTATCCTGTCTAATTGTCGCACTGTATTTCCCTGTTGGAGGGTGCCACACTTGGCTTATTTGTGTCCATGCAGTCACAGGGCTCGAAGAGGCGCGGCTGGGCCCAGGACACGCACAGAGTGGCACGAGAGGTGGTTTGGGGACCGTCCTGCAGCATGATTCCTGGGACACAGGGTGGGCACGTTTTCCATGTTCGTCGATGCCACCGAGTTTCTCTGCGAGGCGCTCACCCGTCTGCAGTGCCGGCCCCTTCCCCGCCGCGCGCCTCCCCTGCCCCCTTGCCAACGCTTGAGTGCAGGGGCCACGCCGTCTCTTCCTTCTCCTTCGTTACATGCCTTCGCTGAGGGTCCTTTTGTTCACTTGGCTTTTGTCCGTTTACATTTCCTCCCTAGGCAACGAGTTTTTCTACATTTGTTTTTCTCATCATGCGTTTTGTATACTAATTCCTGGTGTATAACACGTGTCTCGCAGTGTGTTTAGTCTTTTGACAACAGAAGTTTTACTGCAGAAGAGTGAAAGAAGTTTTTCTGTAATGTTAATGGTTGAGGCAGTTGAATATATACAGTCTATATACATATAGATATACATACATATCTTTCTCTTTATTGTTTGGGCTTCATAAGGTTTTATTTTTTTTACATTTTCTCTGCTCCATGATTGTCTTCAGCAGTTCCGGCAGGCTACTTCCACACTTAGGTCTATAATCCACCTGGTGTACACGTGAAATGTGCGGTGTGAGGCAGGGACCTTGTTGCATTCATACTGCCCTTCCCCACACCTCCCATTCCTGACCCTCTGAGACTTTTCTGGGATTGTTTCCGCTGCTACAGAGTTGGCGTGTCCTCCGTTAGTGGGCCAGAAGGTGACAGGGTGCTATAGTTTCAGTGATGTCACCCTACAGTACACTTGAACGCAAACAGGGAATTACAGAGAATAGCCCTGGCTTGCCTCGTAGGGAGGGGCACAGACCCTCCCCCATGCGCACTGAGTGCGGACATCAGGGGCTGAAATGTGCCCTCCTGAGAGTCCCGTGTTGAAACGCTAACCCGCCGGACCTCAGAATGTGACTGGAGATGGGACCTTAGAAAAGGTAATCAAGCTACAGTCATCCTCCAGGTAGTTTAGGCTGGGCCTTAAGTCAATCTGGCCAGTGTCCTCGCACAAAGGGGACATTTGGGCACAAAGGGGACAGTTGGGCACAAAAGGACACCAGGGGCTGAGTGCCCAGAGAAGAGACTGTGTGCTAAGGCTCAGCCAGAAAGAGTCATGTGTGTGCCAAGGAGAGAGGCCTCGGGAGGAACCAACCTGCCGGCCTCCAGAACTGTAAGGAAATACATTCCTACTGTTTAACCTTCCCTGCCTGGTATTCTATCTCTGCACTTCTGGAAAACTAACAAAGTAGGGTAATCCTCACCAAAAATGGGCGAAGATGCCTGTAAAAATTAGCTGCAGCTAATGTCGACCTTTCAACATGACTTTTCCCTTAGCGCAGTGAAAACACGCGACCGTCGGCCCAGTGGCTCCCCGAACAGAGGAGGGCAGCGGAGGGCACTGTGCGGAGGTCCCTCTGGAGCAGTGAGCTTATCTGTCCACCAACCCACCCTTGTCCAAGCTGGCAGGCAGGCTCTCACCAATCACAATGGGCTGTACTAGCTTCTCATTGCTGCTGAAACCAATGAACACAAAAATTCGTGGTAAAACCCATTGATTATCTTACGGTTCTGGGGGCCAGAAATTCCAGGGTTGGGGGTTGGCAAGGCTGTGTTTCTCCTTGGGGCCCTGGAGGAGCTCCCGTTCCCTTGCCTTGCCGGCCTTGGGGACCCTCTGCCTGAAGCCCCTGCTACGGCTTCGCAGCGGCACTGTCTCTGCTCCTGTCCAGACTCCAAGATGCCTGCCTCCTTCGTTTAGGGACCTTTGTCGTCACCCTTCGCCCCCCTGGGTGATCCAGAACCCTTACCTCAGTCACATCTGCACAGTGTGACTGAGTCCCTCTGCCACATGAGGAGGCCCAGTCCCAGGCCCCAGGCTCGAGGACACGGACATCTGTGGGAAGGCAACGCCCTGTCCACCGCAGTTACCAAAGAGTTCAGTCTCCTCATCTTAAAAGAAAATAACTCTATTATGTTCAAATGTAGAGAATTTTCAAAGAATGAAAGTATTGAAAGACTTCTTGCTTCTTAACTCAACAGAAGAGTTTTCAAATTAAGTTTTTAAAAACTGTCTATTAGTGCCAGAAACTTTTCAAAATAGTTTTAAAGTCCTTGTTAAACTTAAGAGCTGTTGTTTTGGTTAATTTTGTGTTTGGTTTGTGCTCTCTGCTGAGCATTTTTCCACATTCGGTCGGATTCCATCTGCCGATGTGCAGATGGGCCTGTTTCCACTTACGAGGTCCTCTCCCCGGAGTGGCCGGGAGGCAGGAGCGTCCCAGACTCCGGAAAAGGCCATCCGGCTGCCGATCTCTCCAGGCGACTTATGCAACCCCGAGAGACAGGCTCCAAGTCCGGGGGCCGGAGCGGGAGGAACAAAGCCTCCTCGGGCCCAGCTGGGTCAGCCTGCACAGCTCCTGTCCCCGGGCCTTCCGGCAGCCATGGGCGGCACTTACTTGCCCACCCCCTCAGTGTCAAATGGGGGAAGGAGTGTCATCAACAGCGTTGAATTACGACCTGCCCAGGGCCCTGCAGATGTGCTGGCCCGAAGACCCCTGCAGGCGGCCCTAGCGATGGGCTTCAGTTACAAGAGCAGTTGCCAGAGCAGCTGCACCACAGGCAGCTGCCGCTGGAGGAGGGAGCAGGAAGGCTCTTGCGATCCTGGGGGCACGTGTTAGCACAGCGAACGCCCCAGGCTATGGAGAGACATGTGTCAGCAGCTGCCACCTGTATTCCAGACAGGCCAGCCACCCAGATTGTCTGCACGAGATAGGAGCTCCTAACGTGCACTCACACGTGACCGTTTCGTGTGCCCGCGCTTGTGCGTGCAGCCAGTGTGCCTGGCGATCTGTGCCTCCGAGCCCGTTCTGGGACACTCTAGTGTGTGTCTATGGGTAGGTCCTGCTTTTTGCTAAGAAGCAGGAGAGGTCAGAGGTGGGATGTCCCAGCTGCCCTCCCACCTCTCCCTGCTCACCGAGACTCTCCCAGAGGTGCGGGCTCCTGCCCAACCCTGCGGCCTTCCCGGAGAGCCCCCTACCATGCCTGGGAAGGCGGGAAACACCAGCTGGCTACATGCTCTCGGCTGCCCTCCCCGCTGTGCAGGGGGCTTGTGCAGGCTGGTGGGAGAAGGGTCTCACTTCCCTCTGTGCCAGCCCAGCCAGGCAGAGACACACAGAGGAGCCGGCACCAGGGCTGGGGGCCCTTGTGTCATTTCTGGCGGGTTGCTTTTCTCAGGGTTACCCCCAGCTACTCCAAAAAAGCAGTTGAGGTACGAACTCATTACTTGCTGCAGGAGGATCTTTGAATTTTTTAAATTAATACACAACTTTTTAGAGCAGTTATAGGTTCATATCAAAATTGAGCAGAAATTTCAGGCAGTTCCCAGATGTCCCCCAGCCTCCCGTTACCAGAGGGGTCCATTGGCCACGGTCCCTGGCCTCACCCCGACACGTCCTCACCACGCAGAGTCCACAGCTTGCACCGGGGCCCATCCTCGGTGTCCGGCATTCTCTGTGTCTGGACAAAACTATAGTGACATTCACCCACTGCAGCAGGGTCACACAGAACAGAGTCACTGCCCCGAGAATCCGTGTCCTGCCTCTTCCCACTGAACCTCCCTCCCCCACGCTCCTGGCGACCCCTGACCTCTCCACTGTCTCCAGGGCTGCCTTTTCGGGAGCGTTGCGTGGCTGGAATCACACAGCGTTGCGGCCTTTGCAGATGGGCTTCCGCCACTTGATGATGTGCGTTTAAGGCTCCTCCACGTCCTTTCACAGCTCACGGCTCTTCATGACTGAGTCGCACTTTGCTGGACCATGTTCCTTCGGCCATCCCCTGCGGAAGGACATCTCGGTGGCTTCCGAGTTTCGATAGTTAGGAGTCAAGCGCTGACAAACTTCCACGGGCTGGCCTCTGTGTGGACATCAGTTCTCAGCTCCGTGGAGCACGCGCCAAGGAGCGAGCCTGAGGGGCCGGATGGCAAGCCTGTTTGGTAAGAAACTTACCAAAGTTTACTCTTAAGTTTGGTAAGAAACTGCCCAAGTGAGCAGACGCTTTTCCTGTCGACCGTTTCTGCCGAACTCTATTTTTCACAAAGCTATTTATTAATGTGCAGTAGGCGCTTGTTCCCCCCACCCCCTGGGATGGCGCTCTTCCTTCTTCCCGAATTCCCCAACTCAGGAATGCGGGGAGCTCATCCAGGCTCCTGGCGTCCTCCCGAATCGCATTTCCACTGGGGGCTGCGTTCCCACACGGCCACGGGCATCACCATCCCTCTGCCGCTGCAACGTTCACACAGCTCCCAGCTTTTGCCTGGCGACCCTTTTCACGCACGTACCAATTACTTGTTGCTTTATAGTTCCAAAAGACTTAGTTTGTAGTGTAAGCCGAGGAGAGGGCACGGACACCATGTCCGGGGACCGGGATGCCGGTGGTGAGCAGGGCACACTCAGGAAGCCACAGGACTCGTTCCGCGTGCAACCCTCACTGCAGAGTGGGCTGGTTTTAGGGCCTCGGCCAGATGGACAACTGCAACTGGATGTGGTTCTTCTGCACCACACAGGGAAACTCAAAACTTCAAGTGATGGGGCCACAAATTCCATTTGGCTCCTTTTTGTTTTAGAGACCATGAAGTAGATTCCTATACTGACCTGGCCTAGTCTGAGAAATATTTCCTTAGTCAGTCTCAAACTGCACAGTCGTAGAATGAGAGTCTGACACCAAGAATGCTGAGAACAGGACAAATGTCACTGATCCACTTATTTAAAAAATGTGTCCTGGTTCTTGTGGCTTCTCCATTTAGAGTGAGGAGGTGAGAATAAGAAGTCCCTAGCAGCTGGCATCTTCGCTCATATGGTGACCCCACTCCCAGACGGGCCACTCACAGTGCTGCAGGTCGTGTGAATAAGATGGGTTTTACAAAGCACAGCCGAGCTGCGTCAGAACGAGGCTTTCCCGGGGGAGCAGCAACCCCACGGAAACGTGCGTCCGAAAGGGGAGATAATGCTGAAGGCGCTGCTTGCCTACAAGGCCTGGGTCGTTCCTTCGTGGCCCTCGCTCAGGTTTAATGGCCTAGCCCATTAAAATGGGTCATGCAGGCCCCAGGGACAGGTAGGGGGAGGTGATTGAGAGACTCTTCTCCTAAAGCCAAGACCACCAAAGGTCAACCCCCTGAAAAGTAAGCCAGAGGAAAAGCCTGCCCTCAGAGGGGCCCAGGAGGGGACATTCTTGTCCTGACTCTAAGTGGGGCCAGAAAGAAGTGTCCCCTGGAAATTTCTACCAGAAAGTCAACCTTCATACCACCTGGCAGTTCTAAAACCAGAAACGTGTTCGAAGTGCCATGGGGGTGGGGGTGCTCCCAGGCACCCGACAGAAACAAGTGCAAGACCTTACCTGAGCCTATGCCCCAGAGAACGATCACAGATAAAGGTCTCAGGAATGCGAGCTCAGCATCGCAATTCACCAAACGCATGAAGAAGGAAGCCACTACCATGAGTGAAAATCACAACCACGGAAAATCATAAACCACAGAACGAGGTCACAATTGGTGTGAATGCAGCTCAGAGGAATAGAGGGAGAAACAGGAAGTGGTCACACGGCATGGAGGGTAGAGTGAGACCTCAGACGGTGCCAGACCAGAGTTTCTGAACAGATGATAGAAACAATGTGACAAGGCAAAAAAAAAAAAAGATAATAACACATCAATTCTACAGAACCAGTGGAAGATACCAACCCTCAGATTCGGAAAGCTTGACAAACACCAGAGAGGATAAATGCAAAGAAGTTCTCGCCTCGATATGCTGGTAGTGAAATTGTGCATCAGAGGTTGGGAAATGATGGCCCTCGGGCCAAATCCTGCCTGCCACCTAAATAAAGTTTTATCGGAACACGGCCATGCCATCTGTTCACACATGGCTCACGGCGGCTTTCAGGCTGCAGTGGCAGAGTGGAGCACTCACAGCAGAGATCCTACGTTCTACAAAACCAGGGCTATTTATCGTATTTGTGATGCTCACCTGAGAAAGTTTGCCTGTCCTGCTGTAGAATATCAAAGCAGAGAGATGACATCATTGATTATTCAAATGTATGGTGAGTTCACAGCACAGCTGGGATTTTATCTCCCATCTCTTGACCAACGGTTCTCAAAGTCTGTCCCCAAATAAGGACCCGCAACACAGCACCACCTGGGAACTTGCAAAACTGCAACTTCCTGAGCCCCACCGGTTATCCAAAAGATTCGGCACACGCTCAAGTTTAAGAACCACTGCTGTTGACTAAGCTATGGGAGCTCAGGTTCTCAGGCCTGGCTGCAATTTAGAACTACCTGGAAGCTTGTAAAAACTGTCCTAATCTGGCCTCACTCTCCAAGAGTCCCACCTAGCAGATCTGGAATGGGGCCTGCACGCTGGCATTTTTAGAAGCTTCCCGAGTGAGTCCAGTCTTCACTCAGGCGAGGACCACTCCGTCACAGGCAGCTGCGCTCCTTGTGTTAGTGTGGGCGTGTGGACCTGGAGAAGACGGGACAAGCCCCCAAAGCTTTGTCCGTGTCCTGGGTGGGATTCTTGATCGTGCCGATTAAATAAGAACAAGCAGCATTTGGGGGCAAATGACAAAGGGTCCACGTGCTAAATATGTCAAGTTCAGGGGGGAACCCTGCATGGTAGGTGGGCCCTGCACACTCAGAGACGGAGAGCCAGCACACAGAATGGTCTGGACATAAAACTTCCCGGCTGCACACAGGTCATGGAGGGCAAACCCGTCCTAGGCCCGGAGCTTTTTGACAAGGACGATCTTTACCTTCACTGTGCCTGTCTCCTGCCTGTGTGCATCTAAGGTAACAGACCTTCGGAATGCCCCGGTGAGTGGCCCCCTTTTCCCGAGCCCTCAGGGCCCAATCTCCCCCCAGAGCACGGACCACAGGCCCCTCCATGTTATCTTGCCCCCCCCCACACCGTCTCCCCATGCTGCAAGGGTTGGTTATTAACCATCTCATCCCCTCCCACGTAAAAGCAGTGTGTGTCTCCATTCAGAGATTTCTCCCTGCTTTGCTTTCTCCCGCCCCCTTAATCTACCTCTGGTGGGTTCTGCGCAACCCCCCTTACATCTCCTCCTTTTTTGCTAGGGTGTAAAATAAATGCCAAACTGTCTTTCCGTGGAGCATTTTCTCAGTCCATTGAGATTTTACTTCCCAACCATTGTCATCAGTTTGGCTCAAATAAACTCGTAAAAATTATTTGTTTGGATGTTTCATGTGTCGACATTGTTTTGCTGACTTATGTGAGCCACCCAAATAAGCCAAAGTTGAGTCTTCCCCTCCCTTCCTGTCATCCACCTTGTCCCCGTCAAGGCAGAAGGAGTGTCACTAAGTAAAACAACTGTCCAGTCAATTGAATGGACAGAGAAGCGAACAGTGAGCAGTCGATTTCGTGGTAAACAACTCTAGGATAAGGGAGGATTTTGTTAATGCCCAGCTACACCGGCAGGGAAAGAAGAAACGGAAACTTAGTGAGCTAAGGAGGCTCAGCGCAAAATGTCTGTGCAGGGTGGGACTCGGGATGCGGCAAGGGCGACAGACCGTTCATGCTGAAGTTCTCACGGGGGGTGCGGGCCGACGAGGAGGGCGACCCTGAGGGCGGTGACCTTTGCTGAAGGAGACGCCTCCTGGGCAGGAGTCTCCTAACCCCTGTTCTGCCCACACCCACCCTCTTCAGAGTGGTACAGCAGGGGTGGCCGTCCTGGCCGGGCAGGCTGCAACCCGAGAACAAGGTGACGTCAAATCACCACCTTCTTCGCTTTTAGGTGTAAGGGGCCATCTGGACCAGTGCCTCTTTGACAGAGGAGAACAAATTCCAAGGGAAAAGAGGAAGGGTTGACTTTCCCCAGCTTGGCAAAATTCCACTTGTATGGAAAGGAATGCTGAGAATTTATCACATTTTTCACTCAAAATTTCACAATGGAATAAAGTTGAACCACCCCCAAAACAAGTGGTTTTTATAATAGGAAAGCCCACAAAATGGCCACAGTAATTTGCATCTTCATGGTTTATAGGCAAGAAGTCTTCGAGCAGAGTGGAGGCAGAAGTAAAGTAAACATCGAGGTTTCTTCTACCAATGACCACGATCCCCGTGCGCTCAAAACGCTGGCGCTGAGACCGCATTCTCATCTGCCCCGAGTTCCCGCCAGCCCCTGGGAGCCGAGTCTGGTGGACATTCCTGCAATGCCACTGCGAGGTCTTGTTCAAAGCTCACCACACATTTATGGGGACCAGACTCGGTCCCCCGTGGAAAGCTTGCGTGAGGCCATTGAGACAGACAATTGTCTCGAGCAAGACATGGGGCAGCAAAGGGAGGGAGAGGGAGGAGGAAAGCAGAACCAGAGGATGACCAGAGCCCAGGGCTGGGGAGGCCACCGGAGGGGTCAAACTCAAGTCCACGAGTCCAGGGAAGCCAAGTCCAGAGAGCCCACCTGGACCTGAGTCCTATTGCCCCAGGCGGGGTCCAGGACAGCAGCGGGCGGGTAGGGGTCAGGGCTGAGAAATGCCCAGTGTGGTGAGCAGGGACAAAAGAGACACCTTGAAGGGGGATGAAGTGCCTCCTTGCCCGAGGCCTGGTCAGACGGAAGCTGCTGGCATCTGACAGGAGTGACTGACAGGGCAGTGTGTAAAACCAAAGCCCATTTTCCTGCATATCTGAGTCGCGACACCTTGACCCTCGCGCTGGTTGGAGGGCGGAGAACACTTGTTGGCTGACTAGCTGACGCGAGTGCTATGTGGGGGGTTATCCTAGGGTTGGCACACAGTCAAAGGGTAGACAGGGTCCCTAGGGGTTAGACCGTGGGCTCTGGGGCGGCACCAGCGTGGGCTGTGACTGTGCAGCTGTGTGACCTTGGCCGTGAGATGACGCTATGAGCCTGAGTGTGCCCCAGGGAGGGTCCACAGATGAAGTGAGGGTTAAGTCACGTAATGTGCGTTAAGGGCTCAGCCCCCTGCCTAGAAGGCCATCGGGGCTTACACTTCACTGTTGGTCATGAACATGGCCTTCGGTCCATTTAGCTCGTCAATGTGTCGTCTACAAAATATGTCACAACGACTTCCTTCCGTTACAGAAGACTCTGAAGAGTTGGGTATGCTTTAAAGCCTTTCACACTTGTCTTAAGAATGCCTTTTTTTTTTTAAGTGAGCCTCATCAACACCATCCTCTAAGGCTACGTACCTGTTGGGGACAGCTCCCTCCCAGGGACACCTGGCCTGCGAAGTGGGAAGGGGACACAAGTCACCTTTGAACCCACACCTGTAGAATCGCCTGGAGCCCTCTTTTATATGTTGCTCACACTGGCTGCTACACCAATACCATTCTCTCATGAAACATTGTGTCACCAAAGTCACCGAGCGTTGTGTCTTCTCTGGCCCGTCCTTCCGGAGGTTGACGGAGGAAGCCGTGCCGGGCGCAAGTCATGACCGAGCAGAGCCAGCAGAGTCCGCTGGTTAGGATCGTCTATGGAGCCGACTTCCCACCCTGTCGAGCTTCCCCGGTGACTCACTTCTTCAGATCCTCGGCGACGCTGTCATGGCACCCCTGACAGTGTGGGCTGACGTGGGAGTGCGTTCTCGCCGAGCACCAGTGTGCGTCCCGGGCCTTCCTCCGCCTGCCGCCACCACGCCAGCAACGGCAAGTGTTTGCCCTGCAGCCTGTAGCCTTGACCTGTTTCCTGCGCATTAAGAAGCTTACAGTTAAATGAGGAATGTCAACAAGCTCTTCGGGGGAGTGGGGCTTCTGAGCATTTCTCATCAAATTTATTGCGACTTTTGTAAAGCACTGGATTGAGTGGTGAATAGCTCTCAACATTCAAAAAATTCTAGAACTCCACCTCTCTGTTCTGGATAATAAGGTTTTAAATGTTTTGCAAATAGTGTTGGCTTCTTATCAGCTTCGGCTGACAACCCAAGTGACAACCCACAGTTAGCCAGAGGCGCGTGGTCAATGCTCGGCAACACGAGTCGTATTTTAAGCTGTTTCTGTGGTTATTTCAATATTTTGTTTTCGTGATTTGTGTGGCCTCGGAGCGCGGCCAACAAAAAGCTTGTGTCACATAGCTGGCCGCGGCCTCTCTCTGCTGGCTCACCACTGGTGTCACGACACGTTTTCTCGGCCACCAGCAATTCCTGTACAGGTCCACGTACAGCCACGTGTCCACGTCGCAGGGGTGGGTTTTGTTCAAACAAGATGACGTCAGCCCACCAACTGCACTTCGATCACTGGCAATGCATGTGTCGCCCTGAGCGCAAATGAAGGTGGGGACTGCTGTCCATCTGCACGTGGGGAGGCCCACTGTTCCCTCAGGGTAACTCACATGTCAGATGAGACACAAGACTCTGACAGGAGGACCGAATGTGGGGACCAGTGATCTCTCATGTATAGAATGTCAGCCACGCTGAAGTTCTTATTACATTCGATTCCTAAAAAGATGTTCTAACACACCTTTCCTCAGAGCATCTTGTACACCTGGGGCCATGCGCCCTCCTTTGGGGACCACCGTCATTCTCTCAACCCACTTCCCTGATAAGTAACTAGCAAGCCATTAATTACTCACTCCACATGTATGGCCTGGTTAGCTAGTCACCGCAACGGTTTCGTTTCCTTCCTCTCACACGTCAACCACGTTTCCTAGTATTCCCAATGGCTGATGTGGCCATGACACCGAGTTCCAGCCCACGGGAGGTGTCACATCGCAGCCCGAGCCACGCAGCTTCCCGTGCAACCCTACCGCCTTCCCCCCTGTCACTGCGTCTGCGCTCGAGAGGCCAATGCCCGGAGCAAAGTCCAGAGCTGCAGGCTGAAGGCAGCGGCGTCTCCACCTGTTTGGGTCCCCGAGGGACCATGCGGAGCACACCTCTAGCCCCTCCGTCGTCAATTCGACTTTACATGTGTGAGACGTGAACATCATGTGTCAAGCCACTTCCTCTGTGTGAGACATTTGGCAGATGTTAGGGTGACAAAAGTGAGGGACATGGCCCTCACCTCACAAATACAGCTCAACATGCGCACGGGTAACCACGCAAGTCAGCCAGGCACTGGCGCCGCGAGGGCGGCCCTCCCAGGGCACCAGGGGGCGTTCAGCAGAAAACACCGTGCCCGTTGGGATGGCCAGAAATGTTCTGTGGAAGAGACCACACTTGCACTGGGCTTGGGAGGGGAGAGAAGGTTTCAGTGGGCAGAGCTAAGGAGGAGAGAAGGAAAGAGAGGAGGGATTCTCCCGGTGGAAACTGGACTTCGAAGGCCAAGCTTGGGGTTTGGACCTGACCCTGCAAGGCAATGAAGAGCAGTGAGACCTTCTGAGTTGGTGGGGAGAGGAAGTCTCGCTGCTACATTAGGGAGACCACACTGGGGTCTGTGCAGAGGGGTGACTGGAGGAAGCACAGGACAAGCCGTGTGTTTATGGGGCTGAGTCAGAAGCGACCAGTGGCGAGAGCCTCGTGTCACAGTTCACAGCTCTGGCTGAGGGCCTGGCAGACCCACATGGATATCTGGCTCTTTCATTGGTCAGCCACACTGACCTTGAATAAGGTACTTAATTACCCATGCCTCAGTTTCCCCACTGGAAAAAAAGTGGGTCACAACAGACCACACTTCCTAACCCTGATGTGAGCATGCAGCACCATGCCTGGCCTGGCCAACACCGATGAGTAGCCGGTATAATTCAGTGTGAGACAGCAAGGACCTGCCCGGGGTCTGTCACAGCGAGAATGGACAAGGAGGGCTGGGTGCAAGGGGCATGCAAGGAAGGCAGGTGAATCAAATGGACTCCAAAGTTAGATCTCGGTTGCTCAGCAGAATGTTCTCGCGAAGGGAGAAAGAATCGGTTTGGGGGGGAAATGCATTTTTAGACAAGCCAAGTTTGAGGTGTGAGGGGAAGGCCAGAAATATTTGTAGACAGAGAAGAAGAAAGCCTCAGAGAAGGAAAAACATAAGTGGAAGCCATGTTGGAGAGAGATTCCAAGCGAGAGAGGAGCAGACGTGACCAAGACACAGGTCAGGGTCTCACCCACAGAGGGAGGAAGGCCACGTCCTTCCCCACTCCTTCTGAGATGAAAGAGAATGAGGGAGAAAAGTGGAGGTGGGGGAAGGAAAGCTCTAGAAAGGCTATGATTACAGAAAAGAATAGTCGAGGTTGCTGGTGATATAGGGCCTTGACTTTTTCTGAAAAGTGTGGTCATCGGCTTGGGGTGGAGGTGGGGACAGAGATGTCAGCACAGGGAGCAATGGCCACCTGACACTCAGCACCTCCAAATCCTGCTCATCAAAGACCCGACACGTAAGGCGCTGGCTCGGGGCTCTGCAGAAAGAAACTTCAAAGGGTGTGGTGCTTATGGGGGTCGTTGGGTGACCGACTTTCCTGGCCCTGCTAGCGGCTTGCACTGTTAGCTGGAAGCCAACACAAGAGCAACACTCATCCTCCTAGAACTGGATGTCAAAGTCAAAGGTCCACCTACCTCTCCCTGCTCTGGTGCTGCTGGACGCAATCAACCCCAAAAGCAGGCACGTCAGGGTGCTGGCCCATGGGGCCCTGTGGCAACTTGCTCTGTGATCCCAGGGAACCCACTGCAGACTGGAAGCTGCTTGATACAACAGCTGCCGCTAAGAAAGGTGGGAGGTGGGTGTGGCCACTCAGAGCCAGCTCCTCCTTTCTCGCATGGACACGCTCCTTGAGCCAGGGCCTTCCTTGATGCCTCATCTTCCAGGCTGCCGACACGCACCCCTTGGCCTGACTCCATCTCTGGACGATGGGATTAAGGAGAGAGAGAGAGCTGCCCAGTAGGGTAGATACCCTAGCAATGGCCCCGCCAGGATGCCGGTGCCAAGTTTCAGCCCAAGTGGAGTTTGAGCAACCCAACTTGGACGCGCTGAAGGTGGAAGGCCTCCAGCAGGGCAGGCGCCCGCCAGGAGGCCCTGGTCACACGAGAACGCCCGTTCCCCGTGAAGCGAGGCCTTGTTTATCTCCTCCTGGCAGAGGTAATTGCATGTGACATTTCTTTGAATCATTTATTTATATTTTTTCTCCTTTTTCAGCATAAGAAACTAAACAGATGGGGAAAACTCACTTAAAGGGTTTTCTTGCGACTCCTGGCAGACTTTGGCTCCAGACCACTGCCTCGCCTCTCTCCTTGGCTGGAAACAATGGCTGGAAGTGCTTACGCTGCCTTCAGGCCCACAGAGGGTGAGTGGGGACCACATTTCCCCCGTCTGTGCCCTTCACCAAAGTCTTCGTCTGAGCTCCGGGCACAAAGATGTTTTGTTGAGGCTCTGGACCCCACTCTGAAGCTTTTGTTTGATTCTGTGCTTCTTGCTGACGTCGGCTGTGCATTGAAGCTTGTCTGCCTCCCCAGGTTCCAGCCGGCATCCAGAGCTCCTTGCTAGAAGCCTGGACACGGATGAAAACATCCACAATGGGGAACATAATGGGACAGCTGGGGAGAGGACAGATGGCAGGCCAAACCAGGGCCAACTCCTTACCCAGCCCTCGGAGGGCCCTCGGAGGTGCAGCTCGCCACGCCAGCACCGTCATAGGAAGAGGCTGCGGGGAAGTAGGCTGAGGGGACTGTCTAGGGGACCGGGAGGCTGCGGCTACTCCCAAGAGGTTCAGCTTCAAAAGGCTTCAGCCAGACTGAGCCCCCAAGGTCCATAGACCTTGCCTATTCATTCTCTGCTGCTCAGGAAAGAGTCCACACTCAGAAGAGAGAGTTAAGAAGGGGTGAAAGAGAGAGAGAGGAGAGAAAAGGGGGTGTAACTGGGTGAGGAGACGGAAAGCTCCAGATTGGGGCTAAAGTTTGGGTGGGACCAGGACCCCTAATGAGGCAGGAGTGAGTGGCCACCCCCAGCCTTCCACTTGCCTTCCGCCTGATTTCCCGATCTCCTTCTGTCCCCACTGAGAACGGAAGTACCACACTGCCTAGGCTTTCGCCCTGGTCACCCCTGATACTCGGTCAGAATTCCCTTCTATACCCCACACCCCAGGGTGGGTCGGGGGGTCTCTGCCCTGTCCCCACAGCGCCCGCTGCTTTGCCCCCACCACGCAGATGGGCCGCTCGTGCGGTTCCCCCTCATCACACAGAACACACTTCGAACAAAGTCAGGGACTGTCTCTTGCGGGTGGGCTTTTCGGGAAATCAGGACAATGCTGACTCGTAGGTCGATAAATGCATGAATGAACAAACAGAAAACAGACAATGAACGTCCTCACTTCCCCTCGTCCAATGCCACTTCGAGACGCCATTCACCAGCATCCACCAACCCACACAGAGGCCTATGAGGAGCCAAGACCCGTGCCGGGCCCCGGAAATACCACCGTGAGAGACAGGGACTTCCGAGTCACACACAGGCCTCCAGGGGACAGACAGAAGAGCCCCGGTTGCTGTGCCCTGCCCTGCCCTTCTCGATCCAGGGATGTTGGGGGTCTGCCGGGATGGTGGGCCTGGGGCCTCCAGCCTGGCACACGGTGGCTCCTTACCCCTGTCCCCTCTTTGCAGTTGCTGCCTGTGGGCTGTTAGAGGCCCTCCCTTTTCCCATGGTCCTCAGCGGTCAGAAGCACTGTAGAAACGCATGTGGCATTTTTGTCTCAATGATGGGGGTGTCCTACGGACATTGACTTGGTAGAAGCTACACCCTGCCATGCCGGGGAGTAGTCCCTTGCTGTAAGGAGCACCCCACATCCCGCCGGCCTTCAAACGCCCCACCAGAGTGCCACGTGGGTAAGAACTTGGCCTCTTCTGTCAGACACACAAAGTATTTCATGAAAGGCTTAAAATATACTGAATTTTCCCAGGAATGAGACTCCTGTGTAAATCAAGGGAAGGCGGTACTTTGTTTTCCAGGCGTTGATCCCCGTTTGGGACAGCTGTCACCCACGGCAGCACCCCAGGGCCCCCCGGGCAACAGCATTTGTGCCCACTGCATTCACAGAGAGGTCACCTGGGGAGGCCCAGGCATCGGATGCCGGCACCAAACTCCAGGAAACACAGGCCATTTTGTCATAAGTTTCTCCCTGCTTATTTTAAGTCAGAGCATCGCGCTGACCTTTAAAAATAAACTGCCCGCAGGGAGATGACATGGTTAATTTCTGGAGTGGGTTGAACTGTGTCCCCACCGCAATCCAAAGTCACATGTCGAGGTCCTCACCTGCAATACCTCAGAGTGTGGCCCTACCTGGGCCCTGACTGGTGTGGCTCAGTGGGCACCAACCTGCAAAGCAAACAAGTTACCAGTTTGATTCCTGGTCTGGGCACACGGAATGCCTGGGTTGTGGGTTCAGTCCTTGGTCGGGTAGTGTGCACGAGGCAACCAGTCTGTGTTTCTCTCTCACAACAGTGTTTCTCTCCCTCTCTTTCTCCCTCCCTTCTCCTCTCTTTAAAAATAAATAAGTAAAAAAAAAATTTAAAAAGAGGAGGAATGTGACCCTATTTGGAAGCAGGGTCTTTAAAGAAATAATTAAGCTAAGATTAGGCCTTGAGGGTAGTCTCCAGTATGACTGGTGTCCTTATTGCAAGGGACAGTTTGGACACAGAGACACAGCCAGAGGACAACATAAGGAGACACAGGGAGGAATCTGTCAAGCCATCACAGCCATCTGCCAGCCAAGCCGTGAGGCCCGGATCCACGTCTTCACAGCCTCAGAAGGAACCAGCCCCTGACCGCACCTTGCTCTTCGGCTTCCAGCCTCCAGAACTGCAAGGAAATCAGACTCTGGTTTTTAAGCCACTCAGCCGACGGCGCTTTGTCACTTCACTGCTGTGGTCCAGCGGGTATGAGACGTGTCGGGAGAGAGGGCGCTGCGTCGGCCGGGCTGAGAATAGCTGCTCGGTCCAGACTCTCAAACAGAGCTGCTGAGGACGGCCCCGAACAGAAAATACCGCAAACGCTGGGCTGGGTTTGGCAAAGGCAGCACCAAATTGGGTAATTTCAGTGCCAGAAGTAATCAAAGTATTAAATACCTAGCAAAAGAAAAGAAAAGTAACCCTCTAGCTATAAAGGCTTCCTGCACTGGAGAGGAATTGACCGCAAAGCAATTAAAGTCAAACTCAGAAAGAAAACCTCTGCTTCGTCCTTAGAGAAAGCTACAGAGCCTCTCGCTATAAGACAAGAAGCAACACCAATGCCTGTGTGGCTTTTCAGTGTTAAAGTCACTCCGGGTACGTTACTCTATTTAACAGGCCTGAGAGTCAGTCAGGGCAGATGGAATTGTCCTCATGTTATGCGTGACAAATCTATGGCTGTTAGACTGATTTGCCCAAGGTCAGATAAATTTCTTTTTTGATTACAATTATTTTGGCTGTGAGAAACAGCCACCAATTTGAGCAACTTAGGTATAAAATAAGTCAATAGGAGAGATCCCCCAGCTAAGCAGGCATGAGCCGACGGCCAAAGGAAGCCTGCCCCACCACTGACCTCCAAGGCTGAGTCTTGCATTGAGTTTCAAACCCCCAAATGAGAGAATCTCATTGGTCAGCCAGGTGTCGATCCTGGGCCAACCACTTGCGGACTAGGCAGCCAGGTCGCATACTGTCAACGAAGTGTATGGGGACCCAATTTTATAGAGTAGGGGGCGTTTTCCAGAGAGAGCAAAATCATGAAGGTGAACAATTCTTCAGAGGTTGCACACCTTGGCCTCCAACACCAACACATGTCTTCCTTCCCTGTATCCGGAAGTGCCCCTGGGTAGTGTGGTATGGACACAAAGGGGCAAGTGAGCGTTGGCTCCCCAGTAAAAACGGCTGGAGGCCGTGTCCAGCTGCCAGTTCCGAGGTGGCCCAGCAGTGCATCGAACTGGATTCCTTTTTTCCCTGGGCCCACAGATTCATTCCACTCCCTGCCTCCCCGGAGTTCTGCACAGCGCCTGACAGAGGCCCAGCCAGCGCACCAGGTGACCCCACATGCGCAGACATCCATGTTTGCCCCTCGGTGTCCACACCATGCTCAAGCAGATGCACCGGTGACCCCGCCAACCCCACGCAGATCTGACCCTCCTGGCTCCTCCCTACTTCACTGACTCGATGCAGATGGACACAGGGACCTTGGCAGCTTCTGTCAATTGAATGTGGGGCAACACCACATGGCAGGAGCCTGGGTCCCTGAGTCACGTCTTGGGGGAGAGACTCCAACAGATGAGACTTGCGTTTCAGACACTGAGAAACCCCTCTGGCGTTCGAGCCCCCACATGGCCTTTTCTTTGCTTTCCAGCGTCCAGGGTCACTTACCCAAGGTGGGGGGTGACCCTAAAGACCGACGGGCCCATGTCCGCAAATTCCAGCAGGTGATCATTCCTCTCCCCCGTTCCATCAGCCCTTTCTCCCGACCCCACACCCCAGGGACTCTGCTGCCTTCGCCACTGCATGTCAGGAGAGGACCAGGGGAAGGAAAGCAGGAGCAGCACTGGGTGTAAACCAGCAGGCGGTGTTGTCCGCCTGACGCCACTCTGTCCCTCCACAACCTTTGCTCACAGTGATGCCCTCTCCTCGGGGAACCACTGCCACATTCTCTGGGTTCCAGCAGCCCCATGTACATGGTGTGAACCTGTCTCCTCTGTGCCAGCTGGGGTGGGGGCCCCTCCCTCACCGCCATGGACCAATCAGCTTCTCTCTTTGGGGCTTCGGAGTTTGAATGAGGCCTCGAACCAGCTAATGAGGACGCACCACACTGATAGCAAAGTTCTCGGGGGAAGGTCTAGGAGTTGACATCTGCAGAGTGTCCCCGTCTCCATCTTTCCTGAGTTGACTTCTCATCTCTCCCCTGAGTTATATGATATGCCAGAAACCATCCAAGAAACTCCCTTCTACTCTTAAACTTAAACAATCACAACCCAAAGACCTGTATGGAGTGAAAAAGGTAGTTCTGGGAGAAGGGACTTGCCCATCTCAGCACCCAAAGGAGGGCCCTTCAACCATCCAGTCATTGGAAGACTATTTATTGAGCTCCTACTATGTGCCAGAGACCGAGGATTTGGTGATGAAGCTGACCTCTGCCCTGTGGGCACTCACCAGCTACAAGGGGAGGGTTTTCCGCCAGGCCATCTCGCACACCAACACGCAGTTCCACACCAAGAGAAGGACCCCTGTGGGAAAGGCTTGGGCCTGCGAAAGGGCACAGCCGGGGTCAGACCGTGGCCTTGGGGACTTGGGAGCTGCCGTTGGGGCTGAGTCCCCAACACTGAGTGGTGCCCACCCGCGGGAGCAGCCGGTCCTTGCACAGATGGCGGCAGGCCGGAGATAGATATCCGTGGAATTCCACCGGGAGTCCCAGAAAAGAACTGTCGTTTCTCTGAAGGAAGCAGAAAAGGCATCTCCTAGTCGGTGGCATTTCAGCTGAGTCCCAGGTGACATAGCAGCCAAATCTTAAGGGACAGCAGGAGGCCAGCAGAGAAGAAAAGGGCGTTACAGACAGAGAGGGGAAGAGTGTGTGCGGAGGCAGGACGGCTGTGGGGGCCGGACAAGTGTCTGTGGTTCTGCAGGAGGCAGGGAAGGGGGTTTGGGAGGGAAATGGTCCATGAGGAAGCCAGAGAGCCACGCCCCAACGGCCCTCGTCTTGGCCACGCTGAGGGGCGGCCCTCCTCTGGGGTCAAGGGCCGTCACGGCGCAGCATCCCAGGAGGGTTTTGCTGCAGAGCCCAGTTCCTTCAAGGCGTCATGGAGAACAGGCTGGGCCTGGGAAGCAGCGGGAGCCCAGAGCACAACTCGGAGTCGTGAGTCTCCTGCGTGGAGCGACCATCTACTCAGTGCGGGAGACCAACTGGTTCCAAGGGTCTCTCTAGAGCCCTCCCGTCCCTCCAACCTGGCTCCGTACCACCATCTCCGTTGGCCTGAACTACTGCAGGTGTGGCTGTGGCCATAGCCTCCTAGCCTGGCCCCTCTGTCCCCACCTGAACACTGCCAGCTGGCCCTGCTCACTGGACGATTGTCCCAGCTCACAGAGCTGCTCCTGGCAGGCAGGCTGCGTCCAGAAGTGGATGCGACACCTCCAGCCTCCTCTCTCCTCACTCACGGTCCTCACGGTCTGTCTGCTCAGCTCTGTACCTGAGTTGTCTTTAATTTCCGCCCCACCCCAAGGTGGCCATTGCCGCCCTTATTTTTATAGCCCCAGAAAGGTCAGGTCACAGTTCACAGGCCAAAGGTCACAGGCTAGTTAGTGGTGGAGCCACGCTTTGCATCCAGGACTGGTGGCCCCGGCTGGTTCGACCACAGTCCCTGAAACCACACACTGTAAACCCCGGCCCCTGAGAACAGGGCCGAAGTGCTGCGCACAAACGTGGAAAAGCACCAATGCCATTCTTTCCCCAAACCTCGGTGAATTATCAGCTTTTCTTATTTCACATACATGTTGTCTCAAAAGAGTTCTCTGACCCTTGCTACCACTTGCACAGGGGCACCCTGACCCCGCACTAATTATACAGCTATCTCCACTGACCTGTCTCTCCATTAGAGTTGAACCCACCAAGCCAGACTGCTGAATCGGTGGGGAAGGCGGAAACAGAGGCCAGAACCCCCAGCTGCAGGGCACACCGGCCCGGAAACGACTCGGGGGCCATTCTCCGAGCACCGGGAGCCCTGCTGGCTGGCCCGAGGGCAGGCTCCATGGCCACTCTGCCGTGGCATGACGTCTCGGGATACAGGGGCCAGAAAGGTGTGAGTAGCCCTAGTAGATATGATCCTCACCCACCAGACCAGAAACCCCAGGAACGTGTACAAATACAGATTCCTGGGCCACAGCACACACCCAGGAGCCCTGGGGATGGGGCCCGGAATCTGCATTTGAACAACCTCCTAGGTTTGAGATGTGCTGGTAGGAGGTGACTGTTTTCAGGCAGTTCAGGCCTGTTCGTGCTGACAAACATGCATGTCACCGTCTTCATCTGCTCGGGTCACCATACACAGTGGGGGGCTTCCATACCAGACATTTCTCACAGTTCTGCAGACTCAAATTTCAAGATCAAAATCTTCTGAGGACTATTTCCTTGGCTTGCATGTGGCCGTCTTCTTCTTCTGTCACCTTCCATGGCCTTCCTCTGTGAGTCTGTGTCCTGGTCTCTCCCTGTAAGGACGGCTGGCAGATTGGATTGGGCCTGGCCCTGAGGGCCTCAGCGCCCCAAACAGCACTCAGAGGCCCTGTCTCCGCCACAGCCACAGGCCGAAGTGCTGGCCGTCCAGCACGGGGCTTCGGAGGGGACACGGTCCGGTCTGCAGCAGCACACAGCACAGCGCCCCGCCCCCGGTAAAGATCCCACCCTCCCGTTCCCGGCCGGTCAGCCGTTCCCGGAAAGCGACGGTGAATGGAGGTGGGCAGTCCAGCAAGGCCTGCGGGCCGGGCTCTGGCAGGACAGAGGGACCCACATGGAGGCGGGCGTGGCGCCAGTGGGAGCCTGTGGGGGCTTCGGGCAGCCATTGGAAAAGAACTGTTTTGACATGACCATGGCTGTGCTGAAGCATCTCAGGAAATATCAAACAGGACAAAAGACACCCCAGCATCCACCTGGAGACAGAAATGCTGCTGCTGGGGACCAAGCCCGGGCGAGGCAGCCGTGCCTGGTCAGCTAGGAGGTGGGCGGGCCCATCGGCCTGGAGACAGGCCTGGCACGGAGGCGACCTCAGGAGAGGGGGCACAGCGGAACCAGCCGTGCTCGGGGTCGAGGGAGGAGCCTCACTCTGTCCAACACAGAGGCCGGCTTTGTGAGTGCGGACAAGGGGATGCTGCGTCCACAGTGCGACCCCCAGGAAGGGCAGGGGGCGGATGGCCGTGCCTGGGTCAGGCCTGTGGTCTCAGACTCGGCACCTCAGCGGCCCAGAAACCAAAGCTCTGCTCTGCATTTTTGGCAGGCCCCGACTCGCTCTCTGCTGTCAGCATTATTGCTTTCCAGGAATCGCCTGTTTTTCAAAGTATTTTTGCCAAGATATAATGTTTTGCAAGCCCTGCCGCCCATTACCCACTCCCCTGTCCAAGCGATGGAGGTGGTCATCTTTCAGCTGTGGCCCACACCCTGCCCTCGCGCCCCACCTCACCCCCCTGAGCTGGCCAGGCCCAGAGGCAGAAGACAGGCCCGTCTGTCTCAATCAGAGCTGGCGACGTGGAGGGGCTGTGGTATTCTCACTGGCCAGGAAAGACGGCTGCGTGTTGGCAGCCGTCCCCAAGGGGCGTACGTGTCTCTGAGCGGCCCCTGTGTTTGGCAAGACCAAGAGCAGCGTGTCTCTGAGTATGTTTTGAAATAGCTGCTTGAGGACTGGGTTTTACCCTCATTCCCCTGCTCGGCGGCTCCCACACCACAGAAGTTAATCAATACAGAGAACTATTTACTCAGACTCCCATCGGGCCAAGCGGAACGTAAATTGCCTATGGGAAAAGTGCTTTGGGCTTGTGGATCGCTGTACCTGGCAGCCACGTGACGCAGACGAGCAGCTGACCTGACCAGCCCACCTCTCGACTCCAGCAGCCCCAGCGAAATGTCTGAAGCCAGGAAGGCAGGTTACGAAGGTAGAGCTGGGGCAGGCGCCGTTCAGAAAGGCTTGGACGTGTAAATGTCTGCCACGCGAGAGAGACTTTCATTTCACCAGGGACAAGTCACAGTCCTACATTCAAACCACCTGGGAGCTTCCTGCTCCGCACCCACGGGGAGACGCCAGGAACTTCCTTCTCTTTCCCTCCTGACGAAACCGTCCAGACTCTTTCCCAACCTCCCCTGAGGGGGGAGGAATGAGCCAACTGGGGAAGAACTGGGAGGAGGCCCTGCCCACAAAAAATGCAAGAGGTAGAAGGAACATCAGTTGCAAAAACGCGACACTCACACAAACCAAAAACAAAACATCCACATATTCTAAACCCATTACCGAGACCCAGTCACCGGCTTGGCCTGGGTCTCTCTGCTCCTACCTTCGAGACGTGACACGGGCACTTCAGGGGACGGAACGGGCCCCTCAGAGTCCCCAGGCCTGGCCCTCCTCGCGTCTCCCCCAACGCATACCCATCCTTGCCCTCCCTCCTCATCACACTGTCTCGTGAGGCCCTATGACCCCACAGTAAGAGAGCCGCCACTTCCTACTGTGGTAGAAACTTAAGGGACCGCTGATGTCTCCTCAGTGTCAGGAACAGGCCAAGAAGGGCCGATGGGGCTGCACTTAATAGCTCGACGAAGTCACCGACTTGGGGCTGCTCTCTTCGGCCGCGTGATGGAAAGGTTTCCCGACAAATTGCCGCAACGCTTATGGGAGACTCGTAAGCAGAGAAAGCCCCCGTGTGGCTGGCTCACTGCCCTGGATGCCGTCAGGGAAGGTCAGGGGGACAGAGTTCAAGTGGACGCAGTCCTTTCACTCCCCAATGTCTCTGGGGGCCGCTTGGAGGAGACACACTAGCATTATTTCTGATGATGTCCTGCATTTGTGTGACAACTCAATTTTCAAAGGGCTCCCACGCCCATGACTCCCTCTTATCCTCTCGGAGGATGGGGGGCCCAGGCTGTGCCTCGGACGGATTTGTCTGCCACCTCTGGAGCCAGACAGGTCGTCAGAAGGGCTCAAGGTCACCGAGAGGAAGTGGATGCAAAGCAGAAGCGCATCTTCAGCATGAGCTACAAAGTGGGGTGGGGCTGCGGGGGAGCTCAGAGAGGCAGTGGGTACTTGTGGACCCTCAGGAGACTTACACGCAGGAGACCAGACCTCCACCCTGGCCCAGTCCTGAGTGGCCGGATGACTTCGGGGAAGTCCCTGACCCCTCTCAGCCTCAGTTTCCCCGTCCATAAGACTGGAATAGTAACGACAACAAAATGACAAGTGGGGACACCTGCTCTACGCACCTCGAGGGTGCCCGAAATCACCCCCGATGAGCTGCATCTGTGCCTGTGTATCTGTGAATGCTGTATTCAGGGGGATCTTCCAACAAAGCCAGCCTTGGAGACGGCACCAGGACCACTTCCTGCGACAACGGCAGTGCGCCCACGTGCCTGCTTTTTCTGATCTCATTTGGGTATCAGCGCTGGCAGCCCCGCCTCCTGGTCCTGGGAAAGAGGGGAGATGGGTGCGAGAACGGGGAGAGAGCAGTGAGTCCTTCACTGTTGTTTGCAGAGGACAGCGGCAGGAACGTGCCAGGCACCGGGGCGGGGGGCACCCGGGCTCTGGTCTGTACCTTAGAAGAACCCGACGTGAAACACTCTCACACCCTCTTCTCTGTGGGTCCACGCAGCAGCCTGTGAGCAGGGGACAGGACAACAGCGTCCTCTGGGTGTGGAGGCCAACAAGACTCTGTCTCCAGGCCTCATGGTGCCGAACTCACGTCTTCCCAAGCACCCCAGGGTCTCCCCCTGCCCTGCCCACCCCGTGCCAGATTTGGGGCAGAAACTGCAGCATATGATGCGAGAGTCGAGCAACGTGAACGAAGGCAGTTCGCCCCGAAACTCATTAATGGTCGACACCAATGCTCCTGGAACACCCAGGACTGGGGGCGGGGTATCCGCTTCAGATCCATGTGGCGCCCCTGTTAGGGACTCAGCCTTAGGCTGGGACCCAAAGGGACATTGAAGTGCAGTGGCTGATTGGTGGAGACACGGCAAGTTTATGAAAGAGCCATGAATGACTGGGCTCAGAAGTGATACCAGCCCGGGGCATGGCACAGAGTCGGCTCGGAAGGTGGTGAAGTCACTAATGACTGAACTGATTAGGTGACACTCATTAGTGGAAAGCATACGACTGAGCACTAGGTTGCATGGTGTGGGACGAGAGACGGGGGATGTGGGCGGGAACCAGGTCGATGGAAGTATCAATGGGGAAGTGTCATGAAGAAGGAGAGATTTCACGGATGTTCATAGCACTGCAGAGATTCCGTGTTGCGGGGAAAGATGAAGACATGTTAGATAAGAGGGGGGAAGAAAAGAACAAAGTCCCAGCCCAGGTAGCCACAAGGCATGGACACCAGGACATGCTGGTCGATGGCCAACATCCCTCCCTTGGGGAGAAAATTGGTAGCATTTGCCCACGTCCGTGGTATTAATATTCTCGACACGGTAATTTGCAGCTACCGCATGACACCACTGAGTGTGGAATCGGGGAGTAAGTCAGCCACGGCACAGCAGTGTCCACGCCGTGCAGACACCACAGACGCAAGTGACCTCAAGAGCATGGAGAAGAGTGATTAGGAGTTGTGAGTTCCACATGTTTCTCAGCCTTCAAACACACTTCCTTCAGCTCACATCGTTTCATTTTTAGGTAATGATTGTGTCTAACAACTGGCTGGCAAACCTGGAAATCACGCCTCGGCTCTCGTGAGCCAGGACCAGACCCCATCAAGGGCCTGCAAGACAAAGGGTCCTGCTGGAAGTTATAGGAACGGACTCACTTCTTGGAGCTGGACTGCAAAGACAAGGAAAGACGAGGAACCTGGTGGAGACAGGAGGCTGTAGGACACAGGGAGGCCCTGAGGGGGTCCAGCGTGGAGCAGCCGTCTTGGGGAGCTCTGGGATGGACATGGGGGGCGAGGAGGACAGGCGTGGCCATCCTGCTCAAAGCTGGGAGGGGTGGGGAGCTGGGAGCAAGGATGCAAAGAGAACAATGGTGGGGAGACTAAGGGGAGAGACATTTTGCCATAAATCCAAACACAGCGTAGTGCCTGGATTTGGGGGTGAGGAGAAGGGCCAAAGACACAGGGGGCGGGCCCGGGCGACTGAGAGGACAGGGACAGTTGGGGGAACTAGCTGACCTGAGCCTGCGGGAAAGGCGATGCACCCTTGAACTGCCCCATGGGGAGCCAGGGAGAAACAGCTGCAGAAATGTCTCGTACTCAACTCCAGGAGAGGTGGGGCTGGAGCTTGGAGGAGAGGAATGTGCTAGAAAATGTCGATTTAGGAGACTTGGTCCATGGGGGGCAAAAGCAGACTTGAGAAAACAAGGCCTGGCCAGGCGTTGGCGTGCTACCCTGGGGGAGCTGGAAAGAGGAAGAAGAGCCACAGAGGATTCCAGACGAGAAGCCACCAGGGACGAGCAGAACCAGAGAGAGAGAGGCCGGGGTTAGTGAGATGGGCAGTTTCCCAGGGAAAGAGTGTATCAAATGCACGAGTGAGCTAAACTAGAGAAACATAGGTTCTTGGAGGGAAAGAGAAACAGTCATGGAATTTAACTCCATCCCGTGAAGAAAAATAAATTCCTGTCTTTCAGGCCAAAGCAGCTCCGTTGGCCTGTGGCCACCGCAGTGCGCCTCCACCTCACGCCTTCTTCTGCTCCCGGGGACACGGGCTCTGGGTTTCAAAGGCGTGTGTTCCCTGTCCACTGGTGCAAATGTGTGTTCAGAAGTGTCACTGTGCAAAATGAGCTCTAAACCTAGTGCATGACTTCTCCAGAGTCGACGGTGATGAAAGGGCTGAGGTCACAGGCGATAAAACGTTAGTAAGCAGCCGGGGACAGGAAATGGCAATTTGCCAGATAATCTTCTAGCTGCTGTGTTGATTTGGGTTGCTTCCTGGGAGAAGCTCTTCCATAAATTATCCCTTCTGAGAATTGGGTCTGAAACATACCAAAATAACAAAGTATACAGCCAACCCACCTGGTGTTTGTCACGCATGCAGGAGAGGGACGCAGGAAGCCGGCAGGACCCACGACGCAAGCGCGCGGCCAGCGCTTCACAGACGCAAAGCCAGTTCAACGGCGTGTCTGCTGCTCTCGCTTTAGGTTTCGGCTCCGGAGAGAGAACACAGAGCTCCTGCCAACTAGAGCAAAAGATAATATCCCGCACATTGTGTTTAACATAGTTAAGAGCAATAACAGAAACCGAGCTTGCTCTGCAGGTTTATTATTTCCAAAATTTGGCCATCATTCTTTTGCTTCACAAAGTGCTGAAAGTAATAGTGAGGAAGTTACGTTCTCCTTTTAGTTTACGACACATCCCATCGCTTCCCCTTTGGTGGTGTCTTCCCTGTTTGTTCTCTCCCTCGTCCCTCACCCTAGGCCACCCAGGTCCCTCCCTGTTTGGGTTTTGTGGGTTTTTTTTTTCATTTTTGTACTTGAGTGATAACATCTCTCTCAGGTCTTTATGATCTACACTCGAACCTCCCACACCCCACCGCACCCGGCTCTAATTCGGCGAGGGTCCCTCTGTGAGCCCGCCCTCAGCCCGTGAGGAAGCACTGCCGTGGAGCCGCAGAAGTGGCTAAAACGACAGCGTGGCTTGTTGGCAGGGCTCTGGGGGAGGCTGGCACACGGAACTTGGTTGGTGGCACCATAAACTGAAAAAGAAAAATAATAACTTCTTGAAGAGCAATTTTGCAATATGTGACAAGTCATAAAAATTACTCTACTCTTTGACCTGGTGGCGCCTCTTGGGGAAAAAAATGTCCCAAGGATGAATTCCACGGAAACAAACATATTAGCGAAGAGATGCGCCAAGTCCTGCTGTCTATTAACACGAGTCTCTGGAAACGGCCCAAGCCCCCAACTGGGAGGAAGCGGTTGGGGCAAACTGTGCTCTATTAATACAACGGCACATTAAACGGCCACTGGGCAGGACAGCTATACGGAGGGTTACGAAATCTGGGAAGGATCCTGCCGAAGCGCTCGAAATGGGAAGGACGGAAAACAAATCAGCAAATTTGACCGGTGAAAGGAAACCTGGGGCTTCTACAGGCAGTGGATGTTGTAAAGAGCTCACCATGGGGGCGTCCAGTTACGGGGCAGCCTTGGCTTTCAGTTCGCCTCGCCCCTTAGGGGGTCTGTTCGACCTCGTTCCGTTTACTAAAGGGGAAGCCATACACGGTTTGAACAATGTGGTGGTTTGTCCCATTTTTCTGTGTGTGTATGTGTGTGTGTGACATACCTGAGAGGATTTTATTATGCCTAATATTTTAAAGTGTGAGTTTTGTATATTTATGACAAAAATCAAAAGCAGGACTTAAACAGGTGGAGAAATGCAGTGTTCCTTCTTGTCATCCGTTCCAGGTGTTTACTTAACCTCTTTAACCAGGGCATTGGGACCAGATCTCCAGATATCCTACTCGCCTGGTCCACGCGAAAGCAGTCTGGCCACCCACGGCCATCCCAAGGTGCTGCCTGCACATGGGATAGCTGCCTGGCCAGCAATTTGCGGAGAGAGGGAGTTGACAGGGGACAGAGAACAGACAGTGGCCTCACTGAGACGCGGTGTGTCAGGGCACCGACAGAGAACCGACCCCGGCATGCTCTGGAGCAACTGCTATGAATCCAGGAGGCGATGCAGAGGACCAGAGGGTCTCTTCGCGTGTAGGACTGAAAAAGTCCTGTCATTGGGATGCACATTCAAGGGGAAGTTCAGCCATGTCAGGGGACAAGAGGCTCTCTCTGTGCCCAGGCTCTGGAAGGCAATCCACCACCGCCTCGGAGTCCTGCCTGGTCCGGGCTCCATCTGCCCCCAGAGCCTCCACTGCCGTCTCCAGTGGCTTCTGACTCCCTCTGTCCCCACCACAAGGGAAACTCCCACGGGACCCTTTCTGTAGCCCTTCAGCCAGGGTTAGAACTGTGAACACTTCCCAGTCTGCTCTCTGGAAGGACGAGCCCTTTGCCAATTGCCGTAGTGTAAACACTCCTTCCACGGCCAAGTGCGGGCCACCAGCATGATGCCCCTGAACACAGAGCCCAGAAGAGAGGCTGGCAGGCCTTTATGCAGCATGAAGCCATACCGATGATGCAGCAGACACTGCCTGTGTGCCTGTCATATACACAGACGCCAGAGTGCAGAGAACAGCAAAATGTAACAAAAGAATGAGGAGCTCAAGAGTTGAATGTTTATCTTTTTGTTAATCCTCACCCCAGGATATATTTATTGATTTTGGAGAGAGAGGAAGGGTGGGGGAGAGAAAGAGAAAGAAAGGGAGGGAGGGGGAGAGAGAGAGAGAAAGAGAGATTAGTGTGGGAGAGAGACATCCACCGGTTGCGTCCCATGCGCGCCAACTGGGGATTGAACCTGCGATGGTGCACAGGACAAAGCTCCAACCAACTGAGCTACCCAACCAGGGTTTTTATTAAAACATATTTGATGTGTAGGCTTACAAAATTTATTTTTTTAATTTTAATAACCACTCACGAAATTCCTGCAAAGCCAGCAGTCAGTTCTTGCACGCCGACCCAGCACACGACTCTAGCGCACCAGCCCATCTCCACTGACATCTGGACCTGAGACCACCACGCCGGGGTGTCGGGTTGGTTGGCCCTGTGCCCCCTGAAGCTCCCTCCTGCCCCGGCTCCAGGACAGCAGAGGGCTGGGTTCTCCTTGGCTCTCCCAGCACGCCCTCTCCGTCCCTTCCACCTGCCCGATGCGTGTCTGTGCCCCTGGTTTTCACTCCTGACCCGGGCCCCTTCTTCTCTTCTCCAAGTGAGCTCGCTCAGCACTAACATGTGACTGACTCCCAGTGACCCCAGCGTCCGCTCCCAGTGCTGACTTGTCCCCCAGGTTCTGCTGGGTATCACCGTCTGAACCCTCCCCCGGGACCTCCTTCCCTACCTCTTCCTGCAGACGTGGCATTTCCCGCACCCCCTCATCGGGGGTGAAGGTGTTCCCGTTTACTCACTAATTCACCTGCAAACACTGACTGAGTTCGGACCACAGCCTGACACATACAACAGAGAGCTCACTTTCGGGGGCGACACCACCAGGCCACAACACAAACACACAGGCCAGAGAGCATGCATTTTATCATAATGTCAGGTCGTAACACACACCACGAAGAGCCAGGCGTTTTCCCATCACGGCAGGTCCTTTCCCCGCTCCTCCCCACACTGAGGGGGGCTGGGACCCGGCCCATTACTGCTGAAATGTCCCCCCTCTCCAGATGGGCGTGGTTCCACCTTGGGCCCTCGGCCTCTGGCCCCGCCTCCCTACTGCAGGTTCTCGCAGGACCCAGACCCTGGGTCTTGGCAAACCCCCACCTCCTCACGCCCCTCCCCAGCTCACATGCCTCCCGGGTCCGTCCACAGCTGGGGAATAGATCGCTTAGCTGGCTGTCCGAGGAGATCGATTTTGTTATTTACCACGTGTGAAATGCTCGGTGAGTGTTCGCACACATGTACACACGTGTACACAAGTACCATTTGTTACAGAGGAAATTTTGTTTTCCTTCCAACAACTGGGTGACTTTGCATTGTTTCACTCTGTCCCTGACCCTTGTGCAGTCAGTCAGCCCGACCTCTGTCGCTGCGGCTCCACCGTGTGACACGCGGCCTCAGGCCCCACGTCCCCTTTGAGGTTGTTTTCATGCACCAGAGCCTCGGTCCCCTCTCCCAGGGATGTGTGTGCCCCAGCTTCAGTGCCTCCTTCTCCGACGGCCTCCTCCCTCCGGCCCTCGCTCCCCAACCTTCACCCCACACACTCTCTCCTCTCTCAGCGCTGCCACAGCCCTTGGCTCGTGACGCAGGCTGGTTGAGCACCTACTGTGCACCAGGCACTAGCCACACACTGAGGGTAGGGAAGCGCACAGACTACCACCCAAAGGAGAGAGTCATGAGACATCGCCTGGGGTGTCAAAAGCCCCCCAAATCCATGCAGCAGAGAGGTGAGGGCCGAGAGTTCTCATCCTCCTTCCGTGGAAGGACAAGAGCGACTCGGGCGGGTCACAGGCACGATCCCGTTGTGAGTTACTTAGGGCTTGCTAATTAGGCTGACTTTTTATTTGGGTGGGAAAATAGCACTTATTATTCTATCACTAGGACAAGCACAAGAAGTACAAGTGGAAACATTATTTCAGGCCCTGAATCTGTGGTTTTAACCCCCGAACCTTGCGTCTCACAGGCTTGTTCTCAGTGAATTCAGACTTGCACATGTGTGCACTTATATTTTGTTATTTGTACAGCCCGCCATGTGGCTGAAAGAATTTGAAGAGATTTATAAAACCACTTCAATTATAAGATTGAATAACTCAAAAACGGGATAAGATTTCTCCATATGATCCATCTTTCCTTGAAACGAGAGCTGCTACCCGTAGTAGGTCTTTCTCGCTGAGATTTGCTGAAACCTAACGTGTCCCTCCTGCACCGGCGCCAAAGGCTCCGAAGACAGCACCAGTGTTCGCAGGAGCCCCTGGTGACATCCCTGGCGACGGGGAAGGTCACGCTCCATGTTTTGGGTGCACTTTTGTACAGTGAATGGGAGGGAATTGTTTTCTGTGCCACAATGCATAGCGGCGAGTTCTCGTCATTTCGTCTCTCCACGCCGGTGCTCGGACCTCGGCCCGCTGGGCGGGCAAAGCCCAGGAGGCCTCCAGGCATGACCGGCACGGGAGGCAGGCAGAGGACCAAGAGGCTCGACACCCTCGGAAAGGAGGGTGGCTTCGTCTCCACTTCACGGGCTGCAGGAGGGTGGGAAGACTAGGAGGCGGGCAGGTGTTGGAAAGGCAGGGAAACAGCAGGGCCCTCGCAGTCCAGAAGCACCGAGAACCATGGGCGGGCCCAGATAAGGACGGGGAAGAGGACCGGGGTAGAGTGAGAAGCGTGGGCCTGGCCCGACTGGCCTTGGTTCTAGCAGCAGCCCAGCCATTGCCTAGCTGTGTGACCTTGGGCAAGGTCACTCAGCCTCTTCGGATGCAAACGTGCAAGGTCTGTATGGGAGCCACACTAGTGGACCTCTTGAGAAAACTCCCTTTCAGGGTTCAGAAGCACCAGGTCACCGCCGGGGGCTGGAGAACTGGGGGGCAGGCCTGGGAAAAGTCCACTCTGGTAGCCCAGGGCCTGGGTAGATACAGCCCAGGGCGGGGCCTCCAGATTCTTCGTAAGTCAAGTCTTCGCCCTGAACGGCCCATCGCTGGACAGGCGATGACAAACGACCTCGCACTTCATATGTGGACGTTCGCCTTTCCCTCCTTAGTGCGCACAAACCCCCAGCCTCTGGCCAGGGATTGTGTCTGCTCTTGGGAAGCACAGAGGAACGTGGCCTTGGCAGTGCCCTTGCGGAGTGCCCTCAGTCTGTGGCTGCGGCCCCGGGGCACGGGGCCCTCCCCACTCCTCGCTTTCTCTCTCTGCTTCTCTGGGAAGTACTGGTCACAGACTTATGACCGAAGGTTTCTCTCATGCACAAACTCTCTTGGGGTGTCCAACCCGTGGACTAACGGCTGAACACAGCCAGGATGGCTATGAATGCGGCCGAACACAAAACCACAAATTTATTGAAAACCTTTTCCTGCTCATCAGTGCTGGTTAGTGTCTGTGTATTGAATGAGTGGCCCAAGACAACGCTTCTTGTTCCAGTGTGGCCTAGAGATGCCACAAGGTCAGACACCGCCGTATCTAGACCCGTGTAAAAGCAAGTAGATTAACACAACACAGCCTGGCAAAGAGGCCTATAGTATCTTAAGTCCAACAGTCAGCTTGGGACAAAGAACTTCATACCCACAGCAGCTGAGCGTCCCTGGAGGAAGCCCACCATTACCCTCACGCTGGGGTCTCTGAGCATCCAGCAAGGCCAGCAGACAAGGGCAGACCCGTAGCTCCTCAGCACGTGGCTGGGGTGCCCTGGGAAAGCGCCCAACCACAGCGTGCGGGCCGAGATGATCAACGGGGAGGGCTTTGGAGAAAACCCGGCGAGAGGACCTAGCCCGGCGGCTGGCACCCGCCTTTCCTGTGGGCTCCCCGTCCGCTGGCCCTGGGCTCAGCTCTCTGAGACCCGAGCCTGTACATTCCAAGACCAAGCTGCAGGAGAAAGGCCTGGTCACAGGCTCCTCTTGGCCCACCTGCCTTGCACCGGGTTGCGTAACAGATTCTGCTCCGGAAGTCCCTGGGGACTTCTGGGTTCAGGAAGTGTGGATCCCCACCTCCCCGAACAATGCTCTGAGGGCTCTTACGTTTTTTCAGGGATTTCTGCCTCTGGTCACCTGAACACGACAGAGGCCCAGTGGATTTCTGCTGAGGAGTCAGCTTCTCAAAGGCAGTATTTATGGGTTCAACCCCCACTCATTGAATGTGCCACTGCGGTAAGTGTCCTGAAGGGGTAGCACCCGGTGCTACAAGAGACAGCAGCGAGCCTTACGACTGGACTGGAAGCCTCTCTGAGTCCGTCACGTGAGAGAGGAGGGGCCTAGCCAGGGGCTGGCCCAGGGGGACGACGGGGGAAGGCAGAGCCCTGAGAGAGGTGGAGATGGGGAGGTGGTGAGAGCAGGCTGGGAGGTAGACAGAGGTGGGGTCCCGCAGGTCCTGCTGACGTGTAAAAGGCTTCAGTTGCAAGATGCGTGCAATGGGCAGGAAGGGTTTGGGGCAGGGTCGTAGGGCAACTTCATTTCTACTGAAAGGAGAACACTCCAGGTGCAGGAGAGATGAGCACAGAGGGACCAGGTTGGAGGCAGATGTGGAGACAGGTGGGAGCTAACGGGGGCTCCAGGTACAAAGCATCGGTGCTGGGCCTGGGAGGGGCAGTGGAGGGGGAGGGACTGGACAGACTGCAGGTGGACTGGGAAGGCAGAGCCGGCCACTCCCGGCTGTGGTGGAGGAGAGTTAGCTGTAGGGGCAACTTCGCAGATGGCGGCTCTGTTTCCGGAAGGGAAGACCGCAGAAGAGCAGGGAGAGGGTGGGGTCCAGAGGCCTCTTTGGTAGCCCGGGGGTGGCGGAGCCCATGAGATCTCCAAGGGAGCCTGGCAGGTGGGGGCTGGGGGTGAGCATCCGGGAGCTCAGAGGGCAGGGTGAGGCCACCCACCTCCTGCCACTGGTGGGGCCACACGTCCACACAACAGGCTCACCGGTGACAACCACCAGACCCCGATGCTCAGCTGAGTCTGCCCCCTACCCAGCGGCCCATCGCCTGGGTTGCAGGAGGGCTCAGCAGTCACTGTAGCCACATTTCGAAACGTTAAAATCCAACCACAAACATACCTGTTAATTGCCAAGAGGGCACCCAGAGAGTTAAATTTGTCATAAGAATCAACCTTAATATCTTTATCCCCAAGCTTCCTCCCAGATTACAACTCCCAGACTCCAGTCCCAGGGAAACGAAATCTGGATGAAGCTGTTGTAGAGCCGATGGGGCCAAGTCACAAGGCCAAGTTTCAGCTAATTCATTTTAAATGAAAACACACCAGTGAGATTTAGAACAAGGGTTAGGAATCGTAAAATAAATACCACAGAGCAATTCTCCATTGCGAAACGCCAGGCGTCGGGCCCTGGGGAGCCAAGAATCTCTTCTGAGTGCGACAGTCTCCCCCCTGGGACGCCAGCAGCGACCCACCGGCGGGCTCTGTTCTCACCTGCGCCAAAGCGGAGGGGCCACGCAGCCGAGGAGCCAGACTCCCCCCGTGGCTGTCTCCGAGCTGGGCTTCAGGCACGGCAAAACTGTCACTGCCCTGGCTCAGGGGAAGACAGTGACCAACCGATGCAAAGAACCTGGCTGTGTGAACTTCTAGAATCTTCTAAGAGCCTAATGAACTCATAGCCCAAGGGGTACTTTTGTTCACGGAGGGTGCCAGGTGGGGCGGTAACCGTAAACCCGTATCTCTCCAACCTTCCTCGTGATGAACTGCACCAGAAAACTCGGCTCTTCTCTCAGAAAAGGCAGTCTCCACTGGGTCTCGCCCCTGGGAGCTTGCTCGTCCAGCACCCACCATTTGTCCTGACCTCACCAACGCCAGGCAGTGCCCGCCAGGGAAGGCCCGGCCGCTGGGCCTCCTGCTCAGCGGCTCCGACCGGCCGTGCCCTGCCAGTAAGCAGAGGCAGGGGCAGTGGCGGCTGCCACAGTCACACTGCACAGTCCAGAGGCTGTCCTCGTGTGGTGGGCAGACCGGGAGTTCGGCACATCTCTCCCAGGGGGACATCCCGGCAGGACGGCTCTTTGTCGGGAGACCTGGGTCTCCGCCTCCCAGCTCAGCCCCTCGGACCTACGCCCAAAGCACAGTAACCAACTACAACCCCCTCTTCGTATTTCCAAGTGCCCTCCCCACCCGAGAGATGGCACCCCGTCCCCCAGTGTGAACCACTGCTGGGGAAACCCCAAGACAGAGGGATTAGGGACCCAGGGCCAGGGCTTCTCGCTAACTGAGTCAGATCCTGGCATTGTACAGGCAACAAGAAGCTTTTCACAGCCTCTCTGCCCACCCCAATCACCCAGGACATGCCTCCCAATGATCACCTGCATCTTTGGGTGGAACCCTGGCCCCCACGTTGCCTTCCGTGGTACTCTTCCAAGCTAGCTCTGAGTCCAGGGCTGGTCAGGGTTCCAGGTGGCTGAGGGCCAACCCTGCTGGTCCTTTCCTCCCTGTCGCCACCCCACAAATCCCAGCTCTTCCTCCTGTTTACACAATGGCAGGAGACAGCTCGTCCTTCACACTGGGGCCCGGGGAAAGCCATTATCCATCGGCGTTCGGAAGGTCTTTATGTTCCTTGAACATAGCGGTGCGAGGGCACGTGGGCAGCTGAGCTCTGTGAGCAGAGAGGCTACGAGAGCGGCTGATGTGACGGGGAGCTCACCCCCTCGTCACAGACACACTGCAGCCACTGAGCCCAGGCCAAGGAAAATGTGGCCACAACGGAATCTCCACCAGGTCCTGTCTCGAGACTCTCCTTTGTCGAAAGCAGTGATGTGTCCCACAGAGGGGGTCCTGTCCCTCAACAGGATGGGGTCGGGAGCCAAGGGATGAGCAGCTTGTGAGCTGTTTGGGGGGGGCTATGAATACTTGGCCCCCAAACCACAGACCACCCAGGTTTGGAGGGCAGAGGATGCTTTTCTGAGAGCACATGCATCCCGGCACTTTGGAAACTCAGAGTCAAGGCACGGGGCACGGGGCACGGGGCTCGAGTGGGGTTGCTGCCCAGCATGGTGACGTGCAGCCTCACTGTCGGGCAGATGGACAGGCCGCGGGGGTCTCCAGGCCGGAACATGAGCACCGTTCCCCTGAATCAGATCTGCTCCGGAGGGGCTTGTGCAGCTGAACTCCGGGGGGCGGGGGTGGCTTTGGAAAGCTGGGCAGCGTGCAGCCACCGGGGCTGGCTCAGAGCGAACCAGCAGCCCCCGACGGCCTGGCCCAGGAGTGCCACCCTGCACCTCCCGAGGGGATGTTCTCCAAGGATGGACCCAGTGGTCTTCTTCATCACGACGTGTATTTTTTCATGTGCACGCACACTACCGCTGCTGGCCTCCAGGTAGGCCCGCTCTGCCAAGAACAGGAAAAGTAGGAGAAGGCTTTCTTTGAAAAGCTTCTGACTAGGAACAGGGGCATAGGGAACAGAGACAGTGGTCAACAAGAGGGAAGAGACAGGCCATGCCACTCTGGGCCCGGAGCAGAGGGACGCTACAGAGGAGGCCGCTCTTACAGTGGGGCAGGGGTGAGGGAGGGGAGAACCACTGAGGGGGGCTCCACACGCCAAGGCTGGGTCTGGAAAGCGCTGGAAACCTGCATGGAGTTGGGGCTCTGGAACCTGGTGGGTGCTTTTCATGACTTCCCTCCACGCTCACGTTCAAGTTCAAAGAAACAGTGAGAAGGGTTTGCTGTTCGTCAGCTCAGAGCTCTCTCGGGGATCTGCTCCCCACCCTCCAACCCCCCATCTTCTGTGCTGTCACAAACTTTCATCTTGCCGTCTTTCCACCTGGTTTCTCACTCCTGTCTCACCCACCTCTGAGTTGCTGACATTTGGGGTGGCCTGGCTGGCTTTGCTTTGGTCATTACTCCGGAGCTCAATGATCCCTCCCCCATGCCGGCCCCATACACACCACCAGCCCCCCTGTGCCCGCAGCTCTGGACCCGTGGAGCCCAGAGCTCAGATTAGGGTCTGCTGCGCCCCAGGCTGACCTGAGGGTCCAGTTGCCAGAGCCAAGAGGAGTCAGAGGGAAGAAAGGAGAGAGAGAATATGCGTTTGTTTCCATGCATGTGCGAAGCAGCTGTATGCCCAAGCAGAGACAGCCAGAGGGGACTTAGAAGTGGGGTCTGCAGCTCAAGAGTTAGGGCCGGGGATGGAGTTTGAGAGTCAGCCACACAAGGGGCAAAGGTGAACCCATGGTGGCGCTTAGTGTGGCAACTCCCAGCCCCACTTACAAACCAACCTGCATTTGCACCCATGTTCACGTGGTTCCCTCTCACCTCCGCCCTATACCCACAGCTCCACCCCTTCCCGTCTCCATTAGGACTGCCAGCTCTTACCTCCAGTCCACAAGCATGTTCAAACCCCCTTTATTTTAAAACAAGTTAACTGAAAAAAAAATCATTTAAAATCCTCTCCCACAACCCAAACCTTCCAGCCTCAGCCTTGTTATACGCTCTTGGCTGTCCCAACAGGGACAGGCTTGCCCCACAGAGGGAACGCGCAGCCTTTCCCTCCTTGTTGCTCACCAGGTCTCGTTCTAGTGTTGCCACTCATTGCCATGTCTTCCAGCCCCACTGCTTAGTTCCGTCCCCATCTTATTGGACACTTCTCCATGTGACAGCCCTGCTCCCCGCCCTCTCTGTCCCCTTGGCTTCTGGGACTCCTCCGTCTTCGTTCTCCTCGTGGCCTCCGATCTTTTCTCACCGGCTTCTGCCCGGGGCTGCTCCTGCGGCACTGCGTTCCCCACGGTCCCGCCGTGGGCCCAGCCCGCTGTCCCTGCGTGCTCCCTGGGCCAGGCTGCCACAGTGCTAATTTAATTCTCTCGTCGCCTGAGAACCCAGTCCATCTCTTCTAAGTTATCGAGACTTCTTTTATGACCCAGCATATAACCTACTTCAAAGAATGGTCCAAAGAATGTTCCAAATGTTAAAAGTGAATCTTCTGTTGTCATGGAGTGTTTTTAAGGAGTGTCCGTGATGTTGCATTGTTGGCATATTGTCTGAGTTCTGTGTGCAGTGACCACACAGAACAAGCAATCACACAGAACAGAGTGTCGGTGACTCAGAGTGTGACCACGGATTCGTCTGTCCTTTCAGCTACGTTGAGTTTTTGCTTCAGTCTTTTGAATCCGGATCAACACACATTCAGAATTGTTCTACCTTCTTGACAAACTGACCACTGGTCACATTCCTTGTCCCAAAGCTCATGTCGTCTGATGTTAAAACAGCCAATTCAGCCTTCGCTGGATTCGGGTTAATGTGGTGTAGCTCCATCCATCCTCTTACTTCTAACCTACCTTTGTGCAGCATAAAAAGAGTTTCTTGTAGGCAGCACACGGTGCAACCTTGCCTTTTAATTTGAGCGTTTAGACCATTTGCTTTTAACTTAGTGCAATAAATTAATAATTTCCTGGAATAATTTCCTTTCCCATCTTCCTGTTTTCTGTTTGACCTCTCCTTTATTCTCCTTCTCCCTCTTTTACCACCTCCTTTGGATTGAGAACACGGGATGACTCATTTGATCTCCAGTATTTGTCACAGAGGTAGAAATAAACCCAGTGAGTGTGGTGCCACGGAGGCCGTCGTGAGAGAGGCTGAGCTGCACTGCACGCCCCGGAGAGCTTGAGTAAACGCGCAGAGGAAAATGAGCGCAGAACTCGGCAAATCGGAGGTCGTCTGGCAACCTTCGGAGGGACAGCCACAGCGAATGCCGGTGTGAGCTCGGTCTACGGGGGTAGGTGAGGAAGGAAGGGCGGAGAAGCAGAGATGTCACTGGGGACGGCAGAGGACTTCACGGTAACGGGGAGCGCAAAGAGCATGGTGGCGACTAGGACAGGGAGTGTGTCCACAGGGCTTGTTTCTCCGTCAGCTTGAGTGCTGACGGGCTCAACCCTGTGAAAGCAAAGGGCCTGGGGGACTTGTCAGAGGAGGCAAAGAGGAGGAAGGGGCAGCCGTAGAGCCCAAGCACAGATGGACCTTGGCAGGAAAGGGCCATGGTCACGTGTACAGAGGGGAGCGGCCGATGCATGGTGTCGACACCAAGTCGGCTGGTGATTGCTTTTTATTTCCCACGGTTCTCTCTCTGTTCCCCATGTTCTTGATGACCAACGAGTCTATGATCAGAGAGGAAGGGATCTCAGAAGGAATGGCACGTTCCTGGGTGCGGAGGCCACCTCCGGGTGGAGGAGTCCGGGAAGGCTTCTTCAAAGTGGGTCGGCCAAGCCGGGTTTTGACAAATGGGTAACATTCATAAATTGGCAAAGATCTATGAAAAAATGACAAATACCCGCGATGGTGCCGCCAACAAGACAGGGTCACCGCCCTCTGGACCTGCTAGTCAAAATCAGGGAAGAATTTTTCCAGCGAAAGAAAGAATGGAGGGAGGGATGGGTCACTGGTGAGGAATGAGGGAGAATGGACAGGTGATAGCCAGTCTTGAGAGGCCATCGCTGGAGCCTGGGGGCTCGGGGGTCACTGAAGGCATCCTAGCAGAGGTGTGAAAGAGTGAACTCAGAAGTGGGCCACCCATGCAGTGTGTCCATCCCAGAGAAGCCAGGCCACCAGCGGGCAGAGCAGACAGGGTCTGGCAGCCAGAGAGACTCTCACATGGTGACGTCTTGTAACACCTCCCAAGGAGCCCCACACAGAGCCAGGGCAGTCATTCACGGGCGGGCCACCCGCCTGGCTTGGTCCACGCCGCCTGAGATGCCTGTGAAACCACATTTTTCTAGGAATCCTGTGATTATCTTGCAAATAAGAATCACATGACACTGGGATTTTTATGTGAAAGACATTGTATTTGTTAAATGCTAATATTTAAACTAACATTTAAAGTATTGACTGTTTGGAGAACTAGGATACTGAGTGTGTATGTAGTGCACACACACAAGTGCATGTGAGTGTGTGCATGCATGAGTGTGTGTAAGTGTGACAAAGGAATGAAGGGATAAAGGCTTGACCACAGACAGGCTCTTCTTGGAAACCCAGCGTTATGACCCTTCATGAACCAGTAACAACAGCCTCTTCCTTCTATGGGGTTTTACGAGCTGCTCAGAAGCATCAGGTGATCACGCAGATGATAAATAATTACAGCTTCTTCATTAATGTCAACTCTGAGCTTATGTTATCAGTGGTCATCTATTATATCTTATTTTGCCTTTGCAGGCACGCTGAGCCAATTAATAGAATTTATTTCCAGTCCATTGACATGTATTAAATGTTTTCAGGGTAAATAATCTTACACCATTTAACGACAATGCCTTGAAATTCAGCTAAGATTAATGGAGTTGAAAAAGAACACATAAATTCTTGACAGACACAAAGTGGCTACTAAATGAAACTGTCACCAGGAAATGAAAGACGCTTATTTGAATTTCGGTTGGCACTGAAAGGGGAGCCCCGTGCACAGACCAGACGAAGACCGCACACTGAGAAGCGCTCAGAGTAAGAACAGATGTCCCCAAACACGGGGGTTCCCATCCTCCGCTCTCCACCGGCCCCCCCCAGGCCCAGACAGAGCTGAGCCCCCAGGGTGGGAGTTGGTAAAAAGACCTGCAACGATACAAATGTTTCCTAAGAAAATCTCCCTCGCTATATTCTTCCATCTCTGGTTAAGTCTTACCCTGTCTTTTACTCCTTTTTAAAACCTAAGTCCTTCTGGGTAAGGACTTGCCTGACCAGGCGGAGCCACACTCAAAGCTGGAAAGTAAGCAAAGCGTAGCCCTGGGGCCCTGGACTTGCAGTCAGGCCTGGTCGCCGTGGGAGCTTTAGCCGACTCTTTGGGGAGAGAAGATGTAACAGCTGTGTTCAGAGGAGGCACATTTTCACCATAAATGTGAGAAGGAGCAGTGCGTGTGCAGTGGGCTAAGGGGTGGGCGTCGTGGGTGTAGGTTGATTTTTGCCTGGCCGACACCGGCTCCTTTTCCCTTCCCGTCGCATCCTCACAGGTGGGCGGACGATTCCAGCATCCCAACACCATCTCTCAGCACCAGAGCGAGCGGCTGACGCACTTCCTGACGACCCCGCTGTCTAACCACGCGTGCCAGTCCAAGAGTCGGCCCTTCCTGGCCCTGTGCTATCTGCACCGGAATGAAACCATTTAGGCGGCCAGGAGATCCCACGGTGGCATGCAGAGGCAGGGAAAAAAGACACTAACTTGGGTAACCCTGGAAGTCGGTGGGGTCTGCGGGATGGTAGGGGTGCAGCAGGCCTGCGGCTGCCACAGCCGGTCCTCCAGGCGCACAGGCTGAAACCACGAAGCCGGAATGCATGGTCCTGGGCTTGGCCGGCAAGGTAAGTGCAGGGCAAAGGGTGAGAGCTGTTTCCTCACGGCTGGAGCAGGAGCTTCCAGGAGAAGCGGGAGGAGGCGAGAGCGATCCATCCAGGGACAGATAAGAGTCGGAACCATCAGTGGGAACTTAGATTCAGCTTAACACAAACACAGATGGTCATATGGAGAACCGTTCATAGATACAGGGACACGCGCAAGTGAGCGTGCACACGTGTATCTCATGACTCTGTGGGCTGAGGTGGCGGAGGAGCAATGACCAGCCAGACCCAGCTTTACAGGAGCGTCCGCCACGAGAGGAACCAGGCCTCCTCAGAGCAACAGCTGAGTCTAGCACCAGGTCAGGACACGTGCTGGATGACCTTGGAGCGTCTTATGCTGCCAGAAATTAGGGAGTGAAAAAGATATCAAGAAAGAGAGGAGGGAGGGAGGGAACAAACCCACAGTGATGGGTTATGTCAAAGGGACCCAGGAGCTGGCTGAAAGAGTTCCTAAGCTTTCAGTAGTCAAACTGCAATAATTTGAGAAAAAAAATTAAGTAGAATTGTATTATAACTCAATACATAAAATGATTATCAATGACCCCATATTGACATGAATAAACAATCGAACAAATAGACACACTGCAGTCAATAGACAGGTCCCCCATGCAGAAGGATTCCAAATAGCACACGTGGGGGGACACGCCCTCCAGCTGGGGTAGCAAGTCCTCACTCCTGAAGCTCAGGCCAAGTGCAGCAGCAGCCTCCTTCCAAAGAGCACGGTGCGGAAAGGGAGGGGACAAAGGCTCACTCCACAGCAGAAACTGGACAGAGGGCCCTCAGCCAGCCCATCCAGGTCAACCCCACCTGGGGTGAGTCATGTTGCCAACACATACCCTGGATGCCACAGGACAAGCATGGCATTCGCCCTCTGGTCTCCCCCCCAAACCCAGAGCCCCAGTCCAGTCCGGTGCCAGCCGAGGGCCATTCGCAAAGCACCCGGTCAGCTTCCACAACACTGGCCGGGCCACCGAAAACAAGCCAAGTCTGAGAAACTCGCAACCACAGGGACCCAGAGGAGACACAGTGACTAGTGTCGTGTGGGATCCTGGGTGAGATCGGAGCAGAAAAGGAACCTTGGGGGAAACTGAGGAAATGAGTTACGATGCTGCCTGCGCAGCTGGTCACGCACGGCCTTCGCTGACGTAACGCGTTAGTTAATAACCGGGGAAACTGGATGTGGGGGTAGGAGAACCCTCTGTGCTGGCTTTATAATAATTCCACAGATCTCAGAACGAGATTTCTTCCCAAAAAAGGTTTATTAAGATAAAATTTTCAAGTTTAATGACAAGTCCACATCGGCAGAGCCGGCTTGCCCGAACCCGCCCGTGGCCCCCCATTTGGGACGTTCTGTGGCCTCTCAGGCCCTCTTGGCCACCACGGGTCCTACAGACTGCCCACTTGCTGCCCAGGGTCCCGAGCTCCATCACCCACCTGGGCCCCCATCTTCCGCCACCCCCTCCCCACATCCTTAGCACTTCCCAAGGCTCCTCCGAACCATCCTCTCCAGGTAGAGGTCAGGCCCCCGGGCCACACACTGTGTTAACATGAGGCCTCGTGCGAGGTCAGGACACACTTGAAAACACAACTGTGTAACACAGCCACCAGGCCCCCCTGCGCTGCCCACCCTGGTAGGAGGGCCTCTTTGAAGGAGGAATTACTTTAACATACAAGACAACGGAAGGACTTGTCAAGAAAGACCTGCGCAGACTCTGAAGACCCAGAACATTCCAGACTCTGGAGCTCCCGAGGACCCTGCCCTCCCCTGAGCAGCTTTCAAATCGCTGCACACCATGCCTTTGGTCCAAAAGACGCGTCTGAGCTCCGGACTCACACCCAGAATCCTCCCTCTCCCTAGTCCCTCTCCATGCCTCCACCTCCCTACACCCCAAAGCATCCACCGAGCACTGCAAAGACGTGGGGGGACAGGTGACAGGGACACTGTCTGGGGGACACAGGCACCACTCCCAGGAGAAGGGCACTGTGAGCACGCAAACAGCGGGGCCTCGGATAGGGCCACAGCCACTCGGGACACGGGGTGCTGCTGGGTACGGCGCAGGCTGCGGTGCTGGGCGCATCGTTGGGGAGACTGTGCCGAAACCACCCAACAAAAACAAGTAAGCACTGTGTGGAGAAGCAGGGGAGAAACGCCTGGGAAAGGTCTGAGGAAAGAGCAGATGGAGGGGAAGGAAGCAGGGCGGATGCGGGGGGTCGTGGTAACAGGTCACCACACACTCAGAACCACGGAAACCTGGGCTCTCACGGTTCCGAAGGGTGGGGGTTAGAACCACGGTGTCGGCTGGACCACGCTGCCTCCAGAGGGAGCCTTCCTGCCTCTTCCGGGGTCTGGGGGCCGCTGCGTCCCTCGGCTTGTGAAGACATCATCAACCCAGCCTCCGCCTCCCTCTTCTGTCTCCCACGAGGACTCGTGATTCGATTCAAAGTCCATCTGGGTGGCCCTGGTGATCTCATCTCAAGCTGCCTGCCTTCACTTCATTGTATCACAAAGACCCCTCTTCCAAATAGGGGGCACGTCTTTGGGGGCGTCATTCGAGCTACCACATAGAGCGCAGGAGCAAAGATGGAAACTACTGCCTCTCTTAAGCATGAAAAGAGCAACTATCCCCACATGTGGCTGGTTGATATTCGATGGCAAACACCGGGCACAGCAGGTGTGAGGGATGCGAGCCTCCTCGGGTTTCAGTCCCTCGCAGCTGGAAAGATGCAGCAGCCCTGGCTCCGCCCCCACCCCCCACCCCCCAGCCCCAGATACCTGGGTGAGAATCTCCAGACCACAAGGCCCGGTGTCAGCATCTGCAACACCTTCCCTGGTGATTCCAATGTGCCGCCGGGGTGGCGCACCACAGGGAGAGGGTCAGACAGGAAGGGCGGTGGGCACTGATGTCTTATGAGGCTCTCTGCCCACCCTGAGAGCCAGCAGGGGCGGCTGCCCCACTTCTAGTTCACGGGTGCAAGCAGAAACGCCACCAAGCCGGGCACTGAGCATGCACCTGGGAGAGGGTTCCCTGGGACCGACCCCTCCAGGGCGGGGCGGGCAATCAGGCAGTGGACTTTGTTTAGTGTCTGCGTGCCCCCCACACACAGGAGCCCCGAGCGCAGGGGAGTTGCCTTCTGTCTGTAGGAGACCCTCCTCCCCAAACGGCGGGGCTCACAGCGGGTGCCTGGGAGGCTGCCTACCACCCTCCTTCTCCCCCACATTCACTCTAGGAAAGGCAGAGCTGACACCCCAGCCCCAGGCCAGGCCCGGGGAGACCAGCGCTGTGCCTAGGATGCTCCATGGTGGCTCAGGAAGCTGGGAAGACCCCATCGGGTCAACGTGCAGGAAGAACCACCAGCAACCCAGAGCCCAGGTTCACCCCACCTCCCACACGCCCTCAGTTTGTCCAGGCTGCTGTAACAAAACCACTGAACACTGGCAGTTACGAGCAACTCCTCCCTCCCAGTTCCGGAGGCTGGAAGTCGAGACCCGGGTGCCAGCAGACTCCGTGCCTGGAGAGGACCTGCTTCCTGCTTCCTAGATGCTCTCTTCTCTGTGTCCCCGTGGGGCAGAAAGGGGGCGGGGCTCTCTGGGTCCTGGACCGGGAAAGGGCACCAACCCCACTCATGGGGGCTCCACCCTTGTGACCTCACGCCTGTCCACGGCCTCCCTCCTAACACCACTGCCTTGGGGGCTGGGTCTCCACACACAGATTGTGAGGAGACACAACCAATCTACAGCAAACGCACACCAACCTAAAACAAAACGATGGATTTGTTGTAAAACAGTAAAGAATAGCAGTTAAGGGTATACATTCTGCTGCTAGAGTATCTGGGCTACAATCTCGATTTTTTAAAATCCTCACTGATGACATGCTTGCCGAGAGAGAGGAGGCGGGGTGGGGGGGAGAGGAAGTGAGAGAAGTGAGAGAAGTGAGAGACGAACCAATCGGTTGGCTGCTCCCCTACACGCCCCGACCGGAGAGCAAACCCACAACCTAGGCACGTGCCCCGACTGGGAATCAAACCCGAGAACTTTCGGTTTATGGGACGATGCTCCTCCAACCATTAAGCCACACTGGGCAAGGCCAGTCTCATTTTGCCACTGACTCACAGTTCAGCCAGAGCCCAGCCTCTCTGAGCCTCTGTCCCTTCATCTCTGCAGTGGCGCCTGGGTCCCAGGACTGTGAGGGGTTAGAGACCACGACAAGCCCTTAGAACCATGTCTGGCCACTGTGGACTCTGATCAACACTGGCAGTCTGTCCGTGCTGCTGGACACACGGACAGAAGGTCTGTCCCAACAGAGAGATGGGGGCTGGTGGTCCCACCTGGACCTCCCTCTCAGCAGGCATTCCATCCTGAGCACGGTGTCCCGAAGTCTTCGAGGAGAAGGGGACTGTCTTAGGGAGAGCCAAGTTCCACCCGTGGTGCCTGGGCCGCCGTGAGCCACGGACGTGGCAGGCACTTGCTGGCCTGCTGCGCATGTCTCCGCTGACCTGCGGAGCAGATGTGCTCCTGCTCAGCCTCCCCTCCAGGTCGCCTTTGGAGGCCGGGCGCCCCACGCAGCCTGTGTTCCCAGGGACAGGATCCCCATTAATCGGTATGCCACCCCCGAACCTGCGGCAGAAGTGTTCTTGGCAGAAAGTTCTTATTTTGTTAGTTAGGACTTTTTGCCTAATTGTTTAGTCCTGTAAACTCGGAGGGGTTACAACTAACATGTGACCATTTCAGCTGTGATTTCTCATCCACACTGAGCATATCTCCTGTCTGCCTCCCTGGTGAATTCGAAAGCAAGAGTAGCAGGTTCTGGAGAATTCCTTGCGGCTGACTCCAGTCCTGGAGAGAAAGCCAAGGGGAACACCCAAACCAAGGGCAGTTAGGAGCTGGGATGGTCGGGGGGGTGACAGCTCCTTGCCCTCATCTGTTACAGTGCTCCCTCAGCCACCCACTCTGCTGGGCCCTCGGGGGCAATGAGCCTGACCCCAGCTCACCCACCGCTGTGGCGCCCAAAGCTTGGCCACCTCAGTCTTTCCAGACACACGTCCCTGCCCCTGCTCCCCCTTCTCTCCAAGGACTGCGTTCCCTCTCTGTCTCTGCTCCCTGCTCCCCAGACCTGGGCAGCTGTGCAACAGCTGGGCAGCCTGAACAATGTCGGTCTGGCCCCTGGTCTGGCCGTCAGCAAAGTGCACTCGGCCAAGTGTCCTCGCCTCCCTGCACCCCGGCTTCTTCTCCGTCAGATGACAAGGACCCTTCCAGCCGGGCTTCAGTTCTCTCTGCAGATGGTGCAGGTCAGGAGCCAAGCTCACTGCTGCTGCCGGAATCAAGAGCAGGTGGTCCCAGCCAGAAGACCTGGTGCCCTGGCCTCCCTGCTCCCACCCCCAGCCCAGCACGCAGGTGACATGGGACAGACCCTCGTTCCCAGCAGCTGGAGGAATGAGCCCAGTTAGGAGACCCCTGCAAGGGGAGGCCTCTGTCAAAAAGCTACATGAAGGTTCTCTTACAGGAACTGTTCTCAGCAGTGAGGCGGGAATCTGTGTGCGGTGGGGTGTGTGTGTGTGTGTGTGTAGCCAGACCCCCCTTTTCAACAACTGCTGTTACTGGCATCAGGAAAGTACTAGAAAGGATGGGGGGGTCAATGGTGAAACTTGAAAACGGCCTGTGTGCCGCACTTTAGCACTGTGTCTGTGTTAAATTTCCTGAACTTCACACTCACAGTGTGGTTGTGAAAACGGGCACCCTCAGTCTCCGCCCTCGGGGACGGGGGGCCATGCCGTCTTCGCTCCCACGTGGGAGGTGCACAAAGAGAGTTGTCCCCTAGGTCTGCCCTGGATAGAGCTGCAAGCCCACAGGCACTGTCAACCACCAGTGAGTGGAGGTCAAGGCCACACAGATGTCCACTGCAGGGTTGGAAGTTTCCAGACTAAAAAGTTAAAAATGAAATGAGCTAAGAAAAAATTAAAAGTTTGCTGACCTCCTCCTGGTTTGCAGGCTCGAGAGAAGGGCCGACGGCCGAGTGGCCCACACAGCCGGCCTCTCCGCAGGGAATCCCCAGCCTGCCCTCCAGGAGGCCAAGGTCAGTGGGGGCAGAAGCATGCCGCAGTGGGCAAGGCTATCCAGAGGGGTAGCCCCCAGCCCTGGACGCAGGGGGCTTGCTTCCCAGGGGCATCCTTCTGAGTCCTCCTGGTCCCAGTGGGACTGCCCCTCAGGCAAGTCCTCTTCGCTCTGGGACAGCGTGAGCACCTCCTTTGCGTCCTCAACCTCCAATGTGCAGTTCAGTGCCAGCCCAGGGCAAGTTCGGTGTCAGACCAGGTTGCCCCAGGAGCAGGAGGGCCAACCCTTGGGTCTCTCATACCACGTGGCCCTGAGTCAACACCCCACTCAGTAGCTCTCAGCTGTCCCTTCAGGTCACATCACAGAGACAGGGAGCTGTTAAAAGGGATTTGGCAGCCCCAGGGGTTCCGACTGCCCTTGCCCCCTCAAACCACTGTGGCCACCCAGAAAGGAGTGTCACATGGTCAGAAAGGACTAGGCTTCTGTGGCCGCCTGCACCCCCCACCCCCAGTCGCCTCCGGTGGGGAGGGGCTGGGGGCTGCCCGCAAAAGGGGGGCAACTTCTCAAGTGTCTCTCCCTCAACATTTTGCTCTTCCTCTTACTGAGGCCGCCCTGTGAGGCGATGGCACCTTCCATCCCCTGGGCAGTTGCTTCACTTCCTCCTCTTTCACTCTCCCGGCTGTTGGGTGTCCTCTGAGTCAGACCCCTTTGGGGTCTAAACTAGCACAGAAAGGGCCCGGGGGGGCCTAGCTCCACTCCCTGCAGGCAACCCCCTCCCTGCCCGGCTCCAAGGTTGGGGTTCTGAGCGGTTCCCCTAAGAGACCACAAGAGGGAGACAGGACAGCTTGGGTCCCCAGCCCTGAGCCCCAAGCCAGTGCTCAGGAAAGATAAATAATATAATCAGCAGGCTCCCCACCCTGGAAGCCACGGCCCCAAGGAAAGCCCTCCCACCACATTAAGTCTCCAAAGTACACCCGTCCTTGGGTCAATGAGCAGCTCCACCCCAGCTTCCAGTCTGCTCCCCTTCCCCCTCGCCCTGCGCCCCTCACCCCCCGAACACGGTCTGAGGCAAAAAGGAGAAAATGGTCCTAAAAGCACCTGGGATTATGCGCAGATTTATTATAAAGGCAATACTGTTGTTAGGTTCCACAGACTGTTTCTCGAGCAGTTTTAGGTTCACGGCACAACTGAGCGGAACAGAGAGTTCGCACACACCGCGTCCCCACGACCCCGCACACAGGTGCCGCCTCCCCCATTATCGACATGCCCACCAGAGTGGGCCATTTGCCGCAACGGGTGAGCTTACAGTGACACACGGTTATCACCCAGAGTCCACATCTTACACTACAGATTATCCTTGGTGTTGACAGACCGACCTCGACCTGCCCCCACCACGGCCGCACCAGGCAGATGGAGTGCTCGCCCTGCCCCTCACGCCCCGCTAACGCCCGCCACCGCCGGTCTCTCCGCTGTCTGCACAGACGTGCCATTTCCAGGAGGCCGTGCGCTGGCAGTCACACGGCGTGCAGCCCTTCGAGACTGGCGCCTGCAGTGAACACCCGCGTGCAGGTTTTCGTCTGCGCGTGTGTTCAGCTCATTTGCATAAATACCCAGGGGCGAGATGGCCGGGTCTGGCGGCTAGAGGCAGTGCTGTTACTAACTGCACTTTTCCATGACAGGCTCGCAGATTGTCCGGGGCCTGCCTCTGGTGACTAGCATCTGATGCACTTGACTCTTTGAAACACTTATTTTGAGATACCTACAGATCCCTATGCGGTTGGAGAAGTAACCCAGGAAGGACCCTCCGCCACGTTCTTCCAGGGATACCACCACCGTGAGTCACCGTACTGTGACTTCACAACCAGGAGGGGGCAGAGATCACGCGGACGCACCGGTTCGTTCGGCCTGTCACCGGCTGGAGGAATGGTGGCTTGTTTGCGCCTGGTGGCCATTGCTAACCACGCTGCAGGCACATTTCTGTAGAGGTATTTCTTTTTTTATGAAAACCTAAGTTTTCCTTTCTCTGGGAGAGCATCCCAGAGTGCGCTTGCTGTGTCATGTTGGAAATGCATGGTTAGTTGGGTGGGAAACTGCCAGACTCTTCCGGAGGGGCTGTGCCACCCAGGGGCCCAGTCATCCCCGCGCACGCCGGCCAACAGCTGGTGTCGCTGGGTTTACGTGTTTCAGCCGTTCTCATAGGCGTTTGGTGGTATCTCCTTGCGGCTTTAGTTTGCATTTCCCTGCTGGCCACCGAGGCTGAAAGTCTTTCTCTGCTTATTTGTCTTCTGCGAATCCTCTTCAGTGGAGTGTCGCCATGTCTTTGCCCATTTTCTAACTGGGCTTTTTTTCTTACCCATGAGTTCGGAGGGTTCTTCATATATTCTTGATACACGTCCTTTGTTAGATATGCAGTTTGCAAATATTTTCTCCCAGAATATAATTCGCCTCTCACACTCTTCACCGGGTCTTTCACAGAGCAAAGGGTTTGATTTTGAGGAGGTAAAATTGCCCAATTTTTCCTTTTAGGGATCATGCATTTGGTATCAAGTCTAGAAATTCTTGATATAGCTCTAGTCTCCATAATTTTCTCCAATTTTTTCTCAAAGCTTTACAGTTCACCTTTCACATTTTAAATTTAAGTCCATGATTCACTTGGAGTTAATTTTTGTGTAGTAATGTGTGGAGTTTAGGGTTTGGGATTTTTCTTTCCTGTGGTTGTGGATGACTCCAGCACCAAGTGTCCAAAAGGCCACCCCCCGCCCCCCAGCAACGAATTGCTTTTGCCTCCTTTTCAGAAGCGCATTTGCTTGACTTTCTGAGTTGCCCCTTTCCGGTGTGGGAGTCCCCTGCCTGGCAGAACGCTGGGCGGTGCACACCCGATGGCCCAGAGCCCGGGCATGGACAGGCCAGGGGCACAGTCACTGCTTGCAGCGGCCTGGCTCCGGGCTGTGGCACAGGGCACCCTGACCTACAGAAGCAAGAAGCGAAGATGGTTTGGGGAGAGAACACGCCAGTCCACACTCGATTAAATGTTAGAAAAATGGAAACCTGCAGGGTGAGTCTCTTTCCAGGGGGTGGCAGATGCGTGTGAACCCCGGCTTTGCCCCCCTGACAGCACAGGCTGCCCCAGCGGCAGCGAAGGCTGTGATGGGGGTGTCTCCAGGGTATAACCCTGTGGCGGAAAGACCAAGCCGTTCCGTCAGCTGAGTCTCCCACACTCTGCCCTGCAGCTCCTCCTGGTGTCGACTCTCCGAGGGGCCCTCCTCACTCTTCTCTGGGGAGGTGTCAGCATACAGCCTCCTCTTGAGGACCTCCCTGGGGCCCGAGGGCCCAGTGCAGTCCGTTCTGAGCTTGGAACCCACAGATCTTTCCTTATCTTCCGCTGCCCTGGGCCCCGCCACTCCCCGTACTGAGCGCGCTCAGGACGCACTTCACCCTTCAGCTCACCAGGAGGGAAAGGGGAGGCGGTGGTAAATGCTGTGACCAGAGGGGCCAGCCGAGCATAGCCTTGCCCTGCACGCACCAAGCTAAGAATTGCTGCTCAAGATCTTTCAAAGTCAGAATGTCAAAAAGCACGACGAGCCACTTAGGAAGCAGGCTGCTGGCCCTTCACAGAGCCCTGATCAGGCTGGCCCTCTGCACCGCCTCACAGAAACGGGGAGCTCCCTTCCGCCAGCCTCCCAGTCTCCTAGAGCCGAAGGCTACTGAAGACCCCAGCTTCCTGGGTTCGGTATTCCGGCCTTGCCTGGAGCCAGAGCCACAGGAGTGCCCAGCAGACCAGTGTCCTCGGGCAAAACCTTCAAGGGCGTTGCAGACCAAAAAGAGCACAAGCCAAAGACAGTAACAGCCCTTTTGACGCAGCTCCCACCCCCCCACCCCCGACCACCACCTTCCAAGATGTGTTTGAGAACATCCCACGGTGGTCTCGTCACAAAGCCACGTTCCCAGGATAAACCAGGAGGCAGTCATGATTAGATTGCCCTGAACGCGGTTCCTAAACGACATGAGTAACCACAGCAATGTCAAGCTGTGACTCTGAAACTTGTCGGGACCTTCCAAATTCAACCACAGCTTGGCACCGAGAAAGCATTCTCTGCCTGTGCACATAGTCTGCTTTTCACAGGTCTTTGGAGAAGGAGCTATTCACCCTGTAAGCATTTATTCCCCACCAGAGGCAGCAGCCATTCCAAGGCAATTAAGCGCATTCCAAAGACAACAGGAGGAGCTTGAACAATGAGGTTCTACAGTCGGGGAGGAAAACAGAGAAGACGTGAAGGGGTCAAAGGGGTCGTGTAATTGTGGTCACTAATATGTTGACATATCCCCAGGGCTCGGAGCAGTAGATAGCACCAAGCCATTTGATTTAATAAAAAAATTCCACAGAGTTGCTAGAATTTTCTCACGGACAGCTGGCTGGAGGGGGTCCAGGCCCGGTACGCGGCTGGCGCTGCGCTGAGGGCAGCGGCTCCACGCTCTCTCCGGGGCCTGTGCACCCCGAGCCAGAGGGCGCCCCGGGGGGGGGGGGACGTCCTCCTGGCCGCTGATCCTCCATGACAACCCCTTCTTGCTTTTCAATTTTTAAAATTGAGGTAAATTCACACAACACGAAATGAACCATTTTAAAGTCTACAATTCAGTGGCATTCACAGCATCGTATCACCACCACCTGGAACGGTTCCGAAACCCTGTTCACGTGGCAGAAGAAGACCCGTCCGGTGAGCAGGCACTCCCCACTCTCCCCCCGCCCCCGCCCGTCCCCGGCTCCTGGCTCCATGGATCTGCTCTCTGTCGCCGCAGGCTGACTGCCCCGGACGATTTAGGTGCATGGAGTCACACACTGTGTGACATGTTGGCGTCTTTCCATGTTGCGGCATGGGTCAGAATCTCATTCCTTTTTGTGGCCAAGTAATATTCCAGGGAAGGGACAGATCGCCCTTTGCTTGCCCGTCCTCGGCTCACAGACATTCAGGCTGGTTCCACTGTGGGCGGTTGTGAGTAGCTCTGCTGTGGCTCCTGGTGGGCGAGCTTTGGTTTGCATGCGACTTCGTTGCCCCTGGGCCTCTCCCCAGCCGTGGAGCAGCGGCGTCCCGTGGCGACTCGGTGTGACGATTTCAGGAACCGCCGAACCGTCTTCTTACCTCTGAGGGTGGTGATGCCTTCACTTAGAACTATGCCTTTCCTCTTATTTCTGAGGCTTGGGACATGGGACCCGAGGCTTGCTGGTGGGTCCCTTGGCCTTCTTGATACGAGAACTCCATCCGTCATTAAACTAACCTGTTGCAGAATTCCAGGTGGGGATCTGGAAGGCCTGGTCTCCTCACCCACCTGCCCCCGCCCCAGGGAGAGCTGGCAGCAAATGCTCTCGGGGGAAGAGAAAGAGGGCAGCACGAAGGAGGCTGTGGCCTCCCTAAATACTCCACCCAGCTCGTGTGTGCCCCAGCTCCCCACCCCCCTGGATGTCAGGAGAAGCTGCCAGAACTTCTAGTTCCATTTGTGTATACCCAGAAAGTAAGGAAAAATGAGCTTGGCTCATTGTTATGGGTTGAACGGTGTTGTCCCCAAAGAGTTGATGTCAGAATCCTGACCCCCAGCCCCTCAGCACGGGACCTGGTTTGGGGCTGGGGTCTCTACAGATCGAGTGAAAGTGGGGCCATTAGTGTCTAACGCAGTAGGACAAGGGTCCTGGTAAAAAGTGGGAGCCTGGGGGCGCACACACGCACACACGCACACACACAGAGAGAACACCGAGTGAAGATGAAGGTGGAGACCCGGGCGGTGAATCTGCAGGCCGAGCCACCGCAGGCGTGGCCAGCTGCCCAGCCGCCCAGCCCTGTTTGACCTTGGGGGGTGATGGTACTGTCTGCTGCCCCCAGACCACCGCTAAACGCTGGGCACGAGGCTTTCCTCCGATGATGTCTCCTTTGCCCTTAGAGGGGCCTCCTTCCTAGGGGGTCTCCTTCCTGGAGTGGCCTCAGGAGCCCTGGGGGGTCCCCCCAGTTCCTCCGGGTGGCTTCAAGCAGGTCCCAGACAAAGCAGTTCCCAGGGGTAGAGCCACTGGGCGAGTGTACCTGGCTTTTCCCCCAGCCCCAGCTTTGCCTGGGCTGACTTGGAAAAAATATTTACACTAAAGGGCTGAAGCTGAGGGAAGATTTCACCACGTCTTATCTCTCAGAGTTTAGAAAAACAACAACATCTTGCTGGCAAGTGACCCCGTGGCGCCTGCTTTTGTGGCTCGCATCTCTGGGGACCTGTCTTGGTTTACAGGGCTCCGCTCACTTCCTCTCAGACTCCCAGGGGAGGACAATATTCCCACGGACAGGCCCCATCCTGGTGAGGTGCCCCGCGCATTCCAAGGGCACAGGCCTGGAGGCCAGCGTCACTCCGGGCCCGTCCACGTGATGGCGGCCCGCAGTGCTGGATCTCCAGCCAGGGCTTCATGAGCCTCTCAGCCTCGGGGTGTCCTGGAGACCCTCGTTCCCCCTCTGCCCAGTACCACACTGTGCACTGGCCTCAGCTGGTTCCCATGGTCCCCACCCCTAACTCAGGTCCCTCTCGCCTCCCCCATGCACTCCCAGGAGACCTCGGAGGGTCTCCTGGGCGGCCTCCCACCCCCAGCCTCCCTCTCAGGTCCTGGCTGAACCCCATTACCTCGAGCTCTCAGCCCTCTCCCAGGAGCCAAGCGAAACTTCGAGTGGAAATCTCTGAGCCCTGCCCCCCACCCTCCTCACCATGGCCCTCTTCCTCCACTCAGCCTGCCACTGCTCCCCCCCACTACCCGAACCCCTGCGTCACCCTGACATATGCTCACCACCCTCACGCATCTCATCACATGTCCCCTCCAACTCTGGGCTTCACATTGTAATCTCAGTCTGGGCCACATTGCATCTCCCGAGGAGATTTCTAAAAAGATACCACTGCCCAGACTGGCCTGGCCACCGTAATTGGGAGACCCAGGGCAGAGGGAGTTTGCAGGGTCCCTTGGTCAAAAATTACTGGGCATTTCAAGCTGGCAACAGCAGAGCACTGAGCCAAGCGGGAAGCTCAGGAACGGGGGGCCCTGGGCAGCGTGCCGCATGGGTCCCGGGCCCTCGGAGGAGCCCTGGGCCCCAGCACAGGAAGGAAGGTCTAGGAAACCCAGGTCTAGGAAGCCCTCAGGTTTCATTAGCCTGAGGGGGGCCCTGGGGTCTGCATGTTGTCTATTTTGTTTTTTTCAATTACAGCTCACAGTCACTATTGTTCTGTCAGCTTCGGGTGTCAGCCTAGTGGTCAGACAATGACCGACTTTACAAAGTGTCCCCCTGGTACCTCCAGCACCCGCCCGGCACCTTGCACAGTTGTCGAAATATTAGTGATGATGTCATTGTCAGTAATGTCATTGCCAACAGCATTACTGACTGGCTGACCCTGAGACACTGCTTCCGTGTGGGGGCCTCTCAGATGGGAACTGTTTTATCTTATGCTCTTGACCTTGGGGTGAGGAATTGAGCTCATGTCTCCGTTGCTCCATATTGTCCCTTCCAGAACATTTTACAGTTTTGCAAATTACCTGCTCAACCCAGACCAAGGCCATTCCATCTTTTCCTTGCCCTGGTTTAGGTCATTTCTGGACTTTCTCTGGTAGATTTCTTCATCCAACCGCAATTTAGCAAATGGCCCGAAACGTTCTCCACGCCCACTCATGCTGCTGCTGTGGATCTTTGTGGGTGGTCCAGCCAAGGGCCTGGCCTTCGTTTCCTCGTCCCCTGGTCCCCAGTGACCCCTTCCTTCTTCCTCCTCAGCAACCCACGCCCAGCCTTGCCCCCTGGATCCGGCTGACGTTCAAGGCCCTTCTGCCTCTAACCCTCAAAGCCAAGTGCAGCCTCTGTCTAACCTTCCTCTGCACCACAGTCCTGCCGCATCTGTACTCAGCCCACCGAGGCCTCTGGTCCAGCGACCCTCCCGGTATTCTTGTCCATTAGTTTTCTTTCTTTGCCTCCATCTTATCCTGCTCATGTTCAGCGGTCTAGTCACCAATCACGGCTGATACTAGGCATCCCCTTCTCCTTCTGTCTCTACTTCCTAACCAGCGAGCAAGATGCCCACCCTGGAGCAATGCCAACACCCGTCTGTCCTGACACTCGCCCCTGGCCTGCACCCACCCACGCCCCTGCACCCATGGGACCGCCGGGCCAGCAAAGCCCCTCTGGCCTGTCCGGTCAGGCTGGGCTCCAGTCTCACACAGATTACACTTCAGCCGGCCCCACCGCCCTCGGGTTGGCCACCTCTCCTCCTGGCTTCAGTCTCAGTGAGCGCCAGCTGGTGTGTGCACACGCATCGCCGAATCTGCACCCAGGCTGCACCCGCCGGGTAGGGCCCCGCTCCTCCAGGGAGACCCCTGCCTCTCCTGCCTCCTGGGGGTCTTATGCTGCCAAGTGCGGTCCCTCTGGCCTGTCTCTCCCACATCCTCTCTGTTCTGGCCCATTCCTATTGGTATGTAAATGCCCAAGGTGCTGCCCACTTTTGAAAAAGAAGGAAAAGCTGAAGGTCCCATGTATTGTTGGAAAGGAAGCCTTGGGCGAGTTGGGTTTTTGACGAACTTTTCTTGAGTTCTGCCTTCTGACAGTGAAATGTCTCCCCCACCCGTAGAGTCCTTCACTGCATATTCCCGAGTCCTAAAAACATAGGCTTTTGTTGTGTGTGTGTGTGTGTGTGTGTGTATCAAGAATAGCCCCTTTTGTTTTCATTTAGGCATTATGGATTTGAACCCTAGAATTCTGGGCCGGAGGGAGCTAGAAGATCCCAAGAGCCTCAGCTTCACTGTGTGAGGAAACCGAGGCCCACAGAGGCGAAATGGCTGCTCAAGGCCACACAGCAGCCAGCCCAGGTCACGTGGCCGGGTCCACGTGGTGGGGGCTCGGGGAGCCAGGCCTGGGAAGCTGCAGCAGGGCCTCAAAGGACTTGACAATCAACCCTAGCCTGTTCCAGGGCCTCCCCTGGCCCCTGCACTCTTGCCAGAGAGAGCCGATATTTGGAGAGGAAATGCACAGGAAAGTCTCCTGGGAGGGCTCCCTGAGACCCCCTCAGAAAATTCTTCTCTTGTTTACAGCATCCCAGAGTCAATGCCAGCAGGGCTCGCTTCTTTGTTTATTTTAACCAAGAAGGGAAATTGGTGGCAAAGGACTATTTTGATAATGAATGGAAAGTTAGTCATGGCATTTCTGAGGGGGGATGTAAATAAACTTTTTTAAAAATCAGGGCCATCTCCATGGACGACTGGGGACCACAGTCATTTGAGAGAGAGAATTGAGGTGTCCGAGAGGGGTGCCTCCTGGGGGTTCCGGCTTCTCCCTTCCGTGCAGTACACACCTTTGGAGCAGGGGTGCTTGGGGGTGTGTGTGTGAGCGAGCTCCGACAGAATTCTCATTAGTGGAAAGGTTTTTTAAATATTTGCAAACGGGCCCCACAACCTGACAACACACAACAGCAGGCATGTATTTCAAAACAGCCTGGGAGGGTTGGGTGTCTGCTTGGACCTGGTAAATTTCCACTGTGGGCAGCGCTGCCCAGCCTTGCGTTCCAGCCCAGCTCACTTCAAGTGGCCTGATTTGATTAAGTCTTTCTTTTAATTGCTTGCCAAGGCCCCAGGGCAGCCTGAGGTGGGCTGGTGTGGGGGTGGGAAGGCTCATCCTTCGTCTAAAAGGCTTGTGTCTGACCTCGCTCTCCAGGCGACAGCTGTGCTATGCCGGGCAACGCTGCCCACGATGGGGGACGGCCCCGTCTTTGCTGATGGTGGTTTTCTCCGGTCTGAGACAAGCAGTGTCCGGGGGAGCTGCGTCCACGGAGCCCCGGGCCCCACAGAGTGCGGGGAGGGCTTCCCACTGGCCTTGGCCGGTCTCCACCCACCACCTGGGAAACTGCATCCCCGGGCTGCCTACCTGCAAACTCTGTTACCATGGCATTTTAGAAGAAGGGTTGTGGAGTAATTACAAAATCATTTTAACCTGTAAGTGCAGTCTATGCCTCAGGGAAACATGAGCCACCAGGGTCAAGGTGGGCATTAGAAATACCATAGAGCAAGTCCCGGAACACGGTGAGACCCGGGGCGGCGAGCTCCCAGACGGTGCCTTCGACTGCCCCAGTGTCTGGTGTGCCAGCCTCCTCCTTCAGAGATGCCCCATGTTCAGACATCACCCAGCTGCTCCCACGCAGCTGGTGCCCAGGCAGGGAGGGCTTCACGAGGGGCCCCCTGCTCCTGAGGGCCAGTGATTTCCCCAGAATGGGCCTGCAACACAGAGATGATGCAGGAACAGAAGCTGTAGGTGGGGTGCCGTGAGGCAGGGGGGAGATGCCGTGGCTCCCGAGACAGAGGCCCAGGTGGACCGGCTCCTTGCACCTCAGGATAGAGCTTCTCGGGGAGATGCCACCATCTGGAAACCAGCTGGCGGATGGCGCCAGTTGCAAGGAAGACAAGGCAGGGAGAAGGGGAGAGACTGGGTCTTGGAGGACAGGGCCATCAGGCCTGCCGTCTGCCAGACGCACAGCCCACCCCTCAGGGTCTCTCAGCACCTGCAGAGCAGACGGCCCGGCTGCAGAACATGCCCAGCCAGGGAGAGGGGACAAACCAAAGGCAGGCCACACAGTTGGTCCCCTCCAAACTGCCTCTGGCTGGAGCTCCTTGCTTCCCCACAGCAGGCTGTTCTCTCCCTCCCGCAGTGACCCCCCACTACTGAGCAGTGGTACCCCACGAGCAGTGATTCATCCTTCCTCTTAAGCGGGAGCCTGGAGGGGAGATAAGCGCAGGCCAGGACAGTTTTCTAGAATTTCCCGGAGGAGCAGGAGCCGAGAGGAATGAAAGCCAAAACCTCGGCAGAGGGGGGAGGACCATCTCCCTGCAGGAGAGGGAGAAGGAAATTCCATCCTGGGAAGACCCACACCCCGCCTGGGGCTGCAGACACAGCTCCTGGCCAAGGGGCTCGCTGGGGTGTGGACATCATAGCCCCTCCGTCCACTGGGAGGCTCTGGCCGCAAATAACAGAAACCCCCAGTGAAAGGGGCAGAATCAATAAGGGAGAATGTATCCTGTTATGTAATGAAAACTCCCCACAGGGGAGCTGCGGGGCCATTGACTAAGTGGTTCAGGATGTCGGCCTCTGGCCGGTCCGCTCTCTCTCTCGGCGCTGGTGTGGGCTCCGCGCTCCGCGGTGTCCAGACAGCTGCAGGAATTCGAGGTATTTCAATAATGACCCCACAGAGAAAAACGCTGGCTTTGCATTCCGTGCCGCTCAAGGACCGCTGACTGGAGATGGATGGGCTTTGAATGAGAACCAAACCCAAGCTCCCAGTGCCCAGGGCAACCTTTAGGCCCAGGGAGACATTTTACAGCCTGTGGCCCTGCAGCCACCCAGGACAAGAGGAGGCTCCAAGCCGCGGCCCATGTGGAGTCTGGAGACAAGAGTGCCCCAGGGGGCAGGGGGCACGCTGTGGCTTCAGTCCCAGATCACTAGGTGAGTGGCCGGATTGGAGGGGCCCTAGAGCTGGAAGCTCTGGAAGCCATCCGGCAGCGGTCAAGCCCACCTCTCCGGAGCGCCCATCTCCTCCAGATCCTATGGCATGACGGTTGTCCCTGACCAGAAAGGACGCCCGCCCACTGTCCTCAACACCCCACCAGCGTTTCTCAGCCTCGGGGCTTTGGGCCCTTCTCTGCTACAGGACCACTGTGAGCCTGCAGCAGGTTGGGTGCAGCCGCCGGGGAGGGAAGGAGAGACCCGACTCTGTCAAAGCTCTTCTTCAAAAAAATCACCAAGACGGTCCCAGAAAATCGGGGAAGATCAGCTGCAACAGGCATGACCAAGGTCTGACACCCTTATTTTGTCATGAACTCTCACCGATCAATTTGTAAAAATGCACACACCTGTAAATCATACAAAACATACAGCCTATAGAACCCCAAAACTACCCCCCGCTAGTTATAAACAAGTACAATTTAAACACGAGCCCCATTTGTTTTTGTTCTGGTTGGTTTGTTTATAAAACAGTAAAGAAATGCCATGTAGCACCAAGGAGACAGTACTGCCAGGAACTGCTGAGGGCGATGCAAACTCATGCAACCGTTCGGGGGGGCAAGCTCGCAAAAGCAGGGCAAACAGATTTAAAAACGCACCTAACTTTTGAACTGGCTATTCCACATCCAGAAACGCACCCCGGGGAAGCAATGTAAGAAGTGCATTAGGTGGTACCGTGCACTCAAGACCATTCAAGGTATCGTTGCTTTTGAAATGAGAGTGCTGGGAATTACCAAAATGTCTAATGATATTTAGATTAGCTCAGTGGATAATGGTATACCCACTTCCTAATGTGTAGTCATCAAAAAGTAATGGAAAAGGGTAATTCATCAGAGGAGCAATGGTAAGTTAAAAGAGCGAGAGCTACAAATCAGTAAGGTCATTGTCAATTTTCATAACTAATTTGTGTGGTATAACTTTGTGTTATCTTTACTTCCAAACTCTCTGTGCACACAGTATACGCACAGGGAAGATATTCAAAGTCATCTAACAACTGGTTTTTAAGAATAAAGGGCCATGTCCCCAAATATAGTGTCTCAGTCCTGGGATTATTTTTATTAACTGCCTTATGTGTCAACGGCCTCCACACAAAGCAGTTTTATTTAATAATAAAGTAATTGTTTAACTTTATTAACTTACTTGTGTTTTCATAGTTCCACGTTTCACATCGGAAATATGTTACTTACCAAAACACTGATACAGCCCTGGCTTGCGTAGCTCAGTGGATTGAGTGCGGGCCTGCAAACCAAAGGACTGAGGTTCGATTCCCAGTCAGGGCACGTGCCTGGGTTGCAGGCCAGTTCCCAGCAGGGGACTCACGAGAAGCAACCATACATTGATATTTCCCTTCCTCTCTCCTTCCCTTCCCCTCTAAAGATAAAAATCTTAAAAACATTGATACAATTAATAAAGAGGCCAGTATGTAGGAATTTTTTTCGTTCGCTGTCCTTTATTCTTCCCTTCCACAGTCTCCGATCCACTTGGAATCTTAAAAGCCATTCAAGCAATGGCATTCCTCAGAAGCCAGGAGCATCTGATCCTGATAGCCACAGCCAGACGTCTGTCCCTGATGGGGTGTCAGAGGGGGCATCCTCGCCGGGGAGGCCGAGCAGAAGGGACAGACTCAGCGGCTCCTTCAGGTCCTGCCCACCACGGCCTTGCCTGGCTGACGGCGTCGAGGTGAAGGGCTGTGATCTTCTGGGGCACAGTCCAGCCGTCCGACCAAACCTCAGCACTCAGCGCACAGCGCACAGCCCACCGCCCCTTGGACCTGCGCACGCGCCCCTACAGGGACGTCTGCACAGCGCACCCCCTGCAGGGTTGCAGGGAACAGCAAAAACACAGGCGATAGCCCAGCATCTATCACAGGAGACTGCTAGTGTGGGCAATCCACCACACCTGCTGATAGGAAAATATATCCAAAGTGTATCAAAAAATAAGAAACGAAAACCCAAAGAACAGGTATACTGCAATCCCATTTGTGTTAAGAAGAAAAAATACTTGTGCATGCAACATTTCTGGAAAGATCTAGGTTGCTGGCTTCGAGGACTCATCAAGGGGAGGGAAGAGGGTGACTCATCGGGGCTCTTCTTCCTTCCACTCCTCAGCCTTCCGTGGTGTTTTCACGTTGTCATGCATAACCACAGCTTTTAAAAACCTGCTTCCCAGAACCGCAGGGCGGGCGGGCCCAGGCAAAGCCAGAGGTGCAGAGCACGGGGCCAGGCAAGCGCTCCCAGGGCCGGGGTGCGCACTGGCAAGCCCGGGCTTGCCCATGCAGCCATCTCCGCTCCAGCAGCCAAGGTCACCTCGGGGCGCTGCTCCTCCCCTGAAGCAAGTCCCACCGAAGTCCCCGATGACAGGACAGAGCAAACGTGCAAGCCCGGAGGAATGGAGGAAACTGGCCCAAACCTTTGCCTCAAGCAGGTGTCCAGACGATCTTAAAAACTAAGACAAATTTTGGGTTTTAATCTACAATAAAGATGTCTTTGATTTACTGTTTAAAAAAAGGTTCTCTTCAAATCTCCCTTGTAGAATCCTGGTCACTATGTTGGCAAACCCCTCATTTTCAAACAAATAAAAATTCTCTCTAAAACATAAGAGAAAACGTGGCTGTAGGTTCCAAGGCAAGCAAAGGGATAGGGACAGTGGGGACTCGAGACGAGGGACTTGGGGAAAGTTGGAAGGGACACCGGCTGGGGGCTGCAGTTTTAGCGCTCACACAGGAAAAGTATCCGCACTTGGCTGGTGCACGCGGTGTACGAGCTGACCTCATCACTGGCCGGGACTCAAAAAATGCTGCTCCCGGTCAACTGGTGGTCACTGATGCCACCTCAACGCCACCAGGAACCCCCAGCTGGAGGTGCGGTCAAGACAGGAACTTCCTTCCATGCAAACAGCTCAACTGTCATGCAGTGGAGAAATGAGCACGCAGCAGTGAAGAGGCACTTCTCCGCCTAGACAGCTCTGCTCCATGATACTCCGCTTCCACAACACATTTTCAACTCGGGTATGTTGGCTGAAGCATGAGAAGCACACCCAACAATTTTTAATGGAAAGCAAAAGAACGCTTTCCACACCAAGGCCGCTGGCTCAGGTAGAGTCCTGGACCCCGGCCCCTGATTGGTCGAGCCTCATGCAAATGAGGACTCCGAGTCCTCACAATTTGATTGGTCCAAAAAGCATTGCCCTGATTGGTCAGAATAGAGCTGCTCTGATTGGACGTGGAAAGCCTTGGTCCTGTTGGTGGAACAGGATTCCAGGAGCTCTCACTTAGGGCACACTAACGCCAGCCTGACTCAAATACAGGGGCTTCACGTGGGAAGAGAAACCAGATCTTTTGGTGAGTGCCGTGGATTGGAAATTAAAAGAACCCAAAACACAGGCTCATTTTCCCCATGAGACATCGATTCTAGGGTGGTCCGGAAGCCTGCGGGCAGAGCGAAATACCCTGCAATCTTACAGGTGCTTAGAAAACCAAGCCCTGCAAAAGACATTCCCGCCTTGCCATCCCAACACTGGCCGAATTTTCACTTGCTGGGGGGAGGGGGTTGCTTAGCTCAAACCCTCCAAAAGCCAGGACTCTCAGGGCAAACCAGAGGTGGAACGCATGCTCCTGCACGAGAATCCAGCCCCAACCCCCTCGGTCCCCTGCTCAGACTGAAACCACCTGCCCTTCACCTTATCTGTCCAACAGAAGAAGGAGGCCACCCTCACGGGTGGAAGACATCCTCGGGAGCCCCTCTGAGCCCAAAGCAATGTGATAAACGCATTAAAGGAAAGCGTTAGAGATTAGAATCCGTGAAGATGATCAAGTGGACATTCTACAGCTGAGAACAGTAGCTGACATTAAGAACTTGTTGTTTTTGAAGGAAGACTGTACAGCAGAAGACAGGACTGGTAAACTCAAAAAATAGATCAGTGGAAATATCCTGCATAAAGCATAGGGGAAAAATAAATGGAGAGGACAGGGTAGAGCATAAATAATATATGGAACACAGTCAAAGATCTAATTTGTCGTATAATTAGAGTCAAGAAAGAGAGAGTAAAGAGTTAAGGGTGGAAGCAATATTTCCCCTACTGATGAAAGACATCAATGCATTCACAGTCTCCATGAATCCAAGGAAGAGAAATAGAGAAAAATGCATCAAGACACATCTGAGTTAAACAGTCGAAGATCAAAGACAAAGAGAAAATATTAAAGGCGTCTAGAAAAAATGCATGTAACTGTCAATGGTGCAATGGCAGAACTGATTATGGACCTTCTCAGCAGAAACCGTGAAAGCCACAAGACAGGAATGATGTAAAGTGCTGAAAGAAAAAAAATCTAACAAGAACTCTCCATCTCTCTAAAGATATGAAGACAAAATAAAAACTTTCTGGGGAAAAATCCGAAACCCTGAGCTGATCCACCTCTGTGGAGGAGCACCATGTGAAATACTGAAGTTCGCTTTTCCAAGGAAAGGAAAATGTTCCCAGGAGGAAGTACAGAATTTCAAGAGGGAACAGATTGTGCTGGAAAGGAGGACGATATAGGAAAAAGAGAAAAGAATGTTTTTTTGTTTGAAGCCCAAATAATAATAATGTCTTCTGAGCTTTAGAACATACATGGAGGTGAAATTACACAGCAATATCCCAAAGGGTGGGATGGAGTGAATGGACTTGAACCGTTATAAGGTCATCACATCAACAAGAGGTCCATCTAAGGTCAAAGGTAGTGTGTCAGGGATGTGTGGTGAAAGCATCAGGACAACCACAGTAAAAAGGTACAATTAAAAAGCTAGTAACCGGAAAACAGAATAGGAAACCATATGATTGACTCTCAGCCAAGACTATCGACTTACTTCTTCCTTCAGTCCTGCCCATTCTCGATTTTGAAATGATGTTATTCGGTGTGAACAAATTTCAGATTGTTGGGCTTCCTTGTTGAATTGACCCTGTTCTCTCAATGAAACATCTCTGTTTCTCTCTAGTAGCAGCTCCCACCCCAGAGAGCCGCCTGTCCGCCACTAGGACCACTGGCTGAGTTCATTTTCACTGGTGCTGTTCAGCTCGACTTCCTCACCCTTTTACTCTCGGCCTAACTTTGCCCGTCTGTGTACAGTGTGCCCACTGCCAACAGCGTACACTTGAGTCTCGACTCCTTTTGTTTGGTCTGTCTGCTCTATTCTCTTAATTAGAGTGTTTCGTATTTATATTCCAAGTACTTACTGATCAAGCTGCATGAATCCTACCATTGTGCTATTTATTTTCTATTTGTTCCATCTGTTCAATTCCTTTGTTCCTCATTGTCTGCCTTTTTGAGAATTAATTATGTATTTTTCTATTCCATTTTTCATCTCTTTTTATTAATACTTTTTTCACATGCAGATTGTCATATGAATATATTGCATGTGTATACATATATGCACACATGCATGAATACCTACGTGCTGGTACACTTTAGACTTTTGCGTTTTATGTACACTTAAGTTCTGCACACTTTACTCTCCATAAAAAAATGTTAGCAGATATTCTAGCGAACAGCATTCACCAGCAGGTGGAAATAATGCCGTACACCATGAGTGAATGGGACTTCTTCCCTAAATGCCGGGCTGATTCGGCATTAGCAAATCCATTTAATTCCACAGAAAAGTGATGCAGTCGCCCCTGTAAATGTTACAACTGTCGGGACGGGCAGGGTAGGACAAAATGGCAGCTGAACTACAATCTGGAAAAGATGGCTGACGTTAAACCAGAGAGCCCAAAGGGCGGGCTTTATCCGCACAGCAACCTGAGCCCGAGAAGAACCACCAATGATATATTGCCAGTTGTTCAAAGGGGACCAATGCCCAGCTCCCATGAAGAGAGCCAACCAGAATAAACCCTGCCACACTCCCTGCTTGGGCGTGACTTCCCCCGGCCCCACTCTGCGGGTCGGGGAATCTTGCCCAGGTGTGCAAACCCCAATAAAGCTCTATACTGCCTGACTTTGTGGCTGACTGGCATTTCTTCCTCTGCGGAGCCTAAGAAAACCTTTCACCAACAGAACTGGACAAAATGTTACAATCCAGCCTTGATTAGTCAAAGCCAATAACCTAGTAATAGATACCTTTAAATTACATACTGGGATCTTAAACATACAAAAATATGCTCAATGTCAATCATAAGAAACATACAAATTACAACCATACTGATTTTTAAAACTTTTATCAGAATGGCAAAAATCCAAATATTGAAACACGAACAGTTGGGTGAGCCTGGGTTGTGGACAGAGGGCCCGGCTGGGCTCTGCGGCCCCTGGGAGCGGGAGGGCCTGTCGGCTGCAGAGGGTAATCTGGCCACGTCTGGCCACAGTAGAGAGGCCCTCTGACTCAGCAATTCCTCCTCCAGGAACTGACCTTCCGCATAGACACAATCGAGTGCAACATAAAGTCATCTAGAGCGACACTGTTTGAGAGCGGAAGACTGCACGCCACTAAACCGTCCGTCTGTGGGAGTGGTTCAGGCACGTTGTGTACCGGGGAGCAGGGTGATGACACGCTCCATGTGGCGGGATGGAAGGAGCCCTTAGCTGCGCCGGTGGCTGAGCACCACAAGGGACCCCGAACACGTGGGACGCATTAGCAAGGAGAAAGCAGGAGTCAGGAGTGGGGGGAAGGACATATTCAATTCGATTGTCAAACACAAAACAAAACAGAAAACCCCCACCAAGGTGGGGGAGAGCATTGTACAAAGATAAGCAACAAGTTAATAATCATGGCTACCCTCTGGGGTGGGGGTGAGAACTGAGCAAATGGGAAAAGGCACGTTCCACTGTGTGATGTTTTACAATTGTCAGTTTCTTCGGTCATAGGGTACATTACCGTTTTCAAAACATTAAATAAAACACTTAATTGTGAGCAGTAAGTGCAGACGATGGCCCCTGTCTGACCCCCAGCGCTGCCTGGCCCTGGCTGAGCTGGGCACTGAGCTGGGGCAGGAATGAGCACAAGGTTGTCTCGGTTTCAGAGCCTGCGGTGGGCGGGTGAGTCCCTGCAGGGACAGGACTTGTTCAGGCCTGTGTCCTGGTGGCCAAGGGCCTCCTAGGACTGGCAGCCCAGAGTGGAGAGACTGCAGTGATGGGCCTGTGATGTCGCCATGAGCTCCTGGCCCCCCCAGGCCAGGAGGCAGGCGCCTGGTCAGCCTCTGAGGGGCCAGCCCCATGGGGCCAGCCTGCTGGTTCTGTCCTGCAAAGGCTCTGGGTGACCAGATATTGTGGGTTTTTCTGAACCGGCTTCATCAAATTTCTCTGCCCCTGATCACCCTCCTTGCCTGGCTCTTGCCTGGTGAGAGGCCTCAGTTGGGATTACAAAGCAGGGGCAGTTGGAGAGACCGGCCTGTCCGTAGCACACATCAGCCCCAGGCCCTCGCCCCAGAACCCGGGAGTGTTCTAGTACAGAGATGGGGTGGAGGCTGGGACACCTGATTCCGTGTCATCATCTCCTCCCAGGAAACATTCTGTGCAGCAACTGGCATGGCCAGCAACTTCTTCCAGGGCCTTTTCACACCTTGTCCCTGGAGGGCCACCCCTAGCTGCCCCGGCCCAAGTGAGCAGAGGAGGAGACTTAATTAGCCACAAAGCTCTGCTCCTCCCCGAGGCCAGGCACCGCCAGGGTCACAAAGGTCACTGGGCACCTGCGGGATCAGACACCAACCTGGGGCACCCCCCGTCTGCACTGGGCAGCAAGTGTCAGAGGTGGTCTTATATGGGTCACTGGCTGCTTTTGCAGGAAGTTTCACTCCCCCAACACTGTGGCCCCTGGAAGCATGGGTCTCTGTTACAGTTCCTGTGTGTTCTCCAAGTCCCCACTCACAGCCAGCAGAGCAAGGCTTTCAAGTGGGGACTACCAAGGTTCCAGCTGGAACTGGAGGCAGAGGACAGTCGGTTAAGACCCAAGGTGGATCCCCCACAGTGCCGTCCAGAGCCACAATGAAAGCCCGTCCCTCACAGCCACCTGCAGGGCCCTCCCAGCCATGTCCGCCCCCTTCTCCTGCCTCCACCGGCCTCCACCAGCCAGACCTTGACCACATCCCACCACTCCCTTGCACCCCCCATGGTGTCTGTCCCCAGCTGGTGGCAACACCTGGAATGTTTTTCCCCCAGAAATGCATGGGCCTCAGCCCTGACCTCCTGGTGAGGTCCCCTCAAAGACCACCTTGTCCCTGAGCCTCTTCCTCATCACCCATTCAAAATCACTCCCCTCTGGCCATGCACCCCCCTTTTCTGCTTTAGTTTTCTCCACATCACCTACCACCACCTAAAGTACCCTGCGGTTTCTTGTTTGTTTCTTGTTTGTCACCGTCCCCCATGCCCATGGGGGCTGCCCAGAGCAGGGCTCCTTGGATTCAGCCTGTGACCCTCACATAGACCAGTACCCGGCACCTAGGAGGTGCTCTGTCGGTATTTACAGAATGCATTAATACAATACACTCATTGCGTGATTAATTGAGCTGTGGCTCTTTGTCAAGGTTGATTTCAACTGAAAAGAAACAGATTATGTATTGTTTCTGAAAGTGGGTAAAAACACTCCCATATATTCCTTTACAAACAGTTGCACAATTTCATTTTATTTTAGCCTTAGGAATTGTTATATTGTGATTTTACAAAAATGAAAACTAAGACTCGGAAAAGTGAGCAGTCTGTCTCAGACTCAGAGAAGTGGGAGGCCTTCCAGGACCATCAGCCGGCCAGCAGGGGGTGGGAGGCACCCCGGCTTCCTGCCTCCCCGGGCTTGGGCCTTTGCACCCGGTGACGGCCCCTCCTCCCTTCAATTCCGTGGGCTCTTCCAGGAGCTTAAAAAGAAAAGCCTGTATTTTTCCCTTTCCTTTCCTCCCCCTCCCAGATGGCTTAGGGCCTTGGCGCCCCCACCCGCATCCCAGAAGAACCCACAGTGATGGTCTGGAGGGCTGTCGGCTTCGCACAGCGTTCACTGGGTTCTGTCCTATCATGAGGCGCAGAAGCGGGGGCCTGGATCCCTTGAAATTGGGGGGTGGTGGGGATGGCGGCAGTGATTCACGTGGAGCTCAGAAAGATAGGGATCTAGTAACACAGCCCAGCATCGTGCAAACGCTGCGCCGCCCCGCAGCGCGGCTGGGGCTGGAACACCGGGCTCCTGCGTCCGGCTGGCTCCCCGCTCCCTCTCCATCTGCGCCCCCGCGCCCCTCCCCGCCCTGGCGCCCCAGCCAGCGCTCCCTCCTGGGTGGCCCCTCTGCATCCAGGCACGGATCCAGCTGCGTAAGGTTTGGGTGCTGGTCTGGGTCTCTCTTCGCCCCTGGGCGATGAACACAGCTTGGCTGACGCCTAACGCTGCGCTCTCTAGGACCCAGCAGCCACGTCGGAGGGGCGCGGAGTTTCCCAGGTGGACGGATCCAGAAAGGTGCCCTGGGCATTCGCTCCCCCTACGCGCTGAGTCCAAGAGCCCTGCAGAGGGGCCTGGCTGACAGTCCCTGCCAGGACAGAGCGAGGCGGGGGGCTGGAGATGTGGTTTACGACGCACACACAAAATGAAGTGGGAGTTGCCACCGTAGCTGCGCACCCACCCCATACTAATGCAGGCGTCGCCAGCGTTTCTTCGGTTGCTTTCTCTCGCAGAAAAGTGGGGACAACCAGCGAAAAACGGGGTCTGGCTGCGCGACTGGAGCAGGAGCGCCTGGAGAGCCGAGGCGTTGGGGTGGCCTCGCGACCGGGCAGCGCGACACCCAGGGGAGGCCGCGGCCGCCAGCGTGGAATTTTCCACCGAGACTCAGAGGCAGAGCCGGGAGCCTGTCCCCCCGCCCGACGCAGATTAGATTAGCCTGGGAGCCTTCTCGGTGGGCCCCGCAGCGTGTTCCCATTAAATGACTAATGAGGTCGGCGGGGCCGGGAGGGGCAGGGAGGGACCAATGTCTGTTTTCAAACAGCCTTTGTTACCTTTCCGCACAGAAAATGCTCCAGTGAGCCGGAAAGGCCAGGTAGAATTTGCCTCTCAATAGCAACATTTCCCTGGAAGTCGCTAAGAGTCCCAGTGCTCAAGTCCTGCTCCCTCCCCCAGCTGTNCCCCCCCCCCCCCCCCGCTGCCCCCCCCCCCCCCCCCCCCTTAGGTGAGAGCCCAGCCAGGCCACCCTCTCCCTCCCAGGCCCTGGTGGAGCCTTGGAGTGCCCAATGCCCTGCGGACCCTCTCTTTACAGTGACTCTCACCATCAGAAGTTCAGAACCAAATCCAGGGTCGCCCCCCAGGGTCCGTGGAGAGAGGATGAGAGAGGTGGGAAGCACACCTCCCCGCCCCGTCTGTGGTGGCCATGGTAACTGCCCACGCTGACCCCACAATGGGCCGCAAGGCCCCAGGGACCAGCCCTGTTGGAAGAGGCTGATGGCTGTGTGGGATTTTCGTGGGGGCACCTCGTGTTGATTCATGACTGAAAATGCTGCCCTATTTTGTTTTCTCTGGAAGTTTCTGGCACTGGACAGCAGCTTTCTGAGTCACCGTTAAATCTGCAGCAGGGGCGAGCTCGCTCTGGCCTTCGTGGGCGCTGAGTAAATAAATGGTGCTCCCGGGCGATGCTGCGGCTCCCTCCTGCACTAGTTGTAGGGCCTTGACAACTGGCACTTTCTTTGGGGTTCAGTTTCCTTGTTTCTTTTTTTTTTTTAAAGATTTTATTTATTTATTTATCTTTAGAGGGGAAGGAGAGGGAGAGAAACATCAATGTATGGTTGCCTTTCGTGCATCCCCTGCTGGGAGTTGGCCTGCAGGGAACCGGCCTGCAACCCAGGCATGTGCCCTGACTGGGAATCGAACCGCGATCCTCTGGTTCGCAGGCCCGCGCTCAATCCACTGAGCTACACCAGCCAGGGCTGCCAGTTTCCTTGTTTCTGAAACAGCGCTCACAGGTTCTTCAAAGAGTTGAATAGAGAATGATCCTACAACTCAGGTGTTTCGGTCCTTGGTAGGTACCCAAGACTGAACGGAGTCCTGAAGCCGAGATCTGTACGCAGATGCTCACGGCTGTGTCAGTCGGGGGACCGAAAGGTAGCACCAGCTGAGTGTCCGTGGATGGCGATGGATGCGCAGCCCGAATCCTGCCTGCGAGGGAGTGCCGCCCTGCTGGGAAGAGACGTGAAGCGCTGGGACTTCCCAGAGCACGATGGAAGAGCATGGAGCACACCACGCCTGGTAGAAGGAGCCAGACACAGGGCCACAAGTCACACGATTCTGTTGGCATCAGATTTCTGGAACAGACCGGTGCAGAGATGGAAAGTGGCTGTGATGGTCAATGGGGGTGCGGGGGGGGGGCAGGGAACACTGCTCAGGCTTCTCCTGGGAGGGATGGAAATGTCTTGGAACGGGAGAGAGCCGTCCGTTGCGTGGCCGTGTGAATGTGCAAAGTGCCACTGAAATGGTCCATTTTCAGACGCTTAATTTTGTTACATGAATTTCACCTGGATGAAAAAAATGTAATGGGGCCGGTAATAAAAAATACCTGACCGAGGATTAAATGTGACATCTATGTTGATTCTTTTGAGCAAGTTAAACACCCTGTCTCTGGTTCGCTCCACGTTATCCCCCAGGCATGCAGCCCTGTGCCGGCTCCCTGGGGGAAGGAAACCCCAGAGCCAGGGTGCAGACAGGGGTCAATCCTGCAGGCAGAAGGACCTCGAGGGACCAGGAGAAGCACCGGAACTGCTGAGTGCAGGGAGTAGAGCCTGTGAGCCTGAGGACACGGCCTAGGAGAGGAAAGAGCACCGAGGCAGCGGTGACTCACCGCTCAGACTAGGGGCCAGGCCGCCTGGGCCCCCAGCCACGCCTGGGACGGCAGGTGAGGGCTGTTGCCAAGAGTCACCCTCTTTGTCTAAACAATGGGGTTTATTGACACACCTATGGCAGAGGCCTGTGGTCAGAATTAAGCTAATTAATGCCTGTGTTGGCAACGGTGTGCGCTCGCTCACCAGTGTTAGCCGGCCTTGTTCGGGAGAAGGAAGTGATGAGACATTGGGGGCTCCGTGCTCTGTTGGGGGCTGGTGGGCCCGGGAAGGCCTTGGACGGCATTTGAGGCCAGAGGGGCCGCTTCGGAGTGGGCTTTTGCAGTTGCTTTAAGCAACGTGCAGCCCTGCAGTGTGGGGGAGGGGAAGTCAGGGGATAGGACAATGACAGGCAGGTGGGAGAAGTCTGCCATCAAAGGGGAGAGTCTGAAAATGAAGCACTGTTACACTAGGTGTGGGGACAGCAAGGACATTTGGCACCTCCGCAGGGCACAGAAGAGCTTCTTTCGTTGTAACAGAGAGAAAGGGCCTGCAGTTCTGTCCCCTGCTACAGGGGAAGGGGACAACTGCTCTCAAAGCAGGTCCTCTGTGCCAGGTGGGCATCCTCAGAGGAAAACCGCTAATGAGCTAAACTCAGGAGACCCCACCCTGCAGGGACCCCCAACCCCGCCTCCAGTCCCTGCCCAAGTTGGAAGTCCCATCATCATTTTCTGCAAATCTGCTGAAACCAACAGCCTTTTGCAGCCAGACCGTCGTGGGGGTTAGGGCACTGTACAATGTTCTGTGGGGACCCTGGCTCAGCCTCCGTGACCCCAACCACCCTCCCACCCACCCTGTCCCTTCACGGTAACTGGAGACGCCCAGCCACTCCCCAACACCACACCAATGGGTAAGCCCTGCAGGGCCCTGGATGAATCAGCCTGGGTCCCCAAAGCCCAGTTCCTGCCAGCCGTGGGGCAGGGCGCCCAGTGAGCTGGCCCTCGGGAGAGATAACGGCCCTGGAGCCCCACGGCATGGGGCCTTGGCTTTGTCACAGTGCCTCGTCCGCACGCCACCTGCAGTCTTCCAGAGATGCAGATGGAGATCGAGATAACAAGGGCACTAGATCGACACATTGTCCGCCCTAAACTTACACTACGTTTCACGTCAATTACATCTCAATGAAGCTGGAGGAAAAGCAACAGACACACGTTTTCACCTGTTAAGAGTATAGGTGCCGAGACCCTACGAAAGACTGAGTATTATAACAGGTCAGGTGTCTCCTACTAGAAAGTCACTTCTACCGGAGATAATTTGAGGCCACAGTTCAATTCAGGGCCTTTTATGCCTACGGTGTGCCCCCCAACACGCAAACACGCTGTCCCCTACACCCACCCCCGGTGCTTTGACACGGGTGAGTCACTGAGGATGGCAGGAAACGCTCAGTCAAATGAACATCCTAAGCAATTAGGTGTATTCAGCTATTAGAGTCCTAACGGATTTTAAATGTATTTTTTTTAGATTTTATTTATTTATCTTTAGAGGGGAAGGGAAGGAGAGAGGGAGAGAGGTATCAATGTATGGTTGCCTCTCGTGTGACCCCTGCTGGGAACTGGCCTGCAACCCAGGCATGCGCCCTGACTGGGAATTGAACCACGACCATCTGGTTCGCAGGCCCGCACTCAATCCACTGAGCTGCACCAGCCAGGGCTATTTTTATTTTTTAATACAAGTAATACGAATACTTGTATTAAAAAATAAATGCACTATTTTCAATAATGTTTATTGCAGAAGGTTGAAAGACACAATTAAGTAAGAAACTATTTTTTAATTTTTTTAAGCAGCCCAGTCTCTCCACTCAGGAATTACTACTACTACATTTTTAAATTCCAGTTTGCATTGCTCCAAAACTACTAACACACATGCACACGTGCGTGTTCGGCACACATGTGTGTTCAGCACGGGTGGGGGAGCAGCTGAGACTGATGAATGAAGGACCCCCCCCAAGAGCTCATTAGGGTGGAGAGAGCTTTGATGTCAGGTGCATGGAGGCTTGGGTCAGGCAGGTCTGCAGAAGGCAAGACAGCATGGACGCCGGTGTGGCGTCGGTCCCCAGCCTGCCCTGAGCCCCTGCTCGCCCCCAAGGAACGGCCCCTGCTCCTCTTCCTCATTCTTTACAGAAAGCAGCATGGCCCCACCCAGCACAGGGTCAAGACAGGTGTCTTCAGCCAGGTGAGCACAGGGCAGACATCCAGGAGGGACCAACGTCTCCCAGGGACCGGCAGCAGGGGCAGGCTCTGGGGCTGTTCTGGTGCACCCCTGCAGGGGACAGCCACCAAAGGCGAGGCAGACAACCTGAGGGGTCGCTGTCCTAGCAGGTGGCCCACAAGAGTGAGACCCCCTCCCCGGGGCACGAACACTCTCCTGCACCTCCACGTGTCGCAGCACCACTGCCGAGACGCAGCCGCCCGGCCTCTGGGCTAGCTGCGCCTCAGAGGCACCGGCCTGAGAAGACACTGGAAGTGCTAATGCCCAGGCCCCGTCCCCAGGCGTTTCCGCGTCATTGATCTGGTGCAGGGCAGGCCTCTGTGTGTCTTTTTAGGGACATTTCCAGTTGAATCCATATTTTTAAAGGTTACCTAAGTAAATCTAGTGCGACCAGACTCCTTTACATTGCAGGCTGGAAACGAAGGGAACAGGGCGGAAAGGGGTATGTCATTCTGCAGCATTACTGACTCCAGGCTGCTGGCCGGCTGGACAGCAGGACTCCGAGGGGAGGGAACCTGACCAGCAGGGCCAGACCCCGCAGACACACCGGGTTGGCCTGGGAGCCGCACCCGACCACACTGGCGCACCCTGGGGAACACAGCGACAAAATGCAGAACAGGAGCCCTGCGGGCTCCACAGCAAACAGTCAGGCCTGCACCCAGTGGTACCTGATACTGATCTCCAAGGTCAAGGCGAATGAATGGGTCTCTGTGGTTTCTTCCCTCACAGTGAATGTTTCAGGCATCTGTCTGCATTCTCCTCCTCCCTCAGAGGGCACCGTCCAGCACATCCGAGCTGCCTGGAACAGATGCCCGATGTGAACCTGATGGAAGCAAAACCGCTTCCGTGAGAAAGGATGTTTCGAGTTCAGCCCCGAGGGCAGGAGCCGGCCAGCCCAGGGAAAAAGCTGCACTTCTCAAAGTGTGAAAACTGACCATTAGCGGCGGGAAACAGAGTCTGAGGCCCATTGTACATGGAAAAGCTCTTCCTCTCGGCTGCTCACGGCACCCAGCTCACTGTGTGGAGCCCAGATCAGACCTTAGGAAAACGATGCCATCCCAGGACTGGGGGCTCCGGGAGAGGCCGAGAAGGTCTTCAGTGAAGGGTGAGAAATGGTTCCTGTCCCCTTAGCCAAAGCCAGTGCCACCCACTTAACCAGTCCAAGGATTTCATCCCTGCAGAGTCGCCCACCCATCCACGGGCACGTGTCCCAAGACCCCCGCCACTGCTGGAACACCGTCTGCGTAAACTGAGTCTCTCCCTTACATACAATGCTCTCTGCCTTTTCCCTCGAAGGAAGCGCTTTCTGGCTCCTCTGTGGCACATCTGAGTTGCTCCGTCACTCCTCCTGCTCTTTCAGGCCATGAGTGAGTAGAGCCAGTCACTCGAACACAAGCACTGTGACACCCGACTGCTGATCCGGCCCCCAGGCAGCCACTTGGTGACCAGTGGGCAGGGGGCGTCCACGGTGTGGAGACACAGGACAGGTGAGTCACGTGTGGTCAGGACGGCGCAGGGCAGCACAGGTTTTCGTCACACCGCTCAGAACGGAGTGCACTTTAACACTTATGAACTGCTTACTTCTGGAATTTTCCATTGAATATTTTTGGACCAAGGTAACTGAAACAGCAGAAAGCAAAACTGCAGATCAAGAGGGATGACTATATCCGCTCTCCCCAGGTGGCAACTTGGTAGATGTCCTTGGCTAAGGCCAGAGGTCCACACCGGCAGGTGCCGGGTCCCACCTGCTGCCCAGGTGTGTGGTGTTGGTCCGGCCTCACCCCCAACCCTCCTTCTCTACATCAGCTTCCCGGCTCCTGCAGAATCGGAGGGTGGGGGTGGGAGGGGAGGGCTGCATTACTCAGTGGACCTGCCATCGCCCATCCACTTCCTGCAGAGGTTTCAGCACAGACTGCCTGGGGCAGGAGGTCTCAGGGAGGCACATGGGTCCCGCGGCTGCCCAAGCCCAGAACGTAAGTCCTGTCTTCTGCGCAGAGGCAGCAGCACAAGGCCAGGGCCGCCACCACCTGGACCCAGCCACTTGACAGGGGCAGTGAAGGATGCCCACGCTGCCCTTCCAGTCTTCCCCGGGCTTCCCATGAACAGCCAGGACACACGGTCCGTGTCTGACAGCTTGGCAGTCGCCCGGGCTGCTGGAGTGGACACTGTGAGGGCCGGAAGGGGTAGGGGAGACGTGATTTCTTCTTAACCCCAAGGCTGGGGTGGCTTTTGTACAACAGGACCGGGCCGGGCGCTCGCCGAGGGTAGGTGCCAACAGTCTGGCCTTGGGGCTTATGCCTGCTAACAAAGATGATAAGGCTTTTGTCCTGAGTCACACAGAATTCCTGCTGGCCAGGGACTCCAGTCCCGCTCGGCACCCTGACGTTCGGAGGGCAGTTTGCTCTCAGGGGCTCTTCCCCTGTGTTCACTGTGCCCGGGTGGGAGCTCATGAGGGTTCATTGCTTCCTTCCACACAGTTTTCTGGAACTCGCTCTGTGGACTTGGAAGGACAGACAGATCTCGATGGCTTCCGAGCAAGCCTGATGAGTGGAGGCAGGTCTTGCTGCAGGCAGGACCCGCTGTCCCAGGTCTGCAGCCGCAGGGCTCTGCTGAGTGACTCGGCGCTGCTGCCCGAGCTGCCCCGTAGGGGAGCCCTGGGGAGGAGACACCATGGGTGGAGGGCATGGGCCCAGATTCGAAGCTCAGGCTGGACATGTGGTGTGTACGTGCGCGTGCAGGTATGTGTGTAGGTGAGTGTGCACGGGCACATACTCATGGTCATCTCCCGGGGCTTGTTTTTCCCTCACCTGGCAAACAGAAGTGACAGTGCCCAGCCCATCTTGCTCCCAGGATTGCCGGGGAGACCAAATAAGAAACAGGTGTGTTGGGGCTCTCCAGAGAGCAGAGCCAGTGGAATAAACAGAGGTTAGAGCGACGGGGAGGGAGAGAGATGGAAAGATTTATTGTAGGAATTGGCTCATACAATGACAGAGTCCGATAAAACCCCAGGCCTTCAGGGCAACTCAGCAGACTGGAGACCCAAGAGGCCAGTGGGGAAAGTTCCACTTCAAGTCCAAGGGGCTGAAAACCAGGTGAGCCAATGGTAAACTTCTAGCCCGAGGGCCAGTAGGCTTGAGACCCAAGAAGAGCTGATATTTCAGTTCAAGTTCAAATGCAAGAAAAAGCTGGTGTCCCAGCTCAATAGGGGAGAGACAGTGTTTTGCTCTATTCAGGCCTTCAACTGATTGGGCAAGGCCCACCCCACTAAGAAGAGCAATCTGCTGATTCGCATGTGAAGCTCATCCAAAAACGCCCTCACAGAAACACTCAGAGTACTGTTTGACCAAACATCTGGGACCCCCGGGAACAGTCAAGGTGACGCATCAAGTGAACCACCCCAGTGGGGCAAGAGGCAGCACCAAGTCCCAGAGAGAAGAGCAGCCCGAGGTCACCATACTAGGCGGGTGACTTGTAGGTCACTCTGTCTCTCTGGGGCTACCTCAGTGGCCTCTTCAGTCAGATGAAGGTAACAAAAGAGACATCACGTGTATGTATGTGACACACGGCAGCCACAGAGGCCGTAGTTGTTTTGGGTGCAAAAACTACTTTTCAAGGTTCAATTTGCCCTTTGCATTTCATGCACATTATGATGTTAGCAAAAGAGGTGGTCAGACATAGAAAATATAGGAAGAAAAAGAGAGTTTGTGATCCAGAGGGTTCACTGTTGGCCTGGACCAGGTTGGCACATTCTCACTCCTGAATTAGTGGCGCAGGATCTGGGGGTTTGGAGAAGAAATCAGAGCTACTAGACTGTGGGGCTTCTCTCCTTCGGTGAAACTGCTCCTTTAGTGTCCCTGGAGGTCTGTGGGCCCCTGCTCACCTCGGGGCCTCCTGCGGTCTGCGCAGAGAGTGGGCGGGTTCCATACTATATGCATGCATGCCACACGGTCATGAAACCCAACACATCCCGGACCTAATGCCATCACCCGCCGTGAAAGAAAAGTATTTTTCCATCTAGAAATTGAGTTGGAAAACCTCCTCCCAGTTGGTTTGGGCTTTAAAAGCACAGTAATGGCTGCAAAGATGGCCTGCCGGTCCAGACAAGACTGGCGCCAACCTGGCACCTTACCATGGCCCGTCCCTCTTCAAAGTCCTGTAGAGCCTGTGAGTTAAGTCAGGAGCGTCCTCCAGGCAGCTGGATGGTTCTCGGGGGCAGCCAGACGAGCAGAGACATCCCAGGTGGCGCGGCAAGAAACCGAGTGCCGGGCCAGCCAGCGGAGACTGCTGGGGCCAGCATGGTGGCTCGCACACGGCGTGACCAACGTGTTTGGGGCCTGGCACACCCTAAGGCACCGGCGGCCAAGCCCTGTGCATTTAGGAGGAAATGAAATCCACATGGCCCTGATTTGCTGACGCTCACAGCTCATCCAAAGGTGGTTTTGCAAGAGGGGTTTGGACCCAGGAAGCCCAGGCACACTTTGATTATGGTTGCCATTGTTCGTTTGGAAACGCAGACCTGCGCGATTACGCCACGAAGTCAGAGGCCAGCTCTGCCTGACCGCACTTCGGGAACTGGAGTGGACCAGAGAAGACAGCAGCGACGGCACCATCCCACCCAGAAGGCCACCTTGCAAATGGCACCATGAACGGCCCCTACCGCTGGGTTCCCTGTACCCTCTCACCTGGGAACTGCCAAAGCTTGGGTTCACAACACATGGGCAGTACTGGACTGAGTCTTCTGACCCCATTACTTCCTCAGGTTCCTGCCCCAGGGACGAAAGCCTAATTCCAAGACGGTGCCCACGGCGGGTCCGGAATCGGGTCACAGGGTGGGGGCGGGAGGCCTCCGGGGAAGGAGGCCCTCACAAAGGCGCTCTGAAGCAGGTTCTAAAATGGCCTGCCGTGTCCCTGAAGGAAACTGGGATGGGCAGCAGCCGAAACTCTCTCTGGGGAAACAGAGTCCCAGTGCGCACTTTGACCTCTCTGAGTGCAGTCACACAGAAACCACCGGCCAGAGAGACCAGAGACCAGACGGTCCTCCTCTGAACCGAGGGCGAACGAACGTGCTCGGTGTCCCCCATCGGCCCCTCGGGCCGCAGCGGCGGGAGTTCTCCGCAGCGCACACCTCTGCCAGCCCCAGGCCCCAGGCTGCTTGCCTGGCAGTTTATGCTGCAACAGCTGGGCCCTGGGATCTGCCAGCCCCCAGCTCCGGGTCTGGCCCATGGGGGCCTCGGGGTTTCGACCAGTGAGGCCCTGAGGCCAGGAGGAGGACGGGAAAGGACCTGGCACCCCGTTTCTCTCGGCCCCTGCTGTCGTGCCTCTGGGTGTGTGTGTGTGGTCACTCCTTGCTCCTTCCCTCTTGCCTTAGAGCCGCATGAGGCTCCCCACAACCCCCATTTTTATCTAGGTATCCCTACTTGTCAGGCCCTGGACCTCGGCCCACCTGAGACATGGTTCTATTTAGCTCATTCAGCACGAGGTCAGCGGCACAGCCTCCCTTCCCACCAACTGGGGCCTCCTGGAGGCTGGAACTCCGCTGTCTCCCTGAGCCTCTTCCAGGCCTGGAAACAGGAGCCCAGGCATTCCCGCTCCAGCCCTGTGGCCCTGCAATGGCTCCTGCCTGGGAACTGCACAGACGGGTCACAGGGAGCGAGTTTGGACACCCTGAAGCTGGCACCCACCTGACTCAGTTTGCCAGGGCTGCCACCACAAAGCACCACAAACAGATAAGGCTTGAAACCACAGAAACGTATTGGTGCATGGCTCTGGAGGCTGGAAGTCCAAGTTCAACATGTCAGCTGGGCTGGATCCTTCTGAGGCTGTGAAGAAGGGTCTGCCCCAGGCCTCTGGCTGAGCTCCTGGGGGTGCTAGGGGCCTCTGACTCCCTTTGCTTGTGGAAGCATCACCCCAGTCTCCCTCCGTGGTCACGATGCTCACCCTGTGTGTGTCTTCTCTGTGTCCACAATGTCCCTGTTTATGAGGACACCAGTCACTTTGGACTGGGAGCCACCTATGACCTCATCTTAACTTCATCACCTGCGAGGACTCTATTTCCAATCATGGTTGCTTTCGCGGGTCCTGGGCCAGGACTTCAGCATCTTTGTTGGGAATGCAAGTCAACCTATAACACTACTCTTCCCACAGAGTTTTTAAAAGGCAGCTTAGCCATGGCTGGGTGGCTTGATCGGTTGGAGTGTCATCCTGCACACCAAAGGTTGCAGGTTCGATCCCCGGTCGGGGAGCATACCAGAGGACACTGATTAATGTTTCTGTCTCACACTAACGTCTGTCTCTGTCGTCCCCTGCCTCCCTCCCTCTCTAAAAGCAATGAAAAACTGTCTCCAGGGTGGATAGAAAAGAGAAAGGCAGCTTAAAATTGACATTGAAATACAGTAATCATTTACCTTACAGCCCAACTTGGAGCTTTCCTTGAGAAGGGAAGAGGCACCCCTACTGCTAGTCTTACAGGGCCAGCGGGCCCACCCAGGACCGTCCCCCAGGCAGGCCATCCGGGACGGCTGCAGGGCCACCCTCTGCGGCCCAGCCTTCCCCCTTCATGCAGCACCCCCACTGCAGGCCCCCTTTATTTGTGTTCCCAGTGAGGCTCGTCTGTTTTATACACAGTCACAGTGAAACCAGGGGATTAGCTGCGTTCCGGCTGCAGTTAATTCACTGTTTCCAGTTACCTGTCGCAAGCCCCATCTCAATAATTAACTTGGCCGGTTGGCTCCGGGCCTCTCACACCTGTTCCCCTGGTTAATGAGGCTCCAATCTGCCCGGAGCACCAGGGACTGTGACCTTTGTAGATAAGGAGGCTGGAATCAGTCGCTGGTCCGCAGTGGTGTGATGTACAGGCGACGTCCCTGAAACAGCTCCGGCCCCAACCCAGAAATTGGCCTTGACTACTGTGGTCCCCCCACGCAGCAGGAAGACAATCCCTCCTGTGTCCAAACCCTCCTTTCACCCTCTCCCAAGGGAGGGGCCCGTCCTCGGGGCCTTCTCTGAGGTCATCATTGGACGGTGCAGCCTGCCCTCTGATGCAGTGTCTGTTACAGGACCTATCAGGGTAATGAGGCGGGTGACAGGGACATCGCCCTTCTCCCCGTCCTGGTGTTTTGGCCTCGGTTCCTCCCTTTGGGAGAAGACCCAACGTTAATGAGGACAAGTCACTCATTGTCAGGGAGCAAACAGAGAGATGACACTGGTGTCTGGTCTGAAGCCCTCTCTGGTACACGGAGTCCTTTGTCAGGCTCTATGATTCAATTAATCCCATCAGGGCCACCACATTTCTCCAAATCCAGCCATTCTACCGCCAGTGACAATGCTTTGTATGATACAAAACCAGAAGTTAATAGATGCATAGTCAACCCAAGAAGACAGCACATTTGCTGCCACAGGAAATCCAGCCTTTGATTGACAACACGTAGGGTGATCTCGCCCTTCCCGTCCCGCAGAGGACGGGCCCTCTGGGTCCCCCTAGTCCCGAGGCCTAGGAGGAAGAAGGGAAGCATCATATTGGTCCGGCCCACTTTCTGACTCTGTATCGGTGGTCATGGTCAAGGCCTCTGGTCGGCCGCCCACCTGGGGCCAGAGAAAGGACAAGGTGACATGAAATGTGACTGTCACAGGGCCAACTCTAAGGGCAACACAATGGGAGGGAAGGCTTCCAGGACAACAGCCCCCGCACTGCGGGGCCGGGTTTTGTTTGCTCTCCTTCCTCCCTTTTGTCAGACGGGGGTCCTGACCCTCTCTCAGCTCATCCATCTCTCCCTGCGTCAACATGCATGTTAATTTAAAAAACCCACATTCTCTTTCATTCCCTTCCTCTTTCTGCTCTCCTTTCAACTCCTGCCAACTTGTCTCAGAATTCCCTGCCTACCTCCTGGCAAGAAATTTGCCTTCAGAAAGGGAGACGGCAAACAGAACCACATTTAAGAAAAATCTAACTGCAGGAACCAGCATCGTGGCATCCAAAGAGCAAGGCCGGCCACGCCGCCGTGGCCCTGACAAAGCCCCACGTCCCCATCCACTGGCAATGTCGGCACAGACAAGACGCTATCGCCGTGATGCATCCACTCTGTGCCGCCCTCTGATGAGCTCCAACAGCACGGGAGCCTTGTGACCTGCTCTTTCCACAGTGATACAGCAGAAGCTCAGCTGGAGTCGGACTGAATGTGGCTTTGTGTGCCAGCGTGGGAACCTACCTGCCACTCGAGGGAAAACGGCCCCCACCCCAGACAGTGCACTCGGAATCCGGAACACAGAGCTGGTGGGCAGCTGGGCAGCTTCCCTCACAGTTCTGGCCCCACCCCCACCCCTCGGGCCAGCCACACATCACGAGTTTCATTTCTATCCTTTGTGTCCTGAGCCCACTATCTGAGCAGCACTGTGAAGTCAGTGTGGAAGCCCACCCAAGCTGAAACCAGCCCCAGAGTCACGTGGAAGACTCGTCCGAACAGGCACCAGAGGTCTGGGGTGGGGCCCCACACTTGGCATTTCTCCCTTCCTCCCAGTGGGAGATCTGCCTTCAGGACAAGGCAGTCCCACCAGGAATCACTCTCGGAGACCCTCTGGCCTGGGCTGTACAGGTATGGGGAGGTGCCTGGACTTTCAGGGTCCCAAGAGGCCAGCCACTAAGCTGTCTGATGCAAAGGCCACACTTCTGTGGGCTGGACAGGGACAAAGGAGCCCTTCCCGGGTCTCTACCTCTACCTGCAGATACAGACCATGCCCTGGGTGACACCAACAATTTCCTGGGCCCACGCCAGCATCACCTGCAGTTTCATAATTAGAGCAACAGTGCAGAGGACTCCTCCTGGGGCTGTGGGATTCCTGAAGGTTTGTGAAACGCTGCTCTGCTTTGCTCACTGCCTCCCCTGGGGCTCACATGTACTCTCAGAAGTGCAACAGGTGTGACGAGGCTTGGGGGTCGCCCCCCACCATTCTCCAGGGAGACACATTCATAACGCTGTTGGAGCTGAATGGGGACCAGACCATGCCACGTCCACCTGCTGTGTCTCCAAGGCCCCTCCAACCCAGTGTTCCCCAAACTTCCCTATGAACCCCATTCACAGAGAGAGGCCAGGCGACCAGTCCCTTAGCATTTGTATTCGTGTCCACATTCTACTGTATAATTTTAGCATCTTAGCCTAGGTTCCTCCCAGAAGGCGGAGCCTATGGGGAGGACTTTCGTAAAGGAAGGGTATTCTGGAGAGTCACCCAGCAGACAGGGGTCAAGGGCGGGAGGGAGTGGAGCCCGCCTCACCTGCTGTGAGGACCCTCCAAGAGGCAGTACAGAATGCACATCAGCGTGTTCAGCCTGTGGGGAGAAAAGGGGAGATGTGAGCTCGCTAGACCCTGTTCCCTTCTGGAGGGCTGTCTTGTGGGCTGCTGACTCACTCACGGTCCCCAGCCTGCACAGGCCTGCACGGGGGGGCCCGTCTGAGAGGGGTTCAGGTCACAGAGGGAGACAGAATGCTGTGGCCGGGGAGAAGCGCTGTCTGGTCCCACCTTCACAAAGCCAGCTGGTTTCCCCAGTGACAGCCGGCATCAAACGTGAGCCAGAAGGTGAGACTGGCACGGAAGATCCCAATATGGTGCATTAGGAAAAAGAAGGATGTAGGAGTAAAAAAAATGTTTATACGCATACAGTATATCATAAATCTCATATTACTACGATCTTTAATATGCAATATATTTAAATGTTTAACTGAATGTGATGATTAATATCGCACTTCAAGGGTGTGTGTCTACAACCTATCAACTTGAAAATATGCCCTGTTTCTAGAAACCCCTGCCGTCTGTGCCCAGAAGCCACTAGGAAATAGTGACTGAACACAAAACGTTCACAACAGCTGTTTCAGATACAGCGGTAAGTCGGCAGTAAAGGCACTGGTCTCTGTTAGCCGTTCAGCGCTCACCCTAAAACACAGGCTGAAACGATCAGCGGGCGCCAACGATGGCCTCCCCGACCTCGCGTCTGGCTGGAGTCCTTATAGTTGGTGCTTAAAAAACCAGCTGGCTATTGTTGGTAGTCCCTTGTGCGCAATCGTTTGTTCTTCATAAATGACATCCAAAAGGGGACATGAATCTCGCCATCCTTTCTCTCTGCAAGCCCAGGTTTCCGGGTGCAGGGGCATCTTTGGAATTTCAGTGTCTGTGTTGCCAATGTATCCGTCTTTAACAAATAGCCCATTCAGAAGACGGACCGAAGGACAGACAGCTGCACAGCACTCACAGGCCTTGGGGGTTCGGCCCAGTCCATCCCACCGAGGCCAACCCACACACACGCTCAGTGGAGCAGCCCACCCTGCCGTGCGTGCGTACACAATACCCACCCGAGGCCCGAGAGTCATTCTGAGAGGATAGAAGGAAGTACTGTCTACAACCTTTCCATCATTAAAATGTTTTTAAATATGCAAAAGTACAGCAACTAGAATAATAAGCCCCCTGAACGCCTCACCCAGCTCCAGTAGGAAGGCCAAGCTTAGATATGTTTCATTATTATTTGTTACAGTTTAAATAGACATCGTTTTGCTCCTGAAGACACGAACCTCAGGCAGATTTTCATGACCCCCCGAGGGTTCGTGACCTGCTGGCTCTTCGGTTCACTGGCTACGTTCAATCCGCTCTTTATACCGGGAACACTCTGCCTCTCCCGTCCTCTCTGGCTACCTCTCCTGCCTGCAGCAAATTAAGTGGGCTCTGTCTACCGTCCCGCGATGGTGACATATAATCCCAGTGTTAAAGGGTGGAATTTTCCAATGCAAGAGGCAGCAGGCAGCTAACAGAGGGAACGTTGCCACGGGCAGAGGCTCAACACAGTGTCTCCAACTGTGCTGCAGAGTCACCCAGCATTTGGATGAAGAGCGAAAAGAAAAAATCTGACAATGGAGCGATTGTTCTCGCTCCACAAGCAATCCTACTATTTCTACCCCCTCAACGGGCTGTGCTGGCAACAGGCAGACAGCGCTCCCAGGTCTTCTGCGAGGGCAGGGCACATGGGAAAGGGTCTGTCCTCTCCCAGGGGGATGGTCCCACGCCGGCACGGCAGCCGCCATCACCTCTTTGTAGAGACACCGGGAAGAGCAGGGCCGAGACTCAGCCCGTCTTGTTTGTTCACCAGGAACCCGAAGCCAACACTGGGGATCAGTTTCTTGCATTTCATCCAACTCCTTGACTACTACTCTAGAAAAACAACCAGAATCTGCCAAGAATCAGCAATCTCCTAAATCTCAAAATAATGACTGGCCCATCCAACATTTCCATCCAAGGAATTCTTGGTTCCAATACAAGAAAACCCTCTGGGATGGGAGTCAGGAGTCCGAGAAAGGCATGTGGTTATTTTTGCCACACTTTGGAAAGAGAGGAAGTCTATTTTTGGCATCAGCGATTCAGCTTTCCAATAACATCGGCCCATGGAGCACAGCTGAGGTAAACGCTGATTTCAAATTTCACTTCACTTTAAGGCTTTTGGGGGGGTCTCCTCATCTTCTGCTGCACCAAGCGAGTGTGCACACACACGCATACACACACTTACATGCTATTTCCTGGTCATGTGTGAGCTGGAGTTCTGGAACAGGTTAAGGAGTTAGTGGAGTGGTCAGGCAAGAGTTTGGTTGTTCCATTCTAAGACTGGCCACGGCATTCAGTGCATGGAGTCAGGAAAGGGGGAGCCGCATGCTGGTGATGTATGAGGGAAAATGTAATGCCAAGCAGAGAAGGGAAAGGAGAGGAGTATCACCGCGGTTTTAGAACATTCCAGCAGGTGTGTGAGCCATCACCCAGTGACCCTGAACTGCGGGCAGAGCTCAGCTGTGAAGCTCCCTGCAGGCCAGTGACCACAAACAAGGACTGTGCTGTCGCTGACGACCCAGTCACCCCAGTCACATACACGTACACACAGGGAAGTGCCTTCTCCACCTGGGGGCCCCTGGCTTGAAGGGAAAGCCAGAGTGGTGCGTTCCACGGTCTTAAAGAGAGAAATTTCTATTTCTAATGGGCAGCAAATGCCTTGTAGTCAATCCGGAGTTGAGCTGGTCACTTACTTAAAAAAACAAGGCCACAGACTTTTATTAAAATGAATACCAGCGGGAAGGGGCAGAGTTGCTTTTGCCCTTAACTCATTTCAAAGACAAAACCGCTCTTCTTCAGAGCCCTTGGCTCGTATTTTTTACCCAAGAAAAATAAAATGACAAGAAGAAAGCCGCTTCCCCTGCCGCCCCGGCTGCTGCTCCGCCTCCTCCGAGGGCGACCTTGACCACGCCACAGCCCGACAGGAGCCCACGTGGTGCTGCTGCGGACACCGAGCCCAGTCATAGCCGGGAGGTCGTCATCACACCGATCCAACCAGCCTCCTCCATGAAAACAGGAGAGATGGGGAGCAGACACCAGTCGAGGCTGGAGGTTTGGTATCAAACGTCGTTAGGCCTGGAACTAGTATTATAGATATGAAACTAACAGGAAGCTGAGCCAGAAGAGGCCCTATCCCTTGGCCAACAGCTGTGGTGGGCCCGGGACTGCCTGTTTGGGGACTGAGGGTCCCACCTCCTGGGAGACCCTTCGGCCCTGGGCAAACCTGGAGACAGCTGACCACCCTGTCCGTGGCTCCAGAGACCGAAGTCCAAATGGCGCCTCAGTTAGAAACTGGCAAAGTCGGAGAGGGCACCTCACGAACGCACACGCACCCTGTCCCCGCCACGCGTGGGGCTGCTCCTCAGCCCTGTCTGCTTCCTCCACTGCGCTCCCAATAGCTTCAAATAACGCGGCTGTCCCTCTCGTCAGTCCTGGACCGGCTGCTCTCACCGCTCCACAGGGTCAAGGAGCCGCTCTACGGGGTCATCTGGCTGGCTGCCCACTGCAGCCCTAGAACGTTCCCTGGCAAACAGTCAGGAAACACATCTCAGGTGCAGAACCATCCCTGGATGACAGACTCCCACCGAAGGGCCGCACTCGCCAACCATGAGGTGCAGACACCGGGCAGGGATGCCACCCTGCTTCCAAAAGCCATCGGCCAAGCAGCAGTCCTGACATGGCCACCGTCACCTCTGCACGTCACAGCTGTCTGCACAGTCCCCACTCCGGTCAAGGAGACGCACCTGTGAGTCTCACCTACAAACGTAACTGCCACTTAGAAACGTCCTCCAAAAACTCCCCCCGTGACTCGGCGTGGAAACGACGAGCTGTTTCGTGCTCAGAAGGGCACAGAAGCCAACAGCAGGATGGAAATGCGCGATTGGTGGAGACGATTTGTCACAGAGGATTGATCATCAGTCCCCGTTTTCTCGCAAAGGAACAATCAAGCGCCTTAGGGACCTCAAAAGGAAGACACCCACGAAGTCAGGCAAGCCGGCTGCTTCCTGCCACGGAGACGCCGGCCACACTGACATGCACCTGAGGGGAGATGGATTTCAGGTGCTTCGGATGTGACCAACCTCCACAGGCGCCTGTCGCGGTTCGCTGGCGGCATATTTCTGTCCATGCTGGCATGTGAAACAATGGTGGGTCTTCTATCGAGGGCATCTCAGACTTGGCATAGTGACAGAAGGTGCTGGCCTTGTCCCCACTTTTATTTGGGTCCGTGGAATAGCCGTCTGGTGGCCGATGGGATTGGCGAGTCCATACAGCTTCCCCAGAGCCCTCTGGTGACGGCGCTGTCTGCCGGCCAAGCAGGAGAAGAGCACTCGGGATCTGCCGCCACCGGCCTCCGCACACGTCCCACGGGCACCCCTCATGCAGGGCACCCTGCTGCGCCCGCCTGGCTGGCCGTCCCCCAGGGTGAGCCTGGGCTGGGCCTGCCCGCGGGTTCTCACTACCCTCTCTGCACCCCCGACCTTGTCCTGCCCCACAGGCCTGAGAAACCCCGAACACCGGCACCAGGGGGCATCTCCTGCAGGGTGACGCACCATCGGTAGCGGCCACTGCTGAGTAACTGTGGAGAAAGGACCCCTGTGCTCCACTGTGTCCCCTCTGCAGGATGGAAGCCCGAGATGCTCAGAGACAGAGCAGGCACCGCAATACGAGACAAAACCTGGCCGGAGCGGTCGGGAGAACCACTGGGAAGCGTCCTGTTCTTACTTGTGAACAGTGACCACACACTGGGCTGAACAAAATGTGTCCATTTCTCTTCAAGTCTGCAGTCTCTCAATGCATTGTTATATTCTCAAGTCATTTTACACTTTGTTCATTGATTTATTTTTTGACTTGCCAAATGCGTGACTCTACCAGGCTCAGGGTGTGAAGGATGGACAAAAAAGACGCCCCTTCCACAAAGGGCAGGCTGTCAACCTGAGGCCGCGACAGACCTCTTCCCACGGTGGTTCATGAGCTCGGGTGGGAAAACAGCCACAACACTGTCCTCACTAACCCCCTCGGCCCCGGAACCACCCACGTGCCCCTGTCCCTGTCGCTTCATTTTTCCGTATAAACGGAATCACACAGAATGTAGAACTTTCGAGGCTGACCTCTCCCACTCGGCTGACACCTGCAAGATTCATCCGGCTGCCCGTGCACGCCAACAGTCACCCGCTTTTTATTGCTGAATTGGGGTGCACCCCCCAGGGATGCACCCATCCACCCGCCGGAGGGCGCGCAGACTGTTTCGAGTTGGTGATGATCGCGAGGAGAGCCGCTACCCACCTTCCAGGACAGGCACTGGTGTGAACCCAAGTTTTCCCCCCACATGGGCAGCCACCTGGGAGCGGGACTGCCAGGTCCTCTGCTGAGTGTGCTGAGCTTTCCGAGACACTGCCAAGAGGATTTCCACAGGGGCCGTGGTGTCTGTCCTTCCCAGCTGGCGAAGGAGCCCCGACTGCTTTGCATTTGTCACGGGGGCGTGGTGTTCTCTGTGCTTTTCCTTTTCACCGCTCTAGGCCTGTAGCTCCAGCTCATCGGGATTTAATTTGCGTTCCTCTGATGGTCAGTGATGTCGGACATCTCTCCAAGTGCTCGTGCACTGCTGGACACCCGCCGAAATCTCGGTGAGGACTTTGCATCTGTGCTCACGAGGGACACTGTCCTGTCCTTTCGTTGGACCACCGCCATTTTCGGCCTCAGGGGGATGGTGGCTACAGAAAACAACCGGAAGTGTCCCCACTTGTGCCAGAGCCAACCCCTGTCTGTCTGAAGGTCTCCCTGCAGCAGCAGAGCGGCGGGGGGGGGGGGGGGAGGGTGAGGAAGCCCCGAGTTTTCTTTAACGTGAGAGTGTCTTTCTTTCACCTTTATTCCCACAGGTACTTTTAGTGGATATAGTATCAGGAGTTGAAAGTTCTTTTCAAATGTTCCATTTCTTCCTGGAAGTATTGGCTGCCGAATCATGCTCCCCTATCTATGTAATGCTCTTACTTTAAATACTTTGCCTACTTTAAATACTCTTTTTCTTTTAGCTCTCAGCAGTTCGGTCAGGGTATATCTGGGCATGGATTTCTTTGCATTGGTCTTGTTCAGGATTTCCTAGACTTCTTCAGTCTGCAAGTTTATGTCTTTCTCCAAATCTGACAACTCTTTAGCTACCCTGTCCGCAAACATTTTCTGGGGGCCCCGCCCTTGCTTTCCAGGACCCTTAGGACAAAACCCTGAGATTTGGTGGGTATTTTCCCACAGGCTAACGAAGCTCCATTCTCTTATATCTGTAATCTTTTTCCCTGTATCACTCCTCCTCTCTACTCTCTGTGAAGCCCCTGGGCCCCTCCATCATCTCCCAGCTGCTGCTGAGCCTGCCCAGTGAGGTTTTCCTTTCAGTCACAATATTTTTCCGCTCCCACGTGGCCATTTGGTTCTTCTTTAGGTCGCACATTTCTTTCCTCAGACTTCGTAACCTCCTCACGCATCTCAAAGGTGCCTGCCCTTCTGTGCGGTGTGTGCTTTTACCACAGTTGCTCTCGGTTCTGTGGGATCTGAACACTGGCTTCTGTTGACTGTCTTTTCTGATACGAACTGAGATTGTCCTCCTTCCAACGTGCTGAGTACTTTCCAACTGCATCCTGGAGATTTTCATGGTTATGTTACAAGAGTCCAGGTTTTTGTCTTACTAAGAATGTTGATTTTTTTTTAACAGAGAATCTACCAGGTTGAGTCCTGGGTGCTTATTCCATCAGTTTTTTTTATTTCTCTCACCTTCTTAAAAGCTTTTATTTAACTTTAGAGAGGAACAGGAGGGAGAAAGAGAGGGAGAGAAACATCAATGTGCGGTTGCCTCTCACTCATCCCCTACTGGGGACCTGGCCCACAACCCAGGCTTGTGCCCCGACCAGGAATCTAACCTGCGACCTTTGGGTTCACAGGCCAGCACTCAGCCCACTGAGCCACACCAGCCAGGCACTATCTAGTTTTCTGTGGGCGGTGGTTCCAGCGTAAGTTCTGCTTTCTGAGACTCCAGGCCTGTCCCAGTGCACACAACCCAGTGGCCAGTGTGAAAGCGGACAGTGCTCTGCTCTGCGGTTCGGTCCTGAAAGTCCACGGCATGTTATTTAGGGTCAGGTCTATTCCTGTGTCTCTCAGGAGCGGGCCCAGAAGTTCATATACAACTTCGCAGGGTTGCTTTCTCTGGCTCCTCCCTCTCTCTGGGATGTTCCAGTTCCCAAGGACTCAGTGTTTTGGTCCTCGGGCCAGAAACCAAGGGCTCTGCTTAGCCTGCTCCCCTATGGACTTCCCACAGCCGCACCTGCGTCCAGGGGACAGTGGAGACAGACTCAGAGGGAAAGGCACGGGGGTGGCCCCCACACTCGGGGCCATGGCTCCCCCAAACAGAGGGGAGACTCCCTCCCTAGGCTCAGGCGCCGGGGAGCTCTCACGCCATGACGGGATGGCTCGGGCTGAGGCAGCAGAGAATGGAGGAAAGAGAAAACAAAAGGAACCAGGGGGTTTCTCCGCTCCTTCTAAGCGTTAGGAGCCCTCCCTCTGGCTCCCCCCAGACCCCCCCACCCCACCCCCCCACTCTGTCTACGGGCAGCTGGTTCCCATCTGGGTTTCGGGCTGTGCTGCGTCCCGGCTGGTTGGTTCTGAGGCGGGAGGGGTGGTAACTCACCGGGAGGCCTTCGGATTCTCTCTTCCTCTCCAACCTGCCAGCTACCATTTACTGTCTGGAGTCTTCCAGCCACTCCCCCACGCATCCTGCCTGCTTTTCCGAGTGGCACTCACTGGGAGACGGGGCGGGAGGTACTGGGTCCGCCTTGCCCTGAACCAGGACCCAATGTGCTTTATTTCATGCAATTAAAACCATGATTCTAAGATAAGAACCATGGGCCTCATCAGCTTCTGGAGAGGTCCATGGCACAGAAAGGACCCTCAGCTAAAAGGGAGGGACAGAGAGGTCATTAGCCATGTGCAATCCGCTTTATATGTGCTGAGAGGAGGGGCTTGGATCTTGGGAGGCCCGTGGAGCACACTAGGCCCGTGGGGGATCGGGGACAGCTTCCCAGCAAGCAGGGGAAGAAGGGTGCCTCAGCGGGAGCAAAGTCACACTCGTGAGCCAGGAAAGAATGAGCGTGCAGAAAGTGGGGGTCGCAGCTCGTAGTGCAGTGTGGCCAGGACGTGAGTTTCTCTTGGCCCTCAGACCACGCGCAGAGGAGACTCGCATCGTTCTGTCAGGTCGCACTTGCGGGTCATGAAATTCAATGAAATTCTAGGTCCACGGGAGCCTGTTATCCTGACGATGCCCGTCACAGGCTCCAGCTCCAGACCTCCACCCCGTCTCTCCGCATAGACTCTGCCGCCCAGGCATTGGCTGTTTGTTTTGGATAAGGAACCCATTCGTTTTGTGTGTCGGCAGCAAACTCCGTTGGGGCGCATACAGCACGGGAGAGCTGTTTTAAATTGCTATTTCAGAGATCAGAAATGGAATCAGGAGACCGACAGCAAACTATAAAAATTAGGAATGCAAAAGAGTAAAATGGCCAAGGGGAAAAATCTTACTTCCATCTTTTCATTATTATGAATTAGAAGAAAAAGCCCATGTAACAGACACCATCAGCATAATGCATTTCTCTGTGCTTTTTGAAAAAGCCAAGTTTGTCAGAGCTTGGGGCCGAGCACGGAAATAAACATGGAGAAACAGGCAAGTGTGCTGAGAAATAAAAGGAGGAACGAAGTGCCCAAGGCAGGTAAATCCCGCAGACAAGCTCATGTGAGGCTGCGGAGGAGTCCAGAGGACTTGCCAGCGGGGCCAGCGGTGAGCCCGGCTTCCGGCACGGAGCACACTTCCTTACTGGCAACAGAAGGACGGTGGTGGACGGCGGGGAACAGGGGGAGAAAGAAGGAAAGGACTGTGTGTTCACACCAGTGCGGAGGTCTTCACACAAACTCTGACTGGCTAAGGGTAAAACAGACAGTAGAGCAACAGTTCATCTAATTTATCTTAAGAAAGTTCTGGGTGCAATGTCATACAACACAGCTTGCTTCAAAGTCAAAATGAGGAAAGAGAACAGACTGGAGGACTTCCATCCAGACACCCAGCTAGCTGTTGCTGAGCATCTCCTGCAGACCTCGCCTGCGCGGAGCCTCAGAGGCGTGCTATGGGCTGAGCTGGGTCCCCCACCCTCACACGTCGAAGCCCCACTTTCAGTACCTCGGGCTGTGACTGTGTTTGCTGACGGGGGCCTTGAGGAAGTGATTGGGGTGGAATGAGGTCGTTGGCAGGGGCCCAGATCCGATCCGACCTGTTCTGTCCCGAACAGCAGAGGGACTCTGGACCCACACAGAGACACCAGGAACGTGCGCAGAGAGAGGGCAGCTAGCTGTATGAGGACGGAGGGACAGTGGCCCCTGCAAGCCAGCCAAAATGACCTCAGAAGAAACCAAACTTGATGACGCCTTGATCTTGGGCTTCCAGCCTCCAGAACTGGGAGAAACCCACATCTGGCTAACGGATGCAGGCGGGAGGGTGAACAGCACCTCCGAGCCCGGGAAGAAGCTCCGCCAGGGACAAAGGGTAGCGACGCCCAGCACGTGTGGTGGGCTGGTGGCCAGCACACGGGGCCACACACAGCGCACACAGGGAAGAGGAAGTGGTCCCACGAAACGACCAAGAGGGTCCAAGAGACCTCGCCCCTTCAAAGACGTCAACGCTGCCACTTCCTCTAGAAACCGGTGTCACCCCTGAGGTCAGTCAGACTGCAAACATCGTCCGGGACCAGTCTCAGGGCAGACGCCGCCCCGCTCCCCAGGCAATCTCCCTCCGAGGCTGTGGGAACTGCCGCCAGGTGCAAACACCCGCCAGCAACGAGTGCAAAACATGCAACGCGCTGACAGCCAACACCCATCATCGCTCAGCCCCGAGCTCCCCACTCGGTGCCAACCGACAACCCGGTCTGAGTGATGGATGACCGGATTGACCTCAAAAGCACAGAGCAAAAGTTCACTGAAATGAAAGTCGTAAATGAAAATGTAAGAGCTGGGGAGCACAGACTCCAGAGTATTGCACACTGGGAGAACACTGGCAATCGAATGCTCTAGTTCCAGGAGAAGAGAAAACTACACGGAGAAACAGACTCGAAAAGCAAGCAGAAGAAAATGCTCTGTGGTGAATAAAGACCAATTTGGGGGTCGGAATGTAAACTCTAAGTACCAAGTAAAATTAATAATGATAATTTTAAGAGCAAAAAAGAGTCCCACCCAGGCACAATCTGGTGAGATTCCCAAAGTCCAGCTCCCAGAGAATGAGAACAAAATATTCACCCAGGGGAGAGGGTTCCACCGGCACCAGATGCCTCACCGGAAACACCTGGAGCGCGGGGGTGGGGAGCCCGGTGACAGGCTTTGGGGAGAGAAGGCTCTGGCCCCAGATTCCTCTGCTTGGCCAATAGCCTATGTAAGGGAATCGGGGAGAGACACTCGGGAAGGGCAAGGATCTAAGTACAAGGCCCCTGCTCCGTTCTTGAGAAAAGACTCGGGGGTGCTCTGAATTAAGGCAAATCAAGTCAGAAAAAAAGATACACAAGAGGAATTCCACTTACCAGTGAGAATGGGGACAAGATGGGTAGAGAGAATTAAAAACAAAACTTGACCAATCAAAAAAAATGAGGATAATAAAAAAGAGGAGGCAAAAACAAATCTTAATAAATCATTTAAAAAAGGAGATAAGATAAAACTGTGAGACCAACGACATCAGACATCACAATAAATGGACTAAATTCCTCCACTGAGTTTTAAATTGCTATTTGTTATGTGCCACTTGTGAGAAACAGCTGAGCAAAATCACACACAAAACTGAGAAGACGAGGTGGGAGAACGCAGGGCAGGAGCTAACACCACGGGAGGGGAAGCAGCGTGAAGACCAGAGCGGGAGAGCAGCCGCTTTAAACAGGACAGGGAGACACATTTCGTGACCAAAATAGGCACACTCCAAAAAGAATACCCCTCGTGAATAGAGTCATCACGCTGTCTCTCATGGCGTCGCTTCCACATACACGGCTCTCCTGGAGACAGATGGACGAAGGTGTCCCACGAGCAGTGGATGTCCTGAGGGCCCGGGCGACAGAGAGCCGGGGGCCGCAGACCTGAGCAGGTCTCTAGACCGAGCGGGCCGGGGAGTGCATGCTGAGAGAGGCGCAGAACAAATCGTTCTGAAAATTCTGATGCTCTGGACCTCGGTCCTGCCGCACCGGACGGAGGGAGCCTTCGAACAGCACCCGGTCCTGGGGATGAAGGTTTGCCGGATTTTAGTGAGTACACGGAACTCCAGGGGTCTCGGGTGGTCTGACCAGCCCGGTGACTCCTGAGTCAGAGCCACTGCGACCAGGGTTTTGTTTCACCCGAACACAGAGGAAACATAGTCAGCAGCTTGTACACCAGGGAGGCAGGCGATGCCTAAGCCCCCGGGGGGAGCGCCTTGGTGGGGTGACAGCCTGGGGCTCTGCGGGTGACGGGCCGGCCTTAGCTCGTGGGCAGGGCCCTTGAATGACAAGTGTTCCTAGGAAACCGGCCTCTGGAGCTCTAAGTATGCCACATGCAAATTCCGTGGATCGGTTTACTTTCTGAAGCCTCGAGCGTTGTCGGCTTTAGGATTCTAAACCAAAACAGAGCAGAATAATTCTGAGTTTTACGTTTGTTACAGGACAGAAGGTGTTTGTCCCCTCAAGGCCGGCGGAGCCACACACCAGACCCCAGAACTGCAGGGGGCAGACACTGCCTATTTGATCACAAATGGCGCCATGGGAGAACGGAAGCCCCAGCTCCCCGAGGGCCAGTAGGTGACAGATTCCATAGGGCAAAGTCACAAGGCTCTGGGGGTTAGGGGTTCAGGGTTGTGCCGGGAGCTGGTTGTTGGAAGTGAGGTCAGGGTGACGAGTCATCTCTCCAGAGGCTGGAGAAAGTCCTGTTACCTCTGGTCCACCCAGGGTTGGCTAACCCAGGGAGCGTGACGACGGAGGGGTCCTACTGCCTGGGGCGTGACCGTGGGACGCCTGTGCAGATGAAAGTTGCTGCTGTGCTCTCGCAGCCGATGTCACCTCGCCTCCTTCCAGTCGAAGTGTTAACTCCGAAAGTCGAACCCCTGTCTCTCTACAAACACGGAGCGAATGTGTGTGCAACGCTTAGTCGGCGCACCAGTGAGCAAGCCAGAGGGACAGGGAAGAGGGTTCAAAGGGCCTCTGTGGCGTCTCCTGGCACGTGACAATGACAGCTGGGTCACCTGGCGGGTGACTGATGCTTGATGGCCGACCCAGGAAAAAGCCATCACCCTTGTGGCCATCGTTTCTCGGGGACAGGAAGCTGCCATGACACGTCCCTGGGCGGTGTCTGGATTCACCAACTAGCAAACAGCAGGTTCAGACACAGGCACCCCCCCAGAACTAACGGCCCTCGCGGGAGCCTGTTCTGGGGCTTCGGCAAAGAGAAAGGAAAACTGAGTGCACCACTCACACTCCACCGGGCTCTTGGTGACCAGAGTGCCCTTCAGCAGGGACAGTGTCCCAGCGTGGTTCAGCGGTCCCAGCGGCACTGGCGGGTCGCCCAGCATGCAGATGGCCACCAGCGCTCCCATGGCCAGACCTGGCCAGGAATGCAGACAGCTCTGCGCTCCAGGACAGGTTGCTCGGGAACAGATGGGGTGAGTTCACACCTTCATCAAGACATCACGGGGCCTGTCACCAGTTCAATGCCTGGTCAGAGCACATGCCTGGGTTGCAGGCCAGGTCCCCAGTTGGGGGTGTGTGAGAGGCAACCAACCGACGTATCTCTTGAGCACTGGTGTTTCTCTCCCTTTGTTTCTCCCTCCCTGACCCTTTCTCTAAAAATAAATACATAAAAATTAAAAAGAAAACTATAGCAATATTTTTTTTAAAAAAAGACAGCCTAGGATAGGAATGTCAAGAAACCTTCTAGAAAGTCTCCCTGGATTTCCTCGGACAGACGGTGTCTCCTGCATGTAGCCCCCCAGGACTGAGCACGCCCACAGTCAGCCCGGGCGAGGGTCTCTTCCTGAAGCTCTCAATCAATTTAAGGCCACCCGCACCCCCACCCACCCCCACCTCCTCTGTGAAAACGGTCACAATTGATCAGTGTCTTCATCTAAAACCTCTTTACTCACTTAAGACAATTTTCAGGCCGTAATTTCTTTTAGGCTAAATAGTTTGAACTGTTATCGTCTTAATTCTATGATTAGCTGTGCTTCGCCGAGCCCTCTTGGGGCCCTCCTGAGGCCAGAACGAGCATCGGCAGGTCCCCGGGGATGACGACACCAGGGACCGGCCCACCAACGCCCACCACCCCGGGCACAACGGCAGCCCCTCTTTCTGAGCAAAGCCAGGCCTTGCTCACTCCTGCAGCGGAGCTGAGTTGCCTGGGGCCCCCCTCCATTTTTTCTCACGTTGTTTTGCTTATTCAGCCTTTCTTTGTCATCATCATTTCTGTTTTGCTCTTCAGCACATAGGCATTGTTTTTTTAAAGTATCAGTTATAGTATACAAAAAAAAGGAAATAAAAAATACCCACCATCACACTTCTCAGAGACAACTAAGGCTCATATGTTAATACGTAGCTTTTCAGTCTTTTTTCCTAATTTTCTTAGAGAAGAAATCAGACTGGACTGCACTGCTCTTCTGCTACTTACAAAGTAAAACCTTTTGTGTAGTTTTAGAGTCGGAGGAGGGCGAACGGAAGAGAACCATCCACGCACAAGAGATACGTTGATGTGTTGGCTCTCACACGCCCCCACCTGGGGGACCTGGCCCACAACCCAGGCACGTGCCATGACCGGGAATGGACCAACAACCTTTCAGCCCCCAGGCCAGGGCTCCATCCACTGAGCCACACCAGCCAGGGCATTAAGCTACTTTTCTCACCCAGTGATGGCTGGGGGCCCCCAGGCTCCCCCGGCTCAGAGCTGTCTCCCCTTCCCCACCTGTTAGGTCACAGCCACAGACTGTCACCACAGCCTGGTTTGACAAAGTCACTTCTACTTTCCGAACCAGCCCCAGTAGTCATCTCAATTACAATCAGCCTTACCCTATGGCCGGCTCTAAATCAAAATGGGGTGTCCCGAGGGGAGGGGAGGCAACACAGACGCGGACACAGGGGAGGAGCCCCAGGCAAAGGAATGTCAGGAGCCCCCAGAAGCTGGGAGAGGCAGGAAGGCCCCTCCCCTGGAGCATCCAGAGGGGCTCAGCCCCGAAGACACCTTGATTTGGGACTCCCGGCCTCCAGAGCTGGGAGAGAGCACCCTGCTGCTGTTTCAAGTCGCCTGGGTTGGGGTCCTCGGTTACCGCAGTTCGGCCCCTGGTGGGGCCGGTGCAGGAGATGAGGGCAGGCTGGACTCCAGATACGTTTTGAAGGTGAGGAAACAGGATTTGCAGTGGAGACTGGGTGGGGATGTGGATGACAGTGAGCGGCCCTGACCACTTCAGGGTTTCTGGCTGGGCCAGTGGGAGCCAGCGAAGACTGCTGGAAGAGCAGGCTAGGAAGGGACGCTTGGCTGGATGTGGGAGGGCTGAGGGGGAGACGTGTGGACACAGCCACGCGGAGCCTCAGGGGAAAAGCAGGAAACAGAAGGCAAGGGGGTCTTTGTGTGCGTGTACGTGCACAAGTGTGTGCAGATGCACAGGTGTTTAAAACCACAGAGTCAGTGAGATCACCCAGGACACCCCGACCCTCAGAGTCAGGGAGCGAGGAGGAACCAGGGAAGAGGGCCACGAGAGCCCCGAGTCGGGAAGAGCAGAGCCCGCGAGGCCCGCGAGGCCCGTGAGGCCCGAGACACCAAGGCATGCAGGCTTCCTGAGGGAGAGGGCGCAAACCCGAGAGGAACATAGTCACCTGTGGTTACTCGAGAGCTACGTCCCAGGGAGGTGCCTCGGGCGCTGGTTCAGGGTACGCCGCCCACTACTCCCAGGGGCAGCGCAGGGCTGGGCGTGCAGGCTGACGCAGCCACACGCAGTCTTGTTCAGTGTGTGCTCATTTCCAGACACCTTACCCAACAGATACTGTTGGGCAAGGCCGAAAGCACTGTCAGTCAGCCTGAACACGCTAATCTAACACCCACTTCCTCCGCAAGGCCCACCCCTCCTTGTGCTCGGGGACCACGGAAAAGGCCCACAGCATGCCAGGTGAGGCGAGATGGCGGCGCCACCTGTTTTACCTCGGCTGGGAGTGGATTCACGCAGACTCAAGTTTTTGCCACTCTAGCCATGAACGGCTCTGGAAACCCCCTGAGCATTGATTTGGTGAGCTACAGACACATTTTGCCAGGAGGCAAATTTGCAAAATGCAGAAGCTTCCAATCTTGAGGCCGGAGCGCACCAGGTGGCAGAGTTTGATGCCTGTCAGAAAAGCAAATCTAGTCTCCCACGAGGAGCCGCTTACACCCGGGGGCCCACTTGGACAAACAGTGCTGCGGAGCCCCCACTTCCTTGGCACGGAGAGGTTGAGAGTGCAATCCGCACGATCCTACTTCACACCTTGTCCACTGCACAAAGCATCCTCGTCCTCTCCACCACAATGGACTCATCCTGCAAACCTCCCCGAGAAGGCAAGGCAAAACCACACTTCCTGTCCCAGAGGTGCAGCCTAGTGCTGCTCTTTCGGGGGGACAGGGTTCAGCTGTAGCCCTGAGCGCTCTGGAGGCGCAGCCCGGCTCCAGGGGCCCGGCTCTTGCTCATCTCCCCACCGGGTCTGGGGTGTCTGGGAGCGTGGAAGGTGAGCTAGGGATGGCCAGTCTTACTACAAACTTCAGGGTTGAGTTCTGAGGTCATGGTCTGGCCCCCCCAAACCAGACTCACCACCTCCCAGGGATTTCTTCATCGCCGCCGTTTTCCTGCTGTGGCGGTGTGTCCCTTAAACCTCCATCCTGGGAACAGAAAGAATGCCAGCAATTCACGCCCAGCAAATGACCGTGCTGCCACTGGGACACCCTTTGCTGTCTCCCTCTGGTTGAGCACAGGACTCAGGCTGCTCAGAATCCGAGTCACAGCCCCACGGTGCCCACCGCAGGCTATGGCTCCAGCCCTGCTGATCAGAAGGCAGAAAGGAGTAAGCAGAGTGAGCCTCTGAGAGACTCATCGAACCCTCCCCATCTCCCTACCTGGCCAGCTACCAGGCTCTCTTGTCACTGATGGGATGACCATCAGCAAACTGAGCCAAGTGAGACCTGCTGGGTCACTGGACCATCTTCCGTGTAAAGATGCTGAGGTCTGAGGCCAAGAGAAGGTAACAAATCTGCCAAGATCGTGTGCTGGTGGGTGGCCAAGCAGGACCACCCAGGTCTCTGACCCAAAGTCCTGTGCTCATTCAACTCCTGCACATTTTAGGTGACCAGCAACCCCTCCCACTGCCCCAGAAATGCCCCACTCCGGGTGCCGTACAGGCCTGTTCCTCGGCGCGAGGCGGGCGCAGGTGTGCCGGGCGCTAGTCTGGCTCGGCCCAGGTGTGCCCTGCTCTCGCTGAGCCCTCCTGACACTAATGGCCGAGGTCTGGACCACAGTGAGCAGAGAACGATGCCAGCTTCCCGGTGCTCCCACCCGGCCTTTCGGGGCACGCCCAGTGCAGTCAGGGGTCACTGGGAGCTGTCCAGTCCTCTGTCTGCTGCAGTGGACATCGGAACACCTGCTTCAGCCCTCTGCACTCCTCCGCGGGGAATTTGGGTAGTCATTTCTTCCCCACAATTCTGTGGGCAGCGTGGGGGTTGGTCAACAAGAGGCACATTTTGTGCCGAGTTAGTACTCACAGAACTCATTCTCGGGTCTTGGAAATGACCCGTTCAGTTCAAGAAATCTTTAGCACCCATAAAATATCTTCTCACCAGCCGATGGTAAACTTAGGTGCCTCCCGAAAGCCCCGCCTCCAAGCCCCTTCCCCCATTGCACCTGCTCCCAGCTGTCCCTCAAACACACCCTGCCACCTCCCATCTCCCACCTGCCACCCCCCCACACCAGCTGTCCCCACACCTGCCTATANACCCGTTCAGTTCAAGAAATCTTTAGCACCCATAAAATATCTTCTCACCAGCCGATGGTAAACTTAGGTGCCTCCCGAAAGCCCCGCCTCCAAGCCCCTTCCCCCATTGCACCCGCTCCCAGGTGTCCCTCAAACACACCCTGCCACCTCCCATCTCCCACCTGCCACCCCCCACACCAGCTGTCCCCACACCTGCCTATACACCACCTCTGCCGGACACCCTCCCCCAACTCAAGTATTAACAAACCCAGTGCTTGGTCTGAATCTCAGTTAGTATTGTTATTAGGGCGTGTTTTCAGCCAGTGGTTTCTGCCCTCCCCGTCTGAGAGCCTGAGGTCAGGGACGGGGCCCATGGTCTCCCCGCCCACCCAGGGCTGCCACGTGAGCTCTGTAAGTGCAGCCTGGAGTCGGCGGTGGGAAGTTACAGAGCAGGGAACGCGTGCAGAAAGGAGGCCAGGTCTCCGGGGCACCCTAGCGTTTGCTTCTGTTGTTCTCAGGACCTTTCTTTCAAGCCCAGAGATGAGAAACACTCCTGTGGAATCCCAGATCCATGCTCCCTCCCACCGTGGGGGAGCCCGGGCCTCAGTCCAGGTGTGGCCAGTGCGGGCCGGGCAGTGAGCTGCTTGGAACCCACCCCCTGGAGCATGGCCTGCACCCCTGGGACTGGAAGTGCCCACCCCCAGAAGTGGGCCGAAAAGTGCATTTGCCTCCCCCATCCCAACCCTTTGCAGCCCTGGACAAGCCCCATATTTTCAGAGCCTCAGGGACCCCAGCTGTGGGACAGGCAGGCCGTGGCCTCCCAGAGCCGTGAGGAAGGAGAGGTCTGTCCACCCCCTAGGTGTTGGGGGGCAGCAGCTCTCCTTGACTCATGAAGACGCATGGGAGCCCAGGGCTGGTTTCCCCACCCCAAGTCCATCTGCAGACGCCTCGCTGCCGTCATCACAGACCCACCCTCCGGGGCTGGACAGGCCCTGACGCAGGGGCTCGCAAACCCTCCTGTGACAGGCATCTCCGGGAAGCAGCCCTGGAGAAACACCCGAGGACCAGCGTCCTGGCCCCTCCGCCTCCCCACCCACCTCACGCAAACACCAAAGGCCTCCCGAATACTGCAGCTGACAAACGCAGGGAAGGCGCCCTTTCCCGAGGGTGTGAGCACAAGGGAGCACCTGGAGTGTCCCACCACCTGCGGCCCGGCCTCCGGCGCTGCTGTGGCCCCTGGGCTGCTGCAGCCCCACCCCACCCCCGACCTCGTCCGCCGGAGCTGGGCTCTCCATGTGCTGGCACAGTGCCACTCCCCCCACCCTGTTGTCCAGCTGGGAGCCTCGAGGCACCTGCACCTGCTGTCACAGGCCCGGTCCTCACGCTTCAGTCTCGACCTCACCGTCTTCCCCAACTGCGCCCTCTGTCCCCCGACTCTGCAACATGCCCACGGGCAGCACACGCCCTCTCCTGCCTCCCCACCTAGCAGCCCACGAGGGCACGGCGGCCATTTGCACTGCTGCATAACGTCCACCGCAGGAGCGGGCCACCGGAACAGCACCTCTGAGCCTCTGACAGCCAGTGCACGGCCAGGACACGACCCACACCCACGTTCCGCTCAGGTGAGCGCAGGAGGAGAAGCACCGGCACCACCGTCTGGCCACAAGGAGTGGCGACCATTCACGCCAGACCCCCAGGAGCCCCGTTTCCCCAGGGAGGACGGGGGGCAAGCTCACGTTCCTGGGTGGAGAAGACCGCGTGGTGTCCGAGTTCTCCTGCCCAAGGTCTGAGTGAGGGCCAACAGCAAGTCTCTTGGCGTCTGTCCCTCACTCAGAAACTAGGGACGCCGACACCCCTGGCAGAGCTGCTGGAAGAACCAGGCAGCGTGGCAGGCAGGACGTGTGCAGCATGGCCCGCAGCCTGCGTGCTCTAAGCGCCGGGGTACCTGCGTGGAGGCGGACATGCCACTGGGCAGCGGTGGGGTGCTCCCCGCACCCACGAGCCCTGACCGGGGGTCTGCACTTTCAGGAAACCCCTCCTGAAACAGGAAGTCGCGTATTTCCCAGATAATCTCCACTTCATCCCTTCTACTTCCTGTCTACAGTTCGTAATGACCCTCTCCACTGAACTACTGCTCTTCAAAGGCGTTTTTTAACTTTTTGCCTCTGGGGGAAGTTGTAGCTGGAGACTGTCTGAACTCTTAAGAAAGTGACAAATCCGATCTCCAGGGCCGAGCCCAGCAGCAGCGTCACCAAGGGAGGAAGCCAGGGACCAAGGAGCCACAGGGCTCCCCTGGGCTCTCGGGGCGCCTGACACACCCCTCCTGCCTGCGTGGGATCTGAACGGACAGGGCAACAGAACTGGAGATTCCCCTTGGAATGCGCCCCCCCCCACCGAGGCTTTGTCAGCGGGGTTGCTCAAAGGCCCGCTCAGGGCGCCCGGGCAGGTGGGCGGGTTGGTCAACCTCCTCCACTTCTCCAGCTCCGATGAGACAGACACATTGCCAGCTGTTCCAGGAAGAGCCTCCCCTGCAGCCGCCCCAGAAGCCGTGCCCCTGGGCACTAGCTTCCGGGGCTGGGCGGCAGCCCATGTGTAACTTCTCAAAGAACGGTCTCCAAAGTGGGGAGCACATACTGGTTCTAAGACTGGGGTGCAAACTCAGGTCCACAGGACAGATGGCCTGGAACTGACCAGGAACGGAGGGCCGGTTTGCTTCTAGGGCAGTCCCCAGTGGGCCGAGGAAACGAGAGTTTGCGGCAACACGCAGCACGCCAGCTGCGCTCTGCTCTGCAACTCCCGGCGCGCTTCCAGCTCGCCTGTGGACGAGGTAGTCAGCCGCAAGGCCTTGATGCTGGGCGCTGACTTCGCCTCCCTCTCGAGGGCTTCGCAGAACAGGGCAGCCCCCGTCTCTGGTTGGGCCCGGCTTACGTCTTTGTGGGAGTTACACTCCAGTTGCCACATAAAACGCAGGCCACCCGGTAAACTTGAATTTCAAACAACACATCTGGGTTTTTTGCTATAATCATGTTTCACGCAATATTTGGAGGATGCTTATGGGAAAAGGTGATTCGTTGTTTATACGAAATTTAACCGGGCACCCGGCATTTCTATTTGCTACGTATGGAGACCCTACCTGCATCCATTTCAAGCGAAGACTAGTTCGTTCTCAGCCTCAAAAACATTTGTAAAGAGCTTTTTCTTCCTGCAAGTCCTCCCAAACGAAGAGCTCAGCCACAGGTGCCGCTGCTGGTGGGCGCTCCGGGCAGCGCCCGCTCTGGAGCGGCTGGCGCGGCCTCACGGGGAGGACGCAGCTGGCAGCAGAGCTCAAAGGTGGCAGGTGCTCCGAGAGGCCCGCCCAGGCCTCGAGCCCAGGGAGGTGGCAGACGCTCACGCCCCAGAGCACGCCTGCACGGGACACACGTGCCCCTCCACACCCACCGTGACACGCCAGCGGCAAGAGGAAAGGTGCTGACTGTACAGCACGCCCGGTCAGCGGGGGCACCTCCTCCCGGCCCCTCTGGGTCTCTGTCCTCGGGCTGGTCTCCAGGACACGCAGCCCAGCGCCCAAACCCCCGCATTCGGGGTGACTGGGGCTGCGGGGCTGGGGGTGGGGCCCTGCATCGGGGCAGGGAAAGCCCAAGCACCTCCCCAGGTTTTTAAAAGTCACGTTTATTACTCTGATCAAAAGTTACTCATACAATACAGCATGGTTTTACAGTGATATTTTATTCCACCAAGTTACATGGCCTGAATGACTAGTTTACGATCCAAGACACTTTTATGTTTTATTGTTTAAAATGATGTGAGTGTCGCAGGGCAGGGAGATCTCAGACAAAAACACTAACTTAACTAAGCAGGAACCTCGTGGTTACAAGGTGGCTCCAGTCGGTCACCCCCCGCCTCCCACAGCAAAGGGGCCCATGCGGCGCCCTGACCCACTTAATGCAAAGGCCGAGCTTGCAAATAATCAGCCCACGATGCTCCAAAGCGAGTGAACCAAACACAAGGCCAAATCTGGAGAGTCCTCTCATTTCCTCTTCTTCGTGGAATACAGCTTTTCTTCCAGTGGGACCGGGACGATCCCTTCACACTCCTTTACTTCCTGGGTCAGAGGGTGCTTTACGATGGTAGGTCTAATCACATCAATGTCTCGAGACAAGTGATCCATTATGCTCTCCACGCTCGCTGTTGGTGCATAGAAATCCACCAAGAAATACCTGCAATAAAAGAAAAATTCGTGAATTCCTACATTCTGAAACATAACACTGCCCCTCTTCTGGTCGATGCCTTCACCCCACTCCTCCCAGACACAGCTGCCCAGCTGCCCAGCCAAACGGAGGTGCAGCGGCCCACCCAGCCCCGTCCCCACGGGCCTGCAGTGAAAACCTGAATCCGGACGCACGCAGGTCGGCAAAGACACTGTGTGACGCTGCGTGCAGCAGGAAACACCACAAAATGTGGTTCGAGTGCGGGTGCAGAGACAGAGTTCGCCGTTCACCAAGACTGAACCTTTCAACAAACCACTAGCTAATGTTTTGTGTGTGAAAATGTCTATTAGGTGGTCTTCCAATTTTCCAGACGATTTTACAAATAACAATGCACCACAGAGGCACAGTTAAGACCATCAGCTACATTTTGCAAACAAAGGAAGAATTAAGAAAGGCTGGGACTTGCCTACGACTCCCTGCACACTCAAAACTGACAAGGAAAATGACTTGAAAAATTATTCCCGTGCCCTAAGGGCAGAAGCAAACATCCAGATTCAGAAGCCCAGGAATTCCACATGAGAAGAACCCAGAGAGACCCACACCAAGACACACTGTAATTAAAATGTCGCAAGTTAAAGACAAGAAGAAAACACTGACAGCATACAGGGGAACTCCCGTCAGACCATCACTGGCAGGTTTCTCGGCAGAAACTGCGGGCCGGGAGGGCGAGGCGCGACGGAGGCCGAGTGCCGAAAGGAAAACACTGCCAACCGAGGATATTCGATGGCAAAGCCATCACTCAGGGTCGAAGAAGAAACGGTTTTCCAGGGAAGCAAAAGCTGAAGGAGTTCATCCCACTCAACCAGCCTTACGAGAAAGGGACTTCTTTAGGCTGTATAGAAGGGGCATTGAATCAGTAACAAGAAAGCATTAAACAATAAATCTCACTGGAAAGGTGGAATATATAGTAAAGCTAATGGACTCATTACTTATAAAGCTAGTAGAAGGTTAAAGACGAAAGCAGCAAACATTATGATTATAACTTGTTAAGGGATACACTAGATGAAAGATGTAAAATGTGACATCAAAAATATAAAATGACCCTGACAGGTATGGCTCAGGGGGTTGGGTGTCGTCCCGAAAAGAGAAAGGTCACTGGTCCAATTCCCAGTCGGGGCACGAGCCTGCAGTCACGCAGTCCACCTGCGCCTTCCCCAGCAGGGTGGTGGCGGTGGGGGCCTCGTCTCCCTGACCTTCCGCATTGTACACCAAGGGGGGGGCGGGCGGGGGGGGGAGAGAAGGTCCTGGAGTCTCGGGTGAGAGAAGAGGTTCAGCATCCTCACGGGGCTGACACTAACACAAAAGAATCTCAGTAAATCTACGGGGAGTTGAGTCACACAGAAAACCGCTGGGAAAATCCCCAGATACCTGAGAACCAAACACATGTCTACAGAACCGACGGGTCACAGGAGAAACCAAAAGGGAGATTAGGAAGCACTCAAACTGACAACAGAGCACATCAGACTGGGGGCACCACTGGGACAGCGCGCGGCTGGAGGTCACAGCCCCAACGCAACGTAAGGACACAAGGGGGTCGGTCCACCCCTGAGTGATCTCAGGTCACACCTGAGAAACTGGAAAAAGAAAAGCAAATCAATGCAAAGTAGGACAAAAAAGAAGGAAAGGAAAGAAAATAGCCTAGATTAGAACAGAAATCCCTGAACAAGGAAACAGAAATATAAGAACATCCATGAAACTCAACACTCATTCATTGTGAGGATCAATAAGATGGATACAACTCTGATCAGACTGGTCAGCAAAAAAGGGAAAAAACAAGTCACCAATATTTAGGAATAAGAGGTGAAATGAGTGTAAGTTTTACAGATCTTAAAAGGATGGTAAAGAAATATCATAAATAATTTTTACAATAAATTTGACAACTTGGCTGAAATTCCTTGAAAAAGAAAAACTATCAAAATTCACTCAAGGAGAAAAGCCTAAACAGCCCTATACCTAGAACAGAAATTAAATTTGTAGTTAAAAACCTTCCCACAAAGAAAACTATAGACCCAAATGGCTTCACTGGTGAATCCTACCAAAGGGTTAAGGAAAAAACACCAATTCTGAGACAAACTGGCCCAGAAAATAGGAAAACTTCTTAACTTGTCCAGTGGGGCCAACCAGCTTGGGGCCAGGACCAGACAAGAAAAGAGGGGTGCAGGGAGACCAACACCCCTCAGGAACATAACGACAAAGTCCTAAACAGAATCAGAGCAGACCGACTCCTATGACACACAGAAGGGACAACGCATCACACCAAGCAGGGTTTAGCCCAAGACAGAAGACTGGTCTGACATTAGAACACCAATGTCAATCACCACATTAACAAACTAAAAAGAAAAGCCATGTAATCCTTCGACAGACACAGAAGAGGAGCATTAACGAAATCCGCACCCGCTCCCGAGATCGCCAGCCTCACACGGAGCATCACCGAAAACCGCGCCGCGGACAGCACGCTGGCTGGCGAGGCTCTGAGCGCTTTCCTGCTGAGACTGGGGACAGGCAAGGGCGGCTGCTTGCACTGCTCCATCATTTTCCTGAAGGTTCTTGCCAGGGCGCTAAGGTCAGAAAAAAAGACATAAAGAAGATGCAAAACTGTCTTTCTTTGCAGATGTCATGACTGGGTGTATTTAAAAAACGGAAGAAATGCATAAAAAGATATTAGACCTGGTGAGCTGAGTAAGATTATTACCTACAAGATTAATACACCAAAAAAATCAACTGCATTTCTACATACGAGCAACAAATAACCACACCTTGAAACGAACGACGAAACCCAGGCACCAACGTGAAGAGAGGTGCGCAAGACCCGCCACTAGAAACCGCGAACGGCTCTGACAGACGTGAAAGAAAACTGACACCAACGGAGAGCTGAGCCTTGCCCATGAGCAGGAAAACCAGGTTCATTTCCATGTCGATTCTTCCAAGTTGATCTGTGCATTCAAAAAAACACTGCAACCAAAAGCACAGCAGACTTTGTCAGAAATTGACAAACTGATTCTGGAGTTCAGACGAAAATTCAAAGAACCTACAAGAGCCAAAATACTAAAGAATGTAGCCAAAAAACTACCACTGCCCAATTTCAGGACTTACCATGAAGCTTGGACAACCGGGCAGCACGGAGCCCACAGAGAGACGCACCGAGCGGCAGAGCGGAGTGCTCGTTGGCAGAGCCAGGCACGAGTGTGCAGAGACGGCGGGGACGGCAGACATGGTGCGGAGGAGCTGCGGTGGGGAAGGGTGGTCCTTTCAAGGGACGGTGCTGCAGCTACTCAATATCCACGTGCAAAAATAAACGTTGACCCGCACTTAATACCACACATACGAGTTAACTCGGAATGGAACACAGGTCTACACATAAAACACAAAGCTATACAACCAGCAGAAACACAAGTACAACTCTTTGTGGCCTTGGTTAAAGCGGATTCCTTAGACACAACACCGAAGTCAAACCCATAAAAGAAAAACACATGGTAAGTTAAACGTCACTCGAATTAAAAGCTGCTTTTTGAAGGACACTACGAAGATAATAAAAAGACAAGCCATGGACTTGGATCTGTAATTGCATGCCCGGTAAAGGACTTGTTTCTAGAATATAAAGAACTTTAAATGTTTGAATTTAGAAAATCTTTGTAAATGGGTGTGAAATTGCACAAGCATTTCACTCGAGATACACAATGGTGAAGAAGTACGAGAAAAGCTGTTTCGTACCATCTGTCATGGGAGAAGCAAAAGTCAAACCACAAAGAGTCGCCTGTTATCGCGGTCAAAGCCAACCGGACGGCCGACACTGCACGTGGATGAGGATGGTGAGAGCCGGCACGGCTCACACTGCCGGTGGGAACGTACAGCCAGCCACTGATCAAGCTGTTCCATTCTGAGGTATTTACCCAGGAAAAGCCGCGCCTGTGTCCGAACAACAACCTGCGTGGCAATGTTCATAGTGGCTTTGCGTCTAATAACCCCAAACTGGAAGCAATGTAAACACCTATCAGCGCAGAAACTGCTACCCCACGAACGGCACACTCCTCAGAAATGCAAAGAAACTCCTGATAAACACTAATGATGACTCTCGTAACAGTTTGACTGGGTGAGAGAAACTAGGGTCAGAGGGAAGTCGGGTTCTAGAACACACAGACGGGTCCGAGTGGAAGAAAGCGGATGGGTGGCTGCTGGAGGCTGGGGACAGGGGCACGGAGGAGACAGGAGGGAACTCTGAGGGTGACCAGTTCTTCAGTTGTGTGACTGAGTGGTCCCATGGGCACACACGTCCAACCTTACGAAACTGCACGAGTGCCCTCTGGAACCATCAGAAAGGGGTGTGGGGAAGTGGGATGGACAGGGCGTGTCGAGGACCTGAGGTGGCACGGTGGTGACAGGAGCAACCACAGCTGAGGACGACCCGGATCCTTGAGAAGCACACCCAGGTCGTGCCAACGCCTCGGCTCCCACTTCTGGGAGCGGTGACACGCACGCAGTGCACTGCAGAGACCACCACGTGAGAGCGCTCTGGGAACCAGACGCCAGCCCACCCACGTCCCCGGGGCGAACCCCGCTCGCTCACTCTGCTCCACACCTCATGCCCACTGGCCCACACACACTTGCCTGGAGCTGGGCTCTGCAACAGACCTGGAAGGTGAGTGTGACCAACCCCCAAGGACCTCCTCCTTGTCAAACATGCCCACTCAACCCACTGCCCACTCCTCCAACCCCCGCACAGCAAGGGCGCCCGGGCTGCAGGCGGGGGACGTCCTCAACACGGCCCCCAGCATCTCTCTCTCTACTTCGTCCATGTGTCCCTTCACTTAGTTTCATCCAATGACTTTCCGACGGCCACGGACAAGTCATGGCTTCGTCTGCTGCCTGCCAGCCCTCCCGCTACACTTACTCCCACGGCAGGCAGTTGTTCCTCGAATGCACACGCATCCCCTTCAAGCTCCTACCGCTCGCTCCTTGCCTGTGGCCTACCCTGGAGGGCCGCCTGCCTCTGGGCGACGACAGAGGCCCGGGCTGGCAGTCCAAGGCGGTGGAAATAGCCTGCGTGACACCGGGGCTGTGGAGGGCAGTGTTTAGCAAGGGCGTGATGCGCTCTGGACACTCTGTAACCCGGCTGTCACCACAGCCAGCTCTAAGTGCTCCCGGTCACCTCCCCCGAAGAAAGTCCACAGGCGGCTCCTTCTCTCGCGCGTTCAGCCCAGTTCAGCCCGCCCTTCCTTACGGTCCAGGATTCCGGCTTCCCCAGCACCCTGTGTGGGGCCAGCAGGCACTGTTTCATCCCGGTTTCCGTCCAACTGCCCCAAGGCGGTTTCTGTAGGCGTGCCTCAGGTACAGACGTGTTTCTAAGAGAACGTGTGTTTGCGGTTGCCAACCACCAGCCCAGCAGCCCACAAACCAACTCTCGGCCTTCCTGAACAGCGTTCTCCATACCCTGGCCGCACCCTGTCACTCCAAGAAATGCACCCAAGCCTCTGAATGCCGTTCTGCGACAGGGAGAGAAATGATACCCAAGGGTGAAAACGAGAAGCCAAATATACCAGAAACCTCTTATTTAAGAAGTTAAATGGGAAGTGTCTACACAAAACTTTCTTTCAAAGTGCCTTTACGCCTTTTCAACAGCCCAAAGCAGAGGCTGATGGGAAGTGAAAGCCAACTCTGCAATCATTCAGGACAGGAGAGAGATTATCCGGCTGGTGTGGGTCCCTCTCCCAGGCAACACCCAGGGCTCTAGCAGCTTTCTCAACCTCTCCCCTCCTGCTCCCGGCCTCTGTGGGGTTGTATGAAGGTTAAGTCCTCAGCTCAAGGTCACTCAGCTACTAAGTGGACACAGCCAGGATTCCAACAGACTGGGTGCCCTGACTCCCAAACAAAGGAGACCGCAGACAGCGGTGGGGCCGATGGGTCACAGGATCTCTGCACCACAGAGTACCCTGCAGGTAAAACCTCCCACCGCCCCACGCTGTGCAGGAGGGAACTGACCGGCGCCAGGTCACAGCATGAGAGGCCGGCCCCAGCCCACAGGGCCCAGCTGTCACCCACAGCTCCTGCTACCTAGCAGACAGCACTTGGAAAGTTTCTCAGGAGTAGAGAGAAGTCCTGGAAGAAGGCCTTGGAAACCCTCTTGTTTGGTTTACTCCCTCTAACCTCTGTCTCTCCCACCAGCCAGGACCCTCCCTGGCAGCCAAGCCCAAACAGGGCTCCGGCCAAAGTGCGAACGAGGCTGGGCCCACGAGTTTGTGCCCACACCACAGCTGCCACAGGCCTCTCATGCTTATCACCCGCTGATCTGTGCCTGGGGCTCACACAAGCAGAGACAGCTTTCACTGCCATGCCCTTATTACGCGACGGAAATTTCCACAGAAGGGCGACCCCACCGCACAGAGAGGGGAGAAGCGGCTCGGAGACACAGAGCCTCCTGCAGGCACACTCCCAGCTGCCAGCTGAACTTCTTACCTCCCCCTCCCAGGAAACCAGTGGCCTCTCCCACCACGGGAGGAGCAAGCAGAGCCCTGCAGAAACCCGTCTGCCTCAGAGGGCCAAGCGCAAGGTCAGGGGTCCATGTGGCTACCCCACACAGGATGACTATGACCGAGCCCGGCTGCTGCCACTGCACACGCTTTGTTCTCACCTCTTCATCTTGGGAAAACTGCACCGGTCAGTTAACACTCACGTGGGCAAACCCCAGCTGGAGGCCAAGCAGACAGAAGCACATATGGCCTTGACCTCTGGGCACAGTCTAGCAGCTGGGGAAGGACTCCCAGGGCATTGTGTGAGCAGAAACCTGGGCCCCACTCCCTGCCAGGTCTCCCACCTCCACAGCAGGTGGCAGTGACGCGGGGGTCACGGGCAGCCAGCACCCAACTGCTGGGCTCTCCTAATGACAGATGACCTGGGGGGCGACCACGAGACTTTCCATAGACAGGAGGGCACCGAGCGCAGCCCTGGACCTCCATCTTCACACGTGAAGGGAGTGAGGCCAAGGAAACCGCACCTCCCAGCTGCAGGTCTCACAGCTTCAGACTCCTAAAAGGGCCTCCCCCACGACAGCAAAGCCCTAGCAGACCTGCGGTAACAGGAGCCAGGTGGACAAAGTGACCTTGACACTCCCCCCGCACCCCTCCCTCCATGCTACTGAAGGTTGCCATGGAGAACCTGTTCTGAAATTCAGACGAGCTGCTTGCAGGAGTACAAGGCCTCTGCCCCGTCCCCACCCCGAGAAAAGGGAGGAGCCCCTTCAAGTTGTGTCTCCCCTGCGTGGTTCTCCCTCAGCAACCCCTCCACCCGGTCGTCAGCGCCACAACCAAGCTCCTCCTTTTCTACGGAGCAGCACTTGACCTTCAGACAGCACCAGCTCTGCAGCAGTGGAGGTGAGGAGCTGACTGACCCAGGAAGGGGAGAAAGGACAGCAAAGGTTCAGCATGGTGACGCGTGTCTCATCACAGATTCCGTGCTCCCAAGCTGGATGAACAGCGAATCATTTCACAGCTGAAACGTGCCCATTCGGTCTCCGAAACCAGAGCTTAACCCACAATCGCATTTCTTAGATGCACCAACCACCACACCCTCCACCACCTCGGATGAAACCACCCAGTGACCTAAAGGACCCAGAGAAATGGCCTCCCTGGGCTGACTGCGTGCACGTTGTGAACCTCCACCCCAGCGGGGGCAGCCCGTGGCTCAACCCCTCGGTCAGACACAAGCTACACAGACCGCCCAGGACTGCCAGCCCCTCAGCACTGAGGGGGGAAACATGTCTTCCTGCAGTGCCCCCAAATGTAAAGGCTGTACTTGGTTTTTATTCCACTTGCCTCAACCCCATATTTACAAGTTTCCCAGAGAAAGCGCTTGCCTGGATTTGAGCTATATTCTCTGTCTGTCACGGTCTCACACTCTCGCTCACAGCCTCCCCTGCCCCCAGCAGACAAGTGGAAATTTCCAGCGAGCGAGCGCTCAGTGCTCAGTGGGTGGGGTGTGTGGGGGAGGGGAGGGGCTGGAGGCCAAAGCGTCTGGGAGCCTTTTGGAAGATGGCAAACAGACCCACGTGGGTGCCCTGGGCTGGCTCTAGGCTTCTCGGGGGCTGTGGATGACCCCCCACCACGGCCCTCTGTGTGCAAGAACTCCGTTTCTCTGGACGCCTGCCAGGACTCACACGTGTGAACAGTCACTGAACCTGGCTCAGAATCCTCACAAACCGTGGGGCACCGCCACTGCAGAGGCGCCGCCGTGGCCACCGCAGCCCTGCCCCGAAAGCCCACTGTGGAGTCCTACACGCAGAGCGGGGCCGGGCGCCGGCCCGCTGGCCTTCACGCCGGCAGGCATGTGCGGGAAGGCGGGCGCGCTCGCCCACAGGAAAACTACAGAAGAGAATCAACCCCCCCAGCGAGGGTGCCAGCTCTCTCAGAGTAAGATGCAGACTTATTCGGGAGCGAGTCAGTAAAATTCCGCTGGTGCACCACAGACCCAGTTATTTCCACCCTTCTGTACACCCGTCAATAGAAGGGAGTCTGAGACTCGGCCAGCAGGTCTTCACTATTCGCACCTACTCACACTTCAGCACTGGGGAGGCAGCCCTGTCTCACTGCAGTCAGACCGGACCTGGAGACACAGCTGCAGCCAACCTGGAGTGTCCGCTCACACACATGCATGGGCCCTGACTCTCTGGCCCCCGCCCCTGCTCGGGCAACACGCAGCCCCAGTCCAGCCACATGCAGCGGAAAGAGGGCCCCGAACCAGCACTTGCAGCCCAGGTCCCACACTGAGGGGCTTCTGGCAGGGTGACTGCCTCTGGGGCCCAGCAGGGTCTGGGTGGGCATCTGGCCCTTCCGCACCTGCCGCACCGCCCCTCGTACACTCTGAGGAGTGCAGAGAGAACGCTCCGCCACACCTCGCCCTTTCGGCAGACTAAGGAAGTTGTCCGGGGAGCATGGGAAGGTGCGAAGGCCAGAAAACCCAGGGGTCCTGCCAGAGACCACGGCAAATGCAGGGCTGAGAAGGAACCCCAGTCCCTAGAAGAACCCGCGGCTCCAAGCCCTGCTCCAGTGCTCTCCAGGCGCTGCCCGGCGACAGCAGGTGGGGGCAGGGCCGAAGCCTCCATTGCAACGCTGGTCCGAGAGACTCAGGCGTCCTCAGCACCCCAGCCCGGTCCAAACGGCAACAGGGGCACCTGGTCAACATCTGTGCTCCTAAAAGTCACAGCACCTGGGGGACAGCTGACATGGCAAGTGACTTCTCCTGGCAAACAGTCTTGACTGGTGACAGCAGTCTGAAATACCACCCTGCCCTGATAAAGGTGACCTGGCCCAGGCTCCACCCGGCTGCCAGCTGCAGGACAGAGCAGCGCCTTTTTCAAGTCCCCACCCGAGGATTTATTTACTGATTTCAGTGCGGGGAGGGGTGAGAGAGAGAAAACACATCGATGAGCTACCTCCTGTATGTGCCCTGACCAGGGATCAAACCTGCAACCTAGGCACCCGCCCTGACTGGAAATCGAACTCGCAACCTTTTGGTGCACAGGACAATGCTCCAACCAACTCTTCCACCCCCCGAGATGGAGCTGAGTAAGTCTCTGTGGATCTGCCTGAGAACTTGACCACCATGTTAAGTTGTTCCAAAGACAAAATTGGTACCCAGGTACAAACAACAAACTTACAAATGTCTTCAATGTCACCCATTTCTGAAGTGGGGACTGACCAAATTAAGATTTGCACTAAAACGACTTTTTTTTTTTTTGCATAAGCTACATACACAGACCTGATGTAGTAATAAACACTAGGTACCACTCCCAGTGTACCGCCCCTGAAGTAGTAGGAGCTCCCCTACCTCCGTGCTTTCCTCCCCGCGCCTTCCTCCCAGGCCGCTGTGGCGTGTGTAGCAGAGGTGCTTCTGGGGAGCTGGGGAGCGGGTGGGAGAAGGGCAGAGACAACCACCCAACAAGACAGGACATGGCTGCAACAGAAAAGCCTGGCTGTGGGCCTGGGCCAGGTGGCCCCCTACTGTGCTGGGCCCTTGCCCTTTTCTTTTTTAAATTTTTATATATTGATTTTACAGACAGAGAGAGGAAGGGAGGGAAAGAGGGGGCAAAGGAGAAAGAGAGAGACATTGATCTGTTGTTTCACTCACTGACGCGTTCATTGGTTGACTCTTGTATGTGCCCTGACCAGGGATTGAACCTGCAAGCTTGGCACATCAGGATGACGTCTGAACCAACTGAGCTACCCAGTCAGGTCCCTGACTCACTTGAAACTCCTTGAGATCAGCAACCGCAGCAAGCACGAGAACTGCCCTGAGACGCAGGAGCAGCACTAGGCCACACCACTCTCCCCATAAAGTGTGAAAGCGGCAGACGTACGGCACCAGCAGCAGCACCACGCAAGGCGAGTCCTCGGAGGGAGTCCACCGGGGCTCGGGGAGCCAGCCACTCACCGGCTCTCCCAGCCCAGCCTCAGGACGCAGACCAGGGCCCATCACAGTGACCGACTGCGTGCACCTCCTGTGGCCTGGGACAGCGACCCTGCATGTAACCGGCCACAGAGATGCCGCAGTTTTCAGTGGGGCACACGTGTGTGGCTAGCGTGGCACAGACCACACTTTGGAAAACGTTACCTTACAAACCAAATAAACAGCTGACACTGATTCAGCCCAGAAAAACAAGCTGAAAATGGGAAGCTCCCCAATGGGGGCCAGCACTGTCCCTGTGTCTATGTGCAACACACACGCACGCACGCTTTAAGAGTGTTGCTTCTCCTTTGCTGGGGCATCCAAGAGAACAGAGGGGCAGAAACACCCCCTTACATACAGATGAGCTACCAACGGCGGCCCAGAGCTCATGGGACACACACACGCACCCTGTCAGGCCCCGGGAGTATGGGCTTCGTTCTGGCCCAGCTCCGGGTAACTTTCCAGAATCTGAATCTGTCCTGCCCACAGAAGATCACTATACTGCTCGTCCACAGAGGCCTGAAGACTAAACTTGTTAGTGCAGAGGGTCTCAGTGTAAGGTCCGCAGAGAGCAGCAGCAGCAGCAGCAGGCCCCGGCACCCAGGCCCAGTGAGTAAGAGGGTGTGGGGAGCGCTGGTCACACCCACGCTCGGCGCAGGCAGGCGCAGCCCTGAGAGCATGCGGCGGCCAGAAGACCAACCCCTCCACCCCCACTACTGCCCCCATGCTCTCCATCAGGGCCCCTGGCCGCCTGTTCCTGACCAAATGCAGGCACACCTCTTTAAACACAGAGGCAAAAGGGTTCATAGCCTTGCTGTTAAGGCCAAACCCCTTTGTGGTTAAGTTTTATAAAAAAAATGTTATACATACAACCTCTATCCCTTGCTGTTACTGTGACTCTGGAAGAGAAACAGACGCTATGTGTTTTGTGTTGCCTAGCAACGCTGAGGCACTCTCCTCAGAGGTGTTCTGGGGAGCAGAACACTTGGCACGGAACCAGGCGAGGCCATAGGAAGAGAAGTGTGGGCCCCGTCTTGGGGGGAGCCTCTACCCGGCCCGTCACAGGACCGCACTGCGCAGGACCACAGGTTCCACATGCCTGGATGCAACACCCAGAGGGTCACAAAGCATCTCTCCAGAGCATATTTCCTGGGGTCCCCGCACCAACGTGGGAGGGACTGTCACCACCCGAGGTCAGTGTCCCAGGACCCAGAAACCAAAGAAGCTTCATGACAAGCTCAAGGACACACCGTCACCACAGAGAGTTCTCCTCCTGGGCCCTGTCCACCACCAAAACCACAGAGCCCGCCTCCCACTCCCCAGAAACCGAACAAGAGGAGAGTCTCCCCCCAAACCGGAAACCAGGCGCAGAGAAAAGACAGCACCAGGGCTTCAAGAAGCTTCATGCCAACTCGACAAACTGGTCTCACGGAATTTCTATTAAGGATGATTTGAGGAAATCACTGCATACTATGAGAAAGAATTCCATCACAAAAAACTGTGACTGGTTGAGTAGATAAAGGTGGATTAGGCTGTCCCTGGCTGGTATAGTTCAGTGGCCTGAGCGCCACTCTGAAAACCGAAGGGTCGCTGGTTCGATTCCCAGTCAGGATACATGCCTGGGTTGTGTGCCAGGTGCCCAGTAGGAGGCACACATGAGGCAACCACACATTGATGTTTCTCCCCCTCTCTCTCTCCCTCCCTTCCCCTTTCTCTAAAAACAAATAAATAAAATCTTTTTTTTAAGGAAGGTGGATCAGGCTGGATTAGGTTCTCATTATACATTTTGCTTGTTATCTACAACCTACACACCTGCACAGAGTGCGCTGAGTCTGTGAACCACGCTCTGCTCACCGTGGTGGTTTCAAGGCCAAAGTTAAAGAAGTGCCTGAAAAACCACACTGAGGGTCACGGGAAGAAGCTCCCCACAACCAAAGGCCCCTAACACCGTCGCCCCTGGCACGGACCCCACCCCCAGGGCCGGGACTGCCCACCGCCTCCCGCCTCTGAAGCCCCCCATCACCTGACCCAGCCCCGGGCACCCCCACCCCCCGGCGGGACCCTGGCTGTGGAGCTGTGACGGTCTCCCAGACGGACTCATTAACGAGCACTCTTCACGGAGCTGCGCAAAGGCGTCCTCAGCGGCGCGCCACGGAGCTTACCCGCCTCTGCTGTGCCGCTGGCTGTGGGTGGACATCCGGTAAGGAAGCGCGCGTTCACCCAGGTTTTCCAAGGTCCTCACTATCGCCCCTCTGTCCATCAGGGCTCCGAGCGTCCGTCTCAGAGCAGCGGCGGTCTCTGGCTGGTTGGTTTTGTTGTTTTTAAAAAGAAGAAGAAAACACGTCAGATCAGTGTAAGAACTAGAATGATTAAGTCTGGTCACAAGAGCTCTACCGTTAGAAAACTCTGGGTAGAGCAACAGAAACTATTTCTGGCTATCTTACATTTTTAAAAAAGGGAGAGAGGAAGGGAGGGAGAGACAGAGAGAGAGACTGACAGTTGTGAAGATGTGCAATAGCTCACAGGTGCGAAGGAAAATCTGAAGAATCGGCCTCGGAGAGTGCGGGACCAGAGCAGCTCCAGGGGTCTGGGAGGCGGGAACTAACGGGCGGCTTCTTCACAGCACCGTGGCGGGAGGGATGGCGCCGGTCACTGTCAGTCCTTGCATCCCGTGCCTCGGGACAAACTCCAGAGAAGGAGCACCCTCTCGGCAGGATGCTGGCCACCCCCGCAGAACCCCAGCTGGTGGGAAAAGCGGTCACTCCCCAAGAAAAGGCAGGAGACTGTAACCACAGGTGGGAAAGGACGAGTAAGACCCAGTCTCTGCCCTGTGGAGCTCACAACCTAACAAAGGGGTTAATACAAAACACCAGGAAGACGACCAGAGGAGAGGGCAGAGCACAGAAAGGGACAGAGGGACCGGAGAGGAGTGGAAGGAGAAGGCACGTTCAGCGGAGAGGGGTGTCTCTGATGAAGGCTTGCTTGAGAGAAGCCCTGAGAACGACCACAGGAGGTTCCCAGAGCAAAGACTGGGCACCAAGTGAAGGAGCCAGGGCAAGAGGCAGGAATGAAACGGGATGGTCAGGAGTCCCACTGCAGGGGCTCAGGACGAGCGCTGCTGAGAAGGAAGATCCTAGGGTGGGCACAAGTACGTAAATGCTAAATGCCCATTATAAAAACAATCCAAACAACAGAAAAACCCACCACCGAGAGAGAAAGCCTTGACACATCTTGCTAAATCTCTTTCCAGGCAGCTCTCTGCAGATACACCCAGAGAAAACTGTCGAAGGGGCTCCTGCGAGACGTGGACAAGGGTGGTGTGGCTGAAGGGGCCCCAGCGTGCAGTGGCTGGGACAGCCTGAAGCAGCTGGCAGAAGACAGGGACGTGTGCCTTTGGCTCGGTGCACCAGCAAGGCGGGCTGTACTGCACACTCGGTGGCCATCTGCGGGAAGGCTCTCTGAGACCCCCAGAGCAGGACATCACTGAGGAGGGCGTAGGGTGGGAAGAAAAGGTCAGCAGAACATCGGGGAGCACACACATTTGGGGGCTGACAAGAGGGCGTGAAGCCAGAGAAGCAAATAGGAAAGGCACAAAGAATCCGAGGGAAGCCGGGCCTGCCTTGTCATAGACACAGAGGGAGCCACCCCGGGACAGACGGAGGACGGCAGGGAGGGAAAGCCATGGCTTGGGGACTCGGCAAGATGGGCCAGAAGGCTGGACGCGGGTCTGCAGGGTGGACACGGCAGTGAAGGGAACGTGTCAGCACTGGAGGGGCGAGGAAGTGTGAGCAAAGTGTTTTAGGGAAGAGAAAATGTGAGCGTGCTCATTTGTTAAAGGGAAAACGAACCAGGCAAGAGGATACAATGTGACATGCAATGACAATGACAACGGTGGCAGCTGTGATTTACAGGGTGACTGCTCTACACTGGAACTGGTCCAGGGTTTATTGTTACGTGTGTCATCTTGACCGAAACGTGAAAGTTTACAGGCTTGGAACCGGGGCCTCCGGGAGCCACCGGGACTGAGAGGAGCGCCAGGCACCAGACGCACAGAGGGGCCGGGGGCATGGAGGGGCCCGGGCGAGGGAAGGAGCACAAAGCAAGTCAGTGGGGGAGGGGACGCCAGGGGACACCTTGGTGAGAAAGGAACAGAAGTGAAGGGGTGCGAGCAACGAGGTCCTGACATGCAGGAGTCAGCTAAGGAAACGCTGCCTTCTGATGGCCCGCGGGGACCAGGCAGGAACACCGAACGCGTGCACATGTGTGTCCCAGAAGCAGAGAAAGCCCACGGTCCCTGTAAACAGTCTCGCTCACGGACACTACTAACACGCCATGGACGCACCCAATGTTAGCGAAAGGCTTGGAAATAAAACGGTCGCTCTCCCTCCACACGGTAGCCCACTAGGGTTGAAAAAGCCCTACTGAAAACTGCTTACATATCTAACCGACCTTATGATAAAACAACCCCCCTGAAACCAATAAAAACAGGGGCCCGAGTCCCTCACGCGGACACCAGCCAGGGGAGCGCCTGCCTGTGGCGACCACCCCTGTGGCCGTGCGCAGCTCCGAGCGGTGACTCTTCCTGCACCACATTACTCGGGCGCTCCCGCAGCTCTGCAGAGGCCGGTCACTAACAGCAGGGTAGTGGTTCACTTCACTGAAAACGCCATTTCCTCACCTGGTATTGCATCAATGAACTCGTGATGAGGTGGGTGAACAGTCCATCCAAATGAGAGGATGAGCGTGTTTTGAAGACCCAACTTTCACTGATTACTACCAGTCTCCTGATTCGCCACCCAAATCACACATTTTGACTTCAGTTTGAGCTATTAAAAAGGAACATAATCTCAATACCTCTTGTCTTGCTTAAATTCCCACTCAAGCATTTATAGTACAAAGTAAGGGCTTGTGAAAGAAAAGATTTTCTTCTGCTCAAAAAGGGGGAGTAACTTAAGACAATATTGAAACATTGTGTTTGACGTCGGTAGTAGGGCCGCACTGACTCACACTGACTCACTTCACCTCGACTTCAAATCACCCAACAGTCGGAAAAAGAGAGATGAAGGAGGGCGAAAGCCATAACCAGCCTGCTGGTCCCGGGTCATGGCCCTCGTCACTGTGAACCACACCAGGGCCTGTGGCCGAATCTGGCTCGCCACCCATCTGTGCCAACACCGCTCTACGGGGACATGGACAGCTCAGGCAGTGCCACCATGTCCCGGCACTCCTGCTGAAGGCAGACCAGCGAGGACAGAAGTGACCCCGCGTGGCCCCCAAGCCCACACCACCACTGCCGCTGACTTCCATGCTGCACCACACAGGGCTGCAAGCTTGCACATGTCGGCAGGATGTCCCAGCCATCGGTGGGTCTCCGCAAACTTGCAGGTCCACCTGCCCAGAGCTCATAGCCTGATAAACCCCGGAGGCCAACTTCAACTTCCCTCGTTTGGGCCAACTACTGAGAGGTCTATGAAAACTAAAGTTCAAACCATGTGTGCTCACCCCAACACGATGTTCAACATGAAACCTGAGGCCACGAGGAGCAAGTGGCCTCACCACCACAGTCTCACTTGATGAAGTGGCTTCAGCCCCACCTCTGCCGGGCCTCTCCCCACACCGGGAAGCAGCTCTGCCCCGCCCCACACTGCCCATTTGCCGAGCTACGGAGCGGAAACCATGAGCGACTGCGAACGGGCACGAGGGACAGTGGGTTCCAGCCCCAGCTCCTTCACTTGTGGGCTGGTGAGACAACCCCAAGAGACTACCAAACCCGCCACCGTGAGATCTGCGCCTTGTCTCCTCACGAGCTGGCCAAGTGGCTTCCAGTGAGTTTCCGGCCCGGACCCGGTCACGGGACCCACATGCTCATCGCCGTTCTCAGAACATGAGGGGGCAAGGACCCCTCTCTCCACGCATGCCTGGCTGACATCTGTCCTCGTCCCCATTGCCCTGCACTGCCCCGCCGCTGCCAGGAGCCCTTCGGGGCACTCCCATTCCCTCCTGCATGAGCCGTAGCTCATGCCAACATTCAAATACCTTTTGTCACCAGAACTCAGGCTTCAGGGGACCAAGGACGGTTGCTGGTCTCAGACACAACCACGTTCCCAAAGCCTCAACAGTCCACATCACTGACAGTGCTGGGAGCGGCTGTTAAGTAAATAAAGGTGTCACTTGTGCATCCTAAGAGGGTCTCTTGCTTACTCAGCCCTGTTTTTTCTGCAAGAGCCCCAAGTTTCCAAGCACCTCCGACGCAGTTGGAGCCACCGTGTCTGTGCAGCGGAGCTCTCTGCCAGGGCGGGGCACAGCACGGAGCTGAAGAGCAGTGCTGCTGTCTTTCTCCTTACTCCACGCAGTGCCAAAATGCTGTTAATGCTAACATTTTGTTGGGAAGAATCCAAAATTCATCTAAATGTGAAACTAAATATTTCACCTATTTCAAAAATATCAAGTTCAAATATATATATATAAACATTAAGCTTACATAGTTCTAATTATTTACTGGTAAAACATTATCCAAAAAAATTACACTAAACAATACTTTAAAAAAGAAAATTCACCCTACACACAATTAAAATCAATTTTTGACATTATTAATTATTGAAATCACTGGTATTCAGTTTACAAAAGAAGACTTAGAGGAAAACCCAACAGCTAAGTTACTATCTACAGGGTTACCATGCAAAAAAATACGTATTATTTTTTCACAGGATACCAAGGGTTAACATGGACTCAAAGGGTAGAAATGACAGAGAAACCAACCAACGAAGCCTCTGGGGAAGCGGAAACCCCTGTCCAAGAGCTGCAGCCGGGGACGCACGGCACCTGCCCCGGGGTGGACTGACCCGAACCCCCAGCACCACAGGGGCGCAGAGGCAGCCAGCAATACTGGGCGGGGGATGGGGGGGAGATTGCTGACTTGGGCTGTCCCTGCCAAGGTGAAGCTCCAAGGCTGTCCGGCACCATGCATCACCCTGAAGTCACTCGGAAACCAAGCTGGCTTTTCAGGGACACTACAAAGTGCACACGGTGAGGAAGACATTGAGGACAAGCCAGTTTATACTAAGGCCACAGGTGATTCACTCAAGGTTGCTTTGGTAATGATCCCCTGGTCCCTGGGGAGCCCCAGCTCCCAGACCACAGTTTGAAAACTGCAGTTCTAGAGATTCTAATGGGCAAAGTTTCTACAATGAAGGTGAGAGCAAAGAGACAGGACAAATAAAAGACCATGTATCCCCACTTGCCCCCCTAAAACCCCCATTCAGTGAGGTTATTTAAGCCAAGGATCTGTGGAAGCCCCAGAAACACCACCAATGATCAGTGACCAGTATCTAACCTAATTAAACATACTTCCATCCCAGAGGAGAAGATCATCAACCAAATTACCTTGGAAATAGACTCTGGCAGAAACAGTTTTGAGCAGGGCCCCTTGGGTGCACCCAATGTCCCTCCGACACCCTCACAGTCCACCAAGACACAAAAGCTCCGAGAAGCCACGCACACTGGCACGTGGCATCTGCTCCTGCCTCCCTCCCTCTATGGGAAGCTGCAAGCAGGGCTGCCAGGATCAGCAGGCTCTAAGGAAGGCGGAGCTGGGTCAGAAAACTGTCTGTGAAGATGTACATGACTTTCCATTCTCTTTAAATCTCTTTTTAAGCTTTTACTTATGTATTTTAAGAGAGAGGGGGAGGGAGGAAGGAAGAGAGGAAAAGAAACATTGATCAGCTGCCTCTCACACATGCCTGAGCAGAGACCTGGCTGGCAACCCAGGAGTGTGCCCTGATCAGGACTCGAACAGGCGACCCTTGGGTTGCTAGAATGGCACCAACCCACTGGGCCATGCCAGTCAGGGCCATTCTCTGTAAATCTTAATTCCAAAATTTATCTCCTGGAAAAAAATGGCCTTGAAAATTACAGAACGTCCCTGGAAATTCTACCTGGAGACTCGGAAAGCAATTTTGAAAATGGGTCCTGAGTAGCTACCATTCAATGGAGCAGGCTTGGGGGAAGGCCTGCCACGAGCAGACCTCAGGGAGACGCAGCGGACAGTGGCCGCCTCAGACGGCGCCGGCACCAGCCCGGAGCCCACCTCTGCACCCGGCCCGGGCGGCTTCCCTCCGGAGAGAGCGGCCCTCCTGCCTCCGCAATGGGCGGAGTCAAGAGCCGCAGTCCTCCAGGCACTCAAGGGTTAAACACTTATGAAGCACATCCGTATTTTAAGAATTAGGATAAAACTCAGTAAGAACAAGTGCAGAACACTAAAAGAAGATACATAAATGCAGGCTGGAACATGACTGCTCGCCGGCACAGACCAACACACACTGTCTGACTTGTGGCTGCCCAGGAAAGCACCTTCCACGTGTTCTCCAAAGGCCATCGACAGAAAACACTTGGGAAAGTAGTGCTCCGTTACTTCGCCCAGGAACCGCCATTTGTAACAAACACTGAGTAACTACAGCACAGACTTCAAAGGCACAGAAAGTGGGGGAGAGGACGGCAGAGGCACCAGACCCACGACGCACGTGGAACGCCGCCCAGTGGCAGCTCAGACACTCCCGGCGGTCATTCCGCGGTCAGGGCCCCAGGAGCCGCTGAAGCCACGCCTTCAGTGAAGCCCCTCGCCAGCCGCCTTCACTCGTCCGCTTTGGGAGGGCACTGATGGGGGTGGGGGCCCGTGGAAGGACTACGGAGTGAGGACTGGGAACAGCTCGGAACGATGTGATGGCCCTGATCAGTTGTAAGAGGCGGCGTGCCCCCGCACGCGCACGTGGCGTGTGACAACCGACTGGTCTCTAGGCAGCAGACTGAACGCCGCGGGAACACAGGAAACCACCATTTGGATGAGTCGCTTCGTAAGGGCCGACCCACATTCACCTGGAAATGGGCCTCTCAAGCGTCTTCCTCAAGACAAGTACGTCCACGTTGCTCGCCAGGAGAGCCACCTCCAGAAGACAGCCCCGGGGACATGAGACACATGACAAACGTCCGGGGCAGGTGTGAGGACAGGCACAGGAATGGCAGTGAGGAGGGGCAGGTTGAAATGTGAGCAACGCTGACACCAGCGCGACAGGCACTCAGGAGGAGCCACTGAGTTCGATGGCAGGCTTGGCTACAGTGGCCTTGACTGAACACCTGCGTGTCCCAGAGGTGGGAGGGGAAGAGGGCGGGGCTGGGGCTCCAAGGGGCGGGGTTACAGGATGAAGGGCGGGGTTACAGGATGAAGGGTGGGAAGATTCTGAGGCCGCACGTGTTTGCAGTGGAATCAGTGTGGGCACCGTGTCTTGTCAGGTAGAAACACTGCCTTTTTCTACTCAAGGCAATTTTCTGACTAGAACATTAAGATTCCGGTTTCTTCACTTACTTACACTGTAAAAACGTAAACCTTCTGGAGGGCAATTTAGCAAAAATACTACTTTAAAATGCGTGTGCCTTCACCCCGCAGTCACGTCCGGGAGTTCACGCAGGAGACTCCTCGGGGCCGGAGGCTCAGCTGTGAGACACGCACCGCGATGGAGACAGGAGGCCGGTTCAGTGAGTGGTTTTCACCGACTGAACAAGTACACGCGGCCGTTAGAAACAGGGTGTTGGTCCTTACATCCTGACATGAAAATACTTTAGTAAAGAGATCAGGCCCTCGATGGTGTGGTTCAGTGGATTGAGCACAGGGCTGTGAACCACAGGGTCACCGGTTCAATTCCCAGTCGGGCACATGGCTGGGTTTTGGGACAGGTACCTGGTGCATTGCAGGGCATGCAAGAGGCAGCCACATATTGATGTTTCTCTCCCTCTCTTTCTCCCTCCCTTCCCATCTCTAAAAATAAATAAGTAAAAATCTTAAAAAATAAAAAAGAAAGCATGCTACAGCATTTTCTTTTTCCATAAGGAAAAAAGTTAATTATGTATACATACACAAAAGGAAGTCTGGAGGAATACACAGCAAACTGTTATTAGTTTTCCCCAGGTAGTATTCTTTTCCCACCTTTGTTCTGTGATCTCGTTTATTTTACAATGAGCTATGGAGAGGTGTTTTAGAAACAAACTTGTTTAGGGGCAAACTGAGTTTAAGAAGAATTTCTCCCCTCAGCCTATGCCCACCGCTCTCTCACAGTCAACGCCATAACCCGAAACTGCCGTGTCTAAGCCCTGGCGTGCTGCCTCAGCCTCTAGAGTACATGCACTGGCCCCCCAGCCTCACCAGTGACAGCTGCCCTGTGGTTACTGGGGAGCCCGTGGGTGAGCTCCAGCACCCTGGGCTGCTGCAGCTGACTGCACTCTTAGGAGCCAGGAAAGCTGGGCTCTGTAGGTCAGGAGCCCAAAAATCACTGGTCCTGGAATCAGGGCAGACCAATGAAACCAAGGTGAGGAGAAAAATAAGAGCAGGCCACGTGCCCACGAGGGAGATTTTTAAGACTGGGGAAATCTGACATTGAAGGTCAGTGGGGAAGACAGGGAGCCCAGAGAAGACTAAGGAAAGAGAAAAGAAGTCAGAGGCGCAAGAGTCCAATGACTGCTGAGTTCAGCACAGAGTAACGCCCGGGCAACAACAAAGCACAAACAATCCAACAGAACCCACAGTGTGGCTGGACTTGCCAATGGCAAGGCAGTAGACGGCAGTCAAGTAACTTCAGCTGCAAGGTAGGCTGCCTGCCTCGAAGGCATAACCTGGGCACACCTTAACCTTAAATGCAGTGGCATCCAAGGGACCCTTGCAGCCAGTACATGCTCAGGTACCAATATCAGCATTGGTAACAAAAGGTGATGAACAAATAAATCTCGAGTACTAACCCACAGAGTAAGAATAAAGTCTTGATTACATGAGATCCAACTTTGTATGAATCTACCAGTTGTCCCTTATGAGGTGCCTAAGTTAACAGTAAACCTGTGTGGTTCATAACACACTTTTGTTCCTTAATTAACCCACTTGTTTCCGAGGTCTCAAGTCAAACAATGTCATCCGGCCACCATCTACGGTCAGACTGGGGAGCCCACTGGCCCACTGTCTTCTGAGCTGGTGAGTCAGAGGCCGACCGCCAGGTGCTCCTCTCGAGCACGTTGGCCAGTAGGGTCTCCCCTTAGACGCTCCTGCTCGGCTGGCCTGGGGACGCAGAAGTCTGGGGCACCAGAACTTTTTAAAGCGCCACAGGTGCAAAGGTGAGAACCACATTCTAGTGGGAAGTTGCCTGGCTTCTCATCGCCCCAAAGCTAGATGATGCTGGCTGAACTTCACATTATAAGGGATGCTCAGCAATCTCCTCTGACTGATGGATCATAAAAACACTGCTTTGCTCACAGATAGGACAGAGCCCTCCCTGAATGTGCAACGGAGAGACGACGATCCCAGCAGGGGGACCGACTGCTTGAGCTTCACGCTGCTCCCACAGGGAGCAGTGCCCAGCCTCCTGTTCGGAGGGCATTCTCAAATCCACCATCCTTTTCCTGGGAGCGCTCCACTTCCACCCTCCCCGTCCCCCTCCAGATGCACATGCAGATGAATAAAAGAAGATGGGAAACAGAAAGATTGGCAGGAGTCCTGGTTACTATGGCAGCAGGTACATGAAATGCCAGCGCTCATGAAACAGAGAGCGAGCGCGGGAGTCAGGTGGCCACTGGCAAGCTCCCTGTCTCGCTGACTGCTCTCCCTCATGCACAATTCAGTTCCCTCCCTGCGCCTGATATTTCAGCCTCCTCCGGGAGTGGGAGGAGGACACCTGGAAGGGCAGGGAGACCAGGAGAGAGAGGGAAGACTCGGCAGAGGACTCTGATAGTAGAGACCAAGTGTTGTAAGAAAAGTCTATTTAGACCTGGTGAGTCTTCTAAGCATCAGTGTGTGTTTAGCAAAAATATCAATTCACTGAGTGAGAGTAATTTTTTAAAATATGCACCAACAGAACCAGAACCTTGGGCTACAAAGAATCAGATTTGCATACCCGGTTGAACGACAGACCAAAAGAGTGTCCCCCCCAGACCACTGCACTGCTGCTTAATTCAAGGGGTGGGAGGGGGACTGTGCACCTCGAGGGCAGGGAAGAGCAGGGGACACAAGCAGAAGGACTGGAGGAAGCAGACCCGGTAAGGTTCAGCACTTCCCACAAGCGGGCCTCTCCTCTGTAATCCCACGTGCATCTCAAACACACGTGCTATCCTGCGAGTGCCATTATTCAGGAGCACACCGCCTTCCCTAACTGAGCTCTTCAAGGCTGCATCTTACTCATCTTTACTAGAGGTTGGATGTGCAAAGAACCTGGCTTGCAGTATGTTCACCTGTTTGATGAGTACATTAAATCAAAGAATGGAAAGATGAGACATGAAAGTTGCTAACTGTACTTAACTCCAGTGGCAAGAAATACAGGATTAAACCAAGTCATGAAATTTAAGAAGCTCTTCATTGCAAAGAGATCAGCAGCAACTCAGGGGTGAGGGGGCAGGCGGGGATGTAGAATGAAGCTAAAGCACAGCCTGTCAAAAGGAGACATGCAGTTCCGACCAGGAACAGACGAGTGAAAGGCAGAAACGAAGAGATACAATGGAAACTCATAAAGGCGCCTTCACACTTCTGAGGAGCCTTGGCCTGTAATAATAATAATGGGTTTTTTTCCTAAAAAAAAAAAAAAAAAAAAAAAGAAGTGGATGTTCAGCTTCTAGAGTTCAGGAATATTACAATAAAACCCAGACTGGAACAGCTATGGAAACTGAGCCAGCAAGTGCCATGCAGACAGCAGGACCTGGAAGAGAACCCGCCACAGGCCGTGACAGCGCCCTCCCACACTGGGACCGGGGCCGANACTAGAGGCTGGATGTGCAAAGAACCTGGCTTGCAGTATGTTCACCTGTTTGATGAGTACATTAAATCAAAGAATGGAAAGATGAGACATGAAAGTTGCTAACTGTACTTAACTCCAGTGGCAAGAAATACAGGATTAAACCAAGTCATGAAATTTAAGAAGCTCTTCATTGCAAAGAGATCAGCAGCAACTCAGGGGTGAGGGGGCAGGCGGGGATGTAGAATGAAGCTAAAGCACAGCCTGTCAAAAGGAGACATGCAGTTCCGACCAGGAACACACGAGTGAAAGGCAGAAACGAAGAGATACAATGGAAACTCATAAAGGCGCCTTCACACTTCTGAGGAGCCTTGGCCTGTAATAATAATAATGGTTTTTTTTTCCTAAAAAAAAAAAAAAAAGAAGTGGATGTTCAGCTTCTAGAGTTCAGGAATATTACAATAAAACCCAGACTGGAGCAGCTATGGAAACTGAGCCAGCAAGTGCCATGCAGACAGCAGGACCTGGAAGAGAACCCGCCACAGGCCGTGACAGCGCCCTCCCACACTGGGACCGGGGGCGAGGGGCCAGAGGGGCGGCAGCCCGCGTTCTGCCCGACTTCTCATCCCTACAGCCCACTGGCAGCGTGTCTGCCCTGGAGTGCTGCAGTACGCTTAGAGGCCGGGCACAAAAGGGGACGTCAACTACCTCAAAATTGTCCCAAAAGGTCTGAAGCCTATGTCCTCTGCTACACAGGCCAGAGAACAACCGAGGCTACACTGAATTTTGAGGCTTTATATATTTCTCTTGAATATCTAACTTCCAACACGCAAATAGAAGATACTACAGAGGCAGAACTCGGGACTGTGTGATGAAAGTCAGAGGCAGGTTTGGTGACAGTACGAAAACCCTTAAAAACCCGAACTGTATCACAGTGGAATGAGCCCCGTGGGAGAGGGGCTGACGCTTACACGGGTGCTCAACTCACATCTGAGCTACTTCTCACTGTTTGGGGGGCCATGCCTGCCATGAGTCCGCTAGCTGAAACTCTTTGGAGCCCCACCAATACCCGCACTGTGTTTGCAGCCCCCTGCAGACACGCACCAGCAGAGCTGCAGAGGATCCGAGCACCCGACACGTGCGTTCGTTCCCAGCCAAGGTCCAACAGGTGGCGCTCTGCCCTCTCATCCCAGCCCCCAGACCTCACACACGGGTCCTCTCCGTGGCCTGCACGGCTCCACGCTCTCACAGGCTGGACTCTGTGTGACATGCCAAAGTGTGGTGCTGCAGTGCCGTACGGTGTCCCTACCTGCAAGGAGGCTGTGATGTGCTTTAAAGGGACAGCACATGCCTCACAGGCTTCATGCAGGCATGGGCTAGCATGCTGCTGGCCTGAGCCCCGTTTCCCGTAACAGTGCAATGATGGTTTTAAACAAACATACATAGAACAAGGTTGTGTGCTGACCAGCTAACAAAATGCAGCGACCAGCGAGAGGCTTACAGGAAGCAAACCACGGAGCTCCCCAAGGGGACACACCAGAAACGGTGGCCGTTATCCATATTCTCCACACTGTGGACGTCAGTGTTCCAAGGGCTGAGTATGCACGTTCGATTTCACAGTAAAGACGTTCTGCTGGGAAGTGCCCACGTGCCGTGCAGAGTCAAACATACACCATCTGTATGTAGAGCACAGGGGCACACACAAGGCCCGCGGGCCGAATCGGGCCCTCCGCCTGGTTCTGTCCGGCCCAGCACCTTGTTTCTCCCCGGCAGCAGCACCGAGCTCTCGCTTCACTGTTCAGGGTGGTTCCACTTACAGTCCTGACGTTACATTCAGCCCGTTGAAGGCAACCGCAGGGCTGACGCGGCCCCGGTGAAAGTGAATTTGGCGCCCCTCACGCACTGAAACGGGTCACTGCTCCTTCCCAGGTACTGATTAATCACACCATGACCGGATGAGCAGCTGTCCCTGGGAAACACGTCCCCACGCACTGGGTGGCTGGAACGGGATGACGTCTGCACCTTCCGCTCCCGGGGTTCAGAGAAGTGTGCATGGTGGAGAGATGACAAAGCCCGTGTGACAGAGTGTGAACTACTGGTGCACCCGGACAATTCCTGGGTTCTCCTTACTGCTCTTACAACGAGGGCGTTTTTTCACTCGGTGAATTGCGTCTAGCTTCACTCTCAGTGGACCCCGGGAGCTCCGGTCTGCAGAGGCAAACGACCACGGTGGCAGCGGGAAAACTCCCTGGAGCCACTCACGAGCCAAGAGGAAAGGAGCCGAGACAACCCGGCATCTAACACACAGGACGCTGTAAACCGACGGCAGATGCGTGCACACGAAAAACACTGAGCCACAGAGATGTCGATTTTTCATTTTATTCAAAGTTGGTACATAAGTGCTAACATTTCCATAAAATAATTACTATACTTCAGTTACAGGACAAAAATACCACAGAAAGGAATATACTTTGCAAGAAGTGCAGTTCATCTTAAATTTCCAAATACTTCTGAAGGCCGAAGCAGCAGCTGGCAGGTAACACACAGCACACACGGACAACAGTGTATGTCACGGCGTCAGTAATGGAGACCAACAGCTCTTTAGCAGATTTGCTTCTTTTTCATTTTTAAAAACAGTAACACTTTTAGAAACATTAAAACCAAGATTATACATGTCTACAATTTTAAAAAATCAGGTTGTATACAGTAGGTTAGAATAGTCAAGTTAGAATTGTCATATATGGTTAACCATCCTAAATCTACAATTTCAATTGTATTCCTTTCAACATGGAAGCAACCTGGTTCATAGCAAGTTCTACTTTCTGCTTGAAACTAAAACACAGTATGAGATGGACCCAACTAGTTACACCTTAGAAAATAATGAAAAAGCCGTAGACGATGGAGGGTACACCGGAAGTCTGTGAACAACTCAGAACACTCACCAGGGACTCGGCAACTTCACCCACTGCCACCCAATCTACGACGCGTCACTGCTGCCGAGATAATGCACACCACACACACTACACTCCCCCAGTGCGCAGACTAGCCTTTCAACAGAAAACTCAAATAGAGCACAACAGGCAGGACGCTGAAAAAACATTTTTCAATGTAGACATTTTTTTAAACGCATTAATACTTAGATATCAAAATTACTAGATAAAAGCAGCAGTACTCTGCTGACATTTGGCTTAAAAATAAAGAAATGAAGGAAGCAATTTCACAGGGTATTTTAAAAGGAACTGGCTTTCTTCCTAAAGAAGACTACTAACTTTTGCACAGCAACGAGTCTGACACACACCTAACCAAACACACAGAAGAGCAGTGAGGAGCACGCCACAGCTCATGCGTGACTGCCCACAGAACACGGGACGCCCGAGCAAGGCACAGCAATGCTCGCGATGCTCCCGAACTCTGTCGGCTGGCCATCAACCTCAGCAGCACTGGAGGGGAGCAGGGGAGCGGAGTCCATGCCTCCATCTGACACTAAAGCAATCCGTCCTTATCAAAAAAAATAAAGCTTTTGTATTTTAACAACCCCACAGAAAAATCCATGAGCAAAGACTTGTTGATCTGTTTGCCACTCAAAAGTTAGAGATCTCACAGTGAAATCAGGAAATTCTAATTACACGTATTTACACTCTAGGACTGCTTCACCTAGACTAATTAAAGCAATTTCCCATGGGACTATTAGCAACAGACATTCTAACGGAAGAATCTTGAGAAGCATGACGTTCTCACACACGTTTAGATTTAAAACGCTTAAAGACACAGAACACACATGCCCTAGAACAAACAGGTTCTAACTGCTCTGCCGTACCATGTCCTGCTATGCCAAAGGTGGTCCCCGAACCTCTCCGTCTGCCTGCGTCTCCGGCACTCCTCCCCCTCAGCCCCCAGCCCGAGGTCTTCCACTCCCACCTCTCGCTGCAGGTACACACCAGGCTTTGCTGCAGAGGGGACGTTAACTCCCCCCAGGTCAGGTTAACTGTTCCCGACCTGTCTCCTTAGTGTGCACCAGCTCCACCATAATTCCACGTGATCGGAGTTGACCAAGTCTTTCCCCAAGAAGACAAATACACAAGACAGAGTGGGAAACAAAGGTAGTTACTTCTCTCCCATCCTGAGAGTTTTATCTTTTGACATACCAGCAAAACCCAAGACAATGACATATTTCTTCATTCACGATAAACAGGGACTATTCGGGTGGAGAAGGTTGGGGTAAGATAAGGACAACACGGAGCAGAACAAAACACACTGTCTTCTTTTGCTCCCTCGTTCACAGATCGATCTAGTCTGGAAGCAGGGGGTGGGACGGGCAATAGAGTCCCTTAGACTCTTAGAACCACTGTGAAAACCAATGTAGTTTAACTGGCAGATTTGTCTTGGAATTAGTTTGCCACTCAGGACACCTGAGTGAGTCAAACTCTGCACTATTATTATGAAATGCAGTCAGGCACACACAGAAGATAACTTCATCTCCTACTTACAAACCAATACAAATTATTAAACACCAAGTAGTATTTGCCCTCTTAAAATGTGAAATTTCTCCATGTTTTCAGGACTCTATTGACGGGAGGTTGAACATCCTAAAAAGTTAAGATTAAAAAAACAAACCATCTACAGCATAAGTTTCTCAAACTGTCCCCCCAAAACCTGTGAGTCTGTCTTGGTCTCTTCACTTCCAGACTGTAGGTCAGAGCCCACACAACCCATGTTAGCGGGTGATCCCCAAACATAACTAACAGTAGCACTGCTGACACTTATACTGTCTCCCTCCACCAAAGAAACACAAACTCACCCAAGTGATTAGACTGGACTGCTACCACTTAGGGCCTGCTATGCCAAAGTGGAGACACGGAGACACCGCACCGTCCGAAGCGCTCCGGCGCGGCCCTCTGTCCTGACCACCCGGCTGCAGCTGTGCTCCGCAACTGGCACTTGTGCGACACCGAGAACACTGCCACTCTTGTGCTTTCTGCGTGTGGAGACACACACGCGGGGAGCGGGGTTTGTGCTTTCTGTGGACCTCACACTGTGCCCTGTTGTGGGTGTGGAACTTGTAACACGCGCGTTCCCGGATGCACCTGTCAAAGCTGCACTGGAAAACAACACAGTTTACGTGTACTCACAGAATTGATATAAGTAACTATTTTTTAATGAAAGAAACAAGTACATATAAATAACACTTAAGCTGTGACACCAACTAGGCTACCTGGTTTCTTTGAACATAAAATACTGGCTGCATATAAAAGTAACTAAATATAAAGGTACTTCCTTCCTTCACAAGCTATAACAAAATTTAATAAGACTGTAGCAGTTTTCAACCGAGAAGGGAAAGGTGTACACCAGCAGAGTCAGTGTGGGCGACCAGAAGGCACTGGTCAGACACAGGACTCTCAGATGCCGATTGGGGACACCCTGGTCACTGGCCTTTGCCGATTTGGGATTTCAGTAACAGCAATGAGCTTAATGTAAGTTTCCAACCACCAGGACTACAAGTGAGTTATCAGGGAACACTTCACTTAGAAAGTCTAGGCTACAATGATATATTGAAAAATTACCCAGACTAGTTAGTCCAGAGTCAGACAAAAATCAAGCACTCCTCTATCCACGGTACCAGGGTCAAGATGAGTGTACCAAGACAGAGAAACATAAGCCTCCAGTTAGGTTCTGGTTGTCCACTGTCAACTTGTGCTACTGCCAAATACACGGAAATATACATTTCCCCTGTAGCAGAGCTCTCTGATGACCAAACGCCTTGAACTGTTTGTGGGGGTGGGGGGCTTTTCTGAGCTGCTGCACTAGGGGGGTCTGAGACCACTGTGCTTCGTCTTGACCTGCTCTTCACTTGCTTTATTTATTCTAGCACCCAAATAGCCAAATGGAACTTAAAAAATCATTACATACAGTAAGGGTGATGGCTTAGGTCAACAGCTTCAGATTATGGTCTCCCCTAGAAAGAAAAGTTCATAGAATGAGTGATGCTACAGATCCACCAAACGTGTTGTTTACTTCTGAATAAAAGACTGTATGCCAACAGTTAAGGACACTAACTACCACGGAAATGGGGTGCCAAACCCCAAACCAACCAACCCAAAATTTAGCTTTTGTAAAGGATTTGAGGTGGAAACAGAAACTTAGGTAACCCCAATACTCACAACATCCCATTAAAGGTGAGTCAGCAAAGTCTCACTCCCAGCACTGGAGGGAGCAGTTTACGTGAAAACCTTTCCGTGACTAGCCGAGGTGAAGGGCAACGTGGGGCCCAGCCCTGACCACGCCCACTGATCCCTGCGCCCCTTACCTGCTCTGTGTTCTAGCAGTCAAAGCAGCTGAACGTGTGGTCTTCTAACAGAGGGGAGCCCTAGATGAAAACCACCCCAATGAACAGAAGCGGCCTTAATGGAGGAAAAGGGGTTTGCAGCCCTGAGGGGCCAACCAAGTCTAACCGAGCGTGAAAATCAGAAGGCCGTGTCCCGTGTAACCCAGCTCATACCGACCCAGTACGCAGGGCTTCTCTACACACCAACTGCTCAGCCCAACTTTTCCCCTTTAATTATCCCAAGAACAAGGCCTTCTGGCATCAGAACTCCACTCCTCCCCACACTGTGGTACCATCATTTCAAAGGGACTCACGAGTTTTAGCTACTGTGCCCCTAATTTTTTAAAAAGGAGTGCTGAGAGAAAACATACTGAATTAGGGCTTTCACCGCAGGAAAAACAAAGTCTGAGAAAATTATCTTTGAGAATAACAGTTCAAGCTAATAGAGATTGGGTGTTAAACACTCCTATAATTAACACACCATCACTTGCTACAAGTTTCCTCACCGGGCGGAGCAGGCCCACTGCTCACTAAAGCAGTGAGCCTGACAACGACTGAGCCGACAGAAGCTCAGAGCAGGCGTCTGGTGCACAGAGGGAACAGGTGAAGAACGGAAGTGATGTGGAGGAGAGAAACGAAGGGGAAAGACCAGTCTCTGAACGGCAGGTGGGTGTACACGCGGACAGAGATATACCCTTATTAGCACAGTCTACTCAGGCTAGTGTTAACATTGAAATGACTTAAGTGATGGAACACCCGGCTAGTAAGAAATCTTATGAATACTAAAGCCTAACAGCATTTTTCTACTAAAATATCACTTCAAATCAGTCATTTTAATACCTCAAATATGTTAATAAACTCGTACTTTACAGAACGTAGCGTCAAACCAGGGTTTAACAAGCTGGATCTCACTCACTGGCGCCCTGTCTACTGGGGCAGGTGTAAAGCAGCTGAGAGCCAAGACGTCCCTTCCAGCCCCAGAGCTCAGGGAGCCCAGTTCTGCGTCTGTGCACGTGTTCTTCACCGTTTCTCTGACTGTGTCGCCCGGGTCCTGCTCGGCATCTCACCTGACAGTTGTCTGATTCCTTAGGAAAATGTTGTCCAGGCAAGTCTTTGTAATCCTATCATTTAACTGGAATGGTCTTTATACATCTCTCAGCACAAACCTGGGGAATCACGAGGTGTCACTGCTAGAAACCCATGTGGTCCCTTCCAGTCGCATCTTGGATGGAAGTGACACAGGAGAGTAAAGCAGAAGGAAAGCAAGGAAGCGGAGTCCTGCGGGGGCCACTGGCAGGTCTACCCTCGCAACAGGTAGGTGCACCACCAGTGCAGAGGGCGGGGCAGGTGGAGACTCACCCGCAGGCCACGTCTCAGGACCTTCAGAGACAAGAGGGAAGGAAGCAGCGGGCTGAGAAAAGCAGAGGCCAAGCCGCCAGCAGCCCCACATGAGACATGGCAGCCCCCCCAGCCCCCCCAGCCTCAGGCTCGACTCTCGCAGTGTAAGGGTGCACTCGGCGCTGGCCCCTGCCAACTCCTGCAGGCGCTGGATGCGGGCCAAAGGACACGGCACCATGGCCCCTGCCCGACACTTTCCCAAGCTCAGGTACAAGTGACAAAGAACCTGCTGTGCAAGAAGGGCCCGTGGGAAAAGACAGAGTGGCTCTAGTGCTTCGAAAGCTGCCTACTACTTCGGGGGGCGGGACGGAAACCAACTCCAGTGGAGCAGAGCTCGGAGGCCCCATGAAGGAGTCAGTGTTTCTCTTGCACACCAGATAACAAGGTCTTCTCATCCGGTCTGAAGACAAGAACCGCCTGAGAGGACAAAAAGCAGAACTGGGGACACCATTAACAGCAGATAAGACCAATGTCCTCACTTCATGTTGACTCTTAACTACTTTAGTCACTATTACTCTTCGCCGATTCTGAGCGTTGAGCCAACACAAAAGTACACACACGTTAATGCCTGGAGATCCGTGTCCCCACTGAAGAGCCGCTGAGCTGACGTCCTGCTAGCTCAGGGTACACCGTGGACAGGCACCACCCCACGAGTGACCACTCTAAGGAAACACAGACTGAAGGGTGAGCCCCTGAAATGAAGCTGTGCCAAGCGAGTCACACACTTTCAAGCGCATCATCTATCACTGGGAAGCAACAGGACAAGCTCCAGGGGCGCTGGCCTAAACAAAGTGATGTCTGCACTGCTGAGAACAACCCACCCTATGGGTGTGCTAACAGTCCCTCCCTATTTACAGGCATTACTACTCTGAACGTGACCTACTGCTATATACACACAGACACACACAAGAGGATGCACTTTACATATTATACCAAGACGAGAGCACAGAGAAGACGACAGGGGACCTCTGAACACGGAAGGGGGCTGCCTACAGAAACACCTCCTACCCATCGGTGCTACGAATAAAAAGGGTAAGAAGGCTGCCCAGCCAGCACATCAGTCCTCCCTGCTGAGGTGCACAGCAACGCACTCACAGAAGATCTCAATCCCCACAGCCTGACCCCAATTTGAAAATGTAAGATCTCATTATTTCCTCAAATACTGAAAGGGTATCTCCAAGGAGGAACGGCTCTTTGAGGAAGGGACAAACCGTGAACAAACCGTGGGTCCGGAGTTAGACACCTGGTTACCTGTCCCCAGTGGACCCAGTAACCCAGGGCATGTCACAGCCTCGGCCTCCGCACAAGGAAAGGATGGTCCTATTTATTTGGCCCCCAACTTACAAACCGAGAAAGAAATTTTGCAAGGCACACTGAGCTCTCAGAAACCATGCTGGTCACACACGAATTATGTTTTCCTCCGCAGACTCAGTCCCTCAGAAAAGCTCCTGGAAACGGGAAGACGCGATGCAGTCCGATCATTTCTCAATCAGCCTCGGACGACCAAGTCCGCCATTAGTTGATTAATGACACTGGTTTACAGAGTACAAAAACTTAAAGTCATCAGGACTGAGTTTTGATTCAAAATCTACAAAAGTACCTAAAAGTAGTAATTTTCCCTAAAGATCAAAAGCCGAATAAAATCATGCAATTTAAAAAGTCTCGGATTACAGAAAAGTCAAAGAAAGTAGATACACAGTCAGTCTCCGTCACCTGGAGCTGGGAAAAGGACGGTGCGGGGCGGGGCCCACCCGGGGCCTCCCTCACACCCCCTCCTCATGAAGGGATCGGCCTGTGGAGGGGGACCCCCCCTACAAAGGATGCGGGCGTGGACCAAACCCCATCAAGACAAAGGGTCCCGCCCCACAGACACTGCCTGCTCTCCACGTGGCACGGTGCCCGCGCCCAGCAGTGCCCACTCGTGGCAACTTTGGACACGTTCTCCTCCTGTGGAAACACCGTGCTGACAGCCTGCCTGAGGCAAAGCGGGCACTGCGTTTTCTGTCACCGAAGGCCACGCCGCACCAAAACACCCTCATGCTCTAAGTCACTTGACTTTTTAAGCAAAAAGGTAGAGGCCAGGTACAGAAGGCAAGTCTTTTGAAAAGGCAGGTCAAGAAAAATAACTACCAAGGGTACAATATGACCTCAGACTGAATTTTCTCTACAAAACTCAGCCTCAGCAGATCACGAGCTAACCAAGCAGGGCAACAGGAACCCAGACATTGTCGCTCTGTCCCAAACGTCTGAACGCCCTCCCCCAGGATCTGCACGGGAAGGCATCTGGCCAATAAAGAACGTTGCCAAGTGACCAGAACACATCCAGAGAATTACTGGAGTCTGAGCAATCACCTGTTTAGCCCAAGGTGATTTGGGCTGCTCCGAGGCTGCTCATGCCCGAACTGTGTGACAAACCTTCATCTGGCCAGTAAATGCAAAGACCACCAGCAATGTCATTTTGTGTCCCCGCCCCCCCCAGTCACTTAACAACACAGTCATGACATGTACCTTTACAAAGACAGACATGGAGCTCGTGTGAGCACGGTTCAGCAAAACTTCAAAAGTAGGAAAGAAGGAACCGGAAGAAGCTTTTCCCCAACGCGGCGTCTACTGGCAGTGCGAGAGCAGCCACAGACAGACACTCCCGTTCTTTGGGTGATCAGCGTCCACAGGCTCACGCAGACAACACAAACCCGGCGCCTCACCGGCCCATCCTGAAATGAGCACCTCGCGAGCACATCAGCTAGACTTTCAGCACACAATCGATTACACAATGTTTACAGATCCAGTTCTTTCTAAAAGGTAGTAGGGGTGACAGAGACAGGAAAACACTCCGAGACAAGCCAGCCCCCCGCTCCAGGCCAAGAAGACCCACCCGAGTTGGCAGTGTGGACAGTGTACTTTTCCCGAGCATCTTAGCATACACTCTCTGCTCGAAGTGTTCTACAAGAATAATTGGTCTCACTTTGGTATGAAAATTTTAAACCACATTTGCACAATTCAGTCTGTTAAACAAGTTTTGCTTCACTTAGGTTGAAAATTTACTTTCATCCATCTCTGGGAAAATGAAGTCTTGCAAATAGATGATGTTCTGCTAAGTAAAATTTGGCTAAAACCTACAGCGTAAACAATGCCTGAGAGATGCAACAGTTACATAAGTCTTTTTTTCTTTCAAAGACCAGTATTTTCTTAAGTTAGTGTTCCATCACACCCTTAAAAGTTCATAAGGAGAAATAGACAAACATGAAAATCCCGAGTGAACACACAGCAAAAAGTCCAATGTTCAGTATTAGTTTAACGCGTGGAGGCTCTTCCAGCATCTGCAAGCAAACAGCCTCCTCCTCCATCAGGTCTCTGAGGCTCCTCTTGCTGAGGCTCTTACTCTTAAAGCCACAGAACCAGTCTACGTACTTCCAGTAGCGGCCTCCGCCCCCCGTTTCCATCTTTCTCTCTTTCTCTCCCATGAGCGCTGCCTGCCCGTTGGAGTAAGCATCTACCGGTGTTTCGGCCTCAGAATGACCTAAGGAAGCCACGGGGTTGCCTTCCTCTCTGCAGGTCACCAAGAGATTCACATCTTCGGGCTGAAGGCCCTTAATGCTGTCTTCGGATTTCCCGTTGGGTATGACGTGGTTGACGGCCTCACTACTCTCGCCGCATCTCAGGGTGCTCTTCTCTTGCATCTTGTACGGTTCGTCTTTTGGGGAGCAGCTCTCCTTCACCACTAGGTTCTTCTTAGACCAAAAGGTGGTGGTACGAATCTGTTCCTTCGTGGGGGGCGGCGTGAGAAGGCTAACAATTACAGTAACAAGTCCTGTGACCCAAAACAGTGCTGTGGCCACGTACATGTAATGAATGTCTCTGATGAAGCCCGGCCTGTTATCAGGCTGGTCACATTCTGGGGCCCGGTAGGCAAAGGCTAGCGTCAAGCGGACCACTCCGAGGACAAAGCCCGCCATCCCACCATAGAAAGCCCCCTGTTCATTGCAGCGCTTCCAGAAAATCGCCAGAAGGAACAGGGCCGCGATTGGGGGGGTCAGATAGTCTGCTACCTCCTGAATGTACAGGTACATCTGGCCGCCCTGCATCTCCACGATGATCGGCACCCAGGCGATGCTGATCACCACCATGAAAGCCACAAACACGCGCCCCACGATCATGAGCTCCCGGGAGCTTGCGCTCTTGCGGATGAGCTTATACACATCGAGGGTGAATATGGTGCTTGCGCTGTTAAAGATCGAGTCCAGGTCGCTCATCAGCGCCGCAATCATCACGGCCATCATCAGGCCGCGGAGGCCCACGGGCACCAGCTTCATCACCAGCCGTGGGTAGGCGATGTTGGAGCACCCAGCTCTGCTCCCACACACGTGCATGCAGTGCTCAGGGTTGATGCAAGCGATATCGTCAGCAAACAGTATTCTGGAGATCATTCCCGGCACCACAATGATAAACATCGGCAGAAGCTTCAGGAAGCCGGCCATCAGAGTGGAGCCTTTGGCATGGGCAATGTTCTTAGCCGCCAGCACCCTCTGCACGATGACCTGGTCGGCACACCAGTACCACACTGACGCTGGCGTCTGCCCAAGAACGAATCCGGGCCAAGGAACATCTTCATCTGTTGGGTTCCGCAACATTTTCAGCGCATCTTCCTTAGGGTGGACGTTGCAGGAATTGGTGTTGGAGAGGTTGTAGGTCAATAAGATGGAAGTGACATTGGGTGAGGCCAACATGTACCTTCTCTTAACTTCCTCAAACCCGCCAATCTCCATCATGCTGATGACCATGAGTGTGAGCGCCCCCACGATCATGAGCAGAGCCTGCAGCGTGTCTGTGTAGATCACTGCCACAAGGCCTCCGGTGACAGTCAGCAACGCAGTCATGCCAATGAGCAGGATGACAGACACGTAAAGGTTCCAACCCAAAGACTCCTGGATAAAGAGGGCACCTGAGTACAGATCCACTGAGAGCTTGGTGAAGATATAGAGAATCAGAGACAAGGCTGCAAAATAGACCTGAATCCTATGGCCACCGAACCGCTTGGACAAGTATTCAGGCATGGTGTACACCCCTGACCGGATGTAAATGGGGATGAAAACCCATCCCAGCAGTTGCAAAAGCAGTAAGGCATTGAACTCCCACGCGCCCACTGCAAATCCACTCGCAGCTCCAGATCCTGCCAGCCCAATGAAGTGCTCACTCCCAATGTTGCTCACAAACAGAGAGGCACCAATCGCTACCCAGGTCATAGAGCGCCCAGCCAGGAAGTATCCGCTCACGGTGCTTCTATTAGACTTCCACATGGCAAAAAAGCCAATGCACATGACCAGGACAAAGTACAGGGCCACTATGGCAATGTCTGCCGTCTCCAGAACAGCCCTCATTGTGGTCACTTTGTGAGTACCGGTGTCCAATGACAGAAGGGTCCAACTTTTTATCTACTCATCAGTAACCCGGCAAAGTCTGCCAACCACGCGTGACCTGGACCACACAGGGCAACAGAGCAGGTCAGAGTCTTTGTCCTTTGGTTTGCTGTCTTGATGGTGGTGGCTGTGATAAACTCTGAAGGAGACAGTTTAAATTTTCCTCCGCTTCTTAATTGGAATTGAGAACTTAGCTCGTACTTTTAATCCACTCTCCACAAGACCATCAGCATTTACTCAGGTGCCGGAGGAGGAGTCCTGAGCTGCGGCCTAGTCTAGTGAAGCCTACTGTACCAGCCCTGCAAGGCAGCAAAGACAAAAGACAAAGATTGAATTAGAGGGGGCACTCACCACTCCATGAGGAGACGTTCAGTCTAGCAAAACGGCACGAGACATTCTTTATAAACAGGAAAACAACTTTTAAAATACACTTCATTTCCACAGGAAAGCACAATCTGTACTATCACAGCTGATACTTAAAGTCAGTAAAAACATTTATTATTTTGAACGAAGAACAGAAATTCATCGACCTCATAATTAAATGGCCCAACTCACTAGCAACTGAGACCCGCTACCATGATAGCGCCTTTCTCGTCTTCCTGTGCATCTCAGACTGGAACAGGCACCGAGATCTTAAAAGGGGAAAACACTAATTCGTAAAGAGCTCCAAAATGCATCTTCAAATACTACGAACCCCAAGAGTGACATGACAGCCAGTGAAGCTGCTCGGTGAGCAAGTGGGTGGTGTTTCCTAGGTGCCACCATCCACTCCGAGCAGGAAACAGAGCGCTGCTCAGTCTATGCAAATCCGACGTTACAAAGTTTCCCTCGATTCCTACTAAAAAGGTCCATCCGTACCAGTCATCACACAGGAACTGAGAAATTGTGAGGTGACTCCTGCTCTAAAGGGAAAAAGGACATTACACACACACACACACACACACAATGTAGGAACATACGGCTCCCCAAACCGCCCTAACATTGTACTCTTGGGACAGCTAGAAGAAGACACGTTGAATGGTTAAAACACATGTTCAGAGAGGTCGTTTCCTTCCCTTCCTTTTCATCAGCAATGGTTCCAAGAGGCTCTGAGAAGATAAAAACTCCGACACAGGTTTGCTTGTGCTGAGTACTTTCCTTTCATGCTTCCCTGTTGAAAGGTACAGAAAGCAGGGAGAGGAGGGAAAGAGAGAAAGCTTTCTGGAAGACTGAAAAATAATTTGATTTTATTACATCTTCCAAACCTCAACAAAACAGACATTTGTCAACCATAAGATAATAAATCATCTTTGGTCAGTGAGTCCAGTATTTTTCAGTCTGGGTTAAGAAAATCACCCTGTAAAACACATTTAAATTTACCTAAAAACAAGTTTGTGAATTTGATGGTTTTTCACCTGGAAAAGAGACAAATTCTGAATCTTCAAAGTTAATAGTAGATGCAGCCAACAGATCAACAATGCCCATTGTTATTCAAACCAAAGCCTTTCACGTAGCAACCTCGGAGCAAAGTGTTTTTCTACGCTTGATAAAGAACATGCTTTTTGATAAATCCAGGCATTTTCTTTAAAAATCAGGAGAAAATTTAAGTCCTATAAATGATAACAAAGCTACCTCTTTTCAAAACTGTCCGACATGGACCACAGCACTGAAAACTGAAACACACACCTTTCTCTCACTGGCTAGGAATTCCATTCCGAAGCCAGATGCCCTTCCAAACTAGCTTCACAGGTCTAATTCATACAGCTGCCTGGACAGAAAAACGGGGTCCCATCGTTATGCCCTTTTTAAGCATAAAGCACCACAATAACCATATCAAGAAATGATAAAAACCCTTCATCTTAAAAGCCAGTGTGAACAACAGGCACTAAGGAAGCTGCCACACACTGCAAGTGGGGATTTGTATCGCACTTTACACTCACCTGATCCTAAAGGTGGTCAGATCTGTCCATTTATCACCCACCCCCAAAAAACTTCCTCATTTTTGAAAAAATGCTAGGACATTTTTTAGAAGAACCACCTAACACTGTACCAAAGGCTAATCAGAAGCCCAATGTACAGGACCGTGAAGGGCGCCTCTTGCGCTTGGGAGGGGTGGGTTCTGCATCGCAGCCCTTCCCCCCCTTTCCCTGTGAACCAATGCCCACGGTCCCGGTGGCCTTGTTCCGGCTTACACAGGGGAGCCCGGGGCACTGGTCCAAGGGCCCTTTCAGGTGTCACTGTTCCCAATGGCAGTGTGCTTCCCCCAGAAGGGCCAAAGGCTCAGAGTGGGTTCTGTTGGCAGGGGCGGGGCGGGGTGTGCGGTGTGGCAGCAGCTTTCCCTCCCCCGGTCCCGGTGCAGCACCGCTAGTGGCAGGGGCCCTGGTTTTCACGGTCCAACACAGTTCGAGGCAGACACATGAGCCTTGCTCTGTGGAGTGGACCTGAAAACCGTGCTCTCGCAGGGCGGCCCGGACAGGCCAGCCCGGCGCTGCGGACCTGGCAGAAGCCCATTGTGCCGGCTGGTCGAGGCCAGGCTGCAGGCCCCCTCTGACCCTCTGCCTGCCTGTAGGGGCGGGCAGCACGGTCGAGGAGGTGGAGGGCCTCTGGAGGGGTGGCAGTCCAAACTGCCACTGCCTGACAGCGGGACGGCGACCCAAGAGCAAGTCATGAGCCTCTCAACTGTCTCCCCTGTGAAACCCAACTTCTGCCCAGCTCCTGATGGTCTAATGAGGAATAATCCACACGCAGAAAGTGTGCAATGTTGCCCAGTACAACAGGCAGGTGCTCAATAAATGTCACTTCACCTTCAAATTCTAAAGTCTACAAGTGACAATATCGGCTTCTTTCAAATTAAAATGCCAACCACGTGCCAGGCATCCTAGGATCCTCATCATGGATTTTTTTTTAAGTAGATAAAATAAGGTATTAACCACCCCATCAACTATTAGTTCCTATTTCCATCAATTTACTCAAGTAAACTACAAAAAAAAAACTAATATAAAACTCTACTTAGGGACTTCCCACATTTCAGCAAAGCAAATCCCACTAGTGGGGCGGACTGCCGGCACGGGTCCCGAGGGCCACACGCTGACACAGGGCCGACCCCACCCAGCGGGGCGCACTTCAACGCTGCCAGCGTGGACACCGCCACGGTCCATCTACGCACAAGACGAGCACTCTTGATACAACCGATAAAGGCCTGGTCGACCTTCAATCACAAACGGAGCTGAGAGGCGCGTTCACACCGGAAACCGTGCGACGTAGCAGCCCCCACGGCGCTGCTCTGACCTCGCCCTCCGAGACAGGACCCTTCCGTCACATCTACAACTTCACTACTCAAGCTGGTTAGAATCCGTAAGAAATGTAAGAAACCCCTCCGGAGCCCAAGGGACAAACTGTACCCTGAGGGTCCCCAGGCCATGTGCGTCACCACAGGGGACTTCCAGACGAATCTCCCCAGCAGAATAGGGCTTTTGGCAGGTCGCCTACAGAGGGAGGAGGGGGGGCGGGGAGGGGGCGGCAGTTAGGGGGATGCTTCCCCAAGTAAAACATTCTTTCAGATAAAATTTATTCACCTAGAAAGTTCATAAATGACCAGATTTCTCATTTCACACACATATACACATTCCCCGAGATACACTTATTTTAACTTCCTTCTATCAATCAGGAGTTTGTTTTTACGGACACCTCGGAGAACGAAGACCCTCTGGGAGTGGGGCCAGCTCCGAAGCAACTTTTTTGTGGATCCCGAATGTGTAGCAAAGCACTCCAACAGCCTGTTTTTTGACAGATGAAATATCAGAGCAGCAGCACACTGATACCATGTATCATATACTCCTAATGACTGAAACACATATTAACTTTTAATGGGCAGAATCCAAGCAGCTCAGCACTGCCGCTCGTTAAAGGCTGGGCATCAAAGACGAGCCAGAAACCACGGATGTGAAGGTTGAACCCCAACGCCCGCGGACCTGAGCGCTGACACCCTGTGGGTGCTGGGCCCGCAGTGCTGTGTGCGCCACGCTGACCTCACAGCGACCACGGGACTGTTCAACGAGTGTGTCCATTCCACAGGGGAGGCGACTGAGCCACGGCAGGCGCGGGACGGCATGGGGCAGGTGTTCGTGTCCACAGCAGCACTGGTGCGTGCACCTGTGCAAGCAGCTGCCGCCCTCCATCACAACACGAACCTTCCACGGGAAGGACGCCGACTAGCCACTGCTAACAAAGTTCAACTCCGGTTTTTATGCCTCATCGCCCATGAATGGCGATGTGCATGGAGAAAAGCAGAGTCAAGACCAAACAGTCCCAGGTACGGACGTCTCGGGCAGAGAGAGTAAACGCAGAGAACAGCACAACCAGGTTGGCCGTGGGGCCAGGCTCTCCCCAACCCGGGGCGTGACCCTTTGCTCTCTTCTCAGCAACAGAATCAGGACTCCAGGTCTCCCTACACCTGACGTGGTCACCAGGGGCCGCGTCAATCCACCCGAGCCGGTCCTCCCCCTCCGCCGACTCCTGTGTCTGGAAGACGTCCGGCTGAGAGAGCTGGCGCGAGTGCTGCACGGGTCTGAGAGTCCCCGCAGTACAACCTGTGGACCGACCGCTGCCTTTACTGAGTGAAGTGCGACCACCCGTCCTTTTGCTTGGGAGTGTAAACAATTTGGGTCGTACCCCTTAACCCCGTCCCGCTCTCAGAAGAGCAGCTCCATCCTCACCAAGCCGCCCTGGCACAGGTTGCTCACTCTCACCGCACACACACCCGATCCTTGGCCTGTTGCCTCCACCTCAAGAACTTACCCAGCATCATCCCACTTCTCATCTGCCAGCACCCCGGTCCAAATCACCATCGCACCAGGTCCGGGTAACCAACTGCCCTGGTCTTTGAACCTGTCCCCAAAGCTCTGGCCCTTGGCCCACTACAAGGCACCAATGCACACGGCAAGAATGCACGAATGCACATCCCTTCAGTCACAATGCTCACTGTATCAAACAGGCCTCAGGGCCCCGACACTGTCTCCCACTCAAGGTGTGCGAGCAGACCTTCACATCACTGCCCAAAAGTCACTCCCCAACCAACTTCATTTCTCCTCGTCCTGCTTTCTTTCTCCCACAGCACTCACCACCTTCTAACACACTACAAAACACCCTTGCGCTCCTCTCCGGGCCACCAGAAAGCAAATTCGGTGAGGGCAGAGCCACGTGTGCATGGCTTGCTGACGTGCCCTGGGCCCGGGGCACTGCCTGGCACGTTGCCGGTGCTCAAGTGTTTGTTAAATGAACGAATCAAGTACCAGTAACCAAGGCCCCGATCAACAGTGTTGAACTCCAGTACCTACCAAATCACCAGCAGTGGCTTTCTCTTCGGAACAGTAAGAGGCGGCAGACTAAGAACCTGGCAGGAGAGCAAGCGCTCTGCCCACCCAAGTCTCCCTGGGCTGCGACCCCCTCCCCCCAACCACCCACCGAGGGGCTGGCCTACCACCCTTCACGGTACTACCTCCCCGTCCCAACGCGCTCCAGACCGGACCACTGCAACTGTCAACAGGGGGGGGGGGGGGGGCAGTGACAGGCGCAGACCTTCCTCACACACGAGCTTTCTGTACTACAGTCACCTCCACGCACCACAAACTCAGGTCGGCGTGAGCAAGTGGCACTTCCTTTCGACTCCTCTCTACCATCCGGCAGCGCCCTGCTTGTGTGTGGAGGAAGAACCCCCGATTCTCGGCTCCTCCCTGAGCGTGAAGAGCTCCACGTTCCCACAGGGCACACCGGGTTGCTGCAATCACCACTCTTCGCCACTGCTTGTGCCGGGTGGCACTCCTACGCGACACCTGTCAGCCACTCATCTGACCTTTACGAAGCCCCCAGGAGGCAGGCACAATAACGGTCCCCAACTTACAGATGGTAAAACTGAGGACATGAGGCAGCGTCACTAACCAAATCCAGAAACATCCTCTGTGAAGGTGAGGGGTGTCCTTTTCTACACTTTCCAGGAAGCTGCACATAAAAAAGTGGAAATAAACACTGGTCAGAGAAAAATCAATACAGGAATAATGCAATTGGAAAACGCCCTTTGCACTATCCAGCAGCCTGACGACCTAGGCAGGGGACACCAGGGATGCGGGACCCTCACATGAGCGGCTGCCGGGGCTGCCGACACCCACGCCCACCAAGGACCCCTCTCACCTCTTCAAGGCAGGCGCATGTCCCCGGTGGCTGCTACACCCAGGCACCCTCGAGTACTCCTACCAAACCAAACACCCTGAGTCTCCTAGGACTGTCCTACCTACAAGTTTACAGTAAACAGCCAGACCCCAAGAACAGTAAGACACCAGGAAATGATTAACCAAATTCAGATGGGGCTGAGGGGGGAACTATTCCATTCCTACAACAGTTAAGGACGAACAGGTTCCAAAAAGCACCCCCTTAGGCAACCTGGCCACTCTGCAGGCCTCAGAGGCACTTCCACACATAGAAGGCAGCACCCACGACACGCAGGCTGTGCAGTGCACCACTGCCACGGACGCAGCCTGTCACTGACAGGACCGCCGCTACCTGGCATGTGAGACTTAGGAAGCCATCAATCTGGACCTTGTTTGGGTTCAGGTTCATGCAAGACAACTGTGGAGAACAACTGAGACAATTCAGGGAACTGACCATGGATTAGTTAAGTATTTCATAAAGGTGCTATGGTTGTCTCTTTAAAAGGCCTTATCTTTCAGATACATTCTGAATATTTACAGGTGAAACTTTTCCTATATGCATTTGCTTTAAAGTAATCCAGCAATAACTGATTCAAAATCAACAGATGCTAAAACCAGAGGAAAACTGTTGGAGAAAAGAACATTCCGCCTCGAGCATACCGCTCCATAAACCACTGAATTACAAAAGGGGCTGAGGCATGTCTGCGATGGAGCGCTCTGACAGTCACTGCCTGCATCAGCCGACTGCCTGACGTCACCAGTGGGAACTGAAACGCCTCCCGACGGGGTGCCCTGACACCTGGCTGTGACACTCCTGCCAACAATGTGTGACCCGTGAGAAAACCACCAGACAAATCGAGAGTGCGGGGTTCTGCAGACCAGTGGCCGCAGACTGTCATTAATGACAAAGGTTTGAGAATTTTCCAGACCAAGGTGGCTAAACAACTAGATGAATGATCCTTAACTGAATACTGGATTAGAAAACTACAGGATATTACTGGAGTAACAGTAAACTTGAACATAAACCTGACAATTTAGAACAGCACTGAATCAAGGTCGAATTTCAGTGCAATGGTTGTTCTGGCTGGAAGAAGCCCCCATTCCTAAGAAAGCCACGTCAAGATGCCTACAACTTTCCAATGGTTGAGATTCTTAAAAAAGGGCAAATATGGGATAAGTCTAACAATTAGTGATCCAGGCAAAAGGCTTACAAGTATTAACTGTTCTTGCAACTATTCTAAAGGTTTGAAATCTTATGATAAAGTTAAAAATATATAAAATAATCCAGCAAAAAAACGGGGGGATTGGAAATGAAGCAAGACTGGCAACTGTTGACAAGCTATTGGAACTGGGTGGCAGGAGACCCACTTAACTCTTGTTTTCTGGGTGTGCCCGGGCCCCCGTCTTAACCCTTACAAGAAGTGCAGTAAACTCGTGCCCAAGGCAAGGTCAAGAGCGATCATTAGATGAGCGAGTCCTGTAGGAAAACACACTGAACCACGACCACGAGCCACTGGTTCCCTCAGGCAGGGCCTGCCAGCCACCTGTGAACGAAGCCTGCCTGACCCTACACAGGGCTGTTCCTGCTCCTGTCCCCAGCAAGGGACTCCGCAGGGCCATCACCTCCTCCTCACCTCACCACCACCAGGCCTGAGCATCCTGATGAAAACAGAATTTGCCACATTTTGCCCCGTTCTCCCACTGTCTTTTACTAGAATGTAACCTGCCCAAAAGCTAGCACTTTGTCTCACAGTGTACTGCGCCGCTCCCCAAACTCCTGCTACTACCGCTGCCACCGGCAGGCACCCAAGAGAGATGCGCAGCATCCCCTTCAACCTAAAGGGGCTTTGGCTGTAGCAACGCTGCCCGCACTTCTTCACAGATCCCGCAACCCAGCCTGAGAGACTGCCTTCAGAGTCCCGGCCCAGCCGCCGCTGGCTGGCTGGCTGGCTGGCTGCGCAGCTGCGTGACCTTGGGCACCCTCCGGCCTGTCCTTTCACCTGTAAATGGGAATCACGTGCGGCACCTGCTTACACCAGCCACTGAGAATCAGGTGCCACAAACCTGAAGGTCCGGAGAGGCGAGACACCCAACCTGGCAGCTTCGTGGTTTGCCCTCAGGTTCTCTGTTCTCATCCCACTTGGTTCCAGTTTTATATTCCTAGAAAAACCATCCCTAAAACAGAGATGGAAGTTTCAACTTTTCCATGTGACTGAGGCCAGAAAGCATAAACACCTGAGTCTTCCTGGTAGACCAGACTTTAATTCTCCAAGGAAGCCAAATCATAAATAAAAGATCCTAAAATTGGAATGTCTCCTCAGGCATATACTTTTGGTTGGAAAATTTAAAAACTTTCTAATTTCCCAAGATTTACCCCAGGCCAAAAAAGCCTGGGGAGTATAAGATTTTCAAAGTAAAAAAACACATTGATAGGGTAACCTGAACAGTATTTGGGAGGACTGGTACCCATTATGGTCTGAGCCCGAAAGGCGAACATAAAACCGAGGTACAGCAGCAGAGACTACAGAGTGCAGCTGGGGCTTCTCCTCGTGTCTCACAGAAGGACCCCGGACCGGCACCAACACACAGCTGTGCAGGGTCGCAACACCTGCACTGCACGCCAAAGGCAAGAGACCTTGGAATTACAGCTTCCAATTATTCCACCTTAATCAGATAAAATATTTAATAAGGAAAGTGATACTAGGAGGAATTTCTCTTCTTCGCATTAATCTTCTTACACTGCATTTGTAAAAGCCCCCCCGTCTCCGTCTGCAGGTAAGAACCACAAGCCCCAGGCTCATGGTGCCACCAGAGTCCACCAGATGGCAGGTCGCCCTGACAGAAAACTGGTGTCCAAGGTTGTCAAGACAGTGTACTTGAAGCAATCGCTTTCTCGTACAAATGTGAACAAGGCAGAAGGTAAGCAGTGCACGAGCAAGAGTAACAATTAAAACAGCCTATTACTGGGGTATATATTTACTTAACAGGTTCAAGCGATTTCTAAGACACGTAAATGTGCCTTTCTTTAACATCTGCCCAGCAAAGGCCCTACCCCCAAATTTAGCATTTCATTCAACAGCAGAAACACACCTTCAGTCGAAATCTAAACCAGGACTGAATGTTTCATATTCGCAATTTCCAGAGGGCATCTGAACACAGACCGAAAACAGCAGGTGTCTGGGACCTGACCTGGCTCTCCGCCCAAGAGCAGCAGAGGCTACCCATGCTCCCACCCAAAGGGCTCCCAGCACCTGAAGTCCAAGTGCAGCCAATGCTCACCACAAGAGTTTGCTCACACAGGACTATTACATGTCCACAGCAGTCTGGCTGTTACACCTGTACTTGGGATTCTTCTCCAACAAAATTAAGCACTTTAACAGCCAGGTCAGGGGTTGAGGAAAATGCTCTAACAGCTAAGCGAAGGCTTAAACAAAGACAAAAACCAGGAATCCATTCTGAGGCAGAAGCAGGCAAATGCCAGTTTAGGAGACGGAAGGTTCCAGGTCAAGGTTTTGTGTGGTCAGGTCCATGCTCTCCCTTGCCATCCCGTCTCCAGGCTCTCACCCGCACCCGCCTCCATGGAGTGTCCCCACAGTGATCAGGGCTCCGCACCCCGGGAACCGTAATCACAGCGAAGACAACTGGGGGACGAGGGGACTGAACGAGTCGATTGCACCTGGACCGGAAAAGCAGGATGAACAAACTGGACCCAAGTTTGTATTTGTGATTTGCTATTACGTATCTGGGGTGAGTGAGAAAAGTCAGTCAAGGCAATGACTTGGCCTCTGTTCTGTGGTGACATGGATGGAGCCTGGTCCAAACAAACCTTCTGCCACCTCCTACCTGTACCCCCATCTGGAGGAGCACCTTCTTCCGTGGTAGCACTTTTCCGAGACCATGGGTCGTATATGCTCATGTTAACTTCACAGATATACCCCAGGCCAAAAAAGTCATTTTCTAAACAAAGCTGTCTTTATCCAGAAGCAGCATTTCAAACCTTTCAGACACTGTAAATCACCCATACATTAAAAAAAAAAAAAAGAAGGCAAACTGTTTGCCTAAGTCATACTTCAGGAGGTCTAAAGACCATGAATGTCTAAAACCAATTATCAAAATCAGAAATTGTAAGATGGTAGCTGTATCTAACTGACAAATACATTTCATTTGGTCCATGGGGCTTGAATGTTTTTTAGTTAATGGCCAATATCAGGAAGGTCAGATTCCCTGTAAACTCGAGTTCTGGGCAGAATGGGGTAGAAGAGAAGGAGCTGGCAAAACCAGGCCCACACTCCCACAGCACTAACAGACTGGAGTAGTGAGTGCTAGCACGCATGCACACAAGCACGCACACACCCACACATACCCCTTTCCCTCCAGCCACACACCCACCCAACACTTTGCACCATGAATTAAAACACTCCAAACTGTGACAAAGTCCTCTAAGGCTGATGATAACCATTCATACTTACCAGTTTAAAACACAGTAATTAAAAAGAATTAAAATCTATTCCTTAGGCAACTCTGTTAAATAGCTTTTTATTAACCCATGAATACATTCACACTTCACCTTGCCATCTCCAAAAAAGGATAAAAATGACTTAAAAGTTAACCAGCATTACTATTCCCCTTGGTCACACTCATTTCGTCACCGTCACGCACTCACACACATTCCGCAGGCCTGCTCTGCACAGCGCCCAGCACCCTGCACCCCCCGACACCCCGTCATGCAGCTTCAGAGTGAAAAAGTCAGGTGCCAAAATGAACCCTGAGATAAAGCTGGGTTTAAAAGAACAAGTTAGGTACACATCAAAAAAGGTGTATTCTCTTATAAAAGGTCTTATTTTTGACCTGCTGGATCGCAGGCACTTCTGGCTTATAAGACAGTTACTAAAAAAAATCAATTAAGCATGTTAACAAAATATATACATTCCAGCAATGTGCTATAATGTAAAATACTGTTTTATTTTAATTTCTTTATAAAAATAAAATATGTATCAATAAATCTCCTAAAATCATGAATTGGAAAACTAATATTATAACATACTGCTGCATCAAAAATGAAAAGTAAAATATTAACTGAAACTATCACGTAAAGCAGAAATCAAGTGGGTCATTACATCTGCTCTGTCTGTTCATTCCACTGGAAAGTGGTCAGCATTACATCTTTAGCAACTGGACAACTGGCAACCAAACATTTACGGAACAAGTTAAAATACTGTTTTTCTCCCATGCCTGCCTCTGTTCGCCTTAACACTGACCTACACACAGTGTGGAATTCTTTAGACTTCTGTTCGTTACTTTTCCTACCCTCCTCACCTAAAGAGCACATTCAGGTCTTACTAAGTGCTAGTTAGGGAAGGAAGGAGAGCAGAATGAACAGGAAGCCAAGCAGCAAATGCAGTGGCGCAGTTCTGAGGGAGTCGCAGCGCGCACAGGGCCTGCCCAAGGCCGGTAGCTGTGGAATGAATGATACGCACGTCTGACAGAGGCCGGTCCACACAGGCAGAGTGCATGGCATCCCTCATACACTCCCTACATCACAGATGCAAACGTCTGTCCTTGGTTAATTACCGTCGGGTGCAAGCTATTAATGTGAAATGGCTCATGTTCATTAATTACTTATTCAGAAAGTACTGCATTCCAGGCTAGATTCAGCCTCAAATTCTGATAAAATAACTTACATAAAGTTATCTTCAGGAGTCTCTTCATCAATAAGACGGAAGTGGAAAACCAGGCGATAAAGTTGGATGACTCGCCTGAGATCACACAGCTAGGTTGACGGCACACTGCACACCTACGGCCTCCAAGGTCATGTTAGCACCGTCTCCTCCACAGCTCGCCACCCGAGGGAATGCTCCCCTTTCAGAGATGAGAAAACGAGGGTCCGAACAGGGTACAGTCCCCAGGAAGCAGGTGCCAGGAACCCAAGCCAGGCTGTGATCTGTCTCTAAGGCGCTCTAGGACCCCATGCCAGTTCTCTGTGTATTCCAACACAAAAGAGCCATTATCTTCATTCAGGATCTTATGTCCTGCTCAGCGAGAGCAACAAAAACCAGAGCTCTTACTGAAGCAGCAGCATTATATCCAAAACAACTGTATCCAGAAGTAATAGGGGGAAAAGGGATTAGACCTACAGTGGAAAATCAAAAAATCATACATACGTACCTTAAACATTTTACTTAATTTAACACATAAATGTACGTGCCTTTGCCAATCTCAACACGGGTCAAAGCACTGGGAGAAGGGAAGCGCCGTGAGGCTCCATGCCGAGCGCCGTTCCGTCTGCTTGGCCCACGCACCTAGGAATGCACCGTCTACGGGCTCCACATCCGGTTTCCTTACAGCGGAAAGCTTTGAGAAATCCCTGAAGAGCAGTCTACATAGTCTTCCGGACTACTGTGCCTCTTCCTCTCCGACTGCACTTACTGCAGCCACATCTAATTCTACAGCATCGTTTTAGTGACTCACCTTCAAATCTTTCCCCCAAATCCAACTGTTTCCAGGGGGTGGGGGCCTGCAGGGGGAATCTGTACTCATTTTCACAGTTGATATATTTAAATTATTATTATAAAAACAAGATTACCTGCCATGAAATAGTGTTAGAACCCAACCCACTGGAGGCAAGCACACAACTCGCCCAGTGCAAGCGAAGCGCACTGATGTGAAAGCCACTTACTAGCACAAGAGGTCAGCACGCTATCGCACGTCCAAGAACTGTTTCGAAGGGATAACAGTAATATTCTTTGTGAGGCAGCCAAGTGAGTTTGGACCTTATGTGCAAAGCACAGGACAGGAATGAAACAGACTTGAGCCTCGAAAATTTGTAATCTCTCAAGAAGGTAAGAAACTTTCACCCACTAACTGGAATAGGGAGCAGCGATCCACGGGACAGGACATCGAGCCCCACGCAGGCCCAAAGGGAAGATCACCGTGTGCAAGGCGACGGTGCACATCTTCCTTCAACAGCTGTTCAATGTACCAGGGAGTTAAAGTGGCCCTTCGGCAGGAGTTCCTAGAGGTGGTGGAGTAACGTGGAGAGGGGGGGCATCCCAAGAAATGCAGTGCACCACACGCACCCCAGAGAGTGAGAGAACAGCATCTGTGGGACCTGCAGCAGACGGCCTCAGATGCTAGAAGTCACCTGAACGTCTTCTTTTCAAAAAGGGGTGTGCTGTAACATAGCAATACTGACACAATCAATCAGTATGTGAAAGCAGTGGAATAATCGAAAAGGCTTTGTAGTATCTTCTTAAAAATGCATTTCAATGTAATTCTTTTACAGCACCTTAAGAACAATGTATTTTTGCACTCCGAGAAGCATATATACGGGCATTAACCCCTCAGCAGCGTATTAGCAAGACCAGCTAAGAAACTGCAAGATTCGAGCAAGACATACGAGTGATCATCTGGGACACAGAAGAGACCAGCTGGGATGGAGGTTAAGGAGCACAGAGACTGGAATTGTCCAGCTCCAGGTGACAGAAGACAGAGAGTCCGTGATGGGAAATGAGACAAGTTTGGGGGAGAAAACTCATTAAATTTGAGCCACACTGAGTTTGCAGTGCCAAGGAGACATCCAGGGGGCTACAACCAGCACCGGTAAAGTAAAAATGCCAGAATTCTTAGCTTGTTCCCAAAAAAGGGAAGTCACCCATATGAAGGTCAAAGGTACAGTACATAAGGAAGAGGGGAAGGAAGTAATCAACGCAGAATGCTGGAAAGCAGCACAAGAAGCTAAGAGCGACACTGAGCCTGGGAAACGGCATCTGCACACTCTGAATCAGGACTAGCAAGTTTCCATAAAAGACCAGATAATAAGTATAAACAAAACACCTGTATTTATGACTGACATTTGAATTTCACCTAAATTTCACGTCATAAAACATTCTTTTGATTCCCCCCAACTCTTTAACATGCAAAATCCTTTCTCCACTCCCAGGCCTTGCACATGCAGGCAGCCGGTTAGATGTGGCCTGTGACCCGCAGTTCGCCAACTCCTCCCCCCAGTCAGAGCAACAAGCCTGGGAGAGCTGGAGCCCCTTCCCAAACTTCTGAGGGTGTTTTTCCTTTAGTTAAATTAATAACTTACCAGACTTTCATTAAATTTGAGTGATTTTCTTAAATTTGTCTAATTCCTTGTATTTGATGTCCCTAAGAAACAATTACATGCTGATGAGAATCCCCGTTGCTTAAGAACACCGCCTTTCACCAAAAAGAGGCTCCGGAACAGAAGCGGGGCTCCCGCACCACGACCCCAGTGAAGGCACGCGCTGGGAACATCCCCTCCCAATGCGTCCCTCACTTCTCTCCCACACTTTGTCTTCTTTAAAGTGATTTTATCATCTCAAGGCAGAAAGACCCAATCACAGCCTGCATGTAAATACCTAGATTTTAAAAACCTCTGTACGTCAGTATCAAATATGAGTCATAAGTAACAACAAAAAACTTCAGTGCAGAACGGCAGCTTCCGACAGGCGCTGTTCTTCATGCGTACACACCGCGTGTCTGCGAGGAAGGCCTCCTTGCCCCCCGCCCCTCCTCGCACCTTAGCTGCGGCTCAGGGGCAGAACCAGGACTCCTTCTTCCATCACTTGCTGCGGCAACAAGCTGTAACCCAAGAAAACTTTAATACCAAATGAAAGCACGACATTGTCCACAAAGCCCAAATCTTTCATCACCGGATAACCATTTCAAGCTGTCCAACTTCAAGTAGACAAAAAAACACAAAGGGTGATTATTAAAGATACAAGCTAAGCTGTTCAAGAAGGGCCCAAGGGAAGGGAAAAAAGACTAACTTAGCCGTCTGACAGCTAGAACTAAGATGTTTCCAGCTAACTTTTGCCTGCCACCCCGAGAGCAGAAATACCACTATTTCCTAGTCATCAAATGTTGCCAAGCAAAAGCCAAGCTACAGTGTGCCAGGGCTGGCCAGGCCCGTGTTTGGGTTCCTCAGAACCCTGAGCCTCCCCCAAAGGTATGGAAAGTGCAAACATTTTGTAGTTACTGTTTTCCGAAGATCCTAACTTAGACACAACTCTACGACTAACACAAAACTACTGCGGCTTTTCTAATCAAAAAGGCTTGAGCAAAGAGAAATAAAACTCTACCACACAATCAGAAAATCCACTGCCTTTTACATTTTAAGAACTGGAACATCACGACTTTGATTTCTAAACTTATAAAACCCAGGTGGTAAATTAAACTCAGATTATATTATAAAATTCTTTGTCTCCAAAGAATTACTTCAAAAAGTTATCTTAAAATTTAACATATAATCTGCTTTTCAATAAAATTAAAGCCAAATGAGTGGTATTAAACATAACTTGTAAAATGTTCTAAAGAAAAAGAACTTAAGATTTCCAAACTAGGTATCTGCTCTCTTACTCCTACTAGAAAAATAAACACTAGAGGTGCACAAATGCAGAGTTACTACACACACATTCATTAGCATTCATTTAGGGATTAAGTCAGTTACTATTTAAACTATTAACCTTTGGTTCCCCATGTAACAATTCCTAGTAGCGTGAGAAGACCTCAGGACAAAGCATCTCCCGGGGCTCTCACAACTCAAACAGGCCAATTCCGGGCAGAGAGTCCGGCAGAAGTTAACACCTACCTGAGTGTGGTTGCGGGGGTAATCATACTGGTGTAATAATTTATGGTTCTAATTTGAACACTGCACCTAAAATGTCACATGGTGTGCTGGAGTGTGATACTGTTATTATGGAATGACATGCTTATGATTTTGTCATTAAAAAGGGGCATTATTTATACTGGACTCTGTACAAGACACGATAAAGTGTTCATAACTAAGTAACCGAAGAATGTAAATGCTCAGCATGGATCTTTTTCTCACCTCAAAATTCCTCTTGAACCCGTCCCGATAACAAAACTTGTCTGCAGTTTCTATAGCCTTTCCTAGGCTTCTCTACACACTACGTGGCTTTTTCATTCACACACTGGCAAGTAAGTCTTTTACCCAACTGAAGTTAAATACCAGTCTTTAAAATCTAATTTCAAAGTGAAATCAAAGAGCAACAGCCATTTTCTCACTCTTAAGAGAAAGGAGCTCAGAAGTCAGTGTCAGATGTCACCCAGGAAACCTGTGGTGCCCCCCATCTACCTGACTGCTGTCACTGCAGGGGCAGGGCCTGGGCCACCCGCCTCCTGTCAGCTGGTGGAAAAGACCTTCCACGCGCTGCGTCCAGACCCCCAGAAACTAGCAGCCTCCTTCTCCGCAGCTGCGCACTTCCACATCTGAATGCTGGGTTTTCCAGATGTGAACGAAACTCTCCGGTGCTACCTGACTGAGGCAGGGTAACACTTCCAGAATCTTCTCTTTCTGGAGACTCCCCTACACACAGGGTCTAAGTTGGTCTCAGCAATCGTCTTTTCAAATGGATGTGGCCATTGCCTTCACAGGCCTGTTTCCCAACATCCATTACAGAATTTAACCCCACTTCTTACTTTTCCCACTAAATTGAAACTTGGGGGAAAATAGTAATGACTCTGTTATATCCACACATTAAAATAAAAGTCAAGCTAAGTGGAACCTGCAAATACATGTCTCCTCGGGAGGAACTGGTCTCTGACCTCACCAGCGCACGAAGGCGGAAGGGAGGGCAACAGACGCACAGACTCGATGAACTCCCCAGACAAACCGACAAACCGAGGACAAGCCCTGCAGCTCGTAAGTGACTGACCACCACGCCGCTGTACACACCTCAGTGAGAGCTCATTCTCTGCGCTGTACGGACCCTGCAATCTTCCAACGGGGTGCTGCTCCCACAAGTGACTTTGCTACAACACTGGGAGAGCCTCAACAGGGTACCTGCATTTTAAATTTAGAAACTCGTGTAAGTGCTCAATGTGAAGGAGTCCAGGTAGGGGTCAAAGGAAATAAAAACCCTGGGGAAGAAGGAGTAAGACACTCCAGGAGAGACTAAGAACAGTCGCTCTCCAGGCTCAGAGAGGGCCCTAGAAAAGAAACAGAAAAACACCTCTGGGAACCCAAGGAAAGGCTGGGAAACTACCGGCTTCCACTTCTGCTCTAAGAGTTGTCCAAAAGAGCGTATTTCTTCAACTCCAGGACACACAAATGATTTGGGGAAATGTGGTAGGGAACGAGCCACCCCCTCGAAGTGGTGTCCTGTTAAGAAGCACATATTTCAGGATCTAAAAACATGAAAAATACGCAACTTCAAATGGAGGAGCTGCAACGGGCCTCCCGGGGGGCCACAAACTGCTGCAGATGAAACCTGGGGTTCCCCAGCCCCCCAGAGGTGGGCCAGCTCACAGCGGCACTCTGCAGTAAATACACACACTGTTAACTTTGTCCATTCATCCCCCATGTACTGACCCTATTTCAGAATGCTACTTTCCTAAGCTGAAAGCAAGAAAAACTGTTCAAAGCCAACAAGACTTTGTTTGTTAAACATTTGCAACCTATTAAAAATAAGTTCTCTGAACAAAACGTAAATCTGTTATTCTTTAACCTTACTTTATTTAGGTCAAGGAACTCTTTAGCACAAGTTCACCATCGTAACAATGCCCTATGATAACCCTGGGGGCTGGCTCAAGGGAACTGTTCACCAAGATCATCCTCAAGGTTCCCCGGAACCCCAGGACTTCAAGGCACTCAATTACTGTTTTAACCAAACTGTGCTGTGTGGCTTATCTAAACTAGGGTAGGAAATGCATGCTCCGCATACGGGAGCATCCAAGGAAAAAAAAACCCAAACCTACCGGACACAAAGAAGACACACGTTGGCCTGGAACAGGAACCAATGCACTTGGCAGCTATGTCCAAGAAAACCTGAAGTCTCACTTCAAAGGCTCATAGAACCAACGTGCCTATACCCTGACTACCCAGTGATCCATGGTAAAGCAGCAGAAAGCTCAATGACCGGTTTCCCAGGTTCTACGGTAGCTCCTCAAATGCCCAGGTGAAAGGGAGAGCTCCAACGATTTCCACGGGATTACAATGGTTTCCCTTCCAATAACCTGGGTTTTGTTTTCCAGTTTCTATTCCCACTAAGCCATAGGGGGGGAAACAGAAGGGCCAAGAAAGGGGGACCACGCCAGGGGCTCCACACCACGATCCTTCCTCTCTAATCCTGGGATGTCAAGCTGGTGGGCACACGGGCCTGGGCCCTGGACCGGCCACGGGGGACAAAAGGCAAGGGGTCCTTTCCTGCTGTCCAGGGAGCAGAGGCTGCAATCTCTGCCTAGTGCCCTGTGCCTGTCTCCACGGAGCCTGGATCGCGCGACCAAGGCTGAAGTTCAGCCCAACTTCCTACAGCCCCTCCTCCAAATTGACCCAAAACATGATTCCCACAGAAAATGGGCCCAGGTCTCTAGCACTGAAGCTATGCTTCAAAAGTTCAAGCGAAGTAGTTTTTTTTCATTACACCTGGAAAAAAAAGCACACACCATACAGCAGCACACGCTACATTACCGCATTCACGGGAGAAGGGGGACTTCAGCGCCGGCTTGTGGCATACCTGACCCAGCACAAGGGACGAGGAGCTGCCGTCAGGCCGCGGGCCCCGTCCTGGGCCCCACGGTTACCTGTGAACGGGCTGCAGGTGCGCTCAGCGTCCCTCCACACCTGAAACGCCCTACCGCGATTTCAATCAAAAGCAGGGTAGGAAAGTTTCTTCCGGAAGGCGCAAAAAAGGTCACAGATTGGATGAATGAACCAGGGCTAAGGGCACTGGGAGCAGGACTGTCGCTGGAGTCAGAAAAAGAGAAGTCAAAGATTTTCTAACGTGAGACTGGCTCTCAGAGGCCGTGGTCCAGATACGACTGCACAGCACGCTTTGGAGGACGGTTTTATTGGGCGCGGACGGTTCCTGGCGGACGGTTCCGGAGGGCGGCGGCGGGCGGCGGGGCCGGACCCAGGCAGCTTCGCGACGACGGAGTGGGGTCGAACGCTCGCGAGTGTCCTCCGCGGACCTTCCACTGCCCCCGCCGCCCGCTCTGCCCCCGCCCCCCGCCGGCCGGCCGCGTGCGAGGCACACCCTCCCGGCCGCCGCGCTCTCGCGGTCACACCCCCACCACCCGCGCGCACGCGGCCTCGCCGAGCCGGCCGGCCCCCGCGCGCCCCTTGGTGCGGACCCCAGCCCGCGGCCCCGGCCCCCTCCTGGCCTTGCGGGGAAGGGCTAGGGGCGGCGGCCTAGCGGCCGTGGGGCGCCCGCACGGGAAGTCGGGCTCACAAGGGAAGGTCACTTACCCGCTGCATGGCTTTTAGGATCAAAGCCAGCTCGTAGCGGGGCATGCCCCAAGACACGGCGCGCGGCTCCGGACCGCGCGGGCTCCCGGGACGCTGAGAGGCGCGGACCGCCGACCCCCGCCGAGGTGCTAGGCCGTAAGGCTGCCGGGCGGCGAAAGCAGCTCCGGCCGCGCGAGCCCGGGCTTAAAGGCTCTGGCAGCTGCGCAGACCGCGCGCCACGCCCCCGCGCGCCACGCCACGCCCCCTTCTTAAGGCGGCCGCGGCCCCTCGACAGCCCGGCTCCCAGCCAGGGCCCCAGGGACCGCCGATCCCGCAGCAGTGGGGCTGGGATAGCGCAGTGGGCTGGGCCGGGAGGGGCCCATGGGGCCCTCACGCACCCTCCGGTCTTGTCGCTGACGCCGCCGGCGCTGCGGCGAGTGCCGCGCCGCTACCTAGGGTTCTCGAACCAGCTGGAACTTTCCATGCCTTCCGTCTCATCCTAGGCAGCGGACGAGCGTGCGCCCCGGTGTGCGCGTGCGCTGCTGTGCGGCCTCTCTGTGCGCGCGCTTCTAGCCCGCGACTCCCCGCCAAGAGGAAGGTTCGCGGTGGCCTGCTCCCCCGCGTGGGCTGGCGGCCGGCTGGCGTGCTCTCCAGTCCCCGGCCGCGCACAGAGGCTCCCGAACGTGCCCGCTCAGGACTGCGCCCCCCGCGCTGCGCGAGGAAGGCCGGTGGGGACTTCCCGGGAGACCTGCCGCTCACGCGGCTTCCTGGGCCCCTTCCCTGGAGCGGTGGGCCCAGGGCTCAGGCTGTGGGCCGCCGCGCCGGAGCCGCTTGGGCCCATCTCCTGCGCGCTGCCTGACCTTGCTAGGGTCCAGCACAAAGGGGACACGGAAGGCATCTACTTCCCAGGGCAGTGATGCCTTTGAGTGAGCTGATGTACGTAAATCTCTGAGAGTCATGCCTGCCCCCAGAGGAGCCACGCGGGCGTTTGTTCTGTGAGCCGGGCATGACCCACGTGTTGTTGCCAAGGGCAAGCTAATACTTTTGGCTCAAACCAGTGTTCTTTAATGCTCGGCGTTTATTTAGGGGACCAGCTGAGGGCTTTCAAGCCTGAATCGTGGGGATCCGAGCATGCCTAGGGGGCGGGGAGGTGTCTCCTGAACACGGGTTACCTCTGCCTCCAGCCCCCACTATGCTCTGCCTGTAGTTGTGGTAAATGCATTCTTCTCCAGCACCACTCCTTAGAGATTGAGGTCCTTGCAAGTGCCAGCCCCTGCCTTGCCCCTCCCCATTAAAAGGGTCTCTAAGTGAGACATGCCAACTTTAAAGTGCCTTGATGATAATAATAGGTAAAACTTACTGGGCGCTTATTGTGCATCACTAAAAGTCACTTAAGACTTTTACATGTATCATAAAATTCTTGACAGCATGTGAAGCAAGTCACTATTATTAACCCCACTTCAGGGATTCAGAAATAGAGGCACACAAAGGTGGTGTAACTAGCTCCGGGTCAAACCTACTAATAGAGACAAAATTTGACCCAGACTTTGTGAAGGTTGAGCCCTCAGTTTGTCCAGCCTCTGGTTCTCCTACCACACAGTTTAAGGAGTTGGTATTATTTAGTGGATTTACCATGATTTCCATATTAACCAAGGAGAGATTCCCATTGGTCACCTTATCCAGAGACTTTGCTACTTCTCATCTGCTTTCCACCCCCCACAAATGATAAGGATGCTTTGACCACAGCCTTATCTATTCTTGGACTTCTACATAACCCCTGTTCTTTCAAAGAGAAACCATACTGGCTTACTACAAATCAATTCAAGTTACCTGGTTGGTATAGGCTAAGTTCACCCTTAGTTAAAAAGAGTAGACTACTTACTATAAGTTAAGCAACAGAAGGAAGCAAGGCGCCTCTGGCCCTTACAAATTTTCCAGGGTGGTCCCTACGTCAGCTCTTCCTGGTGTTAGGAATCACGTCCCATTTGAGGAATGAGAAAATGTGGACCCGGAAGGAATATGTCAAGTCTAAGACCTCAGCAGTACCATGAGCTGACTTCAACTTTTAGCACTTCCTCTGGAAACTCCACGGTTTTTCCCCAATTCCTAGTGGTGAGTGAGGATTTGGCTTCTCCCTCTACTTCCTAGGACTCGACAAGTGGGATAAGGAAATTAGCCTGATTCAGCACCCTGAACCATCCCAGTCCAGGGGGGGCCTACCAGCTCATTCCATTTATTCTGAAAGGGGGATAGAGGGCAGCTACCCCAATTTTCCCCCTTCAACATTTCTTTTTAAAGCACAGCCCCAGAATGCTGGTGGGGTCATTAAAAATCGGTAGTAGAATCGAAAGGAATGCTGCTGTGCATTCAAAGTCTTCCTACTGTCCCCACAGACTTCACCGAAACTACCCTTTCAATTTCATACTACATATATCTATCATTTAGAATATAAAACATCACTGCAGTAGTTAATGTCTTAATTTTTAAAATTATCCCAGTACTTAGGACTAAGCTAATCAAGGCAGTGAAACATCTGTACACTGAAAACTGTAAAACAGTGACGAAAGAAATTAAAGCAGACACAAATAAATGGGAAGATATCCCATGTTCCTCGATTAAAAGAATCAATATTCTTAAAAAGTCCATACTAACCAAAGCGATCTATAGGTCCAATGCAATTCCCATCAAAATGCCAATGGTATTTTTATACAAATGGAAAAGAGTCATAAAATTCACGTGGAACCACGAAAGACCCTGAATAATCAAAGCAATTCTGAGCGAGAAGAAGAAAGCTGGAGGCATCACGCTGGCCGATTTTAAGCCATGTGGCAAAGCTACGGCGATCAAAAGTGTAGAAGTACTGGCATAAAAACAGACATCTAGACCAACGGAACAGAACAGAGAGCCCGAAATACACACACACGTGTACAGCCAACGGATGTCCAGCAGGGTTGCTGAGAATGCACAGTAGAGAAAGGGTGGTCCCTTTAATACATGATGTTGGGAGTGCGGCTTCCACAGGCAAAAGGGTGCACTGGACCTTTATCTTCTACCACAGACAAAAAGTCCACTGAAAACGGATTAAAGACTTACACCTAAGACCTGAAACCATAAAACCCTCACGGGGGAGAAACGGGGAGCTTCTTGACATTGGCCTTGATGACAATGTTCTGGATATGACACAGGAGCCTAGGCAGCAAATGTAAAAACAGAAACATGGGACTGCACCAAACTACAAGCCTGCTCAGCAATGGAAACGGCACAGTGAAAAGGCAACCTGGGGCGGGGGGGGGGGGAATATTGGCAGACCATGTACGTGGGCAGGGATTAATATCCAGAATACATACGGGACTCAAACAATCTGATAGCTAAATAAATAGCCTGACTTTAAAATGGGCAAAGCAACTGAATTTCTCCAAAGGAGGTAAAGATGCCCAACATCGCAAATCATCTGGGAACTGTGAATCAAACCGCAATAATATATGATCTCACATCTGTTAGGACAGCCGCTATCAAAAAGTCAGGAAGTAGTACGTGTTGGGGAGGAGGTAGAGAAAGCACCCCTCACGCTCTGTTGCTCAGATTGTAAATTGGCGCAGCCGTTACGGCAAACAGGAGGGAGGCTCCTGAAAGAAAAAACAAAAGTCGAGCTGCCTTATGGTCTGGCAGTTCCACCTCTGGTTTCATATCTCAGAGAACTGATATCGCGATCTCGAAATGCTGTCTGCCCTCCCTGTTCGTGGGAGCACCGTTCCTAACAGCCAAGACCGGCGAGCAGTCTACGGGTGCAGGGGTGAATAAAGAAAATCAGTTTTTAAAATGTGGTGCAATGGAATATTATTCAGCCCTCGAACAGAAGGATAAACCTAGGAGGCTTTACATAAGTGAAACAAGACATGCAGAAGAACACATATGTAACATAACATGGTATACATGTATAAATGTATATATCCACTTACACGAGGCATCCAAAACAGCTATAGAAGCAGAAATAGAATGGTGGTCAGCAGGAGCTGGAGGAAAGGGCACTTGGTCAAAGAGTACAAAGTTTCAGTTCTCCACGAGAAACAATTAGTCTGTAACTCAGGGTCTCCACAACATTGAATACAGTTATGTTGAAGATTTGATTAACCAGAAATCTTGACTCATGTTCAAGTATGTTTTCATGAGAAGGAACAGGGAAGAAAATAACATGTCAAAATTCAGACCAATTTCAAAAAAGTAACCTCAGGGTACGCCCTGGGTCAGTGTAACCACCTGTACCTTCTTATTTGGTATTGCCGTATAACGGGCCTTGACCCTGGGCTTGCACAAGACCATTAATTCTCGAAGAGAGCTGTCATTTTATATTACTGAATCCGATGTTCTGAGCAGTCACTGTGAGCCAGGAACCGTTCTAAGTGCTTTGCATGTATGAATATTAACATTCACTCCCCCCGTTTTACAGATGAGGAGAGTGAGACGTTAAGAGATGTTCAGTAACTTCCCCCGTGTCATCCAGGCTCAGAGCATCCTCACGGCACCCTGAAACCTCGCAGCACCTCGATGTTTACTGGCCAGCACAAACTGAGTAGCTGTTCCTTCAATGACAAACTCTCGCCGAGGCCCTGCTGTGCACTCTCCGTTTGCCAGCTCAGTCCCACCCCCAGCACCAAGTCAGCGGGCCTTCCTTGAAGGTCTCCAGACTTTCTGCTCTCGGCTTCTTCCTTACGCCTTCAGCTTGTGTAGGTCTCGTCTAGGTAGAAAAGCCTTAGCTCGGCCCCACTGCCCTTTCAACGTGTCATGCTCCTTTCTTTCGTTTACAGTCACACGTCTCCGAGTGTCCAGTCCAGGTGCACCTCCTGCCAGCCTTTGCCACTCGTACTCAGCCTTCACTCTGGTGTCCTGTTCACACACCGAGTATCGCAGTCAGGGACCCCCTCTGCTGTCCTGAGGGTCTCTTCTTGGGCACCCATGGCCCTGCATCCTTGGGGCCTTCCTTTGCCCCCTGAGCCTGTTTTCCTGCTGCTCGGTTACCCCCTCTTATCCCTAGACCTGGCTGTTCTCCAAAACAAAGCTGAGCCCTACAGGCGGGAGTGAAAGCAGGACCTTCACATCACCCGAGTTGCGTCATCCAGGTGCAGGGGACTTCAGCTCCCAAGAACCTTGACTGACCTTTCCTGCCGGAACCCCAGTCTACCCGAAGAGTACAGGCGGGAAGTGAAAAGTGTATGAACTAAGTGATCCCCTCAACCTGTAGATAAGATCTGACAAGGAGACCAGGTAACTTGTCTCCCACAGGCCCTGGGCCTCTGGGCTGGCACGACGCAGAGGAAAACGCCTCAGTTCCCCGGATGCCTTGCCTCACCCACGTGCTCGGTACTCCCTCCGAGGCCAGTTTTCCTGTTGCCAACGAACCAATCTACAGCAAGGCAGACACTCCAGTATTCTGATAGGTTCGTTCTAGATACCGCTGGGGAGAGGTAAGATAAACACAGACTTTCATTCTCCTCGTGTAACTTTCTGTCTCCGGATACAACCCTCAAACAGGGGAAAAATAATCCCCTGGTGGAACCAAGTCATATTCTAAACTGTCAGTCATCACTGGCGTCAGCCTTTCATCACCCCCTCAGGAAAGTGAGTCTCCGATGCGGGAAGCACACGTCCCCACCTCCTGCGTCTCCCCTCACTGAGCCCCGAGTGGTTTCCTGGCCAGCTGCCCCCAGGCCTCCCAGGTAAATCCCTCTCTCTGCTTGGCTGCTCAGGGTGCCCCTCTGTCCCTCAGCCGATGCGCCAGACCCAAAACCCAGCGTTTCAAACTTGTTTTGTTTGTAAATGTTTTACCAGTGAACCCACTGTTACTTCCTAAACGATGCGCGCCCTCACCCACAATTGTAGACCCTTTGGGCCATGTTGGCTCACCCTCGCTGATCGCTTTTTGACTTCTCAGTGCACCTTGGGCACCCTCTGAACTGACGTGTCCCTAGCCCCCTGGGGTCCCCGGCACCCATTCCATCCTGCGGGGTCGTCTACTGCAGGGGCCACAAATTCCTAGGCCAGGCGTTCGGGCAGCCTTCAGCATTCCCCTCCTTGTCAATGTACCTACTTCCACTTTATTTCTCAAAATCCAGAACACGCATGGCCAGCTGGAGTCCAGGTTTCCCGAAAGGGACAAAGGCCATGAGCTGGAGGGGGTTAAAGGAGACACAGCAGGGGCAGCAGGGCCCTTGGTCAACACTTGGGGGGGGGCCAACTGGGCCACCACCAGGCCCCAGGGGACTCAAAGGGGCAGGTGTGCAAGCAGGGACAAGCCTGAGGGCACTGCAAAGGTCAAAGGGGGGTGGGGGCAAGTGGGGGCTGAGGAAGGAGAGCTCACAGGGAGACAGAGTCTCAGGATGTAGTGGCGGGGCAGCTACTGGGGCAGGCGACAGCAGTGGCACCGTGTTGCCTGGTAAGAAACTGAACTTTTTTTTTCTGATCACACCCATAGGTGGTATTTCCTAAGCCGCTGATTCATAAAGCTGTGTTACAATCTAATGTTTCAGTAGTCTTTCCCTCCAGATGTCTTATCTTCATAATTTTTTATAGTCAGATTATAATCTTCTGGAAATGGCTCAGGGCTTTAACTGAAAGCTGGAAAGCGGAAGGCCCGAAGTCTGGCCACCTGGGGAGTGTGGGAGGGCACTCGTCCTACACCACCTGTCAACCCTTCCCAATAAGGTTGCCATCCAGGAATGGTCTCAAAGTCCAGTCTGCTGTGAGTGTCACCCCTCCCCAGGGCAGGGGGCTCTGGTGGGTCACGTGGGGGAAATGCCCCCAACATCAGACAGGGAGGGGCAGACATTTAGGGAAAGGAGCAAAGCCATAGGCGCTGGATTACGAACGCCCCTCATTACGCAGCCCCCTGGACTCGGGGTAAGTTTGCCTTGACCAGACGGAGTGGTGACCTCCATCTGAACTTCACCGGACTTTCCTTGCACTGAGGAAGAAGATGACAGGAGGTAGGAGCGTGTGGGAGGCAGGGGGCACTCCGGCAGAGAACACATTCAGGAGATAAATGGTCTTGTGCAGTGGACACAGTATCTGTTGGGAAGCCAGACCCCTCAAAAGCAGCAATGAGGAAGATTTTATACTTTAGAATGTATCAAATCAGGATACAATATTTTACCATTAAGTAGGATTTTTTTTCAGATTGCCCATACTTTAGAAAATAAACATAATGCCAACAATAGCAGCAGCTATCTATGCTGCAAAAAAAGGGGGGGATCCTCATATGCAATTAAATTAAAATCACAAGATAATTGTGATTATCTTGATAATAGATAATCACCTGATAGCTCCCACAATAAACCATCTTGAACTTCCAGCCTAGGTTTACTGAGGCTTCAGAGGAATGTGCAGGAGACGCCTTTGGAATTTAGCTCCCAACTTGAAGAAGGAAGTCCACAGCTGACCTTAATGTTAAATACCTGATCACCAAGAAAACTTCAAATAACCACGTGGACCAGTGCTTCTCTATGAAAAATTTTTTAAGATTTCATTTATTTTTAGAGAGAGGGGGAGAAAGAGAGGGAGAGAAACATCAGTGTGTGGTTGCCTCTCGTGTGCCCCCTACTGGGGACCTGGCCTGCAACCCAGGCACGTGCCCTGACTGGGAATCAAACCGGTGACCCTTTGTGTTGCAGTCCAGTGCTCAATCCACTGAGCCACACCAGCCAGGGCTCCTCTATAAAATCCCTGGGAATAGAGCAAGTGGTTCTTTTGATAGTGAATCAGCACATATAGTGCTATTGTTAAATGATCTCCATGAAGGATTGACTTTGGCAATGGTCAATTGCTTACAAATCCTTTGCTTTTTTTCTTTTCTCCTCTGCTCCAAAATATTCAAAATCTCTGCAAGATGGCCTTTGGGACCAAGAATGACAATCCATCAGTCACTAGTATGGCTGGCCGACATTAGAGAGCAAGCAGGTAGGAGAATCTCCTCCTGTCGGTGGCGATTCAGTGATCAAGAAGCCACGAGTCCCTGGCTGCGGCATGACAGGTGGCTTGACTGTTGGTGAGGGAGACCAGCTTCGGACTTGGAGCGCAGAGCCATTCGCCTGGACTCCAGCTGCGATCCCCCGTTGGGCGCACACACAGGCGGCTAGATCCGGGAACCCTTTCTCTCACCACCTCACTGCACTCACCTGGGTACCGGTGACTCACATCCTCCCCTTGTGGCTGAAGGATCTTTCTGAAAATGTAAATCTGATTCCGTCTGTGCACAGTTTAAATACTCCAGCAGTTCCCCATAGCCCTCAGGGTAAAGTCCACACCCCTCACAGGGCTTTACGAATGAGGCCCTTCCTCCTGCGGGGGCACCCCCCACCTCCACCACCCCCCTAGCCAGCCCTCTGCGCAGCATGCCACCCTGGCTGCAGGTCCCTGAGCTCTGCACACACACACGTCCCCTCTTCTCCTCCGCCCTTTGCTCTCTGCCTGGAGCCCACTCCACGTCCTTTACCTGGCCTACTCCTAGCCCCACCCCATATTTTTAAATTATGAGTCATAGGAACAGAGATGGCACACAACCCATAGAGAATTTGAAGAAGAATTCTTTAACATGCATCCCAGAATTCCACTTCCTCTTCTGTGCCTCTCCAGAGACAACGACCCCGCCCCTCCCCACTGTCCTTGCCTTTTTTTATGGTCTTATCCTCTGGGGAGCCTTGCCTGAGCAGTACCTGTTTCTGTCTACTTTTTGAATGTGTCTCGCTGTTCCTCCCCTCAACGTTGTGTTTAGGAGACCCACCCAAGTTGCTGAGTGTAGCTGCAGTTCATTTGTTTTCGTAGCTGATACCATTCCATTGTCCGACTAACCCACTGTTTATCTGTTCTGCTGATGAGGGCGGCTTGTCTCCTGTGTGGGCAGCTGCTACAAATAACCCTGCTGGGGACGTCCTTGTACGCGTGGGCCCCTGTGTTCATATACACGCACAAAGGCTTCCTCCGCAGGCTGTGGCCAGGAGGGGAATGCCAGCTCCCGGTGTGTGCAAAACTTCCACTCTTGTAGATCGTGTAGGTTTTCCAAAGCGGTGGTCGCAGTCTGCCCTTCCTTCAGCAGTGTGTGTGCGTTTGCTGATTCTTCTTCTTTGCCGAGGTCTCAGTTCTGACCACCACCCTGCAGAAGGCCCACCCTACCTTGAAAATCTGGATCAGATGCACCTCCCTTGTATCATCGCTTCAGCACCTGCGTTTACGCCACCATCGTACAAATCTCACCTTGCTGCGTGTGCATGACGGAGACGAGAAGGTGCAGCTCAGACCCCCAGCTGCGGCCCCTCTAAACCCTCCGCTTTATTAGTGCTGAGGCCACACACCCCTCAGGTTGCTCCCAGTCAGGGCCTGAGCACAGTGCCAATGCCCTGCCTCCCACCCCCAAAAACTGACCTTGGATAAGTATCTCACTCCATGCAAAAATTAATTCAATCGTAGACTTAAAGATAAAAACACAAAATTGAAAAGCTTCTGAAAGATCTTTGTGACTCTGGGTGAAATAAGGATTTCTTAGTTGCAACACCAAAAACACAGTTCATAGAAGAAAACGTGACTAAGTTAGACTTGATCAAAACTGAGAACCTCTCTACTCTTGAGAAGACATAGTTAAGAAACAAGTCACAAACCACAAAAAGAAGGTTTACAAATCACCTGTCTGATGAAGGATTTATGTCCAAAATATAGAGAGAAACTTGAAACTCAAAGGTCAATAGTAAGAAAACAACCTTATTTTTTAAATGGGCAAAACACATGAACAGATGTTTCATGAAGGATGATGACAAAAAAGCACATGAAAAGATGCTCAACATTATTAGTTATTAGAAAAAAGCTACCACCAACCTATTGAAACAGTGAAGACTAAGAAGACAAGACCAAATCTTGGGGAGGAGACGCAGCAGCTGACTCCCACACGGCTGATGCAATGTACGACGGTGCAATCATCCTGGTGATTTCTCAGAATGCTGTAGGTAGACCTCCGATATGATCCAGCCACTCCGCTCCCACGTATTCACCGACAGTAAATGAAAACAAGTGTCCGTACAGAGACGTGTGCACAATGTCTACAGCAGCTTATTTGTAAAGGGCAAAAACTGGAAACAATTCGAATGGCCATAACAGATGAATGGTGATGTGCCCATACAATGGAATGCTATAGGGACAAGTAACGCCCCTTTTTACTACATGAAAATCTTTTATTACTAAATCATAAGCATGTAATTCTATAACATAACAATATCACACTCAAGCACACCACATGACATTTTGGGTGAAACGCTGTCCATCTCACGCCAGACATTCACATACCCTCCCAACCGCACTCCGTGTTACTTCTGCCAGATCCCGTGTTCAGCAATTTAAAGGAGTGAACCATTGGAGTTCCGGCCAAGACGGAGGCGCAGGTAGAGACCCTTCGCTTCCTTGCACAGCTGAAAGGAGGATAATGACCAGTCTGAAATCAATAAACAACCAGAAGCACCAGAAAATCAAACTGCATGGAACTCCAGCAATCCAAGAATTAAAGAAAAGTCAACCAGAACAACCAGACTGGTAAGAACCCGCGGCGAGGCGGTGGACTGCGTGTGCGGGCGGGCCTGGCTGAGAAAACCAGGGGCGCAGTGGCAGGCTGCACGGCGGGCCTAGCTGATGGTGAAACTGAGACGCAGAGCTGACTGTGGACGACGGCGGTGGTGGTTGCTGCGGTGGGAGAAACTGCGCCTCACGCAAGTCCGTTGGGAAGTACGCTAGAGAAGAGCAGGGAGCTGCACTGTTCCCTCTCTGGCCCCTCCCCCACAGGCAGCAAGGGGGGTTGCCCCACCCCCTTACAACTTCTCAGGTGCCTCAAGACACAGAAATATGGCCCAAATGAAAGAACAGAGCAAAATTCCAGAAAGAGAGCTAAGCGATGAAGAGCTAGCCAACCTATCTGGTGGAGAGTTTAAAGCCCTGGTAATCAAAATGCTCACAGAACTGATTGAGCTTAGTCAGAAAAATGAAAAAAGAAATGAAAGATACCCAAAGTGAAATAATGCAAAATATTCAGGAACCAATAGTGACTGGAAGGAAACCAGGACTCAAAGCAATGATTTGGAAAGAAAGGGAAAAATAAACATCCGACTGGAACAGAATGAAGAAAAAAAGAATTCCAAAAAGTGAAGAGAGACTTGGGAACCTCTGGGACAACCTGAAACGTTCCAATATCTGAATTATAGGGGCGCCAGAATAAGAACAACAACAGCAAGAAGTTAAAAACTTATTTGAACAAATAATGAAAGAAAACTTCCTCAGTCTGGTGAAGTAAATAAACTTTCAGGAAGCCCAGAGTCCCAAAGAAGTTGGACCCAAACAGGAACACACCAAGGCACATCACAATTACGTTACCCAAAATTAAATATAAAGAGAGAATCCTAAAAGCAGCAAGAGAACAGGAGTCACCTACAAAGGAGTTCCCATAAGACAATCAGCTGATTTCTCAAAATAAACCTTGGAGGCAAGAAGGGGCTGGAAAGAAGTATTTGAAGTCATGAAAGGCAAGGACCTACATCTAAGATTAATCTAGCCAGCAAAGCTTTCATTTAGAATGAAAGGGCAGATAAAGTGCTTCTCAGATGAGGTCGAGTTAAAGGAGTTCATCATCACCAAGCCCTTATTACATGAAATATTAAAAGGACTTATCTAAAAAAAGAAAATTAAAAATATGAAGAATAAAATGACAACAAACTCATAACTATCAACAAATGAAGCTAAAAGAAAAGAAAAACAATGAAAACAAATACTAGGTAAACAACTAGAACAGGAGCAGAATCAGAAAAATGGACATTACATGGAGGGATTTCAGTGAGGAGGGGGAAGGGAGAAATAGGGCGGGGAAGGTACAGGGAAGAAGAAGCATAATTAGTAGGCATAAAATAGACGGGAGAGATAAAAATGGTATAGGAAACAGAGAACTCAAAGAACTTATACGTACAACCCATGATGTGAGCTAAGCCAGGGCGGAGAGCGGATGCTGGAGGGTTGGGGGTGCAGGGCAGAGCAGGGATAAGGGGAGGGGGAATTGGGAAAAGTGTAATAGCATAATCAATCAAAATACTTAAAAAAGTAAAAGAGTGAGCTACGGATATATTCAACACCATAGACCAGGGCATCAAATTCACTTTCACGGGGGCCGTGTCAGCCCTGCGGTTGCCTTCAACGGGCTGAATGTAACGTCAGGACTGTAAGTGGAACCACCCTGAACAGTGAAGCGAGAGCTCGGCGCTGCTGCCGGGTAGAAACAAGGTGCCGGGCCGGACAGAACCAGGCGGAGGGCCCGATTCGGCCCGCGGGCCTTGTGTGTGCCCCTGTGGCATAGATGAATCTCTATCATGTTGAGGGAAAGAAGCAAAAAAAGAGTGCATCCTGCATGGTTCTACCTCAATAAAACTCTGGAAAATGCACACTCTGGTGAAAACCAAATCGGCGGTTGCTCGAGGTGGGAGGAAGAGAGACCGCAGAGGAGCACAATGAACTTTGTGGGGGGGGCCGGGACATTTATTGTCCTGGTGAGGGCGATGGTTCCGTGGATGAATACACAGGTCCAAACTGAAATTGTCTGCTTCAAATATGTACAATTTGTCCTGTATGAATTATACCTCAAAAAACTGTAAAATAAGCCCTGGCTGGTGTAGCTCAGTGGATTGAGCGCGGGCCTGCGAACCACACGATCGCGGTTCGATTCCCAGTCAGGGCACATGCCTGGGTTGCAGGCCAGTTCCCAGCAGGGGACTCACGAGAGGCAACCATACACTGATATTTCTCTCCCTCTCTCCTTCCCTTCCCCTCTAAAGATAAATAAATAAAATATTTTTAAAAACTGTAAAATAATATTTAACTCACTGTCACGCTCCGAGGAAAATCTTTTCGGGTTATTGTTCTGATAGACCCCTCCCCTCACCATCCCGTTTTCCTGAATTCCTGGATGAGAGGTCAAGTTCACACCCATCTCTGGCATCCAAATCAAGCAAGAAAAACAAAACAAAAAACAAGTCTACGTAGAAAGAATTTTGTTAAGTTATACAGGAGATGAAAAGATTAGTAAGAAGTAGTCCACATCTTCAAGAAGTTATAATCTAGCTGGAGAAGATATATGTATGCTTACATAAATTAAAATGCCTAACAGGATTTAAGTACCAATTCTATCAAATATAAAATGGCAGGGATTAAATGCCCAGTGGAGAGTAAAGAAAAAAACCAAATTCCCAAAGAGAGCTTCCCTCCGGCTGGGATGGTTTGGAGAGGCTTCCGGTAGACTGCGGGGGTTTGAGCTGGAATGTGAGGAATGGATAACATTTAGATAAATGGAAGGGGGAAGGGGAGTAAACACACGATGTTCTGGTGGGGTCAAAGAAAGGTGACACTGAGGAACTAAGTCTGACAGGAAGAAAAGTTGCTGGAAAAGAATAACGGGGCTTAACTCTGCAAAAGTGGGACCACAGGTGGAGGGCGCTGGGTGCCAGGCAGAGAGTCTCAACTCCCAGCCTCTGTTCCTTCTTCCCACAGAGGAGGTCTTGTGAGGCAGTGAGACTCTGGATTTTGCAAGCATGGGGCAAAGAGTGTATGAGCACTTACGAGGAATATGGAAAGGAGATAACCCCTGAGCTAACACTCCCCTCTAAATCCTGGTTGCTGGTCACAGGTTCGTGTGCTTGGAAAACGTCATCAGAAGTAGCTCGGGACACCTGTCCAATAGAATTTCCACTCCTCTCAGAGGTGGGGCCCGACTCCACTCCAGACTCACCGTGGACAGATCCCCCCCCCGACTCCACCCTTTCCTTTGTCAGCCTGAGAATAGAAGACGGTTCAGGCACAACCGTCGAACTGTCTGTCTCCCATGGTTCCAAGTCCTCGGGGACGTGAGGAATAGTTGGAGGTCGTCATGGTGCCTCCCGGACCCTTCCCGCTCCTTGCCTTGGCTGTGCCTCTTGCTAAGCACTGTCCGGAGGCCTCTCAGTCCCTGGCCAGCCCGCTGGTCTCTGGTCAGTTCTGTGATTCCCCCATGTACCATTCTCCCGAATTTCCTTTTCACCTGCGACCTCAGAGTCTGTCTCTGCTGACCGAAGTCGAGAACCCCAACCGTACGTTCTGTGGATTTGAACAAAGGTGACCACACTCTGACAGCGTCATACGGAATATTGTCACTTCTCTAAAAACCCTCTGCTGATTTATCCTTCCCTCCCCCAGAGCCCACAGCAATCACTGATGTTATTACCAACTCCACAACTTTGCCTTTTCCGGAATGTCGTGTAAGTGGACTAATACAATATGTAGCCTATTTAGATGCAACGTCAAAGGTACAATTCCTGAAAGAAGAAACAACCCAATTAAGACACATGGGCCAAAGACCTTATAGATACCTCACCAAGGAAGATACAGGCAGAGCAAAAAAACATATGAGAAGACTCTCCCCAACATACGTCACCAGGGAAAGACAGATAGCAACGACGAGACGCCAGCACACGCTTGTTAGCATAGTCGCCGCCCAGAACCTGGCGGCACCGATACCCCGAGCTCGGGGAGCAGCAGGAGCCCTCATCAGTGCTGGTGGGAACGCAAAACGGGGCAGCCCCTCGGGCAGATGGTGCGTGATTTCTTACAGAACCACACACACTCTCACCATGTGAGCCAGCAGTCACGGTTCTCGCTACGCACTCAGTGGAGGTGAAAGCTTACGTTCACACAAAGACCTAGAAGCAACCAAGATGTCCTAGGGCAGGCGAATGGAAAAGGAACTATGGTCCATCCAGACACTGGAATACTACTCAACAAGAAGAAGAAATGAGCTATCAAGCCATAAAAGATAGGTTGGGAATTGAAATCCATGTTACTAAGTAAAAGAAGGCCATCAAAAATGTTTAATATTTTAAAACCCAGGTTTTTCACAGGCCTTTATGTGCAACTCACACATCTGACTCTTGTTTATGTCTGGTAACTTTTATATAAAAATAATACTAATCTCTTTCATCTTTTTCTGATTAATGTTGAAGTGACTCAAGTTTAACACAGTAAGTCTTTCTAAATAATGTACTCTATTTATAAACATTTAATTCCCTAAAACATGTTAAGTACATTTAAAATTAGAATATATCTGTCTCTCTAAAACACTTTAAACACCATACAGGGCCAACTTATAAAACTGACAAGTGAAATATTTCTAAGCCTATAAGCAATTATTGAAATTTAATAAATGGTGCGAACGAAGTTTCTTAAGATTCGTGATGGATGGCAGCCAAATGTTTCCCAGTGTTAACTCACCCCTTGCCCCCCCACACACACTTAAACCCCTGAGTCCCAGCTGGACCCACATGCACGCGACCACAGACTGCGTTTCCCAGCTCACTGTGGCCGTGTGACTAAGCTGACGCGGCCAGGACAGGAGCAGATGGGATGCCTGCTACAGACCACATCCTTTAAGACACTTGCCCTGGACTCGCTTCTCCATCACTTTGCCTGGAAGCGGCACTAAGCCAACAGCGACCAGGCTGGGCAGACAGCTCCCTGGGCCAGGGCAGACCTGGGGAGAGAAGGAACCAATTTCCCAGAAAACAGCTCTCAGCGCAGCTGGTCAGCCCGCGGCTCGGACCACTCCCTACATGACTGTTCATGAGATTGAAATAAATTTCTATAATCTTTGGGCAAACTGGTACTTTGGAGTTGGACTCTGCCCCAATAATAAACTTTCAAAGACTCTCTACAAACTGGATTCCTTATATCCTCAACCGTTTCAAATGAAAACTGAGTCTAACAGGCCAGGTTCTAATATGCTAGGTTTTCTTCAACACTTCAAGTTCTTTAGCACTCAGTTTACAATGATGGTTAAAAAGTCATTCCCAATCTTACCACAAAAGGAATGCGGTATTTCATGGGATCTCAGATGTCTTAGGTGACAAGATGCAACATTGTTTTAACTCCATTAAGGAAGAAGAAAGGGCACCATTTATAACTTCATGACGCCAGCGATTGTAGAATGCGTCCCAATTTCCGCGGTGTTATTTATAACCAATAAAACAGAGCAATACTCTGGTTTTGATTCAGCTCCCTGTTTATTCTGATCTCTGTGTTTTCCTGGGTTTATAGGGCCGCTTACACAACTGAGAACTGGAGATGTGCTGTCTTAGGCCAACTGAGTCTAGTAGCAAAAGACTTAGGACCTTCAAGCGGTTACAGATTCAAGTTCCTGGCAGACAGGCAAAGACTGGACCTGAACACGGGTGCGTGGTGCTTCCACAGTGACTCTGCCAGAATAGCCACGGCGGACCCTGGGGCTGGAATATCGGAGTCAGGAGAGAGCGGTGCCCACGCCTTTCCCCTGGAACTTAGTTTCGTAACACGGTCCCGTGTGTTTTATGGGCGCTTCCAAGTTTCCCCTTTAGCCTATTTTACGTGAAGCCTCTTTCAACATTTTACCCCCTGACATGGGTAGGCTCACCCTCTACACACACGCAGGCTCACACGCATCCATACACACGCAGATGCAGCGAATCTCTTTGCCGCAACACTCTGAATATTTTACATTTTTGCCTATCTCAGTGACCACCGTTTTGCAATTATTACAGTGAAAAGGCCAACGCAGAGATGGGCAGGAGGACTCAAGAGGACATCCTCGAATCCCGCAAGAGGACACGCAGCAGGAGCCCCCGGGGCCACTTGTGGCATCTTCGGTTCCCCTGGGATGACAGGGAACCGTCTCTGCTCTGCTTCTGAAGTGTCCAGCCCTGCCTCCACTGCCCCCTGCTCTCTGGAGGCAGGTGCCCCCTGCTTCCCCATGCCCACCGTGGAAGACCCTCACCCATGGCCCAAGTGTCCTGAGGACATGCGTGCTGAGTTCCAGGCGTCACAACCCTGACCAGCACCTCTGGCCTGGAAGGGACTCTCACTTGAGACCCACCTTGGGAGGAATGCCCACCCCAGACCCCAGAGAGTGTGGCCGTGAAGGACAAATGCCTGGTTCTCAGGGAACAGCTGTCCTGGGGCCACGTGGCCCGGGCAGAGGGGACAGTAGGGCTTGGTGGTTAAGGCCATGGTGCTAAAGGCAGACTGTCTGGTCCAAACCCCAGTCCCAACTGCTTAATGACCGTGCGATCTCGACCGAGTCACTGAATTCTCTGGACTCAGTTTCCCCACTGGTAACAGAATCATACCTGAGGTACAGGGTGGTGGCGGAGTCACGTAAGAGTACCCGGAAGGCAGGGAAAGCCTGCCTGTGCTGTGGGGAGTTGTTTCATAGCCTCGTGCTGTGCGTTCTGCCTGGGGACACAGACAGGGAAACGGGGGAGGTGGCAGGAGCTTGCGTCCCACCTGGGGCACTGCAGTCACCGTGTGATTATATATGTGTGATGCATTCGTCCACATCACATCAGCTGGTGTGGCTGCACCTCTGCAGCCTGACAAGATTCCATCTCGGGGGGATTTGCCCCCCGGACACACATTCCCCATCCAGACCAAAGTGGGACATCCAAAGAGGGGAGCGCCCGCCCCGCCAGGCCAAGTCAGAGAAGGGGCTCTGCGAGTCCCTCTGCGCGGGTGGCCACTGCAGGTGCTGGGCCTGGGGGCGCAATGGTGACCACAACGCACAGCTTTCTGCCTCTGCCAGAAAGGCTTGGAAGGTAAAATCAGTGAGGCCGGGGCTCTCCTCGAGGTCATTGGGTGGACAGTGGAGACATTCGGGGAGACGATGTGTGAGGAAAGTTACAGTTTTGTTTGGGGCAAAAACCAAACAAGCGTGGGGACTTGAGGCAGCACACAGAGCCAGGCGCCCCAGGGCCGGGCACCGGCAGGCAAGTCCCTCAACCTCTTTTTCAGTTTTCCTGTCTAAAAATGAGGCACGCAGCAGCCCCAGGGCACAGGGTTGTTGTGAAAATGAAACACGTCTGCACATGAAAAGTGCCGAGCAGTGGCGGGCTCGGGAAGTGTCAGTACAGATGGGCCGGGGCGCCGCTGAGGGACGGGGCGTCACACAGACACCAGCAGAAGGCAGGCCCCCAGAGCAGGGACGTGGGCCCCTCATTGTTGTGTCCTGGCCCGAGTGGACCCTGAATTATGGCTGGGGCTCCGTAAGTATGTGTTGGCAGGAGAAGGTAGAGATTTTTGGGGGGTGGGGGGCTGTGATGTCAACCTGGGGCCTCTGCATGGGGCCACCTGAAGCCTTTGGCCGGTGGAGCCTCCAGGGGGAGAGAATAGAAGGAAAAGGGGCCTAAGGTAGAGGCTTGAGGAGCCTCCATCTTCGTGCCTTGGGTTCCCGTTGGGACATAGGTCTCTGCTATTTCCGGCCCCACGTGCCCTCCCCTAGGGATCCCTTCAGCATTGTTCCCTTCAGGGCCCTGGAAAGGAAACATTCTCGGTGGAATTCGAAGACAGTGCAGACCTTCTGGTAAATGCCTCTCCATCCTGGTGCAGGGTGGAGGGAGACAGCATTCCCCGTTCCTGGGTCCACAGCCATGCAAAACAGTGTCACGGCCACCCCGCTGGGCCTTTCCCCTCAGCACTCCACCCGCACGGCCAAGCACAACACGCACTGGCTGCCCCTTCCCGTGGCTGAGCCCCAACTTCACTCCATACCCAGTACCTCCCTCTGCTCCCCCCTCTTGTCCGCTCTCCTTTTGGGAGCTGAAGACAGGCTCCTGAACCCCGTCAGGAAGGTCACCTTGCCCGCTGGCGTGGGTCCCAGAGCCAGGCATCAGCCAGCTCATCACCCCCTGTCTTTAGTGACATTTCCCTAGGCCTGGAGATCCACCCCCACCATTCCCTGCCGGGCTGGCTGGCCCACCCTGAACCTGCCCCAGGGTCTTCATGACTAGTGTCAGCAGTGGGCTGGGAACGGGCCTCGGGAGCAGTTTGGCAGCTTGCCCTGCTCACCCTGTGCTAAGTTTTACAACCTGTATTTAACAGCTTTTTATACATATTAAATGCCAACAACCCGGGACACAGCCCTGCCCGCCCCACCCCAGGGCGGCCTCGCCCCGAAGGCTCGGGCCTGTTTCTGGGGGCCTCCCCAGAGCCAGAGAAACCCCAGGTCCCAGAGACAGCCTGCTTCTGGGAGAGTCTGAGAACAGAAGGTAGCTGTCGGACTAGGTTTCAGGATTTTAAAAAGTTTTTGTTTTTATCGTATGCATTTTCCACTGTAAGATCAATATAACCTCATTACAGAAAACTCGGGGAAACGGGGAAAATGCCCGGAAAATCCCTCAACCCAAACACGGTCAGTGCTGACCCTGAGAGGTCCCTTCCTGGGCTGAGTGTGCGTGTTTCCATTTACACAGCTCTCCTCGCGCTGCGCATTTCATTTCGTGTTGTTTTTCCTTGACATCTAACCAGCAGAATTTCCACATTCTTAACGCCTCTTCGTAACTATTACCAAAAACCGTTGTGTCCTAGTCCCCCCGAGGAAATGTGGCTGCTTACGTCGCCATCCTGGGCCCTTCAATTCTCATTCTCTCACCCTTCTTGTAACCAAGATGAACGTCTCTGTGCATCGGATCCGCGGCTGGCAGGAGCGCTTCCTCCGTTCCATCGGCCGACACAGAACGGTCCGGAGTCGTTTGCGGCTCCTCAGGTCTATTGCCACAGTTTCCCCAAAGGGGCACCAGCTGTGCAGAGCAGGCCTCCAGTTAGAATCAGAACCAGGGGAAACTGAGACCTGAATGGCAAGGGCCCTGTGTTCTCTTTACTCAAGAAACCGCCATGAAATTTTCGAGGGCCAGGGTGAGAGGTCAGAGGGTGTAGGAAGCAGAACCAGGGGTGACTGGCACTGCCCAGTTTGGGCGGGAATCCATGCCAGAGAAAGTATGCAATGTGTCTGGACAGGTAACCACCCACGTGCAAGCGGGCCCTGCCCGCCGCACCTCCGCAACCTTGCTCCGGGCAGAGGCAGGGTGTGGAGAATTACGGCAGAAACACAGGTGATGGCCAGGGCTCCGGGGCATCGTATTTAATGGACCAGTTCTAATCTCCAGGGAGGTGGTGTGGAAAGTTACTGAAAGACGGAAACTGACCCCTCCCAGTGGCTCCCAGAAGCCACCCCGCCTGCACCTCGCCCAGGGCACCCTATGAAGAGGCAGCTCCAGCCCCTGCCCTCTGCTTGGTTCCAGGCTGCTGCCTGAGCCCAGGGGCCCCGCCTCCTCCCACCCTGGATATTGTCCTTTTGAGGTTCACTCGTGCAGGACAGTCCCTCACACTGCACTGGTGTCCAACGGCAAGGTCCTTTTGCACGTGACATCTGTTCTGTTAAGTCACAATTCTGGGTCTCCCACCATCTGCCAGCCAGCTTTGGGTCACTTCTCTGAGTCTTTTGTATGCCTCCAGGACCATGGTGGCACCACCCCCGCCACTGCCCCCTTTCCCCATGGGCCCAAGGCTCCCTTCCAAGGGCTCTGTTCATGCTCTTGGGGTCCTGCACTCCCAAGGCCCCGTGGGCACCCCCATCTCCTGCCAGCCCAGGCCTCTCCCTGGGGCCCCAGGACACTTCCAACCAGGTATCAGACACCTCTACCAGGATGTTCCAAAGGCAACCCCAGTTCGGAAGTGCTTCTGAACACAGTCTCTTCCCTCTGGGTCACTCACGCCTCCTCCGGTCCCCTGTGCTAGAGTGGCACCACCCAACACCGAGGCCCTGTGCCGGAAACGGGCAACCCTCCAGGACCTGACCCCACCTCTTACCACCCCTCCTGCAAAGCAGGTCTCAGATCCACCCCTGCCTTCTGCCCACCTCCCTGCAGGACTGCAAGCTCACCCCCATTGTCTCCCCTCAGTCCATTGAGGCCCCCAGTGTGGACCTTTCAAATTTGCAGTCTGAACAGCCCCCTCCCGAAAACTTTGACTGCTTTTTGGAGCAAGAATGTTGCAGGGTGACGTTCCAAATCCATTCATTCATTCTTTCCCTCAGCAAATATGCACTGAGGTCCCTCCATCCGACGGGCACTGTGCTAGCCGAGGTATATGCTGGGCAATGGAGCAGACAGACAGGGTGGCCTAATACCCGGTGAAGTTCAAGGCCATTTGTGGATGGCTCTTTCCCGTACATACCCTGCTTAGTCTCTCAGTGCAATGCATCTCCGCTTGCACCAAACAGTCCCCCACAACCTTGACACTCCCCTGAAGCCCCATCCTCCCCTGCCTTTGGCACACTATTCCCATTTCTCCGGATAATTAGGATCTTCCTCGCTCAGCTGCACTCCCAGCTGCTCTCAAAAGCACCCCCCACCCCACACAGCGCCCCACACAGCGCCCCGTCTCGGGCAGGCCTGGCCGTCCTCTAGGCCGCCAGCAGCTGTGTTTGCCTCTAAGATTGTGCTTACTGCCCAGTGTGGTGACAGGCTTTACTTGCCTGTGTTCCCTTTCTCTCTCACACACACACACATGCACACGCACACACATACTTACAAGCTTCTGAAAATAAGGGTTGTTTTTACCACCCATGCCCAATAACACATGGCACAGAGTCAGCATTTGGTAGGTAAACTACAGATAAAGAAAACATACGGTGCTTGGTGTTGATATCATATTGATAGTGTTTATTTATATAATTCATTATCAATGTAAGTAACTAACCACTTTGGGTGCAATGCTAAATAAATGTATGAGAGAGAACTTTTGAGATCTTGCTTTCTGACATATCAGTTTTGTCTCTCATAAACTCATAAAAATTCTCTACAAAAATAAACAAACAGCCCTGGCTGGTGAGTCTCAGTGGATTGAGTGCTGACCTGTGGACTGAAAGGTCATCGGTTTGATCCCCTGTCAGGGCGCATGCCTGGGTTGTGGGCCAGGTGCCCAGTTGGGGGTGTTCAAGAGGCCACCAATACACGTTTCTCTCACACAGGTTTCTCTCCCTCTCTTTCTTCCTCCTTTCCATTCTCTCTAAAATAAATAAAAAACAAAAAAACTGTGAGAGAGCAGCATGAAGGTCAACTGTCCAGTGCCTACTGCCCAGATTTTTGTTGAGCACCTACTATGTGCTGGGCAATTTGGTAGTGCAAAGTCAGACCAAGACCCTGTCCTCATGGAACTTGTATTCTAGTGGAGAAGACAGACCATAAACACGAAGGCAAATAGAAATCTCAGTGAGTGACAAATGTCATGAGGAACCCACAGGAGACTTGGGGGAAAGCATGGGGCTGGGGGTGCCCCAGAAGGCCCTCCGCACTAGCTAGGGGCACGTGGGAAGGCCTGTCTGTGTCTCAGCTTCCTCATCTGTGAGTTGGCCGTCCTGACGGCAGCTGCAGGATCGGGAGTCCCGGGAGAACCACACGAGGAAAACTGGATGAAGCAGGGACCTTTCCCACACATTGTCCCGAGGTAGGGGGTTCAAGCCAGGGGGACAGGTGATCTAATCCAGTGGTACCCAACCTTTCTGGCACCACAGACTCACGGAGGCAAAGCTCAGTCGAGTTGGCTTGAGGCCCCATTCCTAACAGGTGGTCCATGTCCCGGGGCTTGGGTCACCCAATCTACTTCACTGAAAGGAGCGCTCTGCTGCGGGTGGGGGAGGATCTCGATGGGAAGGTGGAGCTTCTGACCTCAGGTTTCTGGAAGCAGATCTCCCAAGTGTCCCTGGGATTTACCAACATTCCCTTGGAAGGCGAGCCCAGAGACTGTCTCCGGGGTATGACAGCAGCTGCTGCCTGATGGGGTGTGCGGGAACCTGCCGGGTTTCGTGCGCCAAGTTCTTGCGTGACTGTCACACCTGGTTTTCCGGGGTGACCGAGTTTCTCTCTTTCCCCCGGTCCTTGCCTGTCTGCTTGGGGTTTCGTTCCCATCACTGTGTCTATGTCACTCTCTGATGTTCCATCAGTGTTTCTCCTGCAGCTTCCCAGAGTTCCTAGGAGTCGCTCCGCCATTGCTAGACGTTGAAGATTTGATGAACTCCCTAAGCACACACGCGATTCTTAGGCTGGGTGACTAATCGCTCAGAAATGCACACAGGCCTTACAAACACGATCTCCCTGTCGCCTGGCATTAGTGAAGTTTTGGAATGTTATCGGGGCGAGATTGTCACGCCATCATCAAATGCTTGCCCACTCAGTGACACTGATGTCTTCAAAATGCCTCCTGTCTCACTATGTATACACCTACTGTTTAAAGATTGTGTTTATTTTTAGAGAGAGCGGATGTGTGACACGTCGATGTGAGAGAGAAACATTGATCAGTTCCCTCTCACGCACAGCCTGAGCAGGACTGAACCTGCAACCCAGGCGTGTGCCCCGATTGGGACTGAACAGGTGACCTCTCACTTCGCAGAATGACATCCAACCCACCGAGCCACACTGGTCAGGGAAGGTCTACTTTTTTAAAAACTGCTTCAGCGTCTCAGCGTGCCTGAAGTTGTATGTATCTCAATGGATTTAATCATTCCTTTTTTTTCTTTGTGTAACTGTGTGTGTGTGAGAGAGGGAGAGACCTAAATATGGACAGGTAAAAAAACCGAAAATGTTCAGCTCAACGATTTATCCCAAAGTGAACATCCATGTAACAGTTCAAGAGATGGAATGTAATCAGCACCCCAGAAGCCTCCTTTATATCTCCATCAGCACCTCCCTTTGATAAAAGTAGTCACTTCCCTGATTTAAAAAAATAGTTTACCATCAAAGCTTGGTATATCCTTAAACACTACAGTTTAATTTTACTTGTTTTTTTAATTTCTTATTTCTTTTAAGAGACAAGAGAAGGGAGGGAGAGAGGGTGAGGAGTCAGTAAGTTGCCTCTCGTACCCACCCCGACCAGAACCAAACACACAACCTGGACATGTTTCCTGAAACTAACAGCCACACCCGTCAGGGCACGGATTTCAGGATGTCTTGTTGGAAACTTGGAACCTGCTTTCTTTTACATTTGACTTCTTTCCTTCAAAATTATATTTGTGATATTACTCCATCTTGTTCCGTGCAGCTGAAAGTTCATTCGTATTCATTGCTTACCTCGTTTTATTTTATGACTATACTACAGTGTATTTACCTGCCCGACCGTTGATGGACATCTGGGCCTTTTCAGGCGTGAGGGTGCTGGGACTCTCCTGGGACATTCTTGCACAGGCACCTCTCTCTACCGGGCGTGGACACAGGGGCGGTGGGAGGTAGGGTCACAACGCTCCTGTATTTCTGTGTTGATAGGAAATGCTTCCAAGTGGCTGCCGCAACTTTTTCTCTACCTGTACGGGAGAGTTCCCTGCGCTTTTATGTCCTCACCAACACTTGATATTATTGGTCTGTCTAATTGCAGCCATTCTCACAGATGTGTGTAATCTCACTGGGATTTGAGTGTGCACGTCTCTGATTTATAGGCTTATTGGCCTTTTGGACAACCTCTTTTGGGAAGTGCCCCGTCAATACCTTGTCCCTTTTCCTACTGGGTTCTCTTTTTCATATTAGCTTGTAAGAGGTTTTGAGTTTGTTTTCTTTAATTCTGATTTAGCTGCTTGCCTTCTGACTCTTAATGGTATCACTTGTTGAATAACAATTTTTAATTTCAATAAAGTAGCATTTATCAGTCTTTAATGGCTAATGTATTTTGTGCCACATTTAAGAAGGCTTTTCTTACCCTAAAGTAGGAAAGGATGATACTAAAACTCACAGCTTTATTTTACCCTTCGCACTCAGATCTGTATGTAATCCATCTGGAGTTGAAACTTTATGGACGGTGTAAGATATGGGTTCAGCTTCATTTTTTTCCATGTGAATACACAATTGTCCCAGTGCCACTTGTTGAGGAGAACTGTGTCCCATACCAAGTGTCCAAATATGCCTGGGTCTGATTCCAGAGTTCTCTGCTTTGCTCCACCGACACCTTTGTCTACCCACCCGCTAACACACGTTATCTTACTTACTATGGTTTTATAATAACTCAATGCCCAGGAGAGTATTTTTATTAACATTCCTTATTATTTTTCTTAACATTCCTTTGCTCTCCATGGCCCTTTGCATTTCTGTACTTGAGGTTGCATAAAATATTCTGTACTTGAATGTTTTATGCAACTATGAGATCATCTATGAATAATGAGACTTTCATATTTTGCTTTCCATGTATCTTTCATCTCCTTGTCTTGCTTCTCTTCATTGACTAAGTGCTCCAGTACAATGTTGAATGAGAATGAGATTGGACATTGGTGCTTTATTCTCTGTTTCAGAGGGGAAACCTTGAACATCTCACCTCGAAACACAACATTTGCCGCAGGGCCGTTGCAGTTGTTTTTCCTGGATAGCTTGTACGGGATGTAGGGGTTCCCTTCCATTCCCAACTTCTGAGAATGTTCTTGATGGGTGATAAACTTTATCAAAATATTTTTCTGGGATATGACTATGGGGTTGGTATAGTTTTTTTTTATTTGTCAATGTGGCAAATTACATTGGCTCATTTTCTAATAATATTTTTAGAAAAAATATCGAATTTGGTTATGATGGTATCCTTCACACGGTGCTGGGTTTGGCTGGCCAGTGTTCACTGGGGATCGCTGCTCGTGGGCTCCAGAGCAGGGTTACTTGAAATTTTCCTTTCTCACGATGTCCTGGTCAAGTGCTTCCCCACATACAAGTTTGGGGGGATTCCTCCTCTAGCTACTTTCCGAGACCATTAGGGTAAGATGTGTGTTGTCTCTTCCCTACATCGTGGCTCAAGTTCACTTTTGAAGATGTCATGGACCCGAGTTATTTTCTGAGAGAAGGTTTTGACTAATAGATTCAATGTCTCTAACACTTACTCGGGTAATATGCTTTTTGTGAGTCTGTTTAGACGAGTGGGATTTTTCAGGAATGTCCCCATTTCCTACTTGGCATAACGCTGTTTCTCACCCTCCTCTCGGATTCCCAATGCCCGTGGGTCTGGAGCGGAGTCCTTCTCAGAATGTCTCACTCTTCGGTCTACTTGGGGAGTAATCAGGCCTGAATCTTCACTGTCCCGCAAATACCTTTTCCTTCCCTTTCTCCATCTGAAGCCAGACTTCATTTCTCGGTCTTCTTAGCTGGCACTCGTGTATTAAGTCCACACATAAGTTTCACACTCTCTGTGTGGAGTCGGACGCCTACTTCATCCTGCGCTGATCTCGTTCCTCCCTAAGCCTCTACTTTTCCTCTGTGCCCTGATTTGTTCTTCATTGTATACTTTTCCATTTTATTGTTTTGTACCCTCTAATCAACTGTCTGCCCTGAAGGTAAGGACAAGACCTTTTTCAATTGCCCATGGCTCTCGGCTGAGATGGTGAGAGCTCTGCAGAAGGGGTCAGTTACGAGTGACAACTAATCATTTCTATAATCCATGTGAACTCAATACTGCAGCAATGTCACAACCAGAATTTAAGAAAAAAAATTTTAGTGATGAACTAGTAAAGTCACATCCTAAGATGGGAAAAATAACCGAAACTCTTAGGCACCGACTCCTGAAAAATAAAAAAAGAATCACCCCTTTAAAAACACCAGTCTCAGACCTGGCTGGCGTAGCTCAGTGGATTGAGCACGGGCCTGCGAACCAGGGGGTCGTGGTTCGATTCCCAGTCGGGGCACATTCCTGGGTTGCAGGCCAGTTCCCTGCAGACCAACTCCGAGCAGGGGACGCACGAAAGGCAACCATACATTGATGTTTCTCTCCCTCTCTCCTTCCCCTCTAAAGGTAAATAAATAAATAAATAAATAAATCTTTTAAAAAATAAAAACACCAGTCTCCACTGTAACCTATAACCTCTATGGTCATAAAAATTAAGGTATGGCTTTAAAAAGCTTACTAGTACCAGTTCAGCTATGAAGTTACAGTTCATCTTTACATATATAGAGAAGGAAATAGCAGAATGAATCTAAAATGGAGAAGAAAGCCGCCAACCCAAACTAAGGAAAGCCCTGCCCTTTCCTTACGGACCTTGATGACTACTTGCAGACACGATGGAAGGTGGATGGAATCGGAAGGCGCTGTGCCGTCGGGAGTCCCTGAACAACTGCGCCACGCACAGACACTGGCCCGGAAAGTCCTGGACAAGCAGAAACGTGGGGACACCAGGACACTGCGAAAAATGCAAAAGGACTTCCCCCAGACTCTGGCTCCCTCCCTGTCTTGGTCTTCTCAGTCTGCTGTACCAGACCAACGCAGGCTTGGCGGCTCCTGAACAACAGGCACTGACTTCTTGCAGTGACGGAGGCTGGGGGTCTAAGATCGAGATGCCAGCGGGCTGGGTGTCTGAGGCACACTCTCTCACAGTTCAGAGAAAGCTGTCTTCTTTTTTTTTTTTCAATTTTCTTAATTTATTGATTTAAGAGAGAGAGAGAAAAACATTGATTTGTTGTTCCACTTATTTATGCATTCACCAGTTGATTCTTGTACGTGCCCTGACCAGGGTCAAACCCACAACCTTGGCGTGTGGAGAAGACACTTGACCCAGCCAGGCCCAAAGCTATCTTCTTGCTGAGTTCCTCACACAGTGGGAGGGAGTCCTCTGGGGTGTCATTTATGAGAATGCTAATCCCAAGGGCCCATCCTCATGACTAGTTGCCTCCCAAAGGCCCGCCCTCCTAATATCATTGGATTGGGGGTTAGGTTTCGACAGATTAATTTGCGGGGGGCGGGGGGGGAGGCCAGAAACATTCATTCCACAGCAGCCCTCACCGATACTTGTGAGGACAGGACACCTGTGAAGCAAGCTGCTATGAAAATGAAGACAATACGTGAGAAGTTTTTTAAAAAGTGCATCAAAACGACTTCACTGGACCCCTGGCTGGTGTAGCTCAGTAGATTGAGCGTGGGCCGCAGAGCAAAGGATTGTGGTTCGATTCCCAGTCAGGGCACATGCCTGGGTTGCAGGCCAGTTCCCAACAGGGGATGCAGGAGAGGCATCCATACATTGATGGTTCTCTCCCTCTCTCCTTCCCTTCCCTTCTAAAGATAAATAAATAAAATCTTTAAAAAAAACTTCACTGGGATGCTGAATAGCAAAAAGAACAATTCTGAAACTCTATAGATGAATGACCAAAAAAAATTCTCCAAAAATGAGAATCAAAGAAATGGACATTTTAAGACTAAGATGTGAAATATGAGAAAAGACCTAAGAGAGTCAGACACTTATATGAGTTTCAGTAGACAATAACTCACTTGGAGGAGAACACACAATCCCATAAATAATAAAAGAAAGATTTTCTGTGCTACAGAAAGACTTGGACTTTTACATCAAAAAAACCAGCAAATATTGGGCAGAAATACTAAATCTGCCTGGTGAAAGGTGAAATTTCCTTTGTTTTCTGCAGTTTTACTGAGGTATAGTTAACAAATAAAATTCTAGATATTTAAGTCATATGGTGTGAAGATTTGATATATGAGTATATTATGAAATGATACCACAGTCAAGCTAATTGACACACCCATCACCTCACCTAGTCACCTTTTCTTATTTGTTTGTTTTGGGGGAGAACACTTAAGACCTACTCTTAGCAAATTTCAACTATGCAGTATAGTATTATTAACTATATTGAGTGTCATTGACCCCGCGTCAGTACGTGAGGTCCCAGAAGTCACTTATCTGATAACTGACGGCTTGTGCCCTCTGACCGACATCTCGCGTTGCCCTCAGCTCCCCACCCCGCCGTTCCACTCTCTGTTTCTGTGCTTTCAGCTTTCAAAAGTTCCACACGTCAATGAGCTCACATGGTGCCCGTCTTTCCGTGTCTGGCATATGTCACTCTGCATAACGCCCTCCAAGTCCACCCATGGTGTCACGGAGACAAAGAAAAAATCCTACACACCTCCAAACAAAACAAGACTGTGTTTCGAGGACTAATACACACAAAAATCCTCACCTGCAGTTCTCGAGCGCTGCCAGAGCTGAACAACACGGGCAGAACTTCAGGGAGGCCCAGAGCTCTGCTCTCAGCCAAAGTATGAGTCAGGAGCGATCGTAGAAGGAAGGCAGGTTGGGCACAGCAAGATGCAAATTACCCTGTATTATTGGGGAAGTCACTCAAAGTTCTCTAGTCCAGTAAAAATGGGTCAGAATCAGGATAACAAGACAGGGAAGATTTCGGTGTACACCAAATATAAGGGGTGACGTTCCCTGGGCTCTTCCTGTGGGTCAAACATGATAATCACAGGGGGAAAATGCAGGAAAATAGAGCCTTCTTGTTCTCCTGCCCTTTCTGAGAAAATTACTCAAGAATGTACTCCAACCAAACCATAAATAAAAAATCATCAGAAGTAATAATAAAGACATCGAGGGAAAAAGCCCAGCATGCAATAGTGATAATAGCAGCCAACACGTATTGAAGGCTGACACCGATTCAACTACCACTCAAAACAGCTTTCCGTGTGACCTGTCAGTCAGTTTTCCCAGGACCACGGCGGGTGTGAACCGTCGTGATCCCCACAACACAGCCAAAGACACTGAGATGTGAGATGAGTCACCAGCAGCTGAGCCGGTCTGTGGACCCCAGATGCTCACGGCGGCCCACCGGGGCTCTTCCCCTCTCTTGACTCTGATGAGAAGCAACAACAGGACCCACTCCGTCCTTCTGGGCTAGGATTCGGGAATAAACAAAACGAAGCGCCTCTCCTTGGCGCGTCTGCACTCCCGTGGGCACGCGGTCAACACGGGCAGACGGCTATGAGGGAAAACAAGGGTGGGCACCGAGGGCGCGTGGGAGGAGGTCAGAGAGGGTCTCTGAGCAGAGGCCGGAGCAAAGTCCCCCAATGCGGTCAGTGTGGCTGTGGGGGACTTGTGGGGACAAATGTCCCCATGGCAGAGGCGTTTCTGGCAGAAACAAAGAGGAGGCGAGTGTGGCTGGAGTCGAGGGAATGCAGGGAGAGTGGGGGTGGGGGTGCGAGACACCAAGAACCAGACCCCCTAAGGTCCCCGACCCTGGGAAGGACTGGATCACACTCCCGTGTGATGGAAAGGGAGCCCACTGCCTCTGATTTGCAGACAAGGCTGCAGGGAGACACGAGAAAAAGAAACAAGACAGGTGAGAGTGTGTGGTGATGACCCAGCAGAAGGGCAACCTGGTCGTGGACCAGGATGGCTCAGGGGCAGAGCCGGGGGAATCGGCTCTGAAGACAGAACCAACAGAATCTGCTGCTGCCTGCGTCTGGGCGTGAGGGATACAGAGGGTTCGAGTTCTGATTCTAACGTCTCTGTAACCCAAGGCACTGGGTTGGCGGGGGCCATTCACAGAGATGGCAACACCAGAGGACGAACGAGTGGGGGGGTGTGGAGAACTGGGGGTTTGGTTTTACACGTGTTAAGTTTGAAGTGCTTATCAGACATCCCAGTGGAGATGTCAAATTGGCAGATGGAGATTAGAAAAGATGTCAGTCCTGATTGGTGTGGTTCAGTGGGCTGGGTGTTGTCCCACGAACCGAAAGGTCGCCGGTTCGGTCAGGGTACATTCCTGGCTTGCAGGCCAGTCCCCAGCTGAGGGCGTGGGAAGGGCAACGGGTGGATGTTTCTCTCGCACATTGATGTTTCTCTTCCTCCCTTCCTCCCTCCCTCCCCTTCCCTGAAAATAAATAAATAAAATCTTTAAAAGGACAGAGGTCAGGATTGGAGAGGCAGTTTGAGAATCGCCTAGGAAAGGTGGTGTCTCGGCCATGGGACCGCTGGGACCACCGACGATGTGAGGTCAGCGGAGATGGGAAAGGTCTGAGGACCAGGCTCTGGGGCGCACCAGCGTCTGGGGGGCGGGGGTAAAGGGTGCGAGTGGGCGTCCCTGGTGTCACAGGCGGTGCCACGGAAGGACAGTGGCTTTCAGAAACCAGCACCAAAGTCACTGACAGCGCAGTTTTACCTTTTGTTTCAAACTGTTTAAAGGAAGATTAAAATAGAACACAACTTAAAAAAAAATCCCTAAACCACCTGAGGGAGTCTGAGGTGGTAGTTAAGAGCTTATTTAAAAAAAAAAAGAAAAGAAAAGAAGGAGGAGAGGAAGGAGTGGGTAAAGCATGTGAGACAAACAGGGTGCCTAGCACTCAGCACTGAACGAGTGATGACTCTTATTTCCATCATCGTCATCACAAGATCTACCGGTAAGTCACAGAAGGGTGAGGACAACTCGGTCCCCTTCCACTGCTCAGGCTGTGGAGATAACAGAAGGGAAGGGCCGCTATAAACGAGAATTAACTCTTGATGCCGACAGGCAAATGTGACCTTCGAATAGGTTTGTTAAAAATTTGAGGACAGAGAATAAAGTTCCCCTCCCATCTTTTCTAGAATTGCTTTTTTATTTTCTAAGTAAGTATAATTTCCATAGCCTGAAATCCGCCCGTCCCAGTGTACAATCCGCTCCGTCCCGGCGCAGTCACGAAGGCGGCACCATTCCCTCTCTCTGGTTAATCTCCACGGAAAGAACCTGCACACCCGTGAGCACCCACCTCCCACTCTTCCTGTTCTCAGCCCTGGCAACCGCAAGTCTGCTGTTTGTCTCTAGGGACTTGCCCTTTCCGGATGTTCCATGTTAAAGGAATCTGCCACTTGTGGTCTTTGATCTCTGACCTCTTCCGTTTAGCCTGTTTTTAAGGCACATCCGTGTTGTATCATGGACAAGTGCTTCATTCATTCTAATGGCTGCATTCTGTATTCTGTTCCCTGGACATCCCACTCGTGGTCTGTCTCTCCATCAGCAGATGGATGTGTAGGGCCTATTCAGTTTCCGGACACCATGGACGATGCTGCTCTGAACATTTACGTGCAAGGCCTTCTGGGAACGCTTCTGTCTGGGAGTGGGGTTTCTGGGTCTCAGGGAAACTCTCCATTTGACATTTTGAGGAACTGCTCAATTTTCCCACAGCGACTACACACTTTTCTGTTCCCACCAGTAATGCACGCGGAGCTCCGTCTCTCCACCCCCGTCAGCACTGTCCTTGGTTACAGCCATCCTCGTGGGTGTGAAGTAGCATCTCATTGTGGGCTTTCTAAAGACTTAACTTATTAAAAATTTATTTTAGAGAAAGGAAGGGGGAGGAGAAGAGAGAGAGAGATAATCAACTCTTTGTTCTACTTACTGATGGATTTGTCAGTTGCTTCTCCTATGCGCCCTGCCCGGGGTATCGGGACGGTGCTCTAACCAACTGAGCTCCCTGGCCAGGGCCTCCGTGTCATTTTGATTTGCATTTCCCTGATGACTAATAATATTAAGCATTTTTTCATTTGTCTATTAGCTATTTATATATCTTCATTGGAAAACTGCCTATTCAATTTTCGTCAACTTTTAAATGGGGTTGTTTGTCTTTTATTGTGGAATTATAATAGTTCTTTATATATCCTGGATATCAGACTTTTATCAAATATATGATTTCCAAATATTTTCTCCCATTCTATGGCTCCTCTTCTTATTCTTTTGATAGTGTGTTTTAAGGCACAAATTTTTAAGCTTTAATGAAATCTAACTTATGTTTTCTTTAGTTGCTTGTGGTTTTGGTGTCCCGTCTAAGAAACCATTGCCTGATCCGAGTTATACAGATTGACACCTGTGTTTTAGCTCCTGCACTGGAGTCTTTGATCCATTTCAAGTCAAATGTTTAATAGGGTGGGAGGTGCAGTGTCCAATTCAGTCTGCTGCCCACGTGGACGCCCAGCCATCCCAGCGCCCTCTGTCGAACGGACCGCTTGTTCCCCACCAAACAGTTTTCGCCATCCTGCTGAAGATCAGCTGGCCCCGAGTGTGTGGGTTGACTTCTGGATTCTCGATTCTGCCCCCGGGTCCGTAGGTCTAGCTCAGGCCAGTGTCACAGGATTGCGATGACTGAGGCTTAAGGTTTGAAACCAGGACATGTGAATTCTCCAGCGCGTCTCTGGTTTCCAATAGTGTTTTGGCTGTTGTGGCTCCCTTGCATTTCCATACAAATTTCAGGATCTGTTTGTCAATCTCGGCAGAGGAGCAGCAGCCGGGATTTTGACACGGACTGTGCTGAGCCCGGAAACCAGGTTGGGAGGTGGCACCATCTCCCACATGGTAAACGCCGGGGCCTCTCCATTCGAGCAGGTCCTCGGTTTCTTTCTCCGACGTCTTGGAAGTTTCAGTGTACAAGTCTCAGGCTTCTTTGTCAGATGTATTCCAAAGAATGTGATGATGCTCTTGTAAATGGAATTGTTTCCTGAATGTCCTGTTTGGATTGTTCACTGCTAGTGTACAGAGATACAGTTAATTTTTATATATTGATCTTGCATACTCCTGGATTCCTTGGGGTTTTCTATACGCAAGACTTCCCTTGTTGTTTGTGAACATACCTAACACAACTCAGTTACTTTGTACGGTAACTTCGGCCTCTGTGCTCCTCAGAGACGGCGTCCATGGCTGCTTTTCTCTCCTCGTGATGGGGCACGTGCTTTGCATGTCTCACAGTTGTTCGTTGGAGACTGGACGTTTAAAATAATAAAATGTAGCCACTCTAGAAGTCAGATCCCACCCGGGTTTGCTGTTGCTGCCACAGATTTGTTTGTTTGTTTGTTCAGTGTCTTTTCTGAGCTCACTCTGCAAAGTGTGTATTCTTGGTTGTATGAGGACACTGAAGCCCCTGTCTGTCAGCGTGGTGGCCAGTTGGTGACTCAACATCGACCTCCTTAAATAACCGATGAGGCTCCCTGTCCCTGCCACAAATGTCTCTGTGTGTCTTGAGAGACACCCTCACACTCAGCCAGCAGTTACAGCTCCGCCTTATCAGTGCTGAGGGCTAGGGCCTTCTAGAGTCCTTCCCCCAAACACACACAGCCCTGGGCAGGTCCCCGGCCTTGTATGTTTGCAGGGCCTCTGACTTCCCAGGAATGTGTCAGAGGCTTACGAAGCCTCCTGCGGACATCTAGTCTCCAGCGTTGCCTTCGAAACGTTTGTTTAGCCTATTGCTTGTTCCAACTGCTACCTCGGGCAACAGCGATGTGCTGTAACTGCATTGCTTCTGATTATTTGCAACAGGCACCCTGAGGAGACTGCTGTCTGCACTAGACTGCTCTGAGTCAGATCAAATAAGGCCGCCTTGCAGCTGGGGTCTTCCAAGGAACCACCGGGAAGATCAAATAATGCCACCTCGCTAAGAATGGGGCCTTGCAGAAGCTCCCGGCCACTCTGTCCCCTGCGGGGGCCACCAGGCTGCTGGATTTCAAGCTTCCTGCGGTGCTGGGGTGGGGGAGTATGGGGACACGGCAAGAGGAAAGACAGAGCTCATTGTTCCAACCAACGTGCGGCTGTTTTCCTTGAGTCAATGCTCCCCAGATCACTGCAAGCCTTTGGTTAGCAGCCAGCATTCTGAGAATGTTGATTCTGACGTTTCTGAGCCAGCGCTCTTGTTGCTTTTATGGAAGAGGAAATTTTTGGAGTTTGGAGGTCCTTACTCCACCATTTTTGCTGACGTCCTAGGATATAGTTTTGATGGCGACTTTCAAACCATGAGAGATTCACTACCCGCCCAGGGGCCAGGTCAGGCGTGGCCCTTGCGTCCTTGCAATGTGGCCCCTGCAAATTCAGACGGGCTGTGAATGTAAAACGCATACTGGCACTCAAAGAGTACAGTAAAAAAGAGAGTTTATATATCCTAATACCCTTTACTTTGAACATACATTGCAATAATAATATTTTGACTCTATTGGATTAAATAACAACATTAAAATTAATTTCGCTGTTGTGAACATTTTTTAATGTCTGTGGGAGTCAGAGTCTCAGATGACCCCCAGTGAGGCATGCCTTTGCGACTGCCAGGAAGTTTCCAGTTACATGGCTGGCTCCCGTTCTGTGCCTGGTGGACAGAGTTGATCTGGAAGGAACAAAGGAGAAACAAGGCTATGAGCCTGGTAAAAGAAAACAAGATCCAGGAGAAAGCAGAAACGGCAGCAAAGGGTGGCTAATAGAAAATATAAAACAAGATGAAAGGAACTAGACTGAACAGGTTCGTTAGGTTTCGCCTCCGGGAAGCTCTGCAGACAATGAGGGGATGGGGCGGGGCGCAGCCCCCGACGGGTTCCCCTGGGAAATGCCAGCTGGGATGGAGGTTTGCACGCTGGATACGTCCTTGGGGACCACGTTGCTGGGGGCGTGCGTGTCACCATGTGGTCTTTTCTGTAAGCCAGGCTTCGGTCCTCGCTCAGGTCGTCTGATCCGGGCCTGCAGTACCGAGAGCGCTGGTCCACCTGAATGGCCACGAGCTCTACAGGCGCCGCCAGCACCGAGGAATAACAGGGAGAAAACACAGGCGACTGTGCTGTTCGCTCAGCTTCATTACTGCAGCTTCTCTCCAAGTCCGTACTGACCTCTTCCTCCTCCTCCTCCTCCTCCTCCTCCTCTTCATCATCATCACTCGGAAACAATCCGCAGTGACGTCACACAAGAAAACTGGGGTGCAAGGAACCTGAGACCCAGAGTCTCGGTCTGTGGGTCCCGGAGACAGCGCGGTGGGCAGGGGAGCCATCGGCATCTTGCAAGGTGGTATCTCTGGATGGCCTTGGGGCGGACTCGGTCCTCTGTCCAGCAGGCAGAGTCTCCGGTGGCACAGCCATCCAGAGATCCGTGCGGCGTGGAGCAGCCCCTTGGTGTGCGGCACTCAGCTGCCTGGGCAGCTGTCCGAGGTCCCCACTTCTTATAACCTGGAGGTCTTGTGCTCCACCCTTCTGCCTCTCTCCATGAATGTCTTGAGACCCTGGACATGTCATTGGGGTATTCCCAGCAGGCTTATCCTGGGGTGCTCCACCTCCACAGAAGTATCTGTTCAGGTCACATGTGCAGAAATCTGGAACACTCGGCCCTGCTAGCCACAACTTAGGTAGTTTCCCCCTTAAACCGAAGTGTCACGACTGACTGCCAGCCATCCTGGTTGACATGAGTGACGCCATCTTGTTTCACATGCTCTGTGCTGTCTCGACTGGGCCAGTGCCATTGTATATTGGTCCTGTGCCCCACAAACACCCGTGCATCAGTGCCAGACTCCAGGCCCGCGAAAGCCTCTCAGAGTGAAGACTGAACCTTTTGACCCTCCCCTGGTGGGGCCCTTGAAACGGCTGCCCCTTGGGAGAAGGTGTCACTTCAGCCAAGGGCAGTTCCTGGGGAAAGACTCAGCTGTGAGAGCGCCGGTCAACTTCCTGACAGCTGGGAAAGTGGAGCAGGGTCTGGGGACCTGACCACACCGCCCACTCCTGACGCTGTTTGCCGCACAGGCGGTGAGAAGGAGAGGATTACAGATATTACAGCCCATAAGTTAGGCATTAAAATATAAATCCACATGCAGACGTTAGAAAGGTTAGGAAAGATACTCATCAAATCACTGACAGAGACTCTCTGGAAGGGGGGGCAAATTAAAAATGTGTTTTAGTCGTCCCATAAATGGGGAGACAATTATTTCACAACCATCGTAGTCATAGGTATTGACCAGTGGGAATGGGCACAGGCCCTTGAGGAAGTTGGGAAACATCTAGACAACAAGTATTTGGCAACCAGCAGGAAAGGAGTTCAATATTTCGATAGACTGAGATGCACCTGCCAAATAGCGGCCCCGCCCACAGGTGCAAATACGGGCATGGGGGCAAGATGGGGGGCGGGGGGCAGGCAGCAAAGCTTGCTGGCAGGAGGGACGGCTCCAGGTCCCAAGTGGCCTAATGACCCTTCTAATGCAAGGACACGTCAGGCGGATGTGAAGGCACATCGAAAAGCCATTTGCCCGGGGCTCTCCCACTTCCTTCCTGTGATCCGACCTGAGTCCCCACCAGCAGGTTGGCACCAGCTCTTGACTTCAGCAGAGCAGAGCAGAGGCGTGCGGAGTGCAGGGCGCACGGTCTGCCCCTGATGGGAAGTCCATGTGTGGACTGCCGCCTCCAGAACACCAGAGTGGGGGCAGGAAGAGGAGGGTGGGTTTTCTGTTACACTCTCCGGTACCACCACTGGCCGGATGGGGTAAATCGAAACATTATTTTAAGGAATTGCAGGTATTTCCAGGCAAGAGAAAGAGGAGATCCGTTTGATCTCAGCAATGTTGACTTTAATTTTAACGTGTGTTCCTTGGGCAGAAATCTAAAACCACTGTGGACAAAGGGACGTTCTGAAACACCTTAGGCAGGCAGAGCGAGGAAGTCCTGGGACCAGCTGCTTTCTATTTAAATGCAAAGGGTGTCACAAGCCCCATCTTGGCAGTGCATCTGATCTTTGCCAGGGGCCCTTTTACAGGTCAAATCAGGTGACAGGTGTCTCCGGGGTCCCAGAGTCCCACTGGGTCGAGCCTCCCCAGCAATCTGGCTATCAGCAACCTCCTCTGGGAGCACCAACCCCTCCAGCCACTCATCACCCCCATGGGCGTCATTTCCTGCCAAAGACACGTGCCCCTCAGGCTGCCTGTATGGATGTCCCCTCCCAACGCAGAACAATAATCACCCGTGTCTCTGTGGCCTCCACGGGGACCAGGCAAGGTCCCCTAGGCTCCTCATCCCCTGCCCTGGGGGGAGGTGAGAGCAGCGCCTTCCTTCCGCTAACGGAGGAGGAGGTGAGGACTGGGCCAGAGTGAATGACTCCCTCCACCGCCCCCTCTTTCCACGGGGAGCCCTGGTTTGTTTGGTGTGTGTTTAATGTACAAAGTATTTGAATATGCAATGGAAAAGTACTTAACTTCAACATCTATTTTTCAGATTTTTTTAGAAAATGGTCTCCTGTGTTTATTGTTCCAGGTGCCTAAAAAAACAAAGACACGTAGCATCACATTGTCAAGTGGCTAAGAAGGTGCCAGTTTCATTCTTTGTTACAAAATAGTCTATGGTGGTGATGACAGGCCAGTCCAACAATGCAAAAGATGTACTGGCCACAGCGGTCAGTTCCCTCTCCCGTCGGCCCTCCCATCCCTGACCCAGGGGCCGTGTAAGGCCGCTGTGGTCCGAACGCACCGTTCTCTACACTCAGGAAACACGCAACGCACTCCCGGTTTTTCTTCTTGTTTTAAAAGAGTGAACCTCAGACCATATTATTCACATTGCTCTGAAATTTGCTTTTTTATTCAAGGGTACATCATAGAACTGTTTCCTGATCGATAAATATATATCTTACTCATAGTGTGAGTTTTTTAATTTAGCTTTCCTTTCTGTCATTTCATCACGGCGGTGTAAAGAGCTGAATTGTCCTGGACAGCTTGTTAGGAAAAGCCGTACTCGTTCCTCAGAAGCAACAAACCCCCTTCAGCTCTTTCAGCTCAAAATAACATGTTTCCATTGTCGCTGACTCGTTTTCCAGTTTTGACACATTGTCTGCACACTTCCCCGAATGGAAGACCAGGACGCATCTGCCCCACCCGGGTCCGTGTCCTGCTCCCTTCCCCACACGCTTTCCCAATACCATTACCTCCTAGTCAGGGCTGAGCACCCTGCCCCCCACCCCCTGCCCGTTCTTGTCACACTGCTCTGCCGCACCAGCACTGAGGCTCCCGAAGGTGTCGGCCTCTGTGCCGCCTGAAGAGAACAGGACAGGTCTGTGCAGGCTCCCACCCTGCTCTCGAGTGGCAGAGCCTCGGGGTGTAGGGTCTCAGGATGCCCAGCCAGGAAGGATGTGGGGAAACTGGGCCCTGGAGGGGGTCGCCCCTCTGCCTCCTGCCTACCTTGCAGGTACGGTGAGAAGGTAGAGGGACGGTGTAGGTATTGTCACGGCTGGTGTCGTTTTGAGTTCCAAATAGAAGGTGCCCCAGGGGACAGTCTCATCTAAACTGGGCAGGGCAGCCCAATCCACGCCAGGGTGAGCCCGCTGGGCAGTCTGGCTCTCTCTCAGCCCCCACCCACCTGGAGGCCTCCACTGTGTGTAAGCTCAGGTCCAGAGCCGCACTGTGCTCACAAGCCAGAGCACCCATGGCTGCTCGGTGGGCAGGGGGCTTGTCCCACCACGTGCGAAGTGGGCTCCCAGGCCAGCGTCCAGCCTGCCAAGGGACATCCTGAGGCCAGGACTCAGCATCTGGCGGGTCTGGCCTCACTGTCAACACGATACAAGGCTCTCCTTGGCCCCAAGGGTCACAGGTGGCAGCCAGGGTCGTGAGTCCCCATCATTCTCAAATCAGCCGGCGGGCCACAGAAGCACAGCGGGGTCTACACAGAAGCAAGTGCAGCTATTGCGCATGAGGCACCAGAACAGCCCCCGGCCACCGGCAGGCATGCGACGCCCAACTCCGTGCTCTTCGAGGTGGCCCTTGGTAGCACTTGCAACGGGAAGAGACAGGAGCGGCGTCTTGGCGGATGAACTGCCTTTCAAAAATCCAAGATCTGAACAAATGTGAGAATCGTGGTGAATAAACCCGCTGACCCCATAGTCCAGACCCTCTTGCAGGTGTCAAAGCTTAGCTCGCCCAGAAAACGGCCACATCCTCGCCCCTGAGCTTAACCCCAGGAGGCGTCTGGAATCTAGGGGTCAGGGTTGGACACAGCCCTGGCAAGTTTTCTTTAAAAAGAAAGCCAAAATAACGGTGCAGCCCCTCCCTCTATGCCCTGCTCCCGAAACCCACCAACAGATCCGCAGGATCTCCCCCTCTCCCTGAGCCCTTCCCAGGAGCGTTTCATCAGCTACTGCGGTGGGCGGCGTTTGGGCTCCTGGTGTTTTTCTACTTGGAGGGGCAAGAAAATCCCATCAAGGGAAGAATTATGGGGGTGACTGGCCCCCAAAGGGAGAGGCATTCAGAGGCTGCGTGCTGGTTTCCTGCTTCCCACTGGGGACCCTGGGGTCTGCCCCCTGGGCTGTCCTGACCTCTGGGGTGGTGACTCACCCCAACACAGGAAGGAGAGGCCCAGCTAATGGGAAGCACAGGCACAGACAACAGCTGGAAGAGAAAAGAGGACGGGCGGTTAGGCAGGTAAGCTACTTCTTTTCCAAGAAAAGAGAAGCCAGGAAAAACATCCAGGCATAAAGCTGTCTTAGAGCTCAGGCCAAGGACTCAGGAAGTAATCAGAAACAGCCCAGGAACTGACTCCCATGACCCCTTAGCCTTTCAGGCAAATGACCCAGCCTTCCAGTTCGTGGGTCGCTTGTTCTGAGGAGGGTGAGGTGTCACGCTTGGTTGGCAGGGGTGGAGAAGGGTACAACACAGGAAAACAAAGTGTCTTGGGAAGTTCGACCGCCCCTCCTCGATGCCCCCACAATTCCATTCCTGGGCACATTTACCCAGGAGACACAAACACACACAAAGGGGACGGCAGAAGAGTGTTTCCGGCACTTCATCCAGGACAGCCCCAACCAGCGAGGGGCCCGAAGGCACCAAGAGGGGAAGGGAAAACGAAGCGGGGTCTCTCCCTCCACACAATGGAACTGGATCGGCTCCCCATCGCCATTGCCACAATTAGCACGGAGTTAGTGGCTTAAAACATGGCAGACTGATTCTCTCACGGTTCAGGAGGCCAGAAGTCCAGGATCAGCGTCCCTGGGCTGACAGCAAGGTGCGGGCGAGGCCGGCTCCTGCGGAAACTCCCGAGAGAAAGCGCCCTCGCCTTTCCTCCCTGTGGCCTTCTGCGTTCCTCCTCAAAGTGCATCGCTCCAGTTTGCGCCTTCCCTCTTCTGTGGGTCAACCTCCCTTCTCTTTCCTCTCACCTGTGAGCACATTTAGGACCCACCTGGGTAATCCAAGCCCCGCCTCCCACCTCCAGATCTTAACATAATCGCACCTGCAAAGCCCCTTTTGCAACATAAAATAAAACTCACAGGTTCCAGGGACGAGAACCTGGATATTTTTGAGGCCGTCACTCAGTCGACCACCTGAACGTTCTACCTGGGAATGCAAAGGAATGAGCTGCTGATACACATGACACAGGTAAATCTCAAAGCCAGTAAACTGAGCGCAAGCAGCCGGACTGATAAAGAAGAACACCTGTATGACTGCATTTATGTGAAGGTCTAGAGCAGCCAACACCAACCTGTGTTGATGCAAATCAGAGGCGGTTGCCTGGCGACCAGGAGGCTGGAGCAGGCAGAGAACGTGCTGGGGAGATGCCAGTGCTCCACAGCTCCCCTGGAGAGTCATTTCTCGGGTGTGTCCGTTGATCAAAGCTCACGGAACTGCAGGCTTCACATCTGGGCCTTTAATTGTATCTAAACTGTTCCTCAGAGGGAAAAAAGAGTATCGAGGGAGAGTAAATAGCTACAAGAAAAGGGAAAAAGGGGAGGGGGAGGGGGAGGAAAACAAAGCCTAATCTCTCGGGGGAACACATTTCCTCCTTCCTTATCGCCAGGCCCAGCTCCGGGCGGGGGTGTGAAGGGAGCCTGGGCCCCACAAAGGGAGGCCTGGGGTAACAGCTTCAGCGCTCAGTGGCCCGGAAGACAGCAGGCTACCTTAGGGAAACTCACAAGATGAGACGCCCAGTGAAACACCCAATGGTGCTGAACATTTCTAACACAAGAAGTGAGACAGCGACCCTCTTTTTTTACTTCTCAATCCTTTTCCCTCTTCCCCCACCCTGCTAGAATTTTCTCATACTTTCGAGATTGTCGCCACAGTGGAGGGGTTGTTTGTCTTCTGTAGTTTTCAATTAACATTGTACAAAACCAAGTTCCCACTCTGCTAGAAGAGGCTTCCGACACATCCCTTTCGGCCATTGGATGAAATTTCGCTGAAGGGACAGGTTTATCCGAAGTCCCTTAGCCTTGTTCCCCTTGCTGGACACTTACACCCTTTCATCGTGTTTCCTGTGGTAAAATAAGAGAGCACTGGTTGGCTCTGTTCTTCTGTCGCATTATTTTAGAAGTGGCTATTGAACTAAGAAATCAAGAAAAGGAGCCCCGACTGGTGTGGCTCAGTGGGTTGGGCATTGTCCCCCAGAGCAAAAGGTCGCCGGTTCAATTCCCAGTCAGGACACATGCCTGGGTTGCAGGCCAGGTTTCCAGTCAGTGTTTCTCTCCCTCTCTTTCTCCTTCCCTTCCTCACTCTCTAAAAATAAATAAAATCTTTAACAAAAGAAAAAGAAGGATAAAAAAGAGGTGGGAGCAGCAAAGTCACCCCAGCACAGAATTCAGAGCTCAAGGACCCTCCAGAAGGTTCAGGTCTAAAACCCTAACCTGACAGGAGCGGAAACCGAGGCCAGGGCCCATTCACAGTGAAACATCCACCACCACTCGGAACCTCTTGTGTGTTTCACCTCTTTGCCTAAGATGAAATACAATAATCTTACTAGTAATATGTGCTTTGACAATGCAATTAATTTCATGGTTTCTGAATGGGGATATTTTGGGTTGGAAGGAAAAAAGAACCCAATTTGCCAATTCACATATGTTTGGTAATAGGAAAAGTTCATTATCTCTCATTTTAAAAAATTCTAGAGAAATCCCAGCTCAGGGCTGATTATATCAGCTGCTTAATGATGTCATCCAGGACCCAGGTTCTTTAAATTTTCCCCTCTTCCATCCTCATCATGTCAGACAAATTGCCCTTATGGTTACAGCACAGCTGCCACAGTTCCAGCCATCACACAATGAGGCAGAGACTGTCTATGTGCTGAACAGTTTCATTCTTCTACCTGGGTGCACAAAAGGATTTCATTTCCCAGCTATTCGTGGAGGGTGTATGACTGGGTTCTGGCCACTGCGATGTGGACCACAGGGATGAGAGCCTCAGGCGCAATGGCCCACCCTCTCCTTCTTCTACAAGTAATCCATCCGGCAGTACCACAGGTAGAAGGAAACTGGATCCCTGAGTCTGCACTTGAGGAGAGCCCCTGACTCACTGAACAAAACGTAAATGCAAATGTGCATGAGATTCGGCCACTGAACCCTTGGACTGGTTTGTTTCGGCAATTGGCACTAACTGCCCTAATCCCAATTCAGACTTGTTAGTACCCAGAAGGAGGAGAGAGAGGTGGATTCCTGACACAGAGGCTCCGTCAGCAAGAGAAGGGGGTGTGTGGGAGAGGCGATCACAGACTCTGCTCCACCCCTCTTCCCCCCGGCTGCTCTAGGGTGCCTAGGAATCCTCTGTGTCCCTGGTCAGCACTCTCGTTCTGCCCACTGGCTACAGCCAGCCTCAGTCCGGTTTCCCAAACCTCCGAGGGGCCCAGCCCTGCCCACCTCCGCGATGGCCCCGTGCTCTGGCCCCAAGAAAGCTGTCCGTCCAGCAGACTCCCTTGGCTTCCTGCAGTCCAACGGGGGCTCTTTCCTGGGCTTGCGAGAGAAGCATTTTGCTGACCCACACAGGGGAGATGGTGGTGTGGCAAGATTTATCCCAGTGTAAACAGAAGGCCGTGCCTCTGTCCCTTGTCCATCTGTCCTGCCATGGGAAAAGTCCAGCCGGGTCCTCAGCAAGGCCCAAACAAAGGCTAGAGTCCAGCGTCCCCTATTCGTGTTGAAGCTCAGTCCTTCGGAGCCTGCAGGGGGCTGCAAAGTGGTCCCAGGCCCCACCCAGGTAGCTGAGCCCTGTGCCCGGCTGTGCCCGGGCTCCCACCTGAGGCCTGGGTTTGAGATCCGAGTGGCTGCCAGACCCACGCGGTGGATGTGGAGAGAGCACACGAAGAGATGGGCAAGCACATGTTTCAGAGATGAGAGAGAGAAAGAGAGAGAGAGCGCACCTCTTTGTTAAGCTGAGTTATAGTATCTCGAGTTTGGGATAGACCAGGCACTTTTTCAAAATAACCAATCAATTTCCCAAGCTTTTGCAGGCTTCGGGCGAGTCTAGCTCTTAGCCAATGGATCCATTTCCCAGGCCAGACTGACAGGCCTCGATGGTGAAGCACCTCCCTCTGCACCATTTTGACTTCTACTGCACATGTGCTTGTCCCCCACCCCTGTTCCCCCCAGAAATCTGCCACTGGAGTGGGAGGATCACGGCGTTAATCCTTGGTGAGGCAACGCTGTGGTCCCCTGGGCTGTGTGAAGCTGTAGCTTCCTGGCTAAGCAAGCAGGCTCCTGCTCCTCAGCCCAACAGCGTCCAATCCCCTTTGCCTGCTTCCCATTCATAACCAGCTAACTACCGACAGCAACAAGACCTCCGAGCCCGTCTGCCTCTGCGCTGCACTCTTTTCTTCTTTCCGTACAGAGTCGGACTGTTTGGAAGCGTAGCCTGTGCGTGGTCTCGCCTTCTTCTGCATCCTGAGCTCTGGGCCAGGACCCCTCACTGAGACCATGCAGCTCCTCTTGCCTTGGTTTCTGGCAACATCCTGGTCACTGGGTCTGGCAGACACGTTCCCTTCCTGTCTTAGTTTCCTGGGGCTCTGTCCCAAATTGCCACAATTACTGGTGACTCAGAACAATAGGAGTTTATTCCCTCCCAGCCCTGGAGACTAGCCGTCCAAAATCAAGGGGGCAGCAGGGCCACGCTGCTTCCAAAGCTCTCAAGGAGGATCCTTCCTGCCTCTTCCAGCTTCCGGTGGCTCCAGCAGCCCTCGGTGTTTGGCTCAGAGTTATGTCCCTCCGATCTGCCTCTGTCTTCACACGGCCTTGTTTCCTGTGAGTCTCGATGAACAAATCTCCCTCTTCTTTTTATTTTAATTTTTTGTAATATTTTATTTATTTTTAGACAGGGGAAGGGAGGGAGAAAGAGAGAGAGAGAAACATCAATGTGTGGTTGCCTCTCACGTGGCCCCCACTGGGGACCTGGCCCACAACCCAGGCATGTGCTCTGACTGGGAATCGAACCTGCGACCCTTTGGTTTGTAGCCTGTTCGCAGCCTGCATTCAATCCACTGAGCTACACCAGCCACGGCTCAAATTTCCCTCTTCTTTTAAGAACCACCGTCACGGGATGAGGGCCCACTCTAAAGTCTGTTAAGGCCTCATCTTAACCTGAGTACACCTGCCAAAACCCAACTTCCAACTGAGGTCACTCCCCCCGGATTGAGGGTTAGGGCTTCGACATGTGTTGGGGGAGAGGCACAATTCAAAACAACACTTTGATGCCTGATCCAACCTGGCAGCATTCTTTCTGTCCTTGAGATACCATCCGCCCCTTGTCTCCCTGGGGTCTCTGAAACCCCTTTCTCATTTTCCCTCTTGGCTTCCTCTCCCTCTGCCCACCCCCCGGCCCCCCCCCCCCCGTTAGTATCCCAGGGCTCCCCTCATTCACCACCACACGAAGGACTCCTGGAGTGTTTCAGGCGATGCCTCCCACGGCCCTTTCTCTTCCTCTGCCTCCTTTGGGAGCCGCGGGTATCCTTGCGCCCCTTCAGCAGGCACTCACAGAGATTGAGCTTCTGGTTCGGGGTGTCCCAATAAGAGCAAACGCCAGATCGACCCCACCCCTCTCAACCCCAGAACCAACAGGCTTTCCAGGGAATCCCCACTTGCCTTCCTGAGTCATGCTTTGCAAGAACACGAACCGGCGACTCAGTGCATTCATCACCCTCCACCCCTGAACACTGAATTTTTACCCTAAAAACTCCACCGCCCCTTGCCATTGTCCCATATTCTCATCTCCTCGAAAGAGTTCACCAAATGCTACAGCCAATGTGTGAACCCGTAGGTACAACTTCCGGAGAGCCTGGACGTGGGCCCTGCCCCCACACCGTCTCCCGGAAGACTGCCGGCCTGTCTCCACGCACACATCTAGCAGGTCCGTTTGGACGACCACAGAGCCGGCATCCACGGCAGTGCTCTCGTCTCTGGCCCTTTTGAGCCGTTGCAGCCTGTGTAGTGTGTTGATTAAGACATAGGGGGCCCATAAAAGCTGCAGGCGGAGTCCACTGGCAAGAATAGTGTCCTCTACCCATCGCCGGACCCTCCATCGATGAAGTGTCGCTCCATTTGGACAAGAGGAACTGAGAAGGGGGCTGGGCCAGAAAACTCACTGGGAAACAAAAATCCCCACCATGTGAGGGGCAGTGCCCCACGAGGGCCATCAGGGCGTTCAGGGTCACAGCAGGGAGAAGTGAAGCTCAGGGACCCACATGCCATGGAGGGGACCGAGTGGCAGGCAGGGCTGGGCCATTCCCGGTACTTTTCCACTTGCCCCGCACAAATCCTTTACCCTGTTTGGTCCTTTGTCACTTGGCCCCAGGCAAACGCCCACTTCAGGAACTTGAACGCTTACAAATGCCACCCACCAACCCAATGGCATGTGATGCGGGTGAGGAGTTCACATACTCTCCCCCTTTGTTTTCTCGGCTTGCTTTCTGCCTAAGCTCCTCTGAACAGGCCGAGTGGGGCTGTTGCTGCTTCCATCCTCCCTCCTGTTCTTGGGGGGTGGGAGCAGGACAGAGGTAACTCCTTCGTAAACAGTTTTAGCACAGACAACGAAAGTCAGCAGGGATGCTTTAAAAGGAGGTGCTTTGTCATCAAAAGGCTGCGAAGAATAAACACACTTCTCTTTATTGGGGAAAAGGGGGTTTTCCCAGGAACCTGGAAAATTCTCGTATAAGTGTAAACACTTGGGGGCGGGGGGAGCCACGCTGCCTTTTTCCAATCCCCTAACTAGACACTGGGGATTGCATTGTATGTTCTCACCTCATCATTGCTCCCCCTTAAGGCGTGTGCAGCCCAAATTCTGCTCCCAGTAGAGAAACTGGAGAAGTCAGCGATCATGCTGCCTGTCACTACCAGAACCAGTGAGTGGAGACAAGAATTGAATCTTTATGGGCTCCTAGGCAGTGGGTTTATTTGGACACTAAAAACTGTCTTAGTATCTCATCGCAAAGTGTCCTTTTCCGTAAAGAGACGAAAAGGGTAGGTAAGGGGTTTGGAATTCAAGGGAAAGGTTCATCAGACAGAAGCTGCAGCCCAGCAATTTTCCCAGCAGCCCTCCATCTGCTGACCGGTGATTCTTTATCTGTGTCCTGGTCCAGGATGTCCCCTCCCCAGGGCACGGTGGTGCAAATGCCACCTTGACAGCTGGCAGACCTCCTGGGGCACAACGGTCAAATTCCTGGTGGGTGCCCTGGAGTCGGGGCAGGTCTGGTCCCCTGCTCCAGCTCCTGGAACAACCGCTTCCTGCCTGCATTAGTCACTAAGCCTGTTAACTGTAACTACAGCTAAACCTGCTAAACTCTTAGCTCCCTGCTCATTGGCTTTCCTAAAGGAAAAGGCAATCCCTCCACTCCTCACCTCACTTCTGGTCCACATGGGTCCAACAGCTGGGCCCCTTTGGGAAAAATGACTTGGATCATGACAAAAACACAGTGTTTGCAACACAGAACTGAGAGAGAAAAAAACAGAAAAAACATTTTCTGTGATAGTTTTTCCTCCACATTTCTGAAAAGTGAGGGAAATTTTCCCTTGAAAAGAGCCATAAAATGGTCTTAGGATGCACTCCCCATTGCCTGGACATGACGGCCATTAAAATAAACTCCAGAATGGAAAACGGCGCTGCAATTGTCCTATGCTGCTTCTTCCCGGAAGTACCTTTTTCCTGAAACTTCTAACCTTCTAATAAGAGCCAAATGCTTTTTAAATTTGGCTCCTATTAGAGGGGCTTTTCAAAAAGGTATCCCTGTGCCTCAGTCGTGGCTCATAGGAACCAATGAACAAGAGGGAAGACGAGAACTGGACCAAAATGAATTGCCTTCCTCGTCAGCTAGAGATGCTCAGGACCGGCTGTGCGGCGCCATCACTCCTGGTGATTAGGGACCGAGGCCTGCGAAAGTCCAACCTTCCTCCCCAACTGGGGGCAGGGAAAGTTGGGGAGAGAAGGCCTTGGAGTCCATGCTGGGTTCAAATCCACACAGAGCCGTTCCCTGGTGTGTGCACCAGAGCCATCCCGGGCTCCTCGGGGCTGAGTGTCCTCATCCATGAAGGAGGGGTAACAATAGTCCTGCTTCATCCATCACTGGCCGTCAAGGAGATGAAAAGATAAGACCAAAGCTGAGACAGGCGCACTGCGTAGGCCCGCACCTGGTTCCTTTTAAGCAGTTGTTAAAAGGCAACAGCCATTATTACTACCAGATGGAATACTCAAACAAATGAGTAACTGCTGTGCAACGCACACGACTTTTCCTCAAGTGTGCCACACATAGGTCTCTCTGAAGTGTGCAAAGGCTTGCTGCAAAAGCAAACAGTCCGAGGGATCGCCATATGGAAGCTTGTTTAGCAGGGACTCAAAGCCCAGGGGACAGTATTTCCCAAAGCATTTGGCAAACTTCCATGGTGTTGGGGCCCATGGCACAGTTCCCAGGGCTCAGGGCAGAGTGCCGTGGATGGAATGTTGTCCTCCCCAAACCCAGTGTTAGGGTCCCAACCCCAGCGTGAGTGTCTGTGGAGGCAGAGCTTTCAGGAGGCAGTTAAGGTTGAATGACGTCATAAAGATGGAGTCTCAATCCGATGGAACTGGTGGCCTTCTAAGAAAGCAAGAATGAGATCTCGTTCCCCAAGTGCAAGGTCAGTGGGAGGCCCTGTAAGGCCATAGTGGGAAGGCGACCACCACCAGGCAAGCCAGGAAGAGCGCCCTCACCAGGAAGAGAACTGGCCGGCGCCTAACCCTGGGCCCCCAGGACTCCAGAACTCCGCACTCAACGCCTGCTGTTGAAGCCACCTGGTCTGTAGTCCTTCTTTCCGGAGCCCACAATGACCACGTCAGAGGGAGACATTCCTCTTTTGTTCTTTCTCCTGAATCAGAAAATTGAAAACATGACTCAATGAGCAGAAAACACCTCCTTTCTTGAACAGCCCTGTCCTAGTCTTGAGAGGTGGCCAAATACGCATAAAACGCGTAATGGTTTTATCTGGTTTTAAGACATAAATAGATCAAAGCCCATTTTTTAGGTAAAGTAACTTTCACAGGGGAAAGAAAAAATTCGCCTCCCACTGGAGAGCCGTATTTGTATGACAGTCCATTCGAGGCTCCATTTTGTTGCACAATTTAAACCTATAGGCAGGAGTGAGTGAGAAAGCTATTGCAATGCGTTCGGTAAGGAACCTGCTTGGAACTAGAAGGCTTCGCTTTCTCCTGACACAGAGCTGCAAACAATTCACGTGTCTAAAGACAGATGTTATCATCAGTTATTAAAATTATAGTTTCCCCAGGGGAACGGGCTGTGTTCCAACAGAGATAAAAATGTAGGCAGAAGAAGAGTAAATCCTGAAATGTTCTAGAAATTTCTACGGAAACAAGTCAGATGGCCGTAGCTCTCCCTTCTTGCCAGCTGTACTCTAAGCAAAATGCCCCAGCCCCCTCTGGACCGTTAAGGGCGGTCGCTGCAGGACAGGGCCCAAGGCGCTGGCTAGGGTTCAGGAGAGACAGGTCCAAACCCGCGAGCTCACTAACTGCTCGTCAAGGGCCTGGTATGCGTTAGGGCACAGCGGCAAGGAGCAGCGCCTAGAGGCAGGCAGACCACCAGGTCAAGTCCTGACTCCGCCCTCTACCAGGGCCACGTAGCCTTGTGCAAGCTGGCCAACTCGCCTCTGCCTTATTTCCCGAGGCCCAGGAGACGGCTGAGAACAGAGCCTGCAGAGCATCCTAGGTCCCACGGTGTTGACAGTCACGCACCTGGGCCAGGGTCTGTCTCGGGTGCTGGCACTGACGACCCCTTTCTGATACTTCACACCTGCATGCGCCTCCGTGGGAAATAGACATGCAAAGCACACGGTGTAAAATGATTGCCCAGAGAATGCTTCCCTGGCAGTCAGGTCAGGTTTCCTTCTCTTTGGCTTCTGTGGCCCCCTCTGCCCACCGCTGCCTAACTATTCACCACAGGGAGTCCTTCTCTGCCCCCCAGCACAGACAGGCCCCGAGGACACTCACGGGGACAGAGGCCACTGTGTCCTCTCCACACCAACCTCCCATCTTTCGCTGGCTGTGGGCAGGGTCCTACACACACGGCACAGCGGAAGCAGAGGCAGTTATCAACCCGGGGGCGGCCAACTTTTCTGTCCCGGGCCGGAGAGGGAAGACCACCGGCTTTGTGTGCCACGCCGTCTGTCCCAGCGGCTCCACTCTGCTGACGTGCTGCACAAGCAGCCTCAGAATGAACAAATATCGCTGTGTTCCCATCAAACTTTATTTACAAAACAAGAGACAGTGGGCCAGATTTGGCCTGTGGGAGGTCCTTCGCTGACCCCTGGCCTCGATTCATCCATGCACCTCACACGCGACAAGGACCGCCCCAGGGGCTGGGGAAATAACTGGATGAAATCAAGTCGTTGCTGTAACGGAGCTCGCGACGTGCTCTACACGCATGTGTCAGTGTCTGTTCCCCACGTGGAAGCGACCGAGCGATGACTGTTCAGAAGGGGGCAGCCGTTTGTGCGAGATGCTGCTGACGAGCGAGTGAGCCGGGCCCCGGGAACTGGCCATTGTGTTAGGCACCAAGCGCAGCGTCCGTGGGATGGTGGGGACAGAAGCCCGACTGCAGTGACGTCTGGAGAGACAGGAGACAGCAGTGGGCTGGACCCGAGGGGAGGTGGCAGGTGGGGGCAGTTTCACTCAAGGGAGGGTTCTGGCCTGTCCAGATGAGCGCACCCGAGCACGGTCGCCAGGGCAGGTGCAGCAGGGAAGGCCAGCTGACATGTGACACAGGGAGAGACGAGAAGTGGTGCTCGGTGGGGAATGTCCTCCAGAGGCAGGAGGACTCGGCCCTGGGGCCAGGGCAGGGTGGCCGGTACGAGGAGCAGGTGCGAGCTCCCTCCAGCAGCAGGAGGCCGTGCAAAGGCGGAGCGGGTCCTGGGAGGAGGAGACCAGTCTCCTCTGGTTGTGTCCCCTTTTATCGCTAAGTTCAGAAGTGCTGTTATCAGAGGAGAATGAGGAGGGGAAGAAGTTCTGAGAGGGACAAGCGTCCAGGGCAGCCATCTCAGGGCAGGGACAAGATGTGGTCAGTGACACGGACTCAGCGTGCCAGGCAGCTCCGAGGTCCCCCCTGAGGGGTGACCGGCCAACAGGGGTGACATCTCCTCTGGCTACTGCCCTATGGGGAGAACTTCCCACCAGGACACTTGCTGGGCCTCTGACCAGCCCACAGAGTGTGTCCCTTCAGGGTGGACGTGGACTGGGCAGTCAGCCGAGTCCAAAGTGACACCCTTAGGGGCCTGAGTCACAGCCTGCTGTCTCTCCACAACTGTCCCCCTCCTCGAGGGGCTGATCGCTGGGCGGGGGTCCTTTCCTGGAGTGACCCGTAGACACCCCCACCGGGAAGGGGATGAGGAGTGAATGAGCGGATAATGGTCTGGGGTTAGGCCTGGGAGCACAGTACTGCCGGCCCCTGCCCATTTTTAAAAGCTCTCATGTACGACAACTCGCCTTATATGTGCAGCAGGGGCAACTCCGGGTCTGTACTTATCACGTGTGGGGCACTGTGCTAGCAGCACTTGGAGTATGCCAGCCCAAGTAATCCTTAAAACAGCCAGCGGTCAGAACGCCCGTCGGGTCCGTGTGACAGATGAACTGTCCAGTGTGAGAAACACGAGGCAGCGTGTCCACGTCGTGGAGCAGGACATGCCACCAGGCGTGTGGGACTCCACGGCCTGGACTCCGTATGCCAATGGAGCCCAAAAGCAGCTGATTCTGTGAGGCTGCAAGTAACAGGAACTCCCCAAGTGTCAGCTGAAACAGATGAGGGCGTGTCCTTGCCTACGTTAGAGTCCAGGGCCAGCCTTCAGGCCTGGGGGGGCAGCCGCACAAGCCCTGCAGCCCCCGTACTTCTGGCGTTCTGCGCCCCCGCCCTTAGCTGTGGCCTTGGCACTGACGGTCCCGTCGAGGCTCCCAGAGCGCACTTCTCCCTCCCGCACTGACTCAGCGCCCCGGGCAGGAGAACACGAAGCACACAGGACAGAAGGTGCACGCTGATTTATTCCTCACTCCACCTTTCTTTTTCTGTTTTAGTTTTTCTCTAAGAGTTTTGCTGGAGGCTCTGCCCACAACATCTGCTTGAATCTCGTTGACTGAAACCACCATAGAGCCACCTCTGGCTAAAAACAGAACGTTAGCTGGGTCCGCTGCCACCCTGAAGAAAATCGCTTCTTTGCCCCATAACCTCCCCTGCCCCAACCTCTGGTGACCACCGACCACTCACCGCCTGGTGTTTGCCTTTCCCAGGACATCACGCACCCAGAACCGTGCGGTATGTGCCCTTTCCTATTAGCCTCTTTCACTTCGAAACACGCATGGAAGGTCCCCCCTGTCTTTGTGTGTCTGGATAGTTCATTTTCTTTCATCGCTGAGCACAAGCCCATTGTCCGGATGGACCACAGTCTGTTTATCCCCCGTCTGCTGAAGGGCGCCGCGGTTGCTCCCAGGGTTTGACAATTATGCCCACAGCTGCTGCAAGCACCGTGTGCAGGGTTGGTGTGGACTCTGGTGTTCAGCTCCTTTGGGCAAACACCAAGGGGTACGATTGCCGGACTGTGTGATAGGAGAATGTTTAGTGTTCTAGGGAGCTGTCAGTTTGACACCCGGTGGCTGTTCCACTTCTCATCCCCACCAGCAACGAGCGCGAGTGGCCACTGCGGCTGCTGGCTCAGACACCACACCTTAGAATCACTGTGCTCCATGCTCCATGCTTCTCAGCTTGAAGGAAAGCCCCCAATGGGCGTGCCACGCCCTCCCCGTGACATCAGGAAAACATCCAATGGATGACCGCCCCGCCCACAGAAGGCACCTTTGCAGTGAGACTCCTGGGACGCACCTGCCCCGGGGAAAATTCCTGACCCCTCCCTCTGCCTGCTCCTGGCTGGTCTCGGCCCTCTCTGAAGAGGCCCAGTTTGAGTCCTGTTTTCCTTCCGTCACAGGAAACTCTTCGGGAGGCACACTGTCTTGGTTGGAGGAGGTGGCATCTCTGGGGTGGGGTGCCCTAGCCTGAGGGTCCTTTCTGGAACATCAAGCAGATGTCGCAGCTGGAGGCTGTGCTGACACAGCTGATGAGCGTGAGTCATGTGAATGCATTGTGGGGGGAAGGGGGGCTGCAGATGCCTCCTCACCTCCTGGCACTCTGGACTGTGCTGAGCCGCAGACTGGACCATCCGGGGACCTCGGGACCCTGAGCACGGGTGGCTTCGTTCTCCCAGCCGGCCCCCAGCATCCATCCCAGCTTTCTCTGCAACTCGTTCCGAGGATCAGCAGACCCTCCGCAGGCAGACACTATAGCCCCAAGAGGGACTCCAGCGGTCCCCGCTGTTGTGCTCGCCGGCATTTGCTGTGCCCCACTGTGCCAGACACCGTGCCGGCACCCTGACATGCCTCTCAAGTGGACCCTGGTAGCATCCCCATCCCCAGCTGACAGATGAAGAAACCAAGGTTCAGTGCAGTTGGGACAGTTGCTGCAGGTCCCATGGCCAGTGAGCGGCTGAGCCAGAGCTCGGACCGGTCCCTGATACTGCAGACTGCTCTGTGGGAAGGGGACAAAGACAGGGACGCAGCAGAAGGCAGGAGGCAAAGCCCAGAATCAAGAATAAAGGCCCCTCTGATCTATAGGCTCAGCTAGAGTCTCCTTCCTCCTTCCAGGGACCCCAGAGCCCTAGTCCTCCCCCCGGGGGCGGCACGTCCCTCGACCCCAGAATGGCAGAATTATCTTCAGTTCGTTTGTTTTGTCTGCCACAGAGTCTTGCCCAGACTTGTCACTGGGAAAAGGTGTATGTTTAGGAAATGGATGGGTTAAACATGGTCAGATCGAACACACCTTGATCTTGGTGTGTCCGACTATTCTCCAACGCAGGATCCAGGGCTCCCTGCAGAAATGGCTGATTCTAGGACGAGAGCAGGAAATGTACCAGAAGAGCCGGGCACACGGTGTAGTGCCAGGAAGTGAGGGGGGCTCCCCCCAAAGGAAGGAACAAACCCACCACAATGGGGGCACATCGAAGGGACACAGGGACCAGCAAAAAGGGTTCCATCGACCAAAGTGGGAAAAAGTGAGCAAGAAAATACAATGTCGGATGATAATCCAAATAATAAAATCAATATCCGTGAGTTCATGATGATATCAATAACCAAGTGAGTAAGCAAGCAGGGAAGAACAGACCATGTCCAGTGCAGAGGACCCACAGACAGGTTCGGTGGGAATTCCATTCTGAAGAGGGCGGGCACCTTCCCACGCCCTCCAGGTGGGCTGCACAGGGCGGTTTCCGCCACAAGGGGACCCTGCAGGAAGAGGGGGAGGGAGTGGCTTTCCAGGGGAGAGTCTGACAGACACTGCCTTGGCCAGATGACCGAGGTCACTGTCACCGGTGATCGCCCCATTGAGAATGTGTGCAAGACTTGGTGAAAATGGCATTTCACCCTAAAACCCATAACCCCAGAGCACCACGGGAACAAGCATGAGAGAAACCCCAACGCAGGGACTGTTGACAGCACAGCTAACCAGTTCGTCAAAGTCTTCAAAAACCAAGTCAGTCTGACAAACTGTCACAGGTCAGAAGGGCCAAAGGGGACGTGATGCTGAAGTGTGACGTGGTGTCCTGGGCGGAACCCGGAACAGAAAAGGGACATGAAGGACATCAGAAAAACTGAGGAAATCAGAATAAAGGGTGGACTTTAATTAATGGCAGCGTATCGCACAGGTTCATTAAGGGGAACAACCACACCACGCTGATGTATTGACGAGATGTTAACAGCAGGAGAAGGCCACTCTGGGGCACATGGAAACTCTCTACCATCTGCAACTTTTCTGCAAATCTGCAACTATTTTTAAATGTTTGAGTTTAAAAAGTTTGAGTTTTTTAAAGATTTTATTTTATTTTTTTAGAGAGAGGGGAGGGAGAAAGACAGGGAGAAAAACATCAATGTGTGGTTGCCTCTCACAGGCCCCCGACTCAGGACCTGGCCTGCAACCCAGGCACGTGCCCTGACTGGGAGTTGAACCGGCGACCCCTTGGTCTGCAGGCCTGAACTCAGTCCACTGAGCTACCCCAGCCAGGGCCTTTTTTTTTTTTTTTAAGCCAGGTCCTTCATTACGGAAGTGAATCTCCATACTGGTTACCGTGCATTTGGGGGGACGGATCAGTATAGAAAAGTGAAGCTCTTCGTCGATCCCGACAGGAATTGTCTCCGCGTGGAGGGAGCAGCTCACAGAGGGACCCTGTGTTTCCTTCACCCCTGGGTCAATGCACCAGCTGAGGGACATGTCAGTGACCGCCCTCTGAAGGCACAGGCTCTTCCCCGGAGAGACCGTGTGTGGCGTCGTAAAAGTCTCCGTCCCACTTCACAAGCCCATTGCAGAGGAGAATTTCTGAAAAGTGACATCCCCTTCACGTTCCATTTCTGGCAGAAATTTCCAGCAGAGCCGCAGCGGTACCCTGGGCAGCCTCAGCACACAGGCGGCGAGGCACAGTGGTTTCTGATGACAAAGGCCAGCCCTGGGCTAGGCTGTGTGTCGATAATCACACATCATTACCCAGCAGGGGTCCAGGAGATGGGCCAGCGTTCCCCAGGTCAGCGAACTCCACGTCTGCCAGCGAGGAGTCTGTCCTGCCCTCTTCCCAGTGGGATTTGCCCAGGCCGAGTCCATCCCTCCTCCGACTCCGCTCCAGTCACAGGGCCGGTGACCCTGCAGATGCCGTTTCCCAGGCTTCCAGGTGAGCCTGGCTGTGGGGCAGCACCCACAGGAGACAGGGCCGTGAGAACAGGGAGAAGCCAGGGTGTCTCTCCCCTCCCTCGCTGCCTCCCAGGGCGTCTTGGCAGCTGCTGCCTCTCCTGCATCGCCCCTGCTCCCGTGTGCCCACCCTTGTGTGCAGGTTGGGGGGCCCTGCTCCAGGCTCTGGCCTCGCCCCTCTTCCCTTTGACTGATGCTGGACCCACTGCTATCCTCTGTTTGGCTGCTCGGTGCTTCCCTGGCCTGATTGACCCAACAATCCCCTGTGTTAAATGCCCTCCCCTTGGGATATACTTAGAGTGGATTTGGGTTCCCTGATTCAACGTTAAGACCCGGTATCTTCCCCTCTGATCCCGATCAGAGAAAGGAAACACACGCAGTTCGACAGCCTCCCGCATCTTTGCATTTTCCCCATTTCTCTCCTGACGTGTGGCGTCTGCCTTTGGAACACGAGCGCTGGCACTCGCTGTGCGGTGGGAACAGGTGGCTCCACTTTGCTGTGACAGCGGCAGAGGGAGGTGGGGGAGGGGACAAGAGAATGTTCCAGAGAGGAGGGCGGCTGGGCTCCGGATGGCCTCCCGGACAGACAGCCCCCACAGCAGATACTAACTACAGCTCATCTAAAAGTAACAAATGACTGGCCACACGCTTTCATGGTCACTCAGGGAAGGAACAAACACTCCTGGTCACTGCAATGTCTGGGGGGGGGCACCCCAGTATCCCCAGATTTACCGGAAGGGGCTACAAACAGGGCCTCCTGGGGGCTGACCATTTCCATTGTTCACAAGAGTGTTGTGGCTTTGGCTTCATTGTGGAGTCTTTTTTTTTTTTGTCACTAGTGGCTTAGGGTGTGTCTGCATTTGAGTGATTTTGCAGGAATTAAGGACCATTTAGCCAAAGGTCCGTTTGCTTGAGGGTTCCCTGGCCGTGCAATGTAACGGACTCTGCTTAAGTTAACCAGATAGTTTGAAACTAAAACTCTCACTTCGCCCTAAAACAAGCAATGACCTTTAGATCCATGAGAACGTATCTGGAATGAATCTTCGACTCCTTGCTGCGTTGCACTGACTTCCAGGACCTTCCGGCAACACACATCATTCCAGACCCGTGGAGCACACAAACTCCAGGAAGTGCGTCCTCCAAGAAGTGGGCACCTCAGCCCAGTGACCCCATGGGCTTGCACCAGCACACGAACACCCAAGGTCACATGGGTTCTGTTGTGTAAGAGCAATGGCCGTGTTCCTCTGAATTGCTCTTTTACCATTCAAAAACTGTTTGCTTCAGAAAAATAAGAAATTCAACAAAATAGTTGCATTGGGTTTGTTTTCCTTTTTCTTTTATCGACATGTTGTAATCACATACGCTGAAGGTCAAATTATTCCTGGAAGACACAGAGAAACGACTTCTCAGAGAAGCATTGTTTGGGGCAGGTGATGGCCCGAGGGACAAGCTACCCACACCCATCAGCAGAACAAAGGCTGGAAGGAGCCCCTGCCTTTTGGGGTCCAGACTCTCCCTAAAACACACACAGAGCCAAACAAGTTCACACGGACGGCAGCACAAGGGCCACGCTGACCCCCACCCCCACCCCCACCGCCACAGCTGACTGTGCTGTCCTAAAACCGCACAACAGATTTCCCACAACCAGTGGCTCCCAAACTTTGGGGTCCAGTGGGATTGCCCGGGAGGGTGACGAGGAGCCCAAACACCTGTGGTTAAAACAGCACCCTGATTCTGAGGGGGGGTGTTCTCCAGACCACCATTTGAGAAATGCTGGACGGAACACTACTGAGAAGACACAGCCCTGACCCTTGAATGTAGTACATTTTCACCTTAAAGCAACTCCATTTTTCACTTCAGGAGCACCTCCCACTGCGCCACAGCTGGATCAGCGGACGGGGCCGCGTCAGAGGGCCGGGACAGGGCGTTCCTCACGTGCTCCATGTACGGAGGCTCCTGGACGTCCTCACCGGTGTTGCACTCTCATGGGGACGCCCGAAGCGCCCCATGCGCTTTCATTCCACGCGCTCTTCTCCGAGGAAGGGAGGCTCTTTGGAGAGGAAACCACGTGCCTTCCTGAACCAGAACCCTTGGGGAGCCCCAGCCGTCTTTTTCAGAGCGTGGCACCCTGCCCAGACCCCGAGGTGCTCCCCCAGCCGGGACCTGGACAAGGCCACACCTTCGGGGCCAACTCTGGAACGGGTTCCCGAAAGCCGGGATCGAGGGTGTGCGACTGAGCCCTGCCAAATCTCGGGTCAGGAATGTCTCGTCCCCTCCTGGGGACAGTGGCCGTGTTTAATGAAACAACACGGCTCCGAGAGGTGAGACGCTCTGTGCCTTCATCCATATTCATTCAAACTGGAGAAGCTCCCAGCAAGCGCAGACACTGCCTGTCGTCGACATGTCCCCTTTTTCCTGTGTTTACTTAACATACCATGGAAGCTGCTCGGAAAGGACACACCACGTGGCAGCCTGTGCAGGCCACTGTCCCCTTTCTCCTTGTCCAGCCTGATGCCAGGCTGTGGGGGGAGAGGTGTGGGGGAGGCGAGTTAAACAAAACCTTCAAAAACAAGATTCTGGCTGGGACTTCCCCTGCGCAGATTACCAAGGGGATAGGCATTTTATTTTGCTAAATGAAAGGGCTAGTTTGTGTCTTCCCTGGATTGCTTTCTAACCTAACCGCAGTGGAAACATTCTCGGGAAGAAAGACTTTTTTGTTTGTTCGCCCTTTACGTGGCCCCTGGCCGTCCCACTCATAGGACTTGGGCTGCGATCGGCTCCTGCTTGGGGACCAGGCCGCTAGCAAATGCCCGGAGGAGGTGACTTGCATCAGAGTCCTCATCAGTAGAGTCCTGCTTCAGCGCAGACCACCCACCTAGACCACCTTTAGGTTCTCCAGCTCCTCCAGGCAGGGAACCAGGTCTACACCAAGCTGCACGAATTCCGCAGACCAGTGTCCAGTCGGTCTCTTCTGGGTTTGGGTTTTGCTGGTGAGCAGCCAGCGGCGTGGCCGAAAAGGACACCATGAGAAGGTGGCTCTCCGGCAACTCCGGGGATGCATGGCCACTGGCCTATGGGAGGTTGCTCCCTGCTTACAAGCAAACCCCCAGTTTCTTCTCATAAAATACAGGGCAGGTGGCGGGACAGGGCCAGGGTTGCCCCCCAACCCGAGACCCAGCCAGGCCTGGGTGCCCCTGTCCTACTGCCTCCCGCCCCTGTCAGCCCCCAGAGAACACGTGCATCCAGGCCGCTGCCCCCCTTGTGACTTTGGACAAGTGCCTGAGCCATTCTGAGCCTCCTCCCCTCAGCTGGTAAAAGGGGTGGGCGGTACCCTGCAGGGTGTGGGGGTGAATTCACTGAGATGAGGAGTATGAAGGGGACCGAAAGGATGGTCTTTCCTTCCCATTTGTCTTTTTTTTCTGTGAAAGGGGGAAAGGTTTGGGGACAGGGGCGGAGAGTGCTTGCTCAACTGGCCCTGGCGAAGGCTCCTGGTTTGGGGGGCCGCGGGGAGTCCTCCTGCGAGCCCGCTGCTGTCTGCCAGTCAAGGCCTGCTTCCCTGGGTGCGAGGGCACCCAGCCCTGAGTGTGGCAGGCCTTCCACACGGCCTCCCGATGACGAGGACAGTTTCCTCCAAGGCAGAAACAGAAATGGTTTCAGCAAAGTGATCTGCTGTCACGGGAGCATTCGTTGTGCGAACTCTGAATGCAAACGAAAGGCAGCGTTTAAGGCAGTCACTCCAGACCCACACGAGGGCCCCGGAGGGGTCCGCACCGCCTCTGAGATCCTGCGAGTAATTAAGCGTGCTGTGCACAGAGCGAAGTTTCCAGAGAGCCCCCAGGTGGCACTTCCGATAAAAATGCAGTGTGGGCCACACAGGCAATCCGAAGCAGCCTAGTCGCCACGTAAAAAGTAACTAACTTAACTCTGATGACATATTTTATTTAACCCTAAATATCCCAAAATGTTATCGTCTGAACATATTTTTTCCAAGTATTATCATTTAATCAATATAAAAACTGTCAGTGAGATACCTTACACTGTTTTTTGGGGGTCTGCGTTCTCTGCATCTCACTCAGACTCGGCCTCTTCCAGGGGCTCCCTGGCTTCCGCGCGGGCTGCCGCCCATCTGCCACTGTTGCAGACTGTCGGTCCCACCAATGACGAGCAGCGTCACAGTGGACCAGTGGACAGCAAGACATTGTCACGGAAAACTCCAAACCAGGTTCTCGGGGGTCCCAGTGACAAGTCACAGGCCTCCTCATGAGCGCGAGAGGGCTGTCTGGTCAGTTGTTTCATCAGACCCTCACTAGAGCCCGTGACGCGGTGGGGCAGGTGACTCCTCAGGTCACGGCTGGAAAAGGAAGGCTTCAGAACGTTAAACACGGGGCCCAAAGTCAAGTGGCTGGAGGTTGGGGGCTAGCAGCCTGAGCGGGTCTTGGGAGGGGACCCCGAACCCTTGGGTCTGGCTGCACCCCTCTCTCAGCTCCCCGCTGAAACCCTGGTTTGCAGGTTGGAAGGAAGAGGACAGGAGCTGCTGGGCCTCCGGTCCCGGCACGAACGCGGTGCCCGGCTCAGAGCAAGCATGGGGCTCCCACTGACGAGATTAAAATCAGCTCAAACAGAATTTTACTCTCAACAGACCCCCCACTGGTCATCGCCCAGATCACTCCCCCTCTGCGACCCCTCGGGGAGGCTGAAACCACAGCCGCTGCCACACACCAGAGCTGCCTGGCTTTCCCTTGACACCCCCTCACTTCCCAGCACACAGAATATTCGGGTGTTTTTCTAGGCCTATCACCTTCATCACGGCCCCGTTTTAATGCTCACTTCACACTGTTTCTCGGGAATTTACATCTCTACTGGAAAATGCACCTTGAACGATGATGATTCAGTCTGACTTGTGATTTGGATGCCAACCTCCACCACCCAGGACCTCCCGAAGGAGCCCCGGGACCACCCATCAGGCTGCTGGCGCTACAGCACCTGGAAACGCCTCTTCGCCCCTCCAGCTTGCCAGTGTCGTAGGGTCGACTCATGCAGACCTGTCGGTGGCAAAGTGCCTGACAGGTGATGTCAGAGACCTCCTGGAAACCCCGATGAAGACACAGCTCTGCTCCCAGGGCGCCTGGCACACTCCCAGGCTGCCCCCCCCAGCCCCCCACCCTGTCAGCTCTGCATTCTCCACCTGAGGCCTCCCCTCCCTGGGTGGTAGCCTGGCCTCCCACTCCCAGGCGACTCTGCCAGGGTTTCCTGGGGAGCCGGGCCAGGTGCGGAGAGCTCCCTCCCCACAGGGGCTGGGGCGTTGGAAGGAGGCAGAGCTCCAGGAGTGAAGACACTCTCTGCCCCACACCCCAATTGGCTGCTTCTTGCCAGCTTCTGACTGGGCACCAAAGAAGAACTCAGAGCAGGGATACAGCAAAGGCTTATTCGGCGCTTTTATGAGCTCCACAAATCTGAAGGGCAACCGAGGCCTCGCTCAGGACCACCTGTGCTCCCATCCATGCAAGCTGGGGTCTCACGGAGTCCCCCGTCACTCCTTTCCCATGCACCTCGTCCTGGCTATGCTTCCCCGTGATTGGTTTTCCTGGAGAACACCCAAAGTCATGTCTGCATTTTGGTTGAAGTACTAGGTCTTTAAACTTTATTAAATGAACAATCTGAGCTAAGTGAGAAGGATTTAGGATTCATTCAGTTAATGGCCGGGTGCCTCCCGCTCCAGGGTGAGTCAGTCAGAGTCTGTTGTGGGTTTATGGTCCAATGTGGTCCAATGTGTTTGTGCGTGGTGGCACAGGCGGGGGGGGGGNGCGGGGGGGGGGGGGGGGGCGGTAATGATGGGACAGAAAACACACCGATACATGAGATCACTCTAATAGTCAGAAGTGCTGTTAAAGGGGGAACGTGGCACAGAATCCTGTCCAGAAGGGACGGGCGCTCGGGAGGGTGACCTGAGAAGGCCGTTCAGGAGACACGAGGTTGAGGCCAGGCAGGAAGGACAAGCAGCCGCAGCCACAGCCAAGTCTGGGGAAGGGCGTGTGGAGCAGAAGGAGCGGCAGCGGCAGGAATGAGCTCCGCTCGGCGTGGCCAATGCGGGCAGAACGCGGTGACCCAGGGGCCTACTAGCAGGGAATGGCACTGGGGGCGGGGCGTGGGGCGGTCCTTAGGGACCCCGCCCCCAGAAGAAAGCGGAGGCAGCCCTGCAGCCCCTTTCAATCCAGAGAAGGAGCAGACACAGAATACCTGGATCTCAGGCCGGGGGAGGGGAGTGTTACAACAGAGTTTAAACTCAGGCTGAGACGGCAGCGGGTGGAAAGGTCTAGGGGGTGACCCGGGCTTCCATGGGGGTGCCGGTGGCGGTGCCGCGGGACCGAGGCCAGCAGAGGCCAGGGCAGAACCCATCCGGGGGCAGCCCCCAGGTCACTCCAAGGTCTCAACCGCTGCTCTCGATCACTCCTGTAGGAGGAAGAGCTCCCCATGTGCCCACCCCCACAGAGGACACGCGGAACGTCCTCTAGAGCCTGCCGCCCTGGCCCTGGGGTACACAAGCACCCTTCCCAGAAACACTGCGCTGACTCCCGTGTAGTTCACAGCAGCGGGAAAACATCTGATTTCTTTGACATGGAAAGTTCGTAAGATAATGGAAGCCACAGAGGAGAAGCACCTATTTCCTGGTGAGACACCTAGAGACCGGTCCTGGGCGGGGCCACCTTGGTGATACCTTAAGGACCTCCCCACGCACCGGGGTCAGAGGAGCCCAGGACCGCGTGCGCCCCCGCCCTCACCTACCATCCGGTCCAGCCCCTCCGGGCTCGGAGCGTGGCCGAGGGCGGTTAGCCGGGGCATCACTGAGCGCGTTCGAAGTAAATGTCATCTCCTGCCTCCGGAGCCCGTGGACCACCGCCTGCATTTTCACAAGATCACCAGGTGATTCGTGTGCGTATTTCAGTTCGAGCAACAGCGTCACCAACATAATTTGAAAGAGAACCACATGAATGCCGGGGGCGCCGCCCGGGGATTCCGTTCCAGCTGGTCTGGGATGAGCCCAGACAGGGTTTCTGTTACTGTTTTCTTCCAAGGCCCACGCTCGGCCAGGGTGGCTGGGGTTGAGAATCTGATGTAATCCAAAATTCTTATTTTATAGATGTGAAACTCAGGCTCAGTAAATTAAAGATTTTTTATTTTGTTACAGTGCAGGCATTTTGTTTAAAAGCCAAATTTGGGGATGAGGCCCAAGGCTGTGTGTTTCTAACAGGCTCTCAGGGGAGGCTGGCAAAGGCCTTGGAGCCATACCTGGAACAGCAGCTGGGACAGTGGGGACGGTACATGCCCACCGGGCTGGGCCACAGGGCACCCGATACCTGGTGAAACACTATTCTGGATGGGAAGGTGCTTGTGGAGGGGACTGACATTTAAACTGGTGACCTCTGAGTAAGCAAACTGCCCTCCACCACGTGGGTGGGCCTCGCCCAATTAGGTGAAGGCCTGAATAGAGCAGAGACAAGCCTCCCCTGAGCCAGAGAGGGTTCTCCAACAGACTGCCTTCTGAGCACCGGCTTCCTGGACAGGCGTCTGCGTGTCCAGCCCACCAACCCATCTTGAAGAGCTTGGATTCACGAGCCTCCATAATCACGTGAGCCAGGTCCATGTATTAAGTCTTATAAAAATTCCTTATAATAGATACACACACACACACACACATAAATCTTACAAAAGATTTATGTATCATATATAGTGTATCTTATGTAAATAAGATATATTTATACTTTAACATATAAATCATATAATAATTCCTTAAAATAACCATATAGACCATAGGTATGTGTGTATGTGTCATGTGTATCTACATATACACATGTGTGTACACACATGTGTGTACACATATGTGTGTGTCTCCTATTTGTCTCTCTGGCCTGACTAATAAGCAGGGTTACAGGGTGCTCTGTTCCTGCCATGAAGGAGAAGTCACACAAACGACAATATTACGGATGGAAACCAGCCTTTGTCTCACAGCAAAAGCCTTAGCGTGCTGCTGGGGGTCTGAAGGAGAGCCGACTGTAACCCGAATCTTCTGCCAGGCAGTTCTGGGTGCTGACTGACCCGATCCGCAGTGCCTGGTGCCTTGGCAGGAAGGGCAGAGAGATGAAGAGGAACTAGGGGAGCAAGCAAGCCCTCTCCTGCGAGGGTCATGAGGGCACCGGGGGCAGGAGGGCGTCTGTGCTCAAGAGGAGGCAGCCAGGCCCCTGGGCCACCACCCGGTTTGTTTGAAGGCTGGTCAGAGGGAGCGGTGCTGCCTGGTGGAAATGCCTGGTTTCGGAAGGTGACCGCAAAACCATCCCGGAGGCAGGTGGTGAGTGTAGGCCAGAGGGAAAGACAGTCCTTTGTCCCACATCGCTGGAGACGGGCAAATGGCCTCCGCAGACTGGTGGAGCCCCTTCAACTGAGAAGCCAGCACTGACGTGGCTCTCTGGAGGGCCACAGGGTCACCCCAGAGTCTGTCCAAAGAGCTCCAGGAACTCTCATCCACATCTGGAGTGGAAAAGTACCAGCTTTAGGTGGCCGCCCCTGGGTTTCTTCCCGGGTGTTCCCTCAACAGACTGGCCCCGCCCGCACCAGGGATGGGCCGGACTGGAGGCTGCTGCAGGCCCACGGAGGCGGGTCTTCGGCACCCTCTCTTTTGTCTCCCTGAAGCCTCTCCAACCACTGAGACTGTCTCTACCTTGGTGATCCAAGACAGCCAGTGCCGCCATGGTCCAAACCCCTTCCAGAACATTCTTCCAGAGCCCCGCCCGAAACCCCATCTCCCCACGCCGTCAAGCTTCTCCAGTTCCACTGCGTGTCTGGAAAGCAGTTCACTCCAAGCTGTGAAAAGTCCAGAGCGGCTCCTCCTTCCGGGCTGGCCGAGGGTTCAAGTCAAACGGACCCCCAAACGCAAAAGAGCCTCTGCAGGTGCCTCAACCTGGAAGGTGGCTCAGTGCCCCTCAGATCTTTACAAAGCACAGTGTTGGGACCCCCACTCCCATCCGGGCAAACAGAACACCCAGGAAAGGGGTGGGTGGAATTTCTCAGCCTTTGGTGGAAGGGCTTCTGGCCGTGCTGAGCCGAGATCCAGGGCTCAGAGGCAGGGAGGGTCCAAGAGGCACTTAGAAGCTCCAAGCCCACTACATCACCCAGTGTAAAAAAGTAAAATGAGCCCTGGCTGGTGTGGCTCAGTGGATTGAGCACAGGCCTGCCAACCAGGGGTTGCCGGTTCGATTCCCAGTCAGTGCACATGCCTGGGTTACAGGCCAGGTCCCCAGTGGGGGACATGTGAGAGGCAACCGCACACTGAGGTTTCACTCTCTCTCTCTTTCTCCTTCCCTTCCTCTCTAAATAAATTAAATCTTTATTTTAAAAAAAAAGTAAAACAAGAGTAAAAATATAGCAAGAAATCCCTGTTGTTCATGCCTGCCTCTACCCTCTGCCAGGCCGCCCAGCCCCTCCCACAGCCCACAGGGGCAGATGGCCCAGCCTTTCGGTTTGGAAAAGGAAAGAGAAAGGAGAAAGAAGGTGGAGGGGGGGTGTGGCTGACGCCCTGGGAGCCATGGGCACCTGCCTCTCTGCGTCTTCCCCTCCCCAAGACAGCCGTAAGTGGCTATAAATAAGTAGCAGCTCTTAACAATCTCCTTAGCAATTAGGGTGATGTTTAATCTCCTCCTGTCAACTAGAACAGGCTATGCACATGGGGTCTCTGAGTTATCATAGTCAGCGCTTCCTTGGTGTTCATTTTTCCCCCAAAATACAGTATTTCCTTTTCACTTCTATTCGCGAGGTGCAGATTCTCGAATTTCTTGGCAAACTTTAACTCAATCCATGTTTTTACTGAACTGTCATTCCCCAGCCTCTTAGTCTTCTCAACCCCAGCCAGTTACGGCCCTGCCTGTGAAGGGCCTCAGTTAGTGCACTAATGGGCAGACCCTGTTTAAGGACACAATCCTGAACGAGCGCGGAACGTCCTCAGCCTCAAGTGTGGCTTTCGTCGAGTCACTTCCTGAACCTGGCTATGACCCCATCACGTCTCAGATTAGACTCCCACCAGACTTCCCAGCAGGCTCTCCACCCACAGCCCCCCACTCGCCCCCACCCCCATGGATGCCTCCCCTTCCCTCCTACCTGCACCCCCTCTTCTCTCCAGCAAGCCCCCCACACCCTCTCTAGCAGGGCTCGCTGCTTCTTCCTACCAGAATTCAGACGCACGGTCCTGGCGGGTCTGCGTCGCCACACCCTGGACTTTGAACTCCTCAAGTGCTGGAGATGGGGGTGTCTGCATTCCTGGTGTCTTGCACCAGGCCTGCCCATGGTGGGGGGTCAGGGGGACCTGCAAGATATGGCCAGATCAGATGAATATATAAATGGGACACGCACACTTACATGGCGCTCACTCTCTCTCCATGTTTTCTGTTTTCATTCTTTTGGCCTGACATGACCTGAAACAACATGCTTGCAGGGAGGGCAGGGCGGGAGTCCCCTCTGTCCCCTGTTGTACCCCCATGCCTGGGTGGTCAACAGACCTCTGCTGAGCATACAGAGCAGTCCTTCAACCTTCCTCCTCAAACATGACCCCCTGTACCCAGCTGTCTCCAGCCCCACAGGACTGTCCCCATTTTCTCCCCTGCCCCTGCCCCCACATACAATGGCCTAAGTCAAACACGGCAGAAGAAACAAGAGGCCTGTGTCAGGTGATCGTGTCAGGAGTTTCCTGTCCAATGCATTGGATGGAATAATCCAGGAGATGACCACCGGAGCAAGACCAAGGTGCTACCAGAACAAAGAGCCACCTCTGCAAGTCTCTGCTTGTCATGCTCACCTGATTCCACCAGGAATTTCGGGGCAAATAGACTGCAGTCCGGAAACTGACCTGGGTACAAAAATCGGAGAAGAAAACAGGGTCTGCCGTGGGAAGCTGGTGCAGGACTATGGGTGATTATTATTCACCAGGCCACTGTTCCAGTGGGTGGACGTACAGGGTGCTCTGCTCTGTTAGACCTTGTGGTGGCGAGACAATGGCTGCTTCCATTGCTCAGGCACCCCCCACATCTCCGCGAACTGGAACACAATGAAATACACTTCACAGTCAGAATCTATTGAACAAGGCCCAATCTCCTGTTGGCGGTTTCTGGCTCTGCGTGGCCACAGAATCACTCTGAGCTGCAGTATCTTATGTGAAAAGTGTGGGAGGCAGAGGGAGGGTGCTGTGTGCGTTGGTGGGGTACAGCCCGCCCTGCACACATGGGGCCAGTCTGTGCCTCCGTGCCCGCCCCAGGGGCTCCTCGTAACTGGCCGGTTTGTTCCTGGAACCAGCCGCAGAGCTAGCCTTCCTCACCCCCGCTCCCAAGCCCCATCTCCTTGCAGATTCCAGTGGGAACATCACTGTCTCACTTCACCTTATCTTTTAATTCCCTTCTCCCGCCATTTAGTTCCCTGAAGGTTAGGGCTGTGAAGGACATCAGCACACCCAGCAAGTCACGGCTCTTAGGAATGAAGCACTGCAGGGTCCCGGCCCCATCGGGTAACACAGCCACGAAAAGCTCATGCTTGGAGCTCAGGTCAGAGGCACCTGCTTTGGGAGTGCTGTACGAGATGCAGGCGCCGGTGCCAGTCTGACTTCTGCCTCTGAGACAGGTGAACAACTGGAGGGTCACTGTGGTCGGACCATGCAGTCAGCCTGGAGTCCGTGAAGGGGCCTCACAACACGACTGCCCCACGGTTTCTGATAATTACATCAGCAACGGTAGCAATAATGGCGCATGGCTAATAGGGTAGGTGCCATCGTCTCTGATTTACAGATGAATGAACTGAGGTTCCAGAGGGGTGTACTTGGCCAAGATGGAAACACCCCGCAGCCCGTACCGGTGTCGAATCCTTTGATTTGTCCTCATTCTGCCTTTGTTACTGTGTGCTGAACATTAGCACCCGTTAAATGAGAATGTAGTAACGCTAAATAAGGCTACAGTAAGAAAATATCAAAATTGGTATTTCATTCAACATAACATTCACAGGCATTTGAAATTGAACTTGAGCAAGTGGGAGGCCCATCAGCCTGCAACAGCCCTTCCCGGTGCTCCTTGACTCTGCAGGTCTGGGACCTGGCTGCCACCACCTGGGGGACACGTCTGAGACCATAACAACAACACCCCCCACCCCCCGCCTGCCAGACTGGCCTTCCCATGTGTCCCGGCCTCTCACAAAATGCTCTGGGTCTGTGGACTTGCACTCCAGGCTGACGGCCTGAGGTCTCCACAGGGTCAGCAGCTGCCTGGAACCAGATCCAGCCTCCCCTCTCCTGGAGAGGCCGGCAGCAGGCACCCTCACCCATCGGCAGGCCTGGCCCTGTGCCCCCAGGTGCTTGCCTGCCACCTGAGCACATGTCTAAGTGGAAAGAAATGACTATCAAAAAGGTGTTGCTTTAAACTTCCGTGAAACGATGAATGTGTTCAAAAAGAGGCAAGAGCTGGTAAATGTTTCTGGTGACTAGTCCTGAGCTGAATCAATGGACCATTTCCACAAGCTTCTTTCTTCTCAGTTTTAAATGAGATACACAAATCCTCCCTCCAAGCCTGGACAAACACCCTGCTTTCTCCCAGAAGCAGCACCAGGGGAGGAGGGCAGACGCACCCTCCTGGAAAGTGCGCCCCTCCCCTTGCAAACCTCTGCAAGGACATCAGAGGTGTGCCCCCTCCCTCAGCCCCTCTGCCTGGAGGTCACGTGGGGGATGGGAGGCAGACCTGAGCTGGAGCCCGTCAGTCTCGCTCTGGCCTGCAGTGGCAGCACGCTGGCCACGTCGCCCAGGGCTCTTCACCCAGCTCTGAAGTGGCTACGATGAGATTTGCCTGGTCCTGTAAGGAAGCTCGTGGGAGAAGCAGACAACGTAACACATGGAAAAGCAAAAGCCACCAGGAACAGCCACGAGCTCCTCAAATGCGTGCAACCTCCCTGCTCCCCTGACGTGCCGACTGGGTGAGGGAGCACAGGTCAGGGCTGGGCCAGGGCTCCGCTCTGCTGCAGGAAGGCTCCCCCACCACGCCAGGGCTAGAGGGGTGCAGGCGGGAGCCCTGCCCAAATGTGCAGTCATCCAGGGGGCTTTGAGCCATGTGGGGAGCAGAGTCCAGGATGGAATTAGGAGTCCAGCTCAGCGTCATCCCCTTGGTTCATTGCTATATGCCAAGGCTGTGGGGAGAATTTCGTTGATTGGAAAGTTTAGAACAGATCGGTTCTGTTAGTCTCGAGGACTGGATTTGAGTTAGGTGGAGAGAAAGATGCAAAAGCGCCCACTTTTGGGCAGAAGGGGTGATGCCAGGGGCAATGGGCGCCCCAGCCCACCCAGGCTGCTGGGGCGGACCGCTGCACGCTGGGCAGCTTGGAAACAGCGACTGCACTTCTCACAGCTCCTGAAGGCTGGAAGCCCAACATCAGCACGCCAGTGTGTTGGGTGTCAGCCGTCTGCTGGGTCTCAGACTTCACTCCGAGCCCTCATGCAGTGGAGGGGACGAGGGAGCGCCCTGGGGTCTCCCTGTCAGGGCACTAACCCCATCCACGAGGGCTCCACCCTCGCAACCTAGTGACCTCCCAGAGGCCCCACCTCCTGATCCCCTCACACTGGCCATTGCAACTCCAACATGGAAATGTGGAGGAGCACACACACATTCAGACCGTAGCAACAGGTGACACAGATTTGGGGCACAAAAGCAGGTCACCCCATTCTGTGCCAGGACTGCACAGCCTTGGTGTACCCTGGGCTCAGGCTTCCGGCAGAAAACCCTCAGCACGTAACTGTCACCCGGAGTCAGAAAGCTCCCTGCTCTCTCAGATTTTAGTCGAAGGTGACACCTCCCTTGTGAACTCTTTCCGGATCCCCCAGGAGTGAACCTCCATGAACCCCCACCCCAATATGCCGGGCCCCACCTCCTGAGAGGCCCAGCATGGGGTCTGAGGACCCAAGTTCTGTCTCCACCAAATGGTGTGATTTTGCACGTTACTTCTTCTTTTGTGGATGTGGGACTAAGAGCTCTTGCAGGACCAGCCTCTCCAGGTGTTTGGCTCCGAAGGAAAATAACGTGGAAATGCCTCCGTGGCACCTCAGGCGGTTATCGGGTTTTATTACGTCCAGACACGTCTCTTGAGGGCTCGGGACACCCGAGCCTCTGCTTACCTTCGCTTTCCTATAACGCCGAGCGCCAAACCTGCTCAGAGTCCTGGGCGTCGTGTCGGCCCCAAGGCTTGTGGTCGACAAGCCCTGAGTCTTGGCTCTCAGGTCCCAAGCCCCAGCAGACAGTGGGCCCGGCAGGTGGGCACCAGCATGCCTGGCATCATGGGCTGAACAGTGTCACCCAGATTCGTGCGGTGAAGTCCTAGATCCTGGGACTTCAGAACATGACCTTGTTTGGAAATAGGGCCATTGCCGAAGAAACTAGTTAAGATGAGGTCAGAGTGGAGTAGGGCAGACCCCTCATCCCACAGGACAGCTGTCCTTATAAATGGGGGGAATTTGCACCCAGATATGCACAAAGGGAGAATGCCATGGGACAATGGAGGCGGGGAGTGGGGTGATGCGTACACAGGCCCAGGAATCGCAAAGACTGCCGGCAACACCAGGAGCTGGGACAGGGCATGGGACCGATTCCGCCTCACAGCCTCCAGGGAGCAGCCCTGCCCGCCAAGGATCTCGGCGCCCGGCCTCCGGAGCTGGGAGACAGTCAGTTTCCGCTGCTCCAGCCCCTTGGTTTGTGGTGCTTCGTCACGCACTCAGCCAGTGGATCCTGCGCAGATTCGCTGTGTGCGCCAGACCAGTCGCTGGCGGTGGGGGGGCTCACCCTGGAAATGCTCATCCAGGCTGCTCCCTGCGGAGGGCCAGCTCCCCGAAGACCCCCAGCACAACCCTGCAGGTTGGATGTGTATGTGTGTGCTGTGGTCTGTGTGTGTGGTGTGGCAGGGGGGGTGTGCTCTGTGTCTGGTGTGTGTTTTGTGGTGTGTGGTCTGTAGTGTGTGCTCTGTGTGTGGTGCATCTGGTGTGTACTATGTGTGGTATGGCATGCATGGTGTGGTGTGTACTCTGTGGTGTGTGTGCTGTGGGGGGGGGTGTACAGGTGTGGTGTTGTCTGTGCAGTGTGTGTGGTATGTGTGGTGTGTATTTCTGGGGGTGAGCTCACAGACCAGAGGCCTCTCCTCGGGCCATGTCTGTCCCGACCCAGGGCCCCATCAAACCAAACTAGTTGTATTTCCTCCCGTCAGCCTAGAGCAGAGAACCGAGGAGAGAGGAAAAGGAAAGAAATATGACCTTCCTAAGTCCCTCTCACTTCCCCTTCCTCTCCTCCTGCCGCTAAAACCCAGGGCCAAACGGAGCCTTGAGAATCGGGATGAGTCGACATTTTCTTAGCAAGCAGCTCGGTTCTGGGCCGTGCAGCAAAAATAGACAGCTGTCTTTTTCGCTGGCTTAAAACTAAAGCTGGCAAGACAAGACAACACTATAAAAATGTAAACTGAAGATGGTACTGACCCTTCCACTGCTGTGCCCCCCACCCCAGATGCATGTCCCCACATGTAAAACCCCCGGCGAGTCCCACCAGGCCTGAGGCAGCATGCCCGGGCATGGCACAGGGTCCCCACGACAATGAGGTGTATGCATGGGGGGCTCTGTGGGGCACTGGCCGTGTGGCCTCTGGCTTTGGAATGTGATCGCCCCACAGCACCCCCAACCTCAAGGTGAGGCAAAGGCCTAGCGGCTGACCCCCACAAGGGTGGGCTCCCTGCAGCGCTGCTCGGCCGGCCCGGGAAGTTATGCAGCTGCATGGACGGAGCTGGGCCACTCATGCCCCTGCATATTTTGGGCCATCCCTCAGCTGGTGGGGACTGTTTGCATGGCACGACCTGGTGCCACTGGGCCAGGGACAACTTTGTTTTTTAAAACATCATTTCCTGGAATAGCCTGTAAAGAACTAATCACCCAAAATGGAGGCTTCCAGGCACCAGAGACCCTCTCCTGCCACATCCCTCCATCCAAGGTGACTTGTCAGGCAGGATCCTCGCCTCAGTCTCTTCTTGAGACTGAGCCCCCGCGGTGCTCGGGGCCAGGCCTCCCTTTCCAGATTAGACGGTGCTTTTCGAAGGGCACCCCAGCAGGAAGGGCAGTGGGGGCGGGGTTACCCAAGGCAATCGTGGGATGGCACGCTGTCGGGTGAAAGGTGGTGCCCGGTGTGTGTCCCCACTGACCCCCCACTGTGAGGCCCATGCAAGAGGAGAGGAGAGGTGGTTGAGCATCCAAGGTCACACGGCCAGACTGGGGGCATCTTTGACCCCCATGTCCTCCCCACCTCCCAGAACATGGAGGGTAAACGGTACATTGGCTCAGATAACTCACTCCGCTTGGTTGCATACAAATGAGTTCTTGTGGGTTTTGTGTGAGTTACCATGAGTCCATGGTCGCGTGTCTGAATATAAACTGGGTGCCCCTTCTTCTCCTGAGAGACAGCGGACTGCTCTTTGTCAAGGGCAAACCCAAAGGGACCACCGTCCCCTTGCAGCTGAGTAAGGAGTTGCCCAAAGACGCGAGGGAACTGACCTAGGAGATGACAGAGCCCCCAGTTCGACTGGTCAGCCAGCAGGGCTGGGCAAGAGGCAGCGAGGAAGAGGAACTAGATCCAATCAAGTCCCAGAGTCATAGGGACTGTCCCCTGGCTGGCCCGAGCTGTCCTCTACCCCAGAGTTTCTGGTCGACTGCACCCAGGGTCCTCTGCTACGGTCAGTGCTCTGGTTCTAGAAAGTTCCACACCAGAAGTCACCAAGGGGGTCACAGCAGGAGACTCGGGCGTGTCTCAGGGCTTTTAGCAGACAGCAAGCAGCTGGCTGCCCGGGCCACCCCAGTCCAGACCCAAGAGGGGCCCCTGCATTTCATAAACCAAGCACTGGAACACTCTCCAGCAGAAATGGAAATTCTCATATACCGCCCCTGGAAATGCAGAATAGTGCAGCCACTGCGTATATGCCTCGCACACACCCGAGTGAACTCAAAGTAGGTGAGCAAATGAGAATGTACACAGTGCTGCTCATAGTGGCACTATTGACGACAGCCAAGAGACGTCACACCCCGAAGGCCCATCAGCAAGGAAGGGAACAGACGAACAAAACGTGCCATGGCCATGCAATGCGACATCGTTTGGCCAGAAAGCAGAGTGAGTTCCTGACGGCGAGACAACACGGATGTACCTTGAAAACGTGTGGCAAGTGAAAGAAGCCAGACACGAAAGGCCACACATTGTGTGGTTCCAGTTATTTCAAGTGTCCACAAGAGGCGAATCCATAGTGACAGAAAGCAGATCAGTGGCTGCGGGGGGCTGGGAGGGGTCTGACGGGCGCAGGGCTGGGCTCGGGGCCGTGACACTTCCAGGACCAGGATGCACTCAGGCCACCGGGCTGCGCACTCTGAAGTGGGTAAAATTACAACGTTCATCTGCGTGTGTCTTTTAGGCAGAGAGGGAGACCGACAAAGTTATCCCACAATTTTCCGAATTCACAAATGTGGTTACTTGGAAAGAAACCTGACCTGTCACAGAGAAGAAGCGTGGCTTCAAGCGTTGAGCCGTCCTGTGGTGTCAGATTTGCCTCATCTGGAAACGTCACATTTCCGGACTCTGTGCTGGAGACCCAGGGGCCCGAGCGAGAGGACAATCCTTGCAAACTACACCACTGGGGGGGCTCCCTGAACACCCCCAGTCAGCCCCCCGCCCCCACATCGACATTGTGAGAGAGGCGGGCTGTGATTCTCACCTCCTTGCAGAAAACGAAAGCGAGACTCGTGGGATGTGGGCTAGTCACGTCGAGAGGTAATGTTGCTTGACATAGTCTCTCCTGTCATTCAGCCCGTGAGCCCGGCTCAGGTCATCTGATTCGGACCTTGAGAACTGAGAGCACTGGGCCACCTACACTGCCTCCAGCCCTACAGGTGCCGCCAGCACCTAGAAATAATGCTAAAGTCCTATTCCCAGTACCTGTGACTGTGACCTTATTTGGAAATAGGGTCTTTGCAGATGTCATCAAGTTCAATGGGGTCATAGTGGATTAGGGCAGACCCCAACCCAACGCCTGCCTTCCATATAAGAAGAAGGACATTTGGACACAGAGACACGGGGAAGAAGGCGTGTGACAACCGAGGCAAAGATCGGAGGGACGCGGCTATGAGCTAAGGAACACCAAGGACTGCGGCAGCCCTCAGAAGCAGGGAGAGACGAGGCGGGGTCCTCCCCCGAAGCCTTGGTCTAGAGCACAGCCCTGCAGACACCCGGATTCAGACTCACGCCTTCTAGAACTAGGAGAGAGTACCTCGCCCCTGTTTTAAGTCACCCACTGTGTGCCCATCTTTTGCGGCGGTCCTGGGAGATTAATACAAGGAAAACATGGCTGAATGTCAGCTGTGTCCATGGTTCCATCCACTGGTCTTGCCCATTACAAGTCACTGGCTGTAGCTGTCCACAGGAAGCTAAGCTGGCGGGGGGCAGGAGGCGAGCGGTCCCGCTGGAGGAGGCCCCAGACTCGGTTTCTCTTGGGGCAGGTCCTGACCTTCCCCCACCCTCCCCCACTCACTCCCTAGGCCAAGAAAGCAGTCACACCTGATAAACGAATGAGCCTAGCTAAGTTCCTATTAAACTTTGTTTGCAGACTGAAATTTGAATTCCGTATAATTTCACATCACAAAATATTATTCTTAAAAATTTTTTGCTCAAATATTCCAAACTGTAAAACATCATTGTTCGTCAACCAGGTGGTACAAAGATAGACAGCAGGCTAGCTTTGGTCCAGGGGACTACAGTTTGCTGGCCCCTCTTTCCTTCCGCAACCTCGTGGGTCCCCGGGGTTGCAAATGCTAAGTATACATGAGGGCCCACACATTCCTCTCTGCATCCCACTTTCTCTCTCTCTCTGAGCTTGAAATACCTTGTCTCTGTCCACTTGAACATCCCTCGAGTGGCTTTCCAAATGTAAATGGAGGTTTTGGGTTCCCTCCCTGCTCAAAACCTCTCCCGTCCCTCTGGTCTCCTTCTCAGTTAATGGGGTTGTTGTCACCCTTGACTGCTCTCAAACTCCACATCTGAGCCATCCATAAAACCTGCCAACTCTGCCTTCAGTGTGTACCCAGATCTGACGACTTCTCCTTACCTCCTCTGCTCTTATTCTGGTCCAAGCTACCAGCACCTCCCTCCATCTCCTGGTTTCCTATTTGCTGGAAGGTGGCCAATGAGATCCTTTGGAGTCCGAGCCCCCCATCCCCACCCTGCCCCCAGACCTCTAAGAGCTCCCTGCAGCCCTTGGGGAGAATTCTAACACCTGCAAATCAGCACACCAGGAGAAACCACCTCACACCCATCAGCGTGGCTGCTCTCAAAAACTCAGAAAATGGCAAGTGTTGAGAGCACGTGAAGAAACGGAAGATTTGAGTGCTGCTGGTGGGAGTGAAAGATGGTGCAGCTTCTGTGGAAACCAGTAGAGCGGTTCCTCCAAAAAGTTGCAAAAGAATTACCAGGTGACCCAGCAATTCTGCTTCGGGTGCACACCCAAAAGATGTGGAAGCAGGGTCTCGGGGAGGTATTTGCACCCCCACATTCACCGCAGCGTTACTCATAGCAGCCAGAGGGTGGGACCCGAATGCCCGCCGGCAGCTGAGTGACTAAGCAAAGGTGGCCGGGTGCACAGCAGGACGTTGCTGAGCCTTCGAAAGGAGGGAGGGCCGGACCCGCTGCAGCAGGGTGAGCCTCAGGGTGCTGTGCCCAGAGGGAACCCTGACACACGAGGACAAACACCAGATGATTCCAGGTACAATCCCAGAGGAGCCCAACTCCTTGAGACGGGAAGTGGGACTGAGCTACGGGGCGGGGGGACTGACGTCGGATGGGGACGCACTGTGTTTTGTGAGACAGACAGAGCTGCAGAGGGTGGTTGCACAACAGCGTGAATGCACTTAATACAACTGAACAGGACTCCTAAAAATGGTTAAGACAGGAAATTTTATGTTATTTGCATTTTACCACAGCTTTTCAAAAACTCCAGCCCTTTGTACATCCTCTGTGCCCCCACATGACCATCTCTGAGAACCTGTTTCCCCGCCATCCCCTTCCTCCCTCAGCTCCAGCCGTTCTGGCCTTCTGGTCGGCACTGTTCCTCCCCCGCCCGACCCCCTGCCCAGTCCTGTTCTCCCTCCAGATGTGCTCAGGACTCGACCTCCCACTGCCACAGCCCCCNGGGGGGGGGGGACTGACGTCGGATGGGGACGCACTGTGTTTTGTGAGACAGACAGAGCTGCAGAGGGTGGTTGCACAACAGCGTGAATGCACTTAATACAACCGAACAGGACTCCTAAAAATGGTTAAGACAGGAAATTTTATGTTATTTGCATTTTACCACAGCGTTTCAAAAACTCCAGCCCTTTGTACATCCTCTGTGCCCCCACATGACCATCTCTGAGAACCTGTTTCCCGCCATCCCCTTCCTCCCTCAGCTCCAGCCGTTCTGGCCTTCTGGTCGGCACCGTTCCTCCCCCGCCCGACCCCCTGCCCAGTCCTGTTCTCCCTCCAGATGTGCTCAGGACTCGACCTCCCACTGCCACAGCCGCCCCCCCCAACTCTTAGCCCTTCGGAGTGGCACCCACGCGCCTTCCACTTCTCTCTGGGCGCTTCCCACACTTGCCGCCCAGTGACAAGGGCGTTGGTTTGCCGTGTCTCTCTCCTCTGTGAGGATGGGCTGCTCTGCTTTGCTCACCACTCCAGCTCCAGCTCCTAGCACACAGGAGGCGCTCATAAACGCAGTGTCTGGGGACCGACTCATCCAGAGAGTCAATGTGAGCTCCACCAGGCAGCCTGGCATCAGATGACCAGGGTGGGCTCCCAGGAATCCCCCCTATGGTGCAGTGAACCCAGTTTCCTCCCTGGACGATGGGGTCCCTTCAGAGGCCCCCCAGACTGAGATGGCAACCTACAGGACCCTACGCAGAGGATGCCGTGAGCACTAAGGGAAAGGAATGACACAATGCGTGCCAATGGACATGGGGAGACCTCGACGTTTGTGGACCGAAGGTGCACACGTCAGCTGTTCTGCCATTTTCTCTGACCTCGAGTGAGGCTGCCGCTCTGGGGTCAGGACACCTGGACTCAACCCAACGCTACCCCTCCCCCTCCGTGTGACCTGGGCAAGCCCCTTCCCTCTCGGGGCCTCAGTTTTCTTTCTGGCCCTGAAACAGGACCAGGTTGGTGCTCTGCGGTCCCTCCTACTCAAACGTTCCAGCCATTTCAGAGACTTTGGAAAGGTGTAGTTTGTCCTCCCTTTGAGATTTTGGAGATTTGAAGTTCAAGTCAAACTGCTAATCAATCAGATTCCTTCCTAATTCTTCCATCAGTGGACGGTGCCATGGCAGCGAAAAAACAGCTGTGCCCGGGAGTGAAACCACAATGATTCATGACGGTCAATCTTAGACTTAAGGCGGGGGGGGCACGATACAGAAAAATAGGGAAATGCACCAATTCCAGGAACCAGTTTCAACCCAACGGCACGCTTCACGGTGTGCCATCGTGAGGAGCCGCTGTACCTTCCATGAGCTGAAGAGGTAGTCCCCGGCATTCTGATGACACTAACATAATGGAATCCCATCCTGTCGACCGAATGGAAGAAATTCCATCTTCAGGGAGGCCAAGGGTGGGTCTCAAGGGAGGGCTACAGGGGGGCAAGTGTGCCGGCAGCATTCCTGGGACAGGGACATGGAGAGCCTGGGATCAGGACGGGAGTGGGTGTTGGGGGGGCCTCGGGGCTCTTCCCAGTGAGTGAGCAGCTGATTCACCGGCCACTGTGGTGAAACAGGAAGCAGGGCGGGCGGGCCCCCCCCCAGCACATGGGCACTGCAGACTCGGGCCGGGAGGAGGGCGGCAGGAACTTTCAGAGCGTGGCTGTAGGAAATTTACCAAGTGGAACCTGGAGACTCAAAAGCGCTCATGTGCTTTCCCAGAGAAGAGCCGGAAGGCACTTAGACCAAAAATAGATGGGGACATGCGTGCACACGCTCAAGAAAGGGACAAGCAGGTTCTGGTCACTCACAAAGACAACACTGTGATCCCCCCAGTTCAAGTTCAAACCCTCCCACCCCCTCGTGGCCCCTCGTGTCCGAGCACGTGTGGCGCAGTGCGAGGCAAACCCCAAACGCTGATCTGCCTGCACCAAACAGCTCAGGCGAGTCCCTGCGAGGAAGTGGCAGTGAGGCCACGGAGCTGGGCCCCAAGGGAAACCGACGGCTGTCTTCCCAGGGCAGGGGCTGCTGGGTCTACAGCGGCCTGTGATCCCTGAGACTAGAACTGGTCCTGGAGGAAGACAGCTGGAGAACCTCCCGGGACCCTGGAAGGACTTGCTTTCACCCATCATATAAAAATGGGCCCCAGCAGCTTAGCTGCTCGCCCCTCCCCCCACCGTAGGCTCTGCCTCTCCCCGCCCCATTCCCCCTGCACAGACAGCCTGCACAGAGGAGGCAGGACAGCTCTGGCCCTGCGGAGCTCCTGACCCTCGACCACAGCAAGCCCAGTGGAGGGGCACTGCCGGCCTGTGGGAGGCCACTTTCACTGAAGGTGAACACACGGCAACGTCACGCAGCTCTGCGGACAGCAGAGGCCTCTCCTCCGACGCGGCTGGGTGACCAGAATGGGGGGAGGCTTCGGCGGGTCCCTGGGCCACAGCAAGCAGGCTAGGTGCATGAGCCCCAGGGGTGTGCCCTGTGGGTGCCCCCAGAAATGACCGGGGCTGGCTGAGTCCAAAGGCAGACAGATGTACAAAAAGCCGTGACACCGGGAGTGACAGACAGAGGACACAGAGGCCTCAGACCACAGGGGTTGCTGGGGACGGCCACGTTCCTAGGGACGCACTGAAATGCCTCTGGCTGCCAGAGGCAGGGAAGTGATCGAGTGTTTTAATTTTAGCAAGGAACTAGAAACTATAAAAAGGGCCAAAGTTGATATTTTAAAAAAAGAACTAAAAAAAAGACACTTCCAGATGTGACAAACACATTAGCCAAAATGAAGACCCAGTGGCCAACGACTCCCAAACAGATGAGGAAAAAGAAACCCTTATTTTCAGGAAGGAAGGAAGGAAGGACTAGGGAGGGGGCAGGAGGGGAGAATTAGAGCAACCTGAGGGACAAACAAGTTGCCTTTTCCTCTGACTCCAGAAAAGTCATGCGTACGATCTCTGCTCGAAAGCCACAGCGGAGGCCAGAGATTGTGTGGTGATGGCTCCAATTTGCCAAAGACAAATCTAGGTCCTCTCCGAATGAAAAATATCCTCCAAGAATAAAGAAAAATGTGAAATCCAGACACTTTGGGACCAGGAAAAAAAAAACACAAAACTTCAAGAATATTGATGAGGAAATGAGAATCTGAAAGAAAAAGGAACAGAGCCCCGACGAAAGGTGCGAAGGGCCAGCAGGGATGAACACGAGTGATGAGTGTCTTCCCATGAAAAGTGACCGGATCGTCACCCAATCAGCCGTGTGTCTGGGACCACCAAAGCAGAGGCTCCGCGGCCCACGAGACATTGGCCGTGAGGAGCAGAGGGCAGACCTGCAGGGGATGAGTCAGGCAGCCATCCGCCCGGGCGGCAGAGGCTCTGCCACGAGGCCCAAGTGGCGACAGGTCACGAGAGGCCAGCCACATGCAGAGAAAGCACACTGGGTCTCCAAGGATAAGCCACTCATGAAGTGTGACGAGGACAGGTGTCCTTGCAGGCAGTGGTTCGAAACAAAGCGGATTCTCTCACGACACTACCCAGCGTGCCCCAGGGTGAGGACCGGGGGACCTGCTTGTTCGACATGGGTGAGTGGTCGCCGCGTCTTCCTGGCAGCCAAGGAAGAAACTACACCCGGAGTGGGAGGCGGGTCCTGCAGGGCGGACAAGTGGGAGAGCTGGCGGCAGGGCCCGCGGACTTCGGAGGGGCAGTAACTCAGCCACGGACACACTGAATGGGAGTCTGCGGCCCGGAGATCAGGGAGCGCTCAAAAAATGCCACGTGAGAGACCTCAGGGGCCCCTCAGTGAGATGAGAAGGACACGGAAAAGAGCACTTTTAAAAATGTTTGGGCAGGAGTGGGAAGAACACAGACTCGAGATTTCCAGTCTGGATGCTTCAATGGGAGATGCCGTGTCTGTGATTGGAGCCCGGGACAGGGTTCAGGCCTGGGACAGGGTATCGATATTGGAATTACAGGGGACCCCTGCATGATGCGCATATGGGTTTGGGGTGCTCACCCTGCAGAGTCAAAAAGCCTCATCTAACTTTTGACTCCCCGAAAGCTAATAACTACGAGCCTGCTGTTGACCAGAAGACTTACCAATAACATAGGCAGTTGGTTAATGCATGTTTTGTATGTTACATGTATTATACACTGTATTCTCATAACAAAGTAAGCTACAGAAAATGTTATTACAAAAGTCGTAAGGAAGAGAATGTCCACTCACCGTATTAATTGGGGGGGATCTACATATGAGTGGACTGCATGGCTCAAACCCGTGTTGTTCAAGGGTCAGCCATGTTAGCACGTGATACGTGGTATTTGAAGACGCTGATATGGATGAGATTAACAACACATGTGTATCATTTCAAACTATAGATAATTATTAAGAAAAAATAAGAAGTCCTCCACAGTCTGGCAGAGACCATCATTTGTATGTGGGTGTTCAGGGCTGCGACAGTTTTAATTATTCACACATGTCAACCCCTGTCAGCAGGATCATGTTGCCCAGACCAACAACAATGGCCTCAGCCACCGTCGCCAGTGCTCGTGGCCCCTCCTCTGCCCCAACCCTCTCAGATGACAGCACAGGGAAGTGACAAGGACACACCCACTAGCTTTGGAGATTGCAAGGGGCGCAGGAAGGACCGAACTCCCGCCTGGATGGCGGGCTGGGAAGCGCACCCGGTGCACAGGTGTCCCAGACTCAGTCGGGCTCCCCTGGAACGAGAGGAAAGACGGGACCAAAGGGGAGCCGTGGGCCTCAGGTGCTGGTGGGTCGGTCCTGAGGACAAGGGCCCTGCACCCCCACCTCAGGCCACCTGCTGGACAAAGCCCCTCACAGAACCTGGTGGCATGGGCACCCCGGGCCTCTTTGCCCGAGCAGCACCCAACAAGGGGGCCCAGGCCCCAGGGAAAACGACCAGGGGGAGGGGCCTGGCCCCCACTGAGGGGTAGAGGCAGTGACGGGGTCCTGTGTGCCAGTGTGGACAGAACACACAGAGCTCCCAGAGGGGAGAGATCTTGGGCCACCTGTGGACCAAGGACATCCTCAAGAAGCAATGGACCCCATCCATACTTTGGCAATTTAACCCCCCTGAAATTTAACATACCCCCAGGGAAAACATGGAGACCCTAAAAGGACCCGGAAAAATGAGCTCAGAATAAGAGTTGCAAGAAGCTGGAGAAGAATCCAGAAAGTTACGGTGCTTGTGATTTATAAACAAACGAGCACTCGGTGGTGGGCTTTGGAGACAGGCTGGAGATCCTGTAAGGGCAGGTTTGGGCAAACAGGGAGGAAATGCCACCCACTGCTACTCCTAGCACCGCGCCCACCCTCGGGGTGGTGGGGCTCAGGAAGGCCCCCCCCAGAGCCCTAACACAGGCAGTGGCCCTGGAGAGTGCCGGCCACGCCCGCCTTGCTCCTCCCCACTGTGCACGTGGCCCCGCCCACTGCGCACATGGCCCCGCCCACTGCAAACCACCCACCAAAGCCTGTGGCATTGAAAGGCAGGAGCACGGGAAGCGTTTGTTGAATAAACACACATATGATAAATGTGATATATGGTTTATTAAAGCAACATGCTGTGACTAGGGAAGAAAACGGAAAAGTTTTTAATTTATCGACATCCCCCTATTTCATGAAATGAAAGCCTTGAATTTGTGGTTTCCCTCCTGTCATTGTTCTGGGCAAAGGTGGGATTGGAACCCAGGGCCACGTTTCTTTTCCAAGGAAGTTTCTTCCTCTTGCAATAAGCGTTTGTAAGTGCAGCTTTAGCCTCCGAGAGGCGGGTGTCTGGCGCTGACGGTGTCCTGGCGCTGGGGGAGAGCCGGGTGTGGCTCCCTCAGCAGCACCCACGCAGTGGGAGGCAGAGTCCCGAGGGGGTGGGGAGGAGGGCAGAGGCGGGGAGCCTGCCTCAGCCTGCGCGTCAGACCTGCCTGCCCTCCTCCAGTCTGTCAGCAGCCTGCGCTGGTCTCCCTCTGGGCACATGATCTGGGAGACACTGTCCAGCTTAAATGTTTGATGACTCTCAGCTGCTTTGATGAAGGCAGCTGATTGTCACCAGGGAGAGATTCCAAACGTGTGTCAGCACAGAAGCCAGCGTGGCAGGAAGTTCTGGAGCCCCTGCACGGGAAGCCCAGGCATTGGGAAGTTCTGCCACCTGGTCGGGGACCCAGTGCAGGCCTCCAGTCCTTGCCCCAGACCTTCCAAAGGAGGGGAAAGCCTGGGTGGGGTACTGAGGGCGAGCCGGAGAGAGAAGCTGGCAGCAGAGCCCCCTCTAGGGGCTAGGTCTTTCCTGCCTGCAGTTCCCCTAGGTGACCCAAGGGGCCCCAGGGGCCCCAGCTCTGCCTACGCCTTCATGCCGAGGAGTAGCTATGCAGCCAAGTTGCAGCCCTGGCCTCTGTTAATCTCTGGGTTGTTTGTTGCTTGGCTTCTGAGTTTTCCCACACTTCCCTGCATTGTTTCCTCCATTTTAAATACTTAGAGGGCCTCATGTTTCCCCGTTGGACTCAGACAGGACAATGCGCTACACAGCTGCTGCAGAACACAGGCAGGACACGGCCCCCCTCCCCCGCACCCCCCAGCCCAGGTGGCGGGTGCTCTGGGAGACCCCACCTATGGTGACCCATCTGGTCCATGTTTGCCGCATGTACCAGTTGTGGAACTGAAAGTCCCATGGCCCCGGAAACCCTGGCCACCCTGTCCCTCAGCAGGAGGGTTCTGGGGACTGAAAACCTGTCTTCAGGACACAGGAGTCTGTTAGAGGCGGTTGGCGGGCAGGTCCCCAATTCTCAGTGTCATCAACAGAGCCCTGGGCTCAGGCCAGAGCTCTGTGTGGGTCTGGGAAGGGCCCCGTTCCTGTGCTTACGTGCCCCCCAACACACACGCGCGTGCGCACACACACACACACACACTAGGACATGGAGAGGAGGGAGGCACCTGGAAACGCAAGAGCGCCGCTCAGAGGCAGGATGGGATCGTGCCCCAAATTCCTCGCCTGCAGTGACAGACAGTATCCGCTGTACCCAGGTAATCGAGCCAACGGCCACCGCACCGCGTTCCCGAGACGTGAGCTCACAGGTGCACTCGGCGCAGCCCAGCGGCCAGTCCTCGTCTCGGCCAGGATGCTGCAGACCGGGGTGGTCGGGGGGGGGGCCCCTCTCAGGGCCTTGCCTGCCTCCTGGCTGCTCCCCCAGCCGGGAGCTGCCTTCAGAAACCAGAGGCCGTGAGCTCATTCCTCCCACTGCTCCACAGCAAGAACTCCATTCCTACCATACCTGCGCCTCTGGGCACTGGCCACGCTCCCCAGGGATCCCAGGGATGGCCATGGGGACAGGGAGCTGCCGGCCCCCAGGATGCTGGGGAGTGTCTCCCTTTCCAGGACAGGAAGACGTCTGGGTGAGAGGGGTGAAGTACAGATCATAGCCTGCTGGGCACGGGACCACACCGCCTTCTTGAAACCAAGGGGCGCCTGTGTGTCCTCGCTTCCTGTGTGGCGTCACACCTGCCTGGTGGACGTCCTGTCCCACTTGAGGCAAAAGAAGAAGATGTCTGTGGTTCCACGGGCGTGAAGACTCTTGATAGGTCCTTGGAGACTGGGACTTCAAGTGAAACGACATGTTACAAAGCCAATCTGACCAGAGCTTACCTGTTATGAACCAGAGTAAAGTTTTCACAGCGTCTTTCTAGTCACGAACATACCACCAAACATCTTAAGAAAGACCAGAAACGCTTCTAGTATCAAACATTGAAATAAATGTGAGCTATACATACACTTGAGAAAAATTAATTAAAGTAAGTAAGAGAATGATTTTCCAACCAGTTCAGGACCTTGGGAGGCAAGAGCCCGCCCCGGCGACTCAGGGTGCCTGGGGACCCACCCTGGACAGGACGGCCTTCCGTCTCAGGGCCACCAACACACACCCATGCTCACTCAGAGGGGACAATGGAGACAGGCCAGTCCCCCACAGCTGTGGGATGTGGGTGGAGACCGGAGTCCCTGAGAAAACCCCCGAGGACGTGGGAGGAACGTGCCCACTCCACGCAGACCGCGGCCCTCACTGGGAATCCACTTCACTCCTCATCGACGTTGAAACAAAACCACACTCAACAAAACGGTGCTATTCAAGTCCAACAAGTTGGCGGTGACATGTGAGAGCAGCCCTGGGAAACGAACAGAATGAGAACAGAGAGAGGGCCAGCCGACTGGCCTCAAGCCACCCAGCAGGGACTCGGAGCCAGAATTCATGCCGCCCTTGGGGACCCGAGGCCTTACACTCCCCCAGTCCCAACACGTGGCTCCTGGGCCGTCCAGCTCAGGGCGCAGCTGCGTGGAGGCAGAGTAAGGGCACATGGGCGCATGCGCACGTGTGTGTGCGCGTGCACGTTGGGAGTGGGGCCAGCGGGAGGCGTGAGAAAGTGACCGCATCACTGAATTGTGTTTGTTCCTCGAACAGGAAACTTCGAGGGGCCCCAGGCGACCTGTGACTGGGGCCGTACTTTTGAATGAGGTCAGCAAACTCAGGCCCAGCCTCCCATTCTCCGGTCTCCATGCCACAATAGAAGAGCCGTGTGCGCCCACGAGCTCACCGTGAACAGTGGGCCTGCAGAATGGCGCCGGCCCCTGGGGGTCCTGCTGGCACACACAGGGTGAGCACGGAGGCCACAGGCCCAGTTCTGGCTGCACAGGCCCAGCCTCCAGGAGCCCACGTGTGCCTTTCCCGAAGGAGACACAATGGCGGGCACGGCCTTCATTGGCGGACACATCACCTTCGCACCAGAGCACACCCTCGAGCCCCGGCTCGCCTGATAGCTGTTGAACGTCCTCCCTCGTGGTCAGCCCTCCAAGGACCCTGGGCAGGTCCTCGTCCGACTGAACGAGGACTCTGAGGCCCGGACAGAGGCGGGAAGGCTCAGGTGCTGCGCGTTACAAAACCTGATGGGCCGCCGCCACGCGAAGGGTGCAGGGAAGCTTCCCCCCCTTTCTCCAGGCTCTCGATGGAAGAAGGACAAGTACCTGCTCCTTTGTCATGTTCGGAGACAGTAATTTACCACGGAAGTCTTTCTGTCCCTGAGCTCGTCCGTGTTTTCACTCGTGAAAACTCCGCTATGCTCTGCTCCCTCTGATGTGGAAATTCCAGCCTCACCTATGTCAACAATCCAAACGTTGATGTACAAATGTCCAGGTCTGGTTAGATGCATGCTGCTGGGACGTGATGCCGCTGTGCGAGCTGAGGGAGGCCAGCCCCACATCCCGCCCTGGGTTGGAAAGAGGCGAATGAAAGCAGGAGGCCCACGGCCAGACGATGACCGCATGTCAGGGCCCTCGCTCCTACCTTCGGCACCTTTACCTTCTTAGGGAAACAGGCCGAGTAGCCAAGTCTGGGAAACAGCACTTGGAAAGGTCCCTCTAGTTGATTAAACTCCCTCATTCTTTTTCAGGGTTCCCCCCAAAACTCCCAAGTCGCCTTATCAGCTCTCAGGAGGACAACAGGAGGAAGCCCGGGTTTTCTGAGGACTGGGTCCTGCTCCTGCCCCGCCTCCTTCCTCCTCCCCTACCAGGCTTCCTGTTTCTCTCTCCACCTGGGTCTAAAAGCCACCAAGCCCTCCACTCTGGCCAGGATCTCTCTCTAGCTGGAGCCCCACCCACTCATTTTCATTCGGGGACGGGGGTACTTGTCTGAAGCCCACCTTGGGGTCCCAGTGTGGGACCAGGGCACAAGATCTGTGCTGGCCCAAGGAGCCACCCTCCACGAGAGGGGGTGCTGCCGACACTGTCACATCACTCGGCTCCCCGAGCTTCGGCGACAAGACGCACTGGCCAGCTCGCTGCTCAGGGCTCGCACCTTTCTCTCGGCAAGTCTCCGCAGGGGCCACCCACATGCCAGACGGGATGGCAGGAGTTAAAATGGCAGGGCAGGGGCCACCTAGAGGCATCGTCGACTCCGGTTCCCTGAACCAGGGGACTTCGCTGGGGGAAACATCTTATTTCATCAATGACACCTGCTGGGGGGGGACGCGGAGACCAGGGGTGGGGGGCGGCGCTCCCGGAAGGCACGGGAAGTCCGGGTACCGAGCGCGTCCCTGATACCTCTTCCCCGTCAGCAGCTGGGCGGTATTAGCCATCTACTACGACGACACCTACGTCCTTGTCTTTCTGTTTCAAGTCTTTCTCTGGGGAAGCGGATCAAATTACGACGAGGGAAAAGTGCACCGTCTTAAATCCAGCCGCGCGCACAGGTCCCCGGGTTGGCTGGGAGGCATCCACTGGGCTGGTGCTGCTAAAGCCCCGCCCCCACTCTCTCTGCTTCCCTGCGGCACAGGGGGGCCGAGCGGAGCCGTCACACCGGCGTCTGGGACCCCGCGGAGCTCCCCGTCCAGCTGGGAGGACAGATTTAAACGGGGAACTCAAGTGTGAAGAGCCTGGCGGCGCAGCTGTAAATAGCGAGGGGAGTAAAGCTTACCCAGAGGGCCAGCTGCGGCTGCTGTGCCTGCCGCCCCGCCCGCCGAAGCCGAACGCAGGAAATGTGCCTGGAAAATAATAATGATGGCCTGGTAGCCGCACACAATGGCCGCCAAGCTTTTTCCCAAGTTCCAGTGAAGCATCTATTCATTCTCACTTTGTGAGAGTCGGGCGGTAATGGCTGGGCGCACAAAGCGTTTCCTGTAGATTAGTATGAAGCTGGAAGGAGTCGATAGACCTCAGGCGGCGATTGGGGCGATTAATCCAAGCCAGTCATTCATGAGCCCTCAGGAAGTTTTCTGTGCCAAAGTCATTATTATTATTATTACAAACTAAGCCCCAAGCCCCACATGGGTGTTCGGCCGCTTTTCTCTCCAGGATGTTTGGAGTCAGAGTCAGCCACAGAGCCTGAATCATTTCCCCGATCCCTCTGGTTCGTGGGGAGGTTGGCTTTGTAAACGCTCTGCCGCTGTGGGAATCTGGCAGAGGGCCCCTTTGAGCAGTACCCCCCACTCTCGCCCTATGATGAGTCCTCAGTGGCTACGGGAGGCTGCTGGTTGTCCCCCAGTTTCTGTTCCCTGGTGCAACATTTCAGCGGGCAACATGGCCGTCTGGCTAAAGACTACGTTTCCCAGCAGCCTTGCAGTGGGTGTGATCATGTGATTAGGTGACCTTTGTTGAGGTGATGGGGGTCACATCTGGACCCTGCCCTCAAAGAATGGGGAGCATAATCCCTTCCCCACGCCCAGTCCCCTCCCAGCTTTCCACTGGGAAGCAGGGGACAGGCCCTGGACAGTCCCCCTGGGCACCCAGATGGAAAACACAGCAAGGCTGCAGAGCAGAGCTGGTCACTCGGATCAGTGAGCAACCACCTCAATCACATCTGCCTTGGACACCCCCACGCTCCACATTCACTGAGCACCTGCCTGTGCCCGGCAGTCGGAGCCAGTTACACAACGGTCAGGGGTCCTGTGATGATGCGGGGAGAGGCTGGTTCAAAACGGATGAAGCCAGGAGACTTCTGCCAAGACGGAGGCGTAGGTGGAAACACTGTGCCTTCTCCCACAACCAAGTTTGAATACAACAAAGGTTTAGTAAACAAAGACGCAGCCAAAGAACAGAAAACTGAATTATACGGAAGTCCGACAACAACGAACCGTTCAACCGTGACTGAAGACTAAACTAATTGAAATGAAGGGAGATGCACAGGAAACCAATAGTGATGGAAAGGAAACTGGAACTCAAATCAAGGGAGTGGACCAGAAGGAAGAAAAAAAGAGAAAAGTATGAAGAAACAAGAATTCAAAAAAATGAGGAGAGGCTTAGGAACCTCCAGGACATCTTTAAATGTTCCAACATCCAGATTATAGGGGTACCAGAAGAGGAAGAGGAAGAGCGACAAGTGGAAAACTTATTTGAATAAATAATAAAGGAGAACTTCCCCAATCTGGCAAAGGAAATAGACTTCCAGGAAATCCAGGAAGCTCAGAGAGTCCCAAAGAAGTTGAACCCAAGAAGGAACACACCAAGGCACATCATAATTACATGAGCCAAGATCAAAATGAAGGACAGAATCCTAGAAGCAGCAAGAGATAAGGGGACAGTCACCTACAAAGGAGTACCCATCAGACTGTCAGCGGATTTCTCAAAAGAGACCTTACAGGCAAGAAGGGGCTGGAAGGAAGTATTCCAAGTCATGAAATCTAAAGACCTACAGCCAAGATTGCTTTATCCAGCAAAGTTTGCATTTAGAATGGAAGGACAGATAAAGTGCTTCTCAGATAAGGTCAAGTTCAAGGAGTTCATCATCACCAAGCCCTTATTATATGAAATGTTAAAGGGACTTACATAACAAAAAGAAGATGAAAAATATGAACAGTGAAAGGACAGCAAACTCACAGTTATCAACAACCACACCTAAAACAAAACCAAACCTAGAGGACAGCTAGATCAAGAGTGGAACCATAGAAATGAAGAACACATGGAGGGTTAGCAACAGGGGAGTGGGAGGAGGAGAAGGGGAGAAGGTACAGAAAATAGCATAGACAGTAGGTAGAAAATAGATAGGGGGGAGGGCAAGAATAGTAGGGGAAATATAGAATCTAAAGAACTTGAGACACGTGGTCATAAACTAAAGGGGGGGAATGGTGGGGGAGGGGTGTGCAGGGTGGAGGGGAATGAAGAGGGGGAATAGAACAACAACTGTAATGGTATAATCGATAAAATATATTTTTAAAAAACGCATGAAGCCATGTGGAGGGCCCTCAAAACCCTGAGAAGGGAACTGCCTTGTGACCCAGTGATTCCACTTCCAGGCACATGTCTGAGGAAACCCAACACACTAATCGGAAGGGGATCCACAAAAACCAGGATTATCTCTGGAGGGCAGACCCCATGTAGGACAGGCTTCCCCCACTGGGTGGGAGTTCTAGGAGCCCATCTGCATCCGTGCACCAGCTGGCACTGTTGTGAGAGGCTGAGTTGGGCTTCAGTGAATTTTTTTGAAGACTCAGCACATTTGCCCATGGCATGATGGGTGAGTTGTGAGTGCACCTGCCCACACTGCGCTGAGTGTTTAGCAGTGTTTGACCAAAAATGACATGATCCTCGTGCCCCACCCTCCCTGTTCACCCAATCTCGCCCTGCACAAATTTTTTTGTTTCCCTGATGAAAAAAGTTCTCCAGGGGAAACGTTTTGCTGAAGGGGACATGAAAAACGGCCGTGGGGCTAAAAGGCATCCACGTCGAGGAGTTCAAACGCTGTTTTGGGGGCTGTGCGAAAGTCTCAGTGGGTGTATTCCTCAAATGGAGAGGCGGCTAAAGCTTAAACGTGTAAGAATAAATAAATGAATTCCGGTGTTTTTGCCTCCCCCCTTGCATATGCACCCCTATGCTCATTGCAGCATTATTTACAATTGCCAAGATATGGAAGCACCCCGGGTGCCCATCAGTAGACGAGCAGATAAAAAAGTGGTGGTAACTGTATACAATGGACTAGTACTCGGCCACAGAAAAGAATCGGCCATCTCACCATTTGCAAGAGCATGGATGGACCTAGAGGGCAATACGCTGAGTGCAATAAATCAGAGAAAGACAAATACCACATCATTTCCCTTATATGTTAACTCTAAACAACAATATAAACAAATGACCAAAACAGAAACAGACTCACAGATACAGGGAATAGACTGGTGGCTGCCAGAGAGGGGAGCTGGGGGCTGGGGGCTGGGGAAAGAGGCGGAGGGACTGAGAAGCGCCCCTCGGTAGAACAGTCGCAGGAAGGGAAAGCACAGCACAGGGACCACAGTCAGCAGTATTGGAATAACCACGCGTGGTGCCGAGTGGGTCCTGGAACTATCGGAGGACACTTCGTAAATTCTATGGTTGTCGAACCACCACACTGCACACCTGACACTGACAGAAAATAATATTGAACATCAACTGTAACTGAATAATAATTTTTTAAGTCCTTAAGAATTTCAAGATTCAAGATGGCAGCGCATGAAACCCAGTGGGGGGCCCTCTGAGCAGGAGGCAACCTGCCCAGGTGGCCCTTGCAGCTGCCAAGGAGCTGGGGACAGAGTGGTGACAAAATAAACAGGCACTCCTACCCTCGTGGGCCTGACACCCCAGCAAGAAGAGGTAGGCGATACACAAGAGGAATGAGAAAAATATCTAGAATAGCAGAGAGTTGTCAGAGCTGCAGGGAGAAAACGGGCAGGAAGGTGAGGGAGTGGCCAGGGGCGGGGCTCGATTGCAGTTTGCATCTGGACCAACAGGGAAGCCCTCCCAAGTGATGACTGGGGAGACAAGAGGGGATAAGCAGGTGAGCAGGGGAGGGGCTTCCTGACAGAGGGGACAGCAAGCAGCACCAAGGCTCTGAGAGGGCGCATGCCTGGTGTGCCCAAGGGAGAGGAAAGAGCTCGGTGTAGCAGGGTGGGGTCAGCCAGGCAGAGCGGCCCAGGAGACTTCAGAGGGGACAAGGATCTGAAGGATTTTATCTGAAGCTGTTGTGATTGTCCAAGTGACAGATGTTGGCAGCCTGAAGCAGGGCAAGACCAGGAAGGAGATGGTGAAAACTGGTGAGATTCCAGGTGCACTCGGAAGGTGTAGCCCAGAGGACTTGCTCCTAGACTAGCTACGGGGCCTGGGACAGGAAGTGGGGATGATGCCAAGCTGTGTGGCCTGAACAACGGAAGAAAGTTGCCATCAGCCGAGAGGAGAAGAGTGCGGGGGCAGAGGTGGGGGGAGCATGGTCGGGGCCCAGTCTCGGGCAAGGTGCTGTTAGGGGTTCTGAGAGCAGCTCCAAGTGGACAGCTGGAGATATGAATGTGGGGGTCGGGGTGGGGTCCAAGTGGGAGGGGCAAACATGGGCGTCATCAGAGGGGACGTTGGACGTGGCCAGGAAGGACCCTTGGGGAGCTTCAGTCCGCCAGGAGGGGTCCGACACACTGAGAAGCCTCGAACAGCGCCTGCCCGAGGCAGGTGTTGAGAGCAGGAAGGAGGTGAGAACAACAGATGCGAAAGAAAGGACTTCAACACGGGGCATCAGAAAGTGGGCTCAGAGTGCAGGGAGTGGCGAGGGCCAGGCTGGAGGGATGAAGAACAGGACCCGGGACAGGTGGGACCGGGACAAGTGACAGGAAGGGCTAAGCCCGGGAGGCAGAGCTCTCAGGGCCCAGAACCGCTCCCTGAGCGCTCACGTGTCACCCTCAGCGGTCAGCAGGCCCCGGGGCTCTACCGCCTAAAAGCCTCCCAGATCAGCCTGTTTCTCTCCATCTCCGTCGCCTGCACCCAGGCTCCTGGTGCAGAGGGAGCGGAGCACCACCCTGCTGACTCCCTACCAACGCTGCCTCTCCTCTGGGGAACCGGGCCTGAGACTGGGAATCACATCTCCCTGCTCCCTCGTTTAAGCCCACGCACGTGTGGCTTCCGGCAGCATTTTGATTGCAGCCAAACTCTTTCCCAGGACTTAAAACCCCTGCCCGGCCTGGCCCCTGCCCAAGTCTGGGCTCCCTGTCTCCTTCCCTCCCTCCCGTGGCACGGGGAGGTGGTGAGAAGCCATCACTTCTGGGTATACAAGGGAGGTGGGGCCCAAAGGGCTTGTACACAGAATGGAGACGTGAAACTTGAGACTCTGAGCTTCATCCCACCCCTGGGCTCTTTTCCCGAAGCCCAGACCACTCTCCACACCATTCTCACCTCGTCCCGGCTCCTCCAACCCCGACGCTCTCATCACAGTGCTCTGCCACACCTGGTGTGGGTGCTTCCCGCCCTGAAATTCCAGAGGGGCTTGCCTGCTGCTGACTCACGTTCTGTGCCCCGGCTGCTCTCTCGGCTCCCAGGGGGCCAGGGCTGGGCCCGCCTGTACTGCCCCCACGCGCAGCTCCCCCACCCCCACTGGGGGTGCTCACATACCCACGCTTCATCCTCACTACTCAAGGATTCCACACTGCAGCATATCCTACTTGCGAAAATGTATTTGCAACTATCAATGTTACAATTTTTGCTTTGTAAGTTATTTTAAAAACTTAAGAGAAAAAGTCCTATTCTGTTGACTGAGCTATTTGTGGTCTCCGTCGTCTTCCTTCAGTCCTGAAGTTCCAAGGCCCCTCTCGGGCCATTTATCCGCCACTTGGAGGGTCCTGTGAGCATTTTCTTTACAGCAGCTCTCACAGCAAAGAATTATCTTCCTTTTCCTTAATTTGGGAATGTCTTCATTTTACCATTATTTCTGAGGGGTAGTTTCTCTGGATATAGAATTCTGGATTAGTGCTTCTCTTTTTAAAGATTTTATTTATTTATATTTAGAGTGAGGGGAAGGAAGGAAGAAAAAGAGAAACATCAATGTCTGAGAGAAACATCGACCGGTTGCCTCTCACACGCCCCCTACTGGGGGGGACCTGGCCCACAACCCAGGCATGTGCCCCGACTGGGAATCGAACCGGTGACCTTTCTGTTTTCAGGCCAGCACTCAATCCACTGAGCCACATCATCCGGGGCCAGTTCTCTTCTCTAAGCACTTGAAAGGTGTTATTCTACTGTCTCCTGACCTCCATGGTTTGTAATCCTCAGTCATTCGTCATTGTTCCCATGCACGTAATGTGCTGTTTATCTCTGGTGTTTTCAAGATCTTTCCATTACGCTGTTCTCAACAGCTGATTATGGTGTGTTGGGCATGACACCCTTCGAGGTCACCCTGCCTGAGAGTGGCTGAGCTTCCGGAATCTGCAGATACCTGTTTCTCACCCCATCTGGGACATTTTCAGGATCACCCTCGCATGTTTGTTCTGCCCAGTCTCTCCTCTCCTTGGCGGGGCCCAGCCCCAAGGGTCTCACCTTCGGATCTCGTCCCACGGGTTCCCAAGACTGTCCTCTTTTTTTTTTTGGCATCATTTTTCTCTCTGTCCTTCCGAGAGGATCATTTGTTAATGTCTTGAAACTCACTGACTCCTCAGCCATCTCCATTCTACTATCAAACCCATCCGAGGAATTTTTTTATTTCATATATTATCATTTTTTTCTAAAATTTCCATTGTGTTTTTTATGGTTTCTCTGCTGATCATTTTAGTCATTCCACTTGAGGGTGTTTCCTTCGCCCTACAGGGTGATTCTCTTGCTTCCGCAAAGTTTTTCTTCCATAATTCCAGTACCTGGGCCCTCTCGGGGTTAACGTCATCGACTCCCTTTTCCTCTGAGAAATGGTCCCACTCTCCTGGTTCTCACATGTCAAGTAGGTCTGCAGCATATCTTGTACACTTTAAACATTATGCTATAAGAATTTAGGTTTGGTTTTCCTTTAGCTGGGACTCAACCCAGCTGGGTTCCCTAAGCTCCGCCTTCCTTTCTGCTTATGGGGCTTCCCCGGCCAGGCAGGGGTCCGAGCCGAGCGGCAGGTCTGTCTTGGCCCTGAGCAATGCCGGGCCAAGCCCAGGGTCTGTGTTGGTCCACGCACAGAACTGGGATCTCCTTTCTCCACTTCTCTCCTCTCCTCTCCTAAATTTCTCCTACTCGTAGCTCCCCAGGCCCCCTTTTCCCAGTCTCCTGGTCAGAATACAGGGTTTCCCTCAGAATCGCAGGTCCCCAACCAGCCTGCTCTTCACTCCGAGCGGGACACAAAAGAGAAGGAACAGTTAGTAACTCGCCCCTCAATGCATCGCTCTTCCAGTTTGGACTCCCCTCTCGGATCAGGAGACTTTTCGGCCTCCTCAGACCAGGGCGTCTGCAGCTCACACTTTCAAGCGCAGTCAGTCAGAGAGACAGGCTTAGGAGTGTGTACTTGTGCTCTGTCCGGACCAGGACAGGAAGCGGCTCTCTTCTGTTCTTGACGTTGTTTCAAGAAGCACTTCAGATCCAAAAAGCTCTCGAGAACCCTTACATGTCCCACTCTCATCCCTGCTCCCTCCTTTCACGTCCAGAAAACCCCTCAGCCCAGATTTGGGGTTTATTGCTCCCATGTGCTGTGTGCGCTTAATATGCATGTGCTGTGCCCACAAATGTCATGCAGCATTGTTCTATGGTTTTTAACTTTTCATGAAAATGGCCAATGACAAACATCTAGTATGTGAATAACTTCCATAAATGTTTCATATTTATTTAGAAAGAACATACGTGCTCCATTGTTGACTACAGAATCGCGTATATGATTGTTGCTCCAGCTGACTCACTGGGTTGTTCAAATCTCCCAAAATCTGACTAATTTGCTGTCTTCTTGGTTTATCAATTACTGAGAGAGGTAGGTGAAGATCTCCCAACGTGGCTGTGGGTTCGTCAAGCCTTTCCTGTAGTGTAGCCATTTTTGCTGCAACATAGATATTTCAAGTAGTCTGACTACGTGCAATCCAGATGGATGTATCTTGAGTTGCCTGGCTTGAGGGCATGTCCCTCCAGGGAGCTTTGTTACTTGGCTTCTGACAGGCATTGCGGGGACAGCGTCACTGCTTAGAACCACTTTTACATTAATTTCTCAGCCCAGGAATCCCCAGACCCCATGGGGAATGTACATTTGAACTTTGAGTCTGCACAAGGAATTTACAGTAGCGTCAAAAATCATGAAATACCTAGGTATTGTGCAATGGAAGTTGTGCAAGAACTCTGCCGTGTTCACACACTGGAAGATTCTAAACTGTAGTACATAAACTCTGCACGATTTGACACATCGAGAGTGCCAGTGTGACCCTCCTAAAGACCTCAGTAGGTGGGAAGGACTCAGGCAGACTTGAAGAAGCCGGAGGACTTGCTCTGCCTGATGTTGAGACACATCGTGAGCCTAGGTGATGGTCGCAGTGTGACATCGTCACCAGGGCAAGTGAGTACTGGGCCAGGGGACAGAATATCGAACCCACAAACTGGCTGTTACGTGTATGGTCAGCGGCCTTGGCCTTGGTCTTGGTAAATACCATGGCCTTGCTTTATGGTAAAGGCAGCCATGTGGCACAATGAGGAAAAGAACATTCTTTTAATGTAATGGCACTGGATCCGCTGGGTACCCAGACGGGAAAAATTAGTATCAACCTCCACATATATTTTAAAAATCTGTATTTAGCAAAAAAATGAATTCTGGATGTATTATAGATCTAAACATGAAGAGAAAAAACAATAAACCTTCTGAGAGAAGTCATGGGGAAATGTCTGTATCACCTTCGAGTAAACAGATGTTTCTTAAATAGGCCACATAAGGATAAGTCTGGTGGTTGGAGTTTATTAAAGCGAAGGACATCTATTCATCAGAAGAGACTGAAAGGCAAGCTGAGGAACAGGGAAAGATAGCGGCGGGGGGTTACGTTTTAGGTATATCAAAAAACTACAAATGAGTAAGAAAAAACAGAAAAACTAATGCAATACTTAAACAGGCATTTCACAAAAGCATATGCCGATTTGCCCAAATATTTATGAAAAAGCGTTCCCTGCCGTCCATCATCACGAGACACAGATCCAGCCAGACTGGCTGAAATCAGGCAGGACGGCCCCGTGGACGGCTGGGGGGCTGCGCAGCAGAGGGGGACTTGAAGTGGCCAGCCACTCTGAAAAACCGCTTGGCAGGACCCTCCATAGCCGAGTCTATGCATAAGAAAAATCCAACCATTTTCCCTTAGATATTTGTCCGAGAGAAATGTCTTATGTGCAACCCAAACGGATGTGCTTAGAATGTCCAAAGCAGCACCGTTCATAATATCCCCAAACTGGAAGCCACCCAAATGTCCTGGATGAATTTTCACACCCAAGTGCCAATGTTACCAAAATCAGCCTGTGCCTGCCACCCCACCCCCTGGATGCCACCCTCCGGTCACGTGTCTGATGCTCAGGCTTGCAGGAAGAACCTTCTTCATGTGACCCCTGGAGATTCCCTTTACCTCCTTATGAGCTCAGATCTCCTCTTAAAAGGCTGGACATGCCCCGCCCAGCGAGGCTCAGTTGGTTGGAGCACCAACCCATGCACTGAAGGCTGCGGTTTCGATTCCCGGTCAGGGCACATTCTTAGGTGCAGATTCAGTCCCCAGGGCAACAAATCAATGTCTCTCTCTCTCTCTCTCTCTCTCAAATCAATACATGCATCCTCAAGTGAGGATATGAAAAAACAAAAGGCTGCACGTGATAGTTTATCCAGAACATCAGGAGGTTTTTATACAAAGTGTCTCCAGGTTACACAGTTCATAATATGCCCTGTCATCTTTCCATGTCCCCACCGATATGTGTCAAGTCTTCCTGGCGCTGTTTAGAGCCTGCAGGTGATGTTTGGTTGTAAGGAAGAGGAGAGGAGAGAGGGAACTAGAACACTCTTCCACATAACGCCCAAGGGGCAGGGGAGCATGGTGGAGGAAGCGTCCCTCCCTGCACCTCCCCTGCCGAGGGGCCGGCCCGTCTGCCCTCCACATCCTCGCTGCCCCCCTGGGAGCAGGCCCCCAGCCCAGCTGCTCCACGGACCCACCTCTGGTCCCGTGAGGGTGGCAGCCCCTCCTCAGGCCTCCACCCCCCAGTTGAGCAGCTATGCTGCCCTGTCGGGCCCCAGGGTGGCACTAGTCGGGCTGGGATCAGGCTGCCAATCACTGAGGACAGGAGTGGGGAGTGGGCAGGCCTGGGGGAGTCACACCCACTTTTGTCTGGCCCTCGGGTCCCATGGGGGCTCCCCTTCACACTCACTCCTCTCTAGTAGAAGAATGAGTTTAACCACTGGGTGCAGCTGTCCTGCCTGTGCCCAAATTCGCAAACAGGCCCTGGGGGTGCCCAGGCCCCTGGTAGGATGAGACTGCTGAGAAAGCAGCCGTGCTCCCAGGGACTGGCCGGCCCGGTGCCGTGAGCGCGTGCTGTCTGCAGACCAGCCTCTCTGTGGCAAGGCGAAAAGTCTTCCACGTTTAGGGGTGAGTGGGGGCTGCTTCAGACCCATTGTCCTCTCCACCCTGTGGCTGAAGTGCGGGTGCATGGCTCAGGCTGCAACAACAAGAAGAGCTAAAGGTTCTGGAGTCCTCCACGAGCCAGGCACGAACCCAGTGTTTATGTAGGTTATCTCATCCTCTCAAAATATTCTGATCCCCACTTTTCTGGTAGGAAACTGAGGCTGCAAGAGGCTCCGTGACTTGCTCCCAGTGACACAGCCAAGGGGTAAAGCCCAGGCTGGAAGCCGATGAGCCTGACTCATGTCCTTGACCGGTGTTCTGGATGTGAGTGTGTGCTACTCACTGATTCTGGACTCTAAGTCACCTCTCATGCATGCCAGGTCCTGCCTTGGGGGGGATCCTTCCCACCCCCTTCATGGTTAATGTCACGATGGCCCCTGCAGTGGGGGCTGGAGCAGGAGAGGGATTCACGGGGAGCCTGCCTGGTGGGATCTCCCCAGACCCCCTCCTCCAACCCCAGCCCTCAGAGGCAGTGGCTCCCACACGCACCGGCCTGCCTGCCCCCTTCCGATGCCCTTTGCCCCTGTCTCCTCCCCCAGCTCTGACCCGGAACAAACCCAGACAGTCCCTCCTTCCTCTTCCCAGGCTCCTGAAAAGGCCTTTCTTTCCCTGGAACCCCAGAGCAGGGAGGCCCCGGCCCCCCTTCGGGGGGCAGCGGTTTCTCCAAGAAAGACGGAATGGATTATCGAGAAGACGGAGGGTTCTCTAAATGTATGAAACGGTGCTTCTGGTAATAAGGGAGGCCTGGTGGCACCACAGCCTGCAGTGGCTGTGGTGTCAAACCTAAAAGTAGAGTGTCGCCTTCAGGTAGGGGGTCCCGCACACTCCCTGTCTACCGTCTTGGCCTCGGCTGGGCCTCAGGTGCTGCTCTTGCTTCGCAGCTTCGGGCCAGAGGCCACAGAAAGCAGGCGAGGGCTGGCAGGGGACTGCCCAGCCAAGTGTCCTCCTGGGCTCCTGGGCTCCCGGGCACAGCCTCCAGCTTCGCCAGGACTTCCAGCAGATCCCAGCTCTTCCTCACACCGAGATGCTGCCGAGGTTCCTGCCAGCCAGCCAGCCTTGCTCAGTCACAGCCTGAGGGAGGGACGTCGGGCTCCTGCAGGGCCCTGCGGCCGAGGGAGAACCTGCAGGGGGCAGCAGAGATCACCGTGGGCCTGGAGGAAAGGCCGCAGGGTGGGAGCCTGAGGGCTCACAACCCGCCCTGTCACCCAGGGCAGAGCGGCGCAGCCTTTGGCTCAGTGTCTTGACTGGGAGAGGCGGGGGGATTCGATTTCTTTGTTGGGCTGCAGCGGGCACCATCTTAAGTGCCCTTCCAACCTGTGACTCACTCAGTCTTTATAGCGCCTGCCGCGCAGGGGACATTGTCACACTCGGCTCTCCCAACGGCCCCGTGAGCTGTCTTTCTCAAGTGTTCTTCTCAGAAAGGGGGAGAGCAGGAGGCGAAGAGGAAGACCTCGGATCCGGGTCTGACTGCCCCAAAGCTGACAGTGTTTCCTGCCCATCCCTCGGCCCCTGGCACCTGACCCGCTGGCCCAGCCTGCTCGAAAGGGGGGGAAAGCACAGACAGCCTCGCTAGGGTGGGGACCTGCCCAGAAAGGGGGCCCTTCCAGAGCAAAACTGCTGCAGGAACAGGCCTGCTGCCCAGCAGCCTCCAGCCGTCCACCACAGGGCCCAGGCCCACCTCGAAATAGGCTCCCGTTCTGGCCCCACACAAGCAAGAACCCCACCACCCAGGAGATCACGGAACGGAGAGAGGGGATAGAGATGGAGAGAGCAGAGCACGGACCAGACGCCGACGGGCAGAGAGGAAAACGATTTGAAGGCAGAACGCACCAGGGCAGCAGCACGCAGGCTTTCAAACAGTGTCCACCCTCTTTCCATGCGGGCTGCGCGCAAACGCGTCTGCCTCTGCGGCGACGTCACCGCCCTGTGTTGCAAGCAGAAACAATATTTGGGCTTCAGGGGCACAGGGTGGTGTTTTATACACAGAATCACCTGGTGGGGCTCCTGTCCCCAAGATGCAAATCACCTGGCTCGTGGGGGAGGGTGCTCGGGGAGGCAGGGGGAGGGGGGCAAACATGCTCCTGGGCCACGCTCTGGCTGACACGGCTGGGTGTGATGGATGCTGCCCGCCCCGTTGCCTAGCAACCCAATACCCTTCAAGAAAATCCCGCAGTCTGGCTGGCTCACAAAAGCAAGCAGGGCTGGTTGAGCACGGCACTGGGAATGGAGAGATAATAATGGTTTTATTCCAGTTACTAACAATCGCTCTTCCCGCAGACACCAACAGGCCCGGAGGGTCCCCAGAGCCCTGAGCCAGAGTGGGGCTGGAGAAAGCCCGGGGCGCTGACAGTGGCCCCCGAGTCAGCCTCAGAGGTAGTGGAATTTTACTGGCTGGTCCCCCGATGCCCCTTCCGGGCTGGGCCTCCGCGTGGAGCCAGGAGGCGTGACTCACAGCATACCTCCAGATAGCTGTTTGTCAGCCGGCCGTGAGTCATGCTTTCTTTCCCCTCAAAACCGAAACACTTGACATTTTCAGATAGGGTTGGGGGAAGGTGTTTAAAAAAGAAGTTTTGTAAGTCGCCGCGTGGCTTTGTGTGCAAGTGCCGGGGTGTGGGGGAAGAGGTGAGTCATGGCCATGCAAACAGGTGAACAGGAGCAAGCCAGGTCCTCCGCCATCAGTTCCCACAGGAGCCCGGCCGTCACGTGTGTGTTAGGCGGGAACGGGCCTTCCGGCAGTCTTACCAGGTGACACCCGCCAAGGCCAGAGCCTTGGCCCTAGGTTTGCCATCCACCCCATCTTTCCCAGAGACCTGCGTCCCCAGGAAAGAAGTCTGCTGCGTTCGTGTGGCGCAGGGGACAGCAAGGCCGTAAGAAAATCCTGCAGGTGTTTGCAGGGACAGGGAACCCTGAGGTTTCGGACGGGAAGGGAGAAGGGCAGAGGCAACCAGACCCTGTGCGGCAGCAGCCGGGTGGCCGGGTCCCCGGGCCCCGGCCCTGATTTGGGCCTTCACTGGGTGTGCGGGAGCCCCTGCCTATTCTACATGGCCCCTTGCAAGTCTCGCCCTCCACACGCAGCCCTCGAACTTTCAGATTTATTATGTGGGGGCCAAAAAATCTGAATGCTTTCCTCCCCTCTCCTAAATTCTTCTGGCTGGGCTAACCATCAAATCAACAGAGACAGACTGACAGGAGAAAATCAATGTTTTTAAGACACGTGCAGGGGAAACTCACATTAGCACAAAAATTCCAAAGGCCATGAGGCACCATTGGGTATGTAAGACTTTTTGGACAAAGGAAGGGGGGTCTGGCATTAGGTTTCAGAAGTGAGAGTGAGGGACTCACAGGGAGCTGAGGAAGAATAGCAGGCACCCAGCAGGACAGTCCTTCCTAGGTGACACAGGAACTCTGGGACACAGGGGACACCCAGCCAATGGGCTCCCGCTCAAAGGCTAGCATGCTTAATTCAAACTGGGCCGATGAGGCTGCGACAGCCTCCGAGAAATTGTCCCTCCCAAAGAAGGATTCTCTCTGTTCGAGTCTCGGGCAGGAAAGGGGAGAGGATTGAAAGTTCCAAGTCCTTCGTTTCTTAAGAAACAGCTTAAAATCAATGCCCACTTTCTTAAAAAGAAAGCGTCAGGGTGAAAAACCTGGGTTCCCTTCATTCACTTTCCATGTTCCCCTGCTCAAAGTCAGGGACCTCTTTGCGCCCCTTGGTGTCACGTCAACCCAGCAGCACGTCACGGGTACGGTAGGTGCACGGTGCACGCTGCCTGTTGTCAGGAGAGATGGATAAATGGAAGAATCAATTAACCAGTCTGATAACAAAATCGAATTAGCCTCCTGGCCCCCCCATTCGTTCCCATGCTCAGCAGGAGGCACGGGCTGCTCCCAGAGAAGGAGGGAGGGGCTGGGGGTGCGGCTGAGGGCGTTTGGAATGTTCTCCGACCCCGCACATTCACGGGGAGCCCTGTAGCAGGGAGCCGGAGCTGCAGCCCGGAGGAACCCCCTTGTCGGCCCCACGCCTCAAACCTTGGGATGTTAAAAACAAGGCAAGCGAACCGTGGGACTGGGCCTAAGCAACATTGTTTCCCAGGGTACATTTTTTTGCAAAGATAAGAAAGCAGTCGTTACCCCTCCTGGTGACGAGGGCATGAAAATGCCGAACGTTGTTTAGAATTGCCCACATCACCACGCTAGTTGTCTGCACTCAGAGAGACGACATCTTTTTGCACACCATGCCCCCACCCCTCTCAGAAACACCCCTGGCCTTTGTCTGTGCCCCACCCAACTCAAGGCCCCCAAACAGCTATTCTTACTGATCTCCACAAATGCTTGTTGCCTCTCATGTCGAACAGCCTTTTATTTGGGGGTTAGCATTATAAAGCACTATTACCAAAAAAAAAAAAGGTACTGGTTATTCAAAAGTCTCCCCAGACTCTGGGATCGCAAGCAGTTCTGCAGGAGAAAATTCGCGACGACACAAAACACTTCCCCTATCAGGTTGGCGGATGCCTGGAACCTCCAGGCTACAGGATTCTCTGCATCAGGATGTCGAAGACCCTTGTGAAAAAATGTAAATGTTCTCGTACAGCAATTGCATATTAATCTGTTACTGGCCTGAGCGCTTTAGTTAGACTTAGGAAATCCACGTACGCAGTGTAAGGCACAGGAGACAGGTAATCACCCTCCACTCTTTACTATGAAAATGCTCAGACCCAATAAACTCAGGTGACCGTACAAGAACCACACGCTTTCGTCAACCGGCGTCAACAATCACCATCTTGTGTCACCCAGCTCCCCACGAAATGGGTCATTTAAGTAAATCCGAAGCCTCCTAGCATTTCATTTGTGCACATTTTAGTACTTAGCTGTACATACAAACACTTTTTCAAAAACAGTACCATAATATCAGCATCATACCTACAGTACAAAATAATAATAATAATAATTCCTTAATACCATGAAACACCTGGTCAGTAGTCGATATTTGAACTTCCCTGATAGAACAGTTCAGGGTCAAGGTAAAGCAGCATTAGGTTCAGACCAGGGCAGCCCTACCCAGGGGAAGCGGGCGGTGGAGGAGGGGGAGCTTGTGTGAATATCGCGGCTTTCTCTGGCGTTCCAGGTTCACATTGGTCCAGAACAGGTCACACATGGGCACGGACATGACTGACTCTTCCTAGTGACCAGTGACACCCGTCAGCTGATCTGAAGACAGCAGCTAGGTGTCCCCACCCTGAGTCGTGGAACATGATCACTTGGCCCCACTGGCCACCTCGCCTGATTGTGGAGAAGCCAGACACGCTTGTCTGAGCCTCGGTCTGCTTGTGCAAAGACCCACCCTGCCCCACCGGACTCGAGAGAGAATTAAAGAATGAAATGTCCGTGGAGCCCTGGGAAAAGCTCTTGGCACAGCAAACCCACGATGAACAGGAGCTATCGCATTGTTACTCCCCGGTCTCCTTGGAAACCGAAGCTGGTGCCTGAAGATCCTAAGGACCTCCCCGGGGCCGCCTCCTCTGCTGGACAAAACGCTGCCCCTCAGGTGTTTTAAGCCAGCGCTCCTCCAAGCAGGCTTTTCAGACCACCTGCGTCCGAATCACCCGGAGTGATTCTCCTGCCTGCTCAGCCTCGGGCAGTTCATCGGGACACGGACATTTGAGAACTGCTGTCAGCTTGCCTGCTGGTTGCCGAGCGACCGGCCCAACCGAAGAGAAAAGGGGGTGCCTGGCCCGATGAAACAGTGGGGGGCACAGCAGAGGGCCCAGAGGGACCTGGGATCAGGAGGCCGGAGTGGAATGGAGCCGGCAGCGCCTCCCTATGGGGGCCTTGGGGAGAGCCGAGGGGGAGCTGAAGATGGCGGACAGCGGAATGCTTCCCAGGAATCAATGAACGCACGATGCTCCTCGTATTTTTATCCCGATTCCGAGAACCTAAATACAGAATTCCTATCTGCTGCTTCTGTAGAAGACCGTGTGATCTAGTGATGCTGTGACCAAGGACATCACTCGTGAGCGTCTCATCCATTCCATCTTTAACAAATATCACCTGGGTGTCAGCGCTTCGCCAGGTAGGGTGCTGGCACAAAGCAGAGGGAAGCAGTCACTGCCTCTGCCTTCTGGAGCACGTGGAGGGCTCTGACATGTCCAAGGACAGAGAAGGGATGGGGAGAAACGTTCCACAAAGCTCACAGAGCTCCGGAACTGGAAAAGGACCTGAATGGCTGCCTCTTGGACTCCGGAGCAGAACAGGTGAGAAGACAGACCCAGGCTGGGGGGCAGTTGCCCCCGCGCCCGCCCCCAGTGGTGGGTAGCCGGAAGGGTGTGCCTGCCTCCTTCCCAGAAGGCTTCCTACTCCAGCTGTTTCACCCTTTCCTGCACCTAGAAAAGCAAAGAAACAAAACAAATACTGAGTTGCTTGCTCCTGTGTCATCAGAATGACTCATGTCAGCTCATGGTAACCAAATTCTTCCCACTTAAGGCAGCGCTACTAAATGTTCACCTTTCACTTGCCGGAAAAGCAGGTTACAAAACAGCACACCGAGCAGGATCTCACGCATGCAAGCTCAGCGTCTGCGGTGTGTGCGTGTGTGCGCACAGAAAGAGAGCTGTACTGACCAAGAGGACCCATGACCCCTACCCCCAGGTCATGGCTGCTTTCCATGCTCTTCTTTCTGTTCCTGGAACTTCCTCAGCATTTTCTGAATCTTCTTTAGTGAACCCACACTCCTTCCACGGTGGGGAGAAAAGTCTTTTCAAAGATAATGTTCGGTTCTTTGTGTTTAAGATCCCGAGTCTTGCCCCGTTGTTTCGCTGTTTTCCCAGTTTCCTGAGCAGTAACTGGCGGGCGTCACCATGTGAGTTTCGGACACCGCAGAGTGTGACGGGGTGACTCACATACGTTGGGGGACAATTGCCACAGTAGGCTCGGCAAATGCCCATCTCCTCCTGGAGACACAGGAAAGGAGAAGGGGGAGCACGCGTTTCTCCTCGTGGGGAGAACTCGGGGTCCCCCTCGCAGCCTTACTCTGGCCACGCCGCGGCACCGGGAACAGTCACCAGGCCACACACACACACACCACAGGTCCAGCTCGGTTCACCCTGCACAGGAACTTTGCCCCTTCCGACTGCCCCCTCCCAGAGTTTTGCCTTTTGGAGATTAGATCTAATCTCATGAGAGGTTTCTACCATCTTTTTGTCCAGCTTGCACCCCAACATTAAACTCCATCCTTGCCTTCCCATGGGAGGCTGAGACGCAGACAGCCTCCTGTTGCCAGACCCAGGACATTCCTCGGATGCATCCGGCCAGAGACTGGCCCTGGTCCTGAATGGAATCAGCCAGTCGGCAAATATTGCCTGAGCCCTCCCCAGGCCCAGGAACTGCGCCGTGCCCTGTGCCCCAAGGTCAAAACTGGGACCCCAGTCTTCAGGAACATGGGAGTCCGCTGGGGAGAGAAGGCATAAACACATGCAAAGTTCAATAACACAATGGGGACGAGGGCACGATACTGTCAAGTACGCTGTGTCTTGGGCCAGCAAGGTCAGTGCACAGAGGGAGCCTCGGGAGCCAAGTGGGAGATAAGGGACCGAGGACAGCAGGGGCTCCTGAAGGTCTTTGGGAGGAAAGGAACAGCAGATCTGAGTTTCAGGAACAGTCCGACCTTCGGGATGTCCCATCGCCGTGTTTGCGCAGGGGGAGCCGGAGGAGAGGCGGAGGAGAGGCGATTGCCGGATTCAACAAGTGCGGATGCAGGGTTCCAGGCCCCGCCCCTCCCGGGGCCACTTGGAACACAGCCCTTCCGCTGGGGCGCGTTCATCACTGCAGCCACCAGACGGCTGGACTGGAGCCCGGGTGTTTTCCAACTGTCAGGCTCTTTGCTCCCGGGACCCGGGTGGGACCAGTGAGGGTCTGGGACAGCATGTGGCCGTGGCCAGGACTGCAGACTGTTCTCCAGCAAACGCCTCCCGGGTTGGGCGGAGCTACAAGGTCATCTCCCTCTTCAGTGCCAACAGTGAAGATCAGACTCCCCGTTACTCTTATTTTTAGCTCCTTGGGAGGCTTAGCAGCAAATCTTTTCTTCTTTACTTTTTTTAACCAAGATAATACTTATGTGCCATAAAATTCCCTCATTTAAAGTACACAGTGGAGCGGGCTTTAGCATATTCTCAAAGTTGTGCAACCACCACCACTACTGAATTCCTAAGTATGTTCACCACCCCGAAAAGAAGCCCTGAACCCTGTGAGGTCACTCCCCAGCTCCCCTCCTCCCAGCCCTTGGCCTCATTTCAGCCGCCATCCACCTGTGTGCCTCCTGGCAGCGCAGAGCTGGCAGTGGGGGCAGGGGCCCTCTGAGGAGCAGGGTGGGCTCTGTTCCATAAGAGCCTTCTCCAGCGTGTGCTGTCTGCCCCTAGAGCTCAGCAGACCAGTGACCAGACTGCCTCGTTGAAAAAGCAGCTTTGAAAACAGAGGCCCACTGACGTCGGCTCCTCCCGTCAGACCAGAGAGAGTCCAGTGACCATCAAGAGCGGGGCAGCTGACGCAGGACCCTGCGGCGCGGCCCAGAGCAAGGCTGCCTGCAGCCCCTGTGGTGGAGCTCTTCGCTGTGTTCCTCTTCTTTACGACGGAACCAGCAGTGGCCCCGAGTTATTCTGCCCCTTGACGCTCGTGCTGGGAGCCAGCGACGACCGGAGGACCAGGTCCAGCACTTTGGGTCAGCCAGAGCACAGCCTGCCCGCCGCACACGACCCTGCACGGCTCAGCTCCGCCTCTCCGGCCTAAGGTTTCCCATGTGGGACCCGGCCCTCGGCTGCTCTGGGCAGCACGTAGGCCTGGGGCTGCCTCGTGGGCATTTCATGTGAATGGAAAGCACAATCTGAGGCCTTTCGGACTGTCTCCCCTCGCCCAGCACGCGGTGTTTGAGGCCCACCCACCTGTAGCCCCCATGCCTGCTTCTGCCCTTTTCACAGCCCAATGTCCCCCTCCTGTGGGGACGGACCCACTGCGTCTGTCCGGTCACCCGCGGACAGATGTCTCGGTGCTCTCCACTTTTCGGCATCGCAGGGAGTCTCAGATCCTCGTTTGTGGGGGCACGAGCTGTCACACGAACGTCCACTACTGAATTTCAAAGGAAGTGGGAACTAGGGGCAGAGGAAGCGCAGTCACTCGGGCACAGCCACCCGCAGCCGCCGCTGCAGACGGTCACCAGAGCCCCGGCACAGGGAGCCGGACGCTCCCACCTCCAGTGTGTGGCTTCAAGTGAGAAGCGTGGAGATGCAAAGCTCGGTCCGTGGATTGAAAAACCCCACAGGACAGACCGACAGCTACCAGAGGGACAGGGGGAGCGGAGGGGGGGTGAGAAGGTGGGAGAAGGGGAAGGGGTTATTCAGAGAGTACGTGCGACTGACCTGTGGGCCTGGACGGCGGTGTGGACGTGGACTGTGGGAGCCGGGTGGGGGGGTGGCAGGAGCGGGGGAGGTGGAGGGAGGAGAAACTGGGACAACTGCAATAGAATAGAGGAGAATTTTTTACAAATGCCACAGGATTAGGGGATTATCTTGAGCTTTCATGTTCTGCCAACGAGAGGGGTTCAGTGTGTGGATTCCCAGGCACAAGGGCGGCTGCATCGTCGCAGCCCGTGTAGGGCCTGCTCCCCATCGCACGAAGCTGGTTCAGGCCCACACATGTCACAACTCGTCTCCCCGTCCCCACCATCCGCACCGGCGATGTCCTCATCGCGTCGGCATGAGCTGGGAAACCACAAAGCGTCCCTGAACGGTCCGCGTTCCCGTTACAATGTAAGACCGCAGGGGTCCTTGTCTCCCCTGAATCAAACGGAATTCAACGGGAGGTCCACACAGCATCGGGCTGGCGACGTGACACCCCTGGGTGCGGGTCTTCCTAGTGGGAGCATGAGGGGGAAGCCCTTCATCCGGTTCCTCTTCCAGTCACCTCACGCCCTTTCTCAGTGGCCAGACCAGCAGCAAAGGGGTGGAGCATCCCCAGGGGGAGCTCTGTCGCCAAGACAAGTCGGCTACTAAGCACCTACTCTGTGCTCGGAAGAGGGATGAGTTCGCAGGCTCTTGGAATCTAACTGAGGGGACGAAGCATAACCATGGAACATCCTGGCCACTCGCCAGGAGCTGGGGTGGGGGCCGAGGGAGGAGAGAATGGGGGGGGGGGCTGCGAATGGGCAGAGAGCTTCGTTTTGGCCTGATGACAGTCTTCTTGGATTAGATCGTGGTGACAGCAGAATTTGTTCTGTGAAAATGTACATTTCCCAAAACTGCTAAAATGAATATTTTAAAGGGGACACGAATTGTATGGCATATGAATTGTATCTCGATAAAATTTTTGAAGTGGAAATGATAAGAATAACAGATCATCCTATCACAAAAAAATAAAGCGAGGACAGCATGCCTGGAGCGAGGGTGGAGCAGGTTTTCTTTCCAACACGAATTTTTCCACTAAGAACAACCGGTAGTAAACGGCCCTGTGTGGCCGTCACCAGCCACACTTGCTGAAGCGCTCCCCACGGCACGGCCTGACCCCCTGCGACCCCAGCCCCCCCACACCACCGCCCCGGAGCAGCAGGCAGCCCAGTCCACAGGCTTGGGTGGAGGTTCTCCTACCTGCCCTGCCCCGGGGGCGTGTGTTCGTGAGAATGTGGCCTGGATGGCGACTCCAGGTGGGAATGCCCGCCGGCTGAGTTTTATGCATTCTATCCAGTGTCGTTAACTTTGCATGAGCTGGGACCATGAAGGACACGCGTCTCGAAGGCTGCAGTTAAATAATAATTTGACATCGGAAAACATTCTGTGGAAAAAAACGTGTGGATGTAAATACTTCTTAATGAAGTTCATACTCTGCCACCTTCTAAAAAAAGAAAAGGAAAGAGAGGAACCCATTCCTCCGGGGCCTCGGGCAGCTGCCTGGCGCGGCCACCGGCCAGTGCTCTCGAGTTCCGGGCTGCGCCCGGGCCACCGGTAGAGTCTGGGGCTAGACGGGCCCAGAGTCTTTGGGGAGATGCCAACGGGCTGCCCGGGTCATCGTGGGCATGTTAGTTAACTCTCCCAACCTCAGTTTCCTCACCTGTAAGACGGAGTGGTTTCGTCTGCAGGTGACCTGTGGGGTTTTGAGAGGACCGAGCCCCGGAAAGCACACCCAGTGCTCAGGGGAGCACCCGGCAGGCGCCACCCGCTGAGGAAGGGGCCACCGCTGCTGGAGCCACTGGCCCGTCTCGTGCCATCACTGATGCCCTGGAAGGGAGGAGGGCGCTTGCCACTCCTAAGGACCTTCAAGGGTGCTGGCAGCCTGACTGGGTGTATTTTGATGTCACCCCAACAAGACACGTCACATTCTGAAATAAGAGAGTGCAGCTAAGGATCCTGGATCCAGGGACATCTTGGTGGGACGGAGAGACCCTGTGAAAGGACCGACAAGCCGGGCTTTCACATTCCACCGTTTTTCACCATTTTTAGACTTTAAAAAGGGGGGGGCATTTAAGTTATTTAGACAGGCTCTCAAAGGGTGGTACCACATAGTCTGTGTCGGAACCACAATGGGGTGCTTGTTTAAAGCAGGACCTACCCAGGCCCCGCCCAGAGCTGCCTCCCAGAGTCTCCAGGGAAGGCAGTGCATTTCACCCTCCTCCCAGCGTCTCTCGTGGGAGCTGAGAAACTCCTGCTGGACCCTGGAGCCGCTGCAGCCCAAGGGCCCAAAGCTGGCCAAGCCAGACACGCAGCAGGGGGTTAAGACTTTTTTAAAGTGAATAGAAAAAGTAAATAAATTAATTAATAAGATTTTAATAAACAAAATTGGTGGCAAACGTAGATGTTAAACAAAAATCATGGATGGTGGATGAATGGATGGATAGATGGTGGACAAATGGATAAATGAATGACAGATGAATGGATGGATGGATGGATATTGGATGGATGGTGGATGGTAGATAGATGGATGGTGGATGGATGGTGGACAGATGGATGGTGGATGGATGGTGGACAGATGGATGGTGGACAGATGGATGGTGGATGGATGGATAAATGAATGACAGATGGATGGATGGTGGACAGATGGATGGTGGATGGATGGACTCTTTGCCCCTTATCATGTTGCCCCTGAGTGGAGATTTAATGGTAACATCTATGAGGGAATTTTTCCTCACTATAAAATCTGTATGACTGATNGATAGATGGTGGACAAATGGATAAATGAATGACAGATGAATGGATGGATGGATGGATATTGGATGGATGGTGGATGGTAGATAGATGGATGGTGGATGGATGGTGGACAGATGGATGGTGGATGGATGGACTCTTTGACCCTTATCATGTTGCCCCTGAGTGGAGATTTAATGGTAACATCTATGAGGGAATTTTTCCTCACTATAAAATCTGTATGACTGATGCTTAACACTTTAGAAAACACAGAAAAGCACCAAGGAAAAGACAAACAAAATCCCCTCTCAGAAGTTACGACAGTTGACATGCTTGCGTGGTTCCTCTGGCCCTTGGAATGGCACACGCACATATGAGATGGCTCACCAAAGATTTTACCGTGTTATAGACTGAATACTCTTTCGAGCCAGTTGTTTTCTTAAACTTAGGAATGCTTTATGAGTCTTTTCTCAGCTCAGCAAATTCCTCCTCCCCATAAATAAAATGGCAGCCTGGTATTCCACCACAGACACACCATGACCTATTGAAGCCTCGTCCAATCGTGAACATTCAAGTTCATGCAGATTCGAGTTCGTGTGTGCACAGTGGACATCTGCAGTTTTTAAGTTCCAGGACTACCGCAATCAGTAGTCAGTCCTGGTGGCTATTACCCTCGAAAGGCGACTTCTAGAATGTTCTCAGGAAGCCTTTGGAGCCAGAACACAAACAAGGAAAATGTCTCTGCCTCAAGAACGTCAGTAAACATGGATTAGGGGAAGTCCACTGAGTCTCGAGTGCACAGCGCTGTCAGGGGTCACAGGAGGAGAGGACAGCCGCTTCTTGCCATCATTGCCAGGGGACCCGTTTGAACCAGTGACCCCGAGTGGGTCCCGGCTTCACTTCTAATGAACAACCACTTTGTGGGCTGTGAAGTGATGCTCTGCCTACCAGAACAATCTATAATGATCTGTTTTTATCCTTTCTTTCCCTTTCATCGTTGCCATTAGTTGCCAAGACAGGACAGGAGGAGTATGCTGGTCCCTCTGGGGCTGAAATATAGAAGGAATTCCTACTGGTTTAAAGATTTATAATGAAAGAAAGCCCAGACTTTACAGAACTATGTGCAATTTAGTTAGTTGGACTCTTTAGATGAACACCCATACCAATATTCTCCCTGAACAGAGCAAAGGAAAGGCGATGTTTTTTTAAGTCAATCACTGACTCAAAGACAATCTGGCAACAGCTCCCGAAGGCAGTGTGAGCCTTGATTGAGGTCGCTCCCTGCAGCCTCTACCTTGGGGTCAGATACACAGTGAGTGTTTGTTAAATGAAGCAACACCCCAACGAACAAAGGAACGAGCGAACTGGGGGTGACCGTCCACCCCATCCCAAGCCACGCAATGCAGAGGGCCTGAGCGCCCTGCCGCCCTGAAGGTTGGGCCTGAGCCTCCAAAGAGCACCCCACGGATAACTTCCTCATCACCCCAACTCTCCAAGCAGAGCGTGCTCGGAGCCAGGCTGGAATCCTGTGCAAAGAACTGGGCGCAGCCCAGCCACCCCGGCCGGGTGCTCAGCAAAACGAAAGGCAGGCCTAGGCATTTCTCACCACGTTCCTTCAGTGCCCAGGGCCATCTGCAAGGTCGAGCTGTTTCTTTTGCTACAGAAACAGTGGCTGCCTTTCAACTCGGGGGTGGAAAAAGCCTCCCTTTTCCTCAAGTTCCAGCCCCTCTGTTCTGCTGGGTGGGCTGCGCCCCTGGGCTTTCTGTCGTCCTCCTCCCCTTCCCTGTACGAAGCCGCCTCGGGACGATGGCTCTGTCCCACATTCCCTCAATGACTTCTGGGTGGTGCATCCCCCTGTGGGGTCCATTGCTCTGGGGTGCATTCCCCCCGCTGCCCCACCTTCTGGGAGCTCCCCGCCCTGACTGTTGCCTTGGCTTTTATTGCAGCAAAATAATTGTGCATAGGAGGAAAATGTGTCACTTTCTTTTTTTGTTCTTACCACATAATTTCCTTTTTCACACCAAACTCCTATAAAACACCTAGTTTGCTCGCATTTTTATGTGCACAAAATATACACCCCCCCCCTTTTTAAAGCAAAGGGTGTTCAGGGCTTGTGTTTACAGGTCTCCCCTGAGAGCTGGCTGTTCTGACCCCACCAGCCATCTGTCTGTCTGCCATCAGGTCCAGGCGAGGGCCTGCCTCTGCCTCTCTCCCTGCAGCAAGCGGCCGCAGAGAGGGCCGCACCCTTCCCCAGACTTCAGAAGACAGAGAGGAGAGCCAGAATCAAAATGTCACAATGAAGCAGGACCCAGGAGGTGCTCATCCTGCCTCTACAGGTGGAGGGAGCTACTGTCCGGAGTGGGAGGGGACAGACTGGTGCCAGCACCTAGCTAAGTGCCCCACAGCAGGGACCTACATGGTCTGCGCAGTCCCTAGCTCTGCTCTCGGGGAGGAAACAGAGGCACGGAAGCTAAGGGGCTCGCCTGGACCACACAGCTGGCAGGCGACAGGGCTGGCATTCAGACCTGGGCCGGGGGGCTGCAGAGCCTGGCTCATCTCTGCAGGAAGGGCTAGTGACCCCCGGTCCCCGGCCTGGGCAGGGCCACCAAGCAGGGCCACGTTGCCCCAACACACCATCTACCGTGTTCCCTGTCCTCGATTTACAGGCAACATTTTTGTCTAAACAACAAGTGCAAGGGCATTGTGGACTCATCACAGCCCCATGCCTTCAGTCATTACCACCTCCCAGAACAGGGCGCCCGCTGAATAACTGCCCTGAAGCGCCCCAAACCCAGAAAAAGGACTGCGGAAGGAGACCCGAGGTCTGCCCCAGCGCAGGAGCCTGCCGCTGCGGGGCCTATGGAGGTAAACGCGCCCCCCCCCCCCGTGGTCGCTGCGGGCAGGGGGAGGGCCGAGGGACTCCTCAGAGCTGAAATGACCCTCCAAAGGGGTGGGGAGTGGAGATGGTATGACGCGGACAAGAATCTCTACCTGTCTGGGCCCCGAAACACGAGGACCCTGGACTGGAGTGTCTCTCAGAGGTCGTGTTGTTTGTCAATCACACCACACTCTGGTTCTCACTTGCTTGGGTGAGCAGAAACACAGAGGTTTGAACGGAGAAAGCTCTAGAAAGAAATGCATTCCAAGGCCACAGGCTGTTTATAACGTGAGCAGATGGCGCCCCCTAGTGTCAGGATGACCCTCAGCAGCCTGAGCCGGGCTGAGCGTGGGTGTGACCTTGAGCGCTGGGAAGGTGAGCAGGCCCGGCGCTGCTGCCTGGAGGGGAAGAGGAGCTCAGAGGCCAGAGCCCACCGGGGTGGGAGACCAGTGACCACAGGGCCACGTCCTCCCTCTGTCTCCTTCCAGGTCCTAGTTGTCAATGCCATAGACCCTCCTGATGCAGCTTTCTCCAAAGACAAAAAAATCACCATTGCCAGCTCATGTCCGTGACAGTCTTCCCTGTAAGTCAGCGAGCTGCCTGCGGAGCCGCCCGGCACCGAGGGACAGACAGGAGTCACACACAGTCACCACGCTGTTCACTCGGCTGCGACTGCACGCAGGTCCACTCAGAGCGGAGCATCGGCACACTTACTATCCTACTCACACTCTCACCATCTAAGGGAATATCACACACACACACACACACACACACACACACACACACACAGAGCAATCCGTGGGGGACAGTGACCCCGAGCCCCAGAGTCTCGGTCTGCAGGTCCGGGAGACAGCACAGAGGGCAGGGAGTCGTCGGCGTCTTGTGCGGAAGGGTCTCCGGAGCCAGGGGGCAGCAGGGCAGGTGAAGTCCTCCGTCCAGCAGGCAGAGCCTCTGGTGGCCGAGGCCAAGGGAGGTCAGCGCGGCGTGGGGCAGCCCTCTGGGGTGTGGAGCTGCCTCGGTTGTACCTGGAAAGGGGTGGACCCCACCCTTCCGGGTCTTTCCGATAAATGTCTAGCGCCCCTGATGCCCAGTGGGGACTCTCCCCAGAAGCCTGTCTGTGGGGGGTCCTGCCCTGAGGACGTGGCTGCTCTGACCACGTGGGCAGATATCTGGGGTGTGTCCCCTTGTCAGACGTGTCTGCTCTGACTTAGGTAGTTTCCCTCTTGAACCAAAGTGTCACGGCCGACTGGCAGCCATGCTGGTTGACAGGAGTGACTCCACTTTGTCTTTATACTGTCTTGACCGGACCAGCGCCATTTTGTTGGTCCTGCTCCCTGCTCCCTGAGCCATCTGCTATGTGTGTGCACGTGCTTTTCCTCTGTAACAGGTTCACCAAGTCCTAACGGTGAACAATTCAGAGTGCCCTGTCGTCTCGGAGGCCTTTTCTTGTCCAGAGCATGGCCAGTCAGTCCCAGCTCAGGGCCCTCTGCCGACGGGTGGGCTGGCCCCAAAGCCCCCTTTAACAGGGAGGTGTCATGGACACCCGTGCAGAAAGCTGACAAAGGCATTTCCCTGCTCTTCAGAGTGAATAGAAAAATAATCTACATATAAAGTTTTAAGTCAGAGCTGCCAGCCTGTGGCCCAAGACAGGAAGTGGCTCTGGTCTTTTACAGAGGATTGGCGGGGCAGGGGGAAGGAACAGAAAATTGGCGTGAATTCACTCTGAGATAAATAAGTGCGTGAATGACACAAACAGTTCCCAGGTCCTTCCAGCACAATGCGATGTAAAGGGGAAGCCTTACCACTACCCTTACCACCTGCAGTATGCATTCTGCAAAGCTAAAAAATCCTCTGGGAAAGGGAACCTTGTGCACTGCTGGTGGGGACGTAAACTGGTGCGGCCCCTGTGGAAGGCAGTAGGGAGTGACTTCAAAAAAATTGAGAACAGCCCTGGCTGGTGTAGCTCAGTGGACTGAGCATGGGCCTGCGAACCCGAGGATTGCGGTTCGATTCCCAGTCATAGCGCATGCCTGGGTTGCAGGCCAGTTCCCAGCAGGGGACCTCAAGAGGTAACCATACACTGGTTTTTCTCTCCCTCTCTCTTTCCCTTCCCCTCTAAAGATAAATAGATTAAAAAAATTTTTTAAGTTGAGAATAGAGGTACCATATGACCCAGGAATCCCTCTTTGGGGTAGCTACCTGAACATTTTAAAAACACTTATTTGTAAATACACACATCTGTGTTCCTTGCAGCATTGTCCACAATAGCCCTGACACAGAAACAATGTAAATGTGCTTCAGGGGACAGATGAGGGGGTGTAGAAGATTAGTACATACATACATCGGATGAAATGTCTTTTCCAACAAACTGGATGGATCTTAAAGTACGACGCTAAATGAAACAGATCAGATGGGGAAGGAAGGAACCATATGATTTCACTCGCACGTGGGGTAGAAAGCTGAAAGCAGCAAACAAAACCACAAACTCACAGACACAGACAACGGCACAGAGGTTACCCGAGGGGTAGGGGGTGGGGAGAAAGAAGGGGATAAAGAGGGGCAACTACACGGCGACGGAGGGGACTAGACTTGGGGAGGTGAGCACGCAGGGGACTGTGCACACGTAGGGTTATAACGCTGCACAGCTGAAATTTATGCTGTTGTCAACCAATGCTCTCCCCAGTACATTCCATTCAAAAAAGGTGCCCTGACTGGTGTGGCTCGGTGGATGGAGTGCTGGCCTGTGAACCAAAAGGTCGATGGTTCAATTCCCCGTCACACCACAAGCCTGGATTACAGGCCAGGTCCCCCGTTCGGGGCATGTGGTCGATGTTTCTCTCCATCTCCTTCTCCCTCACTTCCTCTCTCTAAATAAATAAATATATTTTTTAAAGGAAAGAAAATGTCCTCCAGGCTAGTGGTATCTTTGTTGAAGCTAATCTCGGGAAGGAAATTGGAGGGAGCCTATTCCTTGAGCAACTCACCTACCTGAAGCCACTGTCCTGGGTGTCAGAAGCAGGTGGGCTTCCCTGCTGCAGACACAGGAGTCACAGGACAGGGTCAGGGCACCCCTTTTTCCCCCCTGGATGATGGTAGTGACACATGCTCATTGTAAAAAAAAATGAAATAAAATACAGAATGTAATTTGTGTCTTTTTTCTTCAGTGTCATTACATATTGTCTATGTCATTAAATACTATTTGCAAATCTCATTGGAATGGCTGTGTGATGTGCCACTTTTAAAACCATTTCTCACCCTCGGACATTTGCTTCCAATCTTTCGCTGTTTCAAGGCGAGTGGGTGAGCTTCCTGTACATCACCCTTCACCCAGATTTCTGAGTTGTGGAGAGGCTCCTTCTGGGTCAAAAGGGAAGTCACTTCACTTTTCAAAATGCACGCAACTGAGGGTTCCTGACACAGCGCTGCTATTTTCTGTGCGGCAGACACAGGGTGCCTTAGCTGAGAAAATGAAACAGCAAGGAGTATTTGCTTTGAATCAAAAGCCGGCATAGGAGAAAAAAGTCAAGATTTGATGTCTGGGTTTTGCTACCACTGTAGACCTGGCCTGTGGTCTTGGGCAAGTCCCTTTGACTCCTTGGTCTCAGCTGTTAAATAAAACAGCTAAATTTTAAACACTTTAAGTTTGTACAGAGGGAAGGCTCCATAAAAGCAGAGGGCTGAGTCTTTTCTCTTCTTCTGGAACAAAATTTTTTTCTTTTCGAATTCTCTATTCTGTCAGCTGGTCCCCCGGGACAGCTTGCCTCTGGGCCCCAGCCTGTCCTCTCCACACTTTGCCTGTAGCAAAATTTCAGCAGGCGCCCGAAGGTCCCAGAGTCAGAGGAAAAGAGGTTTTCCTGCGGAGGCATCGGGCCCCTCCTGTGTTCCTNCTGTAGACCTGGCCTGTGGTCTTGGGCAAGTCCCTTTGACTCCTTGGTCTCAGCTGTTAAATAAAACAGCTAAATTTTAAACACTTTAAGTTTGTACAGAGGGAAGGCTCCATAAAAGCAGAGGGCTGAGTCTTTTCTCTTCTTCTGGAACAAAATTTTTTTCTTTTCGAATTCTCTATTCTGTCAGCTGGTCCCCCGGGACAGCTTGCCTCTGGGCCCCAACCTGTCCTCTCCACACTTTGCCTGTAGCAAAATTTCAGCAGGCGCCCGAAGGTTCCAGAGTCAGAGGAAAAGAGGTTTGCCTGCGGAGGCATCGGGCCCCTCCTGTGTTCCTCTGATCATCCGGGTCACCCAGAGGGAAGCAGTGGTCCCTGGCGTGGAAATCCCACGCCCAGAAACCTGTCCTGAGGCCCAGAACTGCCACTTCCTGGGTGTGCTGCCTATACAAGATCCAAGAAGTTTTGCCCCTAGAAGATGGGGGTCTGCCAGAGTATACACCTTGGAGTCATCCTGAGACTAAACAAAACCGAAACCACACGTGTGCAACCAGCTAATAAACCCTAAAACTCAAACAGCCACACACTCCCATGTTGGTGATACACGACGGGCTGGACTGGGGTGGGGGCGACTGCAGAGGAAATGGGGAGCACTGCCTGCTGCGGCTGTGCCACTGTGTCACTGACCTGAGGGGCCATCACCCTGAGAACGAGCGTGCCCAGTCAGGTGAGAACAGGGGTTTGCAGCAAAGACAGTGAGGGTTTATTAATCCAGGAAACGGCGCCACGCCTGGAGTCACAGGAGAGCTGGCACTCAAAGACCTGGCCCTCAGATGGCTTCTCAGGGATGCGTCTAGAGAGGGAAAATCGCTGACCTCGGTGGTTATGGGAGAGCGGGGGGGGGGGGGGGGNGGTGGGGGGGGGGGGGGGTTCCGCTGATTGGTCGAAGAAACGAAGTTTCTGCACCATTACAGTCCAACATTTCACCTCTTGTTCATTAGCAGTGAGATAGAGCGTCTAGGGTTTTCCAAGTGGATTTTCCACGTGGATTTCTACTGCATCTGTTGACACCTACACATTTGGAAACGCAGGTTTTGTGACTTGGTTTCACATAGAATGGAAGGTCTATGAAGGCAAGCACCTCGTCGGGCGCCTGCCGTAACCTCAGGCACAGAACAGCTGCCTGCTCACGACAGGTGCCCAGTAAAACGTGGTGCATGATTAATATACTTTCTGTTCGGCTTCTGTGAAACCAGCCTCTGAAAAATAGTTTGCAGAGTGGGATCAAACAAGGATTTTTATGCACTGCTAGTGAAAGTAAATTTGTTAAGATTTGCAGAAAGTGAATTTTTTGTGTGGAATGGATCACAGACTTTTCAAATGCTCACACCCTGTCACCAAGTTGGGGCTGTTGGAAATTTATTTGGAAGTTATCCTAAGTATAAAGGGAAAAAATTGTGTCTAAAGATGCTTAGGAGATGCAAATTTGTTTAAAATAGCAACAACCCCCCACCAAAATGGAAACCATCTGAATTATGTTCAAAATTCATTGAATAAAGTTACAGACCATCCACTGGATGGGTTATTCTGCAACCATTAAAATAATGTCAAAGAAATTCAAAAAGGGTCTGGGAGTTGCTACAAATGAAATAATAGAGACTTACTCAAGGGTCTGAGAGTCTGCCAACTGCAAACACAGCTAGGCAGAAACCCAGGAGTGTTCAAAAAAGAAAGAAAGGTTAACAGTTCATATAGCAAAAAGCACACTCTTGAGATTGGTCAGTCTTACATTTCTTGCTGTGACATTGGTCCAGGACAGTCACCAGTCAGGTGTCAGGCCGTGAGGATGATGGTGCCAAGTGGTCCAGAGGTGGATGCCAGGAGGTCTGGACAATGGATATTGGGTGGGCACACAGGGGTTAACTAGAGTGTACTGTTGCACACCCAGGCACTGATACAAGACTGGAAAGTTCGAAACAATTTAAGTTCCTATTCTAGTTGGAACAAGAACTAGGTCTGTCCTCAGGCCTTAAGCCTCATCGTGTTAGCAATTTCAGCAGCTTGGTGAAAGTGACTCTGTTTCAAATGTTGCCTGTCATCACCCTCTCCTCAAAGTCTATGAAAATTATATAACTTGGAAATACACTTATATTGTAAGCAGATATTCACAAACCACATATAATTTGGGATCCCTTTTTTCTCGTGTATGAAGGGATAAGGCAATATACTAAATTATACGCATATTGTGAATCTATATATGTAATAAAAATAAACACAAAATAAAGCACATTACTGAGTGCCATGGTGTTGAGCAATTATTCTACTTTACAACATATATATTAACTTCCCTACTCTTCCTAACAACCTATAAGGCAGGTGCTATTCTATGTAATGTCCGTTTTATCATGAGGAAACTGAAGCACAGAGGAGTTACGCAGTTGGGCCAAGGTCACTGCAAGGATTGGGGTTGGAGCCTGGGCAGCTCAGGCCACTGCCTGAGAAACGACTGGGGGACAACCCACCAAGTACCGACGACAGCTACCTCTGGTGGTGGGAAAGGGGGCAATCACGTTCCTTCCTTTTTTTTTTTTTTTTTTTTGCATTTTTACAAGTTTTTTGTAATGATGAGGAAAACTGCATTCTAAAAGGATAGATTAATGAATCAATCCGTGTTCCTATAATAGATGTGAGCAGACAAAAATGTGTTAATTGGCCACAGGACCCCATGATTGCAGCCAGGTAGCTCTGCGGGCCCATTCTATTTCTTTTTTTTTTTTTCATTCTATTTCTTACAGAAGAGAAAATTAGAGTGAGCTCCACTTAGGAGGAAGCAGGTTGAACACGGGTTGCTTTTATGAAGGCTGGCGTTGGGTCCTCAGTTCCAACGTCACTTGCTCAAACGCCAGTTCTACTTTAGGTCTGGTTCTCGGATAATCACTCTACCCAAACAGTTGCTGTACTCAGGTGAGATGGGTCAGGGCAGGAGGCGGGGAGTGAGGAAGAGGTAGACGTGTCCCAGGTACAAGACACGTAGTGTCTGCTTCTGGGGCTGTAAAGTCAGGTTCTTTTTATTTTTACTTTTTAGTACAGAATGAGGAACTGCACTTGATACACACTTTGGCGCGGTCGGAAGAAGGGGTAGTAAGAATGCTAATGATGCTAGTGTGGAATGTGACATGGGACAAATGCCACCGTATTTGTCTCAATGGAAATTTTTAAGCTAGGGACAATTAATCCATTCTATAGTAACGGGCGTTTAGTTACGCAACTATTCCTTCTTCAAGTGCTCTCTGACCCCAGCAACTCCACCCCCAGCCCGGTAGGTCGCAACCACTCCTAAGGACTACAACTCCCAGCCGGCAGAGGCCCCGTGCGCATGCGGCCTGACGACGTACGCCTACATTTCCCAGAGGGCCGAGCGGCTACGCAGACGCATGCGCGCGCCTTCCCACCTCTCTCCCAATTCGGGTTTGACCTACAGCTGCCCGGGAGAAGATGGCCTCCACGGCAGTGTCTGGGCTCTCCCGGCAGGTGAGACTGGAGGTCCTGAAAGCCAGCGGGAGGATCCTTCCGAGGGTGACCGTTTAAGACCCCTAGAGCCACGGTGCGAGGCCACAACTGGGGGAGTGTGGCTGCCCTTCAGGGTCGTGGGGCCTGGCGAGTAGGGGTGACGCGAGGAGGCTAGGGTGGCCCAGCATCCGCACCCCGGGCGGCGGGGGCAGGGGGCGCGGGGCTGCGCGCGCCTCACCCGAGCGTTCTGCGAGCGCCGCTCCGGGAGCGGCAGGTTTGAGGGCCCAGGAACCAGGGGCACGGCTTCCCCAGACGGCGAACGAAGGGCACGGCCCGCCCCCAGGTCATCTCCCATTGCCGTTGTGCGCAGACCGGTCAGGGGTCACAGGAATGCTAAGGAGTAATAACTGTAAGGCAAAACTCGCGTTTTTATACGGAAAATGAGACAAATGCTAAAGTGTTCCAGCCTTAGCTGCTGGGTCAGAAAGGGGTAGAGCTGAGATCTGATTCCACGGAGGCACACGGAAGATAGGAAATTCGTGCTCTTGACATTACATATCCACGCGACGCTTTACCTGGAGGGGCCTCTGGCAGCTCACGTGACTTCCCCCTAAGCGTTGCAGTTTTGTGATCCTCGCGGGCAGTTCTGTAGTAGATCACTGCGGAGCTGTAGTGCTTGAAGGTGACCTGTGCCCCTGTGAGTGTCGTTTAAAGAGCAGACTCCAAGCTGCCCCTCCACAGACGGTGCCATCTGCCAGCACGGGAGTCTGTTCTCACACCGCACCTGCCTTGTGCGGGGCCTAGGCTTCATTTGCGGACAGCACTTGGGTACTGAGAACGTTCACCTCTTGCAAGTTCACCTCTTGCAAATCGTGGCTGGAATGCTCCCGGCTTTAAAATCCTGCTCGTGGGTGGTAATATAAATGCTAAAAACCCCTTAAATGTTTTGAAACACATATTTCATCGAAATTTGTGTTTTTATACTGGGGTGCCGGCCTCAGCCTGTCCTAGCAAAGGAGGATGGTGCCAGGCAGGCAGACTCCCAGGCGGCCTGGGAGGTTCTCAGCAGGGAGATTCCCTCCCTGCACAGAGGAGCCCACCCTCCTGGAACCTATGTGACGACACAAAGAAACATGGAAACTTACTATGTAAAATTCACGTTTAAAATATTTTCCCTTAAGTGTGGAAATGCTTCGAGTGATCTCAATGTGACCTGCTTCCCCTTGTTTTCCAGGTGCGGTGCTTCAGCACGTCTGTGGCCAGGCCGTTCGCCAAGCTTGTGCGGGTAGGTCAGCTCACTCTTCATCATTTTAGAGCAGAGACGGCCGCAGCACCGCTGGGGCGTGGGCCTCTGTTTAGTTCCTGCCTAAACCCGGCTGCACGATTGTGCTTCCCAAAACGCTTTGTGTACATGGGGCTGGGGGGGACAGGTGATGTCAAATGCCTGCCGTGTGACAGGCCCCCACGCGGCCTTTAACTGGGAGAATTCCTAGAACCCCAGAACAGCGATGACAAGTAACTGGTCTTCCCATTTTACGGAAGAGGAAACAGAGACTCGGGAAGGCTTGTCCAAGGTCTGGAGCTAAATGCCACTCGGAGCCTTAGCCTGTCCACTGCCACCCAGTGCCACCGGGGCGTGCGGTCCCCAACCAGTGGCAGTGCGCAGGAAAGCCTACGGCTCACTGGGAGGAGGAGGCTGAGCATCGGGCACGCAGTGAGCTGCTGCGGGGCCCCACCAGACCTGCAGGAGACCTGCGTGGAGGTGCCGCGAGGTGTGCGCAGTGTGCTCGCGGGTGTCTCGCAGACACCTGTTTTCACGCTCCATCATGCTCAGAACTCCCTCTGTCAGTGTCAAAACCCTCCCGCACTTGGAATGCGAACTGACCAGCATCGCGTGCGAAAGAAGTATCAGCTCATCTCAAAATTACCTCGATTAATTCTAAATAGTTACGCTGAAAGGGACGTTAGACACCCTAAGGCCCTCGCTGTGAGGTGAGGCTTTGGAAGCTCGTAGACGGGCCGGGCCGAGCATGTACCAAGCGTTTGTTTGAGAACCGCCATTCAGGGCAGCCCTCTGGGGACAGGGTTAAACTGGTTTGTGGTAAAGAAGGCGCAGCTTCTGAACTACAGCTATTTAGTTTTGCTGTTGACAGCGTAATGTTGTCTCGGCTGATTTTCCTTGTCCTCTCTTCCCCTGCCCCACCCTATTTAAAGCCGCCCGTTCAGGTGTATGGCATCGAAGGTCGCTACGCCACTGCTCTGTACTCTGCGGCGTCGAAGCAGAATAAACTGGAACAAGTAGAAAAGGAACTGCTGAGAGTAGCGGTGAGTAGCTTTTCTGTTCTTTTTTTTTTTAAGTTTCCATTGTATATTTTTCCCTTTAGTCGTTTAATCATGCAATCCCCCAGGAGGTCATCCTCAGAGAAGAACTGCAAAAAAAGAAAGACCCTGTTTTTCTGGAATCACGTTGATAGTCATAGTGCTGGGTATTACTATTCTGAACCTATTGCATAGTAGGTACAGAGAGATACATATAAGGACATTAATGTACCAAGACTTAGGCTAAAAGAACTAGAAATACGAGTTGGTAACATAAGAAAATGTGTCAGCCCTGGCTGGTGTGGCTTAGTGGACTGAGCGCCAGCCTGAGAACCAAAGGGTCGGCTGGTTCAATTCCCAGTCAGGGCACATGCCTGTGTCGTGGGCCAGGTCCCCAGTGGAGGGCGCACAAGAGGCAACCACACTTTGGTGTGTCTCATCCTCTCTTCCTTCCCCTCTCTCTAAAAATAAGTAAATAAAATCTCAAGAAAGAAAGAAAATTTTCTTTCATCTCAAAGGGAATTAAGACACCTTTGAAAAACCTATGCTTGTATTCCAGGCATTTTCAAAATAGTCTTTAGAAAATACTGTGGTTTTGTTTTACTGGGAGTTTATTTTCCTTGCAAAGCCTTTCCTGGTGTTAGTTATTATTTCATTCCTGAGATGCGAGGGGCAGGGCCGGCTGAGCCTCCTGGGCAGCAAAACTAGTGTGTGAGTCCCACGCCGGGGCCGGCACTGACCAGCGGCAGGAACGGACAGAGCAGGAGGCGCGGGGAGGGCTCCCCGCTGTAACGTGAGGAGAAGAGTGGGCGCACTGAGCAGCCACGGCCTGCGCTGCAGCCCGACTCGGGGAGTCTGCTGTGACCCCACTGACTGGGTGGGGTCGCCGTCCCAACACGTCTCCTGCCTCCCCCTGGGGCTTCTGGTCGCCGCCCCTCTGGCAGGAAGGCCTGCACTCAAGGAGTAGCGGGAAGTACCGTGCAGGACGCTCTCCGGAGAAAGCCGTGCTCTTATTTTGGTTTAGATTTTTGGGGGCTTTCTAATCCACAGATGTCTAATGTTGCCGTTTGGGGGAAAAAACCTCACGGGCTAGTTGTGTGGATAATGCTCAGGGTCTGTGTGGGTCCCTTACTGCCCTCATGGAGCCAGCGGCCTGGCTGCTGGGGGGCGGCAGGAGCAGGCAGGGTGGCACACGGGCATTTGGGGGAGGCGGTGGTCGCTGTGGGGCCATTCAGTAGCCATTTTCTCACTGGACAGCAGTGGACCAGAGCCAGGATTCGGGCCGGGCCTGGGAGACTAGCTAATGCAGTCACCTCGAGAGGGGAGCAGCCTTTGGTCACCGAGTGCAGGCGTTGGTGATGTAACCGTGGAGACGGCGTGGTCTCTCGTGTCTCATCTCCCTCCCAGACACTCTGGAAGCACCAGAGGTCCCAGGCTGGGTGGGTTCTCCGGGGCTCCGCAGAGGGCAGCAGGGGTCGGGTCCGCCCAAGAGAAAAGGCCCCTCCAGGGGGAGGCGCCACTCCAGGTCTGCGTGTGAGTGTTGGCCCCCCGGTGTCCTCTCGGTGCGTGGAAATCGAAGGTGCTCCCTGTGTGACGTACATTACTGTGTGCAGTGAATGGGGCCTTTGGGCTGCTTGCTTTTTTTATATAATCTCTCGAAGAGTAAAAATGAATTTTAAGAAATTTCATAAAGTATCTAAATTTTTTCGAGGAACACGGTATCCTGTGTAAAATCCTGGCATGTATGTTCTTGAAGGCAGAGAAGATTGGCTGTCGGCCGTTCCTCGTGCTTTGAGGGCGCTGATGTGGTCCACGCAGTGCGCGGTTCCTGAGAAGGAAAGTGTGTGTGGTAGCCAGGGTCGCTTATGCTCTGACGAGGTTAAGAAAGGGGTTTTTTTTTGGCACTTTTAGCAAATCTTGAAGGATCCCAAAATGGCTTCCTCGATTATGAACCCCTACGTAAAGCGCTCCGTCAAAGTGAAGAGCCTGAACGACATGACCGCCAAGGAGAAGTTCTCCCCCCTCACGTCCAACCTGATCAGTGAGTACCAGACCTTCCCCACTGCCCTCGGGGGGAGTTGCTCTGGGAAGTGTGGCGTGGGTGAGCATCACACACTCGCCCGGCCTGCACCTCCCCGAGCTCCCCGGGCGAGTGCGTGCGTTCAGGACCCAGGGCCCCTGTCCTGCCCGGCCGGGGGCCGGGTTGGTCGTGCTTCAGCCTGTACACCAAAAAGCGCGGGTTCAGTTCCTGGTGGCAGCGCATACCGGAGGCAGCTGTCAATGTTTCTCTCCCTCCCTCTCTCCCCTCTAAATTCGATAAACATGTCCTTGGGTGGGGACTAAAAAAGAAAACATTGAGAGGCACTGTCTGAAGATACTGAGATGTAATAATGTCTCATCTCATGGCATCTTGATCCATGTGGCAGTGGCTGTGCCTCTGTCCCTGAAGATATTTGCATTCCTGTTGTCATTTTTTAATATATACAGTGTTAGTTTGAGGATTCGTAGCCAGACTTTGGAATCTGTGACATCATATGCAAATCAGACTGCAAGCTGCAATTTAAAAAAAACAGACGTTCGAAGAGGAACTGACGCCTCTCCTGAACCTGTTCCAGACATCTCAAGAGGAGGGAAGACTCCCAAGTTTATTTTACGAGACCAGCATTAGCCTGATTCCAAAACCAGATAAAGTCACCACGGACAAAGAAAATTTTAGGCCAAAATACCTGCTAAACGTAGATGCTAAAATCCTCAATGCAATATTAGCAAACCAAATCCAGAAATACTTAAAAAGATCACACACCATGACCAAGTGGGATTTATTCCAGGGATGTAAGGCTGGTACAATATCCACATACCAATAAATACTGTATACCTCATAAACAAAATGAAGGGTAAAAATAACGATTATATCAACAGATGCAGAAAAAGCATGTGATAAAATCCAGCACCCACGTATGGTAGTAACAGTGGGACCAGGGGGATCACACTTTAGTGTGATACAGGCCATATGTGACTAACCCGCAGCCAGTATCATGTTCAATGGGCAAAAACCATAAGTGTTTACCTGAAGATCAAGAACACGACTGGACCCTGGCCAGTGTAGTTCAGTGGATTGAGCGCAGGCCTGTGAACCAAAAGTTCACCAGTTCGATTCCTAGTCAGGGCACATGCCTTGGTTGTGAGCCAGGTGCCCAGTAGGGGGTGCACAAGAAGCAACCCACACTCCTCTCTTTCACCTTCCCTTCCCCTTTCTCTAAAAATAAGTAAATAAAATCTTTACAAAAGGAAAACAGGACAGAGATGTCTCCTTCCCCCACTCCTACTCAGCATAGTGTTGGGAGTTCTAGCCACAGTAGTCATACAAGAAGAAGAAATAAAAGGCATCCAAATTAGAAGAAGTAAAACTTGTTATTTGTAGATGACATGATGCTGTATATAGAGAAACCTAGATATTCCACCAAAAAATACCAGAACTGATAATTCAGTAAGGTGGCAGGATACAAGATAAATAGCTGCAAGTCAGTAAATATCCGCATTTTTTTACCTATTAATAGTGAACTGTCAGAAAGGGAAACTAAGAAAACAACCCTATTTACAATCACGTCACAAAATAAATACCTGGGAATAAGTTGACCGCGGGTGTAGGAGACCTGCACTTAGACTCTGAAGGAGAAGACTGAAGAAGATACGAGTAGGCGGAAGCACAGCCCGTGCTCCAGGACGGGAAGAGTGGGCAAAACGGCGGCACCGTTCTCATCCAGGCGCCAAGGGTGCGCTTCACACGACTAGAGCGAAGAACCCAAAATTGGTGTGGAACCAAAAAAGAGCCCAACAGCCACCACAGTCTGGGGAAAGAACAGAGCTGGAGGCGCTATGCTGCAGTGAACAAGACAGCGTGGAACCGGTGTGAAAACAGACACAGGGGTCAGTAAACAGTCCAGACATAAACCAGCGCCTGTGCGGTCAGTTAAGGTTTGACCAAGGAGGCAGGAACCTGCAGCGGGGCACAGGGCACAGGTGGTCTGTTCAGTAAGTGGTGCCCGGAAGAGGAGACGGACGTGCAACGAGTGAAACCAGGCCACTTCCCCACCCCACACACGAGGCTAAACGCAAAATGGGTTAGAGACTCAAACTTGAGAGCCATAAAAAAGTCAAGAAGAAAACAGGCAGTAAGATTTTGGGGCGTTTCTCATAGCAATATTTTTATCTTGATACATTTTCTTGGACCCGGGAAACAAAAAATAATAAATGGGACTGCATCAAACTCGAAAGGTCTTGTGCAGCAAAGGAAACCATTAATGGAATGGAAAGAACCCACTGAATGCGAGAACATACTCACCAGCGACACATCTGATGAGCAGTTAATAGTCAAAAGTTACAAAGGACTTAAAAACAACACCCAAAAAATCTAATTCAAAACTGGGCAAGGGACCTGAACAGACACTTGTCCAAAAGGGACATACACAGAAAGGTGCTCAACCTCACCACCCATCGGAGAGACGCAGACGAAAACCACAGCGAGACACCACCCCACACCTGTCGGCGTGCCCGTCGTCAGACCGACACGTGCTGCCAAGGACGTGGAGGGGAGCCCTTGGCCCTGCTGGCGGGGCTGCAGAGGGGTCGGCCACTGGGGAAAGAAGGAGTCTCCTCAGAAAGTTAAAAGTGGGACTGCCTGCGCCCCCGTGATCCCACTTCTGGGAATATATCCTAAGATCCCAAACACTAATTCGATAGAGCATGTGCACCCCGGTGTCCATTGCAGTGTTACAGTCACCAACACGTGGAAACAGCCCGGGTGCCCATCAGTAGACGGGGGGGGGGGGGGGGGGGGGGGGGAAAAAGAAAGAAGAATAAANTGAAAAGGTAAGATTTCCTTCTTTTTCATGGCCACTGTGTGGCCATGAAAAAGAAGGAAATCTTACCTCTGCAACAGCGTGGATGGCCCTGGAGAGCATTATGCTAAGTGATACATGCCAGTCAGAGAAGGACAAGTACTGTGTGGTTCATACACAGAACCTAAGGAACAAAATAAAAAAACAGAAACAGACTCATACTGAGAAAACAGACAGCTGTCCGAGGGGAAGGGGAATGGGTGGGCCGCTGAAAAAGGTGAGTGGATTAAGCAAAGATATAAATATATATCTGTCTCAGATCTGTGTAAGACACACATCCCCTTACTAAGTTAAATGCTGGTTGACGCAGTCGTTTTAAAAAACCTTGAGCAATGATTGCATCTTCTCCATTTGAACTTTTAAAGAACATTGAGTATAGTATTTTAAGGCCACCGATCTGCATTTGCCCTGGAGGCGAATGAGTGGCCCCTTGCAAGCGCGTCCGCACTGAAACACCCCCGCCTCCCCAGACCTGCTTGCTGAGAACGGCCGTTTGACCAGCACGCCCGCTGTCGTCTCCGCCTTCTCCACCATGATGAGCGTCCACCGTGGAGAGGTACCATGCACCGTGACCACCGCGTCTGTAAGTGGGGGCTGCGGCTGCCGTCGTGGCCGGGCACCTGGGCATCATGCTTGGAGGGACAGGAAGAAAAGGCAGGCTCAGATCCAGAGGTTGGGGGGGTATCTTGCCACCCAGGTTTTCCTCCCCTCGGCCAGCTCCCGTGGCCTTGGCGCCTCCCTGTCCAAAGCGTGTTCCCACGGCGTGTGGGCTGGGTTAAAGGTGCTGGGAAGTAGTGGTCTGAGTCCCACAGCGGCGTCACCGATTGTGTGAGTTGGCTGAAACTCGAGTTTGCAGTCTTGGGTGGTGGTGAGTGGGAGGCTGGGCCGATGGCCCCGTGACCGTGCTGGCCTGGCAAAGGGGCTGCGGCAGGAGCTGCCGCTCCCCAAGCCCTGCTACGGGCTGGTGCCTGCAGTTCGTGTTGTGTGCGAGGGCGAGTCTGGGAGTGCAGTGCAGGTGCCCATCTTGGGTCACAGGGTGAGGCCAGGTGTCGCACACGCCTCTCAGCCTCACTCCCACCCGGGGTTCTGCCTCTCCTGTTGCTTTTGGGGCCTCCTGCGGCCGTTGCGCAGGCGGGCGAGGAGGACCGTGTGTGGGGCTCACCAGGGGAGCGTGCAGGAGCAGCTGGGAATCCGGCTTCGTCTGCACCAAGGTTTCTGGTGTCCGAGCGACACTGATCTCCTGCAGAGCCCCGTTTGGGGACATTGTCGTGCCACAGTGTGGACGGCCACACCATCTGTCCCCACGGCGACGCCTCTGTGGGACACTCTTAAGTGATTACACCCACATGGGTTTTAAAGGGTGCGTGTGTTTATCAGTTTTTTTACGGCCAAACAACACTAATGCTTCTGACATTGACTCTTCAGTGATGAGTTTCTTTAAAGAGAAATTACAGCCTGACCGGTGCCCGAGGGCACGGACTTCAGAGACAGACGGGTGTCAGGCCCTGTGCTTGTCCTCTCTCTGGTGGGTCCCTGGGCCCCTGGGCTACACTTGTATCTGCTCTGAACCTCAGCTCTCGCACAGGTAAAGGGCAGGTGGGAGCTACTGCCCCCCAGGATTGTCCAGGCGAAGGGGCAGGGTGGGCATATAGGGTCCAGTGACCTCAGTGTTCACAAGTAGTGTTTTGATTGGACAGATAGGTTTTACCACCCGCCCCCCAAAGATACTGATCGAGCCTCACAAAGATAGGGGTTTTGCTGCCTTGCCTTCAGCCACCCTGGGCAGGCTCACCTCACCAGGAGCCAGCCGGGGCAGAGGGGTTGGGGCGCAGCGGGTGCCAGGGCGCATGGTACCCGTGGGTCCTAAAGAGGACAGAGCCCATGCAAAGCGCCCCTCTTGGCCAGGGAGCAGTGGGTTCGGCCTTGCCGCGGGCCACACTTGGCAGGACTGCTCGGCTGGTGCTGCGCTGCCTGCACTGAGGGCAGGTGGGGGTGGGGGCTGCCTGTGGGCAGTGCCCACCCAGTGTGAGCGCCCGGGGGGCCCTGTGCGGCAGGACCCCAGCACCCACGAGGGACTTGTTCCGCAGCTCTGGGGGCCTGACACGGGCTCCCCGGCCTGTCTGGGTGGGGCGACGCGCGCCTGGGCGGTTCTGTCTGCGTTGCCCAAATTCACAGCGTGGTTTTTCCTGTTTCAGCCTTTGGATGAAGCCACTCTCTCTGAACTGAAAACAGTCCTGAACAGCTTTCTCAGCAAAAACCAGATACTGAAATTGGAAGTTAAGGTATGTTTTTAATTACGTGACATATTTCTTAAGGTTAATTTGACACTTCAAACAGTGAAAAGTCAGATCTGATTGTATACTGATTTGCCTATAGTGGGAATTGTATGTTTTTGGTTAAATGATTACTGATTCCATTCACAACTGACTTGTGCCCCCTTTTCGTAGACGTGATTGTGCCACAAATTTGTTGTAGCACACCCTCTTTCCCAAGCACTTCCTTTCTTTCCACTGGGTGGGGGAGGCGTTCGAGTGTCCCCCACTCCCACTGTTCTCTCTCCTAGACCGACCCGTCCATCATGGGCGGGATGATCGTCCGCATCGGGGAGAAGTACGTCGACATGTCTGCGAAAACCAAGATTCAGAAGCTGAGCAAGGCCATGCGGGAGGTGTTCTGAGAGTGGGTTTTTCCGTCGGGGAGAGTTCCACGACTCGGAGCAACAATAAAACGCTTCCCGGGTGGAACGTGCTGTTTCCTGCGTTTAAAGTGCAAATGCGTGCATCCTCGTTTTTGTGCCTTCCCTTCATTTCAAAGGTCACAGCCCTTTGACTAGAGAATCTGGTTTGTGCAGGTTATTTGAGGAGTTGAAGGAGGCTGTGTCCATCCGGTAAATTTGCCGGTGGGCAAAATTCCTAGCATTGAGCGAGGCAGCCTCCTGTGCCAGGCCCTGCTCAGGACTGCCTGTGTCGCCTGTGCCCTCGGCCTGTAGGCCCAGAGCCCCAGGCAGGATGAGCCTGTGGGGGGAAGGGACGGGTCAGGAGTGAGGGGCCAGCAGATCTGGCTGGCCGTTGTGGTCCTGCAGTGTGAGCCTTTGGGCCCATCTTGAGTCAGGGGCCCTGACAGTGGCTCTCTGAGCCCCAGAGCTCACTGGCCAACGGCCCACAGGGTTGGGTCTCTGGAAGGGCTGCCAGGGGCTGGTGGGTGCCTACCAGTTACTCCAGCCCATGCTCCCTGGTGTGTGCGTTTTCACCCGGTTTGAGCCTGTCTCCACCTTGCCCTCCATGGCGCCCTACTAAGGCAGGAGGCAGTGATGTTTCCTCTAAGGGCTTCCGGAGAGATTCTGGCCACAAAGGTGTCCCCACCCCAGAACCTAGGGACCCACAGGCAGTTACTGTGCCAGCAAGCTCTCGGTAGGGATGGGCAGGTTGGCACTGCGCACTTAGCAAGAGGAGGCTGCAGAGCAGAGGTCTCTTGCCTGCTGTCCCCGCTGTGAATGGCCTGAACCAAGGGTGGCCGGGAATGTCAGCCCAGACCTGAGAGCAGGACCTCCTCCCCCGGGAGCGGCCACTCCAGCCAATCAGCGGACTGGCAGCCGCACAGAAGTAAACCTTTTTGCCCCTGTGATAATTGCAGCCATCCTGAAATTGGCTGAGAACAGCAGTTTTCGACAGACGTGCCGCAAAACTTTAGAACGTGCAACACCTGACGATTTAGCCAGGAGCACTGACCTCCCTTCCCGTGGGTTGTCGAGTAGAAGATGACAGCAGCCAGCACAACAGCTGTCCGGTGAATGAATCAAATTACACCTATTTTTTGTCAGATCATCAAAAAACCTGTTTTGTGGCATGCCACACGATTTTACTAATTTGTGTGCCCCACACGATCTCACTAGTTAGGTTGTGTGCGCCCCGAGATGAACCAGTCAAAAACTGCTGGCCAAGAAGGTGCCTCAGAGCCCACCGGTGCAGGTGTGGCCTCCGCACCTGAGCTTCCAGAGCTGAGCCTTCTCCAGATGGTGAGCCAAGGTCACCGTCTCCAGAATGTCCTGTAAATAGGAGATGGGACAGACCTCGTGTGCGTCCCAAGCCATGGGCTTGACGTCCCTGCTGTCCCACGGGGATGCCAGGCGTGGTGGCTGGGTCATGACTGCGGGGGCACATGTGTGAGCCCTGCTGCTTCCAGCCTGGGGAGCCCGCCCCCTCCCCATCCTCCCTGCCAGGCCTCCTGCTCCGGAGGGAATTGGCTGCATTTGCTGCGCCACAGCCCAGAGACGGAGACCAGCCCCAGAGCTCCATTCGGGGGTTGCCGACGCTGTTGGTTGCTGGCTCAATGGCCTCTCGCTGCCCCGGGCCCCCTGACCCCAAGGACTGACAGGAAGTGCAGCAGCTGGCTCATGGCCATCACTCAGCAAGCCCACCTGGTCTCTCCCGCAGGCACCTGTTCAGCACCCCCCCACCCGCAAACACCTGCAGCTCAGGCCACCTCACAAAGCCACCTTGCTGCCTGATATGGGGACATGCGTCAGCCACTGACAGGGGAGGGAGACATGGGGCCACCCTGGGGGTGCACACAGGGTTGCAGGGGTGGGTGGAGGTGGGGCCCATGTCTCCCACGCCCCAGTTTGTGCTTGTGCCACTGTGTCCCTGACCACCCCGCTCCCCAGCCCCTCCCCTCCCCATCACCGCAGCCGGCAAGGCAGCTGCTCCAAGGCAAGGCCCCGCGCCTCTTCCCTGAGGTCCCTGAGATGCTCCTGGTTTGCCCGCCCACCCAGGCCAGTTGTTCCCTGTCGCCCCCTCCTGTTGGCCTTCCGGAGAAAACGGTCCCCCTGACAGCAGCTGGCCCAGGTGGCTGTTCCCCAGACACCCTCCTTGTGTGCAGGCAGCAGGCAGACTCCACCCAGAGCTGCCTCGGCTGGGTCCCTGGGTGGCCAGACCACACCCCATCCTGGTGCTGGCACCTGTGGGCCCCGCATCTGGTACCACACTGCCTTCTTTGCTGGCTTCCTCCTTGAAAACCAGCCGTGTAACCACCTGGGGTGACAGCAGAGATGGACACCATGTGGTCCTCTGGGCACTTCCTCAGGAGCCAGGCAGGGCCCTGAGCCAGTCACCCAACTTCCACCAATGGCCTTGCCTCCTGCAGTGCCCAATGGGGTAGCAGCTTAGCAGCTGGACAGGGAGTGGGGGATGCATGGCCCGCCCGTCCTGACCTCCCAAGGAGTGGTGTGTGGGCCTCCCAGTGGGGCCCTGGCCCTCTAGCCCGGTGCAGCTGGGGGGTGGGGAGGGGGGCGCAGCTGCCACAGGCGAAGGTGACCACCAAGCCACCCCCCAGCCTGGCCCACAGACCACTGGGCGGCTCACAGGACAGGAGAAGGCCTCTCTGCGGAGCCCCGGGGTGTGGGGCCCCTGGGTCTCAGCAGCTGAGCCTGTACCTCCCAAAGGCCCAGGTTCCCAGACTCACCTGCCTTCCTGCCAGCAGGGCTCCTTGCTGCCGAGGCCGCGCTACAGGGTCGCACAGCCCCACTCCATCAGCCACCAGCTCCCAAGGTGGGTAATGGCCTTCAGGGAAGAAGGGACTCTGATGTCCAAATCCTTCAAATCAGACCCCAAAGCTCCTACTACTGAAGCACGTGGAAAAGCCAGGAAGGGAGGAGATTTCCCAACAACAGCGCCCCCAGTGGTCGTGGGAGGCGAGCCCAGGACAGCGGCAGCCTACCCAGGGGAGGTTTCAAAGCCCCGGAAACCCGTACCCACTCAGCATTGTTCAGACAAATGACGGTCAGCTCAGGTACATTCTGACAACGAGGTCCTGTGCAGTCCTTCAAACAGGTATATGTTCGAGATACGTGTACCTGGTCTTCCACAACTTGACTTTGTATCTGTATAAATACATATAATCTATATACAGAGAGAGCTGATTTACAAGAGCAATCAGCTATAAGTGAGAATCTGTGGGAATCACGTCGCTGAACAGGGCCTTCGCTGAGACGTGCTCGGTGCGTGGCGGCTGTTACGTAACACGGGGCACCTGGACGTGCACGCACAGAGCTCCGCCGGAGGGCGGCACCGAGTGTCAGCACCGATCTCCCTGCGGAAGACTATCTCCAGGGAGAGACTTTACTTTCTTTGTATTTTTCTGTGCTCGCTGGGTTTTCTGTGCTCACAAAGATCGCTTCTGTAATTAGAGAGGGAAAGTAAATATTCTGGAACAAAATAGTGCCTCGACTATGTTGGCTACTCGTGGCTACTCATGTTGCTTAAATAGGCGTCACCCCAAGGTCTCCACAGGCGGCCCCCCCAACCCAGCAAGTGGTGCCAGAACCTCATCGGTCTCAGAGAGAACTGAGCGTAGTCTGGGGAAGTAACTTACTGTTTTCTTTGTTTTTAATGGCATTTATTTTTTAAACTTCAAATAACAACCAAGAAAAACATAAAGACTTGAATGTTTGTCAAAAATGAGCCCTGACCAGTGTGGGCACCATCCTGCAAATTGAAAGGTCGTTGGTCCTATTCCCGGTGAGGGCACAGGCCTGGGTTGCAGGTTCAGTTCCCAGTCCAGGCGTGTGAGAGAGGCAGCCGGTCGATGTGTCCCTCCCACATCAGTGATTCTCTCTCTCCCTTCCCCTCTAACAATAAATATATAAAATCACTTTTTAAAAATGGGGCCTACTGCTTCAAAAAAGGCAAGGACATGTTTTAGGGTCAGTTTTTTTAAATGTACTATAACAATCCAACTAGGGTAAGCCAGCCAGAGAATTTAAAGGACTTGATCCTATTTAGACAAGTCACTGATGATAAGGAGGAACTACCTCAAAAGCAGAAGGCAGACATGTCCTTACTTGTCCCTGGAAATTGAGGTGACAACATTCAGTGCTGGGCTGGCTGGTGGGGCCCAGAGATGAAAGCCGGGGTGCAAATCTGCGGCATTGTGCGTGCTGACAGCTTCTTGGCGAAGAGGCCAGAACAGCCCTTCACAACGTCTGTGAACCCCACTGGCTCTGCCGCCCCCCTCCCCCCACCCCTGCCCCCACTGCCCCCCCGCCCCGCGTGTCTCGGGCCACACAACACAGAGCTTCTCCAATTCTCAGAAGTGCTTGGAACCAGGGATCGATGTCTGCTTTGTGCTNATGTACTATAACAATCCAACTAGGGTAAGCCAGCCAGAGAATTTAAAGGACTTGATCCTATTTAGACAAGTCAGTGATGATAAGGAGGAACTACCTCAAAAGCAGAAGGCAGACATGTCCTTACTTGTCCCTGGAAATTGAGGTGACAACATTCAGTGCTGGGCTGGCTGGTGGGGCCCAGAGATGAAAGCCGGGGTGCAAATCTGCGGCGTTGTGCGTGCTGACAGCTTCTTGGCGAAGAGGCCAGAACAGCCCTTCGCAACGTCTGTGAACCCCACTGGCTCTGCCACCCCCCTCCCCCCACCCCTGCCCCCACTGCCCCCCCCCCCCGTGTCTCGGGCCACACAACACAGAGCTTCTCCAATTCTCAGAAGTGCTTGGAACCAGGGATTGATGTCTGCTTTTTGCTGACTACCCTCTGTCTGAAGGAGGCTGGGAGGGGACAGGGTGGTCGGTTTGGTTTTGTAAGTTTCCTGTTGCCTAATTTCCCTCCCATGGCTGCAGCCTGCACTGTCGCCTCAGGAACCGGGTCAGGCAGAAAGAACCCGAAATAATCCACAGTCACAGGGTCGGCTTTTCTCATTTTATTCATGAGCTATGCAGACTCAAACCGTACAGGTTGGAGTGGCCGGAGAGCTGTTTGGAAGAGATTGTTCTTTCTAGGTGACGATACACAGGAACAGCGACCTGCACTGAAACCACTACGGTTCGAAGAAAGGAAGAAAGGAGATACGGACGCTAGGTCTGAGTCGGGAGAACTTAACATTTCGCACAGAGTGCCAGAGAAACACTCAGACAGCAAAACTCACCTCAGCTTCTCTTAAACAAACCAACCAAAAGGAAGCCTAATGAGTGGGCCCTGTTTCATCAGATGGGAGACCAACACCTAATTCCACAGTGTCTGATAGTGTCCGGCGATGTTCAGAATCCTGCTGACCACACAGATCAGACATGTGGCCTCCCTCTTACGGAAAAGTAAACAATGCCATTACCTGGCAACAGAAGTATATTACAACCAGCAGGACATGGCGGGGGGGGGGGGGGGTCGTGAGCTGGGGGCTGAGTCCTACCCCTGGGCAGGGCCACCCAGCCAGGCCTGGGGCCCTGCTGTCCCTGCAAATGCAGGGACTCATGTCAGGATTGATACATTCTTTCCCTAAAGGAGGGGCTTGCAGACACTGCTGGCTTGTCTTGTCCCAGACTCGTTGGGACAGCCAGGGCCCAGGGGGCTGCTGACTGCCTGGCTCACTGCGGGGGGTGGGGGGCGGGCACCGAGCTAAGGAAGAAGGGCCTGGACCTGCTGGGGGGGATCACACACAGCACCTCTCCGGTCCCGGAGGCTGGCCTGAGATCGCCTTCCCAGGCTACACTTCAGTAAGGACATTTCCAAATGGCTCCCTCTTCGGGAACAAAGCCAGCTACACCCACGGCTCCTCAGGGGCGGGGGGGGGGGCGGGGTGCAGATTACTCGTGTGGAGCAGATCCCAGAAAGCTTCTGGAATCCACAGCTCCACACCCCTCCTGTCTTGGAGGCCCCTGGGGCTCTGGCGTTTGCCAGCGGCAGCCCACTCAGAAGGGCTTCCTCTGCGGGGGGCAGCGTGAAGCCGCACGCAGCTCGTGGAAAGAAATGTGGGAAACCCAGTGCGCACGCCCCTGTGTGGCCCTGGAAGCATCGGCCCTCAACTTCCTGCTAACGGTGACCCGTAGTGGTGCCCCTCCCCCCACCAGAAACTGGCCACTTCACCTGCTAGAGGGGCTCGACCCGGCTGCAGCCCCTGGGGTGACCCCAAATGCACCTCTCAGGGGTTAGCCATGGCCCCCTCCCCCGTCGGTGGCCTGCAGGAACACTGCTGATGGTCGAGCCCAGAAGGCCTGGGCCCCATCGGCAGCCTGGACATCTCTCCCTTTCTGGGGAGCGTGAGGGGCGGGGCTGCTCCGTGCGGCCTGGGCGCACCCCCGGGACGGCCTCTCCCGGCTTCGCCCTCCGGCCACCAGGCTGTACAGCAGCAGGGACGCCCAGGTGTTCTCGGTGACAACCAGACACCAAAGGGACACACTGGTCTGTCCAGAAAGAGCACGGGAAAGTTACCGGGAGTCAGATCCCCTGGGTAACCGATGAAGCATTCTCTGCTCCTGGAATAGGTTTTAAATTCTTTCTATAGTTTTATGCACTTAAATTAGATACCTAAAATACTCTCATATACATACAGAAAAATAAACTCTCAATGAAAAACCACGCATTACGATAACAAGTTAAATATTTTTGACTACAGAATCTGTTAGCTTTTGCCACAGGTTTCGGCACGGCCTCTGACATGCCGAAAGACCTCCGCACAGAGACCTGGGCAGCACAGGACTGTGAACACAGCGCAGAGTTCGCGGACTCTCTCACTTTGCGTGGTGGAACCCCACGCTGTCCTTGGCAGGACACAACACGACAGGCAGGAAGCCGGAGTGAAGGGCTGAGCACCCTACACAGGCCAGGCCTGCGGCGAATTCCGCAACTGCAAACGTGTGCACGCCAGGGCTGGCCGTGCGGCTCAGGCAGTGCGACACTACCCGTGAGTACCCACTTCTGTGTCCACACACGGCTGTGACGCGGGGGAGGGCAAGGAGGCCGGAAGGCACAGACTTCCGCTGGCCTGGGCTTCAGAGGGCAAATCCACAGCTGGTGTCACAGTTCAAAGACACTCGGGCTATTGGCAACGTGTGTTTTAAATGCAGGCGTAAAAATAAATATCACCAAGATCTTGTGAGTGTGTCCGTATTCCGACGGTGAACATTTAGCGGGTGACGCTCAGAGGGTGTTGCTTAGAAAAATACACACCAAATGCCCGTCCGTGGAAGCAAAGGCGGACACAGTGTTCATCAGATGCCTCCGGAAAACGCTTTCGGGACTTTCTGCAGCTTGGTGCGGCCGTCACACTACACGTAGCAACAGAGCTCTCAGTCGCTACTTGGCTCGAAGTGACAGGAGTCCGCAGGAGACAGATCTGCAGTTTCTGGTCAACGTTCTACTTTTTTACTTAACGATCTTCGTAATCCCAGACAGAATCGAGAAACGGAGAAAGGATTATTGCTGTGTGTGTGGAGAACTGAGACCGTGATCTGCAAAGAGCAAGCAGGGCTTGCAGAGGTTTTGGGGCGTCCTGCCCAGTGGCGAGGAAAAGCTCTGGGGGCAGAGCCACTGTGCCTGCTGTGGAGCTGAGTTTTTCTGGAATGCGAAGCCCCCACACAGTGCGTTCTGGCCTCTCTCCTGACACCGCCCTCTTCAAACGTCATAGATGGGACCCTGTGGGGGGAGCCCAGCCAGGACGTCACTGCGTCTCCAAAGCAGGTGCCCCAGACACCTGTGGTCCACTGGGCCCAGCAGGGCAGGGGTAGCCGGCTCCACGCTCCGCCTCTCCTCAGTGTCCAGCCCCCGGGGAAGCGGCGCTGAGAATCTCCCACCCACACCGGGCCCTGGCCCTGGACACTCATTTTGAAGGCAGAGGCTGGAAAGGCCTGCCTGTCCCACCAGGAAAGGGGAGGAAAGTCCCAGAGGATGAGGAAAGACCAACAGGAAGGGATCTACTTCAAATCGGCAGATCCCATGCCTGGAGCTCCGAGGCCTCCCAGCACCAGCGGGGCCCTGCACTGGGACCCCAGGCAACAGGTGGCTCCCTCTCTGGCTGGGGGAACATCTGTCAGCCAGGGGCCTGGGTCTCGGACCCTCTGACTGGCCCACGCCATCTGGGCCTTTGTGAAAGGCAAGCAGACGGCTCGAAAAGCCCGTCGGCCCAGCTCCCCGCAGCCTGCCCGGGAGACTTCACAGAGTCGGAAACATTCGGTGAAGCCCCACCTGCTCCAAGAACAGACTGAAAATACGGTGTGACCGGAGCTGGCCCCATGGGCAGGCGACCTCACAGTCTCAGGGGACCTGGGGCTCAGAAGGGCCACCCCGGCTGCAGGTCTCCACTGTCACCACCTGGACATTCTACATGACTGCACACAGGGGACCTCACGCTTCCATTGCACTGGGTCCACCAATCACACAGCAGGCCCCACACGTGGCCGCGGCAGGGCCAGGCTGGCCTGCTTCCCCACTCAGCACAGACACCCAGTCACCCCCCAGCCCCGGGTGCCCGTGCGAGCACACACGCGCACACACACCACACACACACACGCACACACATACTAACCACACAGGGGCTTCCCATCTGTGCCCCCACAACAGTCTGAAATTACGGAAGTCGGAGTCCCTGAGCAGAGACCGGGATCAGTCAGTCTACGTGGAGGGGACTTTCTCTGGGACAGGGGCCAAGCCCGGCCCTCCCGCCCACCAATGGACGACACCCCCGGCTCATACCTGAGGCCCCCGCAGCCGGGCCTCAGGGGCGCTCACTGCATCCGAGGCAGAGAAGTGAAGAGGCTAAGGAACCCCTACGGCCTGCCCCAGCCCCTACCACTGGGAAAAGCTAGGAGTCACCCGGTACCCCCGGGAGTGCCGAATTCAAGGTTAGCACCCAGCCCTCTCCCACCCTGCCCGCCGGCAGCCTCAGACCAGCAGCCGCCTGGTCCCTGGGGTCCCGCAAGAGCCGTGTCTCCAAGCAGCACCCCGACTGGGATGGGCAGTGGGGCCCACAGGCTTTCCGGGGGAGCTCGCCCCCTGGTGGCGGCCGCACAGTCGCCAGCTCCTGGCCCGTCTCCCTGGTCCCTGCATCAAGACCCTTCCCCAAAGGCCCTCGTTCTGTTCAGACACAGAAACGGAAGAAAACAGGGATGGGGCAGAAGAGGAGAAATGCCCGGGAGCACAGCTTTAGAAACAGCGGCATGGGAATGTTATTTTTTTTAGTGATAAAAGTACAAAACCAGGGTGCCTGGAAGGAGAAAGGTGCACATTTCTCCTACCAAATAAAAAGAGCCCTGGCCACTGGCGAGTGATCAGGAAATACCAGAAATAGCGGAGAAGCGCTCAGGCTTTCAAGGCTGGAGAAGCCCACCGATGAGCACAGTTTTCCCGGGGCCTTGAACCCCAAACAACTTGCACTCTGCAGGTGGGGGCGGGGGCGGGGGGGTGGAACGCTACAGGCTGGCGCAGACAAGGCCCAGGACCCTCTAGAAACAACTCACCAGACCCCTGGCCTGCAGCAGGGACCAACACAGTGTGGCCGTCAGGTGGGAAGTGAGTGTTGCTGGTTCCTGGGTGGGTGGCCCAGGGCAGGGGAGTGAAGAGGGAGGACCTGACAACCTGGTGTCCCTGCAATCAGTCTTTGGAGGTGGGGGTGAATTTTAACAAGCCATCGGGGTGATTTAAGTGACTTAAAATTAGATCTACAAGTCAGCAAACGCCAGAAAGGCAGGCTGGCCCCACCACCTCACAGCGCCTAGCCGGCAGCCTGGCCCAGGACGGCGTGGAGTTGGGGGGGGAGGGCGCAGGGGGGGTCCCAAACAAACACTGTGCTGTCCGCAGGACTGGCCGGATCGCTGACAGAGCAGAACCAGAGATGGGCGTCTCCAGCAGCCCCTCCGGGCTCACCGCGCCCCGACGGGGGCTGTCAGCTGCTCCCACCCCTTCCAGTGGGGTGGGTGGTCTCAGGCTGTCGGGAACAGACTCTGGCCGCTGAAGAGAACAGGCTGTGTACCTCAGTTCAGCCTGGTGACCTACAAATAGGTAGTGGATCCGATACAAGGCAGGGCGAGGAAATGGGGGTTCTAGAACATTCCCCTGTCCACAGAACATGGCCCCGTTGAGTGTGGGCAGCTGGCACGGAAGAGGAGTCCGCCCGTGTTCCCGCACCAGGGGTGGGGGTGGGGGGCAGACGGGCAGGTGCTGTGACCGAATGCCTCGGGGCACTCGGACCACCGTGGAAGCAGCCACGCCCACGAGAGGAACAAGACCGTCCAGGCTCACGGCCTCTCTCTGGCTCGGGAAGCTCCAAACCCTCTAAGCGCGTGCCTGAAAGGTGAGCAGACCCGCCGCTGGCCCACTGACCACCGGCCGCCCTCAGCGTCCTCGAGCCCCTCTGCAAGGGCAGTGTCTGGGCACCGCAGCCCCGGCGGGGAGGGAGCTGGACATAAAACACAAGGGAGAGGAGAAAGGAGAGGAAACCTGCTCGCTGCTTCCAGCGGGAAGAGACCGCTGTCTACCCCACACAGACTTTCTTCTCGTGAATTGTGAATCAAGAGGCCCAAAGGCCAGAAGGACGCATTCTGGAGCAGCGACAGGGAGGTCTCCTCCTCCTCCCACCGGGAGTGGGCAGACTCCGAGGCGCCCCCACCTGGGGAAAACCAGCGGCACCTCCCCGCCCCCTGCCTCCTCGGCCCCTCCACCTAGGCCTCCCTGTTCCAAGTGCGGCAGCTGCGGCGGCCCTGGGTCCCTCCCCAAGGGCTCCTGCTCCTCACCCTCCGGCCTCACTCCCCTCAGAAGACACCTGAGGTTTAGGGGCCGGGTCACCAAGACAAGATGCGATGCCAGTGATCAATGTGCCCAGTTCTGATACTTAGTTGTTCAAAAGCAAAGAAGAAAAATGCCTTTTTGAACGTGAGTGCTCTTCGCCGGCACAGCCCTCTCCTCCACCGTCAGGGCACAGGACAGGGGTGGGGGCACAGGGTCCAAGCAGGCCGACGGGAACCTGGCCCCACTCTGTTGCATGTCCCTCCCCCAGCATCAGGCCCGCCCCAGATCCGACAAACCGGTCTCCAGGACAAGACGCTGCCTGTCTGCGTGCCAAGAGACAGCATCCACCAGAAGCCGCCCCCCGACTGCGCCGTCCCAGAGAGCTGGGGACCTGGGCTGCCCCTCAGGGTAGCGCAGCCCAGAGAGGAGGGAGTGGGCAGGGCTGTCTAGGGCACCGGAGGCAGAAGGCCAGGATGCAGACAACTGGAGAAGCCCTGTCTTGAAAAAGCAGACATCTAGGTGACAGATCCCTCATTGGCGAGGGACACTTCATCTCTGCGAATCCCTGCCCAGGCAGCCGACAAAGCAGAAGGGAAGAAGAACAGACAGTGCAAGGCTCCACGCCTCCCCCACCTCCCTCTCTCCCCCGACACGCGCTGCGGGTCACGGCTGGTGGAGGGCCAGCGGGCTGGCCCAGGAGGACCCCAGCCCAGCACTGCCCCCTGCAGGCCATCTGGGGAAGCTCAGTGCAGTCGCTCGGGGAACGAGAGTCACCTTTCGTGCAAAACTCACGCTGGTGACGGGACTCTGCAGGCACCCACCTCACACAACTAACAGCACAAGGACGACAAGACGTGTGCCCTGTGCACTCTGTTCCCCTCACGTGGACGGCAACACCTCACGCCGACACGCAAAGCAGGTCAGGGAAGAGGAGGAGGGACAGAGGAACGGTGACCCAGGGCCGCCACAGTGACACGTGCAAAGCTCTTTTCTACCAGAGGGACATGTCCTTCATAGACACACCGAACAAGCTGTGCTGGTTACAGAAACAGGCGAGCGGGAGGTGTACGTCCGGCTACAGATGTGATTTAAAAGAGCTTCCTACCAACCCCAAACACGCAAACATAAAGTGTTTTCATCATGTCCTCTGCCGTGAAGCGGTAACACATGCACACCTGTGTCTGAGTGGAGAGTTTCTGACTGAAGGGCACAACTAGCTGCTCGTTTCAAAAAATACTGTGTCTGTTGTACAAGACCCTGCACTATCTTCAGTAAATGAATAACAAAGTGGTTTTTTTAAAGTATGAAATATAAACTTTGTTGCCCTTTCTGACACACAATTGAAAGCCCTCTGGAGCCCCCACAGTGCCCTTCCGGATCTCCTGCCGTGCCCACAAGGCGGGGACTCTGCCACGGGCCATGTTGAGTTCCCACGGCACTCCCAACCCCCCACCCTCCCCCACCCCCCCGCTCCAGCTCAAGGACCCACAACTGGAGAGCGTGCCGCCTGACATGGGAAAGCAAGCCTCCGGGGCCCAGAACGTGTGCCGAGAACATCTCCTGACCTCAAGGAACTGGGATTCTGAGAACAGCAACGTGAGCAAAAGTGTCCCACTAGCAAATCAAGTTACTGTCTAGTGGACCAGCCTGTCTCCTGGCATTTAAGGGGTGAAAAATCAAAGAACTGAAACCAAACAGCTGACACCTGGTCATACACTCCTGGGGGTCCCACAAGCACGCAGGGACCCCAGGTTCTGAGGAGGCGGCGGGGTGGCAGTGCACGGGGAGGTTTCGGGTCTTCCTCCCGGGGCCGGGGGCCGCGTGTGCACAGGGTCGGACGCACCACGAGATGGATTCCCTTTGCACCTCCCACCCTCTTGGGGATGGCCCCTTTCCTTTCCATGCCTTGGGGATGCCTGTTCGGGAACGCGCCGAAGACAGCCCCCAAAATTCCTGTGACACTTGGGACCTGGTGTGTTCAAGCGAGAGGAGGCTCAGAGCTGGGCAGGAGCAATGACTGTTGGGACACAGGACCTCAGGCCAAAGGAAGGTTTCTCACCTGGACCGGCAACCGGGACCCGTGGCGTGGCCTGCCGCGGCCTTGGGGATGCGCCCCGGCAGAGTACGACTGTAGGGAGCAGGCTTCCCTGCCACCTCCCAGGGCTGCTGGGAGTCAGAATCAATCACCCGTGGTAGCCAGTGGTAGTTTTCATTGACATCTATCCATACAAGACCCCGAAAGGCCTGGAACCCTCCCTGGACTAGCTCTGCAGTGAGCAGCCCAGTGTCTGAGAGGAGACCGTGTGTCCCCCCGACCCCCGTGATCACATCCAGGACGGCATTTCAAATACAACCCCGGGAGGCGGGGTGGGAGATTGGACAGCAAAGACAGAACCACCACAATGTTTCGTGAACACACCAAGGACTCGGCCGAGGGGCCGACGGGGCTGGGGGAGGTAAGACATAGGAGGGTTGCAGAATTCTCCAAAAATGCAGCCACCGCATTTATAAATTATTTGACAGTAACCAGAACCGTGCCTCAGGCGCAGGGACGGGCCGGCTCCCCAGCAAACCCCGCTGGGCGCTGTCAGATGTCCAAGTCCCTAAAAGCCATCACGAGACTGCAGTGAAGACAGAGGGGGACAGTTTTGTTTTGTCACAGGGGAGACTGTTTGGGGGAAAGGATTGTCGACAAACTCCTGGCATCGTTAGGGGCCCTCCTTCGCCGTCCCGCCACCCTGCGGCTCACCCCCACGGTGGTCTCAGGAAGGCAAGGCCCTTCCCGGGCCGTGCCCTCCAGCCCAAGAGGGACCCCCGGCGCCCGCCCTGGGCCACTCCCTAGGGCTCGTCAAAGAGCTGAAGGTCCAGGCGGACCACAATCTCTCCCGTGGGGACTTCGTGCAGCAGGAGACACTTGGTCACCGGGCCCTTGGAACCCTGGTCCTTCTTGATGTCAGCCACGCGGATCTCCGTCCGACCCAAGAAATCTGAAAGGAGAAGGAACAGGCCTGCTCAGAGAGAGCATGCCGCCTCCGCCGGGCCCAGGCCTGGTGCGCTGGGGGCTCCAGGGAACGTTCTGAAGCCCTTCCTCGCAAAGGGAGGCAGGCCGGTTCGGGAGTCCATGAATGGAGGAAAACGCGCTGGCCCGTGACTCTAGGTCCTCTCTCGCTCCCTCCACCCAACACAAATCAGAGATAAGTGTAAAGGTCACAGTCTCCACTACACTCAGGGATGATTATTAGCTGCATGACAGAGGGAGCAGAAAGGAAAGGACACCTGGGTGGCACAAAGGAGAGTCTAGAGGGGCTAAAATGCAGACTGTGAACCCCACACACACGGGGGCCCCCACTGGGCCAGATGGGTGTCACTAAGCCACACAATTAGAAATGTGCGTGCTCTCAAAAGAGATCACTGGGAAGAAAGACAGCACCTGCGGGACAGACGTCAGACAGTCCTTCCTTCTTCCCAGGCGCTGTCACAGGGGCCGCTCCACAATGTGGCAGCACTTTCAGAAAAGTCAGGGGAGGTGAGCTGGGCCTGCTTCTTACGCACCACCCAGGGGGCCACAGGGCAGGCTCCAGGGGTGGCGCGGAGGCCTCAGCGGGGGACCACACGCTTCCCGCAGGTCCCAGGACAATCTCGACACGGCTTTCCACCCAGCACTGAGCCTCGGGAGGAGGAGGGCTGCACGCACATCTGAAACTGCTGAAATGCCCACACGCACCCGTGCAGATGGTGCGGAAGGGCCTGCGGACCATTCATTCTGTCCTGTGCTCGCCTGAGAGCGATTTCCCGCAATGCACTCTGATCTGGGCACTTCGGGCAGGAGGCAGCCCCTTCCTGGTGCCCGTTTAAAACCCAGACGTGTCCTGGTGGGCAGACCCCAGTCGGTTCTGCCTCGAGGTGCATTTCCTGTCAAAAATCTCTGAGGCAAGAGCAGCGGGGGATTTGCCCCTTACACCCCAGGGGAATTGTTACGCCTCCCTACTTCACAATTTAAAAATAAACCCAATTTAGCCTCGGTTGACAGACAGGCAGAGTCCAGCGTCCTGGCCCGGCTCTAGTACTTAGCGGGCCGGGCAGCTGTCCCCATGGGCAGGGACTCGGAGCCGCAAACGCACGGGGAGAGTTCGTGTAAACGTGCAGAACATGCTATGGAGCTTTGCACAGACCGCGCGGACACCAGACGCCCCCCAGCACCTAGCCGTCCTCCGTGAATGTGGTCTTCAAACCTGCTCTCTGCTTTGTGCTGGGTGGAGGGAGCGAGGGAGCCCCCGGAGTCCTTGGCCAACCCCATTCTCTTCCAGGCTCGGAGCAGAAACAGAAAACTGCTTTCGGGGGAGACGCACTCAACACAGTTCCGTGTTCTCGATTCACTGGGGGCGTCACCCAGGGGCTCGGCCACCCTTGTGGCTCAACGGGCTGCTTTCACTCACCGTCACCATGGATTTGGGCCGAGGACTAATGGGCCGGGCTGGGCTTTGGGGCGAGCCCTCCTTGCAGTCGCCTCCCTGGGGGACACACGGGACCACGGCGTTTGTCTAGGGGAGCCAGACGCCCCCAGACCGGTAGCTCTGCTGCCTGCTCTGAGAGGCGCCGGCAGAGGGGCAGTATGTCACCCGGGGAGGCTGAGTGTTGTCCTGCTCTTGCCTCATCTACGTGTCGGGGAGAAGCCCACGCAGGCTGGGGAGCCACATCTCCGGGAGAAGGCATTTACTGCTGGAGTCCAGCGGCAGGGAGGGAGGGAGGAGGGGCTGGGCGGCGGCCGTGCCCACTCACCGTCCGGCGAGAACTGGTCCCTCTCGAACACGGTGACGCAGAGCACCTCCTGCTCCAGGTCTCTGACGAAGAACTGGCAGTTGGAGTTCCATTTGGGGTTCAGCGTGTCCTGGATGGTCTTGGTGATGTGGCACTGGGACCCCATGGTCACCTCACAGTAGGGGTTGCTCTTCCCTGGGGGGGACAGAGCCCGCTCGACCCGGGCCCACGACGGGCGCTCCTGGGCTCCAGGCGGATCTTGGGCCCAGCGCTCCTTTTGGTTGCCTCCTCCGCCACGCCCACCTCCCAACTCAGCATCACCCCGAAACTAAAGCGGGTAACTGGGTGAGGGGGCTTTGAAACTACGCTTCCCTCTGCCCTCGCCTCCACCTTAGCTTGTGTCCTGCCTGCGGGGGACTAGCAGCCACTCGGACCACCCCAAAAAGCAAGATGCTGAAAAGGATTTAAGAAAAAAAAAAACAAAACTCTAGGTTTTCAACAAGTGCTAGAAAAACCAGTTCTGAAAGGAAATCTTGGGTGATGGAAATGGCACGTTTTTTACTTGATTCAGAGCCAGGCACAGGTTCGGGGGGGCCCCGGGGTCCTCACCGTGGGACCGGCAGGGCTTCAGCTCGATGCCTTCAACCACGTTCACCATCAGCCTTCCGATCCCAGTTGCCCTCTGGGAGCGTGCTGCAGCGGGGAGAGAGCGATGCATCAGCATCAGACACTCCCCACCCCTGCCCACTTCGCCTCCGGCTCCCTTGCTGCAGAGGTTTGCCCTGCACCCTGCTCTCCCTTCCCCCACGCCCCCATCCTGGGCCTCGCCACCCCCAGGCCCACCCTGGGCTCCAGGGTTCCAGGGCCCCACCCAGTGGTTCCCTGCCCGGCCTCAAGTTACCCAGGTACGCCTTCTCCCGCTTCTTCTTCTCGGTCTCTATGTAGAGTTCCGAAGCAGCTTTGATTTTCTGCACCCAGGCCGTCCTTGGAAAGGAAAAGACAGACCTCAGGGGAGAGGCTTCAGGTCTGTTTGCATGCAGCGCCCCGGGCCCTGCTGGTTCATCTGGCTCAGACGACAAAGGCTCGGGAAGAAAGTGTTGCTCCGCGTCACCTGAGGCGCAAGGCCCTTCCTCCCGTTAAGAAGAAAGGCACGGTGACATGTGTACTGGAGTTCCCAAGAGCTCGCTGGTGGCCCTGAGCACACCCATCCATGGGAACTGCAGTCCCAGAGGTGGTGAGGCACCAGTTCCCCCACCCCCTGCTGGGGAGCACCCCACACGTGCCCGCCCAGCAAGGCCAGATGGCCATCCTGCACTGAACACCCAGGGGAGCACAAAGCCATCTCCCAGGTAAGGGGCGCTTTCCTTGACAGAGAGACCCACCCGGGCGAGCACCGAGCGGTGCCGTCTCTCTATTGTCCTTCAGAGGCCTGTGTGTGCTACCACTGGGGCCCCTTTCTGGCGTGGCACAGGGGCTCCGTGCAATGCCGTGGCCTTGTGCCAGGTCCACCCTTCAGAAAATGATCTGCTCTGTCTGGCCCCGGGGCGGAGTCTTGAAGGCGTGATGGGAGCAGATCACCCGCAGCAGGACCCGGGATGTCTGTCCACGTGACCCCACAGGGGAGGGGTCTGGGTCAGGGGGCCTCTCAACCCCCCCCCCCCGTGGTTTCCTTTTTCTTTCAGCCACTTGGGAACCCTGAGATGCTCCATTTATCTCAAAGAACGCTGAAGAGTTCCACCCCCTAAAAATTCTCAAGCAAAATTACTTTCAATTCGTTGCATTTTGAAACGTTCCTGCTGTGAGTCAACCTTCTGTGAGGCTCTGGAAGAAGGTATTGCCACATTCCGTGTCCCCTCCGGTCAGGGATTGTTGCATTATAGCTTGAGGAAGGTTGGGACCTGCTGATTCATTAAACATCCCTCCAAGATGGAGGCGTAGGTAGAAATACTGTGCCTCCTCGCACAACCAAATCTCAAAAACAAAGACTTTGAAACAAAAACACAACCAGAACAAACAGAAAACGGAACTGTACAGAAGTATGACGACGAACCATTCACCCAGACTGGTAAGAGGGCACAGTCCTTGGCCTGCGGAAAGGGGTCCTGGTAGGAAAAAGCGGTGGTTGGCAGACCTGGGTGAGGGGAGGAAACGAGCAGACCCAATCCTGTGAAGCGCGCAAGGCAGCTGGCTGACCGAGGTCACACATTCACATGCGGATAAATCGGACAAAAAACGGTCAGTAAGACAAACCGCGCAAGCCAGGGCCCCATTGCCGAGAAATAAAGCCTAAAAGTACCAACTGAAAAAACTTGCGGGGATTGAGGTGCTGGGAGACTCCCAGCCTCACAGGAGAGTTCGCTGGAGAGACGCACAGGGTCCTAGAACGTACACAAGCCCACCCACCTGGGAACCAGAACCAGAAGGGCCCGGTTTGCTTGGGGAAAGCTGCAGAGGGGACCAAAATCCGAGAGAGAGCAGAACAAACACCATTTCTCCCTCTCTGACCCCGCCCCCACATACAGCATCACAACCCAGCGACTGGGTCACCCCACCCTGGTGAACACCGAAGGCTCCGCCCCTCATATGTAACAGGAACGACCAGACCAAAAAATTATGGCTCAAATGGAAGAACAAATCAAAACCCCAGAGCCAATACTTTTAAGCAACCAAGAGACAGCCAAACTATCAGATGCACAGTTCAAAACACTGGTGATCAGGATGCTCACAGAACTGGTTGATTTTGGTCGCAAATTAGATGAAAAAATGAAGGCTACACTAAGTGAAATGAAGGAAAATGCACAGGGAACCAATAGTGATGGGAAGAAAACAGGGATTCAAATCAATGGAGTCGACCAGAAGGAAGAAAGAAATGACCAAACAGAAAAGGATGAAGAAACAAGAGTTCAGAAGAATGAGGAGAGGCTTAGGAACCTCCAGGACATCTTAAACATTCCAACATCCAAATTATAGGGGTACCAGAAGGGGAAAAGGAAGAGCAACCAGTGGAAAAGTTATTTAAACAAATAATAAAGGCGAACTTCCCCAATCTAGCAAAAGAAATAGACTTCCAGGAAGTATAGGAGGCTCAGAGAGTTCCAAAGAAGTTGGACCCAAGAAGGAACACACCTAGGCACACATCATAATTACATTACCCAAGGTTAAAATGAAGGAGAGAATTCTAGAAGCAGCAAGAGATAAGGGGACAGTCACCTACAAAGGAGTTCCCATCAGACTGTCAGCTGATTTCTCAAAAGAGACCTTACAGGCAAGAAGGGGCTGGAAAGAAGTATTCCAAGTCATGAAATCCAAAGACCTACAGCCAAGATTGCTTTATCCAGCAAAGCTTTCATTTAGAATGGAAGGGCAGATAAAGTGCTTCTCAGATAAGGGCAAGTTCAAGGAATTCATCATCACCAAGTCCTTTTTATAGGAAATGTTAAAGGGACTTAGTTAAGAAAAAGAAGATAAAAAATACAAACAGTGAAAGGACAGCAAACTCACAGTTATTAACAACCACACCTAAAACAAAAGCAAACTAAGCAGACAGCTAAAACAGGAGCGGAGCCACAGAAATGGAGATCACATGGAGGGTTAGCAACAGGGGAGTGGGAGGAGGAGAGAGAATGGGGGAGAAGGTACAGAAAATAAGTAGCACAGACGGTGGGGAGAAACTAGGGGGAGGGCAAGAGTAGTATGGGACATGTAGAAGCTAAAGAACTTGTGACACATGGACATGAACGAAAGGGGGAAGGTGAGTGGGAGGGGTGTGCAGGGTGGAGGGGAATGAAGGGGGGATGGGACAACAGTAATGGCATAATCGATAAAGTATATTCAAAAATTACATATATATGTCATTGTAAATGTCAATAAAATGCCAGAAGTTACTCCAACATTAGCCCCCACCCCGCAGGGCCCTGCACTGGGCAGGCCCAGCGCCCAGCGCCCGAGGGCGGCCGTACCTCTCATTGATGCTCTCAGCCCGCAGGGTGTAGACGCGGTCGATGTGGGAGATGTGGAAGACGGGCTCGTCCCCGGAGGGGTCGGTGGGCAACTTTACCAGAACCTCATTCAGGAAAATTGGCTGAAAAGCAATACGTGAGCATTATGACACCGGGCGGGTGTCTGCGCGCGCCCACACGCTCCGAACGTGTGCACCTGTGAACCAGACTGAGTCCCAGTAAACTAGAACCTGTCCGTGTGCACGCGCACATGTGTGTGTGAGTGTTCCAGCACACTCCGCCAGAATACTGACTTGGTGTTACTGTCAACTTCATAGGTAGCCAATGGCACACACGGACGCCCCCGTTCTGCAGGTCCTTTCAAGTCCTTTGGGACAAGAGCTGGCCTGTTACCCTGCAGCGTCCGGACCGGCAAACGGCAGGCGCCAACTGGGCCTGCAAGTGACGCCCCCGCCTGCCGAAGGTTTCCCTACGACGTTGCTGGTGACGACCGCCTGTGTACGTGGTCCTCTCTTCTAAAACGAGGCTGGCTGCTGCTTCAGAGAACACCCGTCTGTGGGCACACCCCCGCGGACACACACTTAGAAAAACGGTCTCCCACAACCAGAAGACACGAACAATTCTGCGGAAACTCCTGGCTGGGGCTGCTCGCACCGGCTGCGGGGTAGGGCGCAGACGGCCCAAGCTTCGCTGAGAAGTCTGGGGGCACCCAGGAATATCCGGGGATGGGCACCTGAGCCCTACTCCCATCCTTTCCCACACCCGCTTGTCTGCACACTGGACCATGAGCCCCGGGCCGGGTGGGCCTGCATCCAGGCCCAGGCCCCACGCAGCCACCGGGAANCGCACCGGCTGCGGGGTAGGGCGCAGACGGCCCAAGCTTCGCTGAGAAGTCTGGGGGCACCCAGGAATATCCGGGGATGGGCACCCAGGAATATCCGGGGATGGGCACCTGAGCCCTACTCCCGTCCTTTCCCACGCCCGCTTGTCTGCACACTGGACCATGAGCCCTGCCGGGCCGGGCGGGCCTGCATCCAGGCCCAGGCCCCACGCAGCCACCGGGAAGCTAGTAGATGGTACGTCCACTGACGGCGCAGGCCCACCGTGGAGAGGCCGTGGGCAGGGGCCAGGCCACTCCGGTAAAGTAAGTTGTCATCTTGTTGCTGGTGGAGGGTCTGCCCTTCATTTTGTAAAGAACACAATTTCTGTGAAGCGCAACAAAGCAAAGCTCAAGAAAAGGAGGCGTCCCGTCACTGGGGACCCTGGCCACTGCCCCTCCCCCTCCGTGCCACACCCCTGAACCTGACAGCAAGCTGGCTCCCGGCCACGACCTCCCCCAGCCCGCCCTGCCGGTGCCACCAGGCAGCGGAAGCCGACTTACAGTTTTGTACATTTTATACTGCAGGTTGGACTTGGGGCTGAAGACCTTGTCTGCGCCGGAGGAGCCCAGGGGCCTCAGGATCTGGGTCAGCAGGAGGAAGTCGTTGAAGAGGAAGCCGTACAGCTCCTTGTTGCTCTTGGCCTTGTAGAGCTTCCCACTGTGCAGGAACTTGCGTGGCCCCAAGCAGTTGGTCACGGAATTGAACACGAGTTGCTGAGAAAGGACACAAAGCCCAGGGAAGAGACAACGAAGTTGGGCCAGGGCGTGTTTGGGGGTTTTCTGCACCTGGAGGGTGGGCCGCACCAGTATCGGGGGGCCCGCAGGGCTGCGGCAGAGGCTCCAGTCGAGGGCCCCAAAAACAGCATGTGGCGTGAAAGATGTCACACGGCCAAGCTGAGACCCGTGCGGTCTCACTCACGTGTGGGGCACAAAACTGAAAGCGACAAATGAACAGGCGAGAGGGACACGCAGGTCGAGCAAATGGAGCCTCACACAGACACGGGCAGCTACGTGGTGGTGACCGGGGAGGGGCAGGGAGAGTCGAGGGCAGAGGGGTCCAGCGTGTGGTGGCGGAAGAAGTGTGATTTTGGTGGGTGGGCACACGGGCAACGCACAGATCCTGTGTCACAGAAGTGCACGTTTGAAACCTGGGTGACCTTATTCAGCAATAAGGTCACCCCAGTAGGTGCAACCAAAAAACGCAGAAGGAACCTCGGGGAAGACCTGAGGCAGGGCGGGGCCCAGCGGGGCTGTGTGCGGCCTCCCAGCCCAGCTGAGTACACGGGGCTGGAGCTGGTCAGCCTCACCCAGCCCGCTGGTCCTGAGACGTGACAAAGACAGCTCTCTCCCTGCCACTTCCCACACCCGGGAGATGGCTCCGAGTGCCATCCCCCTGGGCTCTGTCACCTCTCTCTGCCATGCCCCCAGGCTCTGTCACCTTGCATAAGCGGGTTCTGAAGGGGCAGAGGGAGACCGAGGCACCTCACTAGAACCCCCTTTCCTGACAGCAGGGGACAGATGGGGGAGAGGAAGGCCACAGCTGTGCCCCAGCAGCTGCAGGGACCAGACAGGTGTCACGGGCCCCTCCTGCCCACATCCCAGCCCCAGAGCAGTGCTCCATCCAGCGGCCGTCAAGGCCAAGGCTCTCTCAGAACTGCAAACCCTGCAGCGAGAGGCGATGAGGTTGGCAACACGCAACCCTCCAGGGCGGCCGGGGCCACTGTCCACCCCCCACTGGGAGAAGGAGTCATCGGGGCCTCTGTGACCAGAGCATCAAGGGACAGCGGCCCCCCCCATGCCCTCAGGCACAGGGAGGAAGGAGTGGCCTCCACCTCCCACCGAGGAACAGGAGCCTGGGGGCACTCTGGCCCTCTCTGCTTCCCGACAGAGAAGGTGAGCCGTGCAGAGACGACGATGAAGAAGAGCCAGCTTGGCCCACATCTGGTTGGCGTCGCTTATTCACCCTCAAAAGCCGTGGCCCACAAGTGGCCCGGCCAACGCGGGACTTCTGTGCGTTGGGAACAGACAGGAAGGTCAAAGACAGGATTAAACTGACACATAATAATGGCTGTGTGTCCAGAATGGGGTCAGGAGCCAGAAGCCAACGTGACCGTGACCTGGGCACGGGCACAATGGCAGCTGTGACAACAGCAAGGAAAGACCAAGGAAGGGTGACGTCAGAGCCACAAAAGCAAATGACAGAGTTTACTCTGTTCTTAATGTTTTAAGCTTAAGAGCCGCCCTCGATGATTCCCTGACTGCAGCCGTGAGGCTCGGTGCTCCAAAGTGTGTGTGGTTAGGGGGGCCACTCTGCCAGGAAGACGGGGAGCGTACTGAGCAACGGCCCATGGGTAGGTGCTCGGGAAATGTTCACTGAATGAACAAAGGGGTGAGTGGATGAACAAATGGATGGATGGATCCAACTGGTGAGTGCCCCTGGATTGCACTCAACATGGAATTCCAACATGGGAGCCCCCATGTTTCCCACGGGACCCCTTCCACAACTCACGCCCTCCACCTGCACAGACGGCGAGCAGGAGGTGGGTGGGGAGGAACAGGTAGCCACTTGCTCAGGTAGTGACTGCCTTTGAAGCCACCGGAGAGTGGGGGAGGGAGGCACAGTCTGCCTGGGCACCGTGGTGAACCCTGGGGAGTGGCACGTGTGTGTCTGCGAGTAAAACGGAAGGAAAGGCACATGCCCCGAAGAAAGGTACGTACGAGAGGAGACGTTTCTGATTCTGGGAGTAGAGGGGACTGAATATGCTGACACACCAGTGAAAAATTTAAAAATGGGGTGAAGTATAAAAATGCACTTTTTAAATGTAAGCAGGGTGATAAAAATAAGAACTTTGCAGAGGCAGAAACAGAAACAGAACAAAAATGCAGTTCTGGCCGGGTAGCTCAGTCGGTTGGAAAAGGTTGTGAGTTCAATCCCTGGTCAGGGCACAGGCAAGAATCAACCAATGACAAACTGGTGTTTTGCTCTCTCTCTCTCTCCCCCTCTCCATCTCTCCCTTTCTTTCTCTCTCTTTCTCTCTCTCTCTCTCTCTCTCTCTCTCTCTGTGTCTAAAATCAGTAAGTAAAAAATTAAAAAAGAAAAGAACATGCTAACCTTCGATGATAAACAAGACTCAGCTGGCTTTGGCCCTGAAAGGCTCTCCTGAGTCTGGTGACCTTGACCTTCCACTTTAGTGGTTACATGGTGTGCAGAAGACGGGGGTGTGTCAGGGCCCGTGGGATGTGGGGCATCTAACAGGGAATCACAAAAAGCTGGATCCCAGGAAGAATGACAAACTCAAACACAGAAAAAACAAGCAAGAAACCTGTACTGTTTCTGACCCTGGTGTAAGGGGAGGGAAAAAGTGTCCACAGGGCAGTGCCCACCCACATTTAAGCCACACTTCACACAACCGGTGTGGTCTCCAGAGCCCCCTCTGCTAATTTAGGGCAACCCCGGCAGCCATCCCCCAGGAAGGAGCGTGACTTCAGACCACCCAGACCCCAGAGCTCAAGTTCCGAGGACACAAGCTCGCGATCGATGGAAAATACCGGCGCACGTGGGGGCGTGGGTCTCAGCAGGGGGGCCACCAGAAACAGCAGATGGGAGCTAGACACGGGGATTATCAGATTTGAAACAGACAGGGTTGTGTTTAAAACGTGTTAGGAAATAAATGAGAAGTGTGGCCAGCTGTGCGAGAGGAATAAGACACTAGGAAGAAACCAGCGCATTACAGAAAATAAGAACTACCGGAAACGAAATGGAGAGAGACTGGCGGGCTGTGGCCGGGAGACGGGGGCGGTGCAGGCCCAGGCCCCGCCCCCGGGCTCACCTCCGACAGGCCTTCGCACTGCACGTGCGCCTGGATCCACTCCAGCCGGTCCGAGTTCTCCTTCTCCCGCACCCCTTCGTTCACCTGCGAGCACAGCTCCTCCGCCTTCTCCAGGGCCTGCCTCAGGTGGCTGTGGTCCGGGTGGGTCTCCGGAGTGTTCTCCAGGATCTGCCCGGGAACCCAGAAGACAACAGCTGGATTGGGGGCCGGGGTTCATGGTCCTGGAGGGACTCACGCTCCTGGAGGGACAGGCCTCCTGGGCGGCAGACACTGGGGCCACTGAGCCCTGAGGGCCCAGCGCACCAGGACAGGGAGCGCTGGCAGGAGCCCCTTGGGGGGCGGGGGTGCCACATTGTTCGTACTTGGAGCATGAGGAGGGCAGAGGCCACAGCGATGCAGTAATGATCCCGTCCGCACCCGAGTGGATTTCTCCCATGTGAACGGGTCCGTCCTGCGGCTCAGGCCCGGAATGCAGACCGGTGTTTTTCTGGACAGGCTGTTCCAGCCATGGTTATGAGTCCCCAACCTAAACCTCCTGCAGGAAACCTCCTGCAGGAAACCCCCTGCTCTGCCCGTGATCAGATGTGACCTGGGCCAGGGACAGACACGTGCTGAGCCTCTATGTCCTCATCTGAAACATGGGGACGCTAACGGCACTCCCGGAGAAGGTTGTCGTCGGGGGACTGAATGCCTTGACCGGAGCAAAGCGCTCCTCAGTTCCCGGGGCTTCAGAAGGTGCTCGGGAAAGACAGCAGTTCCCAGCAGATGCTCCAGGGGCCCTGGGCCCAGACACAGGCAATACGGAGAGGGACCCTAAGGGCAAGGGGAGGACGTGCCCCCCCGCCGCCTGAGATGCACTGGGGGCAAGTTGAGGCTGGACCCACCCAGGCCTTGTCTACCTACAAACACACCTTGTTTTGCCCTGTTTCAAAGATGTGTTTTAATAAGAGGAAGGATTGTGGGAACCCCAGTCGAGCAAGTCTATCGGTGCTGTTTTCCCAAGAGGCTCAAGTGGGGGGCAGCATTTTTTAGCAATCTAGTATTTTTTCATGGGGGTGTGAACCCGCAGGGCCTCCAAGGTCCACCTGGACAGACAACGCCAGCAGCCTCACCCTGAAGAGCACCTCACCTCAAATGCGCACTTCGGTTTAACGTCATAGGTAGGCACCCGAACGGAGAAGGGTGCTCCCACCCTGGGACCTCCTCGACTGCCCTCCAAGCCTCTCGCGTGACCACATGAGAAGGTCTGGGGCTGGGACTCTGGAACAGGAATCTTCCAGAGCTCCCCGTGCGATTCTGTCATGCAGCCCAGTGTGGGGACCGCTGCTCCAGACTGGGACCCCAGCACTGGCTCACATACATGCGTTTGTTTTGTTTCAAAACGAAAACAGGCCTATTGGTTTTTTGGTTTTTTTAAATAAAGATTTTATTTATTTATTTATCTTTAGAGGGGAAGGAGAGAGGGAGAGAAACATCAAGGTATGGTTGCCTCTCGTGCGTCCCCTGCTGGGAGTGGGCCTGCAGGGAACCGGCCTGCAACCCAGGCATGTGCCCTGACTGGGAATCGATCCATGATCCTCTGGTTCTCAGGCCCGCGCTCAATCCACTGAGCTACACCAGCCAGGGCCAGGCCTATTGGTTTTTCTAATTGTGAAAGGGAGATTGTGCAACAGTCAGAAAGTTACGAAGAATCCCACAACCTCCACACCTGGAGGGGACCTCCGGTCAAGTATTTGTTAACATACTCTGCTATGTACATGTAAACATGATTTTTTTAAAGTAAAAATAGGATCAGGCTGTCCCGTCGCACTGTCCCCCTAAGTGGCGTGTCATTTGCTGTCCCTCATCTTTACGGGCTCTGCGACGGGTCACTGCGAGGGGACACCACAGTGCCTTTATACGCATCGCGTCCCAGGAAGCTCCAGGCAGTTTCTGACACTTCGCTGTCCCTCTGATGAGTCTCCCACACGAGCTCCCGACGCAGAGGCGCCGGCCACGGAGGCTGAGCAGCTGGTCTGGAGGTGGAGCAGCCGCCCTCCCCGGCACATCCTCGCCACCCGAGTCCTTCCCATGCCTGCCTGTCGGAAGCCCCAGAAGGGGCATTTTCTTGTTTTGCTCTGCATTTCTTTTATTGCCAGTGAATCTGAACTTTTTGTAGATTCAGCGTGTAAATGATAAAGCTAACAGTTATAGACTGCTGAGTATGAGCCAGGCCTTTATGTATATGAGCTCAGTTAATTCCCACAAGGGTGTGTGGGAGGGGCTGCTGGCGTCCCTGTTCTACAGATAAGAAGACTGAGGCCCAGAGAGGTCAAGAACTCACCCGACGGCGCACAGCAGTGGTGCTGAGATTCAAACCAGATTAGCTCCTGACTATGTGCTCCTCACAGAAAGTGGACATGGCCTCTCAGAAATGTCTAGTTGCACATTGTACCTATCTTTCTATTAGTGTGTTTGTCCCTTTCTTTTTAAGTTGTAAGAGATAGGTAGGCAGATAGGTGACAGATTTGTGTACATTTCAGCACATATGTATATATGGTTAAAAATATGTTTACCCAGTTTAGAGCTGTCATTTGTCTTTCTCCACTGTTCATTATATTTTGCTATACAGAAATTTTTTAGAAAAATATTTGTGTGTCCTGGCTGATGTGGCTCAGTGGACTGAGCGTGGGCCTGTGAACCAAAGGGTCGCTGGTTCAATTCCTAGTAGGGACACAGGCCTGGGTTGTGGGCCAGGTCCCCAGTAGGGGGCGTGTGAGAGGCAACCACACACTGATGTTTCTCCCCTTCTTTTTCTCTCTCCCTTCCCTTCTCTAAAAATAACAAATAAAATCTTGAAAAGAAAAGTATTGCGTGATTTCAATAGTGCCTGTCGAGCTGGGGGAGAGGAAACAGTCACCACCGGCTCCTTTCAGAACTACTTCCTCAGCTGCACCAGTGCGGCCGCAGGGCATTTCGTGGGGTGCAGCTGGCACTGGACTGGAGAGACCCCTTACAGGGGAGGGAGATTCGGGACATACAAGGGGACTGAGGAAATCAGTTATCAGATCAAGAAAAATGGGAGCCAGGCCTGTGATAGGGAAGGAAGTCGCAAATATACGGAAAGAGGGACGCCTGGCATGAATGCGTGCGCACACTCGCAACTGTGCAAATGTGTGTGTTTGAATATACACAATACATGTCTTCCCAGGCTCTGCCACTGAGAGACCCACGAGGCACCACAGCCCAGGGCCCCCCTCTTTCTCCCACCACTTTTGCCAATTCTGTCTGCTCATCTGGAGGACAGGAGCGCAGCGGGTCCCACTGGCCGCAGGTTCCCCGTGAAGAGGAGCCAGACCCAGCCTCGCTCTCTTGTGCACCTGCTGCCCCTGGTTCCGTAATCCCAGGCTCAGAGGACTCCAGAGAGCTCCTCTCGCTGGTCTTTCCAGGTGGGAAAGAACCAAGGTCTGAGCTGTCACCTTCCAACTTAGGGGCAGAAACCACCTGCATGCCCTCGGAAGGTCATATGCTATTAGCTGTTTTCACAGTAAATGGCTTTTCTTGCTGAGTTACCACGCAGGCGCCACCCCACCCCGTGGGCACGAGGTCTCTGCACAGCAGGCAGCAGGCACCCTGGCTGAGGCCTCTCCCGAGGCCCTGGCTCCCTGAAGCCCCCAGAAAGCAGCTCTGCCCAGGAACAGAGGGCGGCACTTACGTTTTTAATGATCAGGGGGTACCTTGTCACCCGCTGCATGGGCTTCAGGATGAAACTGGACAGCGGCATGCCTTTGCACCGAGGGTCCATCGCCAACCTCTGCAATGAGAGACCCCTCTGACTGTCCTGCAGCAATCAGCACGGTCCAGTTGGTGGCATTAACAGTGGCATCAGTGGTGACACCTCAGGGTCCTGGATGATCACCCAGGAGCCGGACCCTGGTCCCAGACGAGGCACTTTGTGGACAAGGGCCAGAGACCTGCACATGTGACTCAGCCCCCAGGGTCGTCCCTGCACTCCAGGTCCCTTCAGGGGACACACAGCTCCTGACTTACAGAGATGAGATTGGAGGCTGTTTACCCAGATTTCTGCGGTAAACATTCCCAGGAACAAGGACCGTCAGGAGAATAAAAGTTCCCCTTTGGTCCCGGAGGTGCTGGGAGGGCAGGTTGTTGAAGGTGGAGCCTCTACTCCGCCCCCCCGCCCCCCACGGAGCCCCAGGCAGTGGGGACGGCAGAGCTGGGGCAGAGGGGTCAGGACTCCAGCTTTGGGGCCTGCCCAGGACGCTCTGCCTCTTTCTCCCACCACTTTTGTCAATTCTGTCTGCTCATCTGGAGGACAAGAGACCTTCTGTCCCCAGAAGGTGACCTATGAGTCACTGGGATCATATGGTGACTCAGCTCTCAAAGGCGCAGGTTTTCTGCCCTGAGTTGGGCCCCAGGCGTGGGGAACCGGCCACACCTGAACCGGCCCCCACCACAGGCGGTCGAGGCCCATCCAGCTCCCACAGGGATGAGGCGGGAGAGCTGATGGAGGCAGGACGGGGAGGGGAGGGGAGAAGGGACAACACGCCCCTCCCTGGACAGGGTCGGCACTTCCCTGAAGTGCAAGGGCATGAGGTGATGAACTCATCCCACCTGTGCCCTTTGCAGAAACCCCAGGTGGCCCAGGGCACCTGCCAGCCCAGCATCTGATCCCCGCAGGCCCCGCTAGGCCGCCTGCCCAGCGCTACCTGGGCCCTTAGAACGACCTGCGAATGCCCCATTCGCCGGCTAGCACAGGGCAGCTTCAAGGTTGAGGGACAGCGCGGGGGAGACAGAGAGAACAGATATGATGCTGTGGCCGAGAGTCTGAAGTGAGCGGCCACAGACAATGTCACCGAGGAGGAGGGCATGGCCCCACCAGACTCATCAGGCCCCAAGACAAGCCTGTCACCATCATTATTATTGCGCTGTCTATTCATCAAAATGCACCTGTTTCACAAAGTTACTTATTTTCTCTTTTTTTCCTGTGAGAGCAGCTGTGTGGGCTGGCGGGTCCAGTGGGGACCCACCGGGCCAAGGCCAAGTCCCAGAACAGCAGACCCAGGCCCCAGGGCTCCAGCAGCACCACCCAACATCCCCCTCACAGGCACCTGGGTCTCCAAGTCCCTGTCATCCCCGGAAGCAGAGGGCCTGGCATATCACACTCACCCACCCCCAAGGATGCCTGGAGTGTGAATCCACCAAGAAGACCCCGTGGGGAAGGAAGGAAGGGTCCATGGGGGCTGCTGGCCCCTCCCTCTGTGGGGGTGGGGCAGGCCGGGCAAGAGTGAGGGTGCTCCATTGATCAGAATAGGGCACCTGAGAGTGGCCAGTCCCCCAGGGCAGGTACACGAGACAGAAAACTTAAACCTGTATTCAGACACCACCACCAATACCTGCTCCCAGGCCCCAGGCAGGGCTGGGCCCTCCTCTCCAAGCCCCCCAGGCCCCCACTTTGGGTATAACCTTATTAGCCAGCTAGTGCTGCCCCCGATGCTCAGCCAGGACCTCGGTCCCTGTGGCCTTCAGAGACACGTGCCAGCAGACACTGAGCGATCCCAGCAGACACTGAGCGATCCCGACACACCCAGCTGCCGGGGACAGCCCCTGGGGCAGGGCCCGCCTCCGTCCACAGGCTCCTCACTTTGACGAAGTCCTTGAAGTCGGGGGCCTCGTCCGTCTTCTGCTGGATAAGGGCGGCCCCGTTGAGCTGGCAGCTACAGAAGCGGATGTAGGGCTGCATGTGCGGCAGCTGGGCCGTCAGGATGTCCCCGATCATCTTCACCGGCATCTTCTCCCCGGACATCTTCTTGCGAACACGCAGCGCTCTGCACGGAGACAGGGCTGGTGAGGCCACCCCGCACACTTGGTGGCCGGCCAGGGGCAGGGTGTGGGTGAGGGGCGCCGACTCAGAGGCCACGAGCGGACCTGGGGGGGGACACGGGACGGGGGCTGAGTCCTGCTGCACGGAGGGGTCCGAGGGGCCATTGTCCGGGGCATTGTGGCTGCTTGCTGGCTCTCAGGCACCGAACTGGAGCCCCTTCTTTAGTGACTTGGATAGGGTCCCTGTGTGAATGTGTCATCTGTGGTGACAGACCCTGCCAACATGGCCCCCGTGCCAAGCCTGCGTGCAGGCCAGGGTCGCCCATGGGCAAATGGGGACGTGGAGACCCACTTTCAGGCCAAACAAAATGTAGCTAATGCGGCAAATCAGCTACCACAGAGGAACAACCTACTGTGGTCACCAAAGCCAAGTGCAGGTGATGGTCTGGACCACCTGCCCCGTTCACTGCTTTGCTGCCATGCTCATCCACAGGTGACCTGATGACAAGGGGTTTGGAGGACAGAAGCCTGCGAACCTGATGACAGGCCAATGGGCCCAACTGATTTGCATCCTGGAGGCCAAGAAGGGACTGGAGGGGCCGGGAGGTGTCTGCTCTGGGGTCCAGCTGCAGTCGGAGTATCTGGGCCTGAGAGTGGGGGCTGTGCATCCCACCCACCCGACCCTAACACTGCCCCCAGCCCTGGGACCTGGGGAGGGGCTCTGCGCTTCTGCATGGCGAGGCCAGCAGCACACTGTGGTGGTGGGGTGCACAGAGGAGGTGGGGTGTGTTCTGCCCACGCTAGTGAGCATGGTGGGTGGTGGGTGGACGGACGGACAGACAGACTGATGGACAAATGGATGGAACAGAACGTTAGGCTGAATGGTTTTAACAGAAGGGTGGGGAGATGTCGCCGTGACTCTTTGGTCGGGTCTTGGCCATGGTGAGGCTGCGCCGTTCCGAGGAGGCTCTGCAATATTCGTATTGGGCTTAAAAACTCCAGACCACTTTATTCTCTCTCATCTAAATTTTTAGTTAAAGAAAGAAAAAAAAATCCCTTGGACTGGGTGGGCAAGCAATCCAAGGACAGAAACTTCGGGGACCTTGAGTTTCCTGGTCTGAACAATGAGTGGAGGTCAGCGCTGGCTGCCCGGGGCCGGGGGTCTGAAGCATGGCACCCTCGGGATGGTGGGCGGCCACTGCCTCCCGGGGGAGCTGGTGTGGAAGGCCACCCATCTGGGGGACGGGGGCCCTGCATCCCCATGTCACACACTTGCTGTGGCTGGAAACAGGGAGCAATCCCATCACCCCACTGGTCCCCTGCGAGGGAACAGCTGTGCCTGCACACACGCACGCCCTCCCTCTTCTCCACGGTGGGGAGATGACGAGAAGGGAGAAGAGAGGTCACGAGCAGGCTGTCGGACATGAGCTGTCCCAGCCGGGGGCAGACCTAAAGCAAGGCCCCTCCATGACCAGTGCCTGTCCAGGCCACTGGGGGTCCCCTTTGGGGTGTTCTGCACAGGCAAGACTGAGGCTGGGGCTTGGACAGAGGGGGCCCCGGGCCCAGGGGTCACGTGACTCAGCTGCTGCGGCTACAGCTGCACCCCTGGCTGAGTTGGTTTATGGTCCCAGGTGCGGATGCGTGGGGAGAGGGGCGGGGGGTGGGGGAGAGGAGGACCTGCACTGCGGAGGGGCATCATGAGCCACAGCACCATTCGGAGCCCAGGGTCTGTGGCACACACGAGCGTTCCTAGTCTGCAGGCCAGGGGCACGGTCAGAGGAGCTGGCACGGACTAACACGTCCTGTGTGCCAACACTTTTCTAACATGCCTGACTTGTCACCCCTGCAGACTGTTGGGGACACTGTGCCATGCAGAAATGGCACAACTTGACCAAAGTCCCACAAATAGCAGGTGGCAGAGGCAGGCCTGGAACCCAGGTTATCTGCCCCTGGAGCCCCAGGTCTGTAAGCCCCGTGCACAGGGCAGCCGGCACAGACCCCAGGCCCCTGCTCGGCGCTCCTGCCCTGTCCTTCCCCCGCAGCTCCGTCTGAGCGCTCTCCAGCCATTTCCACCTGACACCCAGCCCCTGCCGCCACCCCCCTCCGACCTCCCTGCTTCCTGCCTTCTCTCTGTCATGACTCAACGCCCAAGGCAGGTGCTTCATTTTTCTCTCTTCTGCGTACAATAAAATTGTGTCACTCTATTTAAGAAAAACACGTTTTTTAAGAAGGTCTTCATTTCATTTCTTCCCTTTGTCCAAGCAAGGAGGCAGGAAGGGTCTTAACAAGTGCGGTTTCCAGCCCCCGAGTCTGGGGGCCCCACCTCACTCCTGCTGGGTGACCCCCGGGGCTTGCACCTGGGTCTTAACATTAAAAGGTTCCAACCTTTCTGCCCTGCTCGGCTTAGTAAAGAACAAAAGCTTGGGGTGGCTGCCTCCTTGTCCTACGTTCCTTCCACGGGGGCAGGCCAGGAGGCAGGGGGGTACCTCTGGTGGGACCTTGGGTGTCCCCCACCACGCAGCCCCGGCACACCCCGCCCTCTGAGCTGCCGGCCTCCCCAGCATCACAGTGCGCTCAGCTCCGCCCTCCAGGCCTGGCCCTGACAGCTGGGGAAGGGGCTCTGCCCCACCCACCCCACCCCACCCCGGGCCAGAGCAGGCTGGAGGGAAGCCCAGAGACAGGCAGGGGAGCAGGCCCAGCCCCACAGCCTTCTCCAGGCCAACCCGTCGGGGGACCCCGGGGACATATACCCCCCCACCCCCACCCCCACTGAGAGCTGCCTAGGGAAAAGCGTGCTTTAACCTGCATTATATTTTCTAAAGAAAACCTTTGTGTCTATTTTGAAACAAGTCATCTCTGACACTTTAGATTCAGGGGTGAAGTCACCCCCTGGCCCCCAGGTGACAGGACTGCTCTCTCTCCAAGGTGAGGCTGGGTGCTCAGGCGGTGCCACCAGGGTCCCCGGGCCGAAGCCCAGGGCTCACTGTGGACCAGGTACCCTAATGAGAACCCTGGGTGGGAGGCAGCATTTCGGTCCTTTTGTGACAGATGAGGCCCCTGAGTGCAAAAACGCACAGCTGGGGAGGCGGTGGGGTGGGGGGTGGAGGGGGTGGCATGCGGCTGTGAGTCCGAGTTGGCCTGAGGAAAAAGAGGCCTGCGCTGCTGACTAATTAGCCAGGCCGGCATGTTTTAAAAACTCGCAGCACACCGGCACACAAGTTGAAGATGGCCACTCCAGAACAGAGAGAGAGAGAGGGTGCCGCTGTCCCACCAGCTCTCCGAGCCTCCCCTCCCCATCCCCCCCACCCCAAACACACCCTGCTCAAGGGCGCGGGCACCTGAACTTGGAAGGAAAAGCTGGGGCAGCCGCCACCTGACGGGGTGCTTCGCCCCACGCCCCGGAGGGAGGCCCTTCTGCCAGCTGGCCTGACCGCACCCCCTGGACTCCCCCGTGCTCTCACCAATGCTGTCACAGCAGGGCCTGCAAGGGACCTTCGTGACGACACAGCCCGTGGCACTGAGACGGGCTCCCACCGCAGCTCCCTGACCCCCGTCCCCACTGCTGCCTCCAAGACCCCATTGGGAATAAGACGTCCAGCAGGCTCAGGCCAGCTTCTCCGAGAGTCACCCCAACGTGGCCAGTGAGCGGTGCTGCCACGTTCCACCCGCGGGCACCAAGAGCATCTGCAGAGACCTGTGCTCGCCCGTGGGAACCTGGGTCGGAGGCAGGGCGTGGGGGCTGCCCCACGCCGGGACGGAGCCAGCCAGTGACCAGGGCAGGGCTGGCCTTGCTCTGGAAATTCTAGAGCCACAGGAGCGCAGGACCCGGACACTCGGGTCACTTGGGGTGCGTGTGGAAAGCATCAGAGCCAAGAAGGGGGCGGTGCTCGTGAGTGGAGAGCAGCAGACAGGCGGCGCATGCATGGCGGGGACACGCGTGGTGGGACGCGGTGCGACGCTGGGAGGCGAAGCGAGGCGGGGTTGGAGGGAGGCTTACTTTAGCAGCTTGATATTGCACATAATCAGCTCCTTCCAGTTAACAAAAATCAGAGCCCCCTCCTTCTCTGCCAGCAGCTCAGACTCCATCAGGGGCTTCTGAAAGATCTACAGGTGCAGAAAACGAGGCAGTTCAGAAAGCAAACGGTTAGCCCGCCCCTCGCACACGCACGCACGCGGGAAGGCTGCGCTGCGGCTCTGCTGGGGCCCGGGAGCCCACGCCCACCTTCCGGCCCTTTCTGAAGCAGACGGCCCCTCCTCTGCCTGGGGTGGCGGCAGGTCCCCACACAGGTTTGCATCGTCTTGCCAGGGAGGCCACTGAAGTGGGGACGACTGTCCTTCGCTCCAGCGGGACAAAGCCAGGAGGCCCGTCCTCACCTCCCACCGCCTTACCTGCCACAGGGACATGGGCACAGCGGGCACAGCGGGCACGGCGGGCACGGCGGGGCTGACAGAGGCGCACGGCTCTGGGCGCCTCCTCCGCCAGCGCCCAGGGCATTCTGAGGGGAGCAGGCCCTGGCAGCCGGGGGTGACCTCAACATGTCGCCTCAGGGACAGACTGCACTGTGGTGGCCTCAGCCTGGGCCAGGACAGCACACACGTTCAGGGCGTCGGCCGCTCCCCCGGGCTCAATGATGCAGATGGGCCCACCCGTGCTCTGCATGGTTGTTTGGGGTGCAGCTCCCAGCTGAACCCCCCTGGGGTGAGCCCCGCCTGCCAACAGGTTGTTCTCTAGCAGTGGAGGCCGGCCACTCTCCAGAAGGTTCTTTGGGGACAAGGTGGCGTTGAGTAAACAGCTGCCCTGACGCAGTCCCTGGGGCCTGTTTCTCCTGAGTCCTTGAGCCAACACTGGACCTGCCTTAAACCAGACCCCTGTGCACAGATGCCATCGAAGGGGCGACGTGCCCATCCTGGACGGGGTATTTGGTGGCAGGCGAGTCTCTTGAAAAAGGGGCATCGCTTTTTAATTTGCACCGACGCTTTCTACACCTCCTGGGGGCCAGCAACCCATCCTGCCCCCTGGCCTCCTTCGACACTGGGGCACCGAGTCCCGCCTGCCCCGGTCGTCCAGATGAGAGGAGATGGACCCACAGCTGTTGGGGGCACGGGGCTGGGGTGGGGGACAGGAGTCCTAACCATCACAGTTCTCCTCAGGGGACAGAGCGGCCCTACAACCAGCCCCGCAAAGCCGTGTGTGCAGACAAACGGCCTCTTGGACAGCAGGCCCCTTGCGCACACCTTCCCCCCCTTCAGCACAGAGCAGCCAGGGCGGCCCTTCGAGGGCTGCCCGGGAGGAGACAGCACGAGGACTCATCTGGGACAGGGGTGCACAGGGCTGTGCAGAGGTGGCCGTTTTGCCATGGAAGGGGCAGCACCAGCAATGACTCGAGACAGCGGCAGTTTTCAGACGCCACCAACCCGGGGGCCTGCTGAAAACGTCTCTCTCCGGGCCATCAGCCAGGCAGTGGCTCAGCCTAGACTCCGAGTCGCACGCGCCTCTGCCCTCGCAGCTCCGCACTGACGCCCCTGGCCCCCCCAGGGGAGCGATGTCAGCCCCTCCGAGGAAGGACTCCATGTTGGCCATGGCCGAGAGGGCCACCACCTTCTCTGGAGGAAGGCTCTCCCATGTGCCTTACCGCCCAGACACGCCCCAAACCTCCGAAAGCCTCTGGGCTGGGATCTGGGACCCAGGCCTCCCCTCCAGCCCCACCCTCAAGGCACCCCCCCGGCGCACCCCAGGCTGCTGTTACCTCGGTGACCAGCTGCAGGTCGCTCACATAGTTCTCCTCTGTGACGATGAGCTCGTGGATGTACCCCTGTCGCTTCCTCTCCGTCGGGGTCAACATGTCCAGGAGATGCAGGTCTGAACACCCTGGAAAATACAGCCACACAGATGACTCGGTCAGTCCCGTGGGGCCCACCCAGCCTCGCAGAGAGTGTCCCCGGGCCTCAGGGCGGCTGGGCCCTACGGTCTCTCTCGGCAGTGCTGGGGGTCGACGTGTGTCCGCCCCTCCCCCAAGTGGCTTCCAGACCTAACCCCTAGTGCGTGTGACCTTATTTTGAAATAGTCTCTGCAGATGTCATTGAATTAAGATGAAGTCATACTCAATTACTGTGGGCCTGAGTCCAATGCGACCTGTGTCCTTGTATGAGAACCAGACAATCCCTGGCCACGTAGCTCAGTTGGTTAGAGCATGATCCTGATACACCAGGGTTGTGGGTTCAATCCCCGGTCAGGGCACATACAAAAATCAACCAATGATGCATAAATAAGTGAAACAGCAAACCCATGTTTCTCTCTCTCTCTCCCCCTTCCTCTCTCTCTAACTATCAATACATTTTTTGAAAGGTTTAAAAATTAGTTTCGAAAAGAAGACAAGACTGAGACAGACAGACAGACAGAATGCCACGCAATGGTGGAGGCAGAGACACGCACGCTGCATCTATGGGACAAGCACACCAAGGACTGCCGAGGAGCCCCGGCGGCCGCAGGGGCTGAGAGAAAGGCCCGGGACCAGTTCTTCCCTGTCGCCTCCAGAGGGACACGACCCTGCTAACACCTTGACTGTGGACGTCTCACCTCCAGGACTGTGACAAATTCGACCTCTGTTGTCCTGGGCCACCCTGACTGGTGTGGTTCGTCACAGCAGCTGTGACTGACTGGTACAGGCGGCCTCATTGAGACCATTGACAGTGCTCAGAGAGAGGAGACTTGGTGACAGGTGGCCTGCATTTCCCTAGGGCTCACGCGTGCCAGGCCCGGCACTGGGAGCTTTGCCTCAACGGCTGTGCACGGTGCTCACGTGGAAACTACAATCTTCTCCATTGTGGGCAGAGAAACTGAGGCTTTGGGAAGCTGGCTCACACGACACCTCTCAGCGGGGGGGTGGAGAAGCCAAGAGCCAGAGGCTGCTGACACGTTGACTCTGGACATCGAGCTCTACCCCCAACACCGGTGCTGGGTCCAGCACACACGGGGAGAGCGCTGTCCTGTGCTGAGGCCCCTGGTGGGCCGGGGGCCATCAGTGGGGCGCAAGCTCTCCGGGACCAGGCCACGGCCCCACACCTGTGGAAGCTGGGCAGTGAGCCCGCGGGCAGCTGCAAGCAGGATACCCAAGGCCATGGCTCTGCCACTTGAGGTGGGGTGAGGGCCACCTGCCCCCTGCCCCTGCTCACTTAGCCGGTTCCTGGACGTTTGGGTTATTGGCAGAGGCTGCCCCATGAGGCGCACATTGGGATGAGAATGAGAGGCTCGGCTCTCGGATGCACCTTTTCCAGCCGGGTGGTCACTCCCTCCTTTCCATCCAGGGTTCTTCATTTAATCCTAGAAATCAGATTTGTAAAAGAGACCCGGGGGCGTTCGGCAGGGTGGTGGGGATGGGCACGTTGAGTCCCATTCACTGGTTGTTCTCATCCCTTCTCCCCACAAGGGGGCGCGATGGAGCACAGCGTGCAAACTCTTGCTGGAATCAGGGTTTCCGAAAAGTGTGTGTTGGGGACCAGCAGCCTCAGCGCGACCTGGGAGCCTGTTAGAAATGCAAATTCTCCAGCCCCCAATGAGTGGACTGTCGAGACTTAGGTCCTGAACCCCGTGATTTACCAAGTCCTCCACATGACTATTGTAGGCGCACTGCTATTGGGGGTCCCTCCGAGTTTCCACCTTCCCACGAGGGAGGTGTCAGGCCCGATGGGAGGTATGTGGTCTGTGTGCTGGAACCTCCTGCAGACAGAATGGTCCCTCTGGCATGAATGAGGTCACAGAATTCTTGGCAGACGCTTCACTGTGCTGGAGACGACTCTGAGCTGGGGTGCTTCCAGCCCTGGCTCTGGCCGCTCCCCTGGCCAGATGCCCTTTCTGCTGCAGCCTCTATCCCGAGGCAGGGCAACCCCGGGACAAACCGATGGTGCCGCAAAAGCAGCAAAGACGACACACCATCCTGTTAACGCCTTCCGTGTCCCATCCATCTGAGGCCTCATTCAAAGGCACAGCCACGAGCAGAGCATGAACCTCCCGGCCTGTCTGCGGGTGGGTCCGGGACGCGGGCCCTCTCTCCACCACGGGCTTGGCCCAGCTGTTCCGCCTGCCTCAGGGCGTGGGGTGCACTGGATTAAAACAACTGCATCAGCCATGAGCTTGCAGGAAGGAAGCAAGGCGGGACTGCTCGCTGGGTCCGCCCAGCCGCCTCTGCGCCAACTTTCCGGTGTGGGAGCCCGTGCACAAGGACGAGGGCCAGGCTTCTTAAAGGGCGGAGAGTGGCCCTCGCTCCAGGGACTTGTGGCAACTGCGGGGACTCCCAGGGCCTGCCTTCCTGCGGGGGTGTGGGTGTGGGTGGGGGTTGGGGGAGCAGCACAGCGGTGCAGCTCCAGGCTGAATTCTCCTCCGAGCACTGCGTGCAAGTGTTTGCAGGGACGCAGCGGTGGGCAGGCCTGGGCGCCAGCTGGCCCAGTCTTCCGAACCTCCCTGTAGGTCACTGTTTCCCCTGGGGCACCTGATGGCTACTCTGCCCTGGCCCCAGAAAACACATGTACGACGCACACAACACACACACGTTTGCACACGATTTTAGGGGGTTCACAGGCCCTCTCAAGCTTGTTCGTAGATCTTACGCATTCCTTCATTTCACAAGTATTTACTGATGGCCTACCATGAGTCTGGCCCTCACTGTGCTGGGGGTGCAGATTTGTGATGGAAAAGGGTCTGCTGTGCACCCCACCCTCGGAGAAGATGGTGCTGCCCCCCACCCAGGTTGAAGGTGGTGCTGCCCCTCCCAGAGCCCCAGGCTGGGAATGGGTTCCTTGTGGCAGTAAGGACCAGGGATCACGATGGCTGGCATTTGGTGGGCTGGACCAGGTGGCCTACAGTGTGTGGGACACACGATTCCCCAGCCCAGTTGCCACAGCTCCCCACCAAAATAAGTCACACTACTAGACAGTGACACTGTGCCCAGCCCAGGGAGGGACAGTGCAGGGACCAGAAGACACACTTAGAATGACTGAGGAAGTGGAACCAGGGGCCTGTGAGGGGGATGACAGGCCCCAGCTTGCTTTGAGTCTCGGAAGTTGTTCCTCTTCCAGATCACTTGGTGCCGCTTTGAACCAGCCCAGAGCCAGAGCGGAGGTCGGGGCTGGGTCCGCGTCACTGGGCCAAGAATCCCAGGTGTCAGGGCCAGGTCAGGGCGACGCGGGGCCTGCTGCCCACAGCAGGTCGGGGGCATGCGGACACTGCAGGGTCACCCCCACGGCAGGCCTTGCCAGGCCGGTGGAGCTGAGGTGTGTGGGGCGGGGCTGGTGAGTGTGGGCGACCTGCCCTGGCAAATGCCACCCCATTAGGTTCCCCCGCCACGGTCAGCCTGCAGACAGGGACACCACCCGGAATGCAGCGAGAGCGAAGATTCTCTGGGGAGGTCCGTCTCCCTCTCGTGAACCAGCGACGTTGGCTTGGAATTTTCCCTTCAGCCACTGACCTGACCCATAGGGTGCGGTTTCAAAAATTCTTGCTTGTGAATGCAGACCAAGAGAAACATTGAAGACTCGGAATAGGCGCTTTGAACTAAAAAAATATCTTTCCTTTGAAGATGGAGTATTTAGGAAAACAAGAGAGTTTCAAACTCCATCGTTCAGGGCAGGGTAAACAGGAGCGCTTTGTTCAGGGGTGGAGTGCGCTCCGTGTCTCCTGCGGGCGGCTGTGGCTGGCGGCTCCGCTTCCCGGAGAGCAACGAGGGGATGAAGCGCCAAGAGTCCCTTCTCATGTCAGCACAGGGATTCTGGTGCCTACGGACAACCCCACAGGTGACTCCAGGCAGGTACAGACGACCCCCAGTCAGGCCCCCACACAATCCCGAACAGGTGGGCACAATGACCAAATGGGGAGGAGGGCTGCGAAGCCCCTTTGAAAGGGTTTGGGTCTGGGGCACTGGAGAGAAGGATGGGGAGTCTTGCCCACAAGGCCATCTGCCCCCTCAGTGGGACAATGTTTATTTGAACAGCACAATCTAAACCGATGGCTTTATTACAAAAATCATACACGAATACATGCTTCTTGGAAGCTCAAAGAATACAGAAGCATTTAGGGGAAAAGTGAGCAGCGCCCCCCCCTCTGACCGCCCCCATCACTCTACTTTCTTTCCCAAGAAGGCCACCCCGCAGCGAGCCGGCCACCGAGCCGGCCACCAAGCCGGCCACCGAGCCAACCACATCAACAGGCCGCATTCCTATCACAGAAGAGCCAAAACATACAATGAGTTGATCGATAAATATTTACCAAGTTCCTAGGAAGCCCAAGAGACACAGAAATAAACACGTTAACGTCCTTGTCCTCATGGAAACTCATAGCCCTTGGGGAGACTGAACGGGAAAATTAAATTTAAAATAGCCAGCCAGGAAGAACGGGCCCGCGGGCTGCTGGACGGTGGGGACAGAGAAGTGGCACTCTCGGTCCCCAGGGAGGAGGGCTCGGCCCCAGGTCCAACTTGGGCTGGTCCCATGTCGGGCAGCGGGCGGGTCACTGCAGGAGGGAAGAGGGAAAGGAGACTGGAGGCCACACTGCCCGAGGGGCCAGAGCGGGGGCGGGGCACCAACCAGCAAGTCGGAAGCTCAGGCGACGACAGCTCTTCATCTGTATGGGCAAGGGCGGACCTTCGTGTCCGGGGACACTCACAGCCCCATCTCTGGCTCTGTGGCCCCAGGTCAGGGGGACAACGGTCTGCACTGAAGGCTTCTGCAGGGTCTGCCCGGCCGTGGGGGACGGGCCTCAGGGCCCTAGTCCCCCTGCCAGGGGAACCCACACCCCCAAGGCTCCCCTGGACTCCCCTGGGAGCGGAATGGAATCGTGCTGCCCCGGTGCCCCCAGCAGACTGGCACGCAGCGGGTGGCTTGTCACGTAGGAAAGGCAGGTGAGGCCCGCAGTAGATGTGGCGTAAAGAAGGTCCTGTGGCCACAGCGCTTTGTCCTCACCGTGGGACTATTGATGTCCGCAAACCCGTTCTCCAGGCTGAGCACTGCACGCTCCTGCTGCAACACAGCAGCGACCGCGCTTGGGGCTGGGACGCCTCCGTGACTGAGGCAGGGTGGGTCCTTGTCCTTCGGAGCCTCGGTCTACCGGAGGCTCGGACACTCGTTCCATCCATGCTCGGACCCTGGCCGAATCGCAGGCACCTCCCTCCTCCAGTCCAGAGACCTCGTAGTTGTGAAGCCCTGAAGCCTGGGTCTTCATGGGGATCTGGAGCAGCTGGTGGGCCCAGAGGTCTGTCGGGGGAGCCAGCGAGAGCCTGGCTCCTACTGCCTGTGTTCGGGACCCCCGGGGCCCCCGGGGCAGGGGCCTCCCCTCCGCCTCCGCCCAGAACCTCGAATGCCAGTGCGGCTTGCAGATCTGCCTCAGGAAGGACAGCCCCGTCCGCCGGGCTGCCAGGCAGCTGAGGAGCCAAGAAGCAGCGCAGACGCAGCACTCACGGCACTCGTGGGGGGGGGGCCGTCTTCCTCCTCTATGGGCAGCGGGGCTTCATTTCGTTGAAGGCCTATTGTTCACGGCCTCACAGCTCACACTGCAGTGTCCAGCGCCTGCGGGCTCGACCCGGCCCCGTTTATGCCGCCCTTGTTCGCCTCCGCCCTCCGTTGCGGCTTGCAGCGCGCCGTGTCCTGCGGTGGTGTGGGTTCCCCACCAGCGGTCATAAATCGATCCCTCGGGTACACAAGGTAGATGGTGGTGCTGAAAGTACAGACATTTCTGTGGGCGTCCGAGGGAGGAGGCAGGGGGTTTGACCAGACGGCTCTGGGACTCCTCCAGGGCGGAAAGTCTTCGAGCTGGGCCGGGCAGTGGCGAGGGGCCGGGGAGGAGGGGAGGGGCCCGGGAGCCCAGACGCAGGGAGAGAGGGAAGCAGACGCGGGGTAACAGGTGTGGATGGAAAGGGGTGCCGCCACAAACCGTCAACTCCCAACGGGCCGGTCGTGCTGGGCAGGCACACCTGGGACCTGCCGCTCTCGTACCTGGGTCACTCACCTCGGAAACGCCAGGAGTGACGCCCCTCTAAGACAAGACCACCCTCGGGAGAGCACGTGACCTTGTTAACTGCCCTACGGCCCGATCCCCACCCACCTTGCCTTCTCTCACCTCCACGGAATCTTCCTTACGTTTCCTCATGAACTCCACGTGCATGAAAGAAACAGCAAAACTCATTCTCCAGAGCATCTGAGATCTGGCTTCCCAGCGACGGTCGTGGGCTCTGGCCCCAGTAAACTCACAAAGCTCCTGTGCCCGTCTGGACCGCTCTCACACCGCCACGGGGGGTGGGGAAAGCGGCCCGGATGGAGCTGCGAGCCCTCCCGGTCCGAGCGCCGCACACGGAATCCTCACCCACGGCCCCTGCACAGTGGCTGCTGCTGGTACCCCCACTGAACAGACACGGGCACTGAGGCGCGGAGAAGGGGAGCAACCTGCCGAAGTCTCGGCTGACACATGGCGGGGGCTGCGACCCGAGTCCCGCTCTCGGCCACTGTGCCTGCCCACAGGGAAGGGGCTTCGGCAGTCAGCTCGGGCCGCTGGAAGCTGGTTCCCCGGCCGGCGGCTCAGACAGCGGAAAACCAGTCTCAGGCTGCTGGGGGCTGCAGCCCGGGGTGGAGGTGCTGGCTGGTCCGGGCCCTCCCCAGGCTGCTCTCCGTGGCCAGCAGACGGTTCCTTCCCTGAGTGTCCCCACGGGGTCTTCTCTGCGCTCCAGGTCACACCTACTGACCGCTCAGGTCTCCTCTTCTGACCAGGACCCCAGTCAGGTGGGATTACAGCCCAGTCTGATGGCCCCCTTTAAGGCATTGTCCCCAAACACAGTCACATCCTGAGGTGCTGAGGGGTGAGGGCTGCAACACCGGGGTCTGGGGGCACAATCCAGCCCCATGCAGCGGGGAAGTGTGGTCGAGGAGGGAGGCGGCCACAGGTCCACCTTTGGCTGCCCAGCCAGGGGGAGTCTGGGCTGTACTGCGGGGGGAATCACTGTGGTGGCTATGAGGAGGGTGGGCCAGGGCTGTGGCCCCCGAGTTCGGCTGCCTGTTGGAATCACCTAAAGAGGTTTTTTTTTAAAGCCCAGCATCCCTCCTGCACCCAAAATGAATCAAATATGGCTGGCCAGGGAGCCACCAGGTGCCTGTGACTTGTGAAGCTGCCAGAGGACTCCGACACGCGGCCAGGAGACAGGGCTGCTCCCTCGGAGGGAGGGCGGCCTGGAAGGCAGGGCGCCTGGGCAGACAGGGCTCGAAGCTCCACGAGGGACAGGGGACGCAGCTGCCGAGCCGCCTGCACAGGCAGGTCGCTCAGGTGACTCGTCCAAAGGGGCCCGGCTCCTGGAGGCCACCCAGGGCTTAAAAGGTCATTCCGTTCAACACCTTCATTCCCTGGATGGGAGAGTGGAGTCCAGAGACGTACGGTGACTTCTAGAGTCAAACCTGCTCTCGATGGCTGGGAAGCCACCAGGAAAGCGATCCTCCCTGGGGACCCTCCTGCAAGACCCGGCTGAGAGGACACTCTTGTCCCTGGAGCCTGAGGCTTCCAGGCTGGGTCAAGGCAACCCAGTCACCTCCAAAAACCACCACAGGCGGACTGGTCCTGGTGGCCCTGGCCCACAGGAAGCTCTGGAGACTCGACCAGCTCGGGGGTCCAGAGGGGCAGGTGAATTCTCACCCTGGGGGAATCAGCCTTACAAGGATCTCAGACAGCCCGGGGTGTCTCAGAACTTGGCACACTGATCCCACGGGGACAAGAGAGACAGCCTCATGACCTGCTCCTTGTCAGCAACTGCAAGGCGGCGCCAGGCCCCCGCCTTCACGGGGCCTCTGTTCTGGTGGGAGAAGGCAGCCCACAGAGCACGTGCCCCCCCACGTCACGGTCGGGGGGCTATGACAGCGATGACTCACCATTCTGTGATGAGGAATTCTCGAGGGAATTCATCTGAAATGACGGTGCCTTCCCACCCAAAAGTCTGCACACACACTTCCTGAGCAGCCCCTACAGACAAGGGCCCCGGGGCGGCAGGCAGACTGAGGGGAGACTGTGTGTGACGGCAAACCACACACAGGGGCACTGACCGGTGCTGGCGGTCACTTTGCTATCACTGCGTCGGTCTTAACAGGGTCCGGCATGGCCCCCCGAGGAGCTCACAGTTGAATCGGCAATGAGCGTGTCCATGTGTCTAGGTGTGAGTCTGTCCACTTGGGGGTGTGTGTGACAAGTAACTAGGACTTCAACGAGGACCTGAGTCGCAGCATCCACAGAGCCGACAGACGGCAGCAAAAGGAGGGGTGAGGGTGGGCGTTTCGGGCCGAGCCACTAGTGTCTTCAGCTTGACACAAGAACCCGGGGGGGCAGCGGGGAGGTCTGGCTGGCTCACCTGATAGGAAGGTGGGGTTCCGTGGCCCTGAGCCCGCGCACCGCCTCCCACGGGCCCTGGAGGGGGATGGGGCTGCGGGCTGAGCCACGGACCCGCAGCACGGAAACAGACTCCATGTCCACGCTGCCTGCTCCCTGTTCGCATGCCCCGCCGCGCGGGGCCTGGACACCACAGCATGGCCTGGGGGCCAGAGGAGGCTGTTCTCGAGAGGGACAGTGGAAGTCCCCCGGGCGGCAGAGGCCCAGGCTTACATCGAGGGTCATCATAGTGACAGGAAAGTTGGCCCCAGGCCCATGAGGGGCCCAGCGGACACGCCACCTCGTCAGGCACCAGTGGTCCTCCCCCAGCATCTGCCGCGAGTCTCGGTGCTGGACACTGGGAAGGTCTTTAGATGGCAGGAGCCACCTACCAGAGATCGGGTCACCAACCCTTCCCCCACCTCCCTGAGGAAGTGACAGCTGAACAGGTGTACATGGTGGGGAGGGGCCCTGCAGGCAGGGCCTTGCAGACCAACTGTGGGGCCCAAGTCTCTACCCCACGAGGACCGGGACCCCTGGCTGGTTTTCAGCAGGACAACTGGTCCTGAACCTGGCCCTCTGCCCGTGGTGGCCCAAGGGCTGGCAGACGGGTCAGGAACGTGGGACGTCCTCACGGGAGGGGCAGAGGACTCCCTCCCCACCACGGCCTCCGCCTGCCATTCCTCGGGCCTAGAGGCCCTCCCCCAACGCCCAATGCCCACCCTTCCTTCTCTGCGGTCAAGTGTCCTCCAGTCCACGCCCCCTCTCCCGAGAGGCCTTCCCAGGCCACCCCATCCGCCACAGCCCGCCCCAAGGTCACCCCATCCCACCCACCACTCACTGAGATGACTCGCTCACGCCTGCTCTGGCAGTGCCCCGCCCCCACTCCCACAGCCCTGTCCCCCAATGCCATGTTTCTTAGCCACCACTCTCAGGGACAGACAGGGGCCGGTTGCCGGGAAACGTGGGCAGGCTGCACCCCTCCTGGTCTCTCCAGTGATGCCCAAGCTTTCGACACAGCATGGGGATGGTGTGGGCGGGGGGGAGAGTGGGGTGGGGTGGAGGTTCCCACCAGAGACCACCTCAGGCAGGGGCCGTTACTGAGGATTCAGATTGAGGGGGCCTCCCCACAGGGGCCTCCAAACTCGAGGTGACGCCCAGAGAGGAGAGGGCATCTCAGCTCTGTCCCACCGCTGGGAGGGCTGTGGGGCGGGCGTTCTGCTGGAGGCCTGGCAGACGGAGCAGACGGCCCGAGGCTCTGGACCCCGAGGGCAGCTCAGCGTGCACAGAGGGGTGGGAGAGGGGGGACGCCTGTCTCTACGCATGCTGGGGGCGGCTGCCCTGGAGACGGCGCTTCGGGTTGCACCATGGAGACACATGCATGGCCACTTTAAAAAAAAAGGAAGAAAGGAAAAGCGAGCTTCTGGCATGTTTGGGGCTGAATGTTCCCGTCTTTGCTGGCAAGAGAACACAGGGCCGAGGAGCGCAGGGATGAAACATGAAGGGCCCAGTGAGTCAGCGTGTCTGACAGGTTTATCGTGGAGTGCAGCACGGGCCTGCCCACACCACCACGGGCACGGCATTTCAAAGCCGGGCATGTGCCTCTGGCTCTGGCGGCCTCTTGTACCACCAGCCTGCCCGTGAGGCACAGGGCAGCCTCTCCCCACCCACCCGGGTTTGCAGACCAGGCTGTGGCCGTAAGTCACGAGTGCCGTGTGAGCTCGGGGAGCAGGGAGGGGTGGCAAAGGCTGCTACTCCCACGCAGGGGCCCCAGCGCAGCGGAGTGGGGGCCCTGGCCCTGTCTGGAGGGGACCAGGAAGCCGACCGATGTCTCTCCGAAACCCCCGTCTGCAACGTCCTGTCTTCTGAGGAGCCCTGAAGTGCACACAACCAGCATGGTTGGGTTCCATGCACATGAGGCTCACCCACAGGCACCCACGCCCTCCCTCAAACAGCAGCAGCAGCAGCAGCAGGGCGCTCTCACTGCCCTCCCTGTGTAAACGAGGACTTTGACTTGGCTGCCACCACATACCTCCTAAGGGCAGGGCTGGGGCCTGAAGCCCTGCCCCCAACTGTCATCTCAGACTGCTCCCCGGCCTAAGGGCCAGAGGCAGCTCTCCACCCACTGCCTGCCATTTGGATGGGAGGGATGGACAGCAGAGGGCGCAGGCTGCGTCCTGGGCTGTGCACCCGGGAGGGGGGGGCAGCGACGTCTGGAATCCCACCCAGCGGGGAAGGAGGCAGTCCCTGGTGGCAGGAACAGGCAGGGCTGTTCTTCTCTGACTGGACAGAGGGAGAAGCAGGGTCAGGGAGCCGGGGGGCTGCCTTGAGAAGGGCACTGCAACTCCCAGACCCTCCACGTCCTCAGCTCCAAAGCACAGGGCTGCTGCCCACTGTCCCCGAGATGTCAGCTGCATGCAATGACCTGCAGGGAGCACCTGTGCACAGCCCCCTGCCCCGCCCCCAGAGACCATCCCACACTTCCCTAGTGGGACCTGGAATGCAGCAATGGGGAGCAGTGTGTGTGAGTGTGTGTGACAGGGACCGGAGGGGAAGGGACAATTGGAACTAGGAAGGGAGAATTGAGTCCTTTGACACGGAGGGCAACAGCTTCCTTGATGAAAAATGGCAGATCAAAGTGGCTTCCCCGTCCCGGGTCAGCAAGGAGAAGCGACACCCAGACATCTGTTCACTGTAAAAACGTGATGGGCTGACTCAGCGCTTCCTCTTTCAGGCTTTCGACACCCCTCTGACTCCGTGTGCCAGGCCGATCCGGAAACAGCATCTGTCGCCTCTGCTAGAATCTTCCATGGAGGGGTATTTATCTGCCTGCTGGCCCTGCGGCGACCTCACCACTCACCCCGCAGCTACCAAGCTGCAGACGCAGCCATGCCAGTCCCTGCAAACCCTGTCTCTCTGTCTGTCTCTTTCTCCCTCTGTCTTGTCTCTCTCCTTCTCAGCCTGTTAACAACCTACAGCAACATTATGGCTTAGCAGCACGGAGCACTGACAAGATTTTATGGCAGATTCTCATTTTTGACAAACAAAACCTTAAAGTGCTGTGACGCAGCTCATATCATTTAAAAATGCCTGGAGAGGTTTCCATTTCAAGAGGGGTGCCTTCCTGAGAGACCCTGGAAACCTTCGGCTGGAACGACGGCACCGGACACGCCGTGGGAGCCGGGGTCTCACATGCGGTGTGTTCTTCAAGAAAGGCCAGAGGGCACTCCGGCGGAAGGAACACCCGAACTGGGCTCTGGTGGGTGGTCTTTGACCTCACTGTTTCCCCTCATCCCACTGGATGTAACAAATCAGGTCTGTCGAAGGCACCACATTTCCATGCATTTTCGGGGTCTGCTGGCCTTCAAGGTCATTTCTATAAAAATCCTCTTGGGACCTTTCGGAACTAAAAGGAATGAGTAGGGCTGACTCGATGTCTGCTCAAAGAAAAAAAAAGAACATTCCTGTTCTCTCAGAAATGACTGTTTGCCAGGAGGCAGGACTGATCTGTCGGCCCCCTGTGCAGCTGGGCCCTGAGTGTGCTCCCCCAACCCCATGCTGCGGGGAGACCTGGGCAGACGACGTGGCCGTGCCCCGGCACCCTCGGTCCGAAGAGCAAGGCGCTGCAGGATCAGCCCTTCCCAGGGCACTGTGCTGTGGGGAGCCCACCTCCAAAGGGACAAGGGGAAGGCCTTCGCGGCGTCCTCCCCAGGATGACGGATAGGCCGAGACCCGGGACTCGGCACTTTCTCCAGTGCTCAGCCATCCAACCCGCACAACCCATGTGCCGGGCAATCCCACCCTACATCAGTCTGAACCACACGAAATGTCGTTTTTTAGGTAAGAAACTGAATATTGGCAATTTCAAATGGTTAAACTGGCTGCTTGGAGGGTTTTCCTGCTGCTGGTCTCAAGAGGCCGAGGGCCCCCGGGTCCACCGGCCACGGGAGTCTGGGTCTGCGGCTCCCTTCCAGAAGCGGGCTGGACGCCAGTTTCCGCCGCACCTGTGAGGAGCGAGGCTCTAACTTGCCAGGGGAACGGATTCTTGCTTTAGCCCAGCGTCTCCCAGACACTGTCTGGCGCAGAGACAGCCTGGGGCTAGCAGGCCTCCGCCTCTCCTTCCACGCCCAGGCGCTGCCCCGCCTGCGGAGAGGCCAGGCCTCAGGAGAGCAATCAAACCGCCAAGGAGGGGCCCCTCGCTGCTCTCGGCTCATCCAGAGTCAAACCGCACCCAACAGGCAGCTGCAAATGCTTCCCCACAGACAGGTCAACACCAATTACGAAATTCATCAGTTTAATGACCAATTAACAAACCGCTAAAGATAAAAGATCACTGACATCTTTAAACTTTGGAGCCGAAGGAGATACCCCGTATTGAATTAGAAGATGCTTCCTCTCCCTTTTATTGTTAACCCTATTCTCTACCAACACGACTGAAGTCGCTTAACTAGACCAAACTACAGAGCGTGCAAAGAACACCCAAAGAATAAGATCAAGTTTACAATACACGGCAAAGGTTCCAGGACACTGTTTACGTTGCAGATTCATGGTGAGCACTTAGTGAACAATGACGGCCACTCAACAGTGGTCACCGAACCACCCAGCAGCCACGGACACAGTGGTCCTTCTGGCCATGAGCAGCCAGGGGCAGGGCCCAGGTTTCTTGGCACTGGAGCCCGCACTCTGGTTAGAGACCCGGCTCCGACGGACACTGGACAACGACCACATGCGAGAGGAACACTTCGTGAGGGGCAGAGCGGTGAACTGGGGGGACGCGCTGCGCTGGCCTCACGAACCCTGAGGACAGCCAGAGCACTGATCTCCCGAGAAGGTGCCACCAGAAGAGGTGTGCAGAGCAGAGCATGACAGCGTGTCACCCACCCTGACAGTCATGTCCCTTTGGTCAAACACAAGGCTGGGGAAGGAGACACTGACTCACACAGGCGAAGGGCTCCCAGGCAAGAGATGGGGCTTGGGCCTCGACTGGCACGCCATAGGAGTGAAGGGGGGACAGGGACAGCCATCTCTGCCCACCCCTGGCCTCTGCGTGGCATCCCCACCCACAGTGGCCACTCCCCGTTCTGGCCTCATTGGGCTCCTGCTTGCCCCGCAGGCCTCAGCTCCAAGGTCCCCTCCCCAGGAAGGCTCTCTGACCCCCGCACCTCCCATCCCCGCCCCTTACCTCACACGCACACCACACACACTGACACATTCTCTGGTTTTCTGCTGGTTTCCCCCCTAAACCTGAACTCCACGAGGCCAGGGACCCCGTCTCTACTGACCAAGCAGCACGCTCACCCTAGAAGCCAGTAGAGCGCCCACACCTGTGCACCCCCCAAACAACTACTGCACTGATGAGGAACATTGGCTTCTCCACTGAGTGGCAGCGCAGGACTAATACACGGGGCTCACAAAAGGAGGGTCGCTGCAGCAGCGTCGTGAGTGTGAACACTGGTTCATTTCTGCAAAGGTGACAAGCCTGAAGTGTGCAAGGCGGAGACGGAGGGTGGACGCCCGTGTGGAAAGGGTGAAGGTCCCATCGTTACCACACAGTTTCCGGACGTTCCACAGACACTTGATTCATCTTTTGGAAAAATACGTTGAACAAGTCCAGTCACACACCGATCGATAATAAATACCGAAAGCCCCGTGAAATAGGAACCACTAGGCTGGGTGGTCTTTCTACCGTTCAAACCCGGGACTCTTAAGGGGCAGCAATTACACAGGGACCTGGAAGGGTGGCAGCCAGGTGAGAGGGAGGGACGTTGGAGAAGACTCAGTGAGGACCTCGTGGTGTCTGTGTCTCAAAGAGCAAAGGTCATCACTGACACGGGGCGGCGGGCCACCCACTAGCACCCGGTCTGTGTGGCGTCCTGTCCCCACTGCCAGGCCCCCACCCAAGAACACAGAGACATTCCGTCTAACTTTCATATGAAGAATTTAATTATCTATACATGTAACTAATTCAAAAGTCAAATTACAGTTGTTAAAGCCGCAGGTTCATGTATTTATATATTTTACATTCGTATCCATGAAGATCGGGAAGCGCAGGGGAGCACAGAGGAGTAGCCCCCTCGGTACCACGCAGGGGGGTCGGGGGGCAGGGGCCTCTACACAGCCAGCCCAGGGTCTCCAGAAGGAGAGGTGGGGACACAGGTCACTACCGGTTAAAAGTCATCAGCACTGCTGGACTGTGCCCGGGGCTCCCCATCCCACCCTCTGTGCGGTCAGAACAGGTATTTTTATTGAGGGCGTCCAGCTAGAGTTTAAAAGACACAGGGCTTCCGCTGCAACACCTCTGACACATACACAGACCATGAGCTCCACTTCATGTTAATCTGTAGCAATTCCACAGTCTAGTTAAAAAATGTAAACACTGGAAATTAATTGCAGGGAGACTTCTATACATTCGTTGTCAAGAAAATCACTTGTTCAAAATATGTCATTCCATGAAAAGTAGCAGGAAGAAAACGCCGTGTGACAGAGATGAAGAGACTGCTGTCCCCTGATTGATGATATGAAAACACGCAAAGTTTAAACCCCAGACAGAAAATACCAACTCAGCCAGGTAAATCTGAGACTGAAAACACAGGCGCTTCCTCATGTGGCCACAAGGTCACTGTGCGAAAGCAAACCTATGCGGTATGATTAGCTCATCATACAAGGCAGTCACTCGTGCCACGGAAGGAACCGATTTCGTATGTACAGGATGTAGCATTACGTGCTCAGCAAGGCACATCTGGAACACACAAACAGGCAGGCACGCCTCTGTTTACCGGGCTGCTTTTGCACGTCTTTACACAGATACTCTGACCCCTCTGCACGCCTAGGCAGGGAACAACCGAACTGCACAATTGAGTTGGTAACACCAGGCAAAGTGAGAAAATACATCAAGTCTCGGATTTCTGGACAACTGGAGCATTTAAACAGCACATGCAGCGTTCCTTGATAGTGGGTCTTTTTGCAAAACCAAACAGCAAAGAAGTAACGTATTTATTTATTTATTCATTTATTTATTTATTTATTTTATTAAAAGGCTAAAATATATATTTAAAAATAATTTCAGAACTATTGAAAGCACCTGTGCAAAGGTGGGGGGCAGTCAATTTGAGTCACCAGGAAAGCCACAAAAGGACCCACTACCCTGTGTGTTTTTGTAATTTTTGCTTCTGTCTCTGCAAGTAATAATTCGACATTGCCGTCACATGCAACTAAGGTAAAATGAGGTAAACTGCTGTGCAGTGAGTTCTTCTACTCAGAAGGCAGTAGGTGATCATGCTGGAAGTCACATGATCAAGGCTGCATCTCCCATCATCCCTCTGGGCAGTGATATGGGATAGTGGGTCTCTTTGAGGACTTTCAAGCCTGAGGGGGGGATGGACAACATATGATTCCTAGAAAAAGGAGGAAAACAACACATAAGCAAAACAAAACAATGAGCAAAATTCAAGCTAGGAAAATGAGTCAGGCATGTAAACAGCATGGTGCCAAAATGATTAAAAAAAAAGAAAACGGGGGAAGGGAGGGAGGGGACATGCCACAGAAGGAATGAAAAAAAAAACAACAACCCCACGAGATGAGGCCTCGCACTACAGAAGGTCTTCAAAGAGACTGCGAACGCAGCGCGGCAGAATCGGAGCAATGCTGCGTGTTCCACCGAAGGGGAGCAGGGGAGGGGGAGGGGCGCAGAGCCGCCGGGCACTTACATTGCTGGCTCGGGTCCATGTCCGTGGTCAGCTTCACGTAGTTGGACGGGAAGAGCCCCACGTGTCCGCTGACCTCTCCTCTCCACCAGTCGGGGTCCTCTTTGTTGAGGACGTTGATGAGCTGGCCCTTGCTGAAGGCCAGCTCGTCGTCGTTCTGGGCGGTGTAGTCGTACATCCCGATCACCTGGCACACTGCGGGAGATGGGGCGGGTGAGAGGCCGCGCTGGGCGCGGCCCACGGGGCAGCCGGCCGGGGGCACTGGACACGCTCACGTGTTCTCTGTCCCTCCCACAGTGGACAGAGTCAGGTGCTCTGATGGCTTTGTGCAGCGTGGGCAAAAAAGGAAGACGAAGGGTTCAAAACCAAGACATCGGCAAAATTTCACACTAAGGCTTTAGTTTTTATAGTATCTTCCTCTTTTCGTGTCTGCTTGTCAGCAGGAAATTCCCAGTGATAACCGAATGCTTTCCTGGAGCTGTTTCTGAGAGCAGTGGGGATCCCTTAAAAATGCTGACTCGGAGGGCCTGGCCCGCTGCCTGGGACAGCTGTGTGGTGTGGGGCCTTTATTTTTTAGCTCTTTTTTTTTCTTTTGAGGTGGAAGGTAATGATCATTTGACCTCCAAAAATTCCAAATCTTAGTGTAAAGTAAATCAGGTGTTTTGTTTGGCTGGATATTTAGGCCTCAAAATTTTGTCTTAAAGAAAGAAATCCCCATGTTCAAGAACAAGTTTTCCTGTCTCATTTCCTACAGAAATTCCTGCATTTTTACACTTCAGATGAGGCTGCAGAGTTAGGCTGTACCCCAGTGAACCTTTCATGACCAGCTTGTATGTAGGCTTAGGTTTTTCAAATCTTCCAGCTAATTCAATTGCCTCAGCAAATTACTGCTGTGGGTGTCACCCAACCCGATGAAGGGGACACAGCCAGGCCTCCCTAGAGGAGAAGGGGCCCAGCGGGCACCACGCCCTCTGCTCACACAAAGCCACAGCTCGAGAGGCCCGGGGGCACCGGGCGGCAGTCATGAGGTTGGCCGATCCTTCATCTCTTGCAGAGGCTGACCCGTTTTAATCTTATTTCACCAGGGTGCACGGCATACACACCCACAAGCGCTGGAACACCAACTCTGCATTTTCCACGAATACCACCCCAGAATTGGTGGCTTAAAGACCTAAAGCCAAATTCTGCTCCCCTCCCCTCACCCATCTCAAAGGGACTGAAGCATCTGACCTGGACTCTCCAATCAGAACAGCCAGCCACTCGGCCGGGCACGGAGCCGGCGCCCCCGTGTTCACAGGAAATGCCACAGGGTAGTCACTTGGGCTCAGCACACTCTAACCAGTAGACCCCCGGTGGCCTCCAGCTCCATCTTCTGACCCATTTAGACCCCAGCCGTTTATTTTTAGAAGTCCCTTTTTGTCCCCTTACCCCCTAGCCCAGATCCAAATTTGAATAGCTGGAAGGGAATCAAGAGAAAAGTCTGGCTTTGATGCCACGGCATTCACGACTGTCAGGAAGACAGTTCCCACAAGGGCTCGGCTGTGCCCACACGGCGGAGCTGCTGAGGTCCTCGGTCCCATGAAAATGCCCCCGGGCATGTCCAGCGGGCACAAGGGGCCTGCACAGCTGCTGTGAACGACAGCCTAAGTGGCTTCACAAGAAGGAGTGAGGGACTGACGCGACAGGCAGACCACTCGCAAGCAGGGACGGTAAACCACTTACCTGCCGGGAACACTGTGGGCTTAGGCGGCTCAGTTGGAGTGATTTTGCTTGTTCCAGGGCTTAAAAGTTTTACATAATTTGCAGGGAACCAGCCTATCTGGCGCTTTTTCCCACGTGCCTAGTGAGAGAAGATAATCGTATCTCAATGTGGAGAAAGTCCCTCCTCCCTCATGGGGCAGCTTGCTTTGTCACAGAGCGCTGACATAAGGCCTGCACAAACTGAAGGACAAGTGGCATGAACAACGGAAGCTGTGGACTGCCGCGGTGTGACCCGGAAGTACTGCAGTGAAGTTCAAATCGTGGTGGTCACCGGAGCCCAAACTGCACCTGCCTGGGTGGGGTGGTGTGGACGACAATTCAGAGCACAGAGCAGTGTGCACAGCGTGGGAACCACTCACATCTTAGCTGTTGACATCAGGTAATGTAAGACTCCGGCCAGTGCCAACGCCATGCGTGGGTTTTAGGAACAATAATAATAGCACTAACATTTACTGAGTGCTCTTTACGAGTTAGGCCTGTGCCACGCACCTTACATGCATTTATCTGCGCAGTTCCAGAGGACAAAGGTATGACTATTCCCACCTCCCAAAGAAAGCAAGGCTTGGGAAAGTGAAGTGACCGTCTCAAGGTCACAGGCCAGTTAGTGGCAAGCCAAGATTCACACTCACATTTGCCCTCTTCTTATGGATAACAGACAACTGCAGATACAAGATACTTCCATGCAATATGCATAGGACACAAGGGGTCTAAACTTGACATTGTTTTAAAAAACCATCAGGCTTACATGATGGGCACAGCCATTCCTTCTCCTTCACTTGGATCTAATTCAGCACAAGACCCAGTTACTGGGCATTCACATGCCGGTGCTGCCGCAAAGGGAGTGTGCATGGCCCAGAGGGGCTTCTAAGCAAGGTGGTGAGCTGAGACTTTGCGATCATGACCCTTGCTCTCTGAGATGAAGAGAGTAGTTTGGATTGGGAGAAGTGCTGTGACTGGCCTTCTGTATTCCACCCAAAACAGAGGCCAAAACTGCTCACACACATGCGCGTGCACTCCCCCTGCGACTAAAGCCCCTATGAGGTACGGATGTGGCTTTGAACACCCAGAAACCTGCTGCTGGACCTCACAACATCAGGGACGAGAAGCCCTAAGGGACGACCCTCTTTGGGTGTCCCTCATCATGAATTCTTACTGTCCCAACACTCGCTACTTGACTCAGGGACCCAACGGATTTGGACACATCTTCAGAACCCCTAACTCAAAATTCTGCAACCGGCTGTCAATATCTTCCTACCCAAATGCAGGATCACTTTACAATGGAATAGTGAAGTAACAGTGGCCCTCTGTGGTTCTGGATATTCAAGTCTGGACAGAGAATTTCAAACAGTAGAAAAGACGCTCACCTGCAGCTCTCCTTCCCACCATCCACCTGGGTTCTTTTTCCGGATCAGAATCAGCTGCCCAGGGGCCAAGGTGAGCTGCTCGGGACCGGTGGCCGTGTAGGTGGCAATGACCTGGGCGATCTCTGAAAAACAACATCAGACATCATGGTGCACTGTGACAGTCGGGGGAAGGGCCTCCTAAGACACAGCCCCCCCCCCCCCAGGCTCACATCGTCTAGGCCAAGCTGCAGAGCCTGTTTTCTGCACCCGGAAGGCTCATACCATCACCCCCTTTCCACGACCAACACCGCACACACAGCACTCTCGATCTTAGCCCGCTCTCAGGCCCCTCATCATCTTTCAGCACCTACCACCTTCCCTCCATGAACTACCCCTCCCACCCCAAATGCTGCACCTTCTGTCCTAGCCCCTCCCCCACTGCCATGAGCACCCAAGGCCAAGGGCTGGGCCTCATTCACCCCCACCACCCTCTGTCCCACAGTCTACTCACCGAAGGTCAAGTGAGTAAAGGAAGACGGCAGAAACAGAAACTGTTCCTCAGTTATGTTGTGGCTAATTTAGACTCACCCCACCCACGTAGCCCGTCTCTGTGTGGCTCATGTTTTGAGGGTGATTCCTGAGTATCAGGCAGGAATCATGTCTGTGGAAGTTTACTGCTTTTCATTTTGAGTTAAAGGAGGAACCCGAAGTTAAGGTGGGAATTTTATGCAGAAACAATTCTGCACAGAAAAAAATGTAAACAGTTCTGTACTTTTCCTGACTGTTAAAAATGTCATGAGAAAAACGCCAGCAGGCCCGCAGACCAGGCTCTGAGAAGCCCAGGCCTGCCAGGACAGGTCGGGTACCCCGAGACCAAGTCTTCTCTGGTGAGATTCTGGTGCAACCGCACGGCCGCTTTCTGAACTTCTACAAACAATATGGGGCACCCTGCTCTATTTCTCTACAGTCTGTCCCCACCATGATGTAGGAAGGAAGGGGGGGTGCAGAGGGGGAGGGAGAGAGGTGAGTGCTGGCCAGGTGGCTCAGTTGGTTGGAGCTTTGTCCCATATACCAAAAGGTTGTGGGTTCAACCCTCAGTCAGGGAGCATACACAGGAGGCAACTGACTGATGTTTCTCTCTCACATAAATTTCTCTCTCTCTCTCTCTCAAGTCAATTAATAAAACCCATAGCCTTGGGTGAGGATTTTTAAACAGGGGTGAAAAGGCCCCATCCTGTGACAGTATTTCTTCCTTCTCTGGAAGTGCACACGCAGCCCCATTCCCCTGGTCTGCAGCCTGCTGGCCACCTTGCTGGGCTCACTGGATGCTCAGGAGAGCTGGGGGCAGTGAGGCAGGGCCCAGCTCACTCAGGCCATGGCCCCGCCAAGGGCTCTAGTGGGAAATCTGAGCTGGGCACAAGACGTGGTCCCAGGCTCACCAGGGACTGGCTCTAGTTTTCAGCCTGGACAAAGTCCCCATTGGCGACGTATCTGGCCTCAGAGGTTCTGCTCCTCGAAGGGCCTGGCATGCGTAGCCAGTGATCTGCCCCAAATGTCCTCTCTGCTTTCTGTGTCCCTGAGCAGTTCACTGTTGCAGTGCGAAGTTGGGCCCATGTGGACCCTGCGGAATGACAGTTCAAAATGCAGACTCTTCCCAGGTCCAGCAGAGGTCGGAGCCAGGGGGCTCGACATCCAAGTCCAACAAAAACCCTAAGACAACCTGAAACCCCACCTTCCCTTGCCAGGTAAGGCCACATGAGGCGGAGCACCACACAGATGCACAGACCCCTTCTGGGCATAGCAGTGCCTCTTTCAATCTCTCATTTCCTCAAATGACCTAGATGAGGAAGATGGGACACACAAACACTATGATTTCACATCTGCTTCTTTCTTCTCTCTTTCATGCTTCTATTAATGGAACACTTTAAATTCGGAGGGATGACTAGATGATTATAATGTTGTACCTTCAATGTGTACCTGCGGAACACCACCCAATGGCTTCTGACTTCGTGGAACCCACACTCCGACAAAACTCGCTGCTTTTCTGACCCCCACCATCCACGGCCTGGGTCGGAACACGCCGTCAGGAGAGCAAAGGGGCTCCCCAAGCCTGACAATGACCGAACAGCAGCTGACCCCAAACCCTACAACTTCCCACCATCTTGCTGGAAATCCCGCTTCGTGACCCGAGAGAACAAGCAGGCTGCTGATGTCCCCAGGCCCCACGTGTGAAGAGCATGTGTACATTACTAATAGATTCCAAGGAGAGGATCGACTCCAGCCACTCTTAGGGAAGATTCCTTTGACTTTTTTTTTTTTAAGGCTCCTGGCCCTAATAAACACAAACTGAAAGCAACTATCAATTACATCCAAAACATTGAAAAAGAAGCATCAGGGTTTGTGACTTACCGGGTTTTTTTCCTAAACTCCCTGTTTTCCCAGCAGTTCCAGAGCCCTTAAAACAGAGCAAAAGGTCTCATTTGCATAGAGTTTCGGTCACGTAATTTCAACGATTAATGGAGACACACACCCACTGAGCCCCCGAACCCCTCCTCATCTCGGGCGACACGGCAGCCCTGCATCTCCAGACGGGAGGACACGGATCAGGAAAACCCAGGACAGAATAAGGACTCATGCAGCTCTGCTCTCTTTTCTGAGAAGAAGCGGCAAAGCAGGCAGCCCCGGAGGATCCCGAGGACTTGGGCACCGATGTGGTGCCTCACAGGCACATCCTGTCCCCGGGCCGAGTCGGACGGTGCCCTGCTAGGGAGACCACTGCTCTGCACTGGACGCGCTGTGCTGTCCGCTTGAGCGGTACGTCAGGAAGTGTCCGCACAGAGAAAGCACAGACGCCCGTGAGCCCAATGCCCATGGGCAGCACAGGAAAATACTAATATTTTGTTAATTTCATTTAGAGCTTTCTTTAAAAAAACAACTACAGTGCAGATTGAAACACCCCTCCTCCACCCCACCACCCTCTTTATTCAGAGGCCCCCACTCTGCCATGTGTCCTGGCCACCCGTCTCACTCCACGCGATCCCCGACTTTCTCTGTCAGTGCTGGGCGCATGCTCTGCAGAAGCAGGACATCTTCCCCCCCAACTATTCAATGCCCCGAAACGAGCTGAGCCGCCTCACGGACACCCCTGGGACGTCAGACCAGCTGAGAAAGCCAGCAGGGACCTTGAGTCAGCACAGAGGCCGGCTGGGCTTGGTCGTTACAAAGTGCTTTGTTCTGAATTTCTACCCCTCGGCCACCAATTTCACAGGAAATGAAGTATTCTGATTAAAACAAAAGCCTGAATAAACTTAATGAGAGTTACTGTAAGCATAAAAGTACATAATTTACCTACCAAGGAACACAACTTATCATAGTCCCTTTATTTTGGTTATTGAAATGTAATCACCATTTACCAGGGAAGGTTTGAGTTAAAGCTTTTCTTCTCATTATGGTTTCTGAATTAATGGAGTTACATATACCATCTCCCTTGCTATTTTTATAGGCTGTGTATCAAAATAAAGGAATACTAATGAAACAAGATTCCAAATGACCAGGTACCTTCCCAGGACAGGCTTGTAACATGCCCCGGATACTCCATGAAGAGAACAAAGCAACTGGCAGTGTCCGACGCTAGAGTTTCAGTAGCATCGGTGCGCTCTGGGCGGGCGGCTGGGCACCGCCCTGGAACTGCTCCGGAAAGCAGGGAAAGGCTGCCTGGCCCAAGCCCCAGCCCTTCGCAGACAGAGGTGGGGCCAGGATGCCCAGCCTCACCGGCCTGGGGGTAATTCTGGAATCTGAGGCTGGTCCTGGTTTTTACCTTTGCAAGATATTTTCTGCACACACTGAATTCTATGCTCAAGTAGGATGAATGTGCTAACTTTTTAGATTTTTTTATTTTAAAATCATGTAGCTCAATATCTCAAATCTTTACACTGCTAGTTCTTCTGTGGCTAACAATTTAGGAAGCACCTTACAACTAAGATTATCTTTAAAAAATATTATAGTGCATTTATTTTACTTACTGACTTCAAATTGTTTTTAATAAAAAACTATAATGTATTTAAATGTAAGCCCTGGCTGGTGTAGCTCAGTGGATTGAGCACGGGCCTGCGAACCAGATGATCGCGGTTCGATTCCCAGTCAGGGCACATGCCTGGGTTGCAGGCTAGTTCCCGGCAGGGGCCAGTTCCCAGCAGGGGATGCACGAGAAGCAACCATACATTGATGTTTCTCTTCCTCTCTCCTTCCCTTCCCCTCTAAAGATAAATAAATAAAAAATAAAAATTTAAAAAAAAATTTTAAGTAAAAAAAAAATTAAATAAAAAAAAATAAAATGTAAGTTAGTGTTTAAATATTAGTGTTTTAACTGCTCCAAAAGGTGATGCCACTGTAAGAGTTGCCAGGCAGGGCCACAGAAATGGAGCTTAGTTTCGAGTGCCCTCCCCTGAACTACCATCTGCGGGACTCGGACCGGACCGCGGCCACCGGGCTGCCCCTCAGGGAGGCACTCTCCTCCTGGCTTGTAGATCCTCCCCGGGGACAGACTCCTGCAAACCGTCCAGGGAGTTTTGGCAAGCTGTTCTCAAGACCACAGTGAAGGACAAGGGAAAAACAAAAACAATAATACAGACACTCTCTAAGAAAACAAGTCAAGCAAAAGGAAGCTATCCCAGGACCCTGCAGGGGAGGCGAGGAGGCCGGTGTCAGTGACGGTAACTCGTCGCCAGGCCCAGCCTCCCTGCCAAGGAGCCCAAGGTGCACCCTGCCCCTGGCACTCAAAGGAGGGAGAGCTCTGCACACCCCGTCCCCCTGCCCCCGAGGGGGTGGTTCTCTAGGTGCTTGGCCCGTCTGCTCTCTCTGTGCCTAGGAGGTGAGGGGAAGGGGAACCGACTGTAGCTGCCTGTTGGTCCCTGCTGGTTTCATGCATGTGCAGTGCTGCCGCAGGACAACGATGACACCCCTAACCCTCCCACTAACGAGACACTGGCCACTACGAGACAGGCCCAGCCCGCTGTTTGGTTCAACTTGCACTATCTCAGGAGCTCAGTTCACGGAACTGAGTTTTTGGAGCCCCATTTAACTACAAGGGGGTCATTTCCGGTTTACAAGGATAACAGCACTTATAATAAATTCAGGCCCTTATCAGCGAAAATACTGAGGCCTGGCCAAAAGTGTACCCATCTCCTGGATCTTATGTCTTTCTACCAGGTAGATGAAAATACAAACTTTAGAAACTCTCTAGTGCCAAAATCCTGGGCAGCATCACAAAACACTTCACATGGGCCCAACATTCTGTGTGTCTTTGCTGGGGTGTCCCGAGTCAGTGCCCACGAGGCCTAGTCAAGAGCGTTTACTCCCAGTCCTAAGTCAGCTCCATTCAGGACAGGAGACGAGCCCCAAACAGCACTGTCCCTGCTGACGCAGCGTGGCCTTGTCCCACGCAGCCTCCATCAGCCTGGGGTTCTTCTGCTTGGGGGAAAAAGCCAAGGCGCACCCTGCAGCACCCAACAGCAAGTTCCCAAGTACAGGCCACGCTGTACTGGCCGCCACATCACAGAACTTAGCAAAACCCAGCCAAACAGCCGCCCCCATCAGACACCTGAGCCCCCCTACAAAGATAATTACCGCACAGAAAGGGGGAGAAGACAGACACGGGTTTACCTCTGAATCTTTAAGCCTCACATAGTTAGAAGGGAAGACTCCGGACTTGGCGCCCACAGTTCCTGTCCACCAGTCACCATCTTTCTTGGTAACCAGAATCACATCCCCTTGCTGAAAGGTTAAATCGCCTTGCTCAGAACTCTCGTAAGTGTACATGGCAATAAACTCTGGTGGGGAGAAACATCGAGACACGAAGAGAGCTTGATTGTTTACAGAAATCCCAAACAGCTTTGCAAAAGAGAGTTGATGCATGAGGAAGTGTGGGGAAGAGCCATTCGGGAGAAGTCTGGTCAGAGTACCAGGACCCCCGGGCTCCGAGCCCCCTGGCTGCACACACACTCAGTGACCGTAGACAGGGCAGAACCCCAAGCGAGTGTCTATGGCGAGTACCAAGAGTGACTTACAATCTAACACTGTAGCTTCTTTTTAAAATGGAAATGATGGTGACACTGACTTGTGACTCAGAGTTACTGGGGACTCTGCTGTGCTGAGCGACCCCCAAGGTTGCTGGGGTACACTCAAATCTCTGCATTTCAGTTGTGAGGGTACCAACTCTCAATTTTTAAAAACTTTTAGATACAGCAGTACATCCTTTATGCCAATTAAATAGGACACATTTTTCATTATTCAAGGGCCTGGATGAAACCTATGCTCTGCCGTGCCACAGCCACAGATGGCAGGAAGCTGTTCAAATGCAAAGTAAAAAGGGGAGTCGTTTCGTGAAAGGAGCGCCCCGTTGGCGTCCCGAGGCACACACAGGTAGCACAGGCTGATGGTCAAAGCTGTGCACAGCCAATCCCAGAAAACAACCCAGCCTTCCTGAACAAGTTTAAAAGATAAATCAGTTTCCTACATTTAATTATTCATGTAATTTAGTCTGAAGAATAAGAACTAATGATCTTTATTGTCGTGAACAGGAAGGGTGTACCTTCCAGAGGAAAGTCTTTTTGATTATAATCAGCTGATTTTACTAAGACTCAGAAACCAAGTCCCACTCTCAGAGAGATCGCTGTACACTAGGTACAGGATAAAGGATTTCTTTTTCTGCTTTTCCTCCACTTTATCCTAAGCCTTTGCATATTTTCTAAAAAGCAATTTAAAAAATCACCTTTGCCCCCAAAGTTTCGTTTTATGATGGACGCTGTATGTTTCTTGCTCAAATGTCCACTGCTGGCCCTCAACTGCGGAGCCCGATGCTGGCTAGCAGGCTGCAGTGCAGCAAGGGGCAGCCCTCTGGCCCCCGAAAGCTGCACGGCAGCACTCACGGAAGCTGGAGGGAACGCAGGGCACGGGACCTGCTGCGTGTGCTCACGGGGCAGCTCTACACAGGGGACAGCATGCCACCGGGCACTTCAACTGTAGCAGTGCTGACCCGCAGGCCAGCCACGCCTTGTGGCAGACAGTGACCCAGATGTGCCCGGCGGAAGAGAAGACCCCCTGTCTTTAGCCCTCCGTGCTGGTAACACACATGTGCACAGTTAAAACTGAAGAAGTGACTTCTCGCACGAGGACGCCAAGTTCGGCGGCTGTGACAAGGACGTGCTTTGCCCACTAACGGTCCTCGTCTGATCTCCCAGTATTCTGACCCTTCCCTCTCCATTCTGTCGGTACTTCTTTCTTAGTCATGTTTGGTCACCTAAGTAGGGTCCATACTTTTCCAGTGATCGCTGCCCTTAAAAGTCACTTTCTCAAAAGTGGATCCAAATTTTGAAGTAACTTTCAAAATGCTTGAGAAACCTCAGAAGCATGAACCCCGGCTGACCGTGGCAGTGCAGCCGGTGTGAGATCCCGAGGAGGCGAGGAGGACTGGCGCACCCGTGTCCAGCCACGCACACAGGAGTCTGCGGGAGACACAGCTGCCATGCCGGGGCCGCTGCCACCGAGACTCCCCCTGAGAGACACAGCTGACCCGGGCCCCGGCTGCCCCTAAGCCACTATCTCGGGAGCTACCCAACTGACAATCTAATGAACCTGGTTTACGGTTTACTTTAAATTTGATTATGTTTCATGCAGTACCAACAAGCAGCTCATTAACGGTAAATAGCTTTTCTCAGACTCTGCGATGTCAAAGTCCTCCCACCCGCTCCAGACGCCAACAATCATCCCTAGAATTTCTAATATGTAAGTCATTTCAAAATGGACGTAATAAATGCCAGCCAAGAGCAGAATTCTACTCTCCTCTACTGCCCGACATGACTCGTGCATGTGGCCCGTCTGTGACCTAGTGACCAAGGCCCGAGTGTCGCGGCCTCTGTCCATGCCTCCAAACCAGTCGCCTACCCACACCACAGCTGGAGCGGCTCCAGCAGTGACCCCGCAGTGCAGCGAGAGGGAAATAGCAGGGGCAGCATTCATTTGACCTTTCTTCTCAAAACTTTATGCATATTATTTCCTAATCCTTGTAATCATTTCTAACTGAAAGGGTGGTTATCATGCCCACTTCACCAAAGAGGAAGTTAGGGCATGAGCAAAGTACAGGGTGAGGAGTCGAGGTAGTGAAGGCTTAACCCTTGGCGCTCCGGTGAGACTTAACTGGATAGAACACACTGGATTCGGGGGCGGGGCAGTCATAACGGGCCTTTCGACTGCCCATTGTGATGTGAGATTTTGGCATCAGAACCTGACAGATGGTGGTTTGGTTCATGGACAAACCCATGCCACATACTGGCACGCACAGTCCTTAGGGTTATGTCATGAAACAAAGTCCAGGAAGTAGAGCAATCAATGATTTGTATAATAAACCCTTAAAATGGAGTTTTTAGGCCTGCCCAGTCTGGTGTGCTTGTTTCCACGGAACCTAGACACCGAACTTCTGGCTCATCTGGGGCAGTACAGATGCCGCTGGGCTCACTTGGACAGCTTTCCTGGGCTGTGAGTTACCGTTTCAAGGCAAAACCCTGATCTATGTAAGTCAAAGAACAGCCATGTCTACAGTTTAGCCATCGAGATGCTCACAAAACTCGATCCTCAGTGTCTCTGATGGCACTCTTTCAAAAGGCATAGCTCATATCAAATATAATTAGGAAATCCAGGTTTTATGATCAATATATCGGACACTATTTTGAAAGTCCTCGTTAGTGCTTCAGCGCTGTGAAGGGCCCACTTTCCTCTACCTCGGCCTTTACTGCACTGAACACATCAGCGCAGTCTCTTCTAAAGTGACACCAGCCTCAGTTCAAACATTCCGTCTGTCCCATGTGACTTCTGCGGCCCTTTGAAAGGACGAAATTTGAGCCCGGTCCTCACCTTCTCCCAAGACGGCCGGCTTGCCTGCGGGGGCGGCTCCTCTCTTCAGGCTGACAGGGCTTTCGGAAGAACTGGACTCCATGCTGAAAGGGGGGGTGGAAAGGATTGTAATTTTTATCTTCAAAGAAAATAGTACAAATGATGTTGATTTTTCCCTTTTTTTACAACTGCTTAACGTTTAAAACTTCGAACACGCTACAGCTGAAACACACGCGGCCCGGCACCACCCGGAACAGCCCTGCTCCTTGGCACCTCGCTCTGCTGCAGCAGAGCCGACGCGGGTCAACTTCAAAGCAAGACTGAGGTGCCCGGCTAGGACCCGTGCTGTTTTTCTCTCCCCACAGCTCAGTTTGTTTGGAACATCTGCGTGACTGGGGTAATTAGACAGCAGTCTTGTTAAGGGTTCTCGTGACACGGTTCCCAATGAGAAAGATAATTCACTCTTTCAGGTATCTCCCTGCAGGCTCTGGGCCTCCAAGTGCTCACGCGTATCTGGGACAACAGTGAGTGCTACGCCCAAGGAGAGGCACCAGTGCCAACAACTCCACCAGAATGTCCCAAGTCCCAGAGAACTCCCTCTTACAGGAGTTAACGAAAAACAAGATGTATAGGCTTCCACAAAGGAAGAAAAAATGAGCACTTGTTTGTAAGAGGCTGCATCCTTACTCACAGGCGCCCTAATTTTTCAGTTTAAAGATCCAGAAGACAAAAGAACCCTGCAACCCCTATCAGAATCAGAACTGTGCAACAATAATTTAATGTCTAACACTGTTTTCATGTCAGAGAAGCAGATAAACACAAAAGTACCTTGTCGATTTCCTTATGGGCCCTGAAATGAGCTTCACGTAAGACTTGGGGAACCAACCCTTCTGACCTTGAACTTCTCCAAACCACCACATGTCTTGCTGTTCCAGGACGGTGATGACATCATTTTTGTTAAAATTCAAATGGTTGTCTTTCTTGGCTCTCCAAGGGTACAGGGCTTGCGCCTGCAGCCCCTCCACCTTTTCGCCCTTGTGTGGAATGACATAAGGAGCGCTTGTTACGCGTGATCGGCTGTGGTCCAGGCGGCGCGCGTGGCGCCTCCACTCCAGCAAGCCCCCGTGGACACACACAGCCGCGTGCCCCGCTACAGAGCAGCACGGGCTGCAGATGCTTCGCTGCCACTCAGGAACGATTTCTTTTCGAAAGTGGTGACGAAACCTGCAGCCCATTCACAGAGCCACTGTCCGGCCCCTAGAACTCTCCGGTGAAACAAGCCAGGAGGCCACCTTTATTCTGTTGCACTTGGCTGTGTGCCTTTTATGTTTCGGTTCTACTTTAACTCCCAAGTTGCCCAGGGCATCCCACCTCCATTTCCAATCTGACGTGGATGTCTGGTTGAAGGCTAACGCTGCAGGAGAGGTGTTATGAAGTCCCGAAGGATGAGGAACTGGTACCTTAGTTGAGGAGACACAGGGAACAGGCGCTGCTTGCTTTAGTCCCTGGCTCAGGAGAGCAGCGGCCTGCTTAGCCTGAGTCCACTGCAACCCCTGTTTTTGGACAACCATATGCAAGACAGTATGGGGCACAAACATGAATAAAACGCCAACTCTGCCTGCCCAAAATAACTTCGGATAAAACTCAAACACTATAAAAGGGGATGGTATGATATCATTAGCAAAGAAGTCACAATTAACGGGGAAGGGGAGATGCAAACAACTATAAATACCACCCAGCAGGAGAAATACACTAGAGAGGCTCCAGCTATTCACGAGGGGCAGGGGTGGCAGGGCAGAGAAGAAAGCTGGAGGGGCTCCGTCTGACGGCAGCAGGACCACTTCCTACAGGGGTGGGGGGAGCTGAAGGGGCGCAGCCGGGCCTTGAAGGAGGAGGAGGATTTGAGAGCTAGGGCTCTGGAGGAAGGGCACTGCAGGCCGAGGGCAGGGCACATGCAAAGGGCCCACAAGGAGAAGCACCGTCAGGGGGTGCGTGCAGCCCAGTTTCACGGAGGGGTACAGGAGGAGGTGAGGCTGGAAAGGCAGGGTGAGGCATTTATTACTTTTTAAAGACTGTAACACAGAACCATTGTAAAACACAGGTCTGTTTTCAACAGTCTACTACTGAATGGATGGGAACAGGGTAATGCCCAGAGACAGCCCATTCAGCACCAGTTTGTATTTGCCTTCAAAGATATTTGCACGTCGACACTTATGATTACATCTGATGCACTGAGAACTCGGGACAGGTTGAATCATTTCAGCAGCCACGGGGTAATGTCTACATCCTGCTCTATACGGTTCTTGCCTTCTTAACCCTATTTCCACGCCAACTGTGGAAATCCTCAGAACTGAAACAGTTTCTCAGAACTGCCAACACCCCCAGAAGCACCTGTCCCTCACCCCAACTTTCCTCCCTCACACTCCAGGGAGGCTCAACAGCTGCCCCACCCTGCTAGGGCTCTCCCGGCTCTGCGCTGTCTGATCCGCTCAGCCACGGCCACTGCTTCTCCGACAAGAAGGGCCCCCAGGCCATCATGTCAACTGCAGGGCTACTGCAGAGTCTCACTCCGGTGAGTCCTGCCTAGGCTTGCCCTGTCTGCCTTTCTACATAATGTGCCCAAATAACCCAGCAGGGGTCAGGCAGAACTTAGACTCCGGTTAAATCCCGGGTCTGTGACCTACTAATTTTGTGACCGTGGTAACTATTTAATCTTGCCAGGCCTCATTCTCTGCATCTATAGAACAGAGATACTTTCTTTAAAAGGTTGTCAAGAAAGTTTAACAAGACCCCCCACCAGTGTTGCGGCGACACTAACCACAAGCGGTTAGTAACCCTGAAGTGGTTAGTAACCCTAACCACAAGCAGCGGCCTTCACTACACTATTTCTAGCCCCAAACTGTGAAAGGTCACTGGGGAGAGCTGAACAATGTGCAACAACCAGTCACAGGTTCAGGTTCAACTCAACCGAGCAGTTCCACCCTCCTCTTCGCTGAGCTTGGCCTGCATGCAGCCTGCAGCCCTCAGGGCCCCTCCCAAGACTCGGCCAGGAGCGCGGCCTCACCGGCTTTCCATCCTGCACCTTCCTCCAACCTCTCTCCTCCCTCCCTCTCCCAGGAGAAAAAGAATCCTCTTTTCTGTGTGTTAATGTGTTTCTACCTCACACCCATCATATTCTCTTTTACTCATCGTTCCTCTCCCACCAACTCTTTTGGTCTTTACCCCTCTTCGGTCTGCTTTGTCTTGCTAGGACCACAACCCTGGACCACACGAGCACCGCCCCCCTTTCTGGAAACAGCCCCCTCCTCCTGCACTGAGGCCCAGGACCAAAAGGGCACCCTCACCGACTGCACAGTTGGGACGGACACAAGGAAAGGCACGCCTGCCATGAGCACCTCTTCTCCCAGCGCACAGAACGCACACGCTCCCCTACTTCCCATCTTCCCCTACTTCCTCTCTCCTCTGAGGACCTCCCACGCATCCTTCGGTCTGATCCACGTCCAGACGGGGCCCCAGGTGTCCCCCTCTCACCTTCAACTTAACACGCCCGACACCCAACTCCTCCCCTGACTGAAAACCAGCTTCTCTGTCCACCTCCCTTGCTTCTCTCGAAGGTCGAGTCTGGTTCTCAGTCGCAGACACCTCTCCACCCCTGGACTCCCCTGGGCTCCCGCGGCGCCCTGACTCCACCCTCTTTCACTGTGGTGCTGTCCTGATGCCGTGTGTGGGGATCTGCCCAGTTTCCCGGAACACACTCTGGTTTCTGATCCTACAGCCTCCCCCTCGATGCCTGCCGTCTGGTATGCCAGCCCTCTCCTTCCTCGTAAAATCTCCCCATTGTTCGAGAGGTGGTACAAATGCCACTTCCTCAGTGACGCTCCCCTGAACGACCCCAGCAGGAGAGGTTCACCCTCCCTCACTGTTCACGACTCAGTCCAGGCTCCTTAAAGCCGACTGGACGCCAGCTGGCCCAGATGCATTTAAGGAGGCTTCCTTCTAGATGACACAGTCCCCAGGCACTGGCCAAGTGTGTCGGTACCCTACAGCATGCTAGGTCCCCGCGCTCTGAGCCACTGCTTTTACCTGGCCTAAAACAGGAGACGGAGAGGAGCCGGTGGCCGTGGCTGGAGTGAAAGCTGACCTCTGCCGCACCTGGCCGGCACTGGGCACGGTGAGCGAGGGCTGGGCCGCCCAGGCGTCCCAGTGATCAGTTTCTGGTTTCTCATTCGTGGTGGTGGGCCACCTGGAACGAGACGCATGCCACCATGAGTAGCAGGTACTTCCAATGCACCAGCTTTTCCCCACAGTAAACACAAACCCAGGACCTGGGTGGGGTTTTCTAAAGTTCAAGGATAAGGAGGGGAGGAAAAATCACTGGACTCGGTGGCGTCCGAGCGTCCCACGGTAACAATGAACCCCAGGCAGAGTAGGTATCTCTGAACCTGGGTATCTTCACTGGTAAAATGCGAACAGTATCCTGCCCCTTTGGTGGCTGAGAGGGTCCCGTGAAATACTGGATGGGAAGAACTTTGTAACTCCAAAGCACCAGAGAAACACCCTCACCAATCATCACAGTCATTTGTAACGACAGCTAAATCAGCAAAAAAAGAAGTTCGACACCAGGTGAGAAAACACACCAGGCTGGTAGCCGGTGCCTCTTCGCACCCTTGGCGATCCCGCCCACCACACAGCAAGCCCTGGGCCCCAGGCCCACACGCCAGTTGTCCTGGATCTCTGGGACAGCTTAATTCTGTAATGTTAAATAAACACACCTGAGACTACAGATCTACATGAAATTCACTTTTTACAACTCTGTAAGATAGAAACACAGCTGAAAATCGAGACAATTCCTCTGCTGGGCTGTGCATCCTGATTTGGGTTTGGAAAAGGAGACGCCCTTCGCTGTGGCCGGAGACTGTGCAGCACACACTTTACGAGGAAGGGCCACGCTGACTGGATCCACGAGAAACAAAACGTGGCATTTGCCTTCTATTTCAGCCTGTGCCTTGGTTTAGAGACTCAGCACTCCTCAGTCAAGACCAAGAAAGGAAGGGAGAGTTTCAGCTTGGGCTCATGCCAGCGAACGCAGATGCCAGAGATCAGACAGGGGGACTCTGTGGGCACGCTCAGCCGCTCACACGAAATCTAAGTGGGGAACACCTGCTATTCCTCACACGCGTCCCTGCGCTTCCTGCCGCCCTTGGCCATCAATGCCCCTTATTTCCTCTTTCTGAGCCGTCTGATCTTTCTCCAGCATCTGACTCCGTGTCTTCAATTTTTTTCTTCTGAAAGATGGTGAGACTCTAAACAACTGGAACACTCACTCGAATCATGTGCACCCGAATGCTGGTGTAGAGTACTTCTAGACAACTGCACATCTACACAAGGTCCTGTACCCGAGCGTGTGGACAGAATTTCAGCTATCCTTTCCTCCCTTTGCCTATACCTATTTTAATGCCATTTCCTAAAGACCAAGGACACAGCACCAAGAGTGGTCGTGGCCGAGAGCACAACCCTCTTCCCTCTCCATCCACTTATTTGTACAAAATGGATGAAAAGGGAAGCTTTAAAAGAAACAGCTTTCCCTCTTCCTCAGAACCACATGACTGAAGTCAATTACTGTTTTTGTCCAAGAAATGCTATTTACATGCAGGACATGACTGAATATTTGCTGACAGATGTGGACATCAAAGAGATCGTTAGGAAACTGCAGTTCTCCATTTCTTCCGGAAGGAAAGCGACTGACAGATGACCAAACGGAACGAGAGAACAGGCTTCCGTCCGCAGCGGGCAAACCGCGCTGAGCAACGGCGCTCCAACATCTGTTCGAAGCACGACACCCACCGCTTGCCAGTGGAGCAGTCAGACAAAGTGGCAACGAAAGCAAGCCAGCTTCTCCATGTGACGTACAACCCCAAACGGTGACAACACCACAAGGGAAAAAGGTCCCTGAGCAGGGATTCCAAGTCACCAGCAATAACACAGCTACACGTACGTGGAGCTGAAGTCGGCCCAGTTGTTGGGGGTCGCAGAGGGCTCAGCAGAGGTCACCACCGGAGGCGCAGGGGTCTCCCTCACAGCCACCTTGGGTGCAGGGGTGGAGGTCAGGTCTGTCACTGGTTTGACTGGAGCAGGAACCTCATTTTCTGGGATTTTCTCTGCGTAGTTTGCAGGAAACCATCCAGTCTTTCCTTTCAATTCTCCTCCTAGCCATCCCGGCTCTCCAGTCTGGCTTTCGTCCACCTGCAGGAGAGTCACGGGGTTTAGTTTCAGTGGGACTGACCCGTAAAGACACCAGACACTCTACAGAACAAGGCCCCGAGTCCCGACAGACTGACACGCGGCACAGATGGCTCTGCATCCGACTCAGGCCGGAGCCTGGAGAGACGCCTCTAGCCCCTGGCTCTGGACAGACAGGAAGCACTACATATAGTTCCGGCTCTTGCCCTCTGTGCTTCTTGGCCCTTTTCCCCTCTTTCTAACCCTGGCAGTTCAGAGAAAGTGCCTGAAGTCCTTCCGCCCCTGGTTTAAACTGCTAGAGCTATTTTGACTTGGAAAGTGATCTGACACATTTCATCACTCAAGAAGTCACATAAATATCACAAGTAATTTGAATTGGGTGATTATTTAAAGTTGAGAGCAAAGGGTGCAATCAATATAAATTTAGTACTCTAAAAATCTGCGACAAGAAAGGAGTCATTCGGCCTACGGACAAGAAAGATGAAAACCACAGCCTTAGCCAGTTTCCGCCGGGAGCAAAGCCGGCCGCTGTGTCCAGCCTCTGGAAAGCTCTGCAGATACATGGTGGGAAAATTAAGAAAATAATTATTTATAGCAACAATTTTTATTAAGGTCCCATAGTTTTCCTTCATACAAACTTAATTTTAATAGTCATGAAGTACATACAAGAATGCAGAATTCTGCTGTTTAAAAATTTCAGAGGCTATTTATTATACCAAGTGCTTCTAATGTTTGCATTGTATTTCAATTCTGACTCAAAAGGACTCTTCAAAGTCAGCAGAATGATTCTACTATTTTATAGTATCAACAGTGGAATGAGTTTAGAGGACAGTTACACTCACTATTAGAAAATTATGTGGACCACTATAAGTCAAAATAAGGGTCTATCGGAGACCTGATCTTATTCGAATCCCTTAACATACTATTGCCTAAGTGAACATTTAACACTTCAGTGGACATTAATGTTACTTTTTAGAAATCACAGAAATGAATAGGTAGGGTCTTAACGATTTCGAAAAATTAGCAAAAATACCAGTTTCCCAACCCATTTAAATATTCAGTAAACAACCAACCAACCAAAGAGCAAAGAGCTGCAGAACCGAACACCCATCTGTGCTCCATGCAGCATTGGTGAGAGGTGGGACATCCATGCACCTGCCTGCATGGAAAAGGCTGCGGGACAGGTGGCGAAAGTGAACACTCAACTGCCGCTGAATCCTATGCATCCTTTACCAAATAGTCAGTACGGAGGGCGCCCGATCCTGCTGCCCCATCTGGGAACCTTTTGTCATGGGTGAAAGCGATGTCTGAAGTGAAGCATTCGCCCAGTGGGAACTGCCCGGTGCAGAGTGCAACACCCTCAGAGGTTCTCCACCTCGCCTTCAGTTCGTTACTCTGGCTGACACTGTGCCGCTGTGAACACACTCATCATCGACCCCCCGCACCACGCTGCTCCTTCCATTTTCTCAGCAGCCCCAATAGTTTCTCTACATGAGAATTTTAGATAACATTTTCTACTTGGATCTTATTTTAATTATTTTTAAATATACTTTTAAAAAAGATTTTATTTTTTAGAGAGAGAAAAAGGGAGGGAGTGAAACACTGATCAGTTGCCTCTCACATGCCCCCAAATAGGGACCTGGCCCACAACTGTGGCATGTGGTGTGACTGGGAATCGAACCGGCAACCTTCAATTCACAGGCCAACCTACAACCCACTGGGCCACATCAGCCAGGGCTACTGGATCTTATTTTATACTAAACTCAAATGGCTACATGCCTTTCCTTCCTCCTTTATATTTACTGGTGATATTAGGACACATTTTAACTTTGCAGCTGCTTTGCCCTGGTAGCATAGCTGTTTTCAAACCAACTTGTGCCAGGGCCTCCACAACTTCTCAGGAGGTTCAGCAGTCATTCTGGGGCAAAGGTGAGAGGCCAGGCCAGGTGAGTCAGGAGCCGCAGCCACTCAGCAACAGTCTCCAGATGGCAAAGCGAGGATCAGGGGCAGGGCCCGGCAACTGGACAGCCCCAACTTAAACGGCACTTCTCCAACTTATCAACTGGCTCACTGGGGGCCAGCCCAACCTCCTGTTGCCTCGGCTCCGTCACCTGTGAAGTGGGGATGGCAACAGTACCTGTCTGCTCCGGCTGTTGCGAGGGCAGTTGCATATTTAGAGCGCTGCGTGGCACACGATGAGCGTTTAGTGGTGGCTTGTTCAAGCCACCTCTCCCGCTGTCCAGGTGCCTGCACTGCGGCCCTCTGCCCTGGGCTTCCACTCATTTTAAAAGCCTGGCCTCTGCTTGGCCTTCACCTTGGGCAAGCACCTCCGGTTCTGCATATGGGGGGTGCCCTGCTCTAGAAACCGGGTCTGGCAGGAGCCTCCGGCCAGCAGTAATGCCTTAGAGCTGGGGGCGTCAACCCCTGCTCGTGGCCTCTCTGGAACTCCTCCAGGTCCGTACAAGCTGGACTTCCTGGGATGTCAGCTGCCTGACCCATATCCTATGGTCCCCCGAGATACAGGGTCTTTTCTGGTCAACAGACTTCTGGCTGACCCGTCTACAGCTGGATCAAAGCCCCGAGGAACGTCCCACTCTGTGGGCAGGTCTAGCTCCCAGCCCGCAGACTGACCACGCCCATTCCTGTCCCACAGGACAGAAGGTGCCTCCCCTCCAAAGGTGCTGTGCCAACTTACTATGGGCAAAGGCTGCCCACGACTTGTACAAACAAGAACTTGCCCCTCCCTTCACAGTATTTCACTTTTAGCCAAGAAATTCCCTGGTCAACTTTGACCAAACAACAGTCTCAATCAGTTGGATTTATTCTTAAGGGATTCATTACTTTTTATGACTAATTACGTTTTCATTTTTTAAAAATTTTTTTATTTAAGCCAATGTGCTCCCCTTTCTTCCACACCAGAGAACTCTTTCTTTTCTTTTTTTTAAATATTGTTTATTTATCTTTAGAGAGGAAGGGAAGGAGAGAGGCAGAGAAACATCAATGTATGGTTGCTTCTCGTGCATCCCCTGCTGGGAACTGGCCCCTGCCAGGAACTGGCCTGCAACCCAGGCATGTGCCCTGACTGGGAATCGAACCGCGATCATCTGGTTCGCAGGCCCGTGCTCAATCCACTGAGCTACACCAGCCAGGGCTCACGTTTTCATTTTAAGGTTCAGAGAACAAAATAAAAATTCATTCTTCACATTAAATTAACCAGTTAGAGAAAGCACAAAGGTTCTCACATGGAAATAAGAAACATTTCTTCCTGAGTTTGGGAAACTTTACCCAAAATGTCAACCCAATTGTGGAAAACCATTATACAAGGTTAGGGTAGAACCAGAAAAGTGGGGCCTACAAACTTCTTTATAACACAGTGGCCACAATGTAGGCTTGGACACGAGTACAAAAAGTGGAATCATCTGTTGGTGGCTATAAACCAGAGGGATTCAAAAGATTAACAGCGTTGGTCTTAATACAGTTTCACGTAACCAGGCCCACAGAGCCGCCTCCCAGCATCTGGGGTCATCACAGTGGGAATCAGCCACGTGGGAAGAACAAACTCCAGGCGCTACCTACACACCTGGGAATATGCCGCGAATCTAGAAAAGCTGAGTACACGCTGTGCACTGCAGGGCACACAGTCGGAAGCACACCGTGGCTGTCAGGCTGGAGCCCAGAGACACCACGTCTCTTTTCTCAGTGTTTTGTGCTTCACAGCTGCCACCGTCACTCGGGAGGTAGCATCACTATGTCTACAACCCCCGACTTTGTCACAGAAACAGAGAAGAGCAGCACCCCCCCTCCTCACAAGCACGACCAAGGCCGGGCAGAGCGGACAAATTCACGGTGTGGATGGACGCACCCCAGCTCATAAGCCGGCATCCGCTGAGCATCCGGGAGCAGCACGTGTTTCGTGAGCTCGCCAGCTGGAAGTAGAGGGCTTCCCTCGAAACTCCTGGGTGAGGATATTAAATTGCTTTTTGAAGCTCCAATCTGGAGGTTGGCAAATTTTTCCTCTGAGTGTCACATTACTCAGCTCTGCCACCACAACAAGAAAGCGGCTGGAGACAGTATGTACATGAGTGAGCCCGGCTGTGTACCCACAAAACTTCCTACCACAACAGGCCCCGGGCGGACCTGGCCCAGCCCTGGAATCACGTGCGTGTACCAGCCCCTCTACACAGCCGCAATACTGTGATTAAATATTACTAAACAAGCAGCATTCAGATGTTAAGCTTATGAAAATCTAAGGGAGGCAGAAAAAAAGGGTAAGTTTAAAAAGATCCTCCATCAAGAGAAGAAAAGGCAAAACCAGGTTTAAATTGGTATGAGAGAAAAGCTGAGTTAGAAGACAGACACTTTCCAGAATGACTTGACCTACTGATGGCTGACAACTGCTAAAAAGTTTCCTTTTGGGGGTATTTTAAGAAGAGGGTAGTTTTCAGAACTAATGTAGGCCTAGTCCTGACAAGAAAGAGAGATCAGGTTTTATCAGCACTCAGATCAGTAGTTCCCGAATCTAAACCCCAACGGGATCACCTGGAGAGGACGCTAAGCCTGTGCTCGGACTGGCTGTACCCGAGACTCTGGGGAGGGGCCTTGGACCGGTTCCTCATCGGCTCCCAGAGCAGTTCTGATGAACTGGGTCCTGCTCCACCCAACCCTGCTGACCGACCCAGCCAGCCCGTGCTCAGACACACCTCGGCCGGACGGCCGCGGGCAGAGGTCTTCTTGTTCCTCACGCTATTCCACCATGTTCTACATGGCAAGTTTGACTTATCCACACCCCACACACTGGGACCTCCAGACTAGAAGACAGGCCACAGATTCTCCAAGCATCAAAACCTTAGCTGTCAAGGTCAAACTCAAGTATGAAACTTCCATTCAGAAGTCTGAGCAACTCAGTTCACTCTGATTCCTGTTCCCCTTTCAAACTTGTGGCAGAACCAGTGAGTGACCACTGAGGAGCTTCATCACCGTCTGGCTTTCCCACACGCTTCTGCCTGGTTTCTAAAAAGATTTTAAATCCAAATGGCAGACATCATCTTCTATTTCTCTGCATTATCAACATTTAAAACAGGACTGTGTCTAAGATATCACTTTAATTTGTTGACCACAGAAGAATATACTTTTGGAGAAAATTGGGCTGATAATCAAGTTTTTTCAAAAGCAAAACATTTTTTCTTAAGCCCTGTCCAAGACTGCCTACATTAAAAAAGAAAACATTGCTAGACGTCTAAACCCTAACAGGTTGGCTACTTCTCAAAGGTGCTTACGCAGCCTGAGCGTGTTAGGAGGACAGTGTTGAACTTATGCGTGAACCCTGACCTATCTAACCAAGAGAGGTTGACAGTGACATTCTAATGACATATCTTTGAACTGTTTTTAGTCCTCTCCTGAGGTTATGTTTACTGATTTCAGAGAGAGGGGAGGGAGGACAAAGAGAGAAGAAAAAACATCCATCGGTGCCTCCCATACACACCCCGGCCAGGGATCGAACCGCAACCTTCTGATGGACATACAATGCTCCCACCAACTAAGCTACTGAACAGGGCTATATATCTAACTATGTATTTTTCAAGCTCATGTTTCTTACAGCAAACTTCATGAAATAACAAAATTGTTACTATTACATATCAACTTTCTCTTTTTTGCACTGATTGTTAACCTCACAAAGGTAGCATGGTTGTGTGTCATCTGGGGGGTCAAGCCCCACTTTGTAATAAAAACCGAAGACCCCGCTCCTGCCCGTTTGGCAAGCCAGCAGCAGGCTCCACGTCTCCTCGCGGGTCTGGAACGCCCAAGACAAAGCGAACGCCACTCCAGCCCGGGCAGACGTCTCTGTCACACTTTTCGAAGCTGGATTTATTTTTTAGTGGCTTATTAAAAATACAAATGTTGATTGCGAACCAAAGGATTGTGGTTCGATTCCCAGTCAGGGCACACGCCTGGGTTGCAGGCCACTTCCCAGCAGGGGACCCACGGGAGGCAACCATACATCGATATTCTCTCCCTCTCCTTCCCTTCCCCTCTAAAGATAAATAAAGAAAATCTTTAAAACAATACAAATGTTGATACATTTGTAAATATGACAATACTATAAAAGTACATAAGATTAAAAAAGCAAGCCTCTCCCTTCCTGCCCAGCGCTAACCACTGTTAACAGCTTGAGGTCTATATATCAAGACGGTTAACTACACATACACAAACATTCGAATATACATACATAGTTTTTTACTTAACCAAAACCCAGTTATATTCTTTATACTGCTTCTGCTTTTTTTCCACTGGAGAGCTTATTTGTATATGTAGATGTAGGTAATTTTTTTGCGCACCTTCATTCCATTCCTTGTTTAGTCGTATTGTTATTTACTTGAACTGCTCCCCTCCTAAGGCAGCACTGGGCTGGTCCTTATTTCTTGCTCCCAGCAGCGCTGCGGTGAGCGCCCGCGCACACGTGTGCTTGGGCATGTGCTACAGAACAGCCAGAAGAGGGAGGTGATGGGGTTTTTGAGAATTTTAAGTCTCTGTAGAAACTGCCGATGACTCAGTCAGCTCACGCAACCACACCGCCAATGTCTACATCCAATTTCCTGTACTTAGCAAACTTGGAGAGCATCGAACTTTTACATTTGCTCAGTTGAGGAACAAAAGTATCTCATTTTTTAACTTGCATTTTCCTCATCACCAATGCAATGAAACATCTTTCCATTTATTTTAAAAATTATTTGCTTTTCTTTATCTGTAACTGTCTCTACATATCTTCCACCAACTTTTCTAAATTGTGGGTTTCTTTCATATTAACTCTTTGGAATCTTTATATAATGTGGATATTAACCTTCTGTCTCTTACATATTTTGTAACATAAACGTTTTACTTTTTTATATAATCTGTGTCATGGATGGCTTCTAGTTTTAATTTACAAAGGCATTTCTTAGCCAGATAACTATTCCAATACTCACACCTAAAAAGTATTTTTAGAATTGTATCTTTTATGCTTGACCCACTTGAACTTATTTTTGTCCAGGGCCTGCGCTAGAGACTGGACTCAGTGCCGTGCCTGAGACAGAGCCTTCAAGTCGGTTCTGACGCGACGTCTAGCACAGAGGGGCCTAGGACACAGACCTGCTCGCCTTCCTGCACCCCCCCCCCTTTTTTAAGTACAATGTACTACGTTTCTCTACCACGACGACACCCAAAGATACGTGTGCTCACACAGAACTAAAGTGACCGGGAGAACAAAACATTTACCCAGACGCAGACCCCTGACAGTGACAAAGCACTTACCCAGTCCCCTTTAACCTCCACCAGGAAAGCGAAGGTTTGAAAGCAAGGCAAAACAGATGTTTAATGTTTTATTCTCACAGCAAATCTAAACTCAGCTCATCTAATCAAGCTGGCGTTAACTAGCCAATTTAAGGAAAAGGACTCAGTATTACTGTAAAAAAATTATGTTTCAAAAAATTAGCAGTATTTTCTTACTAAAATACAGATCTGTAACATTTCCTTAGTGTAACACTTGTAACACATCCTTATCTCAAGGAGAGAACATTACTTTTCTGCACCTTGTGTTGCAACAAGTCCAATTACAAAAACATTAGACTTTTTTTAAAAAAATGGTGTAATAAGCCAACTTTGGAACAAGGTCCTATCTGATGTCACACACAGCCTTCATAATTTCTAGATTCCTGTTCTTGCACAGCATTACATAATTCACAATTAATGCACTTTAAAAGGCACGCATTTTAGGTTTGAGGTAGTGTGGCTGAGGCAGCCGCAGGCCATTAGAAAAGAGGACGGAGCAAGTAGGAGGAGGTGGAGAAACTGTAACCCTGGTCCCTGGCATCACTGCTCAGGTGCAGAGAGGTGCCCGCTCCCGCAGAAGCCAGTTCTTTCTGCACAGGCATGAGGCTGGCACCCAGCACATTCAGGCACCCAGAAACCGTGTGCTGAAAGGACTGGGGTGTATCTGAACTTACACCCAATACTGAAGTCTCGGTCAGATTCCGGGCCTTGGCCTTCACTGCCCTATATCCAGCCCACAATTAGAGAAAAAGTGATCAAGAAAATGGGAAAAGGGGTTGACCTCCCTGTTCTTTCCTTATATTTTGACCCATTAAAGAGCATCTACTCTAGGCAGAGACCCGATGTACACACACAAAATGCATGGGTGACAGTATAACACCCTTCTGTACTTCGACGACATGCAGTCCTGGTATGGGAAACATTTGTCTCAATTCTGCACTTGCGTAGTTCTGTTAAAATGTCCACCCATCCCTTCTGTTTTTTAATGCTAACAGTAATGCAAAGTTGATAACTAGATGAACAACTAATTTCTTTCAGAGAATAATTTAGTGGACCACATTGCTATATTCTTTCTTAAACTGGTTCTTGTAGTTTTAGTTGCAATCATAAGATCACATTTAACTAAGAAAGCAGATTAACTGTATTTTATCCACTCCTCTTCACACAGTTCAAAGTTTACACCATCAAAGGGGGGAAAAAAAAGATGCTTTTGACTTTTGACCTAAAGACACAGAAGTTATCATTGGCAATTATAAAAATAATGTGAGCATATTTTGCATTTAAAACTTCATTTTTAAAGATGACTCACAGTATGTAAATTGTAATCTCAACCCAGAAATTACGGTATCATCACAGATTTACAAATAAGATAACACTGTAATACAAACCCATTTTCCTTCACAGCTCTATTTTAAAGTAATGTCAACAAATTTTTAAATGTCTTCTTTCAGTGTACTAGAAAAGGAAGAAGAATATACTTCAGAGCCTATACTTCAGAGACCCAGATGCTGGATTACTGGAGGTCACTTCCACTGACGACTTCACGTTGTCTAGTCAAGTCCAAAGTCAGGACGATGCTGGTCACGAACGGAAACACGCGTCACTGGGGTCGCTCTTACCATGACTATGTCTCCCGGCTGGATGGTGATCTCGTCGTGACTTCTGGACTCAAAGGGGTACAGTGCGCGGTAATACACCACCTTCACATCCTCCTGTGTGGAGATCGTGAGCGGGCCTTTTTCTGCTCACAAAAAAGGGGGTGGGGCAGAAATGGAAACAATGAAACATCACACAGAACACAAATGCGTGACGACGAGCCGAACAACCGTCACCTGCACACCCGAACAACCCCATCCATTCCAGGGGTTTCTGGCACAGGCACCAAAGGCCGAGGGAGCCAAACCCAATGTCACACCTCAGACCCGCCGCAGGGTGTTAGTGAAGCCTCTACACAAAGGTCACCTCAGTGCCATGTGCAGTGGGGCTGAGGCCCTGGGCTCTGCCCGCCGGCTTGCGCTCCGGCACGGCACACTGTGAGCACCACGGCCCTGCCCCACCAGGGGTGTCCAGTACAATGAAGCAGTTGTACTTCCAATGGGACCTGAAGTCTGGGTGAGCTGAAAGACAGTCCTTTTGGGAGAGGGCCACACAGCACAGCTTTCCACGTGAACAGATGTGGGAACAGTGATGGTTAGGCTCCGAATGCAGTCTTATAAAACCCAAGAGCCTATTTCACCAAGAAGAGTTCCTACTCACAGTCCCTGGTGAAGTTCGGGGATGAGCCTAAGGACAGGTCCTAGATGAAGATAACTTAGATTTTAAATGAGATAAAATTTAAAGAATGCATGCGAGCAGGGGACAGTTCGGACCCCAGTTAGTGAAGACGACTCGCAGCCCTCTAAACTGCTCCGCCCCAGCGCTGACGCGCAGCCGCCCTCCCTGGAAGCAGAAAGAGGAGGACGCCGTGCCGCTGTGGTCTGGGAGCCCACTGCTGTGCAGCCTGTCCCACTGCCCGAAGGAAAAAGTCCGGATACCGGGAGGAAACAGAAGGACCTTAAACTAACTGCCCAAGATCAAATCATGGAAAACTGGTTTTCCCATAAAGCCCTAGGAAAACACCTGTCTCCACACGGCCCAGCGCTCTGGTGCGGATCTGATGACCGTCGGGGGCGGGGTGCGCTGTGAGGCAGGAAGGCGGCGGCCCCAACTCGGAGCCCTCCCCCCGCCCCCGCCCACTGTGCCGCAGGAAACAGGCCTTTAAGGAACAGTGCGTTTCTGTCTTTCCGGTCAGTGTACCAGTAAACAGCACGCTGACAATCAAACAAATAACGTCAGTGTAATTTACCATACAAAAACAAAGGCAGTTACTTTGTTCAGCCAAGTAGAATCTGCAAAGCAGTCCAGCATTATACAGCCACATGAGAATTTTAAAAATACATTCTAGTTTGCATCCAATATGAGGGATGTTTTCTAGCAATTTCAAAGTTTTCCATTCATCATCACTTCACAAGAAAATTTATGATCAAAGGGCAGAAAACAGTCACACCCCTGAAAAGGTGAAGACCACGGCTTGATGCGGGCGGCCTGAAGACGGTGAGTGTCATGTCGCACAGGCACGCAGGGGAGGTACCGCTCCCTGCTCTGGAGAGCGCCCAGGAACTCCCAGAGAAAGTAATGGAGAACAGGAGAGGCCGGCGGCAAGCTTAGGACCTCCACCGGAACCCAGGCGTCTGAGTGCAGAGGCCGGGTAATGAAACTCCCGCACTGTCATTGGCAAAAGACCTCTGAGGCCAGTGTAATGGCAGCCACAGGCTGGCACGGTGGTGGCAGAATTAAGCAGGGCCTAATAACCCTACAGAACGAACAGCTGCACTGTCCCAAAAAAGAAGCCTGACATTGTCACCTCTATTAATACAGCTAGGACAGGGCCTGACTACATAGGGGCATGTCTCAGGAGGGTGTGAGAGCGCAGATGACTTATTTTCTAGAACGTTTTGGCCCCTGGTACCTGTGGTGGACCAGGGTGCATGGCCAACCGGCTTGGCTGGTTCGTGGTGTTGCGGGAAGAGCCGGCCCAGCCTGTCCCGCGCCTCCTGTCCGCCTCCATCTTCGCCGTCCTTCTTCCCGGCGCTCTCCTCCCTGTCGAGTTTTCCCTCCTCGTGGAGCTTCCTCGGCCGCTGACGCTCGTCATCCTGCTGTGCGCGCGCAAGGCACTGCCTGTCCCTCTCCTGTGCTCGCCTGTCAACAACATGCTTAATTGCGGCAAGGACACGACTCCAGGTTAGCACACAAACCGCTCCACCTAGTCCACGGGGAGCTCCAGACGGAGGGCTCCGAATGGACGACACGAAGGCTCTCGGGGGCCCCGTTCTGGGTGGGTGAGACCTCGTGATTCAGAGAAACACAGGAAGCATTTCTCATGTAGCTTATCAAATGATCAAAATTGTATCAGAGATACTGTTCCATTTTAGACTTCCGCCATTTTAGACTCCAAGATGGAGGCATAGGTGGAAACACTGTGCCTTCTCCCACAACCAAGTTTGAATACAACAAAGGTTTGGAGAACAAAGACACAGCCAAAGGACAGAAAATTGAATTATACGGAAGTCCAACTACATCTAACCGTTCAACGGGGACGGTAAGAGGGGTGGAGCCAGCAGCGAGCAGGGTCGGGCAGGACAGATCCCCCGACCTAGACGCGCAGGCAGCCCGGAACCAGTTGGGGTGCGGGGCAGACTGACCGCGGTCCCACATTTGCGCACAGTGAGACGGACCACGCAGGCCCCAGGGGGCGAGGGCTGACGGCGGTGGCGCACTCGTGTGCAGTGGGACAAAACGCATGGGCCCGGTGACAGCAGCAGCTACGGCACCAGTGAGGGCCACAACGGCAGGTGGCAGACGGGACGCCATATTCCCTCTTTGACCCCGCCCCCACATACAGTGTCACAACCAAAACGAATTAGTTGCCCTGCGCTAGTGAACCCCTTAGGGCTCCGATCCTGCTATGAACAGGCACGAACAGTCCAAAAGATGGCGCAAGAAGAACTCAAAGCCCCAGAGCCCATAACTCTCAGCGACCAAGAAATAGCGAACCTGTCAGATGCACAGTTCAAAACACTGTTTATCAGGATGCTCACAGAACTGGTTGATTATAGTCACAAATTAGAGGAACAAATGAAGGCTAAACTAATTGAAATGAAGGGAGATGTCCAGGAAACCAACAGCGAAAGGAAAGGAAACTGGGACTCAAATCAATGGAATGGACCAGAAGGAAGAACGAAAAATCCAACCAGAAAGGAATGAAGAAATGAGAATTCAAAAAAATGAGGAGAGGCTTAGGAACCTCCAGGACATCTTTAAATGTTCCAACATCCGAATTATAGGGGTACCAGAAGGGGGAAAGAAACAGCCACGAGTGGAAAACTTATTTGAAGAAATAATAAAGGAGAACTTCCCCAGTCTGGCAAAGGAAATAGACTTCCAGGAAATCCAGGAAGCTCAGAGAGTGCCAAAGAAGTTGGACCCAAGAAGGAACACACCAAGGCACATCATAATTACATTAGTCAAGATGAAAATGAAGGAATCTTAGAAGCAGCAAGAGATAAGGGGACAGTCACCTACAAAGGAGTTTCCATCGGACTGTCAGCGGATTTCTCAAAAGAGACCTTACAGGCAAGAAGGGGCTGGAAAGAAGTATTCCAAGTCATGAAATCCAAAGACCTACAGCCAAGATTGCTTTATCCAGCAAAACTTTCATTTAGAATGGAAGGACAGATAAAGTGCTTCTCAGATAAGGTCAAGTTCAAGGAGTTCATCATCACCAAGCCCTTATTATATGAAATGCAAAAGGGACTTATATAAGAAAAAGAAGATGAAAAATATGAACAGTGAAAGGACAGCAAACTCACAGTTATTAACAACCACACCTAAAACAAAAGCAAACCAAGAGGACAGCTAGATCAGGAGTGGAGCCATAGAAATGGAGATCACATGGAGGGTTAGCAACAGGGGAGTGGGAGGAGGAGAAGGGGGCAGAAGGCACAGAAAATAGCATAGATGGTAGGTAGAAAATAGATAGGGGGAGGGCAAGAATAGTGGGGGAAATATAGAATCTAAAGAACTTGAGACACGTGGTTATAAACTAAGGGGGGGAGAATGGTGGGGGAGGGAGTGTGCGGGTGGAGGGGAATGAAGAGGGGGAATAGAACAACTGTAATGGTATAATCAATAAAATATATTTAAAAAAAAGAAACACTGCTCCATTTTAAAACTGGTCTATAACTGCAAAATGACAAAGTCATAACACATGTGGGGACATGGCTTCCATGAAGAGAAAGGACACCCCATCCTGAAGTGACAAGAGCAATGGGGTGACTGAGGGCACACCGTGTTCAAGGCACACGCAGAGCTCCCCAGCACATGGCTGAGAGCAACGGGTCATCATGAGCCCTTGAGGTAGTGACCATCCATCATAAACAGTGACTCCTGAAGAGCTCAGTGAATCTTACTTCTTCGTTCTTGTTTTTCAAAGCCGGTGACACGAAGAGATCACTGCAATTTAATGGAGGCCTTGAGAATTACGACCTCATTAGCCTGGAACTCATAGGAAAAGATGGGGAATGATTTTACTCTTGTTCCGTAAAATTTCATAAAGTCAGAAAATACTTTAAATGCACACTTTAGGGGAGGAAGAAATAGGGAGACAAACCTGTACAGGCCAGGTCCCTCTCACACCCATCCAGGGACCTGGCCTGTACCCCAGGCATGTGTTCTGACTGGGAATTGAACCGGAGACCTTTTGGTTTACAGGATGGTGCCCAACCCACTGAGTCCCACTGGTCAGGGCTAAATGCACACTTTGAATGCAACGAACATGCACTAATAAATGATATGTTAGTAACAACACACTTGAACTACATTTACCCTCACACTGGGTAGGCAGGGTCTATCACGATCACCCATATCACACAGATGAAGAACATCAGGCAGAGACACTAAACGACTGTCCCACAGCCACACCCGCCTGGGGTTTGATCCCAGAGTCCACACCCTGACCCATTGTCCTGTGACATGGCCACTGCACAAAGGTCACCTCCCAGAATCAGGAAACCCCCACTGGAACTCAATACAAGCAAATAAAACTTTTATTCTCCACTTAAAAAAATATTACACTTATTTCTACTCTGTATCAATGGAAAGACGTAGTGCAGTAGAATTCTTACAATTTTAAAGGTTTTATTTTATTTATTTTTAGAGTGGAGAAGGGAGGGAAAAAGAGAGAGAGAAACATCAGTGTATGGTTGCCTCTCATGCGTCCCCTGCTGGGAACTGGCCTGCAACCCAGGCATGTGCCCTGATTGGGAATCCACCGAAGACCCTTTGGTCCACAGGCCGGCGCTCAACCCACCGAGCCACACCAGCCAGGGCTTACTCACAATTTTAAACCATTGTAAGAAAGCAGAAAAAAACTTTTTGGAGCGGTAGGGGTGGTTAACTGTTAATCATGACAACAACAAAAAGACACAATAAAATCTGCTTTAACATCTTCTTCTAATAAGGGCAGTCACATTTACAGGGCATGGCCACACAGTTTCTAAAGTTACATTCTGGATACTATTTATCACATACCTGTAAGCACAAAATATAACCTTTCTGTGTTACAGTATTTTGTGCTATTTCTAGCCTGCAGGAATGTGCAAGTTCCGTGTAGCATACAGTGTGAGTACTGAGGCGTTTCATAAACTCTGAAGGTAAGAGAAGGACGGGTTAATCAGCACATCCAGGGAATTAATCCTGGCTTCATAACCCTAACCCTGCTGCCAAGGAAACCAAGCCTGTTCTTTACATCGGTTTGAGGCCGTACCCACCTACCCATTGGCACGAAAACACACACACACACACACACACACACGCAAACAGACAAACACCAGAGTCGAAACCCCAAGAAGACCCAGATCAAAAACATGCCCCACTCCGGGCGGTGTAACTGAGCTCCGCCCACTGAAGTCAGTGACCTGCCTAAACTGTCTGCTTCGTCATCTTTTTGGTCTAATTTCAATAATCAAATTTTACAATTTATACTACATCATGGGGATATTTGGTCATTTTTGTTTCTCGGTGTCTAATTTATTTTTATTTTTATTTACTTGTTCTTTAATCAATAAATTACAATGAAGTATTTTTTCTACTACCATTTAATCCCCTTATATCCTCCTCCCTACTTAGTGTCTAAAATTAATAAAGTTTAAGAAGCAAATACCCAATGACAAAATCAGACACACCAGAAGTTGCAAAATGTCTACAGTCTATTGCAGAAAGTTACAAGTAAAAACCACAAACAAACAGAAACAAGAGTCTATCCTAAGCAGCAGCAGCAGCAAACGTCCTGCTTCTGTGCTCACATTTACTCTGCAGCTGAAGAGAGAAGAAAGGAGAGTCTTTCCGGAGAAACCCTGGGGGCAGACCCCCCCCACTCTGGCCGCCACTGCTATTAAAGGGCTGTGAACTGGAAAAGTATTTTGGTCATTGGCATGCAAATGAGCACACCAAGTGTCCCAATTTCTTTGGATAATTCCACTTATCTGCATAGTGGTGACTTAGGTGAGCTCTGGGAACCAACCCAAAACTTCAGGGGTGCTTACATGTGCAAAGATTTGCACACACGTGTGTTTGTGCGGACACACGTGTCCGGTGCTGGGGCTCTGTCTGCAGCAGAAAGCCCTTGGAGAGGCGGGGCAAGGAGCAGTGAGTACTCACGGTTCCTTCCAGACAGGTCCGCAACCTCGGAGAAGACTCACCTCTGGGCTTCCTCCTTCTGCTTTTCCAGTTCGGTGATCCTTCGCTCCTGTTCTCTCTGTTTCAGCCTTTCGGCCTCTATGGACCTTTGTTTCTGGAACTGCTGCTTGTTATGCATTTCTCTTAGTTCCTATAAATAATGAAAACCAGGCGATGCATGAGGTGACAGGCACTGCCACCGTCGGTCTGCGGGCACACGGCTACGCGCGGTGGAGAAGCCCACACGCTCAGGAGGTAACATTTCAGATGTGACAGACACTAACTGCACACGCGGACACGGCCGATCTGCGCGGGCTGAGCAGGACCCCACCACAGTGAGCCCCCCACAGGGCATCACTTTCCGTGAGGGGCCAGTGAAGGGCACCAGAAGCCACACTGCTTGAGACTCAGCAGTAACACAATGGTTTTAGGATACAGTGATGACCATGAATACAACGTTGAGATCTTTCTGACAATGAGTCCACACCAGTTTCTACTGGCTTTGAAAATACACACATCTCTGCTCACACTATCCCCATTAAAACCTCACCTCCTTCTGCTATGCTGCCTTCGAGCAAATGGACACGCCTCTGCTCCACAACCTGCCTTCTCCCCCACCCAGGGTCCGCCTGTCTTCGCACCACCTCTTTCAGAGGGACTTTTCCTACTGAAGTCATGCCTGAAGTTCTCGGCTGCCGCGCACTGACCCAGCAGTCAGGTGGAAAGGAAGAGGGATGACTGCATGGTTGCTGCCTCGGACCCCATGTCCCCACTGGAATTCAGCCCCCAGAACAACAGGGATTTCCTCCACAGGCTACTGAAAATACTGTGCATTTTACGGTATGTTGAATAGTCAAGTCAGAAGTTTAAACAGTTACCAATATGAAGAACAAAGAAGTGTCGGTCAAGGGGACGCCCTGGGATTCCACAGGAGTCAAGCGGTCGGTCACTAGCAAGTCCAGTCCCAGAACGCCTCCCACTGTGCCAACAGTAACCCAGTGAGTTGAAGTGTCCCGCAGAGCCCGGAGTAGGCTTCCAGCTGACTTCCTGCTCTGACTAGGGTTGGCCTCACCAGTGGACAGCCCAGGGGTCTGCATGGTGAGATTTAAGAACTAAGACCTGCCCCATGTACTCTCGTTTTGCTCACTGGCAAGTTCACATAGGTAGGTTTCTTCCTGCTTTAAGTTCCAACCTTTAGGTTCATTCAGAGGTTGAGCCACAAGGACAAAGAAGGTATCTGTAGGACTTCCGGCCAAGATGGAGGCGTAGGTGGAAACACCGTGCCTCCTCGCACAACCAAAATTAAAGACAACAAAGATTTAGAAACAAAAACACAACCAGAATAGACAAAAAACTGAACTGTATGGGAGTCCAACAACCATTTAACCAGACCGGTAAGCGGGGCGGAGTCGGCGACCCTCTGAGAGGAATCAAGGCAGGAAAAGGTTGTGGCAGCCAGACCCAGGAGCGCGGTGGTGTGGGGCTGACCACGGTCAGACATTCACTTGCAGATAAACCAGGCAAAAACGGGCAGCAAGACAGACCACGCAACCCAGGGCCCCAGCGATGGGAAATAAAGCCTAAAAGCACCGACTGAAAAGGTACCGGCTTGTGAGAAACGGCAGAGGGGACTGCTATCCAAGAGAGCTCGGAACAAGCACCACTGCTCCCTCTCTGACCCCGCCCCCACATACAGTGTCACAACCGAGCAACGTGCGTTGACCAGCCCTGGTGAACACCTAAGGCTCCACCACTCATATGTAACAGGAATGACCAGACCAAAAATGGCTCAATCAGAAGAAAAAATCAAAGCCCCATAGCCAATACTTTTAAGTGACCAAGAAATAGCCAACCTATCAGATGCATAGTTCAAAATACTGGTGATCAGGATGCTCACAGAACTGGTTGATTTTGGTCGCAAATTAGACGAAAAAATGAAGGCTACACTAAGTGAAATGAAGCAAAATGCGCAGGGAACCAATAGTGATGGAAAGAAAACTGGAACCCAAATGAGTGGAGTGGACCAGAAGGAAGAAAGAAACAACCAAACAGAAAAGAAGGAAGAAGCAAGAATTCAAAAAAATGAGGAGAGGCGTGGGAAGGGGAAGAGGGAGAGCAACAAGTAGAAAACTTATTTGAACAAATAATAAAGGAGAACTTACCCAGTCTGGCAAAGGAAATAGACTTCCAGGAAGTCCTGGAAGCTCACAGTGTTCCAAAGAAGGTGGACCCAAGAAGGAATACACCAAGGCTCATCGTAATTACATTGCCCAAGGTTAAAATGAAGGAGAGAATTCTAGAAGCAGCAAGAGATAAGGGGACAATCATCTACAAAGCAGTTCCCATCAGACTGTCACCTGGTTTCTCAAAAGAGACCTTACAGGCAAAAAGGGGCTGGAAAGAAGTATTCCAAGTCATGAAAGGCAAGGACCTACATCCAAGATTGCTCTATCCAGCAAAACTTTCATTTAGAATGGAAGGGCAGATAAAATGCTTCTCAGATAAGGTCAAGTTCAAGGAGTTCATCATCACCAAGCCCTTACTATATGAAATGTTAAAGGGACTTAGTTAAGAAAAAGAAGATAAAAAATGTGAAAAGTGAATGGATAGCAAATTCGGTTCTTAATAACCACACCTAAAACAAAAGCAAACCAAGAGGACAGCTAGATCAGGAGTGGAGCCATAGAAATGGAGATCACATGGAGGGTTAGCAACAGGGGAGTGGGAGAAGGAGAGAGAATGGGGGAGAAGGTACAGAAAATAAGTAGCACAGACAATGGGGAGAAAATAGGGGGAGGGCAAGAGTAGTATGGGACATGTAGAAGCTAAAGAACTTATGACACATGGACATGAACTAAAGGGGGGGAAGGTGGGTAGGAGGGGGTGTGCAGGGTGGAGGGAAATGAAGGGGGGATGGGACAACTGTAATGACATAATCAATAAAATATATTTTTAAAAAAGAAAGTATCTGTAGAAGATCATTGATAAAATGCACTATTCCTCAAGAATAGACAAGTGTTACACTAACATTTTCCTACTCACTAGATGGTTCTTAAAGAAAAGTTTACATGAGTGACTTTGAGAGGTCCTAAAAACAATCAATGAAGTATGAAAAAAAGTTTAACTGGAAATCAGGAGGTCAGGGGGAAAGAGGTATCAGGAGACAGGGGCTGGACAGAGGGAGGCACCAGAGAGAGGGGAAAGGGAGGGGCTTCAGTGGGCAACCAGCAGAGGAGACCTTGCGGGCAGGAGACAGCAGGACGAGGCGACTGAAGTGCACACTGCTGAGCTGTTTGCGTGAGGGCAGCAGCCCTGGGCACCTGACTCCCAAATGACGAAGGGCACCTGGGACAGGAGCTCAGCTAGGGACAGGGCATGGAAGGCCGAGAATGGAGACCTGAAAGGGATAAGGAAGCCTCACTCTGATGGTTTAAAGTTCTAAGAGGCACCCAAATCAACACCAGAAAAGGGAACTCCACTGTGCATTATCTTTCTCACCGCCACACCATGGGATGTAAAACTTTAATGTGTTTAAAATTCAGCAGTATTGCTTTTAGTAGCAATTTGGAACCAAGCACAAATAGTATTCTCTAATAAATACTATTTTATTCATCACATAAATAAAAAATGTGATGAATATTTTGAATTTGCTATTTCAGAAACAGATAAAACAAACGGGCCAATTCCTGTGGTTGGCATAATATGCACCCTTGGCTCCACTTAATAAACACCCCTTCGGGGGAAAAGCACAACCGCAGCGGACTGACGTCACCGCAGCTTTCCGGTGCCGAGAGGCCCACAGTCAGCCCCCGCGCGGACGGGGGCCGGCTCTTCTTCCGTCAGCCAAAAGGCGAGCGCCCTTTAAAAGAAGGGTAAGAAGTGACGGAAAGATTCACTTTATTCCCTATTTTAAAATTTCATCTTCAACCATAAAAAGTCTTAAACAGAAAGAATAGTTTACAGAAACAGCTACAATTAGAAGGTACTGGACCAGGAACAAAGAGACCTGGATTCTAACCCCAGGTGCCTTTTTTAAAAGGTTGAACTTCTGAGAAGGCAATCTCTAGAACACAGGCGTATGCACCAAAAACTAGTCAGTGCCTTGCCTGCCAGTGCCTGCCAAGGAACTGAAGCACAATGGCAGTTATTTCACAGTGCCCGGTGATTTCTTTCAGGGAAGACATTTTTAAGGTGACAATCACTCTGGAGTCATTAACTTCTCCATTTAGGAAACGAAAGACCTATTGGGAGAAGTAGCTGAGAAAAACTTCACACGGATTAGATCAACTCCTCCTGTGGTCAGCCTCATTGAAGCGGTCCTGAACACATGCTACCTCTCGTCACAATGATTTCTCCATTACAGCCAAAACGAAAACAGACCTACTAAGAAATTACTAAGACTCAAAACCCGGGCTCTCACTGGTGGCTCTTCTGAGAACCACCTCGTGTTCCTCTAGCACCGCAACGGCTTTCTGCGTGTAGTTCAGGAACAACAACTCACTTCTCAGATACTTCTCTAACAAGACGGTACTGAGTGCACAGCTCTGCTGATTTTTCTTCGGTGGGTTCTGTTCACGGGTATGATGTTTTACACTGGATACAGTGTATAATAATTTAATACTATGTCCTAATAAAGTATAACACCCTTCTTAGGAAAAAAAGAAATGACTAAACATGCATTCAAGAAATTTTAACTACATGTTACAAACAAAAATATGAGAAAGACAAAACTCCTATAAAATGTGTAGTATATATAAATTAATTAGGGTTTTTATCATCAATAATAGGTACGAAATTGTGTGACACAGCAGTTTCTTCACTAGGGTCTGTGAATTGGTTTTGGGTCCATACACACTATCGAACCGCATGTAACATGGGCAGAGAAGCCTCTGATTCTCAAAGTGGGTCTTTCATCAAACAGATTATGAACCACAGTAAGAAAATGACTGGCAAATAGATTCTGTCTTGTGTTAAGATAAGTGACAATCAGCTTGCTTTTAACTTTATTCCTTCAACCAAGAGGAAAAGTCATTTATTTCCCCTAAGGAATTAAGATATTATCACCATGCCCTGGCTGGTGTAGCTGGTATAATGGATTGAGTGCGGGCCTGCGAACCAGAGGATCCCGGTTCGATTCCCAGTCAAGGCACATGCCTGGGTTGCAGGCCAGTTCCCAGGAGGGGACACACGAGAGGCAACCATACATTGATATTTCTCTCGCTCTCTCCTTCCCTTCCCCTCTAAAGATAAGTAAATAAAAAATATTTTTAAATAAGATATTATCACTGTAAAACATCTTTGGCCATCTATGGCATACAGCCAAAGTATTTCTAAAGCAATAAGCTTAACAAATTAAATACTCAAGAAGATAAACCTGGCTGGTGTGGCTCAGTGGTTGACTGCTGGCCTGCAAATCAAAGGACTGCCGGTTCGACTGCCCAGACTGGGCAGTCTAGGGCACATGCCTGGGGTGTGGGCCAGTAGGGGCAAGTGAGAGGCAACCACACATTGATGTTTCTCTTCTCCCTCTTTCCCTTACCCTCTCTAAAATATAAAAGAAATAAAATCTTAGAAAAAAAAAGGAGGAGGAGATGCCCTGAGAACATGGCTCACTTTCAAGTTTACTGAAGCCGGTTGTTCCAAGGCTTTGCCAGGGGCACAGAATCACCGGATTTAAAAGCTGATTCTCTTTCATTTGGTTTTAGAGAAACTCACAAATAGATGTATTATGTGAGGTGATATTACTTGAAAACTAAAGCATCCATCTGAACAATTTGAGAGGATCCCTTTTCACAAACATTACTTTGCATAAATGCTTGTAAAGAGAGAAAAAATAGCAGTAAGCAGTCTATGAAAGAGCAGCAATTAATGGAAATTTATTGCTAATTTGATTGTGTAACTCTGCTTCCGGTTTCTGCCTCAGGCTATCTCAGAAAGGAGAGACAGAAACAAACACACCCTGACTACCTGAAATTCATGAGCTTGGCACTGGGAATCAAAATAAGGACACATCTCTTGTATTTATAATAATCTTCAGTGCTCATATTCGACTGACCTCAAAGAAAATCGATCTAGGTATCAGCATGAGAAACATCGGGGATTGTTTTGTCTAAACCTAATACCCACAGAGAAGTACTTTTATATAAACATCACTTATTTCTCACCCAGGGATACTAGGTAGCACAAAATACCATAATTTTTATAAGGCCTTTGAGTCTTAAATTACAGTAAGTTATCCTAATTAGTTGCTTGTAAAACAAATTAAAGCGATTTTAAAAGCCAATCACCAAACCCAATGAGGACAGGGGAACTTGTTTGTATCTGTGTGGAAAAACCTGAAAAATAACTAAGTATTTCAAAACATAGAAACTGTACCAAAATCAAGGTAAACTGATATTCTACTTACCACAAAATTATAAAATTTATTCATTCTTGATACATTAGAAGTAGGAGTACAAAAACCATATTGACTGGTTACTTAAATTCCAAGAAGGAGTATACTAACATTTAAAGAAATATTTAAATGTTACTTCTAAATCTGAAGTCAAAAGCCAACCAAATAGAAGTCCCGTTCCCCATGGCACAGGCTGGCCGCAGATGCACCCAAGGGTGCCCCAGGAGAGCCAGAGACGAACGCACTGAGGCCCGTGGGCATGTGTGTGGGTCCGGAAACAGGTGGATAGAAAGGGAACAGGGCTGGAAAACCTGACCCTCTCGGCAACAGGAACAGCTAATTAAGAATCTTCTCTCATGTCTCTCATATCACCAGAAAGAGAAAAACGACTCTATTTTGTCCTGAAAAATCTGAGTTTCCCCAACAAGTCTTAGCTTTATTTACAAGGCAATATCCCATTATTTTAAGTGCATGTAATTCTGAAGGACATAACTGTCAGAGGTTTGGCTAGCCGACTGGGATGGCACAGATTCTATCACATAACATCTGTCAGCTTTTTTGAGTCTTGGGAGTGTTCTGATTATTTTTCTACATTCAAGGAATCTGTGTAAAGTTTCTGCACTCACAAGCTGCTGAATGAGAGAATTTTATTCCTTCTGTGCAGAAGAGGTCTTTTCAAAAATGATCATACAGATAAGATAAAATGGAATCTTCAACAAAATAGGACAGTAAACCATGGAACAGCCAAACACGAGTCTACCGATAAGGGAAAGCGATGGTGTTACTTGAAGGCACACCGACTCCTCTGGCTGCCTCTGCACGTCTTCTTTCTGGATGCTTCCCTTTCCTTCCTTGTCTCCCTTTGCATGCATTTCCCCCCGACTTCTATTCTGCTCTGCAGTCCTTTCTCCAGCTCTTTTCTTTTCTCCTGCCTGCTAAACATTTTGCCTTTCCTGCCTTCACAATGAATGAGCCGCCGTGAAAGCACGTGTTTGAAAGCAAGAGCATACAAACCTCAGTTAAGCCAAGGACCTTCGTCACTATAGGTGGCTTTCTCACTTCAACGACTGAGTTCCTAGGAGCAATTTCTAGGACATATATAATTATAGGCAGAACTTTTGTTTCTAACAGCCTCTCGTGTCATATGCACACGCATGTACACATGTGCATGCACACACACACATTCTGTGTAAGCATGACAGCAAAGTGAAGAAAATCACTAAGTTGGCTCAAATAAATTTCCCCTAACAGCACTTTCCTAGAATTGTACAACTGAGAAAAGTTCATTACCCATTATTCTGGAAAAAAAAGAAAGGCACAAATATCTCAAGCTCAGATGACTAGATAATTTGGCCAAGAATCTCAATTCCAAGGTCAACTAAAAATCTCTAATATGCATCCTAATTTTTTTCTATTTCTGTTAGGAAAAGGAAAACAGGAGTTTTGGCTTTTTCCTAGCTACAAAAGCTAAATTAGCCAAAATTAAGTATAAAAGATTTTAAGCTTGAAAATGAAAGTATTTGGGAAAAGTATAAAATCCAGTTTTTATAAGAACATAATTACTAAAAATTCCACTATCTACATAAACCTCAACTACATGATCGCTGTTGACGATGGCCGAGCCGCCTGCAGTCTGCTTTCACTGGAGCCAACGTCCTCAGGGGGAGGGGGTGCAGGCACGTGGGAACCACCGCCGCATCCCCACGAGCCCTGGCGCTGTGCGAACTTGACTGTGTGACTGCGACAAAACCATCCACCTCTCTGCCCCGAGACATGGCAATTACTCTACTGAACAGTAACGCTTTAAAACAGGAGGTAACAAAACAAAGATCTACATTCAAGGACAATCCTGAAGGTGAGAAGTGGCAGACCAATTCTTAGCTTTAGAAGAGAAAAGGCCCTTTTTAGCAGTCTCCCAAGAACACGGGAGAGGTGAAGACCGTGGAGCCCAGCTTCCGGAGTTCAACCTGATGTCGTCATCAACGGACAAGAGGACGGAGACACGTAAACACGAGATTCCGGTGAAAGACAGAGGCCGTGTCGGGGCCACGCACTCAGCCATGATTCACAGGTGCCGATTCATTTTTACATTTTGGATCATACACTGCTCCTCAGGAAACGTGAAGACTTTCACAAAGGCTGACCGACCAGCACAATACATTTTTCTGCCTGGGGGTCAATATCAACTCATCACCTAACCAGTTAGAAAAATTAGAGGGCAGGACATAGGTGTGCGGGAAGATGCGGAATAGTTACCTTCAGCTGATTATTGAAAATATCAATCTCCTGTAGTTTTGATCTAGTTTCTTTTTCAACTTCATCCAGTTGGTCTCGGAGCTGCTGACGAGCTAGTTCTTTTGCTTCCACGGCTCTTTTGAGTGTAAGAAGTGAATCTCCTATATTAGGAAAACATTGTGAGATAAGAAAAAGAAACTGGCAGTGAGGAAAATGGTTTTTCATATTCTTCCAGGCAAGGGAATTCCTGTCAGTAAAAAGCAGGACAGGCAAATTTAAATTAAACACCTACTGTGCAAACTGTTTTGCTGAACTTGCTTTAACTGATCACCAAGTATCTGTTTTTCTGGAATAAGCCTTCCGAGTGTCTGCTGGGCCTCCTGGAGGGAAGGAGGGAGACGACAGTGAGTATTGGGAACACTTTCCTGTCGGGACTGAACGGCCAGCGGGCAGACAGCCACAGCCAGCTTTCTGTCCCTCACGGCTTCTTCCAGCCCCATCCCAAGGCCTCTGGGGTGAAACTGCATTTAATCACTAGTTAGAGAGATTCCTGTTTTCTGCCCAAGGAATTAACTGTTTGCCAAATGCTTTTCATTGAAGTAGAGTTAAGACAAGCATAGCTCCCTTGGTATTTCTCAAATTTTTGTTGACTTACTGCCTATTAATAAGCTCTAAAAAATGTACTCAGTGGAGGAAACTGCAAATGATGAACGATCTCTCAGCTTGGACCCAATGTGACGGCAATGACCCTGTGGTTGGTAAACTGCCTCGGTAGTTGAACAGAAACCACTCTGTCCTGAACTTTGATACTTAATAGGGCTCAGCTGAGGTTTACCACACACCTTAAGTTGAAAACACAAATCAAGGAGATTTTTAACCACTAGAATCTTAGCTACCACAGGTTTTTCCACCACCCGGGACAGAGCTACAATTTTAACAAGGTCCACAAAAAGTCTTGGGCCAACTATTCTTTAATCGACATAGAAAAAAACCAAACCACACGGTAACAGGGTACTGGGAGTTTTCATGGATAACTTGTCAAGCACTGTATTTGCTTAAGTTCAACTGAAATTATCCTATACAGTTTGTATACATTTCAGTAAAATGCCAGGCAAGGAATATTTAACTTCTATTTCTATCTTGAATTTTAAAAGATCTCTATAACTGAATTTTGGTTGAAAAAGAGAACGGCCTTAAAACTCCCGTCACATGTTCAGTCCTTTGTGGAGCGAGCATCCTTAGATACAGACTGGCTCGTGGGTTACAAATCTTTCTGTGCTATTTGTCCGAATAGTGGAGAGATTTATTAGCTCAATAGGGAGGATTTGGAAGCATCTTCTCATAGGAAGAATCCACACACACCCTCCTCCCCCAATCTGGACAAAACAGAATATAGACATCAGACCGTTTTCCCCAAAAGCCAACTGAGCCGCTCTGATCTGCCCTAAACTGAGGCAAGGCCAATACCAGAGTTTCTTTCCTAACCTAAACAAACAATTAAGTACTAAGATGAAGCTTGGCTAGGGTCACTCAGCTTGTTTCACTGAGATAAACATGACATCCCAGGTTCCTAAAACAAGTCAATGAGAAGGACAACCTGACTCGTCTGCGTAACACGGGTCCGCTGATTCCAGTGAGGAAAGGGAACCAGTGAGTCCTCACCCACGGTGCCCCTGGGCTTCTCCAAACTGTTTCACTCCCCCTCTCTTTCAGGAACACTGACTTGTATTTCAGTATCAGTAAGTGAGCACACTAAGTATCGACCTTTAATGAAAATGTGTCTGGTCACAGAGCATTTAATGAGCTAATATATTTTCCAAAGGAATATTTTATGAAACTTCTGATAAAGAGTTGATGACTTATAAAGAGCTGGAACACAGAAGAATACACTTTTAAAAAGTGTGCACGTTTTTTAATGTTTTTAAACAATTTCTAGCATGAACATCTCATGCTATCCACCTCAAGTCCTACCCCAGTATCTCCTTCTGATTACGACTTCAAAACACATGAAACAACATGACAGAAATGAAGGAAAAAGCACACAAACTTAGACACATGACAGATTTCAACACCCATCTCTCAGCAGCTGAAGGAAGTCACAAAGGACGGACTCACTGACTCCATGAGTCAACTTGACCTGAATGACGTTTAGGGCCACCCCACCCGACTACAAAGCAGCGCACATTCTCCTGAAATGACATGAAATATTCAACAAAACAGATCATATGCTGAGCCAGCCAGTCAGTCTCAACACAGTTAAAAGGATTAAGGATTGAAACCATAAAGTACGCTCACAGATCATAACGTAAACAAATCAGTAATTAGTAAATAGCTGGAACAAATCCAAGTATCTGGAAACTAAACAGCGTAATTCTAAATAACTCATCAAAGGAAAAATAACAAAGGAAACAAAAAAAGATCTTGAATTGAGCATGAAAACACAACATACGAGGAGCCTGTGCAGTACGGCTAGGCAGCGCTAGAGGGCGTTTCCATCGGAAATGAAGAGTGGCCCAAACGAGGTGCTATAAGCTTTCACCTTGCGAAGCTAAAAATAAACAAATTAAACCAAAAGTAGATACAAGGAATAAAAAGCCTTGGTACATGAAATAGAAAACAAACACACCATAGAGTGGAGTGACTGAGCAAAAAAGAAAAAAAAAGAGTAAAGCACGCATGGATACTGCCAACAGTATGGTTTGTGTGTGTTGGGGGGGGACCTGCGGGGGAGTGGAAAGGGGCGTGGGGGGACAAATGGTGATGGAAAAAATACAATGAGAAATGTAAACAAATTCAGTGTAACAAGTAAACGTCTAGCTAGACTGACAGAGAAAAGAAGGGAAGGAAGAAGGAAAGGGAGCCGAGGAAGAAGAGGACGAGGTGGAGAGGGAGACAGAGAGAGGAATTTTCAATCTCAGGGATGAAAGAAGTGGCATCCTAAGGAATAATAATAAGAGAATATTGTGAACAACTTTATACAAATAAATTTGACTACTCAGATGAAATGAATAAATTCACTGAAAGATAGAAATCATCAAGAGATTCAAGAAGCACGAAAGCTGAATAGCCCTGTATTTACTGAATAAAATCTGCAATTAAAAGGGCTACCACACAGAAAGATCTTAATCCACAAAGCTTCACTTGTGAATGCCACCAAAAATTCAAAGAAATACCATTTCGACATACTCACTTTTAGAAAAAAGAAAAAAAACTCTCCAACTTACTTCTGTGTTTAGCGCCCTGACACCAAACCTAGACAAGGACAGTTAAGGTCACACGGAATGGAGAGAGACCGAACCCTGCCCTGCTAGACCGAGATGGCGCACACCAGTTCTGTTCAAAACGGTACTGGAGGCTGTGCCCAATGCAGTTAAGGAAAAAAACAAAAACAAGAAACACTTAGGGATAAACTTTACAAAATATGTACAGGACTTATACACTGAAAATTGCAAAACACTGTTGAGAAAAATTTATAACAACCTAAATAAAACTGAGAAATATACCATAAGACTCAATACTGTCAAGTTGTCAATTCCTCCCAAATTTATAAATTTTATGAAACAGCAATCAGAATTCTAAGTGTCTTTGTAAAAACAAGCTGATTCCAAAACTTATGTGGAAATGTAAAGGACCTAAAATAGTGAAAATCATTTGGGGAAAAAAAAAGAATATCGAAGATCTCATAGCAGCTGATTTCAAAAATTATTAAAAAGCCACAATCATCAACAGACTGAGGTCCTGGTGAAAAAACAGACACAGATCCACAGAACAGAACACAGTCTACAAAAGGCCTTCAGAAATATGGTCAACCGACTTTCAACAGCTGCCAAGGCAATTCAGTGGGAAAAGTGGTAGTGTTTTCAATACATGTTGTTAGAACAAGTAGGTAATGGTATGGGAAAAAATGAACCTCATCTCTTACCTTATATTTATATAAAAATCAACCTGAAAGTCATCATAAACTTACACTTGTAAAAAAACAACAACAAAACTCCTGGAAGAAGCCCTGGCTGGTGTAGCTCAGTGGATTGAGCGCGGGCCTGCAAACCAGAGGATCGCAGTTCGATTCCCAGTCAGGGCACATGCCTGGGTTGCAGGCCAGTTCCTGGTTGCCTGGCAGAGGCAACCATACATTGATATTTCTCTCCCTCTCTCCTTCCCTTCCCCTCTAAAGATAAATAAATAAAAAATCTTAGAAAAAAAAAACTCCTGGAAGAAAATGTAAGAGAAAATATCTATAATCTTAGGCAAGCCAAAGATTGTTTTCTATATTGAAGACAAAAACCATGAACCATAAAAAAATTAACAAATTAAACTTTATCAAAATTTCAAACTTCTGCCCTCTATAAAACATCATTGCAAAAACATAAACACAGACTGAGTAAAAATATTTGCAAAGCACATATCCAACAAAGCACTTGTTACAAGAACAAAGAACTCTGTGACATAGCCCTATAACAGAGGACCTGAGATCCGTTCACGGAAGACACACAAGAAGATACATGCCAACACACATACGGAGTGATGCCCAGTGGCATTAAGCCTTCAGGGAAATGCAAATTAAAGCCAAGTGAGATACTGTTACACACCAAGCAGAAATATTAAAATTAAAAATGATAACAATACCAAGTGTTGGCAAGGATGAGGAAAAACTGAAGCAACGATACTCTGCCGGTGAGAATGTAAAATGTTACAACCACTTTGAAAACAGTTTGATAGTTTCTTATAGGGTTAAGCATACAGTTACATGACACAGAAATTCCACTCCTAAAATTTACCAACAGAAATAAAACCCATTTCCACATAAAGACCAATAAATAAACGATCACTGCAATTTTGTTCGTGAAAGCCCAGAACTGGGAAAGAACCTAAATGTCAATCAACAGGTGAATGGATAAATGAAGAAATACTACTCACTGATGGAAAAAACTCATGATTCACTCAACAAAATGGATGTCAAAATCATCACACTGACAAGGTGAGATGAAGGTTAAAAGTCCAAAAATAATGATACGCAGAACAGCATCTACATGAATTCAATGCCCTCTCCCAACTCAACAACTGAAACCAACAGGTGACACCATGACAGTGCGGTGCCAACTTTGCACTGGTAGTAAAGTGGAAGGAGCACTCCACTGTGCCTCCAACTATATCTATCTATCTATCTATCTATCTATCTATCTATATCCATGCTCCCCCTAGGCACTTACACTGCACTTCTTCTCTGTCACTGTCACGGAAAAGCCACAGCCCTGCGATGGACTGCGGGTCCTACGTGATGCACCCCACCCGCACCCCACCCACACCAACCACAGCGGTCTCCTTGCTGCAGACGCGGGAAATGGGCACCACGGTTCCCCGACCCTGGGCTGGCTCTGCTGCACGTCCACACGGCTCCTCCACTCATCTCAAGTCCTTGCTCAGAGGGAGCCTCACAGAGAGGCCTGTCCGGACCACCTTATCCACAAATCAGAGCCCTCCCTCCTCCCATCTCTTCCCTACGCACTCTTCGTTGTCTGAGAGAGGGCATACCGAGTTTACTCTGTTAGTGTCAGTCTCCCCTGCAGAGAGAAGGTGAGGGCCTCACCCCCGCTGTTCACGCTGGTCCCGCAGGGCCCATGCGGCCACCTGGCCTGGCAGCACTTGGAAAGCATGTCTGAGTCTGCCTACCTGACAGCCCATGCCTGCACGGACCCTGTCTGCTTCACTGCGACTTCACGCTGGTCCCGCAGGGCCCATGCGGCCACCTGGCCTGGCAGCACTTGGAAAGCATGTCTGAGTCTGCCTACCTGACAGCCCATGCCTGCACGGACCCTGTCTGCTTCACTGCGACTTCCCTAGGACGTGGTGAAGGCTTGATACAGACTGAGCTTTCAAGGCACATACTTCCTCACCTGTAACTGCTGCTGCAGATGGGTGATTTCAGCAATTCTCAGCTCTCTGGATTTGTTTGTGCTCTCAATTTCTTGCCTTTGGGTGGTCAGTCGACATCTGATATCCTGAAGTTTTCCTTCAAGTTGATGCTTTTTATCATTCTTTAACAAATGAAAAATAGTAAGTATTATTACCATTTTGATTGTTTGATGTTAATACAGTCCCAAAGCATAATCAAACTTCACTCACAAGAGCTTCTAATTCAAATTCCAAAGTCTTTTTCTTTGCTTTCAGAACAACTATGTCTTCTTGTTCCTTGTTTCTTTGGTTTAATAGCTCTTGTCTTCGATTTCGTTCCCATTCAAGCTGCCGCTGCCGTTCGAGTTCTCGTTTTGCAGCCTGTTAATGTGACACACGTTGAAAGATTTACCGATTTTTCAGTTCTCGTGCTATACAATGTCTCTTAATAAATGTTAACAGCTAGTAAGTCTTTTCTGTTAAGGACGAAATATTTTTAAACATTACAAGAAATTCTATTACAAAAGAGCAAAACAAAACTTATACAAATACAGTATTACTTCTAAGGAACAAAGAGAATGTTTATAAAGGCTATTATATTTACATAAAATGAGAACAGACAGGCTCATTTGACCATTAGAATTGAACTGTTTTTGCCTTCAGTGCTTGATGGGCCAAATAAAATTGTTCCTTCTTATTTACTGACTCATAAAAAGAGCAAAAAATGTCCTAAATCTAGTAAAATCAAACCGGACACCCAGAACTGAAAAAACAAAAACTTTCTTCCATCAAACGACAGAGCAGTAAGCCCCCCTCTTTTTGAAAGTTCACGTCACATCGCTTCACTTTTAGGAAAGACCTACATCAGTGCCTGTTTTCACTACCCGAAAGAGATCTGAGAGCATTCTCGCTTTTACGGAAAAGAAGAGAAAACGAAAACAGCACTCAGTGTTCGTTCTGCAGAGAGCCGTTATAAGAGCAGCACAGCCCGGGCAGCAAGAGTGGCCCTGCCGAACCCCGACCCCGGAACCACACTCGGCATCCCCACGCCAGCTGCCAGGGCTCTGAACTGTGTCCGTGAGCATCTGCTGCTTCGCCTCCACTTATTCTGCGCATCGTCAGCAACACATGTCCGTCCTAAGGTATCAGAAAGGCCTAAGAGAACTTATAAGGGCGTTTGGCTTAGTATAAAACTAGATGTAATTAAGCATATTTGGTATGATTTGGTATGATCCGGTAGGTTATTTTATGGGTCTGGGAACACTCAGACATTTTCCCTGTAAATTAACAGCAATTGCTTCTATACTTTATGCCATTTAAGTGTATGAGAGGTTTTACAGGAAGACTAATCTTAAAAGCTTGTGACCTTCATCACCCAAATCATCCATTTCCGTTTTCTCACAGCAGATTCTGTAATCTCTCTGGCGACATCAGCTTTCAAAGCTCTTTGGCAGAGGACCTGGCAAAGCCCCTGGCGTTCTCCAGTGCGATTGCTTCCTGTGTGCCTGCTACCCCACAAGTGCCTGGCACGGGGTGGATGCCTATAAACAATTCCAAATAAACACTCTAACTTGTTTTCTTTGTCTTACATTGAGGAAGGGAGGGTTATCTGTATTTTGGTTGTTCATTCTGGAAATTAAAATCCTGTGAGGACCTGCCTGAATATAAGACAGCCTATGCTACAAGTCTTCTAAAGCAATCATCAAAAGTTAAAACCAAAATTTTTATTTTTTTAAAATTTCACATCTTTAAAATACATCTCATTCACACAAGAGAATCACGGCATTGCTTCTGTGGCAATATACTAAAACTGGAAAGACAGACCAGAGATTAGCTTGGCCCATAGCCAGGGATGGTAGTCAATTTTGGAACCCTTACATACAGTATAGGGAAGATTTCCTAGACATATTTTTTAAAGTGGAAAAAAAGGAATAATATTAGTATGATACCATTACAGTGGTTAAAAACAATCACAGCAGTCAGGTCAAGATGGAGGCATAGGTAAACGGCACGGCTGCCTCCTTGCACAACCATAGCAAAAACTACAACTAGACAGGGTGTGGCTCCGGTCCAGATTCATCAGAAAATTAAGCCGTATGGAAGTCCGACAACAAAGGAATTAAAGAAGCCACATCCGCCTGGACAGGTGGGAGGGGCGGACTGAGAGGTGTGGAGCGGCACTAAGAGGCACAAAGATGCAGAATGGGCAGTCCTACACCCACGTGTGGTGGATAAAAATTGGGAGGGACACCTCAGGAGCAACAGGCCCCAGCCCCGCACCAGATCACCCAGCCCAGGGTTCCAGCACCAGGAAGATAACTTCTGGCTATGAAAACCAGTGTATGTTGGGGCAGCAGAAGAAACTGCACGATTCTCAGGAGTCTCCTCTTAAAGGGCCCGCAACAGACTCAGGACTTACACAGACTCACTCCCTCTGAGCTTCAGTACCAGGGCAACAGCTGGAAGGGCACCAGTGCCATACGGGGAGAAATTGAGGTGACTGGCATCAGGGCGAGTGCCAGGAGGCAGCTCCTTCCCAGACTAAACCACAGAGGCCAGGCAGTGGCATTGTCCTCTCTCCGAACCCTCTCCTACACAGAGCCATAGGGCAACTACTGGGGTTGCCCCGCCCTGGCAATTATCTAAGGTGCTCCTCCATCTAACTTACTGGTGCACTTTTCTCTAATAGGCCTCACTAAGACAGGGAGTCAAAGCAGCTCTACCTAATACACAGAAACAAACACAGGGAAGCTGCCAAAACGAGGAGACTAAGATACATGGCCCAAATGAAAGAACAGAACAAAACTCCAGAAAAAGAACTAAATGAAATGGACATAAGCAATCTATCAGATGCAGAGTTCAAAACACTGCTTATTAGGATGCTCAAAAAACTTACCGGGTACTTCAACAGCATAAAAAAGACCCAGGCAAAAATGAAGGTTACACTAAGCGAAATAAAGAAAAATTACAGAGAGCCAACAGTAGAGGAAAGAAAGCCAAGAATCAAATCAATGATTTGGAACAAAAGGAAGAAAAAAACATTCAATCAAAACAGCCAGAAGAGCCCTGGCTGGCGTGGCTCAGTGGACTGAGCACCAGCCTGGGTTCGATTCCCAGTCAGGGTACATGCCTGGTTTGGGGGCCAGATCCCCAGTAGGGGGCATGTGAGAGGCAATCATACACTGATGCTTCTTTCCCTCTCTTTCTCCCTTTGTTCCCCTCTAAAACTAAAATCTTAAAAAAAAAAAAAAAAAAAAGCAAGAAGAAAAAAGAATCTAAAAAAATGAGGATAGGCTAAGGAGCCTCTGGGACATCTTCACAAGTACCATCATTTGAATCATAGGGATGCCAGCAGTGGAAGAGAAAGGGCAAGAAATTGAAAATGTGTTTGAAAAATAATGAAAGAAAACTTCCCTAATTTGGTGATGGAAATAGACATACAAGTCAGGGAAGCACAGACAGTCCCAAACAAGATGAACCCAAAGAGGCCCACTCCAAGACACATCATAATTAAAAGGCCAAAGGTTAAAAATAAAGAATCTTAAAAGGAAACAATTACCTACAAAGAAGTTCCCATAAGACTGTCAGCTGATTTCTCAAAAGAAATTTTGTAAGCTAGAAGGGACTGGCAAGAAGTATTAAAGCCCTGGCCAGCATAGCTCAGTGGATTGAGCACCAGCCTGGGTTCGATTCCCTGTCAGGGCACAGGCCTGGGTTGCAGGCCAGGTCCTCAGTAGGAGGCATGTGAGAGGCAAACACACACTAAAGTTTCGCTCCCTTTCTTTCTCCTTCCCTTCCACTCTCTCCAAAAATGAATAAATAAAATGTCAAAAAAAGTATTCAAAGTGATGAAAAGCAAGGACCTACAACCTAGATTACTCGATCCAGCAAAGCTATCATTTAGAATGGAAGGGCAAGTAAACAGCTTCCCAGAGTAGGTCCCAAAGGAGAGGTAGAGCTAAAGGAGTTCATCATCCCCAAGCCATTATTGTATGAAATGTTAAAGGGACTTATCTCAGAAAATGATCAACATTATGAACATTAAAATGGCAATAAATTCACAACTATGAACAACTGAATCTAAAAAAACAAATAAGGCAAACAACCAGAACAGAAACAAAGCCATGGGTATGGAGAGCATTTGGAGGGTTATCAGATGAGTGTGGGAGGGAGGAGAAAGGAGAAAAGGTGCAGGGATTAAGAAGTATCAACTGGTAGGTATGAAATAGACAGGGGGATGTTAAGAACAGTATAGGAAACGAAGAAGCCCAAGGACTTATATGTATGACCCATGAACATGAATTGGGGGGGTGGAACTGTTGGAGGGAATGGGGTGGGTACCAGGTGGAGGGGGGCAAAGGGGAAAAATTGGGACCGCTGTAATAGCATAATCAATAAAATGCATTTAAAAAATTACACTAAATCCCCAACTTTTTTTTTTATCACATAAACCTTTATATTTCTATGTATGTACATAAATGCAAAAATAAATAAATAAATAAATGCAGAGGAAAAAAGCCTGGAAAAATACTTAACTGGTATCACTGGTTTATTATAAGACTGTCTTATGAAAAATTCATACATGAATGCTTATAGCAAAATTGTTCATAATAGCCAAAAAGTAGAAACAACCCAAGTGATGAATGGGCATGTAATGGGATGTTGTTCAGCCATAAAAAGGAATACAGTACTAATTCGTGCTGTAGCTTGGATACACCCTGAAAGCAGTCGAATGTGAGAGCCAGACACAGAAGGCTACACACGGTATGACTCCATTTACAGAAAACGGCCAGAGCAGGCAACATTTATGGGCAGAATATAAATCATGGGGGGGGGGGGGGGTTAAGTGCTGATGAGAGAGGGAGGGAAGGGGAGGAATTGCTTAATAGATAAGGAGTTTTGTGGGGTGAATGTATTAAAACTACTGAACTGTAGAGAAACAAAGGCTCCTAACCCATCACTTGACCGGCTGTGAAAGGGGCGCGAAAGCACGCGGCCCCGGGCTGCGCAGCTCACCTCGCGCCGCTCCACCTCCTTGCGCCGCTCCTCCTCCCGCTGCCGCTCCAGCTCCCGCTGCTTCTCCAGCTGCTTCTCCAGCTCCAGCTGCCGCTTGCGCTCCTGCTCCTGGCGCTCGCGCTCCTTGCGCTCCTGCTCCTGGCGCTCCAGCTGGGCCAGGCGCTCCTGCTCTTTCCGCTGCTGCTCCAAGAGGGCCTGTCTTCGTTTCTCCAGTTCCAGATTGCCGCGCTCAAAGTTCTCACGCTTCTTGTCTTCAAATGTGACTTTGAAACAAGAAACCAGCGAAGATGAAAAGTCATGACATCCAGCACGCCACCATAGAAGGAAAGTCTCAATGGCACAGGAGAAAACTTGTGGTATGAGTGGACACAGGGACCCTCTAAGCGTCCTTTCTGCTGGTGCCCGGTTCGTAAACACTGCGACGAGGCCCTTCACCTAGCCCCTGGACTGCACAGGCTCCCCTCCATAATGGATGCTGTACCAGGGTGTTCAAAGCACCCAATCCTGTTTCCATTTGAGTCTTTCCCTAGTAGTGTTGCTAGGGAACATTACATCTACAGCAATCTCCTCTCCCTCATGCCTACTCTGCCCTCTCCTTCTGCATGACCTCCATTCACCAAATGCCCCCCCAACTCTCCTGTACGGTGAACTCCTCCCTCTCTCCCCTTCGCCTATAGTGACACAGATGTATCTATTCTAACAAACAAGACCGTTTCAGAGAGTGGAGGCAGAAGGACCCCGTATTTCACACTAAGGAACAAGCCGTGTCCTAACCATTATGTAGATCACATTCAGTAAATAATTTTGTTCTAATCCATTATTCAATTTCCTTCTTTGGGAACACCAATTATGTATTTTAGGCTATTCCTAAGTCAGTCGTTTTTTTCCCTCTAATCCTTGCTAACACTTTGTTTACATTCATTTTATTTTACTTTTTTTTTTTTTAAGAAAAATCCCATCCTCCACGTCGCTTACTAGTTTTTCAGCAGCATCTGTTACTCGGTTTTGTGTTTCCCTCCTCGCTTCTCCCTGGCCCCAAGCCCAGCCAAGGGAAACCCTCCCTGCCAGCCTGTGCAGCGTGCGTCCCCACTGTCCCTGCTCTGGTTCTAGAGCTGTCCCTTCACTCTCTCTCGAGACCTGCAGCTGGGAGCATCCTCACTTGGCCACTTCCCGCATTCTGGTCTGGCCCGGGCTGCTCCAGCTGGACCCTCCTTACACAGGGCAGCCGGACATTAAAGAGCAGAGATGGCAGGCGTGTTCCGGCTGTCGCGTTCTTCTTGCTCTTTTAGTGGTTTCAGGAGGCAGCAGCCCCTTTACCGGTCACCTTAAAACTGAGTCCCCTCAACCTCAGAAAGGCATGAAGTGCTGACACGTGCTGTAATGACTCCCACTGTACAGCCAGAATAGGTAAATCCAAAGAGACGGGAGGCAGACCGGTGGTTGCCAGGGGCTGGGGAGAGGGGAGAATGGGGAGCCCCTGGGCACAGAGTTTTCTTTTAGGGGGTGATAAAGCTTCAGAACTGAAGAGTGGCGGGAGTTGCACGACACTGTGAATGTTCTAAGTGCCACTGTGATGGACTGAACGTGTGGTTCCCCCCGCCTCGATTTGTATGTTGAGGCTCTAACCCACCAAATGTGACAGTATTTGGAGGTGGGGCCTTTATAATTAGGTGTGAGGGAAGGTTGGGAGGGTGGGGCCCTCACGATGAGGTTCGCGGCCTTATAAGAAGAGGAAGAGACAGCATTTTCTCTCTCCCCAGTGCACGACGCAGAGAGGCCGTGTGAGGGCCCCGCAGCAAGGCAGCCATCTCCAAGCTGAGAGAGCCCCAGCAGGAGCTGAACTCAACGGCACCCCAATCTCGGACTGCTGGGCCCCCAGAACTGTGAGAAACGTGCCGCCCACACTGTGGTACTTTATTACGGCAGCCCAAGCTGACTGAAACAGCCACCAAACTGCCTACTTTAAATGATCAATTTTTGTTATGTGAGTTTTACCTCAAAAAACCCCTGATAAGTCCCTATACATCTTTTAAATTCCAGTATCTGGCCCTATTTCTCATATACAGGAAGCACATAATAAATGGTTGTTGAAAGAAAAACTGCACAAACAAAAAACTGATGATCACTGCCTGTTCAAGCTTTAAATGTCTACCACCAACAGATAAAGAACATGCCACATTCTATGGATTCCTGTCCTTATTTTCCTTTGAGTCTTTGCTCTTATTATTATCAGCCTGAACTGCTCCTCCATCCCACATGTAATAACCTCATTCATCTTCAAGTTGAACTTGACTGTGCGCTCGACCACAGAGTGTAATTCCTTGCATCTCTGCCAGCCTGCGACACCCGGCCAGGGGTGAGCCCTGCCCACTCCGTAGTACTGTCCGCAGGGACCTACCACACCATGCACTGCCCTGACGGCTGTTCACACAGATGTCTTGGATCCTCATTTATATTATAACCCTCTAGAGGGTGTAGGCCATGTATTATTAACATTTAGATTCTTCACTGTACTCAACACACTTCCACAAAGAACATTTTCACTAAGCGATTTAACAGTGAACAAAAAATAATTCAGTTTAAAGAGGATACTGAGAAAACTAGGTCCTGAGGAGGTCAATTAACCATGAAGCACTTTGAAATGTAGCAAAACAACACTAACAAAGTTTTTAACACAAAGAGACTTCATCATGAATTTCACTTGCTCTTGGTATCAACTATTATCACATCATTAAAAATTCATAGCCACCCTAGAATATTTTAATAGTATGATGGGTTTATCATGATAAATGAGGATTATTTACAGCAGGTTCACATTACATTTAAAATAGCTTCTTGTTTTTAAGGAGTTTTCAATTCTCCCAAACAATATGAGAAAATAACAGTAGCAATTTTACTTCCTATTCTCGGTGATTTAAGCAATCTCCTTAAAGGCTTATCAATTTGAATGCTACATAGATAATATTCCTAAGTTTTCTGTTCAGTAATTCATAACCTGATTTCCATTTAAAAGCTAGAACACAGGTACATGAGCAGAGTACATAATGTTCATACATATATATATATATATATATATATATATATATATGCAAATCCAACAGTGTATTCAAAGTGTCTCCTTTCTAAGGCCAGTTAAAGGAATATAGCAAGAACGTCAATAAAAAGCCAGATTTATTTCTACCTCTACCTTTGCCTTAGAGATAGAAGGTATATAGCATGATATAACTCAAGTATCAAGACTGCCATACCAGGTAGTTTCTTTTCTAGTTGTTGTTCATCTTCTAAAACCGGTTCCTCTGGTAGCCTCTGGTCTGCAGAGGCTGAGCTTATGACCGATACGCCACTGCCTGACCGGACTCTTCTGCGGTCATGAGAAAGAAGAGAAGAGAAACAAATTAATGTAAGCTGTCTAGGTGGAAATGAGCAAGTTATGAAAAATAATTTTTAATGATTATGCTACATATCATGGCACAGTGACAAAAAAGATATGATCCTCACCATTTATAAAGAGTTTTTAAAAAATGAATATTTGAACAGCATCAGACTCTGAATGCCAAGCTTGTTCAAACGTTCAGAACCACAACCAAAATTAGGATGATTCTAAAGAAATGAATTAGTGAATAATGGTACAGAGGCTAGAACGGTGCCCAGGACACAGGAAGTGGCAGGTGCTATTACCGTCGCCCTTTCACGGAGGGTTAAATTCTGCCCAGGGGAGAAGAGCGGATCAGCTGATGGAGGGGCGGGGGGGGGGGTCTCTTTTCCTTTATAAAGTCTCTCCATTTTACTTCTTCATAAACACATGAAATGCCCACCCTTCAAAACCCTTCAAACAAAGCAGTTAGCGATTAGTTTCACTTTATACACTAACCTTGCATTTTAAAACCCTATTTCTCATATACAGGAAGCACATAATAAATGGTTGTTGCAGTTTTAAATTGTGGAGGTTTTTTTCTTTTTCTTTTGTTTTGTTTTGTTTTAATCAGCTTCCAGTCTCTCAGAGAGTGTGGGGCTGGGGGTTTCACAGACCAACTGCCCGGCTGCCGTTTCTCTCTGCAGTCAGCGTGCATGTGCAGCTGGCCCCTGGTCCGTGCACGTGCCCGCAACGGTGGCTGTTTCTCTTACTCTTATGGACACTGTTCTCTGCTGTTTGGCCTGACGTTCCAGGAATTCGTACAGACATTATCTTTTGCTCACTCTTCTTTGTGTTGGTTAAGATCTCTTATCCGTCTTTTAACGAAGTCGTTTGGGAGGGGTGCTTTGGGGTGTGGAGGCGGAGGACCCCCGTCACTGCAGACTCCCCCACGGACCCTGGTCTGCTCATTCGACATCCCTACTGAGACGAGGCTGCAGATAAGACACATCTGCTCCAGCTCCCTTTCTGATTATAGTTTCTACATTGCCAGCATTTTGTTGCCTCTTGAATGTGTAGAATTTATAGACAGAATCTTTTTGCTTTATTTCAAATATACAGGTTGACATGGTTTCACTTTGCTAAAATTGCTGGTGAGCTCCCAGTATATAGATTGGTACCAAAATCACCAATCTTTTGATGTTTTCCTAATACAGGCAGACCTTGTTTTATTGCTCCTCGCTTTACTAGCTTCACAGGTTATTGCATTTTTTTTTTACAAACTGAAGAAGGTAAGACCCTCTAACCGGCAAAAAGATTATAATTTGCTTTATTGTGAGACCTGCTCTGCTGTGACAGCCTAGAACGGAGCCCACAGCGTCTGCACAGCCTGCCCGTCCGCACTGTAAGCACCAAGGAACACTCCCAGGATTAGCACAGAACCCAGATACGATTTTCTTGCATTCATGGATATCTGATTTACTTGCCAGGAAATGACTCTGAGATACAGAGCCAACAAAGCCAAGTTTAAAATTCACAAACTCTGCACAGTCTCTTGTGAAAGCCACATGTCCCTTACCTAAAAGAAGGCGGAATGCACTCTGGAGGCAGGACGGGTGGCAGCGGCTGGCCAGACATGGCCACGTCAATCAGGTGCATCGCGAGGATAAACTCTTCCGCTGTGAGTTTGCCATCTTGGTCAATGTCAGAGAGATTCCTGTTCAACAAAGAGTTAGTTGCAATCTAGTTTCTCGGAAATGTGTGCTTGTTACTATCCATGCATGAATAATATAATGTTCTATCTTCTTAATTTTGACTGTAGGCCAATCGAATCTCTCTGTGTCTCAGTTTATAAAAATAGTACCTATTTCACACTACTGGTGCCAAGATAAAACGAGAGATCCACATAGTTGAAATGGTGGTCAGCATTCGATAAATGTTACCTATGATACAATTACACTCTTCTCAATCCTTGCAAGCCCATTTACAAGGTATAGTACTTTCATTCTATACATATTTAAATACTATGCTCAGCAAGCTACTGGGTCAGATAGTAAATAATTAAGCTTTGTAGCACATAGTCTCCATCACACCGAGTTCTGCCCTTGTGGCAGGATAGCAGTCACAGACAAAATATAAACTAATGGCCAGGGTTGTTTCTACCACAAAACTGCATTGACAGAAACACGTGCAAGCTCCCTGGGCTCCGCAGGGCAACCCCGGATCTAGGCCTACACGGTGGGCCTTTATGGCCTCCAGCCACCGGTAAGGCGTTTTCTGCTCTTTAGTCTCAGAATTCAATCCCCACAATTCTTCGTCATCAACTTGCTCTAGTGGCTGTTTACAGTAAAAAGACTGTTCTGGCAAGTCCAAGAATGTAATTGTACTTGACTTGTGGGCACCAAGAGAGGACGCAGAACAGCGCGGCTATTCCTGAGAACGTCAGTAAACGACAGATGCTACATTGGGAAGCTGGCTTGGCTGGTGCCTTGAATCAAAATGCTCCTCTTAAATCTGAAACTTCCTCAGGTAGCATAAACTCTTTTTTGTAAAGGTGTAAAATTTCCACCAGGAACATTCGCACCTTTGGCGAGCACGTCCTGCAAGTTCTGAACACACTGTCTGTGTATGATCACCACTATATACCAGAGCATCAGCACCAAAGTCCCCACATCTGTGCAGTCACCCCCTTCCCCTGCCCCCAGCCCCTGGTCACCGCTGATCTCCTTTGTGTCCTTCAGTGGTGCCTTTTCCAGATGCCACACTTGTTTTTAAACAGAACAGAGGCACAAACAAAACCCCCACCTGCTGTGCCTTGGCCTCCCCTTTCCACGCCCACTACCAGCTACTCCTAGGTAAACCCGATTAGAAGGCAGTCCAATTCTTATCCCCCCGTCTGCCTAAATAATGGTTTGATCCTCACTATTTAAAATATCTTTTTATTGTGTAGGAGGAGAATATAATGAAATCCTAGTATGAGAAGTCTGAAGTATTTTTTCAAAGAAGGCAGGTTATAAATGAGAAACAAACACTCCAATATATTCTAAGGTGATGAGAACTTAATAAACTGACAATCAACCTCCATAAACGTTAGATCTTAAGTTTATCCTTCAGAGGGCCCGAGGAGACCGGTACATGTCCAGGCCTGCAGAGGTCTGGGTGTGCCTCAAACATGCGATGCCTGTTAGCTGGTCCATTATAACGCTGCTACAAAAGGCAGACCCTCTGGTTCAAAGCAGAAGGAACCAGGGTGGGGACGGGGGCGACACTGGAGCTCGACCCCTTAGGAAGCAACTGCATCGCTGCACTCTGCAGCAAATCGCAGACGTGGACTGGAAGCAGCACACACCAGGTTTACTGCAGGGGCAGAACCAACGCCTCCTGCATAACTGAGACACAGTTCTTCAGACACCATCCTGGTTAACATTCACATGTAAGGAACCCTGTAGGACTCGGGCGCCACTCAACCACAGCTGTTAAAGATCATTACAATTAGGCAAAGATCATTGCAATTAGACAAAGACAGCGATGTGCCTCCTGGCGAAAGCGCACAGTCTCATGTCTGACGTAGTCTTGCAGAAAACAGGGAGGGTACACTTGTCAATTTCTGGAGACATGTTTGACTGTCACCTCTGGGGGTGGGGTCATGCTGCAGGTATCTAGTACGTAGAGGCCAGAGATGCTACCCAAAGGCCTACAATGCACCAGACAGCCCCCCCCCTCCCCGAGAAAACTGTCAAGGCCAAATGTTAATCATGCTCAGGTGGAAAAACCTTGCTCTAGATGTGACTAGCAATCTACAGAGATTACAGGAATAAATGAACATCACAAGGAATCAATCATCAAAAGTTAGACTATAACCACAGGATCGCGGTTCGATTCCCAGTCAGGGAACATGCCTGGGTTGTAGGCCAGTTCCTGGCAGGGGACACACCAGAGGCAACCATACATTGATATTTCTCTCTCTCTCCTTCCTTCCCCCTCTAAAAATAAATAAATAAAATCTTTAAAAAAAAAAGTTAGACTATAAGAAACTACCAGACAAATGATCAGCATTTTGGTGGGGGAAGGAGAGGGGGCGAGGAGTGAAGAACAAGACAAGAGGGATTTATAGGTTAAAATAGCCTTAAAAGATGCATCTACCAATTCCTACAAAATATATTTATTTCAATCAACCATAAAAAAATTATGAGGCAATCTAAGGAATTTGAACACTATCTGATTAAATTAAGAATTACTATTAAATATTTTAGGTAGACTCATAGTATTATAGTCATGTTGGAAAAAAAAACCCATCTCTTCTGGAGATAAAAGCTGAATTATTAGCGGATGAACATGATATCATGACTGACATTTGGCTCTAAATAATCTGGACAGAGGAGGACCAGGACTGGCCACAAGTTGAGACTTTGCTATTTTATAAGTTCTTGAGAATTCACTGTATCAATCTGTTTGCTTTTGCATTTTTCAAAATCCAAAGGGGAAAATATAAGACAGGTAATCATTATAAGTCAGAAAAATTAGGCACATTCCTTAATTCCTTATTTCATAGATGAATTAAGCATATTCCTGAATTCCTTAATTCATAGATTAATTAAGCATATTCATCTCTACAAATAATGGTATTAATCTGTATTTTACTGGTAAAATAGTAAAATCAGTATTTTACTGATGAGACCCTACTAATTTAAGAAATAAAGTTTCTAGTCTGGGAAGGCTTGGCTCAGTGGACTGAGCGCTGGCCTGTGAACCGAGAAGTCGCCGGTTCAATTCCTGGTCAGGACACATGCCTGGGGTGTGGGCCAGGTCCCCAGGTGGGGCCTGCCAGAGGCAGCCATCAGATGTACCCCGTACACATTGGTGTTTCTCTCCCTCTTCCTCTGTCCCTTCACCTCTAAGAATAAATGAGTAAAATTGCAAAAAAGTAAAATATGACATTTAAAAAACAAACACAGAAACAAAATTTCCACTATATACAAACCAAGGAACTTTTCATTCCTTACCATATTGAAGCCAGCTGTGCCTGTGGTAAACTTGACTGCATAAGAATCGTCCTTGCTTGGGGACCTAGAGAGAAGCCGGGAAGAAGTGTGAGGACGAGTCAGCAAAGGGGCCCGTTCTGCAAGGCCAGCGTTCCGCACACAGTGCTGTGCGGTGGCCAGGGATCGCAGCGCGTTCACCAAGATTTGCTGTTGCTTAAGAGGCTTTTCAAAGAGAAAAGTCACCCCAGGGAAGAAGGGAAGCAACACACACACAGCATCTGGCACATGTCTGTTAAACGGGTGAATAATGAAGAACGAGTACGTGAAAGATTAGCTTCACACTGTGACCTGCCCATGGGCCCAGACTGCCACCTCTATCAGGATCAGGCTTTTATTTACAGGGCTGAAACATATTCTCTCTAAATTCAGCATCTCCTGCCACCGGCTGCTGCCTCCACCATGACGAATATCAGACAAAGTCAAGAAGTCTCAGAGAATTTGAGAGGACGACAGGACCATCGCGAGAACTCTTCTAACCCTTCGTACACAGACTTAGAAAAAAGCGACTTGCTCCAGGCTGCACAAGTGGCTAATATCACAGCAGTTAAAAAGAATTCCTGGAAGTTCAACTCTTCTCAAAATCAGCTCTCACTTCTTACAGTACTTGTAAATGTCTTCACTTTGGGAGTTAAACTAGCCTTCGGCATCAGACAAGCCGACAACAGGAGCTTCTGCGTGTTCCAATACATCAGCACCAGGGAGACGAACGCCTCGTCGCCAGCACGGCATCGGGAGGTGCGCGGTCCCAGGACGGCTGCTGAACCACGGAGCAGAAAGCCGTAGCAAGCAAGTTGGGAAGGCTCCTGGGTGCAAACTGTTGCTTCTAGCTATTTCACTTTTCCCTGGGCACCTCACCAAAAAGCACAGAAGTGGAGTTCTGCCACAGCAAGCAGTAGCGGCTAGGGATCTCCGAGTGCCGCCGCCAGGTTCCGGCACAGGAAGCTCCGGAGGACGTCAGAAAAAGCCCTGGTGAACCAGAGGCTGCGGGCGCTGGTCCTGCTTCAGTCTGGAGCCTGATGCGTGACCTGGGGCAGGCAGTTTCCTCACCTGCTGGGCCCCGGTTTTCTCGTTCCAGGAGTCCTATCCAGACTTACAACTCTATAACCCGCCGCACAAGGAGCCATAACATGGAGCTTAGCACGGTGCTACGGCATAAAGTGTTCAGTAAATGGCAGTTAGTACTACTGACAATATTTTAACTTCTGCTTACATATAAAACATGGGCAAAAAACCCCACGCGAGTCTATACCTATGTATTTTCACATGTGTACATGGATGTATGCAGCTTAGTTCATTTCCAGACTGGAAATGGTCAAGTAAACAGCACCCAGATCATGAATGAGCACCCCAAAAGCCCCTCTGAAATTCCCTTCAATCATCCCCTCCCACCGAGCATAGCCTGACTTCTGGTGGCATTCTGTGTCAATGTCAAGTCTGGCTTATTTCGCCCAACACACTATTGCTGATTATATGTTGCTGTCAGACATAATCCGAATACCTATACAGTGAACTGCAGTTGGAGGTGCTACGAACAGTGAACACTCTAAGTTTTGGTGAACATATGTACATATTCCTGTTGGGGGTGCACTGGAAACATCTAAGAATAATAAACAATCTTTATTAAATTGATAGGAAAGTTCTTACAGGTTCTGTGGTATACTGGAATGAAAAAAGGTCACTGATCATTTTATTTAGTCTCTAACACTGGATTTAGAATTGGCAGCATTAAAGATGAATTAGCAAAATTTTAGCGACTGCTTTAATTTGTACTTGTAAAAATTCTTCTCATTTCAGAACCATATTTAAACAGTTAGTAGTTCACCTACTCCCAATAAAAAGTGGAACAACAAATGAAAAGAATCAGCCCCAGACCTGGCTACCACAAGACACAATTCCAGTCCTGACCCCTCCCACTCCCTAATGAGACAATGACAAGACCACTTCCACTGAGAGGACTGTCCTTCATCTCCGAAATGGAGGACTGTCCTTCATCTCCAAAATGAAGGACATGGTCTAGAACTGAGCTTGGCAAACCACGGCCCGCAGGCCATATCCGGCCCACCATCCATCTTTGTAAATAAAGTTTTACTGACACAAAGCCATGTCCATTCATTTAAGCGCGATATATGGCTGCCTCCACACCACAAGAGCAAGCGGAGCGGCTGCGACTGCACGCCGCAAGCCTAAGGCATCCCCTACTGTGTCCTTCCCAGACAGGCTGTGTGGGGCTCTGCACCGGACGACGCCAGCTGTGCTTTGCAGTCCTAACGCTTGACTCTATCGTGCGTCCTAAGATAAGGCTGTGAAACATTAAACAGCATAAAATCGCGCTCCAAGTGCACAGAACTATCCTGTGGAAGCCTACATTCGTAAAAGGATATCAGTTTTGAAGTACTGGCTAATAAGGAAACATTACAGACACAAATATAAATCTCAAGTTCATAAATCCTGCTCTGGGCATTCGTGTTTGGTTAAGGAAGCATGAATAGAAAGAACGGAGAATTAAATGAAGTTAATGCTTTACATCAAACAATGGCTTTGACTTCTGTGATTAATACATGGATAACCACACTAGCACGTTCATTACTTCGGAATGTAAGAAGACAATAAACACCTCTCTGAGAAGAGGGGTAGCATTCACACGAGTCTGAGAATTCAGCAGGGACTTAGACAGCCCTGAGTAAGGAATGCGCCTGCTCTATTTGGTAAGACTGCCTCTTTTAAGAGTGTGCAAGAGCATACACATCAACTTGTGAAGGAACAGGAGGCAGCCGCCTAACCAGGGGTACTCGCTCAGTCAACCCAGGGATCACTGGGGGAACATGTGCCACTGCTGAATTAGCGTCACACCACAGTGGACAAGCTCCCGCCACAAGCTCAGGTTCTCACTTCCTTCCACTTAGGACCAATCAAGGGCACCTGCAGGCCCGCAACACGCTCTCAGAGGGGTAGCCACCACCTGACGGCACCCAAACGTGGGTGAGAAAGTAAAACACGGCAGCGATGAGAAATTCCTCTTTGCTCCAATGGGCCACAGGCTGCAGCACAGGTCAGCTAGCCTGCAGGGTATGTGCAATTCTGGGAGCACCAGCTAGTTCCACTCCCCTCCAAACACAGGGGAATGCAAGTGACTGTAAGTGACCTAGACTGTCCTCTAACCGGTAGTAAAACGTTAATACTCCTGCATTGAAATGGTGTTCATAACTCTAGGATGTCCCATCCCCAACGTTAAGAACTGTTGCATTAGATTAAGAAATTACATGGAAACATGCTTTATAAGTTTTTTAAATATTTTGTTTATTTATGTTCATTTTTTTAAGTAAATATTTAAAAAATATTTTATTGTTGGTCTATTGCAGTTGTCCCAATTTCCCCCCTTGATTCTTATTTACTTTAAGAGAGAGGGGAAAGGAGGGAGAAAGAAAGGGACAGAAACACTGATGTATAAGGAAAACACTGACTGCTCGCACACCCCCAACTGCACACCAGGCCCACAATGCAGCCGTGCGCCCTGACTCAGTTTGCAGGATGACACCCAACCCACTGAAACACACCCATTAGGGCACTTTTAAAGTTTTAAGTTCCTTTAAAACAAGAAACCACACACACACACACACACACACACACAAAAACACCAAATAAACTATGAAGGAACAAAAATAAGAGATTAAGAATATGAAATTATATATTTCACTTGGGCCCCTTTATATTCTGGGACCTTTTCTCAACTCTCCCTCTTTGGGCTGAATGAGTAACTACTCTGGGGGCTCAGCAGTCATGTACTCATTGTCAGAACTGTGATCGTGACAATGGTCTTGGCATCTCACCCACCTCAACAAAGCAGCTCTGCTTCCACCAACAGTCCCGTGTAGCCCAACACACACCCTTATGGTGATTTCTCACAAAGGGAAAACAAACTGAATTTTATTTATTCCTATTTTAAATTTACTGTAATGAGTTATTCTATTTGACATGACTATACAAAGATCTAATTTGAAAATAAAATTCCTACCTTAAATTCTTGCCAAGACAAAAGAGCAGTAAGTATGCAGATAAACGTTAGTAAAATCTGCTCTTTCTAGTGTATTTTAAATTTTACTTCCTGCCTCAGACATTAAATAGTCTATGTACTCAAGTGCCTGAGTCCATTACCTTTGGGTTGAAGACACTGCATTTCAGTCCCAAAATACACATTCTACCAAGACAGAATGTCTACTCAGTGTCATATCTGAGTATTATTTTAATTAGCTCACAGCAAATGCCAACAGTGCTTTGAAGAAATGTTTTCAGAATCCCTGTCCATATAGTTCTGGGTCTGTAGGGAGCAATGGTATCAAACAAACCAGGTTAAACAGTACTTAACACTACACTACTGAATCTGCCTTCAGGGCCTAGAGAAGCTGGGCAGGTTTTTCAAACTGTGTGAAAAAAACACACCAAGAGTGGCATAGAGAGAATTTGGGTAGACTTATAATTCGCCCCTTCAGTTACAAATAGATGCTTGAGATGACTGTTGAGATCTTTCATGCGGATGGGGTTTAAGGCTGGATCAGAACCCTTTGAAAGAATCCCCCAATCCTGACATTGTTTAAACAAGAGGAAAATTTTCTGTTAAGAAGTAAAAACTACAATGGTAAGTGATAGCAAAGAGAAGACAGCGGGAATCTGACAAGAAGTGTTTCGAGTTACATACCAGTGCTTCTCCTCTCCAAGAAAACAAACTCCCACTTTCCCTTTCCTATCTGTTAACTGGCAGTTACATTCTTTCCTTTTGCACTTGATGTTCCTATCAGATGTCTCTATTTTCCTTTATAAAATTACACCTTGCTTTATAACTTTCTGAAAAGTTTAAAGTGTCTGATCCCTCATTAGAAAGGTTTCTGGAGAGCACCCTAAAACGCGCTCCACTGTTCTCACGTAGACAACAAATTTTTTTAAAAATCCACCAAGCCCCGGCGGGTGGCCCAGGTAGCTGAAGTACTGCCCCACACACCAAAAGGTAGCGGTCTGATCCCCGGTTGGGGCATGGGAGGCAACCGATTGATGTTTCTCCCACATCAATGTTTCTTTCCTTTTTTAAAATAAATCCTCACCTAGAGACATTTTTTTCATTGGTTTTAGAGACAGAGGAATGGAGAGAAACATCGATTGGTTGTCTGCCACATGTACCCAGACCAGGGATCAAAACCTCAAATAGGTGTGTGCCCTGACCAGGAATCGAACCCACAACCTTTCAGTTATGTACGTGACAATGTTCCAACAAACCGAGCCACACCAGCCAGGGCTCTCACATCGATGTTTCTTTCTTCCTCTTTCTCTCTCTCCCTTCCTTTCTCTCTAAAATCAATAAACATAACCTCGGGTAAGGATTTTAAAAAATCTATTGAGATCCTCCACCTCCACTCTGGCCCCTCACACACGAACAAACCAGGCCCAGAAAGGTCAAGTGCCTCTGGCTGGTCCGTGACAGAGAGGGTTCCAGATTCCCCACTGGACAGTCACCCTCCCCCACCCACGCTGCCTTAAATGCTGGCTGTGCACAGGCCATTTCAAGTTCATCTCCAAGGCTGAGCTTCAGAACTTGAAGCCCTTTTGTTTGCAGCACTTTTTTCTTTGCCAGCACTTTGACTTGCACAGTGGTGGCGTTCGGCGTGCCAGAGAGTCTGTGCTCTCCGTTCCACTTACCAAGCAGCGACGGGGCAGAACTCTGAGGCACTAAAGAATAAAGTAACTATGGCTTTACCAGTAGATGACAACGCATTATAAAAACCACAATGAAAACCCTGTTCAAAAAGAGCCAACTGAGAAAGGCATTTGGAAAATATCTCTGCCCAGTGTCTAGAAACAATCTGCATTAAAACAAAGATTATATTTCCCTAAATCAATTTTTCTTTGTAAATACCTGTTAAGTGTCCACTCATGGTTTTGTCATGGCTGTTGAAGAGCTGTCTGTATTTCAGCCGGGAGGACTGCGGAACGGCCCATTCTGCCAGCGGAGGGGCCCTGGGGACAGACAAAAGGGGCGGGAGGGATGAGCAGGAAAGAACAAAGAGCCTGTGGAGGTTCCTCAAACACCAAGAACTTCTCTGGAAAACTAGCTTTATCCTTTTATTCACTTTCGAATGACAATTTCTGACTGTTCAGTAATGAGCATGTCCATTTTTTAAGGTTATAAACATTTCTTTCAAAACAGATACAAGTAAGCTTATGATCTTTCCAGGACCAAGTGAGAGCATAACAGACCGAGCGACTGTTTCAAGTTATATACACGACCGAGTAACTTAAAGGTCCTACAAAAGTATGGAAAATCTACTCAGAACTGACATGTTCCAAGTAATGCCCAGGCTTTTCTAAACTCCTAGACTAACTTCTTTTTTTAATATTTTATTTATTTATTTTCAGAAAGAGGGGAAGGGAAGGAGAGAGGGAGAGAAATATCAATGTGTGGTTGCTTCTCATGTGTCCCCCACTGGGAACTGGCCTGCAACCCAGGCATGTGTCCTGACTGGGAATCAAACCGTGATCCTTTGCTTCACGGGGAATAGACTAACTTCTTTTGGCTTAAAAAGCAATGCTCATAGCAGACAAATAACTTCCTTTATGGGTACGAACTCTTTAAAATGTTTAACCTTCTACACAGCAAAACACAGGATGTATTTCTTAATGAAAGGGAACTCTTCTCTTCTGGGAGGTGTAAATGCCCACAAATGGAGAGTGTCCCAGAAGGAAGAGGACATTCGCAGGGCCCTGGCAACTCAGCAGCGGCAGTGGGCGAGCTCGAGGTCTGCCGGCAGTCCTGACCCGAGGCGGTCTGGCCGGCAGGCAGCTTGGGTCTCGAGTGGCTCCTGCTGAGCCCTGGGAGCAGGGCCCACACAAGAGTGCCACACTGGAGGAGCCACAGCTCGTTAAGAGCCCGAGAGTTTAAACATGACAGTGAAAATGGCATTCCATTTCCAGGACAGGTCGCAACTGATGCCCCATTTGCCATTTCCTTTCATTTCAACAAAAATACCTATTTCCCACATGTAAAAGCTAAATTTTAATCATAGACTGAACCTCTAGGTCATCACTTACATGTTACCTGTGCACTTATACTTATCATACGCACTTTATCATAAGCATAGGAAATGGCCCTCAATCACTTAAAAAGCTCCTGTACAAATTCATTTTTTCAAGTTTTATAAATAAATGTTTTAATAAAAAACACTTACCAACATCTACTCTGTTGTGCGTACTCCTGTAACAACTCCCTCATTTTAAGCTAGTATTTTGCTGATTCCAACTCATGCCTCTTTGTCAAGAAGCACGTTATCTCGCCCCTGCACCCAGGGACACAGGGCGTCGTCACACACAGAAGTGGCCCCAGATTACACTTACTGAGTCACAGTTTTCTGTAAACTTCCTGAGAATGTAAATGGACTAAAAATTCATTCACAGGTAATCAAAAAGTTAGATGCCACATTACAAGAATTTGCTAGAAATTTAAATTATTGAAAAGATGGCCGCCTATAAAAACACAATTGCATTAATAGCACGAATGTTCACTAATACCGACTATTTATTCATTCTAATGTCATAAATCAACTTTAAGACAGATTTCAAGAGTTCTTGAGCAGAGTCAGAGAAAACTCAACCCTTCAGTGTGGTACTGGAGAAAGAAGAAACTTGGAACTTAGTGTCGGATGATCAGAGTCAAAATCTCAGCCCGGCCACTGAGTGAGCTGCAACCCACGGGGGAGGAATGCGACCTCTCTGGGCTCAACTCCTCACTCACAATCCTGAGACAACAGTCGTCTGGTAAGTAGATGCTCAATAAAGGTCCCAGAATCTTAGAACTTCAATTAAGTGGAACACAAATATCTCCATACCACATTAACTGAAGTATTTGGAGTAAAATTCCACGGTTACGAACACACGCTTTAAGGTCAGAAAGACCGCAGTCCAACTCTGGGCTCCATTACCTAAGAGCACGTGATTTTGAGCCAGTCCCTCAAGGCCCCTCAGCTCCTCCCTCATCTACAGCATAGAGGGGGAAGAGTCACTTCAGAGGGAAGGGGAGCACCAACTGAGTTAATGAATGGTAAGCGTTTGGCACAGTGCTTTTCAGTTTATAGATTTTCTTTAAATCACTTTTTAAAAGGCAATGAAGTATTGAATCAGATCCAACACACTTTTCCCTTTAAAGCAGAAAAGTGACTTGGTTCTCTGAGGGAAGATTTCTAAAGAGGACCGAAACAAGAAAAGATGGAACCATCTTTACTTACATTCCCTTTTCATTCCAAAAGTTTTGAAATAGCTTACAAAGGGAGCTTAATTTTTCATCTTAGTGAAGTCATTTGCAAGCGAAAAAACAAGGGTAAAGGAAAATAAAAATATGAAAGATAATATGAAACCAAGATTGGTCAAAATATAAACAATAAAATCATGTAAGCGCTGCCAAAATTGAGCCCCATATTTGGTTAGTAACAACTATCCACTAATCTGAATAAGGCGTTTCATAAAAATTGACCTTAAATAAGGTGTTACTAATAATTCACATAGACTACATAAGATTATCTGAGCTAGAATTTAAAATAAGGCCAATTATGGCTCTAACCTTCGCATAAAAATTTTATCAATTTTTACTGATTAACACAAAATAGTCCGCTGCTCTTTCCCTTATCCCTAGAGTTCTATTTTATGAATCACTTACCACTACCTATTTATTATCCTGTTAGAAAAACAGCACTTAAGGAAAGTGTCATGTCTTTGATTCTGTCGTCTCTGCAACAAATGAACGATAAAACCTAGTAACATTGCCCAGAATTGAGAAAGTTCCAGTGCATTCGCTGTCACATCACAAGGACTTGGCCCAAACCACCCAGCTGAAAACGAGCAGACTCACTTACCCAGCCACATCCAGTGACTGCGCCTTCTGTAGCTTAGTGCTGGACTGCGGCCCTGGACCCGACCTACTAAAAGAAGAACTCTTTGGCAATGTGGCTGCTGTAAAAACAAATAAACGTTGAATAAATTTAATTCTACAAAGATGAGAAACTTTTCCCTATTTACAAAAATTAAAATGCACAGTCATCCAGTCTGTGGCAAAATTATTCCTTCCCATCCTGGACTCCCACCTTGCCTCCCGTCCTCTTGCCAAAAATGTTTCCCGATTTCCTTGTTCCTATGCAAAGTCCCCTTACGAAGTAGTAATGTTCATATCCATGAACCCTGACTTTTCGGGACACATTTAGTATCACATCTGAGAGGACCTGCCCACAGTTAAAGCAGGAGCAGCCTAAATACACGGATGGCAAGTTCCTGACTGCACTGAAGGAGCTGGAGTGTGAGTCTCAGACTCACAGACTGGCAGTCCTGGCCCGGGGCATGTGATCGTAGGGAAGGTCAGCTTTTGTGTCTGATTCTCAGAGGCCGCTTGGCTATAGCCCGGGGCAAAGAACTGTGAACCCCAGGGAATGAAGCCCTCATCCTGGCCTGCAGTCTTGCAACATCTGCCATTAGCCACAAAAGGAAGGGCGTGGGCTCCCTGGCATCCCTGGGAGAACGATGGCAAGCACGTTCCAGCTGCCATCACATCTGCAGTCGTGGGTGAAAGATGAACTGCATGTGGCAAGAGAATGTTTTTTAAAAGCGTACATTTACATTCTTTGGCTATAACCTAAAGACACATCCGGACAGATAAAATAAATCCAGGGGGCTAGGCACGAAACGATGATTCAAATACAATGCTCAATGCCGCAATGTCATCAGCACTAAATTTACTCAAACATAGTCAACATCCTTTTAAAAATGTGCTTTCCTTATTGCTACGAATTCAGCAAATTTGTTAGACTAAGGTTGTCTACCTCTACACTTGATGCCTTTAATCACAGGGGAAAAGACTCTGAATAAAGTCTTGACATTAAACCAGGAACTTTTTAATCCTTCTAGTCAATTAAGCGAATATGTATACCAGGACCTCAGTCTGTTTAGTCACTGAACAGAACTCCTGCCCCTTTCTGCCCAGTTCACGCCACCTCTCCAACAGTAACAAGAAGCAATGCTCTCCTCCCCTCCCCTAACCCACCCCCATAGCTCTACTCGAAGGGATTGACTTGATTATTAGCAATTCAGAGCAGCTGAAGGAAAGGAGTAACGGATACATGGAAACACAAAATGTTCAAACCCTACTCAAACTTCAATTGCTTTTGTCAAGCCCTTGAAGGGAAATAATGCTCTGGTTTCAGCTGCCAAGTTCACCTTTGTACACAGTGGTACCCAGAGTCCTAATTCATTCTCCTTCCCCTCTCTCCAGCCCTGCACATCCATTTGGCATGTTGAAAAAAATGAGACATTAAATGAAAGAATGAAGATATTTTCCTCTGGAATAAAACAGCGCAAACATAATCAGAAAATGCAGACAGAAGATCGACTGAGAATCCAAGTGACGAGAGCTCGGCCTGTGGCCTCACTGGGTCACATACCTGGATGAGCAAACGCAGGCAGAGGCTGTATGACAGGGGCCCCGTTGGCCAGGGGAGGCACTGCCGCTGACGGGACGGAGGGGACCAGGGGTGGGGACATCCCAACAACGGGGATGGATCCCATTGGCACTGGAGCAACAGCCGGGAGCGGTGGCATGCTGGCAATGCCTCCCATACCTACGAAGGAAGAAATGCCGACAAAATTCACACGGAGTCATATGTCAACATTCAATGACAATTAACCCAGGACTGCTTGAAGAAGAACACCACTTTCCAGGAGTAACATATCCCACGTAAAATACGAATTCAGAGCGGTCACTTTGAAGAGCGCCAAAACTTACGTCGAGGACCAAGACCCACCTGAAGAGGGGTCCACTGGCCGCAGTTAAGGAGCAATCAAACAGAAATTGCAATGCACCAAAAGCCACCAAAGAGAATTAAATTCATGACTGCGTAACAGCATTTTAAAACAAATAAGCTGAAAATCCTAATTGGTCCATTTATTTTTGAAACTAGTAAATAAACTAGCAAATAAAGGGGAAAGACTAAATCAAGTATGTGCCCTGCCTTGCCTTTACACGCTGCACCTGAGTAAATGAACATTTGATGGCGAGGTGTCTCCTGAGAGAAGCATTCCAACCAAAAAATGAAAAAATGCCGGCGTTGAAATGAGCCCCCCTTCCCTCCTGTTTCTCTCTCAGCTCGTGATCTGGGATGTAATAAGAAATCTATACTGCTGGCCTCCGTCCAGCCCCTGGTTGCCAGCGGAGCTCCCGGACCCCTGTGCTTCCCTGCCTCGTAGGGGCATCTCTGGTTAGGGAATCTGGTCTTGGTCCCTGGGTTCCCACACAAGAACTTCTCAGATCCCTGGGATGGCTGGAGTGATGTCTTTCTGTATTTGAACGAGGTGGCTGGGGGGCAAGGGGTCTCTAAACAGCTGCAGGATGGAGCTGGTGACAGGAAATGACACCAGGGCACGGTTAGTGGGCTGAAAGGCCCCACCAACCCCTACCTCACACAGACCTCAGCACAGGGACAGGGCTGGAGGCTGAGACTATCAATGGCCTGTGACTGCGTCAGCCCCGCCTACACAGCGAGACCTCCATTAAAACCCTCCACTGGCCGGGCCCTGGCGAGCCTGTGGGGCGGAGAACACACCCACACACTGGAGGGAGGTACGCCCCAGCCTCACGGGCGCTTCTGCGCCCAGGACCCTTCCGGACCCCACCCTGTGCACCTTCATCACATCTGTTATGACACACCAGTAAATGCAAGTTTCCCCAAGTCCTGTCCACCATTCTAGCAGATTATAGAAAAGGGGAGAAGTCGCACAGAGGTATGGGGGCCCTGGGGACCCTCTACTTGTAACTCAGGTGAGGACAGTCTTGTGAGAACAAGCTCTTCCACCTGTGGAATCTGACACAGCTCTGAGCAGAGTGTCAGAACTGAACTGAATTACAAGCTACTCTGTGTCTGGAGAGTTAAAACACTGGTGGATGTGGCATTTCTGGACACAAAATCCTTGGTTCCTTCTTTCCTTGAGGATCCTAAACAAGTTACTCCGCTTTTCTTCTGGCGCATAAAGCAAAGCCAGAGAAAAGTCTACGAATCCTCTAATTTTCTCTCTTCTGAGTCACGAGCTTTCTTTTTCCACACACCCACATAACTTTTTGTTTTACTAGAACATATTTCAGTGTTGTCTATCCAAGTCCCCAGACACGCTGCGCCCCATCAGATACTGTTTCAAGTCTTTCGCTGCAAGAAGACTGTCCTGAACTGGTTTTTAGCAAGTGTCCCATCCCTTGCTCCAGTTTTCTCCTCGGGACCCCACCCAACCCCGTATGTGACTTTACCTACAGTGTCTGTCACTGTTCTCAAAACCTGTCTATCTCTTTTCTCACTGCCTTTAAAAAAAATCTTCCTCTCTTTACCTATTTCTTTCCAGACAGTAAGTATAGCTTGTGTCACTCCTAATTTAAACTTCATTTCTGAAATGACTTTTTTCTTTTACTTCTCCCTTTCCTGAGTTCTGTCACCTTCTTTGGGAAGTTCTCAAATTCGGACCCAGTCGTCCTTTTATGACCTGCCGCACTCTCTTAGTATTAGCTCGTTTGAAACAGCAGGTCACTGGCGTGCTGTCACCATTGATGGGGGTGTTACGTGGCTCTTCTCTCCTTTTTTTCCCCCTAATAATAACCGGTGTGGGCTTTGACCTTGGCAGACATCACCTGTTGCTCACTTGCCCGTGAGCCCTGCTTCCCAGGACTTCGTCTCTGCTCTCCTTCCCCGCTTCGGACTGGACCTCCTCTTTCGGTAGCTGGGCCCCTGCTGCCCCGCTCAATTCTGATCACCTCACAGTCACCTCCCCTCGGCGTGGGGCCCTGTCCCCAAGGGAAGCCTTGTGGGGCCAGTTCCGGGAATTACTGAACCCAGACGGCTCCAGACGACTCGGGTCTTCTTACCCCGGAACCATCGCTGCAACTGCTCTGACATCCGGGTTTTCCCTAATTTTCAGCGAACGACTCAGTTTTTAAACAGCCACCGCCAAGACTTTGTCCTTTTACCAAATGACCACCTTTTCTGAACATTTTCTGTATATTTTTAAATAAATACATCCACCAAGGCTGTATTTTGGAAGCCAACCCTCATGACTGTGCCAAGTTTTGTGTTTTGTTTTGTTTTAACACGTGTGGAGCCATCACACAGAAAATCTGGTAACTCTACAGGGCCTGTCGGCATGTCACGACGTGCGTGACTGCTTACGGCAGCACTGGACGCCAACACAGGAATCAGTGCCAGGAACAGTCAGAGACTCGGTCTTCATTTTTGACAATCTCTCCTCAATTACCAAGCTCCCCACTGTTTAAGTTCTCCGTAGTTTTCAGATGCACTGAGAAAAAGAAATTCTAAGTCCCTAGAGGCTTCACCAGGCCCTGCACCCCCGGCCATCCACACACCCTGCCCTGGAGGTCCGAGGTCACCCGAGCTGGTCTCTGGCCTGGAGGGCTTCTCCCTGGGTCTGCCCGTGACTCTCACCTCTGAGTAGCTCAGATGTCACCTCCTCAGAGAACCCTTCTCTGAGCACCTGTCCCACTGGTCTCCATTCTATCAACCTGACTGTTTACCTGCTGGCCCGCTCTCCCCCAGTCGATGGGCAGCTTCACGGCAGCAGGAGCCACGCTGTCTTGCTCATCACCATGATCCCATCAACGAGGACACACAGTCAGGGCATAAACATACTGGTTTACTTCAATAAAAACCATGGCCTCCAGTAAAAAATAAATAAGTACACTTTTAAAAAGCAAACAGAAGAGCAACTTCTCTTGACATAGGCTGGCCCAGGGTACAGATGAGCCGCATACGCACCCTGACCGCATCCTCAGAGCCTGGCCGGGAGCAGCCGGGTGCCCTCCGGTAAGCCCCGCCATCCCTGCACCCCACCCTCCTCTCCCGTACAGGGGGCAGGACAGAGCGATGGCAGGCCTTGTTCCATGGTGGGCCAACAACGGCGTCAGCACACGCAGAGCCCGAGGAGTGACCTCCCACGTCACCAGGCAGTTGGTGACAGTGAAGGTGGGGAGAGGGAGGGGAGTGAGGAAACAGGGAGCCTTCGGACGAGCCCCACCTCCCTTTTAGAAAAACAGTTAAGCAAACTGTTCAGCTCCTTGGAGTCTCGTTTTCTCATTTATGTAACGGGGGGTTATTGTTGTAGCAAATAAAATACTATACGTGAAGACCTACTGTACGAGGGCTAGGAAATGCCTGGTGAGATAATGTTTAATATTATTAGGAAGTAACGCTAATAGTAATAAATTATTTTGTTCTCAAGTAGCCAGAAATATAAGGAAAAAAATTATCCTGGGTCGAGCTGAGACATGGAACCAAAAGTACTAGCAGAGGCCAAATCTCTGAACACACGTGGGCAAACCCGACAGGACCGTGTACTTTTAACTTGTCTTGAGTTCTGCTGCTTGCTCGTGACTCACCCTCTTGGAAAGAGTTCACTGAGAACGTGTGTGTGGCGAGGGCGAGGGAAAGGCAGTGGGGAGCCCGGGGGAGGGGCTGCGCAGGCTGCCAGCTCCGTGATGGGCAGAGGCGGGCTACTGATGTGACCGCCAAGCCCGCTGGGCGGGGAGGCCACCACCTCCTGACAACAAATCCGCCGTACCTCTAGACCTGACATTCCTGCAGCAGAATGGAATAAGAGACGGCGTGTCAAGTGTCAGAGGAAGAACCAGTGACCTCAGGCCTGAGGTAAGAAGGGGAAACGGATGCCTCTGGTTATCTGACCCTTCTCCACTGAGGTTTCTTCTCACAGCCCCGGAAGGGAGGCTGTTTCAGCATGTGGGTCCTGACCAAACAGTGGCCACAGGGACCTTCCGAGATTCTGAGCAACTTCTGCTAGAGCGAGCTGGTTAACCCAGGGCTGGGCCCTGGGGACACACAAGGGACGAGGGCCCTGGCCACTGGAGGCCTACGGCACTGCTCACTTCTGCTCTTCCTGGCCTTTGCCCACGTGCAACTGAGGTTTTCCTTCTCTTGGATCACTGTCCTGCTTGCCCAACTCAGAACCTGACCTTTCCCCTGGTAAAAACCAGTCTTGTGGCTAAACCTCACCAAAGAAAGGCAATGCACAGTTTTCTTTATAGCAAATCTATCCAGTAAAACCACAGCATTTATTCATTTATCTCAGCTTGTCATCGACTGCACTAGAGATGACCCGAATCACTACTGACTGCCCCTCCCAAATCTACTTCACTTTATCTCCTGTCATCAGATACATCAGAGAGGAAGTTCCCATAAACCAGATGTGACATCTGATTGCTGTAATCAACCTAAATAATCACAGTGTAGGGTCAGAACAGAAATCTGAACAGTTGATAATCTTAGTCAATTACTGATTGATTTTTAAGCAAAGTATCTGCTAAAAGATAACATTTTATAGAATTATGTTTATAATTGGGAAAACACTTTATTTTTTTATTTTTTTCCTGCTTCATTTTATTCTGGGAGAACTTCATGTGGCCAATTGCCTCAATACTGTGAATTGAAATATTTGAGAAACTGTAAACCAACACAGTTGTTGATACAAAAGGGAAAATAAAGGTGTATGGAAAGAGAAAACCAGAAGGAAGCACGGGACAATGGGAGGGTCGAGAACCCAGCCACAGCAGGGAAACGACAGGCGACACAGACTGCGGGGCCGCCCTGACCTTCGCCCTGACCACCTCGGCCATGCGTCGCAGTGCGGACGTGCTCCCCCCCTCCGGCACTACCTTCCTGCCTAGGGCCGTCAGTTTGGGGACAGAATTACCTCCTTGAATTTCACACTGCTAGAAACTGAGAGGGGGGAAAAGGGAAACATTTATTTTTTTAATATACAATGAAAGATAGGAACCAGTTCCTCTCCAAACTCACCAAACGCTGGTGCACTGGGAATAGCTACTGGCTGCTGTTGCATGACAGGGGGAAGTGCAGAGGGGAGCTGATACCCTTGCAGCTTCAGTTTGATTAGTTTCATGGCGATGGAAAACTCCACTTGATCCATCCTCCCGTCATTATTCATATCGGCTAGGGCCCTGCAGACCAACAGCAGGGCTTAGAAGACTATGACCATGATCATGACCTTCCCCCGCCCCCACCCATACAAACAAAACAATCAACCCCCTGAAACCTGGAGAGAACAAAACAGAAGAAACAAAGCAACATGAAAAATTTATTTACCAAGTAGAAAGTAAGCTGAAAAGTCTGACAAAATTTTATATAAATGTAAAACACTTATTATTATGTACTCTTATGTGATACACAAGGTAATTTTCGGTCTGAATGTCGGGACATGTACTCTGGGCACCACGCAGGGGTTCTTTTCGGAGTGACGGAAGTGTTCCACAGTTGGACAGTGGTGACGGCTCCAGACCTCGGTGGACAGACTAAAACCCAAGGAACTGTGCACTTTAAAAGGATGGATTTTACTGTGAATTAGGTCACAAAAGTGTACAGTCCTGGTTGGTCTGGCTCAGTTGGTTGGAGCGTCACCTGTAACCAAAAGGTTTCAGATTCAGTTCCTGGTTAGGACACAAGTCTAGGCTATGGGTTCGATCCCTGATCAGGCACAAACGGGAGGCAGCCAGCCAACACTTCTCTCTCTCTCCGCCTCACTTTCTAAAAGCAATGAAAAAAATGTTCTTGGGTGAAGATTAAAAAAAAGTATTAGGAAAAAAGCTCTGCCCTGGCCAGGTGGCTCAGTCAGTTGGAGCGTTATCCTCGTACACCAAAAATATTTTGGGGTTCCATCTCCAGTCGGGGCACACACCTAGGTTTCAGGTTCGATCCCTGGTCCAGGAGGATAAGGAGGGCAACTGATTGATGTTTCTCTCTTACTCTCTCTCTCCCTTCCTCTCTAAAAGTTACTAAAAACAAATCCTCAGATGAGGATTAAAAAGAAAAGCACTTAGTAACGGAAAGTTTATTTCCAGAGACAACTGACTGGCTGCACCACCTCCTCTGTGGGGTTCCACAAACCTCACCGTGGGGGCATAACATGCTGTGCTGTGACTTTGCTACACTTTTAATTAAATGAGCTTCCAAGTGTGTTTACTATTTGAAAATGGGACTGAAAAGTAAATGGTCACGTGTCACTTGCAATGCACTCTTATGTGGGGTATATTCATGCAAAGAAGATAAGCAAAAGAAAGAGGTTTGCATTTGCAACTGCAAACTACATGATACAAACCGCTGTGCATATTCATGACTTATACTCTTCTGCATCAAAAATGTTCATTCAGCCCTGGCTGGTGTAGCTAACTGGACTGAGCACAGGCCTGCGAACCAAAGGATCGCTGTTCGATTCCCAGTCAGGGCACATGCCTGGGTTGCAGGCCAGTTCCCAGCAGGGACACATGAGAAACAACCATACATTGATATTTCTCTCTCTCTCTCTCCTTCCCTTCCCCTCTAAAGATAAATAAATTAAATCTTTTAAAAATGTTCATTCAGATTTCATTTCTTTTAGTCTAGATACTAAAGGAGAGAGGATTTATTTTTAAAACCAATCTTAAGAAAATTTTATTTGAAACACCAAAGGGTAAGACCAGCTACTCCAGTCAAAATGCCAGGATTAGCAATCTTTTAAATGAGCCACATCCAGGAGTGTCCAAAAAAGAACATTTTAAGTTTCACAGAAAATAAGCTTGTAACGATTAATAAGCAGTAACAGTATTGCTAGAGTTAACTCAAAGAGAGAAAATAGGAAACAATAAAAATGCATGACATATAATGAAGATTAAAAACCTCTGAGGATGTTAAAAACTGTAGTCAAGACTATTCTTTTAGAAAATTTAAAAAGGTCATAAAGCAGGAAAGGGAGCCCCATGGCCACAGGAGCTCCCTTCCGACGCAGCTGGAACCGCCCCGGCCCCCCGGCCCCCGCCCCCCAGCACTGAGCCCCATCGGCAACCCATGTGGACTCGGGCCTTCACTCACTACCAGGGAGCCCGAACACTGCTTTCCGGAACACTTTTGAACACAAGAAGGTCATCTGGAGTCAGACACGAACTGCCCACTCTCTGCCAAGTTCTCTGCTAGGCTGCATGTCTCTTCAGTCCATTTGTAAAAACTCACTGTGTATTACGTATGAACTACCTATCGGTCAACTGATGGAAGACTTTTTAAGAATTGTATTATTTGTTCATTCTGCGTATGGCATCTTTTCTGCAAAAAAATCTACATTTTTATATATATTTATTATACAGCTTGTAGGTTTTCAGTCCTTCATTTTCTAAAATTATTTTATTACATTTCCATCTGTAAACTGTAACTGTGCGTGTATGTGCGGAGTGCCATCCGGGGCTCAGCCCTATTGCCTCCAGAGGCGTGCCTGGGCAATCGCACTAACTGGTGCACCCCCTCTCGTTGAGCAAAAGCTGTGTTCGTTGTTTTGTGAACGCTCACACACAATGAGCCCTAGATCCGGACGGCGCGCTCCGACCGGCCAGGTCAGCACGGCGACGGCCCATCCACACCCGCTCTGCCGTGTGCTCTGAGGGCTGGTCAGGCTCTCCTTTTCAGAAAAACTTTGTTAAGCTGCTCACCAACGTCTTTCTTCACTATCAACTTTGAGGTCATTATCAAGTCTACAACAGCCCTATTGGGATCCAAGCTGAAACTGCACTGGACATATCAATCAATTTTGGAGAAATGACATGTTTATGATCATGTGTCCACCAAAAAACCCAACAAACCCTGAATGTTCAGTTCACTAACATTTCCTTCAATAAGATTATATCACTTTCTCTATATAATTACCATTATGTTAAATGTATTCTTACAAATTGTATCACTTTTGTCACTATTTTAAATGGAACATTTCCCATTCTATATTTAGTGCTTGTTTCAAATTATAGTGAAAAATTTTGCTTCTAATAATCATTCATGCGACACTCAGCTAGCTTACCAATCTTCTATGAATCTTAATTTTTTAAGACAAAAATCTCTTGGATGTGGTAAGTATAAAATCACATATACAGTAAAAAGGAGAGCTAACTTTCTCTTACAATATTCACACCATGCCTCTTCTTTATGGCCTTCTTGCCCCTAGGAGTATGCAATGTGTGGGCACCCCACCTAGCTGTGAGTTGAAATGGCTGTAGTGTTTCACAGTTTAGAATAATATTTGGTGGTGATTTTAAACACATTCTGACATGTGTAAGCAGTTCTCTTTCTACTTATTAGAAATGGTTATTATATTTCTTCATCAAATGCTCAATCAGCATCTGCTGATCTGATCATCACAAGCTTTCTTTTTCCTTTTAGCTGCTGATGTAATAATGCTGAGAAAATTTCTTGATTCTGAACCAACAAGTTGATCAGAGTTTTCATACATTGTGAAAGTCCATTTGTTAAGATTTGTTTCTGATTTTTTTGCATCTATATGCATGATTGAGACATCTTTGATGGCTTTATTTCTTTACTATCTTTCAGGTTTCATAGAGGAAGTTCAATAAAATGAAATGGTGAACTTTGTGCAATACTTGTAAAAAGTTATTCGGCTGGGCCCGGGACAGGGAGCTCAGCTGGCGAGAGCGTTACCCTGACACACAAGGGCTGCAGGTGTGACCTCTGGTCCGGGCGCACATAAGAATCAACCAATGAATGCACAGGTGGAACAACAAATCAATGTTTCTCTCTGTTTCTAAAATCAATTTAAAACCATTGTTTTAAATTATTCAGTTATTTCAAATGGTTTTCAGGGAAAAAATATTTCCATAAATCACCCTCAACATACATACATAAAAAAATAAGATAACCAGGCTGACAGATTTCCACTCCCCATCCCATACCACTGCCCCCCAAAATGTATCTGCTAGTGAGAAACAGAACTATCCAGCGTGGGATATGCGGGTTAGAGAGAAAGCAGTTTCTGGCAATGGCTTAACCGGAAAAATTCCATCCTAAAAGCCTTCCCACTGGCGTGCCTCACTGGGACAGGAGGAGAAGCTTAGGGTCCTCAGGGCCTGCGTGCTCGACTTTAGGCCAAAACCTACTGTATCTCCAAAGTGCTTCTTTTTTTTTTGAATTTCCAGTAACATTTACTTTGATAATTTATCAAAATTTATAAACTACATGTGTTATTTTGATTACTTATAGTAATAAGTAAAAACTAATAATATTTATGTTACTAATAACTGTAAGTTTTTTATTCAGAAGAAAAATTAAAAACATTTTTACAGCCTTATCTTAAGAGTAGATTTTTAAAACATTCTAAGTTATATATATTTTGTTTGTATGTTTTAGAGAACAATGATAGAGTAATCAGTAAAAGGTTTTAGGGTGAAAATAGATCTTTTTTTTTTTGATTGAAGGATATGGTTTTATTTATTTTTTGTGTGTGTTTTCTTTTTTTTAATTTAATTATTTTTCAAGTACAGTTTTCTGTCTATTACTCCCATCCCATCCTACCCCCCGTGCTCCCCACCCCATTTCCACCCTTCTCAGTTGTTGTCCATGTATCCTTTATATTTGTTCCTCTAAATCCCTCCCCTATTTCCCCTGAAATTCCCTCCCCTCTCCCCTCTGGTCACTGTCAGCCTGTTCTCAATTTCAGTGTCTTTGGTTATATTTTGCTTGCTTGTTTGTTTTGTTGTTTAGCTTCCTGTTAAAGGTGAGATCGTATGGTATTTGTCCTAAGCGAGCACCAAAGTGCTTCTTGAGAACTTTGTGTGATCTTCCCTAAAAAAATTTTTTCTCATCTAACAAAACGTAACTGCTGGGACTTCCTAGCAGTAAAGCCCTAAAGGCCTCTAAGGAAGTGTAGCAGTCACTCCCACACTGCTCAGCCCGCCCCGTTCCCGATACTCTGGGATACAGCTGGGACTCTGTCCTCAAGGCTTCTCTGTGAAACAAAACAAAACAAAGCAAAACTTCAGCTCTGCCATCCATTTCATCTATCATTCATAATTATTTCTGCATTTATTTGTTTAATAACCTCCTCAAAGCTTAACTAAGTCTTGAGAATTCTAAAATCAGTCATGTAACTTTCAAAGTAAAAACAAACAAAAAACCTCCCACGTACTAAAAACTGTAAATTAACCAATTGCTGTTTATGATAAGCTGACCTTAAATACAATATTTGGCCTGATATTAAAATCTGCACTTAATGACAGGCAGGGATAAGCTGAGAAAGGGGCCACAGGTACGCTGAACACGAAAGGGCATCTCCTGTCTGATCTGCACAAATAAACCGCAGGTCGCTCTTACACACAGTCCGTGGGAGAAGTGCTCCAACTCCAAACGGAGGCAAGTCGAGCAACATCTGCAGAACTACAGGTGTACTTGTTCTATAACCCAGCTTCACTCCGAGGAATTTACCCTTGAAGATGGCTCTCCACCGACACAAAAACACACACACTTTAACTCATCCATTGCTGCATTACCTGTAATGCAGGTAATTTCCAACAACTGAGAAATATGAGAAATTATCTAAACGCACACAGACAGGAGACTGCTGAGCACACTACTGTGTGTCTCTCACAATGAGCACCATGTACTGTAAAAAGAAAGCGGGAGAGATCTCTGGAATCACCTGTGTGATTTCTAGGAGCCACTGTTAAGTGAAAAAAGCAAAGAACAAAAGAACATTTATAGACTGTTTCCTTCAGAACATGAAGAAGAGGAAATAATTTAAATATCAATATACACACATAATATATTACGAACCTGCTTTATTCCCCACAAAAATAAATGAAGGATAAGAAACGGGGATGAAGGCTTAGGGGAGTGAGAGATACTTCTCTGAGTTCATTTTCTGTACACTTTTGGCATCTGGAACCTTGTTAATGTATTATATATTCAAAAAATAAAATTAGGTCCTTAAAGATGGGATCCCTAAACTGAATGAAAACAAAACCCAACCTAAGCATTTTAGACTGATAACATATTGACATAGGAAGAGGGGGGGGGGAAACAAATCAAGTAACTTCCAAACAGAGTACCACATACATCCTCAGTCTATAAACAAAAGAACTTGAAGGAACCTGAACTCCGCTGAATGGGCCTGGCGTTTGCAGTGGATACTAGTGGCGCAGGTCCGTGTGTGGCACACGACCGAGGGAGCAGGCCCCTCCCAGCCCCTCTCATTCCCTGCCCCACAGCGGGAGCCTGTGGGTTCCTTCCGGACCCCGCCAGTCCACAAACACTTGTCACAGGTGTCTCACCTCTCACTGGATGAGTCCAGCCTAGGCTTCGTTCATTTGTTATTCATCCAACTAATATCTAAAAAGGAGTCATCTCTTCAAAAGATCTAGGTGCTATCTAGGAATCGGGGTTACAACTGTGAAAAAGACAGACAGGCTTCCTGTCCTCTCAGAGCTTGTATTTTAGAACAAGCAGACACTAAACAGGAAAACGAATTAGCTTATTCCACATGATGGTGAGCGTGACTGAGAAATGGCACAAGGGGTGGGAAGCAGAAGCAGGGGGTGGGCGGGCCTGGCGGGCAGGCAGGTGCAGGGAGCAAAGGGAGCCACTGAGGACCGGTGGTCAAGAAGCACGTCTCTGTGGAAGTGACACACGAACTGAAACTGAAGGGCAATGAGCCAGCTGTCTGAGAATCTAGAAGGATGGCATTACAGGAACAAGAAAGACCAAGTGCAGTGACTGAAGAAGCCTGGCCCATGTGATGAAGAGAAAGAAGGTCAGTGAAACTGGAGTATAAAAATTGAGGAAGACAGCAGTGCAAAGTAAGAAGAAATAGCAAGACCAGACTGCATTGGGTCTTGTGGCCTTGGCAATGACACTGGATTTCCTTCTCAATGGAGAGTTTTAAATGGATCTACTTCTTAAAAAAAGACTGTTTAGATGCTATTTGGAGACTGGAATCTAAAGAACGAAAGACAGACTTCAGTCAGGACAAACAGTGGGCCCAGGTGAGATGACAGATTGTGACAGTGGCAATGGGGGCAGAAAGAAGTGACCATATTGGGAATAAGAATTTGAGAAATAAGCCGTTAATCTCCATGTTGGTGGCCCCTAGGGCCTCTGACCCCAGAGCTCTCATCTGCCTTCTTTTTCTTTCCTGGACCTTCACGCCTCTTGTCCATTGCCCCTGCCTCCTGCCCCTCCCTCCGCACACCAGGCCAAGGCTGGAGAGATTTAGGCACTGGAGTCGCCAAAAGGATATGGGACGTTTGCCAGTTTCCTTCCAGCTCCTTATCAGGGAGACAGTTTCTCAGAGGCTGTGTCATCTTCACACAGTCTTGAGTCCATCCTTTGAGAACTCAAGTTTTATTATATTCTTAGTTGGAAATCAGATTGGATAGATAGGTAGCCATAAAGTATTATTAGATTACAACTCAAATGTCACAAATTAATAACTGGAATATAGGCTCTACATGGATCAAAACTGTACAGGTTTCTGACACACACTCCCCAGGAGGTCACATCACTCATATACGTGAACTGAGGTCCAGAGCAAAGAAAGTAAGGCCCAGAAAAACAGACTAGAAATAATTCTAATTCTTATCCAAAATTTTCTTCTTGCTCAGAAGAAAAGTTGCTCGGACACAGGGACCGATGAAAACTTCGGTGCAAACCCATTTCTCTGTCCACCAAAAGGGGCATGGGCCTTCCCTGGGCCCTAGGGGAAAAACCACGAGAGAACATAAGACCAACACAGAGACAAAAGGCAAAAGCCTGCCATTAGGTCAGCTGCTACTATCTCTAAATTTAAAAACCAAAATGTGAAGAGGTCAAGTGCCACCCAGGGTTACCGAGGGAGTGAACAGCAAAGCTAGTGCGGAAAGACAGAGCTCACGCTTCACCCTACCCTGGCCGTCATCTCAGCAGGCCTGCCGAGGTCCGAGGGATTTTCAATTAGTTTCAAAGGTTCCACTTGAGGAAAGATACGTAGGAGTGCTTCCCCCCACCCCCACACCCAACAGCAGTTCTTGAGAAAAGTAAAAAAATAGTTGATTAAAACACATGCCATAATAAATTTAACAAAATCTCATAAAAAATTTAAAGAAAAGGCCCTGGCTGGTGTAGCTCAGTGGATTGAGCGTGGGCCTGTGAACCACATGATCGCGGTTCGATTCCCAGTCAGGGCACACGCCTGGGCTGCAGGCCAGTTCCCAGCAGGGGACTCATGAGAAGCAACCATACATTGATATTCCTGTCCTTCTCTCCTTCCCTTCCCCTCTAAAGATAAATAAATAAAATCTTTTAAAAAATTTAAAGAAAAGAACATTTTAACTGCCAATTCATTATATATAGTTAATGAAAATTTTCACTATAAAAATGTTGTAAAAATGACTGATACACTAAGCTAAAAACTTTCAAAAACTGCAAAAAATAAAATACACTAGCTAATACTTTATTTTTCTCCATTATACTCACCAGCATGTGACAACTCCTGCTATTAACAATCTCCCTCCAATAGTGCGCAATTGCTGTGAAAGCATGGATTCCGTCCGAGTGTTCGTGGCTGTCCCCCAGCACCCACACTGACCAACAGCAGACGTCGATAAACACCTTCCCACTGCTGAATGAACTCACGTGAAGTGAGGGAGAGTTTCTCAGCACAGTATTCATCACAAGCCTGCTTCTTGAATGAACCTTCTAAAACTAGGAATATAGCATAAAAAGCCGAATTCAGGGGAGGAAATTAAACTTGGGAAAGGAAGGTTCTAGCAAGTGATCTTGACCGATGATGTGAAACACAATCACATACTAAGACACAAAGCAAAACAGGCAGCACAAGTCTCTCGCATTTTGACTGACAGGTGAGGGCTACTGTTTTCTTCCTGCCTTCCTCCCTCTCTTCCCCCCTCCCCCCTCCTCTCTGCCTTTTCCTTTATTTTAAAAGTAATTCCCAAAAATCTGGTTAGTTGATTTTTCCAAGCTCAAGACAGATCAGAGGCTAGAACTAGGAGGCTCCTTGGTTGAAAGAGACAGTCTGGCGGCCAACACGCCAACCCCCAGGAAAAACAAAATAAAGCACACACCAAAACAAACACAGTGACGTCGTGTCATTTAGTTTTAATTCAAACAGATTCATACACAAATATATCTAAATGTCCCAGGAAAGTTTCGCTATTTCAGAACACAGTACATGATCTTCATACTGATGACACTTATAATCAGGCTCAGCATATGCTCTCCTGAAAGGCAACAAGGAACTGTGTCAACTTTATTAACTTCAATGAAATTATACGTAACAGAGGTCAACATTTAAGGGGAGAAGTGATCCGCTGGATAGCTTAGTTATGTGGAACCCCCAGTCCCCAGTGCCCACAGCAGCTACCTTTTTGGGGGGTTTGTCTTGAGGGTCTACTATGTGCCAGGCCCCACACTACTGTTCATGTAAATTTCTCTCCTAATCCTCTTAGCCCTATAAAAAAATGTCTTTCCATTTTCTAGATTAGAAAACTGTGATTAGAGAGGATAAATACATATTTCTAATTGTAAAGACAGAAGGCAGTACAGCTGGGATTCAAGGTCAGGCTTGTGCATACAAGTCAAGTGCTTCTCTTACGGCCGCAGCTGCCTCCACTACACGATAAACAGGGAAATGGAGCGCCGCGCGAAGAACCAGTCCCTGAGGACAACGTGGCTTCTGGACAAGAGAACTCGGCGGGGCTCCCCAAAGCCAGGAGCCTGGAACCCAGAACTACATTTCCCATTGCTCTCTTTTCTGAGTTTTCAAAAGACTCAGTGTTTATCTGTAATAGTAAATTAAGAAATTCAACAATAAATAAAACTAGGCAATTGTCAAAAAAGAAATTCAACAATACCTAATATGCATTCACCTTGTTCAACACTATAATGTAATAAATGTTGGTTGTTTCTCTATTTCACTGGTTCTTTCACTACTAACCCTCGAATATATATATTTTTACCTTTCATTCAAAGAAAGATGCAAAACCATTATACAATAAAGCAAGAAACACGGGGCATTCAGATAAGGATGGGTGATGTAGATGAAGCTAAAACAAATTAGTGAGAAATATCAAAATGTAGGTTTCTCAACTAGAAAGTCAACTTTTTGACAGTGTCATCTGGCAAATGCCACCACTTTTTTTTTTAAGTTTCACATGAGAAACATACTTTTCAAAGTCCTTTGGTGAGAAGCAGCAGAGTGTTCCAGACTAGACATGTAAGGTCTCCTTCTATAGCTTAAGAAATTATTTTACTGGAATATTTTATTTTACCTTTGGCTTATGTGAAGTTCCAACTTACCATATCTGTGCTAAAACAGGCTGAGGTAACCCAGATTGAAAAAAAAAGTTTCTAGCTTGATCACCTGTAAATATAGTAGAAAAAGTTTCAGAACAAAACAATAGCTGAACAACAATAGAAATTTTCTTGCAATAACACTGCAAAAATAAAAAAGAGGCTGGCAATCAGAACTGAATACATGATAACAGCCAAATGGTAAGTCTATAAGCAACGGTCAAATACACCCATCATCTCAAGGGCCCACCATTTACAGGAATAAATCGTCCGCTTGAATCAATCTCCTACTAACAAGACAGAAACAGCTCCACACGTGAGAAAGCCCATCTACAGGGGTCCTCAAGAAAGTGAGGACCATCCCTCCACTTCATAAAAAAGTTCTTTGCCATTCCCGACATCTACACTTCAATTTTTTTGTATTTCTAATGTATTTATGAAGAATAAATAATAACTATTTTAAAAAACCACACAATTAAAATTTAGTAAGTTAAAGAGAACTATGAGACAGAAACACACACAAAAACAAGTCCCCTGGAAATTTAAGCTCTCATTTTTCCAAAAAACAAACCCTAAAGTGTAGTAACCAAACAGGAAAGATAACAGAAAAGGCCAAGTTCAAAAGGAACTTCTGGGACACGGGAATAAGAGAACTTCTTGTTTTTGAATGTTCAGAGTCAGTTAATTTATGGTTTCCCAAAGCAGTTCAAGGTCAGAACTGGGCAAATGTCTCAGCCTAAGGACCACAGCCCGGTGCTACTTCCCTTAAAGAGAGGGGCCCTTTGCCCTTCACCCATTCCCATCAGCATCACGCAGGGAACAAGCGGCTTGACATCCATGCAGACTGCAAACAAGGCTTGAATTCACTACGGGAAAAGCAATTTTAAAAATACAGGCTCAAGGATAAAGCAAATGGGCAAATACCCCTCAGTCATGTGTCCGCCCACCTTAGCTTGCGTAACATACTCTCCAGAGATACAGGCACTATTGAGAAGTAAAAATGGGAAAATACTGACTCCAATTACCAGTAATGAATCCAGATATCGGCTTTAAACTATGGAACTGCTGATCATGCTTTGCTCTTTCCTCTACGGTTATGGCCCAGATGTCCAGGCTGCCTATGATCCAAAGAAAAGACGAACGAATTATTGGATAAGGAAAAGGCAGACCCGTGAATTATTCTCATGGTGCTTTTAGAGTCTGGCAACATGTTATAAACGATTTCATAAATGAACACCGATCTGCCCTTGCAAGGCATGCACACGTAGTTAGAAAGTTAAAGTAACGCAGCCCCCCATCCAAAAAGAAACCGGCATAAATTCTTTTTTATAAAAATTGTCCTATAAACTTATATTTTGCAGAAGTATATGAAGATATAGTAAGTTATTCATCATCTATTTACATAAACCTAAGCAACAAATTAATTTAGAACCATCTGCAGACATTTCAAATGCCACAGGCAAGAGCTATAGAAGAACTTCAGCTTCACGATTAGTATCCTATGTGATTCCATGAAAATCTTTTTTGGGGGGTGATAAAAACACTCAAACTCCGGACTGTAGTAATGGTTGCTCAACTCTGTAAACCTACTAAAGACCACTGGGCTGTACAGTTAAAAACAGTGAATTTTTAAAATTTTTTAATATATTTTATTGATTATGCCATTACAGTTGTCCCATTCCCCCTTCACTCCCCTCCACCCTGCACACCCCTCCTCCACCATTCCCCCCTTTCATTCATGTCCATGTGTCACAAATTCTTTAGATTTTGTATTTCCCATAGTGTTCCTGCCCCCTCCGTCTATTTTCTACCTACCGTCTATGCTACTTATTCTCTGCACCTTCTTCCCCCTTCTCCTCCTCCCACTCCCCTGTTGCTAACCCTCCATGTGATCTCCATTTCTATGTTTCCGCTCCCGATCTAGCTGTGCTCTTGGTTTGCTTTTGTTTTAGGTGTGGTTGTTAGTAACTGTGAGTCTACTGTCCTTTCACTGTTCATATTTTTTATCTTCTTTTTCTTAGATAAGTCCCTTTAACATTCCATATAATAAGGGCTTGGTGATGATGAACTCCTTGAATTTGACCTTATCTGAGAAGCACTTTATTTGCCCTTCCATTCTAAATGAAAGCTTTGTTGGATAGAGCAATCTTGGATATAGGTCTTTGGATTTCATGACTTGGAACACTTCTTTCCAGCCCCTTCTTGCCTGTAAGGTCTCTTTTGAAGGTGACTGTCCCCTTATCTCTTGCTGCTTCTAGGAGTCTCTCCTTCATTTTCATCTTGGCTAATGTAATTGTGATGTGCCTTGGTGTGTTCCTCCTTGGGTCCACCTTCTTTGAGACTCTCTGAGCTTCCTGGATTTTCTGGAAGTCTATTTCCTTTGTCAGATTGGGAAAGTTCTCCTTTATTATTTGTTCGAATAAGTGTTCCACTTGTGGCTGTTTCCTTCCCCCTTCTGGTTCCCCTATAATCCGGATGTTGGAACGTTTAAAGATATCCTGGAGGTTCCTAAGCCTCTCCTCATTTTTTTGAATTCTTGTTTCTTCCTTCTTTTCTGTTCGGTTGTTTCTTTCTTCCTTCTGGTCCACTCCCTTGATTTGAGTCCCACTTTCCTTTCCATCACTATTGGTTTCCTGTGCATTTCCCTTCATTTCAATCAGTTTAGCCTCCATATGTGCCTCTAATTTGTGGCTAAAATCAACCAATTCTTTGAGCATCCTGATCACCGGTGTTTTGAACTATGCATCTGAGAGGTTGGCTATTTCTTGGTCACTTAGAAGTATTGGCTCTGGGGCTTTGAGCTGTTCTTGAGTCATATTGTTTGGTCTGTTTGCACCTGTTATGTATGGGGGGCGGAGCCTTAGGTGTTCACCAGGGCGTGTCGACTCAGTGGCTGGGTTGTGATGATGTATGTGGGGGCGGGGTCAGAGAGGGAAAAAAATGGAGCCTTGCTCCCCTCCACGCTCTCTCTCACAGATTTCTGTCCCCTCTGCAGCTTCCTACAAGCAAATTGGGCCCCTCTGGTGCTGGTTCCAGGGTGTGTGGGCCCGGGTACCCTCCAGGACCCTGTGGGTCTCTCCAACGAACTCTCTGTGAGCCTGGGAGCCTCTCCCGGCCCCTTGACTCTGAGAAAGTCTTTCCAGTTGGTGCTTTCAGGCTCTAATTCCCGCTGGGATCCTAGCCTGAGCGGTCTGTCTCACTGTTCACTCCTTCGCGTGGTTTATCTGCGCAAATGTGTGACCGCGGTCAGCCAGCCGCCCTGTGCCCTCACTGGGTCCGCCTGTCGCCACCCCACGCCTGGGATCCACCAACCACCTCCGCCTCCTGGGTCGGTCAGACCAAATGGTCTTTCCAGCCTGACCCCACTCAGCCGCTGCCTCCGCCCCTCTTACCGATCTGGCTGAGTGGTTCGTCGTTGTCAGACTTCCGTACAGTTCAATTTTCACTGTTTTGGCTGCGTTTTTGTTTCTAAGACTTAGCTGTCTTTAAATTTAGTTGTGGGAGGGGGCACAGTGTTTCCACCCATGCCTCCATCTTGGCCGGAAGTCCAAAACTAGTGAATTTTATTGCACATAAATTATACCTCGCTGAGTCTGTTTTTTAAAAAACAGCAAACCAAATAAAACAGGATTTAGGTTCTCCTCCAGGGACTGACCAGAATCCCCCTTAATGCCGAGACCTCTCCCACTGCAGCCCTGGCCTCCTCTAACGGAACCACCGCAATATTTTAGAGGCATGGGCAGAAGGTTTTCCCAAGCTCAGGCACGTTCTCCAACAGTAGGGACAGGCAGCGTACGTGTGTCTCACACAGAGCGTGACTGCGACCAGCACGGCAGCAAGATGCCTGAGCATCGCGTCTAAGCCCTCTTCGCGGGGGGCTGCCCCACAGACGGGCAGTGGCAACTCATTCAGTCACTGGAGACACATTTACCAAACACGGCCACGTGCCAAGCTCCGGGTTGGACACGGGTGAAATGCTGACGCGTGTATCTGATCCCTTCCCTCACGGGCCTTACAGTCTTGCAAACCCCAGAAGAGATTCTTATTGCTCTGTCACCCCATCAGAATTCACCCCTGAACCATAAACCAAAAAAAGAAAAAGCTTGCCCAATAAGTAAGACAAAAGCCAAACACAAGATAAAATGACGCCAATGGTTCGGAAAACCGCCCAGACTTGTGCACCCACGGGGACCTGTGCAGATGTGACCTGGGCGGCGGTGCTTCATGCCTGCGTACCCTCGTCATGATTAGTGTACCAGACCGCAGTCCCACTCTCCTTTGGGAAAAAAATGCTTAGCCAGTAAGCAAATACAAGTATTTGACACTTTCCTAATAACAGGAAAAAATACCTTAAAAACACATTTTATGCAGATGACAGTTTAAGAAAATATAGTAAAACAAATAAAAATGCCATGCTCCCAAGCCAGGCTTCAGAAAAAGAATAGAAGAAATGACCCAATCACTTCAACAAATAAACTGCATGGAAAAACCAGGAACGAAGGAGAGTTCACTGATGGGGAGACTCGGGGGACAGAGGAGCTGACACCACTGTGCGGGCCTCATTTGGGTCCCCGCTTGAACAAACTGCAACAACAAAAATGGCTAAAGCAGGGGAATTATTACACTGACTTCATAGGCTGATATTAAGGAATTACTATACATTTTGTAGATGTGATAAAAGGATTGTAATTGTATCTTTAAAACTGTTCTTATCTTTCACAAACATGTACTAAAACATTTGTGAATGAAAGGATGTAACACCTCAGAGTTGCTTCAAAGAATCCGACACAGCACTGCTGGCCACAGTTGATGGATCGTCCCGGAAACTTTGATGGGCACACAGGTGAGTCAGGTGATTATATTCCTCCCTCCACTTGTGTGCAGGTGTGAAATTTGCCACAATACTAAGTTATTAATATATGGTTCCACAGTACATTAAAAAATGAAAATCTTTGAAAACTTACCACCAAAAGGTGTTGGAAACTGAGCCATGGTTCTGTCACTTTCACCTTGCTAATTGACGCCTGCAATTGAAACGCAACATTTAGGTTTATGGAAACTTCACTCCTGCGTACTTACAAACACACTAACACACTGCGTCTTTAACGATTAGTAGACTGATACCCAAGCTAGGGCACGGCACCACACGTGAGAGTTACAACCAAGGGGCTTGTTCAGTCATCCACTCATTCTCTGCGCAGTTTCTTAGTGCCAATGGGCACCGGGAATGTTGATGAAAGACACTGTGGCAACAAGAAGCTTCCAGTCTGGTGAGTGATGCCGTTAGCCCAGAACTGCCTATTATATCACCAATACTGCATTTGTTACTTGTAATACAGTCATACCTCAGTACTTGTCAGCTTCGGAGCTTGTCAAACCCTGTACCTGCCACATTTCGACGAGAAAAAAATGTTTTGGCACTCGGCCCTTGCTCAGGATTCATCTCACTTGCTAGAACTTACACGAATCACAACACTGCCCCGGAAGAGAAGGTGCTCCATCATTGGGTACGCGTGAGCTTTGGCACGCGTCACGAGGTCTGGAATGAATCACTGACAGGTAACGAGGCAGCGCTGTGTGCCTCTTTCTTCACCCTCTGCACGCACTAGTCGATCTGTCTGGTGGTTGATGAGTGCTAACAACGTGCTGCATGCGGCACTAGGTGACTGGCCTCACGGTCAGTTTTATGACCTTATGACCATTGTTACGGTCATCACAGCCCTGTAAGATGGGTTCCATAACTGCCATCCCCGTATCACAGATGAGGGACGTGAGAATCAGAGAGGTGAGGTGACTAGAGCAACACCACACATTTGGTGGCCAAGCTGGATTTGAGCAGGGACAGCAAACTCCACAGTCCACATCCCCCCATGAAAAGCCCTGTTTGCGCTGCAGCCCCGTAAACAATCCGCATTACACACACTGTCTACCCGGAACATCCAACCCAAACCCAGGTCCTGGCAGGTGGGCCAGTTGACTGGAGAGTCATCCTGGGCACCAAGAGGCTGTGGGTTCAATCCCCACTCAGGGCACTAACAGGAGGCAACTGATCAATGTTTCTCTCTCACACTGGTATTTCTATCTTTCTCTCCCTTCCTCTCTAAAATTAATAAACATATCCTCAGGTGAGGGTTAAACACACACACACCACCCCCACCACCACCACCCCCAGGGCCACAAAGCCCCCTTCAGGCACTCTTTGTTCAGGTACAGTCAGTGTGGAACCAAGCCAGTCCTCTTCCTCAACTAAAAAACCCACACTTCCTAAATATTTTTCCTTCTACTTAACACAGTAAATGTGCAATAGTTAAAATAAATACCACGCCCTGGCTGGAGAGGCTCAGTGCACTGAGTCCCAATCTGAGAATGGAAAGGGCACCAGTTTGATTCTGGGTCAGTGCACACGCCTGGGTTGTAGGCCAGGTCCCCATCTGGGCTGTGCGAGAGGCAACCAATCGATGTTTCTCTCCCTCTCTTTTTGCCTCTTTTCCCCTCTAAAAGTAAATAAATAAAATCTTTTTAAAAAGTGAATACCAAATAATCACAGATTTAATGTTTAGGGGCGGGAGGAAGTAGTGGGGGGAGGAAACAGAGACAACTGTACCTCAACAACAATAAAAAAAATTGTTTTAAAGAAATGTTAGTACAAAAAATAAAGATAAAATAATACTTTGCTGAACTTAGATTTACAATCAGGGCACTTCCTTGCCCGAATACTCCTTAGTTTCATCCACCTATCTATCCACAGGACTGGTTTCCAACGACGCTAATTTTAAATTTCCCAAAGCCCCCTTGTTCTCCACTCTTCATGGCCACCCCCACCCCCCACCCACAGGCACAGTGTCTTTTACTCTTCTGGCTCTTTTTCCATTTTGCTCTTTGGTTTTCTGCTGTTCCTGGCATCACTCGATTCCTTTATCGGTTTGTTGGCTGACTGAGGTCTCTCCCTCTCAGTTGGGAGGCCCTCTTCCCCTGCCCGGTGATCCCTGGGTGACCCTTCACACTCAACAGAAGCAGCACTGAACAAGTGCCCGGAAGCTGCGCGCAGGCGGCAGGGGTGCTGGCGGACAGGCTTCTCCGCACAGTGACCAGGCACACCCTGTCGCCTGCCACCGGAGGCCTCACACATCAGTATGCAGACGGTTTTTCAGCAAAGCTGCTAGGTCTTGACGGAGAGAAAAAGTGCGGGGAGGGGGGAGGGGACCACCGTGTGCAGCTGCTGGCTTCCGGAGCGGGGTGAGGAAGGGAGAAAGGAGGTGACAGACATTACAGAAAAGTATAGAGGGCCCTAAAGAATATAAATGTGAAAATCCTTCACAAAATATTACAAATGGAATCTCACTAATAAGCAGGAAAGAGAGTAAGACAGTAACAGTAGGGTTTACCTCAGAAGTGCAAGTTTAGTTTAACATTTGAAAATCACTCAATCTAATTTACCTTATTAACAGAAACAAGCAGAAAACCCATGGGATCATTTCAATAAATGTGGGAAAAGCTCTTAACAAAAACTCTACAGCAGCAATCATGAAAATTCTCAGAGAACTAGGATTAATAAGAAACTTCCTCAAACAGCAACTTTCTCAAACGTGACATTTTCGAATGCTGAGATAACTTTAAAAAGCTTTTTTTCACTTTCAAGTCTAAGCATTAGTATATTTAATACATTCCTACTCTTCTCACTTAGGATCAGGCCACCAATCATATTTCGAGCTCACTTGGCAACAAGCCTTCGTGCTGCTCCGAGAGACTCTCTCCCCAAAGTCCTGCTCACCTGCTCAGGACAAGTGTCCATTCCCATGGACAGCACGGTGCCGTAGTGACCCAGCATGTTACACAACAGGCTTGGGTCAGTGGTTTTTATCTCCTCACGAAAGCCTTTGAACTCTCTTGAAAGAGCTGATTTTTCCGTCCTTATCTCACTCAAATGACGTCTCTTTTTTTATTGGTACAATAAGATTTTTTAATATGCAGAGAGGATGAATAAATTTTGTTTTACAAAATATGAGAGCCACAAATCTTACTGTAAACACAAGAGCAATATTAGATACATTCCTTTACTGATTTTTTAAAATGTGTCAATATAAATTTAAAAAAAGCCCTGGCTGGTGTGGCTCAGGGGATTGAGTGCAGCCTGTGAACCAAAGGGTCACAGGTTCAATTCCCAGTCAGGGCACATGCCTGGATTCCAGCCAGGTCCCCAGTGGGGGACATGTGAGAAGCAACCGCACAATGATGTGTCTCTCCTTCTCTTTCTCCCTCCTTTCCCCTCTCTAAAAATAAATAAATAAAATATTTAAATAAAATAAAACGTGTCAATAACTTCAGTTAACTCTTACGGTTAACATTTCTGGGGAATAAATGTTCTGGGGAACATTTTCCTCCAATCACAACCTCAGAGTGTTTGTAAGAAATCAATGCGCTCATGTCAGTGTCAGAGCCACTAAGTGGAGACTTTGTTCCTTCCCGTCATCTCCAGGGTGAGCAGCAGGGATGCCCAGAGGATGAGCAGGACAAGAAGCACCCATTGCATTCACAGTTCTAGTCCCATGGTAAACTGTCACCTCAGACTGCCCCCTCCCCTACTAGGGGGAAAAAACTTTTTCACCCGAATTGTGTATGTTGTTTCTCCACCAGGAGATACTTCTTTGCATCATCTACATTAATTAATACACTGCACTTATCACAGCAGGGCAGAAAGAGTAACCATTTTAAACACCTTGTTCTTCAACAACTTTAACTTCAGCTGCTTAAGAATTATCAAGCCACCACTGTCAACAAAACATCCTTTACTTTTAAACTGTTTTTCTTTACATAAATTTTTACAGGATTATTTAATGAATAGTATTACCTGGGATCAAATTACATCTTAAAGGTCTACTCCCAGAATCAGAGATAATGTCCTACGCTTCGCCAAAACGAAGCAGTCGGCTTCGGTGAGGACTTCGCTGGCATTATCCTTGCTACTGAGGAGTTTACAGTGAACTCACAGAACNCACCACTGTCAACAAAACATCCTTTACTTTTAAACTGTTTTTCTTTACATAAATTTTTACAGGATTATTTAATGAATAGTATTACCTGGGATCAAATTACATCTTAAAGGTCTACTCCCAGAATCAGAGATAATGTCCTACGCTTCGCCAAAACGAAGCAGTCGGCTTCGGTGAGGACTTCGCTGGCATTATCCTTGCTACTGAGGAGTTTACAATGAACTCACAGAATTCAACAGCAAAAAAACAAGTAATACAACTAAAAATGAGCAAAGGACCTGAACGGATATTTTTCAGAATAAGACATACAAATGGCCAACAGGTCCCTGAAAAGATGTTGAACATCACTAATACAAAACCACAATGAGATGTCACCTCACAGCTGTTTGGATGGCTATTATCAAAAAGACAAGAGGCAGCAGCTCTCTCGCCACCAGGTGAGGACACATCAAGAAGGCAGCCATCTCCAAGCCAGGAGGAGGGCTCTCACCAGGACCCATGCGTGATGGCATCCTGACCTCAGACATCCAGCCTCCAGAACTATGGGAAATAAATCAATGTTTGTTGCTTAAAGTTTTTTTTAAAAAAGCAAGAGATAACAAATGTGAGAATGTGGAGCGAATAAAACCCCTGCGCATTATTGGAGGGAATGTAAATTGGTACAATCACAAAGGAAACCAGTATGGAAGTTCCTCAAAAAATGAAAATAGACAGCATGTTTCCAAGGACTGTGGCTGGTTGGAGCCAGCCGTGGGATCTCCAACAGCACCAGAGAGGCCGCCTGGAGAGACCCTGACAGCTCAGGGCAGCGGAACGTCTGTGGCGGCCACTCGCCTTTCCTATACTTTAAAGAACAAGGAGCCCTGGCCGGTGTGACTCGGCTGGAGTGCCATCCTGTACACCGAAGAGTTGAGGGTTCAATCCCCAGTCGGGTCACATATGGGAGGCAACCAATCAATGTTTCTCACATTGATATGTCTCTCTCTCTAATCTATAAACATTTAAAAAATGAAAACAGAACTACCACATGATCCAGCAGTCTCACTGCTGAGTACGTATCCAAAGGACACGAAATCACTGTTCGACAGGTGAATGAACTCCCAGGTTCACTGCAGCCAACGGTTCACTCCCGTGTTCACTATTCACAACAGCCAAGACGTGGAAACAACTAAGTGCGTGTTAACGGATACGCATACAAAGAAAACGTGGTGTACACATGCAATGCAGCCATTAAAAAAAAGAACGAAATCCTGCCTTTTGTGACATGGATGAATCTGGAGGACGTTTTGCTAAGTGAAATAAGCCAGACACCGAAAGACAAATACTATATAATCTCACTTACATGTGGAATCTAAAAAAAGTTGAACTTGTAGAACCAGAAAGTAAAATAGTACTCGCCAGGAGCTGGAGGGTGGAGGGAATGAGGAGCGCCTGCTCCACCAAGAGAAGCGTTAGTTACAAGAGGAGTAAGTTCTGGTGACCTAACGGACAGCATGGAGACAACAGTTAATACTACTATACCGTACACTTGAAACTGTCTAAGAGATGATCTCACCAGACACACACACACACACACACACACAACTATGTGAGGTGTGGATGTGTGAAGTAGCTTGATCGCAGCGATCATTTCACAATGTGCACATATACTAAGTCATCATGCTGTGCAACCTACATATACACAGCTTCTGTCAATCACATGTCAATCATGCCAGGAACAAAAGGAGTTTACAGTTAAACAGGGGGCAGAAACACTCATCAAGAATCTCCCCATGTGTGTCTGTGTGTGTACCCAGAGAGCCACAGCAGCAAATAATGTAAATATGTAAGTAACAAATCGTAAAAACTTTATTAAATGCCAATACATTTGAGCTATATTAGCCAATTCAACCCCATTAACAAACCTGTGCACTAAATAATGTTACTCTTGCATCTTACAGATGCGGAAGCTAAGGCGCCAGCTGGCACAGTCACTGAATGGTAGAAGCGGATGTCAGTCTTCCAGGGTTAAGAACTTCCGGGAACACTCAGGAAATAGTCAGCCTGGTAAACCAACCAGGTGGAGCTGGGGGTGGGGGAGTGAGAGGATACTGTTCCCAGCAATAAAAGCCCTGGAAAACAAGGGAGAAAAAGAGAAACCAAGTTTCTTGGTTTGCAGTGCCATAGCAGACCACAGAGGAAGCTGAAGGGGGGAAATAAGCTGGAGCACTTTGCCAAATAAGTCCCAAGAGCTTTCACTTCTTATACAAAAAAGGCAAAGCTTCCTTAAGTAAGCAATTATCAAATGAAGTTGGAAGTCATATATATATGCAAGGCACATGCACATTGAACAGAAAGCCCAGAGCAGTAAAAAGAAAAGAATAAAACAAAAATGAAGTGCGTGAAGGCAGAAGTTCCACCCCGGTGAAAGGGTTTCAACAGGACGAGGTGCCCCTACACTAAATCAGAGACGCAGGAACCTGCCTAGAGCGGAGCAGGGAAGGGCACTCCGTCCTGGCCCCAGCTGCCTGGGAAGCAGCAGGGAGGCAGGACCGCCGCCCGGGGCTGGAAAGATCAGCAGCAATGAGCCGAGGCAATGCTCCAGAGAGGGGGCCAGTGGGGGGTAATCTGGAGTTCTCACAGGCAGAGAAGGCAGCCACCCACCAGCTTGGTATTTAAATTTCCTTTAGTCTTTTCCCTATAAATATACAATTGTGTCCCTCTTTTGCAGACTTTATGTTATAATACATACTTTTCCCAAGTTCTTAAAACCTTTCCTAAACATTAACTTTTAGAGTAGGGCAAATACTTCTATATTTATATATTTAAAAAAAAAACAGAAAAACACACAGACTAAATACTGAGCAATAAGGAGACAGGTAAATAGTGGTACTTTTTAAATGTCTGGACAAATGTTAGGATCTTTAAGCCAAAAGCTAGAACATGTCTCAGAAGTCTTTAATCTTCCTTCACGTCAGCTTCAGAAAGGAGAGCCAAGTACAGAAAGCTAAAGCGATGCTGATCCTTCATTTCAGCACTTACCTTAAAATCCCAAATGTTGATATATTTACAGACCTCTAAAAATGTATATTTATAAAATAGGAACACTATCCTAAAAAATGTTTATTAAAATGTCATTTTGCATGATAAAAATTATGTTGAAACAGATCTCCTGATTTCTCATGTTTTGTTATCATAAAGGAAGATTATTCAAAAGAAAAAGAAATGATATCAAAAAAAACCCCCAAATACCTGGCTGGTATAGCTCAGTGGATTGAGCGCGGGCCTGTGAACCACACGATCGCGGTTCGATTCCCAGTCAGGGCACATGCCTGGGTTGCAGGCCAGTTCCCAGCAGGGGACACACGAGAGGCAACCATACATTGATATTTCTCTCCTTCTCTCCTTCCCTTCCCCTCTAAAGATAAATAAATAAAATCTTTAAAAAAATAAAATAAATAAAACCAATGCATGTATAATCAGTTTCTAGTACATAACAAATACTGAATTTAGTAATTAAGGGAAAAATTCATCATGAAGATGAAAACTTCTAAACTCTAAAATACTGGCATAACTTAAAACTTTTAACTCTATATTAAGTAATTAAACTATTTGGAACATCTTTAAAAACAGGTATATCATACTATTCTTTTAAGTTTCCAATAGTTTTGAAGTTTTTCTAATTTTTTTTAATCAAGGGGAAAGGCACATATAAAACAAGTACGCAAGATGAAATAAGGGAATTCAAAAATATAATCATTAAAGAAAAAAGAATCCTCACAACTAGGCAATTCAAAAAATTTGCAGGTTTCTAATAAACCAAAACAGGGCTAGTTTAGGATTGATGACCTAAAAAACAAGAGATTGTGAACATCATTTAACCACTGACTGTTCATCTTGCACAAAACCTATGTAGCCCTCTTCTCTGAATTAGAGACCAGCAAGGGCTAGAGGAGGAACAGAGGCCCCAGCAGGGCTGCACACACCCCCGGGCCTACGTTGCTGGACGCAGAACGCTCGGTCTCAACGTTTAGAACGTGCTCCTAGCAGAGAAGGTGTTTCGTCTATACACCCAGATCACACTCTCCTTTCCCAATATTCAGACTAATTTATTTATTTGAAATCAATTCTTATGGTACTAAGGTACTAAACTTTAAATTCATTTCTTATAAATAAATATTTTTTTAATTTTATTTTAAAGTTGCTCACTAGGTTTAGTTTGAGGTTAAAGGGCCTATAGAATAGGAAAGTACAGACTAGAAAATTTAAGTTTCTAGAAATTTGACATCAATAGAGCTTTGAGGAGAAAGAAAGGAACAGAAATGTGAAAACATGAGAGGAAAATAAAAATACAAGTATGCGTATATTTTAAGCATCCTAAAAGATATAAAACTATCCTCAGGAACACCAAAATAAAGCACACTCTAGTCAAATCATGATACAGTCTGATGTTTCAGAGCTGTGAGAGCCTGGATTTAGGTGCTATGCTACCTATTTTATCCCGATCTAGAATAAAAAATTTTAAAGATCACCAAAAACCCCACTATTGTCCCCATATCTTCCTTCTCCTTTTGGAGGCCTCTGCATCTCTAAAAATTCAAAATTAGAAAACTTTAAAAAGATGGAAGGAAATCTCTTATTTCAGAAAAAGTCTGAAGGGAACAGAAGCAAGCAAAAGTCCCCGTGAGGGTACACGCAAGGCTGGGAGGCACAGGAAGCCCTTCTGAAACACCAAAGGTGCTGAAACCCAAGCAATGCGTGGCCAAAGGAACCGACGAAATCAAACCACGCTGACCTGGCCAATGTCGAACTGCCACGTCTGAAGTCACTGGCCCCACTGGCTTCTACATGTGCTGCTGGGTGAAGTGGGACACAATGACCTGCAAGGGGTGTGCAGCCTGTTCCTAAGTGAGGTCGTTAAATGGCAGGAAGGGTAAAGAACTCAAAAAAAGAGAGAACCATGTGACTAAGTTCAAAGAGACACTGTCAATGTTCTGTCTGAAAAACTAGTTTACAACTACATTCAAACTATCCTCAAAAAAAGAGAACAGGCATTCCTCCCACATTTTGGTTGCTGGGGGAGGGGGGTGGCAGGGGACAGAGGGGAGAAGGAGGCCAGTCAGGAAAGAGCAGTGATGAGCCATCACTGTCAGGCCCAGCTGTCAGCATGTCACTTGGCAACACTCAGGGGCATTTCAGAGGACTTATCCATTTACTCCTGCTTACTTTCCACAAAGAGAAATGCCAGAATATCTATTAATATGGCGCAATACGCAGATTTTAACTTCGGTTCTTCTAAACCAGCGTTACTTTAATATTTGCAACAGGCAAGAGACTTCCTCAGAGAGCGGTAACAGTAAAAAATAGTTACAAAGCTGAAAAATCAAAAACAAAAAGACAGGGAAAGAAATTCTTGCTTTAAAGAGTTAAATGGAAATTAACCAGCCCCTCTTTGAAGCTTATTTCCTTCAACTAACTGCAAAGTAACACCGGAAAGTCACTAACTAGATTTGTCTAACTTACTTAATCAATAACATTCTAATACACTACAGCTGCAGATGGGATAATCATACCTAAGACTTCAATAAAATAAATGGGAGATTTTATTTCTTCTGGAAGGTTCCATTTTCAAGAGGGTCATTAAGAATAAAACATTATTGCAAGTACTAAAAGCTGAAAAGTAATTCTTGGAAAGTGCAGATAACCCCAAACCAAGTACAAAACAACAACTTTATGAACCTCTGAGTGGGAGATGGGCATTTCAGATCAAATTTTTTTAAACATAAAACATGGAATTTTAAAATTATCAGCCAAATTAATGATGAAATGGTATAAACTTACCCTATTTCAGTTCACAAACTTCCAGTACCTTCTCAAATAGAAAGTTTTAAGTGATCAAAAAGTTAAAATTTCACCAGCAACGGAAAGCACTTAGTTTATCACACACACAAAATGTCCTGAACTAGGTAAGGAGAGAACGGATGACAGCTATGTAATGTGGCTTTGTATGGTCACTAAAAAGAGAGACGACCTGAAGGTTTTCTTCCAAATAAAAACTGGATTTTTAAAAATTATTTGGATACTCTTTTTTTTTTTTAGATTTTATTTATCCACTTCCAGAGAGCGGGGAAGGGAGGGAGAGGGAGAGAAGCACTGACGTGGGACAGAAACATCCCTCCCTTCCTTCTCTCCCGCCCCCAACGGGGACCTGGCCCACAACCCAGGCACATGCCCTGACTGGGAATTGAACCAGCGACCTTTGGTTCACAAACCGGGGCTCAACCCACTGAGTCACACCAGCTGGGGCAAAAGTGAATTTTGAACTCCTTACAAGGCACATGCACCCTTAAAGGCAAAGAAAATAAGCTTCTACACTGTAGCCCAAGAACTGATACCACACTGCATCTGACATCAACACACTGTACTATTTTCTACTACCTCTGGGCAATTAACTTGTAACCCTCGAAACACAGCCAGCAACCACGCCTGAGGAACAGCACCTACCAGCTCACCTACAGGAACAGCGAGTAGCTGAGGCTGGGCAGAGAGTTTTAGAGAAAGTCTTCAGCTTTTGAAAAGAACTCAACCTACCCAGAAAGCACCAAGGGTGCAAAATAAAACTGCAGCACTGAAAAGGCCAAGACACGAGAAGTTCTCCTGCAAGGTTTTCAAGTCTGCTTCAACAAAGCAGTGTAACAGCTGCAACTGGAGAAACTAAATGAGCCTGCAGATTGTAGTAAAAGAAGAGATGAAACATACACATACTGTATGGAAAACAACCATGTGCTAGCACTCCTACAATGTTCTACATTTGAATAATTCATTGAAATAAATCTGCTACATGCAAATACACAACTGAGAACCCAGCAAACATTTCACATCTTTGACATCGTCACAGACGCAGTGTCACAAGCGACAGCAATGGCAATTAGACCCTTCTGTCCACGACAACTGACTCCTGATGCAGGTGGAAAATTCAAGGGACATTTGTTCTAATCTCTTAGAATCTTTGATAAGGAGTATCAGGTGTCCCCTGACCAGGAGGTAAAGGACATCTCCATAGCTATATATTGATAATTTGATCCACTATAGTTGATGCTGGCTACCTCCTGCTACAGTTAAAGATTATTTACCAACTGGAAAGAATGGGGGGTGGGGGAGTCCAAGGGAAGAGCCTTACTGTCACAGAGTGTCATGAATGAGAGCAAAGGACAATGCAGTCATTAACAAAAACCCACTGCACTCTGCTAGGTGACCTGGAGAACTTCTATGCAGAACAAGATTTATCACCACTAAGAAGTTTCTGGACTAAAAAAAAAGAAACCATTCAATAACATTAGCATTACTAAAACCCCAAACAAAACCAAAACATTCTGGAAGGCAACAGATACAGGATTCAAATCTTTAATTTCACACCACTTGACTGAGATACACTGAAATATATTTAAGCCTGGGGGCAGGGGTGGGGAAAGGAGCTGAAAAGAATCCTGGCCATCCTTTACTGAGGACTTCACTCAGTTCAAGTAGGTACCGCTGTACCGTCAAAATTCAGAACGGAAGCTTGGAGGTTTCTGTTAAAAATCACAAATATACTGTAAGCTGGAATGAAAGTGAAAAAGAAGAAAATCCCAGATTCTCTCAATTTTGTATATTCTTTAAAAAGGTTCAACTTCTCATAATATAAAAACTTTGCAGAGGCCAATTTTTAGACTCAATATGTGGAATGTGATTCATTTTTCTAGAATTCTGATCTAGGTACACGTGCACACTTAAAGGTGACAGTATTTAGTCTCCGTGTTGTGAAATACAGAAGAGCTATTAAGTTTCACAATTCCAAAAAAATTCAGAAGATTTTTTGAAAAGGTAAAACTACTGCTACTGAAGGTCAGTAAAGCTAATTCATTTAATATGTAGTACTTCACTGATTAATATTCATCTGGATGTGGACAGTATAAAACTAACCTTTTATTCCCTCTCTGACAAAGAAAGCTTTTATTTCCTTTATACCCCAACTTTTGAAATAAATCCTACAAAGTTTTTGACAAAGGGAAATCTTACTTGGGAATTTGAACCAATTACTTAAGGTCAATCCAACTCGGAAATCGCGCCACAAAGGAATGATGTAAGACCTCAAAATAAATAAGTTTATTATTGCAGATTTCCAGTATTACTACGTGCGGCAAGGAGAGGCCTGTCTCACACTGCTGTGGGACAGCAAACTGCCACAACTCCTTTGGAAAGCAATGTGACAAGATATGTACCAAGAATCAGAAAAATTTTCTTTACCCATGTGCCTAATAATTCAACTCTTGGGAATCCGCCCTAAGAAAATAATAAAAAGTACAAAGATATATGTCCAAAGATGTTCACTGTGATTTTATTTTCAACCATTAAAAACTGAAATAATCTTAAATGTTCAAAAGGCTGGGAATAGTTAAGTAAATTATGCTATACCCATAGAATGAGGTATGTGACAATTAAAAATGCTTATCAAAAGAATAGAACGTTATATAAGGTATTATGTCTACCATCTTTTTGTTCTGAAAAATACACTGAAAGAAAATACACCAAAACAACAGAACTTGTGAAAGTGTTATAAATACTACCAGTAACATTTAAAACTTGTACAGTGAATCAGTTACTACGTTCATATACATTGTATCAAAGGAGGTCATCTAGCAATCTTCCACCTGACTGCGAAAGCCCAGAGCTCCCAACCTGAGTGAGAGAACAAGCCGCTCTGCAGATCACTAGCAATGAGTGTGATTGAAATTGGGAGTTGTACATAAAGACATAGAACAGCATTCTAGACTAAAGGACAGCATGAGGGACATGAGCAAAGGGCCAGTAACAGGACAAAATGCACCCAAGGACTAGTCAGTAACTCTGAATGGCACAGGGACGAGAGGACAGAAGAAATGCCGTGGCTGGGAGGGGCCAGGAACCCTCCCAGCAATGGGGTTAACTCCCAAATGTCTTGTGATCTAAAGAACCTTACCTTCGTGCTAAAGAGGTCTTTCTCTTACTTTCAGAGATTTTTTTATTTTTAGAGAGAGGAGAAGGGAGGGAGAAAGAGAGGGAGAGAAATGTCAATGTGTGGTTGCCTCTGGAGTGTCCCCTACTGGGGCCCTAGCCGGCAACCCAGCCACATGCCCTGACTGGAAATTGAATCTGTGACCCTTTGGTTCCCAGTCCCATGCTCAATCCACTGAGCCACACTAGCCAGGGCAGTTTGAATGTTTCTTATGTTGACAATCTGAAATTCTAATTTTTATATTTTCTTCCTTCGGTAGCTGTATTTCAATAGGTAAGAGGCAGAAATCCAACTGAAAAATGTTACTCTGCTAAATATACATAAAAATTAGAACTGTTTATAGCTAAATAGTCACACTAACACTTTGAAGTTCTAATAAAACTGCCAACGTTTCAATGTCACTCTGTATTGCAACCTGAGCATGTCGCGCCATGGAAACCATGGGCTTCGCAACAGCACTGACTGCAGCCGGACCACAGAGGCAAACTTCCACTGATTCTCTCCATGAGTTAGCAACAATTAATTGATCCATCACGGGCTGGGCACACAGTCCAGGAGATGAGATCCAGACTTTCAGGTCATCAATGGAAAAAGTGTCCAGCAATGTCCAGCTCTGGTACTCACTGGCTGGGGGCCTTATGGGAGTTGCTCAGACTATTTCTAAACTTGAGATTCTTTATCTATCAAACATAGACCATAACTGTACCTAACTTGGAAGCTTATAATGACAAAGTCTCTCTCTATGACCAAACTTTAGTCAGGCTCTGAGCCCTCTTCCCACCTAGACTTTGGTCTTGGCCCCCAGTCCTGCCTTCAGCCTTCCTAGCCCAGTTTCAGCAAGAATCTGACAAGTCAGTTTAGGGAGAAGCCCCATGCCCCTGATAATAGGGCAAAAGCCACTCTCTCTGAGCTGGCTGGACCCTGACTGTTGATGAGCCTTTACTGGAAATGCCCTGAGGGCTCAACAGGACACACCAGACCAAGACGACTGGACGGACACTGCACCCAAAGGTAGCACCGACAGAAGCTGCGGCCCAAGCGAAACGCCCTGCGCTAGGACCGCCCCCACCCTCAGGGCTGGGTCCGTGCGTTTCTCTGCTTTCTGCATTTCTTTGTGAGTTCCCTCACAGCACTAGGCACTGACCACCCTAACACCCGGTATCCAACCTCACTCAGCGTCTGATCAAGTTCCTCATCCCTAAGCTTCACTGTGTGAGTCCTTGGCCTGTCTCCCCCTAAATCCCGTTAGATCAGTTTAGTGGTCTGCCATCCACCGACCTCTCAGCTCTAATCCTGGTCTATAAATTCCTACTTCTTTTTTTTTTTAAAGATTTTATTTATTTGTTTATCTTTAGAGGGGAAGGAGAGAGGGAGAGAAACATCAATGTATGGTTGCCTTTTGTGCATTCCCTGCTGGTAGTTAGCCTGCAAGGAACCGGCCTGCAACCCAGGCATGTGCCTTGACTGGGAATCGAACCACGATCGTGTGGTTCGCAGGCCCGCGCTCAATCCACTGAGCTACGCCAGCCAGGGCTCCTACTTCTTGCCGTACTCAGAGTTGAGGCGGACCTCTCTCCTCTACTGCAGTAGTCTCAATTAAAGTCTTCCTTATTATTTTATTATTTTATTTTTTAATTATTTTTAAAAGATTTTATTTATTTATCTTTAGAGGGGAAGGGAAGGAGAGAGGAAGAGAAATACCAATGTACAGTTGCCTCTTGTGTGTCCCCCGCTGGGAACTGGCCTGCAACCCAGGCATGTGCCCTGACGGGGAATTGAACTGCAATACTCTAGTTCACAGGCCCACGGCTCAATCCACTGAGCTACACCAGCCAGGTCTTCCTTATTATTTTAACAAGTGTCAGAATAATTTTTTTCTTTAATAATTTTTTTCTTTAACAGCAAGAAGAATTTAATGAGTTTTAGTGTAAGTAAAACACCCAAAACAGTGTCTTGTGGATTTCCTCGCCATCTCTTGTTCCTTTGCACGCTCTAAACTTAGAACTAGATCCATTGTAAGCTGTTTGTTTACTCTGTTCCTTGGACAAGACTTGTCCCTTAAGAGCAAGGACTTATTTCTAAGTTTCCAGCATCTATTACATGGTTTGACCCATTAAAGGCATACAAACAGCCCTGGCCAGTGTGGCTCAGATGGTTAGAGCATTGTCCTGTAGCCAAAGGGTGGTGGGTTCGATCCTCTGGAGAGTACAGGAGGCAACCAATTGATGAGTCTCTCACATAGATGTCTTTCTCTCCCTTCCCATCTTTCTAGAAGCAATGAAAAAAAATGTCCTCAGGTCAGGATAAAAAGAAAATAATTTTTTAAAAGGCACAAAAGCAATGTGTGCTGTATAAGTGGGTTTTAGAATGAATGGAGGAAGTAAGTGCTCAGATGTCCACCTGAGCACCCTACCACCCTCAGCGGCCACCTGCACAAATGCAGTCTTTTCCAAGGCGGGTTCCTGACACTCTGCAGTCCTACGAATGCTCAGGAACCAAAGTCAATTCCCCATAGCAGCGAACACCAGAGCAAACAACAAATTACGGTTTTCAAAGTTGATTAGGGCCCCCAAAATATTCCAAGGAATTCAACAGAAACAAGCTAGTTCCCTAAACATAACAGCATTATATTAGCCATGTAATCTGCAAATTATCTGGAGTTCTGACAAAAATACATAAAACACAGTCCAACTAATGAAGCTGATGCTTAAACACATCTTTTCAAAAATAAAAGCTGTAAATTAAAACAGGCAATCATGCACCACAAATCTGCTATTTTAGAAGCAACAATCGAAATGCTTACGTGGAGGTTCCTCTCTATTTGCACACAGCACAAGTTTCACTTACTTAGTCAGCCTTAAAGTCAAACAAATTCAGTTTGACATCAGAGGCTTCCTTGTTTATTTTATTTACTTAATACCAAAGTGCATTATTACTATTTGTTAAGGACCTTTTAAAAGCAAGACAGTTGTCACAGAATGCCAATCCCGGTCATACAATGCCAAACATTTTGTAATCCACAGACAGCCGTCCCTACCTACACATCTGGAATGCTGTCCTAATCAAGTCATCTCGTTTGTTCATAGTAATAATAAAGAAGACCACCCTGAGGGAAGAGAACGTCGCACATTCGCAAGCAGTAGGACGCGGGACGAGGCAGAGGGACCGCCATTGCTTTCCTCTGACCCCGCCCCCACATACAGCGTCACAACCCAGCAACTGAGTGGCCCCGCCCTGGTGAACACCTAGGGCTCCGCTCCTCATACATAACAGGCACAAACAGTCCAAAACATGGCTCAAGAAGAACTCAAAGCCCCAGAGCCGATAACTCTAAGCAACCGAGAAATAGTGAACCTCTCAGATGCACAGTTCAAAATACTGGTGATCAGGATGCTCACAGAACTGGTTGATTATAGTCACAAATCAGAGGAACATATGAAGGCTAAACTAATTGAAATGAAGGGAATTGCACAGGAAACCAATAGTGATGGAAAGGGAACTGGGACTCCAATCAGTGGAGTCCACCAAAAGGAAGAACGAAACATCCAACCAGAAAAGAACGAAGAAACAAGAATTCAAAAAAATGAGGAGAGGCTCAGGAACCTCCAGGACATCTTTAAATGTTCCAACATCCGAATTTTAGGGGTACCAGAAGGGGGAAAGAAACAGCCACGAGTGGAAAATTTATTTGAACAAATAATAAAGGAGAACTTCCCCAGTCTGGTAAAGGAAATAGACTTCCAGGAAATCCAGGAAGCTCAGAGAGTCCCAAAGAAGTTGGACCCAAGAAGGAACACGCCAAGGCACATCACAATTACATTAGCCAAGATGAAAATGAAGGAGAGAATCCTAGAAGCAGCAAGAGATAAGGGGACAGTCACCTACAAAGGAGTTCCCATCAGACTGTCAGCGGATTTCTCAAAAGAGACCTTACAGGCAAGAAGGGGCTGGAAAGAAGTATTCCAAGTCATGAAATCCAAAGACCTAAAGCCAAGATTGCTTTATCCAGCAAAGCTTTCATTTAGAATGGAAGGACACATAAAGTGCTTCTCAAATAAGGTCAAGTTCAAGGAGTTCAGCACCACCAAGCCCTTATTATATGAAATGTTAAAGGGACTTATATAAGAAAAAGATGAAAAATATGAACAGTGAAAGTACAGCAAACTCACAGTTATTAACAAGCACACCTAAAACAAAAGCAAACTAATACAATAGCTAGATCAGGAGCGGAACCATAGAAATGAAGAACACCTGGAGGGTTAGCAACAGGGGAGCAGGAGGAGGAGAAGGGGGGGAGAAGGTACAGAAAATAGCATAGACGGTAGGTAGAAAATAGATAGGGGGAGGGCAAGAATAGTGGGGGAAATATAGAATCTAAAGAACTTGAGACATAAACTAAAGGGGGGGATGGTTGGGGAGGGGGTGTGCAGGATGGAGGGGAATGAAGGGGGGGAATAGAACAACTCTAACGGTATAATCAATAAAATATATTTTTAAAAAACTTAAATACATGACAGATCATCTCATTATGTGAAGAGTTCATGCCTATAAGCATTCCAATGAGGCTGGAAAATTCTTTAACTACTAAGTTGAAATCTCTTCAACCTAGCCAAGTACAAGGTTAACAAAATATTGTTAGGACTAAAAGGAAATGAATATTCTGCAAAATACACATGATGCATGTCCTAATTTTTTTAAACAATGCAAACCTAACCAGATAAAGAAAAAGGTTTCACCCATAAACACACAATGGGAGCCAGAAAAACCGGGGTGTCTACTGACCCAGCTCTAGTCTCAGACCCATTCCTTAAAATTCCTGCCATTCAACTTGAGGATCTCATTCTGACTTTATCAGACAGCGCTAATCTTCCCTGCCGTAGTCAGCCAAGTAGACCATCCATCCTGAAACTGAAGACACAAAATACCGGCAGCAGAAATCAGACAAAAATTGAGTTCAAGTCTGCTAGGCAACAGGCAAACTGACTCAGACTGCCCAGTCACAGAGAGTGAGACGTGTCACTGTAAACAGTAACTCAACCCTGAAAGTGGAGAGGCCTGAGGATGCGCAGGCGGGCGCTCCGCACCACTCATCTGCCTTGCCATTAACTTGGCCACCAACCCAGACTCGACACTGCACACTAAGAATAGAACACAAGAATGCTTTTATAGTGTCCCAGCCACTGAGAAGACTGGGAACAAGTTCAAAACGCATCAGAAACTGTACCAAGAAAAGACAAAAAGCAGTATGTTTCTAGTGTCAAAACCACTAATCAAGAAAAATGAGATGTTAATAACACCTTGCTTTTAAATAGCACCAACCTGTGAAGCAGCTCAAATATTTTTGCAAATTAAACAAATCTAATGATAATACTTCTAGCTATACTCTTGTGAAATTGGTGAAACAGAAATATAATTACTTCCGTTCAGCTACTGAAGAAAAACAGACACACACCACAGTGCAAATCAGATTCCTGCACGACCCAGCACTCAGCACCCCACACAACTGAGCAGCCCGCTCACCCCGTAAACTCTAACAGAGCAGAACGTAAAAGTGGCCCCACAGCTTTCTATGTTCAAGAACTCAACTCTGAGAATTAACAATTAAGGCAAAATCAGCTTTAGTTTCGAAAGAAAACACTTCATTCTATTTAATCTGATGAATCTACTTTTAATTTATTTTTGAATCTACTCTTTTAGAAGCAAATTGAGAAACTGTTATGATTATTAAAGCCACTTGAAATTTATAAACCATAGAGAAAAGGGAAAATTCTATTTCTCACACCTATCAATATTAGCTGACAACTTTATGACTCTTTCAAAGGGCAAAAGGAAATCAACTCGAAGGACAAGGTCAAAGTACACAAAAAGACACCCTGGCTTGGGAAACCAATTGGTTTAACAATGAAGGATGAGTCAACCAATACTTGCAGATCCCAGGCACATGAAAGGAAATTTTATTTTGACTCAAAATAGGAATTAAATTGTCCTACTGATGGCTAGGGGAAAAGGTCACCTTTAAGTGTTTTATATGTGCTTTTTAAGAGCTATTACAATGAGGCGACTTTAAAGGCTAGTATACTATTACAGAATGAAGGGGCACTTCCTAAATATACCCAAAGTATCTAACTTCCTCTTAACGCCTACTCTAGGTGAAATGCTTCTTTCTTGCCTTCAATACTATTGAGATTAAGGCACAGCCAAAGCAGTGACAGGATGAGTAAACCTGAACTTGCTACAGGTAAGAACAGATAAGAACAGTTCTTATCTGTTCTTTCCAAACAGATAAGAACTTAAAAACCTTGCAAACACACCCTTATTTGAAAAACAAGAGAAACTTGAAAAAAGTACCCCGTGAAAATGTGAGCTCCTTTCTTAAAAGGTAAGCTCCTCAATGCACAGTCTGTCTCCTTATAAATTCTATTCAGTCCGTAGCGCCTGTGCTGATGCCTAGGGGGAAAGTGGCTTCTACCGCCGCAGTCAAAAGCAACCCGCCTGAAGGGAGTGATAAGGTGGCTAGAATCTGCTTCCAGTGAATCCAGAGCTGGGGCTGGAGGGGCGGAGGAAACGGGCTGCAGGGAGTTAGCTGAGGCTGGGACAGGATCCGAAACCCTCGGGGTCTGCGGCTCCCCCACCAGTTCTGTAGAGTCTGAAACTTTTCAAATAGGTTAAATAGAGAAAGAGAAGAAAGCTAGTGTTAGAACATTAAATGCCTCTCAAATAGCCTGTTTCTGTAGGCTACCAACTCAGAAGAGTTTCTTAACTGAGAATTCAAAAGGAATATAGAAAGTAGTCTAAAAATTCTTTACAGATATAAAACAATTAGGATGATTCTACAGTTTTTCTATTGTTCTCACAGAAGTAAAAGCCTAAATTAAGAAATTACCTGTCTCTAGATTAATGTGATTTCTCTTTATATGTCATTGCAATTAAGCCTAATTTTAAAAAGTGACTCTTCTCTTTTTTCTTTTCCTGGTAACAGATACTCTTTCTGAAATAATTAAAGGGAATTATGGGATACCCTAGGTAAACCGTTTCTACCCTAAAACCTGGGCTTTAAATAAAGTTCAGCAAATTTTCAACTATCTTTTACATCAGTTTCAAAGGGATAATATTGGGTTGAACTAAATGACGCTAACTTTTAATATTTTACCTTACAATATTAATAAATATTCCCCTAAATCATGCTATTCTATATTTGGGAAATTTCATTCTTTTGGGTTGTGCCAAGAACCGCAGCACAGAGGAGCCCTGACCATCTTCTATTCAACAGAATCAACTCTGACCAGTTCTCTCAAGCTCACTCTAGTCTCCTTAAATGATTCGAGACACCCTACGACCCGGATTAACGTTGGACCTGTGAGTAGACCTTAAATGGATACTTCTCTTAAAGGAGATAGGTATTAGATTAGACAAGCGGTCACACGTTAACTCAAAGGTATTAAGCATCACATTTCTTTAAGAAGTTATAGCACTCTACTAAGACAGAATTAATCAAAATGCTTTAATAGAACAGGGAAAACGACGATAAAATCTAGGGTGGGAAGCGAAGAATAACTTGCCAGGCTCGCAGAAGCCTCTGACAGTTGTTGTAAGGTGGGCTCATTCTCCTCCTTTCCTCCTTTCTCCTCTTTGATCTGAGAGATTGACTCCGAGGCGTCTGCTCCCACAACAAACAAGCACATTATTTAAGCTGTCATTCTGCACACTTCCTAACCTATTTGGTAGAGTGGACATTTCTAAAAGTATAGCAACTGCAAAAATTAAAATAAATTCATAAAAATTCAAAAATTGTTCACTGCCCCCTGTATCAACATGGGGTATTTCAAACTATTTGGAAATTACATTAAGTACAGGAGTTATTCAAAAGACTTTCATAAACCCTCTGGTTAATCATGCCATTTTTATGGCAACCTCAACAGCCTTGATCAGATCTCTTTGTAAAATGAACACAGAAGCACGTTTTGGTAACACATCAGGAATTCAATTCAATGTAACACATTCAGCGCATTACCCAGATCGGTGCACCACGACAACACTCAGACATTCGCCTCAGCGGGGGGTCTGTGACCCACCAGATGTCTCAAGACTCAGCCAGGTTTCCAAAGCTTAGAGGGAAGATGATTAATAACACAAAAGAAGGAGGCACGGTGAACTCAGGCAACGGGTTGCTTACAAAAGATCACTTGCTAACTAAAAAGTAAGACTTTTTTTTTGGTTAGCATCCTCAGATAAAGGGGGCACTCAGTGCAGGTTCAAACAGGGGCCAGGTCAAGTGTATGAGTCACAAAAAGATAATAAAACTAAAATCAACTTATCGAATTCCTGACATTGAGATCATTCAAAAGACTGCAAGATACAAAAAGTGATGTCTTGAGTAAAAGAACAAAAAGACCAAATAAAAAAAAGCTTGATTTCCCAGGGGCTGACTATCTAGTCTGAGAACCACCCCGACACCTTATTTTTCAGGCCTGTGGTCCACCTTTCATCATCCCCTGTTCATTTCCATTCTGATGGTGAAGGAGGGCATAAGAGTAGCATGTAACTGTTTTGACTGAGTAAATATATGAAGGAATAAAGTAATGAAGCGAGAATGAGAACAAGGGAAAAGTTAAAATTAGCCTTATAACACCCATGTGTCATACATGACCCTTTCCATTGTCGATGCACAATCTTGTGAGTTAAGCAAAAGAGAGAGAACTATGTGATTACAATGACATAAACATGGACAATATTAAAAAACTGTAAGGACACAAAGAGGAAGCAGAAATACAGCAGAATAGACACCAAACAGTGTCAGTAGTTGTCCTGAGCAGCCAGAGAGGAGATGATCTTTCTTTGCTTGTATTTAATGCACATTTTTCAAATTTTCTATAATGAATATGTAAACCGTTAAGAAAAACAATTTTTGTATGGAAAAAATGACCAAGAAAGCATTTTCATTACACGCATAAAGGGGCAATTTACAGGAACTACTCTATAAAACTGTCTCACACTAAGCCGCAGAAGGCAATACCAATAAGGAAAATAACTGCTTTCTTCCCACTCTTAGTTTTGTCCCTTAGTCCAACATTTACTAGGCAGCTATCACGTACTAGGATCCACGGTCCCAAGACCCCCAAATGGTAGTAAAGACATAACCAGTAAATTCTCATTATCAAAGGTGCTTGAGAACATAGGCCTAAATCATCCTGCCCCCCAACTGTAAGTGCCCCTCAAAAAACCCAGAACCCTTCTGTAAGGCCACTGCACCCCAAAACACACTGCAACCAAGAGGACTGCTGTGAAAACACCCGCCGCCCTCTCTCCCCAGATCCTGCCCCACCGCCCACCCTGCAGGAGGAGCACACGCTTCCTGACCCTGAGGTTTGACCGTGAGACCTGCTCTGGCCAACCAAGGATGAGCAGCAGTGCCACTCAAAGAGCAGAAGCGGCACCCGGAGCCACTGGGAGAGACTATCGGCTGTTTTCCCTCATCCACCCTGGGTCCTCGAATGAAGCCCACAAAGGGCAATGATGTGAGAAACAGACTCTTCTGTTGTAAACAACAGAGACTTGTGGGTTGTTACTGCAGCATCGTTTAGCAAAAGCCAACTGATCCACGTTCCCTTGACTGACTTCGATAACGAACACCACTCACCAACGGCCAGAAGGGAGACGTGAGTTAGCTCTTCCCTAGCTGCGCCCACTCTGCAGATTACACACAACTGAACTTGGAAGAGGCCGACGCTGACAGCTGGGCCCCGCGCCTGGCAGCGGCCCCCCAGTGCTTGTTTGGTTTTGCTGGGCTCCTGTGCAGACGGACCTGCTGCACTCGCGTCTCCTCTCTGAGCCCCCAGTCGAGGCTGAGATTCCCTTCCTGGAAGAAAACCTTCAGAGAGTGGTGCCCATGGAGATATTCCACAGGACCCAAGGGAACAAGCAACGGCCAGAGGAATGGAATCTACCACTTTCCTTTGAAATAAACTAACTGTGACAATCATCATATTGTACTCCTGAAACTAAAATAGCTTAAAATTTACTGGTTAAAACTTAGTACACAACGGAGATGAGTTGCTAATTAATGGAGTAGCCTAAAACTAGAATACCGAAATGGTCGAAGGACAACTGTCGCAGTAATCAATTAATATTTAAAGCAGCAACCAGGTACACATCACAGTCCCCGTGCAGTGGGCTGAGAAAGGAGGCAGAGAAGGCACACACTAGAGTGTTCCACTTTGGTGGGCAACAAGGAACACAAATACGACGCAGTATGTAGAGGTCAAGGGGAACACACGTTCATGCGCATGAATAACACACCGGGGCCACAAACAGCTACACAATAAAGCTGTAAAAATGCTTTGGCTTGGAAAGGTCTGAGGTGTGCAGACAACAGTGGGGAGGGCAGCAAGCATCTGTTTGGACCGTGCTGATTTTGAACAGCCTACGAGTGGGCGCCCAAGAAGATCTGTCTAGCAGGTGCCTAGCTGACCATCTACTGGATTTTACTGTGTATAATGTGCTCCCGTGCATAGTGCGTACCCACAGTTTTGGCCTAAACTTTCAGGGGAAAAAATCTTTTGTTTTAATTTTTTAATTCAATTCTTTATTGATTTATATTTAGATACTTGTTTTTTGTATTATAAAGGAATTTTTGCATTTACTTTTTAACATATGGTACAAGGAGTTTTATGTAACAAATAATTACAAACACAAGAGCAGATACAAGGTACTTTGGGTACTACTCATGCATAGTGCGTACCCTTATTCTTCCCTCAAAAGTTTTGGCAAAAAAGTGCACCTTACAGAGCTGGAAACACAACAGACTTGGTCAGCTCAGCCCTCCTTTCCCCTCATTCTCAGGACTAGCCGCTGGAGGCTTCTCAGGATCCCCAGTGCTCCTCAGACCGAAACTTAATGTTTACCTCCAACTTGTTCCCTACATTTGCCTAATGTTTGCACAGTGTGACCAAGTAATTACACTTTAAGAAAATGTAAGTAGCATATGCTCACACTAGAATGTATTCGTTTGCTCATACCAAATTACAGATGATTTAAGGAATCTAGTGAAAAAATGAAATAATGAAAGTGTGCTACAAGAAAATGTGGGTTCATATTTATAAAATCTTAGAGAGAGGACTTTCTCATGACAAAAGCCCTTAGGAATGAAAAATAGTGGATGGGGACAAGGGGAGGCCTTAAATAATTTTATTAAAAAAAACACAAGAGGCGGCGGCCAGGTAGCTCAGCTGGTGGGAGCATCTTCGCTGATAGGTTGCAGGCCTACCATGGACGAGTAATTTTTTTTAAAGCAAATGAAAAACTGGGAATAAATTTCTGAAGTTTACAATATAAGAAATTACCATCTCTAGGTGTAAGGAGCTGACATAAATTAAGAAACAAGAAAATGTGACAAGGACAAGGGCAGAAATACAAAAGAAATATAAATGCACAATTAACACATGAAAAGAAGTGCTAAACTTCTTATCAGCAAAGAAACAGAATTAAAACAGGAGATTTTTCACCTATCAAACCAGTAAATATTAAAACAGCCATAAGTGTGGACTTGGAGCCTGGGCAGGAATTACTAAGCCCTTCTGGAGACAATCTGGTAAAATATATCAATAGCTAGAGATTTCACATGCTCTTTGTTCTACCAAGTCTACTTCAGGGAATTCGTCCTAAGGGTGGGGAATGGGGATTGTGGGCTTTTAAAAAAGCCTATCAACAGGTATACCAGGCCTGTCCAGAAAAAGCACAGCTATTGTTAATAGAACCAAAATGGTTTGCATGACATCAGTGTAACCTGGCAGCCAGGGAGAGTGGCCTGGAATGCACATGCGTGAACAACGACGACTTCACTGTACTAGTCAGTGGGGGGTGGTAGATGCTGTTGAGTGAATGTGTGCACTGTGACCATGGCATTCAAAATGACTGAGTAGAGCAATAAACCTATATCAAATTTTACATTAAGCTTGAACATTCATCCACAGAAACTATTCTGATGATTCAGAAGGCCATGGGCACCTGGTGACTGGCAGCTTCATCAAGCCGATGCGTCTGCTTGTGTACCATGTCTCGTGCAGAGTTTTTGTTGTGAAACATCAGATCACCCAAGTAACTCATTCCCGCTACACCCCAGATTCCGCACTCTGAGACTTTGGCTTTTCCCAGAACTAAAATCACCCTGGCTGATTTTGAGCCCTGGCTGGTGTGGCTCAGTGGACTAAGTGCCAGCCCTCAAACCAAAGGGTCGCTGGTTCAATTCCCAATCAGGGCACATGTCTGGGTTATGGGCCAGGTCCCCAGTCGGGGGGGGGGGGGTGAGGCAACTATATATTAATATTTTTCTCTTCCTCTCTCCCTCCCTTCCCCCTGTCTAAAAAGAAATAAATAAAATCTTTAAAAAATAGAAAGAAAGAAAATCGCATTTGAAAGGGAATAGATTTCCAACCATCAATGAGATTAAGGAAAAGACAACAGGATGTATTGGGAGAACTGTGTGAGGTCCAAGGTACCTACTTTGAAGGGGACTAAAGTGTCATTGTCCTATATACAATGTTTCTTATATCTTGTATCTTCTTCAATAAATGTCTCTTTCTCATGTTACATGTCTGGATACATGGACAGGCCTCATGCTCACATAAAGAGACATGAAGTGCAGGAAGTTAACGGCAGTTAACATGATGACTGAGTGTTCTTTAGGATCTTTCCCTTTCATTCTTTTGGACCCATATTATCTCATTATAGAAACTTCATTGGGGGGAAAAATAAAAACAAAAGTCCTCTGCATAAAAGAGATCCTGAATGGAAATTAACAATAAGTTAACAAAAGATATCTCCAGGTGGTAAAATACAATTCAGGGAAATTTTTCATGTCTTCTGGAATAGAAATTTTTCCGGACTTATGACACTTTCCATTATGAATATGCGTTACTATTTAAGTTTTAAAGAAGGTAAAATAAACTCATTCTTAAATTGGCCGTTTCCATTCTCTTTTGTTATCTCAATTTTAACCACCACTACAACAATCTCACAGTACTTTCAAAGTTTATGCCTATGTATAAACTTTGTGTTTCTTCTCTTCATTCTCCAAAACTAGCTTTTCTTGATAATTCTCATATCCTCAGAAAGCACAAGGGGACTCCCCTGAAACAGGCTGGGCCCCCACGCTCTCTCTCCACGTCATTTCCCTCTAGTCGACTTCAACACCTTAACCCCCGGTGCTCTCCAAGTTGGCTCCAGCCCTGCAGCACCGCTGTACACAGAAAGTTCGTCGGCAACGTAATGAAGTTCAGGGCCCCATCCTGGGCTTACGGAATGGGGGTGAACAGAGAGGGCCCTTCCAACAACCTGTTTTATCACGACCCTCCAGGTGATTCGGATGTATGCTAAAGTTCGAGAACCAATGTTTCAGCCTCTCAGCTTTAGGCCTTCAGAATCCAGAAACTCTCCTAAAAGCAATCAAATCATTTTTCAAATTATATTTTTCAAAATTCCAATGCTAACACATGAAATTATTCAAGGGAACTGTGCTACGAAATCTCGAACCTTAACAGCTGAAAACAAAATTGCAGGGCTAAAAAAAAAAAGGATCAACAATTAAAGAAAACCTTATTTGTACTAATGGGTCCTAGAACCATCACTTGGAGCCTTCCAGTCTCCGAGGTAAACAGACCTGGTTTCAAGGCACACACGAAGGCAGGGCTGCACAAGCAGTCAGCCAGACTCTGGAGTTACTGCAACGTCCAAGCCATAGCTAGAATAAATATAATCAGAAAGTGCTAAAAGCTTCAGAAATAACTTTATTTCAACTAATAAATGATCCCACTTGGGGCAAGATGTTTTGAGATTTAATATGGTAATTAACCTACTTATTTACTTGTGATGAAGGTATATACCATGATAGACGTGAAATGAAGTGTATTCACAGTCCAACAAAAGAAAAGTTTTGCCCCAGTCATTTGTGTAATGGATTGATGACCCAGGCACTGAGCTACGGCAAAAGACACAGGAGTCCAAGATAAGATACCCTTCCTGCCCTCCAGAAACCTGCACTCCCCCGTGAGAGGGTGGAGGCCAGGCAGGGGATCAACCTGCCGCCCGGGGCAGGACTTCAGTGCCTGACCTCTAAGACTGGTTAGAGATGAGAACACAGAGCGTATGTCCAGGCTCTCCCCACCCGAAGTCACACCTGTTTCCTCATGTTAGCACCACTTTCAATGTCAGAAAGAGCCATGAGTACGGATTCGTTTGCATGCAACATGAGACTGGGCTAATCTTACAATCAAATAAAGAATAAAAATGATTTGTTACAAGAAAAAGACAGATCAGTTAAAATCAAGTAGAATCAAGCCAAGTAAAAAAAAAGTAGTTTACAAAAAATTATCTACAGGAGAACAACAAAAAAAGGCAAGATGTAGAAAATATTATACAGTGTATATTAGGCGGTAAGATGACAGGCAATTATTCTTTTGTTTGAAATCTTTTATTATGAAAGTTATTTTTAAAATGATCATCAAACATTAAAAAAAATGTTTAACCCAGCCAAGATCCCATGAATTAGAGGTTCCCAATAGGTGTATGTCACGCCCTGTGGGTGACTAAAAGTACGTACAGCTATCGCATTCACTGGCAGGCACCACCGGCACCTAACGGGACACCCTGAGCAGTCCCATACAAGGAACTGTCTTGTGACATTTCGAATGTCTCTACAGACATTCACATAGGGGGAAAAATCCATTTATAATGATCCGAACCTAAAAGCAAATTCCATTCTACATACAAATATGAAGGATTTTTTAAAAGCTTTCACCGTACACGCGATTTTCTGGGAGTATAATTCAAGAGAAGATTGTCCTGAGTCTTACCGAAAGCCATTCACACTTTCAGACAAATCCTACACACACTTACCGGTAAGCACTGCGTCTGCAGTGCAGCAAACATCTCGCCCCCTGTCTTCTGGGGTCGGCAAGACAGAGCTCCAACATACCCTCATAGTACAAATTACTCTTGATTTCTTGTTATTAAAAAAGCTAGGGCACTACACTGGTAGTTTTGAAATGACTGATGAGGTTCGTTTCACGAGAAGAAAGGAGGCGTCACAGAAAGGGAGCGTGGGTGTGGCAGGGCGCCGCCTGCTGCAAGGGCGGAGGACGCAGGACGCCCGCGGTGGGGGGGAATCCAGAGGCCCTCCGCTGGGCCAGACGGGGAAGAGACCTGCCAAAATGCAGAGCTGTGTCGCTTCCTCACTTCGGTTCTTTGTTTTGATATTTATTTTCATTAAAAAGTTATTTATGCTAACTTCAGAGTTTATTATTCATTTTTATGAATAGAAAGCTTAAAATAATTTCTTGATTTTAATTTTCGTATGGCAATATCAATAAAGAACTTACATAAAGAAAAGCTCTCTGGGAGTTCCCAATAAATTTTAAGTGTGTGAAGGTGTCCTGAGATGAAAAAGTTTAAAAACTTCTGCTCCAGGAGAAAAAGATATGGAAGGAGGGCAAAACTGGCCGGAGAGACTGGAGCGGTGGCTGCCAGAGCGAGGAGACTTCAGGACCTGAGCCCGGTGACAGAACGTGGTTACAGGCCGGGAAGGGAAAGGAAGGCGTCCAGGAGAGGTCGTGAGCTTTTGACTGGGGCAGCAAGTAAATACAGAGCCACTCAGAGAGATTTTAATATCATGAACATGTTATTTCATGTAATAAAAAAGTTTGTATGTAGAAAATGAATCCACGAATACAAAAAGCTTAAAGGAAAATACCGGCACAAATAGGCCCTGGCTGGTGTAGCTCCATGGATTGAGCGCAGACTTCAAACCAAAGCACCGCCAGTTTGATTCCCAGTCAGGGCACATGCCTGGGTTGCAGGCCAGGTCCCCAGTAGGGGGTGTGCTAGAGGCAATCACACCCTGATGTTTCACTCTCTCTCTTTCTCCTTCCCTTCCCCATCTCTCTAAAATAAATACATAAATCTTTTAAATAACACTGGCACAGATAACCTCTTTCCATGCATCTAAAATAACAGTAAAACGCCTCCTCTCCCTGCCTCTGATGTACATAAACAAACCAGAACATGTGGACAATGGTCATGAAGGCTGGCTTCCACACCGTGGCCACCAAGGCTAGAAGGGAGCATGAAGAGGGAGCATCGGCTCCCCCCCACCCTTAGCCAGGCCCCCTTCAGCCAGCATCTCTCGGATCCCACACAGTATCTTTCTAAGGGTTCAGCTTCACACACCTTTTAAATCAGAGGCATTTATAGGAGCAGGACAGAGGAACAGACATGGCCACCCAGCAAAGAAAACCCCCAGAGGTAAAAGCTTTTAGTGAACGTACAAATGCAAAAGTACTGTAGTGCCCAATTTTAAAACCGGTGGAGCCTCTGCTTCGCACTAAGTGTCTGGAACACCCCTGCCTTCTGCTTCAGCCCGTGTGGGCCTGGCAGGAAGGGACCTGCGGCGGTAGGGCTGACCGCGGGAAACGGGAAGGCCGAGGAGGGCCCATCCTTTAGTGCCATTGCGGGTCCCAGCAATCCTGCCACCACCACCTTCTAGCACTTGGGGACAGGCTGGCTATTGCTCCTGGCAAAGCGCCTACCCTCCCTCAGTGATGCCAAGCCTGGAGGAGCCCACACCAAGGTGAAGCGACCTTCTTAGTGAGGCTGACGACTTTCACTTTATTTGAACTCAAAGACCCCCATCACCACCACTACTTGTACTGAGAAGAACATCATGACTCCAAATCTAGTAACTTCAGAGCAATGAAGACATAAAACGACAGCCCCCTAAACATTATTTGGCTTACAATTTATTTTTCCTCTACTTCCAAAAATGCGTAATACAGGCACTTTATACATTTTTATTACTATTATGACATAAAGCTTTCACTAAGACATTGATTTTCTAACATTCTGGCCTCTTTTACACTAAAAAATTATTGAGGATCCCAAAAAGCTTACCTTAAAAAATTCTTTAAAAATTTTTTAAATAAAAATACATAGACCATTAGTCATCAAAGGGATGTCATCAAATGTTACACAGCCACTAGAAAGGTACACTGCACACTTACGGAGAATGAGAGTAAAAAGGAAAACTAATGTCTCAACCATCCTTTCGAAAGTCATCTGGACCTGCGGACCATCTGAAGAGGTGGCAATGACCCCAGGGACCGCCAACTACACTGCAGGAACCTCTGCACTAGGGCTAGAACGGGTTAAAAACTCTCATGGCTTCACTTTCTGCCTTTTCTAAATCTACAAGAAAATAACTGTGACACATTTCATTCAAGAACTGGCATCTCATACTTTGATTTCCATTTCCCTAGTAACTAATGCACGGAACCTTCTCTCAGGTGCTTATTGGCTGTTTTTGTATCTTCTTCAGAGAAACACTCACTCATGTCTTTTGTTTACTTTTTAATTGGGATCTTTACTTTGGTTGTGTGATTGTCAGAGTTCTTACTTCTAATTATTTGTTATAAGTGGGTGAAAGCACTTTAAATCCAGAATGCATTGGTCCTCCCCACGACCAAACTGAAGACAGAATGCCCGCCTTCCAGATGAGGAAAACAGCGATGGAGAATTTGAGAGATCACAGAATCAACTGGCAACAAGACTACAGAATGCCTACCTTCATTTTTGCCTTAAATTTTAAATCCAGGATTAGATCAAAGTTAATAAAATAATTTTTTATAAAATGCGTATCATTTAGTGAAGCACCAGCTGTCTCAACATGCTCACAGCAGCCGTGCAAGGCAAGAACTGAAATCCACCCGTTTACAGATGAGGAAATGGGCACGGAGAAGTTAAAGAGTTGGTCACACAATCAGTGGATGAGTGGTTTGGCTCCGAAATCTGTGCTCAGTCCCTCTGCTATTCTGCCTCTCAACCACGAAATAGCAACAAACCCTGCCTGCGTGCCTAAACCGAGGACTTTTTAGAAAATGCTCATAGCTACATTCTATGTCACTTTCAAATTCCAACTCACACAGTCTGCACAAATCTTGTAAATAATTCTCGGCTCTAGAACTTGCCTCTTTAACAGGGTTTAGCAAGCCCCAAACCAGATGGGTGACTGCCATTGTATCATTCCAATTTAGATCTCTGCTAACATTTGAATCAGACAGAAACTGTTCAAGATATTTTGATTCAGCATTCTAGTTCCGAGAACATCTGGGTTGCATATTGGCTGCAATTATAAGAGGTTAGAGTTACCATCGAAGCCAGGGCCTAAAGGCCCAATCCAACTCAAACCCATAATTTACAATATAACTATATATTGGTTAATGGTTTTGTAAACTGAATCACAAACTTGAGAAGAAATCTAGAAGGTAATGTGTTTTATAACAAATCCAATATAAACACAATGCTCAAGTTTATAGATTTCATTTTCTGAGCAATAACTGCCAAATGTATCTAGCATGGCTGCAACTGCTTAGACTCAGGGGACCTCAGAATTTGAAGAAACTTCAGGCTGGCTCTAGAACAATCTTTTATATAACAGTTCCTGCTCCTAGAATTAAAAGGCATACTAAATCCCTGAAATGCACCTAACTGATAAATGCTCATTTATGCCAAATGTCATTTTAGAATGTTATCATGCTCCCATTTATTTTTTTGGTAATGCAAAACAATTGTTTTTTTCTATTTACTTCCCTGACTGGTGTGACTCAGTGGGTCCGGTGTCATCCCACTAACTGAAAGGTCGCAAGTTCATTCCCAGTTAGGGCACATGCCTCGGTTACCGGCTGGGGGCACGCGAAAGGCAACCAATCGGTGTTTCTCCCACACTCAATGTTTTTCTCCCTCTCTTAAATAAATAAATAAATAAATAAATAAATAAATCTATCTATAAAGGGGCTTCCTGCCTCTTTAAAAAAAAGAATCTTTTGCCCTGGCTGGTGTAGCTCGGTGGACTGAGCGCGGGCCTGCGAACCAAAGGATCGAGGTTCGATTCCCAGTCAGGGCACATGCCTGAGTTGCAGGCCAGTTCCTAGCAAGGGGACACACAAGAGGCAACCATACAGATGTTTCTCCCCCTCTCTCCTTCCCTTCCCCTCTAAAGATAAATAAAACCTTTAAAAAATAAAAATAAAAAAAGAATGCTTCAACTTAAGCTCAGCTACCCAATATGTCGTTTGTAATGTTTTTATTATTACTACACATGTAGCAAAAGTGAGGTGCTATTTTCTGTAACATAGGGGTATTTCCCATCTATCTCACAGAAATCGTGGACAAATTTTTTTTTAATATTTTATTTATTTATCTTTAGAGGGGAAGGGAAGGAGAGGAGAGAAATATCAATGTGTGGTTGCCTCTCATGAGTCCCCTGCTGGGAACTGGCCTGCAACCCAGGCATGTGCCCTGACTGGGAATCGAACCTCGATACTCTGGTTCGCAGGCCCGCACTCAATCCACTGAGCTACACCAGCCAGGGCCGAATCGTGGACAAATTTTAGGATGGGTATGTGAGCGTCTCTTGCAAAACACCTGAGCCATGCCAGGTGCTCCAAGCTCCCCGTGTAGGTGTACGTGGCAGGTGTGTGACAGACACCACCAGAAGCCACTCTACACCATCCCTTTGTAAGCCAGGCCCAGTGCTGATACTTACCTTAAAGGGCACGTATCTGACGAACACAATCCAGAACCTAGAAGAGTTCCCCGACTAGGAAAACGGGTATCATTTCCAATGACGTTAAGGAAAATCAGTTGACTCCTTGGGCTAGACTGAACTGGAATGCCATTTCGGACAGAGCCAAAGGCTACAAAGTCTACCCCACCACCTATGCGTTCAAATGTTTTCTTTCACCAGAGTTGAGACGGTCCACACACAAAACATCAGCATAAACAAGTTTAAGTCACAAGAGAAATACAAAACCCTCCCAGTTATAACAGGATTATGAAATTAAGAACTGCAAACATAAGGGCCCCCGTAAATGATGGAAAGGGGTAGAGTCAAACGTCTGCGAGTGCGTGGGGGTCGCGGGGAAAGTGACTGACAGCTAGGCAGGGGCCTCCACCTCACTGACCTCAGTCTGGCCTAGAAGGGCAAGCCACAGACAGGCTGGAGAGGCGGGAGGAAGAGGGCAAAGGAAGCTCTAGGCTGAGGGAATGAAAGGTGATGGCAAATGCTGCGTGCGAAAAAAGGATCACACTTTGAGGTGCAGGTGACCGGAGTCAGGAAAGCTGAGGTGCAGGTGGACAAGAAGAGGAAGACACTAGGAAGGCCGACAGGGACGGTGCAGAAAGCAAGCTTCAGACTGTGCCTAAGGATTTAGAGTTTACCCTGCAAGGCAGCAATTCTTCCCATGGACCCTGGACCCTGGAAGGTCAAAGTCATATTCAGACATTATTTCCCCTTCCACAGCGTTTCCACCAGCACTGATACAAAAACGAGGGTAGGTAAAACCGCTGCCACCTTAGCAGCGGCACCAAACTGTACCAGCGGGCACTGCGTTCTCCACTCTCACACATTCACTAAAAAAAAAGTTTCACTTCAGAATATCCTGGAAGAGTCATCAAAAAGTATCACTTCATTAAATCTCAGCTCGAGTCTCTGGGCTGCACATCTGTGACCAAGGGGAAGCAGACATAAAGCACTGCTAAGGCGTGACGGCTACAACGGACATCTCCAGAAAACACACGTGGGCAGATGAGCTGCCAGCTGAACGGGCCACGTCTTTCACAGAGCACAGTTTGCACCTGGCAGAGCGCAGCATCAGAAGAACTAGGGCTGGTTATTCACGCTTGAGTGCCTGGCAGGTGATGTCTCATAAATGGCGTGAACCTGTTGCTTCAAGAAAAACAACTTATGGTCCTGGATATTAATGATAAAATTTGAGATTTTGAGTCAAAATTAGAAATTTGGAAAACTTGTATCTGCCATGGTGAGCTAGACTGCTTCCCAACACTTCGAGAATGTTCTAATAAGACAGGTGGAGGTGGGGATATTAACGAATAGAATTTTGTGACATTGTTTTATCAACTGTATCAACATTTACAAGATATACATAACTCAGCAAACCAGTATTTTCCAAATAACCAACCAATACATGTTGCCAAAATCACACGGGGTAAAAATATCCATTGGAATTGCAAGATGGATCAATAGATTTTATTGTAACAGAGTAGGAAAAGTTCACTAATGTGAGTTTAGATTCCACATTGCAAAGAAACAAACAATTAGGGTCAAATTTTGGTATAGTATCAAAGAATAACCACGATCTTCAGAAAACGCTGTTAAGGACTCCCGTTTTCTCCAATTGTGTGTCTGTAATAAGGCCAATCTTCTTCAAGTCCTTCAACCAAACACCCTGCAGCAGGCCGAGTACTTGCAGGGGCGGGCATGCAAACCCAACTGCCTTCTACTCAACCAGACACTCGAGAAACTTGTAAAAAGGTTAAACAATGCCGCTCTGCTCACTAAATGTTTTTTTGTTTGTTTTATAAAACATCTCTCATAAAAAACTGATACTTCTGTAAACATGTAATGGGTTCATTACAGATAATTTAAATAAGTTTAAAATAAATTAACAAATATTTTGTAAATTTCTCCATTTTAACTTTTTAAAAGATTTTATTTATCTATTTTTAGAGATGGGGAAAGGGGGGAGACAGAGAGGGAGAAAAACATCAATGTGCAGTTGCCTTTCATGTGCCCTCTACCAAGGACCTGACCCGCAACCCGGGCATGTGTCCTGACTGAGAATTGAACCTGTGACCCTTTGGTTAGCAGCCCAAGCTCAATCCACTGAGCTACACCAGCCAGGGCCATTTTAATTTCTAATACGGCAAACAAACTTCAAATATGCACATAAAGAAAAGCTCCTTCAGGTCCTCAGTAACATTTAAGAGTCCTGACACCACAGTCTGAAAGAGCGGCCACAGGAGATGAACCGCAGAGTAAGATTTCGCCGAGAGGCAGCAACTGAACAAATACACTTCTCTGACAAGCTGTAAAACTGAATGGATTTAGGAAAACCAGACCAGTCAGGAAGCAGCAGCCAGTAAGAGCAAAGGAGTAAAGTGAAAATGAAGACTGGACTAATAATGGGGATAGAAAGAAAGGGATGAATTCAAAAGACATTCCAGAGGCAGAATGGACAGAATCTAGCAACCGGGTTCAGAATCAAGGAGAATCAAGAGTCGCTGCTAAACTGCCACTGCCTGGGGACCTATCTGGTGTATGAGTCTATTCAATATAGTCATTTGCTGCTTCACGACAGGGATATCCCTGAGAAGGGAGTCATCAGGTGAGTCTGTCATAGTGAAAACATCACAGGGAACGTAACACAAACCTACGACGGCATGGCCTGCTGCACGCCCAGGCTGGGCGGGATTGTCTGTCCACCACTCCCAGGCTCTGAGCCTGTACGACACACTAGTGTGCAAACCACCTGGAGTAAATCAAGCAGAAGAGAACACAGTGCAATCAAGAGCCTCACAAACATGAAACGCATGAGGCCTGCACAGCAAGGCATACCGTTATACAACACAGTTTTTTAGTACATAGAAAGAGCACGCTCTAAGATGATGGTAAATAGTCCAGGAGGTATACGAGCAGTAACATAGTTGTCTGTGTTGCCCCGCCCCCGGTATGACGCATCATACATGTCGGACGTGCTGTGCTTCCCCATGACTGACTAGCAAGCAGCACAGCAGGTTCATTTACACCATCAGCACCACAAACTGCAATGTGCCACGACGTCACTAGGCCAGAGGAACTTTTCAGCTGTCGTACACGAGGCCCATCACTGACCAAAACGTCATGATGCTCTCCATGGCCGTGATATCTAGATACTCTATAATCAGAGTCTGAGTTCTAATAACAGTTGTCTGACACTAACTGGATGTCCTACAATTCAGTTCAGTTCTGACACCAAGGACCCAGAGTCAATGGAGAATCCGGACGGTCAGGGCTCAGGCCCACCGCCTGTCAGCTACACGTTTTGAACAACCTCAAGGTACCAGCGCCTCTGCCAGGCAGACTACAAACCTGAGGCTTCCCAAACAGATCCTCCCAGGTGCAGTAATTGATTACAGGGGTATCAAAATCATTTTCACTGGGGCCCCATCAGCCTCGCGGTTGCCTTCAAAGGGCTGAATGCAATTTTAGGACTGTGTAAACGTAACTACTCCTGAACAGTTAAGCGAGAGCTCGGCGCTGCTGCTGGGTAGAAACAAGGTGCTGGGCCGGATAAAACGAGGTGGAGGGCCGGACTGGGCCCTTGGACCTTGTGTGTGCCCCTGTACTCTAGAGAGAATGTACAAACTGGGCCCCTCGTCTTAAGGGTTTGTATCTGTTTTCTAAAGGCAGGAATTTTAGGGGAGGTCTCAGGGGAGAATCTGAATAGAATATTAATCAGCTTTCCAGGTGTGTCCTTTAATATGCTGATGCACTATAATAAGCACACAGTCAACCTCTGGTCAGTTTCATGGTCAAAGGTCACTAAAGAGGGACTGGGACCAAGGCAGGTCTGTCCCAGCAGAGTCTGGAATGTGTAAGGTAGACCTTTTGATTTATTATGTGGCTGTAAACTGTTCACCCAGTTTGTTCCTCTATCTGCCTCAGTTTCCCCGTTGCACTTGCCAAGGAGTTTTCCCAGCTTGAACTGCCACAGGCAACAGGAACCAAGACACCCAACACGGGCTGCTCTTCAAAGGAACATGGCTATTAGAGGACTATGTGAGAGGCCAACAGGTAGAGAGCACAGCATTCAGTGAGACAAACCTGAGCAGATGTGACAGAAGCGGAGGACAGGAGGAAGACAAAGGGGACAGAGAAGGAGTGTAACTCAGATCGGGGCTCTCACATGGACCCCAAACCCTTTCCCACACGTCTACAAGGCCCAGCACAGTCTGCACTCACCTCCCTCTCTACTTTCCCCGGGACAGCTCGGGTGGCTGTCTTCTCCAATACACTAGGCTCCTTTACACCCAGGCCCTGCTTGAATGCTGGCCCCTCCTGAAAACAACTCCTCTCCCTTCCCTGAGGAACTCCTACCCACAGAGCAGACCCCAAGTAAACGCCACTTCTTCCCTGGACTCAGGAACCAGTGAAGGTCCTCCTGAATGCTTCCTCCATAGTGCTTACAAAAGCCTGGGTCACTTACTTATGTGATGGGGCAGGGCTGTACGTCTGTCCCAGTAAAACACAGAGTGAGGACTGTGACCTGTTACTGCCAGCTTCGCTCCTACCACACCCAGCAATCAGGCAGGACACAGTTGTGGCACAGCTGAAGAATGAAGCCCAAGAAAGTGGCACAAAGCCTCAGAGAAACCAGAAAAGCACAGCACCTAGAACTAGGGGAAAGGGACACACCTCCTCTTCCTCCCATTTATCTCAAAAAGCAAAGAGTAAATGTGGGTGAGACACATTTACAAGTGCTGCCTGGGAAGCAGGCAGTAGCCCCAACAAGAGGCAGATCCACTGCTGGGAGCCAAGGTCTCAGGGAGGAGAAGAGAAGCTTGAGAAAAGAGACAAATTTAGTTCGATGTCTATGAGGGGGGGAAAGGAAGCAAAGGAGGAGCATGTGGCAGAACACAGCTAAATAGGTAATGACAAAAGTTCACCTCCGTATGGCTTTCTTCAGCTGTTAGCAGCACAAACCCAGGAAACAGAACACAGAGAGCAGAGCTGGTCTAGCAATGCAGGGCTGCAGGGGAGAAATGCAGGACAAGAGAATAAGGCAAGAGCTGAAATCATCTGCTCTGAGGTCCCAGCTGCAAATGGAAAGTGAACTAGGAGGAAACTGACAGTCTGTGATAAAAGCAAGAAAGTCCAGAAACTAGAGTTTCTAGAGGAAACTGCTGTAATCAGAACATGTGAAATAAATTACACTGCAGATATGTAATGTAAAAAATTAGTTCAATGTATTTTTCAAGATACCATAAGCTCTCCCACCCACCGTTATCAGTGTCTTAGAACAAAAAATTAAAAGTTAAAAATAGGCTCATGCCCTTCTGAAAAAGGTCAAGTTGCTATCTTTCCTGAAGTCCAATTTTAAAAAAAGCAAATGGCTGCAAAAAGGATTTCCCCGCCAGCTCCAACTTTTCCATACTATATGCATGTTTTTCCAGCAGTTCCAGATGAACCTGAAATTAAAAAGCCCCAACTCTAAGCAAAGAGAGAATGCTGACACACCTCTGGGCACTGAAAAAAATCTGCAATTATAGAAGCAATCAAACTAGCGCAGGTGACGTCCACAGCTGTAAGCCACAGGTGATCTAACCACATTACAGGTGAGTCTCCCAAACTTCATTCCATCTAGAGGAATCACAGAATAGTAAAACGTATTTTGTTTTAGAACAAATTAGAAACAACACAAATTCTGTGGGCAGCATGTAGAGTATTTAAATTTAAAAAGCAAACTTTATTGAGGAGAAAGTGCACACAGTTTTTGGCTGCTCTGGTTTGTTTACATTGTTTTATTAACGGCTATCATTAAAGAGCCCTGGCTGGCTGGTTACTCAGTTGGTTAGAGCGTTATTCCCATTCATCAAGGTTGTGGGTTCTGTCTCCAATCAGGGCATGAAAAGAATCAAGCAATGAATAAGTAGAACAAATAAGTAGAACAACAAATTGATATTTCTCCCCCCTTCTCTCTGTGAAAGCAATTAAAATTTTTATTTAAAAATAAATAAAGGCTAGCATTTGAAAAAAGAGGCCAGCATCAGCCCTCTCCCAACGATCACTGTATATGATGAGCGTGTTGGACATGCGTTTTGCTGCCCAGCATTCTTTCTTCGTATAACTGATCCCACTTTCCCTTCTTTAAATTCCAGTAGTTTAGGTACTAACCTCACCAACTGGTACCAAAGGTGGACCCAAAGGCCCAGGACAGCCAGTAAGTTCTTCACCCCACTGGCCATGGGGATTGGTTCAGACGTGATCAAGCCAGGCCAATCAGAACCCTTGGATCGAACAGTTATATGAGTCAATACCACTCCCATTTTTCTTCGACACTTTGTGCTTTTGGTGCTTGCCAATGAAAAGCTCGGACAAACACAACTTGAATAAGGAACGATGTGGCCCTGAAATCTGTCCCTCTCTCCACTACGATCTGTTCATTCTCTTCTGGTCACTTTGCTTTCCCCGTCCCCACCCAACTCCTTAGGGTAGCAGACTATTTAAACTAAGCACCGACTTTTTACGACATTGCCAAGATTAAGCCTAGCCCCAGGGGAATTACGCTGTAATTCAATGTCTTGACATTTATAAATTAAAGAGGCTCATGTCAGTAGCTTGAACAGAGCACACTGGAACAGACCTCAAACTACCTCCTACGCAGACACACACAATACTGCACACTGTAAATGTCTTTAATACCATTTCTGGTATGAGGTCAAAATGTTATACTCTAGGACATTTGGAAGGAAATTCGAAATATCTTCCTTCCTGTCTGCCCTCAGCTGAAGATCTGAACTTGTTTAAGAGAGGTCAGAGGGGGTGCCCACATGTGCAAAATGGCCCTTCCAATAAAACTGTGATTACCTACATTAGATCAAACTTGTGTACCTCCGTGCTTCTTGCTACCCTTAATTCTGATGTTATTGTTATGTGGAGGATATAATAAATTCAGAACTTCCTCAGACAATTGCCAAGAAATAAAAGAGACAAAAAACACAATTCGGGGAGAGAGAACACCTCGCCCGCAGTAACAGGGGCCAACCTCAGTCAGAAGAGAGGGGAAGGAAGGAGCACTGTCTGAGAACACAGATACGAGTGTTTCTCAGAGCTCAGGAACAAGAACGCAGCCCAAGAAAGGACTGGAAGAGAAGGGTCAAAGCCATCAGACACTCGGGCAACGTCCTCTCTGCTCCTTTCCAGACACCAGCTTTATTCTACACGTCTACAAATGACCCTTCTCACCCCCTGACACAACAGCAGAACAGAAGTGCCTCTAACTGCCCCGTTGTTACCTTACAGCTTCTGCACATGTCAAGGTCAAATCCCCGTCTCTCGGGCCCATTTCAAATTCCCAGGAAAGGGACAATGATTGGACTAGGTCAGGTCAAGTCCTCAAACCTGGTTCAATCCTTAGTGTCTTCTGCAGGCAGGAAGAGTACTAGAGGGAAGTGAGTGTGCGGGTCAAGGACAGTTCAGGGCCTCATGCTGCGTCAGAGAGTGACCCCCCAAGTCCCCAAGGCACAACACCAGCTTTGCACCTTGGCTTTCGCATCAGCCACACAATAAGGAACTGATCGCCAAACCCATTTCAGACTTTTGCTAAGGGTCTAGAGCTTAACAGAATTTAGGAGAATTAAACCGAATTTAAGAGATGAGAGGATAACGGGCATTTACCACTGTTTTGGGGATTCATGTCACTGAAGATACACAAGCTAAAAATAAATGATAAACTCTAGAAATAAAAATTATCTCCTACAAATGCGATAGTTGTCTACATGAAAAACCCGAGGGAAATGAACAAACCATAAAGGTCTCACGGGGCTGATACTCTGCCCTGGTTCAAGGCTGACACTAAAGCTATGTCAGGCCAAAGCACGCGCTCAAACATTCACTGAACCACTGGGCAGCTCAGAACTTCCCACACACAGAACCTTAAATGGGCTACAGGTATGTTCAAGGTACTGCTTGGCCTCAGCCTTGGGGGATGCTGCCTGCCATTAGTGCTAATTACAAGGTACTAATGCGATGTTATCATTATCATTATGCAGCATTATCATTATAGGATATTAAAAACGCTGAGAAGCATTGAATAAATGACCAAAACTCTACTAGAACGAAGAGTTCTAGCAAGTTGGCTGGGTACCAGGTAAATCTGTATAAGGCCAATAGCCACTTAATAAATGTTCAAAGTCATTGGTAGTAACAAAAAATCCAAGTTAAAACAAAACTGGCTGAGACTTTTTTTAAAAAAGATGTGTTTTGTTTTTTAATCCTCGCCTGAGGATATGTCTGTTGATTTTGGAGAGAGAGGAAGAGAGAGAGAGAGACAAATATCAATTTAAGACAGAAACATCAATTAGTTGCCTTCCATACGCACCTAGACCTGAGACAGAACCTGCAACGCCGAGGTATGTGTCCTGACTGGGAATCGAACCCGCAACCTTTTGGTGTAACGGACAGTGCTCCAACCAACTAAGCCACCTAGCCAGGTCTGGCTAGGACTTCTTTTCAGATGGTTTTACCCAATGCTGCTAAGGGAACAGGAAATAGGTACATGTGGCTAGAGGAACACATGGTAGAGCAATGCATTATGAGTACCTGCAAATATACTGCAATACACTACGTGAAAAAGGCTACAAAACGGTGTGCACCTGTGGTTATAAACTGGCAAGAAAACAAAGACTGAATTCACCCCTCAGATATGCTTTGTTTGACTCACAGCACGCTTATAAAAATTGTGACCCACATAAAAATCAGGAGATTTGCTATTAAATCCGTATTTCTAGATTCCCAGTTTCTTAGAACTAGAAAGTGTAGTGACACCAGGCCTGCTGGTGTGGCTCAGTGTACTGAGCACCAGCTTGCGAACCAAAGGGTCGCTGGTTAGATCCCCAGTCTGGGCACATGCTAGGGTTCTGGACCACGTTCCCAGAAGGGGGCATGCGAGAGGCAACCACACACTGATGTTTCTCTCCCTCTCTTCTCCCACCCTTCCCTGCTGACTAAAAAGAAATAAATAAAATCTTTAGGGGAGGGGTGAAGAGCCTTGGCTGGCATGGCTCAGTGAATTGGCTGCCAGAGGGCAGAGCAGGAGGTCACGGGTTTGATTCCCAGTCGGGGGCACATGCCTGGGTTGTGGGTGAGGTCCCCAGTGGGGGGTACCTGTGAAAGGCAGCTACACACTGATGCTTCTCTCCCCTTCTTTCTCCCCCCCTCCCCTCTCTAGAAATAAGTAAAATAAAACAAAGTTTTCAAGAAAAGAAAGTGCAGTAACACCAGGATGGGTCTTCCCACTGCCACAGATGTCTGAGCCAATTGGCCCGGCCTGGCCCACCCGTGGGGACTTCTTCAGCACCCGGAGTCCCTAACTTGCCTCCACGTCTCCCACACTAAGTGCCTCCGCACACCTAACCTACTGGGTAATTTTTGCTGGCTGACCCTTCATTGGGTATGAACAGTCATTATCGCTAGGTAGTGAGATTCAGGGTATGCTGTCTTCCTTTCCTTATCTATTTTCAAACGTTTTCTTCAATAAATGTGTATGGCCTTGTTATAAGAAATTTTTAAATTAGCAAATCACAACTGCAATATCGCTCCATCTAATGAGATCAAAACAAGCAATGATAACTGATGATGACTGTGGTTTAAAACTAACGGAACTAAGGGACAATGTGAGGTGACAATTACTGCAGGGTCTCCTGCCCCTTGACACTGACACGCCAGACTGAACAGACAATGGCAACATTTGACAAGTCCGATCTTTCTCAAACTGAATAGCTTTTTTAAAAAACATTTATTTTTATAGAGAGGGGATGGGAAAGAGAGAAACAGAGGAACATCAATGTGAGAGAGAAACATCGATTGGTTGAGGCAACCATGCCCCAACTGGGAATCGAACCAGTGACCTTTACTTTCAAAGGACACACCCAACCACCTGAACCACACTGGTCAGGGCTCTGAATAGCTTTTATAGGCACTCAATTCATAAAGCAGCTATTTTAAAAATGCATTCCATATATTTAATGTTTTGTTCACCGAGAAATGTAAACAGAAGAGCTTCCCTATTCATAACGTCACCTAACTTAATGTTTAAAAAGTTAAATAATTCCTTATCTTTATTTTATTTATTTGATATATAATAATAGTATCTCATGAAGTTCTCTTTGCCCCAGAAACTCAAAAAGTCTACATGAATCACCATTCATCTCATCCCATCCCTGAGACCTTGGAAGAGAGAGCTGCACGACCGCTGCTGGGAGAACGGCGGCGCCCGCAGATGACTGAGTGCAGGCAGGCAAAGGTTCCTCTCCTGCCCTCCTCCGACCCACTCCCACGTGACCCACTCCCACCTGAAGTCCAGAGTGCTCTTTGGAAACAAAAGTAAATCTGCTGAAAACTCCCATTAGCGACCCACTCCACTGACTCTCAGTACAATCCCCCAGGGCTTTTCTCCTCTATTCCCCACCGTTTCCTTCCTGTGCTCAGCGCTTGGGTGACTGGCCTCCCGACCTTCAGGTTCCTCAAATACTGATCTATTTGACACACTGACAAATATCAGCAAGTGCCCACTATGCACAGGCACAGTCCTAGGTCCGGGGAAAGGCAGGAAGCAGCAGGGACGAAACTCCCTGCCCCCATGGAACTAATGTCCCAGTTACCCCTCTGCAGAGTTCTCTTCCTCCTCAGTTTCCCTCACTGCCTGAAGAACATGACAGCAACCACTGTGATGGCTGGATCTGAGCATCTGAAATAGCAGGGACTACCTAAGAAAATGTATTATCATTTACTGATTTTATGTAATATTAATTACTGGTAATTCATATGAATTAATATTTGTAATTGTTATTTATACATGAGAGAAGGGAAATAAAGGAAGAGGTCTTTTACTCATTGAAACTTACTCTGTATCAGCAATGGTACGGGGTGTTTGGGGTCAATTTTTCAAGGTTTCTCTCATTGCTAATGATACAAGTTTTTTTAAAAAAAATTACTGTATTTTTTCCATTACTACTTATTCCTCTTATATCTCCCTCCCCCCCCAGAGTTGCTACAACGTTGTCCATGTCCATGAGTCCTTTTTCCTTTCTGCGCAATCCCTCCACCGGCTACACAGCTGTTATATGTCAATGACCAAAACGTTACACCCCAGTTCTGCAAGAATGGAGCAGATGAGTTTCCAATCATTCCAAAAACTGAAGGTTACTTTCTTCTAAAATCTATTATTTCAAGTTCATAGCAGAAATGAGTTGATTTTCATAAATCAATGGATCCACAGTGAACAGATTTACAGAAAATGCACAGGTGTGGGGTGCGTGTGCTTATACAGCGGCCCCTAGCACACCCCACTGCTCTTGCTAGAACAATGAGACTGCTCGGGGGAACTGGCCCGACACATACACATGCACACGCACAGGAACCAGTGTCACCCTAACCAGGCTGGGTAAAGCACGGCACTAACAGCCAGATGACTTCCTTCATTTCTACGCGCTGTACCCACCTGTCTTGCACGCTCGCCACTAGACACCAGAGGGCCTTGCAGACAAAATGGGAAGGTAAACAAAACCACCACTGACAGCAGCAGGGGATCCAAAGCGCTGCCCTCCTGTGCTAAGGAGAGGATGTTTCATATCAACCACTAAGGATTAAAAAGAAATCTTTGACCAACTACTATCACCTCGTTGTTGTCATTCAAATTCAGCTGAATCCAAAGCTCGGTCTCAGCTCTCAGTTCCACTCTGGCTCTCCCACTCCAGTGGGCGTGAAATGTACTCAGTACCTGTTGGCACTGGCGGGGGGAAGCCCTGTGCTGCACAATCGTAAGCACGGGTTTTGGTGACAAGCTGAACGGAGCCAGCGGTCCTACCTCACGAGGCAGCACAAACTCAGGCCAGGGAGCTGAAGCCAAAACAATTTCACCAACGCATCTCACCAATGAGTCGTACTGTTACCTCACTGCCAGTCACTAATTCTACCAGAAAAAGATCAGGAAAGCAATGGTGAATCACACAGATGAACTGCTTAAAAGTCACCTTGCTTGTAGTTAGAGGACTATAAATATCAGTAACAAAACGTTAATGATAGTCAAGCATCATTTATTAATAGAAGTTTTTTAAAGATCGATTATTAACAGACAACTATTTATTGACAAGTCTTTTCGTGATGACCTCCCAATGGACCCGTGACATCGCTCTGCAGTGAGGCCTCTACATCCCTGAGTGCACTTCCAGACATTTAAATCTCCAAACTGGCCAAGGCAGAGATGCTGCCACGCACCCCCACCCCCCGCCCCATCTCCCTAGTCACACTTCTGCATGGGGTCTTCCGTCCACAAGGCAAGGCTACCGGACCGGTGGGCTGCCTCCCAATTCCACTGGTCTCCTCTACGACTCTAATCCTGCTATCCACACCCAGCACTTCATCCGCACCCCCAGGACAGGGGGACGGATAATCAGTGCTTTGAGAGATGAATACTGAACATTAGAAGAGGCTTATGTTTGAGCTAACTTACGTGACCAACTCCTCAAGTAACAGGGATACAAATTTGGGTACAACCTAATTTATAAAATAATACTTATCAGGGAACCTCTAGGTTGTTCCAAAACAGCTATCAGGAATGTAAAAAGTACCCCAATCCCTACAAAGCATGCTTAGGTAACAGGCAGTCCAGCACCGTGACCAAGAGTTTGGGGCCCTAGAGTTCAAATCTGTGAGGCTCCTTGCTGGCTCCCCAAGTGACTTCACTGCTGGTACTTCAGTTTCCAAGGTACGTTCATCTAAAGTATGAGAGTTTTATGAAGACTGAGTTAACTGTAAAAAGATTTGATAAATGTTAGCTATCACTATTACAGATGTATGACTTTTCTGACTTTCCACATCACACTACTAAACAAGTTCCATTAATACCCATTCTTCCATCCTGGTTGGTGTGGCTCAATGGAATGAGTGCCAGCCTGTGAACCAAAGGGTTGCCAATTCAATTCCCACTCTGGGCACATGCCTGGGTCATGGGCCACATCCCACGTAAGGGACATGCGGGAGGCAGTCACACACTGATGTCTCTCTACCTCTCTCTCTTTCTCCCTTTCTTCTTCACTCCTGCTCTCTCTAAAGATAAATAAAATCTAAAAAAAAACATTCTTCTGCCTAAAAATGATTCGCTAGGTTTGTCACTAGTTAAAAATCATTCCAAAAAACAAGGGTGGAGAGAAACCAAATTCTCACACATCACTGTAAGAGTAAAAAATTGCCACAACCTTTCTAAATGGCAAATTGGAAATACACATCAAAACCCCTGGGAGGTTTCAGTCAAAAACTTTACAGCGGAGGGCCCACACATCTGAGAGAGGCACATACATTATGACTTACCATTAGTCACACACAAATGCAAACATGCAGCTAGGCATGACCCTGAAATCTACCCACCCAGTATATATAATGATATTTAAGAAAAGAGTTTGTTTGTACCTCTCAGATTAGCCACAACCTCCCCAGGGTTAAACTTAGTGTGCACTGATCCTGCAAATTCACTTTAGAAACTTCTAAGGAGAAAAAAATCTCGCCAGTATATACAGAGCAGAGATGTGTGTACGTGAACAGTCACTGCAGAGTCACTGACACTAATGAGGGGGGGAACTAATGTCTAATAAAAACAAATTGGTCAAGGGCCCTGGCTGGTGTAGCTCAGTGGATTGAGCGAGGGCCTGCGAACCAGAGGATCGCGGTTCGATTCCCAGTCAGGGCACATGCCTGGGTTGCAGGCTGGTTCCCTGCAGGCCAACTCCCAGCAGGGGATGCACGAAAGGCAACCATACATTGATGTTTCTCTCCCTCTCCTTCCCCTCTAAAAAAGATAAATAAATAAATGAAATTTAAAAAAAAAAACAAATTGGTCAAACTGTCTAGATCCATAAAATGAAATACTCAGTTACTGAACCATTATAACTGATAAAACAGATACGGAAAGACTGAGAAAATGTTAAGCCAAAAAAGAAACCAGGTTACGAAACAATTCTACATGTATACAGCAGGAGCGTGTACTTGTTACCAAACATTATACTTATACATGAATAGCCACATGCACACACACACAAAAGGTTTTGAAGGGATATGTACTCTGGTAGTGGACTTAGGAATTTTTAGAGTTTTCTACTTTTTACTTTTCTGTATCTCAATTTTTCTACCATACACGTGCAGTTCTTTAAAATACAAGGGATATTAGCTAATCATTATAAGCTGATTATCAGTTTGGTTCTGAAATGTACAAGTACCCGGAGAGTGATCACAAGACAGTGATTTACTGTCTAAAGTACTTAGAAGTATATCAACTTTGCTATTATTATTCCCATCTTAGTCTGAGATAGCTGAGGCACTGAGGAGTTAGAGGACTAAATCAAAGTCACAGACCACACGTGGTCAAACCCATTCTTTAGAGACAGCACTCCTTACTCTCCTCTTGACTATCCAGTAACCCTCAATTACATCATAGAAGCTGTTATTTACAGGGCCCATGCAATATCAAAAACAGGGTGTCCAACGTGGGCCACGTGTGGTCCAGGATGGCTGTGAATGAGGCCCAATATGACATTGTAAATTTATTTAAAACGTGAGATGTTTTTGTTTTTGTTAGTGTGTGTATATTTAATGTGCGGCCCAAGACAACCTTTCTTCCAGTGTGGCCCAGAGACACCAAAAGGTTGGATGCCCCGGTTCTAAAAGAAGAGAGTAAAGGTCATATTTTATTAGTATAAAAAACAAGACTGGAAGTTACACCAATTTTCTTTTTTTCTTTATTAGTTTTAGAGAAAGAGGAGAAAGGAGGAGAGAGATTTATGGTTTGCTTATGCAGACTGATTCCTGTATGTGCCCTGGCTAGGGACCGAACCTGTAACCTTCGCATATGGGGGGTCGGGACGCTTCAATCAACTGAAGCACTGAGCTACCCAGCCGTGACAGAAAACACTCCAATTTCTTACAGTTTTTGAAAATCAATTTTTATAGCATTGAGTTGAAATTATCATAGCTTGTAAAATGGTATTTTGATATAATGATAACGTAGTAATTTACCACTACACTGTGACTTAAGATTACATTTTTGAGTCTCTCAGCAAGAATAGCAGCCTTCTTTCCAGCTCACCACCTTGGGCATTTGGTGCCTGGGGGAGGCTCTCTCCTTTCAGAGCCAACCACGTTCATGGAGATGACTGGGGCAGAGTACTTGTGGCTCCTGTTTCCACAAATCAGTGACTATGAAGTGATAAAAACGACTTTACAAGTAGAAGTTTTAAAATGTGGTCTTGCTGCGATGCAGTCCACTCACAAACATTTAACTGAGTTCGTCCAGGCACTACTCTAGGCACTCAGGGCACAGGGATAAACTCAGGTCTCCGCCCCACTGAAAGGTTTGTCACAGGTACGATACACATTTGAGGGCCACAGGCAGTTTTTATTGGCAGGTATAAAATATTGGTACTTGAAAAACTTGCTTCAAGAGAAGCAAAGTTTTTTGCTTCTCTTTGCTTCTCTTTTTTGCTTCTCTTTTGCTTCTCTTTGCTTCTCTTTAAAAAAAAAGGTTTTTTTCAAAGAGAAGCAAAGTGAATTTCAAAAAATTCACTTCAAGAGATTCACACCAGTGGTTGGTTCTCCAACTCTGCCACACAGGAGAAATTCCTGCAGGACTCTCTGAAAATACAGAATCTAGGGTCCCACCTCTAGGAGTCTGATTCTGAGGGGGGGGATGACAAAAACCTGTATTTTTAACAAGAACCTCAGTTAACGCTTCTATAAGTGATCTGCAGTCCGGACTTTGAGAAGCCCACCAGTAACTAGAGCCATTCAGAAGGGAAAAACCATTCAGAAGAGAAAAGCCCTACAAGCAGTGTAACTGGCACTGAGTAATAAACCCAACCTTCAAGTAATTAATTCTCTGTCATTCACAAATCTAGCAAATTACAAAGATGAGTTAGAGCCCTGGAATTTACCAGCACTTCCTCCTTAACCTCTACAGGAGACTGAAATTTGCCTCAATCAAGGCATTTGGGGAAAAGACGAACTTAGAGTTCTACTACCAATATTAAACATAAGCATCAAGAAAAAGGAAACTGCTAGTCAACTGCAAAAAAAAAATGCTGAGGGACAAACATTTCATGGAATTAACTTGCTGCCACTCACTTTATGCCCTATTTCACAATGCTTAGTATCTGAACAATCCCCAGGGTTCCAAAGTACATCAGAAACCTGTTCATTTCCTCTCCTCCTCGGGCAGACTAGCAATAGAGTTTTGTGAAGGTACCATGTGCCACAGCCATTTCAGTAAGTATATTTGTAGATTAAAAAATACCTTTTCAAAAGACTCAATCAGAAACTCCTCACCGGAGCTACTTAAAGGAGTTTTGAGATAGTTTTAATGCCATCGCTCAGGTCCCTCATTCCTCCATTTAGACTAAAGTTCCTGGGTTCCTTCCAAACCTGCAGAAAAAATTCAGTTTTTAAAATATATATATTTATGTGTTAAGGAAACTTACATCAAAACGATGTGAATGTTTCAAGTAAACTATTAAAAGTAATTAAAAGAAAAACATAGTTCTCAGAGATAGGCAGAAATCATAAGGCGTGAGGGGTGTTTAAGCTTCTGCACCTTAAGTCATCTAATAACACCCCATTTCAGAGGCGAGGAGCGGCACCATGCACCCACCTGGCCGCTGCCTCCGGCCTGTTCCTGCCCGACACCCACCTAACCCAGGGGCGCTCTGAGCCCGCCCCGCATCTGGTCAAAGGGATTAGGGAAACCGCCTCCCGCCGACAGAGCTGAGATTCCCCAGCTGCGTGCACCGGGTGGCCCTTGCGTTCATCACCCGCACTCTCTCTGCGCTTGTTTTCCGAGTTGGGCCCCTGGCCCCCGCAAACAGCAAGCGCAGGGTGCCGGCAGAGAAGCACAAAGAAGCGCCTCCGGCCGGAGCGGGCATCTCGGGCGCCCAGCCCGCTGCCGCCTCCACGCAGCCCCGGAGAGGGCCGCCGGGCTCGGAAGGAAACCTCCCCGTCGGGAGGCGGCCAGAAACCCCCCAGCCTCAACCCGACGGAGAAGCCGCTCGTCCGTTTCTCCAAGAGCAACGCCTTCCTCAGCCTAAACCACAACAAAAGGTGCCCCTAGGACGCGTCATCTACGAAGTTGTCTGAGAATCCGCGGGCGAGCAGGACAGGCGAGTGCAACCTTCCCTCGGCGGCTTCCAGTTCCCGTGGGTGTGCGGGTCACGGTTGCCCGGGCCAGAGAGAGAGATTGCACCGCGCGGGCCAGTGCGCCGCGCTGGACGCGCTCCCGGCGAACGCGGCCGCGGCCGGACTCAGCCCGGAGCTGACGGCCCTCCCCTGAGCGGGCCGAGCAGGCACACGAGGTGCAGACGGAGGAGCCGGGACTCGAGGCCCGGGAGAGGCGGGCGGCGCGACGCCGCTGCCCGCAACCTCCGGATCCCCGGAGGCGGGCGGGGAGGCGAGGCTTGGCCGGCGCGCCGCGCTCCGGCGGCCGAGGGCAGCGAGGTCAGCCCTGGAGGCCCGAGCGCCCCCGCAGCCCCTTGGGGAGGGTGGGACCCTGCTCCGCCGGCCGAGGCTGCGGACTCCCATTCAACCCGAAGCCCGTCCTGCGGCCGTCAGCCGCTCGCCCACCGCGGCCTCCCGGCCTCCCGGTGCCCGCCGGCCGGCCGCGCCGCCGCCGCCCCCGAGAGGATAGGGAAGGACGACGCGAAGGGCCGCCGTGGCCGCGCCTCCTGGGCGCGCGGCAGAGGCTGAAGGGCGGCCTCGGGACGGGAGCCCTGGCGCCATCGCGCCGACCCCCGCGAGGACCCCCGCCCGCCGCCTCCCTAGTCCAGGCCGCCGCGGAGCAGCCCGCTCCTCACCTCATCTCCAGGCGGGTCCGCGCTGCCGCCCCAGGGACAAATCAGTGCCTCTCTCTCGCCGCGGGGAGGGACGCAGGAGCCGCAGCCCCGCACACCATCCCCGCCCGCTCGCCTGCCTCTCCGCGCGTCCCGGAGTCCGCACCGGACTCCACCTCACGAGCCGCCGTACTACGGAGCAACCAAGCTGCGCTCCCACCCACCCAACTCCTCCTTTCCCCTCTACCTCCTTCGCTCCCTCCCTCGCTCCCTCGCTCCCTCGCTCCCGCCTATCTCCTCACCGCTCTCCGCGGCCTGCCCCGCCCCTAGCCCCGATGTCTCCTCCCACAGATGGGTGGTGGCACACAGCCTGCCAATCGGGAAAAGGGGCTCGCACCTCCTCATCGCCCCGCCCCTAGCACCGCCCACCCCGGGAACCAATGGAGGGGGAACCAATAAAAAATAGCAGCTCAAAGGGGTGGCGGGGTAGGAGAATCCAGAAGGCGTAACCAGAGGGTTCTGATCTGGGATTTTCCTGACAGGGCTTGGGGAAATTTTGCTCCGTTGTCATGCGAGACACTAGTTAGAATACACTCAACTCAACTAGCTAAGGAAGGTTTAAAAGAGAAGGGAAGAGGCGAAAGGGAAGGCGGGCACAATCCAAGGAAGGTGGTAGGGCAAACGGTTGGAACGAGGAAGGGTGTGGTCTGGAACTGAAATTTGCATAAAACCGAGCCACGGAGCCCATCCCGGTGACTACAACTTCACCCGTTTATTGGTAACCCCTGTGCAATGCCTAGCTTCTCCTAGCAGAGCATGCCGGGAGTTGTAGTTCTCAGAGTTCAGTTGCTATGGCGTTCTCTCCGGCCTCCCGGAGTCTCAGAGTGACGAGCGGTCTGACCAATGGAAGTAGCGCCTGGGCCAAAGAGGGTGGGCTCGCTGCGTAAGGACTCGAAGGTGGCAGTGGCGGAGGGTTAGGCCGTTAGAGGCTTCTCGAAGGCAGGTGAGTCCCGCTTAGTGCGTCGTGTGTCTTGGAAAACTGGACTTTGGACCAAAGATCAAGAGACGACCCGCGCAACCATCCAGCCCTAGGGCGGATGGTGGTTCGCGCCGCACCTCAACCCAGATCCCCTCGGGCCCAGGCCTACTTGAGCTGAGTCCACCGAGGGGCGGGGAAGACTTGATTAGCCTGGCGATTTCCTTGTCCTTACGGGTTTCGTCTCGGTTTGCCTATCCCTCCACGTTTAAGGTAAAAGTCTGGCAGTTCCCGTTCACTGAATCTCCCGGGTTGGTGTTTTGTTCCTATAATTTGAGTTTCTTTTTCTTCCTCCCTTACCCCTTCTCTGCCACTGCTTTCTACTCTTTCACAATTTACTGTTTTGGAGCAATTACCTAAATAAAGCAAGAGCATTCTCATTTATGTGACTTTAAGGCAGATATGCCCTCTTCAGCTAAAAACCGATACTCTGCAGCGAGCCTAAGAACCACCTCGGAACACACTGACCTGCGGAGTACGGTTCCGTAGGTGGGGCGGGGCCAGAGAATTTGCGTTTCCGCGGAGCTCCCAGGTGCTGAGAGATTCTACATCAGCTCTGTGCAAAAGTAATGCAAGCCGCTTAACGTAATTTTAAATTTGGTGGTAGTCATAGCCAAAATATGAAAAGAAACACGTGAGATTAATTTTAATAATGTTTCATTTTATTCAATGTGTTCAAAATACAATTTCAACACAAATATTTTTAAATTGAGATATCATACATTCTTTTTCTTATTGTCTTTGAAACCCGATGTATATTTTACATTTACAGCACATCATAATTCCGACCAGACAGTTCAAGTGCTACTTAGCCACCTGTAGCTGGCGGCCACCCTTACTGGACAGCGCAGATCCAGATGACAGTTTCCCACGCAGGAACTGAAAGGTGTTGAATCTCAGGTTGTGTATGACCAAACCCTTTGAGGTAGGCTTCGGAACTGTAATACTTCAGAGGTTCTCTGCCCAATTTGCAGAAATAATAGTAAAAATAGCCAACACTTACAAACGCCATTTTTGTAGAGTGCTTTGTGTGTGTCATTTAATCCTTAAAACAACGTTTGTTCTGACTACTATTACCTCTGTTTTATAGGAATGAAATCTAAGGCCCAGAAGGTTGCAATTAAATAGCCCAAAATCATTTAGCTTGCAAGTAGGAGAACTAGGATTCAAACTCCCATCAATTATGATTTCTAAATCCTATTTGTCAACCACCGCAGTGTGTAATTACTGCCTTTTATGACTAATTTCACTTCCTTGATGCCTCTGCTCTAGTTTATGGCGGGGATGAGGTGTTGAGATTTGAAACAGAGAGGGTTTCCCTTACAAAATCAAGTTTGTCAGTTGCAGTGAAATATTTTGGTAGTTTTAAATCTGTCGGTGCTGTGCATTCAAAAAGTTCTGAATTGAAGATGAGTGTTCAGAACATTGATTTTTAGGCCTCTGGACAAGTACCTTGGGCATTATTGTGTCTTGATTCATTTGCGTACCTCCCTAGAGATGGAAAAAGTTGGGACTTCTTAAATTGTTTCATTATGAAATCACGGTGTGTTTTGCTTTTGTTTTTAGTGAAATCGTGTTTTTAATTGATAAAAGTGTTTTCTTTTGTGAATTTCACATAGAATATTTCAAAGACAACTTTGTGATTTTTCTAGACCCAGTGAACAGTAAGTAATACATGGAACTAAGGAGAGGTTTTATGAGCAGAAGACTGAAAAACTACATATACCCACACGAGCTAAAATATGCTATTTTGCAAAAGTAATTTTCTTCTAATTTTATGCATTATAATAAATGTGACTTTATAAATTATTTTCTCTCACTTGTGATTTTATCAGTAAATAGCTCAAATTATAATTTCTGTCTTGCATCTAAAGCAAGAAATTGTTTCTTTAAGATGCAGTAGTGTGACCTGGCTGGTGTAGCTCAGTGAATTGAGTGCTGCCCTGTGAACCAAAGGGTCACACTCAATCAGGGCACATGCCTGGGTTGCAGGCCAGGTCCCTAGTAGGGGGCCACGTGAGAGGCAACCACACATTGATGTGTCTGTCCCTCTCTTTCTCCTTCCCTCTCTCTAGAAATGAATAAAATCTTTTTAAAAAAAGCTATGCTGTAGTGACTCAGAAAGTTGGGAAATTAAAAAGGCGTTTACAGACTGCAGTAACGGTAGTGAGTGGAGAAAAGACTGGTTAAGTCCGTAGGAGAAGAAGAAAGTATAGTGGTGATTTGCAGATGCCTCAGTTGCAGATGTCTCTCCTCACCACCTGCGCGGTCCCAGAGTCACGTGATTAAGACAGCAGAAAGAGAAGACTCACTCACCACACCGTTGGCTTCATTGTTCCCATAGTCACTAGGGGAAATTATGGTGCTAATTAAAAATATAAATGAAAGTTACATTTCTATTATTCTCAATCTTAATATATCGAGTGGCCCTACAGTGAATAGTAACTGGACCAAAGACTTACCATCCTTCAAGTAATGACCATCCCATCCCCCAACCTACCCGCTGCTCACCTGCTAGAGGGACTGGTGGGGAGTGCCTCCAGTAAGAACCCGAAGTGTGAGTCAGGAAGTAACCCAAGTGAGCGTCACTTGGGGGCAGGGGGTTACCAAAAAAACTTTCTGAGATTGAAGAGAGGTTGTCACTGGGGCCATTGTTCTAGACAGACCTGTTGGCAGCTTGCACAGATAGGCAGTGATCTGACATCTCCAAGCAAATGCTTTTTTTTCACTTCTGCCTAAAGCCTATATCGAAAAGAAACATTTTTCCTTTCCTAATTCTTCACCTATCTTTAGATCTCAGGTTGTGTGAGAAGTAAAGATCATGCCTCAGATGTATAAGTTCAGTTGAGTGTGTCTTGATAATGCTCATAGAAATCGAGATGGTCATAATTAGAAGAGGCATTAACACGGCCATCTCTGCTCCCTTTCCCCCAACTGATGCCCGAATTCCCCTTCGATGCCACAGGAAGTGTGTATTCAGCCTCTGGCTAAATCCAGTGATAGGGGCCGTGCAATTTCGTGCATTTCCCTAAGTTTAAATTATGTACCTAAGCCCTGGCTGGTTTAGCTCAGTGGCTTGAGTGCAGGCTGTGAACCAAAGGGTTGCCGGTCCCGTTCCCAGTCAGGGCACGTGCCTGGGTTGTGGGCCAGGGCCAGGTCCCTGGTGGTGGCCACGTGAGAGACAATGACACATTGATATTTCTCTCCCCCCTCTTTCTCCCTCCCTTCCCCTCTTCCAAAAATAAATAAAATCTTAAAAAATAAAATAAAATAAATTATGTACCTAAAGTGGGAAACTAAAGGTTCTCACAACATGTTATCAGCCAGAAATGCTTCCTAGTGTCTAGGTGTGAGCCACTGTCACATTTTCTCCTGTGTCCACCTTGCGAACCCCTGCATGCTCATTGCTTATGGGAAGTGTCCTTAGAGTGTACAGATTTCCAGAGACTATTGCCTATGCAACTAGAGATGTCCTCCAGCTGTTCAGGTCACGCACCCAGCACCCCCCTGGAAGGGGCAGAGCCGCCCTGTCTAAGTAGGAGTACTGTGCGTTACAGCCTGCGGAGTATAGCACTGACCCATGTTTTGCCGTGTATAATGCGCACCCACGTTTTGTGCATGTTATATGCAGGATTATCATGCCCATGGTATGTAGTCATTATACTTGTGTATAATGCACACCCTTATTTTCCCCTCAAAAATTTGGGCAAATACATGCACATTATACATGGCAAAATATGATGAGCCAAAACCTCCATCTAGTTACTGTGATTTGCTGACCAAATTTTTTCACCAAATGTTTGGGCACATGGTTTGACATACTTCTTTATCTGATGCATGGGTATGTACGAAAATTCTCACAGGTCAGCAACGACACTATTAAAACATAGTATGAAGTCACCCCTTGAGTATAACTGAAGACTTTACCCCTGATGGTCCAGCTCGCGTCTGGCTGCGGTGCCCCTGTCCTAGCACAGCGGGGAGCAGGTGGGGTGCATTTGAGAATTGATCTACCTGTTTTTTCTGTAGCCCAGCTTCCTGACAGTGTCTCTGCTTCCCTAAAAACAAAAGGGAGCCCTGGCTGATGTGGCTCGGTGGGTTGAGCACAAGCCAACTAACCAAAGGGTCGCCAGTTTGATTCCCAGTCAGGGCACATGCCTGGGTTGCAGTCCAGGCCCCCAGCTGGGGGCACGTGGGCAACCACACACTGATATTTCTCTCCCTCTCTTTCTCCCTCCCTTCTCCTCTCTCTAAAAATAGATAAAATCTTTAAAAAACAAAAGGGAGAGTGGGTGAGGAATATTATAACGGAATCCTGAACGAGAATTGGCCACAATATTACAAAGTTCATGTTGGGGAATAATAGAAATTGGAGTATGTAAAGAGTCTGGACTTCCAGGAATTAAGTTGTCCACAGAGTAGCAGGTGGATTGGGTGAGAGAAGGGAATGAAGCCATCCAGTAGCCACAACAGGAGCACCTCACTTGTTCCCCCAATCAAAACCAAAACTGACCAGGTGAGCCAGGACAGCCAGAGAAAAAGGAAGCCTTCAGGCCAGTCACTTACTGTAATACAGAGGACGAAGTGGTGATAGACTCTTAAGATATCCTTCATGACCAAAGAAAATTGGTACAGCAAAATCTTATTTTGAAGAAAGATGAGTCCAGTTTTATGTCTCTTGAATTTGAGGTTGACCTGACACTCAGAGTGCTTTTGGTGTGAAAGTGCAGATAAAGGTTGGTCTGCAGAGATTTGGTGTGTAATTACTAATAGCTGAGCTCCTTGGGAGAGGAGATGTAGCAGGAAGCGCGGAGGGGTTGCTGTTGCTGTTGAAACTAATGAAGCCATTGGAAATGTCTTCTCATTGATTCTTTTTAGAATTCCTTAAAAGAACGGAACTTTTATTAACTACTTTCTTGAAGTGTTGTTTATAGCAAATGTTTAATTTATTCAAAGACCTCTGCTTTTTACCAAAAATTGTTTAAAATAGGTGTCTTAATTTTTGTTTCTACGTGTTTTAACAGATTTAATGTGGACCATTATAAAAATATAAATATTACAAATATTATCCTCAATGTGGGGACTTATGTCAAATATATTTAAAACCTAATGTACATGGAGAAACAAACCTATTTAAGAATATCAGCTCCAGTCAGGGCACATGCCTGGGTTGCAGGCTGGTTCCCTGCAGGCCAACTCCCAGCAGGGGATGTACGAAAGGCAACCATACATTTGATGTTTCTCTTCCTCTCTCCTTCCCCTCTAAAGATAAATAAATAAAAAATCTTAAAAAAAAAAGAATATCAGCTGATACACTTTTTATAGGACATATCAGCCTACCTTTTTAAGCAGGTTTATTTTTACTTGAAAGTTTTATATATTGCTTCTTTGATAAAGGAAAGTTTAGAGTGGTACGTGTAATTGTGAAGTTACATAGCATTCATTCTTGAAAGTGGCATGATAAACAGTATATATTTTAACATAATTTTATTTTATAAGGCAGCCAATTATTTTCTCTGTACAAGTATCTTTACATTCAATAAAAATTCTCTTGTGGTTCAATTCCCAGTCAGGGCACATGCCTGGGTTGCAGGTGGGTTCCCTGCAGGCCAACTCCCAGCAGGGGACCCACAAAAGGCAACCATACATTGATGTTTCTCTCCCTCTCTCCTTCCCCTCTAAAGATAAATAAATAAATAAAATCTTTAAAAAAAAATTCTCTTAAGTCCCAGACTAGGTGTCCCATTTAACCTGGACCACGCCTGAGAGACTGAGTGGGCCTCCAATACCATCCGTTCTACCCTTTCCTAGTGTCAAGGACTCAGTATTCTCTTTTTGGGTTTGCAAAACAACATTTTCTCTTTTTTCTTGCTGCGTTTGTGAAAACACTTATCTTTCTTCCCTTTGCAATTTTGGGGATATTTCTGTCCCCATGTGGTTCTTTATTGGCCCAACTAAAAATTCTTTTTTTCTACCAGCCAGGCCAATTTTAACCTAAAATTTGGAGGAACCATTTAGGATGATCTGACCAAAAGTATTGGCATCATTATGTATATTGTGTTAATACAGTTGCCCTCCCAGGACTTTGAACTTGGGGAGCCATGGTGTGAGGTGCATGTGACTGTTGATGGGGAGACACCCCATGTTTTAAGACGCAGGGGGCAGAGAAGTCAGTGGCTTCTAGAATTATAAAAGGAGATGCTTTGAAATCAGTGCATTGCTGTGTAAATGTTCCATTTCTCAAAAAGGCAACTCCAGGAGCTCCAGACTGAATAGGGCAGAAATTTTATTATTTTGTAATAACGAATATGATTCTCCCAAGCAATAGTGGGGAAAACCCACATAGTAAGTGGACACGTTGGGGTTTTGTTCCTGTGTGATGGGATCTAGAAGTTGGAACAGATGGGGCCGGTGGAGCGTCACTGGGGGAGATTTCCGCAGAGGAGCGGGTTGAGCTCTATTTCCTTCCCACAGTCTGCAGAGTGCGTACAGTCTCAGAGAATAAGCAGTGCCTGGAAGCCCTGAGCCAGAGTGACCATATGGTATGAAGTCATAACGGCCAGATCAGACAGGGTATGCACTGGAAAAATGGGGGAGTAAGGTGAACTAGGGACAGTGGGTGATGCATTTAGACAGCCTTGAAAGCTAGGCGGAGGAGGATAGGTTCAATGTCAGAGGGATACACAGTTGCTGCATCTGGGCCTGGGTTCCCCCTTCCTCCCTTGCAGACGCCAGCAGACACACTGACATGCACACACACGAGCCCTTCTTTGGCCAAAGGGTTGGAATTCGTTCCGTCATCTGACCTAGCTCATCCTGCTTTTGTAGACTCTGTTACATGCTGCATACAGAATTATGTATGTCTTGAATGTCTATTCATTTCTTTTAGTTCTAGAATTTGGTTGTCACATTCTGGAAAGCAGTAATCATTGCCAGACTATTCAGTGAAAACCCTTTATATGGCTCTATTAGATCCTCTAGGGTTCAGCACGCGGGCTGTTTCATGGGCACAGGGGCTTCGTAGTGGCCCTGGACCTCCTGCTCAGAAGGAACCCACACTTGGTTTAATACTCTACTGTCGCCACCCTGAAATGTTAGTAATTTATGGGGCAAGGCCCCCCACATTTTCATTTTGCACTGGCCTCTGCAAAGTATGTAGCCAGTTTTACCAACAAGGGTTTAATCATCTTCAGTCCTAAACTAAAGGGCATAGACTTCTCGTTTGAAGGGGAAAACCTAATGTTAGCAGCTCAGTAGAAAACCATGATACTGGTTAAGAGAAGTGACTTTGGAGTTGGTGGCACCTGGCCCAGCTGGTGCTGTGAGACCCTAATAGGCGCCTTCACCTCTGTGAGACTCAGTCTCCTCACTCATGAGCTAAATGCAATGATGGTACTTTCATCAAGACATGTGTACAAGAACGTTCTTGACAGGATAGTTTGTGAAAGCCCCGAACTGGAAACAAGCACATGTCTGTCTACAGGGAGTACTGTGTGGCAGTGAGGATGAATGAGCCACGACTGCGGGCAACAACATGGCTGAGACAAACATGAGACAGGAAAAGCAAGCAGGCGCAGGAGGAATGTCATTTCGTTTGCATGAAGTCACACGGGCGAGATGACCCTGTGCTATGGAAGCTGTGTTGAGCATTCTCAGGCGGGGGAGGCAGAGGCCAGAACAGGGATAGAAGGGCTTCTGGGTCCTCGTGCTGGGTCTCCTGATGTGATGGCCACATTTACTCCATCATGTCTGCAAGCTACGCAGTGCAGGATCTGTGCGCTTGCCCGTGTGTACTGTTATCTTCCCTAGAATTCATATTAAGAAAGCGTCTAGCCTGGCCAGGTGGCTCAGCGTCATCCCACACCCCAAAAGGTCGTGGTTTCCATCCCAGCTGGGGCACACCTGGGGGGCAACCCGTCAGTGTTTCTCTTTCTTTCTCCCTTCCTCTCTTTCTAAAATCAATAAAAACATATCCTCGGGTGAGGATTTAAAAAACAGTCTAAAAAATAATGAAACAAATAGTCTTGCCGTACAATTACTATGAAAATTTTAGAAAAAGTATAAAATCCTTGACAGACTACAGGTTTAAATACTTCCATTAAATGGAAGTAAACTGTAAACAGAATAATTAAGGGTCGGAAACTGTTACAGAATAATTAGGGGTACGCTTGTGACAAATATCTTGATGGTCCATTTTTTCCTTTTTAATGGTCTTTTTTAAGACTTTGAATGCCTGTTTTTAAAAGATTTTATTTATTTACTTTTAGAGAGAGTGGAAGGGAGGGAGAAAGAGAGGGGGAGGAACATTGATCGGTTGCCTCTCGCACACCCCCAGGCTCGGGCCCCGACCGGGAATGGAACTGACGACCTTTGCTTTGCAGGACGATGCCCAACCCACTGAGCCACATCGGTCAGGGCACAATTTTGAACACCTTTCAAATGACACCTTTGGAAATTATCATTTAGCCCGCTGGCCTTCTTAATTTCCCCCCAAAATACATCCAATGGTTTTTGTGGAAGAGCAAACTGTAAGTAAGCAGGTGCTCACCTCTATGTGAGAGGCTGAACTGTAGACCTGTGCGCTGTTAAGACGTGTACCGGAGACTGGCCCACTCTCTTACATGATTGCTTTCAAGAACTATCATCTACGTTTATTTGTTTGAAAACTACACTTAGAGTTGCCATTTTATCCCTTGTAGCACTATTTTTGAATTTCTGCTTTCTTTTGGTCTGGAAGATGTTTTGTTGGTTTGCTTATTTACTGTATTTTTTATTTTGTTTTAGGTGACTATGAAAGGCTTGTATTTTCAACAGAATTCTCCAAATGAAGAAGTAACGTTTGTATTTCAGGAAAGGGTAAGAAAAATTGTTTAATCCCTAAACAAAACAAGAAAGCTGCACTTACCCAGGTTTGCGGGGTCTGTTAGTGGGACTTCAGAGAAACGCCGCACATTCCTCTCCTTTGAGCTAATGTGACAGCGCGACTCCTGTTGTAGCACCGCTACATTTTTAGAAGAGTCGCAACGAAGGAGTTTTTAGTTCTCTGGGACGTTGCCATAAAAAATACCAGCAATACAGAACAACCTTAATATTCTTATACGTTGCAAACTGAACTTACTCAGAATACCGCAATACAGTGAGTTTCCAGACTGTTGCACTGTCCCAGAAGATACGCCTTCTCACGCTGTGAAGTGAGCAGTGGGAAAGCACAGGTTCCCTCGCTGCTTTCTGAGCTTCGCGGGGTCACCTCACCCCTGGGCTGTGGGTGGTTTCTAGGTCATTACCATTTCAGGTGTAGATGGTGGAATGTTTATGGTGTCAGTAGTTGTTTGAAAGGTCTGTGGCCAAAATCATTCCAGCGGTGGGAGCCACGCTGTCTGAGATTTAGATTCCTCACCTGAACGATCTCGGACTTAGTGGAAGATAGCAGAAAAACGGGATTGTGTTCATAATCCAATTTATGAACGGATAAGGAATTCTTACTGCACTAGGAAATATACAACTGTGACATACAAACAGTACTTACTTTTCACCCCTAAAGTTAGCTCTAAGATTTGGGGCCTATTTAATTTTGTTTAATTATGTATGAAAATTTTCACAGCACAAAGACATGGTCTCAAAAGAATGTGTAATATTTTTTTATCATTTGCTTCCAGGAAAATCTCCCTGTTACAGAGGAGAACTATGTGAAACTCCAAGTTAAAGCTTGTGCTCTGAGCCACATAAATACGAAGGTATTGCTGTTTTTATTTTGGCCAAAAGTCAGATGAGAGTTTCATAGCATATTTAGTTTACAAGTATATTAGAATGATAACTAACTTCTGAGTGCCAAGATATTTATTATCATCCTTAGAAAAATAGAATAGCTTGGAAAAAAGATTAATGTGAATTTGTATATTTTGATGTTAAACTATTATTCTAATTGAAGTTATAATTGTATATTATTATATAAAAATACCTTACAAACTCCTTTATATTGTGAAAGGCTGACGGTTTATAATTACTAAGGCGTATACTCAAGAAAGAAAAGACTATTATAAATAGAGTAAAAATATAAAAATCTAATCAACGACTTTATTAAGTATTTCATAGACATTCCTAGTTAACGTGTTTAGATAGAGTTCGTATTCTCCCTGTCCGTTCTCTCTGCCTCTCTCTCACACACACCACAACCTCACACTGCCCCAGGCCTCTTCCGTCATTGACCATGAAATACACGGAACATTCTCCAATGATAAGCTAGTGGTGAATGCGCTGTGATAAACGTAGCAGGCGCGTGTACTTAGTTTTGTAAAAATCAATAATAGCATAGATTTATTGGACACTTAAGCCCTTGGATTATAATGTAACCATAATTTCTAGGAATCAAAATAAAAAATTTCCGCCAGGAAGTCACATTAGAGAACTCTAGAACAGTTCTAGGCTTCCGTGGGCAACTCTGTAGGGCGGCCTTGAGAAATGAGCCGGCGAGGTGCCCTTCACCAGGGACAGTAGTCCCAGTCCTTGTCACCAGGGTTCTGGACTCAGCTCTGCCAACGTGTTCTTTTGAAAACTATGAAAAATTCATTGAAATCCCGGCCTGGGAAAAAATAGAGAGACAAACAGGCTTCTATCACAACCTCTACTTAGCATTGCTGGGTATACTGAAGGCCCTAGATGGTACAAAAAGCAAGAAAAAGGAATAAAAGATACAGCAAGTGGAAAAGAAAGAGAAAACAGTCCCAGTGTAGGAAATCATCTCATGTCTATTAGAAACAAATAGTAGAGTAAAGTCAGTTCAACAAAATACTGCACAGCTGTTGAACACGACAGCCATGAACACTGTGATGACGTGAGAAAATGCTCATGGGAAGTGAGGGAGGCCTGCCCACGAGCGTGGGGAAGGAAGGTGAGGCACCCAGTGTTTCTGTGCAGGTGCAGGCCCAGCAAAAGCGCACGCTCCACGGGGCAAGAGAGACTTTTCTGGCAGCCAAGTGGGTACACATCTGAAAGATAAAAAAGAATGTACAAGAGAATCATTTCCGGTTTTTTTTCGCTTACTGTTCCTAAAACACTGTGATACCTACAAAGATGTTCCGTGGCTCTAGTATTGATATAAAAGCATGAACTTGAAATTATATGGCAATTTTCCTCTGTATATCCATCACTTCTTCCCCTGTGCTTCTTGACCAAGACTTGTGAGGAACACTCAGCTGACGTTAAAGGGCGTGAGAATCGAGAGCCTTCTGCTCTCATTAGCCAGTGCCCCTTGCTCATCAACGCGGTCCCCAGACCCCCCTCGCCCCACCCAAAGGAGTTGCCTGGCAAATTTGGGCTGTAATTTTTCTTCATGTTCGGCAGAGCAAAGATGCTGAACAAAGTGTATCCGTGGTGATGTGGACAACAATCCGCACACTCAGATCATGAGTCCGTTAGTTCTTCACAGGCTCTCGGTCTCTTACTCCATGGAGAAACTTACATTGTGAGGTTATTTGCTTTGTCTTTATTCCAAAACTGAATCCTATTTGGCTTTTTTGTGGTTTGACTTTTTCTCTCGCTTCTTCTATGAGAAGCCAGGATTTATTTTTGACAGTAAACAGCTTTTGTCATGGTTTAGCTCCTGGCAGAACTGAAGATGGAGAAAGAATTCTTTCCTGTTGGAAGAGAAGTTGCTGGAATCGTGTTAGATGGTAAGTCGCCCGTTGCACACATCGGACTGCCCCGGGGGCTAACTGGGTGCTGGGGCGTGAAATCAGACACACTTCTTCAGATGCACACTTTAATGACACAGAAGTGTTTTCCTTTTGTAAATTAAGAGCAAACTAGAACTTAACTGGTGCTTTATAATTAAAGAGCTTATTCTACTTTAGTAAGTACTTGAGTGTTCTGTACTTAAAGCTGCGAGTGATCACATCGAATGGAATGACCGGTATTATCCTTTTTGTCGTGTTTACAAAGTAGCATAAATCACTTCTCTAAGTTGGCTTTAGGGCAAAATTTACATAATAGTAATTACATTCACATTAAAACTTATTTTTCTTTTCACTTTTACTTATTTAGAGAGAGGGGGAGGGCGGGAGAAAGAGGTGGAGAGAAGCATCCATTGGCTACTTCTCGTGCAGTCCCCGTCCAGGAGCTGGGCCCACCACCCAGGCCTGCGCCTGCCCAGGAGCCAGACCGGTGACCTTTCGCTTTGCAGGGTGATGCTCGGCTAAAGGAGTTACACCGGTCAGGGCTCACATTACATTTTTAAAGTTCAAGTAAAATTGAGCGTTTAAAAGTTAAGCAGTTTGCTCATCTAAAAATGGGTTCTGGGGAGAAGTAACCTGCATGTAAGAGTGTATGGTTGCCTTAAATTTAAAAAAATGTTTTATTTAGTAAGTAATGGTTTTAGCATGCAGGACAGTAAGCTAATTACTCGAAATAGTAGTTTGTTTCTAACTAGCCATACGCACTGCTAAGGGAAGTTTATGATTAATGAGTATATGGTTGCTCCTTCTGCGCGTGTGAGTGAGTGCGCACCATAATGGGTTAGAGACTATCGGAGGTTTGCCTGTAATCTTAACCCACAATATATCTGATACTCTTTCTCCATGTAATCTTCCAACATAGCTAAATTATAATTTCATTACCCCTCCTTTCTTCTACTCGTAATGTAGGAAAATAAAAGTAAGAATTGTAGTAGCCAGAAGATGAGTAACCATTTATTTACTCATTCATCCATATTTAAGGAGCATTTGCCAAGTGCGTGGTATATGAAGACAAACTCCCTGCCCCCAAAGTGGTCACAGTCCAGGAAAGCAGGCCCGTGCCTGGTAGTGGCCTACTGGGGGCGCTCCGAGGACAAGGCCTGCCCAGGGGCCAGGAGCGGAGAGGCTTCTCAGAGTCAGCGGGGAAATGTGGGACCAGTAGGAGGGGACTCACTCAGCCGAGAGCATGTCAGGGGCAAAGGCGCAAAAGCTAGTGAAGAGGTGTGTGTACGAATTCAGCGGAAGGAGGGCATTACAGAGTTTGGTGGCGGAGGTAAGACGTGTGGCACAGAGAAACGTTTTGTCCAGAAAATTCTCCTTGGAACAGAATCGAAGATCATGAACCAAATATTTTAAGAATGATACGAACGCTGATTCCTCTCCCTGCCACCCACAAACAGTGAGACAAGTGGGTAGGCCAGGGCCAGACTGGAGACGAGCCACCTCCGCCCACCAGGGTTTTCGGGGAGGTTGTGGGAGTAGCCACAGGATGGACAGACTGGGGGCAAACCAGGCTGTAGGTAGGAGGACCAGTGGGGCTGGAGACCAATAGCCAAAAGGCGACAGAGTTCGTAACCTAGGCAGCGGTGGCAAAGGTGGAGAAGACGGATGTATGGGAGAAGCATTAAGGAAGTAAAGTCAGCAGGGCTTAGTGATTGAGTGGAACTGGAAAATTAAAGGCAGGTGAGAGCCAGGAGTGACTTACAGGATTCTGGCTAAGGTATGAATTGGTTCCACCAGTTGATAAGGGGAGAGGATGTGATTAGGAGGAAGACGGGAGTTTAGATTTAAGGTGGCTGAGCTCGAGGTCCATCAGTGATGACCCACGGGAGGTGTCTAGGAAGCAGTGTTGTGCGTTTAAGCTCACAGAGTTGTGAGAGACCTGTGCTGGAAGTGTGTGCATTCGAGAGTTGTCAGCGTGTAGGTTGTATTTGAAGCAATGGAGTCAGTGAACTCACCTGGGAGGTAGCAGCAGTGAAGGAGAAACATAGGCATGGCTTGGAGCCACTGTCCCAGGGACGGTCAGGAGGAGCGAGAAGGAAGCCAGGACCAAAGAGTCGGAGTGGTCCCAGGAGGAGGAGGGCCGGTAGCAGGCAGGAAAGGGAAAGGGGCAGTGATCAGCAGGCCCTCCACCGGGGGTGCGGGCTCAGGGGGACCCAGAGCAGCAGCAGGGACGGGAGCACTGGACCAGGAGCGGCAGACGCGGAGGCCCCCATCGGGTAGAGACATGCTGCTGCTGTGCCAGGGGCACCCAGGGGCCCCCAGGTGGCAGGCTTCCGCCTGCCTTCATGGCCTCCACTGTTTGCCCACGAGTCCACCTGGGATCGCGCACCACGCTGGGCAGGCCATGAGGTGAAATGGAGTAACACTAAAATGCTGGACGTCGGGGGCAGTCAGGGTCGGTCGGTGGTGTTCTCCCCTTTCCTCCCGGGACGATCAGAAAAAAAAATTCCAAAGAGTTGACTGGTGGGGGAGGGTTTTTCTCCACATGAGCAGAGAAAAGGTAGCTATCATTTTCATATAGCTTCAAAAAATTTCTTGACACCAGTCTGAATTTATTTCCATAATCCCAAATCAAAGTAAGTTTATATGTGACTTTTACCAGGATTTCCCTTTGAGTGTCTTGAGATTCTGCAACTAAAATAATGATACGAGATAGAGCCACAGGAAGGGGAAGGAGCAGCGTAACCAGGGGCGCTGTGGGGCGGACCGTTTTCCTTCACCCCTTCACCCCTGGCTGAGCAGAAACAGCTTCTCCGTGCTGTCAACGGGTACAAGGCCCAGAGTTTGTAGAAAATTTTGTAGAGGGTCCACATTTGAACCGTGCTATGCCGCAGTCCTTATAGACCATCAAAGTGTCCTACAAGTTCTTGGCCTTTTCTCTGAGTTAGTGACTTTTTATAAACCCATGGATCTTTTTATTTTAATAGTTAAATAAGAATTATATTTAATACCATCGTCATACTAATTATTACTTTACTCTTTAGTTGGAAGTAAGGTATCATTCTTTCAACCAGATGATGAAGTAGTGGGTAAGTTATCTATTTTATTATTGTTTCTTTTCTCCTATACAATTATTAATGTTTGTTGTGACATTGTTCCATACACTTTCCTGATGGTCGGATTTGCTCTCCAAGTGTCTGTTGACAAAGAGAATTGGGAGTTCGGTCTCAGTAGCAGAACACTTAAAATTTATACATATTTATAAGTATAAATATGTATATATTTATACTTATATCCTAGACAGTCACACGAACATATGGAATCTTACCATTTCTTTGTAGAAAGTGCTCATAAGAAGATATTCCTGGAAACGTAGAAAATGTTTACCTTTATGGCAAGCTTCGGGCTGCTAAGAATACATCCACAAGGATGGTTTTCGTTAGCTTCCTAACGATATTGCCTTTGACTCATATATTTGCTTGAAGAATTTTTCTCTGTCTTATCTTTTTCATCTGGCCGAGAGGTCAGTAACACTGTATTGCTCCTGGTGCTTCTTGTACGAGACTGAAAATGCAATCGGTCCAGTTGGGAGACGGTGAGATCTCTCTGGGAGAGCACCGAGGCATCTTCAGGACCAAACTGTGTGGCAGGGGCGACTTTCAGGGGGAGCCTCAGTGCCCACTTGGTCTGAATCAGCCATTGTCTTCGCCGTCCCTCCGAGGCGAAGGAACAGGGGGCAAAGGAGGGACAAAGACAGCACTGGTGGCGTGGTGTCCATGTCAGAAATGGAGTCCCCGCTTCCCATTCATGCTTCTGAAGTCCTGCTCTCCCTACACTGGTCAGCACAGCAAGCTCCCTCAACACCCCGCTGTGCAGAACTCAGACTCCGCCTTACAGCAGCTCATGGTCCTGAACCCACTCAGTTGGGGGTTGTTTCCCTGACGTGTCCTGTTGTGACTTTCAGGAATTCTACCCCTGGACTCTGAAGACCCCGGGCTCTGCGAAGCGGTCCGCGTGCACGAGCACTACTTGGGTAGGTGGTCCCAGAGCTCGGGGAGGCCTCCGACTGCTGGCTGCTCGTGCGACCCCCACTGGCTCTGGCCTCAGTGTCAGAGAACCCACGTGCACAGCACGTAAACACACAGGGTGCAGAGACCTTTTGGTCTCACTTGCAGGCGCCTGGTGAGAGGTTTGAAAAGCAGTTTCTCTCCCTAAAATTATATCCCTAATTAGAATTTTTAAATTTCTTATTCTTGGTTATTAATTGAAATTGGAAAGGTTAATTTAAATTTTTTTAAATTAAAAAATCTAGACAATCCATGTAGAGTCTGAGACAGCAAAGAATCAAGGACACTTGTCTTTGGCTTCTGTCACTAATATCTTCTGACAGGTATTCGGTTTCACTGAAATGTTGTTTTTCAGTTTTTCTTACAGTGATTTACTTGATTATTTAAATCAAAACCAATACAAACACACACACACACACGTAATGAAGCCATAGTGAACAGGTGCCGCACCTCCGTAGTAGTCAGGGGAAAGCACATTAAAGTCACTTAGAAATGTCACTCTGTGTCCAAAGGTAGACACATGTATAACGTCTGACCATTGCAAGGGTCGGCAAGGATGTGGACCCACCGGACTTTCCATGTGCCAAGAGTGTAAATTGGTGCAAATGCATTAGAAAATAATGGTGCCTTGTCCAACAAAGGTAATGACACATATCCAGACCTTCTAATCCTACTGGTAGTTTTGTATCTCACAGAAACGTGATGTGCAGCCCCAGACATGCACAGGAGTTCATAATAGCTTAGTTGGTAATTGTGGACTAAACCTGGAAACAGCCCAAATGTTTCTCACCAGGAAAATGGATAACTAAAGACATTCCCAGGTAGCGATTCAATTCAGCAGGGAAAATGCATCAGTAACAGAAGTGTAGAGATGGATGAATCTCACAAACTCAGGGTAGGCCAAAGTAGGTTTATAGTTCATATGAAAAATAGTACAATAATTAACAAATAATAATACAAGAACAAATTCAGTATTTGCATACTCACAACTGTAAACCTAGTTTCGCCCCACCCTGTATTGAATGACGAAAGCAAGAATACAAACAGTGTGACACCATTTATTTCAATAAAGTTCAAACAGATAACAAAGTTAAGTACAGCTTCTTTAAGGATGTAAAGAGAACGTAAGAATGAAAAGTCATGGGAGGTCCCCTCTGTGGATGCAGGCGGGGGACGTGGCCAGAGCAGAGCCTCAGCTCACAGTGGCCTGCCAACTACCTGTCTCCTTCTGGTACTGGGTTTCACAGGAATCTGCACCTTATCTAGAGGCTGACGGATACTATTTTGTGCTCTTGAACTCTTACATCAAAACTTTTCCAAAATTTTTTCGTAAATGATGTGACCCTTAATAAGACCTTGGGGGGACAGAAGGCCAGTTTGTTTAGATTTGGATTTTGGACCATTAAAAATAATAAATTTATACATTTGAGTCCATACGAACTTGAATGAGGTTGCAAATCGTTGGCATTTCATTTCTGAAATTTTATAAATTGTAACTAATTTATATTTAAGTCAATAATATTTACTAGATCATTTACTATAAAATTTCCAAGTAATACTATAATGTTTTATTAAAAATTAATTTCAAAATGTAGTTTTCCAAAAATCTGAGGCCTGTGCTTGCTTATATGTATTTTAAGACTAGATTTGGAACAAGTGTGTGTCTTCCTTTAAAAGGTAAAGATCGGGGCTGGCTGGTGTGGCTCAGTGGATTGAGTGCCACCCTGTGAACCAAAGGGTCACCAGTTCAAGTCCCAGTCAGGGCACATGTCTGAACTGCGGGCCAGGTCCCCAGTAGGGGGCGCATGAAAGGCAACCACATGTCGGTGTTTCTCTCCCTCTCTCCCTCCCTTCCTCTCTCTAGAAATAAATAAATAAAATCTTTAAAAAAAAAGAAAGATAAAGCTCAGCCTTTGATACCATGCAGTAAGTCGCTACTCCCTTGCTGTTTTAAAATTATTCCTCAATTTGAAAATTGAGGGCCAACTCTGGACCCTTTATGGGAAATTGCACAACTTCTTTTTTCCCCTCACCTGAGGATATTTTTTCGTTGCTTTTAGAAAGAAAGGGAGGGGAGACAAATGTCAGTGTGAGAGATCAGTTGCTTCCCATATGTACCCAGACCGGGGATTAAACCCGCAACTGAGGTAATGTGCCCTGACCAGGAGTCAAACCCGCAACCTCTCAGTTACAGGGTGACACTCCAACCACCTGAGCCACACCAGCCAGGGCAAACTGTACAGTTTTGACCCCAGAATTTCTTTTTTTTTTAAGATTTTATTTATTTATCTTTAGAAGGAAAGGGAAGGAGAAAGGGAGAGAAACATCAATGTATGATTGCCTCTCATACATCCCCTGCTGGGAGCTGGCTTGCAACCCAGGAATGTGCCCTGACCGGGAATTGAACCGCCATCCTCTGCTTCGCAGGCCCGTGCTCAATCCACTGAGCTACACCAGCCAGAGCAGACCCCAGAATTTCTTTGGGCCCTTGTTGCCCTGTTATTTTGAGAAACTTGTGAAAATATGGAGTCAACTAAAACCTGCAGTTTGGATTCCTGGGCTCAAATTGGGGCTAAGTCCCCTAAATTGAATTGTTACAGAAGGTTATGTATTAAAAAGACAAACACAAAAGGCCCATTTCTGTAGGCACTGCTGAGCACTGGAATAATTATGGAACGGGCCAGAGGAGACATGCAAATGAGAAAATCAAAAGTTTCCTAGCTCTAAACTGAAGCTGAGATAAGCAAACTGCACAAATGGCTTTTGTTTTCCAACAAATCAAGGTGACGGTAGTCCAAAATTACACCGACACATATAGGGAACGTAATTCCAGATATCACTTGACAAAGAAGATACAGTAAAATGTTCCTTTAAAAGAAGTACTTTAAGAATGACTAGTAATTGTGTGTGACCGCTGGGCAAGACCCTGGGTGCAGTTACCGTGTTTGTGAGCCAGGCCGCCAGGCAGGCGAGCTCTAAGCTCTGTTGCAGCTCTGACATTTTTTGAAAAGGAAGCAAGTTCAGCTTGTTCCCCGAGGATCTGCGGGGGTAATCTCTCATATACCAGCCTCTGTTTTAGTTCCTGTTAGTTCGTTGATGATTCCTTTAATGAAGGCTCAGCAGCACTCAGTCACCTTCCGAGAAGCCTGTTGTTTCACCAAACAAGAACTGAGTTTCAGGCAACCCCCCAAACTGTCCTACTGATCCTGTTAGAGAGCAGTAAGGGTAGAATGAAGAAGCTGAGTGATTCTTCCAGCTCCTTTATGCTTTCAGTTCTAAAGCTATTCTGTCAAACATAAAAGTAATTCTTTTTCATTCGAAATTTGACATCCATTTGCAGCACTGTTCCTTTGGACCTAAAGTGGAAAGAATTGAAATGATCTTTCTTGGGTTCTGATTCACTGTTGTTATCGATCCATACATGGCTCTCTATTTATACTTATTATTCTTATCTTATATTTTTGTGTTATTATAAAAACATATAATTCATCAGTTTTTATAACATAATAAACACTTGCAGACCACGTAACATAAAAGCATGGATCTTGGCATTAAACCACATGTAACAATGCAATTTCATAACCTTTGTGATCTTAAATGTAGTGGGGTTTTTTGTGTGTTTTTTTAAAGATTTTATTTATCAATTTTTTTCTAGAGAAAGGAGAAGTGAGGGACAAAGAGAGGGAAAGAAACATAGTGTGTGGTTGCCTCTCATGCATCCCCAACCAGGGACCTAGTTTGCAACCCAGACATGTGCCCTGACTGGGAATTGAACCAGTGATCCCTCAGTTTGCAGGCCGGCACTCAGTCCGCTGAGCCACACCAGCCAGGGCTTAAATGTAGTTTCATTAGTGTTAGCATTTTTTAAGCACCACCTGTTAGATTTTTTTAATAAAAATATATGTGGTCACAACTCTGGTAATGGGACACGATCTCCAAAAATTCCATGTAAGTAAGTTGTATATAAATTGAGCATATACTCTTGGGGAAGATGTGCTTTAGAGTCACACACTCAAACTAATTAGCTACATGTCCTCAGACAAATTAATTACAGTCATGCACCACTTAACGGTGGGATGCTTTCTGAGAAACGAGTCGTCAGGCGAGTTCGCTGTCATGTGAACTTCGTGGAAGCTCTTACACAAACCGGGATGGCAGAGCCTGCTACCCGCCTGGGCCCTCCTGCTGCCCCCGAGCATCCGTAGCAGCGCTGTATGGAACCCCCAAAGCCCGTGACTGTACAGAACACCACGAGAGCAGATCAGGCAGGAGAGCTTACGATGCAGGCCAGGGGCACAGTGAACATGCCGTGTGCGCCGCCCCTGCAGGTGCGGCTCAGCGTACTGCTCGCAGCACATCTGTTGCATAAGTAGGAAGAGTCCACTCTGAAATAACAATAAAAATGTAGCAAATCCACAAACCAGGAGCAGAGCCGTTTATCTCCAGTGTCTAGCATGCTGTCCTGCACATAACTGCATGTGCTGGCCATGCAGGAGATTCGTTCGTACCAGCCTCACCGCAAACACAGGAGTCTCGGGTGTTGGGAGATGTTGGGATGGCTCCGCGGTCACGGGGTGATGGGAAGTTTCCAACTCTGTCATAATATTATGGGGTTATAAGTGACCCGCCATCACCTGTGTGAGGTAGTCAGTGACTGTCCTGCTCAATGTTTTGCTGTTACTGCCCTGCTCATCTGTTTTAAGGGCTTCAACTTGTATGCTTGGATGCTCCCCTTCCCCACTAGATGGCACTAGGTGGTTGGTAAAAGCCGGGCTCGCTTGTGCTTCACCACCTGAGTCTATTGCCATTAGAGGAAAATATTTGAAAGAGCTCGTAAAGACTGTGAAAAGTGTTGTAGAACCGACTCTAAGTTAAGTCAGCAGGGGTTTCTTGTGCTGTGAAAAGACCACACTCAGTGTCCGACATAGAAACGAAACAAAAGTTAAGTCATTAAACATAAGAGCGTGATGGTCAGGTAGAGACCCCTTTAGGCTGTAGGAGGATTTGTACTCGGTCCCAAGGGCAGGGGGAGGCACCCGCGACGGAGGCAGAGGAGTGTGAGGATGCTGTTTGTGTTTTTAAGAGATCATTCTGATACTTCTCTGTTTTTCAAAGACACTGTCTAAAAGATTAAAAAGAAAAACCAGAAAGTTGAAAATAATTATAGCACATAAACAAGCACATAATTCCCTTAGAATACGTAAAAAATTCCTATACTCAATAAGAAAACACAATAGAAAAAATGGATAAAACGCTGGAACAGTCGCCTCACTAAAGGAATTCCAGGTGGCCAGGAAACAGAGAGGTGCTCGACTCCATCAGCAGTGAGGGAGAAGCAAGTTAAAATCACAGTAGGGAGCCACCCTGCACCACTCGGTTGGCAAGAATGTGTAACAATACCAGGATTGACGAGGGTGCCGAAAGCAACGAGAGCTCATGCACCGCTGGTGGGGACAGAGTTCCCACAGGCCCTTTGGGCACGTCCAGTGAAGTGGGCGGTGATGCCTGGGACCTGAGGCTCCACTCTAAGTAAATATCCTAGAGAAAACGTGTGTGCCGTGTAACACTGTTTTCTACAAGAAGCACTGTGTGTACTGCCCACAACTGGAAACCACACAGACGTCCCTCGACTGGGTAACGGCAACCGTAGGCAGGTGTCTTCACTTAGTGGAATGCCACAAAGAAGGGTGTCTCAAAAACAATGTAGAGCACAGAAAGACACAAAAGAATGAATATAGGTGTGATTCCATTTAGGTAAAGTTAAACAACAGGCAAAACTGAATTATATTGTTTAGGGATGAAGGCTTGAGTACTAAACTATGGGGGCAAATGAGAAGTTACAATGGTGGCGACCTGTGATGTCAATTACAACTCAATTTGTAAAAAGAGGATGGTGGTGACCTCCAGGGAGAGACAAGCTTGTTGGGGTGAGTGGGCTGTGCATGGGCAAGAATGAAGGCAGGGAACCCTATACCAAGAGTAGCGGCGGGGACCAGGTCCCGGAGAGGGCAGGGCTGGGGGGTGGGGTGGACAGATCCAGGAGGCAAGGCCAGCAGGACTCACTAACAGATGGTTTCCTGTTCTCTGTGACAGTTCACAAGCCAGAAAAAGTCTCGTGGACAGAAGCCGCCGGAACCATCCGGGACGGAGTGCGAGCCTACACAGCTCTGCACTATCTGTCTCCTCTCTCTGCGGGAAAGGCGGTGCTGATCATGGACGGAGCGAGTGTGGGTACTGGCGGTTCTGTTCAGGAACAGAGCAAAGCGCTGTAAACTTGAGGAACGGGCGTCCACGTACTAATGAAAGTTTTTTGCCAGTAGCTTATTCTCTGATTTTTTTTTTTTTTTTACCAAACTTCTCTTTTGTTGAAACAAGCAGCTCTTATCAATGAGAGTAGTTAGACTCAGTGTGTTTAGCCTCTTCTCGCTTGGAGCCTGCCAGTGCATGAGAAAAGCACTGTCGCCATGCCCACGGCACAAAGCCCGCGACAGCTCCTGAAGGCGTTGAAGCCGTCCCCCAGCACTCCCGCCAGTGCCTCGCCCACTGATGTGCATGTGGTGTGGCACTTGTAGGTGGACTGCACAACATCGCGGGTGTGCTCATTTGAACATTTTACAGGTATTATCAAAATAAATTGACGCTAAGGGCAAACAGATAGAAATATAGCCTAAAAATGTTAAAAGAACCTGGAGCGAATTTATGGTTTAATTTCTATGTGGCTGTTGATGAAAATGCTATCCTTGAAAGAAGGCAGAACTGCCTTGAGCAGGGGGTTCAGCCTGATGTGCGACCCCAGGCCGTGCCTCCCTGAGCTCTGCCCGCCGCCGCTCGGGGAAGCACGGGGCTTCCCAAGTGCCTCGGTCAGCCAGGCAGGGTAGCTGGGCAAGCACACGCGTTGCACAGTGAGCTGAGGTCGCGGTGGCAACGACGCCCTGCCAGGACCTCGTTGGACCCACACAGGACCGTTGTTCTCGCTTCAGGGCCGTGTCTGTGAGCGCAGCCCGCATCCTTGCAGTCACGTGCCCGTCCTGCTCAGTCCAACAGGGCGAGGGCAAGCGGCACCCCTTCACAGGAGGGGTCAGGCAAGCGTTCATCCTGTGGAACGTCGCCATGCTTTTCCCCTTATGTCAGGTAACATTAAAAAATGCAGTGAAGACCACCGAGGTATCACACTGCACTGAACCACCTGCGTGGTAAGGTAGGCGTGGCCTCTGCCCTCCGTCTGTAACCCTGCCCTGTTTCCTCCACACAGACGCTCGGTACCATCGCCATTCAGCTGGCGCTCCACCGCGGAGCCCGAGTGATCTCGACAGCGGGCAGCCCGGAGGACAAGCAGCACCTGGAGAGACTGCGGCCTCCCATAGGTGGGCAGTGGCGCCCCACGCAGACTTGAGAAGAGCGTTTGGAAAGTGTGGCGCCTTAAGAACTGTGCTTATAAAACAAAGCACAAAATCCCAAATGAGAGTCACTTTTAAAATGCACTTAGCATCTATGCTAAGTTTACTTAAATGATAGTTTTAATTTTTTGTTTTTTAAACATGCATCTTTCAATGTTGTTTTCTTCTTTGCCCCACGGTTACCAACTTAGGCAAGTGTGAATCAGGTGCACTAGAAAAACCTGGTGCTGCTTTAGTTTTCCTCGGTGTATCGAAACAGTTTGCCTCACCTTGTGTGTGGCTCACCCCGTGATCTGCCTGTAAAGTAGCCTGGTCCCTGCAATGCGGTGGGAAGGGAGCTGAGGCCCCTCCACAGAAACCCGGCTCAGATCCCGTCTCTGCTGCATGGGATGTGGCGGAGGCGCGGGAGCCTTTGAGAAGATTGACTGTATCTGGACAGCAAGGAGCGGGGAAAAAAAATAGGTTGAAAAGGAAAGGAGAAAGCTAGGAGTGGAATGGAACAGAGTGGAGCTACAGAATTAACACTGAGTCTAACCGATGAAAAGAGGGTGAGCAGAGGGTCACGCACAGGCGGGCGGGCAGCAGCTAAGCAGTGTCTGTGAGGCGTTAATGTGGACAGTGTCACTGCAAGTCCTTAACCCTGCGAGGAACGGGAGCAGCCTCGGAGCCCGTAGCCAGTTCGCCCGAGACGTGCATCTAGAGAAGTGCTGGCGCCGGCCTTGACCCTGGGCCTGTCTGGCATTACAGCTCCTATTGTGTCCATCATTACGCTAATGGCAGAAATAACCAAGAAATGGGAGGAAGGTTAAGGCAGGGGCTAGAGAAGGAGGAAAACGGGGAAAAAAAAGATTAAAAATAGGGAAAAAACATGGTGTTATTAAATGTAACTTCATTTGCCAGTTTCAATTCTGAGTTTAATCCTGTCATTGCCTCGTTCTATTAATATAATATTTTAACCAATTAAAATTAGTTTAATTTCCACTCAGTGTACTAAAAACAATTTTTAAAGTGCTTTTTTCCTTCTCTGTTTTGGAGAACAGCTAGGGGAGGTTGGCGGGGGGGTTCTATGACTGAGAAAGGACAGAACAGCCTCAAATGGAGAAATACTGGTCCTTGTGTCAGTCTCTGAGCTACGCCTGTGGTTCAGACTCTCGGCTCTGGCAGTGCAGCCGGAGCCACAGAGAGCAGGCTTCTGGGTGAGCAGACTGGCCTCGGGACACATTGTCCACAGGATGCCCGTGTTTTCTTTTATGGAGTCTAGTTTCAATACTGGTCCCTTCGTTTACATTGACCCTTACCAACACTGGGTTAGACGAAAACAAGTATAATTTGGATTCAGTAATTGTTTGAACCACTTAATTCATTTCAGAAAACAGATGGTTGCTTTCCCTTTTCCTCTGATTTGTCTGTGCTGACCGTGTACGGAGCAGCAGTTGTCTGACTTGCTGTCCTTCACAGCCCGAGTGGTCGATGTGTCGCACGGGAACACCCGCATGGCTGAGAGCTGCTTAGAAGAAACAGGGGGCCTGGGGGTTGACATTGTCCTAGATGCCGGAGGTAGGCACTTGACCAGATCAGTAGTTTGTGTGATGTTGGTGTTATGATGGAATCTTAGAAAAAAATGTAAATCGTATCTGTGTGTGTGTATGTGTCTGGGGTTGTGTGTGTGAATATATATATATATGGGTGGACAAAAGTAGGTTTATAGAAGAAAATAACATAAGTAATACGGTAATTAGCCCTGGCTGGTGTAGCTCAGTGGATTGAGCGCGGGCCTGCGAACCACACGATCGCGGTTCAATTCCCAGTCAGGGCACATGCTTGGGTTGCAGGCCAGTTCCCAGCAGGGGATTTAGGAGAAGCAACCATACATTGATGTTTCTCTTCCTCTCTCCTTCCCTTCCTCTCTAAAGATAAATAAATAAAATATTAAAAAAAATAATACGGTAATTAGTAAAGAAACAATAATATAAAAATAAACTATGTGTTTTGAATATTCACAACTGTAAACCTACTTTGCCCACCCCTGTATATGTCCAGGAAATAATTTTTAACATATTTACTAAGTTGATGTTATTCATGTTTAGTTTTTTTTACTTTTATATTTATGTTGGCACTTCTTCATTTTATTCTCTTTGTAAACTCTGTCTGGAATGGAAGACACGCTCACCCTTTAAAATACAGGCATTAGGGCACAAGGGTCCCTACAGGAGTCTACGGGCAAGCTCTCCTCCACGGCTCCCACATGAACCAGTCACTCACGGCTCAGCCAGGTTCTTCCTCAGTCAGTTTTGCTGTGTACAGCCCTCCACTGGACAGTGGACTCCTGCAGTCTCCAGTGGAAAACACACGGATTCCTGTTCAGTTTGCCCCTCCGTGGAGCCCGGGAGTCTAGCAGATGTCTGTGTAACACCCGAGTTGTACACACGTGCCATCTCACCTCAGGGACAGTGTCCCAGGCCTGCAAAGGTCTGCATTTCCTTAGAGCTCGCCCTCCACGCTGGGGGTCCCAGGTGACGGCAGCTACACATGCCCGTCGCACGGATTTCTTTTTTTCCCGAAACCAGTGTTTCGGGATCTGAAATTAACCCACAGACCTGTGCCCCATTAACTTTTCAAGGGGACATTTCAATAATTATGTCAAAGTATTACTCTCCCAAGTCTATGAGTTCCTTAATCAGAAGTCAGCTTTTCCCAAAGTGTTAAGCAACTGATGTTAAGGTTAAAAGTATCAGACTTAACTATATGTTGTGTTACCTTGACTGGTTGTCAAGTGAAAACAGACTTTTTTCTCTTCAGTTATTTCACTTATAATTAAATCTAGAATATACTTTATGACCGGTCTTAATGCAAAAAGTGCAGCTTAAGGTATCTGAATACATTGGGTTGACAGACACCGTAAACTACTTTTTCTAAGGAAAATGCTCTCTTCCCTACATTAAAAAGAGCCCTGGGTGGGTGGCTTAGTTGGTTGGAGCACCATCCCATACACAAAAGGTTGTGGGTTCAATTCCCGGTCAGGGCACAAGCCTGGGTTGCAGGTCTGGTCCCCAGTCAGGGTGCATACAGAAGGCACCCAATCGGCATGTCTTTCTCATATCATTGTTTCTCTCTCTCTCCCCCCCCATACTCCCTCATCTCTAAAATCAATAAATATGTCCTCAAGTAAGGATTTTAAAAAGTAAAGAGAACTTGTTTGAAGAATTTTCATCAGATGACTAAAATGTCTATCTCTTCTGTTTTAAAATGATTCCCTTGTAAGTGAGATTATATAGTGAAGATGATGAACCCGCCGGGAAGTTACATCTGCCACATAAACATGACATCCTCACCCTGCTCGGTGTTGGAGGCCACTGGGTGACGACCGAAGAGAACCTGCAGGTATTAACGGAAACAGCGAAGCATCACTTTACCACCAAAAGGATACAGTCAACACAGAATGATGCCTAAGTCTTTTGAAGGAAGATGTGGCTAAATTAGCGTAAATTGTGAATTATACCCCATTCTTAATGTAGTTTTTTTTAACTTCAGTACATGTTGGCCAAAATGTTGAAAGAGTGCCTGGTAGAGGGGTTCATTTAACTTTTATTTGGTGGTTTGGATGTAGTGACTTCTGAATTTAATCATATTTCAAATAGGATTTTTGTCTTAGTAACAAATATTGACATGCACCTAACAAAATATTTCTGTATAAAATCATCACATTTTCTTTCTTTTTTAATTATTTATTTTTAGGGAAGGGGAGGGAGAGAAACATCAATGTGTGGTTTGTCAGCACCCCCATCGGGGACCTGGCCTGCAGCCCAGGCATGTGCCATGACTGGGACTCAAACTAGCGACCCTTTGGTTCATAGGCCAGCGCTCGATCCACTGAGCCACACCAGCCAGGGCTCATCACAATTTCTTAATTATTCAAATTGGAATATACTATATATGTGTCTATACAGACCGTCTCCCAAAACTACATTTCCTAACACAGTTGAAACTAAATGTTTTATCATGGTTGCTATGCCAACACCCTAATTCTCACACACCAGTCTTCACGATTTTCCAGTATCCTTGTGAAAATGACTGGTGCACAGCGGAATCACTCTCTGGTGTGCACACACATGCACAGTGTGCACATGCACACTACCACTCCAGCATCAGGATTCTGGTGTGGCCTTGCATCTGACCTTGCTAATTCATCATTTTGGACAATGAAATGCAAAAGAAACCATGGTTTCCATATTGGTATTGATGTTTGTGTACTGATTGTTTGTGACTTGGGCATCATTTGACTAGTATAGAAGTCTTTCTCTGTCAAACTTGGCCTTGACCAGTCTTTGTGCTTCTGTCCAAGTTGGACCCTCCGGACTGCCATTGCCTTTTCCTCAAGGGAGCAACGGTGGCTTTCCTGAATGACGACGTGTGGAACCTGTCAAATGTACAACAAGGAAAATATCTTTATATCCTTTTTTTCTATTGACTTGAGTGTCTGGCTTGAAATTTACCTGGACTCTTACCAATACATTCTTTTTAAGATTTTATTTATTTATTCATTTTAGAGGGGAAGGAAGGGAGTGAGGGAGAGAAACATCGATGTATGGTTCCCTCTTACGCATCCCCTACTGGGGACGTGATCTTCAACGCAGTCATGTGCCCCGAGTGGGAATCGAACTGGCAACCCTTTGGTTTGCAGTCCTGAATAAATTCTTTAATAATGATAATAATAAATAATAGCAGCTATCATGGATCATGCCAAACAATGCTCCAGGTGCTCTGTAGGTGGTAATTTACTCAAACATTAAAACTGCCCTGTGAGGTGGGTGCAGCTCTGACCATCCGTGTTGCACAGGTGGAGGAACTGATGCGCAGAAAGGTGCACGCATGCCCAGGGTCACAGGAGCAAGTGGCAGGATAGGCATCTCCCCCAGGCAGTCCCGCTGGATTCTGGACAGGAGGTAGACCCTAAGTTACGTGGAACATCTTGTTCCGTTTTTGACCTGGCATTACAGAAACTCTATGCTACCTCAAGCAGCTGCATCCTTCGCTCCTGTGAAGATGGCCATTAAGCAAAACCTTCCTGAATATGCATCCCAGTTAAGGAGATTGTGACGCGCCTTTAAGGTTATCAGTGTTAGGAATTCTTCATCAGATGAAGATGAGTTTGATTTTTTAATTTATTTTGTTTACGATTTTATTCATCTAGACAGAGAGAAAGGGAAGGAGAAAGAGAGGCAGAGAAACATGTGTAAGATTAATAGGTTGCCTCTCACACAGCCCCTACTGGGGACCTGGCGGCAACCCAAGCATGTGCCCTGACCAGGAATCAAACCTGCATCCTTCCAGTTGACAGGCCAGCACTCAATCCACTGAGCCACACCAGCTAAAGCAAGTTCAATTTTTTTTTAATTGGAAGTTACTCAGTTAGAAATCTGGTCAAGGCGCCAAAACATTCTAGTTTTGGTAAAAGTAATGAAAAGTTTTCTTGAGAATATGAAAGCAGTTCCAAAAGAAAGGTCCAAACCTCTTTAGGGCAAGGTCAACTTACAAATAACCCTTTATTTCTAAGAAGATGGTCCTAAGGCCAGATGCACTTGGTAAAATCATTAACAAATTGGCCCTGGCTGGTGTACTGGTTCAATCCCCAGGCAGGACACATGTCTGGGTTTCAGGCCAGGTCCCCAGTACGAGGCACATGAGAGGCAACCACATGTTGATGTTTCCCTCTCTTTCCCTTTCCTTCTCTCTAAAAGTATTTACTTTTAAATAAATAAAGAGATATAAATAAATAGATATATTAATAAATAAATAAATTTATTTATTATTTTATTAAATAATAAATTTTATTTATTAAATAAAATTATTTAATAAATTAAATAATTTTAATCTTTTTAAAATTTTGGATAAAAAACAAGTTCTCGTAACTTAATACACGGTACTTGTGCCTGAAGAAAGAGCCGTGAGTGTCCTCCACTGAGCCCCCTGCTCTCCTCTCACTAAGTGTGTGCTTCCATGAGTGGTGTGTGCGCAGGGCGGCCTCCTCCAGGAGCAATGGCAGAGGTCGCAGAGTCTTCAGTTAGGGTTTCCTTAGTGCACTGGCCATGCTGGCTTTCAAAGAGGGTGATTCAAAACCCCCAAATCCCCTAAATGTAGGGAGGATATGAGATTAAAGTATTTCTGATTAAATATTTTCTTATTAGATTTAGAAAATAAGCTTAATTTTTAACTTTCTAGCAGAGGTTACTGTCTGAATTTGAATTTAAAGCAAAAAGGCCCAATAACATTATAATCAAGAATACCATGATGTATTAAGAGAGCACTGTTCATTAAAAGTAACAGCATGTTGCCCTGGCTGGGTGGCTCAGTTGTTTGGAGCATCATCCCATATACCAAAAGGCTGTGGGTTCAATTGCTGGTCAGGGCACATGCCTGGGTTGTGGGTTTGATCCCCACTGGGTCGATGTTTTTCTCTCCCCCGCCCCTTCCTCTCTGACTAGGATTAAGGAGTGTATGCTCAGGTGAGGATTAAAGAAAGAAAAGCCATAGCGCGTTTTCAGTCTCACGTGTCAGAAAACAGGCTGGCTGCTTTGCCTGCTACTTAATTCCCTGAACTACTCCTTCCCCACCAAAGCTGATTCTAATGTATTTAACAATCCTATGGGCCACGTTGAAACATGACACGTTTAAATGAAATGAGGTTAAGTTTGCAAAAATCGGAAATATACACAACACACGTGTACTGTCTCACACATACTGATGGCAATTTCATTAACAGAAGTGGAAAGAGAATTTATATTATGAATAAGTGAATCAATATTCTTTAGGTCCTTTTAAAAACATTTTAAAAGTGTCTTATGTTCCTCCTTTCTAGTTTACATTTTCTCCAGTCCTGACTCAGACTTCAGTCCTCACCCGAGCAAGCCCCCTCCATGCATTCCCACATGGGCCACCAGCTGCTAGTGCCTGACCCCAAGAGCTCCTTCCACCTGTGTGGTCCTGCGGAAACAGTTCTCCAGTACTAGCAGTGACCTGCCCTCTCAATTCTAATATCAGAATTTCAATTAAATGACTAGGTTCCTTAAAACTTTCTGGTGGTCTAACTCTTAGTGACATATATCACAGCCATAATTTATTAACTTTCCTGCACACAAATTCTGAGTCTGTAGCCATTTAGTAAGTAGACCTGCATCCAAAGTAAGAAATGTAAGCGCTAAAATTGTGTGACTAAAAGTGGCACGGGTGATGCTGAGGTGAAGCGACCCCGGCCCACGTCCCCCGTCCCACGGCCGCATCCCTGGGAGCGCGCCCGGCCTTCCTCAACACAGGCCCCGGCCTCGCCTCGCACCCCGTTCCCGGGAGTTCTGCCTCTGCTGTGTCATGACCGCCACTCGCACAGCGGTTCCCCATTTCCCTTCTTTAGAGATAAACTTGACAGCTTAGAGTTTCTGTAACTTACATTTTTAACTTTTGAGAGTGCTAAACTTAATGGAAAAAAAAGTGGCCTGCCCAGCATCTCCTGCTGCTTGGTTTTTATTTAATTATATTTTACATCACTACCTTAACAATCCTTCTAGCTACGTATTTTAAAAGATGTCATGGAGAAGTTATCAACTGGTGTGTTTAGGTATGCTGAGTTCCCCAACCATTGTTTTTATTTTTCTATACTCAAGAAGATAGGCTGGCCTTTCTATTTCCGTGTCACCTTTCACAGCACACCTATTGCCTCCATATTTTATTGTTTTGTTTAAATAGCTGCTCCTTAGTATTCTCAGTTTACGTTGTGATACACAGCAGCCAGTGTTCTCTGAGGCGGGAGTGGCAACTGTGCTGCCCCCCCTCGGGTCATTCTGCCCCTCCTTGCCCTGCCCGGCAACTGGAGGCCGCCCGCCGCGGGCGAAGGGGGCGCAGTGCCACGCTTGGCTCCGTTATCAGAGAAGAGGGAGTGGGTCAAGCAGGTGTTTTCCCCCCTCAAAATTTAACTGTTTTTTCAGTTTTTAATTTAATTATTGTTCAAGTACAGGTTTCTTATAGTCCCAGAAAATTTAACTATTTTTAACAGCAGACATACTAATGGACATGTTTGTACTGTTTAAAGTAAAATCGTTGGCTACAGCTGGTGTGGCTCAGCGGCTTGTACGGCGGCCTGAGACCCGACGGTCGCCCGTCCGATTCCCAGTCGGGGCGCGCGCCCGGGTGGGGGCCAGGCCCCCAGCAGGGGGCGCGAGGGAGGCAACCGCGCTGATGTTTCCCTCCCTCCCTCCCTCCCTCCCCCTCTCTAAAAATAAGTAAATAAATATTTTAAAAAACAAACCATTGACGTATACCTACGATCCTCTGTGCTCTACTCATCGGATAATTTCATTCTCCCTCAGGCCGCGTTTGGAGGAACCCATTCCACTACACGAGGCGAAAGTTTCCATGGAAGTTGTTCAGAAAAATCAAGGAAGAAAAAAGCAAGTCGTTCGATTTTAATTTTGTTCTTTCCCAGACCTCAATTAGATAAACCCATTCCAGCATTTGAAGCCAGTTTGCTTGGAAATTGTTCAGAAAAGTCAAGGAAGATCAAAGCAAGTGTTCCGTTTTTAGACGTTTTCCTATTGGCTGAGGCAAGATGCTGTTATTTCAGATATTTCCAAAGATATTTCGAAAATTCCTGGACAGACGGCCAAGACCAGCCCCCGAGTATCCGCTGGGCGCAGGGGCAGACACGAGGCCCCGCGGCCGGCCCTCCGTCCTGCGTCCACCGCGGCGGCGCCGAGCTCCCGCTCGTCCGTTAAGGAGCGTCCCGTTCGCGCCGTCCTCGAGTTCCCTTTAGGGGTGTCCCACCCCTGCCCTGAGGGGAATATCTGGAAGCATCTTTCATTCCTGCTTTTATGTATTTGTCTCCGTTACAAAACTTTCCGTGAAGAAAGCCCTCCGCAAACGCCGCGCGTCCCCACTGATAAAGCTGTTAGTCTTCGCTGTGTCGCAGTCACCTGTGTCAGCTCCGTTCTCAACACCTTCCTTCCTCGGCCAGCCGGCGCCACTTAACCGTACATGTGCAAGGCTCGAAGGCTCTAGCGCACAGACACTCGAGGTGTTCAGATGTTCCTTCACTTGCGGGCTTCCTCAGGAGCCCACGGGGGCGTGGCGGCGCCGGGCGGGGGCCGCGCGCTGCGCGCGGGGGCGCTGCGGTGCGGTTCCGGTGGCGTCTGGCTGGGGCTGTTAGTTGGCCAGCAGGCCCCGCTAGTTCCGGTCGCCTCTGCCCTCTGACGTTTCCTTTTCAACCGCGCGCCGTGCACGGCCCGTCGCACCCTTACAGAGGAGTGCAGACCCGCACCCCGGCCCGCGGCATCCTGGCTACTCAGCACCAGGGACCGACCACGGCCGAGGTGCCGTTAGCAGCAGCAGGGTGCTGTCGCGGCCCGCTCGGCCCCGGAGCAGCCCACGCCGCGCACGCGCGGGCGGGGGGGGGGCGGGGAAGGGCCTGGCAGGCGGCCTGCGGCGCAGGCGCGGCACCACAGGAGGCGGGGACGCGTTGGGGGCGGGGTCGGCGCGCGCGGGAAGCGGCCCTGAGGTTCTCGCAAGCTCTGTCGCTGCCGCCGTCGCCGCGCGTCATGGCGTTTTCTGTCCCCGGCTACTCGCCTAGTTTCAAAAAGCCGCCCGAGACCTTGCGGCTGCGACGGAAAAGGGTCCGGAGCCTTGGGGCCGACCTCTCTGCCGGGGAGCGACCCGAGCCGGAGCCCCGCCGGGCTGCCCTGGCGGCCGGGCTGCCTCTGCGCCCTTTCCCGGCGGCGGCGGCGGCGGGCAGAGGCGACGGCGGCCCGGGCTCTGCGGGGAGGAACCCCTTCGCCCGCCTGGACAACCGGCCGCGGGCCTCTGCGGAGCCCCACGACGTGCAGCCCCGCGGCCCGCAGCAGTCGCCGGGCCCGGTGAGTATGGGCACCCGCGGGCAAGGGCTGCGCGCTGGAGACTGGGGAGACAGTGGTCGTGTTTGAGGAAGGAGACGGGCGCGGGGCGGGGCCGGTGTGTGCGGGGTGCGGTGCTGCAGGAAGATCCGGTGTTGGAGTGTGGGGAGCAGCCCCCCCGACTCCGGGTGGCCGCTGTGTCCGGGTGGATGGCGAGGATGCAGGTTCCCTGGAGGTGTGGACAGCAGTGTTCGGTGCGCAGGTGCCCTCAGTGACCTGCAGCTCAACCCCGGCGGTTGATTTGGGTGCGCAGGGCACTCGCGTGCACCGCAGAGGATCTTGTCCACCTGGCGAGGCTGAGCGTGGACTCCGAGCCAAGGAACCCCAGTATTTACAGAGGTCACTTCTGTAACATTAGTTTTCAGATTCTAATCAAGAAAATGACTTGATCCGGGAAGAGAAATCTCCTGAAGGAATAGCCGTTGCCGAATCCATCCAGGTAATACTTTTTAAATGTCATGAGAATGTACCTTCCTGTAATATAGACACAGGTGTCGCTGAGAGCCCGTCCTGGGAGTGACTGGCTGGGCGCCTCCCAGGGGCAAAGACCGGAGGCAGTGCCAACCTGGGCACACTTATTTTTCACTGATTTTTCCCACCCTGTCCCCATGCTCCCCTCCCCAAGCCCCTCTCCCCAAATGTGGCATCCCTGAACCTTGCTGACTCCGCCAGCGCCCTCATGATGCTATTCTCTGCACGCTACCGCTGTGGCAGGCCAGTCGGTTCTCCGCCGTCCCTTTGACCCGGGTCCTTCTTTTCTCTGGCTCTGCCGGAAATGTTGCCCCTTTCGCATGGGCACATGCGTGTGTGTGTATGTGTTGCCACCTAAAAAAATTAATGTGGAGAATACTGTTGAACTTGTGCGTAGTAACCCCACCTAAGTCACCTGCAGGGGCAGCTGAGCCTTGGTTTGAGAGTCTTTGTGGCTTAAGGGGTGTTTTTTAAATACTTGAGGTATTTACTTCTGCCTTGACAGCAACATCAGTAGTAGTTTCTGTTTCTTTCCTTACGATGATGAAAATAAGTAGCACGTGCCTCTTGTAACCAAACTGCACAGAGTAAGCCAAATCGTTTGCCCTGAGAGTAAAATGGGTTTCCACCCCCACCTCCCCGTTCCCTCTTCCCAGAGGCAGCTGCGGGGAGCAGTCCAGTGGAGCTCATTTTCCAGACCTTTCATGGTGTGTGGTTCATTTTTGGTTTCTTATTGCACAGTTTCTAAAATTTTGACGTTTCAGTGATCGTGTCTATATTACCTAATAAATGTGTAGATGGGAGGTTTGTTTCTTGGGACTCTACTAATTTTTGTGTTTGTTCTCTGAAAGACTTCCCATGGATCATTTCCTGAATCTGACATTCCACCCTCAGAAAACACAGAGCTGCCTGCAGACTGGAGCATTAAAACTCGACTCCTTTTCACCTCTTCTCAACCCTTCTCCTGGGCGGACCACTTCAAGGCCCAGGAAGAGGCCGAAGGCATCGTGCAGCACTGCCGCGGGGCGGGCACCGCCCTGCCTCGGGGCCTGCAGGTCGTTCTTGCCAGAGTGGCGATGTGTTCCAGGAGCAAGTTCGGTGTAAAACTGGCTTCTCTGCAGAGTGTCAGGCACATTTTTCTGTTAAGTTTTTCTCCTGACATTTAAAGACACAAAGACTTGAAAGTTTTGTATTTCCCAAACGATGCATTTATATAGTTTTTCTTCAGGTTCAGTAACTGCCTGTTAAATTTAGAAACCTGTCCTGAGAAATAATGTTGCAGCGAGGCATAGTTTGAACTAAACCGTCCTTTGTAAGGTCTTTTGAGAGGGAAAATATAAGGAAAAGAAATGAGAGCTATTTTACTGGGTTTTCTCATCTGATGAATACTCTTGTTTAAAATGCACCGACTCTTGCTACCTGGATGACTGCCCGCTGTACACTTTAACTAGAGTTAATGAGTCCTAGAGTGGTTTAGGGAGAAGCATTACTTTCAAGCCGCTCATTACCTCAAACTAGGGTAAAAGGGGTTACCTAGAAGAGACATTGGTACATCTTTTTCAGTAAATCCATCAGGATGACCTTATATTCAAATCATTAGTTTTTATTGGCTGCTTTTCAGTGTTGGGAGGGGCAAGGGTCGAATGGTGTGTGAGCCACGCACACTCGCACTGCCCTCCTGATAAGACAGGCAGGTGTTCTCCTCAAGGGCGGTCCAGGCCGGAGAGCGCGCCCATCCGTGTGTGAGTGTGGACTGCAGACGCTGGCAAGAAAGGCTTTCCCAGTGAAGAGTCAACTATAGTTGAGACCCTCTAACACTTATTAACACTTTCCTGTAGGAAACAAAAGATAAATGTTTGATGTATTCAGTGTCTTTGTAATGAGACTTTATGCTTCTAGTGGGGACGAACCTGTGCAATGTCTCTGGATTTCAGGACCCCAAACTCTCCACTGAGCTGCGCTGCGCTTTCCAGCAGAGCCTCATCTACTGGCTGCACCCCGCGCTTCCCTGGCTGTCGCTGTTCCCTCGCATCGGGGCCGACAGGAGAATGTCAGGAAAGGCAAGCCCTTGGTCAGAAGATGAAACACTGCAGCGCACTCTAATGAATGACTGGTAAGGTTCCTCAAAGCCTGTGCAACCCAGCAGGGAATTTTCATTTCAGCGGTATTTGCTCCTGATTATATTTATTTATGATGTGGGGTATTTACTGTAGAAGGATCTCCGTGTACTTCTGAATGATTTTATTGAAACTGTTAACTACCAACACTTTAATTATGTACTTTTTAGCTCTTATTTCACTCTTTATGCAATTATGAAAAGTATTTAAGCGTTTGATAAGTACACATAAACGTAAAATTCTATAATATTCTCTGCAGAAGCTGTTAAAGGTATTTATCAACAAGTTACCAATTAAGTTTCTTCAAAGAAAAGGTGGCTGTGCTCCAGTGGTAAGCGCTGAGATTTGGAAGCCCCGCCGCCAGTCTCAGTTCTTCAGACGCCACATCGTCTGTGGTGGCGAAAAGTAAAGCCATTGTTTATAATATTTGACTTCTCGGAGTATCAAAGTGAGTTACACAGTGTTAACTAGACATGGAGTAAAGGGTTAGTCACCTAAAGAAATTCCTTTTCTTCGTAGGTCTGTGAGCTTCACTTCTCTGTACAACCTTCTGAAGGCCAAGCTCTGCCCCTACTTCTACGTGTGCGCCTGCCAGTTCACTGTGCTCTTCCGTGCGGCGGGGCTGGCCGGGAGCCGGGTGGCCACGGCGCTCATGTCCCCTACAACCAGAGGCGTGAGAGAGGCCATGAGAAGTGAAGGTAGAGCTGTGGGCCGGCATGGGGACTCCACACTGCACACCAGACAATTCACTGAGAGCTGAAAGTACCTTTTATCAGTAGAATTGTCTTTTACTAGTGTTACCAATGGTATTTGAAGGAATATTTTATTCCTTTCTGATTCTTGTGTTAGCTATTTGAGGTGTCTCCTACACATAGCTTTAAGTTAGTGGGGTTCCCTTCCTGACCTCTGAACTCCTCCTGGGTTGGAAAGCCCCTATTGAGTATTCTCCTCCAGAAACCCCTTTACAGTACACGTCCCTTTCCCCGCTAATAACAATTTTCAGACTGGGTCAGCCCATGAATGGGCCCTGACGTCTGTTTAGTAGGTTCATTCGGCACTTACTGAAAAAAATGAAACAGTGAAATTAATTTTATGAAAGAACACCACATGTAGTGAGATGGTGTTGTTTGCTGAACCTCTTAATTCAAGCAGAAAGGGGTCTTGTGGGCTGCTAATGTAAGATAATGTTGAATGTAAACTGTAATTGAAAAAATAAAAAAATAAGAGAAAGCTGGAAAGCTACTGCCTTAAACCATTGAGTGTAAAGACGTACATTTCCAAATCTCATACTGTAAAATAGGGTACACCTGTTAGATTCTTTTAAAATATAGTGAAGAAGACTGAGTTATTTTTTTCTGTTCTCATGTAGGTATTGAATTTTCTCTGCCTTTAATAAAAGAAAGTGGCCATGAGACGAAAGCATCTGGAACAAGCCTGGGACACGGGGAGTACGTGCTTGAAGTCCCCGCGTCAGCCGTGCTTAGTGATGCCGCGCGCGGCTCCGTGCAGCGCGCAGCTCCTGACCAGGGAGCTCTAACTGTCGTGATTTTCCAGGGAGCAAGCGATCAGTGATGAGGATGAAGAAGAAAGCTTTTCCTGGCTAGAAGAGATGGGTGTGCAAGATAAAATTAAAAAGCCAGACATACTCTCTCTCAAGCTGTATCCTTTCATTTGCTGTTAAGTAGAATTGATTTTTATTGAGTGAAGTTAGTGAGCAATGCAGTTTTGACTGGCAGGGTTTTTTTAAATGTAATCTTAAATTATTGGAAGATTATATTAAACCTAATTCTCTTTCATGGCACTAAATAACAAACCCCTAAGTACCAATCAACTATGGATAGTTATGAAGCTATATTTTAAAAAGTGAAAATATTTCATTTTGGTTAAGTTTGTAAAGGGAACAAGAACATACTTTTGACCAAAAAGAAGGTTGTGTTAGATGTCAGTTTCTAGCAGATGACCAGGTTATACAAGAGTCATTTTGATTTAAACAAATTCCTTGCAATCACAGTGAAGACTGAGTCGCAAGAGGGTTTCCGGTTTGGAACGGGGAAAGGGGTCCCAGCTGCATGGAAGTCGAAGTAGCTGCTTTGCCCTTGGCGCGGGGTCTGCACTCGCCATTTCCTTGATTGTTGTCTTCAGCCGTAAAGAGAAGCATGAAGTACAAGTGGATCACAGACCGGAGTCGGTTGTGTTGGTGGAAGGAGCAAACACCTTCATGTTGCTAAATTTTTTGATCAACTGTAAGAGTTTAATTGCTGCTTCAGGTCCACAGGCAGGACTGCCACCCACCCTCTTGTCCCCGATTGCCTTCCGAGGTGCCACAATGCAAATGCTTAAGGTAATGAAAAGGGGGGACAAAGAAATCAATTCTACACTGACCCTCGTAACTTAGCTCCTTTTTTAAAAATAACTTTTCCGATTAAGGTTGACATACAATGTTATGTCGGTTTCAGACGTACAACATAGTGATTAGACATGTGTATCTCACAAGTGATCACCCCAGTAAGTGTAACAGTGCCCACGCGGTAACGTATAATGTTACTGACCAGGGTCCCTGTGCTGCACTTCACATCCCCCGTACTTTGTAACTGGCCGTCTGCATGTCCTAGTCCCTCCCATTGGCAGCCATCTGTTTTCTGTATCTGGGAGTTTGTTCTGTTGTTTGTTTGTTCATTTTGGTTTATTTAGATTCCACATATAAGATAAATCAGATGTACGCGTCTTTCTCCGACTGAGTTCACTGAGCATGCCGCCTTCCAGGTCCATCCGTGTTCTTGCAGGTGGCAGGATCGCGCTCTTTTCCATGGCCGACTGGATCCACTGGGCACGTGCACCACGTCTTTGCCCGTTCGCCTTTCACTGGGCACGTAGGCAGCTTGACATCCTGGCTCTTTCCGGTGCTGCAGTAAACAAAGGGATACGCGTGTGTTTTCGAGTTAGTACTTTGTGTTTCTTGTGATAAAATACCCAGAAGTGGGATCACTGGGTCCTTCTTTGTTTCTTGTTACAGCCTTTGTTTTCAAGTCTGTTTTGCCTGGTACAAGGATTACTACCCCAGCTTTTTTAAATTTCCATTTGCATGAAATCTCCTTTTCCACCCCTTTACGTTCAGTCTGCTCGTGTGTCCTTCGATCTGAAGCGGCTCTTTGTAGGCAGCATGTGCAGGCCCTTGAACTCTCACCCGCGTCTCTGAATTGGGTCATCGACTTCAGTTACACTTAAAGTCGTTATCAGTAGAGACCGTTATTGCCATTTTATTCATCTTTTAAAAATTTTTTCTTCTTAAAGGCCTTTAATATATCTTTTAATACTGGTTTGGTGATGATGAACTCCTTCAGCTTTACCTTATCTGGGAAGCTCTTTATCTGCCCTTCGATTCTGGATGACAGCTTTGCTGGGTAGAGCAATCTTGGATGTAGGCCCCTGGTTTCCATCGCTTTGAATACTGCTTGCCAGTCCCTTCTAGCCTGCAAAGTTTCTGTTGAGAAATCAGCTGACAGGCGTATGGGAACCCCCCTATAGGGAACTCCCTGCCTTCTCTTGCTGCTTTTATGAGTCTCTCTTCATCTTTAACCTTTGGCATTTTAATTATGACGTGTCTTGGTGTGGTCCTCTTTGGGCTCATTTTGTTTGGGACGCTGTGCTTCCTGGACTTGTACATTGTGCTCCTTCCCCAGGTGTGGGAAGTTTTTCATCATTATATTTTCAAATGCACTTTCAGTTCCTTGCTCTCCCCCTTCTCGTGCCACTGTGATGTGAATGTTGGTGCACTTGAAACTGTCCCAGAGGCTCTTTGGACTGTCCTCACTTTCTGAATTCTCTTTCTCTTTCTTGCTCTGTTCTGATTGGGTGTTTTCGGTTTTTTAAATGCCAAGTCTCTGGTTGGAGCCTCTGCTTCATTTAATCTACTGTTGGTTCCATGTGATGTATTTTAATTTTGGTCATTGAGCATTCTTATAACCAGTAGGTTGCTTGTCTCCGCTTTGTTCTTTTGCTGGAGTTTTGTTTTCTTCATTTGGGCCGTGTTTCTTTGCCTCCTCATTTTGGCTGCATCCCTGCATTTGTGTCTGTGTGTCAGGTAGAGCTGCTGCATCCCCCAGGCTTGGTAGTGAGGCCTAGTGTAGTAGGTGTCCTGTGGGTCCCAGGGGCATGGTCTCCCTAAGTCACCTGAGCCAGGTGCCCCAGTGCCCCCTCCTCAGCCCAGGCCTTGTGTGCACTATCCTGTTGTAATGGAGCCTTGGTTGCTGTCAGCATGGTAACAGGAGAGATTGCCCTTTATGCTGATGGGCTGGGAGGAGTGGCGTAGGCAGCAGCAGAGACCTTGCTGTGCAGGGGCTGACCCCATGGAGAAAAGTGGGCTGAGTCTGCCCTTTGAGTGTGTGGTTTGTGGAGGTGGTTAGGTGATGCTCTGGTGTGGTTTGAAGCCACCTGGTGTGTTGGTTCTGGGACCTCTTGGGAGGGACCCTGACACAAGCCAAGGTCAGGCACTCCTGTGCCCTCCTGCCCAGGCCCACCTGGTGGGAGCTACAAAGTGATCTGTGGCTGGCTGCCTCCCATCCTGGGCTTGGAGGTGCTACAGAGAAGCCGCACTGCAAACCAAGGCTGGCCACCACTGGGCTGGGCCTGGAGCCACTTAGCAGGAGGTATAGGGTGTGTTGAGGCCAGGCACTGCTTGTAGGAGGTTTGTGACTCTGAGAAATTTGGGGGGAGGTTCTCAGTAGTAACTGAGACAGACCATTTGTATGGAAAAGCTGCCGGAAACGGTGTGGGTGAGGCAGGTCTTGGGGAGTCACCAGGATGAACAGTGTGAGCCAGGTTTGTGGAAACTCAGGCCTGGTGCCTGCCTATACCGACAGGCTCTATGGGGGAGGGCTGGGGTGGTCCAGCAAAGGAACAGTGGCCTCTGCCAGCACTTCTGTCCACTGGAGAGCTGCCCCTGCAGCCCTCACACTGAATCCAGGCTGTTCACTTCCCCCCGTGTGTCCCTGGTGCCTTTCAAGCTGCTGCTCCAGTGCTGGACCTCAAGGCAAGGGAGGCCGTCAGCGAGTAGATCTGTGCGCAGGCCCTTTAAGAACAACACCTAGGTCTCCAGTGGTCCCCACTGCCTCTCCCACTCAGCCAGAATCCCCACTGGTTTTCACAGCCACGAGTCATAGGGACATCTCTGGGCACTGGAACTTTGGGCTGAGGGCCCTGGTGGGACCCCTTGCCCCTCAAGGGGCAGCTCTGCATTGGAGATAACCATCCCAGTTTGTATCTGCCACACCTGGGTATGGGACCGGCCTGTTCACCACCTTCTGTGCCCCTCCTGCCGGTCTCAGTGTGGCTGTCATTTGACTCCCTCGTTGTAGGACCTCCACTCAGCTGCGTTTCAGGCAGCTCTGAGTGATGATGGTTCTGTGGTTCAGTTGTAACTTGAATGTGGTTTTGTGAGGAAGTTAGCATAGCACTCTACTCTGCCAGCTTGGCTGTGTGACCTGGCTTCTTAAAAAGTACTTTTTTTTCTTGATAAATTCTTGAAATTTGGTTTTCATAGCTCCAATTACATTTTTATCTGGTGCGTATTTTTTTCTTTTCCTCCAGTAAATTCTTTCATGTAAAGTTATGTCAGGAGTTACATGAAAACATGAATTATATAAAATAATTTATTAAATGTAATTGGCAACAAAAGCATTTTAGTGTTAATCTCCTTTTTTGCCTAAGTGGCTTAATCTGCTTTGTCTCATTTCTTAACTGAGAGAATGTGGCCAAGAATGGTAACCTGCAGTTCTGAAAAGCCGGACCACGGGTAGTGAGAGGAGGAACTGCCCAGGCACCTCCTTTTATGGCGCTTCCCGGATGCTGCGCTTTTTACAGAGGGGAGGGGAGGCCTCCCACCAGCAGGAAGGTCACAACTCGCATTACTGCAGCAGTCTGTCTAGAACCAGCCCTGCAACCTGCCTGAGGTGCCTGTGTGCCCGTGTTGGTTTTAAACACTGTGTGTAAACACAACGTCTGTATGGAATGTTAATAGCAATAGAATCCATTTTTTGGTTTCTCAGTATTTTGTATTGAAAGTATATTACTGAATCAGATTGACTACGTGAAGAAATTGTCTTTTCTAGAATGTGCTTAAACTGACAATCTCAAGAACTGGAGGACAGGATAGGAACACATTTCTGGCTAGAGACAAAAGCTTGGGAGATGACAACTGTAACTTCCTTTTTCCTTACATTTGTTGGAAGGCACGAAGTGTGAGTGTGAAGACACAAGCGGTTTCTGGATACAGGGATCAGTTTAGTTTGGAGATCACGGGTCCTGTCATGCCGCACGCGCTCCACGCCATGACCATGCTCCTCGGGTCCTCCCAGAGCGGCTCCTTCTCTGCGGGACTGTTCACACACGAGCCGACTGCCGTGTTCAACGTCTGCCCGCCTTTGGACAGAGCGCCGGCAAAGGTATGCGCGCTGCGGCACACTGTTCGGTTACAGCCAGCGTCCTCCTGCGTGAGTGGAGGGGGTGAGTTACCTTGAGCCAGACTTTGCTCTTACTGACAATGCTGTACTTACTGCTTATTTCCACTCACGCAGGGAAATAAGGGACCTTTTGAGGGAAATCATAGGAGCTCAGGCGGTTCTCAAGCAGCAACTAAACTTTCCCCAAAAGGGCAAGTTATTTTCCTTATCTTCTTAAACCCAGAATTTCGTAGAGCATAACTCCTTTACTGTAGAGTACGGGTACGTGTTTAACCCTGTGGTCTTCCATTGTGGACATGCTGAGGTCTGTATGTGCGCATTACTGAGCCGGCAAATGTTCTTCCAGTTGGCTCCTCTGGGTGACCGGAAACAAGGCACTGTGTTCACGTTCCCGTGGTGACTGTTTGCAACAGCATTCGGGACTGGCGTGCTTTTTGGTGACCTGTGTCTGCACCTCCCCAGGGAACTGTTCCTGAGGAACTTGCCCGCTGTGGGCTGCACCCCGAGACTCTGGACCAGCTGAGCCGAGCACCAACGCTGGGGAGGTCGGCCTTGCGGAGTGTGGAAATGAGCGACTACTCCTGTAGTTGGAGGTCCTGACACCAAAGTAAGCCTAACAGGAGTCTGTGAGGAAAAGGCCCTCTGGCGAGGAAGTTCAAGATTCTAGTACCTTTCACTTTTAAACTTCATTTTGGAAGTTAAAAGAAAGGAACATAACCTTAAAGCACTCAGAATGTTTACAAACAGTAGCATTTATTACATGCACTAGGGAGTAGGGTTAAAGGTTTCAAATCGTTGTTTTTAATTACTCAAGTATTAAAGCGCATGGTTTTTAAAAGCCTCAGATAACTTAAATGAAAACTCTAGATCCTATGACCTAACTATAAACTGGAGAGAAAACAGAAACCATGTCAGTGTTTCCTTTCCATTGGGAAATGGAGGTTAACTTAGTGTCGTTTACTTCTGAGCAGAACTGTTTGCCAGCAGACCTGGCCCCCGAGCACGCGCTCCCGTGTTAAAGGGAGAAAGCAAAGGAAATGTAGGCGGTGTGTACCCAGCTGGTCGTTGATGCCTTAGTTGCTTTCTTACAGATTTACAATCTATTTTCATACATACATATATATAAATATATTTTAATGCATGTTCAGTTAGGTAAGAGTACTTTGTATTCCATATAGAATATGTTCAACTATCACGGCAAAGTAGTATTTAATGTGCTTTTAGCTATTTGTGTGCGTGTGTATAGTTCCATTTCCTTAAATAAAAATGCTCAGAAATCTAAAGTATTGGTAAAGAAAACAAGAGTATTCAGTAAAGAAGTATGTGTTCACTTCATAATGCAGAAAATAAAACACCACAGTTGTTCCAGAGAAGTTTATATTTTGGGCCTTGAGGTTTTGAAAATAAAGTTTAGAGACATAGCATATGAATACCACTGTAATACACATGAAATACTCTATCAGACCCTAAAAATCAACGTAAACTTAAACTTTCTCATAGTCAACAAAATAGTGGCTAGGTGCCAATTTTATTAGGTAAGCTGGTTACGCACTTTAATTACCATGTACGTCTATCTAGGTGTAGCTGGAATTCAGAATGCACATCAAAGTAAAGCTATGTCACAACCCAATGCCACACTACGTGTACTTGTCCTTGGCCTCTGCAGTAGAATTCTAGTCGGACTTCATTTGGACTCCCTTCTCATGGCCCAAGTGGCTTTGACAGGAACGCAAGACTTAGTGCTGATTATCACACAACACACCACTTTGTTTTTTGTTAACTTCTACAAAATCGTATAAGGGGAGATGGTGGCTTCAGCCCTGTGGAACAGACCTTGCTCGATCGCCTCCCTAACACTGGCCCCAGTATCTGTCCAGCAGAACCCATTGCGAACTATACGAGGTGCACAGCCCTTCACCGATTACAGGCGAGTGTTACAGCAGCCACAGGAAGGGGAGTTACATCATAGTACAAAATACAGTATAAAAGCGTCATTTAACATTCCACACAGAAGATTACGGATGCCTTCAAACAACTGTTTGGATGTTAGCCACTTAAACAAGTACATCACTAAGGTAAACAATATAAACATACCAAAACCCTGTATGGTTAAATACAATTTCCATGGTACAAAAATCAAAGCCTGGAGATGTTTGTACAGATTGCTTTTTACACAATGTCTTAAATTGCCAAATATTTACAACATTAAAGAGGAAATACATTTTGATGCAGAGTAAAATTATCTGAAGTGATTAATATAAAACCTCAATCTATCTACGTGAGGCACTCCTGAAGCAAGTGGCATTAGCCATGAGGTCCTTTGGTAAAAGGCCCATTGCTTGAAGAACCACAGTAGCTGCTGTGGCTTTAGCATGCTTCTTATTAGGGCTGGCAAAGCTGGGCTGGTAAGCGCTTCCATTTATCAATACCTATTCAAGAAAAACATACAATTGGGCTGGTAAGGGCTTCCATTTCTCAATACCTATTCAAGAAAAACATACAATAAGAACAGCATCAAACTTTAATATCTATTAGCTTTTTATCACTAAATGCTAGAAAAATACTGTAAAATCTAAAACCCATTCTTATGTAGTACGTCAAATTATTCTCAACCCAGAAAAAGCAAATCATTTGGGGAAGGAGACTGCAAATTAAAAGGTCTCCAAATTGGGGGGAAAAATGATAAAACTACTACATCTCCCACTTTCACAAGATTTTGCCCACATCTTCCCCCTTCAACATAATTTTAAAATAGGGCTTTAAAGGGTCATATTAAAAAGCATACTTAAATGCTTAAGAACCCACCACTCTACCCATACATATATACACTCCCAACCCACTGTATCATCTGATCATTTATTTACTTCTCCCTCACCCTCTAACATTAAAGTCATCCAATTAATAAATGTACACAATTAATGCAGAAATGTATATTTACCCTAAAGAGAAAATGCTTGCGATGGTCAGGGCCACTGTCGTGGACCAAGAGGAATTCAGGTGGCTGCCACCTCCTCTTATTGCAGATCTCCATCAGGGCAGACACAGGGTGTTTGCCTACAGAGAAAAATAACCAGTCAGGAGTTATTTCCACTGCCTGTGGCAACAAATGGTGACTTCAAGCTGCAGGTGGTGCAAGGGCGGGGCCCTCACCTGACAGGTCTTTCATTGCTGCAGAGAAGTTCCCGGACCTCTTCTGTGCTCGCTCTCCGACAGCCACAAGACCTTTAAAAAGAAGTCAGCATTTACTAAGTAATTCCAAAGATCGCTACCAACTACAATGCAGTACAACAACAAAACACCCACGCCCTAGAAGCACTGAACACATACCCCCACCCGTTTCTATATCCATCATCTGGACTTCTGTTTTGCTGTTCCAACATACTAATCTACATATTCATATACGTTGATACTAGAAATGACGTAAAATGTTCCGAAAACAAAAACATTTATGTGAATCTATATATAAACTAGGTGTCATAGTTATCAATGACACCAGATCTGTAAGTTTAAAAAGTTGTTATTTATTCCAAGTGATTTCTAAAGGCTGCACATTCCTTTAAAAATGATGCTTAGTTAAGTATGTTTCCCAAAAGGTGAAGATTTCAGGTCACACACAAGTGAGCAACAGTATCTGGATGAACGGAAGCCTATCCTGACCTGACCAGATGTGTGAAGTGTCCTCCCAAGACACCACCACTGCATAAGCTCCCTTTCCAAAGCAGAATGGCTATGTTACTTTCCAAAATCAATGTTTTCCCAGCTTCTCATTCTGCTAGCACGCTTTCCCAAACCCAGCCCATGTTTCAATTCCAGAGAACGCTCCCTGGGACCATGTGACGCATCCACAGACGTTTTCTTCCCATAAATTATCCTTTCGTGACAAAAAATCTATTCAGTGTGTACGAGCAATAATGTATCTATCAGTGGGACATAATTTGCATAACATCCTTTTGTAATATAATCTCAAGTTTGAATTCATGCTACATCACAGGATGAGCGTCACATTACTTCTGGATGTTTTTGAGTATCATGATGACAAGAGTACCCCCCCCAATTTGAAATAAACCGCCAACACAGTATTCTACATGGATGACAATGTAGAAATCCTGATGCAAAACAAATTTTAGAAAGACAATTTCCTCAGAGCTATTTGGTTTCCTCAGTCATTAAGACAGTAACTTAAATGCATTTAATTTCAATTTATCTATGTGATTACAAAGATAAGGAAAGTAATTTCATTTCAAAAGTCAGGCTTAATCGGGCTTCAACAGTCACACAGAGTTGGCATTCCCATGTGATCATACTCAGGACATTATTCTTAGGGAAGAAATTATTTTCAAAAGGCACAAACTGGCAGTTATCTCTTATTCCAAGCACAGCTTTAGTACTAGTAACTACACACAGGCTGCATGGACCCAGGCATCTGGGACAGCAGCAAACACAGGCACAAGGGAGTCCCCAGGGGCCTCACACTTGGGGCACTAAGAACAGGTACCACTACTGGCAGCTCGTCCACTCCCCACCCAACAGAACTTGGTCACTGAGCTTGAACAGGGAGATGGAAGGTGGCCACAAAGCAGCACTTCAGTAAGAAATAAAGAGAAATGTGGGATAAAAATATCTGAAAACAAAGTCAAATCCTAGAAATAATATATTCCCCATTAAAACAAAATGGCCACTTTCTAAACAGATTTTAAACTATAGATACAGGAAGAGTTCCGTAATATTTGGCAACTAACGTAACAAAGGTTGTCTTTTTAAAGTTCTTTATTTTCATTTCTTTCCATCTGTATTTGTATGCGCTGCTTAAAAATGGTTCAACTTCCCCAACTTCCCGGCAACCAACAGCTGGAGCCAAGTGCCTCCAGCTCAGGGTCAGAGATCCAAAGAACGTGCACAGGGTTCAAGGGGATGAACCCTGTCAGGTGTCCCAACCGCGACCCAACACAAAATTGTACTTTTTAAAAAAAACTTTCTTGCTCATCAGTTTTCATTAGTGTTTATGTATTTAATGGGTGGTCCAAGACTACTCTTCTTCCAGTGTGGCCCAGAGACACCAAAAGCTTTCACATCCCTGTACAATAAAAGAATAAACAGTTTCCAAAAAACTTGTTACCTTTTCGGTCAGTCTTAAAATCAACTAGGATAGGTTCCTTATTTCCTTCCTTGTTCTTTCCTAGCCCTTCTCCTTCTCTCCAGCCCATTTTTCTCATCAGAACGGCTCCCATTCCTCCGGTTACTGGGGCTGCTCTTAAGAACTGATCCTATCCAAAGAAAGAAAGGTAAAATGTCCCCATTTTACAGTTAGAATTAGACTATACACTCAGCATAACTTTTTAAAAAGAGAAATCTTATTTTACTTCTAGATCTGTTACAGTTATTACAGCAGTTAAATTCAAATACTTATACATACTGTAGTGTGTATGCTCTAATTGTCTCCACATTAACATAACAGTATTTGAGAAAGTCAAATAAGGCAAATAAATGGCAGTTTTAAAACAGTGGCCCTTGTGCCCCTCCAAAAATAAAAAATCAGAACACTCCTGTTTTCGTCCACTATTTAGGTTCACTGGTATCTCTTCTTAGCTTGCAAAATAAAAAGAAGGCAATGTTAAAACAGTCATTAATTGTCCCAGGTGTACCTAGTTAATAAATAAAGCCCAGAAATCATTCAGAAATAGTATGGACACTGATGAAGCATACTGTTGTCACCCAGTTTTCTTCCCCATTCTACCGTAAAGCAAGTTTAAGTATTTCACTGAGTAAATCCCTATGAAGCAAAAAAGATAACTCTTTAAAATCAATTTACACAGTAAGAAATGGAAGACAAACACATAAAATACCCTGTAATCATACCAAACTGAATTTGAATTCCTTTAAAACCTAGCTTGACGTTAAAAGACTTTTAAAAAACTCCTTAAACGTTTACATACCTAGGCCTCGGTAGCAGCAGTGTTGTGAATAGTACGGCTGGCACTGACCGGGGCAAGAAGACAGCTACAAGGATTTGGCCCTGAAACAAGTTTCCATACAGAGGGGTGAAAGTTCACAGGTTATTCTGTGAACAGTCATCTCTCTCGTATCCAACCCACTGAACCATAATTTCCATCAAAGCAGCAAAGCACTTAATGTCGTTAAGATTCACAAGTGTATCCATCAGCAGTCACCAGTCAGTTACTTCTCTTCACTCAGGAAGAGGCACGCGGTGCCCCTGAGAGCATCCATGTGCACACAGCAGACGACCACTCAGTCCACTGTTGATCTGTATGGCCATTTAAAGAAAACTCGATGATGTAAAATCTCTAAGTCATTCTTTATTTCCCCTTGTTGTTAAATTTTAAATTTGCATTCTCTAGCAAACATGTAGCAGAAGTCATTATCAACAGAGTGGAAAAAATTTTAGTCAATCTAGAAATAGTTTGCACTCATCATTTTCCTGTACTGATAAGTCAATACCAAAATTTTTAAATCTTTTTTTCACAGCAGTAAAACTGTATGTTATTCTCCCCCAGCTTTTAAATTATATGCTAAGGGAAAAAACAAGCCAATGATCTGTGTGACTAGACATTAAGTTCAACCAGGTGCTCTGATGGAAGGAGGCAGCCGTGGAGGTAACAACACACCCCTGGTTCAGTTCCTTACGTGGGGCAGGCCATGCAGTGCTGAGGTACTGAGAGAAAAGTTAGCTGGCGCCTGGTACCAACTGCCTTGTTGCTACACACCTAGAATGACTTTTACTTACTTCCAGGTTCATCCGCCCCTCTTTTCCAGGAAACTCCTAAAAAAAAGGGCAACTGTGCAGAGTACATACAAATCCCCAAATAACCCAGGTTTCCATTCTGTAATATCTGTTTCTTTACCCCAGAGTATGTATACAGTTCACCAAAAAGCTGATTAATCTAGTTGAGACTACAGTAGTAAACGATACTCATCACATCACGTTCAAGTAATTCCATTCCGAAAAAAATAAAAGCTCTTTCAATCAGTAATCATTTTAAAATGTTTTACTGGCAAAAAAAAAAAAAGAGATAAAACTCCTTTTTTCATTTAAGAATAAATTGCAACAAATTGAAAAAGAATAAACGGACTGCTGGTAGTCCCCGCAGTTGGTAACATGTAAAGAAGTACGGGCACTGGGCTATATAACAAGGAAGAAAAGCCCAACCCTTTTCTAACACAAGTAGACAGTTTTATGATATTTGACAATAAAGATACTGTTATATTTTCTGTTGCCTAACAACTTTTTCACACATTCTAGCAAATACTCTTCAAGTAACATACAAAGAATTTTCCTGAAAGCATTCCTTTCTTCAGTAATTTAAAAATTTGGATGAACATACCTTTATCTCATCCTAATTTTTCAAAATTACATATTTAAAATGATATAATTTAGTCAAAATGTATCAACTGCCTACAAAATTTGAAAATTTTTAAAAATTAAGGTAAAATCCAGAGAACCAACCAACTCTATGAAAGAATCTTTTTTTAGTTAACATGTTGTTTAGAAGTATGTCAGAAACATTATCGATCAGTACTTCATTATATACAAATTTAGAATAAAATTTTGCAATGGAATTGCGTTAAAAAGTTTCTAACTAGTTAGTAATGTACACAACCAATTATGATATACCTAAACACCATATGAGCTTCAAGTCTCACTTCCTGAAGCACTGAGTACTCAGCTTCAAGATTACAAAGTGTTAGTTTTAAAGAATCAGAACTGTTCAGTAGATGTACATTTATAATTCTTCCCAATGAGATGAAAGCCATTTTTCAACTACTACACAAATCGCTTTCATATCTGATATACTGTAATTAGTCCAAAATGATTTCAGACTTAAAGATAATCTGCTGAATTCTTGTCTTTTTTCCAACACCAACTTCCCAGTAAAAACTATGTAAGTTGTAGTTTTTAAATAAATCTATACATTCAATATACACATAAGCATGTTTATTTCCCCTGCAAATGGCAGGCAAAGTAAGAATGTGCTTTATATTAATTTGTTAATAAGAGAATCACCAGAGATAATGGTATCAAAACTAAAATCAATGTTGAGCTTAAAAGGTCCAAGCAAGCAAAACCTCATTTTTTCAGAAATCAGCTCATTCCCTGGCATTCATCACATTGCTAATTACTACCCAACCCTGAGTGGCAGGAATGAGGACTTGCCTTCAGGTGACACGTGGAGACTGATCCCACATCATTTACTCGCCCATGATCTCAAAAGGAGTCAGGAGTACAACGGGATAAAGAAACCTTCCCAGCCCATTAGGCCACCCGGCCTCCCAGTCACAGCACAGCCGTGCTGCCTGTACTCCTGAAACACGTCACCACCACCCACCCACGCAAGCTGCATCCCTTCACGTCGCATTTCTCCAGAAACCCCTTCTCAACCACCTAAGACTCCCCCAACAGTGAGGCAGCCGTAGGTGGAGTTCACAGGTCTCATTGCAGGAATCTGAAACCAGGAGCACCTACATCTTCACAGCACGAAGCGCCGGTCCTCTCCCTTGAATTTAGGCCTCATATATACCTGGTTTTTTTTTTTTTCATGAGATCAGTGGTTCTCAAGTTGAGCCTGTGGACCACCAAAGGCCACCAGGCCTACATGGTGGTCCACAGAGAACACTCTCCATCCCCATCCCACCCTTCCCCCTTCAGCAATGCCCACCCCACGCTCCAGCCCTCCCCCCCGCCCAGCCTTCCAGTCCCACGGCAAAATCATCACATGCAGTACTGGGGCCTCCCAACTACTTGCTGTAACCAAAGCTGACAACCACAGGGACCTGAGCCTGAAGATCACAAGAGGGGTGAGGCATAGGGACCAGGGGAGCTTACAGGAGGGTGCAGGCACTAAGGAAGGGGAGAGAAGGGTACAGGAATGGAGGAATGGATAATCGGGGTGGTAGAGGGCTCCACCAAAAAAATAGACCTGTAATAAAGTATCCCAGGATGAGAAAAAATTTGAGAACCACTGCTTCGAAACCGTAAGATTAGAAGTCCAACAGGAACCGTGGAATATTCTGAACAGCACCTGAGACACATCATGAGCATTCAAAACAGTTCAAAAAAACCACCCCCCAAAAGACCGCTAACAGCAAGAATAAAAATAACCTCAGGATAAAACCGAGTGGCTCTTGAGCCTTAGTTATGCACTGGCCATTGTCTCATGACTGCCATCCGTCTTCAGGGTCCATCCTGGAGCACACACACAGCAGGTTTACTCAGGACCAGTCAGAGTCCCTGGCCTCTTGGTGCATTTTTAATACAACACATCCGTAGGAGCATTATGTCATGTACCTTTTTAATCCAGGCTTGGGCACCAGTGTTGGCCAACTGTTCCTGTGTCAGGACCTGCACTCCCGTGCTTCCGGTGAACTGGCCTGGGATTGAGTTGAGCTGGGCCCAGGCATCGATCTGAAAAAGAAAAGGCAGCTCGACTCACTCAATGAAATCACCTATCCCATCAAAACGCCCTGGCGCTAACAGTTTAAATTCTCAACGAAATGTTTTATTTAGTTTCTAGAAAGGTTGAATAACAGGCTTAAATATTCAAATTTTAAGACCATATGCTGATTATTTACTTAGTTTTCCTAAGCATTTCAAAGAAGTAATTTCACAAGATTCAATGAATCCCATTAGTGACATCACTTGAGACAAGCCTCTGACAAGGAAAAGGCTCAGCCACCAGAACCATCCTTCCAACTGGGACCCAGCTGCAGGGAACAGAGCTCATTTGGCAAAGGAGCCCTGCCATCCCAATAAATGTCAGGACAGCCTGAGTTTTTAATTAGTTATTTTCTTGGAAGTATTATAAATTTTTTGATATATGCCTCAAGAGAAATGGCTTCTTTAAAAATTGTGCACTATGTTAATTATCATCATTTACTGTGGCAATTAAATAATCAGATGTCATTCATTCAACTTTGTGTATTTACTCAACACCTGATAGTGTCAAGCAAAGTATTTATCTGTGTGAATGTGCTGTTTCTAGACAGATACACCACAGAAAGGTAGAACAGAAAACCTGTCCACTGTTCAAAACTCAGACTGGACCCAGACTTACCAGGTTTGAATACCAGCTCCCTCACTTACTGGTTCTGTGACCTTGGGCATCACTCAACCACTCTCTTCCTCAGTGCCATTACATAGAGAGCAAGAACTCGTAATAGTACCTCTATCCCACAGGCCTTTTATGGGCAATTAAATATTTTTACACACCAGATTACAAACTCAGGGCAGGAAATTTTTTCTGTTTTATTTTCTCAAGAAATGCTTCCTGTCACATAGTATCCCATAAACACCAAATGGAAGACCAGGCCCTAAAGCACTTCCATTTAAAATAAGCTAATTGAAATGATTTTTCCTTTAGTTTTCAAGATAAGAACCCCTATTTCAACAGCATGCCATATATTTTACTTATGTCACAACACTCTCGTAAGTGAAAATCTCATACAGACATCAAGACTGCTACATACCCGTTCCTGAGCTCGATTTAACATGCTCATGGCTTCAAGGTCAAATGCATTTTCACTGAGTCTTTTCTGAGCAAGTGCCCGCTCACTCATTGCTGTAGAGATGTCCACAGGCTAAGAAAGAAAACATAATTATCTCAAATTATGATAGGACCCCCTTAGTTCTGCAAAGTGCACATATCTTTATTTGCTACCTGTGAAAAACAAAACAATAGTCTTATATGCATTAACAATTTTATCAAGTAGGTGGAAGACTCAAAAAGGTAAAGCAACCTTGGGAGGCAGACAAGGATTGTTTCAGGTAAGTCACAAGCAAAATCTGACCGATTTATTTTCTACAGTATCAAATTACAAAGAAAACTCTACAAAAAATTAAAAAATCTCCAGTCTCCAGTAATAATAACGAAAGACTTCTGCAGTAAACTGAAGTTTTTAACTAGTTTTGAAGCATGAACTTGATACTCAGCAGTTCTCACTGAACTCCGTTAGCAGAGCCTGCAGGAGCAGGAGCAGGAGCAGGCCACTCTCGGCGGTGCTCTCCGCGCTCATCTGCAGGCCTTTTCACCTTGGGCTTTCCATTGCATTTGGTCTTAAGAATTCAATTTCATCAAAGAATACGTTACTTAAATAAGTGAGCCTTTTGTACTTGGTTTATGTACATTTATGACCAGTTAAAATGCTTCTGTGTAAGTACATAAATTAAAACTTAAAGAAAGATGGTTGAAAAGTCTGACACCCTCCTTTTCAAAGTTCCATGTTCTACAGGTGGAAAATCTCATGCTAATAATAAGCAGGTGACTTAATGATTTAACCTTTAAATAAATGTTTCATACTGTCAAGGAAAAGTGTTCAAGGTAATCTTTAGAGCAAATTCCCAATTTGCCAGGTCTGTGGAGGGCTCTCAGCCCAGAAGGAAAAACCCATCGAGCAAGTTCCTGATGTTTTATTCTAACATTAAGAGCTCAGGTTGATTTGTATCAACTCATCTATTCTGAATACTTATTTTTCTTCTAACAGAACATAACCATTAATATTTTCTAGTTATTTCACCAAGAAAACTAACTTTAGGAAAATGCTCATCTGACTTGGGGAAGTTTTCCTGTTTATATGCAAACAATGCTTATAAGTACTGCATGGGGAGACAGTGAAGTAGCTGCTAAGGATTTACTTAAGGAACTAGGTGAAGCCTGTCTGTAACTGGACTGCACACTGGGTATAAAATGCTTCTTCACAAAACAAGGCCTATACAGTAGAGAGGGTGTGTTCCTAGGACACTAATTCTAACTTTTCTTAACTTCAGGACCCCTTAACTACTCACATCATTCCTAGTTCTCTTGCTGAATCACCTAATATTTAACAAAAATTTTTCTTACAAAGTACAGATTCTTATGTATACCTTCTTAAAAATGAAAGCAAAATTAAACTGAATTCATTCTGTATTGTTTATTAAACTATTTCTAGATCTCATAAAGATGTTAATTTCTTAGTCAACTTAATAAACTATCCACACTAATTAGAATATCTGGGCCTATAAGAAAGTCAGACTAACACACTAAAAAAGTTTCTATGACCCTGGCCGAGTAGCTCAGTTGGTTAAAGCACCAAGGCTGTGGGTTCAATCCCTGCATCAGAGCACATAAAAGAATCAACCAATGAATATACAAATACATGGAAGAACAAACTGATGTCTCTCTTCCCACCCCTCTTTTCCTTTCTCTCTTAAAAAAGTAGAACTTTTTGTATGTTAACTTTTCATTTGTTTTAATTCCAACTACTGGGACTGCCCAGTTGGAATATACATGCCTTTGGCCTACCTTAGATGTTTCCTCAAACTCTCAGGTAGTATTACGGAAGTAATTCTTAAAGGGCCACCAAATGTATCTCGTGTACTGTGTTTATTAACATTGCCAGAAATACTTTGGATTTCACAGCTGTCTATAAATTTGTAAGGATGTTCAGGCATAAATAATACGTTTTATTCTAAAGTCTAAACTCAGGACAGAGTGGGGAAAATATATTTACCACCCATTCCCAAGTCCTGATCCCCAATTTCAAACTATAACTTAGCCAGAAAAATATAATTATGACTCTGAAAACTCCAACTTTTCTAGAATTAATTCTTCCCAAATAAAAAGCAAACTAATTTTTACCTTCATACTTTTTTCTCTTTAAGCTTTATTAAGAAAGCAGGTAACCTAATGCTTCAACATTTATCTTGAGGATGAAACTTCTTTCCAATCTCAGTAATATTTTATGTTAAATTCTCATCTCACTCTAAAAATAACTTTAATATAAAGATCTTGATGCTTAATGTAAATTTACTTTAGATAAAATCACAACTAGTTTTTTCCCCCAAGGCAATAAAATTTCATTTACTCTTCAACAGGCTTTCAAGTGGGCTGCAAGTTCATGTCAAAACTTCATTAGCAAATAATAATTTGACGATTAATTTCATATTCCTATCTTATAAAATGTGAAAATATAAACTCAATAGATCAGGATTATCTTAACTTCTTAAGGATGCATCAAAAAGCATGTGTGCAGGTCTGCAAAGGTAAGACATTAAAACCTCAACCCTCTGATTCCCAAAGCAGTCCTATCTGAGGACTCGGCCAAACGTCATGGATCGGTGCGAAACCAGTTATCCCTTACAGCAGCACTGTCCAGTGAATCGCCTACAGTGACAATTAATGAGGCTTGAAATGTGGCCCATCCAATTAAGGAACGGACTTCAATGGCTAGTGACTGCTGTATTGGTGTACACACAAACATGTACGAGAAAGGAGACTACATTATATTTTGGACCTTTAGAGCCTTCAAAATCTTTCAGTGTTGCTCAGAAACAGGAACGTGTGAAAGGTACCAGAATGGCACTGAAGGGCCCTTCTAAAAAATGAAGGGAAAACCTTGAACCCTACAGAATACATTATCAGGTTGTCATCAAAAAGATTTGTTTCCACTGATAGATACACTGTAGACTTTCTACCTAATGGATAAAATATAATTATCTAAAATACTTATAGTTGTGTAATAATATTCTAGGTATTATTATGGGGAGAATGTTTCATTTCCTTTTCCCTAGGACTTGTTCTAAAAGATGAAATCTACAGTGTCCGGAATAATTCCAGTTCTCTTAGTAAAAACCTGTCCAAGCTATTTCACCTTTCTACTTCCTCGACACGACAGGGTGCTGTGCTACTTCTTCTATAACCCAAAAAGTGTCAGGAATAGTAAAATACATAATTAGCACCATGAAACACGCATTTCCAGGCCTAAATTACAATCACGTACGTTATCTTCTTCATTTTAAAAATCCTTCTAAGTCAATTTATTTCCCCCTTTTATTAACCCAACTGTTTACATAGAACAAGTATCTTAAGTATTTCTTAAACACATAATGAGAGGATATAAAATACAAATTATTTTCTACACAGGTAATTCCAGGTATCTCAAATTAAGACAGTATAAAAAATTTTAAGTATAATGGAACTAAAGAAAAATTATCTGACCTATATATAAAACATGATTGTAATATTTAGCAAATTAATACAAAGTTTCATATAGAAAATGACAACTGAAAAGCTGTACTAAATATAGAATGTCTCAGTTGTTAATGTGTTTGATTGGTTTTAAAAAGTAAATTATGAATCTTTTCATCACATAAAATAATTTAGTGCAACTCTTAGATTTAACTTATACATTTAATTTAAATGAATTATAACAGAAAAACAAACAAGTAATCTATTAAATGGTTTAAGGACATTCAGTGTTAACCACCCAGGCAAATCTAAGGGCAGAATGAATAGGAAGGCTGTACTTACACTTTACTATGCTATGTGTTCTATTTTCAACTGAAGTTTTCATCTTGTTCCAAGAACTTAGCTAACACTTACTTTATAAATTTAGAGATTCTAAACATTGAGATTTTTAGCTCCATCAGGATGTGTTAATATTCTTCAGCAATAAAAACCAAGCACATAGTCACAGACAATTACCTTCACCTGGAAGCTGTCACTAAATCTTAATGGAGCATTTCTGCTGGACCTCTAGCACTTATGTTTGATAGGAAACCCAAGAAGTTTTGTCAAAGATTACATTGAACTCTCCACCCAATAAGCCTTCGCTAACTTTATTACCAAGAATGAATGCTCCAAGGACAAATTTTTACTGTATTTTCCAACATTTTTAAATATAACTGCTTATAAATCAAATTCACACAAATGTGGTCCAATCCTGCAGTCAGTCCTCACTGTGGACGGTGGTGGCTGCTACTTCCTTCATCATTAAGATGATGCTCTGGCAGTAAGACACACAGTCTGCGGAGCTGAGAACCCACATGAAAGGGGTTCCTGTTGGTCCATCCAACGTCTGACCATTCGTATGTGTATCAGAGAGCACTCGTGTGCAAGACAATCGGAGGGTGTAAGGGTATAGCAAAACTGAGATCAAATCTGTGACCTTTGCCTAAATGATTTTATGCTCAAAATTAAAGAACCACAAAATCCATTTATATTTATTTAAATGAAACAGACCAATAGATAAAAAAATTGAAAATACTATTCAATTAAAATACTTCGAAAGAACTTCCCATTATTCTATGAAGCCTTTATTTTAGTCCACTAGGAATCAAAAGGGTCAATGTTCTCACAAAATGTCACTAACAGTATTCCACAAACACTGAATACAGAGCATTTATCTTAAAAATATAGTGTAAGATATAGGTCGGTACCTGGAACTAAACATTTTATGTGAACATTTCCTCTAGGTGTTTAATATTATTGTTCCATAAAAGTATAGAGATCTGAGGCAAAACAAAACTCTATCCATCCCCTTCTCTCCCAAAATTTTGGGACTGTTCTGCTTAAAATTAAAGTTTACATATATATTGAGTTCAATCTTCTAAGTAACTAGCTTACAGCATTCTGATACGAGAAAGTTGTAGACTTTCTCCCAGAAAAAAGATCTGCTTCACTTATTTCACTTTATGAACAGAAGGCTTTTTTTTCTTTTGCTTCAATATTCATTTACTTACTATAAAATTTGAATATCTCAAATATTTACACTTTCCCCCTGGGATTTCATTGAAGTAACTCCCCTCAACTTTAAACTAAACTCTTGACTACCACTTTTGATAACTGTACTAAGGCACCCAGCCCCCTTCAATGTTAAGACCAAAACTGGCTGAGTACTATATTTCAAATATAAATATATAGAGATGCATATACATAAACCGTCAGTCAAAAAAAATAGGTCGTCAGAAATCACTAAGCACTTGAAATAGTCATGGTCACTATCTTGCCAGGAAAACCCCTTGGAATTTTGTAACATTTGCAGGGCTTCATTGCACTGAAAAATTTTTCCCACATACTCTTCCATCAAAGTTGTTCCCAACTCTATTGAATGCATAATTTGCAAGAAATTACTAAAAGTCTATGTATCACAATTCCTAAGTAAGTCTGTTCAGCCCTCTTATCGTGGTTTGTATTCAGCTACCCCAGGATTTAAGCCCATTGCAAATATCATACCCTTTCCCTGTTCAGATGTGCAGGTTAGCTGGATTTGGGGATTAGCAACTGAGCTACTGACTAAGCTGGTTTCACTACACTACCCTCCCAAACCAGCTGTCCCCCTCCCTGGTGATGGCATCACTTGCTTCAGATGTTGAACCCATGCAAAACACTTGACCACCAGCAGTGGCTCGAAGCTGCACTGGCTGCTTATCGTGCCCAGCCAGCTTCACTGTGCACAACTTGCTCCATTTTAAAAGGCTGTAGGCCAAGAGAACCACACACAAAGTGAAAATGTCATCTGTGAACAGCTCAAAGGGGTGAAAAAAGTCTACCAAAAGTTTTCTGATTTGGGTTCTGTTCACTTTCTGCGTTTATAAAACAGGATTTAGTTGTAACACTGAAAGTCTTTAGTGGAAGATGATCATATGGCCAATACGGGGAACCAGAGTGTGAAGAGCACAGGTCTCTATGACCTACGCACCCCAGAACTGCAAGAAGAGAAGTGGGGAGAAGTCCCACACTGTAAGGGCATCAGATAGCTAATCCGGTCCTTGGACAACCGTCTGGGCTTTGGAAACAAAGGGAAGAGGTGATGTCTAGTCTATGGTATTCTTAGAACTCCCACCCCCCACCCTAGTAAGTATCCACCCTCCCAGATCCCCCAAGCGTGATTTTGCACAACAAGTTAAATAAAAGTAAACTGTTTATTAAAAGATACAGCAAAAGTACAGATACAGAGATACATACAAAGATACAGATATATATATATATTTACATATATATACAGTCTTGCTGTTTTCATGTGCACTATTATTTAGCAGCACATTATTTAATCAGGCGGCATTTTAATGGGGTTGTTTTGACACGTTATTACTGCGTCATTTTGACAGATACAACTATAGCCTCGTGAAAATTTCAAGGTGTGAGTTCCACTTCTCCAACTTTCAATAGTAACAAAGGGGGAAAGGAGAAGGGAAATGGAGTACACCAAGGCTGAGCATTAGGTTAAACACAAGAATTCAAAATGGCCAAGGTAGCACGGGGAAAACAATTAAAATTAAAGGCTATCTCACAAACAACCCAGAGAAAACAGGAAGAAATCATTATTAAAGGGCAATGGGCTCTGTACCCAAGATGATCAAATCAGCCTATAACAACCTTTCCAGTCCACGTCTTGTGTTGAACCTGAGGATCTGCCTCTCTCCGCTCCGTCCCCCCACCCAGTAAACTTGCTACCACCAAAATCTAGAGCTATAAAGCCTTGAAGCAAAACGGGAAGCTAAATAGTTGTACCTCGGGCTACCTTCCCACAAGTGCAAGGAGGGCCCAATGTTGGGGAGGGACGTGACAACACTGTCCTCTGCAATTCGATGCTTTTCACTTTGTGGCTTGGTTCCACAAAGTGAATTGCATCGAGTTACTGTCAAATGAGAAGCTGCGGGTTGTTTCATCTGTCGTTTAACCCGGCCCTGTCGTTTACCCCGGCCCTAAGAAGAGTGAAACAGAATCCAAATCAGATATAAAGTAACAATAAAACGACAGATTCAGGTATAAAAAAGAAAAAATACATAATATTCATCTTACTTACCTCAGAGGGCAAATTGCTGCTGAAAACATTATCATCGTCTTTGTTTTCTTCCCCATTTTTTTCTACAGGAACCCACTCTCCATACACACTATCTGCTTCTTTTTTCCGATGCTGAGACCCAGATGACACAGGAAACTCTTTTGTTAGTGTTACCTGGCTTTTTGGAGGAGTTGGCTTTGCTGCAGCAATCTTAAAAAATAAATAAAGTTTCTTAATTAATCTTTAACTTCACTTCTCAGTATTTACTTCAAAAATTAAAAAGCTAAATTCTATTTGAGTCTATTTAAATAGTTCCATAAGCTGTGCTGTTTTATCAATCCATAAACACTAATACTCACATTCAGATTAAAAAAAATGGGTTTGGGTTCACTGAGTTTAAAGGGATGATGATAAAAAGGAGGTTCTTCTTCCTCTTCATCCGAAACATGAGGCTTATTCACTATTACATCATCATCTTCTTTACTCTGTGCAATCTGTTTGCATTTCTTAAAAAGTGAAAAAAAAAGAAACAGAAACAAGATAAACCTTATACTTTAGGTAAAAAATAACATGTAACTTCTTAAAAGAATGAAAACCACATAAAATCAACTTTCAACTAAAACAAGATTAATGATCAGTTATAGACAGGTAACTTGGCTTATAAACCATTTTTTAAACACACTCTGGCTGGTCAATCAGTCAACAACATTTATTGAGCACCTACTATGTGCAGAGCACTGTACTGGGCACTGTCCAGGGAATACAAAAGAAATGGTAGAAGACATGGTCCCTGCTCTCAAGGAGCTTACAATCTAGTTTTAGAAATAGAATACATACACATGAAATAATTGAACGCTTTTACAGAGCAACACAAGTAACAAGTGCAAACTGATATAATACAAACTGAGTATATAAGTGCTGAGAGAACAAAAGCTTCAGAGAGAACAGAATCAGAATTTGAGAATCAAGGAATACTCCTTGAAGAGCTCTAAGCCAGATTTTCAGAGTTGAGAACAAGGACTGGCAGGGAAAGGAAAAGAAAGTGATCCTAGTCAGGTGGTGGTAAAGAAGTGAGAAGAAACGTATTAGAAGGGACAAGAGAGCTAAAGATGAGGATAAAAACACAGGGAAACACTAAGTGTTCACAGGTTTTGGATGAGGAATTTGGGTTTGATAAGCAAGCAATAGAAGCCTTTACTAGGTCCTTAAATTTAAAAAAAAAGTTGTAATTCATACTGTAATAAATCTAAGTGATGAAACAGATTATGAAAATAAAGGATCTGAAACATTGCAATTGGGTTAGATAGTAACATCTCTCCATAAATGTCCTGTATGTTGAGTGCCTAAAGGAACAGAACTCAAGAATGGAAAATAAGGCATGATGGAGAGGGTGTAATTGATAAGGTCTGACACATAAAGCAAAGTCAATTCCTTCCTGAGAAGCAAAGGAACAGACTCCATTACCTGGCTTTATAAAACGTCAGAGTAAATTTGGGTGGACTTGTCTCCTTACAAGCAGAATTTGTCACATCCATTATCAATCGAAAATATTACAATAGGATAAAAAGCTAATTTAGCCAAAAACACAGAGCATACTAAGCTTGTAACCAAGGGGGACAGAATATATTGACAATGGCAGGCTGGCATAAGGCTAGCCAATAGCAAGTTTCAATATATGAAACAGTGTGGTATTTCTGGATCCTAGCAGCAGTATTTCAGCACTCCCCACCCCCCCAGGAAAACAAACAAACAAAATAACATTAATAAAACAAAGCCAAAAAAAAGCCTCAATTGAAAAGATCAAATTCTTAAGAACAAAAATAAGTGTGTTTAAAATATATGTTACTGCCAAAACCCGAACCGCAAGAAGAACTGATAATGGCCGGCCATTATCACCAATGGCTGGTACCAAACAGCCAAAACCCGAAATGCTGTTGCGAAAGAAGTTCCTTTCAGGCAATGGCCAGCTACTCTCATTAATTTCCAAGCTCCGGTGGCAAAAGATCATTTCTGAAGATTGTCTGTGTCTTTGCGTATATGCAGTACACTCGTGGCGATCAGTGAACACGTCGTGAATGGAAACGAAACTGTAGGCGAGCTTCTGCGTGTTGCTCACTCAACACCTCCTCCATTCAAACGAACCGTCCCACTCCTCAGTCAGTTTGGCTTCTAAAACTGGAAAGCAAAAGTAATGGGAAGTAACTTTTAGCTAGCGGAGCTTAGCCATCCCGGATAATGGCCTGCTAAACAGAGCTTCTGCCGCTGCCACACCTGTATTTCGGGTTTTGGCCACTCGGTGCCAGCCATTATCAGTTCAGCCCACAATTCGGGTTTTGGCACGCTCCAGAGTCAACATCACTGGAATAATCCATTTAAGATTGAAAACAAATTCTGTCTGGCTTACCTCAGTTAGTTCTTCTATAGTAGCTCCTCCTGACTTCTTAGCAACTTTCTCTTCTATTGTAGGTGGAGGTGCAGGCTTTAGGTTTGGCGGTAAAGGAACACCAGCCTTAGCACACATGGCAGCTGCATTAGCTTTGGCTATTTCAAGTAATTGAGCCTTATCTGTAGGAGGAAAAATATAAGAAGCGGTTTTCCTACAAGACCACACATTTTGTATTACCTGGAATTTTATATGCTAACAAAATTCAAGACATCCATTTTATGTCATAACTTACAGATGTGTTCAAATCACTCCTTGGCTCAAAGATTTTAAGAGAATGCTGCCTATTTAAAAAATTAAGTCCACTTTTAGCTTCCCATTCAAATACCTCAGAAACTAGCTAAATTATCCAACTATAAATGATCACCCTGCCACACTCTAAGATGTACACACAACTGTCAAAACTTACTTTATTTTCCAAAGTTACCAGGCCCTTAAATTACTTTCCTTCTAATCTAACATTTTAAACCACTCTTTTGAGTATTTACAGCAATCATAACATGCTGTCTTCTGGCAGTTGTACCATTTGGTAAAACAGACACATACCCATTATATCCTTCTCCTACTGACTTGTAATCACGTCAAGAATTACACACTACTCCTCTGCTTTCCACAGAAGAATGCAGAAGTCTTTTACAGAACTGATGTATTATCCCTATGGTTCTGTTGGCATCTTTTTCCTTAGACAACACAACTTGGAACTACTGGAACGATGTCAGCAGTCACGCATTACCCAACAAGCTTTAATCATCTCTGTGCGTTCTTAAAATCAGGAGAAATTGGAGCACTTTATTTTTCAAGGAAAGCAAATTTTCAAATCACTTTAACAAATTTCACTTTACATCATTTTGCTACCATCACCTATCCAGGTAAACAACTCCCCAAATACCAGATCCCCTAGTCACTTCCATTCCTCATTATACCAATTAAAATTACCTTCCCAAACACAGTCCTACACTGTCATTTCAAAATACGTAACATTTTTTAAAATTGTTAATTTCAGACTTATTTGCAATGGGATTTATGTTAAACATACAGTAACAATCTAAGCACATACTAGCCTTGTCTTTAACTGTACTTCTATTTCTGTTTTTGGTTAGGGGAGATAGTTCAAGCAAAGTAAGACGTTTAAGTTTGGAAACACCTTGGTTCTACTACACTCCGAAGCAGGTCTTTTTAACTCGAACTACAAATGTATCCATCCCTACATTTTATAAACACAAACTAATGTAATTATAAAATTCAAAAAGAAATACCCTGAACCAATAACCCAAAAATACTCCATTTGACTAAAAGATCAGAGAAGACTCAGACGTCACACTAACATTAAATTATAAAACGACTTACTCAAATCTGTCAGACGTTTAGGTGATCTGCCTCTCTCTGAAGACCGGGATCGTTTACGACGGAGGGGAGATCTGCTAAACCTTCTTCTCAGGGGCGTCCGTGATCGCCGTAATCTGACTGGTGATATACTGAAGCTTCGTCTTCTTACCACAGACCTTGATCTTCTCCTACGGCTCGGGGTGCGGCTCCGTCGGCTCGGGGTACGGCTCCGGCGGCTCGGGGTGCGGCTCCGGCGGCTCGGGGTACGGCTCCGTCGGCTCGGGGTGCGGCTCCGCCGGCTCGGGGTGCGGCTCCGCCGGCTCGGGGTGCGGCTCCGCCGGCTGGGAGAGATGCTAAAGCTCCTTCTCCCCACAGATCTAGATCTTCTTCGTCTACTCGGGGTATGACTCCTACTCCGCCGACTAGGGGTGCGACTTCGAGCTCTAGCAGTTTTCCTGTTATCCCTGGAGCTTGATCTTTTCCTTTTTCTTTCCCTGGACTTGGATCTGTGCTTTGGAGATCTTTTGCGCTTCTCTTTTGACACAGATCGCCTCCCTCTAGACTTTGATCTTGACCTGCTGCTCCTCCTCCTGCGTCTTGAACGTGACCTTGAACGTGTTTGAGAGCGATGAGACTTGGACTTAGAAGACCTCTTCCTTGCCCTAGAACGAGATTCACTGGTACGCTTGCGTGATTTGTGTTCAGAAGACTTGGACCGCTTACTGCGAGATCTCAGCGAAGAGTCTCTTTTCTTCTCTTTCTCACCTTTATCACGGTTCTTATTTTTCTTGCTTTTTTCATGTGTGTCCTTAACTTTTACAACAATTTCATAATCATCCTTTTCCTCTGAAGACGACTCTGAAGCTCTTTCTGGTATACTAATTACAACTGGACTGGCAGTAGATTTGTCACGTTCAACTTCACTTGCAAGCACAGGTCCTTCAATACCAGCTCTCAGGCTTGTAAGACGTTCCATGTCCTTAGGAAGTAATGGTCTCACTAAATCTGCTTCATTAATATCATCAATATTGGTAGAAAATCCAGATTCAGGCAATGTCTCTTTAGTAGGGAGAGGTACTTCTTTATCTTCACTACTTTCTTTAGGGCTGAGAGCAACTGCTAATGTCTGGTCACTCTCTTTTATAGGTAATGGTCCTTCTGCATCATTACAAATGAAGTTATTAGATGATAACTCAAAATGAATGTCTTTAGCAGGCAAAGGTCCCTCTATGTCAGCCTCACTACCACCACTGGGGCTGGTGGAAATCACCATGTCATGTTCGGTATCTTGAGTAGTTAAAGATACTTCAACATCATACTTACTAACTGAACTGAGAGCAGATACTGTGGCAAATTCAATACCCTTACTGGTTCCTGTTGTATCAGGTTCGAGAACAAGGGGACCAGCAGAAGACAGAGTTCCTTCTTCGTCAGCTTCACTAACACTAGGGCAGGTATCCAATACTGTGCATTGTTTAGTCTCACTGATGGACCAAGCTTTCTCTTCACCAATTTCACCTACAGCCCCAGTGCTGGCAGCAGACACCATGCTATGTTCCATCTCTTTAGCAATTAAATGATTATTTATATCAAAATCTCTACATATACCATGTTCACTTTCATTAGAGTCACTCTTCAGATGTCCTTCAGCATGTGGTGCTTCATCAGAGTGCATGAGAACCTCCTGCATGCCAAACTCTGGGGCAAGATTTTGATCACCAGGTATTACATTCATTCCTTTTACAACACTAGACTTCAGCACTGGCATAGATTCTAAAACCATCTCAGTTGGTGTTTGAGTCTGCTCTGAGACAATGACAGCAGGCTCTGGGACTATCACTGTGGATTCTTGAACAGAAACAGATGGTTCTGAAATAACGTTAGGTTGAAGGGCGGACACTGCTGGTTCCAGGACAGGCACAGCAGGCTCCGGGGCAGAAACTGGCACAGGAATGGTAACACGCTCTGGCTCGACCAAGGTCAGGGGCTCTGGGACAGCCTCAGCTGGTGGCCCAGAGAGAGCCTCAGCCAGAAGCCCTGGGACAGACAAAGCCAGTGGCCCAGGGACAGCTTCATTTTGGGGCTCTGGGACAAGTTCAGCTGGGGGCTCCAGGACAGCCTCAGCCGGGGGCTCCAGGACAGCCTCAACTGGGGGCTCTGGAACAGCCGCAGAAGGCAATTCTGAGGCAGCCATGGCTGACAGCTCTAGAGCGTTCTGTGATGGCTCTGGAATAGTTGCTGCAGGTTCCAGGTGGGACACCGATACCTCTGAGATAACATGTCCTGAGGCTCTCATGGAATCAAAAGTTTCTGCTGTCTCTGACATAATAGAAGGATCTGATGTTAACATAGTCGGTTCGGCTGACATTATGGGAGTTTCAGATACCATGTAAGTCACTGGCCTCTCTGGAACAACTTCATGCTCTTCTGCTATTGCAACAGACTCTACAGGTGTGGATGTAATTGAAGACTCTGGCTCCAGTGCTGGCTCTGGAACAGTCACAACAGCCTCTGATGCTAATACTGAAGGTTCTGATGCTGACACTGAGTAATTTGCAGGAGCTACCGAAGGCTCTGAAATCTCACTTTGACTTGCAGGAGGTTCAGACAAAGCGACAGACTCTTCAGAAGGCAATGCTGGCACCTCGGTAGGCCAAGCATTTTCAGCTGCTAATGCAGACTGCTCAGTGGGTAATGCTGGGCCCTCTGGTGGTTCCTCAGGAGGAAGTGGTGGTGTCATTGGTGGCTCTTCAGGTGGCAATGGTGGCATTGTTGGAGGCTCTTCAGGAGGCAAGGGTGGCACCATATATGCCTCTGTATATGTATCAGTGTAAGAATCGGTGTAAGAATCAGCTGCCATAGACATCATTGAACGATCAGCAGTGTAAGATGACATCATAGTCCGGTCAGCTGCAGAGTACGACGACATCATAGTTCGGTCAGCAGCAGAGTACGATGACATCATAGACCGGTCAGCACCCATGGACATCATTGATCGGTCAGCCATTGGGGACATCATGGAGCGCTCATAAGCTGACATCATAGAGCGCTCATAGGCTGACATCATAGAGCGCTCAGCCATAGGGGACATCATGGAGCGCTCATAGGCTGACATCATAGAGCGCTCATAGGCTGACATCATAGAGCGCTCAGCCATAGGGGACATCATGGAGCGCTCGTAAGACATCATAGAGCGCTCATAAGATGACATCATGGAACGTTCTGCAGCATAGGACATCATCATAGAACGTCTTGATGCTAACATCAGGGGTCTAGGTGCTAACCTATATGGCCTGGGGGCTACCCTGTAAGACCTGGGTGCTATTCTGTAAGGTCTAGGTGACATCCTATAGGGATCAGGAGTTAGTCTATAGGGATCATGGCCTAATCTGTAAGGGTCTTGCCCTAATCTGTAGGCATCATGACCTAGCCTGTAAGGGTCATGACCTAACCTATAGGGATCCTGAGCCAACCTGTAAGGATCCTGAGCTAACCTGTAGGGATCAGGAGATTTTGATCCCAACATAGCAGAATCTTGGGTACTAGATGCTAACATTTGGGCATCCATGCTACCAGACGCTAACATCTGGGCATCCATGGTGCCAGAAGCTAACATTTGAGAGTCCATAGTGCCAGATGCTAACATCTGGGAATCCATAGAGCTAGTCGCTAACATCTGGGAGTCCATGGTGCTGGTCGCTAACATCTGGGAGTCCATGGTGCTGGTCGCTAACATCTGGGAGTCCATGGAGCTGGTCGCTAACATCTGGGAGTCCATGGAGCTGGTCGCTAACATCTGGGAGTCCATGGAGCTGGTCGCTAACATCTGGGAGTCCATGGAGCTGGATGCTAACATCTGGGAGTCCATGGTGGTGGATGCTAGCATCTGGGAGTCCATGGTGGTGGACGCTAGCATTTGGGAGTCCATGGTGTTGGATGCTAACATATGGGTCTCCATGGTGTTAGAAGCTAACAAATGGGATTCTTGGGCCATCAAGGGATCCACTCCTACTGTTATAGAAGTCTCCCCCACTAATGTAGTAGGCAGCTCCTGTGCTACCGTATTATAGGATTCCAGCGCTGTCGTCGAGGGCACCTCCAGGGACTGCGACACGGTCATCGTTGACAGCTCCGTTGTTGTCACCACAGACTGAACAGAGATCTCCAGCGCCACAGTTGCCACAGGCTGCCCAGGCAACTCTGGCGCCCCAGGCTGCCCTGGCAACTCCAGAACCCCTGTTGCCAGAGGCTGCCCCAAAAGCTCCAGTGCTCCAGCTGCCCCAGGCTGCCCCGAGAACTCCAGTGCCCCAGTTGCCATGAGCTGCCCAGGCAACTCCAGTGCCCCAGTTGCCACAGGCTGCCCAGACAACTCCAGTGCCCTAGTTGCCGAAGGCAGCCCTGGCAACTCTGGCACCCCAGTCACCGAAGGCTGCCCTGGCAACTCCAGCGCTGTTGTTGCCACTGGCTGCCCTGGCAACTCCAGCACCATCGCTGCCTCAGGCTGCCCCAGCAACGATGTTGCCGTTGTCACCTCAGGCTGCCCAGGATGTTCCACCGCTGTCATTCCCACAGGCTGCTCCAATTCTGTCGCCGTCGCAGGTTGCTCGGTCAACTCCATTGCTACTGTTCCCGCAGGCTGCCCTGGCATCTCCTGTGCCATCACAGGTGGCTCTGGTACCTCCTGTGGTGGCTCCAACTCCATGGATGGTGCTGGAAGCCCTGGCAATTCCTGTGACAACTGTGGCACTGATGTCACTGAGGGCCCCGGCAACTCAGGGACTGCTGTCGCAGGGGGCCCTAGCAACTCAGGCAATGGGGTAGAAGGGGGCCCTGGCAACTCGGGCACCGGGGTAGCAGAGGGCCCAGGTAACTCCAGCACTGGAGTCACAGGGGGCCCCTGCAACTCCAGAATGGAGGTCGCAGGTGGCCCCGGCAACTCCATCGCTGAGGCCACCGACGACTCCGGCAGCTCCAATGCTGTGGGCTTGGGCAGCTCCAGCAACTCCTGTGATCTTGTCACGGATGAATCTGCAGTCTCCGATGGTACTTCTACAGGCTGCTCTGGCAATCTTAGTACTTCAGTTGCAGAAGACTCTGGAAAACCCATTGTCATAGATGTGCTTGGCTCAGGGAGTACCTCAGGAGGTTTCTCTGATGATACCACAAGGGTTTCTGATGGCTCTAACACTTTTGCTACTGGAGACTCTAACGTGATCTTTGATGGCTCTGTAGGTGTGCTCTCCCAAGATTTCAGCACAGACTTCATCTGACACTCCACTGACATTGTTACAACTGGCTCAGATGACTTTAGCACTACTGTTGAAGTAGGCACTGGTGCTGTTGAAAAAGAATCCAGAATCTTTGTCACGGGTTGTTCCAGCGTTACTGCCACAAACTGCTCTGACTGCACAGAGATTACTGATGTAGATGCAACTGACAGTTCTGCAGTTTTTGCAGCTGGCTTCAGAGTTTCTAAGGTGTGTGGCTGTGATCCCTCCATTGATACTATTGGAGGTTCTAGTACAACTGCAGGAGTTTCATTGGTCTCAGATGAACCAAAAGCTCTTATAGGATGCTCCAGTGCCATCTCTGAAGGTTCGGAATCAAACTTTAAAAAGGAATCTGATTCTAAATCCATGTTCTCTTCATGATGTGATTTCGGCTTTGATTCAGATTCTTCTGGCTGTCTTTTATACTTTTTTTCCTTTTCTTTCTTCTTTTTCTTCTTTTTATTTTTGTGCTTTTTATGCTTCTTTGACTTTTTGGTGGGAACTTCATCAGTAGGATCTGTTTGTACAGACACACATCTACTTTTTCTAGAGGCCTCCTTCAAGTCTGAAATTAAGAGGAATTAATTTTAATTGGTCAAAAAATTCCTCAAAGTAGGTTTAGATAAATCATACAAGCCAAGATTTATATTCCATGTTAAGATACCGCAGTATTACACCTCTTAAATAAAAAGTTACCAAATCTGTTTTTTATTAAGTCAATTATCTAAAGACTAACACTTTCCCAATACTTCTATAATTAAAGCCTGGGTTGCCCTGGCGGGTGTTGGACAATGGATTGAGTACCAGCCTGAGAACTAAAGGGTTGCTGGTTCGATTCTCAGATGAGGAACATGCCTGGGTTGAGGAGCCGGTTCCTAGTAGGGGGCACACAAAGTGGCAACCACACGCTGATGTTTCTCTCCCTCTTTCTCCCTCCCCCCCCCCCGCTCTAAAAATAAATAAATAAATAAAATCTTTAATACATATTAAAGCCTGGGTTAAAATCAAGTTCATAGTTTGCAACAAAATCTTTTAGAATTACATTAAAATGTTTCAACTGGGGGAGGAATAAAATAAAATGCTCCAACTAAATTCACTTAAAACAATCATCTTCTGCAACCCTCAAATTATAACCAATTACTTCTAACCTACACTTATACGTCAATCCTTCATATTGTCAATTGTTAGAATTCCCGTTAAAAACACACATATGGAATTTTCATGCTTATGTGAATTCTCCATGGACTTAAGATTTTTATTTTATTCTGCTTTAAAAAGTACACTTTACTGTTTTGACTACTGATAACTCCCATTTATACAGAAAGCAATACTGCACTGGATCTGGAATAAACAGTCTGCTTTTGGATGCTGAATCCACTCACTCAGCAGGTGAATGGACTGGGCTGAATTATTAACACCGACTCCCAGAGTTAAATGATGAGGTGAGATTAGACATACAATGTACATTGAATAATGCATACATAGTAAGCTTTCAGCAAATGCTAGTGATTGCTTTTACATAAAGCTCTGAACAACAAATGTAAAGAAAACACCACCAGGAGCTTGAATTTATCTTATCACACATATAATAACATCCTTTCCCACAATAATCTTGTAAAATTATTAAGAAACAACTTTTCTAATGACTCTACTTAAAAAAAAAGCCATCTGGAGAAGAAATTCTTACAACTTCTAACATGTAACTTAAGAATATTTCTATTTGCATATCTAGAGAAAGTGGCTTATATTCCACTTTATAACCAGACAGGATTCACTCTAATGCCAGTATCAAATTAGGTAAACCTTCATGATCCCAGAATTAGCTATTCAGAAACCTATGCCATTAAGGTTTTTTCCCTTAATGTTTTTAAAAAGAGTTTATTTTGAAGCAGGGAGAGGGGAAGGGAGGAAGAGAAACATCAATGTGTGGTTGCATCCACACACACACACACACACACACACACCCTGCCCCTGCAGACCTGGCCCACACCCAGGCATGTGACCTGACTGGGAATCAAACCCACCACCCTTTGGTTCACAGGCCAGCACTCACATCAGCCAGGGCCAAGGTTTTGAGGGGGAAAAAAAACCAACACATAACAAGACAGACCTATTCCAAAGCAAAACTATTCATTTTCTACTAAATGTTCACAATGCACCAAACTGTTAGTTAGCTAAGCTATGCTTCAATCAAGAAAAAGCTGTGAAAGCCCTGACCCATGTGGCTCAGTTTGGCATCTTCCTGCAAAGCCACCAGTTCAATTCCCAGCCAGGGCACAGGCCTGGGTGGCAGGCATGGTCCCAGTTAGGGTACATGCAAGAGGCAATGGATTAATCTTTCTCTCCCTCCCTTACCTTCTCTCTAAAAATAAATAAAGAACATATTTGTAAAAATCAATTTAAAAAGAAAAAAGGCTAGAACCATGAATCTAAGTATATATAACTAAAGTCTGTGGTGTCTGGGTTTTTTTTACCATACCCTACGCCAAAAATAAAACTTAAATTTAAAAGACTTTTATTGGGCGGGGGGAGCTGGGATGGGAGTAAAGGGCAGAAAACTGTACTCGAACAATTAAAATTTTTAAAAATTAAAGAAAATGACTTTTTATAACAAAAAGCCATACCCTATATTTTCCAGAACTAAATTAGGATTATTAATTTTGTGATCATAACACTTTCAGTTCTAAGCATCAATTCCAAAAATGCTACATATCCAAGAACTGATTCCTTTATATTCACTGCAATTATAAGAGGGGTAGATGCAAAACAAGGCAATCTCTACACAGTTTTTAAAATAAAACCTCCCAGGGTTTTAAAATCATTACAAATGTGGTTCAGGCTTCTGTGCCTTCCAAAATGGACATTTAAACAATCGTTAACTAAAAACCCACTTTCAAAATCCTGGCACTGAGGCACAATACTAAATCAAATAAAGTCAATCCACCACCAAAGCAAACAAGTTCATAAATGTTTACATTTCAGTACACTCGTATCTTCAAATGAGTCAAAGTCTTCAATAGAACAATTAATCTGAAACTTTGAAGTTTTAGATATAATGAACATTTTAAATACCATACATTCAAGGAAAATACTTTTAACCCTTTTAAAATCTTCAAGTTTTTTGAGATAGCTGATTATTTCCAACTTACCTGGTTTACAGCGTAGTTCTGTATCTAAGACCCCAGAAAGTACTTCCTCTATCTTCTGAACTATTTCTTCATTTGGTAGGCTCCTGCCAGAGGCAACTGCATCACCTGCCTGGTTTCCTTCAATAGGTGTATTTGTTTCACCATTGAGCTGGCCTTCACTCCTTCCACTTGACAAGAAAAGTTTTCAAAATTCATTAATACTTTTTACCACATCATACAGTAAGTTAACATTTGTAATTCAATTGATTAAAACAACCTCATATTAATATATTTCACCATTTTTGTATTTCTTTCAGGTGCTATTTCCTACTAGTATTGTTTCCTTAACACTATCTACTAATAGTTGTATACTTTCTTTTTTTTACAATTAAAGTTTTCAGAACTGTGAAAGTTAAAGTCTTTGAAACAGGTTTCTAAGTTTATCTTTTTTAAAAAACAAAATACTACTGGAAATATGAACTAAATTAGATTCCAGTTACCTGCATATTTATCTATCTCAGGACAGAAAAGTCATCGAGAACAGAAGCTATAGCTACTATAAAGCCACACCTGTCCATGGATCACTGTCATCAACAGTGTCATGGACATAAAAGAAGACATAGACACAGGTCAAATAAAAAGGGTAACACGTAACCTCTGATCAGACTTCAATTGATCAGTTAGTAAAATGACAAAAAGTTTTAAAACAAAAACACATTTATACCATTTTACCCCATTATCAAATATCCTAGTATTAAATTTCTGGAAACCAAATCAATTCATGTAAAACAAGTGATAATTCATTTACACCAACAGTAAATGAATGAATGGCTTATTCTATTTTCAGTTCACAGGGCCAGAAATTTTTAATTGAGGTAAAATCAGTGCATGTGTGTGTATATATAAAAGTTTCAGGTGTACAACATTATTATTCAATGCCTGTATACACTACAAACAGTCAACACCCGAAGTCTAGTTACCATCCATGGCCATCCAACTGACCCCATCACCCATTCCTCCCTCCCCAAACCTTTCTCATAGCCACCAACCTGCTCTGTGTATCTGAATGGGTTTTTTTGTTCATTTGTTTGGGTTTTTTAGAAGAATCTTAACAGACATAAAAACATGTCACTTACCTAGTCATTTTTACTATTTTTTATAGATGTCCAAAACTGTTTGAAAAAAAATTTCAACAATTCTTTTAACTTAATCTAACTTGTTTTAGCTAAAGAAACAGGTCGAATAATTATGCTCCACTACTTTACAGAAGTCTGAACAGTCAAAAAAACCAAACAAACCAAAATCAATAGTTAACTAAATGTTATTAAGGAACATTTGATTTAGTACAGTGAACCATGTAATAATGGTTCAAGTCTAATCGTAAACATTTGTTGACTATGACTGTCACAAGGTTCTACATTTTTGAAACCCATTTAACCCTAACATAAAACTCTAAGATCGGCATTATTATTCTGATTTTATAAATGAGGAATATGAGACACAGAGAAGACAAGAAACCTAGCTGAAGGTCACACAGCTATCAAGAGGTGAAGCTGGTATTCACAACCAGAGCTCACAGTCTTAGCCCTTATCCATACATAACAATCAATTTTAATTATCTAAATGTCCATCTCCTTACCCAAACTGACAAATGTAAAAGCAGATGGGAAAAATGAAAAATAAAGCTCACTTAAGTGGCAAATAATCAAAAACCTGTTTTTTAGACTGATAATGTATTACAAGTTACTTGAGAAGTTCAATATTTCTCTAATGATAAAGTGCTTTGTTTAGTATTATTTACTTACATTCCTTCCGGAGTTCTTTATTTTACACTTTCCTAAACACTTATACACACATAATTACCTCGTAAAAAAAGCAACATATTTAAAAAGTAAAAAAGTACAAAAAAAGTCTATGAAAACAATCATCTTAAAGCGATGTTATTTATCTCAAACACTGAAATAAGATTTCAAACACCTAAATATCCATCAACAACACATTTCTACAACAGAATTCTACAAAAAATTCCCAATGCAATACTACTAAGGATAAGACATACTTATTTACAATACATTTTTTTGGAAAAACCCCCAAAGTAATCACATTTTACAAAACACATGTTCATCTATGCACAGAGGAGGGGGAAAAAACAACAGAGAACATCAATAACTAAATAGTGGTTTTCCAATTTCCTTTTTCCCCCCTTAGATTTCTACAACCAAACTTATTTCCTAATATAAAAACCGATTTTTAAAGAGTGTAACAGACTACAAAAACAAACTATTACTTAGTGCATGCACCTAGTAATGTTTTCAAAAACATATATTCCCTTAGCTCAGGTCTTCTCTTATCTTCCAAAAAACACTAGCATGTAACACAACTTAAAAAAAAATTAGTGAGCGGATCTATCTCCCACTTAAAAAAACACAACAACATATCCTCTGAAAATAACAATCCTGATCGTACTAGTGACCCTACGTTACTTCATTTACAACTGCGTTTTCGGCCGATTTTCAAGTTCACTTACTGCTCTCGCTCGGAACTTTTAAAATACAACTAGCAAAAACATCTGAACTCGAAACAAGCACGCACATTACACACCGCGAAAACACAAAGACAGCCAGTGAACAACGTGACCCGCGCTCGCTTCCCTTCGGGGTCAACAACAGTCCGTGCCAGTCTCTTCCCGTTTACATTCTGTGGAACCCAGTCCGCCAGCAAGGCCAGACGGGCATGTTTTCCGCGGACGTCCACCGAAGCGAGAGCAGCAAACAAGAATCCCCGTCCACACCGAGCCCACTTCCCCAGGCTAAGCCGGGAAATCACCCCTAATCCAAAGGCCCCTCCCAGCCCCACCGCGGCGACTCCGTCCGAGGGGCCGACATCAACCTGAGCTCCTGTACTTTGGATTTCCAGTCCATCAGAACGCTCCCCGGTGAAGACGCCCGCCCCCGAGACGCCCGAAAGCAGGACAAAGCGGATGCAAGTTTACTTCAGAAACGGCCGGCGGAGACCCTTTCCGCCGCGGGCACCGGCCGGCGAAATCGACGGGGAGGGGGAGGGGACGCGGCGACGGAGGAGGAGCCCAAGAGGAACTAGGCCGCCGCCGGCGCACGACCAGGCCGACCGCAGCGAAAGGGAAGGGACGAGCCAACGGGGGGGGAAGGAGAGCGTCTTCACCCGGTTCCCGGAGGGGAGTCGGGGTGAGGGCGGAAAAGGCGAAGTTCCGCGCTGGGAAGGGAGCGGATGGGGGGGGTGGAAAATGGATCCCAGGCCCAGGCGGGGCCGTAGCGGGGCCTGAGGCGAGGAACGACGGCGCCTCTGAAGAGAGGTGCCATGGAGGGCTACGCGGGGCCCTATGGCTCCCTTGGGGGCAGAAGAGACTGGGAAGCGCGTACCTGGAAAGCTCCTGTTGAATTTCCCGGAATTTACTGACCACGAACGACCTAAAAATCTGCTCGATGTTGGTCGCCATGGCGTCCGCTCCGTTCTCTCAACTCCTCCTCGCTAGTCCTCCAGGCTCCCAGAATGCCTTGGGCGGAGGCACAGCGGCCAATTCCGCCTGTCGCCGTCCTGATTGGCTTCTGTTGGAACGCCCGGACCGGCACGCTCCGCCGTTGGGCCAATCAGTGAGCACGGGCCTGCTGTCCTTCTCTGTTTCTGAGCGGCTCGGGGAGAGGTGCTGACGTTTGCGCCGCGCACGACTCTGTCCGCCATGTTAGTGACTGACGCAGGCGCCATTACAGGAGAAGTCTCTCCACGAGACTTTTGTCAGCTTGGTAGTCCCCAGCGGTGTGTGGGGGAAGCTTAGTTGGCTTCGGCAGCTAAACGCCCGAGATTAAATGGCATGAGCAAAGGGAGCAAGAAGGGCAACGGCCCCAAGTTGTTCAGCAGGAAACTGAACCCGGAAAAGCATTCATTAGCGCCCGCCCCCACTGAATCAACACGAAGAATATGATTTTTCCCCACCTCCCTATGATATTCTATAATCGGGTTTGTTTTGTTTTGTTTTTTAAGCAGGAGGTCTCGAGCGACCTGCGTTCAAAGCCTGGTGAATTCTGGGCAGGAGCCAAGTGAATTCTCTCTGTCGCTGCTCAATTCTGACTCGTTAACACACTATTAGCTACATGTGGACCAGTGTCTAGGGTGTCCCCCTCCTCGAGCTGAGGATCACGAGAAGGAAAGGAGACGTCGGGTAGCACCTGACCCCAAAATGTTAAATCGTAAACGCGCATGAACTGGACGGCTCTGCCCCGGTACTGAGGCCGCGCCCGAGAGCGGGAGGGGATCGCACTCGGTTAATTCGCTGCGGGGACCACGGTACCAGCTGACCAATAGGGAGGCGAGGCCCCGCGGGTGGGCGGACCCAGGCGGGCGCGCCCGGGATCCCTTTCGGCCCACTTCCGGCGCGGCGCGCGGGCGAGAGCGGGAGTGCGGCGGCCAGACTGCCTGCGTCCACCTGTCGGCGCGTGAGGTCTCACAGCCACCAAGTAAAGTACATCTGTGCTTGGTGTGGGATTTCCTGTTAGGAATTGAATGAGTCCATAGGGAAGGGTTTGGCTATAGGAATTTCCATCTTGTTTTAAAGTGTCGTGGGTGGGGGTAGACCACGTGCTTTTCCCTTTTAGCAGGTTTACATTGGATCTACCAGTTTTCCCTGCTTTCTAAGATTCGGGGCCTTTTGTATATGTATACTATTTTAGGTCATAAGCCTAGGTTGCCTATTTTTTATTATGCACCCATTGTCTCTAGCAGACAAGTGCACACTCTTGCATTTGTTCTGTGCTGTATATTACTCACCAAGTCCGTTGAAATCCAGGCCTTACCTGGCTCTCTCATCTCATTATCTACTCGTTTAGATGACTGAGGCCCTGCAGGAGCCGTCCCAAGGGGATGGAGTCTCAACCCAAACACGGGCCCCAGAGCCAGTCACCCTCCGTGTGGATGCTTCAGGCCGAGGCATCGCCTCCCCAACTACATTTAAAGCTGTTTATTTCAGAAATTTTAACACACGTGGCAGATCTGTGATTTCCATTAAACTAAAATAGCTTTTACCTCTCTGAGATGATCATTTGGTAATTTTTCTTAGGTTTTCAGTAATCACCATCTCAATTGTTAACAGTGGCTCCACCGCCTCTAACTCTGACTTCCAGCGAGGTCCTTAACCCAGTTCCTCAGTTTATCTGCAGGGAGGGATGGTAACTAGCTACCTCATAGAATTGTTCGGTTTAAGTGGGATAATTCCTGATAAGCACTTGGAATGTATCATCCAGCATCCCGTGAGTGCTGGAAGAGTGTTAGTTTTTTGTATCATCACCTTAGAGATTTTTACTTAAATGTGTAATCCCAGCATCTCACAGGAAGTTACAGACTTCAGTTTTCTCTCTCCTGTTACCGGTTTGCCTTCTACATAATTAAATGTCTTCTGAAAATTACTAAATTAATGTGGCAAATTATTGGGGGGGTGTTGCTCTTTTCCTGTTAGAACTTTTTCCTATCCCTGAAGTATCAATTTTGATAAAAGTACATAATAAAATGTAACAAGGTGGCATTTACTGTTGCTGAATGTCAGAAATTGTGCTGATTGTTTATATATGTTATTTAGTTCATCTTTGGGTAGCCTTACTGTAGGGCAAGTTTTCTTCCATCTTTTAAGATGTGAAGAAGTTAAATCACAGGGGCAGCTTACCAAGGTCACACTGCTCACGGCAGTTGAGAGATCACTGTTGCACCTGTCCTGCTCAGCGCCAAATGCCGGGACGCCATGAAATGTGTTTAAATTGGATTTCGTGCTCCTTTCCCACTTTCCTAACATACTGTACTAACTTCTTAAATCAAGGGTCAGCAAACTGTGGCCTTTGTGCCAGTCCTTCCTGCCACCTGTTTTTGTACAGGCCATCAAGTAAGAATAGCTTGTACGTCATTAAGCATTTGGAAAAATTAAAGGAAGAATGATGTTTTTGCAGCGTGTGAAAAATATAAAATCCAAATTGCAATGTCCATGAATAAAGTAATTGACACACAGCCCTGCATATTCTTTACAAACCTCTATCTGGTTTCCGTTGCTTAGAAGCAGAGGCCAGCGATCTGTCACCTGCAGCCATGGCCTGTTGTAAGTTTTTATTGGACATGGTTGTGTTCAGTTACTTGGGTCTCGTCACTGGCTGCTTTCATGCTATGGTGGTGGCACAGTTGCGTAGTTCTAACAGACTGTGGCCCTCAAAATCTGTGAGACTTCAGGGTTTCAAAACAGTTTAAATTCTGGTCTAGATTTAAAACATCAGGATTCATGTTTAACTGAGGCTTGGTGATTATTATATCTTGTAAAAGTGAAGCCCAAAGAAGGGTTATTAATCATGGGAGATTCTTTTTAAGTCAAGAAGTCAAGTCATCATGTCACTCCTTCCCTTAGCTCTCTGCTCCGGTCTGCCCCATCTTACAAACCTTCCCTATTCCTCAGGAATACAATTGTATTTCTCAAATTACAAATCTTAATTTTTTAAATGGTTTTATTTCTCAAGACGAATTGTAATTTTTTGTACTAGTGAATCGGTAGCGTCCATGATATTTAGAAATTGTGATTACTGAAGTATGTGCATTCTGAACCGTCACCTGTGGTTTTCTTTCTGCAGTTTCCATTTTCTTCGGATTCCTGTTTGCAGGCAGCATGGCAGCGCGAGTACTTGTGATTGGCAATGGAGGGAGAGAGCACACGCTGGCCTGGAAACTGGCACAGTCTAACCATGTCAAACAGGTGTTGGTTGCACCGGGAAATGCAGGAACTGCCTGCTCCAAAAAGATTTCAAATGCTGGTAATCCTGTTTTCAAGTGGGGAGTGATAGTTAATAATGATAAATGACAAACTCTTAATTACATCTGTTGTTCATAAGGTCAATGGCTATGCAGATTTGAATGCTTTTCGTAACCTTAAAACTTACATCATAATTTGAATACTTTCCAGGTATTATGAATTGAAGGCATACTGCTGTTCAAAGTGTACCATTTCCTTAGCTTAACTTATTTTGAACCTTATAAAACACATCCATTTAAAAAGTCACCCGAGCCTAATATAGGTTAAAGACATTTTTTTAAATTTATTGATTTTAAGGGGTCAGCAGAGAGAGGGAGAAACATCAATTTGTTGTTCCACTCCTTTGTGCATTCATTGGTTGATTCTTGTGTGTTCCTTGACTGGGGATTGAACCTGCAACGTTGGTGTATCGAGACGGTGCTTCAACCAGCTGAGGCTGGTTGAATGCTGAGCCCTCAGCCAGGGCTAAAAGCATTTTAATGTACATTATGAGACATGAAAAGTTGAGCATTTCTATCGAATGTCAGTGTTGGCCATTCTAACTCCACAATAGGTCTCAAACTTTATCCCTTCAAGTGGTAAAAAAAAAAAAAAAAAAAGACCAGTTCTTATGTTACATTAAACCCTTCAGTGACTTCCCATAGTACTTAGAATAAAACTCACACTCCTTAATGGTCCTTACAAAGCCCTCTGTGACCTGGCCTCTGCCTGCCTTCCAGTCTGATCTTTTATACCCTCTGTTTCCTGTTTGCTGCTCTGTCTGTGAAGTCAGTCCTGCCGGCTTCCCAAACAGCTGCCTTGGACTTGGCATTTGTTCCCATCCCAGCATGACGGGCTGCTCATTATTCAGGTCTCTCAACTTACATGCTACCTGTCTCAAAGGAGTCTTTTCTAAAGTTTCTGCTAAGTAAAGCACGTCCATACAGTTTTATTTGTTTTCAATTATGAACTATTGTGTCTCTTTTAACTTTTCTGTTGTATGTCTTCTATCTTCATTTCCTCCTTATAACATAAGCTCTTGAATGTAAGCCGTATGAGAGCAAGGAACTCGACCGGTTTTGGGGTTTTGGGGGGATGGTTCTTTTTGTTTGTTTGTTCGCTGTTGGTTTTGGGGGGGTTTGTTTTGCTTGTTTTTTTTGCACTGTGCACCCTGCCAGGTACCCTATGTGGCATGATCTGTATGGAGAGAACATGACCCAGCAAGCTGCAAACTAGGAGGATAATTGCATATACAGAACAAAAAATAAGAATAATAAGAAAATAAGATGATGCCCTGGCCAGGGAACTTAGTTGGTTTGAATGTTGTCCTGATATACCAAGGTTGCAGGTGTAGCTCAGTGGATTGAGTGGGGCCTACGAACCACACGATCACGGTTTGATTCCCAGTCAGGGCACATGCCTGGGTTGCAGGCCAATTCCCAGCAGGGGATGTACGAGAGGCAACCATACATGGATATTTCTCTCCCTCTCTCCTTCCCTTCCTCTCGAAAGATAAATAAATAAAATCTTTAAAAAAAAAAAAGAATCAACCAATGAATAAATAAATGAGTGGAACAACAAACTGATGTTCCTTCCCTCTCTGTCTCTCCCCCCCTAAAAATTAACAAGTAAAAAACTTTTTAAGAAAATAACATGAAAAATAATATCTGCTCCCCTAGGATCTTCTTAGTTAGGGGTGAGATGTTGTAGCTGCTTATTGAAGAACTGTCACATTCTATTTGGAAGCAACTGATATCCTGCAGGCCAGCCCATGAAAATCTGGGATTGTCATGAGGCTGCTGCCACTTGCAGACACAGGTTAGGTGTGTCCTCTTCCTCTTGCCACTGTCTGCTCCGCAGAGACGTCGGCTCTGCTCAGCCCAGTTGTGTTTGCAGCCACTGACCCAGAGTGCGTGGTCCTCCGTCCTTGTGCCTGCACGTCCCGGGTGTCGTGTTGTGCAGAGGAAGTGGAGCTTCCGCTGCCTGAAGAGGGGTGATCCAGATACGGGGAGCAGGAGGGCGCCTGGAGGAGAACCCACGCTTAGTATATGGTTGACCCTACTGCCTAGAACCCCCTCGAGGAAGCTTCCCCGGCTTATAAAAGCACGGTCTTGAAGTCACTTAGTTCTTGGCTTGAATACCTCTTCACAAGAGCACCCTTCTTGACAACTAGAGAGATTCCCTCTTCACCTCGGATCAGAGTTGACTAACTTTTCACAATTAGCCGTTGTTTCCCTGTATTTATTACCCAACACTCCCACAGTGGAGTATAAGCATCCTAAGTGTAAAGACCCTGTCTGTGTCAACGTCTTAACCCGGTGTCCAGAGCAGTCTCTAGCACATGGTGGTTCTCAGTCAGTCCTGAACGAATGGCATTGAAAGACCAGTTTCTGAGTATAATGTGTGATACCCATTTGTTTACTATGCAGTCAGTTCTTCTGACATGAGCCCCATGGGCCAGAAGTTGCTTTCCAGCTGTTTGGGAAGCTTCCTGGTACGTTCATCTAACTGGCTCAGCTGCAGCTGAGGGCTGAGCTTTGTTGGTTAGCCTAATGCTCTCTGTTTTGACTGTCCCCATGAAACTCGTCAGTACCAGGGAAAGGAAGCCAAGTTCATGGGCATAAGAAAATATAGCACCTCGTTTTCAATGTGATACTGACTTAACAATGTTTTGGGGGGAAAGGGTGAAGGGTTTACAGGAACAACCATAAAGGACACATGGACAAAAACAAGCAGGAATGGAAACAGGGAGTGAAGTGGGGATGACTGGGATGGTGGGGGCGGGGCAGGCAGAAAACTGTACTTGAATAACAATACAACTTAAAAGTATTTAATTTAGAAAAACCCATTGTTTTTTAAAAACAATGGGCACTGAGTGTGTATTTGTTTCTCTTTGCTGTTCACAGCCATCTCGATCAGCGACCACAGTGCCCTGGCCAAGTTCTGCAAAGATGAGAAAATTGAGTTTGTAGTTGTTGGACCAGAAGCACCTCTGGCCGCCGGTAAGTCTGCTGCTGTTACAGTATGTCCAAGGGGGGGTGTCATCATCTAATTCAATTTGTTTTAGAGATAAAGATTTCTAATGTAATATTACACTGAAAAAGTCCTTTCACTTTCTTGAGATGTTTGTATTTTAGATTTATTTTTCCTCAAGTATCAGAAATGTGATGAAAGAGAAATCAAATTTATAGCCATGGGACCATTTTGTATGTTTTTATTGTAGTGTCTATTTAGTGATCCATACATTTGAATATAACGAATAACTCCCGCTGATTTGCATCATGTGTTAGTAGCCTCTCGTATCCTGTAGACAACATGAAAATCTTAACGGCAGCCATCTGCTGTGTCTCAGTGCAGATGTGGTCTGGTCCTAACCCTTCCGACTGGAAGGGCACCATAGGGCCCTCGGCTCACCGGAGGCTGCTCGCTTCCCTCCGCAGGAATCGTCGGGAACCTGATGTCTGCGGGAGTGCGCTGCTTCGGCCCCACAGCAGAAGCAGCGCAGTTAGAGTCCAGCAAAAGGTTTGCCAAAGAGTTTATGGACCGGCACGGAGTCCCAACTGCACGGTGGAGAGCTTTCACGGAGCCCGAAGAGGCCTGCAGCTTCATCAGGAGGTAGGCTAAAGGCCGGCTGGCTGTGGAGGGCAGCTGTTTGGTGTGGTGGTTAAATATACCGGTCACTTTTCTGTCCCCAGGTTATTATTAGGTAATTGTGGGGCCAAGAAACTCACTTTATGTTGGCTGTCATTCTTCCAACATCAAAATAAAGTGGGGTTCTGTGCGGACGTGGTACAATCTTGTGGCCTTGCAGACATTTAGGTGCTGAGGGTGGGCTTGGAGAAACATCGGTCTGTTGTTACACTTACTGATGCATTCATTACTGGTCGATTCTGACCAATCACCGGGATTCAAACCCGCCACCTTGGAGTATCACAGTGATGCTCTAACCAACTGACCTATCAGCCAGGGCAAGGTGAATTTTTAAAAATATTTATTACTGGATAATTTCTAGGGGAGAAGATACATTGGTTTTGCACTCATGCACTGGTTTCACGGCCAATCAACATACTTGTACATGGTGGCGACTTACAAAAATAAAGGATATTGATTTTTTTTTTAAACAAATAATTAACCAGAGTGAGGAAATGTCACTTGTCAGCCTCTGCTACCCCCGCTCAGCTCTCGGTCATGAAATCAGACAGCTTTGTCTGTGAATGTGGACAGGCACATGCCTTTTCCCCCTTTTTAAAAATATTTATTTTTGGAGGGAAAGGGAGGGAGAAAGAGGAGAGAAAGATCAATGTGTGGTTGCCTCTCCTGCACCCCCCCACTGGAGACTGGGCCCACAACCCAGGCATGTGCCTTCGCTGGGAATCGAACCAGCGACCCTTTCCTTCACAGTCCAGCGGTCAATCCACTGGCCACACCAGCCAGGGTGGCCTTGCCCTTTTGTGTTGGCCCCTCTCCCTGTGACCTGGTATGTGTACCATTTAGTTGAGTCAGTTTCATTCTTTTTTTATTTTAAGGTTTTATTTACTTTTAGAGAGAGGATAAGGGAGGGAGAGAGAAAGACAGACAAACATCGATCGGTTGCCACTTACATGCCTACGACCAGGGGCCTGGCCCACAGCCAAAGCGTGTGTCCCGACTGGGAATCGAATCGGTGACTTGCAGTCTAGTCTGCAGGACACCGCCCAGCCCACTGAGCCGTACCAGCCAGGGCCACTTTGTTCTTTATTCACTCTGAGTCCCACAGTTTCTTACACACTGAATGGTATTTCCTGGTAGCCAGATGCCGTGGGCTGGCAAGGACCCTGTTACTCATTTTCTGTCCTTCCATATTCCCGGTCTTCCTCAACAGCAGAAGTTACCAGCAAGTCATGTGTACTTGGAGCAATGGTCTGTGTGTCCATGTCTGTGTTGTGCTTACACAGCCACGTTTTTTAGCTGAAAAAGTTTTATTTGTACTATGCATAAACAATAATTTCCAGTATTATTCAAGGAAATCTTGTTTTAGCCATTTTCTTTTCCTTTCTATACAGTTAAAAATAAAATGAAACTGGTGCAATGGCCATTTAAAACTCATATCCCAGGCCAAAAAATACAAATAAAATAAAAAAGAGCGGTATTCTGTTGCGCGCACTGCTACGTGAGTAACTTCAGTAACTGCTGGTGAAAGTTAGAACTTTACTGGGATCTTTGGACAAGATTTCCCTTTACTCGTAGAATGCTTCCTCGTCAGTGACGCCCACTGTGGGGTGAGCCTGTACACTCACCTCATCTGTCCTCCAGACCCCATCCTGCTCTTCCTCCTCTTTTGGGCCAGACCTTCAGATGTGAAGTAGCTTCCAGTTGAGGAAGGGTCCATCCATAGTTGAGCTTCTGAAGATCTTCCGGCTCCCACTGGAAGTTGCAGTCCAGGAGGGAAGCTGCGTGCTAGAGCTTCAGGGCCAGTGAGAAAGCCCACAGCAACCTTGCATCGGTTGGCCTCGTGGGTCACAACCCTGAAAACTCAGTCACCCTGTGCGCACCTGCCCTTTGTTAAAAAGAGCAAGCGATGTGAAGGGAGCTGAGCTGTGCCCACCAGGGTCAGCACGGTGCAAACAAGCCACAGTGAGTGGGCAGTGGGATTCACGTCACCAGAGGTTGTAGAGAGGGGGCGGTCAGCTTTCAATTTCATTTTAAACACCACATTACAGAAGAACTATTTCTAAGAATAAAAGGGGTTTTGAGAGAAGAATAAAAAGTATCTAAACCATGGAATGACGCCTCTTTGTGCCTGATAAACTTCAATCACGTCTTTTCCCTCCGTTCCCAGTTGCCTTGGAGTGTGATTATCAGCGATTCTCTGGCCTTCAAAGGGAACCCGAGGGAGTTTGCTGAAACGCCCTGTCTTTGACAGTACGATTCCTTGAGTTTCTTGAGATGGGTTGTCATTTTCACTTTGAAGGGCGACTCACTGCTTCTCCAGTGACTTTGAGTTTAAGGTGTTCCTGCTTGTGCCCTTAGTCCTCATCAGGAGGTTGTGTCTCCTCGTCAGACGTGGTGGTGACGGTGGCTTCCCCCCAGGGTCGCACACAGCAGTGGCCTCAGGCAGGCAGCACCTCCCTACCATGGCGATTGCAAACATGATTCACTGCTTTGCATCTTAAAGACGACTCCACGCCGTCTGCCCAGCTGCCTTCGTCTTCCAAAGATGTTGCCAGTGTGATCTCATAATGATTGAAAGAAAAGAAGACCTGTGTGCTGTGGTCACAACGAGAAGGAATGCAAAGGGGGGATCTGGTGGGCCGCACTTCACAGTGGGGTTGGCCTGATCAGCATCTTCTTTCTGCTCTTCTCTTGCTGCCACGGCACATCCTCACGGAATCCCAAAGTGTCTTGAATTTTTAAACTGCGCAGGCCAGTTGGCTATTGAAGATGATTCTCTTCACAGTGCGGACTTCCCGGCCTTGGTGGTGAAGGCCAGCGGCCTCGCAGCTGGAAAGGGGGTGACCGTCGCCTCGAGCAGGGAAGAGGCCTGCAGAGCAGTCCAGCAGATCATGCAGGTCAGTCTCTGGGAAAACGGAGTTTCATGGTCACGCTGGGTACTGTTCGTGACTTTCAGCTCTTAAGTTCACAAAGTATTCTGCAAGATAAGGAAAACAGGTCCCACAAACACAGGGAGGTTACTTTTCATGGCACTTTGTATTACAATCCGTCCCCGTAAAAGAGTTACAGCACACCAACATTGACAGCTAAACGGTGACTTCGTTCTTTGGAAGTAAGTTCTAGCATCTTGTGCTGCCTGCTCCTGAAAGGTGGGACACCCTCAGACAGGAGAGCATGGAGAGGACTTCTCAGTCGTCCATGGGGACCGAGGTCCTGGCCCTTCGCACCCCACAGCTCGGGAGGGGAGCACGAGATTAATGTACTCGCCTTTCCTCCCGGTTTGCCATGGTTGCCGCGGCATTCCCCTCCTGCAGACGTCTACCTTCACAGACTTTCTGCAGGGCGATCGTCGCAGGCAAACGTATCATTATGCTCGGAAGTAAGAACTAGAGGGTTTGGAGAAGACCTCTCTTTCTGCTTTGCCTCCGTCCCCACCCGCACTAGCTAGCTCTACGTCATTGCCGCTTTGACAGTAGGAAGCGCTCACCTGTCTCTCCGAGGCTCTCGGAAAGGGAAGTTGCAGTGCTGGCGTGTTGGTTCATGATGCAGATGGTAGCAAGTGGCAGCCAATTACGTGTATGTTAAAAGCTTACAATTCACATCTTTTATTTTTTAATCTATAATAAGGATAAAACCTTTGGAGCAGCTGGAGAAACCGTTGTCATTGAAGAACTTCTTGAAGGAGAAGAGGTGTCTGTAAGTGTGTTCGACTCCCAGACCTCTGCGAAGTGCACGGAGCTGCGTTACCTGCCTGCTGCGGCCCAGATGCCTGGTCCACTCGGTGGTTTCGGCTGACGGCGCAAACCCAGCGGTTACAACGGGACGTGCACGTGTAGTATTTGGGGTGCACATGAAAAAAGAATGCATCCTCCTTTAATCATCCCCGGTGTCTCAGTGAAGGAGTTGGACTTGTATCCAACATTTAAAGAGGGAAAGGTTGAAATATCTTACTTGGAAGGTAGTTGGGTTTTCTGCCTACCCTGATTCTTGATGTAGATAGTTCAGGGATTTTTACATTTTAACTCATTTTACTTTAAAAAAAGAAAAGTTCTCCTCTAAGAAGGGTTGGGAACATGTTCCCCTTACTAGTTAACCTCCGTGCTTCCCGGTGTCCGCAGTAATCGGACCGTCTGCTCTCCACATAGTGTCTGTGCTTCACCGACGGGAGGACGGTGGCTCCCATGCCCCCTGCGCAGGACCACAAGCGACTACTGGAAGGAGACCGAGGCCCCAACACGGGGGGGATGGGTGCCTATTGCCCGGTGCCTCAGGTGCGTCCCAAGGACTTGGCCAGAATCCCCTGGGAACTGCCGGTCTTCTTAGAGAACTCAGAGCTTTTCTGTTTGTGGTCATCTTGAACTCTCAGAGGTCATCTCTCTTATAAGAAAACTCCTAATACCTACTTGGTAAAGGGGCAGCACAAGGATTTTAAAAGTTTACGAATTTAAAGTGGTCGCCCCATTTCAGGTAGTAAATAAATGGTAGTTTTCCTTGCCCCTTTCATTGTCCCATGTGGTACCACTTACAAGATGATTTTTGAAAATACCAATTACACCTGGCTGGCGTAGCTCAGTGGATTGAGCACGGGCCTGCAAACCATACAATCGCGGTTTGATTCCCGGTCAGGGCACGTACCTGGGTTGCAGGCCAGTTCCCAGTGGGGGACTCACGAGAGGCGACCATGCATTGGTGTGTCTCTCCTTCTCTCTTTCCCTTCCCCTCTAAAGATAAATAAAGTTTAAAAAAAAAGAAGANCATTTCATATAATAAGGGCTTGGTGATGATGAGCGCCTTGAATTTGATCTTATCTGAGAAGCACTTTATCTGTCCTTCCATTCTAAATGAAAGCTTTGCTGGATAAAGCAGTCTTGGCTGTAAGTCTTTGGATTTCATGACTTGGAATACTTCTTTCCAGCCCCTTCTTGCCTGTAAGGTCTCTTTTGAGAAATCCGCTGACAGTCTGATGGGTACTCCTTTGTAGGTGACTGTCCCCTTATCTCTTGCTGCTTCTAAGATTCTCTCCTTCATTTTAGTCTTGCCTAATGTAATTATGATTGCCTTGGTGTGTTCCTTCTTGGGTCCAACTTCTTTGGGACTCTCTGAGCTTCCTGGATTTCCTGGAAGTCTATTTCCTTTGCCAGACTGGGGAAGTTCTCCTTTATTATTTGTTCAAATAAGTTTTCCACTCGTGGCTGTTTCTTTCCCCCTTCTGGTTCCCCTATAATCTGGATGTTGGAACGTTTGAAGATGTCCTGGAGGTTCCTAAGCCTCTCCTCATTTTTTTGAATTCTCATTTCTTCATTCCTTTCTGGTTGGATGTTTCGTTCTTCCTTCTGGTCCACTCCATTGATTTGAGTCCCAGTTTCCTTTCCATCACTATTTGTTTCCTGGACATCTCCCTTCATTTCAATTAGTTTAGCCTTCATATGTTCCTCTAATTTGTGACTATAATCAACCAGTTCTGTGAGCATCCTGATGACCAGTGTTTTGAGCTGCGCATCTGAGAGGCTGGCAATCTCTTGGTTGCTTAGAGTTATGGGCTCTGGGGCTTTGAGTTCTTGCGCCATCTTTTGGGCTGTTCGTGCCTGTTACGTATCAGGATTGGAGCCCTAGGTGTTCACCAGAGCAGGGCAACTCAGTCGCTGGGTTGTGGTGCTGTGTGGGGGGGGTGGGGTCAACAAGGAGCAATGCCAGTCCCGTCTGCCCCTTCCCGCCGCTGCCGCTACAGGTGCCGCAGCTGCCACCGCCACCAGGGCCTGAGTGCTTCGTCTCCCCGTGCGCAAATGTGCCACCGCCGTCAGCCCTCCACCACTGGGTTCCCCCACTGGGGCCTGCGTGGTCCGTCTCACTGTGCACGAATGTGCAACCGCGGTCAGTCTGCCCCGCACCCCGACTGTGTCCGGGCTGCCTGCGCACCTAGGTCGGGGGATCCTTCCTGCCCGACCCCGCTCCACTGCTGGCTCTGCCCCTCTTAACTGTCCCGGTTGAACAATTCATTGTTGTCGGACTTCCATATAAATCAATTTTCTGTTCTTTGGCTGTGTCTTTGTTCTCCAAACCTTTGTTGTATTCAAACTTGGTTGTGGGAGAAGGCACAGTGTTTCCACCTATGCCTCCATCTTGGCGGAAGTCCTCCGTTTTCTCTTTTTTTACCACCTACTAGTTGGCCACTGCAGTGCTGTTTGTTATGGTTGTTCCACACCTCTGTGCATGTCTGTATTACTTTCCAGTCGCAATACGATACCATCACGCCCTGACCAGTGTGGCTCAGGAGACTGAGCACTGACCCACAAATGGAAAGGTCTCAGGTCCAATTCCCGGTCAAGGCACATGCCTGGGTCTCAGGCCAGGTCCCTGGTTGGGGGTGTGCAAGAGGCAGCTGACTGATGGGTGTTTCTCTCCCTCTCTTTCTCCCTCCCTTCCTTTCTCTCTGAAAATAAATAAATAAAATCTTTTAAAAATACAGTGTCTTCACTACATGTCTTTTTTCCTTTTTAATGAAGGCGTTCTGTATGCTGGTATAATGCTGACCAAGGATGGCCCAAAGGTTCTGGAGTTTAATTGCCGTTTTGGTGATCCAGAGTGCCAAGTGAGTAATAATTTAAGAAAACTAAAGTATTGCTTTGTAGAAGATGTGTGTTGGGGGGGTTTTGTTTTGTTTTTAAGATCTTACTTATTTTTAGACAGGAGAAAGAGGGAGAGAAACATCAATGTGCGGTTGCTTCTCACACACACCCTACTGGGGACCTGGCCCACAACCCAGGCATGTGCCCTGAGTGGATATCAAACCAGCAACCCTTTGGTTCGCAGCCCAGGCTCAATCCACTGAGCTACACCAGCCAGGGAAGATGTGTGTTGTTTCAATCTCAATATTTATGAGCCTTGAAATAATTACCTTTGAGAAACACAGTTGACCCAGAGCAACATGGGTTTGAACTGTGTGGGTCCACTTACGTGCAGAGTTTTAAAAATAAATGTGCCACCAACCCTTTCCATTCTTGGATTTTGAATTTGTAGATTCAACCAACTTCAGATCAAAAACATTGTTTTCAGTCCATGGTAGGGAATTCAGGGTGTGGAAGACTGACTGGTTACATTGACCTTCGGTGTTTTACATAAAGGACCTGAGCACCTACGGATTTTGGAATCTGCATCCCACTGGAACCAGTATCCTGCAGATGGCATCGACGACTATAGTTCAGTTTGGGGGGAGTCATAAGTTGCATGTGGTTTTTAACTGCAGGGGTTGGAACCCCAGCTCCCACGCTGTCCCTGGGTCCCCACTGTATGTGCAGGTTTCGCTGGTTCACCAATGAATAAAATGCCTAAGAGCTACAAGTCCTCTCAATTGCCATGCTGATTATGTCTTTCCAGGTAATCCTCCCACTTCTGAAAAGCGATCTTTATGAAGTGATTCAGTCTACCCTAGATGGCCTGCTCTGCGCCTCTCTGCCTGTTTGGCTTGAAAACCGTGCGGCTCTAGCTGTTGTCATGGCCAGTCAGGGTTATCCAGGAGACTACGCCAAGGGCATGGAGATAACAGGTGAATGATGGGAACGAGAGGTTGATTTCAGTGTGACGAGCAACCAGTGCCACAGGAGGCCTCCCACCCATGCTGCTCTGCTTTTCTTTTCCTTTTGTTTTTTTGTTCTTTGGTTTTTTGTTTTTTTTTTCAGATTTGCTCTGCTCTTCCTAAGGGTGTGAGGCCATCAGAAATCTTTCAGGGGTTCTCCACAAAAATCTTTCAGGGCTTCTCATCTTGCTTGTTGGATATGAGTGTTCAGATATCCAAAATTGCTATAATCAAAAAACTGCCATCCAGCCCTGGCCAGTGTGGCTCAGTGGGTTGGAGCATCATCCTGTAAACGGAAGGGTCGCTGGTTCGATTCCTAGTCAGGGCATATGCCTAGATTGCAGGTTTGGTCCCCTAGTTGGGGTATAGACAAGAAGCAGTTGATCAGTGTTGCTCTCACATCAATGATTCTCTCATTTTCCCTCTCCCTCCCTTCCTCTGTCTCTAAAATCAATAGCAGCCCTGGCTGGTGTAGCTCAGTGGATTGAGCACGGGCCTGTGAACCAGAGAATTGCAGTTTGATTCCCAGTCAGGGCACATGCCTGGGTTGCAGGCCAGCTCCCAGCAGGGGAATCACGAGAGGCAACCATACATTGGTATTTCTCTCCCTCCCTCCTTTCCTTCCCCTCTAAAGATAAATTTTTTAAATAAAATAAAATGCCCAGTAAGTTCCAGTGCCACAGCCCAAGGGGCAGGCCTCCCTGGGGCCTCTGCATGTGTCAGACTCAGACACCCCACTTCCTGTCTCACCCCGATGAGAAGCCCATTGCTCTGTGAATCCCACGCGTGGCAGATGGGCAGTCAGGAAGCGATGGCTTTTTTTCCATGAGCCTAAAAAGAGAAGGGATAGAATCGAGATCCCTTGTATTGGTGAAGTTCCCCTAAGATTAAGGTGGCAAGTATAATGTTTATTTCTGACACAGCAATATTGGGTATTATCAATACCAGCAGGATTTTGGGGAACTATGGCTGAATGCTCCTGTATTACAAAAGCACTTAGGGAAGGCATGGGTTAACAGATTACCAAATACGATGCTGAAAGAGAAATGGGGACAGTAAAGGACAAACTGGGGGTTTAAGAATAGTTTTCTTTTTAAAAATTAAGAGAGATCTTTGGATAAACTGCCCATGTTTGTCATTTTAGAATTTAGAAAATGCAGCCTAATAATATTTTAAGCATAAAATTATATACAAGAGTTTTTAAAATAATTCAAAAGAAAATGAAGCTAGGGTTCTTAAGACTGCATTTAAAACCTAATTTAAATCAAATTTGTTTTAAAACTACAATTGTGTTATTGGGGGAAAGATTAAGAATACATGCATTGCAATGATTCTGTTGGTCACTTAAGAAAGAAAGAAGAAAGCACTGTTACTTGGGTAGCTGTGATCAATTTAGGTTTCATACCATTTTTTTAATACTCTTTTTAAAAGTTTTTAACTTGGGTAAAAACAACTTTCTACTTTTAAATCTCAAACTTTTCAGGCCTTAGCTTTTTTTCCCCTTCTTGAAACAGTAGTTCTTGTGTGACATTTGCGGCAGCACAGGGTTTTGGGGATTTCACTGTCACCCTGGAGGGAACAGACTGTCCTTAGGAGACAGTGTTTGCATTAATTCCTTCCTGATAGGATTCCTGTGAAGGTTCACTAAAGTGAAATAAAGATTCTATTTAAAAAAAAAAAAACTTCAGGAAATTACCAACCGGTGCACCAGTGCAGAATATTGTAGAATATTGTAATTGTGAATACTAAGTCCAGTGCGCCATCTTGCAGGGTTTGCTGAGGCCCAGGCTTTGGGGCTGCAGGTGTTCCACGCAGGCACCGCCCTGAAAGACGGCAAGGTGGTAACTAACGGAGGGAGAGTCCTTGCAGTGACTGCCATCCGGGAAAACCTCATCTGGGCCCTTGAAGAAGCCAGGAAAGGCCTGGCTGCTCTCAAGTTCGAGGGCGCTGTTTACCGGAAGGACATAGGCCACGGGGCCATAGCGTTCCTCCAGCGGCCCAGGTAAATTCCTCCCGTGGTGAGGACAGTGCAGCTGTGCGACCGGCAGGGCGTCCTGCGGCCCTGTGTCAAGCCAGTCTGTACCCACCCCGCAGGCCGGTCCGGGTTCAATTTGCATTTAGTGCGACTCAGAACAACTTGGAATAATATTTAAATGAAATGGAAAAAACTTCACAGTAGCTCCTTCCATTTGAAAAGTTTAGTAAAATTATAGTGATATTAAGGATTTGATTTACATTGTACACTTTAAATGTATACAGTCATTTGCATGTTGTCAGCAAAATAGGGGAAAGGATTTTTATTCCTTGAGTAATTGTATATTTAAATTACTGTTAACTAACAATTCCTAGTTTTGTCAAAGAGTTTAAGGTGAAAATACTGGTCATCCACTTTTGCAATTTGATTTGGTATTTCTGTACAGTTGGCTGTCGTCTCTGTCGCCGCCTTTATTCCCAACACTGAAGTGGGCTTTTCACCCCTGTTGGTTCATTTGTTGACATGTAGAACTTTTTTTTTGTAGAAATCAATAAACTTTTCATTGTAAGTGTGAGTGTTTTGCTTTCTTAGCTGTATATCAGTTACTGTTCTTTGTTGAGTTCGTCTGTGAGAAATGAGTAAGTTTAGGACAAAATAGGATATGTTTAGCAACTTGATTCAAGCTATACTGCTACCAATAGGCAAATTTTCAAAGTTTAAATACTGGCTTTTTTTTTTAAAGAAATAAGAACATGCTAAAGTTTTATTTTTGCATTTTAAAATGACCAGATTCCAATGAAATGATCTATTTCAAAGGACCACAATATTAGTAGTCTCAGTTCTTTACATTAAAGGTGAAGGTGTTTTAAACTGGTAGAACCAAGTATATTTATACCCTAGTGCCCTGTTTTTAATAAAACTTAACAGGTTTTGTAGAGTTCCTAGAATCCTGATTTTTACCTTTTTGACTTAGTTTCAACACTCCTTTCCTTCCCGTTCTGAAACTGAACAGAGAAAGGTTATGGCAAAATGTCGGTGTGCGAAGCTACCTGTGAGAAGCACTTAGGAAGAGTTAGGTAGAGACATCGGCCCCCGTAGTGATGATACAGCCCATCAACTTGGCCATTCAAACATGTCCATTTCCAGGGTCTTCGAAGTCAGTGTGGAGGGGACCCGGCACATTCAGGGCCTAGTGGAAATCATGGGACGTCTTCTGCTTTAAATAATATTTTAAAATTAAAATTCTTTGGCATTTAGGTGATGTCCTAGGTTTAGTTCTGTTTTTTTAATTCTTTAGGGGCCTGACTTACAAGGAGTCTGGGGTAGATATTGCAGCTGGAAATATGCTGGTCAAGAACATTAAACCTTTAGCCAAAGCCACCTCCAGACCAGGTAAGTCAGATCCTGTCCCTTGCTAGTTCATTAACTTGGACAAACACTGTGGATTGATTTGGGCTTTGTAGTTCACAGCAGGTGTTCCAAATTACTGCCAGGCTCTGTAAGTCCTACCCAGTAAGTCAGGCAGACCCACAGTCTTTTCCTTTCCTTTCCTGTCTCTATTATTGAGAAAAGCATTTCTTATTTATGATGTTAAACTCGAAAGGCTACATCTGCCCCTTTAATATTTAATTGCTTTCTCGAGCAGTGCTGTAAGTGTGTGGTCCTCTTCCATTCTCAGGAAAGGCACCGTGAAGGAGGGTTCTGCTTGTTCATGTTTACCTGACCTGTAAAAATGCTTTGGGTAATTAATTCCCTCTCCCACAGGCTGTGATGTTGATCTTGGAGGTTTCGCTGGTCTTTGTGATTTGCGAGCAGCCGGTTTCAAAGACCCGCTGCTGGCCTGTGGGACAGATGGCGTTGGAACAAAACTGAAGGTAACCAGACGTCGTTGTGAACAAAGTCCTCTTGTGGAGGACAGGGAATTTATTGCATGTCAAGTGCATCTTTTCCGCTTTTGACATACAAGCACTGAAGGAAACCATACCAAATAACCTTATAATGACTAAAATAGCTACATGTTTCTAAAGACAGTATTGTTGAAGCTACCGTGTTTTTGCCATGTATAATGTGCACCCATGTTTTGGCCCAAACTTTCAGGGAAAAAAGTTTTTTGTAAATATTTTATTTATTTATCTTTAGAAGGGAAGGGAAGGAGAGAGGGAGAGAAATATCCATGTATGGTTGCCTCTCATACATCCCCTGCTGGGGACTGGCCTGCAACCCAGGCATGTGCCCTGACTGGGAATCGAACCACGATCCTTTTATTCGCAGGCCCACACTCAATCCACTGAGCCACACCAGCCAGGGCAGGAAAAAAATTTTTAATTCAGTTTTTTAAAATTTACATTTAGAAACTAAACTGATTACCATATTCCAGGGTATTATTTTGAATACAGATATTGTTACTGCTTTCTGGAGTTATACTTTTAACACATAAGCATAAATAAAAGAATCAAAACCACTTATATGAATACGAAATTAGCACTATCCATGTATAATGCGCATCTGTATTTTTCCCTCAAAAGTTTGGGGGGATGCGCATTATACACTGCAAAATATGGTATATCTGGATGGCAGGGTTGCGTAGGGGGTAAAAGGGGCCACATTTGGACCGAGTAGCTTATCAGAGTTAGTGTTCTTTTGTGTTTAGGTGTGCAGAGCAGCCAGCTGAAAGCTGATAGTATTTGTTAGTCTCCACTGCCAAATCGACAAGGTATGATCTGGAACTTAACCTCGTGTGGATGTTTCTGTCTTTCTCTAGATTGCCCAGCAGTGCAACAAACACGATACCATTGGCCAGGACTTGGTTGCTATGTGTGTGAATGACATTCTGGCACAAGGAGCAGAGCCCCTCTTCTTCCTCGATTATTTTTCCTGTGGGAAACTCGACCTCGGGACCGTGGAAGCTGTCGTGGCTGGAATTGCTAAAGCGTGTATGCAAGCCAGCTGTGCACTCCTCGGTATGGCTGTATTCTATGGCCTTCGCGCTGTGCCTGTAGCCCTGTGTGTAAATGTGACCAGCACAGCTAATGAGGGAGGCTGTGGATCACAAGAGGAGGCCCATAAAACACAGATCACACTACCAGAAGAACAACTCAGACCTGGTGTCCCGAAGGCCCTCCTTGGGGCTGTTGCCCAGGCCCACAGGCCTGCTGCCCACCGGGCCTTCTCCATCTCCCCGGCTCCGGCCCCATCCCCGCCCTGTCTTTCTCAGTGGCCTCACACGCAGACAGGGCGGGGTCAGCTGCGGGGACCCTGCAGCTGAGGCAGGCAGGGCTTTGGGGCTGTGAACCTGCAGTTTATTTTCCCACAGGACATAAAACATGCCCAAGGTTTATGGAAACATTGCTTAAATACAGGTGTGACTTCCCCCTTGTGGAAGTACCTGACTAATGTAGGGGTTTGTGGAATCTGGGGTTAATTGTACACCTCCAAGATAGTATACAAATATCAGGACTTCTTTGTTCTCGTTTGATGTCCTGCCAGGGGGTGAGACAGCAGAAATGCCGGACATGTACCCTCCTGGAGAATACGACCTGGCCGGTTTTGCCGTCGGCGCCATGGAGCGGGACCAGCAGCTCCCCCGCCTGGAGAGGGTCGAGGAGGGCGATGTTGTGCTTGGGGTGGCTTCATCCGGTCTTCACAGCAACGGATTTAGCCTTGTAAGGAAAGTCGTGGCGAAGTCTTCCCTGCGGTACTCCTCTCCGGCGCCTGACGGCTGTGGCAACCAGACCTTAGGTAAACGCACTTTTGTCTCAGTCTCCTGCTTGGAAGTGTCTCCACAACCACCTGGTGGGGCTCGTCTCTTATTAGAGTACAAGGAATAACATGACCCCGTGGTCTCGTTTGAACAGTATTGTGGAACGGCTGTGTCTGTGAGGGTCACACTCATTCTCTCTTTCAGTTTTGTTGTTTTTACATGCTTGCTTTTGCATTCATAGGCTAAGTTTTTGTCTTCTCTCTCCAATGTACAGGAGACTTGCTTCTAACTCCAACCAAAATCTATAGCCAGTCGCTGTTGCCCATCTTACGCTCAGGACACGTCAAGGCCGTTGCCCACATTACTGGTGGGGGATTGCTGGAAAACATCCCCCGAGTCCTCCCGCAGAAGCTTGGGGTCGACCTAGGTAAGCTTGCTAAAATCCCGGGGGGGGACTTGTGTTGGGAAGCTGGTGCACGTGTGATCACACCGGGAAAACTCTTATCATTGGGGTTTCCTGGGAAAGAAATGGGAGGACTCCCCTCTGCCTCTCTTTGCCCGATTAGCCTTGTCCGTGAGGCATAAAATCCTCTGAGGGGCTGGACTTACATGAGGTGAAGTGCTGTAAGATCCTCCAGGGGCTGGGGATCTCGAGTCTATTGAGTTGGAATCAGGAACATGCAGAAAGGGCAGAGGTGGCTCCCAAATAGCTCTTGGTGGGGGATGGAGAAGAGCCGGACCGAGGCGCGGGGAGGGAGGAAGAGCTGGGAGTTGCTTTGTGCTTAGAAAGAAAAAGAAGTCCCAGGTTTCTAGTTAAGCAGGTGAGTGGGCGGCAACCTCCCTAACACAGCAGGAACTGGAGTCCAGCGTTTAAGTCTTCAGTGTGTGCATTGCAGAGAGTCTAAGCAGAAGCTGAGAGTAAAAGTGAGTTGGGCCCTGGCTGGTGTGGCTCAGTGGATTGAGCGCGGGCCTACAAACCACGTGATCATGATGGTTCAGTTCCCAGTCTGGGCACATGCCTGGGTTGCAGGCCAGTTCCCAGCAGGAATGCACAAGAGGCAACCACACATTGATGTTTCTCTCCCTCTCTCCCTCCCTTCCCCTCTAAAGGTGAATAAATAAAATGTTTAAAAAAGTAAGTTGAGCCCTGGCTGGTGTAGCTCAGTGAATTGAGCACAGGCCTGCGAACCAGAGGATCGAGGTTCCATTCTCAGTCAGGGCACATGCCTGGGTTGCAGGCTGGTTCCCTGCAGGCCAACTCCCAGCAGGGGACACACAAAAGGCAACCATACATTGATGTTTCTCTCCCTCTCCCCTTCCCCTCTAAAGGTAAATAAATAAATAAAATCTTTAAAAAAAAAAGTAAGTTGGGTACTCACAAGCAGATAGGTACAGCCAATGCCAAGAGAGTAGAGGGACTAGAAGATTGTGCCCCATGTTCTGCCCACCTTGGCACAAGTAGAATTACTGACAAAGAAGAGAAGTGGAGTGAGCCATGTACGAGTATCCCCGGCTCCCAGCAAGGGTCTGAAGATGACGCTGGTCAACAGTGTCGGGTGCAGCACAGTGAGGACCACAACCTGGCCAGTGCATTTCAGAGTTAGGTCAGAAAGCAGCTTGGCGACGGTGCGTACTCCCCCGCGCACACAGATTATTAGGGGTGTGATGGATGGCAGGGATACCGAGGCAGTACCTGGAGAGGGCTGCTCGGGAAGCTGGTTGGTTGAAGGAAATTAATATAAATCGCTCTATAGGGCTTGTCACGTCAGGACACTCCGAGTCGACAGAGCCATATCCCTGAAGGCCGCTGTGTTCTGAGTTACACAGCGTCTGTGTCCCGGAGAAAAGGAACCTGCCTCTGAGGTTTCTTCCAGGAATTGTACTTTGACATCAGATCTAAGGAATTCTCTGTATTAAAGCTACAACATGGCTTATTCATGACTTACTTGATTGTTTGTAGAAACTAGGCTCTTAGCCTATCTGTCTCTTTATAAATAAGTACTTTGTAAATACTTGTGGAAATGTCATAGCTGGGTAATCTGCTCCTTATCCTCCATTTACTGTGTAATCAGCATCTACCTCTCATTGTGTCATTTTTGATTAAGAGGATCCCATCTTTTATGGACATGCCACTGTTTGGTTTTAGGTCACTGTTGACTTTTGACTGTTGATAGAAGCGTGAACATTATAATAGCTAAGTCTGTTGAGCTCAATTTTTGTTTTGTTTTAAAGATTTTATTTATCTATTTTTAGAGAGGTGAAGGGAGGGAGAGAAACATCAATGTGTGGTTGCCTCTCACTCACCCCTTACTAGGAGGTCACCCCCACAACCCAGGCCTGTGCCCTGACTGGGAGTCAAACTGACAACCCTGCGGTTTGCAGGCCCGCACTCAATCCACTGAGCCACACCAGGCAGGGCTGAGCTCAACTTGGGGATAGACATTTCCCCGCTAGTAGGAGTGGAACTAAATCTGGTAGGGAGCGGAGTCAGGGTGCCTCTTAGAGACCGTGTCACCTCTAGAGCATTAAAACGAATTGCCCTGCAGATACACCACTAAGGGGCTGGACAGTCAACCTCATTGTATGATAAAAAGCTGAGTTCACAGGGGCTCCCTTGTCTTAGGAGCACCGTAATGAAAGAATTGAATTCAGTATAGTTTTTGTAAATTGAATACCATAACTATAGATTCTGAAGATGTCTTTGTTGTATTATTCGTGATACTAGAGAATATATCTTTTTTTAAGACTTTATTTATTTAGTCTTAGCGAGAGGGAAGGGGAGAGATAAAGAGAGGGAGAGAAATGTCATTGTGTGGTTGACTCTCATGTGACCCCCACTGGGGACCTGGCCCATAACCCAGGCATGTGCCCTGACTGGGAGTCTAACCGGTGACCCTTTGGTTCACAAATCTACTCAATCCACTGAGCTACACCAGCCAGGCCCGAGAATATATTCTTAAAACAGATGTAAGCCTAAATTTTTTTAGATAAATAAATGAGCCCTGTCTGGTGTAGCTCAGGGGATTGAACGTGGGCTACAAACCAAAGGGTTACCGGTTCAATTCCCAGTCAGGGCACATGCCTGGGTTGCGGGCCAGGTCCCCAATATGGGGTGTGTGAGAGACAACTACACACTTGTTATTTCCTTGTCTTTCCCTTTCACTAAAATGAATAAATTAAAAAAAAATTAAATAAATAAGATTTCTAAAAAAGTAAAAATCAAGCCCTGGCTGGAATAGCTCAGTGGATTGAGCACAGGCCTGCGAACCAGAGGATTGCGGTTCGATTCCCAGTCAGGGTACATGCCTGGGTTGCAGGCGGGTTCCCTGCAGGCCAACTCCCAGCAGGGGACGCATGAAAGGCAACCATACATTGATGTTTCTCTACCTCTCTCCTTCCCCTCTAAAGATAAATAAATAAATAAATAAATAAAGTAAAAATGAAAATAAAAAATAAATCCTTAAAAAATAAATGTAGAGGGATAGGGTATTTGATTTTAAACCTCTTATATAGCATGATTTTAACAGTGTATGCGTTTCCTTTCAATCTGCATATAAGCCACCTAGTTTCCCATCGCACTTACAGTGCATTCTGGTCGTTACCAAGACCCAACTATCCACTTGCAAAAGGTAGTACAGCAGCGTTTACTGGAATTCAGCTGTTAGCTCATGTAATCCATTGGGGGGTTTCTAAGAATCTAGATAGTCAATGCAGCACAAGGCCTCACTCACTGGCGAATACTGGCCAAGTGTGGGACAGAAGCATTCTCGGTATCTGCGGTGCCCATGTTTGCGGGGCCATCTGTGGTGTCACCCTGCGTGAAGCGGCAGGGCTGGTGGAGTGCGTGCACACCTTTCCACTCAATGTGAGACAGCAGGTGAATCGGACGACTCTGCCCGTTTGCAGATGCCCGCGCCTGGAGGATCCCCACGGTCTTCTCGTGGTTGCAGCAGCAGGGACACCTCTCGGAGGAAGAGATGGCCAGGACATTTAACTGCGGGGTTGGCGCTGCCCTGGTGGTACCAGCGGACCTGGCAGCGCAGGTTCTGAGGGACATTCAGCAGCGCCAGGAGGAAGCCTGGGTGATTGGCAGGGTGGTGGCCTGCCCTGAAGGTAATGGCTGCTTACTTGATTGCTCTTCCCTGCATCAGCCTAATTGTAACTGTGCTGCCACACACGCTGGCTGTGCACCTTTTGTCCAGCCGTTGCTGTGGCACAGCCGTACAGGTCAGCAGCCACACCATGGGCGCACGCAGCTCCTCACCACGCCCCAGGGTGAGCCTAGACCAGGGGTGAGAGCTCGGGAGTAAATGCCCACTGCGGGGACCGCAGACGGGAGCAGCTGTGGGGCACAGTCTGCCTGCCTCCTTGGAGGGTCCCAGGGCCATGGGGTCCCAGGTGCCCATGCTGGCAACCCGTTGAATAGCACACTTGGGTGTCAGCTCTCCTGTCCTGAACTTCCAGATTCTCGCTGTGGTTCCCTGGGCCACTCCCCTAAAGTCTGGTCTCGGGCTCTGTTTTGTGGTCCAGCTCAGGTCAAGGAGGAGTGAACAAGCACCCTCACAAGCTCAGGGACCCTGCTGGAAGTTCTAGAGATTGGCCAGGTGGCAGAAAACCCACCCACTAGCTAACAGGGATGTCAGGGCTTGTCGATTTTGTCATATCTGCCTTTCATCCCTTCATTGTGTAGGTTACATTTTCAGGCACGCTCTCCAAATACGGGAAAAATGTCTTGAGCCCACATCCCTCAGCTCATGTTGCAATGAGGAAGCAGGCCCTCTCTTTCTCAACGTCCTGTATCAGATATTTCAGTGGCCTTGCTTGGGTCACGTACCTACCCTTCAGGCCAAGAGTTCACACCAGCATGACAGGTGGGAGATTTGGGGAGGAGAGGCAGGCCCATGGCAGGCGGTAGTGTATCCACCAAAGGCCTGGGTACACGCGTGCGCTGTGGCTTTTAGTTAGGTAGGTAATACGTTCACCTGAAGGAAGTTTTTATGAATGAGTAGTGTTAAGTAGTACAGACCTATTGTTTTTGACCTTGCGTATCTTATTTTCAGAATAAAATACAATATTCTAAAGTTTCATAAAGTACTTTCCTTTCTGCCATCACTGTTCACTCACGATTGTCCCTTACTTTTTCACTGGGTGCATTTGAAACGAAGGCCATCCCCGTGTGAGGGTCAGGCACCTGGTGGAAGCCATGCATGTGGACGGATCGGTGCTGAAGAATGGCACAGCAAACAGTCCCTTCTCCGCCCGACCAAAACAGGCCAGAGTGGCTGTCTTAATTTCTGGAACAGGTGAGATGCGGCTTCCTCTTTTCCACGGCGCCGTGGAAATGCACCCCCCCAACCTTACCCCACCCCCACAGCAACCCTGCAGATGGCGAGGACACTCGGCAGAGTGCAGTGGGGCCCTGAGGGGTGTCTTCCTGCACCTCAGACGTCCTCAGACGCCCCACTGTTCCCGTGCCTTTGACCTGATTCCGGAGGGCAAGGGAGGGGGTCCCTAAAGGAGGAGAAACTAGGGAAAAACACGGAGACTGGAGGCTGCAACTTCTCTTGTAGTTAAAATCTTACAGTAGTAGAGGGTTTTTTAATTGTTAATAATAAAAAGAATACGCAATTTATGTTTAATTCCTGTGGATAGAATAGTAACAAGTGATAAGAGTATCGTACTCTCCGAGATGGATTTAACGTGACTTTTTCCCCCACTATTGTAACTAACGTTGCTGTGAATGTTCTGCTAATTTACATTAAGTGCATATCTGGTTATTTCTGTAAGATACATTCCCAGAAGTGTAACTGCCTTTCAAGTCCCCTTTAAGATTTCAGTGGACTTGGGTCCACACTGCTGGTAAGCAAAGAACCTGTGGTGGGGGCCTTAGTGGGCTGTTCCTCTTCTCATTTCAGCCCCCGTTACGTTGCTCAGGGAGGCAAAGCCGCGGCTTGCCTTGGTTTGCCGTCGGGAACTGAAAAGAGATCAAACATTGCACTACGTACTGTTTCCTCATGAAAAACATAACGTTTCGTTCATTATGCAAAAATAGTCATATCCTTTTACATAAATTGACACGAGAGGATATTGTCCTCATATCTTAAATGCTCATTATGCTGATTGTTTTATTTTGAAGATTTTATTTATTTCTAGAGAGAGGGGGAGGGAAGGAGAAGGAAAGAAACATCAGTGTGCGGTTGCCTATTGTGTGCCCCTAAGTAGGTACTTGGCCTGCAACTCAGGCATGTGCTCTGACTAGGAATCCAACTGGCAACCCTTTGGTTCACAGGCCAGCATTTAATCCACTGAGGCACACCAGCCAAGGCTGAATGATCTTTCTATTTTTTAAAGATACTATTTATTTCTCTTTAGAGAGAGGGGAAGGGAGGGAGAAAGAAAAGGAGAGAAACATCAATGTGTGGTTGTCTTTCACACGTCCTTCACTGGGGACCTGGCCCCGCAACCCAGGCATGTGCCCTGACCTGGAATCCAACCAGCAACACTTTGGTTCATAGCCCAGGCTTAATCCACTGAGCTACGCCAGCCAGGGCTGATAGTTCTTTCTTAGAGCGAAATGCCCGAAAAAATATGTAGCATCTATAAATTTCATGGATTCTGAGTTGGGGGGAAAATGTTGAGGAGTGGAAGGAATGTTTTGGACGGTATGGGAGGCCTAACTCTGGGTGCCGTGGTAGAAATACAATGACCTCCCAGTCCACAAGAGGGCTAGGTCCTCACTGCTCTGTGCAGTGGGCCTGAAGCAGAGACGAGTCCCGCCCCGACTTCGGAGGAGGGCGCACAGGCTGTGTCCATCTGGCAAGTTCAGGAAGCCTCTATAATGAAGATACAGCAGGAAGAGTTACTAGTTTCCCCAGGCTTTGGTCAGTTTATGAAGGCTGCACACCCCACAAGCCTGCCACTCTGAGTCTTTCCCTCCACGTGAAGTGCACACGTATTTCCCCGTGCTTCCTCTCCTCCTGGTCACCCCACCTTAGCCCTTTCCTGTTGGCACAGACCCAGCAGGCTGGGACAGCTACAGCCCTGAATTCCCAGGTGGGGTTCACAGAGCGGAGACGGGTCCCCACAAGCCCACAAGTAGCCCACGCAGGAAACCGCCCAGCTTCCAGCTGAGTGACTCCCATTCGTCCTCATCTGAGTCAGCCGGGAATTGCAGGCGGGCAGACGTAGCCCGAAACAGCCTCCATGATCAGTTAGAGGGCAAAAAAGGAGTTCCTTTCTTTAAAGTTCAGGGGTTCCTGTTCAAGAGCCCTGCCCCCCAAGCCACGCTCACAACGGCCTACACGTAGCTCTCGGGAGCTGGCGTGCGTTGCACATTTGCCCAATGACAAGGAATCGAGTACTTGTTTTGTAGGAAGACACAGGGCACATCCATTACTATAGATCCAACGGAAGTCAGAGCCATTCTCGTCTGAGGGACATGACTCCTGGCACACGTGTGCCAGTTATTGCAAACATGTTGTTCTGGGAGGAGGAACAGACGCCTGCTTCTGGCAGGTCGCTCTCCCTCTGTGAGCCTGTTTCCTCGTCTGGACAAGGGGAGTGTAACCCCAGTGCCAGCGGAAGTCACGTGACTGACGAGTCTGGGTACATCGGCACCCAGGGTGGTGTCATCTTCTGTGGGGGTCTCTTGGGCCTAAGCTGGTTCCCAAATGGCACATACCGGAATGTTGGGGGCTGGCGAGAGAGGTGGAGGGCCTGAGAAGCACAGGCAGGCAGCTGCAGAGCAGTTACGGGGGCGCCAAGTCAGCCCAGGGAACGGAGTCGGTGAAGCCGTGATAACTGCGAGGGGCCAGGTGGCTGCCCGACTTACCAGCAAGGACCGCTTTGCGAAGTCTGTGATTGTCTGACACTACACTGTCCACCTGCACCTCATACGAAATAAAACTTAATAGAAGCTGTACTTGAAAAAGTACCATTTTTAAGTGGAACCTCTGTCTGTAAGGGGTGTGAGCTTCCTTGTGTTTCCTCCCACTTCTGCAGGATCGAACCTCCAGGCTCTCATAGACAGCACCCGGGAGCCAGGCAGCGCCGCCCGCATCGTGGTCGTCATCTCCAACAAAGCCGCCGTGGCTGGCCTAGACCGAGCGGCGAGAGCAGGCATTCCCAGCAGAGTGAGTGACGGAGAGCAGGTCTTCCCTGCAGGCTGTGCTGAGACTCATCTCCCGCCCCCACGGGCCCTGGGGCTGGCGGTGCCTGTCCTGAGGAGCTCTGGGTTCGGGCTGGGTGCTGGGCCTGCCTTTCCGCTTCATCTTGTCTGTTCCCTAACTCGACATGAGCTGTGCACTCAGGAGGAAGTGATGTGTGGTCTCTGTCCATAAAGGTCAAGTTTTGAAGTACCACTTTCTGGTAATTCATTGAAAAAGAGCATGCTTCTCTTTCTGTTCCAGGTAATCAATCATAAGTTGTATAAAAGTCGTGTGGAATTTGACACTGCAGTTGACCAAGTCCTTGAAGAGTTCTGCACAGACTTGGTCTGCCTTGCAGGATTCATGAGGATTTTATCTGGCCCCTTCGTCAGAAAGTGGAATGGTAAGCAAAAAGGTTTGACACCACGCTGAGAAACCAAGTGAAAAGGGACTGTGGGTGGTTACCTGGCCAAGCAACCCTGGTGAATTATGTGTTCACGGTGACATTCATTTTGTGGCCTGGGTCACAATGCAGTTTCCTTTGCCTCAGCCCCAAGATGCCCGCCGATGGTTGATCATCCTGGTTTCTCTCGGTTTCCTTTGGCCTGTGTTTGCTTCCCTTTACTACAAAGATAGCATTTCATCTTGTAGTAAACATTCGCAAGAGACTTTTTCACACGTCAGAAGCGAGAGCAGCCAATTGCCTGTGGCCCGTGTTCTCCCTGGGAAGTGCAGACCGTTACCAGGAAACGGCAGCGAAGACGTGGCTGCCAGAATACAGAGTCCCTGGCGGCAGAGCCTCTTTCCAGAAAAATTCTGGCTGCGTCCTACGGCGTTGTTTTGTGCATACCTGTGTGCAATAGATGTCTTCCTCTCCAGAGAGTTCATGTTTCTTGAGGAGACTGCAGCTGTGGTGTAGTATCAAACGGGCAGTGCCCGGTGGCGTAAGGCACCAAACTCACTGAGCCAGCATCTGGCCGGTAGACGTGCCGCTTGGTTAAAGGTCAAGCACACAGACACTATGCAAGGACTTCATAATAGTATGTGCCAGCCACGAGCTGAGCTTTCTTCAAGAGCCTTAGGATCCACAATGGACATCCCCGTCCCTGTCTGATTTCAGCCCCTGCGGAGACCTGTTCTGTGTCTCGATGTGTCTCGAGCTGTTGAAGGCAGGAACTGCCACACCAGGGCCTCCCTGGGGGAGAACCGGTCTTTCCCTTGACCTTGTTTCTGAGAAAACGCCCGTCCCGGAGGAACCCTGTCCCTCTGGCTCCTGTTTCTGGACAGGGCTGTGTGTGCGTTCCTTTACCTGAACCCAGAGGCTGTTTCAGCTCTGACCACTGTGCTTTTACCTTCCAGGGAAAATGCTCAACATCCACCCATCCTTGCTCCCTTCTTTCCGGGGTTCAAATGCCCACGAGCAAGCCCTGGGTGCTGGCGTCACAGTAACGGGGTGCACTGTGCACTTTGTGGCTGTAAGTATGTCTTTCTCCCGGAGAGTTCCTGCTGTTTCAGTGTAAGTTGTGCCAGCTAGAAAGTCATGGTCAAAACTCGGCTTCCTTTTTCAGGAAGAGGTGGATGCTGGACAGATCATCCTGCAGGAAGCTGTTCCGGTGAAGAGGGGCGACACTGTTGCCAGTCTGTCTGAAAGAGTGAAGCTAGCAGAACACAGAATCTTCCCCGCAGCCCTGCAGCTGGTGGCCAGTGGGACTGTCCAGCTGGGAGAGAATGGCAAACTCTGTTATGTCCAAGAGGATTGAAGCTGCCCGACTCAGGAGGGAAGTCTGGCTGCTTGCACGGTGGCTTTCTACCACATGAAAGGCACCAGAGGGAAAACTGCTAAGACCAAAGAGAACCTCACGCTAACCTCCTTGGCCATTTTTTAACGAACGGATTCATTACAAGCAGGACTGGTGCAGCACACCCCATACGTGTGCGTGTTGTTGCCAGTGGTCTCTCTGGTTTTACCTGCCTACGACCTTCTCGTTCAGAACTACGCTAGTCATTCAGGATGCCTTTCACTTTTAGCCAAACAAGATACCAACACTCTTCGTCTTTTTCACCCTCTTTTTCTGACCAGTGTCACCTCTGGTCCCTCCTCAGGCCGGACAGGTGGCCGACCACCATGTTTCCTCAGATTGACTGGCCAGCAGCTGCCACCAAGTAAACAAGAGATTCAGGTCACCGGCTCACAGAGGTCCCGTTGCTGTAAAAACAGTGGCTCTTTGGTTCTAGAAAGTTTACTTGACATTATTTAGCATCTATTTTTATTTTTTATATATGCTAACCATTGTCCTGTGAAGTATATAGAAAGTTAAAATATCTAAAGAAAATGTTGGGATTTTTTATTTATTTTAATTGTTGTTCAAGTAGTTTTCTGTCTTTTACTCCCATTCCAGCCCCCGCCCCCCGCCCCAGTAAAATCACATACTTTAAAAGTAGAGGGTAGTACCGAGATGGAAGACGATAAACCTAGGACTTGAGAAACGTAGCTTCTAGCCCTTCCTGTGATACCAACGGCACTAAAGCACCCTGGACTCCATGTAGGAGAGCAGGTTCCACGTCGTAGGGTAGGAGGAGCCGCAATGCATCTGAACATCATCGGGCTGTCGGAAGCCAAAGCACACTCGAAGCAGCAGGCATGGTGCTGACAGACGACAGAGTGCATTTAACAGGTGTCCCGCTGTCTCGTTTGTGATGGCTTGAGTGTCATTTGGACATGGTGTGTCCAGTGATACTCAGAGAGAAAAGGTCACTAAAGCTATGAAAAAGTCACGACGCAAAAAATGCTGAAAACACCCGGCTGGTGTGGCTCAGTGGGTTGGGCGTCGTCCCACGGACCAAAAGGTCGCTGGTTCAATTCCCTGTCTGGGCACATGCCTGGGTTGCAGGTCCAATGCCTAGTCTGAGTGCCTTCGAAAGTCAGCCAATCAATGTTATCACGTTAGTATTTGTCTCCCTCTCTCCCCCCGCTCTATAAAAATAAAAAATAAAAATGTTAAAAGTAGGTGAAAATATGTCACTATTTTGGTGCAATAATGAACATGGACATTTTCATTACAGATGTCTTTGTTTCTTTGTGGAAGTGGGAGATGAGATCACCCGTTGACCACAATGTCAGGTGGAGTGACACTGGGGTGGGGGGCAGACCGCAGGTGTCCAGGTCACCGCCCTGCTGGTCACACGGCAATCAAAGACAAAGGGTTCAAGCGGCAGCTCCAAATGTGCTCAAGAGGAATGTTACTTCTAAGAGACTTCATTTCTAAGTGCTCCTCCCTCAATTGTGTTCTTACTGTTAACTGCTATACAAACTTTTAAACAGTTCAAGTACAACATAGCAGTATTTACTTATACCAAGTTTAACAATGTACTGCTAGTCCCTCATTACTTTTTTCCTTCATTCTCTCCTGTGGTAAGCCACCAGAAACGGCCCAAAGCACGCCCTAGAGAGAGGCTGGCCCCACTGGCCCTACTTCCAGTGAGCACGCACCCTGTGGCTGTCCCAGGTGCATTCTGGCCACCTGTGCCTCTGGGACGTTCGTCCAGGCCGAACATTCCAGGCAGTTACCTGATTGGCTAAAGTTGGGGTCACCCTCCTGCTCTCAGCCAGGGTCAGAGTCAAGCTGCCCTGCACACCACGGTGGGTGCCCTGCTCAGCAGCCTCTGGGACAAAGGTCCACCTCCACAGCTGAATAGGGGTGCAACAGCGCGTGACTCAGGAAGATTCCTAACACCTCAGATTTCTTTTTAAAGTCGGCTTATTGCCTGGACTGCTTTTGACCAGTTAGTCCATCTGTAAATTCAGCCACCTCCACTGTTGCTTAAAAGAGACAATGTCCAATAGCCCTTCTGTCTCTCTCAAGCCCACACACCTGTACTTACAACATAAGGCTGTTTGCCTTTATCTGGAGCCCACTGTAAATCGGCATGAAAAATTCATGAATGGATACAGTCCAAGTGTCCAGCAGCTACTGACCTGACAGTGGTCTGGCCATGAGCAGAGACACACGCACCACAACAGGAAGCTTAAAGCCCTGTGCTGAGTGACGTAACCCAGTCCCAGCAGGCCACAGTCAATTCTGTCCACGTGGAATTTCAGAGTAGGCAAATCCGGAGAGGCAGCCTACAGCAGTACTGGCCCAGGGCTGCGCTGTGGGGATAGAGGTATTGGGGGGTGAGGACTAAAGGGTGCCGGATTTTTTGTGGGTAATGAGAGTGTTCTCAGATTGTGGTGATAGTTCCATTGCCCTGTGAACATACTGAAACCTGCTGACATGAACTGTGCCCTTTAAACGGGTGGACTGTGTCGTGTGCTCAATCTCAACAAAAATTCCACAAAAATGAGAATAACTCTGTCACTGGAAACACAATTCGCAGGTTTTGAAATATATAAAGGTTACATTTAATCTTGTTATAAAATACACCAAACTTACATTATATTTCACATTCAGCCTATTAAGTCACTTAAATGAGTAAACTAGGAAGTCCATACTTTGTGACAGAAAGCGTGCTAGAGCCCTGGCTGTTGTGGCTCCGTGGATTGGAGCGCCAGCCTGCAAACCAAAGGGTCATCGGTTCAATTCCCAGTCAGGGCACATGCCTAGGTTGTGGCCAGATTCCTAGTGTGGGGGTGTGTGAGAGGCAACCACACATTGATGTTTCTTTCCCTCCCTTCTCCTCTAAAAATAAATTTTTTAAAAAACCATATTAAAGACAGTCTGTCTGAATGGCAGTGCTTAATCTCAGCCCCTCCAAGTGCTCACCTGCTGCTTCTCTCTGGTAAGTGCATCAGAAATGCTCACCCGCCCCACACCCACCTGTACTCCGGGCGCTGCAATGAGTGCACTGAGATTTGGTGTGGGAACAGTGGCCTTTGTTTTTTCTTTCTTAATTTGATCTTTATCGTATTTTTTCCCATTACTGTTTAGTCCCCTTACACCCCGCTCCCCCCAGCAATTGCCACACTGTTGTCCATGTCTATGAGTCCTCTTTCCTTTTTGCTCAGCATGGAGATTTTCATATTCTGAATCTATTTTCCTTTACAAAAAAAAAAGTACATGAATTGAAATATTTGTGGACACTGAAAGTCAAACTGCACTTTAAATATTCTGCACCACTGAACTCCAAAAATATGGGGGGGAAAGTTTGTTATAGCAATATCACTCAATTCCTTTGCTTCAGTTATATGCAAAAACAAAAGCTCTATCATCAAAATCATGTTAAATATTCATCTGATAAATCTATTACATCTTCCTTCAGTTTTGTTGAAAGCTAAGTATTGGAAACACTTCAATTTTAGGAAGGATTTCTTTCCTTCTCAGCGTCCGCCGCAAATGAACCCTTCAGTTGTGCCTTTAGTGTCCTGAGGATATTTGCAGAACCCTGGTGAGATTCAGGGTAAGTGAAAGCTGCGCCTTTCTTCTGCAAAATGAGGGAAGAACGCTGTTGAAAGAGGAGGTGGGACTTCCTTGCGCACAGTGAGGGATTTGTGCGTATTAGCTTAGAGATGGAGGCTCGCCCTGCACTGAGCAAGCAGGTTGGCGGGTGTAGGTGCTGACAATGACCACAGTGAGCAGACGCGCTGAATGCTGTGTCACCGGGTGCGAGGAGGAGCCTCGGAAAGAAGGGGCGGTGCAGCAGGGGTCCAGTAGTCCAGGGCTGCAGTCCCAGAGGAACTGCCTGACCGTCTCAGGCCTCAAACCTTTGGCTGTACAAACAGGGCATACAAACCTTTGGATCGAACCTAAAGCAACCTTAGGTCCCAAAGAGCCGTGTGCAAGGGTGAAAGGAGCAGGTAGGACTACCAGCGTGATGACTAGTGAACTGGAAATCAAACATTGTTTAGAATGAGCGTCTGTTAGCTTATGTGAACCAACAGAAATGCCTTCTTCCTCCCAATGCCGTTGCTCCCCTTCCCTTTCTGGTCACTACCACTGGCCTTTGCCTCCTAATCTGAGTGCTACTGGGGTTTCTGCCTGAATTGGCACTTCCCCAATAGCTATTCTTTTTTTACCTCTCACTTGGAAAGGGCTATTTTATTTTATTAGAAGGGAGGGAGGAAGAGAGGGAGAGAAACATCAATGTGTGGTTGCCTCTCACGTGGCCCCCACTGGGGGATCTGGCCTGCAACCCAGGCACATGCCCTGACTGGGAATCGAACCAGTGACCCTTTGGTTCTCAGCCCATGCCCAATCCACTGAGCTGCACCAGCCAGGGCGGAAAGGCCTTTATAGTTAGGTTCCCAAGGGATTGTCCAGCAAGGGGGAACTCAGAAGGCTAAAGCTCCTACTTGCTTTTAGAGTTTTCCATCTCAGAGACTGGATAATACAGGTTCCTGGAGTCCAATGAAGGAGTGTACATGAGGCTCAGAGACCTGTTGGAGCAGTTGGAGAGGGCCGCTATCACAAAGCACCACAGACTGGGTGACTCAAACCACTAAGGTGGTCACAGCAGGGCCCTGCGTCTCAGCACTCCTTAGCGACATTCTGGGCCAGATCATTCTTTGCTGCGGGTCTGTCCTGTGCACCTGTAGGATGCTGAGCAATGTGCCTAGTCTCTACCCACTCTATGCCAGTAACACCTCCCACTTGGAACAATCAGAAATGTCTCCACCACTTTACGTCCTCACCAACAACGCACACAGGATCCAAATTTCTGCACATTCTCATCATCACTTGTTATTTTACAATTTCTTTAAAATATGGTAGCCCTCCTAAGGGATGTGATGTGCTTATCTCGTTGTTGTTTTGATTTGCACTTCCCTAATCATTAGTGACATTGCCCATATTTTCTTATACCTGTTGACCATTTGTCTCTCTTCCTTGGAGACATGTCTATTCAAGTCCTTTGCCCATTTCTTAATACACAGGTCTTCTCCCTGTCTCTATACTTTTCTCTTTTCCAGTCATATGATTGGAATTATACAACATGTAGTCTTTTCACCTGGCTACTTTCAGTTAGCAATAGGCATTTAAGGTTCCTCCATGTTTTTTCATAGCTCGATAACTCAAATTTTTAAAAGATTTTATTTATCTTTAGAGAGAGGGAATGGAGAGAAACATCAGTGTGTGGTTGCCTCTTGCATGCCCCCTACTGGGGACCTGGCCCACAACCCAGGCATGTGCCCTGACTAGGAATTGAACCAGCCACCTAATTTGTTAGACTGGTGCTTAGTCCACTGAGCCACAGCAGTCAGGACTCAATTATTTTTTTTATCATTGTGTAGATGTTTCTACCACCGCTTATCTACTCACATACTCAGAGAGATCTTGGTTGCTTCCAATTTTTAGCAATAATGTATAAATTAATTTTTTAATTTTTATTTTTAGAAAGAGGGTGAGGGGGCGGAGAGAGAGAGAGAAACATCAATGTGTGGTTGCCTGCCATGTGGCCTCTACTGGGGACCTGGCCTGCAACCCAGGCATGTGAGGACTGGGAATGGAACCGGCCCTCGACCCTTTGGTTCACAGGCCGCCTTCAATTCACTGAGTCACAACAGCCAGGGCTAAATTATTTCTAAGAAATTAAAAGTGAGACACTTTCATACAAAAAAGTTGCAAGAATAACACAAAAATCGTCCAATAACCTTTACCCAGATTCCTGATTAACACTTCCCTCCATGCAGTTTGCTCTTTACGGGCTCACTCTCTCTTGCCCCTTCGCTGGGTATGTGCATTTATTCCTAAATCACTAGACAGTAATATGCAGATGTCATATCCCTTTATCAATAAATATTTCAGTATGTATTTCCTAACAACTAGAACCAAATGCTCTCTGTGGACACCCCCTAGAGCAGCGAATTAAACCTGAGCTGTCAATAGAAATCATGTGATTATTTAATTTTATTCAATATAAGAAATGTTATTTATTTGATCTAGACGGGCCTCTTCAGAAAGGCGCTTGGGTAACAAACTGGGTTATGTGCTCATTTCCTGTGCTCTTCCACTGAGAACAGTATGGGCCAAACGGTCCTCTATCATCCTCGCCCAGAGACGGAGGGGTCTCTGAACAAGCCCTAGGTGGAAGGGTGACTCAGGGGCGTCCTTGAGTGGTGGGCTTAGCACCCTGACACCGCATTACAATGCTGTCTTTGAAGTCAGATTTGCCTTAAAACCAATTCTCTGACTAGATGGTTCTCCAGCAAAGTGTTACTACATGCCACTTAAATGTATTCCGTTTTGTTGCTAAGCCTTTAACAACTGGAGAGCAGTGAGGAAGAGGAGGCTCTAGGACGAACGCCGTCAGCCGTCACCGTTCGAGAGTGGCCGGCCGCGGGGATCGCGAGCGGCTGGGGTGACCGCAGAGGGTCCCTGATCCAGCGCTCGGCCTAGCTGCCCTTCTACAGGCCGCTCGTCTCCTCCAGCGCCCCTCCCGCAGGCAGGGGCAGAGCGCTCAGAACGGAGCCGGGAAATGGCGAACAGCCGGTGCGAGCGATTTGCGAGCAGCCTGCAGCTGTAAACGACCCACGCGCCTGAGAGCCAGCGGGAGAGATTGGAAAGCTAGAGAGCCCCGCCGGAGGCGCAGGACTCGCGCGGAGCCGGGGCGGGGCTCCAGCCAAGGGGGCGGGGCCTGGCCCTCCCGCCGGGCGGAAAGCGGGGCAAGGCGCGAGGGCCGGCCCGGCGAGGCACCTGGGCCCACAGCCTCCCGCTTAGCGGCGGCCCCGCAGGTCCCCGGCGACAGCAGCCCGTCCCCTCGAGGGTCGCAGGCACGCCTGTGTGCAGAGAGGCGGCGTCTGACCCCCCGGGCTGCGGCCCCTGAGCAGGGGCGACCCTCCTGGGTCGTGCCTCCCTTCCGCAGGTCTGCCCTGCTCTCCAGCTCCCCGCCTCTTCCAGGCCTGGATGCTCACACTCCGGCAAACCCCAAAGGCGTCGGCTTCGACCGTCCGGTTAACTGAACGGAAGCAAAACAACGCCCCTCGACCACACCTCCACCCCTGAGGGCCTCCGGCTCAGCTCAGCTAGTTCCGGAAGGAAGGAGCTTCTCGCGACATTTCCGCGCAGTCGGCCAGACCCGGCCTCTGTGAGGCGGGGCCTAAGTCACGCGACTCGTGGCCTGACGTCACTCGCGCCACGTGATCTCGCTTTGCCCCGCCCGCTCTGCGGAGGAGTCCCTAAGTCCCTGGCCTTCAGGCGGGCTCTGGTCTGTGCCGGTTGGCGTGGCGAGTGTCCCACGAGAGTGCTGTGCGGGCACAGCGGCCTGCGGGGTAGCGTGCGTGCCACTGTTTACAGTAAAACAAGAAAAAAATCACGCATCACACTAAAAACAGTGGGTGAACTACCATCGCCAAAACCACCCCGGTCTGCGCCCCGATTCTGGGCGTGGGTGTGTGGAGGCGAAAGGGGCCCCGTGCGAAACCCGACCAGCTCGGGGAGGCCTGCGCGGGAGCCTTGCAGGTCCAAAGACCTAAAGTGGGAGCGCAGGAGGGTCTGAAATTAAAACTCTCCAAACTAGAACTAGTTCATAACGGGCAGTCAGGCCCCGGGCATGTATCTTTCTAGACAAAGGCTCGTCTTTACCTTAACTGAGCCTGTTCTATTGTCGTTTTGCATGTAGGACAACATACCTTTGGACCACGAGACCGCTCAGGGCACATCTCCCACCAGAGCAGGGGACACCAGGATGGTCCACCACCACGTGCATCCGGTTCACAGACTAGTACCAGCTCTTTGAGGAGCTCGGAAAGTAAGCGGGGCGCTAGGGCAGGGGTCCTGCATGCGTCCGTCCCCGTCACCCGGAATGCCCACGTGGACGCAGCGTAGACCCTTCTACGGTCGAGATGCCTCCGGAGCCCGCGGCGACCGCGCGCGGACGGGTCGCGCTGTCCCCGCGGTGCTGTGTTACGCCCAGAGTTGCACGTCCAAGAGGGCCCCTCTTGGACGGCCGGTTCAGACCAGCTCGACTCTGCCCGCGTCCCTGTCACCCGTAGCCCGGCTGACTCGCTCGCCATTCCCTCCCAGGGCTCGCACGCCTCCCCGCTTCCCCAGAGGATTTATACGCAGCCAGAGAGCCTTCAGGACACCGGGGAGCCCTCAGAGTGGCCTAGCGGTGCGTGAACCTGTAGGACCGCTGGAGATGTGTGGGCAGCAAACAGGAACCTGCTGAAGCTCGTGTGTGGAGACCTGCTGAGGGTCTGATGGTGCGCGGGGAACCAGGAGCAGCTGGGAGGCAGATGTACGATTTATGCAGCATCCGACCCAAACCCAATCCTCTGCCTGTTTCCACTATTATTGCTGAAAGGGTGCAGGGTATGATGGTGTTTTATGCAGCTGAATCAAGGGAAATGGAAACGTCTTTTAAATGGAATGAACATTCTATCTTTATATGTTTATGCATCGTTTGCTGTTAAAACAGAGAATATGTTAGAAGAGCAGTTTGATTCATATCTCTCCCCTCCCGCAGCCCAAAACGGTACAGAGAAATCACCACACCACGATGTTAAACCACACAAATGTTCCCAATATTTATATATATATATATATATATTTTAGATTTTTAAAATTTATCTTTAGAGAGGAAGGGAAGGAGAGAGGGAGAGAAATATCAATGTATGGTTGTCCCTCATGCGTGCCCTGCTGGGAACTGGCCCGCAACCCAGGTATGTGCCCTGACAGGGAATCGAAACGCGATCCTTCCGTTGGCAGGCCCTCACCCAGTCCACTGAACTACACCAGCCAGGGCCCAATATTTATATTCTAATGAAAACAATCGCCATATTTACTTACTTCTAGTCACATTTATTTATTTTTCCTACCAAAATACCTTGGTTGGTGTGGCTCAGTGGATTGAGTGCAGGCCTGCAAACCAAAGGGTTGCCAGTTCGATTCCCAGTCAGGGCACATGTCTAGATTGCTGGCCAGGTCCCCAGTAGGGGCCTTGTGAAGGGCAACCACACCTTGACGTTTTACTCTCCCCCTTCTCCCTCCAGCCTCTCTAAAAATAAATAAGATCTTTTAAAAAATAATAAAACAAAATAAATAGCAGATTTTTGCTGATCTTCCTCAGTTCTTTGTGGTATTTTTTCCACAAGCATTTGGTGCTGTGCGTGAATTGTAAAATGTTCGCAGATTTCACATGCAAACAAGAGCCTCATAATTGGCAGCCCCTTTCATTTTTTTTATTAATAATGTGTACTCCCAATTAAATAAAGCTTACTTTTATTTCTCAGCAGTTAGAAAGATTTGGGTTTCCAGAAAGAGTTGGTCATTTGGGGGGTATTACTGTAGTGAACTGGTATTAGAAAATTTACTAACTTCAATAAAAATGCTCAAATTGTTACTTTTTAATAGACTCTTAGAGCTGCTTATATTGATGACCTGGTCATTTATTTTCAGCAGAGCCCTTTCGGTGGTGAGATGACGTATGAAGATCCCTGCTGGTCAAGAATATGCTGCCGAAACCATCCACACCAAGAAGCTTTCTGCCAGGGGCAGGGGTTTTCAACTGTGTGAGATGCTGATTTTGTATTTCTCGTGGCCACTGTTGGTTCTGTACGTCAGATAGTTACAGGTGCATGACAGACTTGGGTGGTGTGTTACATATGGAGATTAGGTCCATCTGAATACTACTTGGTCTGTATAAATGAACAAATGTAATTCAACAAATTGTTATAGAAGTTTTGTTGTATGAGCAATGACATAAATAACTATAATTATAAAGCAAATAAATGTCACTGTGTCTTGGATGGTGTGGCTCAGTGGATTGAACACCGGCCTGCAAACCAAACGGTTGCCGGTTCAATTCCCAGTCAGGGCGCATGCCTGTATTGCAGGCCAGGTCCCCAGAATGGGGTGTGCAAGAGGCAGCCACACATTGACGTTTCTCTCTCTCTTTCTCCCTCCCTTCCCCTTTCTAAAAATAAATAAATGAGCCCTGGCTGGTGTAGCTCAGTGGATTGAGCACAGGCCTGCAAACCACAAGAATGCGGTTGGATTCCCAGTCAGGGCACATGCCTGGGTTGCAGGCCAGTTCCCAGCAGGGGACTCATGAGAGGCAACCATACATTGATATTTCTCTCCCTCTCTCCTTCCCTTCCTCTCTAAAGATAAATAAATGAAATCTTTTTAAAAATAAATAAATAAAATGTTTTAAAAAAAATATCACTGAGTGCCTTTAGCCTTTACTCTCCTCTGAAGTAGCTTCCAGAAAAATGTTGGAACAGAAAATGGGAGTCTCATAATTGTCATTCCCTTTTGCTTTTGAGAGGAAAAAATAGGTCAGAGCTCGGGTGAATCATGTATTTTAGTTGTAGTTACACTTGAACTTAATACATCAAGGTGCATCTAACTCTGATGGCTTTGGGAGGCGAACTTGACTGCGATATTCTAGGAAGTTCATCTGATGTTGCTGTTTCCGTTTGCAGTCAGACCTTCACTTGGCCTGCCGCATAGAGAATGCACACAGACCCGGAAGGTATTTGGCACATGCTTAGTAGCATCAGAGATAATTCACGCTCATGAAATAGCTTTGACATGAGCAAAAAACTTGGAGGGCCCTCGATGCGCTCTTGTTACTTATTTGAACTCGTGCAAAAATACTTCTACTGAAATGTTAGGCATCCCAGTTATTGTGAGCACATGTCTAAGGTATTTCCTTGGGAATGTATGATTTAATGGGAGAGAAGAAATAAAAATGAAAGAAGTCCACAATGTAAGTCCATTACAATGCCCTGGTTTATTTTATTTTAGGTAGTGTGATGAGAAGTTCCATTAGGGTTTAATTTGTCTTCTAAAAAGTGTTGCTGCCCAAGGCCCTGCTATTATTCTCTGCCATGATTTTTTTCTCTCTCTGTTGCAAATTTCAGCTAAACATGGACTTCAGGTTTAGGCTGGCATGTCGGACTACCCGTTTGGATGAGGGTGGGTGGTCGAGATTCGGAGGAGCCTCTGGGCTCCAGCAGGGGCGGGGCGGAGCGGGCGGAGGACGGAGAAGCACCCGGGCTCAAAATCGTCTCTCTCCCACATCTTCACCAAAGGGAGATTTTCTATACGGGGGGGGGGGGGGGGGNGGGGGGGGGGGAGCGGAGATGCTAAACTGCGGATGACAAGTTAGTTTTGAAAACAATGTAAATGGCGCCCAACTCCTGGCACGCTCATCACCTGCTCGTCGCCTTCTTACCACGCAGTCTGCGCCCCGCGCCACCGTGCGCCTTCTTCAGTCCCGCTCCTCACTGTTCTGATTAGTGTGGGAGAGATGGTTAGGGTGCAGGACAGAAAGACCAGCCTCCTGCGTTCCCCTGTCCTCTCGCTGGACTTGGGCAGGTTCCTCACCTGCTTGGTGTTAACGCTGCAGGTGTAAGTTCTCCTTCCCTGACTCTTAGCAGCGTGCTCTTGGGAACTTTATCGTTCCTGGGAGCTTCCATTTCCTTACCTTGAAAATGGGGTAACAATATAATGTAGGAGACCATTATGTGCAGCGTGGGCCCAGACAGGACCCATGCCCCAGATAGGTTCTCAGGTGGGAAATCAGGCCTGCGTTGTACCTAGACTGCTCTGAGACTTGTTTTTGCTAAAACTCCCTCACCCTGAATTGAGGCAGCAAACATTTACTGCAAAGTAACTTCCTAAAATCCGAGCTAAACCTTCCAAGATGAGTGTAACCTGTTCAGCCACTTTCGCTTTTTCATTTGCAAATATTCTTATTCTGTGATGTGATTAGTGGCATCCTCTCCTTTGTTTCTGTAAAAGGTAACCACCTAAATCGAACCTGTGCATAGAAAATGAGGACCATCCTGTAATGTGACCGGAAACCCAACAAAGGCCTGTCACGGCAGAGGCCGAGGCTTCCTCTCCCCTGGAGAGAAAAGCCATGCTCTCCCTTTCCCTCCACAGCACTCGGTGGTCCATGTGAATTTCTCGTGCCTCATTCACAATGTGGCAGACCCCACGAGCCAGGATCTGCATCAGCCAGTGCCCACGAACAGGGACCCCGGGCTACGAGCCGTCATTGTGGACAACACGCCAACTTGGTTGGANTCGAACCTGTGCATAGAAAATGAGGACCATCCTGTAATGTGACCGGAAACCCAACAAAGGCCTGTCACGGCAGAGGCCGAGGCTTCCTCTCCCCTGGAGAGAAAAGCCATGCTCTCCCTTTCCCTCCACAGCACTCGGTGGTCCATGTGAATTTCTCGTGCCTCATTCACAATGTGGCAGACCCCACGAGCCAGGATCTGCATCAGCCGGTGCCCACGAACAGGGACCCCGGGCTACGAGCCGTCATTGTGGACAACACGCCAACTTGGAGTATGTGCGCATCAGCCCAGTTTAGGGCTGATGACTCCACGTGCTCTTCTGGAAGGTCATAGGGAATGTTGGATTTCAGAGGAAAAGTGGAGGTTAGGGTCCAGCTCCACACTGGTGGGCACACCAAGGGACAGGTGCTGGCATGTCTCCACCTGAACATGGAAGCCCAGACTCAGTCTGGGACATGGTGGGAATAAAGATGAGACCCTTCCTCGTCAGGCTCTTCCTTTCTGTGTACAAGTGAGCAAGCTGGTCCAGACTGACAAGTCCTGGTACTCAATCGTCCCAAATCCCGTGAGATTCTTGACCGGAAATCCTGGTCCCCATCGTTCTTGTGCGTGTTAGACACAGTGCTCCCTCTTCATTCCTAGCAAGTGAGACCCTCAAACCTGCACACGCACTCTCACCTATGAAGAGAGGACTGGACCTTCTGACGTGCGGTGTCGGCACTTCATGGGTGAAAACTCACTTCAGAATGGCTTCATTCTTCCTTTTGTCTGACTGTGTAAGTTTAAATCCTGAGACGCGGGAACCTCAGGTGTGGGAACCCTGTCCCAGTGCCCGGGGGAAAGGACATGCTGCTCCTGGCAAACCCATGACGGGCAGAGGTATGTTTTCTCCGACAGGGATCCTGCACCGAAATTCAGGTGGATCGCAGCTTCGGAGCCGTGACGGTCCCTGCTAGAGAGAAACAAATGTACGCTTCCTGCTGGGTTTGGGAAGAAATGCCGCCATTACCAGAAGTAGTTGAATTCGTTCAGCCTTACTTCCACCATTTCCACTTGAAGCTTGTTCATTGTGAGGCCAGAAGAGGGAGAAGCAGAGTCATTTTGGGGGTAGAATTTCCCACATTCTGAATTTGGCCGGTGGCTGCCTTGTGTGTTAATGGGTGGCTCTTCCCCACATCCTGCAAGTGGTAACTCAGCCCTGAGGCTTTGCCACGATCAGGGTTGATTCTTCCTTGGGTCCTGATTTCAGACCCGTGGTTCCTCTAAGCTGGAGTCTCAGTGGGTCCTGGTCCCTGCTGGGCGGCATGCCCCCGCCCACCTCCACACGGAGAATGGGTTCTGGGGCCTGCATGTATTCACGGAATGAAGTCCTGGCTCGCCTCTCCCTGCAGGTGCCTGGCCAGGTGTCTGGGCGTGCGGGTGACCTGGGCATGAGCATAGCTCTGGGGACCCGAGGGTGGAAGGGAAGGAGGGTGTCCTCAGGTCCCTTAGGGAGGAGGGCAGCGTCTGGAAGATGGGGGTGTTCATGACCTAAATGGAGAAACGTGCAGACATGGAGTTAGGCTGCTGGGGATGGGCGTGACCAAACCTACCTTACACGAGCATGGGCACCACCCTGGGTGCCGTTCTACTGGGGCCTCTGGATGAAGAAGGCCCTGCGGCCTGAGCGAGCATCATGGACCCTCTTGCTGGAGGGGCCTTGCCCAGGCGGGAGCCCAGGCAGAGGAGTTTGAAAAGCACAGAGAAAGCTCGCTGAAACGTGGTACCTGGCTCGGAAGGCACAGGTCCGTCTGTACGTTGCCCTGTGTCATTTATTTTTGGAGAGGGGAAGGGAGGGAGAAAGGGTGAGAAACCTCAATGTGTGGTTGCCTCTCACATGCCCCCTACTGGGGACCTGGCCTGCCCTATAACCCAGGCATGTGCCCCGACTGGGCATCCAATCAGCTACCCTTTAGTTCACAGGCTGGCACTCAATCCACTGAGCCACACTGAGCCACACCAGCCAGGGCAGTTTTGCTATTTCTGTCTGAGAGTATTTCAGGTTTTCTAGTTTCTGCCTTGACGCTGACTAGATCTGTACATCTTAGCGAATCACCTGACCCCTGATAGTCATCCTTCTTTTTTTAGTTTTTTTTATTAAGATTTTTTAATCAGTCTTTTTAAATTTTTTTTGTTTATTTTTTATTTTTTAGAGAGAGGGGAAGGGAAGGAGAAAGAGAGGGAGAGAAACATCAATGTGTGGTTGCCTCACACATGGCCCCCAGTGGGGACCTGGCCCACAACCCAGGCATGTGCCCTGACTGGGAATCGAACCACAACCCTTTGGTTCACAGCCCGTGCTCAATCCACTGAGCTACACCAGCTAGGGCTGTATGTTAAATATTATTTTAAGTGAATTAATTTGAGAGTATAAAAGGAATGTTTCCAACTTACTAGAATTACTCAATAGTGCTTCCTCAAGAAAGATATTCCAGTGATTTAAAGACACACACACACACTGCCTGAGGAGTAGGGGCAGGAGGTTGGAGAGGGGCTCCAGACCCTTGTCTGCTCTCCCACGTGGCTTGTAGAGCCCATTTGAAAACCGCAGATCCAAACCAAGGAATTCGCCCCGAGGTGCCACCCTTTAGCAACCTGCATACTTTTGCATATAGGGAACTTTGGGGGTTCGTACCAGGTATACAGACGGCATTATGGGAGCTCACAAAGTGAGTCCCTGGGTTCATGTACAATCAGTCGGAACTTAACTTGTGTTTTAAACATGCAAAACCAGGAGCGAGCTCTAGGTCCTACCCAGTGGCAGCCAGCACGCTCCCCGGGGGCCAGCCCGAGACGAAGGGCCTCCTGGCTCCTGTGCCTTCCCCACTTGGTCTGTGCTGTTGGCAGTCCACACAGTGCTAGAGTTTTTATCATGGAGATTTTCTCATACCGACAGAGAGAAGTGAACGAGGCTCCTGCTAGCTTGTTTCCTAAATGTTACAGGAACAGCTGTGTCGTGGCGAGGTGCCAGTCCTTGCCCTCCGCAGCCTGCCTCCTCTACCCAGCAGCCTCTGTGCCCAGGGGAGCCAGCAATGATGTCGTTGAGGCCTGGCTCAGCAAGGCCCTGAGCACACTTCATCAATGGCAGCGAATACCACTGTTCCGAGTGCCGAGTATTGGGTGTGGCCATACTCTCAATTTTAAACCTTCTCTTGAGAACCATTAATTAGACATTTGTTTATTACAGTTATTTTTGTTATTGTATATTATCTTTATATTTATGATTTAGTCATGTCTTGCTTATTTCAAAAAGTATTTGAGGGCCTGACCAAAGATACACTGATACGGACCCCGGCAAGCAGTGTCTGCTGCCTTGTGGATGAGACACGACAAATTCACATGGACTGCCGGGTCCTGTGGAGGAAAAGGGACACACAACCACTCTCTCAAGAGGAGAGGCCTCGGTGTGCCTGGACCCTTGCCTTGGCAGGCATTTATTGCTTTTCTGGGCACATTACATGATGGTCCTCATTTACTATGCACAGGTTTGCTTTAGGTGGTTACCTTTTACAGAAAACAAAGGAGAAGGTGCTACTAATCACTTCACAAAAGAAGGATATTTGCAAATGCAAAGGGAAAAGTGGTTGAACTAGTTCACTGGTCCTTGGAAGGTTTAGCATAGATTTTAGGAAGTTCCTTTAAAGATATGCAGTAAACGTTTGCTGCCTCAATTCAGGGTAAGGAAATTTTAGCAAAAAGCAGGTCTCGAAGTGGCTGAGGTACAATGCAGGTCTGACTCCCCACAGTAAAACCTATCTGTGGGTATGGGTCCTGTGCATCAGATCTTGCTTTCCACTGAAAGCTGGGCCCACACCACGCAGAACGGTCTCCTATAATACATGACTTAAGTATTTATACAGCCACCCTGGCTGGTGTGACTCAGTGGATTGAGTGCTGGCCTGCAAACCAAAGGGTCACTGGTTTGATTCCCAGTCAGGGCACATGCCTGGGTTGTGGTCCAGGTCACCAGTAGCGGGTGTGTGAGAAGCGACCACACATTGATTTTTCTCTCCCTCTCTCCTTTCCTTCCCCTTCTCTAAAAATAAATAAATAAATAAAAATTTAAAAAGCAGAACCAAGACATTTGGGGATTCTGAAACACAGACTAGATACCAAATGACTAAAAAATTAGTCTCAATTTAAAAAATATTTATACAATCTTTTTCAGGGAGACCAAAAAAATGGTTGGATTAGAGGGATTTCAAATACATTTTATTTTATTTTATTTTATTTTATTTTTTAAATATAGTTTATTGATTATACCATTATAGTTGTTCTATTCCCCCTTCATTCCCCTCCACCCGCACACTCCCTCCCCCACCCTTCTCCCCCCTTAGTGTATAACCACCTGTCTCAACTTCTTTAGATTCTATATTTCCCCCACTATTCTCGCCCTCCCCCTATCTCTTTTCTACCTACTATCTATGCTATTTTCTGTGCCTTCTCCCCCCTTCTCCTCCTCCCACCCCCCTGTTTCTAACCCTCCATGTGTTCTTCATTTCTATGGTTCCACTCCTGATCTAGCTGTCCTCTTGGTTTGCTTTTGTTTTAGGTGTGGTTGTTAATAACTGTGTGTTTGCTGTCCTTTCACTGTTGATATTTTTCATCATCTCTTTCTTATATAAGTCCCTTTAGCATTTCATATAATAAGGGCTTGGTGATGATGAACTCCTTGAACTTGACCTTATCTGAGAAGCACTTTATCTGTCCTTCCATTCTAAATGAAAGTTTTGCTGGATAAAGCAATCTTGGCTGTAGGTCTTTGGATTTCATGACTTGGAATACTTCTTTCCAGCCCCTTCTTGCCTGTAAGGTCTCTTTTGAGAAATCCGCTGACAGTCTGATGGGTACTCCTTTGTAGGTGACTGTCCCCTTATCCCTTGCTGCTTCTAGGATTCTCTCCTTCATTTTAGTCTTGGCTAATGTAATTATGATGTGCCTTGGTGTGTTCCTTCTTGGGTCCAACTTCTTTGGCACTCTCTGAGCTTCCTGGATTTCCTGGAAGTCTATTTCCTTTGCCAGACTGGGGAAGTTCTCCTTTATTATTTGTTCAAATACATTTTCCACTCGTGGCTGTTTCTTTCCCCCTTCTGGTACCCCTATAATCCGGATGTTGGAACGTTTAAAGATGTCCTGGAGGTTCCTAAGCCTCTCCTCATTTTTTTGAATTCTTGTTTCTTTACTATTTTCTGGTTGGATGTTTCGTTCTTCCTTCTGGTCCACTCCCTTGATTTGAGTCCCATTTTCCTTTCCATCGCTATTGGTTTCCTGGACATCTCCCTTCATTTCAATTAGTTTAGCCTTCATATGTTCCTCTAATTTGTGACTAAGTTCCTCTAATTTGTGACTGTACTCTACCAATTCTGTGAGCATCCTGATAAATAGTGTTTTAAATTGGGCTTCTGAGAGGCTGGCAATCTGTTGGTCGCTTAGAGTTATTGGCTCTGGGACTTTGAGTTCTTGCACCATCTTTTGGGCTGTTCGTGCCTGTTAAGTACCAGGAACGGAGCCCTAGGTTTTCACTAGAGCAGGGCAACTCAGTCGCCGGGTTGTGACGTTGTATGTGGGGGCGGGGTCAAAGAGGGACAATGGCTTCCCTCCAGCACCCGCCTCCGCGACCCCCACCAGCACCGCAGCCACCACCGTCACCAGGGCCACGCGCCCCGCTCCACTGCACGCGAGTGTGCCACCACTGTCAGCCCTCCACCACTGGGTTCGCCCCCTGGGGCCTGCGTGGTCTGTCTCACTGCGCGCGAATGTGCGACCTTGGTCAGTCTGCCCCGCACCCCGACTAGGTCCAGGCTGCCTGCGCTCCTAGGTCTGTCCTGCCCGACCCAGCTCCGCCGCTGGCTCTACCTCTTACCGTCCTCGTTGAACGGTTCGTAGCTGTCGGACTTCCGTATAATTGGGTTTTCTGGTCTCTGGGTGTGTCTTAGTTCTCCAAAACTTTTGTTGTATCCAAACTTGGTTGTGGGAGAAGGCACAGTGTTTCCACCTATGCCTCCATCTTGGCGGAAGTCCTCAAATACATCTTAAATGGTGTTAAAAAATTTCTGGTCAAGGCATCAGTTATTTTCAATTTTCTTTCTTCAGATTTTGTTCATACAGTTTTCCCTTAGACTCTGGCTAAACTGAAAAGCTTGGTCTACCAACCAAACCCAGCATGAAAAGCAGTCATCCATCCACCCAGCTGGCCAGCCCAGTAACCAGGAAGGATAGTATGTAAGTGACAGTCACACTTCCCAGTCATCTCTGGAGACTCAGCAGGTGATCAGCTTTGTCAGCAGGGAAATTGCGTTCTCACCACTCCTGCCTAACCTGCCTTTGACCTCTGACATAGAAACCATCACGTGCCTTGGTTAATTCGCAACTCAAATGCTCCAATGGGCCCCATGGTACATGGCCACGGGCCCAAGGACCGCGCCCAGGCAAGGCGGGCTCACAGTCTGGAGCTCCTGCCGTTCAGAACTGCGTGTACAAGCACCGAGGCTACGGTGAGATCAGAGAGCCCCCTGTGCAAAACTCCCACGACTCACTGAATCAAGGGACACTTCCAGTTGAAAATGCAACGGGAGTCATGGAACGGACACTCGTCACAGTGAGGGTGGGTGGGAGTGTGAGTCTGTGGGAATCTGGAGTGTGTATAATGTAGACCTGCTTGGTCAGGTATGAGCAGCAAATCACCTCTTCCCCCTGCAGCCTTTCCCGAGCACCACGGGGCTGTGGGGCAGCAGGGTGCGACTGGGTGGCACAGGGCTCTGGGGACTGTGGTCCAGGCTGCAGCTGTCACCCTCAGGCACTGTGGGGCTGTAGCAGTTGGTGTCCAACTTCCGAGAAGGGCTTCTCCTGCAACACAGCTAATGCCACAGAACAGCCAGCCACAGGCTGAATGTACAAAGAGATTTTGGGCTAAAGGCGAAGGTTGGCTCCAAACCAGAAATGAGTCTCAACACCCTCCACAGAGCTCCAGAGCTCAGATGCAGGAACCACCGAGTTGCAGATAGCGGCTGAGAGACAGGAGGCCACTGTTTCCAGGACGTGTCCTGGGCCTGCCCGCAGCGGGAGGCTGCAAAGAAGGCGGCAGGCAGCTCAGATCAGAGCTGTTGGGAGGGGAGAGGCCAAGGGCGGAGAGCGTTACAAGAAGGCAAAACCAACACACCACGGGGCAGCTTGTGGCCTCCTGCACACTAAATAAAATGATGGGGAGATTTGTGAAGCAGTGACGACAGCTGCTTTCACGTTCAAGTACAAGTCTAGATGAATGAGGATTCTGGAAAAATGACCTTAGCTCAGGTGAATCAGGAATCACATCTGGAGGGGAATTCTCAAGGACCATCAGCACATAATACTGGAAACATCAAAGTTTCTAAACCCAGGACAGTGCTTGGCTGCTGTTTGGCTGAGCTATGAGTATGCTCTAACGGGCCTCGCTGGTCCTGACAGCTAAGGCAACCATGTTGAACGAACAGGTCATAAAAAGTCTTTGGTGGTGGTACTGATATTTTCACAGACCTACAGAAACTCCTCCTGGAGCCAGGAAAGCTCCCCCTCCTGGCGAAGGTAAAGCCCACCCTCGTGCTCAGCAGCACTGAGTGAAGTAGTTTTTCAGGAAACCAGTTTCAAGTTAAGACTTACCCCCCTCGTTTTAGAGGAAACATAACACTTCCTGGGACTCCAGTCCATTTCTGTGATCAAAAAATGAGGGTATGCAAAGAGTACCTTATGCCAGAAAGCCTCGAATAGCCACCGCAAAGCCCGAGTGGTTTTTGGTGGGCGCGAACATCCTTGCTCCTCAGTTCTTTTTTTTAAAGATTTTATTTATTCATTTTTAGAGAGAGGGGAAGAGGAGAGAAATATCAATGTGCGGTTGCCTCAGTTACCTCTCCCATGCTCCCTACTGGGGACCTGGTCTGCAACCCAGGCGTGTGCCCTGACGGAATAGAACTGGCGACCCTTTAGTTCGCAGCCCGTGCTCAATCTGCTGAGCTACGCCAGCCAGGGCACTTCTCATTTCTTGGCACTCAGAAGTGAAGCATGTCTTCAGCACTTCAGAAAACCGTCACGAACTCATGGAAGTCCGAGGGTCCCGCAGTCCTCTAGACAACGGCCATTATGATGCCAGCACGTGAGGGCTAGTGCCAGACCCGGCCCACGGATGGACTTGGGTCCCTGATGTTGTGTCCACCTTTAATAAGAGAGAAGAGAGATTCCACCCCCCCTCTACCCAGTTTCCCCCAGCGGTGCCGTCTCTCCCACCCGCAGGCCACACTGAAACCAGGATGTAGACACTGGCAGAGCCACGGCTGCCCCCACCCCATCCTTGTGTCACCTTCTACAGCCACACCCCTGCCCCTCCCACCCTGTCCACCTTTCTCCCCCCCGCAGCCACTCACCTGTCCTCCCTGACTCTCACGAAGGTCACGGCAATGGGATCATACAGTCTGGAGCCTTGCGGGTGGGCTCCTCCTGCTGGGGCCCCCCGAGGTGCATCTGTGCTGCTGAGGTGTGAGCAGGCAGTTTACTCTGTGTCGCTGGGCGGTGCCCCGACTTGGGTGTGCCCCCATGGGTCTCAGTGTGCAGCTGTCGCAGGACTTCTGCGTGGGCTCCAGTGGGTGGCTGCGACAGATCAGAGTGCCCCAGACACTGATGCACAGGGCCTGTGTCAGTGGGAGCCCTCCTCCCTCCGGGCCGGGTGTCCGGGCGTGGAACTGCCGGGCAGTGTGGCGGTGTCAGGTTTCGTTCCTTTAACAAACGGCCCACCCGTTTCCCAGGGGCTGCGCCACCTGACAGTCCCCCAGCACGGCTGAGGGCGGTTCCCCAGGTCCGCAGCAGCGTTTGGTGTTGCCGCTCATGGCAGCCCTTGTGACGGCTGCGCGGTGAGACCCCACTGCGGGTTTGACCTGCAGGTCCCTCGGGTCCGCGAGGCTGGCACCTCTTCGTGGGCTGCTTTGCCACCTGCCCGTCGTCCTCAGCATCCAGGACCCCACAGAGGCTGCTGAAAGCACTTGACGCAAAGGCAGAGTGCCTCCCACCAGAAATGTGACTGTCGTACAGAGGAGGGCTGCGCGGATGGGTGGGGCGTCGGCTTTTCAGCCAAGCAGCCACAGCGAGACAGGAGGAGGCAGGTCCAGCTGCCACAGGAGGCCACATGGCCCCTTCTCCCTGGGACATCGCTCTGTGACAACTAGGGAGGACTGACACTTGATTCCACTAACAGCCTGTCATTGCCCTTATAGTTCCTTGAGTACATCCCTTGTTTTCCACTAGACTCTAAGGACCTCAAGGAAAAAGTCTGTATCTAACTTACCACTTAATTCCCACAGGTATTGGCACCTTGGAGGAATTTAAAATTTTTCCTGAAGGACCCAGATCCAACTCTGACAAACCCTGGATTTGAATGGGGGGGGGGCAGAAATCAAACGAAGAGTCCCACCAACAGCTGTGTAAGGCCCGACTCTGGAAGGGGCTGCAAAGAAAGGGAGATGAGACGTGGAAGAGGGACCTGCCCCCTGGCTCGGCTTAATGAGCCTTACAGGGCACTTTGGAAAACAATGGATGCACGATAGATAGGCAGATAAGTAGAGACACAGAGATGCTGCACACATACGTGGACAGACGGGCAAAGGATAGACAGACAGATGATAGGTGCATATCTACGTACATATATGTGATGGATGGAGGACGCGTGTTGGGTGGATGGATGGATGACAGGCAGATGTATGTCTACATACATAGATAAATGATGGACGATGGACAGACGCTGATAGATGATGGACAGGGGAGGTTGTGTCGGAGGGGATGTGTCATCTTCCCGTGAAGGGACAGAATTCGAGGACGTGAATTCCAGAGACAGGGAGAGTTTGCTAGCTTGGAGACACCAACCAGAGGGTGAAATAAGCCTGAAAAAAGAGAGGGTCCAGAGCACTGGTCCTTTTCGTACTTTTCCATTCTGTTACAGAGTCTCCTCCTAAAACCGAAGGAGCACATAGCAGCGTGCAGCTGGTGGCCTTCAAGGACTTGCGACCCTTGCAAGGGTCCTGCTAGCCTGGCTGTGCGTTCCTGCATTGAGAACCCGGACACTCGGGGCAGCCCTGTGTGGCCTCCGTGGGGCATCTATGAGCATCTGTGTAAGGACAGAAAGACGTGCAGGCACACTTGTGTCTGGACCTCGCCCAGCCCCCACATTCTCTGCCATCTCTGCTGCTCCCTGTCGCACAGGTCAGGGACGGGGACTTCTCTCCTTCCAGGAGCAAGAGGCTGGTAACCAGTTCCATTATGCACAACAGTCACCTGGGCAAGCTTTTCGGCCACTGATTCATCAGCTCTGGGAAACCTGTATTTCCTTCATTTGTGTTTTTTTTTAATGTTTAATTACATTTTTTTAAAAAGTTTAAGTCTGTTATCTTTTTTTTTTTAAAGATTTTATTTATTTATCTTTAGAGGGGAAGGGAAGGAGAGAGGGAGAGAAACATCAATGTATGGTTGCCTTTCGTGCGTCCCCTGCTGGGAGTTGGCCTGCAGGGAACTGGCCTGCAACCCAGGCATGTGCCCTGACTGGGAATCGAACCGCGATGGTCTGAGTCGCAGGCCCGCACCCGATCCACTGAGCTACACCAGCCAGGGCTTAATGTTTAATTACATTTTAATTTCAAAATTATTCTGTATTGATTTCAGGTGTACAGCTTGGTGGTTAGATAATCACACACATAGTGGTATTTCCAGTACCCACTGCCACCACAGTTGCCGCATTCCCCGTGCTGTTTACACATCCCAGGGACTGTTTTTTAACCACCAAGTTGTACTTGTCACTCCCTCCCCTTTCCTAGCTTCCTAACCCCCCTTCCTTCTGGTAACCACCAGTTTGTTCTCTGTATCTATGAATCTTTGACAGTTTTGCTTATTTATTTTTTTAGATTTTGCATATAAGTGAAATCATGTGGTATTTGTCTGTCTTATCTCACCAAACTAATACCCTCTATGCCCACCCATGTTGTTGCAGACGGCAATTTGTTCTCTGGCTGAGCAGTATTTCACTGTGTAAGTGCAATGCCACCTTTTATCCACTTGTTTATCGGTGGGCACCTGGGTCGCCGCGGTAGCTTGGCTATTGTAAATTATGTTGCACGGAGCATTGGGGTGCATATATTCTTTCCAGTTATTGTTTCAGGGTTCTCCAGATAACTTCCTAGAAGTGGAATTGCTGGGTCGTAAGGCGGTTATTTTTAGTTTTTTGAGGTAGCTCCACGCTGTTTTCCACAGTGGCTGCACCAGTCTGCATTCCCACCAACAGTGCACGAGGGTCCCCTTTCTCCACATCCTCGCCAGCACCTGTTGATTTATTGATGACAGCCATTCTGACAAGTGTGAGGTGACAGCTCATTGTGGTTTTAATTTACATGTCTCTGACAGTGACACTGAGCATCTTTTCATGTCCGTTGGCCATCTGTGTGTCCTCTCGGGAGAAGTATCTATTCAGATCCTTTGCTCATTTTTTAACTGGACTGTTTGTTTTGGGGTTGAGTTCTTTATAAATTTTGGATATTAACCCCAATCAGCTGTGTTGTTGGCAAATACATCCTTGCATCCAGTGGGTTGTCCCTTCATCTCATTGATGGCTTCTCTCGCTGCGGAAAGCTTTGTAACATAGTCTCATTTGTTGTGTTTGTCTGTTTGCTTCCCTTGCCTGAGGACATACAGCAGAAACATATGCCAAGAGAAATGTCAGGGAATTTACTGTCTTTTCTTCTAGGATTTTTATGGTTTTAAGTCTTACATTTAAGTCTTTTATCCATTTTGAGTTTATTCTTGTGTGTGGTGTAAGAAGGTGGTCTAGCTTAATTTTTTTGCATGTATCCATCCAATTTTCCCAATACCATTTATTGAATAGACTGTCTTTACCCAGTTGTATGTTTTTCCTCCTTTGTCAAAAATTAATTGACCATGAGGACTTCCGCCAAGATGGAGTCATAGGTGGAAACACTGTGCCTTCTCCCACAACCAAGTTTGAATACAACAAAGGTTTGGAGAACAAAGATGCAGCCAAAGAACAGAAAATTGAACTATACAGAAGTCTGACAACAATGAACGGTTCAACTGGACCAGTAAGAGAGGCAGAGCCAGCAGCAGAGCAGGGACAGGCAAGAAAGATCCCCTGACCCCAGGCCCCCAGGCAGCTCTGCATTGGGCTGACCCAGTGAGGGCTCGGGCTGGTGGGCTGGCGGGCTGGCTGCAGTCACACATTTGTGTGCAGATAAACCAGCAAAGGAGTGAGCAGTGAAACGAACCATGCAGGCCCCAGCGGGTGAACCCAGCCACGGGCTGACCGTGGTTGCACATTCCCGCACAGTGGGATGGACCGCGTGGCCCTCGGTGGTGGTGGGAGGCGGCCAAGGGGGCCCGCCATTGCTTTCCTCTGGCCCCACCCCCACATACAGCGTCACAACCCAGCAACTGAGTGTCCCGGCCCTGGTGAACACCTAGGGCTCCACTCCTCATACATAACAGGCACAAACAGTCCAAAATATGGCTCAAGAAGAACTCAAAGCCCCAGAGCCCATAACTCTAAGCAACCAAGAAATAGCAAACCTCTCAGATGCACAATTCAAAATACTGGTGATCAGGATGCTCACAGAACTGGTTGATTTCAGTCACAAATTAGAGGAACATATGAAAGCTAAACTAATTGAAATGAAGGGAAATGCACAGGAAACAATAGTGATGGAAAGGAAACTGGGACTCAAATCAATGGAGTGGACCAGAAGGAAGAAAAAAATGACCAAACGGAAAACAATGAAGAAACAAGAATTCAAAAAAAATGAGGAGAGGCTTAGGAACCTCCAGGACATCTTTAAACTTTCTAACATCCGAATTATAGGGGTACCAGAAGGGGAAGAGGAATGGCCATGAGTGGAAAACTTATTTGAACAAATAATAAAAGAGAACTTCCCCAGTCTGGCAAAGGAAACAGACTTCCAGGAAATCCAGGAAGCTCAGAGAGTCCCAAAGAAGTTGAACCCAAGAAGGAACACACCAAGGCACATCATAATTACATTAGCCAAGACCAAAATGAAGGAGAGAATCCTAGAAGCAGCAAGGGATAAGGGGACAGTCACCTACAAAGGAGTACCCATCAGACTGTCAGCGGATTTCTCAAAAGAGACCTTACAGGCAAGAAGGGGCTGGAAAGAAGTATTCCAAGTCATGAAATCCAAAGACCTACATCCAAGATTGCTCTATCCAGCAAAGCTTTCATTTAGAATGGAAGGACAGATAAAGTGCTTCTCAGATAAGATCAAATTCAAGGAGTTCATCATCACCAAGCCCTTATTATATGAAATGTTAAAGGGACTTATCTAAGAAAAAGAAGATAAAAAATATGAACAGTGAAAGGACAGCAAACTCACAGTTACTAACAACCACACCTAAAACAAAAGCAAACCAAGAGGACAGCTAGATCAGGAGAGGAACCATAGAAATGAAGAACACATGGAGGGTTAGCAACAGGGGAGTGAGAGGAGGAGAAGGGGGGAGAAGATACAGAAAATAAGTAGCATAGATGGTAGGTAAAAAATAGATAGTGGGGCCCTGGCTGGCGTAGCTCAGTGGATTGAGCACAGGCCTGCGAACCAGAGGATCGGGGTTCAATTCCCAGTCAGGGCACATGCCTAGGTTGCAGGCCAGTTCCCTGCAGGCCAACTCCCAGCAGGGGACACACAAAAGGCAACCATACATTGATGTTTCTCTCACTCTCTCCTTCCCCTCTAAAGATAAATAAATAAATAAAATCTTTAAAAAAAAATAGATAGGGGGGAGGGCAAGAATAGTAGGGGAAATATAGAATCTAAAGAACTTGAGGCACGTGGTCATAAACTAAAGTAGGGGAGGGTAGGGGAGTGGTATGCAGGGTGGAGGGGAATGAAGGGGGAATAGAACAACAATAATGGTATAATCAATAAAATATATTTAAAAAATTAATTGACCATAAAGGTGTGGGTTTATTTCTGGGCTCTCTACTCTGTTCTGTTGATCTATGTATCTATTTTTATGCCAGTACCATACTGTTTTGATTATTATGGTCTTATACTATAGTTTGATATCAGGTAGCATGATTCCTCCAACTTGGTTCTTCTTTCTCAAGGTTTTGCAATTGCTTAATCCAAAGTGCATCCAAATGAAAGAACATTAGGGCAGCCAAGGTTAACAGTGGGCTATTCCAGAAAATTGACACACTCATGTACACACTCATGTACAACCACACTCACACATACACACTCAAACATAACCAGAAACACACACATTCACATGCACACACACATGCACACAAACACATACTCAAACACAGTCACGTAGCCAGAAACACTCATATTCACTCACATACATACACTCACACACACACACTCAACACTGCTTGCAGTTGAAGTAATCCTGGATAAGTCCCTTGCTTGTTTTTCCATTTTTTGCCTGAGAGAATTGGCACTAATCTATTAGTCTTAAGAACTCATAATATACAAAATAATTGCAAATTGTTTTAAGGTCGTTAAAATTAGAAAGTTTATGGAAACAAATACCCACTGTTTTAACACTGCATCGGTGGGTCTCTGTCAGTTTTGTTCACACCACCGAATATATAATCCATAGCTAGAAGTTTTTCACTGCTGTCCACTTAGTCCGGTGTTTCCACAAAGTGTTTCAGTTATAACACGGAACACCAGTTTACTCGGTTTATTTGTGCCGATTCCGTGTGCAGATGACACAGCGTTTCAAACAGCAGGAAACATCCCCAATGTTATGCCATTTTACCTTCCACCCCTTGGGACACCTGAGTGATGCTCCCTATGTAAAGTCACTTTCTGATGTGACAGGCTGTTCTCCTCCTTCTAACCACCAAGTTGGCGATCTCTAGCATTGCTCCTTCAGAGAAAAATGCTGCTCTCTGAAAGTACTTTATAATTACCAAACAGTTCTATGTGGCATCTTTGTAAACAAATCATTTGGAAAAATACACCATGGTTTGGATGTGATTATCTCACGAGTCCACCTTTGCATGTAATGGACATGAAACTGTCCTTCTGTGTCCTCATTCAGGACCAGGGCCCCCAACTGCTCTTGGGAGCCAGGGACTGCCCAAGCTCTTGGCTTGGCTCGGGGCAGCTGGGTGGCCAACCAGGTCCCTTTGCACCAGAATGTGCCCTGGAGGTTCAGCTCCCCCTTTCTAAGGCCCAGAACAGTGCCTGACACTGTTTAGTTGTTAAATTAATAAAGTGACAAATGAGAAAAATTAGCCCAAAGCAAAAGAATCCCCCGACCCTTGCGGTGGAGAAAAGAGATGTCACTTATCGAACTTGAAGCTGCTGACTTCTCAGATCCGTCCAGATGATGAGGCATGTTATCACACCTCTGCCACCAGTGACCTGAGCCACGTAGAAGCTACTCAAAGGCCTGGTGAAGGCTTCCGCTTCACCAGTGACCCGGGGAGAATGACAGGAAGACTGGCACATGGCTTAATGTGCAGTGACATAGATGTGCTTTACCAGGAAAAGAGGACAGGGGACTGGGAAGGTCATGTCCACATGGACAATGTGACAATGATTGTAGGAGTAAACGGCCAGTTTTATGCGAATACCCTCTTGATACTGAAATGGATTATTTCGTAAACCTCTTTCCCTGCGTAACAAAATGGACAATACATTATCCATTCTGTAGCCCTGGGGAGGCTACAGAACAGTGTATTTGGACGTAAAGATTAGAAACCCAACAACGGTCCTACAGAGACAAGCCAGCACCACATTTTAAACGAGATAATCAGCCCCCGTTGGAAAGCCCAGTCCCGCAGGACTGAAGTCTGTATTTACCCATTACTCACTCGTTCAGCAGATAATCTACTTGCAGACCTACCATGTGCCGCCCCTGCTCGGGCCCCAGAAACTGGTCCCTGGTAGAACTCCGGCTCTAAAGCAGGGAGACAATATACAATAAAAATAATGAACAGTTACAGAGATTTCAGACTGTCTGTGTGGAGACAGGAAGGAGAGGGAGCTAAGGTGTGTGTGTGGGGGGGAGGGCCTGTCACAGTTAAATGGGGTGATGGGGAGGGTCTCCCTGAGAAAGTGGAGTTTAGAGAGGAAGGCAGATAGCAGGGAGCCCTGTGGCTGCATGGGGAGACAGAATGGGGACAGTCACACTTGCCTGGACTTGGCCACACTGGTGAAAGCCAGGTGAGCAGGGGAGCACCCTGGTGGTGGCTTTGAGAGGTGGGGTCTGGACCATGCAGGGCCTGGGACGCTGGCTTCAGGCTCTTCCTGGGGTGGCCTGGGGGACATTGGAGGTTCGCACAAAGGTTGGCACAAGTGGACCCTCGTTGGGCAGGGCCTGTCTGGGGGCTGCCGCAGTGGGAAGCAGGGAGTTGACCTGGACTCAGTGAGAAGCAGCCAGGCTCCAGCAGCAGGACTGAATGAGGAGCTGGGGTGGGGTCAGCAGACAGAAAGGTGACTTCACCAGCACTGATGCCCGCAGAGCCCCATCTTGGTCCCCTGATGTGATACCCCAGAAGCTACCCAGCCTTAGTCAAGGGTTTTTCAGGGGAAACCCTTCATGGACTTAACCCCCAGCTGCTGATTTCCACAGGGCCTCTTTTTAAACCCTCAGTTGGGGGGGTCAGGTGGCCACAGCTCTGCTGTGTCCTGACCTGACCTGACCAGCTCTGCCTGTTAGTCCCGGCCCCTCGGCCCCTCGACAATGCACTGGAACCACCGACTAGGGGCTCAGCAGGGCAGCTGCCGAGCTCCGGCTGTGTCTGGTGTTCCACAGCCCCCTGGGCAGTTCTAAGGCTTCGGGGTCAGAAACCCTCCCACTGCCCGTTTGTGCTGAGCTCAGGGGTTGTGCCCCTCAAAGAGGAAGGCATTCATAACTCGATCGTGATATTCCAATAATGTGATCTTAATTCTTCCTGAGTAATTTAACGGCAAGACCTCAGCCCAAAGACCTTTTCTCGTCCTCTAGATCTCGTGCCAGGAAAGGGAGGCCAGGCGTTACAGCCTTGAGCTAGACCTGACAGAAATTAGCACTTGACCCTGGAGGTGCACATCATTTCTGAGAGTCCTCAATGTCCAGCCCCGTGTGAGGAGGTGGCTTGGGACTCACCTGGGTTTCAGGTCCATCGGAAACACTGCGGAAGGAGAGAGTCCTCTTCTGCCAAATGGAAAATATCAAAACACCAGCAGGGTTAAAAAAAACTGTACATTAAATAATATTGTGTCTGTTAAATCTGCTGAACTGGGTAAGTATTACGGTGATATAACAGAAAGTTCTTGTTTGGGGGAAATACTGAAGTACTTTTAAAGGATTTTGTATTAAAAGTACGTGTATGGAGAAAGAGAGAGAATGGTAAAGCAACGTAGCAACTCTTGGTAGCTAAATCAACACCAGAAACTGCCTAGATCCACATTTCTTATATGTGAGGAAGCTAGTCCCCCAAGTCAGTCAGTCAGTGTACATTTTGCAGCTGAAAGTGTTCTATACAGATAACCACCAAATCCAACTCACCCTCTCCATGTATGGAATCATACTGTAAAACTGACCCTCTGAAAGAGAAGTGGACTTACAGTTCTAGGCCTAGCTGTGCCAGTTACCAATGTAACTGAGTCCTTAGCTCCTCAGACTAAAGTACAGTTACTTATGAGATGCAAACATCAGCCCTGGCTGGGTAGCTCAGCTCAGTTGGCTAGAGCATCTTCCCCATGCACCAACGTTTCTAGTTCATCCCAGGTCAGGGCACATACAAGTAGCAACCAGTGGGTGAGTAAATAAGTGTGACAAGAAAAAAAGATGTTTCTTCTCTGGTTGGTGTGGCTCAGTGGATTGAATGCTAGCCTGAGAACCAAAGGGTTGCTGGTTCAATTCCCAGTTAGGGCACATGCTTGAGTTGCAGGCCAGGTCCCCAGTAGGGGGCGCATGAGAAGTAGCCACACATTAATGTTTCTCTCCCTCTCTTTCTCCCTTCCCCTCTAAAAATAAAATTTAAAAACCTTTTATAAAAAAGATGTTTCTCGGCCCTGTCTAGTGTAGCTCAGTGGATTGAGCACAGGCCTGCGAACCACATGATCGCGGTTCGATCCCCAGTCGGGCACATGCCTGGGTTGCAGGCCAGTTCCCTGCAGGCCGACTCCCAGCAGGGGATGCACAAAAGGCAACCATACATTGATGTTTCTCTCCCCACTCTCCTTCCCCTCTAAAGGTAAATAAATAAATAAAATCTTTAAAAAAAAAGATGTTTCTCGCCCTGGCTGGTGTAGCTCAGTGGAGTGAGTGCAGGCCTGAGAACCAAACGACCGCGGTTCGATTCCGTCAGGGCACATGCCTGGGTTGCGGGCCAGTTCCCAGCAGGGGACTCACGAGAGGCAACCATACATTGATATTTCTCTCCTTCTCTCCTTCCCTTTCTCTCTAGAGATGGGTAAATAAAATCTTTAAAAAAAAAAGATGTTTCTCTCTCCCTTCCTTCCTCTGTATATCAATCAATCAATCAAGATGCAAACATCAAAATGAGGTTTGTGACGACAGCTTTGTGAATGCAAAGTGCTATACAAGTATGAGTGGTTTTGTAACTGTACCGATGAGTTTTTTCTTTTATGCTGTATTTAAGATGCCGACCCGAAGAAACACTATTTTCTTTCACACAGAAGTTCTTTTATGTTGTTTACTTGAAGGAAATCCCTCTGAATCAGAATTTAAAGCTTTTTCTGTGCACCTACAACAGACAAGGCCAACAAATTATCTTGTCTATAACTCAGATGCTTAGAACACTTGTACCTGATTCCGGCTCTTATCAGGAGACCCAGTCTTAGTGCTGCTTAATGTGCCAAGCACAGTGCCACGTAGTTTACACACCTTGTGAAACCCGCAAAAACTTCAGGAGTCTGACGCAATCACTATTTCATCACAGGTAAATGTGGGAAACAAAAGCATTTATCTCGAAGCGCTGTTGCAAGGATTACGAGACTATACCTAAAAGCACTTGGCACAGTGTCTGGCAAAAACTAAGTGCTAATAACACGTTAACTAGTTATTGGTACTCTCACTTTACAGATAGAAAAGCAAATGAAAGAAACAATTTACAAGCCAGGTCTGCCTCCCAAGTTTTTTTCTTCTTCTTTTTTTAAAAAATCGCCTGAAACTATGAAGTTAAGTCCCCACATCAGTGGCTGAATTTAAAGCCAGAAGACCCCTATTTGGATTTTGTCCTCGACTGTCCGCAGCCCGGCTAAGCAAGCTGCTCAGTGAATTCTTGCTGGACCGATGAAGAACTAGGTTTTAGCCTGGTCGGCTACACCTTTCTGGATTAGGTAGACCAGTGTTGTCCCTGCGCAGGTGTCGCGTCTGCAGGCTCCGAAGCGGTAGTTCAGGGAAACGGACCGGCTTCCCCTCCCCAAACGCTCACCGCTCAACAAACCCCACGATAAGCCCTACCCGCCTCCGCGACCTTTCCGTGGCACCCCTAACACTCCCTGCCTCCTCTCAGCATGCGCAGGCGCACAGCAGAGTCCCCGCACTCTTCTCGGCGAACTACAACTCCCACAATCCCAATCGACCGGCCCACCTGACGCCCCGGGAGCCGGTGGCCCCTGGCCGGGGCCCCACCTCCCAAAATGTCCTGCTTGTGTCCTTTTGGGTACAGTTCCTTCTGAGATTCCTGGGCTCCCCGATGAGCTACGACACCTATCCCGATTAGGTACGGTTCTGCCGTCCGTGGCCTCTCCAGTCCCCTCGTAGGGAAGGGCACACAATCTAGTCCGACGGGGACCGGCCGCGGTGGAGACCTCGGGAGTGAAGGGCGCACCCCGCACGCATGCGCAGAGGCGCGTCGTGGGGGCGGCCTCGGCGGAGCCCCTTCCTGGAGTCTATGAAGGTGAGTGGGGGTCCGGGCGGGGCGTGTCGGGTGCTGGGACTAGCCAGCTCCCCTACCCCTCAACGACCGCCGTTGGCTCTACCGCCACCCCCCGCAACCGGCTCTAAGAGCTGTTGACCCCAGTTGTGTAGAAAATGGGGTCCCTGGGAGCTCAGTTTTAGTGTTCGTGCAAGAATGACACGATTAAACCACTCGCATCATTTCGTTGCCATTGTGTGTGTGCAAGTCTTTCTCCTCTGCTCTACTATGCGTTTATTTAAAAAAAAATTATTGTTCGGTTTTACCATGCATTTATTTATTTTTTAAATTTACTTTTATTGTTCAGTTCTCCCATGCTTTTAAAAGTAACAGCTAACCCATCGGGAGGGCTCACCTTTCATCTTAGTTTTCCGCCATGTAGCACATAGCTCCTTCCCAACAAGCTATAGGGCTTCAAGTCTTTGGGACTTGATTCTGTTCAGTCTGGTGACGGACCAGGTGTGTGCCTCGTCATGCCCTCCGTTTCATTTGTGTGAAGTCTGCTCACCAGAAGACTCCAGGAGACAACGAAGACACAAGGAAAACACCAGGTAAAGGGTTGGTAGATGGCTGATGAAGTCGATAATCTGCTGGGGGTACAGACGGACGTCTCACTGTGCCCTTGCCCTAACCATCTTGTTGGCTCCTTGCTCCGTGAGTTGGTTATGCTGCTTAACTTTCTGCGCTTATGTTTTCTCATAAACTGAGAAGATTGGGTTAGGTGATCTCAAGGAACTTGCCTGCTCCAAACTTTTGTGGTTAGTGAGTAGAATCCAGATTACATCACAATATGTTAATGCTAGACATCATCAACTTCCATTTTCCTGCCAGCATAAGTGAAATACAGTGTAAGGTTGGCAGCCGCCTTAGAAAGAACCGCCCCATATTGTACTTGTGCTTTCTTCCTTATTGCCGAAAGTATGAAATCATCAGGTAAAATAACTTTCTTCACCTTATATTTGTTGTCATTTTATAGATCATTGGTAGGAAGAACTCTGGGTACCACAGGGCCCCCTTTGTACGTGATGATGGCTCACATCTTAAGGTCTCGTCTGGCCAATGCTGCAGTGGTTCCGAATCGAATGAAAATGCTTCCATATCTTGGAGTCCTGAGAAATAGGATGATGTCAACTCATAAATTAAAGAAGAAGATGAGCGAATACTATAGGCTGCTGAATCTGGATGAGGGATGCTCTGCAGACGATGTCAGGAGGTCTTTCCGGAAGCTTGCCAAGCAGTACCATCCAGACGGCGGCTCCTCTACTGCTGACTCTGCAACGTTTATAAAGATTGAAGAAGCTTATAGGAAGGTTCTTTCCCACGTGACGGAGCAAACAAATGCCAGACAAAATAAAGTCGAAGAAGCGGATGAAGAAGAAGGGAAATTCAAATACACAACACCCCAACACAGGCATTATTTAAGTTTCGAAGGTGTTGGTTTTGGACCTCCAAGTCAACGGGAGAAACAATATAGGCAATTTAGGGCAGACCGTGCAACTGAGCAAGTAATGGAATATCAGAAGCAGAAACTATTCAGCCAGCATTTTGCCGAAAGTTTAACTGTTAAAGATATAAGGCAAAGTAAAGAACAAAAGATAACTCAAGCAATAGAGCGTTTGGTGGAGGATCTCATTCAGGAATCAATGGCAAAAGGAGACTTCGATAATCTCAGTGGGAAAGGAAAGCCTCTGAAAAAGTTTTCTGGCTGTTCATACATTGATCCCATGACTCACAACCTGAACAGAATATTGATCGATAATGGTTACCAGCCAGAATGGATCCTAATGCAAAAGGAAATAAAGGATACTATTGATCAGCTCAGAGAGGGGATTTTAGCATCCAGGAAAAAACTCGGGAACCTCATGACAGCAACTGAACAGAAACAGTGGAACCAAGCTTGTGAGCAGTTTGAGGAAAACATCAGAAAACTAAACAAGCGAATTAATGATTTTAATTTAATTGTTCCCCTGCTAACCAGGCAAAAAGTCCATTTTGATGCACAGAAGGAAATTGACAGAGCCCAGGACATATATGAGAGCCTTATAAAAACAGAAGAAGTCACAGATAAAAACCCAAATAGCAACGATCAGGGAGAAGGGGAGAAAACATCTGGAGTCAAGACAGGTTTTTTCAACTGGGCGAATATGTGGAAATTTATTAAACTCTGACCATTTCAACAGTACTGCCCCAAGTCATTTTCAGTTGTACTGACATCACACATAGAGGCTGAGGTGTGTGCTGCTACCCAGGAGCTTGAGAACTGTGTGTCTCGATCCTTTTCACAAACTGACCTCACCTCCAGGATATGTGAGGGAGAAGGCCATCAGAAACTGCATCACAGAGTTGCTCAACCAGCTTTGCTCTGGGCATAGAGCAAAAAGAGAACTGAGAAAGCTCTTTAACCCATTTCAGAGTTTCATTGTCAGTCATCAGAGGAAATGGGTTTGGACAGGGACTCAGACGGGGAATCCTGAAGGGTATTGCGGATGTCTCAGTGCAGTTTCAAACTCTAAAAAGTTGTCATTTGCCAACTTCAAACACAGGCACTTCAACGACAACAAGCTGAACAAATAGAATCCAAAGCCATAAAACTAAACAAGTGCGGGGAGTGTCGGAGGGAAACCTCCAAATGATGTGTTTCTTTGCCGGTTTGCTCCACTCACGCACCCGAGGCTATTAATGCTCCCGGTGGTTCCTCTGGTTGGGGCACCGTATGGGTGGAAATGCCGCGATCAGCAAGTCGGTCGTGGAGCTACTGCGCTGGGTTTTTGTTGTTGTTGTTGTTGTTTTTTTTAAATAAAGGTCTTCTCTGTGGATACTGAATTTAAAAAAACAAAAAACAAGTACCTGGGTTGTACTTTGTAGTTTTCCCTACCTAACTTCATGATACATTGGCTGCAGAAATTGATCAGGTTGGTTGGTTTAAAATCAGTCAAGCTGGTTGATTGAGATTTAGCTATTCTAGAAATAGACTCCTGTGTCCACTTTTTTAAAAGAAGTTCTGCGTGCATTTTGAGACTTTTCAGGAGTGGGGCTTGGCGGAAATAACACTTCGGCTCAAAGGAAACAGGATTTCACTTTTGGCCTCACCTCCACTCACTGAAACGTTAGGTTCACATGAACCTACCCGAGGTCTCTCCCGGGTTGTGTCTGTGGCTCCCCAGGGGCTTTTCCAGCCACAGGAAGAATCTCAGTTCACTGTCTTAGGGAGCTAATTTTCTTAGGAATTCTTTAATAAGCAAAGACAAGATGTCTGAATTTTTTTACCAATTTACACCTTTGGCAAATAAGAATTTGGCATTCATGAGATAGTTGCGTCTCATCCACTTTTCAGCAAATCTGACTTTTGTTTGAATTTATTGGGTTTAGTTGGTTAATAGGCTAACACAGGTTTCATGTGTACATGTCTGTGGTACGTGATCTGTATATTGCATTGTGCACCCCCCGCCCATCATCTGATCTGACGTAGTTGGGTGTGTGGGGCTGCTCTAGCCACAGAGTTGGGCCACAGGGAGGGTATGGGAACAGGTCAAAAGGAGCAGGTCTGTCTCCTCGTGGGATCCAGAGTGTGGCAGTGTGGAGGCCGTTCAGAAGCAGGGCTCTCGCCTCGCGTTTCGGAAGAACAGCTGTTTGTAAAGCATGTGATAGAGCAAAACCGCATCTTCAAAAGGAAACGTCAGGCGTTTTTGCTTAAACGATGGGGCATTGATTGCTATATACGTGATTATTTTGTTGAATGAGTTACGATGGGGCGTTGACTGCTACATACGTGATTATTTTGTTGAATGAGTTACGATGGGGCGTTGACTGCTACATACGTGATTATTTTGTTGAATGAGTTATTTGGCTTCTAGAATGATAGCATTACTCTGAAGAACTAGGTTCCAAAACACCTTAGAAGCCTACGATTCTGTGACTCTGGCTAAAAAGGGAATTCGGTGTGTCACACCCAGTTGCACTGCAGGAAAACCATCTTTAATACTGGATAAAGGGAAAGTAAAATTATCAGAAAACTCTAGCAAATCCTTAATTTCAGCATAGCGTACTTTATGCTTGTAAATGTTGTCTATATTAAAGTGAATTTTAATGATTATTGAGTGGTCTGTTGTAAAATAAACAATAATAACTATTTTACAATAATAACCACGTTTTGGGCTGACCACCTAAATTTTTTTATACCTAAAACGTTCTTTATCTTTTAGATTGATGATATCAAAACCAATCGTGACATAGATTTTTCTTATTAAGGTAATTCAGTTAAGTAAAAACAGGTTTATTTATTTAAGTAACCAAACTCCAGGTCAGACAAGATTTTGGCTGGTTTAGTGGAGTGTGTTAAGTTGGAATCTGACACATTTCTTATGACACGGCATTGACCTTTTCCTGTTAGTTTTTTGCCTCCTAACTTTGTCAGCTTTTCAGATGTCATAGCATTTTATTGACATTTCCCAACTCATTAACTGGCCCATATCAAACTCGGCCTGGTGTCCAGCCTTGTCACGGCTCCTCTCTTCAAACTGCAGGCCCGGGACCCTGGCCCCGTACCCTGAGGACGGAGGGAATCTCCACCACAGAGGCCTTTGTCCCCAGCTGCGGCTCGGCTTTGTCTGTGTTCTGTGTGCCTGCGGCTCGTCCTTGGTGGCCTGGCACCTCAGGTTGATGGTGTCCAGTTCTTTGGTAGATGACGACTGGTACTATGCGTGACCTTCCTCCTGCTGCCAGGACACAGCCCTGTTGGCGGTGGGGGGGTCCTCCCGAAGGTGAAAGCCCCTGTAACCCTGTCACTTGGCNCTGAGGACGGAGGGAATCTCCACCACAGAGGCCTTTGTCCCCAGCTGCGGCTCGGCTTTGTCTGTGTTCTGTGTGCCTGCGGCTCGTCCTTGGTGGCCTGGCACCTCAGGTTGATGGTGTCCAGTTCTTTGGTAGATGACGACTGGTACTATGCGTGACCTTCCTCCTGCTGCCAGGACACAGCCCTGTTGGCGGTGGGGGGTCCTCCCGAAGGTGAAAGCCCCTGTAACCTTGTCACTTGGCTGGGGCCTGTTACGCCCTCACATGCTTCCCTACTACCAACTGCCCGGGTCCCCATCCCTGGGCCTCAGCCCCCTGTGGGGACATTGCCAGCAGCCCACAGAAGCGACAAGTGGTGGTGCGCTGTGCCTGTTCCCAGAGGTGGTGCCTCTCCTTTCCAGCAGTGTTCCAGGCAGCATATGTTTACTGGAGACCTCCAGGAGACTCCCCCTTCCCACCACCTGGATTCCCAGAAAGCAGCAATTGAGGGGTGCATATGGGCCCCTCAGTCCCAAATGTGAACCTCAGACACTCCTTGGTGTCACTGCTGCTGCCACCACCCTGGCTCCTGCTTGGGGACACTGGACTCCCTCTTCTCTGGTCTAAGGGCAGACCCACAAAGGTGGTTATATTACTGAGACCAGTCCAGGACGTGAGCATAGAAGTCCCTCAAGGCTCAGGGATGATGGAGCGAGAGGGAGGACCGTCCTAGGACTGCATCATCTGGCCTGTTAAATGAAACTGCGTCCTCAGTCCAGTCCTCAGAAACCGCCTCTGAGCCCAGTCCCCAGCCCGCTGTGGGTTGACAGAGCCCAACATCCTTCCACTCTGGGACAGCCCCTCCCATGCTCCACGAATGCCCCGCTCACCCCAATCTGGACCTAGGAGAGTGAGGTCAAGGGAGTTTCTTCCCTGCCGAGACCAACCTCGAAGGTCTGGCTTCCTCTTCGAGGACCCACATCTTCCGTAGATGACTGATGTGTGCCATTGCTCTTCAGCCCCACTAAGTGACAGATCCCACCTGAAGGTCTCAACAGGACAGGCACACCCAAATACACCCCCAATAAGCTTAACACTGTTAGCAAGGACACCTGCTCACAGTGGAGGGGTGGGGTCCTTCCTGGTGCACCCTGAGAACCTTCTGGGGGAGCACGTGGCCCAGGGCACGTGACTCAGTTTGGGCATTTATGCCTGGGCTGCTGCTCCCTCTGTGGTTTCCCCTCTGGGTGACCCTGTGGCCTCATCCTTGCAAGTTTTCCGTTCAGCCACAGTTTGCACTGTGATTTGCCTGGCTGAGCCCCAAGGCTCTCAGTGAGCTTAGCCTGAACGATGCAGTGGATAGCTGGGCCTGTTGCCCGTCACCTTCCAAATGGCCCATGGTGAAGGCGGTATGTGTCATTGCTCTGCGAAAGGTGTGGTTCCTAGCCCAAGAAGTCAGGCCTGTAAGGCCTTCCCAGCATCTAGGGGCTGCCTGCCCTCCTTGACTTTCGGGCCCTCCCTCTGTCTTCAGAGCCAGTAACACCAGGTCTAGTCCTCATGCCACGTGACTCTGACTCTCCTACCGCCCTCTTCCACTTTGAAGGACCCCGTGATTACATCCAACCCACCAGATAATTCAGCATAATCTCCCTATTTTAAGATCGGTTGATTAGCAACCTTAATTTCCCCTTGCTATATAACAACATGGATAACACAGGTTCTGAGGATTAGTATATATTTGGGGAGACCATTATTTTGCTACAACATCCAAAAATGTATATAATTTGTACACACAGTCTCTTTCAAACACACACACAAATGTGAACACACTACACACCTGTCTATACCTTTTTCTTCACTCACCTATTAGTATATCTTCAAGATCCTTCCATAGCAACACATTATTTGTTAAGCCTGCGTGAAAGTGCTGTATGCTCATGGAAATTAGAGCTAATGAGCGCTGAGCAGATGAAGTAAATAGCACTGCAAGTTTACATGGAGAGACCCTGAGGCATGGAGCAAACGCTAGCGAAGTTATCCGGAATCTGGAATGGGATGCAGCACAATAATGAGGTACAAGGAACGGAGAAGGTGGCAGCTGCTCGCACTTGTTGAACGCTTGCCCCTCGCTAACTAATTTACTCTTCACAACAACCCCATGGCATAGACATACTGTCCACTGTTTCTGAGAGATGAGGAAACTAAGGCTCAGAGAGGTTAGGTAACGTGCCTTGGGTCATACGGCTAGAAAATGGCAGAGCTGGGATTTGAACCCAGGCTGTGTGTGGTTGGTCTGGTTCCGGATCCCAGTTCTCACACACGCATAATGCCGCTGTAGAGTTGGCCGAGAGGAGACTGGAGCGGATCACGTTAGTGACAGCCTCTGGAGAGAAGATGCAAGAATCCCATCGGTTCCCGGGGCTGCCTCGGATCCAGTCTGTTTCCTAGTAGGACTATCTATCATCATGCTTGTCCTCTACTTTCCCCGAGGTCCTTGCCTCCCTCACGGATTCCATACCGAGGAGCCTTAGGTGGTGTGATGCAGAGGAACGGAAGTGTGCTTTGCAGCTGGGGCCATCTGAATTTACACCCAGGTTCCGCTATTCACCAGCTATGTGACCTTCCTGAACTTCCTTTCCCTCACCTGTCAAAGGAGCACTGTCCCGTCCAACTGCAGGACTGTTGTGATCCCTGCGGATTTTGAACTAGACAGGCCCTGGCAGGATAGGGTCTCGGTGGTTCTCAGCGGAGGCGTACTGCCCTCTAGAGGACGTTTGGGAGATCTGCGCGGGAGTCGTCAGTTGACCCAATGGTTAGAGCTTCTGTTTAGCGCCTTGGAGACCGGTACCGCTGTGCTGGCTGGCCTTTGTTCTGATTGGTTGGTAAGTCCTTGCCGTCCCAGTTGTTCAACAGTTCAAACATCAGCGGGACAACAGGCATTAGGAGGTGGGGCCAGGGATGCAGGGAGTGTCACAATGACTGAAAAGAGGAATTTCCCTGTGTCATGCCCAGCATTCAAACACCCCACCAGGCATTCATGTGGGTGAAAAGTCTGCCTGTAACCACCTAGCTCAGAATGGAATTATATCTTACCTATAAACACAACGTACTTTTTGCCTGATTTTATTTTATTTTTTTGGAAGGATTCAGTTAGGGTAGGAATTTTTATTTTAAGATTTTATTTAGCTCTGGCTGGTGTAGCTCAGTGGATTGAGCGTGGGCCTATGAAGCAAGGGGTCTCCGGTTCAATTCCCAGTTGGGGCATATGCCTGGATTGCAGGCCAGGTCTCCAGTGGGGGACACATGAGAGGCAACCACACATTGATGTTTCTCTCCCACTCTTTTTCCTTCCCTTCCCCTCTCTCTAAAAAAAATAAATAAATAAATAATATTTTAAAACAGATTTTATTTTAGAGAGGGGAAGGGAGGGAGAAAGAGAGGGAGAGAAACATTGATGTGCAAGAGATACATTGATAAGTTGGTTGCCTCTCACATGCTCCAACTCTGGGGACCTGGCCTGCAACCCAGGCATGTGCTCTGATTGGGAAACAAACCAGCAACCTTTGGCTTTGCAGGCGGGTGCTCAATCCATTGAGCCACACCAGCCGGGGTGGATAGGAATTGTTGACTGGTTTAACAAGACCCTTGCAGTTATTTATTTATCTATTTATTTATAAATAGATAAATGAACGTATCCATCTATTTATTATTTATTTATTTTTAGACAGAGGCAGAAGGCTGGTTGACTCTCGGGCTCCCCTCTCTGGGGACCTGGCTGGCAACCCAGGCATGCGCCCTGACTAGGAATTGAACTAGTGACCCTTTGGATTTGCAGGCGGGTGCTCAATCCACTAAGCCACACCAGCCAGGGCTACCGGACTTTAAATATACTAATTGTATTTTTTCAACAAAGGCAACGGTTATGAAAATTGCACTTCTTTTTCCTGGGAATTTTACCAGAAGTACAGCGCACATTTAGGAAGCACTGCTGATGGCTGCGGCACCGGAATGCCCAGTAGTGCTACCCGCTTACTGCAGTCTGCGCTTGTAGCAAATATGCACCAGAGGAGCTTGGAGAGCCATTTTAATTTACAGCCAATCTTTCTAAGTGACTGGGTGTCATAGCCGGCATCCAAGATGACACATTCCTGTGTGGTGCCCTGCCACACTGTATTGGAATTGGCCGGTGTGGTCAATAGAATACAGTAGAAGCAAGAGCATGTCTCTTTGGAAGCAGGAGCCGCCTGCTCTCTTTCTCTCGGATCACTGACGCCAGCTGCCGTGTCTGAGGCAGCCTTGTGGAGCGGTACACGTGTTCAGCAGCTGAGGCCTCCAGCCAACAGCCCTGCGGGCGAGCTGCATGGGAAGCCGAGCCTGCGTCTCGCCTCCATGGGCCTGCAGCCAGCTGGACGGCAAACTCATGGCGACCTTGAGCTGGGATGACTCAGCTAAGCTGCTCCTGACTCCTGGCTTTAGAAACTGTGCAAAATAATCCCTAAGTGTTTGATGTTTTCAGTTGATAAATTTGGGGACACTTTGCTATAGAGCAATGGATAACCAATATAATAGACAAAGATGAATGTCAATGTCATCAATATGCATTGTTTTAAACATACTTCATATGTGCTGCCCTTCAAGTGTGATTACATTCAATATGTATGGTAAAAATTGCATATTGGAATGATTTATTAATTTGGGGTCACCTATTGTGCTTCTGTTTTATACGGTCCCCAAAGGCATCTCTATACCTCCTGGTACTACTGTAAGGCTGTGTCTTTTTCTGATCCATCTTCTGTACCGTTACCCACAGGAGAATTTGTCTCCATACCAGTCTTCTAACCACTGCTGCCAGACTCTGTCCTTGACACAGAGTGTTTGTGACATTTCATTGCCACCTTTTCCAGTATCATACCAAGTGATTATTGTGACAGGACACTCGGGGAAAGCCCTGGCTTGTTAGAGAGAGCACCGTATGCCTTACTTTCTCCACGTGTGTTTCTTTCCTTTTTAAAAAATATTTATTTATTTTTAGACAGGGGACGAGAGGGAGAAAGAGAGGGAGACAAACATCAATGCGTGCCTCTCGTACGCCCCCCACAGGGGACCTGGACCACAACTCAGGTATGTAGGGCTGACTGGGAGTCGAAGCTTCAGCTTTTTGGTTTACAGGACGATGCTCCAACCAACTGACCACCTGGCCAGGGGTAAGGCAGGCCTTTTAGAACCTGTTCTGGCACAAACCTGAACATGGTTGTGAAGTCACAAAGAGTCCAGAATCTAGGAGAGACCTTCCAGGGTCCTCAGGTAATTCAACAGAATACCAATATTTAGATACCAATCGAATGCCAATTGAATCAGGGCATGTGTGGAGTATATTTTTAGCCTGATTTGCAATTTTAGTACATTTGAAATGCCTACTCCAAAACGCTGACATCAGCAACTTAATCCCAGTATCTTTCTTTTTTTTTTTTTGCAATTATTTAGGTATTTGGTTGCACTTTTTATTTTTTATTTGATTTTGCCATTACAGTTGTCCTATTTCCCCCCTTCATTCCCGTCCATCCTGCACACCCCCTCCCCCACCATTCCCCCCTTTAGTTTATGTCCACCTGTCTCAAGTTCTTTAGATTCTATATTTCCCATACTATTCTTGCCCTTCCCCCATCTATTTTCTACTTATCGTCTATGCTACTTATTTTCTGTACCTTCTCCCCTTCTCCTCCTCCCACTCCCCTGTTGCTAACCCTCCATGTGATCTTCATTTCTATGGTTCCTCTCCTGATCTAGCTGTCCTCTTAGTTTGCTTTTGTTTTAGGTGTGGTTGTTAATAACTGTGAGTTTGCTGTCCTTTCACTGCTCATATTTTTTATCTTCTTTTTCTTAGATAAGTCCTTTTAACATTTCATATAATAAGGGCTTGGTGATGATGAACTCCTTGAACTTGATCTTATCTGAGAAGCACTTTATCTGCCCTTCCATTCTAAATGAAGGCTTTGCTGGATAGAGCAATCTTGGCTGTAGGTCTTTGGATTTCATGACTTGGAATACTCCTTTCCAGCCCCTTCTTGCCTGTAAGGTCTCTTTTGAGAAATCAGCTGACAGTCTGATGGGAACTCCTTTGTAGGTGACTGTCCCCTTATCTCTTGCTGCTTCTAGGAGTCTCTCCTTCATTTTAATCTTCGGTATGATGTGCCTTGGCGTGTTCCTTCTTGGGTCCAACTTCTTTGGGACTCTCTGAGCTTCCTGGATTTCCTGGAAGTCTATTTCCTTTGCCAGGCTGGGGAAGTTCTCCTTTATTATTTGTTCAAATAAGTTTTCCACTCATGGCTGATCCTCTTCCCCTTCTGGTACCCCTATAATTCGATGTTGGAACGTTTAAAGATGCCCTGGAGGTTCCTAAGCCTCTCCTCATTTTTTTGAATTCTTGTTTCTTTGTCATTTTTTTCTTCCTTCTGGTCCACCCCCTTGATTTGAGTACCAGTTTCCTTTCCATCACAATTGGTTTCCTGTGCATTTCCTTTCAATTAGTTTAGCCTTCATTTGTTCCTCTAATTTGAGACTAAAATCAACCAATTCTGTGAGCATCCTGATCACCAGTGTTTTGAACTGTGCATCTGAGAGGTTGGCTATTTCTTGGTCCCTTAAGAGTTATCGGCTCTGGGGCTTTGAGTTCTTCTTGAGCCATGATGTTTTGGTCTGTTCACACCTGTTACGTATGAGGGGCAGAGCCCTAGGTGTTCACCAGGGCTGGGCAACCCAGTCAGTGGGTTGTGACACTGTATGTGGGGGCGAGGTCAGAGAGGGGCAATGGCGGTCCCCTCTGCTGCTTCCCACCACTGGGGCCCCCGTGGTCTGTCTCTCTGCTTGCTCCTTCGCCTGGTTTATTGGTCTGGCTGAATGGTTCATTGTTCTCGGACTTCTGTATAGTTCAATTTTCTGTGTTTGATTGCGTTTTTGTTACTAAAACTTTGTTGTTTTTAAACTTGGTTGTGCGAGAAGGCACAGTGTTTCCATCTATGCCTCCATCTTGGCCGGAAGTCCTGATCCCAGTATCTTTCAAATGCATGTTTGACTCTCTTTGTGAAACAGTTCATAGAACGAGAGAGAAGTAAACTACCTTAGTGTTGGTTGCTACTCACTTCTGGAAAAGCAACTCAAAGCGTGTACATCCTCATGGTAGGTCAGTGGTAACACCTCTCTTCAAATGTGGAGGTAAGCACTTTCTCACAGGGAGTCCTCTGTTAAAGCTTTACAAAATCTTAGGGAATATTCAAATACTTAATACTTTAAAAAGTGATGAGATTCAAGACTATGGTAGAAACTCCTACTTTCCCACCAATATCCATTCTTGCCCCTTCTTTCATAACAAAACACTAGTTTTTAGTCTTCCTTGTAGTGTAGTGTAGCTAAGTAACTGAGTTTTTGCCAGCACAACAAAAGCAGAAAAGGCATATTCAACCTTTTGGAAAGGTTCTGAAAGAGAGGAATGTTCCCTTCTTTGTCTTCTGCTGACTGGAATGCAGGAACGATGGCTGGAGCTATGGCAACTCTTATAGATCATGAAGTGATAGTGGGCATGGAACCTGATATCTCCCAAATGTCCATATATTTTAAAGGAATATTTATGGACATAAATAAATATACATGTGGTTTCCTTGTCTGGAGCAAGGAGGCCGGATCTATATCTATGAACTGCCAGACCATTTCCAGACGAACTTTGGACTTTTTAAACATAAAAAGAAACTACCAATATTTTGCTTAAGCCACTGTTATTCTGTGGTGGTTTTCCCCTGCTACTCTCAGTCAAGCCTAATACCAATACAATGATCAAAACAGAAGATTTTAAAACTTATCTTTAAAACTTATTTTATTATTGTTCAGTTACAGTTGTTTGCATTTCCCCCCACCACTCCCCTCCACCCCAGCCAAACCCACCTCCAGCCCTTGCTTCCATCCTCCCCCTTGGTTTCGCCCATCTGTCCTTTATAGTAATTCCTCAAAACCCTTCCCTCCACTGTCCCTTCCCCTCTCCCCTCTAGCTATTGTTAGATTGTTCTTAATTTCAATGTCTCTGGTTATATTTTGCTTGCTTTTTAAAAAAAAGATTTTAAAAATATTTTATTTATCATTAGAGAGAGGAGAAGGGAGGGAGAAAGAGAGGGAGAGAAACATCAGTGTGTGGTTGACTCTTGCACGCCCCCTACTGGAGACCCTGCCTGCAACCCAGGCATGAGCCCTGACTCAGAATCGAACTGGGNTTGCATTTCCCCCCACCACTCCCCTCCACCCCAGCCAAACCCACCTCCAGCCCTTGCTTCCATCCTCCCCCTTGGTTTCGCCCATCTGTCCTTTATAGTAATTCCTCAAAACCCTTCCCTCCACTGTCCCTTCCCCTCTCCCCTCTAGCTATTGTTAGATTGTTCTTAATTTCAATGTCTCTGGTTATATTTTGCTTGCTTTTTTAAAAAAAGATTTTAAAAATATTTTATTTATCATTAGAGAGAGGAGAAGGGAGGGAGAAAGAGGGAGAGAAACATCAGTGTGTGGTTGACTCTTGCACGCCCCCTACTGGAGACCCTGCCTGCAACCCAGGCATGAGCCCTGACTCAGAATGGAACTGGGGACCCTTTGGTGCACAGGCCAGCACTCAATACACTGAACTACACCAGCTAGGGTATAAAACTTATTTTTAAAAAGCCAACCTTTATAGGCCAGCAATTTAACCTTTTTAAAGGTCGCACATATTTCAAAAGTAATTTATTAAGCAAACATTTATTGAGCACCTATATCATAGCACTTGTATCAAGATGATGGGCAATGCACTATAAATGTATTATTTGACAATTGACAAAATAATAGTATGCATGAAAATAAGAACTGAGGGAGAGTAGAAAAATAACAAAAAGTGGGGATTGTTCCTCTTACGTGTATACTGAGATCTGTAGGAGTAACAGGAGTATAAGAGGATGGCATTTTGTGATATAAAACCTTTTATTTCATTATTCTTAAGGGGAAAACTCTTTTCGATTCGAGCTGATAATATCTGGAATTACACAATGTGTTTTCCTCAACCAACCAAACGGCGTTTTATATTCTGAAGGGCATTTAGACGGGGCTTTCCAAGGCTGGTGAAATTATGCTGAAAATTCAAGATGCCACGTTTTTAAAGGAGACAGTAGGAAAAGACCTGACTATAAGAAAGCTAAAATCTGGGTGGGTGGCTGGGAAAAGCACGAGGACAGTATCAGAAGACTAGTTATATTGTGCTGGACACCCAGGGTTACAATACTAGTTAGTAGTCTTACTTCCCCTTTCTAGGTCCCCATTTCCGAGGCTCGCCGATTGAGAAGGGCAACGTCTCTGCAGACTCCAGCTCCTGAGAACACTCCTGGAGCATGGGACCTATCTTGAGCAGGTCGCGGCCAACGCCGTTGGGTTTATGGGGAAATGCAAAGGGAGCCCCTGACTTCTGCTTTCGGGTCCGCCCCCGCCACCCCGCCCGCACAGGCTTGTACGGGTGCAGCACTTGAAGTCCGCAGCAGAAGACTGCAGGAGGGGCCAAGCCTAACTGGCTGCGAGACTCCCAGCCCGCGGTCCGGCGGGCGACCTGCGGATCTGCGGCGTCCTTGCCCCGCCCCCAAGGGTCTCGCCCCGCCCCCGGCAGGTTACTAACTGTACGCTGATTGGTCACTGCGCACCGCACGGCGCCGCGCCCCGCCCCTCCCCAGCGGCGCTCTCCCCTTGCCCCCGCCCTCCGCTCCCGGATCCCGGGGCCAAAGTGAAGTGGAGCTTGTCCGCCCGGCTGCCGCGCAGCATCTTACACTCTGCGCGCCCCTGGGGTCGCCGTGGGTGTCGTGGGAACCGGGTGAGTACCGTCCGCCGGCCCCCGGGGCGTGCGGGCGCGGGGAGGCACCCCCGGCCAGCGGGTCTCCGGGCCTGCGGAGTGCGGCGGTGCCCGGCGGAGCCAGCCTTCGGGCTGGGGGCCTCCGCCGCCCCTTCCGGCCCAGCCGCGTCCCCTAGGGCCGGACGGGTAGGGTCGCACCTCCGCGTCCGGTGGAGGTCTGATGGCTGCACTGGGAGATCTGGGAGGTTTGCCTGTCGAGCCTTCCGGCTTCCTAGGGCGGCGGGCCGGGAGACGGGGCACGCGCACGGGGCGTCGGGGCAGCTCAGGGCTCCGTCGTCCCTCCCGGTGGCTCTGAACCTTGGCTGGGAATGTTGTCAGCGTCGTGGGAACTTTTCCGCCACTGTTCACGCGGGAGTCGGGAAAGGGGAGAAGATTCACTCTCTCTGGAGAATGAGTCCTACCGTGTGAATGTCCTTTCTGATATAGGGCAGCAGAGAATTGCTGCTATGGGTGGCAGTTGTGCCCGGGAGAACCATTTTCGTTTTCCAGCAATGAGTTGGCTTCCGAGTTAACTACAGGGAGGTGCTTAATTTGAAGGGTGAATATATGACCTTTTGTAAGCCCAGGGTGTGTGCGTGTGTGTAGGGGGATTCGGGCCTCCCAGTGGGATGAACGGGTCGCCAGCTTTGTGCTTCCAAAGACGTGAATTTGTTTTCGGAGTGCCCACCGTTTCCCTCAGACGCACCTACCTGCACTCAATCCCCTAAACCTAACAGTCCCCGAGGCTCTGACTCCCAGGCTGGGCACCCCTCTTCCCCAACCTTTGCAGTTACTTCAGAGCTGTCTTCTCTTCTTTCCATCCTGCGTAGGTGTCACACGTAAAACAAATGTTAAGCATTTTTACCGGTGATAGAGTTGCAAGACTCTTCTTTCATTTTTATTTTTCAACTAAAGTTTATGTTCACCACTGTATGTGTTAGTTTAGGCATACAGCGTAGTGGCTCTTCCCTCTTACAATGAAAATCAAAACTTATCTTGAGTATTGATGGGGCTGGAAAAGCCAGTTTCTTGAGAAGGGGCGGGGGAGGCTGTAGTTTTCCTCTTCCAGAGACACGCCCTCCCCACCCCCTCCTCGGCCCGCTGGGATTAGACTGCCTTAACTGGCAGGCCTTTCCTGAATTCTTTTCTGGAGCCAAGGTAGTGACTTGGTCTGATCGTCTTACCCTTATTTGCTTCTTTTAATGGATTATAGTGATATATTCGGGTTGTAAGTTTCTTTTGATATCGCAGGAGAGCATCAGGTAAAAAGTTCATACCCCATAGAATATAATAGACATAGATGAGCAAAGAAGTATATCAAGTAAGAAGTTAGAATTCCTTGTATCTTCTTCACTCCGCATCCTCCACGTACTGAATTCCGCTCCCTGAAAGGGATCACAGTGCCGCTGGGCACCTGGCTTCCTGTGAGGACACATCTTTGTGTCGGTACTGCAGACCTCCGACTGCGAGGTGTGCTGCCCTTGGGAGCTTTTGGTCGATTCGGGGTGTTAGCCATTAAAAGCCCGGCTGCATAAAAATCCTTCCCACATTGTTTATCTAAGCGTCAAGTGCATAATTTAAACAGATCAGTGTAAATGTAATGCTCTTTTCACTGAGAATCTTTTTATGAGTGAAAGGATTTTATAATATAAAAGCAGAAGCTAATTTTCTATGAGTTGAAGGCATTTCTTAAAAGTTTTTTTTCATATTTAGAGACTGGATAAAGAAAAATTTGAGGACTAGGTTAAATAATGGTGAATTTATTAACCTTGTTACTGCTCAGTGGCACTGACTTCAAGGTCATGTGGACTCACTTGACTGGCCTTACCGGAATGAACAGATCGAAGTGAGCGGACCTGCAGGGAGAGAAAATTCCACACCGTGTGTAATACCATCCGGTGGGAATCCCCTTGAATAGCCGACAGTAACAGAACTTCTTGTTCTCTATTTGAATAAGTTTCTTTTATTGCGAAATGTGTCTCAGGTACAAAAAAATGTGTAAAATAGGTATGTATATTTAATTGAAAGAATACTATTGTGATGATTGTCACTGTATCTAGCACCAGATTAAGAAATGAAACGTTTAGCCCTGGCTGGTGTAGCTCAGTGGATTGAGCGTGGGCCTGCGAACCAGACAATCGCGGTTTGATTCCCAGTCAGGGCACATGCCTGGGTTGCAGGCCAGTTCCCTGCAGTCCAACTCCCAGCAGGGGACGTACGAAAGGCAACCATACATTGATGTTTCTCTCCCTCTCTCCTTCTCCTCTAAAGATAAATAAATAAATAAAATCTTTAAAACAATAAAAAAAAAAGAAATGAAACATTTACATCCTTCTTCTAGGAGTAGCCTCTGACCCGATTATTTGGTTAATCTTTCTCTCACTTTTAAAAAAATATTTTTTTTATTTATTTTTAGAGAGAGGAGAAGGGAAGGAGAAAGAAGGAGAGAAACATCAATGTGTGGGTGTCCTTCTTGTGCCCCCTCCTGGGGACCCGTCCTGCACCCCAGACATGTGACCTGCTTGGGAACAGAACCTGTGGCCCTTTGGTTCCCAGGCCAGTGCTCAAATCCACTGAGCCACACCAGTCAGGACTCTCTTGCTTTTTAAATAAACTTTACACATCATTGTATAAATATTCACATGTACATACATATTTACAGCCATGTACATATATGTGCGCACACACACAAACGTATCCTCAAAATATATTCCGCTTTGAATGAATGGTGTTAAAAACGAGATTCTTGTCCAGGTAGATGGTGAGCACGTTTTAAAGTGTTCTCACCATTGTTAAGAGTGCTGCGAAGAGCTGGTCTGAAGAGGGGTTAAGGAGCGGGTATTTGTGTGGTATTTAGGGAAAGGAATGCCTCAATAAAGTTGCTGAGTTACATAGAATTGGTTAATGCTCCAGAGAGCAACAAAAGCATACCTTTCGGATTAATTTTTCTACCAGCATATAAAATCGTAACACCATATTAATTTCTGCAGTTAAATGCAAAGCTTCCTCAACTATAAATGGCGCCTTTGTTAACAGTGGATTTTTCATTAAAGAAACTGTGGTAACGAAGTTCTTCCCCCCACCCCCCAGGGCAGATGAGACCCAAGCAGGCTTCGTGGGAAGTGCCAGAGCTTTCCGAGCGGGAGATTGAAAGTTTGTGCCGTGGCTGTGAGCGCACGCCCAGCTGTGTGAGGAAGGGACAGTAATGTCGCTGTTGGAGGGGCTCCAGGAGAAGATGAGTGGGACAGAGCCGCTGCAGCCTCCCTGCCTTTTAGGGGGGCCCCTGCTGAGGGGGTCAGTGGGCAGCGACAGGAGTGGGTCCCAGGAAATGGGACTCCCACTGAGGGGGCGTCTGGAGGACTCCAGTGCGGGCCAGGGGCTGCCAGGACGGCAGCCATGCAGTGCCCGGGAGGTGCGGTCCCAGGGCGCAGGCCGCGCCGTGTTTCTGCTGTGCGCTTGCCCAGCCTTCCCGCAGGACCCCTCTGTGCAGGAAGTGACGGTCCTCTGCTGAGGCAGGCTGCAGGGCTGGAAGCGCTGAGGGACCTGCATCAGCACGTGACCAAGGTCGAGCCAAGCCGAGTGCAGATGGGAATCTGGGCCAAGTTCAGGGGCATTCAGTCCTCAAGTTAGAAAGCTGCCGTAGCAGCCAGGACAGGTCTGCACGAAGTGGCACCGGTTCAGTCCAGCCTGCCGACCCTGCTCCTCTGCGGGCACAGCTGGCTCCGTGCAGCCCTCCCGCGTCGGATCTTCCTGAAGCCTCTTTGTTGATCTCGTCGCTCAGGCGGCGGCAGCTCCCTGACAAGAAGAGGAGCCCTTTTCGGAGACTTTGCCTGTCTGTGTGCGTTTTGATTCTGTCATCATACTTGATTGATATTTTGGCCAGTAATAGCATTTAGTTGGAAATAAATTTCCTTCAGAATTGTGAAGTTTTGCTTCATTGTCATCTTACCTCTAGTGTTGCTGTTGAGAATTCTAAGCTATTAAGATTTCCAATCCTTTTTATGAGACCTGTTTTTCTCCCCGTCCCCTTTATGAACTTCTAGAATCTGCGCTTCGACCCATGCTTCAAAATTTAAAACTGTGTGTCGTAGTGTGAGTCTGTTTCCATCAGTTCGGTTTAGTATTTGATGGGCCCTTTAAAACTGCTGTTTGGGGTAATTTTCTTGAAATATTTCATCATTTTCTCCCTCCCGCTGTGTCTGTACCCTCGCTTCCAAACACCTGACATTTGGATGTGACCTTGTAAAGCTCCTCTAATCTTCTTGTGTCCGTCTGTTTCCAACTGGCTACATCCTGGTAGATTTTCTTAACTTTCATCTCCCGACTCACGTATTTGGATTTTTTAAACAAATTTTTTATGATTACATTTTTAATTTCCAAAGGCTGTTTTTTAGTCTGAACGTTTCTTATGCTAGCATCCTGTTCTTCACCTGATTTTAGGCAGAAGGCCAGGAAGCGGTCTAGCATCCTGTTCCCGATGAATAGATGTCATGTTCTCCATCCCCTGCACTTATAATGATTTAAGTTTTCTTTCTCTGTCGTTTTCCACCTTCCTTTCTGGAAGGAAAGGGTCTGGCTGCCAGTCTCCTGAGCTGGGACAGAGGAGCCGTGGTTCCCCATGTCCTCTTTTCAGGGTGATACCTGCGTCTCCTTTGGGCCTGATGTCCCCCAGGCCAGAACACGAGAAACGGGGAAAACCCTCAGACTCCTGCTAGGGTGTGGACGAAGCAGTTGCCAGCACCATAAAGAGAAAAGAGACGGGATCTGGGGCCTGACTTTTCCGACTGGTGCCCCAGGTCTCTCCTGGGTTGGTGCTCCGTGTCCTTGCCGCTGGCCTGGGCGTTCCGCCCTCTTGGGTGTGCCCAGTCAGTCATCATTGTCCGCCTGCTTCTAGCTTCCAGTCATCGCTGTCCCCTCATCTGTGTTCTCTGTCACGAGGAACTTCTTGCCCTCTCAGTGAGGCTTCAGGAGGGAGCAGACTGAGATGCCCGTGGGCAGCCTGCCATCCTCACCCAGAAGCAGCAGTAGTTTTTCTTGACCAGAGGAAGGGTGGACCCGTGGGCGCAGAGTGCCCTCTAAGGCAGCCCTGCTGTGCAAGCCACCTCTCTGGTAGGTCGCCAACAGCGTTGGGCCACCCCGGGTGCCGGGCACGGCTCTCCTCACTAACTCTCCCACTCCGAAGGATGTGCTCCCGTCACCCCGCTTTATGTGCCTGAAGACTGTGGCCTTGGGGCATTTGAAGCTCAGCAAGTGCCTGGCACACAGCCGCTATTCCATGAGCTGTTGACCGGGTGAATGAACGGGGCCCAGCAGGCCCGGCTGGGAAGAGGCTGGAGGCAGGAGTGGGCCCAGGCCAGTCCTCACTCCAAAGCCTCTGCTTTGAGCTGCCTCTGTGGAGTGGGTGCTGGACCGTGAAACTGGGGCTTCACGCCCTTTAATACTCTCCCAGCTCCAGGCCCGGCTTTCCCAGTGCCGCTTACCAGGAGGGTTCCCGCGCATACGGAGCCTGGCTCTCTGTCTGAACCGGGGAGCAGGATGGTCCCTGAGCAAGACGGTCCCTGAGCAGCCCCCAAGGCTGCAGAGATCCCTGAGCAGGACTCCCTGCGGGAGCCGAGGCCACGCCCCTCAGGCCCCCGTGCCTCTCTGCCCGGCTCACGGGCTCCTGGCCTGTGCAGCAGCCTTTGGGGCCTCGGTGGCATTTCGTGCCAGTGTGCCTTTCTGTTGTTTCTAGCTTTTCATCACCAAAATTTTAAACATACAGCACAGTTGCACAGCAGATTTAACACTTTTTTTGTATTTGCTTTATCTTTTTTTGCCTGTGCTTAACCATTTGAGAGCACGTTGCTGGCACTCCACCCATGAGAATGTCAGCCTGCGCCTCCTGACACTGACATTGCTCTCCTCAGAAACCACAGTTCCTCATGGTCACGTCCAGGAAATTAATCCCCTCTGATGTCTGAGCTGTATCACATTTCCCCAACTGGCCCAGACTGCCTTAAATTTTCAAAAACAAACAACCAAGATCAATAAAGTTTTATGTGTTTCACTTGGTTTGTTAATTTTGTGTTTTTTAAAAAATTTAGGTTCTGCCCTGGCTGGTGTAGCTCAGTGGATTGAGTGTGGGCTGCAAACCAAGCCGTCACCGGTTAGATGTCCAGTCAGGGCACTGGCCTGGGTTGTGGGCCAGGTAGGTCCCCAGTAGGGGACACATGAGAGGCAACCACACGTTGATGTTTCTCTCCCTCTCTCTCCCTCCCTTCCTTTTCTCTAAAAATAATAAGTAAAATCTTTAAAAATTTTTGTATATTTTTTTAAACCACTGTGTCCCCTGCTGCCACCTTGCTTGCCCGGTCCACCCACAGCTGCTTTGCCGCGACCCCTTGGCTGCCCGACTCCGCCCCACCTGCTGGTCTGCACGGATGTGGCTACTTTCACTCCTTGGTGGTTGGAAGTCCATACAGTCCAACTGTCTGTCGGTTCTGGTTGTTACTTTGTTTCTAAATTGTTGTTGCCCTCCTTTTTGGTTGTGCAAGGAGGCACAGTGCGTCTACCTATGCCTGCATCTTGGCCGGAAGTCCTCAATTTTGTTTTTTTGACATGAAAGAAATTCACGCTAAACCCCTTTGACGTTTCCGGCTCACATTGCTCTTAGATGGTGTCACTTCTGGAGAGACAATGTGCAGCAGCATCTTAGCAGAGTGAGGGACCCTTGAGGCAGTTTTGGGCATTGTTCCCAGAGTTTGCTAATGGTCGGGTTCACCTGGGGAGTTTAAAAAAAGAGATGACCTGGTGTCACTCTTGACTTTCCGATCGTTGGGGGTGGCGTGGGTCCCAGTGACCTTTTTCCTCTAAACTCCCCAAGTTCTTGTGACACCAGCGTGGTGCTGGTCCGTGCACCTGTGCCGGGGGACACCGAGGCCGCGCATCCCTCTCCCTGGCCAGCGCAGCGCAGCTGGAGAACGTCGGCGTTTTTCCCGACACCACGCGAATGCCACTCACCAGTTGTACACACACACTAACTGCCCTGGAGTGCAACGCGCTGCGATGGAAACAGTGCAGCCATGGCTCATGAAGGCACTTTCTCCGAGTCTGCCCAGAGGAGGAGGCATTTGGCGTGTGTGCGGAAGGTTAAGTGGGAGTTTGTAGACAAGAGACGGGAGGGGCCGGGTGTGTAACTGTAGTAGTTCGTGTTGCCAAGCCTTGGCCGCCCGCCGTCTGTCGCTCTGTGGCTGGAGTGTGGAGTGTGTTGAGGGGGTAGGAGACAAGACAGCCATGTAGGGGAGGTGACATGCAGAACCATGTCTCTTCGGACTGTGTCTCAGGCCGCTGGAAGTTTTTGAGTGAATGGTGTGATCCAGTCTGAGTGTCAGAAAACTCTGGTGGAATGTGGACTTGGGGAAGCAGGGAGGGGGATTTGAAGAAATCGCGTGTTTGCGTGTCTTGTGACGGCAGAACTTAATTCCCTCACTGCTCCTCAGTGTATCGGCTTAAATAAGCCTGGGGGCAGGGCTGACTCCATCCCTCTGTGACAGATGCTGAGACGCACAGTGCATTTCAGAGTGGGAGAGTTGGGACAGACTTGACGAGAAGTCGAACTGCTACGTGCCTGCTGCGTGCCTGCCATGTGCCGGGCCCTGGGAACACTGCAGTGAGCAGAACCGGGCTCGGCCTGGCCTCCGTGGGCTCACCCCGATCTCGTTTCCTCCAACCCCTTTACGCCCACCACCCAGCAGTGCCGACTCCCAGGCTCTGCCTCTGGTCGGGCCTCGGTCCTGCCCTTGTTCTCTCTGTGGCCTTCCCAGCCCCCCAGCCCAACTCATTCCCGCTCCCAGGCTCCTCGCAGGCCTTATCTTCTCATCTGGACGGCCAGTCCGGCCTCTTATCCCGCCCTCCTATCCTGCCCTCCTGTCGCTCACACCAAGGCCCCTCACTCTGCTCTGTGCCCCCCACTCCGCCCATGGCAGGCATCACTTTCTGACATGGTATAGCATTTACTTTTAAAAAGATTTTATTTATTTAGTTTTAGAGCCGGGGGGAGGGAGGGAGCAAAACATCAGTATGAGAGACAAACATTGATCCGTTGCCTCTCACATGTGCCCGGATCCGGGGGCCTGGCCTGCAACCTAGGCACGTGCCCCGACCGGAGACCGAACCGGCGACCTTTCACTTTGTGGGATGACGCCCAAGCTGCTGAACCACACTGGTCTGTGCTCATCATGTACTTTTTGAGTCATGTTTAATGTCCTCCCCACCCCCCGCCCCCGCCCCCCCCAGCAGAGCTCCACACAGTCAGCCCTTCGGTCTGTCATCGGTGTGCCTGGTGCGCAGCAGATGCTCTGTAAACGGATGTGGTGGAGCAAGGGGAAGCTGAGGTTCAAGTTCAGAAGGGACAAGTAAACTGCCATCTGCTGTGAGCTGGAGTCACTTAGGGGAGCTGGGGACGGGGCAGGACCAGCCCGTGGGAGCACATGGGAGACAGTGGAAGAGAAACCCGGGCGACCGAGGAGAGAGACAAGGAAAGGTCATCAGAGGACACTGAGGCATGCGACGGGGTTTCGTCTTTGCCTTAAAAGAAACAGGAAGGCAAAGGTTTTAAGCAGGAGGGAGATGTCAGCTTTGTGCCTTTTTTCAAAAGTCACCCCAGTGGCAGTGTGAGGACATGTGAGTGGGGCAGGCGTGGGTCTGGCTGGGTGGCTGGGGGGGTCATTGTCAGGGACGGGTGAGACAGCGGGACTCTGCACAGGGCGCAGGAGATGAGGGAAGCTGGACTTGAGAGAGGCTGCGGAGGTGGAACTGGGGGAGAATCGGATGTGAGAGGGGAGGGAGACTAAGGAGGAGGACGGCCCCCTGCCTGGCTCGCGTCACTGGTGAGTGGTGACTCATTCATTGTGGGGACTCGCCTCCAGGCGAGCGGGTCGGGCTGGGAGGAGGTCACCCACGGGGACTTGGTGTTTGGACATGTTGGTGTTGAGGTGACTTTGCCTGCAGGTGGTTGGATGTGTGGGGCTGGGCCTGGGTATTGAAATCTGTGAGTCAGCTGCGCAGAGAAACAGCGAAGGGGAGAATTTACCAAATAACCCATGTTGTGGATAATTAAACGTTGTTAAGGGTATTACTGGGAGAAGTGATATAGTTCTGAAATTAAAGTCTTTAAAAATCTATTCTCCATACCCTTTACTTGGTTTTCTGGTGTAAGTCTTCCACCAAAATTGGCATTTCACTCCATTTTCTTCATGTTCTGTGTGGTTTACAAGTGAGAAGGCAAGCGAGCATCGCCCGAGATTAAGTGTGCACGGTGGCTCTTCCAGGAGCCGGGAGATGTCTGAACGACCCCCAAGGTCGGACTTGGCCTCCACAGCAGCCCCACTGGAAGTGCCTAGAAGCCGGTCTACAGTGGCCCAGGAGGACAAACTATTGTTCCCCAGACCCCTTCGGCCAGATCGAACGGGCAGCGCCTGCCACCGTATGCCTTGGTCCCCAAATGATGTCCATGGGCTGTCCCCGCTGCAGGCAGCAGAGCAGTGACTCTCTCTTCCTGTCGGGACTCAGGGGAGGAGGTGGGAGCCAGTCTGACGAGGGGCAGCGGTGTGCCCAGCAGTGTGCCCAGCAGTGTGCCAGCATGGCTGCGAGCTCAGCTTTGGAATCAGGTCTGTGCGCCGTGGGGATCTTGGCTGCCCTCCTTGCTAGCTGTGTGACCGTGGGCAAGCTGACCACTCCCGGGGCCTCTCAGCCCCTCGAGACAATGAGAGCACCTGCCCGAGAGTGTGGGCGAGGCTCCGGCGGAACGGCTGCAGGCAGAGCTCCTGAGGTTGGTGTGGAGCGGGTGCAAGGCGGGCGCGCCTCCCAGCTGCTGGACAGCTGGTCATCAGTAACTCGACCTGGTGTCTGAGTGATGTTAATATTTCATTCGTCACCTGATTTTTCGTAACCTTTTTTATAATGGTACACACTTGTGACTTGAGTTTTAAAAGTGCTTACTGATTTCTCCGCTGGCTGGTTAGCACCCTGCTGACAAGGGCCACGTTTCAGGCATCTTCGTCTTCCCACGGTGCCTAGCTCGAAGGGATGGCCTACAGATGCCAGACACGTGCTCAGGAGTGCAGTGTGGGCCGAACACCACTGCCTGTGTGGGTCTGCTGGCCGGTGGATGCAGCCATCAAGGAAGGAAGGAAGGAGACAGTCAGAGACCTGCACTCAGCCCACCTTTCGCCCCTTCTAGAGTTTCTCCTAGAGCTGCCTCCAGACTTCGGTCACCACTTCGTCACTCTGAGCCTCTCATTTGTTCATCTGCCTCGAATCGCCCTCCCCGTGGGGTCTGCCCGTCTGTCCTATGTACATCTCTGCCTGGTGCCCCTCGGTCTTGGTCTGGCCTCTGTGCGCCCCTCCCTCTTCCTGTCTAGTGTGGGGGCCGGTCTCCAGTGCGAGGTGCTGCTGCCAGGGTTCTAAGGGAACCCACGGCCGTGGCTTCCCTGCTGGTGGGCGTCGAGCACGCTCTGCAGACCGCTGCCGGGTCCCTGCGCTTCCTGGGTGGCCTGTGCCCAAGGGCCACGGCCACACTCGAGCTGGTGCACTGTCGGTGGCTGCTTTGGGCTATGACAGTGGACTGGGCGACCGTGATAGACTGACCGATCTGCAACACCAGACACACGTCCCGCGTGGTTCTTCACAGGAAGTTTGCCAACCCGGCTTAGATAAGCAGGCTGAAAACTCCTTCATGACCCGGCCCCAAACGGGCTGGTCGCCCTCAGTCTTCAGAATACCTCAACTCTACCCTGTTCTTCTGGCCGACATAATTTTGCATACTGTTTCTTCTTTTTATCTGCCTCGCCCCTGTGTGTGCTTCCAAATCCAGCCAAGCCTGCACGCTCCCTCAGCCCTTCCCAGCTAGTGGAGCCCGGTGACCGCTCCCCTGCTTCCAACTGTGCTGGCGCGGTGGCACAGTGACCTGGCACCACAGTGACCCAGCACCGTGGCGCAGCCTGGTGCGTGTGCAGGGTGCTCCAGTGTTTTTCAGGGGCCAGACCCACTCCGGTTTGCTCTGCGTTCCGCACTCCTCGGAGCTCTCAGACAGCGTTTCCTCCTTCCTGGAATGGAAGGTGCCCCTGAATCGCCTCCTCCAAATGCGCGCCCTTTGGGAATCCCCCAGCGTTCTCACAGGGTTCCCCCATTTTCTTTTGCCGTGTTATAGGTGGCCCCAACACCAGAGCTGTAAACAGCCGTTTACTCCTGCTTCTGGTTTCCTCAGGTTGGGAATTTGCCGGGGCGCAGGTGGGAAGACATGTCTCTGCTCTGAGCCTCTGGGGCCTCACCAGGAGGCCCAGCGATCAGCTCCACACCTGGCCGCTGGCGCCAGCCATTGGCAGGACCTTACCTGGAACCAGAGCCAGTGCGTGGCCTCTGCCAGCACGTGGCCTTGGAGTTGTGTAGCAGCTGAGGGCTCCGGAGTGAGTGTTCCAGAGAACCAGCTACAAACGGCACCGCCTTTTACGGGCCAGACTCGTGTGGCGGAAGTTAGGTAGCATCACTGCTACTCTGCAGGTCAAGCCGTCTGTGAAGTGGGGTCAGATTCAAGGGGAAGGAAGTAGCTCTCGGCGGGAGGCCAAGTAAAACCACTCATTTAGCAGTCGGCCCCCTTTGCCCTGGCGCAGCCCTGTGCACCTCTCAACAGCTGTGCATTGAGGTATCGAACTTTCTTCCTGACTGTAGTAGATTCGGACCTAAAGTAAGTCTGTGTTCAAGCTTTAAAAGGGGAGTGACATTTTACTTCTTAAAAATATTTCCTTTGGGTTTTTCTTTTTGTCTTCTTTGTAGACGACGGTGTTCAATGAGAGGCCGGCGCTGAAGTGGCGGCAATGGCAGGCTTCCTGGACAACTTCCGGTGGCCAGAATGCGAGTGTGTGGACTGGAGCGAGAGGAGGAACACCCTGGCCTCCGTGGTGGCGGGGGTGCTGGTGAGTGGGAAGGCCTGATGGGCCCTCCTCCGCCCGGAGGTGGACGTGGATCCCTGAGGACTGCGAGTCCCCTTCCGAACTGTTTGTTCCCCTGTTGTTTTGCAAAAGTATCACAGTTTGAGGTGCTGTTTCTGGGCAGCATGGAGTAGGTCCTGGTGCATCTGACTTTGCAGATTTGCTGAACTTAAGACCCTCTCTTCAGTTCCAGTGATAATACAAGTAGTTAGTATAGGCAGTAGCTTTTAAAAGAATCTGATCGGGATTTCATTTATTTTCATATAGCAGAAGGGAGGGAGAGAGGGAGCGAAACATCAGTGTGTGGTTGCCTCTGGAGCGTCCCCTACTGGGGACCTGGCCCACAACCCAAGCATGTGCCCTGACTGGGAATCCAACCTGCAACCCTTTGGTTCGTAGGCCGCGCTCAATCCGCTGAGCCACACCAGCCAGGGGCAGTAGCGTTTTTAAGTCAGTGTGTAACTCCTTGAAGATCCTCAGAGGCTCAGAATCAGCCAAATATTACATGGGACTCCCTACAGAGCCCCAGGAACTGGGCCCCACCACCACCAGGTCTCACTGTCGCGCGGGAGGGGGAGGGCAGGAGAAAGGAATTGGCTTAGTTTTCTTCCCAGTGTTTTTTCTTTCTTAACCTTATATTATTAAAAATGCCAAGCATCTAAACAACAGCAGTGAGAATGATATAAAGAGCCCCTCTCCTCTTGTATCCCATTTACTTTATCGCCATCTTCAAAAAACCCCTCAAATCATGACCAAATTTGCTTGAGCCTTTCGCCACCCCTCCCTTGCCCCAACTGCGTTTTTGAAGCAAGTTTAGCATCTGTTAGTCTCCTTGGGTATGCAGCTCGGTGCCGGAAGTCCACCAGGAAAGAGTAAAGGGAGCACAGCGGGGGGTGAAGGGGTTGTGAGGCGCTCTGCATGCGAGTTCTACGTTTTTCTGGCTCTTTATGGTCGTCTCGCCTGCACTTAACTTGTCCATTCGCAGTTTGTCTAATTTAAGGCTCTTCAGCTTGGTGTACGAAGAAGCATACACTTCACCATGTTCAGTCAGTTAAACGGTATTCGATTAAGTTGCATGATGACAGTTTTGGGGACACGGCAGTGGCAGCTCACTTGCAGAGGCGAAAGCGTGGGCAGGTGGGAAGAGGAAGAGAGAATGAGACCCGGCGCCCGGCCGGGAAGCCGGGCAGTCGGAGGTCAGCTGAGGAGCTTCGGTCGCACGTGGTGGTGGGGGGTGAAAGCAGAGGATGATTCATTCCCAAGTGATACATTTTCCTCTTGCATGGAGAGCAGAACTTCAGAATCTTACACAGATTTGATTAGTTAGGGTCACCTCCTCTGCTATTAGGCAAAAGTAAACAAGGATTCTTACTGTCAACGTCCAGAACTCAAAGTGGAACTATTTTATGTTTCGCCTGCGTGGTCTGTGGGAAAAGGGGAATGTTAAAGACAGGAGTGGTGCTGAGCCACAGTCTCAGTGTGACATCTGTGACGCGGGCCCTTTGCAGTTCTTCACAGGCTGGTGGGTAATGATCGACGCGGCTGTGGTGTACCCCAAGCCGGAGCAGCTGAACCACGCCTTCCACACATGCGGCGTGTTCTCCACGTTGGCCTTCTTCATGTGAGTGGGGGGGGGTCTTGGTGCCGGCTTGTCTGTCCAGCGACGCTGGGTCCTGAAGAGCCAGTGCTCTCTGCTCCCCGGAGTAACTTTTTAACCTAACTGATGGTTTCTTCTTTCAACGGTTAATGAATAAGTAAATGAATTCCCTTTTTAGTAAGATTTTTAAACGTCAAGAATGAGTGCTGAATTTAGTCAGATACCATTTTAGCGTTTGTGAAGCTTCTCATGTGATTGTTCTCATATTTGTTAAACTGGTTATTTACTGTATCTTAGTCAGTCCCAAGATTATTTTTTTATATTCTATTACCCGGAAATATCAGGGTGCTTTTTACAGTCAGTGGTATCTTATAAATACAGTTAACATTTTTTCTTGTCAGTTTAAAGAATAATGGTGAATTTTATTTTATTTTAGCATTTTATTGAATTTGTTTTATTTTATTTTTTATCACCATTTATCCTTGGTGCCTCTTCCACTGCCATCCACCGCCCCCCTGCAGTCACCACACTGTTGTCTGTGTTTATGAATTCTTTCTCTTTTTTCTTTGTAGCTCAGTGCTGAATATTAAAACTCAGTTGTATCTTAGAGTTAATGAAATTTGTTACATTTCTAGATTTTTCCATAGTGAATCATCCTTAAGTATTGTCATACACTCCACTTTCACCATGGAGGATTATTTTTAAAAATAGGCTGCTTGACTGTGTTTGCTAGTATTTGTGGCGGGGGGAGGGGCAGGCAGGATTGGGCTCAGATGAGAAAGAAATGGCTTTTCTTCCTTATGAAATGACTTGCAGGTTTATACATGATCTCACTTCGTAGAAGAGTTCGAAACTTTTCATGGATGTCTGTTAATGATGAGAAAAGATGTTAAACCTGCAGATTATAGAATTCTCTTCCACTGTCAGGAGTTTGTTTTTTTAAAGATTTTATTTATTCCTCTTTAGAGGGGAAGGGAAGGAGAGAGGGCGAGAAATACCAATGTATGGTTGGTTGCTTCTCGTGCGTCCCCTGCTGGGAACTGGCCTGCAACCCAGGCATGTGCCCTGACTGGGAATCGAACCGTGACCCTTTGGTTCATAGGCTCACGCTCAATCCACTGAGCTACGTCAGCCCGGGCTGTCAGGAATTTTTAAAAGTTCAAGTTGTGGAAGGTTGAACTGTGTTTACTTATTCACGATGCTGAGAACAGGCAACTCCCCCCGCAGCAGCGCTGTGCTCGGTGTCGAGGGGGCCGGTGGGTGTGGGCTCCCCGTGGACTGCTGCCCCCCGAGCTCCAGGAGTGGGTCGGAGGACAGCACATGACCGGCACGGGAGAGACCTTTACGTTCTCACTTGCATTGTAATGAGAGCCGCCTGCTGGATGGACACACTCGAGTCTTCCGTGTGTGAGCGGGAGAAATCAGGAAGACGGCCCCCCATTCCTGTCCTGGAGACAAGTGACAGCACACTTTCAGGATCGAGGGTGTTTTCTGGGTGTACTGGAGGGAAATGAGACTAATGTCACATTGGCATCCACCAGGGTCAGTGAGTTTAAAGGTGTCTTCAGTGGTTCAGATGCTGACTTCAGTTAGAAAATGCCTTTCTTCTAAGTAGTGAGCGAACACCTGTGGGTATCATCGCACCACGAATGCTAACGAGATGCTTTGTGTCGCTCCAGGATAAACGCCGTGTCCAATGCCCAGGTGAGAGGGGACAGCTACGAGAGCGGCTGTTTGGGAAGGACAGGTATGTGGCCGTGGCTGGCGTGCGCCTGGTGCACGGGGACTGACCCGCAGAAAACAAAGCCGCAGAGAGCCGTCAGGTGGGACTGGCCGTGGTTGGCGCTCGCTCCGCAGACCCACCTGGAAGAAACGTTAGAGGGCCGTTCGCATCCTTAGGAAGTGAGAGTCACCGCCAGGAGTTACTGTTTTGTCACGTGTCGCTGCCCACCTCAAACAGGGAAAACACCGCTACTCCACACCCGCAGCGGCTCGGGGCTGCTCCGCCGGTGCCGCGACGGTCCCTCTCATCCCCGGTGTCAGCCAATGGCGTCACCTCCGAGGTGCTGGCAGGCGAAGCGTGGATGCTTTGGGAAGTCAAACCTGGCACCCCGCCCGTTCCCGCTCAGTGAGCTGAAGAGCCGCCGCAGCGTGGGCCGCAAGAGCGCGCTGTCTGCGTGTAATTGACCGTCGGGGATTTGAGTTGCTTTGAATTATCACCCAATTGCATTTTTCTTTTATTCAAGTTATAACACATCCTGTCAGGATCCAGGAGTTTTTGGTGGGATTGCCGTGCTCGTAGGCAAAGCTCAGGGCTGGAGGTTCTGCTGCCAGCCTGTAAGGACGAGGGGGGCTGCTCTGGTTGTGGCTGGAAATTTGGGGGAGGTGGGAAGTTTTGAAGGATGATTAGGAATAATGGGGAGTTCCTACAGCATACTTGGTGCCCACCAGAGGCTGCCCGAATTAATTAATTTATTTGTCACGGTGTTCCCGTGAGGCCAGGGCTCTTCATTGTCCTCACCTTTGGATGAAGGGACTAAGGTGCAGAGAGCTTAAATAACTCATCCAAGTTCACAGGCAGCAAGTGGGGGAGCTGGGGACTGAACTCACAGTCTGGCCCTGAGCCCGGGCCTTCAGCCGGCAGCTGCGCACTGCTGTATGCAGTGGAGAAGCCTTTGGTCTCTCTGTCTGGTGTAGTGACGTGTATATGGTTGCCAGCTTGACTGAGTGTGATTCATGTAAAATATAGAAGTCACCAATTTAAGGTGCACAGTGTGCTGAGTTGACCAATGCGCGCAGTTGTGTAACCGCCATCACTCCAGAAATTCCCCTCCTGCCCTGTTGGAGCTCTGCCTCCCTGCCCCTCTGACCTGCTTTCTGTCACTGTCGTGTGGCCGTATAAATGGGGTCATAATGCAGGTGTCACACTGGAAACCCATAAAGCAGCTGTGAAGAAAGAGCTCAGTTTCTAAGCATAATTTTAATTAAAAACTGTTTGGGGTGGTAAGAACACGTCACAGGAGACCTGCTCTCTCACTAAACGTCCAGGCGCCCAGAGCAGCCCGGCTGAGCCCGGCTGTTGCCCGGTGTGGCTGTGAGCACAGCCCCTCTGAGCAGGCAGTGGCAGGCACGCCTCACTTAAAGCACATGTGTGCACATGTACCATGCACATGTGTGCGTGTCTTATGCCCCCAGCCATGGCAGGTCACATCAGGACTGAAGGACGGTGAAGAGTAAGAAAGCACAAATTAGCTAGTGAAAATGCGTGGGGCCCAGGATGACTTATTTGGTTGTTTTTCTTTAAAGACTGACCCACAGACACTGCTGTGGATTACGTTAGTACTAATGATTTTCTATAGAAGATTTCACTGTGATGTGCCTAAACTTTTCAGCTCCAAGGGAGGCCCTGTATTTGCTTTGGGTCCGTCTGGTCCCTGAGTCCACACTGGGACCCTCACTAGGTCATCACACTTCATCCCATTATGAGTCCCTGTGCAGCTGGAATTTACCATGCAGTTTGCATGTGTTCACATGTGGTGCATGCCTGTAACGTACGGCTTCGGGGGTTAAGGGCGAATGGCCTGATGGGCTGGCTCAGCTGCCGCTGCTCCGTGTTGAGTGACGGCTTGTGTTCAGTCCTTGCTCACATGGTATCTCTCATTCCTTTGTGGGGATACAGTTGCTACTTCTCACAGAGCACTTACCGTATTTGGCCGTGTGTGAAGTGTACTTCACCCAAATTTTTGAGGGAAAAAGAAGGATGTGCATTATACATGGGTATAATGCTTACATACCATAGGCATGATAATGGGTACACAGCAAAATACAGTGTTGAATGCTTTGACAGTGTACACAACAGAGTGAATCTTTAGTCAGGGTTTAATTAGCTCAGTCAAAGAATTCTGTCTGAAGCTTGCCCGGTGTGGTTGCTCAGCTGTCAGTTTCTTCAGCCAGGAGAAAGGCAGCGCCCCCTTTAGCTTTTCAACGCTCCCCCCACTCCCTGCTGCCTGTGGCAGCCTGTGGCAGCCAGTGCACCCGGACGTGTGACTGAGCGTCATGCACAGCCTGCGTGAGGCCTGCGTGTCCCCAGGGCCCCGCCCTCCTAAGTCCCTTGGCTGCAAAAGCAGCAAAACCTAAAGCCTGTTCTTCCCGCAGGGGCTCGAGTTTGGCTCTTCATCGGGTTCATGCTGATGTTTGGGTCACTTATTGCTTCCATGTGGATTCTTTTCGGCGCGTATGTCACCCAAAGTAAGTATCTGCTCCTCTTTCATGTCCTAGGAGGGGTTCGCACACATCTGTTATGTTTGGCTCAGTCTGTTGACGCCACGCGGAGGGAACTCTCGTCGAACGCTCAGTTTGCTTGCAGATGGGTCTCTGGAAGGCAGCTGAGTCACTGGGCCTGCTGGCGCAGCGGGACAGCCTGGTCCCCAGTTCCTCGTACTCAGCCCTAAGCCCTCCGAGGGCTGCCGGTCGCCTTTTTTCACTACCAGTTGGGCAGTAGTACCTGACCTAAAGTAACATGGGGCTCATTGCAGTCTTTTTTTCCATTTACTATCAGATTTTTAAAAATATTTTATATATTTATTTTTAGAGAAGGGGAAGAGAGAGGGAGAGAAACATCAATGTGTGGTTGCCTCTCATGTGTCTCCTACTGGGGACCTGGCCTGCAACCCAGGCATGTCCCCTGACTGGGAATCGAACCGGTGACCCTTTGCTTCACAGGCCCGTTCCACTGGTCAATAGCTCAATCCACTGGTCAATAGCTCAATCCACTGGTCAATAGCTCAATCCACTGAGCTATAGCTCAATCCACTGAGCTATAGCTCAATCCACTGAGCTATAGCTCAATCCACTGAGCTATAGCTCAATCCACTGAGCTATACCAGCCAGGGCTACTATCCAATTTTTTTTTAAGATTTTATTTATTTGTCTTTAGAGAGGAAGGAAAGGAGAGAAGGAGAGAAACATCAATGTATAGTTGCCTCTCGTGAGTCCCCCGCTGGGAACTGGACTGCAACCCAGGCATGTGGCCTGACTGGGAATCGAACCATGATCGTGTGGTTCGCAGGCCCGCGCTCAATCCACTGAGCTACACCAGCCAGGCCTACTATCTGATTTTTAAAAAAGATTTTATTTAGTTTTAGAGAGGGGAAGGGAGGGAAAAAGGGAGAGAAACATTGACATGTGAGAGAAATGTTGGTCAGTTCCCTCTTGTATGCCCCTGACCAGAGACTGAACCCGCAGCCCAGGCATGTGCCCTGACCCAGAATCGAACCAGCGACCTTTTAGTTTGCAGGCCGGCACCCAGGCCACCGGCTGCACCAGCCGGGGCCGTGTTCAGACGTTCCCTTGAAGCAGAGTGGTTGTCTTTGGCTCTGGGAGGCCAGTCCAGACGCACGTGGGTCTGCTGTGTAACATTTGTCCCCCGCGTTACCACCATTCTTCAGTCTGAAAAATTCTCAACTCCAAGACGTCCCCTGCCCCAAGGGTTCCAGATAAGGGGGGTGGACCACGATGTCTTTCTTCCCACCAGGGCCTCTCCCTAACCCTGGCCTGAAGTGTTTTCGTTGCAGGTACAAGGGGAGTTTCTTTTTTTTTTCTTTCTTTCTTAAGGGGAGTTTCTTAAGGGCAAGACTGACGATGTGTAGTGCTCATGCAGGAGCTGCTGGTGCAGAGGCGCGAGCCCTCGCATGCCACTCGCGGGCTCCCGGCTGCTCCCGGCCCCAGACCCCGTCACCAGGGTGCGTCCCAGCCCCTGGCTCCAGAGGAGTCGAGAGAGCCTGTCTTTACTGGCTTCTCCCTTCACTCTGAAGGCAGGAGTCCCTTTCCAATAACACAGCTTGCTCACCTTCTGACCTCTCGGAGCTGTGGGGTCATGCTGTTGCTCTGCGACCCTCAGCTGATCTTTCAATGCCCTTGGTAGGATCCCGGAAGTCTCGCAGTTTATCCGCATGAGATCTCAGAAATGCCTGCATCTCTCACTCGGCCCAGAGTAAGTCAGGACCAGAGCACAGGGGCTGACAGATGTTTCAGTAACGGTGCGCACCACACATATCTAAAATGTGTGCCACTTTAATTAGTGCAAAACACTGACGGAACACACAGTTCTCATGTGCAGCACCCTTGAAAGGAAGTGCATTTTTAAAAAAGATTTTATTTCTTTTTAGAGAGAGGGGGAGGGAGGGAGAGAAAGGAAGAGACACATCAACATGTGGTTGCCTCTCACACCCCCTACTGGGGACCTGGCCCACAACTCAGGCATGTGCCCTGACGGGGAATCGAACCAGCCACCCCTAGCTTCGTAGTCCGGTGCTCAATCCACTGAGCCATACCAGCCAGGGCAAGTTCATTGTCTTTTATCCAGAGTGAGAGCAGTCTTTTGTTTTGAGCGAATGAGATTCACACTTTCTCATTTCAGTTTCCTCATCGACTTCTTGGAGTCGGGACAATGGTGGGGCGGTGCGCTGCACCGAGTGTGGCGTGTGAATGGCACAGAAGCTTTGTCACCACCCATTGCGCTTTGTAATCTTCTGTTTTACTTTGTGTGTGCAGATACCGAGGTTTATCCAGGACTAGCTGTGTTTTTTCAAAATGCACTTATATTTTCAAGGTAAGTTGCCTAATTTCCTAGTCACACTTACAACATTTACAGAAATGTCATCTCATTGTAAGAGCAGCGTGCACGATGGGACACGCATAAATCCCTTACATTAGTTACAATGCGCAGAACTTCTTTCAAGAAGTCAAAAGTTCTGCTAAGAGCATACGTAAGCCATTTAATTGGGGGCCTGCCGTGTGCCGGCGTCCATCCTCGTGGATATTGCCATTTTCGTTCCCCTCTAGTGATCCTCAGCATGTGGGCAGGTAGGCCCGGAGTTGGCCTAAAGGCCCCGGCCGGGAGAAGCAGAGCCGGCGTGTGCCAGGGGGCTGCTTCTGCAGCCTGTGTGCTGTTGAAAACCAACAGCAGCGCGTGCTGGGGGGCTTCATTTTTAACGAAAGACATCAGAATTAATATGTACTAGGTATGCTCTATAAACAGTCTGATCGGGTAGTTGGGTTTTTTTATTACATGTTTGAGATAACTTAATGTATTAAAATAAAACAAAGCTAAAAGTATTTTTAAGGGCTGGCTTCTAAAAAGCCCCCAAAATGAAGCCTGTATCCTGTGCTTCTCAGAATGAATGTCTTTTAATGGAAAGACTAATGTTTACATAATAGTACTCACCAAATATATCCAACATGTTATGTTACTTAAAAATACTGATGGAACACACAGTTGCAATATGCAGCTCATTTGAAGGGAAGTGGTCTTGAAAAACAGCGTCCATTTATAAAATTGTTAAGATCTAGGCCGTGAAGAACTTTGTTTCTGTCACTGGTTTTAAGCAATTTGATTATGATTGTTTTCTTTATACTTTTTCTTTTGGGGGTTCACTTACTTTCTTGGGTCTGTGGATTTGGAGTTTTCATCAGATTTGAAATCTTCTCAGCCATTATTTCCTCAAAACCCTTTTCCGTTCAGCCCTCCCCCTGGGATTGCCGTGACGCGTGTATGAGGCCGCTCCTAGCTGCCCACCGCTCACCCGTGCTGCGTGGCTTTCTCTCCCTCTGTCTCGGTTGGGCTACTTTCTAGTCGTTCTGCCTTTAAGTTCACTGACCGCGACTTGCAACGCCTGATCTGCTGCATCTCCCGACCGGTGTACTTTTAATCTCAGACGTGTTTTTCCCTTCTCCGAGTTGGCTGGTGTGTTCGTCACGCGGAGTCCGTTCACAACTGTGCGTGCCCTGTCCCGTGGTGTGGGTTCTGAGTCTGCCCCTGTTGCCTGTTTCTGTTCCTCTCCATGCTGGGGCTCTTCCCCATTTGCTTGCTCCTTGTCTGCACGGCCGGGGCCGGGCTTCCTGGTGTTTCTTTAAACACTTGGAGCTTTGCTCTGGGCGCAGCCAGGCCTCCTGGACGGTGCGGTCCTGGGAGTTCTGCTCTTCGGCTTTGCCAGGCAGGGCCGGGCGGCTCTAGTCTGGGACCGCCCTTCCCCTGACAGGGCAGCGGCAGACCTTGGACTGTCCCTTCTGATGCTCCGTGTGCCCCAGGCCTGCCCGCTCTGTGCGAGGTTATGAAGCCTCCCCACCCGTGGGAGCTCTGGGAGCCTTCTGCTCATCGGGGCTTCCCTGGTCGGGCTCCTCCCTTCATCCGCAGGAGACCTGGGAGCCCCTCCACGTCTCCCGAGTGCCCTCTCTCGGCGCCTGCCCGTGCTCCACCTCACTCACTGCCCCCGGCCTCCCTGAACGCCCACCTGTATGCTGCTCGGTCCCCCCTGTTACTGCCTCGTGGTCAGGACACTCACAGCTTTGAAGGGGGTGGGGTGGTCTCCACTGTCTTGTGATCACATTTCTTGACCCGTGATGACCCACAGAGGTACCGTAAGTTCTCATGAAGACACTGTGTAGAGAGTGCGTTTAAATTCAAATCCCACCCACAGTAGTGGTCTGGAGTCCATATCCACGACGGGCGGGTGTCAGGAAGCCTGTGCGTGCCTGCGCCTGGCCGTGCGCTCTCCCAGAGCCTGGCAGGTCTGGCCAAGACCTGCTCCCACTGCCCGGCCACCCTGCCGCTGCTGCCTGGCCAGCTGGTCCTCCCCGCCATGTCCTGGCTGCTAGTTTTTGGAGTTTTCCAAGGCTCTGTTTGAGGCATTCTCTCCTCATCCTCTGTCCCTGTCTGGGTGAGCACCACTGTGCGCGGGGCTTTGGTTGCTGCTGCAGGCTGGTGTGGCACAGGTGTCGGTCTGCGTCTCGAGTCCAGACGCCTGCCTGTCCCCTCGTCGGTGCCTTCCCTCCTGGGCCCAGTGCCCATCTCTCTGCTCCTTCCCCTCCCCCCGCACCTGTACTCTCCTGAGATGCCGCCCACCCTCGTTTGGGGGCTCAGCTCTGCCACCACCTGCTCAGAAGGCCTGGGCTTCTCTCACTAGGTCAGACCCCGTGATTGCTCTCACGGCCCCGCGGACCTCGCCTCTGTTTCCCTGCGGTCGGGATCCGACCGTCTCTGTGGGGAGATCCGAGCTCACTGGTGAGCACGTTCCTCCCGTTCTGACTCGCGTCGCACGTGTCCTCAGCGGACGGTGACGGTTTGTTAGGGAACCGAGAGCAGCAGCGTGCTCTGCTCTGAGACACCTCCATTCCCGCGGCTCCAGCACCATCACTGCCGGCTCGGCGGGGCGTCCCCTGTCCAGCAACTGTCCAGGCTTGAGACAGGACGCTTACTTCAGCCCAGCCAGCAGGCCGGCAGAACAGGCAAGTGGGCGTCCACCCACCACGACCTTTGCTTTAGACATTGACGCCGGGCCCCGGCGAGGCCTCGGCCAGAGCCTGTTTGGAGAGTGGATTTCGAGGGCGGGGTGCACGTGCTTGTCCTCACGACGGGTCTCCTTCTCCCCACAGCACCCTGATCTACAAGTTCGGGAGAACCGAGGAGCTGTGGAGCTGAGCCCCTCCCCGCGCCGCCCTCCTTTGTCCCGTTCTGTCTGTAGATAAGGTTTATCTTTAATATAGTTTACACGTTGCCAAATGGAATAGATTGTACATTAAATGCATTTCTTTATACTTTTATGCCCTGAGTTTTGAAATAGTTTTATGAGATTTCTGGTTTTTTTAATGACAAGATTGTTAATATACATATATATATATATATATGGCTGTAGCGACGGGGTGATGGTGTCCTTTTGTCCCCGACCAAGGCGGGTCTCTTTCCTGGACCAGGCCTATCTCATGTCAGTTTAGAGTTGCCTCTTGCGTCTTAGTGTCTTGAAGCTCTGAAGATGGACAGAAGGCACAGCCCTGGGCAGCTAAAATAAGCACTGAGCCACTGAAAAGGGTGTTTCTGCGGGTTGTACTTTATTTTGGCTTCAAAATGAGATTCTTTTTTAAGGAAACATGTTTGTTCTTGTGTGGTAAAGAAGCGGACTTTTCTATGGAGACTTTTTTATGCCTGAAGGACGAGTGTGAAGGCCCCTTTTAGAAACCATGCCTTTAGGACGAGTTTGTTCGAGAAGGGACAGCACCTGGCCAGATCAGCCCAGTTTTGCGCGGCTCCCGTGAGAGCCTGTGAGGCAGCTCGGCCACGTGCTTCTTACAAAAGCAGCCTCTACGTCCAGCTCCTGCGGGGGCTTGGCAGCCTGACCAAGCGGGAGACAACCGAGCAAGTGGGAGACGACCGCAGCGCGGAAGCGTGAACTCTGAGACAAAAAGCGGAGTGGTCCCGAGGTAAAGCCCCGGCTCCCAAAGAGCGCTCCTGCGCCCCAGTGAGCGTCAGGCGTGCCGTCCGTGCAGTGGCCAGCAGCAGCCTCTTTTTGCTCCAGCTCTGGGTGCGAGCTTCTGGCAACAAGTGCATCTTGAACCCACAACTTCCCTTGCAGTCCAGCGCTGGGCGTGGTGCCCTGTGTCCGCCCTGGGTGTGTCCTGCGGGAGCTGTCCCAGGCTCTCTGGGCCTCCCTCCGCGGCTGCGGCGGCGGCTGCCGGGGCCCACGGGGTCTGTGTGGCCCTTTGTCCTCCAGCGGCTTTCTCAGAGGCTCCTGCGGTGAGAATGCAGCCTCCTCCTGCAGCCGCGCCCACCCCACCCTTGGGCGCTTCCCGCATCCAGAGCGCTGGGCAGTGAGGGATGCTGTGCCCTGTCCTGGGGCTGTGGGGTTCATTCCTTCTTTCACGGCGGTTGTTTTTTCCTCAAAATGTCCGTGAATGTGTCTTGCTTCCAATCAACTGTAAAACTAATTCTTTGTTTCTGTTCCCTTGTGACCTGTTGTAATCAACAATGACACCCCCACATTGTGATGTTATTAAATATGTCGGAGAAAACAAGCCATAAAAATTGGTTTGCTGTTCATTTTTCGATTGTTCAAGTGGGCCCAGCGAAAGAAGCAGCTCATCCCTATGAAATCAGGGGTGTGGAGGAGGGACCAGCCCGAGGCCTGACTGCTGGTGGTCCGCGAGCTGGACTGGGCCACAGTGGGGGGGCCACCGTGGGGGGCCCACCGCTACCCCCTCGGAGGTGGGTCGGAACCCAGACACCTCCGGTGTCGGGCTGGTGCCTGGAACAGGCTCATCCTGACTGAAAGGCCACGCCAGTTCCCAGACCCCAGCCTGCTAGTGACCCGGTCGGGCCAGCTTCCAACCCGCTGGACTGTCTGACTCAGTTGTTCCCACTCGCCTGGCAGCCCGTGGTTTAATCGAACTCTCGCCCTTCAAGGATGATAGACACCTGGTGCCAGCTGCAATGGCGGGGGGGCGGGCACACTGACCTACTCGGAGCAGTGTGCCCTTTACCTGACCCATTGTCCCAGCCCACATCCTGGAACCCCGAGGCCCCCACCTGGAAATAGAAGAGAAGAACCCTTTGCCTACCCCCCACAAACCCTGCGCTTTTTCTTTAAAGACCCCACTTCTGCCTGCCCCATGCTGAGGTCGCCCCCGACTGAGCCCACCTCCCAGCGCAGCGTCAGATAGAGGCCCTCGGACCAGATCACCCGGCTCCTGTTGCCTCCAGCTTGCGCGTGTCCAACACCAACCTGGCCAAGCATGCAGTTTCCTGTGCCCGGTGGCAGTGGTGCCTGCTACCCAGGACTCGCCCCCAGGGAGGGACCGTACACACCTTGGGGAGCTCCCCCACAGGCTGGGGGACGGTGGCCTGGGTCGCCGCTGTTTTTACCCCGTTGTGTTGACCACATGAGGCTGGCCGCTGAGCCCACCTCTGCTGCAGTGTCCCCGAGGCTGTGGAGGACAAGGTGGGAGCCTCCCCTGTCGGGAGACACGTGGAGAGGCACAGGCTCTCCTGGGGCACCTGGGGGACTGGTGACATTTGTCAGGACTCTGCAGCCCAGCCTATGGCCTAGTGAACAAGCATCTGTGGGACCAGAGTCAGGGCAGCAGACACACTGACCAGACATTCAAGTCCCGGGCTGTCCCAGGTGGGTTGCCTGGAGTTAGATGTCCCCTGGCCCTGGAGGGTGTGGGCTGGGCTTGACGGCGAAACCACCAAGGGGAGAGTGCCCCCTCACCCAAGGGCAGAGATCAGCAACTCCCGCCCCCCCAAAGGTAGCTGGGGGGCACGTCAGTAAGGCAGGCACGGTCAGGCAGGCAGGCGCCTTTGCAGTGCGGGGGGCGAGGGGCCTGGTACGTGCAGCGCCCCCCTGTTGGTCTGTTCCACAGAGGGCCCAAGGCAGCTGCGCGGGGAGCAGGGCCATGCCCCACAGCCTGGTCTGGGGTGGGGTTGGGCGGGGGAACTGCAGGTTCAGCACACAGCACCCCCCCCAAGTGTGGGCCCCAAATCGGTTTCGCTGTGCATCCACACAGCCTCGGGTCTGGCTCAGGCCTTCCCAGTCAGGGAGCTAACCAAGTTGTTCCCATAAGGGACCAGAAAAAGTAACCCTGGTACCCCGGCTGAATGTATAGCAACAGGGGTCACAGGTCAAAGGACATGCTGTTGCGCCACAGAGGCTCCCCAACAGAGACTCCGCCCGCCACAGAACCCACCGATGGCCGGGCTGTGGGACAGTGTCCTTGAACAACAACAGAGTTACTCACTGGGCGCCCGCTCCAGCTGGCGCACGGAGGTGCTCTCCCGGGTGTTAATTCACCGAAGTGACCTGTGGGGCCTTTTCTGGCCCATTTGGCCAGAAAAGCGCCTCCAGCCACGGCAAGCTGCACCGTAAACTGTGGACGGCAAAGGACAAGCCAGTGGCCCTGGTGTGGGTCACAGACCCTGGGGCATGATCATGAGGGCCCAGTCATCCCTGGAAAGGGGACCATTTACTGGACTCTGAACTCGGACTTCCTACTGCCATGGGTCAGTCACTGCGTGCCCCCGGGTGGGGGGCAGCTGTTCACACTCTGGGAGGAGCCTGTCACATCAGCACCATCGGGGTTCATGGAAACACCCCCCATGTGGGCCGGGACCCGCCGCTGAGACAGGAGGGGGAGCGGGGCCCTGGTCTGGCCTGCTCCCTCCCACTCACCCCCGCCAACTGTGTGGCTGGGCCCCGCGGCTTCGACCCCACTAACACCTAAAGACCAGGCTGCGGTGCGATTTTCAGAGACCCCCATCCAAGCCCCCGCCAAGTACCTTTCTTTCTGACCTGGGCCTCCCACTGTGTCGGTGGCATTCGGTTCCAGCTGCACACTTGATTGGAACATCTCCTCGCAGCCACTGCGGACACCCGGATGGGATCTTTGGTTCCATTTTTTCCTGTGTGTGCCTGTTGAGGATCGTGCCTCCCCCCGCAGCCAGGGGTAACCAAGTGAACGAACTCCCTGCTATCGGAGCCTCTGGCTCAGGGCACGGGGCGGGGGGGGGGGGGGGGGGGGGGGGGGNGGGGGGGGGGGGGGCTGGGGGCGCGTGAGGTTGTACGAGCTGGTCACCAGGGGGGACAGTGTGGAGGACACACAGTTTTGTGACCTGACTGCCTCCTGTGTTGTGCTGGTTCCTGAAACAGGCTTGTCCTGACCCGGCCGAGCCGGCAGCTTGTTCCGTGCGGAGCCGCATCTTGCCCTGCAGCCCAAGGTGCCCTCACGTGTAAGTTTGGAAACTCGATTGAATAGCAGGTGGCACGGCAGCCTCCTTCCCAGGTCTTCCTGGCCCCCTGCTCCCAGGGGTGGGGCTCGGTGGGTCTCAGGGCTGTTCCCAGGTGTGTGCGTTCTAACGAGGGGTGGTGCACGCCACTCAGACGTGTGGTGTGCGGGCGTGGGGACCGGTGAAGGCGCCCAGAGGGCCCGCTGGAAGGGGTGGCTGCTGGCCTGTTCTTGGTTTTCCGTTGTGAGCCAGTCACTTACCCTCCCTGTTGCTTTGCTTGTTAACATCAGTGTCCCCGCGTGTAGGGCGTGTCAAGTGGAAACTTGACTGTACAGGCGGTTCCCTTGCTGTAAAGGTCGCCCTGTCTCCCAGCTTCAGTGACTGTGGGGCTGAGTGTCTTCCAGTGTTTGTGCGAAGACTGATACGACTGTTCTATTAACTTTCATGGTTTCTAAGAAGCCAACAGCCTTCTGGCACTGGGGGTCGTTCAGCAGCCACTCCCTGCGCTTGGGGCCATTTTACAGGGGACCCACTAACAATTAAACACACAAGTGGGAAGACGAGGCCCTGATGGACCCTGGAAAGGACACCTGTTTCCGGTGTAAGAGCTGAGATAAGAGGCAGAGTGTCGCTTTGTACCGCCTCCACCGGAGCGTGCGGATTGGGCCACCGAGGCCACGCCCGCGCTGGGCACCTTCACGGAGGACTGGACAGTGTTTCTAGAGCGCCCTCAGGACGGAATCCAGGTTGTGCGTTTGGGGCAGGAGCAGCACAGAGGTGAGGCTGGCTGTGTTCCCAGCGCCGCGCCTCAGCAGTTGTGCGGGACAGGCAGAGGGACGCAGTTGTGGATCAAAGTCCCAGAGGCGGCTGCACCAAGCTCCCCGGGAACTGAGTTGTTCCCCATGCGGGGCCTTCCTGGGTGGAGGGTACCAGTGATTTCTCCGGCTGAGGGTTTTGCAGACATCGAGGAAGTCTCTTTTCTCTGCCCCCTCCCTGGTCTCCCCGGGGCTCCTCACCTTGGCCTCAGCACCGCTCCGCCCCGCCCAGCACCGCTCCGCCCCGCCCAGCACAAACGGCTCCACCTGCTGCTTCCTCACCCAGGGCTCTGCTGCGCAGCCAGGGGGCGCTGTTTGCAGTGCGGGCGCAGGTGGGCACGTTTGCTTATGAAAATTTGGGGCACTTGAAATCAGTGCTTTGTAAGATAGGTGCCTTCATCTAATTCACACAAAGGTCCCCAAGAGGCTTGCAGGGGTCTTGGGGTGCAGAAGTTCCCCAGGCGGAAAGCTCCGGGTGCCCCGCGGAGCTCTTCCGAAGGCAGTGACCTTGGGGAGCCTGGCCTGGGGCTGCTCCCAGGCTTCGGCTCAGGGTCTGTCACCAGCTCAAGCCGCTGCCTTCAGCTAGGAAGGGCCTTTGTACCCCTGAACCACAGCGACCTCCCTCCCCAGAACACTCGCTCAGCTTCAGTTCCGTCCCAAACCCAGCTCAGCCTCATCCAAACTGGTCCCTGGTGCCAGCCGGCTCCCCGCTGACAGACTGCACCCCCTCTTCATTACACAGGGTGGCGCACCCGAGCTCGTTGCACACACAACTTCCGACTTGACTGTTGGGAGCCGACCAGCAGGCGTCCCTTGGCACAGTCGGGACGGATGAGATGGATCCGCACAGCAGAGGCAACTGCGGCTGGACTTCCTGCCTCTCTCTCCTTGCACGTCTGTCTTTGCGTTAGTAGGTGGTGGGATTTTTAGACACCTGCATTTCAGATCCAATGATCTGCATAATTCCAGTGAGGTTGTACGAAATGATTTCTTGGCCAGAGAACGGAAGTCCCCCCTGATGGGGGAGCCCCTGAACGCCTGAAAGTTGATGAGTCACAGCCTTCACCTTGGACAGGAATCTGTATTAATGGAATCAGACAGGCAAAGAAGCAGGAGAAGCTGGTTAGCTATTACAGACTGAGCACGTAGAAACAATTATAAGGAGTTAGAGTCCGAAGTACATAAAGTAAGATTCTAGACAGGAAGATAGATAGTTAAGTTCGACACCACAAAGGCCTTGTAATAAATATCCTATAACCACCGTTCAGTCTAGCGTATCCGTTTGACCCATGCCAACTTCTAAGAAATTTAATAAACAATAAAACATTTAAATTCTGTACATAGAGCTATTTCAAATTGTCTGATTAATGGCTCTCCTGGTCAAAACAACCTTTGTTTACCATAATTGAAACTATGGAAATTCTTGTACTTTTCCTAGTTACCTCTGTATTGTTATTTTCTGTTTAACTGATCATGCCATATACCTATTATGTAACAATCTCTAAAAAATAAAGCTTAAATCAAACTCTGCGAGTTCAGTCAGACCCACAGAGGCTGGCTGTTCTCCACACCCAATCGGGTGTCTGACTCTTCATCTGTCACCTGCCCCGTCCATCCTTCGGGGACCCTGAGACCTGCCGAGGCTGGACCCCGGCACTCCTGCTTCCCTTCCCCTCTGACAGGGACACACGCTCCAAACGCCCCTTATTGCCCCAGTGCCCAGCTACAGCTTCCCCACACGCAGCCACCAACGGCCCAGTGTGGTGCTGCGTGGCCGCGCTTCGTGCAGGAGAGAGTGCGTGGGCTCTAGTCCCTCACAGCCCGCGTTTTAGGAAGAGGATTTCCACTACGTTCTAATCATCCTTCACTTACCTCTGTGTGTCCTCAGGAGTCATCGTCAACATGTGTAAGACAGCGCAGCTCAGGCACCACCCAACCAGACGGGACGTAGTTCCAGTGGGTGTGGGTGGTGACAGCCGACACGCCTGCCCGTGTCTGCGGGCAGTGTGCGCCCGAGTTCACCCCCAACGCTCCGAAACCGGGCGGCTACCCTCTCCCTCTGCCTCTTCAGGAGACTCAGGTACAGTCCGTTCTCCTCATTCTCCCAAGTCTGTCACTACTTTCCTTACCTGCGTTGGGGCTGCACCTGAAATAGCCCTTCATCGCCGTCTGTGTCAGTCAAATCCTCGCCGTAATTCTATGCCCACGGATCAGATGACCTCGGCGCAGAGGCCAAGTTCCTAGACAGACACAAACTGCCAAAGGTCATTCAGAAAGAAAGAGAATGCCTGAATAGACACAGAACAAGTAAATAAATGTCACTAGTAATCAAAACGTTCCCACAATGCCATGCCCAAGCCCTGACGGCCTTCCTCGTGAATTCTACCAAACGTGTAGAAACACAAAGTTAACTCTGGTCCTTCGCAGAGTCTCACAAAGAATACAAGAAGAGAGGACAGTGCCCTACTCATTCTACGAGGTCACTGTTACCCCAACACCAAAGCCAGGGAAAGGTCCTCCAAGAAAACTGACGTCCCCAGCGCACACAGATGCCAAGCGGAGTCTAGGAAGACAAGGTCGGTTTAACATGCAAAATCAATCTATGTTCCACATTATACTCATAGAAGGAAGAACAACTACAGGATGCCCTCTGTAGATAAAGATGAGGCATTTATTTGACAAAGCCTAACACTCTTTCATAATAAACAAAGGAACTCAAAACAACAGGGAGTAAAAGGGAGCCCTCCCCCCTGACGGGGGGCCTCCAAGATGAGCACCTGCCCCCAGCTCGCGGTGGCTCTCCCAGGCAGTAACTGCTTCATCTGTGGGACTAACCTCGTCGGCTGTGACGACCTAAAGAACCCGGGACGCCCGCCCAGGGCCCCCCACACTCTGAGATCATTAAGACGTAAAAGAGCCACGTGCAGAAGACGGCTCAGCTGCCCGACAGGGGCTCCTGCTCCCTCCCACGGGGAGAGAATCCACGTCCTAGACGGTGCCCCTCCTGGAACTCAGACCCCAAACTCGGAGGCTCACACCGAGTTCCGACCCCTCCCGCCAAGCCCAACAGACAACTGCTCCCCAATAATCCACAGGTGGGGCCGCCTGTGACGGCACGAGACTGTCCCTTTCAGCTCACTAGGGCTGAGCTCCCAGCCCGGCCGCCCATGGGGGCTGCCCGTCGCCCCCACACACCTCCTGCTCGGTTCTCCATCTGGCCGGTCCCCGGCACCTGGGGTTCGCCAGCCCCCCATTCAGAACCTGGGTGCCGGGTGCTGCCCCCTTCTGCCAAGTGCTGGAGCAGCCAAGTCCTAGGTCCCAGGCTTCACCACCTTCCTGGACGGGAAACCCATTCTTTGTCGTTGTTGGTTTTTTTTTAAGGGTTTCACTGCCAGTCACTGTGGGAAACAAGCAGAGATGAATGAAACAAAGAGAAGGGAAATCACAAAGACTCGGGAAGTCTTACAAAACAGTTAAGCTGAGACACTTGAAAAGAGCAGCTTTGGATGCCTTTTAAAAGTGGGGCTCGAGAGCCAGGATGTGAACCCCCTTGTCCCCCGAAGGAGGAGGTCTCAAAACCCCACCACCACCCGCTTCCACTTTCTGCAGGCCGGCTGGCGCTCTCTCCACCCAGGACGTGGACCTCAGGCCTGGGCCGTGGGACACCCCCACCCAGTTGGCAACCGAGGGGCAGTCGCAGCTCTGGCCGCCTGCTGCTGGGGGCTCATCCCTCTGCTGTGTGAGAGTCGGTTTCCGCGTGACAAACAAGGACTTTCCGGTACGCGTTCCGAGCCGCTTCTCCCAGGAGCTCCGTGAACAGACCGCTGCGGGGGAACTGAGCACCGCGGTCTGACGGATGTCATCAACGGGTGGAAGCTACGTGCACACAGACACCTACCGGAGATGTAGATGTGACTGGGGGTCCTCTACTCGTACTGGGGGACCCCCGAGGGGCTGTTCTGCTGCCCCCTCATCCAGGGGCTCGGCGCCAACTGGACTGGAGTCCTGGGCCCACGGCTTCACGGGAGCTGCTTGGACGGGACTGCGAGCCGACCGGCCCTTCACCAAGGTTTTCAGAAAGAAAAAGATGACATTGTCTAGTGTGTGTCACCGTTTCCCCAGGTTTAGTCCCCAGGCTCACCTCACTGAGGGCGAGGACTATGGGGGGGCTGTCTTTGACCCAAAGATGCCCTCCTGGGGCGTCCGGTGCCCGGCTTCCCTTGGACACTCTCAGCATCTGTGCCCAACGCTCGGACGGGCTGGGGGTCTGCACCCCACCGTGGGCCCGGCCCCCTCGGGCGCCTTCTCCACGACTCACGTCAGCACAGCCGTCGCACACCCCGAGTCATGTGCCCTACGGAATGCCTGCCACAAGGGTAAAACCCACTCCGGCCAAAGCTTTACTTGGTGGCTTTACTGAGTGACTCTGGTGCTGGGGGTCTGGCTCTTGACTTTATTCCAACACAAACACAAGGGGATGAGCTTAAATTCTGGGGAGGCCACTCTGTGTTTCAGTCCATGTATGTCCCACGTATTGCGTGAAACCCCGTGACAGCAGGAGCCAGCCTGTGGACACCGGCGTGACTGTGAGACTTCCTAATGGCAAACTTTCATCTCCACACTCCCGTTTAATCACTGAGTCCCAAACAGGCCTCCGAGTTCTGACCGAAGCCTCGAAAATGGGCAAGTCAATGGGGGTTAATTGGAATATTCTTCAAAATTATACTAGCCCTGGCTGGTGTGGCTCCATGGATGGGCACCAGCCTGCAAACCAAAGGGTCGCTGGTTCGATTCCCAGTCAGGGCACAAGTCTGGGTTTGGGCCAGGTCCCCAGTAGGGGGCACACAAGAGGCAGCCACACATTGATGTTTCTCTCCCTTCCCCTCTCTAAAAACAAAGAAACAAAATCTTTTTTTAAAAAAAGACTTTAAACCAGTGGAGGAGGCAGCCCGAGGATCCCCTGGGCTGCGTCCAGCTGCAGGCGTATTGGGGTGAGGAATGGACAGGCTCGGCTGGACAGGCTCAGCTTTCGTTTCTGTCCTGTCCCCAAACCACCTCGGGAGGACCCGTCTGCAGCCTGCAGCCCCCATCTGCCCCAGGCGTGAGTTCAAACCGCACAGTCACAGACACCCCCGTGCCACCCGGCACCGTCGCAAGGCTCCCTTCCACTGACACCAAGTTCCAGAAACAACAGGGAAAAACAAAAACTGGGTATTTGCATGGATTTCAGGTAAATATTTTCCTTTCCTAGTTCTTTTCCTCCTGTTGCCCGGGCGCCTTTGCACGCTCTTCTCCCTTCCTCGGTGACTCCCCACCACCGGGTTCCCTCCCGGCCTCCCGGCCACGCCGTCCTCACGTCCAGGGTGTGGCTGGAGCGTGGCTCCCTGGCCCAGTGCTCCCTGCTGCCCCTCGGCGCCCAGAACTGCCTCCTGCTCTGCAGGCCACGCTCACTGCCGCCGCGCAGCCTCCCTGCCCGTCGGTCGGATCGCGAGAGCTCATCTTCTTGTATCCGGTTCTCTCGTCGCCGTCACACGGCATGCTGGCGCCTAGTAGGTTCTCAACACCCGTGCGCTGCATTCGTGACTAACCGAAGTAACGCAGGTTAGCTGAGTCTGGCGTTCCTGAGACTGACGTGGCCGCTGCAGCGTTCGTGTGGATACATGGGCTCCATTTTCCTTCCCACCTTGGTCTTTGCTCTCAGCCGGGCCAAAGGCCTCGTGACTCTGAGAGACCAGTGGGCTTCCACGTGGAGTGACTCCCCTGCCCCTCTTTCAGCAGGACTCGGAAGAGGCGCTGCCCCTGGGGACAGAGGGCGGCTTCATCTCCTGGTTTAAATGACAACATATTTCCTTGGAGTTGAAGCGTCCATTAGCCTGGGCTTGCGGGAACCGTCAGGACTGTCATACTCAATTACCGGTGTGTGTTCACCCGTTTCCTCCTGCATTTTACGGCGGAGAAGAAAAAGAACGTCCCCCTTTAAAAACCCTTCTCCTTCCTGGAGGAGGGACGTTTGTCCCTGTCACAGGTGGAGGATGGGGTGAAATCAGAAAGACGGTTCAGATTTCCATTTTATGAGTCAAATGGTATTTCCACCCCATTTTACCTTAGAGAAATCAATCTCGAACTTTCTACAAATAGTCTTTTTTTTCTTCCCCTGCAGCAGGCATTGGTGCAAAGTCTGGCCGCCTGACCCAGAAGCCATCGGGCTGGGGGGATGTCGAGTAGCCTGGGCTGAGCCTCCAGAGATCGTTGTCGGGGGCTGTGGACCCGGATCAGGGGCGTCTCTCGGGCCCACAGCAGAAACGCAGAGTGGGGCTCCCATCCCCGAACTCCTTCATCGGACCTGCCCTTCTGCCAGGGCCCCACTCAGAAAACACCATTCTGGCGTCTGTTTTCCGGAGCACACGCCTCCCCCCGACTTCTGGTCGGTGTCCACTAAGTCCCAACGTGAGAATTGGCTTCCCCTGCAGACCACCGGTCAGAACTGACTGCCTTCCACCTAGAAGCCCTTACCTGCCAGTAAACCCGCGGGCACACTCACACCCACACACACGAGAGGGCTCTGCAGTGCCAGCAACCACAGGCCTGAGACAGGTGGCCAAGGGGTGGCCGGGTCGGGCTCCCTGCACCTCCGACCTCAGCCTCCCTCTGCTCCTCCGTCCCCCACCCCCGCACACCCCCGTCTCCCTGAGGACGGCCACAGCTCTGGCACCACGCGAGGAGGCAGCACACCGGCAAGCAGCTGATTCTCACCGAGGACGAGAGCGGTTTTCAGAACGCCCCCCACGGACTTGCCCTTGGAGCACACGACCTAGCCTGGGCCGGCCACTGGCAAGGAACCCAGACCCCCCTGACCGGCGAGGGTCCAGCCCCTCATACCTCAAGGTGGAGTCTGAGGCTCGTCCCTCTAAAGCTTAGAGGGCGGGAGCTCAGCACTATGTTCCTTGGGCACGGAGGGGGACTAGATTCGGGAATAGGGGTGGAGGCGGTAGCAGGATTCCCAGGACGAGAAGACGGGTCCTGAACCTAAGTCGCAGAAGCAAACGGAAATGTACCCCCTTTTGACAAAAAGGACACTTTCCAAGAAGGAGGAAAGATGGCCGTGAGGTGGGAGGGAGCGGATTCCACTTCCCCTACACACGGGAGGAAAGGACACTGTTCCCAGAGGGACACGACCGGAATCTCGGCCCCCAGATGACTGCTGCCCAGCCTCCTGCGCTGAGCTCTCATGCACCCGGCCGACCTGCACCCGCACATGGAGCGGAAGGCTGGCTGAGAAGCTGGCCTACACCCAGGGCTGCTGGGGGTCTCCAGGGCCCACCCACCCAGCCGGTCTCTCGGGGCAGCTCCCCTCCTCCCACCGGGAAGCAGGAGGGGGTGCAGTTGGGACAGCAGGGACGCCCACAGCCAGGTGCCAGGCCCCAAGGGGCCGCCGCCACCGCCACCCGGAGGGCACTTCCAACGGGCAGCATGGAAAACGGGGATGAGAGGGAGAGGGCAGAAAGACACAGAGAGACCAAAGAGCAAGGACACGAGACCCCGACGGCAGCGTGCCAATTACCACCCGCTCCAGAGGCCTGGGATGGGCGGGGACCCCCAGTGCGTGGGGAGCCTCCCTGGTGACCCAGGTCTGGAACCCTCCCCGAGGGTCACAGGCCTGCAGGAAAACAGGACCCTCTGCTTCGTCCCGGGCCCAGTGCCGCCAGACAAAGGGGACAAGGTCAGGTCGGGGACGAGGACCACATCCCGGTGACAACCCGCCATGCTCACTAGGCCCAGTTGTGCATTCCAGGCCAGGCATTCAAGTAAAAGTGCAAAGGTGGGGACGCATGCCTGTGCCTGCATGAGTGTGTGCACACACGTGTAAGCACGTGTGTGTGCACAGTGCTAAGCCTTTGAACTGGGTTCTGGTCTGGCTTCTGCCAGCGAGGAACCCCTTGGCTCACATCCCAGCCTCCTGGGTCTCAGCCTCCTGACCTAGAAATAGAGGTGATCGCCCACCTCGTCTCAAGGGGCCGTGCGACAACTCAGGTAAGACACACATGTCACACATCCAGGCACACCTGGGAGAAAGGTGTAAACTGAATAACAGGATGAACATACAGTCCTTCCCCATGTGCATTTACAGCAAGGCCTTCTCTCCCCAGCCCACGTGTGGGGATCGAGAGAGCGGAGTCCGCGGCGTTGACTGGGAACGTGCAGTCCGGAGTCTGCAGAGGGCGTGAGGACGCACAGGGGCGCCTTTTCACCCGGAGGAAACGTGGATCCAAGCGCTGTCCACACCCCCGCCTCACCGACCTCCCTGCGTACCCGGGACGCCGCCACTTCCAGAGTTCGAAGATGACGCCGGACTGACTGATGAGCAAAGTCATTCCGGTGAAGGCAGGAACACGGAGGCACCGGAGGCCAGCGTGGAGGAGGCGGCAGCTCTTTCCAGAACCAGAAATAAGTCACCAGGAGACACACAGAAGGACTCGCCCTGCTTACAAAGAGCCGTTCCGTTCTCTCTGGCAACACTCAGCTTTCTCTCCGTGCAATTGCTCTTCTCATTGGTGCGGGCAGCTGGGACCGACACAGTGGAACCCCGCACGGGCCCCCCGCGCCCGCCATGCCGCTCTGCCGTTGCATGTGATTAGAATTCTGAACAAATATGCTTGTCGCTCCCTTACAAGGAAACTGAGCTCAGAAACGATTTCTCCCTTTTGTTGGAATATGCACAGCAGCTGGCTCCCAAAGGAGTCTGACGTGGCCGTCCCCACTCCCGGCTTTCGAAAGACGTAGTAACGAAGCCAGGAGCTCTGAACGAACACTCCTTCTCGGGCGAGGGGTGACTTGAAAGGTCATACCTGCCATCGCCCAAAGACACGGCAGGCACGGCACACCCCCCTGGACTACCCGCGTGGCGGGCTGGGTGCCACGGGCCTCGTCGCCCGGGTCACAGAACAGCGCCGGCCATGACTTTGCAGTGCTCCCAGCCTCATGTTTAAGGCACGGGAACCTCAAGGACTCACTTTTGTGACCCAGATTCTGGTGGACGGAATGATGGCACCCAGAGAGACCAGGTCTCTGTCCCTGGAACCTGTTCTGTGACCATATAAGGAAAAAGTTCTTCGCAGATACGATCCAAGTAAGGCCTCAGCAGGGGGTGGTCCCTCGGTTGCTCACGTGGCCCCTGGAGCCAACCCTGCATGTCCTCACCGGAGACGGGCAGACAGGAGGCAGCGGGGGGGAGGGGACGCCCCCACAGCCTCGGGCTCGGACACCGGCTCCCAAGGTGGGACTTCAGCCCCCAGGGCTGTGAGAGACTGAGTCTCGCTGTTTTCGAGATCCCCGTGGGCGGCCATTGGTCACAGAGCCCCCAGGAGGCTCAGCTGGGACCGCACCCGCTTTCTCTGCCCCTCCCCGTAGGCCCCGAAGCCGGCCCGGGGGTCCCGCCCCCACGTGTCTGCTCAGCTGCAGCGCTGCACCCCTCTCTCCAAAACACACCCCATCCCGTCCTCACAGAGTCACTCAGTGTCACACCCTCCACAGTGCGGGTTTGACCTCCGAGGTCCAAGTGAAGGGTTTTCTTGATGTTCCTCACACAGATCTGCACAACCTGGAGCAAAGGCGGATCCCACGCTCCTTTTTATCCGATTCACGTTTAGTCCCTGTGGAGTCTGCCCCCACCAGCAGAGCCCCGAGGGAGGTCCCCGGCCGTCCAGGCCAGGCCCGCCACGGCCAGGAGGGGCCCAGCAGTGCCAGCCTCCCGCCGACGGACTGAGTCCTTCCCCGCCCCCCAGAACCCTTAGTCCACAGGAACCCCAGCAACGGGCCATCCGGAGGTCCCCACTGGCTCTGTCCCTCGGGCCACTGCCCACACGTGCTCCGGGGTGAGACTCGGGGGCAGGCAGCTCCACCGGGAGGCAGGAAGGAGAAGCAGAACGGGAACACAAAACCAGGGCCCGCTCTGCCCAGTGACCGAATGAGGTCCACGCCCCCAGCTGCGTGGGGTCCATGCAGACAGAACTGCGATGGAGCAGAGCTCACCGCGTCCCCCTCGACTTCATGTGCTCCCACCAGCACCCGCGAGCTGCGNCGGGCCGGGCCCCCCCGGGGGGGGGGGGGGGGGGGGGGGCGGGCAGGGCTCCTGGGACCACTCGGCTGCTCCGCCCCAGTCACGCGTGAAGTTGCGCTTGTTTTCTCCCCACAGTTCCATCGGTCAGGTCCGTCGGTCGTGGTGTTGGGCCTTCTTTGGAGTAACTGTGGGTGTTTCGATGTTCTGTCTCCATAGCAACCAGGAGCAACCCCTGTGAGCCGCAGAGAAGCCATTCGGGCAGAGCTGAGTTGTATCCCCCCAGTTCACGCACTGGAGCCCAACCCCCAGAGGGATGGGAGCGGGCGGGGGCCTTGGGGGAGAAGCGGGGTCACGGGGGTGACACCCCGTGACGGGGTTAGTGCCCTTAGAGAAAAAGACAGCGACCTCTCTCCCTCTCCCTCATCTCCTCTCTCATTCCCTCCCTCACCTCGACCCAGGACGCGCAGCCCAGGAGCTGTGAGTGATGAACCTGGGGTGTTGAAGCCCCGGTCCACGGCCGAGACGCACGGGTGCGCAGAGGAAAAGAAGGCTAGGAAGAGTGAGGGCACGCTTGGGGAGAAGGGGACCCATGACTTTAAAGGGCACGAAACAGAGACAAAACTTCAGTTTATTCTCGAACGTGACCCCAGCCAGGAGCTGCCAGGGAGGCTGTGATGCAGTCTCAGGTGAGTTGTGCATTTCCACTCAGAAAATGAAATGTTCAGATCAAACCCCGGGAAAATGCTCCTCATTAAAAGGAAGGCAGAACAAATATTTTTACAGAACACGCCCCCCGCGACATTCCCACGCTGCTGCCGATGCCTGGTTTCCATGGATCACGGAACCCACTGTGGTCACAGCGGCAGGAGCCCATGTTCCCCACCACCACCACCTCCCCCACCGCCCCGCTGGAAGGTGCACAGAAGGCCTCACCCGAGTTCACAGAGGCCGGCGACCCTTCGCCTCCGCAGCAAAAGGTGCGGCGGTCTCTGCACTCACTGGTGTCATCAGGAGACCAGGGCGGGTCGTCCCTCCATCGTTCCCAGCGCACTCACAGACCCCGTTTAACGCCCACAGCCGGTGAGCCCGGTCCTGGGCACCATCTCCGTCGCTCAGCGAGACAGTCAGAGGCTAGAGGAGGAGAGGGGTTTGCCCGGAGTTAACTCACAACGGGGGAGCTGGGCGGGACCGGCGGCCGTTGCCGGGAACGTGGGCGCTGCTCGCATGCGTGGAGAGGCACTGTGCTGTCGGTCCTTCCACAGACTCCCAGACAGACAGACACACACGGAACACAGTGTGTCTCAGAGACTGGTCGCGCCTGGCGACGGGCTAGAGAGGATGTTCGCAGCCCTGGGGTCTCTGGTGGCCGATCTTCTCTCTCTGGCTTCTGGGCCCTGTGTCGGTCACGCAGCGGCTTGCAGGCTCCGCTGGAAGCCAGACACTCTGGTTGGGACGAGCGGACCCCCCAGGTGCCCGGGGGGCTCCAGGCAGCAGCACTCGTAATTACTAAGCCCCCAAAATGCCCGCGGGAAGCCTGGCAGCCGGCCCTGGCTTCGGCGTCAGCGAGGCGAGACTCACTGTCCCCGTGGAGCCGGTTTTGGAGTCTTCCTGGGACAGTTCCCTGCTAAACCCGGGTCCTCCGAGGTTTGAAAAAGTGTCTGTTGACTTGGAGTAAAGGTTGGTGGACATTTTTCCATCCCTCTGACTTCAAACACTACCTCAGTGGCAGGTTCTAAGGACAACATCCTACTGAAGCTGCTCAGGCGGGGCGGGGGGACCCCAAGAGCAGCCCCCCCCCACCGCAGGCTGCCCGGGACTGAGGAGCGTCAGCGAGGGCCAAGCTGCAGGGTCAGCGCATCCACCCTCCGTGGGGGTCTGGGGTCGCATCACCACCCTGCTATTTCCACGAAGAACGTGGTGAGCGAGCTATTCAAACGCCCAGTGTCTCCGTGTCTTTACCTGCAAGATGTGAGTGGCGGTCCTATGTCATCACCTCACGGTGAGAATTGAGTACATAGAGGCAAAACGCTCTAAAAAGCTCCGGGCACGTGGAGAGTTCTGGGAAGCATTAGCTCATTGCTGCTCTCACAGCGGCATGAGTCCCTCTTAGAGGCGCGGGGGCTGAAGGGGGAAAGCGGGGAGAGGCACACATCTCCGGTCATGAAGTAAGTCGGTCACGGGGTGTGATGTCCGGCACAGGGGACATGGCCGATGACATCGTCATAATTTCGTACGCTGACAGGTGAGAACTCACTCACTGTTTGTGATCACTCGTGATACATAGAAACATCAGATCGCTGTGCTGTGTATCTGACACTAACACAATATTGTGCGTCAACTGTAATTCAACAAAACATTTTCCCTCTGGATGTCCCAAGGACAAAAAAACATTTTTAAGCAGTTTCATGATAAAAACACTTTCATTTTTCCCTTGTCGTTTCCATGTTGGAAGCTTGGCAAACTGCGGCCCATAAACCAGAGCCACCCAGTCCCTCTCTTTGCACAAATACACTTTTAAATGGTCGGAAGAAAATCCTCAGAAGCAGAGCACTCTTTCAGCACATGAAAGTCCTGTGGGACGTGAGTGCGACGCCCTTCAGCATCGGTGCGCGGCACCCAGCGAGTCACCGAGCGTCCACGGCCACTTGGCACCACCAGGCGGACCTGCGTGCGCGCAGAGAGACCCGCCAGACAGCCGGCACCACCGGAAGCACTCACGCCTGGCCCGGTTCCCACGGCAGCTGGCCGGGGCCTGTCCTCTAGAGCCATCCAGGGACCTGGGGGACATGCAAGTCACTTCTGACAGAAAAAAAAACCCTTTTCAAGGAAATCACAAGACAAACACTGACCTGCTTCGTGGTCTTCCCGCTGAGGAGTCTGAGGAAGGGTAGACAGGAGCCCGCTAACACTGGGGCTGCATTTTAATTATAAACCAGACGTCCCGTGTTCCGTGAGACCCGATTGTTCACAGTAATCGAGAACGACCTGATTCACATCCCAGAGGCTCAGTTTTGATCGTACCGGTTTCACACNCTGCTACCCCCCCCCCCCCCGTGCGGCGCGTGGCGGCGGCACCCTCCTCTGAAAGCCGCACTCCAAGTCCGAAAGAGCACGGGGCGCACGTGACACAAGTTCCCCTGCCAACCCGCCTTCTTTGGAATTCGTCTCGTCTCCTTGGGAGGAACTTGCGTTTTCTTTCCTCGGTCGGTGACCATGATCAGATGCCTAGTCTTCTCAGGTGTCTTTTCACGCTTTATCTCTAAAACGCTCGTATTTAGAATTTCCTGTGATCACGTCTTCTCACCCCGAGTCTCCCTACGGGAGCCTGCCACGGTCCGCGTCCATCACTGAGTCCTCCTGCTCGCCCCGGTGAGGCGCAGCTGGAGGGCAGGCTCTGCCCACCCACACAGCTTTTACTTGCACATTTTAAGTGTTTTCTTCTTCCTTGGTTTTAACGGACGCACTCTCCCTTGCAACGGGTTTCTCTCATGTCTGCGCAGTGGCAGCGTCCATAGCGCTGTGGCCGGAAGAGCTGGAGTCTGGGCTCGTTTGCAGGCGGAGGGAGGCGGCCCTGCACCCCGGGTGGGGCTCTGACATGGGGCCTTCCTCTGGGGTCCAGGGGACGGGACTTCGGACCCACCCCCAGAGGGGGGCATCCCCTGCCCAGCACTAGCTGTCCCTCTCCCGCTGACACCAGCCAGGCCAGCCTGCCCTCACCTGTGGACTTTTTTTTTGAAAGTATATGATACAAATAGAGATTTCAAAGCTTACACTCTCTGTTGTTTTTTAAAAGAAGAATCCCCTTATGTGGGAGGTTAGAGAGTCCACAATAGGGCCATGAAACCCAGGGAGTGGGCAACTCAGAGCCCGGCTTTTCCCAAATAAATCCCGTCTCTGAACTCCTAGCCCTTCCCTCCAGCTGCACAGCCTCTCTCATAACCTGGAGTCAATGGTCCAAATGACCCCAGGTTGCCACCCCCTTCTCTGTGCCACTGCCCCAGGGTCCGAGTCCAGGGCAGGAAGGGCTTGGGTCACACCCTCAGGCCCCTTCTGCAGGGAAACGTCTGGAAACAAATGCGCTACTGAGAACCAGAGTCCTGCTCCCACTGATCCGAAGCTTCCCCCAGATCAGGGTGATTTTCAGACGAGAGACTAATGTCCTTTTCGGATGAGCGTCCCTTTCTCAGGGAACTTCAAGACAAACACAGCTGACATTATTGCACAAGTGGGAAAATAAACCGAAATGTGTAATGAAATGTAATGAAATGGGAACCTGGCCTCAAAAAGCGGCCCACCCTGGGGGGTCAAGGCGTGCCTCCCCTGTGCTGCGCCCCAGTCCCCAGGATTAGGGCACAGACGACACCCAGGCAGCTGTTGGCCAGGTGATAAGTGGACTTCAGAGGAGACCAAGTTTGTTCATGCACCCCAGCGGGGTCCCAGGAGCTGAGAGGCCCACCCCAGAAGCCACACGTACCCAGGCAGCCCTTAGAGGGCGAAGGCGCCCTGTGATTGGGCGTTGACATCTCATAAATGATGCCTGAACACAGCACTCAGCACAGGGAGACACCCTGTGAGCGCCGGTCCTGAACAACGAGGGCGCCCTGGTGCCAAGCTCCTTCCGGAAGCGGTGCCCACAGGGCAGCCCCAGCCGGGAGCCACTAACGCCCAAAGGGCTCAAAACAAACGAGACCGGCCCTGGCCCCGGGCTGCCCGGGAAAGGTGGGAACCCCCAGGGCTCCGAGGTGACCTCCGAGAGCCCCCCGGGGATACGCACATTCCGAACCAACACTGGGGCGCAGTCCCCTGGGCCGGCAGGAGCGGGAGGGAGGGACTGAGAAATATTTAAATGATGCCAAAGGCTCAGCCACCCCCACCCCCACAATTCCGGGGACAAGGAGACTGGTGAAGGAGTTCCGGAGGGTGGGTGTTGCCGCTGACGTCGCTTCCAAAGGAACGCCAGTTCCCGAGTCATCTGCTTTTGGGGATGAATTACTTTACTCCGAGTATTTGTGGCATTTCGCAGAGACTTGGGTTTTTTTAATGTATAATTTATTTACAAGCTTTCATTGTAGCCTTTATCCCAATTCAGCAGCCCTCACTCGGTGCATATAAAATTCAGCACTGCGCCACGCAGATAAGTCCATACATAAACACAGTGCAGGACTGGATTACATGCGCATCCTAAATCCCAGTAATACACAAACTCCCACAGCCCGTACTGGTTTTCTAGCACAGCCATCACAAATGACACCAAATGAGGGGGTCAACCCCCCAAAGGCGCCCCCTCCCAGCTCTAAAGGCCAGAGAAACGTCAGGAGAGTGGACGGCTTTCCCAACTCCGCACGCGCCCCCCGCTGACCACAGGACGCACGTGCCCAGACGGAAGGACAGCGGGTCCTTGGGGTGACAGCATTTAACAGACGGAGCTGGATGGCGGTTGGTCTGTGCGGTCGTCCGAGCAGGAGAAAAGGTGGAAGTCAGGCCCCCTCCCTGCGGGGAGAGGAGGTTGCAGAGACTCAGAGAAGCCCCTGAAGGGGGCTTCAGCAGAGGTTCCCCAACTTGCTCAGTTCTGAGAGGCCATCGGTTATGAGACAGAACCAAATGGTTGGAGGAAATGAAGGAATTTCAAAGCTCTGAGCATCTGCTTCAAAAGGAAGGTACTTCCCGACTTCAGAAACGCCGAAATGTGATGGAGAACAAGGGAAACAGGAGAAGGACGTGACCCCCAGCCTCGGAAAAAGCCTCGAAAAGTCCTTCAGCTGCGGGCACGCTCAGTCGGGCTGCCCCACCCCAACCGGAGAAGGTCCGGGCGGTTTTGAACCTGCGGCTCTGCCTCCCCCATCACCCTTCCCTCCATGCAAGTGAGCTGAGATTTGCCTCTGATGTAAATAAGGGAAAGAAAAATTTGCATACTAAAAATTGAAACACTAATGAAGATAAATCGCTGTCTTCAGTAGAATGGCCTCCTGTAAGTTCTGCCTTTTACTTGGCTAAGAGAACAATAAAGTATAAGAAGAAATAAAGCGGGGAAAAAAGAATTTCATGTAGCAATTGTTCCAGCTTTCTGCGTTTCAGGCATAAATTTCAGTAGATGCATTTATCTTTTCAGAGGCATTCTGCACACAGACTGAAAGTTTTGCGAGCTTAAAACCAGCTCTTACAGGAATCGGAAATGAGGAGCCGCCCGCACCTCGTGGGGCGTTCAAGCTGGGCTCCAGCAGCGCTCGCCCTGGACACGCGTCACGGCGGGTGAGGTGGGACGCCCAGAGCTGGGCTGGACCGCCCTCCGCAGCTCACTCCGATCCAGCCGTCCGCTCGGACTTTCTGATGCAAATCATCCCCATGTTGATTTTGGGATGAAAGGAGAGGCCGTATGTAAAGCCCTTTACACAGAATCAGGCACTCGGTGGACTTTCGATGCGGCCTGCCCTCCCTGCCCCTTAGAGCGATTCTGGAGTTTCAGAGTGAAGGGGTGAGTGAATTTCGTTGTTCGTGGTTCAGCCGGTTTTGACGGCGACCTTCCTGGGGAACGAGGGAGAACTCCCTCGTTTCACAGACAAACAGACCTCGCTTCTTCCGCCGGGCGCCACACAAGGTGGAAAATGAACATGCAGAGACTACGGCCAGTTCAGGTTCACGAGGGCTGAGCCGTCGAGGGGCACGCAGACGGTTACCACGTGGTGACTGCAAAAGACAGGGCTGGGGCCAGGGGACCGAGCACAGGGCCCTCCAGGGCAGCGGTGCCACCGGGGAGCGCAGAGACAAGGGCTCCCAGAAGCTGGGGGCACTGCACACAGGCAGGGGGGTGCCGGGGGCGGGGCGTCCGTGAGAGTCGGCTCCGTGTTGAGCACAGGGAGGGACAGCTGTTCTCGTCGAACCGGCCCCAAGGAACCCAGGGTGCAGACCTCCCAGCTACGCGTGTGTCTGCTGGGGGTCCAGGGGCCCGGCAGGGGCAGGGCCCCCCAGTTTGTGCACCAGGGACCCCTTGCAGGTCTTCAAGTCTAGGTCCTGCCCTGCTGGCCTCTCTCTCTCTGCCTCTGGGTTCCACTTTCCACAGGCCCCACAGGGTTCCCCCGGCCCCCACCACCGCCTGTCCCCGTGCCTGTCCCCAAGCCCCATGGCTCTCGGAGACGGGACGCCTCTTCCCACGGCTCCCCACCCCTGGAAGCTCCTCTGGAGTTTAGGAAGCAGTTTCCTTCCCAGGGAGTCCTCGGGGCGGAGGTGGACCAGTGGCTTAGCTTTGGGGACTGGATGGTGCTGCTCCAGAGTCACAGCGAGCCCTCATGCCATCACAGATGAGGGTCTAGGGTCAAGGTCAGGGCCCAATGTAGGAGGGTCGTGGGCACTGGGAGGCCAGGGCCGGGGTGTGCAGCCCCTGACCACTGGAGGAGACCAGCCAGTGGGGCCGACTTTGCTCTGCCTGCTCTGAGTTTTCGTGCCACAGACTCATCCTGGGCTCAGTGACAAGCCAGCTCAGCGGCCGGTGCCACTTCCCACCAATGAGAACATCAGGCGAGCATCCCCAACGCAGACTGCAGTGGCTTGGCCGTCCTTCACTGTCCCGGGGCTCCTGCAAAGCCCGGGAACGTCTTGCCTGCGCACCCACCTGGTGGCTCCGCATCTGCCACGCGCTGCCCCTGCCACTGGCCCCCTCGGCTTGCTGGCAGAGGCTGAGGCGGCCCGTGGTGAGGGCTCAGTGCCCCGCCCGGCTGTGCCCCGCAGGCCTCCGCCCCAGGCTGCAGAGGACGGCAGGGCAGAATCGGGCACCACCAGCAGGGTGTCTGGGGGGACAGGCACGAGGTGCTGCGTGGGCAGGGCCCTTGCTGGAGGACTTCTGCTCCATGACTGTCCCCAAGCTGTTGCCGCCTTGGACGTCATTTGGCAAACTCTCTAAGACGACATGACTTTGGGATAAACTCCTGCCCGAGGCTGGGCCAGTGGCTCAACCTGGATGCTCCTGAAAGAGACAGAGAGGCAGAGAGAATATTTTCAAGTCTAAGGCCTCCTGGGAAAAGAGTTTGAGACAAATTAAAAACAATTTCATTTAAAACTGGGGGCACTGCCAGGGCAAATCGCATCTCCTCAGACCACATGGAGTGGAACGACTGCGTTCAGAACAACTGGAACCCCACAGCCCCCTTGCCGGCGCCTGGCCCAGGGCCTGCCTCGGGCTCTCGGGGGGATGGGGACTGCGGGCCCCGCCCAGGCAACACGCCAACCTGCATGCACAGTGTGACCAGAGGTCCCAGCCACCCAGGCACGCGGCATGAATGACGTCTCCGGAGTGTGAGATTGAACGTTTCTCCTCGTAAGGGTCTACAAATAATCCGGGGGGAGCCTCTTCCGAACTCACACGGGTGCCCTTCGGTTCTTAGAAGAAGTGTGAAGACCTGCACGTCCCGGGAAGAGTGTGTTCCCCACGCACACTCACTCTCCTGTTCTCGCCTAATTGTCCTATTCTGTTCTCCACCAACACGGGGGTCAGGAGCTCGGATGGCACGGCCTGACCTGGTGGTGGTGCACTTGTCACTGTTTAAGGGCCTTGTGAACTCATTTCTCCCCCCAAACCGTGTGGGACAGGCCCCCGCCCCTCGCGGGTGACGGAGTCAGTGAAACACGGCGCAGGGAACTGCAGGGCTCACCTGGACCATGCAGCCGGCTGCTCGCCACACGGCCTTCGGTGGGCATCCGCACTCCACCCGCCGCCCACCGCCCCGCTGTGCTTCCTTCAACAGGCCACGTGGGTGACAAGTAACTTTTTAAACAGGGTTGGGGAATGTTTTTGCCATTTTGCTCGTTCAGGGGACGTTCGGAGAGTCTGTGTGCACAAACGCGATGACCTTCCCACGCTCCTGTTGCAAAGGGCCTTGGAGAAAACCCAACTTGGTGCCCCCGTGTTTCCGCAGGGGCTTCAGCGGCGCGGAGTGAGGAGGCCACCTCAGTGACCACTGGCAACTGGGCCTTCTCCACCTGGTCACCATGAGGGGGTTTCAGGAAACGGACCCCAAGCATCACCACCAACCTTGGGGTCCCCTTAAGCAGTTCTTAGTTTTAAGATGAAAGGTTTCCAACACTGTTCTTGGATGTCTTTGCCTCATCAGAGCCACGTGCCCGGGGCTAAATTGCTTTGCAGACAAAAGGAAACAGAGGAGAGTGAGAAGTCCCGGCTAACCTCTGAGAGGGCCGGGGAGTCTGGAGGAGCGGGGACACGTGGGGACACGTGGGGACACGTGGGGCCCCGTCGGCACCTGCGGCACAGCTCTCCATACTCCTGCTGCCCAGGGGCCTGTGGTCCCAGGGCCGGTCTGAGAGGAAGGAAGGGAAGGAGGCAGGGAGGGAGGGAGGAAGTGGACTGCCCCGACCTCCCTCTCCTGTCTGGGAGAGTCCCGTCAGAACCGGGAGAGAGGCCTGCCCCAGGGGAGCCGAGCGGGTCACTGTCCTTGGTCACGTCCAGGGCACTGGAGCTCACCAGGGAGCCTGACCTCGTGGGAAAGAACGAACCTGGCTGGCCACAGGCCGGCCACCTGAGTGCCCCTTGTCCGTCCTTCTGTGAAAAATGAACACTTTGTCGAAGCCTGTTGCGCTGACGCTTCTTTGGGAAGGTTTTTGTGGCTGTGGAGGAGAGATTGTCTAGTCCCACACCTGGGACAGGCGAGCAGAGAGAGTGCCGCAGCAGGAGGAAAGGAGTGACAGCGGCGGGTCTACCGGCTGCGGGGCCCGGGCTGAGCCACCTGGGGGTGTGAGCACCCTGAGGTTCCCAAGGCCTTCAGGAGGACACCAGGCCACCCTCTGCCGATGGGCTGGACCCCAACTCCACGTCACTGGCCTCCCCCAGCTCGGCGGGGTCCTCACTGACATCCAGGTCCCAGTGGGAGCAGGAGGTGGCAGAACAGGAGCCCCATGGGGAAGCGATGACGGCGACCTCGGCCTGATGGACACTTTAAGACAGGAAGGTGCTCGGTGTGTGGCCGTGGGGGCCAGGCAGAGGTCAGAGTGGTACCCGGTCTCCCCCACCAACTGCTGAGAGCACGTCCCCACTGTGATAACCAAACAGTCTCCAGTATCGCCAAATGTCCCCTGGGGGGCAAGGTGCCCCCAGCTGAGGGCCACGGAGGAAGCAATTAGAGAGCCATCTGCCCTCGAAATGAGGCGTACGCACGCTCATGCACACACCTACTCACACACAAACACATAGACACACACAGAGACACAGACACATGCTCTCGCACTCACACAGACACACACACACTCACACAACAGTCAAAACCACCCACACCCCTGTAACATGTTAATCAGGCTGAAAGCGGTTGGGCACGCTCTGAGGTCCGGAGCTTTCTCACTGACTATTGTGACAAGCGCTTCCCTGAGTGCCCCGCGCCCCCCACCGCCTTTCCAGACTCCAGTCTCCGGAGCCCCACCGCCTCCCTCCCGGGGCCGTCAGCCCTCCTCCCCAGCTGACATCTAGAAGAAGCCTCCTTGTTCCTTCTGCTTGCCTGTCACAGTGCCACCAGCCTGATCCAGCAGTGACTGCAAGGGGCCGGCTGGAGGAACGCTCGTTTCCGACCGAGGGAGGGCAGCCCACGCCGCTGTGCGCACCTGGCAGCCCCAGCTCGGGCCCCCACCAGGGAGCCGGGCCGTCCACTCCCTCCCACCGCAGGACAGACTGAGCCCGAGCGACCTGACAGTCTGTCAGCCGGCCCGGCCCGCCCAGCGAATCGAGTCACGGAGCCTCAGCTCTCTCAGGCAAGGCGCCTGGAGGTTAGGGCGCAGAGGGTCTGGGTTGAGTTATGTGCCCCAGGAGTGGTAGGCTGGAATCCCCGCCCCGAGACCTCAGAAAGGACCTGATGTGGGAGTGAGGTTGCTGAGATGTGACTGGTTAAGATGAGTCACAATGAAGAGGGGTGGTCCAACCCTGATGGCCGGGGTCCTTACAAAGACTGGAAATTGGGGCACAGACACACACTGGGAGAGCCACACGAAAAGGAGGGTCAAGGTTGGGGCAATGCTCCCACAAGCCCAGGAGCTGAGACCACCAGCCCCACCCGGAGCTGGGAGAGGGACCTGGGACAGAGGCCCCCAGCCTCTGGGGACGGCCCTGCCACACCCTGGTCTTGGCTTCCTGGCCTCCGGGTGGGAGACAGCGAGTGTCTGGGGTACGTCGTCAACATCAGCAGCCCCATCAAACTCAGGAGAGATGCGTGCATACCCCCATCTCCGCCAAGGCGGTCTGTGCAGCTGAGCCCCAAGGACCGGTTTCCTTTGCCCCATGTCCTGTGTCCTGCATGGGTGCAGGCCCGTGGAGCAGCAGAACCCACCCAGCTGTGCATAAGGGAGTCAGGCGGTCGCCGGGTGTGGGACTGGCTGAGCAGTGGACGCCCTGCCAAGAGATGGGAAGAGCTGGGAGGTCCAGCCCACGGGCACCAGCAGGCAGTAGGAGGGACAACTGTGCCCTTTCTCACCTGGGCTCCCAGTGGGCCCACCGCCCTGGGGCGGCACCTGCTCAGAGGGCACCTGACTCACAGCTGCTCTGGCCTGGACACACCCTCGAAGACCCCCCCAGGAACGCCAAGCCCTCAGGGCACCTGCAGCGCCCGGCACACACCTGCAGAGCACACTCTTGTTCCTGCGTGGGGGCTCCGCCAGGTCGAGTGAAACGCGCTGAAAAATGCACTTTCCTTTTCAGGCCGCCCCGTATCTGAGGCTGCAGTGCAAGGAAGACCCCCAAGAGGCTCCACCTGGGGCTGAGGGTGACCAGAATCCCACCAGACCCTCCAAAGGCCGCGTCCAGACAGCCTGTTGCCAAGGCACCTACGACCCACAGGGAAGGCAGAGCCCCCTGGAAGGAGATGACGTTGTCCACAACCTCTGTGGCTTTTCATGTGTGACATCTGACACCCAGTCAGAAAATTCCCGGCCTGCCGAGAAACAGAGCCAAGTGACTGTGAAAAGAGAGAAAGGGAAAGAAAATAAACAGTGGAAACATGCTCACAGCTCATTGCATTTTTAAAATAAGTGTGACTGATACGCTGAAAACCACAGATGGCAAGATGCAGAATTTCACCAGGGAACTGAAATGTGTTAAGAAAGAAAGACACAATACAAACTTCAGAAACAAAAAATCGTGCTAGCTGAAACTTACCACTTAAGAAACAGGGTTAGCACCAGACCAGAGGGATGGAAGGGAGGATTCCTTTCTAAAGGGCCCGAGAAATTCACGACAGTTCCAAGGGACAGCAGAGCAAAGCCACGGCCCCGAACAAGACGGCCGCCCTTCACCCCCCCCCCCCCCGCCCCCCCCACAACCGGCTGAGGCACTGACCCTGCTCTCTCTCCCTCCCCCTTGTCTTCCCTTTGCGTTGTGCTCTGGTTTCCTCGGGGTCCGCTCTTCCCGGGTGACCTCCAGGGGGCGCCCTCTCTCAGCTCAGAGACGAGATGGAGCCAACGGGGACGCGAACTGTGCGTCCCACAGTGTCAGGTGCGGGCTGGGACAGTTCTGGGCCGGCACCTGCCCCCGGTCTCACCCTGCCTCCCGGGTGCCGAGGGGCTGAACAGTGGGCAGAAGGCCCGTGAAGCCCTGCAGGGTCGGCTCTGGGGGCAGAGAGTGTCTCTCTTCTGGGTCGGCACGAGTTCGTACTGTCGGATTATACATTTTGTTCCCAAAGATTCTTTTTGTGATTGAATTCATTGGGGTGACCTTGGCTGATAAAAGTATGAAAGCTTCAGGCATACAAGTCTACAATATATTATCTATATATTGTGCTGTGTGCGCACCCACGTCGAGTCTCCTCCCACCGCCATCCACACCCCCTTCACCTCCTCCGCCGCCCGACCCCCCTCCCCTGCTCGTGGCCACACGGCTGTCTTTGTTGATGTGGTTTCCCTTTGCTTAACCCTTCACCTTTCGGTCTCCTGATTGGTGACGCCGAGCTGGGCCCTCCTTGGGAAAGTGTCTGCTCGGGTCCTTTGCCCATTTTTTAACTGGATTGCTTGTGGGTTTCGTTGGTGTCGAGTGGTACAAGTTCTTTAAAAATCTTGGATCTTGCCCTGGCTGGCGTAGCTCAGTGGATTGAGCGCGGGCCTGCGACTCAGACGATCGAGGTTCGATTCCCAGTCAGGGCACATGCCTGGATTGCAGGTCAGTTCCCTGCAGGCCAACTCCCAGCAGAGGATGCACAAAAGGCAACCATACATTGACGTTTCTCTCCCTCTCTCCTTCCCTTCCCCTCTAAAGATAAATAAATAAAATCTTAAAAAAAAATCTTGAATCTTAACCCCTTATCGCAGAGGTCACCGGCAGATACATTCTCCCGTTCAGTAGGTCGTGTTTTCATTTTGTCGATGAGTCCCTTTGCTGGGCAAAAACCTTCTAGTTGGAGGTGGTCCTGTTTATTTTTTTCTTTTGTCTTCCTTGTCTGAGGAGACATATCAGAAAAAATATCGCTACGAGAAACAACTTAGGGTGCCCCCAGCACCTGGCTGTTGTGAATTGTGCTGCTCTGAACACCAGGGTGCACGGACCCTCAGAACTGGGGGATCAGGGTCCGTAGGGCGCACTCCCAGCAGTGGGGTCGCTGGGCCAGAAGGCAGCCCCCGTTTAGGTTTCCACGGAAGCTCCGCACAGCGGTGGCTCCAGGCATGGTTACTCTGCTGTCCCCCCTGAAGAGGAATATTTGGCAGCTGCGGATCAGTCGGAAGCCCCTGAGGGATTTGGGGCTCAGCCGGCTGGGGCACGCGACCTCCTCCTTCTGCTCCTCACGTAATGAACAGGAACGAGAGGCCCGTCCTCAGAAGAGCAGGCATTGGAACAGGGTTCCCGGCGTCCTGCCTTGGACTCAGAAGACACAGCTTCCCACCCCGTGTGCTGAGTTCCAATAGCTCCCTGTCCCGCCTGTTGACAGCACGTCCCGTCTCTGCTGAGCGAGGCTCTCGAAGCACCTTCCCTCAGCCCCGGTTGTCCCTGCTCCCCAAGAAACGCCCCCCTTCTGCCCTGACTCCGGGGTCCCTGGCAGCTACCACACAGCCACGCGCCAGCCAGGGAGCAGAGCGGGCTAGCGCTGAGGGTGGGGTGCCAGGCCAGCCGGGAGGAAGTCTTGTGTAACAGGACAGGTGTCACCAAGGACCCCCTACCACCCTGTCCCAGACACAGAGGAGCACAGGTCTGCGGAGGCGTGGGGGGGGGGGGGACATGAAATGCCCACTCCTGTCCGTGTCCTGGGACCACCTGGCCTGCAGTCCCCAGATGGTGTGAAGCCTTGAGAGGTGCCCACAGGAAGGGACTCTGTGCGTCATGGTGCCCCTCTGACCCCCATTTCCTGTGCCCCATCGTCCCGGGCCAGGTGGACCCTAAAGGGGCTGCCCGTCCCAGGGCCGACAATTCCAGAGACAGTGAAGGACTCACCTGCAAGCCCCTGTCCCGAGGACCCCCACCCACCCAACCCGCCCCACCCTCCTCCTTCAGGCTCCAGACGCATGGGGCAGCCCTGCGTCCAAGCTGAAATTGCTCTCACAGGCCAGCCCTGGGCCTGCTGGCCCTGCCTCGCCTCGTCCTTCCTGCAGGGACCACCCTGAAGCCCCCTGTCCCTCCCCATCTGCCTCCGACAACCCAGGGCTTCCTCGAGGCCCTGCATGGCCCGGCACATCCCCCGCCCTGTGGACCTGTGAGTCACAGAGCGTCTTTCTGTGGCATCGACTGATGAGTCACCCCCAAGGACAGCGAGACCCGAGTGTGAAAGTTAAAACGAGCTGCAGCCAGGCAGCTCGGGCAGGAGCGGAGGGACCGGCTCCCTTCGTGGGGCAGGGTGAGGGGGTGCCACAAGGACAGGACTGGTCTCCAGTCACTGAGCCAGCACCCTCGGGAGCTCCCAGGGACCCGCGACAGGCTGGCAGCCAGGACGAGCAGACTGGGGGAACCGAGGCAGACAGCAAACAGCCAAGCAGTTGGTGACCACCTAGGAAATCACAAAACCCTACCTCCCCTGACCAAGGTCCCCGGGGGTAAAGGGTCAGCCGGAGGAGGGGACAGAGCTTACATCGCCCACACAGGGAGGGAGCAGAATCTGCGGGTGCCATTTGGGAGCCACACCCAGAGGCAGGTGAAGCCAAGGGAATAAACCTCATTTGGGCGCATCGGCACCAGCCAATGACTATTCTGCTCAGATTCCCCCTAAAACTCCCCTAAACTCCCAGCCTTTAAAACCCCAGGAACAAAGGACCCGGCGTTTCCCTGCCCCCTCTCCTTCCCCCACAGGCAGCACCTCCTAAATTTGGGGGGTGCCCAGGAGACTTGCAGCCAGGGAGCAGTGGGCAGCGGCAGCCAGCTGAAGGCTCACCCCCACCCTGTCTCCCAGACCCCCTTCCTGTGACACCCGCCCCCGCCCCTCCCCCACCTGCCGCGAGCCCAAGCAGCCCGGCCTGGGCTCTCTCTGTGCTGCTCTGTCAGAAGCCCCTCCCAGCTGCACCGTCCCGGTTTTAACACGCGTCCTCTCAGGCTCCCCCGGGTGCATGCTGCAAAACCTTCCCTGCCCGAAGTCGAGCACCCACATTCTCCGGCTCCAGGCGGCCCCTTTCCAGTAACAACGCTGATGCCTGAGCTGGCCCCACCCAAACCCGAGCAACACCATCCCATCTGCAAGTGGCCTGGTTTCTGAACTGGAAGATCACCTACTCAGCCCGGAGTCGCCCCAAAGCCGAGGAGAAACGGCCATCTGGCGATGCTCGTCCCCTCACACCCCCCACCTTCGGCAGCCCCCCCAGCTCAGGGCCTGCTCTGGGAGGGGGCCCCGCAGTGGGCAGGGGGCTTCCGTTCCAGGACAGCAGGTCTGCATGTAACGGACGCACAGAGCACCCGTGTAGGGAACGTGTTTGGGCCTGGAAGACAGTGGAGGGATTTACTTGGGGGCGGGGGCAGGGCCAGGAGGAGGACCAGCCTCTCTCTCCTTTTTTTCTGCTTTGGTTTCCTCAAGACACTTCTCCTTGAGCCTGCCAGAGACGGCAAGTCCCCATATATTTGAAATGCAACTGGCCTCTTTTAAATTATTACATCCCTCCTTTTACTTCCAAGAGCAGCTGAAAATGAAAGCCAGCAGCTGTGCTAAGAATCACATACCCCTAACGATCAACCAGAGCCCCTACTGCGAACACTCGCGACCACAGCGGGGGAGCGACCCCCCACGGCTTCTCTGGCCCTGACCGTGCACTGGGGAAGCACCTGCATGTTCTCGCTCACTTCGCCCTCTCCGATCCGAGGGAGCGGCAGGTGGGGCCCTGGTCCCTGTGGCTCCCAGGGTGCGGCGGCTGCACAGCCCCAGACACCCGGCGGCCGCTGTCACAGCTGCCAAGTGTGTTTGGGACGAGCAGCCTGGATTCTGTCGATCGGCCCCGAAGCCACCGTGTCCAGAATGCAGGTCAGGGGCCCAGGCCAAGCGTGTTCATACCCAGTCTGCGTGAAGTCACTTCCCCGCCCCCTGGGCGGCAGCTGACACCAACCAGCAGTGTGTCCCCGAAAGTGACTCTCCAGAAACCCTCTCCTCCCTGCCCCCATCAGAGTGGCGGAGCTGCGTGGGAGGAGGGGTGCTGCGGGGGCTCGGCGGACCAGTGAGACTCCCGTTGGCAGGCAGGGTAGAGAGCCCATTCTTCCGGGTCCCTGCGGCCACCCACCCACCAGTTACATACGGTGTGAGTATCTTTTCCCACCCAGTAGCTCACTTTACCAGCAAACAATTTCCACTTATTTTTCTGAACAATTTGCAAGGTTTTCAGCCTGACCCTGCAGGAAGGTGCTCAAGGGTGCTGCCCAGCTGTGGGACTGCGGTGTGTCCTCCAGCTCCTGGGACCAGCAGAGGTTTCCCCCGCCGTGGGGGTGTGGGGAATAGGGCGGCTGGGAGAACACTGACTCCCAAACCAAGATGCGGCACTGGTCACCAAGCAGTATGTTAAAAGGGAGGGGACGTGAACAGCCCGAAAGGTGACACTCCAGGTCATTCCACAGGGAGCCACTCCCTGGCTTCGACCGGATGCTGCCTCTGGTGAACATTACAGAGTCAGCCTCTGGTGGGGGTAGGAGGGGGCGCCGGGCGAGGCTGATGGGGGCCGTGGGGAAGGGCCTCAGAGCTCAGAGCAGCCCCAGGCAGGGTAACACGAGGATCTCAGGGGCTGGAAGGATGGATCCGCTCTGCAGTAGAAGCCAGCGAATTGCATCCTCCTAGCACAGAGGAAGCCATAGCGGGATCTGCAGCCTCCGAAGCCACGGCCGCAGCCACGCCCACAGACGCAGCCACGCCCACGGACCTGCCCACAGCCGCGGCCACAGCCACAGCCCAGGCCTGCGTAGCAGCTGCCACAGCAGCTCACAATCAGGGCTAGATTTGCTGGGTGTCACGCGCAGCTTCCTGAACAGGAGCATCGCCAACCCCCCGGGACCCCTGTGGTGGGGGAAGCCACGCAGACTCACGCAGTTCTCACTGCGTGGATGAAATTGCATGAAAAACCCTCCTTCTTCTCAACAGTGCAAAACTCATGAGGATTCCTGACCCTCCCGAAAGAGGGGTGCACCTGATTCCTGCGCAGTTTGCGTTCCGCCCAGTGACCGCGCGGCCCCCAGAGCCCCCTGCTCTGACCCGCACACGTGCAGCTCTGCAGTCAGAGAGCACCAGTCACTCCGGTCCCCCCCTGGTCCTTCCACTGGGCCCCTTCCCGCCTCTCGGAGTCTCCGCTCCTCCTTCGTGCCTTTCACAGACGTTCAGCCCGGACCGGGCGGCCCCGCCGTGCGTCCTAGGCGCCGCGCTGGAGGCTGAAGAACCGAAGTTGCGCGGCAGCGCAGCCGGTCCCGCCGCCTCGGCTAAACCCTTCGTTCTCCTGTGCGAGCCCAGCCGGAGCACGCAGAGGGCGCCCCCTGAGCGCCGCGCTGATCAGTGTAAGGACAGAGAGGAAATGACAGCCGGGTGGCAGACGTTCGCCTCCTCGCCTGGGACGCGACGCGGGAGCCCTGCCATTGACGGACCGCGAGAGCTGGTTCCCATGGCCCGGTCTGCACACGGGAGACCCCCCTGGGGGTGGGGGGGTGCAGGAGCTGTTTGCAGAAAAACACCAGAGTCTCCGTCGTCGCTGGGAGATGCTTTTTATAGAAAGCCCGCCTGAGAAGGTCCAGCCCCGGGCGGCAGGCAGCCCTCGGCCTCGCGGAGGTCCCCGCGCAGCCAGCGCCGGGCGCAGGAGAGCCGCCTTCCCAGCGCAGAGAGTCCATCACCTTTCTGATCTCCAAGGAAACCTGATGGACTATTTATTATTCGCAGAAACGTGCAGTAGTAAAAGGAGAGATAATGACAACATATTTTCTTTTTAAAAATGAAGCCCGCTAAAGGGCTTGCGATCAGGGGCTGGAATCACCGTGCGCAGTCATTTATTCCAAACCAGTTTTTAAAACAGGAGCAACAGAAATATTTCATATGATGCTAATAATGGCTTCTGGTAGAATCGCACAAGATCGGAATGGGCGGGCACTCACATGACACCGGCGATGAGACCGGGTCCAGAGCCTGGCCAGACGGCCACGCAGGCCACGCCCGGACTAGGCCCCTCATCCCGCCGGGCCACGTGCCTCTCTGGCACGTCTGTGGCCTGTGCACAGTGTGGGCAAAAGCAGACGTGCCTCGGCGTCACAGTGCGAGAATGACGCCGCCTGTCAGTCCTTCGCTGTCACTGGGGAGATTCCTGCCTGCACCTTCTGGCCCGCCACCCTGTCCTGCCCTGTCCTGCCCTGTCCTTTCTCGTGGCTGCCACTCAGGGGCGGAAACGAGCCGGCGAGAACCAGGAGCCACAGCTGCTGCCTCTCCCCACGGTGACAGTCCAGATGCTGGCTGTGCCCATTCCTCAGAGACACGGGCTGAGAGGGAGCCGGTCGGCTCCCACACTCCCTGCGGTGGAAAACCAAGTGACTCCAGACCAAGACAACGCCCTGGGCGACTCTGGAACATTCGTGTCCCAAGCACCCACACACACACACACACACACACAGCCACCAGGGCCCTGGGGCTGAGAGGGCCCTAGAAGCCAGCCCGTGGCTCTCACCCCAGGGTCCCTGGGCACGCCTTCCCCGAAGACGCACCCCCACACGGTCAGGAGGGAACTCCACTCCCAGCTGCTCCCAGAGGGGGGAAGGGCTTGAACTGCAATCTAGCACCCCGACTTCAGGCTGCCACGGAGGGCCGGGCCCCCGAGACACCTAGCCCTGAATGCCATGGGGCTCGTGGCCTGATCACGCAGGAGTCTACAGCACTGTGCCAGCCGCCACCGGGACCCCACGGCCAGAGCAGACAGACCTCCCATCTCCCAGTCTCGCTCTGGCACCACCTTGCCCGCTGGTGTCCGCAGGTCCCGTTTCTAACAGGCGTGGACACCTACCTGCCGGCTGCAGTCCTCCTGCAGAAATGGCAGGCTCCGGCCCCACCGGCCCCACCGGCCCCCACTGGCAGGCTCAACACGAAAGCCAGCCCCTGGGGCCCCCGGGGGGGAGGGGGGCTTGTCCACACCGCTGCAGCTCTAGTTTTTGTGGTCGCCCCCAAGGCACTGGCCCACAAGCCCCTAGTTTTCACAGCTGGTGGGGCTTGCGTCCTCCGAGCTGAGGGACTATACCTGAGAAGTGTGTGTTTTTAATCAAGGTATAATTGGCCAAAACAATGTATTAGCTTCGAATGCACAACATGATGATTCGATATTCGTCTGTATTGCAAACTAATCACGAAAACAAATCTAGTTGGCATGCATCACCACACATACTTTCAGTTCTTTCCTTTTTTCCTCGCGACGAGAACTTTCTAGATCCCCTCTCCTGGCAACTTTCCAATGCAGTCACCTGGCCGCATGCCACCTGCCAGCAACTCTGATGACGGGCAGTTTGTGCCGTCCGACCCTCTTCCCCCATTTTGCCCGTCCGCCCCCCCCCTCTGGCAGCCACAAATCTGTTCTCCGTATGCACGAGTTAGTTTCTTTTTCCAGACCGGTCGGTTTCACAGATTAAAGCCACTTCGCAGATGCCGTCCCTGTGGTAGCCAATAGCAAGGCTCTTTCTCACAGCTGAGCGGTATTCCGCTGAGCGTCTGTGCGTCCTGCAGACGGCGGTTCTAGTCCACTGGCCCGTGAACGCACGCTTGGGCTGTGCCGTGTCCTGGCTACTGTGACATGCTGCAGAGAACATGGGGTGCTCATACCTTTTTTAGTTAAATAGGGGGTTTTTTCCACTGGAAGAGGAATTGCTGGGTCATAGGCGGTTCCACTTTTAATTTTTCAATGTGTGGTTGCCTCTCGCACGCCCCCTTCTGGGGACCTGGCCCCCAACCCAGGCATGTGCCCTGACTGGGAATTGAACTAGCGACCCTTTGGTTTGCAGGCTGGTGCTCAATCCATTGAGCCCCACCAGCCACTGGGCCTGGCCCAGTGAGCCAGGGCCACTTTTCATTTTTTATCTTTTTGATAATAGCCATACTGACAGGTTTGAAATGATACCTTACTGTGGTTTTGATTTGCAAGGTTAGCAGAGTAGAAAACTCAGCAAATCGAGGGCGGCCCGCGCCAGCTGGCCACACCATCCGCAGAAAGTGCGTTCCACCCCAGCCCAGGCCCCCAGACGCTGCGGGGATGGAGGCGACCACCACAAGGACAGAGGAAGGGGGCAGCTTGTCCGAGGGCCCGTCCTGTCTTCTGCCCCCCATCGGTCCACCTTCATCCAGCCTGGCGTACCTGGTGCCTCTGGGTACCACTGGGCAGCCCACGCCCACAACCTGGATACAACCCTTTAGCTCATCTTGGGCACGGGGGGGGGGGGGGGGGNGGGGGGGGGGGGAGACCGGAGCACAGGGAGAGTCAGCCAGCTCCAATCCCACACCATGGACCCCCATCCCTACCACCACCTTTGTGGGCCCCCACCCTGTCTGGACTGACTCCTTGGCAACCGCACCTAAGGCCTCAGCAAACCACTTAAGACACGCTGATTCCAGAGCCGAGACTCCGAATCCCTCCAGCGTGGGGACTGCTGTGGCCGTCACAGCTGCCCAGCGGGGTCGTGGCCCCGGGACATGGGGGAGGGGAGCCGGGCGATGGGAGAGCCACGCCGCTGCCCAGACAGCCTCGCCCCAGGGAAGCTGGGCCCCGAGATGCCCCGAGAAGGAAAGAGGGGTGCGACACAGAGGCACCTCATCCTCGCTCCCCTTGTGGTGTGACTGTGCCCACGCTCCCAGTGGGCCTCACTCACCCCAAGGCCCCTGACTGGCATGGAGCCCCCAGTCCAGGAAACTGGAAAGGGGCCGTTTCCCCAGGTGCTGCAGGTGGGCCAGGCTCAGGCTCTGCCCTGCCAGCTCTCCGTCGCTCCCTCCTGGTCCCAGGTGGGCCAGCTGCCACCCGCTCTCGGGGTGCTCTCACCAGGCCCCGCCCACCCGGGTCCTGAGGGGCAGTGACTGGGCCCCAGGCAGAGCGGAGTGCAGCCGGGCCAGCCCGAGGGGCCGGGTTTCAGTGAAAGGCGGGTGACGTGCTCTGCAGCATGCACCCCTTCCCCAAATAATCTTCCTCCAGAAAAGATGGGCAGCCTGTGAAGGCAGGGGACCAGTTTGTTATAAATGAAACCTGCGGCCCTAAGGCTGGTGGGGACAGTGGGGTGAAGGGCTTCGTGTCCCCACAGACTGGAGGTTCGCCAGAGGCCTTGAACGGTCTCGGCCTCGGCTCCTAATTCTCAGCCCACCTGGCAGGCGGGGAGGGCGGGGTCTGAGGTGACCATCCGTCTTTCAGCACACGAGTGGCTCCGGGTGGCTGCAGCCATCTCTGGGGGGACCCAGGGCCGGGAAAGGTCAGGGCAGAGGGCACAGACCGAGCCCTGGGACCCCCGGGAGCCCCTGAGTCAGGTTTCCCACCCTGAGCTTTCCCGAGAAACGAGGTGAACGTGTCCTTTTTAAATGCATTGCAGCTAAAGAAGGTTCCCGCGCTGACAACGGACCCGAGAGCATGAATGGCCTGACGTTTTTCTGTGACAATGGGGCCCCTTCGTCCTCCTGGCAGGAGGACGCTCTGCCACGCACCCCAGTTGCCCCACGCGGAGCCACCCGGCCGTCAGCTCCAGGGTGGCAGCTGACCTTGCTCCCACCGGTCTTTCTACACCGTCCTGACAGTGTCGGGGACGCTGTGCAAAATGACAGCTCTGGCGTCCTGTGCATCTGGTTGGCCCAGTGAGGGCGACACTGTGGGCCCCGCCGGGGACAGGGGTGTCCCCACCCGTGCACCTGGAGGCAGAGCGTGTCTGGGCTATCAAGAAGAAAAGGGGAGCAGAAGCAGCAACTCACGTTCCTATGAGAGGGCCACACAGCCTCCCGCATGGGGTCAGGGTTGGGGGTGGCCGCGGCAGCACCAGACCCTCGGACCTTGCCTCCCCCTCCCCACACAGCAACCCTCCCTGGGCAGGTCTGCATGTGAGCGAGGGAGGAGCCAGAGCGCAGCCCCGGAGGTGGGAGGCCGGGCGTCCAGCCTCTGGGGGGAGGGGAGCCAGGCCCACGCAGCCCACAGGTCTGACCTTATGTGAGGTGGAGGTGGCACCACCATGAAAGAGGTCGTGTCCCTCGCTTTGTACCGGAGGAGATTGAAGCTCTGGGAGGTGACGCAAGTTTCCCGAGGTCGCCCAGCCGAACCCAAGATCAGGTGTGACCGGCTGCGGAGCCCAGGTTTGGTCTGCTGGACCCTGGTGCCCCAGACACACAGGTGCACACTCACACACCCCACATGCACACACGAACTCACTGCTCTGTCGCCTTACCTGAGGGCTGGGGGAGGGGCGGAGAGATGCCCCAAACACAGAGTCAGTTCTTCAGACCAGCCGCCTTCAGTCAGAACCTGTCGGTCTGTGGGTCCCCTCGCCCCGGAATCCCTCGGTGCTGGCCGTGCAAGAGGTGACCGACCGACGAGGCCAAGCACGTCCGGCTGAGGACAGAGGTGCTGACGCCCGCCCCGGCCCGTGATCCTGTCCCCGTCAGTTCCTCGGTCACACAGTCAGTCACAGGAGGAATGCCCCCCACCCACCACCGGGCCAGCGAACCCCAGCAGGCAGCTGCACGGCTGCCCTTGAGAGACGAGCTGCCAGGCTGCCCCCACCCGCCTGCTCCCTCCTCCCGTCCCCGGCCTCCCAGTGCGGTGCATGTTGATGTCAGCAGTATGCACGTCCCCACTGCCACCACGCGAGAGCGCAGTGCTTCGCTGTGTGTGCCTGACTGCGCAGTGACAACTCAGGCTGCACAGTCTCCTCGGTCACATTTCTGAGATGTGTCCCCTCAGCCCACGGGGTCCCAGTTCCCCGCTTCTCTCCACGGTCATCGTCCGGACATGTAATGGATGGAAACATGCCGACCCCATTCTCTGAAGCTACTCGCGTGTTTCTTCAAACAATGTCGCCCAAAAATTCTCCTACACTTTCCCACCGCACACCCAGGCGGGAAGAGCCGGGGGAGCGGCCCGGCTTCGGGGGCACGTGGCTCCACGGGGCGCAGCAGGCCACCCCCGTCGTGGGAGCCAGGCCCTGAGATGCACCTCTTCATTTACAGGCATGGACGTGGCTCCTACCCGCTGTGCCTCGGGAGAGCCCTGGCTGGCCCGACTGGAAGAGTAAGTCGGAGCTGGATCGGGGGGCCTCAGGACTACAGGCTGGAAGAACAAGCCTTGTACAAAGCGAGCAGGGGACGCCGCCCCACACCTCTCCCTGCGGCTGGGCCAGCTTCAGCCTGGAGGCTGGGAGAGGCCAGGAGAAGCCGCTCAGCTCACGGTCTGGGAGCAGCAGAAAACCAGCGGAACCGCAGGCGGTGTGAACAGCCCACGTGAGGGGGAGTGGCGGGGATGATGCAGAAGAGCACAGGGATGCCTGTCTCCCACCCGACCCCACAAAGACAGGTCAGGTCCGGGGCGTGAGCTCCTGCAAACCGAGGGGCAGAATGAGGCCCTCCTGTGCACCTGCCCTCAGCAGCTCTTGGCCCCCTCACACTGAAGGTGGCGAATTAAATCTGTCCACACCGAGGTGATTTAAAATGAAGGTCTTTTTTATATATTTGATAATTTTTAAAGATTTTATTTATTTATTTTTAGAGAGGAGAAGGGAGGGAGAAAGACAGGGAGAGAAACGTCAATGTGTGGTTGCCTCTCGCACGCCCCCTATTGGGGACCTGGCCCACAACCCAGGCATGTGCCCTGACTGGGGATCGAACTTTGGTTCACAGGCCAGCACTCAGCCCACTGAGTCACATCAGCAAGGGCATCAATTTCCTTCTAGTTGGTAAAATTCGATTTTGATGGTTAACTCTCCTCATTAAAAGGATTGAATGGAAACATCGCTTGAACAACATAGGTGGACGAAGGGGGAGAAAAGAGGAGAGAGAGAGAGCAGCCAAGTGGAAACAGGAGAAAGGAACATTCTTTGTAAAATGATTTATTACGGAGAAGCGGAAAAGGAGCCTGAATTTTCCGTCCGTTGGTCCGTGGAAGAACGTCCGGACAGCCAGTCGCCCTGCAGGCCACAAGCTTTCACTACGGAGCCCTGAACCTCGGCCACGTGACCACTCGGCGTTCCCCTGCACACCCACTCCAAGTCCCGAGTCATCCCCATCCCCAAAAGTCAGCACAGGGGACGGTTAAGCATCTCTGCACTGGGTGCCTTTACTCGAGGACTCTATCATCGGGGGACCTCACTCAGCAGCCAGGCGGTGACTGAATGGCAGAGACCTCACTGTCCCCCTGGGACACCTGGCGCTGACGGACTGAAATGCTGGGAGTGGAGAAGGAGAAGCGGAGGCAGGGACAGAAGCAAGAGGGCAGAGGCTCAGAGCCCCAGAATGGGAACAATTCTTTTTCATCGAGTCCCTAGCGTCCATCCTAAAAACATTCGTGGTAAAAGAGCGACCTCTGCTGGCCCCAGGCAGGAAGTGCAAGAACTTCTCTTTCTCACAGAAGCCGGTTCAACTTCAGAGACTACATTGAAACCGAACCGCGGGTTCGACCCCCGGTCGGGGCACGTACAAGAATCACGTAACTTGCTGCCCTTGCGCGCTCAAACGAGCCCCGCCAACTAGCCAGCTCGACGCGGAGCCAGCGTCCCGAGGAGGTCGACTTGGAGGCCGGGCTCGCCCTCTGCGCCCCCTGGCAGCGACCACCCACCTGCACGTAAACCCCGTGCAGCCAGCTCCAGTGTGTCCCTTGGGGCGCGGCCACCTCCCCCGCCACGGAATGCAACTCGGGGAGAGAGGGGCGGGACACAGCAGCAGGAGGGGCGGGGCAGTCGAGGTCGCGGGGGCTCCCCAGAGACCCAGACAGACCTTCGCTTGAAAAGCAGGTTTACAGACGCGGGTGACGCTGAGCTGGAGCCGGACGGCCTGCCCCTCTCCCACCCCCGCGCCCCGCCAGCGGCACAGCAGCGCCTGCTCCCCGGGCTGAGGCCCCCCAGGAGGGCGGGTGAAGCCCGGGGCACGGAGGGCAGCCCGGCGACGTCACCCCTCCTCGTGGGGGCGCTCCCGCCCCAACACAGAGCAGGGCTGAAGACCCCGCCCCGCAGCCCCCTCCGGCGCCGAGGTCCTGGATGGGCGGGGCGTCGGGGCGCCCCGCCCCGCACACGTGCCTACGTCCTGGGTGCCGGGGAGGGAGACCCCGGGATTCGTGCCGGGGAGGGAGGCCCCGGGATTCCACCCGCACGGCCCGGGACGAGGCGGCCTCGGCGACGCCGGCCCCGGGCTGGCTGAGGTCCGTGTCCGAGGTGGGCCCGACGCCGGACTGGACGTAGGTGACGAGAGGGATTTCACCCCAAAGGAGGGGGTCGCCATCCCCGAGACGAGGCGTGGTGGAGGAGGACCCGGCGAGGGTGGGGACCGGGAGGTCCCAGGGGTCCGGCGCACTGCGCGGCAGGAAACTCGCGGGGACCCGGCGCGCGGCCGCGCCCACCGACGCTCAGCTCCTGCGAATCCCTGCATTGCCGCTCCCGGCCCTGAGCCCTGCCCGCCGCCAAAGCCCCCTGCACAGGTAGTGACCCGGGGCCTCCGTCCTCGTGTGTGAGATGACACAGGGCTGGGAAAGGAGGCCCGGAGGTCCCTCGGCGTCTAGATAAGAGGCAGCACCTCGACCCACCACCGGGGTCGCCAGGGCGGCGACTCCGGGGCTGCAGGGCCGCGCGGGCCCGGAGCCGGTCACCTGGGCTTCCAAATACCCCGACCCAGCGCGGAACCAGGTGGGAGCCACCCGGGCGGCCTTTGCTCCTCGCTCCGGCTCACGGGGTGGAGTCCTGCTTGCTGCCCCGCTCCTCCGTCCTCCCCCCAAGCTCCGCGCACGACTCGAGGTCACACCTACCTGAGGTCAGCCCTGGAAAGGACACTGGCGGGTCAGGGGCTGCTGGGCCCTCCTGGAGACAAGCTCTTTTGGCAAAATTTGGACCGTGGTAGTAAATGCAGCTTGTTCTGGTATCACCCTCATTTTTTTTTTTTTTACCATTTTGTTTCCAGAGAGGGAGGAAAAGAGGGACAGAAACATCCACGTGAGACATCAATAGGCTGCCTCTTGTATGCACCCCGACGTGTGCCCTGACCAGGAATGGAACTGGCGACCTCTCACGTGGCAGGATGTCCCTTAACCCTGAGCCAGGCTGCTCAGGGCCTCACCTCACTGAGGAGATGACAGAACGTTCCCTTTGCTGCTCTTCACAGCAGCAGAGCCGGCGCCTGGCCCCTGAGTATCCGGCACAGTTATCACAGCCAGTCGGGGCACCCGGACAGCGGGGCCTGTCTCCCCGTGGGTCTGACCCTGGCCGGTCACACCTGGTAGAGACGCCGCTTCCCCGGCCTCCTTCCGTCCCGCCCAGGGCACCACACAGGGCCTTGGGTGGGGCAGAGCATGCCGGGGGACGGGGTGCTTTGAAGCCTGGGAAAGGGAGGCAAGCTGCTTCAGATGGCGGGGTCACTGCACCGTGTTTCGTCAGGCACCCACACCCGAAATCACGGAATTTAAGAGAGGCCCTCACTCGCTCAGCAAGGCGTCGAGGGCCTCAGCGTGTACAGGGGAAGAAACCTCGGGGGGCCTAACGACTGTGCCAGGAGGCGTGACGCGTGGGAATGGAGCGCAGCAGGGGGTGTGGACCGAGGCACAACGTGGCAGTTCGGGTGTGCACACACACGTGGACCAGTCGGATGGGCGTGTGCAAGGGGAAGGGCGGGTAGGGCCGCTGGTTCCACCCCGAAAACCCCACCAGGCGGGGGGTGCCTGTCACTTTCTGACAGAACAAGAAATTGGCTAGTACAACCAAGTGGGTTTCACCTCATCTTATTGATTTTTTAATACTGATTTTTCTTTTTTAAAGATTTCACTTATTTTTAGAAAAGAGGGGAAGGGAAGAGGAGAGACACATCAATGTGTGGTTGCCTCTCGCACACCCCCTCCTGGGACCTGGCCCGCAACCCAGGCTCGGGCCCTGACTGGGAATCGAACTGGTGACCCTGTGGTTCGCAGTCCGCACACAACCCACAGAGCTACTCCAGCCAGGGCTCACCTCATCTTAATGTACTGGTTTATGTTAATGCAAATCAGCTGAATCAATTTGAGCTTATATCAATTTTTAATGTAAGAAATACAAAAAATAATTCAAGAAAACATACTCCAACAAGTGCCCGAATTTTAAGTGCCAAACCCCTGAACACCCTCAGGCTGCCCGCTGCTCCCTCGTCCTCAGGGCTGATGCCCTTCTCAGGACGTGTGTGGGGAGAGGGTGGGTGGCCCCCACACTAAAAACAAGCCAATGATGACACTCGTCTCTCGGCGGCTCCCATGCTCCCCCTGCCAGACGGAGCGCTTCCAGGGCCAGGGCCAGGTCTCCGGCTCGTCCTGGCTGGTCCCTGGTCGGTGCTCAGTCAACGTTGGCTGGAACCTGTGGGCTTTCAAGTCACCTACGTGAGTCAGACCCAGCAATTTTCCGCCCAATGGGAAGCCCGAGTCGGGCAGGGACATGTGTCTTACCTGTGCTGGGTGCAGTCCTGCTGCGCCCGGGGCCACCAGCGCGCCAAACTGGCCTGGATGCGCGAAGGCGCCGGTGGCCCCGCACAGCCACCCTGATCTTTCTACCTGCCGTACAGTGTTCAGCCCTGGTCAAAATCCTCCACCTGTCTCTCACCCGTCTGTTGCCATTGTAAATTCTGTAATGCTTGTGCACACCTCTCTGCTTAGGTGAGGAACCAAGTTCTGGGTGAACAGACGAGTTAAAAATAGATTTCATTACTTGTACAGTCGGTCCACATGGGGTCGTCACAGTTAACGCTGGGTCCACACGGGGTCGTCACAGTTAATGCTGGGCCCACCCTTTTACGTTTCTACCCAGATGTGACACTTTGGCTTGAGACCACAGCGTTCCATCGAGGGACACTCGCCAGTCCCCCTGCCTGGCGATGTCTCTCGATGTTGCTCTCTCTGGCTTTGAGGAGCACCCCACTAGTTTTGCATTTCCCCTCTGTGACGTGGGTTTTGGGAAGCCCCCCTGGGTAGCAGGTGGGGCGGCCCTGTTTGTGGTGAACTCTGCAGCCAGACACTGAGCCTCTTGGTTCACCAACTGGGTCCTCTCTCGGGCCCTGGAGTTGGTGACAGGACATGTGGCTCCCTGTCTGTCACCAACACCCTCTGGGTTGTCCTAACGAGGACACCTTGGCATTTCAAGGGCCCCTTTCAGCCACCAAATAGCATGTAAAGACGCACTCCCTGGATCTCATATATTTATCAGGGATAGGCAAATACCTCAACCATTCCTACCAGCCAGCAGGGTACAGGATGTGGCCATATCGTGTCACCGCGGGCCCAGGTCAAAGTGGGACGGGGAATACCTGAGGGCCCCCCAACCCTGTGGGCGGCCGAGGCGCTGCCTCAGCGGGCTGACCAGAGGCCGAGGGAAGCTCTGGGCAGCTCTACCGCTCACGGAGTGAGCGCAAGCTGAGGATTCGCAGTCTGGCATAGGTATTTCGATTTTTAAATTAAGAGTTTTTTAAGCTCCCATGCTTTCAGAGGGCTGTGGGGAGCGTGAGGCTGCCGCTCCGACCCACCCCTTTCACGACTGAGCGGCTGCACTTCCCTCCCGGCATCTTCATCTCCCTCCTCTCAGGCTGAGTGTGTGGCAGAGCGGGGAGACGTGGCCTGTACAACTCAGACACAACTTGGCCAACAAAGTCCAGAAAATAATAGGGCTGGTCTACTGACCACCCCCTGCGTGCTCCCCCACAAACAGAAAGGGCCCCCGGGGTCCAGGCAGGGGGGGACCCAGCGCAGCGGGTCAGCAAGGCCTGGCTGGGGTGCCAGGGGCCTGGCTGCAGGGGTGCCCTGGGTGGGGAAACAGGGCCCAGCGCCGACCTGAGCCTCAGACAAGGACAGCGGTCATCTCCAGATAAGTGGACCCAAGACTGGAGAGAGGACCCTGACCCCAAACCATGGCAACCACAGAGGGGCGGACGGGCACGTCTCCCACTAGCCGGTAGGGCAGGGCCTGTTAAGGAAAGGAAGTTAGGCTGTAACAGGCACTGGCTCTTCCCGTGCACTTGACTTTGAGCCCCCCCCCCCCCCCCGCACTGACAGGCTTGGTGCTGGGCCAGAGCAGTGGCCTGGACTGCCTGAACCTCATGTTCACACGGAGCACCAGCTGCTGGCATAATCCCAAGGGGCAACGCTTCCGTCACACCCCCAAACAGGCACCTTGAGGGGCCTAACACCCAAAAATAAGGTCAGGGCTCCAGATCGTTCTTCACTGTCCAGACGTTGGCAGGCGGCCAGAGCAACACCTCTCGGACTTGAACGTGAGCATTGCCAGGCCCCTGCTGCAAGGCAGGTTCTGGTTCTGGAGGGGGGTGGGGCAGGGGGAGAGGGGTTGGCATTTCTAACAAGGCCCAGGGTCTGAGGTGGATGCCACCAGCCTGGGACCCTCGCCAAGGAGCAAACGGCTGAACANAGTGCCCCCCACTTTGAGCCCCGCCCCCCCCCCCCCCACNCCCGCCCCCCCCCCCCCCGCACTGACAGGCTTGGTGCTGGGCCAGGGCAGTGGCCTGGACTGCCTGAACCTCATGTTCACACGGAGCACCAGCTGCTGGCATAATCCCAAGGGGCAACGCTTCCGTCACACCCCCAAACAGGCACCTTGAGGGGCCTAACACCCAAAAATAAGGTCAGGGCTCCAGATCGTTCTTCACTGTCCAGACGTTGGCAGGCGGCCAGAGCAACACCTCTCGGACTTGAACGTGAGCATTGCCAGGCCCCTGCTGCAAGGCAGGTTCTGGTTCTGGAGGGGGGTGGGGCAGGGGGAGAGGGGTTGGCATTTCTAACAAGGCCCAGGGTCTGAGGTGGATGCCACCAGCCTGGGACCCTCGCCAAGGAGCAAACGGCTGAACAGCAGGCTTCTGTGGGGAAGCCTGCCCACCTGGAGTGTGAGGCCCGCAGGGGCAGAGGGTGGGCACGAGGGGGCTGGGAAGGCTGGGGTAGCCCAGGACCCCCTTCGCCTTTCCTAGGTGGGCTCTGCTGCTCCACCCGCTGCTCAGGCCTGGCTGGGCCCTGCACTTGGCCTCTCCTGTGGGAGACGGGCACGTGCTCGGCCCGGGCACAGACCCGAGGCCACGCATCTTCTCTTCTCTCACTCAGGAGAACAATCACCTTCGACACGTTCTCTTCGTGGCTCCACCTCCGGAGGCTCTGCCTACAGGAAAGGACAATGAGACCCACGGGACGTGCTGTGTGGCATCTGAGCCCAACCAAGAGCCCTGAGCCCGTGGAGAACAGAGTGAGGGGGGTCGGGGGCCACGGCAGCCGGAAGTGGGGATGCGACCGCAGTCACCAAGAGCGCCGATCTGAAAGTGGACACGGAGATCGGGTCTCAAGTGTCCTCACTGCAGGAGCTCCGTGGCGACACTGGGGACAGTGTGTGGGGACATCGAGTCATCGTGCGGGACGGCTGGCCTCGTGAATCGGTTACACTTTCTTAAAAAGTGAATCTGAAACACTGAAACTAACCACCTCGGGCTCCGCCAACCCAGGCGCCCCTGGAGGAGGAGGGCCACCGGGGACAAGGCGCCCCGCCCTGCAGTCCCCCACGCGCTCTGCCAGCTGCCGCCATCTACCCACAAAGGCCCAGAGCCACAGACACTTTCCAACGCTTTTATTTGTCCGACAGGCATTTACAACGTTCTGCTCATAGGCCGAGAAACACAAAAATAGACCTTCTTTCAGCTTATAAAAGAAATATATAAGAACTCTGGACAGACACGCCACGGCGACCGCGCTCGCAGCTCGGCGCCCTCCGTGAGCAGCCGGCCCCGCGGCTCGCGCAGGCCTGCTGCCCTGGGGCCCGGACGCTCTGGCGACAGGCCCGCGCTCCCGCCCCCTCGGAGGACACAGCGGGCCAGGGCAGTGTGCACAGTGCGGGGACACAAAGGGCGTAGAAACCGCTCTAAAGCTTTTTCAGAAAGTCAGAAGATGTAGCAAAATTTCATAGAATAAAACCCCCGGAGGACCAAGCGCAAAGCCCTGGGAACCCGAGGGCAGGGTGGGGCGGGGTGGCAGGCAGCAAGCGGGGCGGCGCGGCGGCGGGGCTCCACGTCCGGAAATACAAAGTCCCGACTGGCTTGTACAAAACAGAGCCCCCAGGGGTGCTATAAAATTCAGGTCGTTAAAGTACCTACTGATGTGCCAACACCAAATAGATATTTTCCCCAAAAAGAAAGTTTCTGTATTATTTAAACCCTTCTTAGGAAGTGGACTTGTGAAATGGGGGGAAAAGCTACAAACCTTTTTTATTAAAAAAGAAAAATCGAAAGTGCTTTAACTTGGTTTTTTTCTCCCTGCGTGGAAACCTGCTTAGCGTGTGAGAGTTTTATTAGCGTGTGTACCCTGTTTCGTTGGCATGAAGAGAGCGTTCAATACAGGACATGTCTGGGAAGAGGTGGTCTTGTTGGGAGGTTGGTTAGGGAGCGTCAGGGAAGGGCAGGCAATGGACAGAGATGCAACTCTTGAGGGACAAGGCGTGTCACCATGGCAACCCCAGGAGGAGCGCCCCCGCCCCCGCCTGCGGGCCCCAGGCAGGCACCCTGCCCTCTCGGAGTCCTGTCTGCTCCTGCCAGGTGCCCGTCTCACACGGGTTCAGACAGACAGACAGACACACACACAGTCTTCTGGGAAAACGTGTCTCCGACGCGTGAGCACCCTGCTGGCTGTTCATGCGTGTAAATATAAAGCCACACGCCTCGCACACACTGGCGAGGGTGAAACCCTCCTTTCAGACCCAGTCACTCAAACACTGAAACTCCCATCTGTGCCCTGCCTCTAAGGTAAAATACAAAAAAATAGCATTTTTTCCCCCAAGAGATAAATTTGGGTCTCTTTTCAGAGTTTGGCATCTTTATAATTCTCTGCAAAACTAGAACTTCCAAACGCTGATGTCCCATGACACCAGCCACGGACCAGGAGGGACCCAGGCCCATCAAGACGTAAAGGCCCCCATCCTCTGGCACACCCCCTCACACACCCCTAGGGAGGGTGGTGGCCCTAACACTGAGGAGGAAAGGGCCAGAGGGACCCTGAGGCCACTCACGTTGCCTCAGCCAGAAGACACTGCGACTGCTCTCAGTGACCTCAGGCCTGCTGCTCCTGCGCTGTACCTTCAGCTGACTTGTGGCACAGCAGGCCGCCCAGGGGAATGTGACTCCGGTGCCGCGGGACCCCTCTCCACTCTCCCAGCCCAGGGTTTACAGGGACCAAGAGCCCTAGCCACACACAGAGGGGGGGCTCGAGCCCACTCGAGACTCTGAACAATTCGTTCTGATGCTGTTGAACGCCCAGTGGGGTGGCACGTGGCTTCGGAGCAGAGTCAGCCGCCAGGACTGTGTGTGCTAGAGTGTGGCCGAAGGGGACGTTCTCACCCTGGAGGACACGAGGTGGGGGGGGCAGGGAGGCACAGGGCGGGACGAGGATCTGCACCTGCTCTCCAGGCAGACAGTCAGATCTCTGTGTTCAGTTTCTGGGACGGGGCAAGGTCTTCGCGCCGGACCCAGACGACCTCCTCGCCCGCTGGCCCGAGGGCCCCCCCGCCGCCCGGCAGGGCTGCCTGCTTCCTGAGCTGCGTCATACGGGAGGCGTGGCTGTCAGGGCGCGGGCGGCCCCGGGCCCGCTGAGCGATGCAGGCGGCCTGCAGCCGCTCGGGCAGGCCTCTGTCCACGCCAGTGCCCTTCTCGGACTCCCAGAACTCGTCATCATCGCTGAGGATGTCCGTCTCCTTGACGCCGTCTTGTTCCTCGTACTGCGCAAGATCAAACTGCTCCTCCACCCACCGGTCAGTGTCCCCAGCACCGGGGGGCTGCTGGGCCTCTCGCTCTGGGCTGCTGGCGGACACGGCGTCGGAATCGATGGTGAACCTGTTCCGAGCCAGCCGCCGCCTCCTTCTGCCGAGAGACTTGCTCGGGGCGGACACTGCGTACACACACACACACACAGACACGGAGACAGGCCCCCACGCATCACGTGAGATGGGCATCTGGGGCGGGCAGCGGGCAGCCGCTGGGCACCGCGGTGTCCCCGGGACCTCAAGCCCAGATGTTACCAGTCCGTCCCGCAGTCTTTAGCTTGCACAGATATCAGAGCAGCTGACCGGAGGGCAAGGGGACACAGAGGGACCCGGGGCCACAGGTTTCGGGGCATTGGGGCACCTCTCCACCCCGGGCTCCTTGCAGGCAGGTGATGCAGACCCGCCGCAGAGGGCCAGTCAGGGCCCCCGCCCGACCCCCTCCCAGGGCAGGTCCCTGTGGCCCTGCTTCCTGGGGAATTCGGCCAGCCATTTCTCCAGCGCCTTCGTCCCTCTAACGGAGCCTGTAGGCACAGTGGCTCCCGGGCACCAAGTCTTGTGTCCTCCCGTCCCCGTCCTCACACAAACCCCACATGAACCGGGAGGCGGAGCAAACGTGCCCCCGCCCCCAACCACAGGCTGCACGTCATCGGCTCCCGCCCACAGTCATGGAGACACAGGTGAGTGAGTGACATGGAGCTGCAGACGGACACTGTGCTGCCTGAGGTGACAGTTTAGAAATACGGGCACTGGAGTGCCTCCTTCTGCCCACTTTCTTCTCGGAAGCGGAATGCTTAAGAGCAGACAGGCAGAGGACACCACCGATCAATCGGGCAAATGAAAGGCCCACCGCACGCAGCCCCACAGGATGGCAGACAGAGGGCGCTGCTGCCCCCACCTGCAAGACGGGCTGCTGGGCCGGGAGGATGGGGTGCACTGTGCCCGCAGCACCTGCCGACAGGGGACAGACGTGTAGGGAGGGGAGGCCACCACGGCCAGGGAAAACAAACGGAGAGGAGCCTACTGCTACCCCATGGGAAAGGTCTCACCGTCACAGACAAGGGAGCCCCACAGCCCTTCACGGGGCTCCTGGACACGCCAGGCAATACGTGCATGCTAACAAATGTAGGGGTCACGTGTGCCAATGTCCGCGTTCCTGAAACGTGTGTAAACTGAGCTGGTGGGCGACAGGGGGAGTCACGGAAACACAGATGGCCACAGCCTGGGAGTGCCGTGTGCCTGGGGTGCCCCACAGGGGCACACGGAGTCTCGCTGGGGCACTGGCAGCTGCGTGGAACGGGTCCAGGCCGTCCTCAGAGCTGCAGTGACTGAGCTGGGAGTCTGGCTTCCCCACCGACCCAGACAGAACAGGGAGAAGCACACCACCTGGTGTCTGTGACGACCCAGGGACAGGGAGACTTGGGACCCCCGCTGGCCTCTCGGGGCACGCTGTGGTGGGAGTGTCTCCCGTGGCGAGACTGGCAGTGCAGTGCTGACCCCAGAGCAGCAGTCCAGAGCTGCCTCACGTGGGGGTCAGGGCCGCAGCGAGCACCGCACATGTAGCCCAGTAACAGCTCCTCCAGCCCAAAGGAGCCACCAAACAGAGACCAGCTGCGGTTGGTGGCGCTTTCTTCCCCGAGGAGTCTCAAAAGGGACACATTCGAAGTGCTCGCTTGCCCAGTGAATGTAAGGGTCCATGGTTGGCCACTAAAGTCGGCCACTGACAGGTGGGGTTCCCTGACGCACACCCCAGTCTTACTTAACGTTCCCGGCAAGTGAGAGGGGCAGGTGGGGCAGCTCCCGGGGAACTGGGAGCACTGGGGTCCAGTTCCCCGATGGGGAACTGGGATTCGGTGGGTTCGGCAGGGCCCGAGAGCATCGGAGGACCCCCGAGGGGGCACAGAGCATGGGGCAGCAGGCTCCCCGTGACCGCTCCTCACCAGGGAAGGAAGTCACGGGCACTCGCCCCTGACAGCCGTCGAGCATGAGGTGCTGGGAGAACGTGGCACCCACACGCACCCACCGAGGCCATCCGGGAGCCCCGAGACCGAGTGCGGGCACACTGGCAGGCCCCTCAGGCAGACGGGAGGCAGCATCTTGCGCTGGGCTCCCCATGGGACGTGGGACAGCCTCTGAGAGAGGGCAGCAAAGGCGGAGCTCCACTGACCTCATGCCCTCCCCCACCCCGTCTCATTCCACGTGTCACAGGGAGATCTTTCCTCCCAGGGACCCGTCCCTGCCTGCCACTCACGGGGACAGCAGTAACCCAGGCACCCGCTCCCAGGTGGTCACTCCCGCCCTACAGCAGCGTCCATCCACTCTGGGGCCCTGTAACCCGGGTCCTTTCCTTCACCAGCAGCTGAAGGCCGTGCCCACAGTGCAGTGGCGGCCACAGGCTGGTGAGACCTCCGTCACCTGCTGACCCCGCACGGGCTCCCCGACTGAGAACAGGCGTGGCTGTGTTTCTCGTCGCAAAGCCACCACGTCCTCAGGAGGTTGGCCATGACCCTGCTGAGAGGACACACTTCCTGCTCGACAAAGCTGGCCGTCAAGCAAAGCGGTGACTCCCGTTGGCGGCCGGGGGCTGCGGGTGGTGGAGGGGGGCGCTCACCAGCCAGGAGCAGCAGAGGGAGCAGGGGGGCAGCCGAGGGGGCTAGAGGGAAGCGCTCAGGTGGCTCCCCGGGGCCCTGGGGGGCAGGGCCTCAGGCCAGGGGCGCTGTGCTCCATCTCACTCAGCCGGGACGTGGAGCTCCCGGCACGGGGGCTACAGTGCAGCAGGGGGCACGGGGACCGTGAACGTCTGGACCCCCACAGTACCTGCCCTGCTCATGGCCGGCCGGGCTCCCTTCAGCGCGCACAGCCGCTTCCCTCCAAAGGGGACGTACTGCTGGGCCGAGGGCAGGCTCTCGGTTTTGAGCAGCTGCCGACGGTGCTTGTCCCGCAGGACGGAGTGCACAGCTCTCAGGAAATCCTTGCGGCCCTTGGGGGAGCTGCGGGGAGAAGGTGCACATGTCAGGGACACGGGGTCCGCACGCGGGACCACGGATGCTGCAGGGAGCTGACCCCCGACCCCAAGGCCCCGGGGTCAGAGATGGAGCCTGACACCGGTCTCCGCCCCCACCGCCCACTGGGGGCCTCCCGGCTGCCCGCCCTCCCTGCGGCCTGCACACACTCGCCCCTGTGGGCCACATCTCATGACACTCCTGGGCCAACACGCACCCACACAGACTCAGCAGGGCAGCGCGTCCCTGATCCCCACGTGCGACACTGAACATGGGAAAAGCCCCGTGTCCTTTCCTAGTCCCTGCTGGTCATCATGCTCCTGTCCCTGTCCCGGGTCCCATCCCCGTCCCAGGCCTTGTGGGTGGACAGGCTTGGCGACATCTCCACTGTGTCAGGGGCTGGGAGAGCCCTGAGGAGCGTGGGCGGGTCTGGCGACCCCCCAGGCGCCGGCTCACCTGCAGCACAGGTGGAACACCCTCTCCGGCCTCCCTTCCGACTCCGACTTCACGTGCACGATCTCGCAGCCCGTGCTGGCGTCTGCGTCTGGGGGAGCAGAGCGCACGGATCAGGCATGAGCAGAACAGCGCAAGATGGAAGACCTTCACCTTGACCCTGCGACCCCGAGACCTTACGAGACAAAGCGTCTGCGTCTGGGGGAGCAGAGCGCACAGATGAGGGGCCCGTCGGGCAGCCGGCGTTTCACAAGAGTCCGTCCCAGCTCTAGCGCGTGAGCAGAACAGCGCAAGACGGAAGACCTTCACCTTGACCCCGCGACCCCGAGACCTTACAAGACAAAGCGCTGAGCCCTGTGAGTGCTACGAAGGAGGAGGCTCGGGACACTTGCAGCTGCAGAAGTCCCCTCCTGGGTGGCGGACACCCAGCCCGGCTCCCCGGCTGAGGAACCAACCCTCTGCCAGCGGCGGAGCAGGTCTGGCCGAAGGACTGCGGTTCAGTGGGTGGCTGTCTCGGCACCGGCTGACCGGACCAAGCCCTCGCCCTCCACGGGGCCTCCGCACCGGAGGGCCCTGGGCCGGCAGCAGGGGCTGGAAACCCACGGGCTCCTTGTTCTCGGCCCCCCACGCTGCTCACTGAGTGAGCAAGCACGGTGCGCTGAGGTGAGGAGCAGCTCGGGGCAAACCTAAGCCGGGCAACGCTGTGCTGTTTTATTCATCATGTCACGAGCCTGTGGCATGGTGTCATGTCGAGTCACGAACACAGTGTTTGGGAGAGCAGCTCAGGGCGAGCGTGGAGACTGGTCCCGAGGTCCGGAACCTGTCACAGAGCCCCTGGGGCCACTCTGCCCCCAACCAGGGGCACGAAATTCTCCCACACTACAAAAGTCTCGGCGTTTCACATCTGACGCTCAGCTCCGCTGGAATGCACTGCACGGCAAGGGGCTGCTGGCAGGTCTGCCACCCCCGTTACAACAGGCTCCGCCCTGACGGTTTCAAACGCAACAGCATGGAGCACCAGGTGAGGCGGGCGCCCTAGCAAGGGCGGCTCGTCCGCCCCACGCCGAGCCCTCGAGCACTCAGCTCAAGGCGGGACTCCTGGCCACAAGGCCCAGATGCCCAGCAGGAGGCGACCCGGCACTTGTCTTCCGTGCTCAAACCTCACAGCGCTGCCGCTGCTGTCTGCAAACCTACTGTGCGCAGGTAGATCTGCTTCCCAAATCACACACTCACTGAGGAGAGCGGGGTGAACCCGTGCTGGGACACTCCAGAGAAACCTTGTGGGCAAGTCCTCATCCGAAACCCATGGAGGCGTCCTCCACACTTGAAGCTGTTCTGCTCACAAGAAGCAGGAGCTGTGAAGGAGGCTGCGTCTAGTGTCATCTGGGGGCGTCGCTGGAGGCCGGCCCCACGCTGCACCGGGCGGGGGGGGCAGCTTTGGGAGGACCGGAGCTGCGTCGCTGCCCAGGGCCATGGCAAGCACAAAGGGAGAGGGGGACAGACACCGGGGCGCGTCGGCCCCACCGTGCCCCACCGAGGCTGCTCCGGGGCCTCTCTTTGCTCCCGGACACCCAAGTGCTTCCCCCCGGTCCCCAAAGGTGCTTCTTCCAGATGTGCCCTGAGGGCGGAGGCCCCCGGCTCACAGCCAGCGCCCCCTACTGCTTGTGCCTCACAGGCCAGCAGCAGCGTCGGAGTCTGGGTCGCCCGCTGGCTGCTGGGACCGCAGACGGAACGGGGCCTCGCAGCCTGCACCCCAGCACAGACTGCGGTGCTGACCCAGGGTCTCGGAACGACACTCAAAGCCTTGCACTTTCCACTCGGCGTGCTCGCCCACTCACTCCCGGTCGGTGCAGGGCAGGGTAGGTGGGGGGGCAGAGACCACGGGGAGCTGGAGTCGGCTGCGCAGGGAGGAGCGGAGGCGGTGGGGTGCGTGCAGACACTCAGGAAGCAGCCCACGCCCGTGCAGAGTCTTACCTGCGCTGGCCACGGCACGGACCTGCAGAGCTTCCGTGGGGATCATGTGTCGGAAGCGGAAGGGGTCCCACTCCTCATAGATGGAGAGCCGGTGAGGTCCGACCTGCGGGAGAGCCGGAGCTGGGTGCCTGAGAACGTCTCTCTAGCCTGGCCCCACCCCATCCTCCAGACCCGGGATGGTGCGGCCTCGGGCAGAGAACAAGATGCCCCGTGGTACCTGAGGGGCACGCCTGCATCCATGCAGAAAACACGGGAAGATGGGAAGGCAGCCCCACAGCACAGACAGAGGGGCAGGGAAGGGAGGCACGGGGCTGGGGAAGCCCCAGCCACCACCCGCATGGGCCTGATCAGGGGCAGGATGGACGGTTCCCCGGGCCTTAGTGGCATTAGTACGAGGGGGAGAGAGGGAGGGGGACAGAGGGACAGCAGAGAAGGCCAAGAAAGCTCACGCGGACCCAGGGGCAGAGTCATGACCCCACGGCTGGGACTGGGAGGCAGATGGTGGGGAGGCCGGAGCCGTGAGGGGAAGACAAGCTGCTTACGAGTTTCTTCTTCTGTTTGGGGCCGTGCTTGTACACCAGGACCACGGCAGTCTTGAACACTGGAAATGGAAAGAAAGGTGGTTATTGTATGTAAGGCCGGCTTCCCCTCAACTTCGGCCATGCGAGGTGGCAGACGCCACGGCGGTGGAGAGGGCAGCAAGGCCGCCATGCCCATCACAGAGGCGGGCCCGGAGTCTGCAGAGACAGAGCCCCCAGGTTCGGGGCGAGCACAGCAGACCCAGACGAAGGGCAGTCGCCCACCCTGTGCCAGCGGGAACTTTGGGGGCTCCAGCGTCTCATGTGTGAAACTCAGCCATCAGCACATTTAGCCAGAATGTCCTCATTCCTTCAGCAGCGCAGGGAACAACACAGCACTCGGGGGGCCGTGACCAAGGCGTCGAACCCCAGCAACACACACCAGGCAGTTGGGGGGAGAGTAGAAGGCTTCAGATCAGGGGTCTCAGAAATGAGGTCTGCTTGATTTTCGCCTTCTTTTTCCCTGGACGTTTGCCCCTGCGTAGAAGGAGGCCCGGCCATTCCCCCCCCATGCGGCGGGGTGGCCCCACTGCACACGACCAGCTTCTGGAAGCAGGGTCTGCTATCTGTGACGTGGTGGTGAGAGTCACACAGCTATAACGAACTATCTCAACACACTGACTCGGGAAAGAAAGCATCTTCTTATTCTGAAACCCGAGCCAGACCACGCCCGCCTGCCTGCCCACAGCCCTGCAGACACACACCGAAGGCGGCCAGGTCCGGCTCCTTCTTCCACTTGCCCAGCGCGGCGGGTGGGTCCAGCCAGGTGACAGTCGTGTGCAGCAGCAGGTCGCCCATGCTCAGGTCCGCCACCTGCAGGAGAAGGCGGCGGGGCCTCAGGGGCTGGGCAGCACCACGTGGACCGCCAGACTCGCTGACCCCCGGCAGGCAAGGGCAGCTCAGGTCTGGGCATGAGCACCCCGAGGTCAAATGCGAGGCGGGTCCCTCTTCCCACAGGAAGGCTGCCCTGAATGACGATGACCCAGCGTCTCCGCCTCCCAGTGGCCCGTTGGCCCTTCCCCACCTTCCCCCCGCCTCCCAGTGACTTGGGACTTGGCCGGGTGCCCTGGGCTGTGGACTCAGCAGAACGAGTCTCCACCTCCACCCAGACCTCCCGCTCTCCGGCCAGGTAAGGACATGCCCACGACGGCCAGCCCTGCTCGGCCTGGACCCTGTGGGGCCCGGAGCCCCGAGCCGAGAGAGGCTGAAATACAGCCGGCCTGCACACCACGGGCAAAGTACGTGCCAGATGCAGCGAACACTCTGAGTCCTCTGTCACACAGGCACAGTGGGCTGACCAGACCCCACAGGGAAACGTGACCAGGGCCAGAGCCACCCCCTCCAGCACCCAGCCTGCCCACTGTCCCTTCGGAATCAGCCACCCAACCCCCACGATGGAGTTCTGCTGAGGCCTGTGTCCTCCAGGCCGGCCGGTCCTGCTGAGCCAGGGCTGTGCCCACCTTCCCCGGCAATGCCCTCTGGCTTTCCCCTCCTCCGACCAAGGGAACGGGGCTCTCGTCCAGCCCAGTCCCCAGAGTCCAGCGCGGCCAGGAGGCTGCAGGGCCAGCTTCGTCAGAGCACAGTTCTGCATTTTCTAAGCACAGACCTGCCACTCCCAGCGGGCACGGGTCAGCGTTCTGGTCCCAGTGGCTGGCAGTCTCGCGTGGCCGTGGAAGGGAGCTACAGCCACCAGGCGCCCCTACAGGGAGCCAATCGGTGTGGAATGGCAAATGTAGCCCAGCCCTGGGGGAAAGCCAACAGGCGCGAGGTGGCGAGCATGGGCCAAACCCACAGATCGGTTCTCCCGTGAGAAACCAGGCCTGCGTTGTACCTGGGCTGCTTTGTGACTCGCTCTTGCTAAAACTTCCTCCCCCTCAGTTGAGGCAGAAAATCTCACTGCACATCTTTAAAGTCACTCCTGAAGTCTGTGCTGATTCTCCCAAGGACTCAAGTGTAACCAGACCAGTTTCTCTTATGCACCCTTGCGTTGGCAACCTTTTTTTCCTTGTTAACCTGAAAGGAGTATCAGTAACATCCTTTCCTTTGCTACCTGTAAAGCGTAATCACCTACAGTGAACCTGAGNTGGAGAGGGCAGCAAGGCCGCCATGCCCATCACAGAGGCGGGCCCGGAGTCTGCAGAGACAGAGCCCCCAGGTTCGGGGCGAGCACAGCAGACCCAGACGAAGGGCAGTCGCCCACCCTGTGCCAGCGGGAACTTTGGGGGCTCCAGCGTCTCATGTGTGAAACTCAGCCATCAGCACATTTAGCCAGAATGTCCTCATTCGTTCAGCAGTGCGGGGAACAACACAGCACTCAGGGGGGCCGTGACCAAGGCGTCGAACCCCAGCAACACACACCAGGCAGTCGGGGGGAGAGTAGAAGGCTTCAGATCAGGGGTCTCAGAAATGAGGTCTGCTTGATTTTCCCCTTCTTTTTCCCTGGACGTTTGCCCCTGCGTAGAAGGGGGCCCGGCCATTCCCCCGCCCATGCGGCGGGGTGGCCCCACTGCACACGACCAGCTTCTGGAAGCAGGGTCTGCTATCTGTGACGTGGTGGTGAGAGTCACACAGCTATAACGAACTATCTCAACACACTGACTCGGGAAAGAAAGCATCTTCTTATTCTGAAACCCGAGCCAGACCACGCCCGCCTGCCTGCCCACAGCCCTGCAGACACACACCGAAGGCGGCCAGGTCCGGCTCCTTCTTCCACTTGCCCAGCGCGGCGGGTGGGTCCAGCCAGGTGACAGTCGTGTGCAGCAGCAGGTCGCCCATGCTCAGGTCCGCCACCTGCAGGAGAAGGCGGCAGGGCCTCAGGGGCTGGGCAGCACCACGTGGACCGCCAGACTCGCTGACCCCCGGCAGGCAAGGGCAGCTCAGGTCTGGGCATGAGCACCCCGAGGTCAAATGCGAGGCGGGTCCCTCTTCCCACAGGAAGGCTGCCCTGAATGACGATGACCCAGCGTCTCCGCCTCCCAGTGGCCCGTTGGCCCTTCCCCACCTTCCCCCCGCCTCCCAGTGACTTGGGACTTGGCCGGGTGCCCTGGGCTGTGGACTCAGCAGAACGAGTCTCCACCTCCACCCAGACCTCCCGCTCTCCGGCCAGGTAAGGACATGCCCACGACGGCCAGCCCTGCTCGGCCTGGACCCTGTGGGGCCCGGAGCCCCGAGCCGAGAGAGGCTGAAATACAGCCGGCCTGCACACCACGGGCAAAGTACGTGCCAGATGCAGCGAACACTCTGAGTCCTCTGTCACACAGGCACAGTGGGCTGACCAGACCCCACAGGGAAACGTGACCAGGGCCAGAGCCACCCCCTCTAGCACCCAGCCTGCCCACTGTCCCTTCGGAATCAGCCACCCAACCCCCACGATGGAGTTCTGCTGAGGCCTGTGTCCTCCAGGCCGGCCGGTCCTGCTGAGCCAGGGCTGTGCCCACCTTCCCCGGCAATGCCCTCTGGCTTTCCCCTCCTCCGACCAAGGGAACGGGGCTCTCGTCCAGCCCAGTCCCCAGAGTCCAGCACGGCCAGGAGGCTGCAGGGCCAGCTTCGTCAGAGCACAGTTCTGCATTTTCTAAGCACAGACCTGCCACTCCCAGCGGGCACGGGTCAGCGTTCTGGTCCCAGTGGCTGGCAGTCTCGCGTGGCCGTGGAAAGGAGCTACAGCCACCAGGCGCCCCTACAGGGAGCCAATCGGTGTGGAATGGCAAATGTAGCCCAGCCCTGGGGGAAAGCCAACAGGCGCGAGGTGGCGAGCACGGGCCAAACCCACAGATCGGTTCTCCCGTGAGAAACCAGGCCTGCGTTGTACCTGGGCTGCTTTGTGACTCGCTCTTGCTAAAACTTCCTCCCCCTCAGTTGAGGCAGAAAATCTCACTGCACATCTTTAAAGTCACTCCTGAAGTCTGTGCCGATTCTCCCAAGGACTCAAGTGTAACCAGACCAGTTTCTCTTATGCACCCTTGCGTTGGCAACCTTTTTTTCCTTGTTAACCTGTAAGGAGTATCAGTAACATCCTTTCCTTTGCTACCTGTAAAGCGTAATCACCTACAGTGAACCTGAGCATAATGAATGAGAACTTCCTTTGGTCCATGCTATTAGAAAGCCGATAAAAGCTGCCAAGGCAAGCGTCGGGCACTCTCCCTTTGACAGAGTGGCCGTGCCGTCCCTTTTTCTCCACAGGACTTCAGTAGTCCCTGAGAACTGGTCTCATCTCATCCATAACGCTGCGGACACTGCTGGCCACAGAAAGTACCACGTCCCCACCATGGGGGCCGGGGGTGCTCACGCACCTGCAGCGGCTGCCTGTCTCCGGGGCTCCTCCGTAGTGGCGCCAGGACCTGCCAGTCCTCTGGACCCAGAGCCGCCCCGCCCACCCTCCCAGGCCCATTCCATCCATCTGTCCCCCTCCCCGACAGAGGACGAGAGAAATGTGATAGGACCTGGAGGAACTCTGTTTTGCTCCTGAGTCATCGGTTGTCTGTGGCCATTTCCACCCGGCCGCTGGGGAGGGATCTCTCTCTGGCTCTTCTCTCAGCACCGACAGATGGAGGGCTGGCCTGCCCCGGACACAGCCACGGCCTGCGGCCCCTGTCTCTCGCACATCTCCGTCCCCAGAACCCCCAAGGCCACCCTTGCTCCCTGCCGCACAGACTTCTTCCTGGAGCATCGGGTCTCTGTTTCCGGGACCGGCCATTTCTGCTCCTGGGCCGGGATGTCTGAGCCACACCCCCTTCCTTCCTAAACCCTGGGCCTCCCACTCCCCACGTCACTTCCCAGCCTTCAGCGACAATCGGTGGCTCTCACGTAATCTCGGTGGTTACGTGATACAAAATGTAACAAAGTATCATGGCGATCTTCTCTGCCAGGACCCAGTACGACTAACTCACTTCCATCCAAATGCAGTCAACCAAAACACAGAGGAGACGAAGTCTCACGGTCAACAGCGTTCCCAGGGTTACTCACAGGGCTCAGTAAACGAAGCCGGGAACGTCACCCCATGACGGGAATTAAGCAAGTAACTGTTCAGCCACACAATGAAACATTCCACAATAACTTAAATTCTTGTGAGTTGCTTCAAATTACATGAACGTTCTTTGTTCGATGTGAAAATACCCGTGTACAAATGTTGTTATTCAAGCACACACGAGCACGTAATTTGTGACAAAAATCAACACCCCACGCTGAGGCCACAAACTGCTCTTCCTGCCTTTCCCTCTCCCTTCAACAGCGTGTTTTCTTTGCACAAGCGGCGCAGGGAGGCGAGGACAACCCAGACTGCTGATGCCACTTCCCCACTCGGCTGCCGCAGGCGCTCCCCTACCTCCGGGGAAGGGGCTCGGGCACAAGACGCCCTGCAGGCCCCGCGTGTGCCCCGCCCCCCGCGGCCCTTCGGAACCGCAGCTGAAGGTCGCTGTGCGTCCTGCCCGGCCTGGGACTGACCGGCCGCGCGCTCTCCTGCCTTTTCTGGAGAAGCACACACCCTGCCTGCTCCCCTCCCACCACAGAGAAAGAGAAATTTCTCCTTTTGTGCTCGCCTTTACATCCACGTGGAATGTCGTGGTTCCTGTGAAAACTACCCTCCAGTGTCCCGAAACTCGTTTCAGTGGGGACAAGCATGGATCTGGGCCGGGCTGTTTCCTCCATCCACGCTGAACACCACGCTCTGCCCGCCCCCACACGACCCCCTTTCCAATCAGAGCAGGGACGCCCCTTCATCCCCAGCGCCCCCAGCCCCAGGGCACCAGCCTGGCCCAGGCAGGAAGCGAAGCCGAGGTGGGTTGGGACACAGAGGTCACCACCTGGCCCACTTCAGGGCCACCAGCACACGGGGTCCCATTGGCTCTTCCAGGGACTCCGGACTCCACAGCCCAGTGACCCTCGCCTTCTCTACGGGTGTCCCTGGGCCAGGTGCTGTCGCCAGGCAGACTCTGAAAACCACCTCAGTGTCACTCCCTCAGGGAGCCAGCTGCTGCTCCGGCCTCAGGGGTGTGACTTCACAGTTTGGGGGGCCTTCGGAGCCAGCCCGGGCCGGGCAGTGGTGTTCCCCCTCCCCCTCGGCCTCGGCCGCCCGCACTCCTGAGGACAGGGGACTCAGACACGTGTCCCACGGTCACAGTGACTCGACACAGGAAGCAGCCCCGCGCCGCAGCCATGGACAAGGGGCGCAGCGCCGCCCGCCCTGGCGAACGGCCCCCAGGAGCACGGCCAGGCCGCCCTCCTCCCTGACGCCCGCCCGAGGAGGAGGGGCGCGGCGTCCTCACCTCTCTCTTCTCACCGGTCTGCTCGGCGATCAGCTGGTCGAACACGGCCCCGAACTCCTCGTGGAGCTTCTGCATCTCGTTGATGTGGCTGGCCACCTNCCCCTCCCCCTCGGCCGCCCGCACTCCTGAGGACAGGGGACTCAGACACGTGTCCCACGGTCACAGTGACTCGACACAGGAAGCAGCCCCGCGCCGCAGCCATGGACGAGGGGCGCAGCGCCGCCCGCCCTGGCGAACGGCCCCCAGGAGCACGGCCAAGCCGCCCTCCTCCCTGACGCCCACCCGAGGAGGAGGGGCGCGGCGTCCTCACCTCTCTCTTCTCACCGGTCTGCTCGGCGATCAGCTGGTCGAACACGGCCCCGAACTCCTCGTGGAGCTTCTGCATCTCGTTGATGTGGCTGGCCACCTTGTTCATGGTCTTGATGGCCACTGGGGTGGGGCGGGCGGGGCGTGAGGGGCTGCGTGCGTGCTCGCACAGGGCGGGGGCACGGGGGGGGGGGGGGCTCACCGTCCAGGTGGTGGTGCTCCTCGCTGTCGGCGTCCGTCAGCGAGAGGAGCTCTCGGAGCAGCAGCGGGTACTTGAGGACTCGCTGGATGGGCTTGATAAGGTAGGACTCCAGCGTGGCCGAGTGCTGCTGCCTCGGGTTCTGCGCGTCCAGGAAGGCCTTGAAGGCCGCGTCCGTCCTGGCTGCGAGGGGACACAGCCTCAGTCCGGGGCCCTTCACAGGGCGGGGCGGGGGAGAAGGCCTCGGACAGGGCCGGACAGCCAGGCCCATCTGTGTGTACGTGGGGGCACCCGAGCCAGAGTCGTTGAAGGGAATCTCAGGGTCTGTGAGCCCTGGGCTGCTCCCCGCCACCAGGGTTCAGGATGTCCTTGCATCCCGATGACCTGACAGCTGTGGCCACACTAACCCCAAGATCCTGCCCCTGCCCAGTCTGGCCGCCCGGGGACTCACCAGGGAGCACCTTCCTCATGCAAACAGCCCACCCAGGACCCCCAGCCCTCCTACCAACACCCCACTGCCCCCCATCCCCACCCCCCCTCCCTAGTGCTGGCAGCAGGCAGCACAGGTCACCCGCACACAGGGCCCTGGGCTCATTCGGCTTGCCTGGCCTCTCTCGCTGGAAAGGCTCCAGCCCAGCATCCCTCCGGTCCCCCTCTCTGCAGAGCCACCCTGTGCCCCACCATGTGGCCCTGCCTGGCCTAGTGCGACCCTCCTCTTGGAAACTCAAACAAACTGTCTCTTCGACCGCCATCACCTCCTGGCCTGTCGGCCTCACCGCATCTCCCGAGGACGCACACTAGAAACGCCCCTTCCCTGGCTCTCGCGCCTCCCAGGGCTGGCGGGCAGCCCCATGGCTCCGACAGCGAGTGCCGTCCACCCTCTGTGCTACGTTGATGCAGAGCTATGGCCCCAGCTCAGGGTGCGTCTGCACCTGCAAGCAGACTCCTCGTCTCAGGCAGCACCGGCCCTGCCCACTGCTGTCCCATCCGTGTCCAGGCCCGATGAGGGGGAAAGGCGGCGTGGGCACAGAACAAGAGGCCCCAGAGTGACTTTACAGGGGGCACACGGTTCCCTGAAAGCCACAGACGAGGATGAAGCATGCACCTGCCTCGGCCAGGACCACAGGGCACACTAAGGTCCGAAGGTGCGTGGAGCCTGAGGGGTGCTGGGGGTGAGCGTCTTTGCCAGCGCTACCAACCAAGGGCGCAGCAAGGACGGAGCCAAGCCTTGGAGAGACCCCGTCTTTGCATCCTGTAAGCCCCCTGAGAGGAACCAGGCTTCGCGGAGGCAGCCGCCTCTCCTCCTTCCGAGGAGCAAGGGAACGGGCTTGGGAGTAACCAGGAGACGCAGATGCTAGGGAGGTGTGGCCAGGCCTGGAGCCAGGGCGAGATGCCCCTGGGGAACACCCCGAGTCCTGGAGTCCACAAGCACAGCCACGGACAGCCAGCCAGCCACGACCACGTCACGTCAGGGGGAGAAAGAGGGGGGAGGGTCCTGGGCCCCATGGTCGGCTGGGCAGTCGCACCGGCACCCCCTCGAGCTGGGGAAGAACCCTAGTTGCTCCTGGTTCTCGGTCCCCGTCCCCCCTTCCTGGCATGTTTGGCCGTTAGAAAAATGTAGGTCAGACCTAATGTTTCAAAGCACAATTTGGAAGACATAGTAATATTTTCCAGGTGCAAACAAATATCAAGGAAAACCTACAGGGGCAGAATTTAATCTAGCTGACTGTTTAAAAACAACACCAATGGCCCTGAGGACGGTGACGGGCGTGCCACTTTTCTGCGGTGCAACGAGCTCTAAAATCTAGGTATCAACCCCCAACAGCAACCAGCGTTCAGGTGAACAGTAAACACACCACACACACACACACACACACACACACACAACCAACGTGCAGGAAGAGCCAGCTGCTCGGGGACTGACCTGGGGGCCAGGCCCCTGCCCTGGGGAGACCTGGTGGCACCAGCACGTCCAGAGACAGAGTCCCACTGAGCCAGCCCAGCCCCTCCAGCCGTGAGCCCAGTGCATGCGGACTGCAGGCCTGCGCGGCCCCCTGGGATCAAGCTTCCCGCGGGCTACACTGTTTCCCAAGTGCCTGTTTCTCTGACCCTTTTATACATCAGACAACCCCACGCTGACCTATGGAAGCAAAAGCCCCCTCTGGACACTCTGAGGATGCTCAGGACCTTCCAGAACACTCCGGGAGAGGGGCTGCCAACCTCCAAAGCCTGTGCTGTGCGAAATACCCCTGCAACCTGAGCGGCGTTCGTGAGTAGGTGGAGCAACACAAAGGGGGGGTGGGGGGACCACACACCCAGGGGCAGGAAGCGTGAATCCCACACAAAGGTGAAGAACAGGAGCAGAGCCCAGACCCTCGGACCCGGGGAGCGTGCGCCTGCCACCCGAAGGCTCCTTGCATCTGGCCCGGACGCCCCGACCCCAGCTGGTCCCAAAGCGGCAAGCCCGCAGTGCCGAGCCCACCCGCCCCCGTGCCCCCAGGCCGTACCTTTCACCAGCACCTTGGGGACCTCCGTGTGGCTGGCGCAGAAGGCGCTGTAGAGCTTGAAGCGGTCGGCGTAGTACAGGAAGGAGCCCCCCAGGGAGAAGAGCACCTTCTGGTGGGACAGGAGGAAGCGGGTCAGCCCGCGGGACGCCTGCAGGGCACGGCTGGCGGCGGCCACCTGGTCCCAGCCCCCCCACCCCCCCTTCCCCAGGGCACCTAAGGACTGAAGCCCCCACCAGAGTGCACACGGGCCCACAGACATGGTGACTGACGAGCGCCGGCTCTGGCCTCCTCGGCAGCAACAGTGCAGATGGCACTGCCGGCCAGGCCGGGCTTTTAAGGGGCCCAGAGGGCACGGGTGTGTTCACGGGAAATGAGGCCGGTGCTCGGGGCCAGAAGCTACAAACTCTCGCCAGCTCCTGGGGGCACAAAGGGTAAACATTCCCGAATCCGAACTCGTCTCCCTGGTAGTAATGCTAGCCTCGGCCTGGGGCACTGGGTCCCCCACCTGCTCCTCACCCCGACAAGTGGCACTGAGGGAGGCCCTCGCCCCAGGAGTTGCCTGCCCCAAGGTGGGACGCCTCTACCCTGCGTTTTGTAGGAACCAGGGAAACAGGCCTCAGAAGAGAAACTTCTGCAGGTTCCTCCTCAGCCTGGTCTTGCTTAGCCAGAGAGATGCTGCCTGTCTGGGCTTAAAACTGGAAGGTTCCAAGCAAGAAAGCAAGGTGTTGGGAGTGAGTGATCACTGGGTTCTCCAGTGTGTGGACGCCGACAGGACGCTGACAGACCACGCCCGCACAGCCACCAAGGGTCCTGACCCACACACGCCGACGGGAGCAGAGGCCTCCACACAGGCCACCTCCCGCCGCAGCCTGGCCCCGACTGCGCAGTCAGTGCTGGCCGGGACAGTGGGGCTCCACGGTGCCCTGGCCCTTCGAGCTGTAGCCGGCCAGTCAGTCTGGCTCGGACCAAGGCAGCCGGCCTCCACGTACGGGGGGTCGACGCGTGGCCTGGAGCGAGTGCGGGAACGCCTCCAAGGACGGGAGCCGAGCTTGAGGTGCAGACAGGCCGCCCACAGCCTCCAGAGGGGACGATGAGAAGCGTCTCCACCGCAGCAGGCCAATGAGGACGCAGGGCTGTGGGCTGGGGAACTGGCCTGAGAGCACACCGCCTCCCGGGACTGAACTCGACCTTCAGGATGACCCGCCAGGACGGCTCTGCCCCCTGGGAGGGCTGACTGACCTTAAACTGGCCCACTGTCTCGAGCTTCTCCAAGTTGGGTACCAGCCGCACTCCATCTTCCAGAGTTTTGAGGAATTCTACTTGAAACGCCACCATTTCGGTCAGGTTTCCAAAGAGTACGTCAAGCTGGAAAAGGAAGAGGGATTCGATCCCTTTCACATTTCATTAGTTCAGAAACTGGACCTGCTTCTGATTTCAAAGTCCCGTGATCAATATGTATCAATTACGATCACAACCCCACCACCAAGGGATGGGGCGGCCCCTCCCCTCCGGGAACAACGATGTGACCTGTCATGGTTAAGTGAACCCTAACTGTTCGTGGGGGCTCTGCCCACCCCACGGGCCTCCCCAACAGGCCCGCCGCCCTGGGACCCTCCACATGAGGGTGACCCCCACAGTACCTCGTCAGGGGTTAGGAATGTCTCTTTCTGAAGGGGCCTGAGGTATCTCTCCACGAGGCAGTTCAAGTCCTGCAGGGGAGAGAGCGAGCGCCGGTGAGCATACCGCGCAAAGGCCTCCGAGGAACCTGGAGGCGCAGACAGGCACTGCCCTGTGTGTGTGGTTGCCCCCCTCCATCCAGCCTGGGAGCGGGAGGCCCCTCTGCCCACGGCTCTGCCCCTTGGCTCGCTACCACTGCGGAAACAGAGAACGTGGCCATGTGCCACTAGCACCGCATTGGTGAGAGCGGGCAGAGGGCCTGGCCGGGCCTGGAGTTACAGACCGACAGGACCGTTCAAAACAGGCCATCATGACGCGCAAGTAAGTTCCACAGTAGAATATACAGGCATTGCAGGCACTGGGACTGTTGGGAACTGACTACCCAGTCCTGCGTGTCACGTAAAAGCGCACCGTGGATTACATGGAAGTGACCGACACAGCAGGGTAACTGATGGTCAGAACCCGAGGGACAATACAAGGACACAGGCCCGACCCCCTTCTGCCTGGACTCGACCACACTTTGGAAGTAGCATGCCTCCCCAAGCTACAGTCAGTTTTCACGGTGGTGAGCACAGGAAACTGCTTATTCTAATGTCCTCATTTATCACTCATTGCACCATTTTCCACCCGAACCACTGCAAACTTCCTCCCGCCCTGCCCTGCGTGTCACAGGGAGTGGCCGTAGGAACTGCTGTGCCTCCCTGGCACCCGACAGGGAATGCCCGAGTTCCGGGTAACAGCCGCGCGGCCTGGAGAGACCAGCTCGGCCACCCAGAGGAACACACGGCAGCCGGCAGAGGGTGGGCGGCACGCTCACCTTCACGTAGGTGCGCTCTGTCTCCAGGAGCTCACAGATCACCTTGCGCAGCTTGTCAGCGTCCGTCAGCTGCCTCGTGGTGGCCGGCTGTGGCCCACTGGTGTCCTGGGGGGATGGGCTCGGGTCGCAGGGGTTCATCTCGTGGGGGCTATGGTGGCTCGCGGCCCCTGGTCCCACACTCTGTGGACGGAGCACAGGGCAAGGGTGGGGAGGGTGAGGCTGGCGCTCAGGGGGCACCGGTCTGGCATGCATCCTCCTCACAGGGTGCACCCACGTTCTCGAGTGGCCTCGGCTGAGCGTCATCTCTGCTGCTTCCAAAGGGGCCCCCCAGACAAGCGCCCCCCCGCCCAGCGCTGACACACACCCGCTCCCTGCACACAGGCACGGTCGGCTCCCTGTGCAGCAGAGGACACTACGAGGCCCAGAAAGGGCACACAGGTCCTCCAGGCAGCACAGCCAAGACAGAGCGCTCGGCGCGGGCCAGCCACCCGTGTGGGGCAGGGTTCTCTGCCAGGAGGCGAGATGCTCGCCCAGACGGAGACAGAAGAGACCCAGGGACATCGGCACATTTCACCCAAAAGACGGGGCGTGTGGATCACCAGACTCCCAGGCGGGGGTGTGCGTGCCCAGGCTGTCGTGATGGGACGACTCCACCAGCTGAGAGCCCCCCGGCTCTGCTGAAGCCGGCACAGCCAGCACCAAGGCCCTCCCTGAACAAGGACAGACGCCCACAGACACAGATGTGTGACTTCTCCCCCACCCACCACCACCTGAGCTGCTTCAAGGACAAACACCACTCCCCTCGCAGGCTCAGGGGGGTTGGTGGCAGGCCCTATTCCCTCCTGATGACCGTCTGGTCTGGAACATTGGGGCCCTGAAACAGCAAACTGTTCCCTGAGCACACAGGACGTGGACACCCAGGCCCCACGCCCCCACAAACCTCCCAGGGCCCAGCACCCCCTGCAGGCCAGACCCTCAGGGCTCTGCGAGTCACGCAGAGGCTATTCCGCAGCCCCAGCTCCCGTCCGCAGCAGTGCCCAAACGCACTGCCCGGTGTGTGAGGGCCCCCCCCCAACCCCCGGAGGCCAGCTGCCCGCCAGGACTGGCTGCTGTCCGGGTCCTCCTGCCTCAGTCGTCCTGGGCAAGAAGTGCCTCCCCCAGGGGCAGGCACAGGGCTGCGCCCCTCACCCACCTGCCCCGGAGCTGCCGCTGCGCCCAGAGGTGGGAGCCCAGGCTGGCGGTTTACGGGGCAGAGACGGGATCTGACCCTGATGTGACTTCCCCTCACGGGTTCGGCCCGGGCGGAGGGGCACCCGGGGTGAGGATGCCTGCCTGTGGTGGGGAGGGGCAGCCAGGACCCAAATCCGAAACCGTTCTCCGAAGCTCTGACCGCCCCTGCCCGTGGCACTTGCCCTTGTGCCCTAAGGAATCTCCTTCCGCCACCAAGGGCCCCACAGAGAAGTCCCCCTTCGGTGACGGGCCAAGGAGCATGCCCTCAGGCCGCACTGAACGTGCACGGGGTGTCCACACGGCTGCAAACAGTTCTACTCGGTTACATGAGGGTTTGCTGACGCAATCGCACCCTTAAATTCAGTTAAATACGGCCTCCCCGTGAAAAATGGGAAAGAGCAAGCGGACCCGTCGGCACAGGAACGCCCTCAGGTGCTCCGACGACCCGATGGCAACTCTCAAGGCCACTGCCCTACGGCACAGACACGAGCGGGACGAGAGCCTCACAGGAGAAGAGCCACGGACCCCGCCCTCCACGAGCCCGAGCTCAGGCTGCTGGGGGCCTGTGTGTGTGACAGCAGCCCCAGCCAGCGTGGCCCCGGCCGACCGGCTCGCAGACCCGGGCTCGGGGTCCAGCACCACCCACCACTGCCCGCGAGTGTGCACGTCAGCCTGCTGCCACCCCCGCCGCAGAGCCCACAGGGCCACGGTGCACCTTTACGGTGCCAGCGTCAGCCAGGCGACATCCTGTCTCCCACCTCCCACCCCCCAAGAAAAGGCACAGCTCCAACCTTGCTGTTCAGACCAAGCCACAGGCAGGACTTTCCAAAGACCCCACCCCCTCTGGCCTCCCCGTTCCCACCCCACCGGGGAGAGTCCCAGAAAGTGGGGCGCGTTTCTAGGTTTCCGTTGCCTCTGTTCCACCATGAATGCCTTCAGGTCTCCATTTCAGGGTGGCGCGCAGGAAGAGTCTGCCCCCCTCGGTCTGAACCAGGCCCAGGGAGGTCCAGTGAGGGCAGGTGAGCGGAGCCTCTGTCACTCTGACCCTCCCCTCCCCCAGCTCCTGAAAGAGGCCAGGCAATCGCTTCAGTGCCCCAGGCTCCCCCTCCTCCCAGGACAGGGCCCCAGGCTGAGGGCCACGCTGCGGGGTGCAGTGTCCTGCTGGCAGCACCGTCTCTGGGGACGCGCGGGCTGATCACAAGGAACAGAGTCCAAACAGGTGCAACCTTCTTACTGTGGGTTACAAGCTCTCTAAGTGGAAAACTAAAACACTCGGAGTCACAGTCATAATGCATGTTGCGTTGAAGGGTGTTTATTTTCAAGGCTCTTAATAAAGTTTTGCTTGTAAACAACTTAAAAAGGCATCATCAAGAATTTTGTTTTACTAAAATATCACCCCCAAAACTCCTTAGCAGGAAGCAAAATAAGCAGGTCTGCTTTAGAATGCATCTAGGGAGTTACATATTTCGGCAGCTCCTGAGTCACTCTGTCCCCACTACCAGCCACCCCCACCCGGCTCCAGGGTCTTGGGGCTGTCAGAGGGGCCAGAGCAACCTAAAACCCCAACAGTGTGAGGACCACGACTCCAACCCTGAGGGCTGCCGGGTGTCCCCATCACCCCACACCCAGCATGGGAGCCAGACGCACCCAGACAGGGCGCTGCCCAAGGGAGGTTCTCAAGGGACCCCGAAAGCCAAGGACTGGAGGGGCAGAGCCCAGGCTCCCCCCAGCGGGGGAGGACCCTGTGGCAGGACTGGGGTCATCATCCTGGGAACAGAGAAGCCCAGCCCTCAGAGCTGTCCCAGGTCAAGACTAAGAATAACCCAGGGACAGGCAGAGAAGGGAGCAGTGGGGGGCGGGGGGGGGCATGGTTTGCAAGGCCACCTTCTCCCTGAGATGAAGAGGAAGCTCAGGCCGCCCTGAAAGGCCCTGTGGACCAGCTGCAGCTCTCGGGGCAGCGCCCCCGCGGCAGACTCGCCTGCAGGGGGCTCGGAGTTTCAGAACTGCCCCTTTGAGGCCCAACAATCAAACACACCCCCCTCCCCCACCGCACACTTCAAGGAGCCAGCGCGACCTAAAATCCGACAGCCTTCCCTTAGGCCTTTGGGAAGACACCCGCAGGCACTCGGGGCCTCTCAGAGCCCACAGGACGCAGTGCTGGGCAGGTGTCCTTTGAAAAGGACTTTGCAGAGAAGTGTCCAGGGACAAAAGCACTCAGATAAACGAGCCACACTCACTGTCAGTATCCCCGCTGCCCCAAGTGACATGGAGTCTGACAGCTGACAGGCTCTGATGGGGACGTGGAACGACTGAAAGGCCTGACTGGACCCCATCGAAGTGCTCCCCACCGCCCACCCACCCAGGTTCCTCACGGGGGTCCAGTCCCACTGCGGGGAGCGGTGTGGGCGGAGCTGGTCATCCCCAGGGGCCGTGAACTCCACCCCTGAGAGACCCCTCCCAACCCACCTGCTGCTCGGGGTCCTGCCCCAGAGTGAGAGCCACCCAGCTCCCTGGGGGCAGGCACAGCCCTCCCTCGAGAAATGCCTGCAGCCCCTGGAACCCCCAGAGGAGGCGGAGACAGGGGACGCCACCCTGCGGGTAACACATTCATCTCAACAACAGAAAGACAGGGAAGTGCGAACAGCAGTCTAAAAAAACACACACCTTTCAGCCGTCAAGAAAGAAAATACCAGTACTCCTGTATGCTGACTGCACCCCACCCCCGCGCCAAACTGCACTCTCCCCCTACCCGGCTCCAGAGGCACAAAAACAAGGAGAAACAGGACACCCCAAATCACCCTCCCCCGTATCGGGAAGCGAACGCAGCCTGACAGCTCTCGAATGTGCTCACCAGGCAAAGGGACCCGCCGCCAGGGGCCCCGGCCCCGGGGTCCACCCTGGTCTTGCGCTTTATCTTCCACAGAGCGGCCATCTCAGAAGCACGTCCCCCCGTAGGTCCCACCTGCCCCACTCAGCGCAGAAGCTGAAGGAGACCCCTAACAGGCTCCGCGGGCACTGCCGACACCTTCCCGCTCCCCAGAGGGGCCGCTCCCAGGGAGCTGGCCCTGCCCCGGCAGGACGCTCGGCCGCATCGCCCGAGGACAGGACACATGGGGACCGGGCAGCCCCAGCAGCTCCAGGGCAGCCGGCGCCCTTGCTGAGGTGTCCAAGGCCAAACCTCGAACAGGAGCTGCAACCTGACGGCACCTGGCCAGCCGGCCAGAGTTCCAGATCGGAAGGACCGAGAGGCAGAACATAAAGGCAGCGCAGACACGCCCGCGCCTGACGAGCCTGCGGGGCGGGCGTAGTCAGCTGACCAGCCAGCGCACCTTCCCACACCGCTCACCTCCAGTGGCCCCTGCCGAGCCGGGAGCAGCTCCCGGGTGTCTTCCTCAACAGCTTCTGTTCTCACACTTTGCACTAACGCTGTTGCTCCCAGAGCAGGCGTTTCCGACACAGTCACAATTGGGATTAAAGGAAAAGACGGTTTTCAGATAGAAAATGTTCTGAAAATTACTCTGACACGTTTGCTCCGCGCAAACAACATCTCAGGCACCACCGGGCCTGGGGGCGGCACCAACTGCACCTCCGGCACCCCGTCCAGAGCCAGGCCACCCGGACGAAAAGCAGCAACCAGGAACATCCGCGCAGGGTCCTTTGAGGTTCTCCCCCCAGTTGTGGACGAGGGGGGCGAGGGGATGGAGGCCACCCACAAAGGGAAAGGCCCGCCGGCCCCCCGTGGTGTGCAGGCCCCGCCCCCAGGATGTGGCATTCCTGTCCCCCACCTCTCCAGAAGCCCTCGGCCAACTGGTGCAACCCCTCCCACCAAGGCCGCGCAGCGCAAAAGCTGCTACCAAGAAATGGAAACCATGGAACCAACCCAGCACGCACTCTCTTCATCCTGCCCAATTATTTCTGAAAACAGTTCACTGAGGAAAAACAGCAAAATGTCCCCCCATCAACAGCCGTCAGATATTTTGCCAAAGTGAAAAATGAGTATTTGTTTTACTTCATTTACATGTTTGTTTGTTTATTCACTCATTTGCGCATTTCAGCACCCAGCCTGCTGCATCCAAAACCATCCTTCCCCACTTGGGCTCCTTCCAACGCAAAAGTTTCACTTCGTTCTTGAGAAAAAACACACCCTGATGTCAGAGACGCAGTAACAAAATAACCTGAATCAAGAAACCTGAGATACATACTGGCTCTGACTTTAAACCATAAGGAAGACCCAGGAAGCTTAGGCCTCCGGGAGTCCCTACAAGGGCACCAGTGAGCACACACCTCAACTGGCTTGCACCAGTCTATTCCTTCCTTCCCTTTGGGAACCTGCCGCTAAACACCAGGCCACAACCCTGGAGCAGGTGGGGGGAGGCGGTGTCAGGCAGAGCCGCTCACAAGCTAGGCCTGGTTTACCCCCTCAGGGCTGGGTGGCCTTCAGTAAGTTTCTTAACCTCTCTGTTCCTGCGTGTGAGCAACAGCAGCTATCTCTGGTCTGGTCTCTCTGGAGGCGGGGCAGTTGGGAGGGCCGGCGGGGCTGACAAGGAGCAGCAGCCAATCCAGTAACAGCTCGCCCAGCAGGACACCCACAACTAACCCACAGCAGGGCCCTCCCTCCGAGACTCACTCGCTGAGTCTGCGGTTTTTCCTTCTGAATGTCCTAAGCAAAAACCCCAACTCCCAAAAGGCTGTTTTCAGTCAGGAACCTGGGTCACGAGACACTAGTTCAAACACAGAAGAGGAGCTCTGAATCAGACCAAACGGGGAGCGTTTCCAGGAGCAGCTTCCCACAGCGCGCCCAGCCCCAGGAAGGGACCTGAAGCGGCTGCCCTCGGGTGTGTCCCCACAGTGACCGCAGCGAAACGCCCTCCCCTGCGCCCCATCTGCAGCAGGCGAGCTTTTAGGGCCTCGCAGCCCGGCAGGGGGAGGGGGGGCGGACCACGAACCCCAGGCAGACAGACATCACCCCCCGGGTCAAGGCCCCTGTACTCCCTGCCCCTCCCCAGGAAGGGACCTCAGCACACAGCCAGGTAGAAACACCCCGAGTTGAGAACATTCAGTAAGTAGAGGGTCAGAAAGAGGAGAAACAGCCCTGTTCCTAAACCAAACTAGAAATTCAGATTTAACGCTTTAAGTCTCAATAGCAAAAACACCAAATAAACACCGTTCAATACACCTTCAGTCTGGAAATTAACTGTTTCCATGGAGGGCCGCTGACCCTCCCCCACAAAACCCGCGATGGAGAGTGAAGGGCCACAGGTCAAAAACCTGACCAAGTTTTTGTTGGTTCACTGGGTCCTCCTGGGGACGGGCTTAACTGAGAGCCGCGCCGCCCCAGCCGCCCCAGGCAGCTTCCACCCGCTTCCAGACGCGCTGCACCTGTGCTTAGGCAGGAGGCCCCCGGGGAGGAGGAGCCCGCGCTGGGGAGACTGAAGGACCCCGGGAGCGCGGACGCGCAGGCTCTGAAACAAGGGTTCACGTCTGGGCGGCGCCCCCACCTTGAGTGTGTCACCGGACCTGCCACCCCTCCCATGACGGGGCATGGGCGAGAACCACCCTGGTGCTGAAGGGGGCGACTGGCAGGCACCCGAGAGAAGAGCAGGAGGCAGGGCGGTCTGTCCAGCACTGTCGACTGTCCCAGAGGAGCCTGGAGGCACAGGGCCACTCTGGCTGGGGAGGGGTCTTTCTCGGGCACAGGGGTCGGGGTGTGGAGACAGTGAACTGGAGACAGGATGAGAAGAGGCTTCTCCACGCACTTGCGGGGGACGGGGGGGTAAAAGCTCAAGGAACTGGGGACAAAGCTGCTGCCCGAAGGGCGGGGGGGCTGTTCCCAGGGTGCTGAGCCACAGACACACTCTCCCTCCACACGAAGACGCGCACCGTCCCCAGGAGCTGGGCCCACACGCCTCGGGGACCCTCACAGAGACATGAGGCCTGCTGAGTGGCTGAGAGGCCATGTCACCACCCGTGAGCAGAGGGACGCAGGCTCCCACTCGGGGACAGGACTCCCTCCCACCTGTGCTTCTGTGGGCGAGGCTGCCACTTGGATTTCCCACCTGGCTCGGCCGCACGTTACAAGCGAAACCGCTGAGGCCGTGGGGAGCTTGAGTCACAGGTGCAGCAACGGTGCCGAGTCTGGGGGCTGAGACGCTGAGGTGGGAACGGAAACCGCTCACCTTGCTGCTGTGGTCTGTGTCGTCGGAGGACTCGGGGTCCAGCGCCTCCGTCTCCTCGGGGGCCGTCTCAGCGCTGCTGCCTTGCCTGCCGTACAGCCCATGCCCTGCGGGAGGGAAGGAGGCGAAGGTGAGGCCATCACGGGAGGGCGGCACCCCCAGCCCACCCTGGGGGCGGGGCGGGGGGACCGCACCCACTGCACTGGCGTGGCCACGCCCTCTGAGCTCAGGCTTTAGCATCTTGCCTCGACGTCAGTTTTCCTTGCGTTTACTGTTACTACTAATCTCGTTATTTTATAAAGCAGCACATCTCTATTACACATCACACACAGTAACAGTTATGCTAGCCCCGTAAAACCCCCATGCAGAAGCTCCGACCCTGAACGCACTGCATCTGGAGGTGGACCAGGCCCACCAACACCCAGGGCAGCTCTGGCGTCTGCATGTGCCCAGCCTGGCACCGCCTGCTGGTGACCCCGCCGCGCCCACACACAGGAGGAGACAGCATCACTTTGCCCTGCAGGGCTTCCCAGGGCTGAAGACCGTCTGACCCGGGGGGGTCCACATACACAGACTCAGACCAGGCAGGTGTGGGGTCGGACCCGACACCCAGCCTTTCTTACTCGCTCCCCAATGGCCCTGACGGTACCGCAAGACCGCGGGCTGCGCTGGAGTGGCCGCTCCAGCCGCCTGGCAGACACTGGCCCTCCAAACAGGCGGACACAGGGTCCCCTGACCTAGGGCGCTGTCACTGTGCAGGAGAGAGACAGGAAGGCAGCAGCACTGTGGCCAGAACTAAGTTCACACAAGAGCAAAAGGCCCAAACCCCGGGGCCAGCTGGACAGACCAGGAAGCCCCGGCGCCCTCCTGCTGGCTGAGAAGCAGCAGACGGGTGGGGACCAGAGCTGCTCGCCGGGACGGCCTCCCCCGGTGGGAATGCGGGCCATCTGATAAACAGCAGGGACATGAACCTGGACCCCAGCCCCCAGCGCCCACCAAGCCAGTGCCAGGGCGGGGCTGCCCCGATGCACATCTCTCAGAGGAAGCGGCAGATACCAGCACTTGCTGCCGGGGACACGGGGGCTGAAGACACAAGGCGCACATGCCATGTGGGGCAGAAGGTCAAGGTCACCAAAATGGAACCTTCCCTTTGCCAAAAGGATGCACGAATGGAGAAAACACACTCCAGGCTGAGAAGTCACCGTCCACACATCTAAGCCGCAAAATGCCGCAGGACATGGAGCTCCTGGGACTCGCGGGCTCCCGTCGCCAAGCACCCAGGCCTCTGCCCCATCGCGCCTGCTACTGAGGTAGAGGTTGCCCAGATGAGAGAAAGGGCTGGCCATGGAGGTGGGGAGCGGGGAGGAGAGGGGTGTCCACCAGACGACAGGGCCCCTGCCCTCCCCCACCCAGCCCCGCTCTGGCCAACAGGACATGAGGGGAGACATGGGAATTCTGAGCTCAGGCCCCAAGCCACCTTGCAGTTTCTGGTCCTGTCCGAGGAGCCCTGAGCCCACCCCAAAGAACCCCTAGCTCACAGGTGAGACCACAAGGACAGAGGGGAACAGGCGCTCCATGAGGCCACCATCACCAGCCCACTTGTCACAGCAATATGAGAGACCCCTGGCAAGGCCAGTGGGGCAGCACCACCCTGAGGGCCCAGCGTAACCAGTGAGCGCAGGAAGGGTCGGGGGAGGGGGCTCATGACCCAGGAGGGACCAGGAACCGGAGGGCCGCAAAGGAGACACAGCCAAGGCAGCAGCTGGGCAGGAAAGGGGGCTCAGGGAGTAGGACCTGCCCTCTCACCACCTGGCCGCAGTCCTCAGGGAGCACCCAGCTGCTCAAGTCTGGGGGGTGACCCCCTCCCCCAAGAGTCCTTCCCAACAGGAGACTGGCCTCCAGCAACAGACATTGCAGCTGTGGCCACAGCCCTCAAATGGTCCTGCCCACCGAGCACCAGCCAGACAGCCCTCCTGACAGTGCGAGGAGGGGGACCGAGGGCCAGGCGGAGATGGGACGGAAGAAGGGCCGCCGGGGTCAGCGGATGGGGGGGGCAGCCCGGAGTGGGGCAGGGACCAGACTGGACAAGCGGGAAAGGCAGCCCTGGAGGGGCCAGCCTCTGGGGACCCTCGGGCCACCACCGCACGGCCACAAAGAACGCTGGCTCCAGGGGCGGGGCGGGCACAGTTCTGCTTTCCCGGTGGCTTCGCATGGTGACGTGTTCCTGCGACTGAGAGCTCCTCTGCCGCAGGCATGGGGACAGACGGCGAGACACGGGGCGAGGGACACGTCAGCCCAGTTCACAAGGAGCACGCGCCAGCCCCAGGGACTCGCACTGCGAGGAGGGGCTGAACGCACCTCGGCCCGAGGAGGCGGCGAGCAGCGCCCCACGACTGAGCAGGAGCAGGGGCTGCCGAACCCTCCACAGGAAAACCGGTCTGATGTCGCTCCCCTTGAGGACCCCATGGACCCCCAAGTCTAGGCCTCTGTGAGGACACACGACCGAGCCCCGGGGCCTGGACAGGGCACCGCAGCCACACGGACACGCCCCAGGGAGCCCCTCTGCCCGGGGCTGGGCCTGCATGTGTGGTGCAGGTGGCTGCCACAGGCACGAGGATTCCCCAGAAACCCAGGTGGGGTGGGAGAGCGGGCCGGACGCCCCGCCCCCACCCCCGGCGAAGCTGAGAAACAAAGACAAAACCACCACAGGGAGGTGGAGAACCACCTGGAGGGTGACCCCCACGCCGTGAAAGGGAAGGGAGGGTGCTCTGTTAGCTTGGGAAACAGACAGTTCCGTCCGGCCACACTTCACAGAACCTCGGTGTTGCTCCGCCACGGAGAAGACTCGCAATCCTCGGGAGCCACAGGCACGACCCGCAATCCTGCTGGCTTGTAATGAACGTCAACCAAGAGAGGGACCCTCAATCTTCCTCTTCAGAAGCAGAGAAACGGAGGCCCCTCATCTCGACACAGCGTGTCTCCACCCCACGCCAGACTGTAACTCCTGGGAGCAGGCACCAGGCTCGAGCCACAGTGCTGGATGCTGACTGGTCGGCAGAACCCAGGGGCAATGGCGCCGCCCTGTCCCCACAGAGGCCAGCCGGGCAGGAGCGCGGCTGGGGGGCTTGAAATCTAAGGCTGCCCGGGGCCCTGGAGCTGGGATTGGACAGCTTGCACCCGTGCGGGGTGTTGTAGGCCGCGGGTCCCAGTGTCTCCGTTTCGAGGGTTCACCTCGGCAGTGCACGCACTTGGCCAGGACAGTGCTGCTCCTCGGGACACAAGGCCACGACTCGGAAAGAGCACCTGCCGTTCTCAGCTCTGCTCTCCTCTCAAGAAGGGGAGGTAAGTGCCGAGAGGGCGTTTGTGCTGGAGTCTCACGTTTCAACCCTGCTCTGGCTGCAGACTGGTGCCCGTGTGCAGATGTTCCCTGTGGCAGCCGGGACTGGGTGACGGAGGTCCCGGAGCCCCACCCCGGATCCTACCCTAAGCCACCAGGCTGTGCTGTCCGCCTGGGAGAGCCTGGCAAACACAGTCCCACCTGGGAGCCAATCACACTCCAGGCGGGGCTCTCGGGGCGGAGCCTGGGCCCTGTGAGGCGGGGCTGGCTGCAGGGCAGCCTCCTGCAGAGGGAACCCAGCCAGGGCTCCCAGCTCCATAGTGTGTGCCTGACAGGTGGCAGGCCCTCCACCAATGGGGCCAAACACCCACTGTGGCCACCTCAATGTGCTCCCTGCACTGCCCCAGCTGGGTGCTCAGTGGGTTGGAGCGTCCTCCGTGCACCAGAAGGTTGTGGGTTTAATCTCCAGCTGGGGCCTATAACCCACCGATGTTTCTCTCTCTCCTCCTTCACCCCTCTCGCTCTGTCTTCCCCTCTCTCAAATCAGTAAAAACCTATGCTCAGGTGAGGATTAAAACAAAACAGGTGGTCCCAGCACCAAGCCTCAGACCAGCCACCGGAAAGGCCTTGCGGTCGCAGGGACTCCTGCACTCACAGGGAGCCGGCCCGCTGCCCGCTCCCTCCCAGCTGCTCTCCCTCTGCCGCTGCAGCTGGCCTGCTGCCCCACGCCCTCCTGAGCTGCTGCATCCTGTTTGTGCGCCTGCCCTTTCATCTCGCTCCTCCAATGGGGACCAGGAAGTGGCTGCCACCAGAAAGCAGAGGAGACCCAGGCGAGGCCTGCTGTTGCCAGCCGGTGCCGCCAGGCTGCTCATTTGAGATTCTTCTGGAACTGATTCTCGTTGAACCCAACGGAGAAATGGCACAAGAAAGCCACCCCAGGACTCTGCTCCGCTGCTTCACTCTCAAAGCAGTGTGGGACCCCGGCTCCTGGGGCAGGCTCTGTTCTGGTGGGTCTGTGGGCACCACCAGAACCTAAGGACTGAAGTGGCCGCAGAACAGAAAGCCGCACTGCGGTGCAACTGGGGGGACGTCCCCGTGCCCTGGCCATCACTGTGACTTCCACGATCGGACACACTGCCTGGCACACGGCGAGCACTCAACAGCCAGGCAGGGTCACTCAACTGGAAGAAAACCAAGCGGTGAGCGGAGCTGCGAGGCTCACAGGGCAGTACCGTCGGGACTTGGCCCTCGGCCTCCCCCAGCAAGTCTGGAGAATGTGAAGGTCAGAGAGCAATTTTAAGACCCCAACATATAAAAAAGATAAGACACATATACACACTTGTATTCCAGAACAGCTACCTATACAAGAATGCATCTTTAATTTTAAAACGTTTAGTCCTGGCTGGTGTGGCTCGGTGGATTGAAGGGCCAGCTTGCAAGCCAAAGGGTTGCCAGTTTGATTCCCAGTCAGGGCACATGCCTGGGTTGTGGGCCAGGTCCCCAGTAGGGGGCGTGCGAGAGGCAACCAACCACACATTGATGTTTTTCTCCTCTCCCCGCTTCCTCCTCTCTAAAAATAAATAAAACCTTAAAAAAAATTTAAACTAAAAAGTTTGATGAAACTTGGAAGTCTGCCACATACCACGGAGCATTTTTGAAGACAAGGCCCACCAATGCAGCAATCGCCTTTAAAGGGCCCGGCGGGGAGGGGCCGGTGCCAGCTGGCAGCCATGTCTGCGGGGCCCGGGGCCCTGCCCTGGCACCAGCTCTGCCGGGCCCTGGGCAAGAGGCTACGGGCCAAGCAGGGACCCCAGCGGACGGGCCCCCAGGAGCTGGCATGTCCAAGAAGCCAGCCCACTGCCAACCTCACTCTACCCCCGGGCCCAGGACAGGCTCGGACGGGCTCAAAGACCCGCCGTGAGTGGCACGCACGTCCAGGCATCATGAAACCTGAAGTCCCCAAGTCTGACCCTACGATCCTTCCCCGTCCCACTGCAGAGACAGAAAGAGGGCCGAGCCGCCACCCGCCACCTTGTGGTCACAGAGCCCAACAGCCGCCTGGCCCTGCCCTGCTGCTGAAGGCACAGGGCGCCCTGCTCCAAATCTGCCCGGGCCGTGGGCGCAGCCCCGGCGTGCGGAGTAGAGGACGGCAGCAGGAACAGGCACGGCTGCGGTTCTGGGGCCTCCAGAGCCCCCAACGGGAAGCTGAGTGCCGGTGTCCTGCCAGCGTGGCCCGCGCGTGACTTTGAAACGGAGGACTCTCTTTCTTTAACCCAAGTTTCTCAAAGAAAGGGAATTCAAAACACCAAGCTACTGAGGGATCCCCAGCTCCAGGACTGGGCTGCTCAGGCCCCTCCGGCCCTCCGGGGACCCAGAGGAGGGCGCCGCCCCTTTGGGTCCCAGGGAGGCTAGGACTCTGAGTGCTGTCCACTCTGGGTGTCTCCTGTTCTCTGTCACACAGAGGGAATGGCCACATGCTCAGCAGGAGTAGGACTCAGAGCCCCTCCCAGAATTCCCAGCACTTCTGTGCCCTGTCTCTACCCAAGACTCTGAGATGGTAGGTCTGCCCAAGCGTCTTCCTCCAGAGTGACCAGCAGCAGCAGCTCTTCACACGTGGTACAGCCCCCAGCACGAGGGTCCCTGCCCAAGGCACACATCCCACCCTTACCTGGGCTGCCGGTGAGGAGGGTGAGGGGGCTCTGGCTGGGCTCGACAGGGCCGTCGGTGCGGTGGGGCGGGCTCTCCAGCAGCGGGCTGCCCCCCTCCAGCGTGGGGCACGTCCTCACCAGGAGGCCCAGGCTGGGCTGCAGGAGGAAGTCTCTGAGCACCGAGGAGCTCAGGGTGCCGACTGCTTGGTTATTGATCTCGAGAATCTCGTCTCCCGCCTTCAGACCTGCAACAGAGCAGAAAACGCTGTTTCACAAAGAGTCAGCAGAGGCCCAGCCCCTCCTCCGCACTGCCGCTCGGGGCGCGCCCCTTTCCCGCAGCTCTGTTGCAGGCCCAAGGCCAAGTACTCCCCCACACAGGCCTGTGCCTGCAAGTGGTCAGCAGGAGCCCTGGGTGCAGGAGGGTCCAGACATGACTGTGCCCCCTTCCCAAACACCCCAATGGGTCTGTGGGCTCCCAGCACCTGCCGATGTCTCCTCACCAACGCCAACTTGGGCGGTGACCCCAGCATTTGGAGAGGGAAAGGCAGAAAAGCTCTCCAACCACCCCGTGGACGTGCTGGCCACACTCACACGTGTGGCTCGGCTACCGCCCCCTGGTCCCTCTGTGAAACACCCCGGAGCCACTTCCCCATGACAGAAGGTGCTCTGCTCCGAGTGCACTTAAAGGCAGCGGCTTCTAGAATCAGCTGTGGCCGTTTCTACACGCCCCCACTTTCTGAAACTGCACCAGGACTTGGAGTATCTCGGGGAAAGTCCCCAAAAGTTTGTGACCTTTGAAAGCAGGCTGAGAGAGCCACCCACACCTAGGACCCAAGGAGCAGCCCAGCCTAGCAGAGCAAGAAGCTGCAGCCGACCCTGGAGCAGTTCCATCCAACAGCAGAAGAACATTCCAGAAGTATGAGAGAGGGAGAGGTTGGGGAAGAAGGGGTTAGTGTCCTTGTGAAGAAAGGATGTGAAGAAAGGAGTCTAGCTGTTTTTTCCCAGACCCGCCGACAGACAAACTTCCATGAGGCAGGGAGCGAAGGCAAAGAGAGGCGACGAACTGCAGAGACAACGAGCCAGCCAGGCCCTTGGTGTCCCCACCTCCGGTCCCGCAGAACAGCGACTGCACAGGGGAGGGCTCACCTCCTGTGGCCCCCAGTCACACCCTGGCCATCTGGGCCCAGGTCTGCGACTTCCTATCCCAAGTCACTCCCAGAAACACCGGGTGGGGCAGTGCGACGGAAGAGGACAAGAACGTTTTTTCTCGTACCAGGGGCGGAGTTCTGGGACGCTGACCCGTCCGTTTCTAGGTAAAAGGTTTTAACGTCACAAAATCTGAATTGAAAATACAAAATCTGTACATGTGGAAAGCTTATTTAATTTTTTAAGGCTTCTCTTGGAGACCACCCTTTTGGTTCGATACCAGAGGAGGAACGTAGGGGGAAACGAAAGAGAAGCCTTTGCATCCAAAAGCGCCTGTGAGGTCTGTGTACGAAGGGCCTGCTGTGACGGGCGCAGGAGGTGCGTGGGGCTCAACGGCAGCCCCGAGAAGGCCGCGTGTCCCTGACCCTGAGAGCGTGACCTCATTTGGAAATGGACCTTCACCGCTGTAATGAAGTCAGGGATCGAGATAGGATGGTGCTGGGGGTCTGACAGGTCCTGAACCTTACGATCCTGACGAAGTCTTGTACAGGATGCAGACGAGACACAGAGAGAGGCCGTGTGGACTGGGAGACAGAGTCGGGAGGTGCGGCCACAGGCCCAGGGCACCCGGAGCCCCCGGCAGCTGGGACCGGGAGAGATCCGCTGCTGTGGCGTCTGCCCCCGTCTGTGTACGTCTGTCAAGGAAGCTAATGCAGGGGCCCAGGGAGAGAGACAGCCGAGCAGCGGTGAGGGCAGGCCTCGCCGGGGCCTCTGTCACACCATCACCAAGTGGCAGCCCTGTGACCGTGAGCATGTGGCAGGCTCTATCCCAGACCCAGAGTCCTTCCAAGTGGGAGCGATCAGGGGCTAAATGAGCGTCAATCCAACAAGACTCTGGGCAAGAACTCAGGAAACACTGGCTCACTACTGACACCTGGTGGCAGGGACAGGAACGCACTCCTTCCACAGGGGTCCCACTGGGTGAACTGGTGGAGGGGCTGAGCGCGTCATGCCTACGGGGACCAGAGATGCAGGTACAACACGCCCTTTGGGGCGACAATCATCAGTGTGAGCCCCAACCGGGGCCGGGAGGGGCAGGAGCACCAGAAAGAACCGCCAGCCCCACACAGCACACACCGGAAGCCCCCCCGCAGCCCCCAAAGGCAGGTGAACAAAAACCAAAGCAGGGAAATGAGCACCGACGGAGCACCCAGCAGGATGAGCCGCACTCCGCCGCCCGCACCACTTCTGGCCACCTCGGGCTTCTGCCCGACTGTCCCAGAGCGAGGGCCGGCCCACACCCGCACCGTGGTGGACAGAGGCCAGTCCAGACCTGGGCGCCACAGCACTGGGAGCTGCCCTGCAGCAGGTGAAGTGGACAGAGTGGGGGAGGGCGTCGGCAGCTGCGTGGGCCAGGCCACCCCTCCAGGCCGGGGAGGTCCCCACACGGAGCCCTGAGACGACACTGCCCCACATCGCTGCCTGGGCACTGCCCATCCACGGCCGCAGTCAGGGCAGCATTTCTGTCCAGAGGCAGATGGACGCTTGGCCCCTGCAGAGAGCAGAACTGCACGGGGCTGGGACTCGGAGCGGGTGGCCAGGTGCCTGTCTGCCTTGGGGGTCCTGGAGTCAAAGGGCGGAACAGGATGTGACTGACGCCAGGGCACCTGGGCTCCCAGCCCCCCGGCTGCGGGCCAGCACCCTCCCAGAGCAGAACCTGGGGCTGAGGGCAGGGTCTGTCCGCCTGTGCTGGGCTGGACTGAAGCTGCGCTGCGGCCGCTGCGGCCGGCCCTGTCCTAGAAAGAAAGGGGCCACGCCTCGGACCCGCTCTCCCCGTCCACCAAGTCCAATGCAGGGACGGCAGCGCGGCCCTCTCTGAGGGGCTCATGGGCTCTGCGGGGGCAGTGTGGCCTTGCCCAGTGTGGGCCAGAGCATGGAGGCTCCCCACGGTGGGCCCAGGGTCTGGCCTGGGTGGTGGGGAAGGACGGCCACTTCAGCTGAGCGTGAATGTCCCACCAGAGTTCAATTGGAAACCCGAAAGTGTGGCATTTCTTACACACCTGGGTTCCCAACATGGGCAGTGTCCATACGCTTGTCACAGAGTGCCTGGGCTTGCCCTTCCCACCCACCACGGGGAGACCCGAAAGGCGGTTTCAGACAGAGCGCGCGCACCGTGACTCACCTTTCTTGGATGCTAGCCCGGTGTCCTTCACGCTGTCCACGTAGAGTCTCCGAACGCCATCCTCGTCCTCGAAGGACAGAAAAAACCCTGGGGACACAAGACACAGGGGACACCACGCTCTGAATCTGAACTGGTGGCAGCACTGCTGGGGGGCGGGGCTCACGGCGACCACCTCCCTGATCACACAGCTTTTTAGGTCACTTGAAAAGAAGTCACTGCCCCCAGGTGCACCGTCCTCACAGTGCCCAGCGACACCAGAGGAACACAACAGTCTCATTTACCTGGCTTACCAGTAAACGCCACAGTGCGGGCCCCTCAGGCCCCTCCGCTGCACGAAGCAGACCCTCAGGGCCCCTCAGACTGCGTGGCAAACCCCGTCCCGGGGCACATGTATGGTCCCTACGAGCTGCCGTGCGGTTGCCGCTTAGAGCCTGACCACGCTGCAGACAGGCTGGGCAGCGGCTGCCTGGAGCCCAACCCCATCGCAGAGCGGAGCGACTCCACCAGCATCTGCTCATCTCGCACTTGACCCCCTCCCCAGCACACAGAGCCCACCGGCTGAAGAGTCCCGGGCTCTGCTGCATCCTCCAAAATCAGGGCAAACAGGCCCGCAAATAGCAAGTGGATCGGGGTCTTGGCGCGCAGTCCCCTGGCTACAGGCCTGGTCACCTCTGTTCCTGCACAGCAGGTTTCACATCACATCTCCCCTGACTGACCAGTGAATGACCACAGCCTGTCCCCTGGGGCAGAACACTGCGGCTGTGACCCCCACGTTGCTGGCCCCCGGGACAGGACACCGAGGCCGGCCCTGTGACGGGCGAGGAAAAGGAGCGCAGCTGTGAGACGCAACACAGCTCAGCTCCGGGAGAAAATGGTCCCGTGGGGCCAATGCATCCTCAGGCTGGAGGCAGAGGGAACTCGGCAGCTCGGACAGCCAACGCACAAGGAGGGGGAACCGGAGGGTGCATCGCAGGCCACGGCATGATGAGCGTCTGTCTTCGGTTCAGTTCACGGGTCCAGCAAACGTCCCCACACACAGGCCCAACTGCTAACTGCCACCACCCACGCCGGCCAGAGCTCCCAGACAGACGAGCGCAGGCTGGCCTGTGTCTCCGTCCCCAGGGCAGCCCTGACTTCAGGGGACTTGTCGGGAAGCCCCCACTCCCGTAAAAACAAGCCCACACATGAGCTGGGCTCAACATGGGGGTGTTCACTGGCACTTCTGCAGAGAATGTTTTTTCCTTTTGTCTGTTAGAATAGATGCAGAATCAAGAGCTATGTCAAGGGGAAGAACAAACAGAATTCATTCAAATTCAAGCATTTTCTTTCTAAAATGTAACCCTTCTGGAAGCGCTGAGACCGACACTTTTTTCTGTGCAAAGCAGCCGGGAGCAGCCTGGACGGGAGGCGCCAGGCCAGGTGCCGAGGCTGAGAGTGTCGAGCCACGGGAGACGGGGGCAGCCGTGGCTCCGCAGCCTCCCTCCCAGGTCTTCCTCTTCCACACCGAGAGGCTGAAAGGTCGAAAGGTGAGGCGGCCAGGGGACCCTAGCCCAAGGGCTGCAGGGAGCAGGACACCCCCGGGCACTGGGGGGCCATCATGGGTCTGGGGCACAGGCGGGAGGCGCTGGGGGGTCTCTGTGGGAGGGCCACGGGGGGCTGAGGAGGGGGCAGTGACCACAGCACCTTTGGCAGGTCACTCCCCGTTCCCGGCTGCTTCCCCACAACCAGCCCCTTGGGGGTGGGGGTTCACACCCCTCCCCTTGTCAGCACACAGAGAAAACACGGCACCCCGATGGCTGCATGACTCTGAGGGGACCGAAGGACACAGTGGGTTACCAGTGCACATTCAAGCCCAGGTTTCTTTCCTCCTGAGTGGGACAGGACATCCCAATCCCAGCAAACAAGTGCAACTCGGCCCACACCGTGGCCAGGGGGCAGAGGGGTGGATGCCAGGGGGCACCCCCCAAGCTCGTTGTGGCCCCAGCCGGCTCCCTAGAGCCGCCCGGAAGGACGGCCCTGCCACTGGAGGAGGCGAATGAACTGAGCGCAGCGGCCGAGGACACGCTCACGTGCCGAGCCTCCGAGAGACGGCTCACCCTACCATCCGGGTCCCCAGAAAAAACAGGACAACAGAACAGACAGAGGACGGCTTGGGTCCAGGGTCCAGGAAACACTGCCCTTGGAGTAAGACACGTGCAGGCTCCCGTGACAAAACGGGGCCCATGACAAAAATGCAGTGCTGTGAGGCTCCCCAGAGAAAGGGACGGCATGGCTGAATGAAGCGGGCGGGGGCACACAGCAGCCGTGGCCAGCCACCCACGGGGCTTTGCGAGCTCTTTCCACTACATGGTGGGGCCGGCCGCCCTGCGGCCGAGGGGGATGGCGGGCAGGACACGGGAAGCGCATTTCAGCCTCTCCGCCTGCTCAGCGGAGGCGCTGGGTCTCGTTCCCCCCTGGGGTTCGGAAGGGGCAGGCGGCCCTTGGTCAGCGGTCAGACTTCGGTGAGTTGGCGCTGCCCACAGCGTGTACACAGGCTGAACTCAGTGTGCAGCGGAGCTGGATGGGTGCCGCCTCCATCCGGTCCGGCAGCAGAACCGGGAGCCGCCCCGGTTCTGGGCAGAACAGCCCCGGAGGTTCTTCGTGGACTGTGCGTCAGTGCGTGTTCACACAGACCTGCTTTAACTCGAAAATGCGAAGGCCCAGAGAAAACATGCGTACCGTAATTATCGCCAGCTGCGTCTGACTTCTCCATCTGGATGTTCTGAGTGACTTTTGGACAAATTTCAATTTCTTTGTACAGCTGAAAATCACAAAGAAGAGTCTAATCAGGATTTTGTTATGAATGACTTTAGAAATAGTCACCACTTTGTAAGTCTGTTTTTTCACCACCGATGCTTCAAGACACATTTTCATCACATCCCGGGGTTTTACTGAACCCCTTACATCACGCCCCAAACTCAGCAACAGCCCCAATCTCTGAATAACCCCTCAGCACAACTGTGCGTAACTCCAGATGTCTCTTCCCAACCGAAAGCCACCAAAGACCTCTGGTGCTGGAGAAAGTCATAAAAATCGGAGGAGGCCCTGCCCGGTGGCCGAGCTGGCGGGAGCACCACCCTGTGCACCAAAAGTTACGGGTCCCACCCGAGGTCGCGGCAGCCACAGGAGGCAACCAATGGATGCTTCTCCCCCCCCTCCACCTTTCTCTCTCAAACCAATGCAAACACCCTCCGGTAAGAATCTGAAAGGAAAAACAGAAGAGGTCGGGTGGAAATCAGAGTTGGGTGGTGAACACGCTCTGGTGTACAAAGCCGCTGAATCACAACGTTGAGCACCTAACACGCAATGTCATCATCACACAAGTCATCTCAATAAAAAAAGAGTGAATTCACCCAAAGCCAAACGAGGTCAGGGAGAGGTCATCGGGACCCTGAGTTGGGACCCATGGAAACGGGAATCGTCTCAGGGCTTCCGCTCTGTTCTGCTCACACACCTTCGCCCAAAGTGTGTGGCAGGACCAAGAGGCACAGACAACGCACAGCAAGAGACACACCAGAGTCAAACAAGAGACGGAGGATATTCTCTGGCAGCCACCAGGCCACACAGGCCACACCAGCCGCACCCAGGGGCCCCAGGTGCACTCCCAGATGGACCCTCAGAAACCTGGGAGGCCCGGGGAAGGAGAGGAGGCTAACTTCATGGAGCAGGAGGTGCGTGTCAGGGAATGTCCCTGATGCCTCACTTTCACACACTGGCACTGTCACCACCGTGGACAGTAACTTGGGAAGGGGCCCCAGGTGCCCTTGGCCCTCACGTTTGTTTCCCTAAGTCAGCGGTGACCTCACTACAGCCGCAGAGAAGACGGCTGCGGGGGAGGCACGTTCTTCCTGAGCTTGTGCACCCAGGAGGGCGGGCCAGGGGTCTGAGCCGGGTCCCCTGCCCGGAGAGAGGCCCCCCCACCCCTCCCGCTGAGATGGGACACCAGGGCGAAGGCCACTTCAGACACTGACGGCCGAAGTGACAAATCAAACGCAGGTTTCGGAACTCTGCCAGGAACTCTGACTGCCGCTCGGCCCGACAGCGAGGGTCCGGGCTCCCGGGTCCCGGGGTTCTGGGGTTCTGGGGTTCCGGGCTCTCGGGGCTGGTCTGGGCCCGCGCTCGTCTGACAGCACAGCCCTTCCATTGGGGCTGCCTCTGGGGGCCGGGAAGGGCGCCGGCTTTCCTCTGCTGCTCTCCCTGGGCACCTGACGGGCAGCAGAGGTGACCACGAGCCCTGACGGGAGCCCGGGAGGCGGGGACCAGAAGGGCCCCAGCTGGCCAGCCCTCCCACACCACCGCGCTGCGACCTGACGCGGCCCCTCCACGGGCAACGTGGGAAGTAAGGACGTGACTTTAGGGGCTTCACTGTGACACCTCAGAAGTATTTTTCATACACACAAACTCTGAAATTAAAAAGATCACGTAGAACACTGATCTTCAGTTCAGAAAACATGGCCACCAAAATCATAAATACCCAACAGATTAAAGTTTACAATATATTTCCTAAGACCACAAGCAAATGTGTGCCGCTGATCTGGGCCTCCAATCTGCGCTCTCCAGCGTCCTCGAGAGCCACTCTCCCCACTAGGTGGCAGCACCTCCCCGTTCCTTCCAAGAGCCCCTCCACCCACCACCCGGAAAGTTCTCCGGGTTTTCCAAAGACAGGAGGAGGGCACAGCTCCGAGAGTAACTTTCCTGTCTGTTCCCCTGTCTGTTTGCGGTGCACCTCCTGCTCTGCAATGGCTTTGAGGGTCTGCGGGCATTTGTGCCGATCCCAGACGAGCAGTTTAGACACTACAGACAGGCCCCTAAGCCACGACACGTCCTCGGGCTGAAGTTCCGTTTCATCGAAGCACCAGCAAAACGCAGGAAGTGCCTAGACGGGGCTGTGTGCCACAGCGCACTGTCCACGTGCCCCCGGCACCCGCGCCGGAGACTGAACCCAGAAGTTTTGCGCACGAGCACATTTCACAGAGGAGTCTCGCCCACACACTCCCACCGCCCTCCCTTTATCGGGTCAGTTAACGCTGCGTGCTTTCCCTCTTCAAAGGCCAGACTGAAAGATCATCAGATCGGAAGGAACTGACCACTCAGGGTCCTCCTGCCACGTCTCCCTCGGGTGCCGTGGCCAGAGCCTCCTGCCCTACAGACCACAGGTCACATGCCAGCCACCACGAGCAACTGAAGCCAAAGTGAATCCCGCACGAGATTCCCCTTCTCACCTAGACCCTCCGTGGCTGGCCTGCACCCGCCCCTCGTCTCCTGCACCCCCCGAGCCCCCTGCCACTCGCCCACCTGCCTGGGGACCCTCCCCACACACCTTCCCCCCAACGCCACTTACCTCCACCCGGATGTCATCATACCAGAGAGCAAAGCCTCCTGCTCCAGGTGCCCCACCTCCCCCCACGTCCCCTAACAGAGCGCACCCATTCGCACGTCTGTCCATCCCTCCCGGCCCACACACCTGCACGCCACTTTCCGAAGGAGCGGACTGTTCTGGGCATGCCCCGGCGGTACCAGGCACACAGTACATGCAGAACCCACACCTGCTGCACGGACGAACAAACTGCCCACCGCTGTCTGCAAACGCTTCCTTCCCGCTGCCCCGACCCGGAAAGCACACGTGACGTGGCTCCGGGAAAGGGCAGTGTCCCCACACTCCACCGTCCTTCCGTGGACTGGACCCCACAACCAACTAGTCTCACGCACCACACATCACAGAACATAACATACTCGGGGACAGTCATCGATAAACAGGCCATGGCTTCAAACACCCGTGGCCACCCTCGTCCATCCAGCACCAACTGTGGTTGGCCGTGGACACCACAGGGCCCTGTGCAGACTGGTGCCCACTCAGTAAGGGGCAACAGTCCCCCGGACACCCTCACGCAGGAACTGAAGACCAGGCACTAACGGATGGACGGAATCCAAGGGGCCTGGCAGCTGCATGGTGGGAACAGTAACGTGACCCACAGGCAGAGCTCAGCATCTCTGCAGCCTCGAAGAAACGCAACACACAGCGACAGCCACGGTCCCTGGGAACCGGTTATGGACTGAACCTCGGCTGCAGCGCACGCCCATACAAGGGCAGCTGCCGGAGGACCCCCACTGGGCCGAACTGTTCAACCAGGCCACCGGCAAGCACCTGTGCTATCGTCACTTTAAAAGTGTTTCTGACAACGCAGGTCGCCCCAGGCACCTCGTCCCAGGTTAACTGAGAACACCGCTCTGAGGGGCGCTTACAGGCTGCACCGGGCTGCCGGGAGCACCGAGAATCTCTGAGCTGCGGTGCAGCTGAGGCGCTAGGGGCGGTGTCACCACGCATCCCAGTGCCAGCTGGGCGGGGCGTGTGCTCCCTCGGGGACGCTGCACTGGGGCCGGTCCACAGTGGTTCAGAAAGGGTGTGTGGCCTCCGTGTCGTCGGTGCTTTTCAGAAAGTGCACTTAGGACACGTCCACAGGGACCACAGATACAAACAGTCCCCTGCAGTGGCAGAGACCGCACGGCAGCCAACACCCGGGGACGACAGAAGTAATACGGTTCCCACAACACGTCCCACCGAAGTGCCCACTGTGAGCAGCACAGCAAGGACCTGGGAGCGGCGCGGCTGTGACCCCTCTCCTTTAGGGCAGGGGCTCCTTAACCCAGATGCACCGAGCAGCCTCTGAGAGCTCTCCCAGCCTTACCAGCAAAGCTCCCCCCAACGGAAGAAAGGGCTCCCCCACCCCGAGAGCAGAGCAGAGGCTGGGGCTTCTCTGGGAGTGGGCGAGGAACCTGCAGCACCCACCCAGGTTCCCAGGGCGTCCCCTCCATGAGCCTGCGCTGGCCCCTGTGAGGGCTGGGGGCAGGCCCACCGTCCAGGCTCCGTGGGAGCACCGCAGAAACCCCCGCTCCCACAAGTTTCACCGAAAGCTACGGGACGGGAGGAAACTTTTTAGGAGAACAGAAACCTTCACAATCCCAACTGTACTGACTTGTCAGAAGCTGTTCAACTGTGTGCTTCAGGTTGGTGAGTGTCACTGCATAGTAAGTACAACTCAAGAGAGTTGATTGAGGCCTGGCTGGTGTGGCTCAGTGGATTGAGTGCCCGGTTCGATTCCCAGTCAGGGCACATGCCTGGGTTGTGTGCCAGGTCCCCAGTAGGGGGCACATGAGAGGCAACTACACATTGATGTTTCTCTCTCTGTCTCCCACCCTTTGCCCTGTCTAAAACTAAGAAAAATCATTTTTAAAAGAAAAGGTTGATTGAAAACAAAATTCCCACTCAATTTCAAACCACACTTCCCCTTCCCAAAAGGCAGTTCCCTGGGGCCAAGCTTTCGGTTCTGCTTTCTGAGGGACAGGCTGCGGCCACGCCCAAGCCCCACGTCCACACCCACAGAGGGGGGCAGCTGAAGGGGCCCTGCAAGGAGCACAATGCAGACCACGCCAGGCTCCCTCACATCCCTTTCCTGGGGCTGAAAATGCGCCCCTCGGCCAGCAAGCAAGGAGGGTGTCCCTTCGTTATCATCATAGCAACCACTCCTGAGCCTCAACTGTGTGAGCCCTCATCCCCACTCCTCACAGAATCCTAGAAATCAGTATTGTCGCCTCGTTTTTTGCCAACAGCACGTCCTCAGGAAGCCGCCGAGTCAACAGAAAGCCCAGATGCGTTGACGACCAGAGTCCGAGTCCCACAGGGGAACTCCCACGCTCACCAGCATCCCGGGCTCCATGCAAACGGAGCCCCGGGAGGCAGGATGGGCAAGCCAACGACTGCCTCTTCACTCGGCAGGACCAGCAGGGCCGGGCACTTGGTCCCCGCAGGCGGCAGAGGCTCCAGCAGAGCTGGGGTCGGTGCTGCTTTTCCGGCAGCAGGCAGCTGCCCTTTGCATGAAAGCAAAACCGGGGTGCAGCCCCTGGGGCGCCAGGGAACTGCGCCAGCCCAAGGCAGCTCTGGGTGTCCCTCCCACACGACGGCGAGGTACGGCGAGGTACCGCGAAGTACACGCCCGGCAGACAAGGGGGCCTTTGCACTGGGCGGAGCACCCCGCTGCCCCTCCCCAAGGCGCGCTGACGTCAAGCTGGTTCCGCTCCCCCGCCCACAGTCAGCACGCGTCCCTGGAACCTGGTCTCGCACACAGCGGACGCGCACAGCAACCTCACGCATTACCAGCTCGTAAACGTCCTCCTCTGGCTGGGGCACGTAGTGCCGGGTCTCGTTCTCGATCAGAAAGTTCAGACGCAGGTAATGAGCCGAGTGGTCCAGCTGGTGTGCCTGGGACGAGAGGGCGGGGGAGAGAGAGCTCAGTAGCGAACAGGGAAACGCACGTCCACTGGCAGGCATCACGGACCCCCAAGAATAATGCAGATTTGTTACAGGGGGGTGGGGGGGCGCGGTGTAAGGTTTCTAAGAGGCTCATACCTAAACCCACACTTGACAGTTTTCACTGAACATACCACCAACGTTCCCCGGTGCCTCACCACTCACTTCTGAGGGTCTGAGTCATTTCAGTTTCTGACTCAGGTTTTGCAACAAAGGCCCTCAGACCCAACAGCCCCACCCACACAGTTCCGAACGCATGGAGGTGACCAGAGCGCCAGGCGATGAGAACGGCCAGGAAGTCCTGATGGTGACCTGGAGGCAGCTGTGGCAGGGCCTTGTTCCCCCCACGGGGGCAGCAAACAGGCAGCCCTGGGCGGGTCAGGACGGGTATCCCCGGGAGCGTGCCCACAGGCCTGCGTCCCACCTGGGAAACACCCGCGTGCCCTGCCCAGCGGGCACGACCCTGACACTGCCACGAACTGGACTGTCCAGGCCCGACCCGGGGCTGGAACAGACTGAGTCTCCTTCCATCGGAAAAGTCACCTTTGGGTGCGAGAGGACTGCAGAAAGGGAGCGGAAGAGACGCGGTTTTGTGACCCACCTTCCACACACGGGGGGTGGGGGGGGGAACCTCACAGGTTCCGTGGCACCGCAACAACTGGTCACAGACAGAAAGCGCTCAGAGCGAGTCACTTTGTTAAAACGTCATCCTCTTTCGGAGATTTGTCCCAAAGATTCAGTAGACAAAGCTGCGGCGCCTGGAGTTTGCTCCCGGAAGAGCGCAGAGCGGCGTGGGAGGAGAGGAGAGTGCGCTTGGTGACGGGAGCCCCAGGGAGGGTGCGCGAGCGCTCACACGGCTGTGCTCTCAGTCAGGTTTCTCTACACAAATGTGTCTTCACTCCACGTGCCCAACTGACGACACCCCTTCAACTGAGACAACGCCCCACTCCTCTGACGCTCTTTCTACCCACCCCACAGCCCCCAGCATGACTTTAAGGGCAAACTGAGAATATCCCAGTAACTGCTTCCGTAATGGTCACTGACCCGCAGGGAAAAGACCCTCAAGTGCGCCAGACGCTGGTGGGCACCACAGCTCCGGAAACCGAGGCACAAAGGCGTCTGCAGGGCCACGCAGCTGGGGTGCGGCTCTTCAGAGGGATGCGTGTGCACGGGGGCCGCAGGCCTGCACTGGGGGAGGGGGTCCCTTCTGCACCCCAGCAGGAGGGTAGAGTGCTCTCCCCGAGCCCTCCTGGGGGCCTCAGCCTGCACCCCGGCACGTGGAGTGGAGTCTGAGGCCAGCACATCCCTGTGCGTCTGGGCTCCACTGTCCAAACTGAAGGTCAAGGAGGCCCTGGGTCTGATGGACCAGAATGTCTACGTCAAGGACAGTGGGGGTGGGCAGAGGACGGGCAGGGCAGCCCAAGGAGGGACACCTCCCTCCCAGGGCACATCCTTAAGCAGAAGCGAAAACCCTGGCAAACCCTCAGCTTCCTGGGGAGGTAGGAGGAAAAGGGAAATGAAAGCAGCTGGGCTCCTCTTGGGGGGCAAACACGTCCACCTAGAAACCTGCCATCGGCAGGCACTCAGGCACACGACCAGCAGCGGCTCCCGGGTGCTTCCCTGCCCTGCCATCTCTGCAGGCGGCCACTGCCCGCCACGGAGGCCCCAGGGTCGGGGTGGGGGGGGGTCCTGATGAGGCCAGAGGGCCTCGTCACCCACGATGGGTGAGTGTACTCGAGACCCTCCCACCACCCACATGCAGAGGGGCCTCGCTCACGGTGGGCGAACGCACTGAGAGCAGGAGCAGCTCGTTCCGGGCTGCAAGGACGCTTCCTCCCGATGCCCTCCACGGCCACCCACCCTCTCCGAACACCCTCAGGGTTCACAGCGTCTCCACAGCTGGAGGAATAAGCCGAGCACTCACAGCAAACACAAACTCTGGGACAGTCCTGTGACCTAGGAGTCCCTGAACAGGTGACTCGGGCACCACACCACCCGGCCTCCTAATTCTGGAAGATGTGCCTGGGCTGCCACCCTCGTGCCCCTGGGGAGAGTCCTGCAGAACTAACAGGGTCCCATCACCGGAGGTCCAAGGGAGGCCCTGGTGCTCCTGAGCACCTGCGAGTCAGCATCCAAGCGGACCCGCAGCAGAACCTGAACTGCAGAGATGATCTCGGCCCAGCAGGTCTGGCCGGCTGCTCCCCGCTCCCCACTGTCAGGAGTGCCGACCTGGGAGCAACGCGGTCTGAATGGTGCACAGCTGTCCTCAGGGCACAGTCACTAGAGTCACTCAGACAGCACCTGAGTGGCGTCCAGGTGACGTGGCGTGGACTGGGCCGAGAGGCCAGTGTTTAGTGTGGCTGGAGTGTGTGTTAAGTGTGCGTCTTACTACAGTGACTTCGTGGGTGAAACAGCGCAACACGATGTAGAGCAAATTCTCAGTACACCGTTCAAGCTGAACAAAAGAGGTAAAGCGCCCCCCGCTTCTGTGCACAGCCCCGCTTCAGCCGAGCTTTCCTGGGGACCACCGCGCGTGGGGACCACCGCAGCTTCCTGTCTCTAAACACATGAGACATAAGCTCGTTCCACCACACACCGAGTATCTTCATTTCTATGTGTTGGGAGAAAGAGCTGAGGATGCAGGGGAAACAGGGAACAGGGACCTTCCAAGGGGGGAGAGAGGGGTCTGTGCCCTAGAGACTCGGCAGAACCCTCCTCGTGACGGAGATGAACCCTCAGAGGGGCGCGGCTGCAGGGAACGCAGGACTCGCCGTTCCTGGACAAGCCTGTAGGATTGGGGGGGGGGGGGGGGGGGGGTCCACTAGTTTCCACCAGTCAAGACAGCGGAGACCTCCGCCCAACTCCGGGCTGAGGTCAGGGCCCGCATGGCTGCCTGGGCACTGCCCTGCACCACGCACAGAGCTCACGGGGAAAAGCCCAGCCCAGCCTGCACTCCCCCTGCTGCCGAGCAGGAGGCACCCGCACTGCTCTGAGGGGTGGGCCCTGAGGGGCGGAGCTCGCCTGCCAGGGGGCACATGCGGAAACCCCCAGGGGATCGACTTCGCACAGCAATTAAAATGAACACACGTGAACAAAAAGCCAGAATGTGAGGCATGGAGGACTCGGAGCTCAGACCACACACTGTTTCTTTTCACCCTGGCGGGCTGGCTCGGCCCCCTCCTCCCTCACGGAGCCTACCAAGAAGGCTGAGCAGCACAGGCCACTCCACTGCCCCTCTCACGGGAGGAGCCGGCTTTGCTCTCCACAAAGGCCCTGGTGGCGTCCAAGTGAAGCAAAACTGGCATCCAGGAGACACTGTGCCCAAGGAGGGGGTCCTCAAAACCCCCCTCTTCCACAGGAAGCGCCTCCCCCACCCTTGACAGGCCCCGGGAAAGACCATCTCACTGGGGGTCCGGTGACCATCCTCCGGGCTGAGAGGGTATGCGCCCAGGTTCACAGCCAGACGTGGGTCCCTGCAGCTGCCTGTGGTTCGCACCCAGGCCCACGGGGCCAGGCTGCCCCGTCTGGTCCAGGGAGGAAGCAGTGCTCGTCCTCACATCTGAGGACGACCTGTGAGCTGGTCTGTCCGAGTAAAGCCGCCCTCTGTTCCCTCCCCTGCCCCTGCCTGTGCCGCGCCCGGTCACCTGTTCATTCAGGGTAGAGAATGAACCAGGCTCCCCATGAGACAGACAAGGAAGAATCTGCAGCTCACTTATCACCCAAAAGGAGATAAAACAGACAGAGCGAATCCTGTGTTCAAAGGCAGAGAGTCCTCCCATGACACATGTCGAGCTTGGACTCATTTCGGTTTTCCCCTCAAGATGCCCACAGCGTGCCCGCCACTGCCCAGCAGTGGGTCACCAACCTCGCACCCATGGGACACCCGTGTGTGTGCACAAAGACCCCAGCGCCGAGGCCTGGGGGTCTGCAGTAGGCAGTCCCTGACCCTGTGGGAAAGACTGGGCTCCTCACCTCTCACTTCCAAAGACTTCTGCAGGCCGCACGTGACATATGGGATACGCTTCTCACAGACCAGACACGCAACACACATGCTGGACGCAGAAGAGCCCCGGCTTCCCCCGGGGAAGAGCCCAGTGCATTCACTGCCATGGACCCCCATGAGCCCAGAGCTGTGTGACACACCAGGGTCCCCTCCCGGCCCCGGAGCCACCGTGCCCACCTAGGAGGCCCCGGGTTCCCACCGCTCTCCTCCAGGTCACGCGTCCCAAGCAGCCCCCCACCTTGCAGATCAGTTCCAGGGTGTCCCGGGCAGTGTCCCCCGGCCGGATGACCGTCAGGGCGGACTGGTTATTGGGCAGACAGAACCAGGATGGCGTGAAGTACTCATGGACCCAGATGTCACCGTCAGGGTTGTGCTGGTGGACGCCAGGCAGGCCCGTCTCCTTCTCCATCTGCAACGAGAAACCGAGTTGACAGAGGAGCCTCGGTCGGGGCTCAGCGATCTCCGCCCCGGGGCCAGCTGTGGCACAGGCCCACCCATCCTCCCCGATGTCCAAGGGGATGCCCGCTCTCTGGGAACCGCACTGAAGACGCCGTGACTCGTGCCGATCGGGGCGTAACCACAGCACGCTCTGGCCTCCCCGTGCGCCTGCTCCCTAACGTCAGAGATCTGGCCATCTCCCGTGGTCGGCGCCCAGTCTGCCCAGTTTTAGGGCCCCGAGCAGCCACCGCAGTGGTCGTGTGGACGCGCTCGCAGCACTTCCAGAGGGAACCGTGCGTGTGTTTTACCTTGCCATCTGCAGCAGTGCCATCGAAGACGCCCTCTAGAGACTGCTTCACAGCGTCGGGCCCGTCCCCGAACACCTGCGGACACACCAGCACGGTGAGAAGGACCCCGGGCAGGCGGGGGGTGAGGGGGGGGGGGACTTGGACTCGGGCCCCGCAACACACAAGTGTCGTGGCAGCCTGGGACCCACTGACAGCGGATCCGGGCACAGGCTCTGCAGGACACAGCGTGGCCTGTCCCTGCCCAACAGAGGGTCATCGCACGTGACACTGCGCCCCCAAAGTGGGGGGCGGGAGGGCTGAGGGTGAGCGCCCACCTCCTGTGGCCTCAGCTCGGCGGATGCAGCACCAGGGGCCCCTGCCAGCCCATCAGGCGCAGACAGACACAAACCCCACGCCGTCCCTCCCCCAAGACCGCACGCAGGACACACTGTGTGACACTGAGTCTCATTCTCCCGTCTGGTCTCCTGAGGTCCCATCTATCATCCTGACACCCCAAGTTCAGGTGATGGGCGTGGGGTTGGCAAAGAAGCTGGCAAATCGGCTTTCAGGGTTCACCTCCCCTTCCACTTGGATTCCTAAGTAAACGAAGGGCTGACACCGGCCGAACCAACACCACTAAGGGGCCTCCCCAGTGAGTCAGCCGTCAGTGCATCGCTGTGCACGAGGCTTCGAGGGACGGTCACAGCACGGGGCCTCGTCATGACTCAACGTGCTCGTGCCTCGTCCCCAGCTGCCGCCGTCCACGGAGGAGACACTCTCCACCCAGAAGACAACTGCCCATGTCCTCTCGGGCCCTAAAGCTCAAGCCACTGCCGGGCAGCCTCCTTTCTCCGAGCCAGGTGACCGGGCGGTGCCGTGTCCTGGAAGCGCTCCCGGGGGAAGGAAGGGAACCAGGCCACCGCCCAAGGGCAGAGTCGTTCCTCAGGGGCCCTCGAGGGCACCTGAAGCCCTGGACCCAGGGGGGCAGGGAGGCCTGTGGGGCGTGAGCACACGCCACTCTGGCACGTCCTGTGGCCCGGCCCCAGTCCCCACCCCTGTAGGCGGAGGGGCAGCTCAGACGTCCGCCCCAGAAAGTCGGGGCACACAGCCAGGCGTCCGGAGGGGAGGCGGCCTCAGACCCAGGGCCCAGCTGCCCCTTGGCCCGGCCAGGGGGCCCTGCCTCCCTCAGGGGACGTGCTGCCTACCTGCAGCCCCTGGGCCGGGCCGGGCCGGGCACAATGGGGTCCTGGGGCAGAGGCGGGCGCCGGGGCACACACTGTCTTCCACAGCGTGTCTGTCAGGGACTGACCCTGTGCCAGCAGCTGGCTTTCAACGACCCTCCGCATCAACAAAGAAGCCCAGGGCCTGCACACCCACTCACCACCCCCACCCCCCAAAGTGAGGGGAGCCGCTGTGCCTGCCTTTCCGCCCACCCAGAACCTACCTGGCTGATGCTGGGGTGCCCCTGCTTCTTCTTGGAGGTGGCGTCCAGGCCCCACAGGGAGGAGAACCTGCTCCGGCGCTTGCTTGCAGGCCGGGGCGTGGCCTGGGTTCGCCGTCGCACCCCCGTCTCCCCGGTGCGTGCCGCCACCTGAGGGTGCCGGTGGGGGAGACCGAAGGAGAGCCATCAGGCCTGCCCCCCAAATCCCAGCCCTCCGCCACCCGAGCACGGAGCCCGCGGCTCGGCCCGGCCTGGCCTCCCAGCGGAGCACAAGGCCAGCACGCCCCGTCTCTGCTGCGCTGCTCAGAGGACACACACAAAATCCTCATGCAGTGTTTCTCAGGACTCCTGAAAAACATGTCCTCCAGCTACAGGCTTGGCCTCACTCTGAGACGCCCCCAGTGCCGCAGACCGCCGCTCCTCGGAGACACACACCAGCAGCCAAGTTCACGCCTGGCTCCTGAGTCCACCTGACGTCTCCACTCAGTAACCCTTCCACGGAGGTTCCTCAGAAGTCCCCAAGGTCATTTCCTGAGCAAACCAGTGACCGTCATCCCCAACACCACACTTGCTCCTGCCACAGACGGAGGGGGCCCAAAAGGCACCAGGCCAGGGGTGGGGACTGGGGCCGGGCGACAGGAGGTCATGAAGGGCCCACAGGGGAAGCAGGAGCCATCCTCAGAGACGGAGGTCTCCCGTCACCCCCTGGATCCCCTCCCCGGCAAGAAGAGGCACAGAGGGCAGTGTGAGGATGGAAGCCTTTCCAAGGATGACGGGACGAGACGGAAGGTCCTGGAAGAGGGGAGCCCCTCGCTACCCTCGAGGGCCCAGGGTTTGGGTGCGAGGAGAGTGAAAGCCACATTCTGCTTATTTTTGAAAGAGAAGCTAAACCCCATGAGACGATGCCACGCTGCCACGCTGGCTGCCACGCTGGCAGCCACTGGACACAGATCTCAGAAGGCACTCCGAGTTTAACTGCTCGACCGCTTGCGTAGCTACTGCCTCTCCGAGGACGCCGCGCATCCTCCCAGGCTGACACGAGGCGTGGACCTCACCCTCAGGGGTACGCCGCGTCCCAGAGACTACAGGGAATCGGCCCGATGTCATGGCGGGCCACCCACAGCACCCCCCCTCCCCAGACACGGAGAGCCAGGACGCACAGTCAGGCGGCCTGGGAGCGACAGTCGCCGCCTGGCCCCGTGCAGAGGGGGGCGTCCAGGAAGCCCCTCGTCGTAGGGTCCCCGACGGGCAACTCATCATGGGACGGCTGCCTGCAGGCAGCAGTTTGGGGGGCGCCGTGGCCTTGACCCCAGTCAGTGTGCGGCCTGGAGCGAGTGCCCTGCAGGGATGTCAGCAGTGGCAGCGTAATGCCGCTGTAGCCCCCGGAGCAGACTGGCAAAGCCCCACACTGAGCCAGACTCAAGGATCCAAACAGCTTCTCTCAAGGCCATTGCGGGGTGGGGGGCGGGGGGACGGTCCCACAGGAGAACAGGGGGACGAGGGCGCTGCAGGGGCCTTGCCCGTTCCCAGCCTGGCACCTGGTGGCCCCAAGGCAGTGGGGACACCCTGGAGAGAGCCCTGCTCCATGGCCCCATCAGGGGCAGCAGGGGACAAAGCCCCCTGAGCAGGTTCCACAGGGACACTGTGCGCCCACCCCCATCTGCACCGCCCTCTGCGGGGGGGGCCAGGCTGCCCAGGGAGTGAGCCGCGGTGCCGACGCTCGCGTGCTGGCCGTGCGGGCATGACGACGTCAGAGTCCTCGAAGGCCGTCGCCGGAGAAGGGGGCTAAGGACCCCGAGTGAACGATGTCAGAGGTGAAAATGCTGGAGAGGAAAAAATGCCTATCCAGCCCCACAGTTTATATGCATTTATTTGTACAGAGAGATAACACACACACACACAACACACACAGGCCACCACGTGTACACACACACACCCCCCTCACCACCCATCACTGCTTCCTTCCTTCACTGCGCCCGTCAGTGTCTGCAGGGTGGTGCTGTCTCACTACCTGTCTGCCATGCCCATCTCTCCCACAGGAGTGTGACACTGCTCTGTGACAAGCCAGGACCCAGGGCGGGACCCCGGGCTGCAGGCTACCATGGCCCTGACCACAAGAACAACACAGTGGCCAACCCACATGCTACTCCCAAATGTGTGTCAACGGACTGAACAAGTGAATAAATGAGCATCAGAAAGCCAGACCGGACCTTCCCCAAAGTGGTGGCAGCAGCAGCAGCCGCCACACCCTGGCTCTGTGGGGACAACTGTCCCCCAGCTGGGGACAACTCCAGCCGGCCGGCAGGTTCAGTCTCCCCAGCACCTGGGCTCTTACAGTGCCGGCTCCAAGCCACTGGGGCCTCGGGAACTGCTGCCCCGAGACAACAGCGTTCACAGTGAGCAAAGGGGTTTTGAAAAAAGCAAACTGCCAAACCCGAGGGGACCGGCGTGCGGGCTCGGCGACTCACCTCATCAGTCGTGCCAACCAAAAGAGGCCCACCCGCTCCCCAAAGGCACGCCGGCCCCTTCCGCTGATCACTGCAGGTCCACAGGCACTCAGGAGCGTGGGAATGCCATGCTCAGAGGACCACCGCCCCCCCCCAGCTCTGCTGCCTGCACAGCCCGCCTCCCACCCTCCACTGACAAAGGGGAGACAGGTCTGGACAAAGGCTGCATTGACGACTGTTCCAACCCCAAGAGAAAGGCATTCCCTGGGGTCAAATGACAAGGACAGGAGGTAAAAGTAAACACCCGGGGACTCAGACGGAGCCTCCCCTGCCTGGGCGCCCCTGCTCATGGTCTGAGGGACAGAGACAGGCCCCCCCGGAATGCAGATGTGCATCGGTGCTGCCACTCACACAACAGGGACCAGAACAGAGTCGCACGGCAGCTCGAGACCCTCTCCTTTCAAGTTCCTGACGCCCCAGTCCCGACTCCACGCAGCGGGTTTTCATTTCAGAGCCACCCCCAGAGGAAAGTGCACCAACCACAGACCCTGAGACTGAACGGGAGGGTCAGAGAGATTCTGACCTCACGCTCCACACGGTCAGCCCCAGGGGCTTTGGAGAAACAAATGACCGCAGAGGTTTGGGTAACAGCAGAACTACCTCCCCCAAACCTACGAGAGCCCAGGAAGACGGGAGAGCCGCTGGAGGCCCGAGACCTAGCAGCAACCCTGACGGCACGCAGCAGCCGCAGCGAACATGACCCCTCAGCGCACCACGTTCTGGGGAGGTGCGGGTGAGCACGTCCACCCAATTCACCTCCGAACAGAGAAACTGGGATTGGGCCAAGTTAGGAGCTAGGGTCGGGGTCTCAGGAGCAGCCCCAGAGCCACGGGTCAGTTCTGGGTTTCCCCGTCAGGCTCTGAGACGCCCCCACCGACAACAGGGCTCGAGCCCGTCAGGCTCTGAGACGCCCCCACCGACAACAGGGCTCGAGCCCGGGGGAGTGCGCAGAGAGGCCAAGCCTAGCTGTCAGCAGAACAAATCGGGAAGCCGGCTTTAATAGCTCCAGAAATAGGCTTAGGACTTCTTTAAAAATGCTAATCTGCCCTAATTATCCCAATGATGATGCTAATCTATTTATAAAGAACTTGGAGGCCTCTGGCTGAATCCCAGCTGGGAATGAAGGGCCCAGCTGGTGGGCAGGGCGTTTGGTAGTTGCACAGTGGCTTCCGGAAACGAGACCGCTCAAGTCCAAGTCCAGGGCAGACGTGTGCAGTGCAGCGCCTTTCATGTAGCTGTTGCCTTGGATCGCTAAAGCCATGTTACTTGCCTGGAGCAATTTGTCAGAAGAGGACCGAAGTACACACAGGCGTTCACAATTAAGCGAATCATGGGACCACAGACTGCAAACACAGCTGTCTCATGCACCGCCAAGGTCAGCCAAGCTTCCCCCCACAGGCCAGCGCTCGTGTTGTGCTGGGGGGCCGGGGGGGGCGGGGGTGTCTAAGGCCGTGAAGCCTACGACAGACATAAAGGGCACAGGGAGCCCCCCACCCCGAGTCAGCTGAGTTCCACACACGTGCACTGTACGGCTCTCGGGGGGGGGGGGGGGACAGGGAACTAACACCCGTGTACGAGACCGCCTCCACCGGGCTTCCCCATAAGACTAACACAAAAAACACAAGCTCGGGTGAAGAACACCAGCTGCCTGAGAACCAGGGCTGCCAACGACGGCTACACCGCTTGCTGAGAGAGGTCCTGAGACGCCCACTGCCTTCCATGTTCTCTTTACACAACACTCTAGGCCCCACCAGGAAGGGCTGAAGTAATGGATTTCGGAGCCCAGCGCAGACAGGCTCGCCCCCGAGGCAGAGAGGCCGCGGCAGGAGGCGCCCCAGCGGTAACCCCGGCAAACCCCTGGCAGGCTGCGGCCACATCCCGCTCAGCACCAATGGTCAGGATGCTCAGTTCCTGGAAGCCCGTCCACAGTCACTCACCAGGGCGTGGAAAGATGACACCGAGAAGATGCCCAGGCGGCCCATGGCCGCTTTCGTGGGCCGGCTGGCGCAGGCGAGCAGCCGTTTGGGGTTGGGTGGCTCCCCGCCCTGGAGGCTGGCCAGGTAGCAGCGGTAGCGGAACAGGTCCATCTGGAACTGCTCGAGGTTCTGCTCCCAGACAAAGATCTGCAGCGGCAACAGCGAGGGGCCGGTGAGCGGGGGACACAGGCCAGCAGCTCCACCCTGCTCAGCGTCCCTGGTCTGTGTGGGGCATGGGCTTGATTTTCCTCTGAAGCGGGGAACAAGAGGCACCCCGAGTGTCTCGGGTAACGGGGGCTGAATGTTATGCAGCTGGAGTGATGCTCCACAGAGGCCCATGGCTGTGAACCCAGGGCGGCTGCCGGAGAGGGCCTCGCCCCCCACCCCCGCACCATGAAGGCTGCGCCAGTCCTCTGCCTTCCCGCCGCCCATCCCAGCCCCCTCGCGCTAACGCGGCGGCCCGCTCCCCGCGCACACAGCTCACCTGATCCAGGATCGTCTTCTTCTTCTTGGAGTCGGTGACGGAGGACAGCTGCATCTCGCCCATCTTCTTCATCTTCTCGTCCATGTCGATCTTCTGCTCCAGCTTCTTGACCTCCGATCTGAGCAGGCGCAGCGTGTCCTCCTTGTGGTGGTGCCTCGCGACGGCGGCGGAGCAGGCGGAGTGGATGGCGGTGACCCAGTTCTCCAGCTCCGTCTGGCTGGTGGTCTGCAGGGGAGACGGCCGCCGCTTAGGGGTCGGACGAGCCGCGCACCACGTCCAGGGGCCGGCCCACAGACCCGTGGGGACGGTCGGCCTCCGACCCCTGCTGCTCCTCACTGACAACACAAGTGGGTCTCGGGTGGGACACGCCGCCACTAGCGCCCTCTGCTGTCCGGGCAGAGCCGCCGCTGGCTGCCCTGCACTCAGCGTCCACGTGGCCCCAGCTTCAAATGCTGAAGCCCCACCCCGCTGTGAGGATGGTGCAGGAGTCCGTGCCCTTTCAAGGAGAGGCCAGAGAGCCCTGGAATTCGCTGACTTACAAAGATGAGGGCACTGGCCGGGTGGCTCAGCTGGGTGGAGCATCGTCCCGACACATCAAAAGGCCGAGGGTTCACTCGAGGGCCCACGCCAGAGGCAACCTCTCCCTCTCCCTCCCTCCCCTCTCTCCAATCAACCAACGCACCCTCAGGGGAGCGTTAGAAATGAAAAGACCACAGTGGCCACCAGGAGCCAGAGGGCACCAACCACAGGGCTGTGGGGCGTAGCATCCTGGAGGGACAGGGACACGCCTGCTGCCGCCGCGCTGGGCGCTCACTTGGTGAGGGGCTGTCGTGTACATGCTACCACAATCAAAAATGTCTCAAAATAAACCGTAAGGAAGGAAAAAACACAAAGGCCCATAAACATCTAGTGAAAGGCACGGAGAAGAGTGTGCTTGGTGCCTCACGAAAAAGCCCGGCCCAGCCCTCTCACTGTGGGGTGTGCCTCACGCCCACGGATCCCCTTACGGCCAGGCGGGGGCCTGCCGGTGGGTGCGGGCAGTCCACAAAGAGCATTCCTGCCCCACCGGCCAGTCCACACCCACAGCACAACCCACAGACTGAGCTTTCCGACAGCATAGCCTCTCCCGGTGGCCTTCACGGCGCTCTGCGTGGATGACAGGTGGCAGAGGCCACACAGAGGGCTGTCAGTGGTAAGTGAAGTGAACTCTGGAAGCATCTCGGGGAAGCGTGCAGGCCTCACGTATTCAGAGCGACCACAGCCGACCGCCAACGGGAGCCAAGTTTCCCAGGACAGCCTCCCCAGGGCTCAGGTTCTAACACCCACACAACAGAACTCTCCCAAGCCACCCCAGTGTGTCCCCTCCCGAAACCAAGAAGCTTCAATTAGGGACGTCAGACTGCCACCGGCCCTGCCTCCGAGTCCCAAGTGAGAGGCAGGAAGGGGACACCCACAGACCCTTGCCCTCCGCCCCATCACTGCCACGGAGCAAATGGTGCCAGGCAGGTAAGCAGGACGGTTCCAGGTCCTGGGCCCCCTGCTGGGCCCTCAGGGTGCCGTGAGTACCGCTCGTGCTCAGTGAGGGGACGGAGCCGCCATCCTGCAGCAGAGGACGGTGACTGACAGATGTGCTGTGCACAAGAGCACCTTTGAGTGCTGAGCCAGAGAAAGCCCCAGCCCCGCCTACCAGCTATTCAGGGGCCTGAACCCAACCAGGCGGCTGGAGGAAGGGTCCCCGCTCCCTGTGGTCAGAGGCGCTGTGGTTTCGGGAGCAGCAGGAAAAGGTTAATTCCTTTTAAACCAGAGAAACACCAGCCAGAGCCAGGGAGCCCAAACTGCAGATAACCTGACTTCACAGAAGCACAGGAGTAACCGTAAAGTGGGCTGAACTTTTTTCCACGTTCAAAGGCACGAAGGAGGCCCGGCCGCTGTGGCTCAGTGGGTTGGGTGTCGAACTACAAACCGAGGGTCATCGGTTCAATTCCCAGTTGGAGCACATGCCTGGGTCATGGGTTTGGTCCCCAGTTGGGGCTTGAATGAAAAGTAACTCATCCATGTTTCTCTCCCTCTCTTCCCCTCTCTCTAAAACAAAAAACAAAATTTTAAATAAATAAGCAAAAGAATACAGAGGAGTAAAGATGTGTCCTTCTAAGTGGCTCATTGGGAATGAAGTGCCTGGGTGAATTCTCGAAGTCCTTCTTGCCACTGCCCTGGGAGGTGCGGGACGTGTCTCAGAGGCCCACGTACACACACCTACTCCGGCTGCAGTTCTGAATGTCTGAGGAAAGAGTCACAGGGCCCTGCCCTCCCCCACCCCCTGTACCTGCACCCAGCCTGTCACCCAAGATGGAGACGACAGGCTCAGGACCCCAGACAGAGGGACTTTCCTGTGAACAGGACATCTGAATGGCAGTTGGCTGGGGAGGGGCACCAGCGGGACCCTCTGGGGCACAGTGGAGGGGCCCCCCAGAAAAGGCCACCCAACGCTGTCAGCTGGGCCCTGGACACGCAGGCCGTCCCACCTGTTCCTGACATGGTGGCCTCGCTTGGTACCTGGCACTTCAGTGTGACCAGACGCCAAGCACCCCAAGCGGGGAGAGCGTCCAGCACGGAGGGCGGTGAGTACGCAGCCGGCTGGAAATGCGACGCCTGAGGCCAAGAAAGCGTCCTCAGAGCCACGTAGAATCTGACGCTGGGGACCAACAAATGGACAGCCCTCAGTGAAAAAGGAACAAGGAGGCAGAAGCAGGAAACAAGACCTTCAGGAAGTAAAAGAAAATTAAGTTTCCAGAATCAGCACACTGGCGATGAGGAAATGACTGCAAAGCTTCAAAGGAGAAGCTGAAGCCTGTTCAGGACGAGGACGGAGCCAGCAGAGAAATGGACGAGGGCACGCGACTCCTAAACCAAACCCCACATCACCCTGACACCACTCGAGTAAAGGCAGAGTGGAGGCATCTGAGGTCTGAACCATTTTTCAGGAAGCTGCTGCAGGTTTGTTAATGGGACGGGAGAAGTTTGCTATGAGGAAAGAAAGGCCCACAATCCAGGAATTCCACACGGGGGCTGTTGGGGGCTGTTGGGGGCTGTTGGGGGCTGTTGGGGGCGGGGGGAGGACCAGGGGCCACAGCTCCTGTCAACCACTGGAGATTTGGAAAACACCACCACGTACCCAGGAAAATGCACAAACTGGGCAGAAGAAAAATAAAGGCGGTCACTAACTACAAGAAGATCAAAGTCATTCAAACGAGGCACCAAAGGCACCAAAGGGACCGCGCCGCTCGGCTATGCAGCTGGCACCCGTACGCCCTGACACTGGGTCAGCCTTGAACTCCCATGCAAGGGCGGGCCCGTGCAAGGAGCCAGGAGAAACTGTCTGGGCGGGTCACAGAGGCGAGGGGGGAACTGAACCCGACGCCCACCCGCTGGGGCAGCGGGCCAGGCAGGCAGGGTGAGGGAGTGAGCACCTCACACTGAGAAGGTTCTCAAGGTCGCCGAACTCAGAACCACAGGCTCGTGCCGGTTCACAGCAAATGCAGAGCGGTGTGGAAAGACACACACACCCCAGCAGTGACATGCCATCTGGACAATGCATGACAAGTAGCATGCAGATCACACACTGTGTCCAGCTCGGTGATGACGGCGGGCTGCACTGCACCTGTGTGGAGGGGAGGCCTCCAAACGCACCGCAGCAGGAGACTCGGGAAAGGGCTCCCAGCCCTGGGCACTCGCCCTGCACCAGCACGGCCACACTCCATCCATCCTCTCCTCCGTGCTGGGCGATGGGCCCCGCCCTTTGGAAAGCCCCAGGGTCCTGGAGCACCGTGCACTCCCCCACACTCCCCTCCTGACGGCTTCCCGACCCTGTATCTCCTACTGGTTCAGGAGGACGCCCTCGGCCAGCGCCCTCGGACAGGAGCTGCCAGCCGGCGGGTCACTCCCAGCACCTTCCCTCCATTTCTGTCCCTACATTGCAGGAGATGGACCTGGGGTGAGTCACCTTCTTCCTGGAGACCCAGAAAAGCATTGCCCAGGGCTCCCCATGTCCTTCGGCTGACCCCCCTCCACGCTACTCCACAGGCGAATGCTCTGAAGTACCCGGCCAAGTCAGCACCTCAAAGAGATCACCTCTGACCCACAAAGAGATCAGAGACCAAACGTTGGGCTCATCACACCCACCACAAGGAGAAGTTAAGCGAGAGACAAACGCCAGGGAAGATCGAACTAAGATCCGAGGTGATTTCAGCATGTTCCTTCGGAGGAACGCATCCCGGAGACAGACTCTCAAAGCAGTGCATTTCGGTTCTGCATTTGGGGCGAAACGAAGCAGAGAATGCCGTCCTTGCTGAGGCTGTGGTCCGAGGTGCCCCAAACTCAGGGCGACGGAAGGGCAGGCTGGGGCTCCCAGGGAGCCGGGAACGACCCCCGCGCCATGCAGGAAACAGGAGGGGGGGGCTGCCCTATGGGTGGCGGCTGCACGGGGGACAGAGAAGAGGGTGCGGAAGGACAGATCGGCGGCTTGAGCAGGGACACCTGAACAAGGGCAGGAGGCAAAGCAGAGTGGCTGGCACACGGGGGAAACGTGGGGAGAGGAGACGGCAGAAGCAAAGGCATGTGGCAGAAGTCCCCGGGACGGAGGCACTCACTCAGCATGATGAAGAAGGTTCCAGAACTGAGCCATCAGTCAAACATGCAAACCCCTGGGAAGCTGGGGGCTCCCAGTGCCGGTGCCGCAGACAGGGTGACCAGCCGCCCCGGAACCCGCTCAAGCCCCAGATGGGGGAGCCCTCCGAGTCCCTCCTGCCCAGTCCACTGGGCACCCCTGGAGGGAGGGGAGCTCCAGACGTCCCCAGGCCGCTCCCCCTGTCCTCGTGCCCCTGTCCGACACGCAGAGCGGGCCTGGCACTTAAGAGACCATCGGGGCCCCATGAAACGCAGACCCTCACCTTTCCCGGGCAGCCACAGCCGACCTCTGGGAAGACACCCACTGATCGGAGGACAGGGCACCGGTCTCCGCTGTGCAGCCGAACCACAGCCTTGAGGGCCACAGACTGGGCACCTGCTCTGTCGGACGCACAGCCGGCACCATCTCACGCGGTGGTGTGCACACTCGCGAGCCCTTCCTCTCCGGTCCCCTCCTGCGCCCTCGCACAGGGAGGTGTGCACAGAGGAACAAGAGGACACTGCCACCGGAAGGCAGTCGCCCTCCGTGGTGACACTCCCTACATGTCTCTGCACACGTCACTGCGAGACTCTCTGCCTCACCAGCCACCACTCCCTCTCCACCTGGGAACGGTGTCCCCAGGCGTCTACTACGGGCATCGCAAACTAACACTAACACGCGTTCCCCCAACAGCCACTGCACTTCCAGGGAAGGTACTCGGCACCCTGTGGGAACGGGGCTGAGGGGGGGGGGCTGGAGAACAGAGCGGACACGGTGCTAGGGTGCTAGGTGGTGGCCAGCACGTCTCTGGCTTCCAGGGAGAGGGAGGGACTTTAACTAAAACACTTTCCACACAAGACCTGCAGCACCCCCCACCCCCTGCCCAGCACAGCACATGCTCTGTACAAGCTGCTCCGCCTCGAGGGCCGCCCCGACCCCTGCCAGGCACGAAGAGCCCCTCCCCGCTGCAGCCAGAAACCACGGGAACCTCCCTGCAACCTCCCCACACAGCCGGTCTGAGCGCAGCATCGCATGGCCAGCACGTGGCTCTGGAGACTGCCGGACGCAGCCGGGGCTGCGAGAACCTATCGGTCATTTTCACCACCAGGGCTGACCTCCCTCGCCTCACCCCCAGCCCCGCACACAGGCCCCTTTCAAAGGCGGCCCCTGCGGAGTGCAGGGCTTAGGACCAGAAGGCAGAAGGTGCCCTCGTGGGCTCCAAATAGCAGTGGTTTTCTCTGAGAAGGCTCACTTTGTGTTCCGCCCCACGTCAGCAGCACTCCGTCTGGCCACACAAGAGCACGCAGAGGTGTGCCTGATGGGGGCCTGCGTGGCCACAGAGGAATCCTGTTCAGGGCGGCCGGGGTGTTCGGGTTCCACCAGCCACTGTATGGCCAGGAAGGCCATTTTGAAAGGCGCTCACATCGGAGGGGGGAAGTGCAGAGGAGGGCGCCCCAAAACCGCAGGACCTCTCCCCACCCTGGGCCGTGACCCAGAAAGGCCCACCTAGTGGCGGCTAGGACATGTCCCCATGAGCGGCTTCACTGGAATGAGGAGAGAAGTCCCTTTGCCTGACCAGCGATGGACGCTTAGCCAGAAAGCGGTCTTTGAGCAGGGGCACGCTTTGTGCAGAGACCCAGCGCTCTGGACTGTGGGGCTCGGGGCGCGGTGAGCCGCTTCCCAAGCCTCAGCGTCAGCAGAGGGGGTGCACGGCCCAGAGCGGAGGCCAAGGTGGGAACACGTGCTGTAAACGGTGCACAGGGCTCAGGCCCTGCGACGGCGGCACACAGTCACAAGGCCGTCATCGGCGGCTTCACAGCTGTCGGGCGCTTGCAGCGCTCGCACGAGTCTCGTGCTCTCCTGGTTGGAAACCACACTTTTAAACACAGCAGGCCCTCAAGTGACGTCACTGTGTCCAGCGTGTGTTGTTGGGACTTTGACGAGATGCCGTGGGAACTTAACCCTCAGTGGCATCAGTGAGCCCAGGGTAAGGTTGGTTCCGTTGCACACAGTTCCACGACAGCTCCGGGAGTCTGTCCGAGTGTGGCTCTCCGAGTGTGCCGTGGCGGCTCCTGCGATCAGGCCCTCCCCGCCCCCGGCACACTCCTAGGGTTTGCTGCTGTCAGTTTTCATGGTTGTGTGGTGACTTCCCTGAAATTTGTGCAGTGTTCATTCCCTTTCACGTGTGGTCCCTGAATGGTCAGTTCAGGGGTCGGCCGATGCCTGGAGGGATTTCCCAGCGTCCCTGCCAATCTCTTCTGAGGAGCTCTCTGCGTCCGAGCGTGCCTTCCGCGCCTGGGCGGCGAGCCGTACCTCTGCCTGGGCCCTGCCTCTGCCTGCACAGGGCCGCAGGGTCGGCCGGGGGGAACCAGGGCCTTGCTGGGGTTTCTTTACAGGACCACGGCCTTCTCGATGCTCAGGGCCCTGGGTACCATATTTCCCAGAGTTTCCTAAGCTTTGTCAGTCAGGTGCTTCTTTGGCCCCAGCTGTTACCAGCCCTCAGGCAGCCGTAACATGAGGCAGTTGTCACTGACTGTCGTTTGCCCACCCCACGCACGGGAGTGAGGCTGTTTGCAGGGTGAGCCTGGGCCGGGCCAGATGGCATCAGCCCTGCATGGGGTCCCCACGACCTGCCAGAGAAGCCAGAGGACCACCCCCGAGCACGGTGTTGCAGGCCCGGGCTCCGTCCTGCCCCTCAGTGGCTGCTGGGCTGCTGGTGGGCCTTTAACTGTGGAGGTCAGGGTGGCGAGCATGGGCCTGGGGCGCACCGAGATGTCCCCAGATTGGCTGGTGTCGCCTGGCCGCTTTCCTTCCCGAGCAGCTGTGTGGGCTCAAGGCCAGTCCAGCACCCCGGCTGGGACGCGCTCACTTCTCGGTCCTGCACCAGTCTCATGCGAGCATGTGAGCATGAGACCGTGAAGTCAGACAGACACGGGACGAGAGGCGGGGGGTGGGGGGGACCGTCCTCGAGGACGTCCGGGTGGGGACTGCCGGACAGTCACTGCATCAGCTACTTCGAACAGCTCCACAGAATTGAAGAAAGCCATGTCTCAAGAATTAAAGTATGAGGATTAAAGTAGAGAATATCAACAGAGAAATTCAACCAAAAATTATTTTGAAGAACCGAATATAAATTATGGAGTTGAAATGCAGAAAAACTAAACTGAAAAATTCATCAGAGGAACACAAAAGCCAATTCAGCTGGCAACGAAAATTTTAAAATACAGTGAGATAGAGAGAGACAGAAGTCGGTGAACTCGAGGCGCGTCAACGCAGCCTGTCCAGTCCAGGGAGCAGGATAGAAAAAGAACGCAGTGAGCCGAGCCCAGGACCGCAGGAGCCCGGGAGGGGACGATCCAAATGCACACACTGTACGCCCAAGAAGCTCCGCGATTTCTAGGTGGAAAAAACTGAAACAGCTGACTTCTCAGGACCCACGGAGGGCGGGTGACGTTGGAAGGATGTCTCCAGGTTCACATGCGACACTTGCCAGTGTGGGAACGGGGTCAGAGACTCGGCATTCTTGACAGCAGTGCGCACGGCACGTCGGAAGCACGGGACAACGGTCTGACTGTGGAAATGGACCGGGGAAGCCTTGCCAACGAACACCGCGACAGGCCCAACTGACGCGGACCACCGCTGCCCCAGCTCAGAGGGCCCCGCACAAGCAAATGCTAACCCACGGGGATCAGCAGGCGACCGCGTTTCAATACAACGGTCACACTTCCAGAACGCCGGGCACAAGGATTCGGTGCGATGAAAGGACGGTTTGGGAACTGCTCGTCATTTCTGGAGGCCATTATTTCACATTACAAGTCCTACCAGGAGAGAGCACGTCACAACAGGAAAAGCTCAGCAGCTCAAAGCCTGTCTAAACCGAGGCTCCCAGCCCCCCTTCCAAAGCGCTGAGCGAAGGGCAGAGGCCGCCGCAACAAGGCCCCAGCCCGCGGCCGAGCATAGCAAGCCCACCGCTGCACTCACACCCCCTCAGGCTTCTCTCCGGGGGAGCCACCTGGGGTGCCTCCTGGGGTGCCGCATGTTCCCGGGACCCCACAAGCATCCGCCTTTCACCACCTGTGCCTCCGTAAGGAGCCACGGAAAAGCACACCCCCACGCAGAAACCGGGGTGGGTGTGCAGGCCGGAGAGGAAGGACCGGTTCAGACTCCCAAGGGGGCACCCGACAAACCTGGAAGAGGAAGGCGTCGCCCAGGGAGTTGCTGAGGCAGAAGACGAAGTCCTTCTTGGGGTGTTCGGGCACAGCCTGCACGATGCTGTCCTCCACCCACACGGCATGCTTCGGGGTGCTGGCGGGGTCGACACCTGACCTGCCGTCGCTCTCGTAGAACAGGAGCGTGCACCCTGGGAAGAGAGCAGGGGCCGAGTGAGTCCTGGGTGCCCGTCCCTAGGAGAGGGCCGGACACTGAAGTGCCCGTGAAGTCTGGGGGCAGAGCAGGGGCCAAGCCCAGATGGAGGACTTAGACCACAGCTCCATGCCCCGCCCAGCGCTCCCTCACGCCCACCCCCAAGGTCCCTTCCGGCTCTGCACCTGGTTGAGAAAACGTCATACCAGTATCCTCACAGGCACACAGGGGTCTCAGTGGCCACCAGTGGCTGTGCACACGCTCCCACACGGCTGTGATGAGCGCCATGCGAGGCCGGGCCGTCAGCACAAGCCCGCAGGCCTAGGGCCGAATGCTCGGCTGGTGGGTCACAAGGAAGAGAACGCCACAACCCTGGAGTGTGGGCACACTGCCCATTTCAGGCGCTCCCGAGCCTGCCATCTTCAAGACCTCCAAGCTCGACCTTACAGTCGTCCACGGCAGCAGGAAGGGAGGCAGCTTCCACACAGTCCCTGCTCGTCCCCACACTACGCACGGCGTGAGGCGGCCCATCCGGGATGTGCCCACCCCTCCCAGAGCACAGGCCCCTCACCTGAGCGCCACCAAACACTCTCTGGTTGTTGGTGGCGCCACGCTAGAGACAACTTCTAAACAACACCGTTTCTCCGTTATTCTGTCTACAGCTGCGGAGAAATCTCCACCCCCACCCCACCCCTCTGCCGCGTTCCCGGGGCCCTGGGTGTTAACTCTGGCGCCCCGGCTGCTCAGGGAAGCCGGCGGCAGCCCCCGAGCATCCCTGGCAGGACCGGCCCTGAGTGTGTCACAAACAATGGGACCTTATCGCAGNTCTCTGGTTGTTGGTGGCGCCACGCTAGAGACAACTTCTAAACAACACCATTTCTCCGTTATTCTGTCTGCAGCTGCGGAGAAATCTCCACCCCCACCCCACCCCTCTGCCGCGTTCCCGGGGCCCTGGGTGTTAACTCTGGCGCCCCGGCTGCTCAGGGGAGCCGGCAGCAGCCCCCGAGCATCCCTGGCAGGACCGGCCCTGAGTGTGTCACAAACAATGGGACCTTATCGCAGGACGAAGAAGCCAAGGACTCGGTGGCTCTATGTCCTGCGCCTGGACACTAACAGACTGTGGCACTCCGACCGGGTCACCGAGAGCATGCAGGCCCCTCCCGGGGCTGGGGGCCAAGCTGCGGAGCGCACTCCGTGGGGACTGCAGGGACACGGCAACTGCGCTCCCACGTCCCAGCTGAAATCAGAGGCCCCGAGGAGTGCTGTTCTAACCCCGCTACTTCCAAGTTCACGGTCAGAATCATGGAGAGGCCTGTTTAAACCACACATCTGGGGCCTGTTGTGGGCTGAATTATATCCCTCCCCCAAATAACCTGCTGGAGCCCACCCAAGACCCAGAACAGGAGACAGGGCCCTGCAGAGGTGACCGAGGTGAGGTGAGGTCATCAGGCAGGTCCTCGCCGGGAACAACTGTCCTTCTAAGAGGGAAATGTGGATCTGGGCAGGTGTGGACCCGGGCAGGTGCGGAGGGACCACGGGGTGATGACACTAAAGAGAGACAGCCACCTGCAGGCCAGGGAGACGAGCCTCAGCACAAGCCCAACCTGCTGACACCCGACCTTGGCCTTCAGGACTGCGAGGCGACACTCTTCTGCAGCGTAAGCCCCCAGCTGTGGGACTTCGTGATCTAGCAGGACCCTGTGTCCAAACTGCGAAAGTGCCTCAGGTGACAGTGAGGGGCTGCGGGGTCCCCTCCCGTCAGGCTGTGGAAACGTGGCACAAATCAGTTAGACAGGAGGGCAGTCTGCTGACGGGGACAGAGGCGCAGGGTGGGGGAGGGGCAGGGAGCAGGCGAGAAGCGGGGGGTGAAGAAGGGGCCTTGCCCCCCACAGCAGCAGAGCAGCCGGTGACACAGCCCCTCCGCACGTGGCCCTGTGGCACCTCCACACACAGGTGAGGCAGATCCCACACGAGAGCCCACGCAGCAGCCCCCCGAGTCCCCGCTGGGCGAGCACCCATCCCCCAGGGGCAGGGCGGCTACTCCACGCAGAGGGAAGCACGGGGTGAGCTGATGGCACTCTCCCGGGTTTACTGTCCCTGCTCCGCACGGCGTCGGGCTGTGGGTGCACCCTTCACAGTGCAAGGAGGCATTTGATTTAGCCCAGTGAAACGCAGAGCTTGGCGGCGACACTTCATGCCGTTTCCCACAGAAAGCACCAGGACCGCCAGCACCCTGCTCCCCGCGCACACCCGGAACCGCCGCGGCGGGCTCTGGCAACTCGAGGAGGACGGGAAGGAGTGCCGGCGCTTCCTGCCCAGGTTGGGGCTCAGTGGGCCGGTGTCCCCCCATACACCAAAAAGTCATGGGTTTGAGTCCCAGTAGGGCGTATACCCAGGCTGCAGGTTCAATCCCCAGTCAGGGAGCATACAGGGCACGACCGATCAGTGTCCCTCTCTGTCATCAGTAAGCATATCCTCAAGTAAGGGTTTTTAAAAAAAGAAAAGAAAGTGCCTGACTCTTCTTGAGACATTCTAGGAAGCAGAGCCACAAAAAGTCCTATCCCAGCAAGACTAATAACTAAACACGAAAAAGGTGGCGCGCCACCCTGAACTGCAGCAGCATCGAGCACACAAGCCCCTACCCCACTCGAGCGGACAAGAGAGTCCTCCGTAGGCCAGCGATGTCCTGGGAAGGACACTGCCCAGCCATGAAGCTGCCATTCCTGCCTCCCTTGCAGCTAGGCCTGACTCATTTCTGTCCAACAGGATGGACGCTCAAGGGACACAGGCAGCTTCCGGGTGGTGCCCTCACTTGCCCACTCTCAGGCAAGGCTCTGGGAGAAGCTGAGCAACAAGATGGAATTAGCCCAGGCCCCCGGGGACTTCACAGGGACAACCACCGCACCAGCCTTAGATGATTTGATGGGGCGGGCGGTGCTATAGTTCTATCTTGCGTAAGATGTCACTGTGGGGTCTGTTATGTGCAGCAAGACCTGTCATCTAGTCACCATGCTCCCTTCCTGTCTTCCCGGGCACGGAAGCCACAGTGGACAAAGGGGCAATGGGGTGCACCCAGCCTGCTCATCCCCTGGGCGTGCCCAGAGACCCGCTCACTCGGTGCCTCCGGCACTCTGGCACTCCGGCACTCCGGCAAGTCCGGCACTGGACTTGCTCACACCGACCACGGCTAGGGAAGCCCAGCAGCACCAGGGGGCCAGGTTCCTTCACCCTGCACTCACCCTGCGCACTCAGCAACCTGCCAGCCCTGCTTCAAACCGTGCCTGTGACAGGAAGCCCAGGGGCTTAAGGCGTGTTCTCTTTAAGACACAGAGTAACGTGTTACATTCTCTGGAGCACTGAGCACAGGCCGAGGCACACAGGAACATGCCCTCACACCCAAAAAGGCATGTAAAATGACAACAGATGACACACACAGTGTACAGTAATTAGTGGAAACAGTGACATACACCACGAGGCCATTCGGCCTGGCTGTAAATCGATGGTTTTGTCACGTGCAGTGGCTCAGGGCCTTCCTCAGACGCCCGCAAATCACCAGGCTGAACCCTACGAAACTAACAGTCTCCTGTCCTGCCTTTGACCTGAAAGTGGAAACTCCAGAGGGTTCAGTCTAACGGTGCCCCTTTCAAACGGTCGGTCCACCACTTTGGGAGGTGCTCACCAGCCAAAAATGATTACAAAACAACTGTGTAAGGGCGTTCCCCGAAAGTGTCCTGGAACCCAGGCGTGCACATGTGGGCACTAGACCTGAGCTGCTCCGACGGCTGNCTGTAAATCGATGGTTTTGTCACGTGCAGTGGCTCAGGGCCTTCCTCAGACGCCCGCAAATCACCAGGCTGAACCCTACGAAACTAACAGTCTCCTGTCCTGCCTTTGACCTGAAAGTGGAAACTCCAGAGGGTTCAGTCTAACGGTGCCCCTTTCAAACGGTCGGTCCATCACTTTGGGAGGTGCTCACCAGCCAAAATGATTCCAAAACAACCGTGTAAGGGCGTCCCCGAAAGTGTCCTGGAACCCAGGCGAGCACATAAAGGCACTAGACCTGAGCTGCTCCGACGGCTGAGCTTCGCGGGGGCAAAGACCACGGAGCAGCGTTCAAGGGAGGAGTCGGGCGAATGGCGGCTCCGGGGACACAGCGCCCTCGAAGGCAGCCTATCGGGTGCTGGAGGTCGGCTGCGCGGCACCACTGCAGCGTGGAGCACAAAAAGGCGGTACAAGGCACACTTCGCCGTCCGAACTCCGATCCGAGACGCACGCAAGACGTCTAAGCTCAGGTCTGTAGTTGCCTCAGAAGCCGAGTGCGAGGAAGCTCGAGCGAGGAAGCGCGGGGGAAGCGCGGAGCCCACAGGAGGCCGGGTGGGGGAGGGCAGGGAGCGCCCCAGCGCCGGCTTACCTTTCAGGGACGCCCAGTAGTGCTTCCAGCGCCTGCGCGCCGCCGGCTCCACCTTCCGGTTCTTCTTGTGCACCAGGAAGTTCTTGACGGCCAGCGTGCCCGCCTTGCGCACCGTGCCCCGCGCCGCCTCGCGCAGCACGTCGGAGCGGCCGGGCGAGCTCGGGGCGCCGCTGGAGCGCTCGTCGCTGTGCGCCGAGCCCGCGTCCTCCAGGCTCTCGCGGTTGGCAGCGCTGAGCTCCAGCTCGCGGCGGAAGTTCTCGTACACGCCCTGGCGCGCCGCGTCCCCCGTGCTGCTGCTGCCACTCTCGCTGCCCACAAATGCACGGCCAGGGGGCGGCGAGTAGCTCGAGTGGGTGGCATTGGAGCGCCGGGACAGCAGGTCTGTGTCGGTGGTGGCCCCTTCGATCCCACTGTCAGCAAACTCGCTGCCCTCGCCCGCATTCACATCCTGGGAGCCAAAAAGGAGGGAAAGATGTGTGTCACGCAGAGAAGTCCCAGCAGCTCCTGCCAACCAAAGGGCACCCGCCTCCCAACCGCTCTGGCACGGATGCCCCCCTCCACCCCAACCCGCACAAATCCCAGGCGCAGCGGGGTGCCCAGAACACCATCCAGCCACCCCACTATCAAGGCGAACCACTGAAAATGTCAAGTAGAAAAGACACAAAGGACACTGCAAAGAGCTTGTCACTTATCTTACTTAATGAACTGATTGGCAAATCAGCCATGGACTGGCTCGGGCCCCCCACCCAGAGCTCCTCGCCTCCCCTCGCCTGTCACCAGCCCCCAGAACTCCAGGAAACCCTGCGGGCGGTCAGTCGGCTGTGCTGAGGCAGGGCTTCCCAGGGGAACAAGGAGACAGTGTGGACAAAATGGGTGCAGGTGAGGCCATTTTTTTTTTTAAAGAAAAGCAAAGGGCTTGGTTAGGAGCCTGTTTTATATTGTGGCAACTGAAGAGATGGCCAGGGGGCCACCTTAGCCACTCACCCAGCAAGGACCCATGTCCCCGGAGCAGGCAACCGTCCTCTTGCCCCGACTGGCTGCACTTCCAGAAAATGGGCAGCCGCCCACTGCACTGAGCTGGAGAAGGCCGTGGGCCACCGCTGCGGCCCCAAGCTCCAGTTACCTCGCCCTTTCAAAGCCGGAACACCGGGAGCCCGAAGCAAGCTACCGCCGGCCCCAGGCCAGGGACGACTCGGGCACCTGCCAAGACGCAGGGGTATCGATTCCCAGTGTCAACCCATTTGGAACTTGCAAAGCACCACAGGGCTCTGGAGCTGAGTTTTGGGGCTCTGAACTCAGAACCCCACAGCACAGTGAGGTGCTGCCCGCGTCTCCACACACAGCCATCACACGCACAGCAGTCCAGGAAGGAGGATGCCTGTGGCGGCGGACGGGGCAGCCTGCGGTCTCTGCACTGTCCTTGGAGGCGGAGACCAGATGGCACAGGAAGACAAAGCCTGGGGCTTCTCCTGCGTTTGTGCTTCAGCCTCACAGAGGGTTAGTTCATTGTGGTTTGGAAACACAAAAGCTACAGGGCGCTCTGAATCGCCACAGAAACCACAGCTCTGGGCTGGAATCTGCTGAGAGGCAGCGGAGCAGTAGATAAACTGTTGCCTTCGAGACCCAGACAGGGACCTGCACCTCTGCACGTCCGGTCCATGCCCGAGGGGACCTCAGCTTCACCTCCAGTGTGACTCAATGCCAAGTGAGCAGCTGGGAGAGGGGTAGAGGCCCACGTGGGAGCGGCAGAAGACGCTGAGAGATGCGTGCGAGTGACTCACCTGCACGTGGACTCCCCGTGCGGGGGTGGGGGAGGAGAGCGTGGGGGCGGGGGGCCGCGTGCCGACTGCCAGTGGGGAAATGAGGAAGTTCTGGAATCTAAGGTACAGCCGGTGACTACAGTGGATGGCACGGTGTTCACGCTTCAGATCTGCTGAGAGCAGACCCTGAGCGTTCTCCCCACAAAGGGGGGTGCTGATGTGGGGGGACAGATATGTTAACTCGACTGTAGTAATCCCTTCACCAATGATAGTGTGGGAAGTCTTCAAACCACACCTTCCAGAAAACAAAATCAAAGCTCGGTGCAAACGGCAGGAACCGCGACTCAGGGGTGGAAGCACCTTGCGCACAGCACCTCCGGCACTCAGTCGACTGTCATGCGACACACGGGGCCCCTCCCTCCTACCTAACACTTTTTTAAAAAAGGAAATAAAGTGGGGCGAAGATGGCAACAGGAAGGAAGTAGTTAGGAACCAACTGCATTTCCCCTGGGCTCGCACAGACTCAAGGAGGACGGAGGAGGTGTGGGCGGGGCTCCGAGGCAGAACCTCCACCCTGCCGCCTGCGTCCTGCCTGGGCACCCCCAGAGCCTGTGGGTGCGGGTCCTCTGCACAAACAAGGGCATACTGTGATCCAACCCCAGCTCTCCTTCCTGCCTCCCTTCTGACACGGGACAACCAGTGACCATTAGTGACAGAGAGCGCTCTAGGTAGCCCTGAGTAGTGGGAAACGGCATCGTGAACTTCCCAAACTTCTGGACACCTTTTCTCGAGGCTCAGTCCTCCAAAAAAGCGAAGGCATCAGCCGCAGGCTCCAACCCGGGGGTGGGAGTGCTCTCTGTGAAGTAGGGAAAGGCCGGGCCCCAGAGGAGACCAGAACAGAGCAGGGGACCGCCTGCCCCCAGGCCTCGTGGGCCTCCCAAGGACAGGGACGGACCTCGGGAAGCTGTCCTGGTGGCTGAGCGGCATGGGCTAGTGGGGGGCTGGAGGGTGGCACCCATGCACCCTGCCACCTCGTCCCCCGGGACACGGCAGGCCCATCACCACTCAGCTACAGACGGCATCCGACCAGACTCGGTCTGAACAGTCAGCCTCCTGCACCCCCCACCCCTCCCCGTTCACCAAAGCACCCCTTCCAGCTGGATGCCTGCTCTCTCAAAGCTGACTGTGGCGGAAAGGGGAGGAAATGAAAGGGGAAGAGGCCGACCGCGCAAACCGTCATGGACGCGCCTCTACAGCCCACTGTGTCCCCACGGGCTGGGCACCCCCACAGGACGCCCTGGGGCCTCCACACACCCGAGAGGCAAGGCCTTGACAGACACTTACCTCCTGGTCCCACCTGAACATCTGCTCACACCCCCGATGCCAGAGCCTCTTAGTGACCCCAGCTCCGTGTCCTCCACTCGCAGGTGGTCACTACACCGAGCAAGAGAAGCGGTTCCACCCGGTGAGAGGCCCGCCGGCCCCAGCTCAGCTCGGCACCTTGAGAGCACACAGCCCAGTGCAACCAACGCCCTCCCTGCGACGCCCACACCAACACCACCTCATGGCCACAAACAGCCAGGCAGGCTCAGTGGCATCTTCCCACCGCTCTGTCACCGGCCCGTTGGGAAGGAACTGCTGGTGGCCCCGCCCCAGTCTGTCTGGTCGTCAGCCTGGGATGATCCACATACCCAGAAGCCCATGTTGCCGGGGTGTGGGAAACGATGACCAGCCAGCCACCGGCACTCCCCAGTCCCCAGCTGCTCAACAGGGACTCCGAGAGCCCTGCTCCAGCCCTCACCACCTCTAGGGTGGGACACGGGGGGGGGAAGCTGTTCTATCCAGATGTCCAGGTGCCACACCTGTCCACGAGTTTCAGACTCTGTAGTACAAACCAAAAGCGGCCACGGTGATGCAGAGGCCCCAGGGTCCCACCCTAAGAGACTCCAGCCACCCCTCAGAGGTTGCGTCCACATGCCTGTCATTCTCAGGCACCGGGCCCATGCAGCAGGTTCCTATGGCTCAGCAGAGAGGCAGCAGCCCCGTGACGCAAGCACCACCAGGAGCTGGGTCTCCACAGGGTCTTTCCCCCACCCCTCACCTGTCTCCGGGACACTTCATTCCTGAGGACCAGCCTCTCCCCATGCCCAGGAGCCCCCAGGCCCTGCCCGTGCTGCACCTCCCAGCAACAGGGGCTCAGAAGCCGTTGCAGGGAGGAGCCCCTCAGGCCTCAGTGTCACAAGTGCAGGGTGTGTTCTGCGCCTCAGGCTGGACGGCCTGCACCTGATCGGTCCCGGAGCACCGAACCACACACAGAGTCTCAATCCCAAAGTCAGGGGAGAGAAGGAAGATGCTGGGACACCAGCTAAGCAGAGAAAGGATCCCCAACACAGCACCTGATCCAGCCCGAGAGTCCCTGGGGACGGCGCAGAGCAAGCCCCACGCACTAGGAACTCTCCTTGGGCCCGGTCCAGGGGACGCACCGTGGCCACTGGGAGCCCCAACACTCAGCAGCTGCTCACTGAGAGTTTCCGAAGGCATTTCACCAGGCCTGCAGCGGCCCCGGTGCTGAAATCCGGAAGGCCTCCTGGCAACGAGGACAGGCTAACAACACCCTGGGTCCCAGCCCAAGTGTCCTTGCAGGGGACCCAGGACACCACAGGTGTGAGCTGGGCAGGGCCACCTCCACACCGGCTTTTCTCCCAGGAAACACAGGAAGGGCGCTTTCTCTTCCTTCCGACTTCCTTAGTAACACCTCCCTCCTGTTGTTGACCCTGGAGACACACAGCCTGCGGGACCTGCACACAACGGGTGCCGACCAACCACGCTGGCTGCTGGAGGCAACCCCGTGGCGGCAGCAGGCGACCCGAGGTTAGGTTCTAGGGAGTCCATCATACCAGGGTTTTCGACTGAGCCAGGGTTGGCCCCCTTCAGCCCCCCACTGTGTTCAAGGACCAACATACCAAGGGACAGGTTTTCTGTGTCAATGACGGGCAAACACGATCTTGAAAACATATCGAGTCACACAGTCTGAGGACCCTGGGACGATTCAGGAATCGGTAGGACTGACCGGTCCCTTGTAGCAGAATTCGAACGTGACACGACGCTGTGCTGTGGGTGACCTGGTGCAACTTCCCGGGTGCACCCAGCCTCGCTGCCCGACACCTGGGGGGAGACGCCGGAAACACAGCACAGGGGTGGGTCTGAGCCACAGACGCCCGGGTCGGGGCCGCTTCTGCCTGGTAGATTCTACAGCAGCCTTCCTCGGGTCCTCGTCGCGTCACCCCACTCTCCCAGCGCCCCCACACGTGGTCCCCAGGCCGCCTCGGTCCGCTCTCCCTTGGGGACCTCGGCACACACCAGTTCGAGGCGCTGCTGTGGGGGGCCTGTGCCTCCGTTTCCTCATCTCTGCAGCAGGACACAGGAGCACCTACGGTCCTTTTTAGAACAGTAAAGTGCTGTGACACTGGAGTCTACCCAACAGAAGTCCTGAGAACCATGCCGAGCACATGACACTCACTGCAAACGTTAACTGATGACTGTCATCTCCATCTTCAGACTGTCACAGGGGGGCCCAAGGAGAGGGCCGGAGGGTCTTGACCACGAGCTTCCAGAGGGACTTGGTGGGACCCCTGAGGCGACTGACACTGCAGAAGGGAGGGCGGCCCTGCGCTTGCCTCGGAAAAGGGGCCCGTTTCCCCAACTCCCCAGGGATCCGGCGCAGAAGCTCCCGAACCTCCTGAAGGCCGAAGTCAGCGCCCGACCCGAGGAAACACCGCGGCCTGAGCCACGGGGGATCGGCCGTGAAACGGAGCTGGAGTTTACCTTCCACACGCTTGCAGCAGGAGCTCCAGACTCTGTTCCCCGTCACACCACACCCCGCACCTGCTGACGCCCCAGCCCTGGTCCTTGCTTGTCCCCGGAGAACATGTCAGGCTTGGATCCCGAAGCTGCCACGCTCAGCCTTCAGAACGGCCGCTGCTCGGGCCACGCAAGTGGGCAGGCACCATTTCCTGTTCCGCCAACAGCCCTCTTTCCCACCTGAGCCAGAATTGAGGGGTTTGATCATAAAATCTGGGAGCACCTGGGTTGAACCCTGGTGGGGCGGAGGCGGGGGGGCTTCTGAAAACTGGACCCTGACCGGAGTCTGTGAGTCAGGAAACCTGGGCGTGCGGCACTCGTGAAGCCATGTCACCTCCCCAGGAAAGTGGTGGGGTCAGACAGGGGCAGCCTGTGGGCTGGCCTGAGCAGAAGCCACACAAACATGCCGCCCTGACAGACAGCATCCCACATCCCCGTGGGCCTGAGACCCTGGCAGCACAATGAGCGCACCCCCTGCTCCCCACTGTGGCACACAGTGGCTTGGCCTCCCCAGGAGACTCAGCCCCCCCGCCCCCCGCACACTCATGCTCCACGGACGGGTGTTCTCTGTGCTGGCCCCGCGGGCATCCCAGAGACACACAGGGCCGAACTCCAGGACGTGGAGTCAGAGTCACCATCACAACCAGTGGCCGTCCTTCCCTGAGCTGCCATCGTGGGCAAGACACTGAGCATCCCAGTGGGCGTGGCCCAGAGAGCCCTGCCGGTGGCATGCCCACAGGTGACAGGTCCCACGCACGCAAGCTCACACCTGCTGGACCTCCTCTCAGCAGGACGCCAGCTGTCTCAGCTCAGTCCGCTGACCTAAGAACGGCCGCATCTGGCCAGAGGTCAGTGAGGGACCAGCAACACCCAGGCTCTGCCCTTGGCCCCAAGGGTTAACCCCACCCCAACTGCCCCACAAGGTAACCGGCCTGCTCAGTGCACACACGCAGCCCTCAGCACGGCTATGGGGCAGACACGGGCCCCGTCGCTTCCGACAGCCCCGGTGTCTCCCGTCTCCACAGACGGCAGCCACTGCCCAGACACAGTTGCAAGGCACGCTCAGCAACGCTTGTGGGCTTTTTCAATTAAAGACAAGTTCTTCGATTGTTTCCGGTGACAATGATTTTCTCCCAGGTAGCGGCCATGTGTCTGCCAAGAACACTGTTCTGGGGAGCACACTGCAGACAGGACCGGCAACACCCCCAGGGCCAGGGCAGGCACCCGGCTCTGTGACCAAGGGCACTGAGGAGGTCCCCAGAGTCAGATACTCCCACCCCAAAAAAGACCAAAAAACATGCTTCTCACGAGGCTCCCACACACCCACTACCTCTGAAAGTGCACGGCTTGGAACACAGTGGGTCCTCAAGAAAGCGCGTGGGAAGAGCACGCCAGGCACAGATGGGAAGCTAGGGTGGGCGCGCCGTGTCGGCAGACTTCTGGGGTTTGTTTCAAGTCATTAAAGATCCTCACGCCACACACAGGAGAGACACGAAGAGAACACGCCACACACAGGAGAGACACGGAGAGAACACGCCACACACAGGAGAGACACGGAGAGAACACGCCACACACAGGAGAGACACGAGAACACACCACACACAGGAGAGACAGAGAACACGCCACACACATGAGAGACACGAAGAGAACACGCCACACACAGGAGAGACACAGAGAGAACACGCCACACACAGGAGAGACACGAGAACACGCCACACACAGGAGAGACACAGAGAACACGCCACACACAGGAGAGACACGAAGAGAACACGCCACACACAGGAGAGACACAGAGAGAACACGCCACACACAGGAGAGACACAAAGAGAACACGCCACACACAGGAGAGACACAAAGAGAACACGCCGCACACAGAGACACGGAGAGAACACACCACACACAGGAGAGACACAGAACACGCCACACACAGGAGAGACACGAAGAGAACACGCCACACACAGGAGAGACACAGAACACGCCACACACAGGAGAGACACGGAGAGAACACGCCACACACAGAGACACGGAGAGAACACACCACACACAGGAGAGACACGAAGAGAACACGCCACACACAGGAGAGACACGGAGAGAACACGCCACACACAGGAGAGACACGGAGAGAACACGCCACACACAGGAGAGACACGAGAACACTCCACACACAGGAGAGACAGAGAACACGCCACACACAGGAGAGACACAGAGAGAACACGCCACACACAGAGACACGAAGAGAACACGCCACACACAGAGACACGAAGAGAACACGCCACACACAGGAGAGACACAGAGAGAACACGCCACACACAGGAGAGACACGAAGAGAACACGCCACACACAGGAGAGACACGAAGAGAACACTTCCACTCCTTTGCCAGACTCCACGGAAGCCTCCAGCGCGGGGTCCCATGTGGCCCTCCTGTCGGCTCCAGCAGGGGTGCTGCCACTCGCCCGGACAGAGAAGGGCCTGCGGGGACTCGGGGCGGTGACCAGTGAGCCAGGACGCACTCTGCCCTGCACTGGCTGCCCCTGCTGCAACGTGGAGAGCGCCACCCTCAGACGGTCTCTGTGCCACGTACTCATGGAGCGTGAAGGCAACAAGCCTGGGAGTGGGAACGCCACAGAACCCGCCTCTGACGGGGAGACTCGCTCTGGCCCTGGGAAAAGCCCCGACCAGGGCTCACCCCCCCACCACAGGTCCGGCTGTGCCCAGGGCGGGAGGCACGGAGAGAGGAGCCAGAACCCAGCCGGGTACCCCCTCAGGCCCCGCAGCAACTGGGAGCTCACGGGGCGCTGTCCTGGCCCAGGTGACACCCGTGGGGCAGGCCCCTTGTCCGGTCTCCACCAGCACGCCCACCTCTGAGCTCCATCTCTTTCAGCCAGCGCGGCAAGGCCAACCAGCCATGTCCCCGAAACAAAGCCCACCGTGCCTCTCAGGTGGCCCTTCAGGGGTCCCCTGGCCCACCTGCCTGTGACCCGTCAAATAGGCCCGAAGGGCCGCGGGTTCTGCCAGTCACTTTGTCGCCACAGCTGTGCTTGGAGGAGAGCTGGGTCAACACTCCGAGTGCACCTGGCTGCGGCCTCGCACTCCGCCTCCCAGGGCGGGGCCACCGCTCAGCGGCCACTAGCGCACGTGGGCCTCACGGCCGCTGACAGCATCCCTGACCAGCCTCGCCTGCAGGCCCAGGCACCTGGCGTCACGTGCCACTTCATCCGGTTTACTCGAAAACCCTCCCCATTTGCCCATTCAACAGAGAAAGAAATTCAGGTTCCACAGACTTAAAAACACTGCCCACCATCACCCAGGAAAGAAGAGGCACGACCAGGATGCCCGTCTGGGCAGCTGTCAGAGACACCCACCCCCCAGGACAGGGGGTGTCAAAACGAGGGTCCGTCCCCGTGGCGCAACTTCAAGGTGGAACGGCTGCCACGGCTCCAACGGCCCTTCAGTGGCACAGGCCGGACACAGCGAAGCACAAGGACAAGCACCACAGGACTCTGGTGTGTGTGGGACACAGCAGGTCAAGTCCACAGAGACCGAGGGCACAGAGACACATGCTGCGGCGAGCGAGGCAGGGTCTCAGTGCCGCGGACGGAAGATTCTGAAGACCAAGGTGGCGAAGGCGCCCGACAGTGGGGGCGCGTGTAATCCCCGAACCAAGGGTCCGAGTGGCAGACGTCCTGTGCACTTCGACCCAGTGTGAAACCACATTTTAAAAAGAAAGGGCAGGGCTCACACTCCTTTAACGACCACACAAAGCTGGAGGAATGGATACTGAATTTCGATTACTCTAATAAATGCGTCTAGAATGTCAGAAAACCGCACACCCAGATGACTCACGTGGAGAATTTAAAACTGCAAAATAAAGTCAGAACCCTGAGGTCTGGAAACTAAGCACAAACCCTGCAGCCCTGCAGGCCCCGTGGTCCGATGGCCCCAGACCGGGCTCAGCACCAGCCACCCACCTCCTTCCCACCCTTCCGGAGAGAGCCCTACCTCAGATGCCCATCTGACTCACCCAGACCAAGGTCAGAGCGTACCTGCTGCTCCCGCCCCGACCTTGGCACAGACGCTGCTCACCCAGGTGCCTGACCGGCCCTGCAAAACACATGCACCCAGCCTGGGTTTCCCATCTGAGGCCCACCCTGTGGACTATCTGGATTCCTCCACACGCGCCAGCCCCCGCCCAGGCTCCTGGGACAGAAAGGGCGGTGCCTGTTCTCTGTCTCCTGTCCCTGCCCATCACCACCAGTCAAGGGGTGGGGCCTCCCCTCCTGGGCAAAACACTTCCCCAACCTATGGCCGGTGCTCTCACACCTGCCCCTCCCATGCCCCAGATCCAAGGGAAGCCGCACAGCTTCGCCCCCTTTTCCGAGGAGAGGCTGGCAGGGAAGGTCTGCCCAAGGCCTTCCCTTGACACACGGAGCTGGCTGCCACGTGGGCGCTGGCCTTCCATGACCCGCCCTCTGGAGGCTGCAGAGCTGGCACATCGCCAGGCCCAGGAAACCGACCTGGCCCCGGGGGCAGGAGGCAGCCTGCCAGCGTCCGAGAGGCAGACAGACACCCGGGCGGCCCTGGTCCCAGGCGCCGCCTCCAACAGGCTGCCCCGATGGGCCTCCTGCCACCACAGTGCCCAGGACGGGCGCTCCAAGTCCACAGCCCTCTGCACCCACCTGCCCACCCGTGGGGCCCTGTTACGACGGGTGGGGAGGACCCGCGGGGCGCAGTGCGCAACTGGGTCAGAGGGCAGCTTCTCAGTGCAAACTCGCTAGCTTCACTCCACTGCTGTCCCCGCAGCCCTCACACCCACTCTGGCCTTGGTCCCCACCCCTCAGACATGGACTGGTGAGGCGGGCGGAGCCTAGGGAGGCAGCGGCCAGGCCACCAGGGAAACACCCCCCAACCCCCGGAGAGCAGAGGACCTCGGCAGAGCAAGCGCGCGCAGCAGAAGCCAAGCCCATCCCCGACCGCGGCCGCGTTACCTGGGCTGTCCTGGCCCTCCTGCCCTGCATGCTGCTGCTGCGGCCCAGCTGCGGGCCAGGGGCGCCCTCGGAGAGGCAGTGGGACCTCCTGCAGGGAAGGGTGTTGTAGCTGCTGCCGGGAGCGGCCTCTTCGGCCGCCGTGGGCGGTGCCTTGTGGTTGGCCCGGTGGGGGCGGGCAGATACCAAATCGCGACAGCAGCCGGCGCACTTGCTCTTGGGCCCCCCGTTGGCCATCACGCTGGCACCGTCCGGAGTGCAGAGGTCACTCAGGGAGCTGGCGCGCTGACAGGCAGTGGGCAGCCGCGGGCCCTGCCGGCTCCCCGCCCGCCGGGCCTCCTGGAGGTCCCTCTCTGCGGCAGCGCCCAGGATCTCCTCATTGCTCGTCAGGTGCTCTTGGCTCAGGTCAGAGAGGGAGAACTCCAGGCTGTCCTCCCGCCAAATGTCTGCGGACTTGGAGCGCTTCTTCCTGAAGCCCACACTCTCCAGGAAGGCGGGCCCGACGCGCTCATAGGGATGCAGCCGGCTGTCGCCCTCGGCCGGGTAGGCCGCGTCCTCACCATAGAGCCTGCTGTCCTCCGAGTCGGGCATGCTCGGCACGGAGGCCGCAGCGAGGACGACGCTGCTGCCCACACTGGGGGCCACGGAGGAGTCAGTGTACGACACGGGCCTCAGGCCTGCATCCACGCGGTCCACCCAGATGGGGCTCCCAAAGGCCTCAAGGGTGCCCTCCTGCGCAAAGGGCTCCAGGCCGCTCTCGGCCAGCGACTGCGGGATGCTGGGAGTGCTGCTGGAGCGCCCGCTGGCCTCGGAGCTCCTGGGCACCGCCTTCCCTGAGGACGCGTGCCGGGCCCGCCGCGCCTTGTGCGACAGGCGTAGCGAGCGCGACGTGTGCTTGCGCCCCAGGCTGGCGCGCTTCTCCCCGTAGAACGCGTGCTCCACGCTCTGGCTCTCTGCATTTCCCATGGCCGAGCAGTCTGCAACAGAGAGAGAAGGAGACAGGAGGGACAGCTCCGTCACTGAAGGGCACAGGCAGCTGGACAGAGGGGCTCGGCGTGCGGGGAGGACGGCCAGTTCTTGGGCTGCACAGGGTAGCAGGGCAGAGCCGGCAGCTCCCGAGAGGCCCCCATGGGGGGGTGGGCACAAAGCACCAGCAAGACCGCTGGAGAACCACACCTGTCTTCGCCCAGGAGGTACCTACCCACCTCGCCCCCCTCAGCATACACACTGCCTCTCTCAGGGTCGGGTGGAGGGGGACACCTGTCTTCCTGCAGCTGCGCGTTCGGTGACGGACCTGGAGTCCTGCCCCAGCTCCCAAACCCAAGTATGCCCGACCAGGGACTTGCCGATGTCAGAAAACGAGACTTAAAAGGCACCTCCGAACACCCCCTGCCCCTTCCAGGGGTTTTCTGCTTTCTTCGGACTCCACCTCGAACTTCGAAATCAATCAGAAGTGGAAACGCTGAGGGTTTAAGTCCAATAAAGCAGGATCTTTCCCTTTAATTCCACAGTGCGCTGAAAACGCTGACTGTGGTTGGGAGGTGGGAGTGGGCAGAGCAGAACAGAAACCCCGCTCCCCGCGGCTCAGCGGAGACCAATGGGCTCCGTTCTGGGAGCAGACCCTGCGCACATGCGTCTGGCTGGGTCCCTGCACGGGGGACTCAGTGGCAGAGCCACCAGCGAGAGCCGGCCCTCAGGGCCACAGGGCACGGCCAGGTGCCTTCGGGGCACTCGTCCAGTGTCGCCCACAGACCCAGAGGCCACTGCCCACAGTGGAGACCAGGAAACCCCTCGCAGCTCAGCTCACATCCCCAGGTGCGCAGCAGTGCACCGTCCACCTGGAGCCCCGCCCACCTTGCGCAGCAGCAACCTGTCTCTGCACCGTGAGGACAGCTGCAAGGGCAGGAGGGAAACACAGCAGCTGGGTGCATCACCAGGCTGACTCCATCACCCGTCTGCACAGTGACTCACTCAGGGGACAGACACCAGGCACCCAGCGTGTCCTGGAAGCCAGGCCGTGGGCAGTGAGTGGCCAGAGGAGGCTCGGCCCCACCCTCAGTGCAGGGCAGCTCATGCAGACCTGAGCATTCCCACCAGGACACAGGTCACATGACCCCCCCCCCGCCGGCCCAGGGAATGTCCAGCCCAGAGACCATCCCCCAAGATGTCAGAGCCCCGAGGTACGCCTCTGGCCAGTGTCTTTCAAAAGCAAGAAAAGAGGCAAAACCTCAAGTGGAGGGAAAGGGACAAGCGGCACTGGCCACACGCGACCAGTCTCAGTTTCCTCTGCCCTGAGGAACACCGGGGCTGCACATGTCTGCACTCAAGGGGAGGGGCACGTCAGCAACACTGATGGTCAGCAACAGGGCGGTCTCCCAGGGTCCCTGAGGTCTGTAAGCAGACAGGACGTGCCAGGTATGTCTCCACCATCCATCCATCTTGTGAATTCAGAATAAAAAGCCCAGAGGGAAGGTGAGCCAGCCGTGCTGTCTGAAGAACGGCACGGCTGAAATCCGAGAGCAGCAAAGGGTTCAGGTCAAGACTAAGCCACTGCCTCACACGCACCAGCAGGCACCTGGGCCATGGGCGTGCGTAGACCGGCAGCTGGTTCTCCGCCCTCCTCTGCCCCAGGGCATGTCTCTGCCACCTGAGGAGTAGTCCCGCCCCACCGTCCAGGCCCCAGGGCCTGTGGTGCTCTCCAGCCAGCCCAGGAGGGCAGGCAGCAGTGTTACCCTTAGAACGGGGATAGAGGGGGGCGCCCGACCTGCCAAGCCCCCCCCAAGGATGCTGGGGTGACCGCAGCCGGGTCGGCAGGAGGAGAGACAGGAGTGTCTCGGGGCTGCGGAAACGGCCCCTACACTGAAAGCTTTCCCTGCGCCCGACCAGTGGCTCAGGTGGTTGGAGCCTCGTCCGCTGCACAAGGTCAAGGGTTTGATCCCAGGTCAGGGCACATTCAGGCGCCAGCCAATCGACAGATACTTCTCACGTTGCCGTCTCTCTCCCTTCCTCTCTCCAGAATCAAGGAGCACGTCCTCGGGTGAGGACTTGAAGGAAGGAGAGGAAGCTTCTCCCGAAAGGCCGTGAGGCCCCAGCCCCAGCGGGGTGGTGGGGGCTCCGAGACAGCGGAGTGGGAAGAGTGGAAACCGCCCCTCAGACCACGGACACACGGCCCCGTCTGCGGACGCCCCGGCCCTGCGCCCAGGCACCCCCAAACGGCGGGCAACCAAGCACCCCTCCCCTCCCGTGCGCAGACGAAGGACACCAGCCCTTCCTGCTTTCTCGCATCTTTCTCCCCACTTGACCCTCGTCTTTGTTTTTATTTCAAAGAAACCAATTTTGCAACACCTGGTTAACACTTTGCATTTGCACCAGCCTGTTCCTTCCCTGTCCGCCCCCGAAGCCACGTAGGGGCAGAAAGAGGCTCTGACCTTTCTGTCGCAGAGACTAGTGTGCTCTGCTGGCGACCGGGACCTGACCGGTGGCCGTGTGCTCGTGACAGCGGTAGAAGCTCCGAAACGAGTCCGTCTGCAGAGCCACCAGGTGAAAGGGGACAGTTTAAGGGGGGAAGCATACCCAGAGATGCGAACATGGGGACAGAAGCCTGCACAGAAGAGCCGGCAAAGGGGCAGCAGTCTCCAACCAAAGTCCAGGCCCAGGGGGTGACCCACCCAGGCTCAGCATGAGGCCGCCAGTGATGCAGGCAGGACTCTGGTGGCGCCAGGCCATGGGCACCTCCCGGGCCGTGGGCGGGGGGCCGTGGGCAGGGGGCCGTGGGCAGGAGCTACCTGGGAGTGCAGCTCTCAGCACCTGGGCCTCCGGCCTGGCTCCTCGGGCTTCCCCCTGCACGATCCACGCCCGGGCTCCCCGGCAGCCCCCAGTCTCCCTCTGCCAGGTTCGCCACCTCCAGGCCCCATGGACCTCAGCTCCCAGTATCTCTGAACAAAAGGGGCTCCACACTGCTGTCCCCTTCCTCATCCACCCTGTCCCTCATCCACCCTGTCCTTCCTCCGCATGCGTCACGGCTCTCACCAGGGACACGGTCATGGGCCCTCCTGCCTCTTCTCCAGCCCTCCCACTAGGACCCACGTGGCTGGAGGGCGACAGGCGTGCCCTAAACCACACTTGGAGCGAAGGCAGGACACAGCAGACATCCAGGCAGGACATCGAAATTCACGCAACTGCAATCAGTATAGACACAAACGTCTCCAAAATAGGAACCAGAGAAGACATGCGTCGGTCCCCCCCAGCTGCCCACCCCCTCCCTGCCCCATGCGGCCCCTCCCCCTGGATCCGCGGCTTCACAGAGGGGCTGACTGTCTTGCCCACTGTGCACCCCAACTGACACCCCTTCTCCTGGGAAGAGGGTAAGACCTCACTCCTGTCCTCCCTGTCCTAGCTGTCACCCTCCATCCCACCATCCTCCTCCTGGGAAACTGTCCCCTGAGGGGGGAGGGCGAGGTCTAAGGCCCAAGGCCCAAGGCCCCACCCCCACCATCAGGGCAGAGGGCAGACTTGCTCAGCCTGACAGTCAGAGAAGCAGCCCAGTGCCCTGATGGGGGGTAGTCTGAAGGCTATGCAGAGTCTAAAGATTAGAAGGAGCTCAGCCCCAGAGAGAAGGGCATGGGGGGCCAGGGGTGCCCAGCACCGCGACCTTCCTCTGAGAGCAGTGAGTTCCATTTCTGAAGCAACCATTGCAGGCCCCTTTACTCCCACTGCACCACGGACACGGCGGGCGAGCTCCGGAGTCTGAAGGGTCCTCGCCAGTGAGGACAGTCGCCCAGCTGGCTCAGCCCTCAGGCGGGTGGCTGCTGCCCAGGGGCTGCTCCTGGGGAGTGGTCGGCCTGCCCAACACCACAGGTGACACCGCGCACACCCATGGACCACACGCTGGCCTGCCAGCCGATGGCCCTGGGCCTGGCTGCCCCACTGTGTCTGGGGCGCAGTCACTTGCACACAGGCACACCTGTCTTGCTCAGTACACACCCCTTTCCCACCCCAGCACGGTCTCCTGGCGGCAGGAACTACGCCTCGCCCACCTCTACAGCCTACACCGCAGCACAGCTGTCCGCGGGGACGCTCAGGTTGCGGCCGCCCCGCAGCGAGGCCGCCTCAGCAGCGTCCAGCATCTGTGCCCACCAGGGCCCAGGCGCCCCACTCAGAGCGCTCACCGTGAGGGCGGGTCTCTCCCCTTTGCCGAGGGCGCCCGGCACCGAGCGGAAGGCACCTGATGATGTCTGTACATTATGGTTATTAATAAAATGTTGTGCTCCCCAGGGGTATTTAAAAACTTATCAAAATAAACACGATGATTACTCTCCTCTGACTTGAAAACAGACCTCCAAAACTGCAGCCGAAAGAAGGAAACCTATTTGTTTCAGAGTTAAATTTGAAACGAAAGTCACAAGACAACAGACTGCACATTTAAAATTAGCCTCCAGTGGGAGGTCCTGGTTCCCAGCCTGGTTTTTCCCTCCTGGAGGCTGAGCCTGGAGACGGGGAAACCAGGGCTCAGACTAACCCGAGACGAAGTTCTGGAAGCTTCTGCAACATCTTCACAAAGGCTGAGGGGCACACACCCGCCAGCGCAGGAGGCCGGGCAGGGGCAGCGCAACAGACAAAAGACCAGCTCCGATTCAGAGCAGCTACGACACTACCCAAGAACAAAGCACGTCACTGTTGCGAACTGTTGCGAACTGGGACGTGAAGGCCAGGATCGCCTTTTCGAACATAATCCCGTATAAAGACAGGAAAGCCTGGGGTTCAATCTAAAGGATCCTGAGGGCAATTCGCAGGAGAAAAAAGACTTCACATGTGCCCGTGTTTTCTTTTTCTTGTTTTAAGTTTCAATGCTAATGCTTTTGAATTGTCAGGAGGGTTTAACCTCAATCCAAAGAAGAGGTTCCGAATTCTCTTTCCCACAAGCTACAGCGCCTTCACATTACAGCAGGCCCACCCTGCCCCGCCTCCTTCCCGTGAACTCCCACCACACACAGCTGTGCCCACACAACGTACCTTTGCAGGCAACAGCGGGTCGCAGCCCACTGTGCCCCAGGGGCGCTGTGGCATTTAGATCCTGGGTGGGCGGTGGTGTCAGGAGGCGCAGCACCAGGCTGGGGGCGTCAGCACCTGCTCCCTGGGGCGGCCATCGGTCTCACCTGAGCGGTCTCACCTGCGTGCACAGGAAGGCGCTGCGAACCTGCAGAGCACGGGAAAGGAAACGGTCAGCAGCACAACAAGGCCGGGTCATCGCTCTGCTCCAGCGTCCGCCTTGAGCAGAAAACCGCTGGCCACAGGTACGAAACGCCACGCGGCACCAGGTGAACCGCAAGTGTGAGCGCATTCCCACCCGTGGCGGCAGCTGGCCCAGCAGGCTGAGTGAGCGAGCGCGCCCTCTGAACCGCTGCCCGTAGGCTAAGGTAATGCAAACGGGTGGCCACAAAATGATTTCCATGGCTCCTCTTCATCGTCAAAGGTCCCATCTAACAGAGCCGAAGGGACCCAGAGAGGGAGACCCGGCCGTCCTGGAGCAGAGCTGCACCCCCGACGGACATGGACCAGCACCGGGAGGCACTGGGGCAGAAGCCCGAACGCAGTGCACAGCTGGCACTGGGCACGTGTCCTCGCACGGCCACATGTGTCCTCGCACGGCCACACGTCAAGTCCCGAGGAAGAGCAGCAGAGGCAGGGCACGAGAAAAAAGTCAGGTGAAATGTCCCAACTGTGACTTGACCTCAAAAATGAAGTGGCCGGGACCTGCCCATGAAAGAGCAGCTGATTTCTCAGGCCTGCCCTGTGAGGGGCGTCCGCCAGCACTGAGAGGGCCTGGGGCTGGACGCCCCGGCGGTGACCGCCACTGGGCCCAGGGACACCGAGAGGGATCTCCTTGGGGACGGTGCCACACAAAGGCAGTGCACACACACACACACACACACACACACACACACAGGGGGTGGGACAACGAGAAACACTCCTCCCTGGCACTTCGAGCTCCACGCACGTCTGTTCCCTCCCTTCCTTCTCTTTCCCCCACCCAGGCCCCCAGAGCCCCCGGTCCGTCTGCACTGTCCCTCCTCCGCCCGTCTCCGCTACCTCGGACCCACAGCTCACACTCCTTTGTCCCCTCTCCCGCCCCGACCCCGTGGTGCACACGGCGCTGCCAGGCCAAACCAGTGGACCTGTGGGGCGCACTCAGTGTCCCACAGAGTGCTGCCACACCACCCCCGGGACCAAGTGCGGCGGGACGCCCTGGTGCCCTGGCAGGCGCAGCCGAGAGGCCGCAGGAATCCTGAGCATCCTTCTGAAGAAGCGTCCGTCCATTCCACTCGCAGACGTACTCAGGAGTTCAGGAAGAACAGAGGAAAAAAGGTGAATGTGCATCATTTTCTAAGATGAAACACCCACCCCACCCCCAAATGAAATGCCACACAGCGCAGTTCCAGGCTGATTCTCTGCTCTTGATGGAGAGTTTGGTGGAAAAGACTTGAAAATCTCTACTCTTCCAGGATTTCCTTCATCACCTTTTTCCTCTGGATAATGCAATTTTCAATTATTTGAAAACCTGCCTACATCTCTCCCATGGTAGGGTCACCAGGCACGTGCCCCTGCATGAGGGTTCTCCAGAGATGCAGAACCAACAGGGGCAGGTGGGTGTGTGGGGTGAGTGGGTGGGTGACGGATAAACAGGTGGAGGAATGGATGGGAGACGAATGGATGGGGAAGGCTGGGTGAATGGGTGAGTGGGTGGGTACATGGACAGATGGATGGGAGGGTGGATGGAAGGATGGACAGGTGGATGGGTCAGTGGGTGACTGGAAGGGGGGGGATTTTAAGGAACTGCCTCAAGCAACTGCAAGGCTGAGACCACAGCCTGCAGGAGAGACTAGAGGCCCAGGCAGCGCCAATGCCACGGTCTCAAGTCCGAAGGCGTAGGGAGGCAGAGCCCTCTCCTGCCACGAGACCTCAGCCCCGCGTCCCAGGCCCTCAGTGACGGGAGAGGCCCCCTACGGGAGAGAGGGCGATCTGCCTCACTCTGTGTCCTCATTCAAACGCGGATGGCCCCACACAGTCTCCCACTGCACTACGCCGGGACCGGGCCAAACCGGGCCCCACCGCCTGGCCAAGTGAACGTAACACACGCCCGCACACACCACAACACGTCTTCTCCAGTTCCCAGCAACAGCACCAGCGCAACCCAAAGAAACAGGGAGAATCAAGTTCATCGCCCAGAATACGATGCCACAGTGGCAGCAGGGGCCTGACTCACACGCATCCCCCAAGCCCACTCCACTCAAGCTTGGAAAAGAGGGTGGTGACCTGGGGGCCATGCAGGCCCAGGCACCCAGGGACACTCAGGGGCCACTGAGGACAGTGACCTGACTGCCATGGTGCCACCTTTGCCCTGCATTTCCAGACGGTCACATCTTCCGAGCTGCGTCTCCCGGCAGCCAGCACATGACCGCCACTCGCTCTCTCCCCACATAGAAAACAGTATCGAACCACATTTCTGGACTGTGAAACCCACCTGCCTCCCCCCTAACCCCCACCCACACACACAAAGTTCCCAGGCCTGGGTGCGGCAGCTTCCCCGTGGGACCCTGGGACGTGAAGTTCCCACCCTCTCCCACCCCCACCCCCCGCCAGGCTAGCAGCATGCTGCATGGGGGTGGGGAGGGGTGTCCCCAGCACGTCCTCAGCTCTGGTGCAGCTGGGCCTGCGGTGGGGCTGGGAAGCCGGGCTACGGAGGAGGCGGGGCAGAGCAATTGCCCAACAGCCTCCCACACGGGCTCCTGAGCAACATCCCGCAGGGGCAGCGGCTCCTCCCGGCCTGCTGGAGCAGGCAGGTCTCCATGGAACCACGGCCTCCGGAGCCGGGCATGTGCCCCTTTCCCAAAACCAGAGAGTGCAGGCGGCTCACCCCTCCCTGAGCGCGGGGGTCACCTGGCGCAAGTCCTTGACTCTCCACAGCTTCTTTCTCAACCACACCCAGAGCCATGTGTGTGAAGCATTCCCCCACCGCGGGGCTCCCAGGCCAGGGCTTGTGCTCCTGGTTCGTTACCTAGGCTGGCTCCCCGGGAAAGGGCCGGGCTGCATCTGCGTGTCCCCAGCTGGGCTCAGTTTGACACAAAGGTGAGACCCCGTGGTGGTTTTCGCATCAAAGTTTCCCTTCGTTATCGCTTCCAGACCTCAGTCTCAAGTCGGCACATTACAACTCAATCTCGGTGGGCCCTGGGCCCTTCTGTGGGGGTGGGGCACAGCCCCAGAACCCCGTGGAGACCACCCGGGGGAAGGCGTGAGGCCCCTGACAAGGTCATATCTCCAGAGAACAGGGGAGGGAAAGAGAAAGGAGACAGACCCACACGACCCCAGGCCCAGGCACCCACGGCAAGGTGGCAAGGTCGGGAGCTGCAGAGAATTAACGGGACCCCTCACGCCAGGCACGCATGTGCAAGGCTAACACCCCCCCACAACGAAACACACACTCTCCACAGGGCAAAGGTGGAGAACAGGCAGATTCTGAAAACACACACAACAGGCTAAGATGGCAGTTTACCTCGACTGGTGTTTCTCGGCTTGATTTTACGGTTACTCAGGAGGCGCGGTGATCACTCTGATGTCTTATCTACCCTATAATCAGGATATTGCTGAAGCCCAGAAGGAAACACTTCTAAGTGTGGCGGGTGAGTAAGGGGTGTCTGGAAACGGTCTTCCTAGGAAATCGTGGTGTGCAACACTCACACTCAAAAATCCACCTTCAGAGGACCTTGCTGAAAGAAGAACGGTCATTTCAGAGTGGAAGCTGTTCGAGGTAGAAATCGAGGTTTGTCACCCTGAAGGTCACAGAGGGTTTCCCTCCAAAGAGCAGCACATCGAGGCCCAGGTTTAGACAACGGAAGTGGTGAAATCTAAAATCCACGAAGTCGTGCCTGTGCATAGCCCCTCCACACCATGAAAAGGCGCCGCTCGGGTGCTGAGACTCACGGCCCCCATTTCAGATGAGAAGATGAGAGACTCTCTCCGGCGGGAGGAGGGAGTGCGTCCGCCAGGCCCTTCCTGAAGGCCCTTCCTCAGCACGCCCTGTCCCAAACCCAGCGCCAGCAGGCTGGGTGGGTCTGGAGGAACGCCCAGGAACATGCGCATCTATGGTGCTCTGTGCTGGACAAGGGGCATGGGCGAGCGACGTGAGAAAATGGACATGGTGAAGTAGGAACTAGACGTAGCAAACACAGGATGGACCTGGAGACACTGTCCTGAGTGAAATACGACAGACGCCGAAGGATACGTCTGTGCGGCTCCCTGGTGAGACCCAACACTGCTGTGGGGCAGAGCGGGGACCAAGCACTGGGCCGAGGGTTGGGCAGAGCGGGTCCGCACTTCCGGGGACAGAGCTACAGTCTGGGGAAACGAGCAGGTTCCGAAAACCAGGCAGACCCACTCGCTGCAGCTGAACACCACACCTGAAATGCTGGAAGGTGAACTTCACGCGGCACGCATCACACCGTGATGAAAAAACAGAGGGTATGTTAAAAACTGGTACTTGCAGGCACTTCAAAACGTGAACAGGCTTCTGTGGGCATCAGACCATGTACCGACCGAGTCCCTGGAGGGGCATACCGCACCCACACCCACTTCTGTGCCGACGGCCAGCCCGCCCAGCATCCAGCTCACGGACCGAGGACCGGACTGCAGCCCAACATCCGCCCAGAAGTGCTCCCACCCCCTCACCATCTCCCAGCAGGGAGGGCCCGCAGGGCTCCCGGGGTGGCCACCCTCTGGTCCACAGTGGGAGCCCGCCTCTCACAGAGAAGAAGGAGACCCCTGTGTTCCACGTGCATGCTTTGCCCCGAACGCTTGTTTGGGGGGCCGGCTGCCTACTGGAAGCCTGTGTCCTGCCGGCGGCACAGTGAGGACTGAGCTCCACAGATGTGCTCACGCCTGCCACGGCGGGTCCAGTCCACGAGCGGAACCAAGAGCCGGGGAACCGCAGTGTTTCCGTGACTGTCCATGCCTGGTAATCTCCTGCCCAATGTCCCCCCTTCCCCATCCCAGTCAGCCCCCAGCCCTGCACCCCAGCACAGCCACAGAGAAGAAGGCCGTAGCTGCCCGCCTCCACCATGGCTCCCAGACAGTTTATGCTCCGGCATGGACCACACCAGACCCGGTCTGGGGGTCGTGTGCATGAGAAAATGGCCAAGTCGGCGGCATGCATGGCCCCAGCCAAGCCCTCCTCCCCCGGCGCTGGTCTGAATGCGCCAGAGAAAGTGTTATAACAAGCACCCTGCTCGGTGCTAATTAAACGCGTCGGCGGGGGGGCGGCGATGGGCGCAGGGTGGACAGAGCACAGGCTGTGCAGGTGATTCCACATGCCGACAACTTAGACTTGGCACCTGACCCTCCTCGCCAGCAGCTCCTCCCCACTAACTGGAAACGTCGCCACCACAGACCGAGCGGGCGCACCCCAGGCAGCTCAGTCCGGCTCAGTGCAGCACGCCAGGGAGTCCGGACGGTGTGGCAGTGAACCGCCGCGGACAGCGTGCAAGACAGAAAGCACTCTCTCAGGAAGACCAGCAAAGCAGCCCCTTGGGACTCGGGACAGACCCACCTTCTCCACGCGTCCCAGGACCAAGGAAACACAGCCCCCAGCTCCCAGTGCGCTGGCCTCGGGCCGCGCCGGGTCTGAGGGCACCGTCAGCAGCCCACCGGGCCCAGGCCCCAGCGGAGCAGACACTGGGCCCGTCCACTGCTCGTCCTGCCGGGGCTTGTGCTGCGAGTTTGTTGCGCAGCTTGAACTCATAATGGGACTCTGTCAGCTGCTTTTGTTTGAACTTGACACAATGGGAAAAGCCCCGAAGGGCTCGTTAGTAATCTCACAGTGGAATCTGGAGAGATAATGAGCACTTCTTGAGCAACCGTGAGACACCCGACTGCACCAGGCAAAGTCAGGTCTGTTCCCAGAGAAGACAGGACTCCAACACAGCTGCCACCGTGACCACCAAGGTGGGGACAGAGAGCTCAGTGCCGGGGCGGGGCGCACCCCCACAGTGGGGGTGGGCGGGGCTCTGTTTCAGCCACGCCCGCATCTGGTGACTGCGCCCCCTCAGGAAGACGCAGCACGCCCTCGGTGAGAGGGGGGCAGGGGCACGGAGAAGGACCGGCTAGAAGCCACGCAGCCCTCTGTCTGAACCACTGGGGATCAGTGAGCGGCAGCCTGGAAAACAAAAAGTGCGCCCCCTCGTGGCACCGGGACTGGGGCAGGGACATGGCCTCGGGGCTCCCGCGCAGGTTCTCAGTGAACAAGGCAGCACTGCGCCACATGTGCGGCGTCTCCTTCCCTACCGACAGTCCCCGGCACGCAGCCCCCACAGGGGCAGGAAGATCAGCACGTGACACGGCGGGAGGGGGCCCCAGGACAGAGGGGGGTACGGCGGACCCACGCACATGTCCATGCGAAACGCTGGACTGATCCTCCAACTGGCCAGCGTCCGCACTGATCCCCAGGCTCAACCCCATCTGGACCTATCCCCCGGCTCGCTTGTGTCTTTGCAAGCTTTTGGAAAAGACTATTGTTACCCAAAATTAAAGTCACAGAAAATTCATCTTCTAAACATAAGTATCCGTGTGGAATAAAGATAACAAATACTGGCAATAGCAGTATATTATTTATCACCCCAAACCTTTCAGAAATGTAGAAAACAAGTAAGATTTACTAAATACATAAAGATTCAAGTACAGACTTGCTAAAGGACTAATTCCATAATATTTAGACTGCAAAGGTCACAGTTTGGAGGGAGAAAAACCAAACGCCTGCTATCTCGTGGTAGGTGGGGCCCATAACACATTTGCCGCTAAGCTGACTCCAGGAAGCAGGCAGCAAACACCTGGCCCAAAGCGGGCGACCCCAGGTGTGCACGGAAGCAACGGCTGGGCCTACCCTGCACGCCAGCTGGCAGACCGGAGTCCTCTGTACAGCAAGGCTCCCTGGGAGTCCCTGTTTGTTTGCCAGCCTGGACGAGAGCCGTGGACAGCCACGACGAGGGGGCAGGCACGCTATGCCCAGTGCCTCAGGCTGGGGGGGGTCGGGGTGCCCCATCGGAGCAGACATGGCCGTCCTTGTGGGCCACCAGGCGGAGAGGCCAAGCCTGGCAGTCAGGGCCCGGCCCCCACTGGGCCTCAGGGGTAGGAGCTGGATGAACTCAGTGCAAGGAGAACTCCACCAGGAAAACCCCGGGCTTGACGACTCCTCCTCCTCTAGACGCCCTGACGCCGCCGGCCTCGCCAACGAATCGCGACCAGGCACGGAGCGCTGACGCTCAGCCCTGTGGAGCGCAGCGAGGAGCCAGGCGGAGGCGCACTCCAGTGGGGCTGCCCTCTGCTGCCCACAGCTCGGACAAGGACCAAGAGGCCACTCTCCTGCCCAACTGTCCAGCCCTGCTGTCCTGGGAGTAACCCCAGGACCTAGGTCTTCAGGTCAGAGCGGCATCGCCCTCTCAATCAGATCAGAGTGATTTGCAATGGTTAACAAAAAAGGCCTTTAAAAAAGCCCTCTTTGGGGAGAAAGTGACAAGGACGAAGCCAAAGCGAATGTTAGAGAGAACCCACGCGGAAGTGACCCCAAACTCCCAGCACTGGAGACAGTGAAATGTGAGGCCTCTGCTCGGAGGGGCCCCGGGAGGTGGGGTCTCTGTTGGGCCAGGGAGGCACGTTCCGCTGGAGCAGGGAGCTCTCGCTACCCTTTCCTCAGAAACTCGAGGTCGATCTAAAGGTGGCCCATCTGTTAGCACCAGGGTTGTGACAAATGGTGAACAACAGTGAAGGAAAGAGTGTTTGGAGGGAAGGGGAACAGGGAGACAAAAAGCAAAGCAGGGACTTCCACCAAGATGGAGGCGCAGGTGGAAACACTGCGCCTTCTCCCACAACCAAGTTTGAATACAACAAAGGTTTGGAGAACAAAGTCACAGCCAAAAAACAGAAAATTAAATTATACGGAAGTCCGACAACAACGAACCGTTCAACCAGGACGGTAAGAGGGGCGGAGCCAGCAGCGGAGCAGGTCGGGCAGCACAGATCCCCAGACCTAGGCGCGCAAGTGACCCGGACCCAGTCAGGGTGTGGGGCAGACTGACCATGGTCGCACATTCGCGCACAATGAGACGGACCACGCAGGCTCCAGGGGGCGAGGGCTGATGGCGGTAGCACACTCGCATGCAGTGGGACGAAACGCAAGGGCCCTGGTGACAGTGGCAGCTGCCACACCTATGGGGGACACGGCGGGAGGCGGCAGATGGGACGCCATCGCTCCTCTTTGACCCTGCCCCCACATACAGCATCACAACCCAACGACTGAGTTGCCCTGCTCTGGTGAAAACCTAGGGCTCCAATCCTGCTACGGAACAGGCACGAACAGCCCAAAAGATGGCGCAAGAAGAACTCAAAGTCCCAGAGCCAATAACTCTAAGCGACCGAGAGATTGCCAGCCTCTCAGAAGCACAGTTCAAGACACTGTTTATCAGGATGCTCACAGAACTGGTTGATTATAGTCACAAATTAGAGGAACCTATGAAGGCTAAACTAATTGAAATGAAGGGAGATGTCCAGGAAACCAATAGTGATGGAAAGGAAACTGGGACTCAAATCAATGGAATGGACCAGAAGGAAGAACAAAACATCCCACCAGAAAGGAATGAAGAAATGAGAATTCAAAAAAATGAGGAGAGGCTTAGGAACCTCCAGGACATCTTTAAACGTTCCAACATCCGGATTATAGGGGTACCAGAAGGGGGAAAGAAACAGCCACGAGTGGAAAACTTATTTGAACAAATAATAAAGGAGAACTTCCCCAGTCTGGCAAAGGAAATAGACTTCCAGGAAATCCAGGAAGCTCAGAGAGTCCCAAAGAAGTTGGACCCAAGAAGGAACACACCAAGGCACATCATAATTACATTAGCCAAGACTAAAATGAAGGAGAGAATCCTAGAAGCAGCAAGGGATAAGGGGACAGTCACCTACAAAGGAGTACCCATCAGACTGTCAGCGGATTTCTCAAAAGAGACCTTACAGGCAAGAAGGGGCTGGAAAGAAGTATTCCAAGTCATGAAATCCAAAGACCTACAGCCAAGATTGCTTTATCCAGCAAAACTTTCATTTAGAATGGAAGGACAGATAAAGTGCTTCTCAGATAAGGTCAAGTTCAAGGAGTTCATCATCACCAAGCCCTTATTATATGAAATGCTAAAGGGACTTATATAAGAAAAAGAAGATGAAAAATATGAACAGTGAAAGGACAGCAAACACACAGTTATTAACAACCACACCTAAAACAAAAGCAAACCAAGAGGACAGCTAGATCAGGAGTGGAACCATAGAAATGAAGAACACATGGAGGGTTAGCAACAGGGGGGTGGGAGGAGGAGAAGTGGGGAGAAGGCACAGAAAATAGCATAGATGGTAGGTAGAAAATAGATAGGGGGGAGGGCGAGAATAGTGGGGGAAATATAGAATCTAAAGAACTTGAGACACAGTTATAAACTAAGGGGGGAGAATGGTGGGGGAGGGAGTGTGCGGGTGGAGGGGAATGAAGGGGGGAATAGAACAACTGTAATGGTATAATCAATAAAATATATTAAAAATAAAAATAAAATTTTAAAAATAAATAATTAATTAATTAATTAATTAAAAGCAAAGCAGGAAAGGAAGGAAGAGAACCCTGGGAGCTCAGGCCCCAAAGGCACCAGAGCACCCCACCCAATCCCACCACTGAGCATTCAGACACTGCTGGTTTCGGGAAGCCACCCAGACAGTCTGTTTTGGGGAGATGAGCCCACCAGCCTCCAACTGGGGGTCCACTCACTAGCTGCTCGGCCAGCCCACCCACGGCAGAGGGGATGGTGGTATGCCACGCTCAGGGGTGGGCAGCTGTTTTCAACGGGAGTGTGGCTGCCTGAAGTCCAAGTCTGGGAGAGTTCTGGTAACAGACTGCAACGTATCCCTGACACCTTTGGAGCTTCATCATCTACCCAGGTCCTGTTTCAGGGAAGTCTCTTCCATCACTCTGATGTGCGTGTGTGGTGGGGGGGGATATTTATGAAATAGGTGGTGTAAAGTTTAAATATCTTGCTTCCCAAGGATGTGCGAAGGAAGTGTTCGTTGCGGTTATCACTTCAGTGGAATATTGTCTCTTTAAAACTATCTATCTACAAACAATTTTTAAAACTTAAATGTGGAGCCAAGAATTGTCACTGACTGTTTTTAGAGTGGCAAACTGTACTACAACACATAGAAAAATGAGGGGGAACAAGTGAGCGTTCGCTTCAAAAGCTGAGCGATGAGGAGGCTCACAGGGCGAGGAGCTGGGGGTGTGTGTGGGGGCGGACGGGGGGGTCCAGAGAGGAGAGGGAGAACGGGAGGAATGGGGGGGACAGGAGAAGGAGGAGCCGGTCTGGTCCTCCTTCCTCGGGCCAGGGGGGCCCTCGTCCGCCCCAGCTACCAGCCTCGCCTTGGAGATGTTGCTGAGGCTGTGGGAAGGAGAAGTGACGGCAACAGCTTCAGACTTGGGCTCCGACAAGACGACGCCTCGGGCTCCCTGTAACGCCTGTCGGAAAAGCCCGCAGGCCCCACGCCAACAGGCACGTTCGAAACAGGCACGTTCAAAACAGGCCCATTCTCCCTTAAAGCCTTCACAGGAATGTCTGTGGCGTATTGACCCAAGATGACCACGAAATATGCTTTTAGAAAGCCTGGTGACCCACAGGAGTGGCCTGGCATGAGGGAATCAGAGCCCAAACAGGGCAAGGGGCAGGGGGGCAGCCAAGGCACAGGGGCTCCGGGTGGACTGAGTGGGGACCAGCCCAGACAGACAGCCTGGGTTGAGCCCTGCCGGGTGGGGGCCCGGCCAAAGACAGAAAGACAACGACTAGCTCTTCGACCCAGGGGCTCCAACCAAACACCCAGATGCACTGGCTGCCGCCCAGAACCCAACGCCGCCCACTCCCGGACAGAAGCCCCACGGGCAGGCGTCTGCTCCTGCAGCCCGTGCCCCCGAGGGGCTACCGGAGGAGGCCATGTGTACGAGCCACACGAGCCATGCTCCCGGGAGCACTGACGAAGGCAGGACGGAGAGTGCTGGTTCCAGAGCCAAGCTTGATCTGCAGTTTTCTACATTTACATTTGGCTCGGTGCCCAGCGCCACGTGACCCCTTCAAAGGCCCGCATTCTACATTTTCTTTGGAGCCAGGGACTGACACATGGTGACATGGGTCACCCACTGGGGACTCCTGCGTGGCAGAGCCCCAGGGACGCACCGGGGACTGGCTTCTCCGACTGCACCTCCCGTCGGGAAGTGTCTTCTCAGGCCTCTTCCGGGGATACCAAGGACCAAGGGGAACAGCATCGAAAGGGCGAACCCTGGATGACCCTCCACTGTCAGAGGAGGCCCAACCCGGCGGCCAGCCTCCTGACTGGACCAGGCTCCATCAGACACGGTGCTGTTTCTACGATGCCACTTTCTCTCCAAGACGCCACCCACTGGAAGACCGAAGCCTGAGACACCCGACCGAATCACCGTAAACACTCCCACCAGGGTCCCCGCAGACCTGGGCTGAGTGGCAGGGAGAGCTGGGTTCCCACCACTGGTGGCGTGGCCAGGCCGTCTCAGCCTTGTCCTCTCTCCCGGGTCTGAGCCCAGGGTTCCCAGCAGCTCCACCCCACCCTGCTGCGGAGCCCCACCCCCAGTGGGAAGAGAGTGTCCCCCCGGCCCGCGCACCTCTGCACACGGAGCTGCAAGCAGACTGGGGCGGGTGGCCAGGCGGGCAAGGCGGGCGTGAACACCACGCAGCTCCCCTTTCCCGCTGAAAACGATGGGAAGCAGCGCTGAGGAGTCCCCCCAAGGACCCCGCCCACGAACGGCGACCCGCCATCAGAGTGGGTCGGTGGGTGTCACCCAGCCTGCCCCATCAGACCGCACACAGGAGGGGCGAGAGCAGATGTCCGGGGTTCCGGAGGACCCTCGCACTCACAAAACGGCCCAAAGGCCTGCGGCTGGATGCTTGTTTTTAATTATTTCACTTCTTAACGAAACACAGCCTCTCGGGGAAGGAAACTCTGGGGAGCAGCCCAGACCACAGGGGCGCAAACGGACGCCCGTGGAGGGGTCACGGAGCCATGCCCACCGCGGGTGATGGGCCTGGACACTGCAGAAGGGGGGGGAGAACACACAGACGTCACGTGAGCAGGGGCGTGACCCGGGAGGGGCGGGCGCCAGGCACGGAGGAGGGTCCCAAGGCCCGGTTCTCACGGACGGGGGTTCTGCGGCCCCACCTGGACCCCAGGGCAGGTGAGGTCCCGGGGACAGCGTGGGGACGGGAGATCGGGTGGGGTGCGACTGCTTAAGGAGGGCAGGGCTTCTGCCTGGCATGGTGAGAAAGTTCTAGAAATAGACAATGGTAATGGTTGCATAACAAATGTACTTAATTTGTTGGAATTTTTTGGTTAAAAATATCTAAAATGATCGATTTTACATCACGCATATTTTACCACACACACACACAAAAAGCAGCTCAATTTTGCTCACTTTACACTTCTAAACGTGATTTGTCAAAAACACTACCCACACGTTTAAAAAAAATAAGTGCGGCGGCTGCAGGCAAGTGTGGGCAGGACACAGCCTGAGGGTGCGAGGCGGCGGCGGTGGCGGGCGCCCATGCCCCCAGCCCCACGCGGGCCTTCCTGCCCAGCCGCATGGTCCTCCAGCCTCGGAGCCCCTGCCTCGCTGTGGAGCTGAGAAAGGGGGCAGGGGCTCAGGGGGTCGCTCTAGGGGAAACAGGAAGTCGCCGGGCTGGCTGTGCAGGGCGGGCCCGGGCGGGGACACCACCAACAGCTAGCCCTGCCTGGCGCTGCCTCGTCTCAAGGCCCCTCGGGGACAGTGAGAACGTCACGGCACAGCTGGAAAAGCAGGTGAAGGTCGCTCCTTACGGACACTGAGACGCCACACCGAGGGCCTCCATGCCTGCCACTCTCACAGCCACCTCCGCAGAGGAGGGGGAAGTCCAGAAGGACGTCACCTAAATGCTGACCGTGGGCACGTCCAGAAGCGGCCACGGGCTAGTTCTCATGGTCCTCCATTCTTATGTACATGTTCTGTTTTCTCTCCGCAGGGAATGTGCACGGTCACGATACAGCATCACACAGAAGAGCAACAGGAGGCTGGCTCCCCATTCAGCTCCTCTCCCACCCCCCCGGTCCCCAACCCTGCGCCCACCCCGCAGCCCCCCTGGCCGCCTGCTGTCTGTCGAGGATGGTTCTGGCTCGCCTGCCCCAAGCGGCGCCAGGAGGGGCGCCCCGAGTCCTGACACCCGTTTGCTGCTCAATGCGGCTCTGTGGTGGGGTCGCCACCCCCACCTTACTGGGGAAGGGGCTGAGGAAGGACAGGCTCTGTGGTCACCATGACAGGCTGGCCCCCTGCCCGGGAGGAGGCCCTGGAACCCGCAGGCTCAGCCTCAGCGTGGGACCACCGCCCGGGGTGACGGCAGCCACCCCTCAGCACCTCCCCCCCAGAAGACCGGTTACCTGTCCCTCCACTGAGTAGAGGGATGTGTCGCTGCTGCACCTTAGCACCCACGGAGCGCTTAAGTTTACGGGCACACACAACCCAGAGCCCCTTCCCGTTCCCATGAGGCCCCCGGAGCTGGTCCTCCCATGGAACCCAGGAAGCCCTCAGGCCGCGGGTGTTCAGGACATGGGCCATGCCAGGCCCGACCTTCTCCACCCAGACTGCCCTCCACTGCTCACCAGAGAGGCCCCCTGCCCCATCCTCACGTCACCAGCCCCCAGGCCTCCCCAACCAGCCCCCACTCAAAGGTTCAAGCAGCCAGCACCCCTAGGCCCCTTCCCAGCTCCTCCATTCTCCATCACTACAATGCCCAGAGACCTCACATCCCAGCGACCTGCCCGTTACCCACCTCCTGCCCCCCAGAGGTCAGCCACATGCACGAAGACATTCTTCCGGGCCTCGTGTTCCTGGCTGCACCCAAGCCCCAGAAGTGAACGCAGCACAAAGAGTCACACCCCGGAAGCATTTGCTTAAGACTGGAACGGTGACTTTGAAAAGCAGGAGATGGCCAGCAAGGAGGAACGCTGAACCTTCCAGAAAAATCCTCGAGACTGCTCGTTCTGTCGAGATGGATGCACCCAGTGTGCAGAGGCCCCTGGCACCTCCCATGAAAAGGTGACAGGGTCCAGGTCAGGTGGGACCCTCTCTGGACGGATCACCAGTGAGCAGTCCCTCGGAGACACGAATGCAGGAACTAGCCCTGCCAGAGCTTCCCAATCGACAGGAGGCCTGGTCACCACGTGTCACCGTGTCGGCTTGAACACGGTCCCTCAAGCTGGCTTGTGGGGACCTCTGTAAGTGTGTCAAACAGAGATGGCCACATGGCCACCAGGAGGCTGTGTAGAGCCCGCAATGCAGCCCACAGCTGTCCCTCCGGTCAAAGTTACACTGGGTCGGCACACAGGCCTACGCTGTCCCCTCTGAAACAAGCCCACCACGAGCCCCGAGCTGTACTCACAGTCACCTCTGGACTGTCCCTTCCGGCATGAGGGGGCAGCCTCACACCCCACACCAGCAGGCACTGATCTTGCTTTCTGTGCTCCCCCATTTCCATGCAAGCCTTCAATAGGCTGCTGGGCTGGCCAGGAGCCCCGCACAGGAGGCTTGGCCTCCAGTCTCCCAGGATCCAGGGAAGGTCCCGAGCCTCCAGCAAAGCTGGCCCGGGCCTCCAGAAGGAAGCGTGTTCTGGCTCTGACAGTAAATTACCTACGACCCATCGGTCCCCTCCTGCCAGCACCCCCCCCCCGAGTCTACTCACGTTCCCACAACAAAACTAGACCCCTGCAGCCACCAGGTGCTCAGAGAAGGGTTCCACTCAGAGCCACTGGCCCCGCCCAAGCCAGACCCCGGCTGCACCCCCGCCCAACCCCACCACACGCGCCTTCCCACGGCGGGCCTCTGTTTGCTCACCATCGAGTGGGCATCTCCGTCGGCCTTCCCTCCCCAGCCCTCCCCCAACCCTGGCAACCAAATGTGACCTCCAAGAGGCCCTGGAGTGGCCATCTGTCCCCGCCATGCCAGTGTTTGTGTCACGTGGGCAGGGGAGGCCAGCACAACAGACGGCACCGCGCCCTGGGGCCCGTGTCCAGGGCTGCCCCGGGAGCACAGGGGACGGGCCCGGTGAGCCTCACCTGTGACGGGCTCCCAGAAGGAAATGCTAGCCCTTGCTCTGCAGTTTCCACACATCCCTCCTCTCAGCCCCAGACGCCCCGCCTGCACACGGCAGCTCCCGTGGCAGGTCAGGCAGAACACGCGCTGCCGGAAACGCGCTCCGGGATCTCCAATTCTGGAGGTAACAGGCCTGAGAATTATCATCTCGGCACCTCGGTTTCCCTCTGAACTCCTGCCCAGACAAGACCGCAGGAATGGTCACGGGTTTAGAAGTCAGATTACAAGTTCAGGTCTCCACCGACGCAGCAGGACTGTGGCCAAGCCTCATGGCCCCACTGGCGAGACTTGAGAAGAGACCCCCACTGTCGGCACCAGTCAGCCCACCTCGAACCTGGCTCCTTATGCGGCATTGCACTCCCAGCTGCGGAGCCTGTCCAGGAGCCACGGGGGGACCCACTGAGTTCCTCTGTGAGGGGACATTAACCCACTCGTGCTCTGCGGCCCCTCCTCAGGGGCAAGGTCGGCCACTGCACCATTGGCCCTCACTGTCTCCCAAGTGCTAGGACCCCAAGCTCCGCAGAGACGCCGTCACAAATGCGAGGGTGACACAAGCCCCACGCTGCAGTTGCCACCCCTGCACCCCCATCTCACTGGGAAGTGGCCAGACACAACGACCGTGCCTTCGGAGAGGCGGCCCCACCAACCTGCAGCCCGGGGCCCTGGCAGGCCTTTGGTGACGTGCCCCTTTCCTCTCCTTTCCACCCTACAGACCGGCGGGGGGGGAGCAGGGGGGCACGGATAAGAACAGAGAAGCCAAGGGGGTGAGACGAGGTGCAAAAGAAAACAATTCCCGGGGAGGGCAGATAAAAATGGGGGGCGATCGACTCGGCCAAGACGGAAACAGGAGGCAACCCCAGTGAGCTGCCTCCGCCCACGCCACCACACGGACAGCAGGTAGGTGTGTGTGTGTGTGTGTGTGTGCGCGCGCGCGCAATCCCGCTGCACAGCCATTCGAGTTCCTGGAAGGGTGGCGTGCAAGACACGTGAGACTGCAGTGGGACGGGCGGGGGGCACCCCAAGCCCCAGAATGAATGAAGTGCCTACTTCGCACCAAACCGCAGACAGGCACCTCACACGGACACGCACGGAAACTCCCCCCACCCCCCCCAGGAGGGGCGCGCTGTGACTCACAGGAGGAAATAAAGGCTCAGAGGCTGGGCAACGCTCCGGGGGGGCCCCGCAGCCCATGGTGGCCGTGCAGGGCGCAAACCCAGCTCTTTCTGGCCCCCAGGTCCTTGTTCTGATCCAGCCACCGGCTCGAAGATGTTCAGAGAAACCTTTACAAGGGAAGGACCCGGCATTAACCTTGAACCCAAATAAAGCGCCATTCCTGCCACATCACAACAAACTGGCTCTGCTTGGGCACAAGGGACAGCCACGCTGGGGACAGGCTGCAGGCCCCTTCGATCCCCCTAAAGCCGCCTCGGAGTCTCATGCAGGGTCCAGTCAGCTGACCCTAAAACACCGTCACAGCGCCCAGCGAAGACCCATTCCATGCAGTGTGCCTGACGCTCAAGAAGACAGGGCGGTTTTCACAAACCGAGACACACTGTATCCAAACCCAAACAGGTAAACACACAACGCCTGCTCCTCGGTTACTTAGTTTCAAAGGCCCTGGAAATCTTTTGGGAGAGTTCCACAGGACAGATTTTTTAAATATGTAAAGGGAAGAGAGAAGGTAGTGTGTGTCTATGCTTCACTTCAAACACAAGTGAGAACCAAAGCTGGTTCTCTCCGAAGACCGGGAAGGGTGACGACACATCAGCACAGCTGGGCACGAGGAGAAAGCAGGAGCCGGCGGTGCCGGGAACGAAAAAGGCCACGTTTCTGCAGACGGGACAGCCTTGAAGAATGTCGTCAAAGGGTATTACGTGCAACTTTATACCAACACGCTTTAACATTTGCATGAGATACGACTTGCCTGGCCCTGCGGCAAACCGAACGTGCCTGCACGGAACTGGCCCCCACACAGCCCGGGCAGGCAACCCACGGGGCAGGTAAGGGGTCCGAGAGGAAAAGGGAACGGCCCACCTCCCAGGTCACGTAGAGCTCCCCCAGCTGCACCTGTGCGCATGCCGACGCCCTCCCCGAGCCCTGGGGGACACTGTCTGGAACCCTCGGGGGACAGCCTGTGCCCCTCCCCGAGCTGAGGGTTGCCTGCTGCTCCTCACACGCCAGGACAGGGCCCGTCAGCTGGAGGCCCCGGCCCCGGCCCGAGATGCAGTCAGCTAGTCTTTCCTGCTCAGTGAGTTGCTGCAGGCTCCCTGGGGTGGGGTGGGAATCAGAGTCAAGTTCAGCTCCCTGCCATGTGCTCTCTGGGGCCAACACTGAGCCTGGAACCTGCTCTGGCAGTTGTGACGTCTGAGCCACCCACTTGTTCATCCCTGGGATGGGTCTGGTTTGGTTTCAAAGTCATTTCAATCTGCTTCTGTGTTGTTAACCTCAGGGAGGCTGGAGGGTGAAACAATGTAAAGCCGTGGCCACAGAAGCCTGTGCCCCGACGCCCCCAAGCTCATGTGAGGGGCGCACTGAGAGAGCCAGGCCCTGCCACCCCACTGTCAAGAGAACAGGAACCAGCCAGCGTCCTCCTAATGCCCCACCCCCGCACTGGGAGCAGCAGCCGGGACGTGAAATCTGGTTTTCCGACAACCTAACAGCCCCAGGCGCGTGCACACTGCTCAGTCCCAGCCCTGGGACCAGACTTGAAAGAGGAGACCGTGGACCCCCCTCAGCTCCTTGAGACGCTGTTCAAGTAAAACCTCAGGAAAGGCTGCCAGCAGCTAGCTGTGGCCAAGTTCCCCGCATGCCAGGACACGCTCAGGATCACTCACAACGCTTCCAGCCCCAGCCCCCCAACTTCCTCTCCCCACCCCCGCCCAAAATGGACTTGGGCAATCCTTCTGGAGACAGCTGGCTGCCCGGACCAGAGACACCGTTTCAAAACCGTCCCGAGGAGCGGCCCACGGCCAGGACGCCACGCCCACCTAACCTGAGCAGATCCCCAGCCCAGTTGGCAGGCCACCCCCCTCCCCAGCCCCCCAGGACACTCCTGGGGGGTACCCCAAACCCCAAGCCCCCCACCTCAACCTGCAGCACTGAAGGCTCAGCAGGACTGACAGACGCCCGGGGACAAGAGGACAGAAGGCATCTCAGTGGGTAACTCGATCCCACAGTCCCGTCCCTGCCCATGTGGCCTTCAGTCCTGGTCACAGAAGGTGAGGGATGTGAAGAGCCACCCCCGGGTCCCTAGGCGCCCTGACGCCCAGGTCCCCACATGGCTACCCCAGCTCCCACCTGCCCTACGGGCCCACGGCCACTGCCCCACACAGAGAAACTCACCAGTTGGACCAGCAGCTGGAAACTGAAGCCCCCCCTGCGGGGCGAGCACGTGCCGGTCCGTGTGTCCACTGCCTCACATCCCGGAGTTCCACTGACACCCGAGCAGGCAGCGGCTCACCCGGCTCCCAGCCCAGGGCTCACAGAAGGAGCAGTTTCTGTGGAGACGGATCTGGGCATCGGGCGAGTCCAGAGGGAGTGTCGATCGCCCCTCCCCACCCACTGCCCCGCCTCCCTCCGGGTGGAGCCGCCCAGAGCCCTGGACCCACTCAGGGCGCTCCTGCATCCAGGAGAGGAGCAGGTCCCTAACAGGTCTCAGCCTGGCTGCCCCGCACAGCACACAGCCTGGCGCAGGGGGCAGGCCGCCTCCCCGTGGGGGCCTGCGAGTCCCCAGCAGCCACACACAGGCACCCCCTGCAGGGGCAGGAAGGGTCCTTTCGCAAGAGGAGCAGAGCACAGAGGAACCAAAAAAACACTTCGAGCTGCCTGTCCTTCCTTGAACACTCCCATAATGTTTCAGATAGACAGCACTTTCTAAAACCCCCAAGGACCCACCACACAACGTCAAAAACTAAAATCCCAACGCGGAGGGGCGCCTGGGAGCCCTTCTCTGAGAAGCACCCACTCCCCCTAAAAAGCAGCTGCCGCGCCTCCCACTTCTGATGCGCAGTCTCTCCGTCCGGGTCTGCACAGTTCTCCCCGGCACAGTCTGCCTGGAAGCCCCCCAGCAGGCATCCTTCTGCGGCCAGACCTGGGCTCCCAGGTGGGGCCTCACGGAACACGCCTCTCAGTGCACGCGCGGCTCCTGCAAGGGAAGGAAGGCGATCACGGCACGGGCAGCAGGGCTCTGAGGACGGGCAGAGCCACAGGCGGAGAGGCTGCAGCATTCGCAGGTGAGATGGAGGGACGAGTCCCGCGTTATCGGTCCCCAAGGTCAGCAGCCGTGGCGGAGCCAAGGACACCGACCACACGGCAGGGGCCTTGCTCAGAGACACCGCAACAGAGATGGAGGCACAGTGCTCCCTGAAGAAGCCCTAACAACCTGGCGCTTGTCTGAGTCCCGGGCCAGGGGTGAGGGGCGAAAGAGGGAGCTTTCGGGGCAACAGCAACGAAGATGGAAGCAGTGGGAGCCATGGCGCAGCCGTGGCACGCCGAGAGCCAGCTCGGCAGGGAGGGTCCCGCACCAATGCGTGAGCGCGGAGAGCAAGTGCCAGGTCCGGCCACAGCCTCCCAGTTCCTGCACCCGGGCTGCCCCACAGAAACCCAATGACACCGGCACACGAGTGAAGCAAAGGAGCCGAAGAGCACCAGCCAGGGCTTAAAGGGGTGTCTGCATGCGGCGGCACCCTGCCGGGGTGGGGGTGGCTGTGTCCTTCGGGACTGCTCGGCAATGGGGGAGTGGCTGTGGCTGTCACAAATGGGGGTGGCTCCGGAAACCTAGGGGGCAGAGGTCAAGGTTCAAGAAGCACCCCACAATGCTCTGGGAAGTCCCCACGACCAAAAACAATCGAGCCGGAAACAGNGCCAGACCTGGGCTCCCAGGTGGGGCCTCACGGAACACGCCTCTCAGTGCACGCGCGGCTCCTGCAAGGGAAGGAAGGCGATCACGGCACGGGCAGCAGGGCTCTGAGGACGGGCAGAGCCACAGGCGGAGAGGCTGCAGCATTCGCAGGTGAGATGGAGGGACGAGTCCCGCGTTATCGGTCCCCAAGGTCGGCAGCCGTGGCGGAGCCAAGGACACCGACCACACGGCAGGGGCCTTGCTCAGAGACACCGCAACAGAGATGGAGGCACAGTGCTCCCTGAAGAAGCCCTAACAACCTGGCGCTTGTCTGAGTCCCGGGCCAGGGGTGAGGGGCGAAAGAGGGAGCTTTCGGGGCAACAGCAACGAAGATGGAAGCAGTGGGAGCCATGGTGCAGCCGTGGCACGCCGAGAGCCAGCTCGGCAGGGAGGGTCCCGCACCAATGCGTGAGCGCGGAGAGCAAGTGCCAGGTCCGGCCACGGCCTCCCAGCTCCTGCACCCGGGCTGCCCCACAGACACCCAATGATGCCGGCACACAAGTGAAGCAAAGGAGCCGAAGAACACCGGCCAGGGCTTAAAGGGGTGTCTGCATGCGGCGGCACCCCTGCCGGGGTGGGGGTGGCTGTGTCCTTTGGGACTGCTCGGCAATGTGGGAGTGGCTGTGGCTGTCACAAATGGGGGTGGCTCCGGAAACCTAGGGGGCAGAGGTCAAGGTTCAAGAAGCACCCCACAATGCTCCGGGAAGTCCCCACGACCAAAAACAATCGAGCCGGAAACAGCACACTGCAGGTGAGAAGGCTGGGGGTTGAGGGGAGGGGGGGACTGTCACCCTCTGTGACGGTCCACACTGGGCAGAGTCTCTGCAGGGACTTGGGGATGACAGAAGAGCAGCCCCCATTTCCCACTGGGGTGGGCCCAGGGGAAGGGGGCCCTGGGCTCAGGAGCGCTAAATCCCTCGATGGTGTGGGGCACAGCACAGGTCCGGGGGTGAGGGTTTGTGGGAGGCTTGGAGGGGACGCACCAGCAGGGCTGTGAGGAAGGTGACATAAAGCCGAGTGCCAGCCCAGGACCAGAGACAGCACAGGCAGCAGACGGGGAAAGACTCGGGGACAAAGGCAGGCTTATCTGGGTGGCCGGTATCAGTCACCTCTGCCCCGCCCAGCATCAGCTGGGGCGACTCGGGAGAGTGCAGGGAAGGTGGCCGCCCCCCAGCACAGCTTCTCGGAGGGGACACACCTCCAACAGGCAGGGCGAGGGGCCCCCAGCGATGAGGGTGCCTATTCTGCAGGTTCTCCCCGCTGGTCACCGCCCAAGGGCCACCCTTCCCACTGGACCATCCTAGAAGCATTGTTCTCCTTGCTGACACTGTCATTTCTGCTGGGGGGGGCGGGGGCGGGGAGCGTTCTGCTGTTGCTCAGTGTTCCTCAAGAGGGGGCAGGGGCTTCGCTCCTCGGGGACCCCTTGAAGCCCGACCAGCAGCAGGAACGGGGTGAGCCCCCACCTCATGGCCCTTCCCAGGCCAATGGCAGAGGCCCTGTAGTGCGTCCCCTAGACAGGCACAGGGCACTCGGAGTTGCGAGTCTGAAGGACCAGCGGGCACTTGGAGCCTGGGGGCCTCACTCAGGGTCCCCGTTACAAAGCCCACCAGCAGCAGCAGAAGTGTGTCCCGGGCAGGGCCGCATGGAGCAGCTGAGCCTCACCCCAGAGCAGACGGAAGGGGGCCAGCGGCCTGCCCCAGGCAGCAGGCGGCCCCACCCCAGGGCACCCATGCTCCTGAACACCAGACCCTGTGTGTTTCCAGGGCCGTGTAAACGCAGGACAAGGAAGTGCGGGCTCAGCGAGCAGCCTGGCCACAAGCAAGGCCCTCGGCATGACAGGGAGGACCTGGCCCCCAAGAAACGCGGCCCACTGAGGGGGCCTGGGGACTCGTTTTCAACACGTTCCCACGACCCGGACAGACCTGGGGACGAGTGGCACAGACTTACACATCTCCCTGCATGAGAAGACGTGGGCAGACGGTGACGGGAAGGAGGAGGCCCCAGCAGCCTCAGATGGTGCGGTGCTGCCCGGGGGCCCGCCCACCAGAGCCAGCCGAGCTGGCGAGAGGCCGAGTGGGGAGGACGTGGCCGGGGACAGGACGCGGTGGCGCGCTCCAGAAACAGACGCTGGGGGGACGCGCCGGTCCCTGCCCCATCTCACTGCTGTTGTCGTCGCGTGCGGCCCTAACACTGGCTCTCGGTGGAGCAGACGTCTTCAGAAGCAGCCTGGCCCCGCTCGGAGGCAGCCTTACCAAGGGGCACCTCGACCCGCTGGGCTGAGGGTCCTCGGGAGCAAGGAAAGAGCTAGTCGGCCGGCCAGGGCCAGGCCACCTGGCAGCCCCGATGAGCGGCAAAGCTGGGGGCGTCTCCCCCGAGTCGGGCGCAACCCAGCGGGCTGTTCGCTGACACAAACTAACTGAGTCCAAAGAAGGACCGAGTCCCCGCGTCATCACGGAGCCCAACACAGACCCAGCTATTCCTGAGCGTTGCTATGGAGACGAGAAGCTTTTTCAGGAAGACATGGTGTGGCTCGCTGCTGGCTGATTGCCAGAATCAATGTTTCACATTCAAAACCACTGGGAGTCTAACCGAGGAGGGGCCCGCCCACTCTGCTGGGCAACGTGAGGACCGGGCTGGGCCCAGCACGAGGCTTCACTTCTGAGAGAGAAGCAAGCCCACCCATGCAGACGAGGCCTGGGGTTCCGGCTGCGCGGACTCGGGCCTGACCCCAGGGTGTTCCACCACTCCAAATGCAAACTGAGCCAGGGACCCTCAGAGACACTTCACTGTACCTGACAACCGGGTGCCTAACGAACAAACGGAAACAGTCCCGAGAGACGCACAGTCTGCTGGACAGAAACCCCGATGGCTTTGGAGCTGCCCCCCCAACGCACGGCGGCGACAGACTGTGGGTGTCCCACTAGGTCCGTAGGCTCCAGATCCCTCAACCACCAAACAGCGCTCAAGTTCACGTCCTCTCGCTTTCTGGGTCTGCCGTCCAACCCCATGTTTCCACAGTTTCAAGTGCCCCGTTGCTCTTGCGCCCTCTGGTGGCCATGCACTTGTCACTGGAGGGTCCCGGGGGAGCACGAAGGGAACTAAGCCAGCAGAGGACAAATCCGTGACCCTCGGCACCTGTGGCAACCACCGCGGGCCAGGGGCTGCGGGTCTCAGGGCCCCCGCTCCGCACATGAGGTCCCTGGGGCCCGTGGGATGACGGCATCAGTGCCCTTCAGCTTGGGGGTCCCTCAGGCACCGCTCAGCTGGGGAGCAACGAACAGTAACAATGGTTCTCAGCACCAGGGGGAAGACCGTGCCGAATCACTGATGTGACAAGTTCCAACTTCAGCCCTGCCTTGTCTCCAGAGAACGTGCAGTCGGGACAGGCCCTACCTGCAGCCCTCAGTCCGGCTCCCGATACGGCCAGTCAGGGAGGATCCCCCGGGGCAGGCTGCATGTGGTCACAGGAGACGCAAGGCCACGAACAAGGTCTTGTTCAAGTCCAGGTGCCAAGGAAACCCGGGTGAGGAACTTGGGACAGGCCGGGCAGACGCCCCTTCAGCAGAGCGGGAAGCAGGGTCCAGGCCTGCCGACCATAGGGACACGAGCCCGGGGCTTGGTGGGGCATGTGCCCCGCTTCTCCCAGACAATGGAAGGGCACTAGACAAGCGAAGGGAGCCTTCAGTCAGGAAGGAGGCCTCACCCACACCTCAAACTGCGCCCATGTGTGCAATGCTCCTTTGGTGAGGGACACCAGTTCTGTGCCTGATGGGAGCGCGGGGACCCTTCCCAGGCCTCGGGGCCACGGGGAGGCCTAGTGGAAGGCACCGTCCCCAGCGAGTCCCTGCTGTAAGGCCACAGCAGGTCTCCTAGAAAGGCTCACAGGCCCTGGGCACGATTCGAGATGAGTCACATCAGGTTTTGTTATGCATGCAGGAGAATGGTTTCCATTTTTACTTTACATTAAAATGCACTGGTAATCACTCATGCTGTGGACCGAAACACACAGGAGGGGAGGTGGGAAGGAGGGGGAATGGACGGCACGGGCAACCTCACACGCGGGCACAGCAGCGCCGTGGAAGGGGCAGTGCCGGACCGACAGACACCCGAGTCCCGCACCGATGGCAGGCACAGAACCGCCAAAATGAGGGACAGTGGCGTCAGGAGGGATGTGCTGGTGAGACACCACCTGTCTCGCTTTCCCTTCCAGGAAGAGATATCAGGTCTTGTGGTCTTAGGACCTCCGGGTGCCACATCCCCTGACAGAAAACAAAAGCCTGCCCTGGCCAGGTGGCTCTGTGGGATAAAGCATCGTCCCAAAAAGCGAAGGGTCGCTGGTTCGATTCCCAGTCAGGGCACACGCCTAGGCTGCAGGTTTGAGCCCTGGTCAGGGCACGTATGGAGGGAGGCAGCCACTCAATCTCTCTGTCTCTCACGAGGGTTCAAAAGCCCCCAGGAAGATCCTCCGTGATCAGGAGACGGAGCCTCTGTCTCACCAAAGCAGACGCCCTGAGGGAGGAAGCAGACTCGGGGGAGGGGGGAGGAGGGGCAGGAAGGACCAAGGGCCACACTGCGGCCGGCCTAAGGCAAATTTGGCCCTGGCTGGTGTGGCTCCGTGGACTGAGCGCGGGCCTGTGAAGCAAAGGGTCGCCGGTTCGATTCCCAGTCAGGGCACATGCCTGGGTTTCAGGCCAGGTCCCCGGTGGGGGACACATGAGAGGCGGCCACACTGATGTTTCTCTCCCTCTCTTTCTCCTTCCTGTACCCTCTCTCTAAAAATAAATAAATAATTTTTTTTAAAAAAAAAAGGCAGATTTGTCGGGCACCCGGACGCACTAAAGCGAGTCCGCTCCACATTCTGCCCACTCCATCACCGCCTCCGTAGAATAAGCGTCGTACCTTAACCAGGGCCCACCCAGTACGAGGGGCATGAAGAATCGTAAGAAGATATAAGCTGAGCCCACCTAAAACTAGTGAGGGCCGCAACCACCAGGTGAACGAGAAATTCCCCGAGCAGCCCAGACAGCAGACTGGACACTCCCAGGGCGTTCGCAGGGACGCAGAGCAGCTGTGATGGCCCAGGGCCGCCTGAGTCGCCTGCCAGCACCCTCCCAGCAGGTTACAGTGACAGGTGTGGCAAGGCTGGAGGAGAAGCATGGTGAGACACAGGACACATCCACACACGCCCAGGGGTAACATGGGGCCCCGCACAGTGACACTCCCCCCAGTGACGAAAGTCCTGGAGCCCCAAGACATCACAACGTCCATGCGGCGGCTGTGGACCCCATCACTGTCACTCATGCATGGTGTTCACCGCGGTGGCACCACCGGGCACGGAAGGCCGGCTACGGCAGGGCTCCAGGCGTGAGGCACCTCTGGAGGAGGCAGGCCCATGGCGACCAGTGGGGATCGGGGTCCCTGGAGGCTGACGAGCGGAGGGAGAGGCTGCAGGTCCTTGCCTCGAGGTCACAGCGCTTCTGTCCAGGGCAATTCCGCATCACTGCACAGTCCGCAAACGCCGTGACGGTCACTGAACTGCAGACTCAGAGCGGTCAAACAGGCAAGCTTTTTGTTATAACTTCTACCACAGTTTTTTTAAGATAAAAACAACCCACATCATTTTCAAAATACTGGCTCAGGGACATGCAGCTTCTCACAATACCGCCGCCCAACAGAAAGCCATGGGCGCCTGTGTGCACAGCAACAAGGCCGCAGAACACAGCACCTTCCCGGGCCCATGGCCGCCCTGCGGAGTCCCACCCCCGCTCCCCACCACCCAGGGAGAGTGACGCTCCACTGTGAGAGGACACGGGAGTGGCTGAGTGTCGGGTCAACCCTTCCGTAAGGCCCAGACTGCAACAAGCGCACCTCCCCCCAGGGCGCTCCGTCTGCCAGGTGTCCCCCACACAGAACGCCTCTCCCTGCCCCCCTCGCTGGGGGCCTCCTCCCCGGCCGCCCAGCCCCACCCTCACAGCAGACGGACAGCCCAGACAGGGGGGGTCTACATCCCGAACCACACACATGGGCAACCAGACTCAGGTGGCCAACCGAGGACAGCGCGCGGCGCGCACTGGACAGACCTCATTTTGCACTTGGACAGGGCTGGGCTGGCCGGGGAGTTCCTTTCCTGGCCACAAGCCCGTCACCTAATCCTTGGGAAGCCTCGCCCACTGTGATGGGGGCAGGGGGACAGGGGCCGGGGGGGGAGCGGAACGTACACAAGCCCCTCGCCAGTGAGGCTCCGTGACCAGACCCCGGGCTGCACACAGTGGGCCCGGTCGTCACGGTAACCAGAGCGCAATCTCCCATGCCACCTGCAGGTCAAGAGAAAGTGAGGTGTGGACAGAAGTGCCCCCCAAGGCTGCTCCACAAGGAAGGGGGAGACCTCTGAGGTCCAAGGCTGGGGCCCAGTCCCCCCACCTCACTGCCACCCGGGGACCCTACACAGGCCCCATGTGTTTCCCTGCTCATCGTCCCCCCTCAGCACTCAGGCTTCCGGCACACAGTGGAAAGTGGAGCTGGGCTCCCGACACCTGCACTCACAGGGCCTCGGCCTGGCTCCAGGCGCCGCAGAGGCCAGCGCAGGGTGGCAGGGTCTCTCCTGAAGCTCCCGGAGGGGGTAGCTCTCGGTCTGAGAAAGACGACAAGGAAGGACCAGGGAAGGATGAGCAAACTCACTTGGGCAATTGGCAAAGGACGCGCACTACGCACACGCACAGAACTCGCAAACGGCCCCGCCCGGCACCTGCACAGAACCGCCGCCTCCCGGACGGGGCGAGCCCAAGGCCTGGGCTGACGTGGTCGGCCGCTGCCTGGAACTCTCACACCGACCTGCTTCCAGTGCTGGTTCGCAATCAAAAGAAATCCACAACGAACAGAATCTTGCTCAAGCTCAACCAGACTTCCCGGTAAGACAGCAGGTGACTCAGCGATGACACGCCGCCCTTGGCACTGGGGCCACGGTTACACACAGCTGCGGGGGTGGTGTGGGCAGACAGCTGGCAGCACCGCACAGATCACCGGAACCGCACCATGGCCTCACACTCCCAGGATATGGCCTCTGAAGGCAGGCGTATCAGACCGCAAGGATGCCCCCCCCACGTGGGGAGCCAGCCCAGGGCACACTGGGGCCTGCACAGGCCCTCGCTGGCTCCTACTGCCACGGGTCTCACGTGCTCAGCAGATGCCCCACACCTGGCGCAGGCTCTGCTCGGATTCCAACCCTGCCGGGCGACCCTGTAGACCAGCGACCGACCCCACAGGTGGACTCCACAGGTGGAGTCCACCCACTAAAGAGCCGCCATGAGTTTCCGTTTGCAAAAATGAGTCCAGCTGGCCAGGCCTGAGGGAACTCCGACTGGAGCCCTCCTCCAAGAGGTACCGCACGGCTGCCACCAAACCCAAGACCCCTCACCCAGCCAGACGGGCACCTGCACAGCTGCTCCTCCCCTAGAGCGCCGCCCGGCCCAGCGTCATGGGCCGCCTTCTGCTCCCCTGGGACGCAGCGCCCACTGGTCCTCTTCACCCGTCGGTGCTGGTCACTGCCCTGCACATACCTGTGACCTCGGATCCCAGCTTGTCGCTCAAGGTCACCTTCCCAGCAGGGCCTCGAGCCTCGCCCCCTCCCTGGGCACACCGCCCACCCCCAGCCTGCCCTACTGTTTCTCCACGGCGTACTCGTTCCACGTGTTTTATACTGCCGTTGTCTTGGGGGCCCTCTCCCCCCCAACTCAACGGGAACCCTCACAGGGCAGGACCTCACACCCACAGACTCCCAGGTCCACCTGCAAGGGCTGCGTCTGCTGACCTTGGCCACACTGTGATGGCAACCACGGCCAGGGTATGATCAAAGCCCACCCTGCCAGCAGGCCCCTCTTCACCCAGAGAACCAGGGCGGGAGCCGTGGGACACGGCAACTCTGGCGACATAGACACTTGCACCGCCGGCACGCCCTGCAGGTGCAACGCACCACACACCTCACCTCTGCAGTAACTCCCACCCCTCCACAGAGAGACGCCACTGTGACTCGCCCGCAGCCTCCGTGGGTCACGGGTCCCCTCCTGAACACCCTGCTCCTCTACTGCTCGGTCACAGCAAACAAACGGACTAGTCTGCACCTGCCCCAGAGGAACAGACGGGGGGGGCAGGGGGGCAGTAAATGAAACCCTGGGTCCCGGGGGGCTGCACGGTCCAGGGTCGCAGGCTCTCTGGGCGCTGGCGTGTGCCCCGAGATCAGGCGAGTTCCCAACTCCACAGGAGAACTGACAGGGAGAAATCCGTCCCCAGCAACATCGGTCCCCACAGAGGAACCGTCCTGCCTTGGCCACAGACACGCAGACCTGTGCCAACAGCTCGCTCCGCGGCACCGCTGAGCAGCCCACTCAGTAAGACAGCCCGACACCTGAGACAGCGCATGTGTCGTCACGGAGACGCGGAGCTCATGGCGGCTTTCTGTTGTCTCCAGGGGACTGGGGGCCGGCCACACGGTCACGGGTTCCAGTGGCCCTTCTTTAAGTCCTATTGTCAGAAAGATGACTGGGTGGATGGGTGGACGGGTGGATGAATAAATGACAGATGATATGTGTACGCGTACACCCACAGACATGCACACACATACACATACGCATACATGTGTCTACATGTACACATATATATGTGACCCAACTGAAGAACACAGCCCTTACCACGATTTGTTTAAAAAGGAAAGAAGTGCCCTGGCTGGTGTAGCTCAGTAGATTGAGCTCGGGCCTGCGAACCACACGATTGCGGTTCAATTCCCAGTCGGGGCACACGCCTGGGTTGCAGGCCAGTTCCCAACAGGGGACCCAGGAGAGGCAACCATACATTGACGTTCTCTCTCTTTCTCCTTCCATTCCCCTCTAAAGATAAATATATAAAAAATCTTTTAAAAAAAAGGAAAGAAGCATTTAAGGGTCACCTCCTCGAGGGTGTCCCCGGCCCTGAGCCAACAAGCCAAGGGCACCAAAGAGCAAGGGAGGGGCAGGGCTCAGCCCCACTCAGAGCCCAGAGCCTGCAGCACCCCCACCCAGCACCAGCTGCTGTTCAGCCCCCGGGGATCTGCCCATAACCCGTGAATGGGCCACATTTTCATTTCTAAAGAAAGGCCCATTCATCGCCTGTGAGGTAGAGAGCCTGCCTCTCCAACTGCACCTGAGGGGCCATTTTATTTTCCGAGTGGTTTCAGCCTGTGGGGCCAGCCCATCAAGGGCTCTGGTGTCCGTTCAGTGCAGGCCGGGTGGGGGGCCAGGCCTCTCTCCCCATCGGTCACTGACTTGCTCTGCACGGTTCGACTCCACGGTTCCCTCTTCCACACCCTGGCCACCAAGACGGGCACAGTGTAGGTGGGGCCAGGTCGGACCCCACAGCCCCGGACGCCCTGGCTGGGCCATGCCAGCCCATGTGAGCCCACTTCCCCAAACCGAGGCGTCCACCGGGGCTTCTGGCCACTGGCCTCTGCAGACCCAAGCCAGACTGCGTCTGGCTGTCCCCAGGTCCGGCTGCACCTGTCCCATCAGGGGCTGAGGCCTATGCACTCAGGCCCTATGTTGCCATGGGTTTCTGACCCTCGCAGCCCAGTCCTCATTGATGGGACGGGGACTCCCCACCGCAGTCGCTCCCCCAGTTGGACGGCGAGCACTGCTGTCTTATTGGGGGACTGTGTGAGGCCACCCCCATCCCACCTGCTCATGAGACCCTGGGCCTTCTTCTCTCCTTAGCTCCTCAACACTCGAGCTAATGCACCTGCTCCCCAACCAGCCCCCAATTTCCTTCTTTAACCCTGGCTTTACTCCCTCGTGCTGCCAGCACCCCCATGGGAAACGCGTTAGCGCTTCCTCTCTCCTGGGAGGATGCAGAACCGAACTGAGGGCTGAAACAGAGAAGTGGAAGCAGCGTTGCGGCGGGAGGTGCGTGTGCAGCCGAAGATCAAGGTCAAGGGCGCTTCCAGGAGGAAGCTCAGTCTTCGAGAAGACACCCAGTGGGGCCGCCCCAGAAAGTGCCTCTGAACTGCACGCACACAATGGAGCCCAGGCACACAACGGAGCCCAGGCACTCCGCCTGCGGAGGGGAGGGTGGCGCTCAGTTTCCAGAAAGGAGCTGTGAGGGAGCTGCGCCGTGACAGCGCGGCAGCCGTGCAGGGCGGTGGCGTCCTTGGCGCCGACCTCAGGCTTCTCTGCGCCCTCCCGAACAGCCAAGCCCATCCCGTCTGCGTTTTTCAGAACAGCCAAGTGCACTCGCAGGTGCACCAGCCAACAGCTCCCTCGGTCACGCCACAGAGACAGAGCCACAGGGCCCCAGGCTCCAAGAGACAGTAAGAGGCCCCGGCACTGCATCTTCGGGCATGTCCACGGCCACAGAAAATGAAAGCATCCAGGGCGGAGTGAACGTGTTAAGCCCAAGTTTTGAAAACAAAACTGTTTGCCGAGAGCTCTTACAGCTTCATGAACAGGGCTCCGTTTCTCAATCTAAGATGGAGATTACACGAGAAGCCCTCCGAAGCCCCTGCCGAATACCCACTTGGCACCCAGGCATCAGCCGGGCAGCCAACGGACAACCCCCTTGGGCCCTGCAACTGCAGTGAGTGTGGGGGGAGGAGGAGCGCGGGACTGAGGGGACGTCAGCCGTGGGCAGAGAGGCAGCGCAGCTCGGCGGTTCTTGGAGAGAGCCCCACGCTCCCCACAAACAATGCCAGAACATCTGAGGCCCCAGGGGCCGAAACCCTGGGCAGGCGGCCGGATCTACGGTAGATGGCGTTTAAGTGGATGGATACATGGATGGATACATGGATGGATGGACGGACAGACGGATAGATGGATGGACAGAGGGATGAATGACAAATGGATGGACAAACGGCATGATGGGTAGATCGGCGGATGGGCGGGCGGGTGGATCATGAATAGATGAAGGGAGGGGTGGATGCATGGACGTACGAATGGGCAGATGCATGTGCAGGAAGAAAGGTAAACAGGTGTACAGGTGAACGGTTGGAGGGACAGAGAGACAGATGGACAAATGAGAACAGGAAGAGGCCAGCAGCAGTTACAACAAGAGGGCGGTGTTGATGGAGAGGAGAGAATGGAAGACAGGCAGACCACACCAGAACTGTCGGAGAACGGCAAGTCCAAAGTGGGCGAACGTTTTCTGCAAATGGCCGGACAGCGACTATTTCGGGCTTTGGGGTATCACAGCTGAACTGTGCTCCCCAAAATTCCTATTAAAGGGCTAAGAGCCAGCACCTCAGAATGCAGCTCCATTTAGGAGAAAGGTCTTTAAAGAAGCAATTAGTGAAAACAAACTCGCTCCCGTGAGCCCCAATCCACCGCCACTTGTGTCCTCATGAGAAGAGACGAGGATACGGGTGTGACTGTCCGCGTGCGAGGACCCAACCCTGCCCACACCTCGATCCCCGAGTTCTACCCTCCAGAATTGTAAGGAGAGAAGTGTCTGAGCCACCCAGCCACACAGAAGGCCATGGTCCGTGGCAACCACCCCACTCAGCCATGACCACGTAAAAACAGCAGCACACAGCATGAGCAGAGAGTGCGGCTTTGTACCCACAGAGCTTCACACTTAGTGAAATTTAAACGTCATCATTTTTACATGTTGGAACTTATTACTCTTCGGGGGTTTTCCCAACTGTTAAAAAACAGAAAACAGGAAGAGAGCAGGACTTGGCCCTTGGACTGCAGGCTGAGACCCCCCATCCAGTCCCCACACTGGGGACGGCGAGCCCACGGGGACAGACTCTCCAGGAACCCCCAGCACAGCGGGCACTGCACCAGCCAGCGCCATGTGCGCACGCCTCCTTCTGCCTCCAGCCCTACTCCCACCAGTGGGTGCACGCGAGCCAGCCTCAGCTCCAGCAGGTCGCCATCCCGTGTCCCTGTGTCGTCCCATGTCCCTATATCGCCAGCACTTGTCGTGGAGCCTGGAACACGACCGGGGCCACAGCTCCCCAAGTCGAGGCAGAATCCTCGGGGCGCCACAGCCCCAGGGTAACCTGAGGGGCAGCCCAGCAGCAGCCACCGAGCCACCAGGCCACCCCGGCCTGTCTGACAGCAGGGCAGGACGACAGGTTCCTCGGACGCAGAGGTCATGGGACATAAGCTGCATGCCATCTGCTGGAAGCTGGAATTAGCCCTTGGCCAAAAGTGGCCCTTGGTTGCTCACAGAAACAAAGGCAGCAAGCAGACCCATCACCTCCCTCCGGCCAGGCCGGTCCCGGTGAGGGGAAACGTGCCCTCAGCAGAGGTCCCACGTCTGGGGGCCACCGTGCAAGCAGCGCCCTGTAGCAGCTCCTGCCCTCCCATCTCACCCACATCCCTGGCCAGCGGGCCACCGGGAGAGGCCATTGTCACCTGCCTCTTGCATGAAGGGCTCCGTGAAGCTCAGCCCATCTACAGCCTCCTCTGCTGTCCCCACACGTTCCCAAGGGACAGCGGCCAGTGAAGGGATGATGTTTGGAGACTTCTCTGAAGATTTACGTCACTGGACATCTCCAATACAAGTGAGCCCAAAGTCGAATCTGAGCGCAAGGGGGATAAAAGGAACCCGGGGAGAACCAGCATGAACTGCTGGCGGATCTGCAGCTCCGAGACCCGAGGATGCCTGGGCGGGCGGGCAGGCAGGGGCAGTGGGGGAGGGAGCAGGGAGAGGGTGCCCCCGCGTGCCTGGGGCACCCAGCCTGACCTCGCAGCCCTCCCCCAGCCCAGAAAGGGGTTGGACGTTCTCCTGGGTTCCGATCCCACGGAAGTCCCTCGTCGCAGCGCTCAGACTGCGAGGACAATGCTCCTGCTTCCAGGCCACTCCGTCCTCACTGCATTGGACAGGAAGGGGCCGAGACGCCATCTCCCCGTCCACGCAGTGAACTGGGGACCGGGCAGGCGGATCCCACGACAGAGCATGTTTCCGGAGCACCTGCTCTGATTTAAATGCCGCCTGTGCTCTTTCTCTTTGGGAAGGGTCTGCCTCCACAGCAACTGACCCTGAGCACCGCAGTGCTCCATCCAAGCTCCCCCCCAGCGAATCTGGACGGCGTCTCCTCCAGTGAAAGGCACAGCGCAGTGAGGGGCCTCCTGCCTCCTTCCCGGGGCTCAAGGACAGCCGGCAAGAGACACCCGCCCCCTGTCAGCCCAGGGTCACGCCCCGTTTCTCGCACTCCCGGAGCTCCCTCGCAGCACAGCGGGGACCGGCTGCCCCCGCCCCACTGACTCCTGCGTCCCGTGCAGCGGGACGAGAAGTGAGAGGAAGGGAAGAGGCAGAACAGGAGGCCGTGGGAACCTGTGGACCAGAAGAGTGGAGACTCGAACCCATCGCTTGTGACTCACAGGCATTGTCTGGGTCCTGATTCAAAGACAGCCATTGAAAAAGTGGGGAGGCAGGAAGGTCCATCTGAAAACCAACAGGATCCTCTGTAACTCTAGGGAGCAACATCCATCTGGATTTCTGCGACCTTGTGATTCTAGGACACGTACTGATCGGGCTACAGTTAGGATGACCTGACACCCGGGACTCACAGCTCAATAATCTGCAGCACGTGTGGGCGAGCATGTGCGGGCATGTGCAGGCGTGTGGGCGTGTGCCGGTGTGCGGAGGTATGTGGGCGGGAGGGGGATGAGCGTGCATGGGCGTGTGTGCGCGCACTGGCCGTGGACTGGCAGCCCTCAAAGCTGGACAGCAGGCCCGCGAGCGTCCGTGGGGTCACAGCACTGTTCCCCCACACATCCGCGCCCGCGCCTCTCGGCACGACACAGCCTCTCAGAACTGAGCGAGCACAAGACACCACGTCCGCACGCAAGGAAATGCCTCCGGGTGGCCCGAGGGTGCGTGTGGCCTGCGAACATATTTTGTTTGGATTGTGGGGCTGGTTTTTTTAAGTTTTTTTTCCTTTTTGGTCCAACATCTAAAATAAAACATCTCATAAAATCAGGATTTCCAACTTCCCTTGACGAATACAGAAATGTGGCAAGTGGGGACCACAGCGACGAGACTGGAGGCATGGCCAGCCAGCACCGTGGCCACCCTGGAGTGGGTCCCCGCCTCGGGGCCTGTGGGCTCGGCCCCTGCACTGCACTGACCCTGTGCCCATGTCTCCAGGAGGGACCCACGTCTCTGTGGCCAAACCATCCAAGCTGCGCCTTCCACCCGTGACCGAGGCTCCTGACGACCGCCTCCACAGCCGCACCTGGAGAGCGCCGGCTCACAGACGGAAACATACGGCCCGTGCAGAGGCTGCGGAGGAAAGGGGGCTCCCCGGGCCAGGCCAACGGAGGCAAGTCATTATCCCCACGGTTTTCCAAGGGGTCATCGGAGAAAGGAAGGAAAAGGAAACATAGTGGGAAGGGGTAAGAACGGCCCCCCACACGCACTCCGGGGACCGGCCAGCTGTCTGTTCCTGCGTGTTTTAGGCCCTTCGGACCACCCTCCGGCATGACAGCAGGACGGGCGGCCTTTCTCTCCAGAGCCCCAGCCTCTCAGCCATGAACCGAACCCCAGGCGGATCATGTGGGGCTGGCCACCCTGGAGGACTGACCCTGCACACGTGGCCAGTTTGTTCCCAAGGTCCTCAAGTCCCTCTCCCGCCTCAGTGAGCCAAAAAGGCTCCGCCCCAGCTCTAGGCTCCCTCGCGCCTCAGCCCGGCCTCACCGAGCTGCTCAGGGGACAGCTCGACCAACCAACACCTTCGGGTCCAACTACTTGTGGCCCCACGAGCTTGTAATGACAGACCACCCCTGAAATTTAACTACTTCAACTGTAGACAAGTCAAAACACCCAAAACGCAAATCACCCAGCAGAGGGTGGGCAGCAGAGGACGCGAAACTGCGGCCACTCCTCACAGCCCAGCTCCCCGACGGGCAGGTGCCTGCCACCCTCCAGGGACACCCCAGCACCAGCACACTGTAACTTCAACCTGCCCTACACAGCCACTCGTGTCTCTCACTACAGTGCAGGGGACCGTGACCAGGGGCCCTCCATGGCCTGCGGCGCAGCAGCCCTCCTGGCCGGGGACCCTCGCTCTCCCTGCTCCCAGAATCCAGGGCCCCTTTGGGCTCCACCGCTCATGCCTGGGTGCCAAGGCTCCGTGCTCGCTGCCGCCGTGCCCTGAAAAGGTCTGCACCGAGTTTCTGGCACAGAACGCAAGACCAAAACGGTGTCTAGGTTTGCTGCGTCTTTACAAAAAAGTAACACACACAAAAACGTTTCTGAGGCAACCCCGAGTTGGTCTCTGTTTCTTTCCAACACAATGAGTCTCGGATGACAAGGAGACAACAGTTTCCTGTAAAAACCAAGGGTCCCGTCCAGGCTGCCCGGCCAGACGGCCCTGCTGCTCCCGAGCCAGCAGCCCGGTCGGTCCAGCGGTGCACCTCCAGCCCACACGCCACGCAGCCTGTGGATCCCCAACCCCGACGGGGCCGCCCCTTCCACGGGCAAGCCCTGGTGCTCGGGGGTGGGGAGCCGGCCATCCACCCCCACCGCAGACCGCACGCGCATGAGCACCGTCTGCATGAGCAGCATCGCTCCACTCACCTGCCTGCCCACGAGCTGCGGGCGTGTGACCAAGGACCGCAAAGTCGCTCCAGGTTGTCTCAGGCATGAGCTTGGGAAGCCAGCTGAAGGCGCTGGTGCTCCCCACTCTGCAGAGAGATCTGGAACGAAGACAGACCGTTTGTAAGGCTGCGCCGTGGTTATCAGGGAAATCGGGGCCAGCGCACAGGGCTCTTGAGCACACAGCCGCCTCTCTGCCGTGGGACCTGCCGTTTCACAGTCCCCACATGCAGGCGGACACCTTAGCACCCAGGCAAACTGGCAGGCCTAAGCTGAGCCAGGGAAGCCACATGCTGGTGAACAACCACACCTGGTAACTCACCGTGTTCATGGAGGTCTGAGCTGAATGAACAAGCCAGACAACTAGGGTGCCCATGGAGACTAGAGACACCCGGGGGACCTAGAACTGGCAGCAACAAACAATGCCATCGAACGAACACTGTGCCAATGGCAACGAGGCGGAGGGCACCTCAACATTTAAAGCGGTCTCCCGCCCTCTCTAGATGGCCACGGACCCGCTCAGCGAGGACACGCTTCAGCAGACCTATTCAGGCAGCACTGTTCTTCACTACAAGTCGGTTCCTAAGACACAGATCTGTGACCGGAGACGTCAGGCCTCCACATGGAGTGTGGGCGCTGCACTCTGCAGCCCACCACACAGGTGACCGGCGGCACGCCCCGCCGCGGGGAAGAAACCCGGACATGGCTCCTTCTGCACGAGCTTCCCAGCCATAAACAGAGACCTTGTTGAACACCAGAAGCACTTTCGGGGAGCACACACACACCCTAAAGCCAAAGGCGTGACTGTGGGGTGAGCAGTCCGGGCCTGGGGCGTCTGGGGCTCATACCGACGCCCCCCAGCTCCCGCGTCTCTGAGCACCAGGCCACCGTCTGGGGCGGCCCAGGGCGAGGAACAAAGCACCACCCCGACAGCCCGAACCCCCACGAGAACCAACATCAGGACTGCACCACAGCTCATCGAGGGGGCCCCTGCTGACCAACGGGCTGTGAGACCTCCACACAGCCGTGACCACGGCAATGAGGAGGGTGTCCTCGGTACATCGGGACGTTGCCACAGCACCCCGACCAACAGTGCTTGCAGCTCAGACTTTACCTCGGTTCAACTTCTCTGTGTGTCACAACCGGCTCTGTGTGTGACGACCCCCCGCAAGGCGAAAATTGAGAACATGGGACCCTCCACACACTGCAGGCAGTGGGAGCATTAAGAATGCCATCAGGGAAGGTTCCAGAAGGTAAGTCTTTCTGTCAACTCAGAAGGACACCCTGAACCCTGGGATCAAAGGCCACGAGTTAGTTTTTTGGCAAAACTTCGCTGTCTTGAAAAGGAAGTGAAAAGACAAAAACAACAAGCACTCACACAGACGCACGCCTGCCCCAGCGTCTGAGGGGGCCCTGCACTCAGCGAGCTGCACCGGGGCACAGCGGCGTCCGCCCGGGGAAGCTGTGTGCAGGCGGCACACTGCTGGGTCCAAGGCGCTGACACGCTGGTGCTGCTCGCTGTCCCCACCACGTAAAAGCAATGGCAAACTTGAATATCAAAACCCAAGACTAGAAACTCCTCGCAGCAAAGGCCCCGGGGTTCGGGTTCCTTCTTCCAGAACCACCCCCAATGCCAGGGCAGAAGGGCCCTTGACCTGGGCACACTTATCAGGGGCCTCTCCACACCCAGCAGCCAGGCTCCTCCAGAAGACAAGCGGCCCGCCCAGCCCTCTGCAGACCACCCCGGTCCGGCACGCCGGCCTGAGACCCCCGCAGGAGCCTCCGGGTTCTGTCCCACGGTGGGCAGGGAGGGCAGGGGCCTCCCCGTGCCAGAGGGCAGGTAGCTGCAGGTCTGCAGGCAGAGGTCGTTCCTGTACGTGCAGGCGTCCAGACAGCGGGGCGTCACTCTGCACTAAAAAGACAGGCGCCCTCCAACCAGGGGAGGGCCCAGAGGAGCCACCTGCGTGTTTCTGAACGGCCTCGCGCTGTGCGGCTGCGGCCAGACACTCCAGAAAGGCTACACTAGGGAGAGAGTGGGAGGACCCAGGGCCACCAGGGGCCGGGAGGGGGAGTGCAGGGGTGGCACGCAGACGTTTTTGGGACAACGCGACTGCCCCATGCGGTACCACAGTGGCAGGCTCATGGCATGAAACAGGGTCCGAACGCACAGAACGCGCAGCAGCAAGGGTGAGCCCCTGCGTGACCGCGGCCTCTGGGGAACCGTGGCGGCCCGTGCAGGTCCGGGTTCCTCAATGTGCACTCGCCATCTGGGGCGGGACTGGGCGTGGGGTGGGAGGGGACCGTGGGGCACTGTGGGAAGTCCCTGGGCTTTCTGCCCACTTTTGCTGTAAAATTAACATTACTGTTAAAAGGTGAAGTCTGGCCCTGGCTGGTGTGGCTCAATGGATTGAGCGTGGGCCTGTGAACCACACGATCACGGTTGGATTCCCAGTCAGGGCACATGCCTGGGATGCAGGCCAGTTCCCAGCAGGGGACGCACAAGAGGCAACCACACACTGATTATTTCTCTCCCTCTCTCCTTCCCTTCCCCTCTAAAGATAAATAAACAAAATATATTTTTTTAAAAAGTGAGGTCTGTTCATTCACACATGCACAGACGCAGTACATGCACACACAGTGCCCACACGTGTGCACACACAGGCACGACCTGCCACAGGCACGACCTGCCACACCCACGGGGGGACTCTGGCTCGAGTGTGTGCTGCCCTGGCCACAGCTCCGGGCAACACCACCCCACCTGCAGGTCCTGCACCCCCCTCCGGGACCGGAGGGACTCCAAGTCCTCCCCGCAGCACACAGGCCCAACTGTGCTCAACCACACTGCACTGTCCGGGGCGGCCTCACCTCCGCAGCTCCCCAAGGGGTGGAACAGGCAGCCGGAGCGGGCGGCCAGCACTGACGCCACCACCGGGGCTGTCAGCACAGCAGAGCCCCAGGGGCAACTCACAGGCAGTCACCCTGGCGGGCCAGGGCGTCCCCTCGTGCTTCTGCGACAGGAACACTGCCCTCGAGGCCCGGCTGAGAAACAGTCATGGCCACGGGTCTCCACACAAGCCCCCGTGAGCGGGACAGGAGGGCAGCAGAGGGCGCTCAACCTGAGAACCACTGCCACCTAAAGCACCCGTCTCAGGCAGGGCACCGTGCTGCCCTGGCTGTCAGCTGCAAGTTCTTGTCACAGCAGTTCCAGTGGTGACCAGCAGGAGGAGAGCAGCCTGGGACGCCCTCAGAGCAACCCGTGCAAGGGCATCCAAGTCAGGAAAAGGGTGGGCAGTGGGCCTGCACCCGCCAGAGGAGGGGGCCTGCTCGGAGGGCACCCTCCTCCCAACTAGAAAGACAGCAGGAGGCCTCGCACTGTGGGAGCCAAGGGCGGGTCACTCCCCCTCCGGATTCCAACTTCAACAGCAACAAGCACTGTCCCAAGGGCTGTGGGGGTGAGTGGGACACAGGCCAACAGAGGTCCCGAGTGGCCACACTACACCAGGGCCAGTCCTGTAATTACCATGAGCAGCTAATTATGAAGTGACAGGCGTTGGAGTCACGACAGCAAACCCACTGCTTCCGGCTTCTCGGGAAAGCAGGTCTCCCGCCCTCGCTGGTGAGCAGGAGCTCAGACCAGCCTGCATCTGGCCTGCAAGCTTCGGGTTCACACAGATGGACCCCAGGCGAGCGCCCCCGCCTCCTCGCACCCCGCCGCACGCGAGCACCCCCCAGCCCTCTGCCAGGTCCCTCGCTGCTGCCTGGAGCGTCCTCACCCTGATTTCCCACCCCGAAGGGTCAAGTGACGCAGCATCAGAGAACTGTTTTCAGGGCATTCTGTCTCACAGAGACACACCCCCACACCCCCACTGGGGTTGTCGCCGTGGCTCCCTGTCTGTCCCCCTGGCCTAGCAGCTCCGTGGGGACAGGGACTCAGTCCATCCTGCTCCCACGGTGTCAACTCCCAGAACAGCCCGTGGCTCTGCGATGGGCCCTCAGTGAACACGTTCAAGTGAAGGGGAAACCCTTCCTGTCCCACAGCCTCTCGGGAGGGAGGGGCCCGAGCAGGGACCCTCTGACGACCGTGCAAGCGAACCCCGCAGGCGAGGGCACACGTTCCCTCAGCTGCAGAGCTGAGACACAGCGGCTGAGAGGTGACAGACGGGAACTGAGCGCGTGGAGGCACAGCGGTCAGCTCTGGAAAGACACCAGTCCTCAAGTGTGAGCTGCCATGCCGGTTCAGAGGCGTGGCCATGGCAGAGGTGGGCGCGGCCACAGCCGCACACCCAGAACCCGACCCCACACAGGCTGCCTGTCCCGAAAAGCACGGAAATGCGCCCATCCATTCTCCCTTCTCTCCTTCTCTGTGTTCCCACCGGTTTTAGGGGGTTTTCTGGTCTCTTGGGGAAAAAATCCAAAAACTAGGGATCGACATACAAACGTCCTTATACCTACCTCCCAAGTGAACACACTCACACTGTTAAATTCCCTTCATGTTACTTTTTCTCTGAGCCGCAAGCTCTAAAGTCGCCTGGGAAGCCCATTCCATTCTGGTCCACAGTGAGCCAGGAACCCCATCGCCTCCTCTGCTTCTCAAAGTCATGGCCAAGGACCCGTCAGCAAGGGGCCGAAGTCCCGGGTGCGCTGTGAGCAGCCCTAGCATCAGAGTGGGGCCGGTGGCCTGGCTCCAGAGCGCTCGGTCACAGCCCGACGCCTTCACCGCATCCCGTGAGTCTCAGCGTGGCATCTCCGACCTCAAGTAGCTCAATCCCACTGGTCCAAACAGCTCTCGGTTTAACAGAAGGAAGCACCAAAGCGCCGGCCCGAAATGCAACAACGTCAGGACAAAGACGCAATAACCCCTCTCCAACCACAGTTTAGGGCCGTCTGCCCTGGCCCTCGGCCACCACTTCAGGCTCTCGATGGGCTGGGCGAGCCGTTGGGTTGAAGGCGGCGCTCTGTACGACAACACTCTCTGCACACAGAGAGACCCCCTCCACTCCCCTCCAGGATCAGAGGGGGCAGATGCCGCGTGAGTTCGCCGCAGAGAAAGCTCGAGAGCAGGACAGGACGAGAGGAGGTGGCCGGGGGCCACAGGTTTCCACACTGACCCTCGGGGAGAACAAAGGGACACAGGCAGATGGACTTGCTGCCAGCGGCCGCACGGCGGAGGGAACTTTGTTGGCGCCACCAAGACACACCCCAACATCAAGAACTTAAGTCAGAGTCGTGAGTGAGGGTCCCTGCAGTCCCGTGCCGATGGGTGGACGGGGGAGGTCACAGGTCAGGACCCCTGGCTGTGGGAGTGTGGTCACCGGTGCTCCTCCCCAGCAGACAGGCCGCAGGGTGCCCACTGCTGCTGCTGCTGCTGCCCCTCACTCCACGGCCCAGGGCTGACATTCCAGCCAGGAGAGGTCAGGGCAGGAAGGCCCCAGGGATGGCCTACTTCCCTGCTGCTGCCCAGCGTCAAGCAGAAACAACAGGGGATTGTCCCCTGATGGGACGCGCCCACCTGCCTCCCAACCGCCCACCCGCCCGCCTCCCCCAGAGCCTGCCAGGACGCGTCCAGTCCACCCAAGGACACCGCACCTTCCTCCCAGCGCCGGCAGAAGCAGACATGTGACTCGGCTCGGGCCACTAGGGCCACCCAGCACCCCACCCCCACCCCGACCAGAGTCTGGAACCAAGAGGCAGGCGGCAGGCTGACCTGCAGGAGAGAGTGCGGGGCCGGACGGGGCAGCGCCACACTGAATCAAGGCCAAGGGCAGCCGTGGGCAGCAGGTGGGAGGCACAGCGAGAAAGCCTGCTGGGCATGGAGGCCAAAACCACCTCTCTGGGTGATGGGGGCCGCTGCCCCGCCCGGTTCTCCATCACCCTCGCCACACAGCCCCAGATCGTGTGGCCCAGGTCTCTTTGGTGACAACCTTCCTGTCATCACACCCCGATGACCCCCCCACCCAGCACCTGCCCTCCCTGTCAAGGCCCCATCAGAAAAGGGATTGAAAAACGTGTCTTCCTGCAAGTCTCAAAGCTGACCAGGACCCTGCGTCACAGACAGCGTGGAAGCCAGAGGCAGACCCAGGCTAGCACCCCTCAGGGGCCACAACTCAGAAGAACACTCAACAGTTAGTCTGGGCTGAGCAGTTAAGAAAGAGTGTACCTTCTTTAAACTTGATACTCTGGGAAAACAAACACTCCCCACGCTGTTTGAAGCAGCAACACTACCCAGCTGTCGGCAGCTCCCACGCTGCTCCCAGGGCCCCCGCAGACCGGGCTGGCCTGACCCTGGCCATGTCCAACCCCACGGGCACCTCACACAACACGCGGGCAGATGCCTGGGTACACGCGTGAGGGGTGCAGCTGCCACAGGAGCAGCCCGGAAACTGCCAGAGGCAGGTGAAGAGAGGTCTCTCGGGCTCCAAGCACCTCGCTTGAAACAGGGAGGGAGGAGGGAGGAAAATAATCAAACAATGACTTCTCCCTGCCCTCCAAGGAGCCCCAGTCCAGCTACGAGAGAGGACAGTGCCTGCCTGCCGGCCAGCACGGGTCCAGGACAGCCAGGGCAGAGGCTAACAGGGAATCCCGGCGGAGTGTGATGGGGTGGAAGAGGGAGGAGCGCGTCACCCCGGAGAGCCGGGCAGCAACCCTGGGACACCTCTGCAGGGCGGCTGCTCCAACAGAGGTGCCACGCTGCCTGCCAGGGCTCGCGAGGTTGAGTCCCTGCCCTCTGGGCCCATCGGTCCAGACCTCTCACCGGATCTACCCCGCCCCCACCTGTCCCAGGGATGGCGGCCTGTTTCCCATCCCCCCTCGGAGACTCCTGGCACAATGGCCCTGAAGTATCCTTTCACTCTAGAAAATAACCTCCCTCTGCAGAAGCAACGAAAATAAAGGCCGTAGGTGAAAGGAGCCAAACGACCCGGCTGTGACTCTGCACCTCGTGGCGGGCGGGGGCCACTCCCACGCACCTGCTGGCCGTGGGAAACCACGCGGCGACGGCGTGGACCTGGAGATCCTGCGTGAGCAGCTCGTCCATCACAGCCTCAGGCGGAGGCCCCCCTGCCCACTGAGGGCCGAATGACCGTGCTCAGTCCCAGTGGAAGAAAAAGAGAGCAGAGACCACTGGCGCCCCCCGGTGTCCAGGCGGGGGGTCTGGCCCCAACACTGCGCCAAGCCGCCGCAGCGTCTGGCTCAGTCCCACAGCACACTGGGCACAGCTCGGACGTCGCCCTGGGGGGCACATGCCGGGGCCTCAGCACTGTTGTTCCACCTCCTGTGAGACGGGGACGGCTCTGGCCACAAAGAAAAGCCGCTTGTCCCATCGCAGTTCCCTCTTCCTTCTGGGCACTCACTCAGATTTCAGCCTCGAACACGCAGGCGCAATCCCACCAGACGGCACCCAGCCCTGGGCGGGGCAGCCAGCAGGAGGGGGCTCCTGCTGGAGTCCCCACGCTCTCCAAGGGGTGCCCCAAGCTAACTCCCATGGCCTCGTCCTGCCAGGGACCTGCTCCCCAATGAACCCCCCACTCTGCCCGGCCACGGACACCCCCGCCCACCCTGCAGCACACCACGCTGACGTGAGACGCGAGGAGGGTGCTCAAGAACACAAAAACCAGCGGACTCCTGTGCCCTGTGGGCACCATCGGGGCGGGCCCACGCGCAGGGGGCGGGCCAAGGACACGGTGCCGACGTGGTCCGATTCCTCCAGCAGCACCGCCCAGACTCGGGTCCACCACTCACCACCTGAACAGCGGCTCGCAGGTGACGTGCTCATCCCGAGAGCACGTCCACTCACACAACGGAGGTGATGACGGAGGATGACAGCCCTGCCACACGAGACGCCCAGGGGGGCTTACAGGAGGTGCCACAGGTCAGGGGTCAGAATGCTGCTGGCTACACGGCGGCTCTCTTAAAGTGTGGTTGTTCCTTATTATTCCGATAAATCTTGCCTACCGTCAACAGCAATGCAATGAGCCACTCTGCTGTCGCTGTTAATTCAGGACGCGTCCGCTGCACACACCGACCCCAACCGTCACCCAGCCAAGACAAAGCAAACACAGCTCCTCTTCTGGAAGAACCTTCACACATGCAGGGACAACTAGGACCAGGTGGTGCCGGTGTCCTGGCCCAAAGACATGCTTTCTGTCACTGCCCAGGCAGCCCGTGCATCGCAGGGGCTGAAGCCCCAAGACAGAGCAGCTGGAGGTCTGGGCAAAGCCCCGAGGGCACGGCACGTGAAGGTGAGCGGAACGCATCACTGCCCCGCCCTCACCGCTCCCCCCAGAGCCAGCTGACTCCAGAAATGGGGCACAGTCTCTCCCCAAGCCGCTGCCGGGAGTGCTTTTCAAGTCCTGCAGACAATTCTGCTGAAACGGCAACCACCATGACCTCACGGGAACTACTGGCAGTCCTCTTCCCTGCTCGTTCGCCTTCTGCAGAGGACAGGGGCACGGTCACCCCCCGCCGACACCCCTGGGATGGAGGAGTTCCGGAACTGCCACACCGCCCAAACAGGCGCCCACAAAACAACCCAGAGAGGAGGGATCCTTGGGGTCTCTGAAATGCTGCCAACCCCACATGGGAAACTGAGGCATGAAGCCAGCTGTACAAAAGCCATTATGGTTGCCTGAGTGCGTGAAGCCAGAGCTGCAAGTGCCACTGAGATCCCTGGCGCAGTTTACTGCAGTTTACCATGGTCCCCATGGCACCCCCGGCTCACAGACCGCCTGTGCGTTCATGCACCGTCCCTGGGATTCGCAGAGAGGCGACCCAGACACAGAGAAGTCGGGGGTCCTGGACAAGATAACAGACCCCGTAAATACATGCCATTGTAGAGGATGCCTGAGTTCCCAGGGCCCAGCCACCACGGCCACCACAGGCTCCAACAGGAGACCAACCAGACACCCTGGGGCCCAGAACGCCACAGTAAGGGCGCCAATTACAAGGTCAAGGGTGTCAACACTCTCTGTTTCCAAGAAGTCCCACAGGCTCACATCAGCCCTTAGAGATAAGGGAGGGGGAGACTGAGGGGAGTGACCAACCAGGACAGGTACCTAACCAGGTCTTCTTGGCGGCACATCTGCACTTTAAAGAGATCGTGCGGCTTTGACGTGCACTCCGCCTTCCAGAAAGAAAATCCTCACTCAGGGCCCAGACCTGAGCTCTGCGAAAGACCTGGAGCTTATTCCCAGAGCCTTCCAGGCCATCAGGACGGTTTTACAGCCCAGAGTGATGCTGTTACATTGTCTGTCCAGCATTCTTCTGCTTATACTTTAGTTACCTTCACATTTGTGGCCAAAACTCTGTATCAAGTATCTGCTGTGATCAGAACTTTTTTAAAAAAACAAAAATCTGCCAAGTGAAAGCGCAGGTCCGTGACATCAGACGACTGTCTTGGTACCGAGGACAAACCCAGAGGGCGGAAGACAGGAAAGCCCTTCAATTATCTTTCACAGGCCGAAGTTCAAGCGAGGGACTCTCTCCGATGAGTGAGCTGAAATGGTTCCTGAGGACAGAAAGCGAAACTCAGCTCCAACACGTTCCTCCTGCTCAGAGCAGCTGGATTCCGGGTGCAGAGGGGTCAGATGCTCATGCGAGCCTCCACTACCGTGTCACTGCTCAGCAACATGTGGCTGGGACTCAGAATAGCAGCACAGTGCCAGCCCCACGGGGACCAATCGCTCTGGCGGACAGGCCACGGCCATCTTCAGGTCCCATCCACCAACCGCCCCTTCGTCGTTCGGTTCCGCTGTGCGGACACTAGGGCCCAGCTTCTCTCTTGCACAAGGTCCGGGAGGCCCCAGGGTGGCCCCACAATGCAGCTTCAGCATCGTCTGGGAGCGTGATACAAGTGCCACTGCTCGCCCCGCCCCCGCCCCCTCAGGAGACCCACTGAATCTCAGACTCAGGGCTAGGGCTCTTGCATTTCTCAAGGCTTCCAATGGATTCTGATGCCCCTAAAGTATGAGTGCCACAGGGGAAACCCCATTATCTGCATCCCTGCCGTGTCCCCTGGTCCTCCTTAGGGTGCAGTCCAAAGGATGTCCCCAACACAGCTCCCCACCCCTGCAGGCCCAGGACTTCCTCTGCAACTGGTCCCTCAGGCCCCTCCCACCCTTGGGCCACCCCACCCTCAGGCGCCCTCAAAGGCTGAGACCCTGCCCAGCACCAGCTCTCACCGCGCTCCACACAGATGCGGGTTCCAGGGTCCCCTGTCACTCGGCCCCAACCTGCTACTGCGATGCGCTGGTCCCCACCTGCACCTCCCCCATGGGCCACCACCACGTCTGCCCTGAGACTGCCCCCCCTCTGTCGTGGCCTCACTGCTGTCCCCGGGGAAGTGGGACACCACTCCCCACCCAGCGTGGGCTGAGAGCTGCCAGCCTGGGTCCAGACGCAGCGAGGGCCCAGCAGAGGGTGAGCCGTGGAGGGAAAGGTTTTCACAGGCAGGATTTCCAAAGGCGGGACATTTCGATGAGAAAGAAAAGGAGATCCAAGGTCTCTCCGGCTCTACACAGGCAGCCAGAGAAAGTCAGGAACAGCCTGTCTCAGGAAGGGACCAAAGCAGAGCCTGGGGGGTCCGGAGGAGGCAGCACTGGGGGGCCGGCAAGGGGGGGTGCACGTGTGTCAGAGAGAGACAGGGAGGCAGAGAGTTCCAAGTGATCCCCTGCCCCTGCCCAGCAGGTAAGTCCCCTGCCAGTCCCTGTGTCTGACAGCAGTCGCAAAGGGACTTGAAGGCTGGGGAGCACACAATGAATGGCCCTCCCCATACTGGGGGGGGGCGCGCTGCAAAACCTCGAGAACCTTTAAGTTAAGAACCAAAAACAACAGCTTGGAATGTGGCCCCCCCAAGCGCCCTGCACTGGAGGGACCTGCCCCCCCCCATAACTCCAAACATCCTCAAAGGGCAAACAGCACCCCACGGAACGGGACGCCCCAGCAAAAACCCACCAGGAAAGGAGCAAGGGCTGAATTCCCAGCTGCCAAGTTAAAGCCCAGCGACTCGAAGTGAAGGGGATGATGGCCTGGACTTGGCTGTCCAGATAAAGGTGTGTGAGAGCCAAGGTCAGCAACCTTTCTGTGCGAAGCTGGAGAGGAAGCATCTTCCAGGTCAAACTTGCCTTTCGATCCAGAGCCCAGCCACAGAGGTGCACGGGTGGGTGTGGCCGTGTTCCTTCGTCTACAGGGACAGGGCGGCTGACCTGGCCTGAGGCTGACTTGGCCTGCGGGTGGTCCCCACCCCGAGTGCGAGTCTTCGCGACACCAACGCAGTGCAGGCAGCACCAGGAAGTGCGTTCCAACTGCTCCTCTGAAGAAACCTGATGCTAATCAACACCATTCCCTCCGTGGATCCTCGCGTGTTTGGGGAGAAGGGCGCCCCTCAAATCGAAGCTGCACCTTCCCAGCAGGTTTCACTGTGGACGCTACCACCGAGCCCCGTCTTGGCGTCCCTGGGAAGGGACTGTCAACCTGCTTCTTCAAATAAACGACAGATGACTGTACCCTCCATAGCTGTCCAGTCCCCTTCAGAGCAGGTGCCTTGGGACCTCACACAGTTCTCCCATCAGGTGCCCCATTGTATATTCCTGAATCTCATGGACATTGGGAAATCTCTTCCATTTCAAAGGTGATTTTAGTTTGGGAAAAGCCAGAAACCACAGGACACCAAATCTGGGTTGCAGGGGGCACTGAGTCACCTGGTGATTTGATGTTTTACCAAGAAACTCCGAGTTGAGACATGATGCGTGAGTGGGTGCACTGTCACGATGAAGCCGCCAATCACCAGGTGCCCAGAGCTGTGGCCTTCTGAATCATCCAAATAGTTTCCACAGAGGAATGTTCAAGCTTAACGCAAAATCTGATGCAGATTTGTTGCTCTACTCATTCAGTCATTTTGAATGCAGTGGCCACACAGTGCATATGCTCACTTGATGACATCTACCACCCCCACTGACTAGTGCAGTGAAGTTATCACTGTTCACACATGCACACTCCAGTCCACACCTGCCTTGGCTTTCCAGGTTACATCGATGTTTCCCAAACCGTTCTCATTATGTTAACAATGGCTGGACTTTTCCCAGACAAACCTCTGCATGCACACATGTAGCGCATGCACACATGTAGCACATGCACGTGTGTGCAGCCCATGCACATGTGTGGTGGCTGTGTGGGGGCACATGCACACACACAGCACGTGTGTAGCACATGCATGCAAGCACATGTATACTTGCAGCCCATGCACGTGCGCGGCATGTGTGGGGCACATGCGCACACACAGCACATGCACACATATAGCGCATGCACACACACACATGTAGCGCATGCACACACATCTCCCTCAGGTGGTTTTCGTCAGACTTAGATGCAAAGCTATCCTTCCCCTCCCAGTCTCACAGTAAGAGACCGCAAAGGGTGTGAAAGCCTCAGGACGGAAAGACCAGGAACGGGAACCACTGGCTCACAGGGCCGGTTCCAGAGGGTGGCAGGGGACAGGCTCTTCCCCTGGGACCTGTATGCTGCCGATGACAGTGCCCCACGTCAGCCACAGCCCTGGGCCGCCTCCTGCTTGCCTCTTGTCCAGCTCAATGACTTGCCAAGGAGGTAAAAATGCGCCTGTGTCAGAAAGCAACCCCGAGCAGAACCCTGAGCCCCTGAAGGACAGGTGTCTGCACGGCTGGACCTGGACCACAGGACAGAGAAATTCCCTCTCCTGCTGCCACCAGGGCAGATGGAGGGGGCCGAGGATGGCTTCCCCAGCAGGCAGCAACCCAGGGAGGAGGAAGTGGGAAAGGGCACGTCCAAACCGATCCATCAGCCAGGAGCATCCCCGAGTGTGCAGGGACGCACGCCCATGGGGGCGGGGAGGCCTCCACACACCTGAACCGACAGCTCCCCAGGCCTGCCTGCAAAAGGTCTGCACAGCCTGGTGGTCGGGGGTCAGAGGGACAGGAGGACAGGACGCCAGTAGAAAAGGTGCCCAAGGCAGGGAGTGTCATGCAGGGCTCTCCAAACAACAAGTGTCCTCTCCACCTGTAAAACCAGGACAGACACGTGACGTGAAACAAACAGAAAAGCTGCCGTTTTGCGGGGCCTCTACCCTCAGGCCGCGAGAAAGAGGGGATCCCCTTCTACATGGGACACATTTATCAAGTACTCGCAGGGCCTGGAGACACCCAGGAAGTTAGCTCGAACGTGCGACCACGAGGCCACCTAACACCACGAACAATGGCGCTCATGGCCACAGGAGGCTGTGATTCCTGAAGAAAGGAAAACGATGTCGCGCTCTCCACACACCTATTGAGTGTGTTAACAAATCACCTTCCACAAATCCCAAAGTTCTAAATAATTCTCTCCACATCCAGAGCACACGTGCTGGAAACCAGGAGTTTGTGCCCCTGGTGTTCAAACCCAGGCATCAGGCAGGTGGGCGATCCGTCACTGTCACCACTGTCAGAGACCGGAGACGCAGGTTCACAGGGCAGCCAAACACTCATTTCCTCCCTTCCTGACCTCCCACATGGTGCAGGAAATACCGCCCCCCCTCCACCACCCACCCCCTCCACCACCCACCACCCCACCCCCTCGATCCTTGCAAGGCCAGCCACTCCATTCAGCGGCTAGGGCAGGATTTGGTGTTTGTGCGCCTTCTAGATTTAGGAGAAAATTGGCTTCTCTCCTCTGTCTGTGGCCAGGACCCCACTGGACACCTTCTTCCCACTGTCTCTTCCTGCCAGATCCTTGGCTGGACCAGGCCAAGTTCACCGCTAACCCAGTTACGGAAACAAGCTCCTATCAGGGCCCCCTGTCCCCACAACCTCACCAACTAGCCATGTCCCCTGCCCCTCAGGGACTTTGCCCCAGGGCAGGTCACAGTCATCCTTCCCTGCATGGAGAGACTCCCAGTGGTTTCCATTTTCTGCTGGCACGTCGGGCTCCACAGAGTGCCCTTTGAAAAGGCCCAACGGTATGACCTCAGGGCAAGGCCCCCTCTTCCCTCCTACCCAGCCCCTCCCAAGTCCCACCCACTGGCCCCACAAGACACTGCAGCCTGCGCCCCACCACTGCCAGCATGCTGCTCACCGGGCCCTGTCCCTCCCCACCCCCACAGGTCGTCACCCTGCCCACGGCGTGCTCACCCCCGACTCCCATTCTTGCTAACGTCTGCACAGGCTGCAGAACCCGCCTCGTGGGCTGCGCCCGCACAAAGGGATCCCAGTCCTGGCCACACTAACCGCCCTGCAAAGGGCTCTCACCCGCTCGGCTGAACAGAGGCATCGGCCTAGGACAGGGCTACGTCCCGATAAACCCGTCCTGGGCGGGACACGCCCCAAGTCAAACAGGCATCTCACGCCCGGTACATCACCGCTCGCCCAGCCCACCTGAGACCAGCCCGGGCACAACACCCTCCAAGGCGCAGGGCGGCTGGGGCTCCACGGCTGTCCGGCCTCAGACAGCGAGCTGCCACTCCCAGCGAAGACCAAAGCTCAAGTGCGCTTGCGCGCCGCTTTCGCGCCACACGTCGCAAGTCGCAGGTCCCAACGGACGTCCGTCCTCAGGCGCACGTAAGCCTGCCGTGACCACGCCTACCTCCCCCCAGCACCTGCCCCGCCCCCAACGCCCACGATGCCCACGTGGCCGTGGCCATGGCCGCAGTTTCCACCCCGCCACTCCGTCCACAGCGAATCCGTCCACGGCCACCCTGGCACGGCCCCTGTCCCGTTCGAACCGGCTCCCAGGAGCCGAGCGGGACCAACCACCCGGAAGTGTGGGGGCCCAAACCCTCCCCGCGCAGCCAAGAGGACTGGGACATCTCCGGCACGCCCGCCCCTGGCACGCCCGCCCCGTTACTCACTGGACGGCTGACTGGCACACACAACAGACCTGACAACCCAGGCGGCCTCGCGCCGGGAACCCAGAATGCTTGCCAACGGGGGACAATTTTGGGACATCTTACAGTGGCCTCTGAAGTGAGCCAAACTAACTTGTCATAGGACCCAAGCAAAGGTTCTGGTCAGAAACTACCACCACCAGTCCCGGGAACGAAAAGCCTGTCCCTAACAGGGCTTCTGCCACAATGAGCCAGAAGACACCCAGGCAGCGAACAGACGCCCGCCCCCCCGGGGCACCTACAGGCCAGCTCACACCCAGGTCCTTGTGGAGGCGCCGGATGCACAGGCCACGCTCTACCTACCGAATGCGTGGACACACCTGCTGGCTTCCGGTGGGTGATGCTGGACAGTCCCCCCAAAGGGGGGAAGGGCCCCTGGCATGGGGTCCCAGCAGAGGGAACAGCCAGGACAAAGGCTGGAGATAGGCCAGGAGACTGCAGAGGCAGGTGTGGCTCCTACCAGGCCACTGCAGTGTGAGCACCTGGCTTGGATGCTGGGGGTTGAAAAGGAGACGCAGGTGTTGAGCAAATGACCCTGACCGACCTGAAAGGTGCCACCTGAGACAGGTGCTCTGAGACAGGCAGTGGGAAGACAAGACAAAGCAGGGGGACAATTCAGAGGCTGGGCCGTGATGCAGGGGACAAGGCTCTGGGTCACCTGAATCTGACTGAACACCCAGGGTGCCCACGCATCCCACCCAGCACCCCCACGCAGGGCGGCCACAGAACCAGCGAGGAGCACAGGCAGCTGAATAACAGGTCCCTGCGGCTTTCCAAAGAACTGCACAGAGGCACCCAGCAGGAGGTTCAGCAGTGAGCTAATCCCAGCCTCACGTGGCAAGTAAGAGGTCACCCCAGGTGACAAGGAAACCCAGAAGCAGCCTTCTCTGGGAGCTCCCCTGGACACAGAGGAGAATCCCAAGCTGGGGAACAAAGGCTGCTCCCCACAGCTCGGGCTATGCACGGAACCCAGACCTGGGCCCCTGGGGGCTCCTGCAGGCCAGGCCTCTCAGAGCTGCCCTGCTTTTCCTGTGGCTGGAAGGAAGAAACGGGGGTCAAGGTTACACAGGCAGGTGACTTTGAAGAGCAGCTGTGCCAGGCCTCCCTGGCCCAGTGCCCTCCCTGCCCCTCCCCAGACATGGCTGGCAGAGCAGGCCCTCGCCCCCTGGTGGCACCCTGGGTGGCTGTGCCCACATGGGATCAGCCTCAGCCATGCCATCCACTGGGAGCCCGCAGAGACCCAGGCGGGGACTGCAGGGGAACAGACGTCCCACCAGCCCAGACGGGGGAGCCAGGCCAGGACTCAATCATGAACACAATTACCAATGCCGGTGCACCGTCCAGACTCCGCCAGCCCGCAAAGCCTTCTGGAGTCTCTGCTCTGTCCACAGCTTCCGCAGCTTCTCTGAGGACAGCGAGCTCTGTGGGGGTGGGGACACACCTACCTCTGATTGCGCCCGGGCCAGTGCGAGGGGCAGCAGGAGACGGCGAAGGGACAAAGGGCCGAAACGGCACTTGGTCCCAGGCCCCAGCATGGAACGCAGCCTGCAGCGGTGCCAGCTTTCACCGCCTCCTGGAGCCCTGGGCAGTTAGGCAGGGGACGCGGGACGAAGAGAGCCCAGCTGTGCTGAGCCAGGTCTGTCTCACCCCCATTCGCCTCGCAACCCAATGTGACCACGCCACCCTGAGCACGGCAGACCGCACACAGCGCCCCACCCCCACAGGCGGGTCCCAGGAGGCATTCGCTCCTGGGCTGCCACATGACCCAGCTCCAGGGGTCCCAGCACCCTGTGCTTCTGCTTCCCTGGGAAGCCAAAGCCTGAGCCTTCGGAGGCTCAGCCCCACGCCACACCACAGGCAGCTCCCTCCAGGAGGCCAGGGAGCCCCTAGAAGAGTGTCTGGAGGGCAGGCGACCCCCACCCACTCATCTGAGTCTCCCTCAGAAGGGACAGCAGAGCTGCCTGTGATGGGGGCGGGAGCACAGAACTGAAGGGGTCGGAGGCTGCAGAATACGGCTTCTCACCTTGGCTTTCCAGTACTCACAACGTGGAAGCCCACTGCCTCTCAGGAAGGTGTCCCCACAGGGCACCCTGTCCTTGAAGGCCCACCCCCATGAACTCCTTCCCCCAGGCACACGGTGGCCTCCTAAAGACCCTCTGTACTCACCTTCCAACCTCCTCAGCAGCCCAGCATCATCGTGGCTCCCAAGGCTGCCCTGGAAAGTTTTGAGGACACCCACACCCCTGCTCCCAAGACACCTGGCCCAGCGCCCAACAGGTGGCTGTCTGCCCCGGGACAGGTGAGCTTGTCAAGACAGTCTCACACTTGACCACGCCATCATCACCCAACAGTGCTGCCTAAGAAATGCCAGCTGAAGGGCTGGATGTGAAGTGCGTGGACGGCCCCATGTGGAGGGCGAGGACAGCGAGGTCCCCCACTCCTTCCCCACCTCGCATTCAAAGCACCCAGGCTTCTGCGTCCCAGACTCCAGCACTCTGTGACGACCGCCCGGCAAAACTCCACTGAAAGCCCCTCTCCCCACAGACAGGGCACTCCACAGCTGGGGGCAGCCTTCAGGACCAGCCCGGAACCTGGCTCCCAGCGTCCCAAATGCCAGGGGGTGACCAAGGGACCCCTCACCTGGAGGCCCAGCCGACACCCTGGAGAGTTGTATGTGAACTTGGGAAATGCTGTGCTGAGTGAAAGAAAAACACATCCTTGAGGAGGATTAAAAAATAAAGTAACTATAAATAAAAAACAACTGCAGCCTGCTACCTCCCGGCCTCGCTGCCCGGCACAGACCCAGAGGGACGAGGCAACAAAGAGGAGACGTCACCAGTGGCGAGAACTCAGGGGACTGCCGTCACTGCTCCCGAGGAGCTCCAAGAGTGTCAACAAGTCCCCAGAGGCAACAGTCAATAAACTGGAGGCCACCTGGGGTCTGCGGGCTCCCAGAACAGGTGGGCATGGGCACTGAGCGGGCTGGACGCCTCTCCACAGGACGGAGCGTCTCAGGCGTCACAGAGCCCAGGGGTCAACAGGGATCTGTGGGGGGGGCACCAGCTCTGGCCCTGGACGCAGCCTGGGGTTCTACGTGTGTAACCAGCCCCTGGGGACCACTCTCCCCGAGCATCCCATTCAGCGTGAGGACGAACACACCACCTTCCTTTCTCGATGAGAAGCTGCCTCTGGGCGTGGCCCCCCTACCCGTGTTGGGAGCCCATAAATCCCAGCTCCTTCTATCCGAGTGAGAAAACACGTGCAGTCAATCTGGGTGGTTCACGAACACGTGAGTCTGATCCATGCCAACACGGCTCAGACGGGCGGGCTGCCTGACTTCGGGGGTGGGGCAGGAACCAACTGGGGTGCGTTCCTTAAAGGAGTATGAAACAGGACTTAAAGCTCAGAATTCAAAGGAACTGGGGCCCACAGCTGGTCCACATGCTCGTCCCTGTCCCTCGGTAAGCCACAGTGGCCAAGCCAGGACACAGAATGCCCAAGCAGCTCGCTGTACCTAGCCGCAGACAATGTGTGTGTTTAAGATTTTATTTTACTCTGAGAAAGAGGGAAACGGGGAGAAAAAGGGAGAGAAACATAGATCAGTCATCTCTCATACCAGCCCAACCCAGCACAGAAGCCAAAACCCAGGCAAGTGCCCTGACGGGGAATCAAACCAGTGACCTTTCAGTTTACAGGACGCTCGCTGCCCAGCCCAGCCAGGGCGACAACATGTCATTTTAGCCTTGGCTTTCACGCCAGCCCCCAGGGAGGATTCCTGGATGAAAAGCCACCTGCTCAGCAGACGCAGCTCAAAGGTCCCGTGGCTCGGCCGGCAGGGCACCTTGCAGAGGAAAGAACGGGCCCGAGGAGAGGGGACAACAGTGACCAACTGTGTTTCCACGATCAGAAGTTACCAGTTACAACTAAAAGTGTTCTTGCCGGGAGGAAAAAAACCTTTTAAAATGGGAAAGCAGTGTTCGCCTGAACACCTGAACGTGGCTACAAAGACCTTTGCCGCGTTGCCCCAAAGCTAAGGGGCATCCAAGGTCACTGTGGCAGCCCAGACCTGCCGCCCCAACTCCCACCCTGGACCAGGGCGACCAGTTAGCCCTCGCAGACTCTGTCTCGGAGCCCGTCAGCAGGTGCCGGAACAGGGCGGGCCGCTGTCTTGGGCTCAACAGCAGCCACGTTGCCTCATTCTCTCCATCTAAGGCAGCAGCCGGGCTGCCGCCCCACCAGGCAGGCCTTCCCCGCTGGGGAGCCAATTTACCCGTGACCAAGGCGGGCCCCTCAAGGACAGGAGCAAACACGTCCGGCAAAGCCTCAAGGCGTTAAATCCACGAGGAGCCGGCATGCAGCGCCCACCACCAGCCAGCGGCAGTAACACGTCCCCGGTCGGCCGGACTGTGCCACCCATGGGGCCTCTCCAGTAATAGGGCAACATGCACATGGGCTGCACATGCTAGACCCACTGACCCAGTGGGCCCTCCTCCGAGGGCCTGCACGGAGGGAATAGCCCGAACTTCAGAAAAGGCACCATGTGGAGATACCGTGTTTGTGGCATGGAATACAAATTAGAGATAATCACAGTGGGGGCTGGTGGGGAGGGATATCATCAAGTCACCGCAGTTGCATGGGAACTACATTTCCCAGAATTCCCTCCACAGGGCAGGTTTGCCTAGGACTTCCACGCCCAAGCTGCAAAGCAAGCCATTGCTCAGGATGATGAGTGCCTCCCAGGCCCAGGCACATGTGCACGGGCCCAGGATCCCCTGCAAGCCGCTCAGAGCCATCAGGTCATGGGGGTGGCAGTATGTCCTTGCTGCCCCGGCTCCCACCCGATCCCCCACCCCCAGCTTTCCTGCCAGACGAAGAGCCCAGGCACAGGCCGGACGGCAGCCTGTCGCAGACCCCCTCCAGCTCCCAGAGGGCACAGGGGCGAGCTCCCGGGTGCAGCCCCTGCCCCACCCGCAATGCCCCACCCACGCTGCGAGGGCCACTTTTATGTGTCCATGTGACTAGGCCATGGGACACCACACAGGTACTGCTGACCAGTGCTGCTGGGTGTGTCTGTGAGGGTGTTTCTCGGAGAGACTGGCATTTGAATCGGTGCACAGAGGAAAAACCGATCCCCACACGTGGCCGAGCTCCGTCTACCACCAAGGGCCCCAGCAGACGAGACAGAAGAAGGCCAACCACCCGTGTGTTGTGTGCTGGGGCAGGGACAGCCACCTCCCCCGGCCCCCCAGAGATGACGGGCACTGGGCTCTCAGCCTCCAGGCCCCACGGGACCACACCATGGACTCTGCGGACTTTCTCCACCTGCAGGGCCATGGGAACCTCTCTCTCTGTCTCTCTCTCTCTTTCTCTGCACGCACGCACATGCGTGCACACACACACACACCCCCTCCGGTTCTCTTTCTCAGCAAACCCTAAGGGAAGCAGTCATTGCCCGCAAACTAGAGCCAAGTAAACACAGAATGTCAAAAATTCATTAAAGGGACGCTTCCAAAGTATTCCAGAACATTCGCATCTCAACCCCTTTCCCCATGAAGTGGGGGTAATACCAAGAATGTAAATGTACTTATTGTGCATACTCTAGACAATAAACAAAAAGCAGGCAGAGAGAAGATGGCTAGATCAAACTACACCTGAACGATAAACAGTAGTTCCTTCTAGATTGAGCTAGGAATTCACTTTGGTTTTTCTTCTAGTATTTTCTAATCTGAAAATTTTCCATGTGTATTTTAGAATTTAAATTGTTTCACAGGGAGAAAGCAAAGACCCCAACTAGCCAAAATGATATTGAAGGCGAAAAGGCTTCGTGGCTCTCACCCAGACAGCACAGCTCTGACCAGCTGCCCCTCACACAAACTCCACACGCGACCACTCCGTCCACACTGTCCTGAGTGCATCTGGCCCACCAGCCACAGGGATGGTCAGAACGCACACTGCTGGGCCCACCACCCCACCCCTTGGGCCCTTGGACGCTGGAAAAGCATCCAAGTCCACAGTTGGAGGGCGGGCCCGAGAACCGGCATCTCTACCTGAAGCTCCCAGGTGCTGCCCATGCTGCTGGCCTGGGGCCCCCACTGCAAGGGGCCGACCTCCCCGAGACCCTGGTAGGTGGGAACTCCGTCTGTCCCAGGGGCACGAGAACAGCAGCTGGCCCTTAGCAGGTGCTCAGGATGGAAGAGAGACACGTGTGTATTTCACTTTTTGCAAACAAATAGAATCTGCTCCCACAAACCACTGGAATGCACTATTACATGATGAACTCTTACATCTATTTTCTTATTCATTAAGGCTGGGGAGCATTAGTAAATACGGGGTAATGCTGTCAAAGATCCAAGACACCTAGCTGTTGCACACACCCGTGAAAGCTCTCCATGTCTTACACTACCGCCACACTCTCGGGTGCTCCAGGCAGAGGGAGAGAAAGCCAAAATGGGAGGACAGGGACAGAGGACAGGCCACCCTTCTGCTCCCGACGTCTCCATGCCGACTTCACCCCCTCTCCTGCCTGCACAGTTCCAGGGCAGGGTGGGCCCGGGGAGCTGACCTTCGAGTTTACAACCCCCCTCCTGCCATGAGGGCCCCCCTCTTCCCAGACACCCCCTCAGGCCACGTGTTGAGACAGTTACAGGAATCCAGACAAGGGGAGACACGGTCCACCAGGTAAAGTCTGGAAAGATGTCCCCACACACGAGACCCAGCAGGGGAGGCTCAGAGAGAAGGGTGTCCAGGGACACAGAACCCATGGAGGTGCTGAGACGCTCGGCCCGGCCCGGCCGCTTTACAACGTCGGCCCCATGGCGGAGATTAAGGAGGCAGTGGGGCTGAAGAGAATGCGGGGTCGGGGTCAGACAGTGGAAGGTCTTAAATGCATGACACAAAGCCCAGACTGTAACCGCCTGCATGAGTCCTGTCAGGCGGGATGACGGTGACCGGACCTCCATGCTGGAAAACAGCCCAGAACATGGCGGCGTTCGGGCGACCTGCTCTGTGTCCCTGACGATCAGAGATGCCTGAGGAAGCGCCACAGGGAGCCCCAAAGCAGCTGACACGCACGCAGGCATGTGCTCACCCTGAACTGAGGTCAAGGCCAGTGTTTTCCCGGCGCCCTGTGCACTGCTTGTCAAACACAACTCCCAGTTTCTGAGTAAGAATCACGCACTCAGCACTGGAAAAACTGAGAGCCAGAACAAGGGGTCAGGCAAGCCCTCCCCAGTTCCATCCTGGCCTTTAAAGACAAGAAAGGCACCCCTGGCCAGGTGTCTCCGTGGATGTGTGAGGACAGTCTGTTCAGCAGACCCACCGCCCCTCCCTCTGCCTGGCACTCCTGCATTCTGGCCTCGGGCTGGACTGCGGCCCCCGGCCTCTGAGTGCATGGCTGTGCCCTCCCCCACAAGCCCTCCGCACTCGCCCAGTCCTCGGGGAGCCACCGTCTGGGGAGACTGGGCCCAGACTCCCACTGGGAGGGAGCGCCACGTGCAGGAGGGAGACGCCTCTTCGAGGTCAGAGCCACTGTGCTTCCGAGTCTGGCTCCACAGCCGGCCCATCCTAGCTTCCGCACAGGCCCCACCTCAGACACGCCAGAACCTCCTGGTTGTTAAGGAAAAAGTCGTGTGACTCGTGTCAACAGAGTAAGGAGACTTCCCGAAGACGAATGCCACAGGGGTGAGGGGGCAAGTTCAGCTCTGCTGTCACTAAGAAGGGACACCGAGGTCAGGAGCGTCACTGAACCGACCAAACAGGACGTGGGGGAGCAGGCCAAGGACTCACAGGCCCAGGGTGGGGATGTGGAGCTGGATGGGCAGACGTCAAGGCTGGGGGTGACTCAGAAGACTCTCCGCTGGGACTGGGCCGGGAGGTGGAGCCCGGAGCCAGGGCCCAGGTGAGAAGAGGGCACAGAGCCCAACTGCAGGCTGGTCACAGAGACAGTGCCCGGGACGGGGCCCTGTGCCACCTCCCTCAGAGCCAGGGAGAGCAGAGTGCAGGGGGCACCTGCCCGGGGCCACACCGGCAGTGGCCGCCGCCGGAGCCAGGACCCGAAGTCTCCAGGGGTGGGCTGGGTCTGACCCCACGTGTCAGAGAACCGATGTGTTAAATCCCGAACTCAACCACGCCTCTGACTCTCGCATCACTGCCAGCTGCCTCGGAGCGGCACAGGCGACAGCACTCCTGCCTGAAGAGGGGACAGCGTGGCCCCTCACCTCGCAGTCAGCAGCTTTGAGTCTCAGAAACAGAAAAGGGCGGGGGCACAGGCTGTGGTGCCCGCGTGGACATGGCCGGGCCGGTCAGACTCCTCCATGCTGTGTCGTGGGATAATTAAACCCTCGAGTCCTGGGCGAGAAAGAACACACAGGCTCCGGGGGCAGCTTCCCAGGCAGCACAGACGGGGGGCAGTGCAGCCTCCTCCCACAGGCACGCCCTGCAAGGGCCAAGGCCACCCGGGGCCCCCCACAGTACTCAGGTGGGTCCAGGCCCCCAAGCCTCCTGCCGCCCACACTCGGCCCCTCGGAGGGAGGGTCGAGGTCTGTACGCGCAATCACGCAGCACCAAGTGCGAACGGTCCCTCCGGCACTCCCCTGCTTCGGGCTTCGCCCTGCCTGGCAAATCGGCCCAGAATTTTTATTTTTTAATGACAATCGCAGTTTATTTAAAACTGTATTTTACTTCAACTGCTCCGTGCAATTGATTCAGTTTCCAATTTGAGAGGAACATCTTCACGCTGCACCAGACGTCAGCTCGTCAGCACCGAGTCTGGAAAGAACATCAAGGGAGACCCGACTTTCACTGGGGCTCCCGGCTCAGCACAGGACTGGACACCACAATGACTCCAGAACACACACTAACGTGCAGGACAAGACAGACCCGGGCACCCCTGCGCCTTCAGGCCGCACACAGAAAGCTGTGTGGCACGGCCATGCGTTTCTCTAGGGAGAGGTCCTAGAGCTGCAGTCAGCTTCTGAAGGGGCCTCAAGCATTTAAAGGCCCTCGATGAGCCCTGGCTGGTGTGGCTCAGTGGACTGAGTGCTGGCCTGTGAACCAAAGGGTCGCTGGTTCGATTCCCAGTCAGGGCACCTGCCTGGGTTGCGGGCCAGGTACCCAGTGGGGAGCGTGCAAGAGACAACCACACATCAATGTTTCTCTCCTTTTTCTCTCTCCCTCTCTCCAAAAATAAATAATTAAAATCTTAAAAAATAATAATAAAGGCCCTTGACCAAATCCCAGGCTCCAGACTCGTGTGGCCCAAGCTGTGAATATCCTCCAGCTTTTGAAATACAGTTTCTGATGTGCTTATTTGGGACCAAAACCCCTATTTTACAGCCCTGGTTTCTACCCCGAGCCCAGGACTATCACGGTTTTCCAAGGGTTCATTCCCGAGTGGGCCAGCAGTAGCTCTGCTGCCCTGGCGAACAGCCACACACCAGGACCTGGAGCTCCCGATGGGCAACGTGAGTCCGCTCGTGACACAGCAATACCCCAGGCAGGGCTGGCTGCCACGAGGGCAGTGGGGACACATTCCTGAACCCGGGCGCAGGGTGCACAGCCTCCCCAAAGCCAAGAGCAGCCCCAGCCTGGGACTCGCCCTCGGATCCTCCCCCCCCCAGCCTGAAACTGGAACAGCCAGGAGGAGAGAGACCGATGACATCCCATCACGTGAAGAAGTCACAAAGACCTGACTCTTCGGCGCCCAGCAACGGGCCCTGTGTCTGTGCACAGTGCGGAAGGGGAGCTGTCCCTCAGAAGTTGTGACAAGCAGATGGGTGTCACCCAGCGGGACACACTCTCACAAGGAGAGGCACTGAGATTCAGAAGTCTCGCTGGCCTTCCTGCCGTCAGAGGCACCGCGCTGAGTCAGCCCCCAACCAGCTCGGGAACAGCTGGGGGCCCAGCCTTCCGGTTTAAAGACAAGTCAGTGAAGGCAGGTGCCCACTAAGGCCCCACTGCACCGCAGTGCGGGGGAGAAGCGAAAGCTCGGTGGCGTCGCAGTGGCTTTGAGGCATGACAGTCTGGACCCGTGGCTCCCGCATGCGGGTGCTCTGGGAATCTGCAAGGGGAGAGATCAGCAGAGAGGAGCAGCTGCTACAATAAAAGCTCCACATTCACTTTCCGCACAAGCAGCAAAGTTAAACTTGGCAGCTCGAGGGCCACGAGACTGGACCGTCTCTCAGGGCCTCAGATGCAGAACAGCCCGCTACCCAAATTCAGTGGAGCCTGCTGTAAACATTAACAATGAAAAGTGTGGGTCGGTGACCTTTCTAAGAATAAGAGACCACGACCTGACCTCTGCTTTCGCTCCCCATGGCCCCACCATCCCCTCAATGGAGACAGGGGCCCGGAAACCAGGAGCAGCGGGGCCCCGAGGGGCTGAGGCAGCAGAACCAGGGAAGCTCTCCAAGAGCACAGACCAGTCACTGGACACCAAGGCGGGGACCCCCGCCCCCGTCTTCCCGCTCTCACAAGCAGACGGGAAGGCTGGACGGCAAGGGCGCTGGTGGGGAGACGCAGTGTGGGAGGCGAGCGCTGTCGGGCAGACCCTGGGCGCCGGGCAGAGCAGCAAGTGGGTCCCAGAGCAGAGGGGGCTGGGCGTCACAGAGGAAAGATGACAAGGGTGCAGTGACGAACTGCAGACTCGTCCTGAAGAGGCAGACTCTTTGGAAGGATGGTGACGCTGGGAACACAGAGACAGCTGGAGAGGGGAGACCCAACACGAGATAGACAGATGCCATGAACAACGCCAAAAGCCACGTCCGCAGGAGCCGAGTGGGGCTGTGAGGACGAGACGTGGCAGACATCACTCATTTGCAGGGTCACCAGGGAGCAGAGCCGACTCAGCAGCACATGACAAGTGCAATAAGCAGGCACCACGTCCAAGGGAAAGCCACCCTGCTCATGGAGGGCTGCACTGAGTCACAGGCTGACGGGGCCATCTGTGGTGTTGAGTAAACCCTGCCTCGGAGCCAAACGCTCGGACCCGAGGGGCACAGGGCCTCACCTGTGCCAAGGCTCTGAACTCTCCTGGGCACCCACCCGGCGACTCTAACAGTCTGCAGCACACACACTTCGGGAGCCCACCGGGCCAGCACAGACCCCTCGTGGCTCAGGCCAGACCAAACAGCACCTCGTCCATCCAGAGGACTCAATGCAGCGAAGCCACCAAGCTGAGGATGGAAGAGGGACATCGCTCGCAGAGACAAGCAGGGCAGAAGCCCCCACCCAGGACCGGCTCGCCATCCGCAGTGCGCCACAGAAATTCGGAGCCAAGATGGCTGCCAGCTGGTCCACGGGGCCACCAGCAAGCTGGCGCTGGCCGTCCGTCACATCTGATGACATCCGGGTGCCCCAGCACAGGCCCAGCCAGCTGCAGGGCCAGACGCGCGAGTGACTGAAACTGCCCAACAGCAGGCTTCACTCAGCGCGGCCGATTTTCCTGTGAACTGCCCAGTTCGGGCCGCTCGCCCAGCAGCGCTTTAGGAAAAGAAAACCTGAGTGTGAGAGGAAGTGCAAGTCTGTGCACAGCTGATCAGTCAGGTCCTGCAGCCTGATGGGTCCAGCGAGAAGCGGGTGGAAGTGGGGTTCAGAGAAAGGAGCCACCACGGGCTGGGAGACGGGGTGCAGGGGGCTTGAGGGGGCGTGAGGACGCTGCTGGAGGGCAACGTCCTTGGAGCCAACAGCACCCTTGTGGAAGGAAGTCCCTGATCCTCAGGGAGAGGCTGGGCAGTGAGGCTAACACCAGAGAGTGGGTGTGGGTGCGACCTCTGTGTGTGCATGTGAGTGCACACGTGTGTGGTCTGTGTGCTTGCATGTACACGTATGTCTGTGTGTGTGCATGACAGCTAATACTCGAGCTAAACATTGGGCGGCTGAGAGACTGGACACAGGAGTAGGTGTGGGGGAGCTGGGAGAGCCGAGACTGGTTTGGGCTCCATCTCTGAAGGGCACGTCTCTCAGGGGACCCCCAGGGACAGGGACCCTCAGTCCTGCCCAGCCCCTTCCCCTCCGGGGTGGGTGGGATCTGAGACTTGATATAACCAATCTGCACCATCCCCTCGGTGCACCGCCCCGGAAAACCAGCTAGCAGACACGTCCAGCTGCGGAATGGACCCTGCACAGCGGACTTGGCCCTGAAGGGCAGCACCCACACCCTGGCGGGCTCTGACCGAGCCAACGGCCCAGTGACGTGGGAAGTGCAGGCAGCAGTCACAGGAGACTGACTGGGCCGTGGGAGGGGTCGGGCGTGCTCGGGGGCAGCTGCTTCTCGGCAGAGTCCTGCGGGAAGGGGAGGCCGGAGGAGGCAGGCTGTCCTCTCGTCCCACAAAGGGGCGGGTGCGCCCAGAGGTGAGAAGGGCTCAGGTGAGGGGTGCGCAAACCGCCCAGGCCTGCAGGGCCAGTCCCCACACCCGGGCCAGCAGGGCTGCCCGGGGGGCTCTGCGCAGGTAGCAGACGTCCCCAACACTCCGAGCCCTGACCACGCAGCAGACAAGGACGGACGCAGGAAACCCACAGAGGTGCAACTGTAAACCCACCGAAAATCAAAACCACCCAAAAAGGAGAAAGATCTGCCACTGAGGAAGATACTTCAAAAATGCACCCCAAACTATACGCTGCTTCCAGAGAAGAGACCCCAAACTTCAGAGCAGCAGTGGTCTCGTTCAGACTGGTACCCGGGCAGGCAGCGCCCCGCCCCTGTCCCCACTAAACTCGAGGACTCAAAGCCAATTCAATGGCAGCCTCTGCCTGGACACAGAGCTCGGCCCCGCAGGCGGGGCCGGGCCCTCAGCGCCAGGGGACATCACGGCAACAGCACCTCCCTCTCCCAGAAGCCAGGACGTGGCGGTCATGGGCAGTGAACTCTTGAACCACAGAACAGCGACCAGAAGCCGGGTCTTCCTGGAAGGTTCTCTCCCAACACTTTTAACTTATGATCTTGCGTGTTCTGATCCCCCCATCCTCAGCGAGCCACAGGTGCCCAGGTGAGCTGTGGGGAAACTGAGGCTCGGGCTCCAGCCTCAGAGTCCACCACCCCCCTTCCTCCTGAGCCGTTTCCCCAACCTCCACACCCCTGGACATCCCAGTAGTGAGATCCCCGGGGCCAGGTCAGGGCGGCTGCAGAACAGAAGCCCATGTCGAGCCTAAGCCCCGGGCCAACCTGACACGGGCAGGAAGGGCCCTCGCCCTGGTTAGTCCAACTCCAGACGTGTCCCTGCCGCCTGAGCTGAAGCCTCAGCCCGCCCTCCCGGCCAGCCCACGGCCGTGGGGGGGCACCTGGTCGGGCAGCAGATGACCCCACGCTCTAGTGCGTCTTTCAGCATCGCCCTCCATCCCCCACAAAAAACAAGACGAGGCCCACGCTGCACGGGTGCACGCTCAGAAGCACCCCCAGGGGCAGACTCAGCCGCCGCCCCAGCCGAGGGGACCTGCCGCCCCCGCTCCAGCCTCGCACTTCAGAGAGAGAGAGTTAATTACACATCACGATACCAATTACTCCCGGATGCATGATGAACCAGGCTGTTCGCAAGGCAATGTTATTGTTTTAATTATTTTCTTGTATCGTTTTTAATAATTACACTCTGGTTCTTATTACATTAAGATGCAATTAAGGAAGACAAGTCCTTGTCGTTTAAATCTATTTCAATTTTTTTGAAATAAAGAATTCCACAGCCATCCATAAAGACCCATCAAGCCTAAAGGGACCGCTCCGCTAAAACTGGCCGAGTCGCACTGAGGGGAAATGGGCCAGCTGCTCACCTCGAAAACCTGGGCGCAAGGCAGGGGCTGGAAAGACGGGGAACCCATCGCACAGCCACCCAACAGGCTGCGGCGCCCACGGGGGGTCCCAGGTGGCTGACCTCGGCCCGGGAACAGCCTGGGTGCAGAGGGCACACACGCACGCTGAGCCCAGGCCCTGTGCCGCGGAGGGGGCGCTGCGTCTCCCTGGGAAGAAGGAGCACAGGAACCATGGCCCCAGTGCTAATGTCGAGCCCAGCCTGAGCCACGTGTCACGCCCACGGGCTCGAAGGCTATGCAGCGTCCTGGGATGGGCGACGGTCCCGAACGCCCTATAACGACAGCTCCATTCGTTCACTCCCTGCCGATCTCTGGCCCCAAGGACAGCGCACTGCTCTTGGTAACTCGCCAGACAGAAAGCGGTTCAGGCTCTGGGGAACACACGTCCTCTGTCGCAGCGGGTCCCCACGCCGGTGCAGCACGGCACGGCCCAGCAGGAAACACATAGACAGGAGAGCCTGGTTCCAACAGAAATCCATCTGCAGAAGCGGGCTCCTGTGGCCCCCGCTGCACACATGCTGGTTGTTCCGGGGCCAGAAGGGAGGGGTGCCACCACGCCAAAACCTCGGGAGGATGAGGCAGGACCTGGCCTCAGCCCCAGGAGACCTCCAAAAAACCCCAGAGTCCAGCCCAGACTCGAGGCCAAGGCCATTAAAAGTCGAGTGTAATCAACTTGTTCTGACGCGACGAGCGTGTCTCCCTCCCAGGAGCAGCTCTGCTCCATCACCAGCGGGCGTGTCTTCAGAACTGGATGCTCATCAGAGGCCCCGCAGTCACCCCCCAACCGCCGGCCCTTTGTGTGGCTGGCAGTAGCCAGGGCTGAGATTGGGCTGCGGGCTGTGGTCACCAAGCTGAAAGAGGTGACTGTCCTTCCAGAGAGGGGACCTGCCCAGCATCTCAGACACACCCGGGACTGGGGACCCCCCACTCCCAGCCTCCAACCCCCACCTGCAGGTCTACCCTGCCCTGCCCACCCCCAGGGCCTGTGGCTCCTCCCCCTGGGGACAGCTCCTTCCCTCACACTCACTGGAAGGGTCACGGGTCAGCAAGCCCTGTCCCCTCCACCTCCAAAATGCTTCTCGAAAAATGGCACATGGTCCGCCATCCAAGTGCCCCAAAGGCCTCACAGCCTCTCACCTGTGAGGCCCCCTGTGACTCNGGTCACCAAGCTGAAAGAGGTGACTGTCCTTCCAGAGAGGGGACCTGCCCAGCATCTCAGACACACCCGGGACTGGGGACCCCCCACTCCCAGCCTCCAACCCCCACCTGCAGGTCTACCCTGCCCTGCCCACCCCCAGGGCCTGTGGCTCCTCCCCCTGGGGACAGCTCCTTCCCTCACACTCACTGGAAGGGTCACGGGTCAGCAAGCCCTGTCCCCTCCGCCTCCAAAATGCTTCTGGAAAAATGGCACATGGTGCGCCATCCAAGTGCCCCAAAGGCCTCACAGCCGCTCACCTGTGAGGCCCCCTGTGACTCAGGTCCTGACCACACCCCACCCCCCACCACACCCCCCATCACCCCACCCTCCTCGCTGTCTCAGGCGGTCCCTGTCTCCACCCCTTTATTCTGAGCATCCTTGTTCTTTATCCTCTTTGTGGGAATCCGGTTACACTTGCAGATTTCCAGCCTCGTCCGTTTTCCTCCACACCCCTTCCCTCCGTTCTCTCATCAGCCGGAAGTGTTCTAGAGTTCAGACTTCTAGAGGAGCTGATTTCTCACTCCTGTCCTACCAGCTCCTGGCCCAACACCAACTCCGCCAGCAACCCGAGAGTTCTCCACAGTATCGTTCTTGACTTACTGATCATCTTTAGAGGAAAATATGGAACCAATTCATTATTCTGGAAAACACGAGGAAAGAAGGAAGCCATCATTCTGCCTTTTGTATACAAGCTGTACCTCAGCATAACTCATTAAGAAGGTGTAAATGAAGCTCTTTACAGAAGCTGTCCAGCTAATAAACACAGAACAGATGGCAGGCCAGAGTACCGCCTGTCTGCAACCCTCAAATACAGGGCAGCTCGGGGTCCACTGGGTTGTGGATGGCCACTAAAACCACAGGGAAATGGACGACGCGGACCTCAGGAGATGGCATCTCTTCCCGTGAATGCAGAGAAGAGGTGGAACGTGTCACCTGACTGAGGCACACTGTCAACTGTCATGTAGGAGATACTTTTACCAATACATTGAACCCTGATCCGATCCAGCCCTCAGTGTACAGGAAATTTGGGGGTGAAAAAAACTCGTTAAAGAACACAAGGATGCCGGCGGCACAGTCTCCGTGTGGGGAACTCCACAGGGCAAAAGAGCGGCTTCTTGGCCAGGCCCACAGCCAGAGAGAAGAAGAGGGACAGGACAGCCACGAGAGACTTGAGACACACAGACCAAATGCAACCGGTGGACTCTGAATCCCGGGATCAGCCTCAGGCATCGTTAACCAAGGATGAAAGACACGCCTATGGCACACCATGGAAATCTTAGCATGACAATTCAGTGATACTAATAAATAAATTAGTGTTCACTTTTGCATGTGATAATAGCACTGTGTTGTTAAAAAAATCTGACTCCTTATCTTTCTGAGTCAGATTAAACTACTTGTAAATAAACTTGATTGTCTTTCTTTTCACACCCTCTCCCTAAAACTCTTCTTCAAGCAAACGGCTTGGGTGGTGCCGACCTGTCCGCTGTTTTTCAAACACACCCATGAACGAGGTGGTGCAAAAAAACGGGTGCAAAGCAGGCAACACCAGGCACAGGTTCAGGGCCACCAGATAAACAACCGAAGCAAAAAGCCAAAGTCCTTCTTTACCCAGATGCACCCAGGAAGTCCTTCAAAACCTCCAGGGCGCCCCAGGGTGCAAACTGCTCACCACGCGGGCATCAGGCTTCCGATAACGTTAACCTCTGGGACGCGGCCATCAACCTGGAAATTAAAAGAAAAGACTTCTGTGACAAACAGCCTTCACGAAGCCCACACACTATGTTCCATCAAAGAAAAAAGTGTGTCATTCCTAAAACTATCCAACCAGGCACCAGCACGAACCAACAGCAGAGGGGGAGCAGAGAGGCAGGGGTGCACGGGACGGAGACCCGGGAGGGCACAGGGTCAGCCCGGCACCATCCCCAGCACAGCCCTCCACAGCGACCCCAGCCCGGAGTCCACAGCCACTCGGCCGCAGCCGGGCTCGGAGCCCTGTTACGTGAGCAGAAGGGCCGCAGAGGGGCTGCCCCAGACCACGTTCAGTAGGACGGGTAAAATTCAGGCTTCGAGCAGCGGGGGTGGGACCGGATCAAGCCAAGGCAGGGATCACCCAGTGAGGCCAGGGCAGGTCTCCAGCCTGGGATGGAGGCAGGGCTCCCAACAGCGAGGACAGCCACCCGCAGGAGCAGCTTGGCACACGCCCTCGACACGGTGTGAGGGTGGACGGCCACCTCTGAACCAGGGCACAGGGTGAGGCTGGGCAACGTTGAGAATGTGTCCCGATGCTCGCTGAGAAGGTAAGAAGGCTCCACGCACAGCCTCTGTGATGGAGGAGAGGGCTGGGCTCCGCGGCGAGCAGAGCGGACAGGGGGAGGTTCAGAGCCACGAGCAGAGCGAGGGGTCACGGGAGGAAAGTCACCGAGGGGAAACACCAAGTGCAGGGGATCTCGTCACACCAACAGACAACGGTCCCTGGCTGCCGCGGCTCAGTCGACGGAGCGCTGGCCTGGGAACCAAAGGGTTACCAGTTGGATCCTCAGTCAGGGCACATGCCTGGGATGCGGCCCAATACCCAACAGGGGATGCTGAAGCGGCAACCACACATGGATGTTTCTCTCCCTCTCTATTTCCCTTCCTTCCCCTCTCTAAAAATAAATAAATAAAATCTTTACAATAAAAAATAATAAAACATATTCCTTAAAAAAAAGAAAAAAGCCCTGGCTGGTGTGGCTCAGTGGATTGAGTGCTGGCCTGGGAACCAAAGGGTCGCTGGTTCGATTCCCAGTCAGGGCACATGCCTGGGTCGCAGGCCAGGTCCCCAGTAGGGGGCGCACCACAGGCAACCACACCAATCCTCTCTCTTTCTCCCTCCCTTGCCCTCTCTAAAAAATAAATAAGTAAAATCTTTTTTAAAAAACCCACAGACATCGGGACTTTGCTGAGGCAGCCCTGGGGGGCAGACACCACAGGTGAGCCTTCTCCTGAACCGCCTCAGGGGGACGCTCGCTGACATGGGCGGGGACCAAGGTCCTGCCTCGTGGGTGAGAGGGCTTGGGCGTGACTGGCACTTGCTTGAGGAGAGAGTCTTGGTCAGTCCCAGGAACTCCACCTTCCAGGCAGAGGGGCAGAGCAGGGGGACCAGCGGGGACAGGCCCCCGACCTGCCAGACCCCAGCGCCTCCCGGAGCCGTACACAGGGGACACTTGTTAATGCCTCAGCTGCTGTCCCGCGTGAGCCCCGTTCTGAAAAACCCGGAAAGGCGCGTCTCCATACATCAAGCCGCCCCCGCCCCCCGCGATGGGGGAGCAGCCCCTGATCACCACGCACAGCCCCTGAAACGCTCAGCAGGGTGGTGGTGATGAGACCTCTCAAACAGGCCTTGCAGTGACTAGCGAGCAAATACACCCGAAAAAAGTAGAAGACTGGATGCAAAAGCAGCTGAAAACGCAGGAGACTTCCAATCACGGGCAGGATGACAAGCCTCCACAGCACAAGCTAATAAGCTGTTTCCGAGATGCACGGTCCCCAAGCCGCCAAAGTCCCCAAGTCCCCAAGGAAACGAAGCTGCACCCTCGCCCGCTTGCAGGCGCCACCTACTGGACAAAAGTTATTTCAGAATCTGAAGGGCTGAGTGTGGGGTGAGCGGGGTGTGTGGGGTGTGCGGGGTGTGCGGGGTGAGCAGGTGTGCAGGATGTTCCCACGTGGCCCCGCAGACTGCTTCCCATCTCTTCCACCGGTGTCGGTGCCCTGGGAGGCAGACATCTGGGCCGGCACCAACCAGGCTGCCTTGCGCACTGGCCCCTTGGAGGAACCGGCAGAAGCCGGGAGACCAGAAGGAGGTAAGGGAGGAGCATGGGCCCCCAGCTTCCTCCCTGCGGGGTCGCCTGCGGGGCCTCCCCACCACAAGCCACACAGCACCACTCGGCCCGCCCTCCTTGCACCGCAGTTCTAGGGGCGGAGGGCCCCTTAGGCGGAGCGTGGTGAAACCTAACCCGCCATGTGCTGGTACAGGGGGAGGGGCTCCAGGAGGGGGCTACTAAGTCAGGAGGGCAGAGCCCCATGAATGGGACCAGTGTCCTTGCGAAAGGGCCCCAGAGCACACCCCACCCCTCCCCCGTGAGGGCCCAGCGGGAAGAGGGCACCTTGACCTTGGACTTGCACCCTCCGGAGCTGCCTTTAAAAGTCACCCAGTGAGTGGTGTTCTGTTCCAGCCGCTTCCCTGCTGCCTCCATGAACCTCAGCCCCCTTCGCTTCCTGAGTCTACAGCCCAGCTTCACAAACTCCCTGTCACCTCTCTGTGTGCCAGGTGCCTTCCTGCCAGGCCCCCCAGGACAACAATGGAAAGAGAAATCAAAGACTTAATTGTCCATACGCGCCCTCGGCTGAGAGGATGAAGGGGAAAAAAGGAAACCCAGTTTCAGAGCAGACCTCACGGCACGCGCCTGCACAGAGAAGCCCTGTGTGAGGGTCCGGGGGAAGCCAGAGCTGCCCACAGGGTCTTGCCTATCGGTACATTTTTCTAACAAGAGAAATCCAGAAAGAAAAAGGTCAAAAATGTCATTGTATTCTCAGAAGCGGACCCGAAAGTGCAGATTCAAGCTGCCCGGGAGGAGAGTGCCCAGGCGGACGACGGGCACCTGTGACCTGCCCACTCACCGAGGCGGCCCGCCTCCACCCCAGCCACTTGCCCTCCGCGAGCAGACAGCTGGGAGCGGGTTCCTGCCTGTCACTCCGGCCCCTTCCACAGGCAAGTGGCGTCTCTAAGGCCCGTCGCTCAGCAGGTGCACAGGAGCTGGAGCAACGGCAGGCAGCACAGTTCCGGGGCTGGAAAAGCACACCCTGTTCTGGAAGCTCCGCAGCTGAGTCAGGGAGTAGGGGCGGCAGCCTCAGGGTGCGGGGAAGGCCCCAGAAATGGCAGACTGGTGGGCTGAGCCTGCGGAAATGCCCAGAGGTAGCCACAGGCGCCCCGGTCCAGGGCGGGGTGGCCCCACCCAGGAGTCAGCCCTACGGCCCAGGCCAGTGTCGCCGGGCTGTGCGGCTGAGGACCAGCGGCCCACCCTGCCCTGGCTGGCTCCCCTCACAGGGCTGTCGTGGGGTTGGTGAGAAAGGCGCCCGAGACCCAGCGCGTGCCCTCACCAGCATGCTGCTCTCTGCCCCTCAGAGTCTTCTCCATCTCCGCCTCCAGGCGCCCTGGGGGGCAAACCCACGAGAGCCCTCGAAGTCAGCCTCCCACCTGAGCTAGGGCCAATGCCAAGAGGGGGTCACGAGTCACCCGGGCAGGGACGCCCAAGAGGGACCAGAGCCTCTACCCCATGGAGCCCAGCGACAGTGTCCCCCCAACTTACCCCCCCTTCCGGCTGCACCAGGGACCCAGCACAGAGGCCACCAAGTGAAGAGCCCACTCAGGGGCCCGGTGACCTCCACTGACACTCGGCCCTGCCACTTACTGACAGGGTGGCCTCACCCCTGACTCAGTTTCCTCTTCTATCAGCCAGACGCCCTCACCAGCCCGCCCCCCCTTTCTGCGAGGATCAGAGGAACCCCTGCCGAGCTCGGACGGGTGTCTGGCGCGCAGCAGGGGGTGTGCGAAGGCACACCCTGCCGGCTCCCTGCAGCCAGCGCCCCTGCCCGTTAATGGGAGCGGCCCCTGTGCTCCGAAGACAGCCCCCAAGTGGGCCCCGCGTCCGGGACCCGAGGACGTGCTTTTTGTGCCCGTGCTCCAAAAACCACGGCACGTGCACCACAACGGAGCCGCTGTTCTCACCTGTGGAACAGGGACGGTCACGGCGGCCGCCCGATGGGATCGGGCAGGGAGAGGGACTCCCACGTGCAAAGGTCTCTGCCCGGGGGCTGCGACCAGAGACTGTCCCTGCAGGTGCCAGCGCCGCCGCCACACACCTGGTCCACCTGCCATAGGCCCGCCCACCCGCCCAAGCAGGTATCACGGTCCTTCCTCATCCGCCCGACCCGGGGCACTGACCAGCGGCCCGGCCCAGGGCTCGAAATTGCTGAAGGAATGACTGGGGCTGTCACTCACTCTGTGTGTCCTTGTTCTTGGCAAGTCACAGACTCACCGACAGAGGCCAACGTGCTCAGATGCCAAGAATCACAAATACCCAAATCCTTCATGTTCTTGCTCACTCTCCTGGGGACGAGGCCCAGCCAAGCGAACCCCAGGTGCCGGATGCTTCTGCAAGACGGACGGACACACAGAGGCCCCGGGAGTGAGCACGGCGCTCCCTGGCCACAGCGGGGGCACCGACCACAGCCACAGCGGACTCCCACAGACTCGCACGAACACGGGGCAGACTGGTGCCTCCTGGGGGTCGGAGCCAAGTGTCGCAGGCGCTGTGCATTCTTCCACTCGATTGTACATAACTGCTCACTGCTGACCCCCTTCCCACCCCTCTGGGGCTGGAGCATGTTGCTAGGCAGCCAGTGTTGCTCCAGACACTCTCTGAAAGTAAGTGAGGCAGCGAGCGAGTGTCGGCGAAGTGGACACAATCACTGCAGACAGGTCCCAGCGAGAGGAGGCCGCCCGCCTCCCGGAAGGCTCATCCCAGTCTTGTCGTGTCCCTCGCCAAGGCAGACGCGCGTCCCCCGGGTCCTCGCTCCGCACACCGGCTCTCCCGGGTGGGCCGGAGGAGACTGTCCTTCCGGAAGCTCAGCCTGGCAATTCCTCTGGTTCAACCCGGTCACTCAGAAGAGGCTGCCCAGACTGTGAGACGGGAACCGTCTCCTCCACTGGGGCGACGGCCCCTGTGCTGCGCACCGACAGCCCGACCCTCACCCCCCGACGCGGATCCAGAGACGCTTTCCCTGGAGTCCCCTGGGCGAGGCGGCCCGCACTGATCTGCAGGAATAAGAAGTCACCTTTATTCTTCTATTTCCGGCTGTTTCGTGTGCCATACCCATCCGCCCCACGCCTCTTCAAGTGCGAAGAGCCACAGGGACTGAGTGTATTTTTCCTAATTTGAGACCAGGCACACCGGCGGGCACCTTGACAATGAGGACTGCTGGCATCATGGACCACGGTGCTTTCCGGGGAAGCCACCAAAACTGAATGACCGTCCACACCCTGAGCCCCAAGCACCAGGCCAAGGAGCGCTGGGAAACGCCACGGCCCGTGTCTGTTCACAGATCACCTCCAGAGGTTTAGAACCTCAGCTGAGAGGCCACACGACAGGGGTGTGGGCGGCACACGCAACAGACGACTAAGCTCTCCGAGAAAGAGTCGTAAGAACCACCGGGGGAAGGGAGAACTCACGGCGCAGCTCACACTGAGATGTCTGGCATCACAGCGCAGGTCTGAACCCCCTGCGCAGTGACGGTCTTCCAGAGGCCAGAACTGAGTCCGTCTGAGATCACCGGGTCTCCACGCATGGACTCGCACACGGAAGGTTCACGGCGGCCAAACGAAAACCGTCATGGACGGACAACTGCCAGTGTATGGCCCACGTCCAGCTGAGCCCAATTAAAACACAACCAGCCTTCCTGTTCGCTGCGTGCCTGTCGTTACCGAGGGAAGGACTCACACAGAGGGGGGTCTTCCACCCCACTCATCCCCGCCCTCAGTTTCACTCCCCAGAGGGAGGCACCGATTTGTTCGTGTCTGATCTCGGCTCCCACGACGTGTTTTCTCTCAAGGTCACGGCGTAGAAGCCTCCGGGGCGTCCAACTCCCAGACCCACTTGTCCGCAGGTTCAAAATGAAGTTCCTCAGGGGTCACCCCGCCGGGTCGGCTCACCGCCGCTCATAGCCCTCGGGAGCAGGACGGATGGACGGATGGATGGAAGGACAGATGGACAGACGAATGGAAAGAAGGATGGAAGATGGATGGATGGGCGGATGGAGGGTGGATGGATAGATGGGTGGGCGGGTAGGTGGAAGACAGACAGATGGATGGGTGGATGATGGATGGATGGGAGGCAGGGGTCTGTTGAGTGGAACTGTAGAGACTTGTGACCAACTGCTAATCACTGTGGGAACTTTGAGGGCCAGTCAACACCATGTTGATACCTTGGAGCCACCAGCCTGGTGGAAATATTCACACTATGAAAACCGACAAACACTACAAACAGGCCTTTTAACTGCCCCATGGACTGGTTCACAGATCAGAACTGGCCAGACAGAGGAGAGAAGGCAGACGAGGGGCAGGACCGGTGTGCACACGGCCTCCAGGACAAACTTGGGGTTTTCACTGACTGAAACACCTCCGCTCAAACTGGCCCGAGGGACTGGGGCTTCCGGCCCCAAACTCAGCCCCAGCACGCCCGCTCTGGGGGGACGCCGTCCCCGGTGTCCGCCCGCAGTCAGTAGGAAACGCTGCCGCCCTCAGTACGCTCCTGCAGACAGGCTCCCAGGCGGCACCTACGGTACCACGTGGCCACGGCCCATGCAGCCGGTCCCACGGGACTGTCGGCTCACTCAAGACAGCAGCCATGCATCTGGTGCCCGGGGCTCAGGGGCCGGCCTGGTGCGGAGTCGGGTGCGGGGCCACCGTCCCGAAGGACACGTCGAAAGAAAGCAGCAGCATCCCCTGCAAAGCAGAGCAGACGGGCTGCTGGCAACAGGACTGCCCCCCCGGCTGCGCCTGCTCTCCCCTCGTCGCCGCTGGGTGCTTACGCTCTCGAGTGCACCCCCCCTCAGACTGCGGTTTCCATTCAGTCAGGTCACCCACACCTGCGACAAAGCGGTGTGTCCCTGACCCACTTCCTCGTCCTTGCTGCTCAGGGACACCATCCGTGCGTGAGGCGTTACGTGTATCTGTCCAGGGTCATCGAAGTGGGCTGACAGCATCAGATTCACCCTCGGGGTCCACTACCCGGGCCTCTCACGGGGCTGTGAGCAAACGGCTTTGGCCTCCTCACCCTCGGCTGTCCGATCCACCCGATGAAGACAGAGAGTGGACGCGGTGCACAAGGAGCCTGACTCTGTCCTGGGCTGGAGTAAAGCCGGGCTCCGGCCCTGATCCTGACAACAGCCAACGTCACTGCAAAGGGACAGGCATACAGCAGCCACCTTTGGAAGAAAGGAAAATAAATGCCTCCGTCCACTCTGGCGGCCAGGACAAAGCCCACAAAGCAGGAGGTTTAAACAAGAGCCCGGGGCGTGGCACTTTGGTCTCCCAGCTCAGAGGCCACAGTGCAAGATCACAGCATCAGAACAGTTGGCCTCTGGTGTGCAGTCAGTCACCTCGTCACTGCGTCATCACGGGCCCCCTCTCGGTGCCCACACAGAGAGGGAGCTCCCTAAGTCTCTCCCAGAGGCACCGGTCCATTGGGTTAGGGACCCACGCTTTAGGCCCAATTTAACCCGAATTCTCTCCTTCCAGGGCCCCATCTCCAACTACAGCCGCTGGGTCAGAGCCTCAGCATGTGGTGAGTGGGGACACAATGCCATTGAGACAAGAGCACCTGCTGGGCGCCAGCACCTCCTGCAAGGCAGAGCCCAGGCCTCTGTTCTGGGATGAACTGCCGCCCCACCTTCTCACATCAAAGTCCTGGCCCCCAATACCTCAGAGTGTGATCTAACGTGGAGATGGGATCAGACCCTGCAGGTGTGTCAACGACACTGCCTTTTGGACCAGGGTGACAGGTACGTGTGTGCTGTGTTTACGAAAGTTGTCGAGGCTGTCCACAAACATGTGGGCACCCCCCCCCCCGGCATCCCCGCCTCCAGGAGCTGTATGTAATTCAGCACAACCCCTGAGGGGCCTCTCCCTTTCAGGAAGCCAGCCCTGCAAACACCTGAGTGTGGACTACCTTCCCAGTGCAGCCCAGGCTCGCAGAGAGCTCACCCTTCCAGACACAGCCCCGGGGGGCCAGGTTCCTCTGGGGATGGAGGAGGGAGGGCGAATTCCACCTCCCAGGACTGTGCAGTGGGAGCAGGAAGAGGGAGCGAACACACCGATGTGTAACCTCAGGCTCACGACCAACAGCGGAAGAGACAGAAAAGGGGAGTGGACTTTGAAAGAGGAAGAGAGCTCATTCGCTGCGACTTTTAAGAACGGCTCAATGAGAGTTGTCAGCGGAAAAGGGTCATTAAAGACGGAGCATCAGGTGCCCGGGACTCAGAGCACGGGCACAGCCGACACCCAGGCAAAGAGGCAGAAAGTGCCAAGCATTCTGGGGACTGGGCTGGAATGCTCAGTGTGCACAGGAAAATCACAAATTTAGAAAAGAAACAAAAACCCGAGAGACCTAGTGTGATGTGACACGACGCTGAGGCGCCCACCCTGGTGGGACCAGAACAAAGGGTTGGGCGAAGCGGGACCTGGGGGGACACCCTGGAGATGAGCTTTAGACAGACAGACAGAGCCAGCAGCGGCAGAGGTGTCTGCAGCTGGAGCAGGGACCGCAGAGACCCGTGTCCCGCCAGGGCCGAGGTCTGGCGGGCACGCCAACAGGCTCCACAAAGACCGGCCAGCAGAACCGGACGCCGCGTGGGGAGCGAGGGGTCTGCTGGCTTCCACGGCTTTGACGGATCCCTAAGGCACGTCAGCCACTGTATCCTGATGCCAGTGTCCCTGAGACGAGCCTGCTGCCCCCTCCCCGCCAGTCTCCCTGCCCCAACGATCTGGTCCAAGAGGCAGAGCGGGAAGCCCCAGGGGCCAGGAAGAACCCCCTCCCCCTCTGCGGGGAAGAGCGCCCTTCCTGCCAGCGGGAACTGAGAAGAGGCAGAGAGCCACACGCACCAGCGGCCACGCCACTGGGGGAGGCTGCAGGCCCCGAGGGCCACGCCCCGGGCTCCGTGTGGACAGCACCCACTTTCCCTCCGCTCTCTGGCTGGAGAAAGGACAGCAGGTGCCCTGAAAATGACCACGAGGGCACGCCCAGGTCAGGAGCCTCCCAGAGGGCTTAGAGAAGGGTGCGGCTGAGGTGCGATGGGACTGAGGGCCCTCTGGGGGTGCGAGAGGGTGTCCTTGCTCCCAGGGACGACCCAAGACAGAACTCTCACAACAAGGGGACACGTGGCCCGTGCTCTGTGCCCACCATGCAGCCCCCCTCCTGGACTTGCAGCCCCCCGCCCTGAGGGAGCCACACCCCTCCTGCCTTTAAGCCGCCCGGTCGGCACAGCAAACAGACTAAGAGAACCTTCTCCCCCACCCACGCAGCACAGGTGTTCTCACCAGGACCCACAAAACCCATGGGGTGGCTTTGACCAGGAACAAAGGCACTATGTGAACAAGTGGGCCTGGCCAGCCAGATGCCCGGTGGCCAGCCGTGGGCCGCAGTGCGACAGCAGTGAGACTCGGGGGAAGGGTGCACGGCGGGCCTCGGACTTGGTTCCCACGCTGCCCTCTTCCCCGTGCCACTGGGTTGTGTGGCTTTCGCTCAGCTCAGGGGAAACGTCATGGCAAGGAGTGCAATTACCGAAGTAATGACTCGGAGCGCTCCTTCTGATAAGGTGGCCAAACAGTCCACCAGGGGACATACCTCAGGGAACCGTGAAGCGAGAAGTGCCAGCCCGCACACCCGAGGACCCTCAAACCCTGCCAGCGAGCAACCAGAGTAGGAAGCAGCCCCGATTTCTACTCCCCCCACCCCACCTCCTCCCTCCCCCTCCCAGTGCTCCACCCCACCCACCACCGATCCCTGGGCAGTGCCCACATTCAGGAGGCAGACAGACAGAATCCAGGAGAAGACGCAACCGCAGAAGACAGGCATGGGGACACGGAGCTGGCGTGCCAGGGGCCAGGGTGTCTGGTCCACGCAGGACGCTACCTAAGACGCTTTCGCCCAGATCACCTGTGCTTGGACTCCTGGTGCATCCTGCGTGCACCAGCAGACGCACCCCACGCTCCCTTCCCACTCGGTTCTGCGAACCGAGTGGCGGGCTGCGCAGGAGATCCAGCCCTGGCTGCCCCCAGGTCTCTGCCTGGCAGCATCTCCTCGGGCGGGGGACAAAGGACGTTAAGAAAGGCGAGCAGCCAAGCAAGGAACAGCCACACTCCAACCCCTTCCGCAGGTGCAGACGGCGAACTTGCCTTGGCGCCTTCAGAATGGGGGCAAACACTGCAAGAGGAGAAACAGAACAAAAGATCTCAGAGAGCCCAGGAAGCAGAGTCAGAACACCTCCTTGCGAAGGCCCGTTGGGTCTCTACGCATTTCGTAGGTAACGAAACTGGGCACCGGGAACAGGCCGAAATCTCCCCCGCCTGGCCACTCTCGTTCTTACACGCACGCGCACACACATACTCACTTTTTTCTTTTTGCGTGCTTTTCCACTTTTCTATTGTGGTAACAGAACAAAACAGGTACTGTGTTAACCATTTTCAGATGCATTAAGTACGTCGGGCAGCCAACTGGAACGTCACCCCCATTCGGCAAGCACACCCAGCTCCGCCCCCCACCGCCACGGCTCTCCTCCCTGTCTCTGACCTTGAGTCACCCCGAGCGAGTACATGGCATTCCCCACTTCACTGCTGACCTAGCTGACCTGGCATGGCGCCCTCCAGGTTCACCCGCCTGTCAGAACGCCCTTCCTGTTTGGAGCTTAGCAAGACTCCAGCGCACACACACGCCAGGTCCCCTCACCGTTCACCCACCGGTGGACACTTGAGCCGCTCCCACGCCCGACCGCTGTGAGTGACGCTGCCAGGAGTGCGGAGCACAAACGTCCCCTCAAACCCAGCGGCCGGTGCTCCTGGGTGCACCCCAGAAGTGGAACTGCCGGACGACGTGGCCACTCGACTTTCAATGTGGGGGAAGGTACCTGTTCTTCTCCCAAAGTAGAGCACACTCACCATAGCTGCCACTGATGGCAAAGCAAGTTCTCCGTTTTATTCAACTGACACTTAAAACCCCAGCTACGTTCCAGGCAGGGGGCAGGCGGTCACCAGGGGCACGGTCAGGCGGAGCACAAGGCACGGCCCCCGTCTAGTTGGGGTCTGCAGTCTGGAGGGACAGACAGGAACCAGGTCACGGGCAAGTGTCTGGCTCTTCGTCTCCGTGGTGAGTGCCACATGGCGTGTTAGGACAGTGTGTCCACCCCTGGGAAGACACGGAGCAGGAACGCCCAGACAGATGGTCAGAGCCTGGACACAGCAGAGGGCAATGACTAAATGACCCAGCAGGGAAGGGAGAGGGGCACATTCAGTCAGGAGAGTGACTCAGCCCGACGGAAGCAGAAAGGGACGGCGGAGAACGCAGTGCGGGCAGCACCCTGTCCCAGCAGCCACTGAGGGCGGCATCTCCGAGTGGCAACAACACTGCTCCCACTCGGAGCAATGTCTTGGCTTCCCCCAAGTCCCCCAGACACACACCCCAGATATGCTACAGCCCTAATCCCAGTGTCTGTGCATGAGACACCAGGGGAAGTGGCCTTGGCAGACTTCATCGAGATGAGCTGAGGTCACGCTGGCTCGGGGCAGCCAGGTTCCAGTGCCTTTGTCTTTGTAAGGGGGACATTTGGAGACAGAGACAGGTCCGGGAAAAAAACTGTCAAGGTGGAGGCAGAGGCAGGGAGCCCCCCAGAGCTAGGAAGGAGCTAGGAAGAAACAAGGGAGCAGCTGACCCCTCCAGAGGGCACAGGACCCTCCCACACCTGCTGTTCACACTCCTGCCCCAGCCTGGGAGGGAATGAACCTGAGGCCTTAAGGCACGGAGTCTATAGTCCTCACCGCAGCCGGAAGCCAACACCAGAAGACCTGCCCCCTGGGAGCTGTCCTTGGAGTAGCGAGAGGGGGGAGACAGCCTTTCAGCAGCAATTCTGACCACACCTGGGACCCCGCCCACCGACCTAATTCTGCGGGAGGAGTGGGCACTTGGGTTCAATGCGCCCCTGGAGGGGAGGGGGGTCTTTACCTCGTCGGACAGGGGCAGGTCCACACCTCCCTATGGAAGGCAACAGGGACACTCATTGGCATTTGGGATGTGACCCACTGTATGAAGGTGGTTCATCAAACCGGCTAAGTGCCAGTAGCTCACGCCGCCCCCGCCCCAAATCAACACACTTCTTCCAGCGCAGCCCCCCACCCAGGGGAGAGGGCACCAGCCCCTGACTGCCCCAGGACGCTATTTCAGTCCTCTGGAACCCTCTGACTCGGACTGCGGGGGATTCTGCAGGTCCGCCCCTGGGCTGTCTGCTGCGCCCCGGGGTGCGCTGCCACCGGTGCTCGAAGCCCTGCACGAGTGGCGCGGAGGACAGCAAAGCCAGCCCGGGTCTTGCAGCGTCTGCCAGCCCCGGGCCCGGGTACACCACCCAGGCGTTACAGCACAGGCACCGCACCCCGAGCCTGTGAACACGAACACCACAGCCCCTGTGGGAGTGAGAACAACAGGGCAACACTTCGCAATCACAGCCACTTCCCTGCCCACTTCCCTGCCCAGCAGCTGGGGGCCCCTCCCGCCCTGAGAGGGGCGGGGCCAGACCAAGGGGCAGGGCCAGACCAAGGGGCGGGGCAAGCAAGGAGTGTCCTCCTGGTCAGCAAAGGCACCCCCAGTCCCAGAGCAAGCCTGCATGGTGGGCAGAGTAACAGGGAGAGCAGTCAGAGGTGACCCGGAATGACTGCTCATTCCCAGCAAGCTCCCAGGTGCCTGCAAAGCCGGCAAGTGGCCTCGCCCCACATCCACCTGCAGGTCCTTTTCCCCCCCACAGGAGGCCAGTTATTTCTCCAAAGCCGGAGCAGGGTGCCGGGCCTTCCCTGTAACCCTGGTCCAGAACCAGCGCCCTACAAAGCACGGCCATCGAAGGAGCTCTTACGGGAAAGGTGACCGCCACCGCCACCCGGGGTGCTGTGGGTGAAGACCTATCACGCCCCCTGGGCACGTGATAGTTACCTGCTGGGGCTGCCTTCAGGAGCACCGCAGACTGGGCAGAGTCAAGGCCAGAAATGCAGCCCCGCGGTCCTGCTGCAGGCTGGGAGTCAGACCGAGGTGTCGGCAGGCCCGGTTTCTCCCGAGGTCTCTCTGGAGTGCGGGAGGCCAGCTTCCCCCTGCATCCTCACAGGGCCTTTCTCCGGCAGGGGCGCCCCCGCTGTCTCTGCGCATGTCCAAGTTCCCTCTTCCGATGAGGACACCAGGCAGACTGCATCAGGATCCACCCAGGGGGCCTCATTTAACCGAATTACCTCCTCAGAGACGTCTTTAGATGGTCACTGTGTCTCGCCACGTATAAATGCGCACCCACACTTTTGCCCCAAATTTTCAAGAAAAAACCTTTCACTTTAATTTTTTAATTCAACTTTTCATTTATTTATATTTAGAAACAAGACTGACCCTGGCTGGTGTGGCTCAGTGGATTGGGCACTGGTCTGAACCAAAGGGCCTCCAGGTGGGGGCACGTGCCCAGGTTGTGGGCCGGGTCCCCAGGAGGGGGTGTGGGAGAGGCAGCCACACACTGATGTTTTCCTCTTTCTCTTTCCCTTCCCCTCTCTCTAAAAATAAATCTTTAATGAAAAAAGCCTGATTACCATATTCCAGGGTTTAATTTCTGCATATGGATATTGCTATTGCTTTCTAATTGCACTTTTAACACAAAAACATAAAGAATTAAAACATTTCTAAGCTACAGAATTAGTACTACCCATGTATAACATGCATCCTTATTCTTCCCTCAAAAATTTGGGCAAAAAAGTGCACATCATACACAGCAAAATACGGCACATTCTACATTAAACAGGCTACTCCCCCCACCCCCCACCCCCACACAACTCAGCCCCCATCACAGTGGCCGTTTTGGGAACCGTTTACGTCTCAGAGCTGGGCCCCTGCGGGTGCAGCTGGTTAGGGTGAGGACACGCTGGCGTAGTGGATGCCCTGTGACTGCAGCGCCCTCGCACAGAAGCGGAGAGCGGAGTGGCGCACCAAGCCAAGGACAGGCAGCCCTGCCTCTAACACGGGAACGGGACGTTCTCCCAGGCACCTTCAGCAGAGACAGGGCCCTCCCAATACCTTGATGCTGGATTTCTGGCCCCCTGGATTTGGGACGATAACCATGTGTTGTTCGAGTCGCCCAGCACTTTGCTAGGACGGCCCTGGAAAACCAAGGCCTAAGAACCCCAGTGTGCTAACACGGGAGGTCCTGACCACAGAGGGGACTTAGCAACACACACAGAGCCTCAATCGAACCTTTCACCAAGGTCCGGAATTCGGTTCACAACACGGCACAGCAGAGCGATTACCACCTCTGTCCCCACAGCCGGACCACCGCCTGGCTCAGGCTCTGCTGATGGTCACCAGCCGCCCAAACATGGCCAGGTTGTGACCTGGGTCTCAGCTTTCCGCATCTATACAGAGGATAATGACAACAAAATCTAATTCAGACTGCTGTGGAGTCGAACGGTGACCTTTACGAAGCACCAAACACAGGAGAGTCTGGTCAATCCCTGCAGCACCATGTCGCCCAGGCCAGCTCCTCCGGTGCGTGAGAGCCCCAAGAACCCTGGGTGCAGCCCCCCCAGCCCTGGACTGATCATCACCTGCACCCCAAGCTCACCCAAGTCCCAGGAAGAGCGGAGCAGAGAGGAACTGCTCAAAACCATCAGGAAACCCAAGCTTGGCCTTGGCAGGGTAGGTGGCTCAGTTGGCTGGAGCTTCGTCCCAGTCAGGGCACATGCGAGAGTCAGACAGTGAATGCTCGAACAAGCGGAACAACAAATCGATATTTCTCTCCCTTTGTTTCAAGAAAGTAATTAATTGAATCTTAGAATGGAAACCCCAGGCTGATGCTGGGTTCCTAGGGCAGGAGGGACGTGTTCTTGAGAAAATCCCATTGGAGAGTCCACTTGGAACCTGGGCAGCTGGAACCACCTGGCCAAAACCGTAGACACTGTCCCCAGCGATGGGCACAACGGAGGGCGGCCAGGCAGGGCACCCCCCCACCTGCCACGTGACAGCCTGCCAGGGACACCGAGGCGTGCGCACAGGACAGCTGGTCTCACTTCGCAGGATGCTCTGGATCCTTTCGTCCCTGCACAGTCCCCTGCACGCCATCCGCCGTCCCCACTGCAGCCCCAAGCAAGCCGACAGGGGCCGGGGGACCCTCAGCCGGAAGGGCAGGGCCCTCCTCCTGGCTCATAACCAAAGCGTTCACTTCCCAGATGGAACTCCGAGGAAAACGGCCAGCGCTGCTCAGATCGCCTTCCCCAGGCGCTGGGGCACCACCGGAGGCTGGATGTGAAAGACAACACCGGCTTTCCGGAAGGGGCACGGCTCTGCAGGGAGGCGCTGCAGCTCGGCATTCACTCTCCCGCAACGGCACTCCCGAAGTCTGGAGAGCTGTCTGTCCGGTGAGCATGTGTAAGCGTGTGCCATACACATGTTCTGTGCATGCACACACACGCACCAGGCACCAGACACAGACAGGAGCTCGTGTGCTCTCCCCGAGGACCCCAGAATACAGGTGAGCTGAATGGCACCCATTTCACAGAAGAGGAAGCTGAGACCCAGACAGCCGCCTGCTCAAAGCCAAGGGCAGGCGGATGCAAACGCAGGCGGCTGGGCTGCCAGCGCTGCTGCTTCAGTGAACCTCGGTCAACGTCCATCTCCGCTACCTGCACCACAGCAGAGACTTCCTTTTGAGTTTCAGTGCTAAAGGCATTTCATGCAAAATGCAAACTGTTTCAAGATAGTTTATTTTTTATTGAGATGCAACTGAATGTCACACTGTGTTAGTTTCAGGAGCACAACGCAATGACTCCGTGTACATACACGCGGGGGCGTGGCCACCACAGTAAGTCCAGCTTGCCCCATCACCACCGGGCCGGCTGTCTGTCACTACCACGCACCCCCCAAGAGGGCGCCCCACAACTCCACGCTCAGCGGTGGTCACTCCTTCCGGGTTCTGTAGCAGTGCGGCCATGCCGTCCACGTAAGCTCCTGAGAAACCGGAGCTAGAAAAGTGAAATTCTGCACTGAAAGGCACCTCTTGTGTGGGAATCTCACTGTGTTGACTGTTTTCTCCACACCCAGGCAGACCCGCTCACCATCACCAGGGCAGCACACACCCCAGAGAGGGGCACTTCCGTGTCCAAGCCCACTCCGACCCCCACCTCCCCTACCTGTCCCAAGGCTCCCCCCTCATGACCTGAGGTTGAAAGGAACAGACCCACCGACTGCGGAACCCAAGGCGTCCGCTGCACAGCGCCATGCAGACCCAGGGCTGCAGCAAGTAAGAACCGCTCAGCTGGAAAGGCTGCTGCCCAACCAAACAGGTCGAAGGACGGAACCCACAACCTCCAAGCTCTTTCTTCTCAGGCCCTAAAAACAGTGGTCACGGCCAGGGCTAGGAACACAGCTGCTGAAGCGCCCCGTGTCAAGGAGGAAAGAGAGAAGAGCGCCCTTTGATTCCCAAGTTCCCACCACCCCAGGGTCCAAAGGGCAGAGTGCGGGCCTGCAGGTGGGACCCCGGGACAAAGCCTGCTTTGTTCCGGAGGAGGCTCAGGGGGAAGCTGGGACAGGGGGAAATCGAGACACAGCCAGCTACCTCCTGCTTCCCAGCCTCCTCCTCTCTACCACACAGGCACTCGCAGCTTCAAAGCTGCCGAGGATTTCGGACCCAGAAGCGCACAGAAGGGGCTGGCCTGGTTCGCACAGCACCCCCTGGGGACTAGACTCACAGAAACCCAAGCTCCCTTGGCCCTGGACCAAAACCCCTCTGAGAATCGGCACCCCCCAACCGGCCCCCTTTCTTCACCACCCAGCTGCCGGCCGCCCTCCATGGCCCCGAGCCCCTTTCTGGTCTCATCCCAACCCCCCACACTCCTGCTTATCCGTCCGCTGGGAAAGCCCAACAGCCTGTCCAAGGTCAGCTGGAGAAAGCCACCCGGGGGTGCCTTTCTAACCCCGAAGTTGTGTAGGTGCTCTGTTCTCCTCTGTCCTCTGGGACCCCCTGCACAGTGGCTCTCAAAGCGCAGCCCCCGCACCAGCAGCGTCAACACCAAGCTCTTGCCCTCCCGACCTGCTGCAGCAAGGACTCTGGGCCCGCGATCTCCAGCCCTCCGGGGGGGTCCGATGCCCACCCAGCACCCACAGCCAGAGCCAGGAGCAGGGCTGTATTCCAGCTTCACCCAGGCGGCCGAGGGGCCCATCTGGCAAGTTCCTCAGCGGGGACACAAGCCAGGCACCAGGAAACACAAGCTTGTGAAATCACCCTGGTGTGCAGGCAGCCATGCCAGGAATCCCACAGGACGGACCTGGAGATGGTCAGAGTGTCATGGAGCAAGCGACAGGAAACACGAGTGCCAGGCTCCCCGTCACGGCCATTTGTCCAAGGTCAGACGCCTTGGACAGGTGAAGAGCACGCTCGGGAGATGCTGGAAAGATGCTGGTTTGCCTCAGAAGGGGTCTTGGCCAGCCCCACGGCACCAGTGTGGAAACACCCCGGAGCTCCAGAAGGAGGTGATCACCGAAGCAGGATCAACCCACGCCGGCCGGCAACACTTCCTCTTGCCTCATCGGGACTCCTGACCCCAAGCACCACCCACCAGTGCCCACACAGCTGAGCCCACCTGGGGGGAAAAAAAGGAAAGGTGGGTAAAGGGTGGGAGGAGAAAACCAGATGAGCGTCGGGGTGGCTCAGCAGACGGTTCTCAGAAATCAAAGGAGGCCGCACCACACGTCTGTCCAGTGCCAGGCGCCGGGCCAGCAGCTGAGACACTCGGAGCAGAGGGGCAGAGGCGTGGCCGCAGATGGCCCATCACACAAAAACACGGGCACGGAAGGCTGCTATTATTACTCCCCACACCCCGAAGCCCAGAATCTATAAACGTGCCTCACACGGTTAAAGGATCTAACCAAGATGCAACCCCACGCATCCTGGTAGGACGGATGCAGAGGGGACCTGAGCTATGAGAGGAGGACACAGAGAAAAGGAACAGGAGCCAAGAGCGCAGGTGGGCGCGCGGCGGGACTGCCAGGGGGCGGGAGCGGGGAGAGACGCGGCGCCTCCCCCAGGGCCCGGACAGAGTGGGGCCCCGCTGACCACCCGATTCCGTGCCAGACTGACGAGTGGGAACTCCCAGTGGCAGAAAGGAAAGGGGAATAAACTCACGTTATCACAAGCCTCCGAGTGTGCGGCTCACGATACCAACACACTGGTGATCGGTATGCTTCTTTTCCTCTGCACCAGCGCACACCCGTGGGCCTCAGCCCCACGGTGTGGAGCAGGGGCCACGGCCATGGCAGGTGGGCAGCGTGTCACAGTCAGGGGACCAGGCAGAGCCGGTGCGCATGCCATCGGGCTGGCCCCTCCACACACCTGCTGGCCCCAGTGGATCGATGTGTGGGCTCCCAGGCCATTAGGGGTAACCTGGGAAACAGTCACCCCGGTAACACTGTTTCTATAAAAATGTCCTCTGGATTCCAAAAACCTGGAAATTTAGAAGTCCAATAGAGGGGGGAGAAGAGCACACTCACCCACAACACCATTTTTCCACGTAGAAACCGAAGCGCTGAAATTAATCCACTCACGGAATGGTCCAACTTACACAGTCACGCCTGTCAGGCAGGTGGCCCCCTACCCTCTGCCATCACCGCCCCGCAGCTCCTTTTGCTGAGTGACACACCCCAGGTCCTCCCGGGAGACACAGACATGCCCGGCAGGGCTGCAAAACCCCCACGGCCATGGCTCTCCTAAGAAGACCCGTGGCTGCTGGGACGCGCCACCAAACACACCACCCACCGAGGAGGTGGAGATGCGCCCCCACGCTCTGCTGCAGCAGCGAACCTGCTGGCAACAAGGCTGGTAGGAAACGGTGGAACCCCACAGTCCTGTGCAGACCGCGACGGTGCTCATGGAGCGCGAAGGAGAGGACAAGGGGACAGCAGGAGGGCACGCCAGTCTTCACACTGGTGTCTGCACTGACAACAAGCACAGGAGAAGGCGCCCAACGTCACCACGAGGGAAACTCAAGTCGAGTCCCCGAGTCCCCGTGAGACGTCACTTCGCACCCATCGGGAGGGCGACCGCCCCATCGAGAAATTATCAAGTATCGGCAAGGATGTGGAGAAACCGGAACCCGTGCCCTGCTGCTGGGGACGCAGGACGGTGCCACCGCTGCGCAAAGTGGGGTGGCAGGTCCTCCGAGAACCGAATGTGGAACTGCCACATGAGCCGGCAATTCCACCTCTGGGTGCATCGTGTCTGAAGTAAAACCAGGGACACTGCCAGACACAGGCACCCCCCCCTTACCGCAGCATTGCTCTCAACAGCAAGGCACAGCCCCAGGGTCCGTCCCAGGCACACAAGCAACCCAGACGGGACACACCCCCACAACGGGCGTTCCTCAGTCCTAACGGGGCAGCAAACGCCAACCCAGCCGCCACCTCAGTGGGCCTGCAGGACGTGGTGTGCAGTGAACTGAACCCGTCCCCAGGGCCACGTGCCGCATGACTCCACTTCCACAGAGCATGGCGACCAGCCAGACCCAGAGAGCAAAAGGCAGAAAGCAGAACATGGCAGCGGGGCCAGGAGGAGGGGCGAGGGGAGAGCCACCATGTGATGGGCACAGAGTTCAGCCTAGAAGAGGCCAAGGGTCTGGGGACAGGCAGCGGTGAAGGCTGAGGGCATCCCCCAGATACGCCACCTGTGCGCACCTAACACTTCCCCGGGCTCAGGACGGCAAATCTCACGCTGTGAAGTTATGGGTGAGTCTCTAATTCTCCTTTCCTTCAATTTCTGTATTTTCATTCATGAGATTTCTCTTTGAACAAAACGGGCACCTGAGGCGTTAAATATGAAAAGGGGACCAAGGGAGTGTCCAGGACTGGCCAAGCCTCTCGGTCCACGCCACTTCGGGGACTGGTGGAATCCGGCGGTAACGTCCTTCCCCACTTCTGCGCCACAAACCGTCACCGAGCGAAAACCCAGCTCCCGCTCGGTGTTTCCGAAAGCCAGTCCTCCCGGACAGCTACAGCAGCTAAGCCCGCCAACAGTGGCCGCCTGCCCGGAGAGCTGCCCCGATGGGGCAGTCTTAGACTCGAGACTCGGTGTGGCACCAGCTGGGGGGCAGGACCGGCAGTGCCACTCTGGGGACCAGAGGCTGAATTTCAGGTCTCCCCCAGCCCCGACTGCCCACGCCGGACCAGGGACAGCTCCCAGCCTTCTGCCCCAGCGACGCCAGCCTCCCAGGGCGACAAGAAGTCGTGGGAAGGACCAGGCCCCGGCCTCAGGGCCCACACACAGCGCACACCCCAGCACTGGCTTCCTCCAGGGCCGCCCTCGCTTTCTGCCCCATCCCCCCAGGTACATGAGCTCCCGTTTCGGGGGCTGCAAGCTGGCTGATTCCTGAACTTCTTCTTCAGGAAGAAACTGCCAGGTTGACTCTTAACTACCTTCACTAAGAACCCTCACCATCTGGAATTTCTTAATGAGGTTGGCTTTCAAATACTTTACGCACAGATACCTGGAAATAACAGAGTTTGCAAAATACCAACCTGGAAGTCTCCATTTAAATTAGAAAACAGGTTCTAGGGATTTCCTTAAAGATGCTATTCTAGAAGTCCAGAAAACCTAAGGCCCTGACACCCGCTGGCTGTGTGACCTTGGGCCAATGACTTACCCTCTCTGATCCTCAGCTTTCACAGCACGAATGAGAGAGACACAGTTAAGCCTCTCAACGAAGGCCTGGAGGGTCAGCGGGTTACAGTAAGAAGGAGAGGCCTCCCAGTGCTTACCTCGGGCTGCGTTCTCACACGGCCTGCACAGGAGGGGGCAGAATGAACCTACCCCGTACACACCTCAGCCCAGGCCCTTTGCCTGGCCTGTGTTGTGAGTAGGGGCACATGGAGTCAAAAAAGTTAAAAAAATATCCCTGGCTGGTGTAGCTCAGTGGACTGAGCCCGGGCCTGCGAACCAAAGGGTTGCCAGTTCAATTCCCAGTCAGGGCACACGCCTGGGTTGCAGGCCAGTTCCCAGCAGGGGACGCACGAGAGGCAACCACACACTGATGTTTCTCTCCCTCTCTCCTTCCCTTCCCCTCTAAAGATAAGTAAATAAAATCTTTTTAAAAAGGAAGTAAAGGAGAGCAATGTCTCTAACTGATAAGAAATCACCCATCGCATCTCTACCCAGAAATTATCAGCCCTCCCAGTTTACAGGCCGGGGAAGGGGAGCCCTTGCTTCTGAGCCTCAGGCTCCCCGATCTTTTAGTGACTGAAGTCCCTTCAAAAGGAACTTCTAGCCCAACTGTTCACAACATCTGAAAGCTGAAATAGTTGGAAAGGCTCAGGGTCAGCTGTTCTGATCCCAAGAAGAATCCCGCTGGTAGTCCTCAGCGCACGCTGCTCTGCAAGTAAGGCCGTTTTACCGGTACTGACTTTTCCACTCCGTGGGCAAGGCACGTCCCGCCATGTATCTGTATCTTCTTTCATTTCCGTCTTCAACGCCTGCTGGTTTTCAGAGTGCGGGTGTTTGTCACCCGTTCGGCTGCTCTCATCCCTGGGTGGCCTATGGTCTATGAAGCGACTGTCAATGGGGATGTTTTCTGACTTTTCTCCTTCTGGTAGTTCATGCTGGTGAGCACGAACAGCACAGATCTTACACAGGGTGGGCAATCGTAGGGTTACAGTTGAGAGTATGCAAACCACATTTATTAATACTCGTGTTACTGATTTGGGCTTCCACGCAAACAGCCGTAAGCCACTCCCCCCACCCCACCCCCCCACACACACACATAGTGATTCCATATCCTACAACTCTCCCGAACTCACTCACTAGTTCTGATAGTTTCTGGTGGAGTGTTTTCTGTATACAGTATCTCGTCATCTGCAAATACTGAAAGTTTTCATTGACCTGGATGTTTCTATTTCTTTTGCTCCCCTGTTCCGTCTGACCGCCGTGGCGAGGATTTCCAGCACGGTGTTGAACGCGAGGGGTGGGGCGGGCTCCCTCACCTTGTTCCGGAGCTCAGAGCGAAAGCTTTCGGCCCCTCACCGCCGAGCAGGAGGTTAGCTGTGGGCTTGTCACGTGTGGCCTCCACTGTGTTGAGATAAGATTCCTTCTCCCGACTCTGTTGAGAGTTTTCAACCACAAGAGGATGCTGAATCCTGTCCAGTGCCTTTTCTGCATCTATTGAGATGGTCACGGGGTTTGGGTTCTTTCCGTAACGTGACGCATCACGCTGCCTGGTCTGGGGACGTTGCGCAGCCCAGGCACGGATCCCGCGTGGTCACGGTGTGTGGTCCTTCGAATGGGCTGTTGGAGCTGGTTTGCTGACACTCAGTGGGGATCTTTGCACCCACGTTCATCAGCACATCAGCCTGTAATTTTCTTTCTCTTAATGTCTGTAATGTCTTTCTTTATCTGATTTGCCTATCGGGGCAACGTGGGTTTCTCAGAACGAGTTTGGATGCGTTCCTTCCTCTCCCATGTTTTGGAATCGTTTAAGACAGATCCTCCTTAGACTATCTGGTAGCAGTCATCTGTGAAGCCAGTCGGTCCCGGGCTTTCATCTGTCGGAACTTTTGCTGATGACTGCTTCAACTGCATTGATAGTAATGATTCTGATTTGATTTTGTATTTCTTCCTGGTTCAGTCTCGGAGGCTTACACACTTCCAGAAATGCACCCATGTCGTCGAGATGGTTGAATCTGCTGGCATGTAACTGTTGTCGAGTCCTTTAACGACTCTTCAGTCCTGCGATGTGGGTTGTAACTCCCTTCACTTGTGATCTCATTTACTTGGGCTCCCCCTCCTTTTTCCTAGATGAGTTTTAGCTCAAGACTTGGCAATTTTGCTTATCTTTTCAGCTCTTAGTTTCATTGATTGATTTTTTCCTATTTTTCATTCATTTCTATTTTATTTCCACTCTGATCTTAACAATTTCCATAGTTCTGTTTACTTTGGATTTGGTTTTCTTTTCCTAGTTCTTGTGGGTGTAGACTTAAAAACTGCCCGAGATTTTCTTGTTTCTGGAGGTAGGCTGCATAGCTATAAACTTACCTCTTAGAACTGCTTTTGATGCATTCCACAAATTTAGAGAAGTTGTGTTTTCGTTTCTTTTTTGTTTTCCGGTCTCACTCTCCTCTTTGTAACACCGACCTTGCGGTCGCAGGCAGCTCAGCCCCCTGCGAGTTTCTGCCTGGAGTTTCTGCCTCTCCCAGTTCCCCTCCCATGGCCAGTGTCCTGCCACCATGGTCGGAAAAGATGCTGCGTGTGACTTCAGTCCTCTTGAACTGACAGGCTTGCGCTGTGCCCTCACAAGTGGCCTGTGCTGGAGAACGTTCCCCGTGCACTTGGGAAAAAGTGTGTATTCGGCAGGTTGGGGAGGAAATGTCCTACAAACGTTAATGGAGTCGAGCTGGTCTACTGGGGCATTTAAGGCCACTATCTTCTCATAATTTTCGGTGCGAATGCGCCATCCAGTGTGTGGACGGGGTGTTCAAGTCCCCCACTAGTCCTGCGAGACTGTGGGCTTCTCTCAGTATGTCCGCTAGTGGTCACTCTGTTTAGTTAGGCGACCCTGCGCCGGGTGCATGCGAACTCACAATCGTTATGTCTCCTCTGGACGGATCCCTTTATAGTTACACGATGTTCCCCTTCGTCCTTTTTTCACATAAGGCCTGTTTTGGACGATGTAAGTTCTGCTGCCCCAGCTTCCTCTCCATTTCTCCCTGCGTGGGGTGTCCTTCCCACCCTTCACCTCCAGTCTGTGTCTCGTCTGCTCTGAAGTGAGTCCCCTATGAGCGGCACGTCCTGGGTCTTGCTCCTCAATTCATTCTGCCGCCCGACGGGTTTTCCCAGGGGCGCACAACCATTCACGCTGAACACAGTCACTGAGAAGCGTCCACTCGTTTCCATTTCGCTCATTGTTTCTGGTGGTTTTCCTAGTTCTGCTCATCCCTGGCTCTCTTCCCTTTGCTTTGCTGTTTTGCTGTAGAGTTTTGTTCGGGGTTCTTTCGCTTCATTCTTTGAGTGTCTTTTGAAGGTTCTGGGATTGTGGTTACCGCAAGGTTTACGTATCCCATTCGAGATCTCGAAGAGCCTATTTTAAGCTGATAGGTGATTGTTCAAAAGTCTTCTACAAGGACTACATTTTACTCCTTCTCCAAGCCCTATGTTACTGACGTCCTGCTGCCGACCATCCCGTGCTCTGTGCCTCCTGACCACTTCCTGCAGTTCGAACTCAGTTGGAAACTTTTGACCCTCCTAGCAGCTTTTTAAATGTCTGATTTGTTGTATTCATTAAATACTTGGATTTACCTGGGCGGGTCTTCCCTTTCTCACATTTCCTCTTCTGGCTACAGTCTTTCCATTTCCACTTACAGATGACACTTGAACATCACCGGCACAGCTGCTTCAGAGACGGCCACCGTCCCTGGCCTGGGCGGGCCCAGGGGACGCTTCCCTCCCCATCTGAGTGGGAACCCACCGCCTAGCATCCCTGGGATGGAGGTTCCTTCCCCCGAGCATGTTGACAGCACCTGACACTCCTTTTGCACCGTTCGGGACCTCAGGAGTCAAGACCACCCACCCAGTCCAGGCCAGAAGGAAGCCAAAGCAGCAGAGCAGGTCACCCCCTGCACCCCGCTTCCCCCAGCATCCTTCCTCCCCCGCCCCCTGCAGAGTGGCGGGTGCACAAGCCTGTGTTTAGAACTCAGCACCCGGACCCTCCACCCAAGGCATTGCTCCCCTCCAGGTCCAGGGAGACCTTCTCCAGCCCCGAGGCTCCCCGGGCGAGCATCCTTGGGAGACCGGCAAGATGCTCCCCCGTGGAAGACGTGACACCCCTCCAGCGGCCCCAGCAGCGTCACTCACCTCCCTCCTGGGCAGGTGTCCCATCTTCACTCCCGCCAGCATCGCTCACGCAGGGACGAGCGCTGCTCTGCAGAACCGCTGCACAGTCCCAGGGGCGCCAACGGCACCCGAAGCATGAAGGAAACACCACTTCCAAACAGCCCCGTCCAGGAAGAGGCCACAGGGGCCTTCGGTCCCATCCATGCCGTGCGGCCCTGACGGCACAGCCTAGCTAGCGCTTCGGGCAACCCAGCCAGACCTACGCTTACGTCACAGACGAGCCACGGTCACTCCAGGCAAAGGCCTCTCTGTCCTGCACACCTCTCCAGCCTCACTGCACCATTTTTCGGAGAAGAGGACAAGGCTGAGCCAGTGAGCAGCATCTCAGCAGAGTCCGGAACAGAGACCCATTCAGCTCCAAGCCCCCTCCCTCCCCCTCAGGCCGCCTGGTCTCCCAGCAGGACACTGGGGCCCAGAGGCTGAGGGCCCACCCCCACCCCAAGATCTGTAGGGGGGTAACTCTGGAGGGACTGACAGAGCAACTCCTGTGGCTCCCACGTGGAAGCAAGGCTCTGGCCAGGCCGCCCTGAGCAGGCAGCGGCCCACAGGCTGATCGGCACACTTCCAACACCAGCACCCACCTCCAAGGTCCTGGGCCCCAGGCCGCCCTGGAGTCCAGAGACAACAACGAGAACACGGCTGGGCAAACGACTTTAGAGGGACACACTACTTTGTGCCCGCTCACCTTGAAGGCCAAGCCTTGTGAACAGAGCGTGGGTCTGGCTGCATTCCTAATTAATTCAGGGGCTGAAAAAACAAACTATCGCTCCTGACCTCGAGAACAAGCACCAGGACCTGGCGCAGGCGCCGGGCCGGCCGCACACTGCTGGCCGCCCCCCAGAGTCACAGCCTCGGCTGCCTTCCCTCCAGATGGCGGCCTGTGCTCTTCCAGGCGGACAGTGGCCCGTGGGCCCACCTCACCCTCCACCGCCCTTCGTGACTCCCCCTTCACGTCTCCCCGAGTCCTCCGCAGGCAGCGGGCTTGGCCACGCCTCCACGTTCTCTGCCACCCCCAGAGGGAGTTACCACGCTTTCCTGCCCCTTCACCGTTGGGACTGTTTCCGGTACAACCTGGCCTCTGTGGGTGTGTGGCAGGCACTCCACCCTGGGCCACGGCCAGTCAGCTCCACAGAGGCTCGGAGTGTGTGCCCAGCTCCACCAGGCACGAGCCAGCCCGGGGAGAGTGTGGGGGAGGGTCACTGCCCTGGGGCCCCCGCAGAGGGGGGAGGGGGCTCGCAGAAGGAAGGGCAGGGGGGCTGAGATGAAAACAAGCAGCACTCAGCTGGGAATCACCCGCCCCCGGAAAGCAGAGTACCGGCTTCGCGACGTGCCCCGCACCTCACAGGAGGAACACACAGCAGGGGACGGACAGGGGCCACGAAAGAGACAGCGGAAGCAGCTGACGGGAAGGCATGCGGGAGAGAAGGAACAAGAGCAAGGGGCTTTTTCACGGACCACTGACTTCATCCCCAAACACCACCCGAGCGGACATTTCCTGTTCAACAACGCAGGAGTCAAAGGGATAAAACAAGGTCTCGCGTCCCCAGGATCCACCGAGGAACAGACCAGCCACCACGCAAGGGAGGCCTGCGTGACACCAGTGGCAGGCGGTGCAAACGGGTGTGGTGGGTCCTCCGTCCCCCCGCATCTGCGGGGTCATTCCAGACCCAGGCAGCCAGAGACACAGATAGTACCGACCCCCCACACACACACCTGTGATGAAGCTTAAATCACGCGCAGACACAGTAAGAGGTTAACAGCAGTAAGTGACACGGAGCAGTCCCAACAACGCAGTACAGTGAGTTATGTGAAGGCTTCGGGGTCGTGACCAAGTCAACTCAGGGTCAGTGACCTCAGACTCTGTGATACCCGCAGTGCATCTGATCCCCGAGCTACCCAGCGACTGGTGGGTGCAGCACCCACAGCATGGAGACGCTGGACCAGGGACGGTCCGGGTCTCAGGAGGGACAGAGCAGGACACGCAAGATTTCACCATGCCATTCAGAACCCTGCACAATTTAAACTGTATAAATTGTTATGTCTCTGGGATTTTCCACATAAAATTTTCAGATCACTATCCTGACCTGTGTGGCTCAGTGGGTCGGGTGACATCCCACAAACAAAAAGGTCGCAGGTTCAATTTCCAGTCAGAGCACATGCCATACATGTCCGTCCATGACTAATGTGAAGCCATGAGGTTCAAGGTAGTCATGACCTTGGACCTATGCACCCCATCTATGTGACAGTGTTTAGGAAAAGAGTTTGCTTGTACCTCTCGGATCAGCCACGCCTTCCACCGGGTTACACAGGCAGCGCTACTCGGTCATTCCCAGCGGGCGCAGAAGGACCGCAGCCCTCCCCAGCAGCCGCAGGGGAAGAGGCGCGGGAGGGCACAGCTGAGGCGTCGGGGAGGCCGGGGATCTGGAGAGAGGGCTGTCCTCAAGGGCACCACACGCCGCACAGCGTCAACAGCACACCTGTCCCATCCCAAGGTCCTGGAGGCCAACGTCCCAGACGAAGGTGCGGCAGGGCCGCGCTCCCCCTGGAGGCTGCAGGGTGCATGCTTCCTCTCTCCGCTCCTGGCGCTGCTCTAGGTCCCCGGTTCACGGCTATGTCACTGCAACCCCCACCCATCATCCCCACCTGCACCCCCTGGACTCAGGGCCTTCCCACACGGCCTTCTCTTAACCAACTACACCTGCAAAGACCCCATTTCCAGGCTGGGCCCCACTGAGGTCCCAGTGGGCATGAGTTTGCAGGACACCACAGGGCAATGGCCAAGGCAGCGGGGCCGAAGCAGGGAGACCAAGGGACTGCAGCGGACACGACACAGGGAGGTGCAGACCACGAGAAGGGGGTGTTCTCTTCTGAAAGGGGAAAGAGTGAAACTCAGAGCACACGCCTGCGTTTCCACAAGCCCACCCTGCCAGGATTCATGGGGGAACAAGACAGCCATCACCTGTGCAGGCGGGAAGCATGGGGCAATGGGGGGTAGGCGCAGGGGGTGGACGAACCTTCCTCATGGGCGCGTTACGTCTGGGTTCACATCCGGAAAGATGCAATGGCAAAACTTCGTGGAACAAAACCTGTGAAAAGTGAGTCCATTATTCTCAAGGACAAAGATCAGTCTTTGGTGTTGGCACTCAGGACAGGGTGGCCCTCACCGGGGTGCCACCAGGAGGGGGCACAGGGGCCGTTCCCGGGGCCTAGGCACCGCCTGGCTGTGGCTCCGCGTGCGCGTCTCGGTGTCGCAGCGGGAGTTCGCCCCGCTGACCCCGTGGGGGCTCACTCCGCTCTGTGCACACCGCACGCTTCCGCCTCATTTTGCATGAGCGCGCACACCCCAACGCCGGTCCACCTCGTCCTGCCTGCACAATGGGGTGGAAGCGCCCCGTCTACAGCAATGCGCTCCTGCCCGATCCCATCCCTAACGCTACCAGCGAGAGCACGAGTGATGTTACCACATGCACCTACTGTCATGGAGGTGCAGGAAACAAAATCCATAGAATGAGCTGAAAACACGGTCAGGTGGGGTTGGGCTGGGCCCTGCATCCCACAGCTGGTATCTTCACAAGAGAGAGGAGGAGATTCAGAAAGACACACGTGGCCCCTCGAGAAGCGACCACATGAGGAAGGCGGAGACTGCCCCCTGCCAGGAGCCCTGGAACCCGCGCCAGCAGACCCCGGAAGGCGCCAGGAGAGGCCCTTCCCCAGAACCTTACAGGGTGTGTGGCCCGCGGACACCTCGGTTTTGGGCTTCTGGCCTCAGAACTGCAGGGGAGGGAGTTTCTAGGTCTTGGGCCCCTTCCACAGCAGCCACGGGAAAACACAGCGCGGACGGGGCTGGACTCGACCGGCGTCGGTGCTCGGGGCTTCAGAGAGGACAAGACAGTTGGTGAACGCAGCAGCCAACCTCCAGAGGAGCCAGGCCACGAGGCCCACGTGGGGTTGTGTCCGTGGCTGTCAGACACTCTCTGAGCAAAGTGGGTGGAAAGAGAGGGAAGCAGCCCGCCCGTCAGTCAAGCACGTTCTGAGGACTGAGGGTCCCGGCTGGACCCCAGCCTAAAACGAGGCGTCCACGAAGGAGCTAACCCTCCCCTTGATATCCAATCGGGGGCTCTCTCCCCTTTGCCCCCCCAGACGGAATCCAGATTCTTCACGCCACCCCGTCCCCCTGCGTAAGTGGGTCACCAAGGGGAACAGTCCCTCGGAAAACTCGTTTCCACTAATCACCCCCCATCCAAAGGCGAACGTCCGTGTAATTAACTCAAAGCTCCCGACTATAAAAGCAGCCCCTGGTCATTGTAAAACCTTTCAGGGCCAGGAAAACATTTGCAGACTAAAAATCGCCCTTAATTTCAACACTACAAGATATATGTTGTTGGCATTTTGGCTATATTTACTATTGGTGCCTGATGTAACTAAGAGAAACACTTTATAATTAAAGAAAAAAAACTCTCTGCCCTGGCTGGTGTAGCTCAGTGGATTGAGCATGGGCCTTCGATTCCCAGTCAGGGCACATGCCTGGGTTGCAGGCCAGTTCCCAGCAGGGGACTCATGAGAGGTAACCATACATTGATATTTCTCTCCTCTCTCCTTCCCTTCCTCTCTAAAGATAAATAAATAAAACCTTTAAAAAAATTCTGAAAATGGGATATTTGGGAAAAATCACCCAGACCAAGAAAAAGGTGGGGGGTAGGGGCACAGACTAGCTGAGAAAAATGGAGGAACGTCGTGGGCCAGGTTAATCCAAGGCCATTAACCATTTTAACACTGCAAGAAGTCATAAGGATTTTATTCAAAAAAGAAGAAGAAGAAAAAGAAATTCAAGATATAAATCTCACTTAAGATAAGAATCCTTGAGTCAGTTGCAGTAATGCTCAGGGTATTAAACTATTGAACTTGACTCACGTTCTCATTAAGCTCTTTGTTTCATAATTCCACACACCAGCTTTTGTAGCCCGAAAAAGCTGTACCTTAATATTTCCCAGGATTCCATTTTTCCCCCAGTTTTGGTTTTCTAGAGACCATAACACCGCAATCAAGACCATATATCTTATGCCTTTGGAAAGGGTCGGCCCGCACCCCTGTAACTGCCTGGGGGCCCGGGCCCGATGCTGACATGCTGGCTCTAAGGGCTACAGAAAAGAGGAGGAGCTGGAGGCCTGCCCCTCCCTCGCCTGGGTTGGGGGAGCGGAATTCAGAACTGGTGTGGCAGGGCGGGAGAGGTGGAGAGCTGGATTCTCTCCTAGAAGAGGTGGATTTCCACAACGGAACCCAGGGGCTGTCTGAGCAGTAACTTCAGCCCTTCTCACTCTGAGCAACTGCATAACCTGTCCTGCTACCAAGAATGGGCCATTCAGCCCTGACCGTGTGGCTCGGTGGGGTGGGCGTCACCCCCCAAAGTGAAAGACCGCAGGCTTGATTCCCGGTCAAGGCACATGCCTGGGTTGCGGGCTGGATCCCCTGGTCCAGGAGCACGTGAGAGGCACCCAATGAACGTTTCTCTCCCTCTCTTTCTCCCTCCCTTCCCCTAGCTCTCTAAAAATAAAAATCTTTTAAGTACAAAAAAAAAAAAAAGAATGGCCATTCACTTGATCTCTGGTCCTTGGCCAGAGACCCCCAAATCCCTAATGCTACCTGCAACTTTCACAGACCCTGCCCACCAGATTCCGACCCCATTTCCTGGAGAACTAGGCACCGGAAGGGAGCTGGAATCACTCGACGAGCGCCCACAAACCCTTTTCCACGGTAACTGGAATGGTCTGCTACAGTCGTGGACGGCCCGCAAAACCAAGGCCGCAGGCAGGGTCAATCCCCCAGGTAAGTAATTAACTGTCAGGTGGAGAAAAGGGGAAAAAAAACCCACAGGGTGAATTTCATAAATCAATTTTTAAATAATTGGATTCTTAAATTGTTCAGTTACGTGAAAACCGTAGTTACGAGGCTTCCGTTTTTTTAATTACAACAAAATGTTAAAGTTCAGTTGACATAATTGCAGGGTTGAAATGTTAATGTCTGAGCACATGGATTGCAAGATGAGATGATTATCCCAACATTCATCAAACTCCCCAAATGTCACAGGAGGCCCTGCACTGAACTTGCAGCACGTCCCTGGAAGGATTTCCAGTGCTCGGTAAACCAGTCCAGAGGAGCAGCGTTGCCACGGCCAGCCCACCACGCGCACCGCAGCAGCCCAGGACGAGCTCTCGGGGCCATTAACTGCGACCCCAGGGGGCAGCACCACCCAGGCAGAGAGAAGCCCAAAGCACCTGAAATTACTGCCCAGCTTTTGAAAACTTCCTATCCTAAAAGATACTTTATGCAGCTTAATAAAAACCAAATTTTTTAAGTGACCGAAATGACCCGATGTCTCAGTTCACTGCCTGACTTGATGATGCACTCGCACCGGAACAGGTAGGAGCCAGAAATGGCTCTCCCCGACAAAGACACGTGAACGGGCTCTCCAACACTGTACGTGCCCTCTGAGCACAGGACCGTCTCCCCCGGCATGACTGGCTGCAGCTCCGCTCGCCCTCTGTCCAGGGACTACGGCCAGACGGCTCCTTCCACGGCCTCCCCAGTGGGACAACCGACATCCACAGTGGCTGCCCACACCCCACAGGCTGGCAAGTAAAACTGCCCCCAGCCACGAACCCGTGTGCCAACGGAGCACCACAAAAAATAGGAGCACCCAAAAGCTGGTCCCGGGAGAGTTCACTGTCAAACCACTTTGCAAATATTTCCCTTTGACGAATGCATCACTGAGCCATTCACACAGCTCTCTAAGTAAAGAATGTATTGCTTTCTTTAATGTGAAGTCAGCTTTAAAATAAAGTATTTCCAGTGCTCCCTTTCTCAACCTATGAACTTAATGAAGCCATACCCAGAGAACGAGACAGGAAGAAATACAAAGCTGGCGTACCACCTGCTACGGGGTAAAGAGTACTGATGAACTTAACTAAGGAACAAGCTTCACTGGTCGTCAGCTTTAAAAAGCAAATGACATGCAAGGGACACCGTCGGGAATGTGAAAAGACCCACGGAACGGAGAAAACCTCTGCAGGTCATGTGCCTGGTGAGGGACTTGCACCCAGGATACAAGAGAACTCTCGGGATGCAATGAACGGGCTCCAAACGGGCTCCAAACGTGGGCAAAGGTCTGAACAGACAGCTCTCCAAAGAAGACACACCACTAGCCCACGGGCACCTGCTGCCCCACGTCACTACCCCCGGAGAAACGCTCACGGAAACCACAAGGCGGCGCCCTCTCTTCTCCCACCAGGAGGGCTGGACTCCAAGGGGCAGATGCGGGGAAGCAGCCCCCGGGCACTGCTGGTCGTCCAGGTCGCACAGGCGGCCACTCAGAACAGTCTGGCAGTTCCACACGACCCAGAGTTGGACTCCTACGTAAGCACCGAAGAGAATTTCAACAAACATTCAAACAAATATTTGTAAATGAATGTTCAGAGCAGTAACTATTCCCAATGACCCAAGGGTGGAACCGACCCTAACACCCACCAACAAATAAATGAATACAATGCAGTGTATCCGTGTGATGAAATACAACTCGGCAACCGAAATGAGTGGAGCACTGCTACCTGCAACCACGTGGAGGACGCCAGAGAACACGGTGCTCAGTGAGAGGAGATGGTGGCGTGGAACAGCAGAGCTAGGGGAATGGGCAGAGACAGAACGTAACTAGACTCGTGGTTCCCAGAGGTGGCAGCAGCAGGGTAGGGAGTGAGGTTCCTTCTCTTGGGGACAATGAAACTGTTCTAAAGTCAATCAGGGTGCTAGTGACACAACCCTGCACACAGACGGAAAACCACTGACTCGTGCACCGTAAGGGCCTGAGTCTGGAGGGGTGTCAGTTACATTACGCTGTCACTCACAACCTAAAGAGGAGAGGCAGACCCAACCGGGCCTACAGAACAGAGCCCTACCAGCCCCGAGGGCCCGGGGGAGGGGGGGTGAGGCTGGGAGTTGAGAGGAAGCCTCAACTTCCTCTTTCCTCCTGTGACGCAGGGGATGCTAGGGCGCGGGGCAGGGAACTAAAGTAGAGGTCTGAGTGATGTAACTACTTCATGAGTGTGTGAGCTGCGAAGGTAAGCCATTAAGAGGCTAGAGGGCCCAGGAAGGCTGCGAGAGCAGCAAAGAAGCGGAATCACCACTTAAGACCAGCGTGGCTCCCAGACGTCCCACAAAGCGAGGGGTCGGTTCAGAAGTCCTGGGCTCGACTCCCAGTCAGAGCCAGGTCCCCATTGCGGGGCACGTAAGAGGCAATGGATGGACGTCTCTCCCCCTCTCTTTCTCCCTCCTTTCCCTTCTCTCAAAAATAAATAAAAATCATATCTTTAAAAAAATTAATTCAGCCCTCGCTGGTGTAGCTCAGTGGATTGAGCGCGGGCCTGCGAACCACACAATCGCGGTTCGATTCCCCATCAGGGCACATGCCTGGGTTGCAGGCCAGTTCCCGGTTCCTGGCAGGGGACGCACGAGAGGCAACCATACATTGATATTTCTCTCTCTCTCTCCTTCTCTTCCCCTCTAAGATAAATAAATAAAATCTTTAAAAAAATTAAGTCAAAATCAGCATGAAATAAGGACATAACTTGAGTCCCGGAAAACATTCAGGTGGACGCCACCGTCACGGAGGGAAGCCGTGACGTGTGCACTGCGGCAGAACCGACTCCCGCTTCACAGCCCAAGGCGGCCTCCCTGTGAAGGCAGCTTGGGGACACCCGTGGAGTCCTCAGGAGAGACTGGGCAAAGCCCCTGCCCTCTGCTCACGCGGGCGCAGCAGGCAGGAAGCACCCTCACCTCAAGGTCAGCATTCTGCAAGGGAGAGCAATGGGTCTCCCTCAATCGCCTTGGGATTCAAAGGTTGTTCCAGGCAAGAAAGTGCCCACAGCACTGCCCCCACCCCAAGGGCCCAGGTCACATGCCTTTCAGCCCCCCAGGTGCAGAGGAGGCTGCTCCCCACCCCCAACACAGCCAGCAGAGTGGGAGGCGGGCGAGGACTCCCCTCCTCGGTCACTGGGTTACAACTTTGACCTTGGAGGCTTCGGTGGTGGCACTAACGTGACACCCAAGCGCAACCAGGAGTGTCCCAGAGGACTGGGCCACTCTTCCAGGTCTGGAAGGGCTGAGGTTCTCGGCCTGGCCTCGGGGGCCACCACACCCTGCAGAGCTGGCCCTCCCTGTCCTCCAGGACCCGAGAGACCCTCGTGCCCTGGGAGGAGACAGAGATGCACACCCCCCCGGAAAAGGCAGAAGCCAGGGCATGACATCAGCGCACTGGGTCAGGGAAACCCCGCACAGGAGGCCACGGCGAGAACCACCGCAGCGCGGGGCCTCCGACACACGGCCCCAGAGGCCCCAGAGGCGAGCGGGCACCAACGAGCCCCAGCTCCCGGACTCTCCCTGTCAGAATTGTCCTCTGCCCAGGGGTAGCCGAGTACTTCTCCCTGAACCCAGGGGTGCAGCTGGGTCAGAAGAGATCTTGTCCCCAGGATCTGAAGAAGTTCTGAGATGGCCAGTCTGGAAAGTCACCCACCCCACCCCACCCCCAAAGCCACAGAGGTCTCCAACCTGGTGGGAGGGAGGGGGGGCAAAGCAGACCTCCTCCTCCTCCTCCCCCTCATCAGGGCCCCAGGACCCCACTGCAGACCTCAGGCCAACCCCACCCTCTTCTGAAGAGGGCTGGCGGGAAATCCGGTCCCCATCATTTCCACAGTGCTGGCCTGGTGGCTTCCCAGGTCCCTTATCAGCTCGGCAGAGGGCAGGGCCCTTATCAGCTCTGCAGAGCCCCGGGGGAAGCCAGGCTCAGGGGCTGGAGAGCTCCGCGTCCAAGGTCAGCAGCTCCTGGCCCAGAGGAGGCACGGCCAGAGAGCGCTGGGCTGCAGGCAGCCCGCAGAGCGGCTTCTTTCTGTAGGACCTCGGGCCTCCTCCGTCGCCAGAGAACAGAGCTCGGTGGCATCTCTAAGGAAAAGCCACTGAGTCCCACAGCCTGGCAGCCAATCCACTGCCTCCCAGCGGCGCGTTTCCTCCTGAGCCTGTATACACAGCCCTTCAGCCTAAGGGGTGGGGCTGGAGTGAAATAACACAGGTGTGTCTTTTTGTTTTCAATCCAAACACCCTTCCCTCCCTTTTATCAATCCTCCTCCATGAATTCAAAGAGACCCCAGAAGCACTCGCAGTGGCCTGCCTGCTACTCTTCAGTTTCGCTGGGGCTCTCAAAACTGCGGGGACCTCCCCCTCCACCGCACCCTCGTGCGCCCCGGTGGACGGGATGCTTGTGGCAACACGGAGCTGGCGCCAAGGCCCTGGCCCACGCGGAGACGGAAGAAGCTGCCTCCCACCGAGCTCCTGGCTGAATCATCGCTCTTTGTCTCGCACCCTCTGAACGCGGGCAGCAGGGCGCTCACACACACAGCGCCCCAGGGCTGCAGCCCCCACTTCTGCCGGCCTGTCCAAGAGATCCCCGCTTGCAGTAGGCCAGTCTCAGCTCAACCTCAGCCCAACCAGGGAGAACTCCAAGGTCTCCCAGAAGGATCTCACCCAGGCACGGGCAGGACCTCTCCAGAGCCCCAGTCCAGGCCAGGATGAAGTTCCTCCCAAGGCCCCGGGGCCCCGGAACAGTGCGTGTCTCACGCCCAGGGAGCGGGAAGGAGGCACAGGAGGTCGGGGAGGGGGTGGCAGGGAGCAGCCGCCTAACTATTAATACCTTGTACCCTTTTACACTGGAGGGTTGTTTCATTTTCAAAACACTCTGTTCCTGGCTGAGCACGGCTTTATTTTTGAGTGCCTCCTTTATTTAATCATTTTTTTTAATTGTTAAAAAGAGGTGATTCGGCCTACACAGATGAGCAATGTTTTTTAACACAGGAGTTATTATTCACACAAACCCGAACACGAAGAGATGAGATGACCTGAAGTCTGAAACTGTGAAAAACAGGAACATTCTGCTGGGGTGTTGCAAATTGGTTTTTCTGGTTCTGTGCTGGGGGGGGGGGGTACACATTCCAGCACAAGTAACACCCCATTTGATTACAAAATCCTTTATGACACAATCACAAGCATGTCATTCTGTAACACGACAGTGTCACACTCACGTACACTATGTGATACTTTAGGTGAGACGTTCACATTAAAACTATAGATTGTTACAACCATATTAGTGTCCTATCAACCGCACTCAAGCAGCCGGCCCATAATTGGTTAATTTAGAACAGAAAATGTATCTGTCTATGTACAGATACTATTCACCAGTGAAACTGTTTTAGATACAGGAACCCAAATGACCAGAGACAGGAAAAATAAGGTCTCTCCCAACCGGAAGCCTGAACCTACGGGGTCAGGAGACCCCAGGGCTCGGAGCAAGGCCGTACCCTCGTGGCCTCGGCCAGGCAGAAGCCAGGTCCTCACTGACATCATCGGCAGTCCCTGGAAGTCCCAAGCTAGTCACACGCAGCAGCACAAAGTGCTTCTCCTGAGGACAGTAAGCCCCTCGCTGTTGGGGTGGAGTGCAGGCCCTCAGCAACTCTGTGGGCCCAGGCTGCCCCATGCTCCAGAATGCCTGGGGTTTGGGGGGTCCCCCCACAGGAATTTGGGGGGGGGAGGGGAAAGGACAAGGACTGCCTTTCTGTCCAGGTTCAGAGGGGAGGGGAAGGCAGGGGAGGGACTGGGAGACAGACCTGCAGGGGACAGGGGACAAGCCTTTGTTCTAGCTCTCTGGATGCGCTTTAGGAGTTAAACTGTCAGCTAATGAGATTTCCTCACAATGTGCCCCTTTCAAGTCTAGGCCCCAAACGATCTGTTCCCCAGACAGCAGCAGGGGGCAGAGCCACCTCCCTGTCCCCAAGGGCGGGAGGATTCCCAAAGCAAGCGCAGGAACTTAGAACTGGTTATAAGTTTATCCACACCCACCGCCTCACCACGGGCTGCAGCGGCCAGGTCCGGGAACACGGGGGTGGTGGGCGCACAGGTGGGCGCCATCCCACTGCGCGGGCTGCAGGGCAGGCGCCCAGGCCATGTTTTGGCTGCCGGTGTGTCCGAACGCCTGTTTCGGCAAAGGCCTGAGATCTGCACGCGAAGTGGGCTATGGCACCCAGGGCAACGATTTGCTCCGAGTGGCAAAGGGTGCCGAAACAGAAGCATTTTCTTTTCAGTAACATCTTACTCTGTAGGCTAGTCTGAGAGCGTCCTTTTTAAACTATTCATCTGGTTATGTTAAGGAGTCATTCTTGCTTGGGGCTTTTCTATAAGCAACTGGCTCTTTCTTGCCTCAAGAAAATCAGCCGGTGGAGCAGAGAGACAAGTCAAACACGCTGACAGCATTTGAAGCCATTCACCAGGATCAGCCCCCTCCTTAGGTCCCCAGCCAGCCCCAGCTCCCTCCGGAGGGCTGCTCCTCCCCCACTCGGTGATAATTACTTGGCAACTTCCGTGTTTATGCCCAGAGACGATCTCCCTAGAGGAGCTCTTCGCCAGGGGGCACAAAGAGCACCTTCTAGAAACCAGCAAGTTACTAGCTCACATTCCCAGCCAAAGCCAGGTGTCTCTCTGTTCGAACTTCCCTCCATCCGGGCACCTACTGACTCCACAGGGCAGCCATTGGCTCCTTCCCACCTGGCCAGGTTTCTGCCTCCCACAGGCCTGGGCCTCAGCATAGCCTCCAGGAAGAGGGAAGGCAGGCAGGAGAAGCAACTGAAACCTGAATGAAATTCAAACAGGAAAGGAAGCTGGAAGCGATTAGTTCAGTACCATGTAGTTAAACCTGAGGCCATTAAAACGCCCTGGGGTGAGTCCTCACGCTTTTTAAAACATACAGGAGCTGGGAGAGAGGAGAGCTTCGGAAAAGGACACAGGCTGTCCTCAGTAACAGAGTCCCCCACGCAGGAAACCACATTGTTCCAGTGGTTCACTCGTGGCAGGCACTGTCCTAAACAGCAGATTTATACTGTCATTTAACCCCACACACGCACACCAGTGGGAACGCTCATCCCCACTTTCCAGGCTCGGAAACTGAGAAGCAGGAGGGCTCAGTAGCTGTCCCGGCTCATCCGCTCCCAGGGCACTGAGCAGGCACTGGAACCCGGGCCCGTCTGACCTCAGCCCCAGGCTCTCAACCTCCACTCCAGCTCAGACAAAGTGGATGCCAAGTCAGCACGCGTGGGTAACCCGATCCGGCCCGCTCTGACTCAAGGGTGCCCCACAGCTGCTCCGCGGGCCCCGTGGGTACTACCGAAGCGGCACGGATTGGTCGACGTCCTGAAGGGCTCGCGCGCGTCCTTCAAGACCTGCCACACGCAGAAAAGGGCAGGCTCGGTTCCACGTGGGTTGATCGCGGGGCAAGGCTAGGGAGAGGATGCTACTGGAAGGGAGGGGAGCGTGGCTCGGTCAACGCCCAGACAGCCGCCCATCTGAGAAGGACCCCGGCCGGGACGCGGCGCCTCTGGGCGCCGGGGGCTGGGGGCGCCGCGCGGCGGGCACTGTAAGCAAAGGCGCCGCCGGGGCGTCTTTTCCCTGCAGCATTACTCCAGGAGGCCGGGGGAGGGGGCATCACCTGACAGCACGCACCAACTTCTCCCGGCTCGGAGGGGCGCGCGGCAGCGGCAGGCCGGGGAAGCACAGGGCGCAGCTCTCGCCCAATGGCGAGGTCTGTAAACAAAAGCGGGCCCCACGCGGGTCCCCGGGAGGGCGGTGAGCGGCGCGGCAGCATCCCAGGGTCCTGGCCCGCGATTATGCGCGGGGACCCCACGCACAGACCTCTGGACCCCGCACCCGGGCCAGTCATTGTCTGCTCGCCTGCAAAATGCCGCTTTAAATGCCACCTCCCTGATCGGCTGATCGGCCGCGGGTCTTCGGCCCAGCGTGCCGACCCCCGCTCTCCTCCCCGTAGGTCCGGTCCCGAGCAGGGCACCGATAGCCAAGGTGAGCGCCCACTCAGCGTCGCCGAAACCCCGGACCTGGAGGTGCCCGGGTCGGGGACGGAGACACACATCCACACGCACGCACACACACGCCCTCCCCGAAGTTGATAAAAATCAGCCGACAAATACAAAGTGCCGCCGCCGCAAGTCAGCGCTGACCTCCCGCCGCCAGGAAGACCGAATGCCAACGCCCGGACACTGTCACTTCCATTCGGTGCCAGGCACCTGGACGCCGCTCGCGCGTCTCCCTCCTTAAGGTTCGAGCGAGAGCTGTCTCCCCGCCTCCCGAGTTTGCCAACACGAAAACAATACCAGCAGAGCGCAATCGGGGGGAGCTAGGACCCGCCGGGAGCCCCGGTGTGCGGGAGACGGGGGTCGAGACGTGCCCGTCAGGAGCAGAGTAGCCCGGGCATCCTCACCGCGGCCCTCGGGGTGGCTCCAGCCAGCCGGCCCGCTCCCCCCAAGCTCGCGGTACTCACCCGCGATGCTCGTCCCGGGTCTCCACGACTGGGACAGAACGATGCGGGAACGCAGAAATCCCGGGGCGGCGGGGACCAAGGCGACTGCTGCGCTGCAGAGATGCGAGCCCGACGGCGGCGGCGCTGCTCCGCCCGGCCGCGCTCCGGGGCTCGCGGTCGGCCAATGAGAGCCGTCAGAGAGACTCCGCGGGCGGCCTCTGGGGCGGGGCCAAAGGAGCGCGTGGGAAACCGGGCTCCAATTGGTCTGCCTGACGATCGCTCCGCCTCCTTCCGGCCAATCAACGACCGTGGATACAGGAGCGGGGCGTTCGGAGTTGGGCTGGAGACTGACAACAGGAGCACGCTGGGTACCCCGCTGCCTCCCGGCCTCCGCGCGCGGCCGGAAGGATGAGGTGCCGCGGGCCCCTAGGCTGCCTTCCCACGCAGCTCCCGCGGCGCGGCCTGGGGACCACTGGAGTCGGCCAACAAGGCGCGGCTGTTGGGGAACGGCGACGGAGCCCCTAACAAAGCAGCTTTGGGTGGGCCGAATGGCCTCCGCCTCCTGCCGCAATAGGTCCACGAAGCTGCCCGTCACCCTTCATAGGTGGAGGTGGCCAATGACGCACAGAGCAGGGGCTCGAGTTGGCGCGCGCGCGCTCGGCTCGGCATCGGTGGGATTGGTCGGAGGTAAAGGATTTTCCTGCCACCTAAGACATAGTGCAGGGGAAGTGAACTGGGGAGGGGAACAGCCAAAAAAAAAAAAAAAAAACGCTGTACCTAGGACACGTGGTCCAGCTTGGAGGCGTGTGCCTGGCTCCAAGGCAGACGAGAACTTTTTTATAAGAAGAAACTACTCCCTCCCCTTGGCTGCTGCGGGATATTGGCGCCTGCCAGGCTCCAGGTAGGGTGTGGCGGCCTTAACCAGCCTCCGGGAGCCCAACCCTTCCCCCTCAGACTCACCTGCCCAGCACGTGAACTTGAAGTCTTAGCGAGGGGCTCGAGCCTCACATTCACCTACTAGGCAAAGTTGTGAGTCTGGAAAGGTTCCCACAAACCTAGTTTCTTCTTAAATTCCAGAACGACATTGGCCGTTGGCCGTTTACCTTTCTCGAGGTAGTGAGGGACACGGAAACTGGACACTGACTGTAGAGGCTCCAACAAAAGCTGGACCCCCTCACCTTCAGAGCTTTGGACTTCACCGTTGATACCGGCCTGATTCGGTGGATGTGTTCGCCCCCGGGGCTGGAAGGCCTGAGCTCCTGGGGTTCTCTGGTTGAACATGGAACCACAGGCCTTGGCGCGTGGCTCAGTGGGTTAGAGCATCATCCCAATAAACCCAGGTTGCGGGTTCTGTCCCTGGTCAGGGCACATGCAGGAAGCAACCAATGAATGCATGAATAGATGGATCAACAAATAGATCTCTCTTTCTCTAAAAGTCAATTTTTAAAAAAGAAAGGATATGGAGCCACAAAGAAGCTGCCAGTGTCTTTCAGGTAAACCTAAACTGGAAAACTAAGGCATGCTGGACTTCTCCCTGGTTCTCCCCTCTGTTCTCCCGCCTCCCCAATCCAAGCCCTGGTCTCCACCCCCTCACCCCAGCAGACATAAAAGACCTTCCGTGTCTTTCTTCCCCAGGCCTTGCTCCTGAAGTCTGATCTACATTTTGCAGAATCATCCTTCTAAACAGAAGAGTCCTTTGCTCTCTCCCCGTCTCCCCTTTGCCCAGAACAACCCCAACCTCATAGTTCCTCTTCAACGGCTGATCCCTCCCATTCTTCAGGACCCGGCCTGCGGCCACTGCAGACACCCAGCACACATTGCTGAACCACGTACCACTGAGCGCAATCTCTTGGGTACTGGGAGCTGCCTGGATCAGGTCGAGGCTAGGTACCCATGCCCCCCACCCCACCCCGGCATCTCCCGGGGCTGACACTGCCGTTTAATCACACCCCCCCCTCGCAATGGGTCCAGAGTCTTACCATCTTGTTCTCTGGGCCATCCTAGTGCCTAACGTAGTTCTTGGCGCCTCTGGGGTGCTCAGAAATGTTTAACGAGTTACCGAGGAGCTCTCGTTAGAGGTGAGAGCTCCGGACGTGGGATGCATATCACAGCATCAGTGTGGGAAGGACGAGGATAGTGGCTCTCAGAGCGATAGGTCTACCAGGTCCCAGAGTGGGTACGGGGGAGGGGGGTAAGTTGAATTGAGTGAAGTCTGAAAATTTCTCCAAAAGACGGCCTTTCAACTTCATCTCAGGCAGTGTCTTGCCCAAGCCTCTAAGTGGGGAGCTTCCTTTGTGAAGCTTGTCGTCCCAGGAGAGAGAGCAGTTTCTTAACCTGTGACCAGCCACCATCTTGGAAGGGGGCTGTATTTATGAAAATTGAATGGAAGGTTTTTCCCAAAGATGCCCCGGAGCCACATTGCCGGTGTCGAGTCGTATCCCCGTCGTCTCCTAGCTGTGACCTTGGTCAGGTTATTTCAGAGCTCTGGGCCTCAGTGCCCCATCTATTGAACTGGGACGGCAGGACCAGCCACTGCATAGGCTTGTTATGAGGGTGGATGACTTAATATCACTAATGTGCTTAGAAAAGGAAGTGCCATGTGTGGCCTGGCCACTGTGGCTCAGTTGGAGCATCAACTCATAGGCAAAAGGATGCAGGTTCGATTCCCAGTCAGGGCACATACCTAGGCTGGGTCTGTTCCTGGTCCAAGGGTCTGGGATCCCCACTCCATGCACATAAGGGAGGCAACCAACCAGTGTTTCTCTCCCTTCTTCTCTCCCTTTATCTAAAAGCAATGAAAAAGTGGCCCTGGCTGGTGTAGCTCAGTGAACTGAGTGCCGGCCTGTGAACCGAAGGGTCACAAGTTCAATTCCCAGTCAGGGCACAAGCCTGGGTTGCAGGCTGGGTCCCCAGTTCGGGGTGTGCAGGAGGCAACCAATCAACGTGTCTCTTACATATCAATGTCTCTCTCCCTTTCTTTCTCCCTCCCTTCCCCTCTCTCTAAAAATAAATAAATAAAATCCAAAAAGTAAATAAATATTAAAAGCAACGAACAGATGTCCTTGGGTGAGGATGGGAAAACAAGCAGCATACAGTGACATGAAATAGTGTTTGTTAAGTAAGCCTCTTCCACTGCGGACGTGCACAGCGGGCCCTGTGGGCTGCCAGGTCCCCAAAGGCCCCCCCAAAAGTGAGCTCGAGTGCAGGGGACTCCTGATCACCATGGGGTTTGGAGGTGCTGACCCCCACAGTCCAAAGTTCACATATAATGTTTGACTCCCTCAAAACTTCAGTAATAGCCTACGGTTGACCGCAGGCCTTACCAGGATAAAGAGTTGTGAACATTTTCTGTGCTATGTGCCTTATAAACTATATTCTTACAATAAAGTAAGTAGGAAAAAAAAAACTGTTTAAGAAAACCATGCCCTGGCCAGAGAACTCAGTCAGTTAAAGCATCGTTCCAATAGGCCAAGGTTATGGGTTCAATCCCTGGTCAGCGCACATACAGGAAGCAAACAATGAAAGCGTCATAAGTGACACAGCATGTCTATGTTTCTTTCTCCCTTCCTCTCTCTCTTAAATAAGAAAATCATAAGGGAGAGAAAATACATTTACAGTTCTATACCTACTTATTGAAAAAAAGCCAAGTATAAGTGGACCTGCGCGGGTCAAACCTGGGCTGTTCAAGGCCCCTGTCATCTGACCGCCTCTGCCTCCCTCGGGGCGGCTGCCTCGTGGCCCGACCGCAAAGGAGGGATCATGGTGGCGTCAATGGTGGAGTCGGACCTTGGTCCTTCAGTTTGGCTAGGAAAGAGTTCAGAGCCAAGAACTCTAACACAGTAAGTTTATTTAGAAAGTTACAAGGTAGAAGAAGTGAGCCAGCTGGGCCCTGGCTGGTGTGGCTCAGTGGACTGAATGCGAGCCTGCAAACCAAAGGGTTGCTGGTTCGATTCTCGGTCAGGGCACATGCCTGGGTTGTGAGCCAAGTCTCCAGTGGGGGGCTCTCAAGAGGCAACCACATGTTGATGTTTCTCTCCCTCTCTTTCTCCCTCACATGCCCTCTGTAAAAACAAATAAAATCTAAAAAAAAAAAAAAGTGAACCAGCTGGGCAACACAGTCCCAGGAAACAAGTCACAGAGGCAAAAGAAGGGCCCTCGGAGCTCAGGAGAGTCAAGGCCAAGGTGCGCACTTGGGGGAAGACGGGGAGGAAGGCACAGGGGAGCGGGGGAGAGAGCGCACACTGGGGCTTTCCTCTTGTAAGTTTTTATCTGTTTTCTGAAGGGGGGGGTCTCAGGGAGGACCTCAGTAGAATATTCATCAGCTTTCCAGGTGTGTCCTTTCAAGGTCATGGTCTGCGCTGATTGTCAGCGCCTTGCAGGGGTCCTTACTCTTCTCAGCTGGTCCCGAGGCAGCCAGGACGAGGCTTCATCTGGTTTTGCTGCTTCTCTGGGCCTGGAGCTGCAGCACAGCTGAGGCCTAGATGTTCTCTCTAGTGTGACCAGAACTTGGCCTCCAAGGTCAACAGAGGCGGGGCTCTGTTCCTGAGATTACTTCATGCTGATCAGAACCTCAGCGTCCTGAGGGCTTTGGGCTTAAGGGAGTGGGCACGTGGGGGTTGTCCAGGCTATCCTCTGGCCCCATGTTCCTGCTCTAAGCGGGTCAAAAATCACATGACTAGCGACACGCCAGGGGAGGAAGGGTCACCCTGAGGGTGAGGTCCAAGCCTCCAATAGTTGTTTTCTCTAGTTTTGCCCATTGCTAGGTGCCCAGGACTCTCTGCCCCGGTGACATTCGTCCCTGGCAGACCTTTCTGGCTGAGTTCGACCGCCCCCCAACCAGTGGTCTCAGTGAATGGAGCATCCTCCTGGCACAGCCCTTTCTGCTCCGAGAACATCCAGAAAGCAGGTGAGACCCAGAATCCTGGGGCTAGACTGGCTGCTTGGAATCCAAACCACTTTCTAGCTCTGGAGCCTGGAGTAGGGGACCATCTCCCGGCAGCCCCCCTCTCTCTCTGTAAAACAGTCTAACCCAGAGACTCTGGCCCCACCCTGCACACAGGATGGACTCGTCAGAGTTAGCTGTCTGGTGTAACAAAGTCGACTAGTCTCTGAGCCGGTCTCCTCACCTTCAAAATGGGCTGGCGTTTCCTAAAGGGGTTGAAAAACCTAGAAGATGCTTGGCCCCGCCCACATCTTGTCACTCTGGCCCCGCCCACCTCACCCCCACATGACTTTGTTTCCCAGAAGCTGCTCAGCGCTGAGCTCAGGGGCCGAGTGCCCAGAACCATTCTGCTACCACTGGCCTTAATGGAATTAAGCTGATCCAAACTTTGGGTACATTTCCTGACCTCAAAACCCTGAAAAGCCATGACGGCTTCTGTGCCGTTTCTCGTCTGCCCTGCTCAGTGTGTTGCTGCCTCGCACAGCGGCAAAGAGAGCTGGGCATCTGATTAAATGCCATCTGGCCCAGTACTGTGGCGTCCCCGCAAAGGTCCCCAGGGCACTGTTGACATCTGAAGAGAACATCACGTTGGCACTGAAGAAAAGCTAGTGTCCGAGGCAGCATCGAAGGTCGAGGACAGAGACCGAGGCTGCATCGAAGGTCCAGGACAGAGACCGGCAGAGGCCATGTCTCTGGTCCATGACTCAACATCTCCGACCAGCCAACACTCCCCACCACACACACACACACACACACACCCTCACTAAGTCAGATCCTGGCAAAGTTGCAGCAAACAGCCCTGAGCAGTGAGAGACAAGGCAGAGAGCAGCCCGCACCTCCACTCTGGGCAGCCCACCAGCCCACGGGTCTCAGGGTGGGGCTGACGTGCCCCGAGGGCAGGGCGGTGGTCTGCCGGTGCACAGCCCCCTCACAGTCCCTGCGCAGGACGTGTTTTCGTGTTTTCGGAATGAATGGGGCCTCGCTCCTGCACACCCTACCGCAGGGAGCTTGGCACTTACTTATGTTCTTTTCTGTCACTCATTCATAGATGTCCTCTTTAAAGAAAGGACAGGAGGCGTCTTGTAAAACCCCTACGTCTCCAGCAGGGCTTTGCTCCCGAGGTAGAGGGCCACAGGCATGGACTCTGGTCTCCCGCTCAGTGAGGGCACACTTGGCTCTCTGGAACGCTCCCACTGTGCGCTGGGTAAATACGCGCTGCCGCGGGAGCCCTGGCGGTTGAGTTGTCGTGGACTCGGGACCCACCAGCCGACAGATGAGAGCTGGTTCTTCCAAGCAGCTGTGATGTACCTGCTGTGATCCATCCATCCCTTCTGCCTGGACCCTATGGGCCCCACCAAGGACGAGTGGACAGTCCTCGCCATCACGGGCCTCTGTGTTTCACCTGTGGGGGCTTGTCTCCAACCCACAGGCCAGGTGAGGATGGACACCAAGGGCCCAACATCACATGCAGAGAAGGAGGACTGTCCACCTGCTGGGCGGGGCCCGCCACTCAGGATGACTGTCCTCTGAGGTCCCCTCCTCCAGACCTTTCTACGGACTCTGAGAAACGGCCGGCAGACCCCAGAAAGCCTGTAACCCAGCCTGGGCTTCCCAACAGCCAAACCTGCTGTGTCCCCAGAAGGACAGACTCCCCGTGTGGACAGGACTCCAGCCCCAGGTGTGATGGGGTTTAAAAGGGACCCAGGCTGGTTTAATTTACAAATGTCTGTGGAATGACAAACATAATGGATGGCGAGCACATTTCATTCGCGTGGTATGGTTTTTAAAACGGCCTCGTAGGAAAGAAGTGAGGTGGGAGAGAAAAGAGAAAAGGGAGTAAAGAAAGCCAAGCTAGACCCGAAGCAGTGCCAGCGTTGCCATCCACACCTTCGAGTCTCTGGGGCCCCGGGGCTGACCTCTCCTCCCAGCACGGCACTTCAGCCCCACACTTGTCCCCTCTGCTGCGCCACAGCCAGGTCCGGCTGCAGGGGCAACGGGCCCAGGAGGCCCCACAGGGCCCCACGCTCAGGAGGGCCCCTCACGGGGCAGAGTGCCCTGCTGCGGCCATCTTGAAAACCCTGACTTGTGACCAAGGAGCCCCATTTGCCTGGGCTCTGGGCCCCACAGATGGAGCATCCTGCCCTTCCTCACCCCAGGGTGCTGTTCCTCCTTGCCGCCCTCCCCACGACGTGGCGTGTGCCCTGCCCCCCGCGGGCAGTCAGTGAGACCACGGAAGGTCCAGCAGAAAGGGAGAGCTCCGATGGCCCGGGTCACCGGGCAGCCGGCGTCAGGCACAGGGGTGCCCTGGGAGCTTGGGAGCCCATGCAGAAATGAGCGTGCCGTTCAGGAAGGGACACAGCGGGCCCCTCTCCCTGAGGAATTCCAAGAAGCCAAGCCAGGGGACCCGAGGAGGACTCGTGCCCCCGCCCTGTGCCAGGTCACTGTTCCTGTCCCCCTGGCGGGGCCACGTATGCGCCCCTCCCCCAAACGCTATCCTGGGTGCTGGGTGCGTCTGTGAGGGTGTCCTGGATGAGGCAGACACTGCGATCAGGAGACCAGGCACAAGGGGCTGCCCTTCCAGGGCGGGGCTCATCCAACAGGTGGGTGGAACCCGAAGCCGGCCCCCCTGTGAGTCAGGGGGCTGCCCTCCTGCCTCACACATCCGCTGGGCCCCCAGCCTGTCCCTGGGCCCACAGGTGACAGGTCTGGGGACTTGTCAGCCCCCATCATGACACAAGCCAATTCCTCATAATAAATCTCAATGGATGCATCAGCTGACCCATAGATAAATAGGTTAGTAGATAGGTATGTTATGCCCACTCGGTTTGTTTCCTTGGAGAGCCCCAACTGATACGCATCCCAATAATGCTCCCCACAACCCTTCGCCCACCCAGCGTCCCTCTGCGGCCCGGCAGCAGCACCATCAGTACCTGGTGTCAGAGACGCGTGACCCCAGCCCCGCTCCCCACGCACTGAGTCTGAATCCGCAGCTTTGAAAAACCCGGGGCAATTGGGCATGAAGTCTGGGACACCCCTCTGCCCTCAGCCCGTGTCGCCGCCCAGAGGGAGTGGCCACACCAAAGCCAAGTTCTCTGTGGAAGAATTCGTGTAGCCAAGGCCTTCTTACCTGAGGACAGATGTAGGGAGTGGGGTGGGGGAGGGCCCAGAAGCCAGGACAAGCATGGAAGCCTCAGCACACCCGCCCGCAGGGGCAGTTCAAGGTCAGAGAGGCCTGCCCACCAGTCAGGCCGCGTGCGGGGGAGGGAGCTCCCAGCCGCCTCCCATCTGCCACACGCTGGGTTTCATCTTCTGTGTTTTCACTGAAATGGCAGTTTGTGGAGAAACCCTCCCCCGTGGCTGCGAACAGGCTCCCGGCCGAGCGGCGCTGCTGCCGTGTTGGCACAGACGGCTCGGGAACGTTTCAGGGACTCCTCGGCCGAGGGACAGACAAACAGCAAACACCATCCCTGCGAACCGTGGGAAGGGGAAGGAGCTGGGAATCAGAACAACCGTGGGGAATGCCTGCTCCCAGAGAGAACCAGTGGGTGCGACTTTCCCCCAGGCCGCCTGCCCCTGGCCCGAATGTCAATTCACCTCCCTGTGAGCAGGCGCAAATGCCCCAACAACCAGCCTGGCCTCCCGCCTGCCGCGAGTCTGAGCCGATGGGTCAGCCCTTCACCTCCTAGACCGTCCCCTCACTGACACACAGAGTCCCCAGTCCTGCACCCGTTGACAGTGGCCGTGGGAGCTGCCTCCTCTCCCGCTCCCCCAGGACATGGTTCCCAGCCATGGCCCCAGGCCTTTTGTTGTTCTTCGTTCTCCAGAGGTGCCACCTCCTGGCTCAGCAGAACCTTCAGCTTCGAGACAGGCTGCGGTGGGGCCATGCGGCCTCAGCAAAGCCCTCGTTCAGCCTGAGAGGCCGATCTCCCCTGGAACCAAGCCGGTGCAGTGGACTCGGAAAACAGCTTCCCTTCCTGGAATATGGGGCCAGCCCCTCTCTCTGGCTGCGTGGAGATACTGGCCTTGCACACACACACTCGTGCATGCACACACACGTGTGTGCTGCAGCTCCTGTGCCCTGACTGCTGTGTGACCTTGAAGAGGTTGCTTACCATCTCTGTGCTTAGTTCCCCTTGCATGAATCATGTCGGGCTGCTGTAACAGAATACTATGGGCCGGGTGACTTAAACACCTGTTTTAATTTAAACTAAGTTAATGGTTTGACAGTTCTGGAGGCCAGAAGTTCAACATCAAGTTGCCAGCAGGGATGGTGCCCAGAGAGGACGCTTCCCCCCGTGGCCTCCCAGGGCCTCTGTGCCCAGGGCAGAGCTCCCTGCTGTCTCATCCACTCCACGTCGAGTGAGTGTCACTATTTTACCCAGCGCCAAGGCCTGGCCTGCCCTCTGGTTGTTCCTTCTGCTCCACAGGGCGTGCCCAGGCCCCCGAGCAGCTCCCGTCTTCCCTGGCCCTCTTCCCAGGGCAGCTCTCCCCACCCAAGGTCTCCATGCGGTGTGACCCCGACCCCTGATCAGGTTCAAGGTCAGCCATATCTCCTGGGGTGATGAATGACGCCCCATTGTGAGGCATTACAGTGTCCAATTTCTAATCAGATGTTTTATGTACTAGTCACACTTTCCGAAATGTATTCCCTGATCTTATTGGAAAGATAAAGGACAAGAGCTTCAGTGAGCTGCCCAAGGTCAGGGAGCTAACGACTTGTCTCCCAGACTGAGTCCCCGACTTGGGGCCCAACCCTAGCTTCCTGGCCTCCCAACGGGACACAGAGCCCATGCGCCTGACACCCGGCAGGCTGTGCCAGCGGGGACCGGGCACAGCCCTGGCTGCCCCCAGAGGTCCTTCCCCTTCAGGCCCCCACAGCCAGTCCAGGGTCTGCCAAGGGGGTGCCGAGCCATCGGTTCCGGGGGAATGACCCGTGGAGCGCAGTGTCGAAAGAACCTCGTGCGAAAGGCCTGCCTTCTTACCCGGACCCCCCAGGGGGTGTGCTGGCCCCTGCAGGGGGTCCGGGGCCATGGCCTGTCCCGCTGGCTGGAGACCAGCCTGGACCTACCAGCTCCGCCCCTGACCAGCCACCAGCCCGGGCTCTGCCCGGTGAAGCAGCAGGGCTTTGGGAATCAGCGCAGACTGTGTCTCCCACCAGCTGGGGCAGTTCTCTGAGTGGGGTAGCTGTAGGGCTAGACTGAGTCCCCACTTAGTCAGCAAAGGGCCCTTGCAAAGGCGTTCCTTCCCGCCTTTTGAAAAGGAGGGGAAATGCCTCTCTGCTGAGATTTCTAAGTTTCCTGTTAAAAGCCTGAGAGCGAAGGGGAATAATGGTTACGGTAACTTAGGGTCAAAGAGAGAGGAGCCTGAGGGAGGGGGGAGCGTGAAGGGTGGTGCCGGGGGCGTAGAGGGCACAGGGGGCATGGGGGCAAGGGGCGGGGCTCAGGGGGTGCAGGGGAGGGTGCAGGGGGCGTCTCGGAGGCTGGGCTGGGAGGGTGCCCTCCTATCACCGCGTCCCAGGTGCCCCCACTTGTGCCTCTGCCCACAGGTGCCTTTCTATGGCTGCATCCTTCACTCCTCTCAGGGTTTGTTTCTGTTATTCCTTCTCAAACAAGTGTTGCTGTTGTTGTCCCCAAACCTGCGGTGAGCCCTGGCTGGTGTAGCTCAATGGATTGAGCACGGGCACGTGAACCAGAGAATCACGGTTCGATTCCCAGTCAGGGCACATGCCTGGGTTGCGGGCCAGTTCCCAGCAGGAGACCTACAAGAGGCAACCATACATTGATATTCTCTCTCTTTCTCCTTCCATTCCCCTCTAAAGATAAATATATAAAATCCTTAAAAAAAAACCCCTGCAGTGAGAAGCACTGTTCTGGGCCCTGGGGGTCCTTGTTATCTCAATGATTTTCTTTGATGGGTCAAACCCCGTTTCCTATCAGGCAGATGGGTGACCCAAACACACCCTGAACTACAGGTGTGTGCGGTGTTCGAAATGCAGAGCCCCTTGTTCGACACTCAATGGGAAGTTCAAGACTTGACAGCGGAGCCCTCGTCCACGTGCCCGCCCTGATGACTGAGAGGTCACCCCTGAAGCCACAGGCCCTGCCGTCCTGGAAGGCGAACTAGATGGGGTTTTCAAAGGGTGCTCTGCAAGCCTCAGAGGTGCTCTGAGAGCGAAAGGCCCCTCCATCTCCCAATTGGTAGGCAGGCACAGGGTCCTCTCTGTTCCTAAAGAGTCACCACGCTCGCGAGGGACGTCTCCGGCTGCCCCCGCTGGGGGAGCCCTGCGGTCCTCAGATCCGCTTCGCCTCCACCCCCCCCCCCCAGGAACCGTTTCCTCCTCCTCTGGGTTAACGTCCCACGGAGCCCGAGCTGCGGGACGCTTGCCCTAAACCCTGAGGCTCCTGCAGCTCCACTTCCTGCCCTGAGGCCCGGTCGAGGGGCCGCAGCAGCAATGTCTGTGGGCCGGATCTGGGGGTGGGAGGGCAGGGGTCGGTCGGGGGAGCCGCAGAAGTAACTGTGGCTGCCACACCCGTGGGAGGAAGAAGAGGTAGCCACTCCCGCTCGGGCGCAGAGAACCTTCGCTTTGCTGGAAATGTGCTCAAAACGTCGCCTCTCCACCAAGGCCCAGGCTGCCAGACGCCTTGCCGAGGAAGAAGAGCGCTGGGTGCCCGTGCAGGCCCCCTTGGCTGGGTGAGCCCACGCGGTGTTTGTAGCAGCCCTGCCCTCCCGGTTGCGCGCCCAAGGAGCACCGCTGTATTTGGGGAGGACTTACGTCCAGAACGCTCAGGATTCCCCGCCATCCACCAGGAATCCAGGATTCCGAACATTAAAACTTTAACCCCGAAAAACAGGAGTAAGCTTTCGATTCTGTTGAGAAGAACGGAGCTCCACGCAGGAGAGACCCCAGGTGCGGCGTTTCAGCTTCTTCAGGCGCAGCTGGGTGAAGTCCCAGGCCGGACCTCCCCCGCAGGGACGACGGCTGAATTCTCCTCTCTGTCCCTTTGTCTCCACCTCCATAAGTCCGGATAACAACAGCAGTAAAGGTGGTTCTGGCGAGGAGCCCACGCACGGGAAATCCCGGTTAAAAAAAAAACTCCACCCAGAGCGACTGCGCCAATGGCACAAGGTGCAGAGCCAGGTTGGCTCGGGGGACCTGGACAGGGGATTTTAAAATCAGAAAGGAGTAAGAAGTCTACTTTTTAAAAATTCAGCGAGAATGACCCCATTGGCCGTTGAGCTCCTGTCGTTCACACTGGAGCCAAACGCGCTGAAGTGCGCTCACTGGGCGGAGTGGTCAAGCTCCTTCTGCCTGAACTGACAGGCGCCCTTGGGAAGCGCGACCCCCGGTCCTAAGCGGGGCGGCGGCCTTCGGGGCGCGCTGCCGACACCTGCTGGCTGGGCATGGTATGACCAGGGCGCTCTGCACAGACAAGGGGAACCTGGTGGGCGATCCTGGGGGGCCTGGGCTCCCTCTCCTTGAGACCCTTAACGCTCAAGGCGTGGTCCTCAGGTCTGCAGGGGTGGCATCGCGAGGTGCTTCTTGGAAAGACAGAATCAGGCCGAATTGTAATGGGATCCCCCAGGAGGTTCCGATGTGCATTCGAGGTCAAGATGTATTCCAGTGACCAAGGTTCAACGAGAATTTGAGAAATGGAAAGCTCCTCTACAGAAACAATCATCTTAAAATACTGAAAACGCAGCTAGGAATAGCAACCCACACAGAGCTCAGTGCTTCTGCTGTGTCTGCTCAAGCCCTTCGTCACCCCCCTGGCCAGCTGAGGCTCCCCCAGTTTTATTGCACTTATTCCCTACTTATTCCCCGGAAGGCTTTGTTCTTCCTTCCACAGCGTTGCTTCTACAACCTTATCATGAAATGACCTGGGAGGACAGGATTCCCACCGCAGAAATTGCGTTTTCATGCCTTGTTTTCTGAAGTACTGTCTCAGAGTCCCTGGGTTGCAAGGGATAGCAATAAATTCTGGGAAATGTAAGCCAAAAAAATTAGTGGGGAATGTGATGGTAGAATCAGAGGAGAAGGTGAACAACGGGGTCTCAGCCAGGAGAGTGGGGGAGCCCCAGGCATCCCGGAAGCTGGCGTTGCAGGACAGCACCTTGGGGACCCGCCTGCGCCCACTGTCTCCAGCCGGTCCTGGACCACTGACTGACCTCCCGAAGATGGGGGATGGGCATCGGTGTGGTGGGGCACAGGAAACAATGCCATTCCAGTTACCAATTTTGACTGTCCCCCAAAGAAAACTGTGGGGTTTTCGCAGGAAAAGGAAGATCAGGTAGCAGGCAGGCAAGGCCACAGATGCCCTGTGCACACTTCTCTGCCGGGAAGCAGGCAGGCACCCAGCTGTTGGTGATGAGACAGCTGATCACATGCAGGGTCCGGCGAAACTAATGCCCCTCTGTTCTTACAAAACCTTTTCCCAAAGATTTTATTTATTTATTTTCAGAGAGAAGGGAAAGGGGAAGTAAGAGAGGGAGAAAGAGGCAAGTGTCTGTGACTCCTGCCACACCCTGTATTTACCCCAAAGCCCACGTATCCGCTGTTCCAAGAGGCACCCATTTTTAACGCGTTTGCGCGTGATTGGGGCATTCCCTGAAGTCTCGACGACCTTGGTCCTTCAAGGCAAATCTCCTTTCTACCAGCCATCAGATGGACACAGAAGTGAGACGTCCTGCCCGGCCAGGACGGCTGCCTCCGCCCGGCCTCGCACGCGCTCTGGCGCTAAGGGAGGTGCTCTACGGACAGCGGGGTGTTGTTCTTCGTTTTTAAATCAGAGAGAAATGGAGAGCTCGTGTGCCTGTGAAAAACACCCGCTGTCACCAGAGCCTAAAAACATCCCGGTTCTTCCGGAAAACATCGAGGAGGAATAAATAGCTGCAGTCTCGTAGCAACCCCGGGGAACAATGCCCAGCGCCCGAGGGGGTGGGGGTGGGGTATTGTTCTGTTAGAGACTCACGCCCACGAGAGGGCGCCGTCGCCGAGCGGCGCACCGCGCGCGCGACTGGGGAGACTGAGTCCGGTCTCAGCCGCGCCTTCTCCCCGCCTCCTTGGAAGTCTGCAGGGACTGGCGACGTCCTGGAAAACGAGTGAGGCTGTGTCGTCAGAGGGCCCGGTGACACTCCAAGGCCCCACAAAGGCTTCCTACCTGGAAGGACGCGTTTTCGTTTCTGTTCTGCGCGCTGGGCACGGGTGGCGCTCTACAAATAGCGGGTGACAGTGGCACCAACAGCAGCCGCAGCAGCCGCACCCGAGAAACAGTGAAGTTAGTCCCGCCTCCTACACACACACACACACACACACACTCCCCCTAACCCTACCTCCGCAAGCAGTGCTGTGGCCGCTATCAGGCCCGACCGAAGACTTGCTTGTCTGCGCTAACACCGCTCCTTGGGGTGAAAGAATCTGTTCTGTGCTGTCTACAGACTCTGGCCTCCGCGGCCCTCGTAGCTGGTGCCGCTCATCTCTGTGTTACTGTAAATCCAGGCGGTTTTTGCATTTTGTGACACAGGCTATCCCTGGGTTGTTGGGGTTTTTTTAAGTTAAAACGTTCAACTTTATTTTTTTTCAAGGTTTTGTTTATTTGTTTTTAGAGAGGGGGAGGGAGGGAGCGAGGGAGAGAAACACTGATGTGTGGTTGCCTCTCACGCGCCCCCTACTGGGGACCTGGCCGACAACGCAGGCGTGTCCCCCGACTGGGAATCAAACCTGTGACCATTTGGTTCTCAGGCTGGCACTCAGTCCACTGAGCTGTGCCGGCCAGGCTGTCCCTGTGCGTGTTCAGAAGAAACTCGCGTCCCCCAGCCTCCGAAGGCACACTGGCTCTTCAGGAAGCAGGGCAGGCGCGTAGCCATGGTCACTGCCTGTGGTGGCTCCACGGGGAGCCAAAGGCCTGGGGTTCCTGTTCAGAGGGGTTGTCGCCCTGCTCCAGGGTGGGCCAGGCTGGGGACTCAGTTTCCCCGTGTGGGCAAACGGGCACTGAGTGCCGTGTACTCTGGAGTGCAGCAGAGGCTTGCTCTCTGGTCACCTTCTCCGTGGACTCCAGAGGCAGAGCAGGAAGTCCCATGGCATCCATCGTCACCCTGGAGGACTGTGGTCAGACCTGGGCATCACGTTTACGGAACAGACATTCTGAGGAGCCCACCTGCAGGGCACCCTGTGAGTCCCAGCGCGGGGACACACAGCGTGTGTCTTTCTTTTTCCTCAAGGGCCCCGTTGAAACGAGAGGAGAGCGAGCGAGAACAGTGGAATAACCCGATGACCAGCACCGGTCTCTGGAAGAGACTCACTGTCGGAGTTTGGCTCGCTGGACTTTCGACAGCTGCCGAAGCCCCCGGGGGCCAGTCTGTCTTCAGGCAGAACCGGAAACTAGTCCCCTCACACCGGACGGGGCACGAAGGCCGAAGCCAGTGAGAGCGCAAGGCCTACGGCGGACATCTCTGAGTGGCGAGTGGACGGAGAGGTGGGGGAGCTGGGAAAAGGCTTGCAGAGGACACGCGTGTGGAAGCCCCCCCTTCACTCCCAGACCCAGAGAAGGGCGAGGGGCTGGGCCCAGGAGCCAGAGAAGGCGGGTGGGGATGGGGCGGTGATGGAAGGAGGACAGGGTAAGCAGAGACCCGCGTGTCCCTGTCCCATTCCAGAACCGGACCCAGAGCAGACTGGACTCCCAGGGCAGAGATGGGGGGCACCTGGGGTGGTGGCCGCCACCCTGGAACGACAGTGCTATTTACAGTCACCAAGATCTGGAAGCGACCCAAGTGCCCATGAGTGGATGAGTGGATAAAACAACCATGGGACATGACACAGTGGAACACTACTCGGCTGTGAAAAGAAGACAACTCTTACCCTTTGCGAACGCATGGGTGGACCTGGAGAGCGTCATGCTGAGTGAAGTCAGCCTGTCAGAGGAAGACAAACACCGTCCGACTTCACTCCTATGTGGGGCCTACTGAACACGCTGAACTGACCAGGAAACGGGGCCGGACTCATAGACGGAGAGCAGATGACAGCTAGGGGGAGAGGGGTGGGGTGGAGGGACTGAGCAAAAAGGAGAAAGGACTCGTGGACATGGACACCAATGTGGTGACTGTTGGGAGGGAGGTATAAGGGGACTAAATGGTAACAGAAAAAAAATACAGGGGAAAATTTTTTAATTATAAAAACCAGCTGCTGTCAGATTCAAAAGAAAAGACCAGCCATCCACAGAAGTTTGTTTTGAAGGTTTCAGGGAACCAGGGCCAGTCCAGGGAGCAGGACTGTGGAGAGGCAAAGCCTGCGTGATTCCTCAGAGGACAGGGACGCCACGGTGCGCCCCGGAAGGGAGTGGCCTGCTGGTAAATCACGCTGCAGCTGGCGCAGAATTCAGCTACCGGTCGGGAGATGACACAGAGATTTTCCGGGGGCGGGGGGCGGGGGACGACAAAGCAACACAGAAGAGACGAGGTAAAAACAGTGAAAGGATAAACGCATGAAGCGTGACCATCTAACTCCTATAAACTGAAGGTAGAAAGAAGTGAGAAAACAGAGGAAATTATCGTGGAAACAATTCAAGCCAACGCTCCTGAATTGCAAGAACTGCGTTTCCCGTTACGAACGCCTACTGTGTCCCCAGCAGGGGAATAAACACGCTGCAGGGGCGTGGGGACGGCGAGTTCAGTGCGTTGCAGCCCAAGCGGGCCCCAGAGGCGGGGCAGAGACACGGCCCACGAGAGATCGAGAGAGAGAGGGTTCGTGCACAAAGAGCAGACAGGTCAATCTGCGGAACTAGACTGCAGACTGTTGGCTTGGATGTAGTTTTCCCTCAGAACGTCAGTCACCCGGGTGGGGAGATGTCTGTTGCCACAAGGAAGGAGGGAAGTGACAGGGGACTGTCATGGAGAAGCAGCGTTCGGGGTCTGCAGGGGGGTCGTCGGAGGGAGACAGTGGCTGCAGCGGCCGCCTGCTCACGGAGCGCGGAGGGTCCGTGTGATCACAACGAGCGAGCGCCGGAACACTGGTTTAACCACAGGCCGCCAGGGAGCCTCGAGGAGGAGGAGGAGGGGCAGTGGACCGTGTGGACCTGTAAATGATCTTCGGTAAAATTAGGGCCCGGCCGTGGACCAAATGCTGGTGCCCCCGAAAAAGCCCAGGTTGCAGTCCTGACCTCCAGTGCGAGGTCTTAGGAGGTGGGGTCTCCGGGGCCGTGGGGTCCTAGGGGCAGAGCCCTGAGAAGGGGGTTCGCACTTACCCAAGAGATGCAGAAAGTCCCCTGCCTCTTTGGCTTCTGCCATCCCGTAGGAACGCAATGACATCCCGTAGGATGCAATGACAGAGCGAGCCCCTCTGAACTAGGACGTCGGCTCTCACCAGACACCAAATTACTAGTCGAAGTCGCCTGCGCAGATCACGGCTCCCAAGGGGAAGAGGCCTCGGGGAGAAGCCGAGAAGCCGGTTCCCGGAGGAGCTGGGGTCAGAGCCCCATGACCTGACTTCTTTCCCGAACTGCACCCCCAGACAAGGATGCCGCCAGGTTGTACGGCCGGGGGTGCGCCGTTTGTCATCTCCCCCGTGGGGACTCAGTGTCGGGGACGCCGATCTCTACGGGATGCTACGCGGTGGCCCCCTGCCAGGCCCGATGTCAGTGGGGGTTTTCCAAGAGACGGACCTCCAGGCTGGCATGGAGGACATGGCTGTGGCGACACCACGTGTCCCCAGGCCACTGATGACTCAGCTCCTTGACCTGGGCCTGTAACCTGTGCTTTTGGACATCCTTCCACGGGGAGGGCCTGTGGCCGTGGCAAGTCCCCTTGGTCCCAGGGGCCTTGCCGGCTTTGTCACTCTGGGACCAGGAAATTCTGCCCTCAGCAGGACCGTCACTGTCACTCTGGGTTACATGAACTCAAAACTGGGGGTGGAGCCCCAGCTGGCCCCGAAACAGCCACCCCTCCCCTGTGAAGCTGAGAAGTGCCCCTGCACCCACAGAGAAGCCCGGGCTGGGGACGGAGGGTCAGGACAGGGCAGCTAAAAGCACCCCTCTCCCAGCTGCTTGCCAGTCCGGCAAGGAAACTCCGAGCACAGACGAGCCCTGGGCCGAGAGCCGGCCGAGCCACAGCGCCGGCCGGCTGGGTCCGCCCAAAGCTCTACCCTGTGCGCAGGACCGGCACAGGACAGCTGTGGGCCCACAAAACAAGACAGGGTCTTTTGTGTGTTAACTCTGTGAACCACAGCCGTAAATGGGGGCTCTTTGAGCCCAGGGATGTTTCCCAGGCGTGGCCCCTTGGGGTGGGACCAAGTGCCGGCCAGGGTCCCTGTCGCATGTGGTCGGAGGCAGGGACGTGGCTGGGGAATGGACAGGGACGCCTCACCGCCTACAACTGCTCAAATTCCCAAAAGATCAAGACGTTAAAGCAAAAGCAAAAACAGAAAACTAAGTGACCTTTGGATGGCTCAGGAGTGCCTAAGAATCTGAACAGAAGACAATGAAGAAAATGACGCATTGGACTACAAAAAAATTAAACATGAGTGTTTTTTTTTAAGAAATCTTAATTTAAAAAGGAAAAGAAAGCATCTTCATGCCAGGTACTCTCCGCTAGGCACATTTACAGACATTCTCTCTTTGCCTTAAAATTTGTTTTTATTGAGACAGAATCGACACACAGCACCGTGTAAATGGGGAGGTGGGTGCACTGGTTCGACTCGTTGCTCTCGCTGCAGGAGCAGCTGCCCCGCTGTCTCGTCACACGGTTTCCGTGTCCCGTCTGTGGTGGGAACGAGTGCGATCCAGTCTCTTAGCAACCGTGCGTTTCCAACCCAGCACTGTTGTCTGCAACCGCTGTGTGCAGAGTAGATGATCTTTATTTATCTATTGAGTTTCAGATTTGTAAAAAGCTTTAGCGTTTATGAAATCACAGGTCTGTGCAAGATCTGTCTGGAAGGTATCCAGCCACATGACGTGAAAAAGAGACACGTATCGAATTTCCAGGCACAGGTGAGCAGCCTGCACACTGCACCAGGAGAGCGGTGAGGACCACGGTGGCACAGAAGTCGCCCGATTGCAGGCTGGACACACGGCGCTTGTCGGAAATGGGGATGTGCCTTCGCGCCGGCGGAGTGTGAGGAGCACTCCCCAACAGCTCACTTCGCCCCCCTGTCCCTCACAGTTGGAGGAAACCTCAGAGTGAATCCAGGATGGCAGACACCCCCATGACAGACCCAACCCACTTTCTCCCAGCTGGAGGCGACGGGACCCTTAGCAGGTGTCGGCGTCGGGTTCGAGGCCAGCTGGGTGTCCAGTCAGACCCTTCTGCCTGCCTCTCTGTAGTCTCTTGCCTTTGCAATCCAAGAGCCACGCTGACCAGGGCTGACCCCACCGCAGTTTCGCAGGCTCTCTGCCGAGCAAGGCCCGCCCCAGTCCTGACCCCTGCCTGTCCTCGGGGCTGCCCCACCAGCAGGCTCAGCGGGCAGCAGGCTCACAGCCCCCCTGCACCCCAACATGCTACAGATGCAGAGAACCAAGGGCCCCGCCCACTCGTGGGAGCCACCGAGGTGGACGTGGCCCCCCACCCTCCTGCATCTCCCCCAAGGTGTGTCTCCTGCCAAGCGGCCCTCCTCCCCTCCTACTGAGTCAGGACACAAAGGCAGCGACAGGGACCCGGAGTCCGAGCCCAGACAAACTGAGGCCGCGCCGCTGCATGCGGAGATGCTGTGGCTTCGAGGTGACTGCCACATGCAGAGGAACAGAGCCCGGAGTGTCCTCTGTCACCGGGGTGGACACCGCTGTGGGAAAGCCGTCAAACACTCCCTGTGGCCGGCAGGGGGGCGAGGCCTCTGTTCCGTGCCCCACACTGAGGTGCCGACTGGTAAATGCAGGTCCAGGCCGTGGCCTCTGTGCGGCCATGCGGTTCAGGTCCACACGGGCCCTGGGCTGAGCACCCTGTCCTTTCACCCTCGGGACAGTGGTTCCCATCCCATGGATGAGCAAACAGAGGCTTCGGGGCACTCCAGGGCCACAGGCCAAAACACAACAGAGCTGGGAGTGAACCCAGCCAGTGCCTCCCCACTGCCCCCACCTGCGCCCGCCCCCATCACCGCCAGACCCTGGGGCTGCTGCCGGACTGCCCTGGAAACAGAACCCGAGGAGCTCTGGGCCCTTTGCGGGGACCTGCCTTACAGATGGCAGCTGCTGTGGGGGCTGAAAAATGACCACAACCCAAGGAGACAGCTCACCCTCTTTGAGGCCGAGGTATGAAGGGTTAGGGAGGCTCCCCACGCCCGCCCCACCGCCGCCCTGGGGCGGGGGACACAGCAAGCCCTCGGCGAGCCAGCCCTCACAACAGTGTACCTACGCCGCACCTTCTCATGGCCAAAACGACAAGCTAGAACCCTCTACGGCACCAGAGAAGTGAATCGGGAAACCAGCCCCACGAGAGTGAGGTGTTGGAGCCCCCGGTCTTGGAGGGAAAGACCCCACAGGCCAGCGGGGCCGGGGAGACCGGGAAGGACCGGCAACTGGTTCCCGTTCACCTGAGTCCTTAGGCTCTCCCAAAGGGGATGCCTTCCCCAAGGCCACCCATTCGCCCAAGCGAAAGGCCACCGAGGCAACTGTGAGGCGCTGCTGCCCCCTGCTGGTCACAGAGCCGCCACGCCGGGACGGCCGCNGGGGGCGGGGGGGGGGGGGGGGGGGCGGGACACGACTCGGGCGGGCGCTGTGCTTGCATTCGGGCCCAGGCCGTCTTTTCTGCACCTGGGTGCTCAGCAGTGGGGTGACCAGACTCAGTGCTGTGACGCGCAAGGCAACTGCTGACCCACACAGACACGTAAACCCGCACTAACCCACGTGACCACCAGGGGTGACCTGGAGATCCGGCTTTCAGCAGCCAGTGGTGGAGCCAGGATGGACTGGGGCTGCTCACCGCCTGGGCTCTAACCGTTCGCGGGCGGCGCTCACGGCTGGTCTGGGTGAGTTCTGAGGCTGCTGCCTGTTCCCCTCCTCTGGGGTGGGAGAAGGGCGAGGGATGGGGTCTGGATTCCCGGGGGTGGGGGGAGCCCCCTGACGACGTCTCAAAGGGAGGCAGTGCCCAGGGCCTCAGCCTCACGGGGTCTCCAGTAGTGAAGCTTCCTCACCTCACCTCAGGGTCCCCTTGATGGTCACCCCTCCCACTTGGCAGAGGGAGGAGCCACCTGCCTGTAGTGTGAGCCACAGTCACTGTCCCCCAGAAGAGGGGGTGTTCCTGGGGCACCAGATGGACAGACGACAACCTCTGTCACCTGCAATGAGCCTGTGGCTGATGTCTGAGTCCTGATAAACCAGCATTTCCCGGGCATCCTTTCCAACAAAATCAGAGGAGGACTTAGTTGAACGGCCCATCGTTAGATCATTGCGATTAACTTTGGTGAAAGATGATGAAAGGTTTCCGACTTACCGTGCTAAAAAAATTCACAGAAACGAGTGACGTCGCTGTAACAAAGCACCTTCCGGACCACCTTCTGATTCCCGTGCAGCCGGTTTCCCAGAACAGGCACCTTTTTGAGATGAAATCATTAGACACCTGTTGGCGCACAGGAAGGGACACAGAGAACAGAGAGGCGGCCACGGCCCACTCGGTCTCCCCCGGGGGGGGACGTCCTGGGGTGGACGCTGCGTCTGGGCATCACTCATGGCAGTTCACAGAGCTCCCCGTGTAGGTTTTCACGGCGACACAGAGTTCCACTGTGTGGGCAAGCTGTGGTCGCTAAAAACAATCTCCTACATGCTACGTTGTTTTTAATAATCTGCGGTTGTAAATTACGCTGCAGTGTCACCACGGACATAACGCTCGTGTGCTGTCAGCCCTAATTCAGGACATCGCCCAGAAGTGATGTTCCTACGGCAGAGGCTCAACGCGATGAGACTTCGCTCGCTGTCTCTCAGTCCCCCTCGCCAGCGGACTCGCCATTTCGTGTCCCCACCCATCACGTGACGTGAGTGCCCCTTCCTCTCCGCCCGGCGAGGATCGGGTGGCTCTCTGAGCGAGGCGAAACCCTTCCCGTCAAAGTACCCTTTCCCTGGAAGACCTTGAGACAAATGGGGCGCCTGCTCCCTGTCCTGGAGGAAGCGCTCAGCCTCTGTACCCCACGCCCCACATCCCAGAGATGGCCTCCGGCCCACCCCCCACCCCCCATGGCCAGCAGAGGTCTGGGGGTGGCCCCGAGCACTGCAGAAGGGAAGAGGAAGGCCGAAGGGAGCCTGGTGACAGTGACAGGCAGAAAAGGGACAGTCGACTCCGGTGGACAACAATGTCCACTCCACAGAAGTGGAGGAGCAGCTGGCCGCAGCCCCCCACTGCGGAGTCAGGCCCCGCCAGCCACTGCCACTCCCGATGGACGGCGGCCAGGCCCCTGGGCGGCACCCATTCCAGTGTGGGCCCCAAATCCCGAAAAACAAAACAAAGAACCCCAACAAGTCCAGAAGATTAACACGCCTCATTCTTCTATCAAATTACTTGTCCGGGTGCGGTGACATGACAGGGAGTGACATGACAGGGAACTGACCTGCAGCTTGTGCCAAAGGTGTAAGTGCACCCCGTGGTTCGCGTTTGTGCCTCAGCCGTGGGAACGTGCTTGGTGGTTGGAAAAACACTCCACACCCCCACGAGGGCAAAGGTCAACAGGCTTTTGAACTATGTGAATACAGTTCCTTATATAAAAATAAAATGAAATTTAAATAGCCCTGGCTGGCACAGCTCCGTGGATTGAGCACTGGCCTGCCAACCAAAGGGTCACGGGTTGGAGTCCCAGTCGGGGCACATGCCTGGGTTGCAGACCAGGTCTCCAGTAGGGGGCGTGAGAGGCAACCACACACTGATGTTTCTCTCCCTCTCTCCCTCCCTTCCCTTCTCTCTACAATAAATAAAATCATAAAAAAATAAAATTTAAACAGTAAGTAAACATTCTATTTCTTTCCCTATTGCCTTATTTCCTAGTTGTTTGGGTTTTATTTGTCACACTTTAAAGCCAAAACGCTGGAGGACAATGACGCTGCTTCTTTTTCATGCAACTCTGAATGGAAAGGTGTGTGAGACCTTGGGTGCGGCAAGCAGCACGGCGACTCCCAGTGGCGTCCCAGGGACAGAACCGGTGACTGGTCAGGCAGAGCAGAGTCAGGGAGCTGGAAGGGCTTAGGTGCCTGGTCAGCTGACCTGAGAGCAAAGAGAAGCTTCTGGGTGAGAGGACAAGGGCGCTTCACAGCAGGAGAGGGAGGCAGAGAGCCAGCCTGGGAGGGGGGGGCGGAGCAGGCTGGGAATGACTCAGCATCTCTGGCTTTGGCTTAGAAGAGGAGGGAGTGGCAGGCGGTCTCTAAATCCTGGAAAAGGAAGAGAACGGATTCAACTGGAGAGACTCAGGAAAGGTCTGTGGGTCTGCAGACACCTTCGTTTCAACCCAGTGCGACCCCTCCCGACCTCCCGCCACGGCCACTGGGAGACGCAGAGAGGAAAAGCTCTGGTCTGGTTGCCTCTGGTCTCAGCAGTGAGACAGCAAACATCTTGTCACCCCTCGTGGTGCAGGGATGACACCCAGCTCGAGAGCACCAGCGAGCATTCCGGGGCAGACCAACCCCACCCCAGACCCCTGGGGAACGAGGGCCTTTTCACTGCAGGACGTTTGTCCGTTCACCTCAAACACCTTGTCACCATCAGGTCTCCCTGCGACATCGAACAGATAACTTCCTCCTTGAAAACATTGGCTTATTAACGGTTTTGGGAACCATCATTGTCTTTCGTCTGAAAGACAGAAAAGAAACAATAAGGCCCTGGCTGGGGTGGCTCAGTGGACTGAACGCCAGCCTGCAAACCAAAGGGCCACCAGTTCTATTCCCAGTCGGTGCGCATGCCTGGGTTGGGGGCCAGGTCCCCAGTAGGGGGCGTGAGAGGCAACTGCACATTGATTGTTTCCCTCCCTTCCCCTCTCTCTAAAAATAAATAAATGAAATATTTAAAAAAGAAGAAGAAGAAAGAAGAAACACTAAGGACATTCCAACCCAACGTGCTGAGAACCACCGCTGCACCCGGCCGAGCAATCTGCCTGCTCCCTCCGCCCGCGGGCCGGACTCCCCACCCACAGCAGCCCGAGTCTTCCTTCGGGAGCGGGGTGGAGGGAGAGCTTCCCAGAAGGCACCGCGCTGCGCCAGGCCAGGGACAGGTGGTGCTCCCCGCCTGGGACTGCTCTTCCTGCCAAGGGCGTCCACTGCCAAGGGCAACGGAAGGCCACTTCCAGCGTCACTGTGGCTGCGAACCCCAACCTCTAAGGCTAACGCAAAGCTGTGAGGAAGCTTAAGGGGGACAAAGAACCCCAACCCAGCGGCACAGGGCTTCTGGTAAAACCAAACACGCCCCAGAGGACTTGGGTGCTCATGCGAGTCGTTGGAACCAAGACACGCGATGTGGGACACGGCAATGACGTTGAGAAGCCCACAAACACGGCACCGGGGTGCAGGGCCCACCTGCGGCTACTGTGCTGCCGCCGCCGTGGCTGCACTGTGGTGACAAGGACGAGGGGGTCTTACTCAGTCACTTCCATCACCCTTCATACACACCCGCAAGCGCAGCGCAGGGTCTGTGCGGGCGGTAGGACCGAACTCACGGTGCGGCTGCGCCAGCGCTGGCCTGGAGGCCAGACAGTCCGGGCTTCGCCGTTTCTCGGTTGTGGTGGCCTCCCTGAGTCCCAATCCCTGTTTATGAAGGGGGACCCCGACCCTGCCCGCCTACCCAGCAGGGGGACACCTTGAACCAAGGAGTGTGAGACTCTCGGTGCCAGGTGCCAGGCACAAGGCTGTCACATCAGCAAGCAGTACTTCTGTCCCCGGGCACCTGCTCGGTGGACCACCCAACCTGTGGCAACGAAGCGCCATGAGCCTTCTGGGCCCAAAACATGGCTCAGGCACATGAACGAGCAGACTGAGAACATGGCAGCGTGTGCGGTCGCCAAAGAGCGCCCGCCTGTGATTCAGAACAACGCAAGTGGGGCCACCACGTCCACGCCACTGTGCCCACGTCACCGCCAGAAAGTGTCTCCAGCCGCGGAGGTGCGCACCAGCTGGTCCCGGGTGGTGCTCAGCTCCAGGTCCTGCACTTGGGGCGTCTGAGACTTTCGGAGCCGAGGGGGGTGCGGACAGGTGGGCAAGTTCTGGAAAGGGGGCACCAACCAGGAAACTGGCGTCGAGGTCCTGCAGAGCCGCCTGTCACATGCCAGGCCAGACTGGCCAGCTCCAGCACAGAGGGCTGGCAACCCCACCTCTGCCCCGGCTTCGTGTGCTCCCAGCAGCAGGCGCTAAGGTGCCCGGCCCCCGAGGCCCCGCGCGTAGCCTCTGTGAGTCTGGGCAGAGCAGGGGTAGCCCCTCGTCCCTCGAGCCCCTCCCCCAGTCCTGCAGGTCGCCATCACCCCAACGACATTGGGAAACCCTGTGCTGGTGAACCCATCTCGGCAGCCATCCAGAGTGCAGGTCACGAGTCCAAGGCTGTGCGTTCCGCCTACCTGCCGTGCGACACCGCTGGGCCACCTGGGCCATCCCTGGTTCACCACTTCTCGAGGCAGCAGGAACGTGGTCCCCGGGCCGAGTCCCCGCAGAGCTGCTGCTGTGCCCAGCAGCTACAGAGCACCTCCGGTTCAGGGCATTTCACAAACACAGCTGACTGTGGAGGGCAGGGACGCAGACTCCCCGCAGCCGTCCTGGAGGCGGAAGGTCCCGGGCGGCCAAGCAGCAGAGACCGGGCACAGCAGGGGCAGTCGGGGGGGGGGGGCGTCTGCCACCATTCAGGGCCCAAGAAAGCGTGACAGCAGCCTCGGAAGGGAGCGACACGCTGGCGGGTTCATGGACCTGTTGTGGGACCTGCTGACCACAGATGCAGGTGAGACAGTCACTCTTGGGTCACCCTGAGCCTCCCTTTGACTTGCTCAGCTTCCCCACAGGACACACATCAGTTCCTGTTTCCCGAACACCCAGGTTTGCCAGCGAAGGTGAGCACTGTAGGTAGGTAAGCATGGTAAGCATGTAGGTAAGCATGGTGACAGGTGAGCACAATGACACGCAGGTGAGCACAGTGACAGGTACTGAGCATGGTGACAGGTAGGTGAGCACGGTGACAGGCAGGTGGGCACTATGACACTCAGGTGAGCACTGTGACAGGCAGGTGAGCACTGTGACAGGTAGATCAGCACGGTGACTTGTAGGTGAGCACTGTACATGGTGAACTGGAGCCAGACGCCTTTTATCACTCACGTGGCCTCGGCACATCCGGCAACCTGACCGGACCCTCCATGCGCAGCCGAACACTGTGTGCGGCCAGCCCAGAGTGGCACCCATGGCTGCGGTAGCCACGCAGGGTTAGCCCGCCCTCCGGGGAAGCAGGCCTCTCCCCCCAGCTGGCCGGCTATTCCCTCGGTCACTCAAGCCCCAGGGACTCAGCCTCTTTGTCTGTGCAGGTGGGGCTGCCCAACTGTGCGCACCTGCAGCTCCCTGAGCCAGGACTGGCTGTCACGTGGCCTTGGAGGTGGGTGTGGCCCTCATGGGTGGAGGCAGCCACACAGCTGCAGGCATGGTGCTCAGCACCTGGGGAGAACCTGCCACACCTGGGAGACTCCCGCCCCACCCTGGGGTGCAGCAGCTTGGCCTGCGGGGACAGCATCCAGCCCCACCTGGGCTCCCAGGCGACTCATTCCTGACACCCAGGCCCCATGGTCAGTGTCGTACCATCAGCAGCAATTTGAGGAGCAGAAGCCTGTGCCCCCAGCACAGTCCCCTCCGGCAGCAGCGGAAGCCACCACCGGCCGGGTCGGGGCCCGGGACCCCAGTAGGGGTAGTGCCGAGCCGGCAGGGGCCTGGCGGTTTTGACACCAGGGCAGCCTGGAGGAGCAGAGCCCTGGGAAGCCCGAGCACCAGTCCCAGTCCACACCCATCACCACTCTCTCCAGCGATGTGACCTCCACCAGCGGTCACTCCTCGGGGGCTCACCTGGAGCCCTCGCCCCCCGCAGTAGTGGCCTGTCCACCTCAGCCAGGCTCAGCAGGTCGCTGCGGGAGCCAGTGGGCCTGCGGCACTCCCATGCCGGCCCCGGCTCCTGGCCACGTCCAGCCCGGCACCTGCTCCCCAACCTGGCTGCCCACCTTCCACCCGGCTCCACCTCCACACCTCCACAGCGCCCGCAGCACTGGGCCCCACACTCATACTCACCCACCTGGTGGCCCCCCAAGGCTCACAGGAGACACCGTGCAGGACCCTCGGTTGTGGTACCAGGGGCCACTCTTGCCCACCACCCACCAGGGTGGTACCCAGCCCAGCGTGCCCACCAGACGTAACCAAACCACCAAAAGTTTGAAGAGCAAACTGAAGAGAAACGGACCTGTCCGTCCACACGGACTTGTACCCCAGTGTTCTCAGTAGCACGGCTCCCCATGTTCCCGAACTGGGGGTGGTCTTCACTAGTGGGGGAGGGCGGCTGTGCAAAGGACCACAGACCGCAGGGCCTAAATAACAGAAACTGTCTCCCCAGCCCCGAGGCCGGGAGGCCGAGGCCAGAGTGTGGCGGGGCTGTTCCTGGAGGCTGGGGGCCTCTGTCCCAGGCGCCTCTCCCAGCTCCCCGTGGGGTCTTGGCTCCTGGGCTTGTGGGAGCGTCACCCCGACTGCTGCCCCGTCGTTACACGGGACCCTCCCTGTGTGTCGAAGCTCTTCCTTCTGTAAGGACACCGGTCAGGCTGGCTTAGGGACCCACCCTGCTCCGGGGTGACTGCATCTTAGCTAAACACATCCACAAAATCCTATTTCCAAACGAGGCCACGTTCCCAGGTACCCGGGGCTGGGACTTGGACATGTGAACTTTGGAGGGGACATGACTCAACCCGTGACAAGTCCAAACACCGGTCAGCGTGTGAGGGCGAGGGTGCATGTTCTGCGGTGCGGTGGGAGGAGACGGGGGGGGGGCAGGGGGAGGGGGGAGGAGTGGATGCAGGTGTGCGCTGCTTCGCACAGCGAGCTGGAGCGAGCAGCGTGAGAAAAGAACGCCGGGTGTGAAAGGCTGCTCGCTCCGCAGTCTGGTTTGCGAGAGGCACCCAGAGAAGGCGAGTTTCCAGCGAGAGAGGCGGCTCGGAGGCTGCCTGGGGCTTGGGGTGGGCGAAGGGACTCCGAGAAAACCCACCAATGCCATACATTCACTAAAAAGGCCTGCTAAAGTGCCCTTGCCCACGGGAGGATTTTTATAGTGAGTTACATGCTAATGAAGCTGGTGTTTCTAAAAAGGGAAAAGCTTCGGGGGGCGGGGACCAGCGATGCGTCTCCCCAAGCCGCCCAGCTGGTCTGAGTCTCTCTCTCCTGTAAAGAGACTTGTGCCCGGCGGCCGTGAGGTGGCCCCGCGGGCACGCCTGCCCCACCTGATGGCTGCCCACTGGGCGGGGCGGGGGTCGTGGAGGCGGCCACACCCCTGGAAGGAGTGACCTTCGTTTTCTCTGCCTATCTGAGCAGCTTCTGTGTCACACTGGGTATCAAGCCCAGACCTGAAAGTCACCCTGAGCCGCAGACCCAGGTCCAGGGGAACCTCCTCGGCACCCCCGGTGCCCTGTTCTGGAATAAGCTCTATCACTCACCTTGCTTTTCTGGGTGAGTGGGGCCACCACCCACCGGGTCACGCCAGTCGGAAACCTGGGAGCTCGTGGTGCACCCCCCACACTTGGGTTAGTCGCTGGAGCCCGAGGTTCCATTCCCATTATCTCCCCCCTTTTTGGCAGCAAGGGCATCAGCCCAGGGCCTTATCTCACCTCCCAAATGGCCTCCCTGCCTCCAGCACCTCCCTCCCCCGCCCCCCCCCCAAGCCCTGATCAGATGTCCTCGGGACCACTGGGGCCTAGGAGCCCGGCCAGGCACTCCCTCCTCAGACTCCCTGGGTGGCTTCTCATCTCTGTTGGCAAGAGATTGCTTTTGCAACGGGGCGGGTGGGGGGGAAGGGTTTTCAGGAGCTACTGTAAAGGACACATGGACAAAACCAAGGGGGAGGATGGAAGCAAGGGAGGGAGGTGGGTTTGCCTGGGGTGGGAGGGGAGTGGTGGGGGAAACGCAGACGACTGCAATTGAACAGTAATAAAATATATATATAAACAAAAAACATGAAAATGACTCATCAAAGCCAAATAAGGTAAATGATACTTCCACAAAAAAAAAAAAAGAGAAAAGAAAAAAGAACTTGCTTTTGATCTCACGTCACAGCGGATGGGTCACGTGCCCACCCCACCTTCATCAGACGCAGGTCTGTTTTCACCAGCGATGCGAAGTGCCGAGGTAAGTGGTCCACTCCCGGTGAAACCGCCCCGTGTCTCTCAGCAGCTGAATGTGCACTTACAGTTTGAATGCGCACTGTGCGAGCCCCGGCTGGTGTGGCTCAGTGGAGTGAGCACTGCCCTGGGAACTAAAGGGTCACGGGTTGGATTCCCACTCAGGGCACATGCCTGGGCTGTGGGTCAGGTCCCCAGTAGGGGGCGTATGAGAGGCAACCACACATTGATGTTTCTCTCCCTTTCTCCCTCCTCCTCTCTCTAAAAATAAATACATTCTTTAAACATAAATGAACAGAACACATGCGCCCTGTGTGAGCACCTTCATGGACCTGGATCCAGGCACAGTGCATTTCCAAGCAGCCCCCCAGGTCATCACTGAGCGGCCAGCCCGGAGGCCTCTGACTCAGCGGGGAGCTCGAGGGGAGGACAGTCGCCCCCCCCCCCCCGAGGGCCAGAGCACGGGCTGGAGCAGCTCCGAGGGCAGCACGCACTGCATCTGATTTCCCTTTGCAGTCCGCACACTTTTCAGCGTTGTCATCGAAGTTTGCTTTATGCGGAGTCTGCTTGGGCCGCCCGTTTCCGTTTCTTCGGTTTCATCTGGGATATCCCCTTCTTCCGTGCAGCCCCTCTTCGGGCTCGGGAAGAAGCTGCTCCCTCTCAGCGGGGTCATCTCGGGCGGCGGGGACAACACACCTGTCTGCAGTCCTTCCGGAGTGCTAAGTTCTGCACCGTGTCTGAGGGGCTTTATTCACCGGGCTGGGCTCCATGACCAGGGAGTCCATGCCCAGACCTTTCAGCTCAGCATCGCTCTCTGCAGTTTTAACCATGTGCAGCAAAAATCCAGCACTTTCGGGGGGCCCCAACCCTGCGTCCAGCCCCACTGTTCGTCCTGGGCACACCTGCCCACGTCACCCCCCTAAAGGCACGTCCTTGGACACTTGGTGGCTTTGCCAGTATGCACGCCCTTGACGGCCTGGGCAGTCTCGTGAGTGCTCTCCAGGGGAACATGGAGATCTGAACCTCTTGCTTTGCATGACTTTGTGGGCTTCCCGGGTCAATCGTGGGCCAGTTCAGGGGTCACCTCAGACCATATACAGGAAGGGCTGTGCACTGTTAACCCCGGACCGTTCGCTCCTGCTTACTAACCAGCGATTTTTACACTTTCCTTTTCCAACTTTCAAAAACGCCCCCGATGCTTCGTGGCTGTGGCAGAGTCTCCTGACAGGTTTCTTCTCTGGTAGCAGCTCTTGTGACTTTGTCCTTTGGAAGTGTGACTCACTGACATTGAACACCTTCAGGTGGGGTCCTTCGCTCCTGTTTCATCCGTGTCTAATGTGCTTCCTGGTTACTGGTGTTTGTTTCTCAGCATGGAGAAAGTCTTGTACTTTTCTTCTTTGGATTTGTCCAAGTTCTGATATTTTTCCCTACAATTCATATAAAATGTGTTTTTCCTAAGCAAAGGCCTTGGTGAGAATCCCCTGGTGACGTTTGGTGTGAAGGTGAAGAGAACACTGTACTTTCAGGGAATGATGACGGTGTGAAGGGGAAACCACTCTGGGTCATGAAGAAAAGACGATTTAGGGAAAGAGGAAGGCCAGGCAAAGTGGGGGGGGGGAGCCCTAAGACACAGGGAGGGGGCACAGGAAGGGGCGGCGCCCGGGGTCGCAGTTCCGCTCTCTTCTTGGTCCCGGAACCACAGACAGCGCCGGCATGGTCTCCGTCTCCGGAACTCGGGAGAGACACGCCAGAGCTGGTGGCAGATGCGCAGGCTGCGGTCGGGCCACAGCCCCCTGTGTCCTCGCCCGCCCACCTCCAGCAGACCGTCCTGGGTGGCCCGCACACCTTCCCTCAGGCCCCAGCCCAGCAGGGACTCCAGGCAACCCCACCTACCCTGGGAGGGACACTCAGCGGGGTGGGCCGGGCGGGCACAGCAGTGAACTTCCCCACGTCACCTGTCCGAGCCCCGGTCACAGCCGGGCCATGCCCCTGACAGAGCCTTTTGTCTACAGCACCTCGAGGCGGGATGCAGAGGCCCGCCCGGCACCGCCCCCCCGCCCCCCCCCCCCCCCCGCCCCCCCCCCCCCCCCCCCCCCCCCCCCCCGCCCACAGCCCGCACACTGAGTGTTCACACCGGCCTCCTGCCTCAAGTGCAGCTCACGAAGACCCGGAGGCAGGTTCACACCTGGAATCCATGGGTTCCTCTGAGCTCTGTGGCCCGGGCCGAAGGCCAGTCCCCTGTCCCCAGTCCTTCTGCACCCCTGGCCCCACGTGGCGTGGAGGGGCATGTGTGTCCAAGCTGAGGCGGGAGCCTGCGGTCGCCGGCCTAGGCCCCACCATAGGCTCCGGGCTGTCAGGCTGGGAACTGCGGGGCCAGGGGTGCTCACTGCATGTTCTGGAACGGGGTTCTCAGTTGGTGGCGAGGTTGCCCCTGGGGACCATGTGGCCCAGTCTGTGTACAGTTGGTTGTCACAGCTTGGGGTGGGGGGGTGGTAGCAACACATGGGCAGGGGCCAGGGGTGCTGCTGGATTTCCTGTAATGCACAGGACAGCTCCCCCTACACCGCCGGCCCCGCAATCCACATGGACCCAACACGCCAGGAGGGCAGAAGCCGAGACACCCTGCTTTAGGGGGCCTCCGACCTCTGCCACACCCCTCATTTAAGTTCCTCAAATTTTTCCCTGGCTGGTGTGGCTCAATGGGCTGGGCACTAGCCTGCGAACCAAAGGCTTGCTGGTTCGGTTCCCAGTCAGGGCACATGCCTGGGTTGTGGGCCAGTTCCCAGTAGGGGTGCAAGAGGCAACCACACATTGATATTTCTCTCCCTCTCTTTCCCTTAAAATAATAAATAAATAACTCTAAAAATAAATAAATAAAAATCTGAAAAATTTTCCTTTAGTTTTAATTGGATTTTCTCAGAAAATTGAACACAGAACTACCACAGGCTCTGGCAATGCCACTTCTACTCATTTGAAGAAAACAAAAACGCTCACTGGAAAAGCTCTGTATATTCCCACATCCTCAGCGACATTATTTACCAGACATGGGAGCTGCTTAGGCTGATGGATGACAGATGACGGATAAAGAAAATGTGGAGTCTGGAACACGCATGTGTACGTGTGGAATATGACTCCACCCCAAAAAGAAGGAAATTGCGCCAGCTGTGAGCACACAGATGGACCTGGGGGCACTGTACTAAGGGAAATAAGCCACACAGGGACAAACCCCGCGTGACCTCACTGATAGGTGGGACCTAAACATCAGAGCACAAATTGGAGGTCACCAGAGGCAGTGGGGAGGAGGCGGGCAGAATGGCAGGGTTTGGGGTCAATGAGAATAAATTCTGTCCATGGAAGAAAAGTCCTGTAAGGGTTTACTTGAGCCAAATTGTGAGGACATGCCGGGAAGTGAAATCTCTACCAGTTGAGAGCACAGTTCTGAGAATGGCAGCTCGTTCCCCGCGGGAGGCTCTGGGTGAGGGGAGGGGAGGGCCCACACGATGCCGTGGATGGCAGACGGAGGGGGCGGGGAAAGCAGAGCGGGGAGAAACCTCCCAGATGCATGAAAGGTGAAACAGAGAGGCACCCTCTGCCCGTACACGGTGGGGCAGGGCCGTTACTACTCATCCTCGGCTGCTCGTGGGGATGGTGCTGGGGAACAAGACGCCGGGGGCTCGGGGGCCTCCTGCTCGGGTGGAGGCTGGGCCCTGAGGGGTCTGGGGGGGCACCACTCGGACGTCTCCGAGGTGTGTTGGCTTAGGTGTGAAAGGGCAGCGGGCAGGCTCAGTGGAGGTTAAGGCTGACCTTCACCCGGGGAAGCTACAGCCTCGGACGTGATGCCCCCCACAGGCCCACACGGCACAAGGTGCCAGCCAGCCAGCCTCGTCAGTGCACGGCCAGCATGACGACTGTCACAAAGTTGACGTCCAGACACGAGAAGGGGCCAAAGGTCCCCGTCAGCATCCCTCCAGAGGAGCACTGTGTCCAGACCACCCTGTGTGGTGACTCTCTGTTCCCGAGTGTGCAGGGCCGCCCTGCGGGGCCTTGCCCCGCTGGTCAGGGTTGGGGTGGCCCTGGTCCCCCACCCTTCCCCAAGCTCTGGAAGGGCAGGCGGGGTTCTGTGTGGAAGCGCCTCCTTAGCTCTGCATGGTCTCCCCCCCGATGAGACGTGTGGCTGAGAGGGGTCAGAACAGGGCCCTCTGCAGGGCAGGGCCCAGGGCCAGGGAGGCTCCAGGACAGACCTCCGGGCCCCTGGAACCCTGCAGGGCACCAGCCCTTCCCTGGCCCAAGCAAGGGGCTCTCTGGGCTGAATGTGTTAAAGTCGAGGGACTCCGTTTTTAACCCGAACCTGAGGGTAGGTTCAGTGATTGTTAGAGAGGGAGGCGGGGAGAGAGAGACATGGTCGGTTGCCTCCCGTTAGCACCCTGGCCTGGAATGGAGCCCGAAAACCTTCCGGTGTTTGGCCAACGCTCCCACCCACTGGACCACCTGGCCGGACTCAGGTCCACCCTTTGATTGCGGGCTGCTGCCTTGGCAAGTTCGCCCAGGGAACTGAAATCTGACTCTGCCTTCCTGAAACCCAGAGACTTTGACCTTGGACAAAGGCCCCAGGGCGAGCCCGCACCTGTGTGGGGGGGAGGGGACTGGAGACCACCCACACAGCTGCCTCTTCTGGAGGGTGACAGAGAGCGGGGACTGTGTGTGTCTGACAGAGAAGGCCTTGGAGTCCAAGGGCCCAAACACACACACACAAGCCCAGACATAGCTGAAAAACACACACAGCTCTGGCCTTGTCTCACGCTGGCCTTGACTCAGGCCTCAGTATTTCGCCAGCCTCCCAAGTCAGCCCTGGCTACCCAGCATGTCGGAGGGAAAGGCGGGCTGTTTGAAGGGTGTGCGGGAGACGGTGGGCTGACCCCCACCCAGGGCGAGCACCGGGCTGCACGCACACAGCCTCCTGGTCTCCACCATTCTCCTGATGCTCTTCTGAGTCAAGCTGCCGTGGCACCAGCCCCCCACCGGCCCGTGTGGGCGGAGCTCTCCTAAGCCATGTTTCAAAGACACATGGGTATCGTTGTGAGACAATTTGAAGGGAAGCATGTTAGTTAAAGTTTGATTCCTGCCCCCACAGTGGGTGCCCAGGGCCCCCTCTACGTCTTTCTAGAGATTTCTGAGTACATAATGTATGTGTATATGTTTCAAAACCCCACAAAACGCGTTTGAACTGTTTGCTCATTTCATGATCTGTTTGGGACCATCTTCGTTGAAGGAGAAGGAACACTCTGGTGTACATGAGGTGGGAGAGTGAAAAGCTACAGAAATTCCTGGGCAAGTGGGAGGAGAGACTCGAAGACGACATAATTACAGAAGGCCAAACCATCGCAACAAGTCCCAGCCGGCGAAGGGACCACAAGGTCTTCTGTTCCCCTGCCAAGGACACTGCGCAGCATGGGGGCCCTGCGTTCCGGCCGGCCCCGCCTCCGTCCATCCCTCTTCAATGACATTCTGTAAGAGTAAAACCAGTCACAAAAATAACCCTGATCCTTCTAGACACACATTCTGATGAATCAAGTTGTTGAAGAGCACATTTGAAAAGCTAATGAATATTCTGTTGAGACCCTCCCCTGAGACCTCGCCCAGACTCTGCTAGGCCAAAGAAAGAAAAAAATCCCGAAGACAGAAGACCCAGGGCACTCTCTCCCCAGACACTGCCCGGGCCTGCTATCTCTTCCTCCTACACCAGGCGGGGCCCCAGGAGACTTTGCAGCCAGGGAGCAGCGGGCAGCGGCAGCTCCTCCTAGGCTCACCCCTGGCCCTGTCTCCTAGGCCCCCCCATTCTTCTCTCTCCTGTTGCTTCTACCTTCCGCCCTCCCTTTGCCGCAGTGTCCCCAGCTCTCAAAACCACCTGGACTCGAGTTGTGAGGTCTTCCCTGAGGTCTTCCCAAGTCAAGAGCCCACACTGCAGTGGGCACAGTCCCCATCTGGTGGCATAGGGGGGTGTCAGCTGAGCATAAATGGAATCAGGAAGCTTTGGCAAGAAACACCCAATAAAGATTATTTGGGGGCTTAGGGTTTGCAAAGGAAAAACACAGTGTGGCAATACCCAGAGCATTCTGAAGAAGGAAGTGGACGGCTCTCACACTAGAAAGCACGTCTACAAGATTCCGTCTGGCCTCCTTAGCTCCTGGGCTTGTCCGAGTTGGTGCTCCCCAAGAGCCTGTAACACAAGTGGTACTGGATGACTTCGTCCGGGGCCTGGCCTCTTTCCCCTTAGACTGTCAAACAAGGAAATGACAACAGCCAACGCAAGAGCCGGCCATTGTGAAACCCCTTTTGTCCTGCCCAGGTAGCTCACTCGGTTAGAGCGTGGCCAGACACACCGAGGGGGCAGGTTCAGCCTCTGGTTGGGGCACATGTAAGAATCAACCATGAACGCATCAGTAAGTGGAACAACAAATCGACGTTTCTCTCGAGTCAATGAATATAAATACTAAAAATTATACCTATTTTTTGTCAGACCGGCAACACATTTTTTTTCTGGTGTGCCACAGAGTTTTCCCAATTAGTTCGTGTGTGCCATGAGATGAGAAAGGCGGAGAACCGCGGCTCCAGATGACTGGCGGTCTGGATACATGAGCAGCTTTCCTTGTCCTTCAGGGGCGACCCGAGGCTTCCTTGAGGGTCTGCTGCACACGCCGCATGGAACGGGGCTGCAAAGGCCCGCAGCTCCAGTTCCCAGCCTGGCCAGATGCCCAGGGGAATCCGTTCCTCCGGGCTCACCCTAGTGGACCCGAGCAAGGGTGCAGCGTGGCTAATGTGGCCCCATTCTATCTCTTTCCAGGGGCGACACAAATTGTGTGGCATCCAGCCCTGCCCTGTCGTGGCTGTAGAGCGGGAGGAAACAGGGCCACGTGCAGAGGTCAGTGCGGTGACTTTAGGTTGTGGCCTTCCTCGTGAGAGGGAAAATGTGGAAAGCCAGAGCCCTGGCGCCCAAATCGGTAGCGCCGCGTGCTCAGGACCAAACCCGGCCGGACGAGGCCAAGGGCAGAGGTGCGTTGCCTCTACACTCCCAGAAACCCCCAAACAAGACAAAGGAAACAAGGAAACTACAAAAGCTCCCAGCTGCATGCGTCCCCATTTCTACCAAACACGTTTAGGACCCAACTCAGTTACAACGGATGCCATCCCCAGCCCAAGTGACTTCCGATCTCGCGGGCGCGCCACTCTCGGCGCTGCAACCTGCGGCGGCACCTGCTGCGAGAGGAAAGCCAGCTCCATCCAGTGATCCAGCTCTCGCGGGCCGCACCGGAAGTCGCCGGCGCCGGAGGCGGGGCTCCCGCGTGCCCTAGGCCCCGCCCCCGCCACTCCCGGCCAATCGCGTCCCTAGGCCGTGGTGCGGAAGGCGAGCTCAGCACTCAATTGGTTCCGGTCCAGGGGCACTTGGTCCCCCGCAAGGGTGGGGCGGGGCGCGGGATCCGGCCTATAAGACGCCCGCGGCGCCGTCGCCCGTGCGTCTGCGTGTCCTGCGGCGTCTGCCCGATCATCCGATCCAGATCTGCGCGCGTTCCTCGAGCCATGACGACCAGGGCTGTGTGCGTGCTGAAGGGCGACGGCCCGGTGCATGGCACCATCCGCTTCGAGCAGGAGGCAAGACCCGGGGGCCGCTGATCGCCCTGGAGGCCTCGGTGCTGAGTCACCAGCAAGAGTGGCTGGCGGCGCGGGTTGGGCCTGGGCGGAACCCTGGGCCTGAGAGCAAGCCAGGGCGGGAGGGAGGAGGCGGAGGCCGCCCGGGGCTTCCGCGGCGGGGGTGGAGGCGTGGTGGCCTGGCCCTTGCTCCCTGTGGAGCCGCCTCTGTGTCCTGGGCACCTGGCCTGGCGATTGCGTAGGAAGTCCGTCCGCAGGGAGCCGTAGCCCCCTTGGCCGGTCTGGGGCTCCTCTGCGACCTAAAATGTTTTATTGGTGTAGGGGTCCACAGACCGCGGTCCCCGGCCCCATCCTCCCGGGACCGCTATGGGCCCAGCCCTGTGGCCGAGGGCGCTCTGGTGGATTTGTGTGGAAAGAAGGGTCGTGAAAATAAGAACATGCGGGTCACGGCCAGGTGCTAGGGCAGCAACGCGCTCTGCACAAACTCCTCCCCGAAGCTCCCCTCCGACTCCCAGCGGGCTTCCTCCCTGGGGCACGGGAGGGCTGGATGCAGACCGGCGGGGTCCGGTCTGTGTCCGCGTCGGAGCGGCCCAGGGCCGCAACGGGTCCTTCGTGCTGGTGGGGGACAGGGGCGGGGAGCCCCGGTGTCCACGCGCGGAGCTGGCCCTCGGTCTTGGCAGCCTGTTTCATCCAGTCCTCGGTAAAGTGGCTGTGAAGTCTCTCAACCTACAGGACTGTTACTGAGACGGCAGGAGACACGTCGGCCCAGTCCTGTAAGGTGAAGTGTGGGGACGCGCACTGCGGGTCGCACTGCATGTCGCACTGCACAGCAGCCTTGCGAGGGCCTGTCTCCCAGTCTCTGTGGGGCTGCCGGCCTGTAGAAGCTGTTCATTTTGTGCTGGGCTTATCACTCAGATCGGATAACTTACGAGGGAGCGAGACCGAGTGTTTGGAGAGGTTTCCAGAGGTGGGAGGAGACAGGGAAGGGTTCCCACAGGGGACCGAGGGTGCAGTGGGTTTTGTCGCCCCTGCAGTGGTTTCCAGAGCTGCTGACAAAGGCTCCTTGGCGCTTGACTGAATTTTGCTGTTTTCACTGGCCAGACCTCTCTGGGACCCTCCTCCTCACCCTGGGGAAGCAGCTAGGCCCCACTTCCCCAGCAGCCCCCATGGCTCCCTCCCTCCAGTGCCCAACTTCGTGTGTGTGTGTGTGTGTGGGGGGGGGTTGGGAGTGGGGGTGCTGTTTGTACCCAATAAAGACCTTTGGACAGTTGGGCAGGACAGCTTTCCAGGTAGGCGCATGCGTTTAATCACCAGTAAGAGGTATTTGATTGACCTGTTGTGTGCCTGAAATTTTGGATTATTTCCCAGGTTTTTAAAGTGAAAATTTTCACCTTAAAGTCCACATCCCTAGCTGCTCTTGAAACGTTTGGAGATCTGCCCACGCTGAACCTCTGTAGACCAGGGCCGTGCTGCGCTGCGAGGCGGTTGCCCATTTAACGGGACAGCCCCCCCCCCCGGGCTGTGCCAGGGGGGCTGGCCCCCAGCCTCTGGGTGCTCCCTGTGCTCATCACCCAGAAAACACAGGCTCAGGAGAACTCTCCGTTTGTCTCCTGTGCTTTTGGGGCAACGCATCGGAATTTTCCCGAAGTTAAAAGCCGTCCCAGGAGAATCAGAGTGCTTACAACAAAAGAGTGTGTCTGAGGGCAGCCGGTACCTTGCCGCTGGTCTGAGCATCCAGTTTGTCCAGTGGGAGGTCAGCCCAGGACGTTTGGGGCAGGGGAGGTCCCAAGAGTGGGGGGACAGGCGCCGTGCGGCACGGGGGCTTGAGTGTGTGCTCAGCAGTTAGGGTTTCTGCTTCGCTGCCCTAAGGAGGTCCTGGATGTGCAGGCGTGGCCGGGTCATTCTCACCTGCTTCGCTGTCCCTGTTCCTTGTTTTGGTCTCAGTACTTGGGGCAGAAAGGTGACATCAGAAACAGCCCCCAGTGTGTGCTGGAACCTGATCAACGTTACCCGCCCCCCACCCCCGCCGCCCCAGGACAGTGAGGACCAGGGACCCTAGGCCAGCCAGCTGGACATTAGTTGGGGCTGCACCTCCCTTGGTGGGGTGTCCTGCCAGGAGGCAACTGCCCGACTTGTCTGACTCCCGAGTCCACGTTCTTTTCCCCTGTGCTGCATGCGGCGGCTCCCGTCTCCTTTGTTCAGAAGCTTCCGCAAACCCGCTGTGCTCTCCTCTGATACAGGGCACTGGTCCCGTCAAAGTCTCCGGGGAAATCAAGGGGCTGACCAAAGGCGAGCATGGGTTCCACGTCCACGAGTTTGGAGACAACACCCAAGGTGGGTGCCGTGCGGGGCTGAGACCCAGACCTGCTCACCTTCTCGAGACGGGGAAAGCAGCCACCTTACTGAAGAGGCTAGCGAGCCGGCCTCAGAACTGGTTTTTGACGCCTTTGTGTGGAGAGGAAGGGGAAGGAGGATTTTTTTAAAAAATTATGATTATGGCTTGATTATAGAGGTTGCAGGTATTTTTTAAGAAAAACGGTTCAGCCCTGGCTGGTGTGGCTCAGTGGGTTGAGTGCCAGCCTGTGAAGCAAAGGGTCGCCGGTTCGATTCCCCGTCAGGGCACATGCCTTGGTTGCAGGCCAGGTCTCCAGTAGGGGACATATGAGAGGCAACCACACATTGATGTTTGTCTCCTACTCTTTCTCCTTCCCTTCCCCCCTCTCTAAAAATAAATAAATAAATAATGATTTTATAAGCTCGGCTGCTTTCTTGCCACCTGCGAGCTCCCCCAGGCTTTGTGGACGGGGCCGAGTGGGCCCGTCAGAGCCCCGCCTCCAGCACCAGGTCCTGGGGAGGCGGAAGTGAGACGGCGTGGAAGTGGTGGTGCTCAGCACGGGTTCCACGTGAGCAGAGTTTACTGGCAGAAACATGGGTTTACGGATCCTTTGCCATTTTTGAGTAATCTGACCTCAGTGCGTAGACAGAGTGAGAACTGACTCATTTTGGTGAGTTGTTTTTAATGCTCCATAATTTGATCCCTGTAAATAGGGATTTCATGACCACACCTGACCCATTTCAGCGGTCACAGGGCTGCTCCAGCTGCTCCTTGGTTTTCTTGCCTCTGTTCTCAGAGGCCACTGCTCTGTGGCTGTGACCTGCTGGGCAGTGTCCTGTAACCTGTGTCCTCCCAGTGGGCGGTGCGGGGGGGCAGCACATAGTGGGACTGTCCGTCTGCAGGGGAAGGCAGGCGGGCCGGCAGACTGGTGGTCAGGGCGAGTTCCTGTGTCCATGTGGAGAGCAGTCCCTGCGGCCTGGGGACTGTTGCTGACAGATGACCGTCTGCGTGGGGCCTGGCCGTGCAGGGCAGCAGCCGGCCCTGGGACTGGGCACCCCGCTGTTTTACGTTCTGCACACACAGGCAGGGGCCGCAGAAAGAGTTGCCCAGAGTGTGTGGCTGGGGAACTAAGTTGTTCTAGTTCAGGATTTTTCTACCTCTGCACGAGCCAGGACCATTATCACAGGATTTTAGGAGCAGAAGGGAACTGTTGAAGAGCAAGTCCGGGGCCTCTTACTTCACAGGATGGCAGAGGAATCCAAGCCCAGAGAAGGGTGTGGACTTGACTGGCGTCACAGGGCACTCTCCTTCCTGCCCCTTCTGTGCCGTAGGTCCCCACTGTTTCCGAAGGAGGTTCTAGCCACGGCCGGTTTCTCCTTGGAGTGTCTTTTGGACTTTTGATTCATAACGCAGCTCCTTCTCTTTCTGGTCCATAGGCTGCATCAGTGCGGGTCCTCACTTTAACCCCCTACACAAAACCCACGGCGGACCCCAGGACGAAGAGAGGTGAGCAGCGGGCACTGCCTCCCATCAGGAACACGGCAGGGGCTGTTCGGGGTCCGCGTGGGCATGCCATTCAAAGATGGCACGCTAAACCCAGCATTGTCGCCCCGTGCCCCTCTGCTGCGTGGAGGGATGCACAGACGGGGACCCTGGGGGCAGTGTGGCTTCGCAGCGTTTCCTGCGTACAGAACTCTTCCGCACACGGGCCAGAGGGAACTGGTGTGGGGAACGGGGAACAGTGCTGCCAGTTGCTGGCGGAGGGACCTGCCTCGGACACGCGGGAGGCCTTGTGGGGGAAGGTCTGCCATGGGACTCCATTTGCAGGCCTGAGGACAAGGGTTCCCTCTATTTCCCTCGCAGAGGCCCAGGGCCAAGGCAGGTAGGCAGAGCCCAGGTGGAGTCCCCCTCCGCCCCAACATGGTCAGAGGTGGCCCTGCCGCAGCCGGGGAGCCGTGTTTGAGAGCTGTGTCTGTGCTGTGGTCGCCTGTCAGTCTGGAAGGGCGGTCCCTGCATGGTCCATGCTGTGTCCCTGCCTGCACTAGCTCTGACAGTTTTTCATTGAGCTCATGCGCTGTTCCGATGCTTTGTCAATGCCAGGCATGTCGGGGACCTGGGCAACGTGACCGCGGAGGAAAACGGAGTGGCCAACGTGTCTCTGGAAGACCCCCTGATCTCCCTCTCGGGGCCCCATTCCATTGTTGGCCGCACGATGGTGGTGAGTTTGTTTGCCGGTGCCAAGGGTGTGGGGACAGTTCCTCCTGAGTTGTGCACCCGTTCACGATGCTTAGTTCTGGTTCCCGAGGAGCCACACACACTGTGCCTGTAGCTCAGATTCAGAGAAAGCAATGATTGTGCTGGATGGTTACAGGGGGGAGGAGTCGAAGACCTGGGTTGGTGAGGAACCCTGCTCGGCTGAGATGCAGTGACGCAGCAGATCCCGTTGGGCGATGTCACCCTGTGCTGCCGAGCAGACGTCATCTTTGCCTGGTGTGGAGACCGCCGGCTTTCCCAGCTGCGACGGGGTCCCCCTTGTTGTAAGCAGAGCGCTCATTCCCCCAAGGTCCTGGACAGACCTGGTGTGAGCGTGCACTCCTGCCCAGTCGCCACCAGTGGCCGAGCACAGGGGGAGTGGCTGCCCGAGTCACCCTCGGGGGGCTCGTCTGGTCCACACAGACGCTAGGCAGAAGGACCGGTGGCCTTCCACTGTCGTGTGTTCCGGCAAACCGTTACCCTGAGAAATTTCTTCATAGTTGAGAAGCAGAAAAGCTTGTAGGTGTTTAACGATGAAAGTTTAAAGTACCGTTTTTAAGTAGTTGGAGACCGTTTGAGGATTCCTCATTCACAGGCTGCAGCCACGAGGCACAATCGTGATGCCTTTTCCCAGGGGCCCCTTCCCTTCCCAGGGGTCCGTGAGAGAAGGCCGGCTGCAGCTGGTCACCCTGCTTCCTCGGGGAGGGTCGAGACCAGCACCCGGTGGCCTGAGACACCTGGGTTTTGGTGCTTCCTTTAGAGCTGGAACACCCACTGAGCGTGTAAAGACAGTTTGTCTTTGTGTCGCCGAGAAAAAGCTGAGTGGTAGTTTCTCCTACCGCTAGGTAAGGAGCAGTCTGTTTGAATGTGCTGCTCTCTAACAATACGCGCCTCGTGGGCATCGCTGGGCAGAGGCGGGGTGACTGGACCAGCTCAGCCCTGTGTCCTCCCTGTTCCCACAAGGTCCACGAAAAGAGGGACGACTTGGGCAGAGGCGGGAACGACGAGAGCAAGAAGACGGGCAATGCCGGCAGCCGCCTGGCCTGCGGGGTGATCGGGATTGCGCAGTGAACACTCCCCGCCAGGCTGAGTCCCGGCGGCCCCTCTGCAGTCCCACCAGCTGTAGACACCTGATGACCATTAAACTCTGTAACTGTCAAAGTGTCTGTGCTTGTCTTTTTGTGAAAGCGACTTTAAGCACCTGTGACGAGAGCTGATTCATGATTGCTTGGAAGGTTTGGGCGACTCTGTACATCTCATTCCATTGAAATGTCTGTTTCGACAACCTCACACACACACGGCGCTGAGTTGTCTAAATTTCTTTAGTTTTCGTTTGAGCTGGCAGTAAATGAAGACCCGACCGGCGCTGTGTTCAAGCCTGTTGAAGCATCTGAACCGAACTCCTAAACCAGCTGTCACACAGGGAACTCGGATGGAGCAGGTTAAGTACCATGCTGACCGGTTATTTCAGAGACTGCTCTTTTGAAAGTATTTAAAATAGATAATTGTGCTGTTTATAGTTTTCGCCACTGGTCTTTGAGGGACTTGAACTTCAACCCTGGACAGGGAGGCTGCCCTGTGTCGGCTCTGAGTGAGCTAAGGGGCTTCCCCACTTAACCTCCGACACCAAAAGTATGTGCATTTCAAAACTGGATGTTGCAGTTTGAGAGCCCTTTGGTAACGCTGGCCGCCCGGCAGCGGGCCCACTTGCACGGGCACTGTAAAGGGGGGGCGTGGCCTCGTCTGCTTGCGGACACGCCCCTGAAGGGGCAGGGCTCTGGCTGGAGGCGCAGGCTGGTCCGGGAGGCACCCGTGCACATGTGAACAAAACGTGAATCTCACGCAGGTTTGACCATGTGGTTTGGTTGTCCCTTAATTGAACATCGTACGTTTCCGGTAGCAAAACCAGAAATGAGCTATAATTCTGATGGAGAAGAACTATATGATGTACTTGATCAGATGCTCGTCATTCAGAGGAAAAGCTGGTTTAGAAAAAGGTGGTTTGCAGAGTTTTCACAGGGTGGGCCCACTAAGTGGTGAAAACTGCAGTCAGGTAGAGAATGTGAACAAGGCCACAGGTGTCAGGGGAGACACACTCAGGCTCCCTTGTGACCTTCAAGGCCCAAGGGCAAGCCCCCCTTGTGAAAGTACTTCAGGTACTTTCGGAGGCTGTCACGTGTGAACGAACAGGTTTCCTTGATACTTGCAACCGGAGATCCGGGCTGCAAGGCCTTGGAACCTGAACGTGAAACCAGACACTTCAGAAGAGCTTGTTTGGGCTATCCGACTTGGTGGGCCGGCACAGGACACGGGTGCGTGCACTCCCTAAAGGCGGAACGAGGTCACTGACTGCCCCAGCTGCCCGCGCCCCATCAGAGTGGTGCTTCGCCCACAGAGCACTCAGCCTGGGACAGCAGACGAGGACAGGGACGAGCTCACTGCTCAGCACGCCGATCCTGGGCCGGCCAGACTGACCAGCATGAGGCCTCCGAGGGGCCATCAGGTGCTGTGGACACAGGTCCCCTCCACGGCCCGCAGCACACGGTGAGCGCTGTGTGTGCCGGCTGTTTGGAGTCTCGGGTGGGGCTGATCTGGCTTCAGACGTCTTCATGTCACACTTCCTGGGTGACCTACGACTGGTGTTCCCACCTAACCCCACAGACTGAAGCTGAGAGAGAAAGCACTTCACGGGTGGCCCAAAGTTCCCACTCCCTCCGCCCAGCAGGGGAGTTCACAAAACCAGTCCAGAGAGGCAAAAGGCAAGGCCCACTGGAAGCCAATCTGCACAGACGCTCTTGAAGAGGGAAAGTTAAGACAGAAGCTCTTAGGGTGCAAACGTTAACCTTGGTATCTCCCACCCTTCTAAAAGATGGAGTGGAATGGTAAGAAAAACACCCAGCCTCCTAAGCGGGAACCGGGGTAGCTCGTAATGCAACAGGCAACATTAGATCCACGTTTCTCCCAGCAAATGTCTCTACAAATCACTGAGGGCAGTATTTACCACAAAGCCAATGGCAAAAAACAAAAACAACACCCCCCAAAACAAAAAAAAAACTCTTGATTAAGCTGCAAAATATATAACCACTAACTCTTTTTTTTACCTTATGATTAAAACACTAGAAATCGAAAGCACCGCGAGTCGAAGTGTCTGCAGGCCACGCGAGCACGTCTGTCCCCTCCCGGCAGCCCTCCTGGACACGCCGGTGCCACGCAGACCGCCGGGATGGGGCGGATGGGCCTCGCCCGCTGGGGGCAGCACACGAAGGAGAGCGCACACTTGAAGTTTGTTACGAAAATAGAGTTTATTAAAAACATCCCTATTGTTTGAGGAGCTTTCACTGTTACCATGTCTTAAATTAAAAAAAAAAATAGAGAGCACTTCTAATTACGATTTGTAAACTTTTTAAAGTCAAAACTTTTAAAAAGTTACAGCAAAAAGGGTAATATTTATTCATATTTTCAGTATTTTTTGTTATTTTGTGGCTATTTTTAAATAGAAGGGAAGCAATCAAATTGCTTATGAGGCCCCACAACTACCGTGGGGCAGAAGAGCAGGGCAAATATGATACAGCGTCTGTACACCTCCCGCTCCCACGCCCCGTGTCCCTGCCCCGCCCGCCAGCCCCCGTCTCTAGCGAGCCTCCGCTGCCGAGCCCGGCTCCTTCTCAGGGCCGGCGGACGAGGTAGCCTCAGCGGGCAGCTCCGCAGCAGGTTTCGCGGCCACCGCTGGGGCCGAAGACTCCCCCGTGGCGAGTTCTGAGACGGTCTCCGCGGCGCCCGCTTGGCCAAGGGGCTGGTCGGCGGCCCTGTCCGCAGCCTCCGGCTTTTCCTTGGAGCGGCTGTCTTCCTTCTCCCTGCGAGGCTCTCTGTCCCTAGAATCCCTCTCCCTGTCTCGGTGCCCACCAGACCGTCTACTTCTGTCTTCCAAGTCTCTGTGTCTGTCCCGGTCAGGGCTCCTCCTTCCCCACTCTCGCCTCTCTCGGCCGCTATTCTCTCTCTCGTCACTCCGGTTCCCATAGCGGTCCCGGTCATTTTCCACCCTATTTCCGAAAGATCTTCGTCCAAACCTTTCTTGGTCTCTACCTGAATTGAACTGCTGCCTGTTTTCATTTCTAAACGGCTGTGGCTGCGGCTGCTGCGCGGGTGGCGGCTGCTGTGCGGGTGGCGGCTGCTGCGGCTGCTGCTGAGGTGGCGGCTGCTGCGGCTGTGGCTGCTGCTGCCTCCCGTCTCTGTCGTCGGGGCCTCCGGGGCCAGGTCCGGGGCCCCCCAGCCCCGGCATTCCACCAGGCCGAACGAAGGGGCCGTGCGGCGGGAAGGGGCCTTTCATTCCGTGGGGCGGGGGCACCCCGAAGCCCCCCGGCCCGGGCGGCGGGCCCCGGTGCACCATGTGGGGCGGCACGGGCCGCGGCGGCATCAGGGGGAAGCGCGGCAGGTGCGGCGGGGGCATGCCCGGGGGGCGCTGCAGCGGGATCATGCCGGGCCGGGCCCCGAGGAGCCCGGTGGACGGCGCCTGCAGCCCAATGACAGGGCCGGGGGCGACTCCTTGAGTACCTGAAAGGCAACGAGAGTCCAAATGTGAGTACATCTGAGAAGACGGGGTCGTGTTTTCAACTCTCCTGTGGAGCTGGAAACAAGACCAAATCGAACGTACTTCCTCCAACCGTGCGCCCGCATCCCCGCCACAAACCCCAGGTGAGGGCCCACCGGCCACCACAGCGGCATGCTGCCTGGGGACCACGTTCAAGGTAAGTCATCAGCACACTGCACGCTCCAGCCTCCACGCAGAGGTCCGGGCAAGTGGGACCAGGACACGGTGACGGCCGGGCTCTGGGAGGCGGGTGGCTTTGCCCCCCAGCACCTGGAGTGCCTGAGAAACAGTGCACTGCGTTATTTCTCGTGTCCTCCTAGAAAAGTCTGCACTCTCAGTCTTAATCCCGCTCATACTGGAAAAAGCACCACCAACCAGAAAAGCCAGTGACAAGGTCTCCCCAGTTCCGTGTCATGACCCCCCCCTGCAGCGCTCCTGCAGGGAGTGCCCTCACACTCAGGCTCGCGAAAACAAGGCCCATCACAGACGCAGAGTGCACTCTGCAGGCACCCCCAAGCCCCCCCCCCAAAGAACAGACGCCGCATCTCTGGCTAGGCGGAGGAGGCCACCGACCAGGTGAGTGCTGCTGAAGTGACAGAGCCTGGCTGGGTCCTGTTCCCCACGTGAGGACTGGCCGTGCCTCAGTTGAGATGCACGTAATCCATCCGCCAAGCCAGTGTTTGATTTGGCCCAGCACTTCAGTGACGAAAGGCACTGTCACCTCTCCATTTGTTTTTCTGCGAATGTGGCCATCACAAGGCAAAGGCCATGCCCCGCGGGGGCCACCCTAACAGACAACGTTCCAGGCACAATGAGGAACGTGTGAACCAGGGGCTGTGTGTGCACACAGGCCACACAGAGGGCTCACGGCCACACACAGGGCACACAGCCAGGGAGAGGCCAGCACTGCCCGCTCAGTGTCTGCACCTCCCCTGACCTCAGGCTGTTTTGTTTGCGTCCTGAATCACCTCCTACCTGCTTTAAGCCAATATCCAGCAAGTGGGGGTCCCACTTGCTCCCAGGTTCTCTGTGTGGCCAGTTAACAGAAACGTGATGAGAATCCCTGCTCGGTTTCCTCCCCGAACAGCACGGCACCAGTCCCTCTCCATGGGGGGTTACGCACCCAGCATGGTGGGCTGCGTGGTGAATGCAAGCCAGTTCACATCCCTGGTGTCACGAACTCTCACAAGTTTTGGTGTTCAGTTAAACAAAATACCCTCTTTTAAATGCATGAAGAGAAACCTGTTTGGTGAAATGTAAGCTTACATAGGCATGACCTTGGACATGAGCCTCAGAAACAAGGCTCATCACACCTGCCTTGCATTGAGATTAAATGGCACAAGACATGTAGGAGTGGGCTTGCAGCCTAGCCGGGAGCTAAGCGCTGAAGCCGATATTCCACACGTGTGTTCTGACTGCTGGCAAACCACCTACTGCTGAGTGTCTGATGCAAAGATAGACAAGTTTTCATTCCCGACCATTACAATCACTCCGACGGATGGAGCTTTACTTCCTGCCAGGGGCCAAAGACTGGTGTCTTGCTGTCACAGGTCCGTGTGGCACATTCAAGTAGCCTCAGGCTTGAGGGGCTGTGTCCAATGTTTACACAACCCCAGAAAAACGGGGAGGAGATCCAAGCATCACCAGAGCAGCAGCTCAGGTGAGTCTGAGAAGACAGCGAGGGTCCCTGGTGGGGGTAGAAAAGCCCCATCCCTGCTCGTTCCCATAGGACAGTGGCCCCCACTCCCGCCCCGATGGGGGCCGGCAGACGCAAGGCCGCCTCGCCCTGGCACAGAGATAGGTGAGCGGCGCACTCGGTGCAGCAGAAGCTCGTCTCTCGAGCTTCCTACGTCTGTCCTAACTAATGTGGTTTGAGGAGTCATCCCACTGGGTCAGCACGGCACACACTGCACATTCAAGCCACCCACAAAGCACAGGTTTACAAAGAAAGATGCTGCCCAATTCATCTGCTCTATACACGTGGATATTTAAATTTGGGATTTGCTTAAAATGCCAAACACTTGAACCCCTTCCTCTTTCATAAGTAAATGGATTTATTGGACACTGTGAACTGGTGGGTCTGGGGGCAGACGTGCTGAACAGATGATCACTGTGTGTGCACCTGGAGCCAGAGGAGAGACCTGGTCACCAGCGTGTAGGTAAAAGGAAAAAAAGGGGGGTGGGGGGAGAAGAGTTCGGACCTGAGGAAGCATATTCGATAGAAGATGTAAGATCTGTGATGCAGCCCTGGCTGATGTAGCTCAGTGGATTGAGCACCAGCCTGTGAACCACACGATCGCGGTTCAATTCCCAGTCAGGGCACGTGCCTGGGTTGCAGGCCAGTTCCCAGCAGGGGATGCACAAGAGGCAACCACACATTGATATTTCTCTCCCTCCCTTCCCCTCTAAAGATAAATAAATAAAATCTTTAAGAAAAATCTGTGATGCAGCAAGATTTTAAGATGAACCAAGAAAGTGACAGCCCACAATTTCTGTACTTAGAATTCATTTAGTTTAAGACATACATTGGATTCTAACTCAAAATAACCCAAGAACTAACAGGATATTTCTTATGATGAGCCAGAAGAGGGTCGTTTCACAACGAAAAGATGAGCCAGGAGGCACCTCGGCTGTCTGCAGCGAAGGTGTCCAGAGATGCATGAGCTAACAGCAGGTGTGGCAGGGGAGGCGGATCGTGGCTGGTGGCAGCTGAACTTGGACTGGTGAAGGGGGAGTGTGCAGCCAGGGGCAGCCACGGCAGGTCTGAAGCAAGCCCTGCGGGAGTGCCCAGCTGCATCAGTCCACTGGCCACTCTCCTCGAGGATGTATATGTGAACAGGATCTTTAAAGAAATACAGGGCTTGGCTCTGAGAAAAGGGGGAGGGAGCAGAGGAGGGCGGTGGGAACACCTAAGCCAGGGTGTGCGAAGGAAAGGCAGTCCCACCAGGCGGCCAGTGGCCTTGCCCTCCACTGCCTTTTGGCCCTTTCACTACAAACAACTCACCTCTGAGTACCCCACTCTCTGACCCCTCCCCAGAGCTCTCTCCAGTCCTACCAGCACCACCCCACCCCCACCCCCTCACTTCCTCCTTACCTGCCCAGAGCCCTGGGTCTCCCTCACCACAGGCCCCTCCACACTGTTTTTATGTGCAGTTCTTCCACAGAGCCGCACCTGATGGCGGCTGGGGCTGCCCCACCCCCACCCCCGACCAGTCTCAGTTTGACCTCTTAACCACAGCCATGCGTGCCCCCTGCACCCTGGCCAGCAATCCGAATCTTCCCGCTCGTTCGCATCCTCACGTCCTGTCATGTACTCCTCATGTCCATCTCTCTTCTAAATCCTACCTGTTCTTAGCAGGTTTACACTGCATCAGAACCTCAGTGAGATGAAATTCAGGGCCCACGTTCATCCACATACAAGTGTGTCATTCTGTCTGCACGCTATTCAAGGCTGGGCAACCATCACCATCGGCCTCAGAACGTGCCCACCACCTCAAAGAGCCCTGTACCCACTCACCCCACCCTCCGGCCCCTGCAGCCACATCTTCTGTTCATGGCTCCACAGACCGGCCTGTGCTGATGGTGCAGGTGAGCGGAGTCGCACAGCGTGGCGTCTGTCTGAGGTTCACCCGTGTTGTCACAGGTGTCAGGCCGGGCACGCCTCACTTCACTGCTCTTCGCAGATATTGCTTTTTTTTTTTTTGAAATCAATGGAGGGTTGGGGGAACCCCAAAGCAGTCTGCGGGCACCATTTCTCCAACAGCATCTGCTCACTTTGGGTCTGTGCCACATCTTGGTAGTTCCCTGTGCTTCTGACCCTTTCCCTGCACTGAGCAGCCGGGCAGCGAACGCAAAGCAAATGCGCCCACAGACGACTAACAATGCGGCTCCGGGGGGCACAGCGATGGGAAGCAGCCTGCTGCTGCTGCGCAGAGCGCGTTAGCGGTCGGGACAGAAGAGCAAACCGGCCACAACACCCCCTGAGACCAAAGCCTGAGCCAGAGCAAGGGCCTCTCTTCGACTCTGTGAAGGCTGAGAGGTAAGGAAGCTTTGGAAGAAGGTCTGAAGCTGGCGGAGGTGGGTTCATGAGGTTTAAAGAGAGAGGCCGTCTCTGCGACAAAGCGCCAGGTGAGGCACAAGTGCCCCAGAAGGCCTAGCTCGGGTGGCCGCACTGAACAGGTTTTCAGCACAGACAGAACCACCCTTCACTGGGAGACCACACCATCTAGTCTTCCCCAGCCGGGGAGTGGCACTGCCTGCCTGCAGAGCTTTGGGGCAGGCTGGCTCTCCTGAGGGGCTACTGCAGCTGTGACCTTGACCTGAAGCCAGTGGCCATTTACTGTCCTGAAAAACCCAGGGCCCTCAGGAACGATGCTCAGTCTAGTCTGCCTGTGACTACAGACAACAAAGCCTGTGAGACAGCGTCTGCCTACAGCCAGCCGGCTTACTGAGAATTTGAAGCCCACCACTGAGACCTGCTGCTCAGAATCAAGCAGTTCCGAGTATCATTGCTCACTGACAGTGCACCCAGTCACCCACAGCGCTGAAGGAGGTGGACGATATTAATGTTGCTTTTATGCTTCACCCAGCACCCTTTCTGCAGCCCAGGGGTCAGTTAATGGTGACTTTCAAGTTTTACTACCTAAAAAATACATCTTATAAGGCCACAGCTGCCCCAGACAGTGATTTCCCTGATGGATCTGGGCAAAGTAAATTGGAAACTTTCTGGAAAGGGTTCCCCAATTCTAGATGCCACTCAGAACACCTGGGACTCATGGGAAGAGGTCGAAACAGCAACACTAACAGGACCCTGGACGAAGTGGACGTTGTTGAAGGGCCCAAGGCTTCGGTGCAGGAGGCAGCTGCTGACGTGGAGCCTGAGGATGGGACTGAAGCGCCGCAGACCCCGAACAGCGCTGCACCCAACGGGGCTGCTGCTGCGGATGGATGAGCAGAGACAGCGGCTTCCTGAGACGGACTGGACTCCTGGCGAAGGCGCCGTGAAGACGGCTGAAACGGCCACAGGGGTCTGGACCATGGCACCAACACAGCTGAGAAAGGAGCGGCAGGACTTGCGAGGACTGACTCATTTTGAAAAAAGTGTCAAACGATGAGGCAAATTTCGCTGTCATCTTATTTTAGGAAATTGCCACCCGGATAAACCAGCAGCCATCAACATCAAGGGCAAGAGCCTCCACCAGCAAAACGATCCCAATTCCCTGAAGCCTCGGACGAGGGTCAGCCTTTTTTAGGCATGAAGTGACTTTTAGTTAGAGTGTGCATTTTTCTTTAAGGCAGGCACACGTAACAGACCAGAGCAGATAAGCATAACCTTCACGTGCAGGGGACACCGAGGAGTCCGAGACTCACTCCACCACACCGCCTGCTCTACTGCAGTGGCCTGGAACCAAACCCGTTCACATCCCTGAGGTGTCCCCGTACTTTTCTTTTTCTGACCAAGTAATATTCCACCACATGGATGTACTGCTTTTACCCTAGCTGGCTTGTCATTTTTTAAAAGTTAAAGACCTGGAGAAGCTTTTGTCTCCCTGTTGACCCCCACACCCACCAGCTCACTCACCTGCGCATTCTGTCCGTGAGCACGCGTTCTGAAGGCCAAGCAGGCCCCGGCCCTGTTCAGACCCTGAGCCCAGCCCCTCTCCCCTGTATAAGGCTCTCAGCTAGCAAATGTTTGTCTGGCACTGAACATTTCCCTTCCACTGTATCTTCCAATAATAAAGTTATTATAATTTCCCCCATCTTTTAGAAATAAAAAATAAACTTCCATTTTTATCTCTTTCCAGTGATTGTCCCATTTTTCTGTTCCCCTAAAGGAGAAAATCTGGGGTGTCCCAAATCATGGCACGTGTCTCTTCATCGCCCATCCTCTCTTCACCCCGTGCGCCTGGTTTGGGACCCATCACCCTAGCGACACCACACTAAGGTCCCTGCGTGATGCCGTCTCACCAAATGCAGCCGCCTAGTCTCCTCCTGACCCACACGGCACCCAATCCCCCCCGCCTACCCAGGGACTCTCTGCTTGCTTCCAGAACGCCTCCCATGTCTTGGCTTCCGAGCTGACTGCCCAGCCTTCTTGGTAGCACCTGTGGGGCAGCACTTGCGCAGGGTAGTTCAAATGCGTGGGATTGTCGGGGTGATGCTCCCTCCAGTTCTGGCCTCAGCCCTTGTGACAGAGGGCAGGTTTCCCACCTTTTTCGGTTCTAGTTTCCCAGTGTGTGAGGTGGGGCGACCGCTCTGCCCACAGGGGGGTGGGGCTTCAGGGACTGCTCTGCTCAAACTCCGCACAAGAATGCAGGGACGGGGAACCTCGGTTCTCGGCGTGTTTCCCACGTTCCAGGTTGAAGTCTCACTGCTGCCCCCCCCCCTTCCCTGCCCAGGGAAACCTCTGAGGCCCCAGTGGCTGTGCTGACGGCACCAGAACCAACAGCGTCAGACTTCATTCACCAGCTGTTTCCCGGACACGTGCATGGCACATGAAGGGTGAAATGTCCAACGCCGTAACTGGACACCCTCCTAATGCACCGGCTGCTCCGAGAAAACTGCCCATCTCAGGAACGGGAATTAACCCCCCCGCACCCCGACCGCTCAGGTCGAGGTCATTTGTGACTCCTTCCTCTCACCCCCCCAGAGCTGTAAGGCAGTTCTGCAAGCCCCACCTTTAAGATAAAGTCAGAACCCCACACTCACTGCCTCAGATGTACCCCCGACAACGTGGGTTTTTATTTCACCTACTCCACAGCCTTCAGACTAGCCTCCTTCTCCCTCTCTGCCTGTCCTCTGTACAGCAGCAGCCACAGCAGTCCTTTAAAAGAAGTCCCTTAGAACCCTCTGTTCAGACCCGCACACTCCCCCCAGCCTGGCCCTCGCCCGCCATTCGTCCCACACCCAGCTGCGCCACCCCACTGTGGCCCGCACACAAGCCAAGTGCGCCCTCAGCCCGGGCCCCTTTCGTCCCACCAGCAATCTCTTTCCTCTGCGGCCGCCCTCCAGACCCCCTCCAGCTGTCCCACGCACAGCAGCACACTCCACAGGCTGGTCCTCCAACTCCTCAGCCTCTGCTGTCCTCTCAATGTAAAAATCCTCCATGTGACATTATTAGTTTGCTGAGCACCCAAGTTCCTACCCGAACACGAGTTCCAGGAAGACAGGCCCTGTCTCATTTGTTCAGGTGTCTCTGGGTCCCAGAAGAGCGAGTGCCTGGCACACAGTGGGCGTTGAACAAACACGGTGAACGTCTGAATGAGCAGTGGTGGCAGAGGTGACGACAGACTCATCAGGACACCAGTGGGCGGCAGGCGCAGAGGGCACTGTCTCCAGGCCTCCGCGCAGGGCAGCAAGGCTCTGCCCTCAGGAAGCTAAGAGGCCCCGAGACCTGCTGTGCCAGCTGCAGGCCCAGCTATTCCGCATGGGCCCCAACAGGATGTCACCGTGGCACTTTGCATAAACTCAACCCAGAATGTCCCACTCACGGAGTAAGGTCAGCCGCCCCCCCCCCCCACCCCAAGGCCTCAATATCCACAGGCGGGTCTCTATATTCACCAGGTGTTCTCTTTTATTCCAGACATTCAGAAAACAGACACAGACCCTGCCTGTGTGGTTCAGTGGACTGAGCGCCAGCTTGTGAACCACAGGGTCTCCGGTTCAACTCCTAGTCAGGGCACGTGCCTGGGGTGTACAAGAGGCAACCAACCACACGTTTCTCTCCCTCTTTATCCCTCCCTTCCCCTCTCTCTAAAAAGGAAGAAAATCTTAAAAGAAAGAAAGAAAACGGAAACAGGACAGCCCTCGTGTGTTTATCTTCTGCCTAGACTCTCCAGTTAACCACACCCAAGGTGTGACCACTCTGCCTGCCACGAGTTTCTTACCGCAGGCACTGTGTTGGCCGCTGGAGAGACTGGAAGGATAGGGAGCTAATTTTCAAAGAATTAAAGCACATTTTAGATTACATTATACATGAAGGTTATTTTTAAAAACGTGCTTGGAATATTAGCGATTTTTTAAAATTTGAGTTTTCAATAAATAATGCAGGTATATTAATACCTATTTTCAGTATAAGGTACATTTCTGATAAAATCTATCACATGAGAACCAGAATTTCAAATAAAGAGCAATCAGAGGTTGATTACTATCACTTAAAAATGACTCCTGGTTTTTCCTAAAAAAAAAAAAAAAAAGTGTAATAGGGCTTTGTCTGTTTATTTCCCTACCGTTCACTTGCTTTTCAGAATTCCAGTTTGCACATTCATTGCTTTCCTACTATAATTGGCAAAGTGTAATAGCTATGACTTAGCTGTAAGAGCTGGGCTATTAGAATCAAGAGTTTAAAACATACAGTTAACCCATCACTGAATGAGATTATCCATAAGGAATTTTATTCTCAGTGTAACCAGCAAAAACATCTTACCTGGAATTCTTCACAGCAGAATCTGTCTAACAAAGCCCGCCCAGAGCCCCGCCCAGCCGCCTGCCTCCAGCCCGAGACTCGAGGGTGAAGACTCGGGCAGGCGCTCTGCAGCCCAGGAAGCACAGCGGGGGTGGGCAAATGCGGCGAGCGCCTTTCAAGCCTTTTCTCGGGCCCTTCCCCGTGTCCTGTCTGCAGCGTGCCCCCGCCGTGGGCTCCCTGCAGGACGTGGCTACTGCACAATGCAATTCGCTAAGCTGAAGGCACCGGGGCGAGTGGGCACCCATTTCTACCACACCCCACTAACGGGCGACACCCCACTAACGGGTGACACAATGTGTCTCTGGAAGCCTTCCGAAGGAAAGCGCTTCCGCAGGGTCCACAGGCCATGAGCTCGTTTGGCACCAAATCAAACACAGGGTGGATCCTCTAGCTTATGATCCATGTGACTGGACATCGCGGCAAAGTTTACAGGAAAAAATATTAGGCTGCAAAAAATCATACTTAAAAATTAGATATTATTAGAAAAATATTACTTTCCAGAACAGTTGTCAGGTTTCCTCTGACTTTCTTACTAGTTCACTGGTGTTCTACTGTTCCAATTTGAATGTTGTTAAAAATTACTAATTACTAAAAAAACAACTCTGGGCACAGAAATTTAACTAAAATCACCACAAACCAAATACTAGTTTTAAAGTAATTACAGAAGTCAACGGTGAAATTATTTGTCTTCTAGGCAGTTTTAAGGATTATGAAATATTGCATGAAAGCAAACACAGCTGTTTCCGTGTGATGATTCATAAACCAATTCCGTCCACATGACTCCTTAGTGTGCCAATTTGGGGACCCCCACACATCGTGCTGGCTGAGGCCATACAAGGGCAGAGGAAGACCCAGACTAAAGCACACCCAGCAATTCAGGCCGCGGCCACCAATCTGTCACTCTGGATCTAAATTTTTGGTAACAGAAATTATCACTAAGTAGGAGACAATCTTACCAATACCCAACCCTTATTATGAATTTACCATCATCTTCAGCGGTGTTACAAAATGGGGAAGATTCTCTGCACATTAATAATGAAATGTATTTGGCAAGAAAAGAAGCTTTAATTTTCCACAAAAGGAATGAGTCCAACCTAGGATACTTTTTCCTTGAAAAGACATTTGGGATATGCTGGTAACACAGTAGAAATATGTAACACAAACAAACATTTTTTAGGTATCTTTTTTATTGTTTGGAACATCAAAGGAACCCAAATTCCACATTCACAACAAACTTAATAAAAAATGCTGTACAGAGTATTGCAGGTACAGGTCACACAGAAGGAAACATGCACGTGCACAGCAAAGGGGACGAACTAACAAGCTGCTGCCGCATTAACACCTCCCCTACCAGCCCCAGGGACTCCCCGCTGGTTTTCATCAAACNGGTATCTTTTTTATTGTTTGGAACATCAAAGGAACCCAAATTCCACATTCACAACAAACTTAATCAAAAATGCTGTACAGAGTATTGCAGGTACAGGTCACACAGAAGGAAACATGCACGTGCACAGCAAAGGGGACGAACTAACAAGCTGCTGCCGCATTAACACCTCCCCTACCGACCAGCCCCAGGGACTCCCCGCTGGTTTTCATCAAACCCACCCTTCTACCTGCTGTCACAGAGTGTGAAGTATCAGGGCGGGATTTCTTTAACCATCGGTGACAATGGATTACTGTGTATCAAGTACTTCTGTGTATTGGATAAAAGTATAAAGTACTTTTGTGCTTTCAGATGACTGGTCCCTAAAATACCCAGAATCTCTAGAAGGTGGAGGTTCAGTTCTCTGTGATTTCAGCAGCGTGGCTGCCTGAGCATGACCCCAGAAACATGGAGTCATGACCCCAAGCCAATGCCTACACTTGCGTCTGACGATCAGAGGGGGCTCTTCAAACGGAACCTCCCCCAGAGCACCTTGCCGCCCCCTGCCAGCCCCCTGCCAGCCCCCTGCCAGCATGACCAGGCCTCACTGCAGACCTCTGGCCGCTCTCAGGGGCGTGTGTGTGGCCCCTGCTACTTAAAAATGTTACTGCTACACTTCAGAAACGAGGGCCCGAGTTAGCTATCTCTCAATGACATGCTCGCCTTCCACTGGGCAACTATTTGACCATGAGGGATGGGGAGAAGCCAGATACCATGTTATGCTACGTAAATGAAGTTCCATTATGACCGACACACACCTCTTCTCAATGAGCCAAGTCATGGAGCTTTAATGTGTGTGAACTTGGGATATGGTCTAGTCTACCATGAAAACACCTGAGGCAACCACATCAAGATAAAAATTTTCCCCCCTAAAGAGTTTGCTGCTTCCTTTGTCGAAAACTTTAACAGCCTGAAACTGATCCCAGTAGCTAAGCCCCAGCCTGGCTAGGGCTGGGTGCTGCCTGTGGCCCACCCCCCTCCCACGGCACGCCGGCCTGGTGGCAGGCTGTGTGGTCCCCACGACACCCTCCGTGCACAGCGTTTCCAGTCCCCTTTTCTCAGATGGAGAAGCGAAGTTCAGCGCCACACTTCCCTTCCAGGCTGAAAGGGTGACACTCACTCTGCGTCTGTGCATCGCCATGGGAGAAAGCGCCAGGGTGCCCAGAGGAACCTGAGAGCGCCCGAGGTCAGGGCCCTGCGACCTGGCCAGAGCAGCAGGGACCCCACCCGATCACGACCTCTGGTAGGTGACGCCATCCCTTCCCCAGAAGGACGGGATCACAGTCAATCCATGGGACAAACCCCCCCTTCCTCGCATACACACTGAGACGTCTCCTTTCTCTGCAAGGTCAGTGTTCATTCTTTTCAAGGTTCCAACGGAAGGAACACAGAAGGCTTTCCTTCCCTGACCAAAACTCCATTTCAGTAAAAACTGCTTATTTTTTACAAGTTTCCACTGTTACGTTACGTCAAATCTTAAGCCTTCCAGATCTGGAAGAGCTTTCAATTTCTGAACTGTGCTTTAAAAGCTACAAAGGCCGCCATAGGCAGAGTGAAACAGCCTGGCACCATCATGTCACCAGCGTCCCCTCTGTCTCGGGGCTCCCCTCTAGTTGGGGTGCTAGGGGGCAAGGAGGGGGATGAGGGACGGACAGACAGCACGACAGGTATGTCGGGTAACGTTAAATGCTGAGGAGTTTGTCTTCCTAGCAGTGCTCGGCTTCCCGCGTTTCCGTTTCCAGCCCCCCCTCTGACCTGCCCCACTCCGTTTCCCGTGGGGGACGGTCTCACCTGGACTCGTCAGCAGGGGTAAGAAACAAAGGCAGAACCTTCAAGCCCTGAATATTAAATCAAGGCAGGCTACTTGCTCTTCAAGGCTGTTTGAAAGCGGTGGGGATTACACTCTGGGAGATAATGGAATCTTCTCACTCATTCAATTAATTTATTAAGCCCAGGAAAAAAGCACAGGCACACAACTTTGTAAATGATCCCAGGCGGCCTAACATCCATGGGTGTTAGACTAGAAAATTCCATCTCAAACAGCATCGTAATCAGGGGTGTGGGGTGAAAGAGGGGTTAATCAGGAAATTCTATCCAACTCAGAGTCTCTGAGTCTCGTGACACTTTCGGATGGCAAACATCAGAACAAAGCCACCCTGAGAACCAAAGCCGTCCCAGGCCCTGGCCGCCAGTCCCACCTGCCTTCCGCCCTCGGCTCCCAGGGTGCAGGCCTCGTACTTAAGCAGCCCCCTCAGTCCACCGACCGTGTGCCGTCATTATGATGACCACCGCTGCACCATTTGTGACAGCTCTCAACCCCAAACCCTTTTACTATTACTCAGTCTGTGTGTAAAGGTCAAGTAAGGGAAGTAAAGGTCAAGTTTATTATCAACCTAAACTTAGTCTTGGAGAGGCCAGAAGACAGCATGCCACTTAAAAACAAATAGATTTTTTATTATAAACACAGTACAGGTACAAAGTAAAAACCTCTGGCAGTCCTGAAAGGCACAGGGGAAAGTCAAAGCTCCAGGCCCCACACCAAGGCTCACAGCCCAACAGCTCAGGTGACCAATGTGCTCTTTCCTGAAACACCCAAGATGATGAACGCAAGCGAGCACGCACGTGCACCCCTGAAAACCTACAGGCTCGCGGGACGGGAGCGCCTGACACCAGAGGGAGTGAACCACCCAGGAGGAGACCCGGGTGCTCAGCCTACTTGTTGTCCAGGACAGCAAGTTACTACTGAAGAGACGGTCAGTGCGACAAGGGTATGATGTGTTCATTTATGATCCAGGCAAGCAAGGGTAAGGCCTCTCAGAGTGGCACACACGCTGAGTCACACTTGGGTGCATCACCGTGGTCACGCTGTGGGTAGAGGACAGCAGACGACCTCTAACAAGGGACACTGAGGGGTCTGTCACTCGGGCAGCAAAGCCATCTCACTGCAGTGTATTCAAGACCATTTTCTTTGCTAGCCCACAGAGAACGCCACTGAAGGTCAGATACAGAAAAACTGGCCCAAACTGGGGGCGTGGGGACCGAGCCGTAGAGGACACGTGGTCCCTGACAGAGTTAGGCATCCAAGTTTCCCCAGTCCTGGGCAACGTACCACCCCGCAGAGACCCTTTCTGCGCTGAATTAGACGTGCAACCCCCAACTTTTATTCAAGGCAAACAAACATAATTTCATCATTTCTAGGGCTACTCTCGGTCAAGATCAAGAGCACATATTTAAAAGGAAGATCTTCCTCAAAGGAAGACATTAGACCCAGAGAAGAAATTTTGCCAAAATTACCAGCTGAAAAAACGACGACACCTAGCTTGGGCAGAGGAAAAGCAGCGCATGGTAACACATCCACTTACCCAGAAGTGAGACGGGCTGGGTCACAGGAGGGGCGGGCAGACTCGCGGGTGCGGCGGCGGGCGGCACGGCAGAGCCGAACATCTTCGCGCTGTCCCCAGACTCGGCGTTCCCTCTCGCCCCAGACACCACTGTTGGAATGGGATTTCCAATAGATAAGTCTTTTGTGGTGTCTTCATTTATACCAGCGATAGCAGCTAAGGGACACAACCACAGCGACACGTGAAGCTGAACAGTTACCGGTCCCCCAGCCCCTCTCTCTCGCCACTCTGCAGCCCCGCTGCCAGCCCGCCCCGGCCCCCGACTCCAAGAGGGGCGAACACAAGGAGGCCGTGCTTACGGTTGGGGATGCTCATTGGTGGAGTGTGTGGAGGAGGGATGGACACTGGTGGAGTTATAGGAGGTGGGGGTCCAGGAGGAAGGAAACCTACGACGACAAAAGTGATGTCACTCCCGCAGCGCCACTGTACCTCAGACTCGAAAACATTTCCTCACACAACTTGGCGTACCTGGTGGTAAATGCATTGGGTTGAATCCTGGGCGCAGAAATGGAGGAGGAGGAGGAGGAGGAGGAACGCCAGGACCAAAGCCCGGAGGAGGAATCCCCAAGGGAGGCGTGAAGGCAGGCGGCTGCAGGGTGCCGACCACGGGAGGACCGGGCTGCTGCGGTGGCACCTGAGACAAAGGGAAGGGAAGGCACACATGAGCCCCCCCATCGACATGGCGACGAGAGCACGAAAAACATGCAGCAGTGTGTGCCCACCCCAAACGACAGCCCCGCCCTCTACCCTGTGACAGCACACTCACACTGCACCCCGCCAGCACCTGCTGGCGACCCGAGAGGACACCCCATGCCAGAAAACACCCTGCAAACAGGTGGCTCTGAGAAACAGAACTCGAAGAAAAGCTACCAGACCAGCGCACAGTGGGCAAGGCCTCAGGCCCCAGGGTCTGGCAGCCGCCGCCCCTGACCCACTCTGGGCCCTCGGCAGGCACACGCCAGACCTCGGCGTGTGCGTCTGGGAATGCAAGGTGCCGCTCTCACTGAACTACAGGGGTCAAAGGGCTAATACACGCTAAATGCCGGAGCCTGGTACTTTGTGAATACCCAGCGAATACATACTAGCTATTAATAAAAGTAAGTAGGGTTGGTTATAACATGTCAGCGGGGTTCCAGTCAGTGCCGATACACTTGGACCTCATTTAAAACCGACACCGACGGGCACAGTCGGCGGCTGACTGCAGAGTGGTTTAGGAGACCTCACGGCGAACGCAGGAGGCCAGGCCCCCACTTCATGTTAGCTCAGACCCATCGGTCAGATTCACCGTGGGAAACTGAAAAAAGGGAGGCATTGAAAGACAAGAAAAATTCAGAGCATACATAAGCTACAGCTCAACTATTTATAGTTTTAACCAAAAGGTTTTTTATGATTCAGCTCATTATGTAACAGGAAACCTGCTGAGCATTTAAAGCACAGTAGCTCCCTGAATCCTCAGAACAGCCCTGACCTAGGAAGATGCCAGAGCCCAGAGCAGGAGCCAGAAGGGGGACTGGCACCCCCCACACAGAAAACCCACGCCTGCAGGTCAGGCGACTTGCCCAGGGTCTCAGTGCTGAGTGGACCACAGCGCCGGGACCAGACCGTTCTGCCCGAATCCAGGGCCTTTCTTTTGAAGTGCCAGGGCACGAAGACTCTAAGAAGGCCCCTTCATGTTTAATGCACTCAGTCTATTACAAAAATGTCATGAGGGCACCACCCAGAATGAAGATTTAGGAACTACCTTTCCCCACAACAGCTGCCTGCAGAGCACAGATCCAAGCCCCTGCGAACTCGAGTGCACGAAGAACAAAGCAGTGCGAGGACAGGAGGGGACGGTAAAGGGAAGGAGGAGACGGGACAGGCGTGTGCCTTCAGTCTGCGGCATCACCTAGGACACACTCGAGGACATAGACAGGCGCGGGCAACAAGTGTTCCCTGGTTTTACTTACGTCAGTCAAAACTGTGTCAGAAGACCTTATCGACAGGTCGGACACACCGAAATGTACCAAAGTAGCAGTGCACACTCACGCACTCACGGCTTGGGCTGCGAGTGCACATGCAGGTCTACGGGAGGGTTGGGAAGGCATCTCTTAGACACCTGGGCTTTGAACGGCGCCCCCAACAGTCGTACCTGTGGAGGAGGCACCGTTATGGGTGCAGGGACAGGCATCGGAGGGACCGGCACAGGCAAAGGGTTAGGGACAGGTGACACCGGTTCCGTGTGTGAGCTTTCTGCCCCTCCGTTTTGAGCAACTTCATTCTCATGCTTCTTGGGAATTCCTTTCCACTCTGTAAGAGTTCAACACATTTCACAATGCAAGCTCACCATGTTCAGTTTGTAACTTTAAATCCAGAAATGGTTTTTAAAATGCTGACTATATTAAAAAACCAGCAGTCTGATTATTAAGGAAATGTCATGGTAATCTTATACGTGTTATTTAAATTAGCAAATATGCAAAAAAAAAAAGTGCTTACTGTGTGCCAGGCACAGTTCTCAGCATTTTATAAACACTGATTAAATCCATCCTTACCACCACAAGTAGTTCCTATTACTATTATTCCCATGTTGTAAATGAGGACAACAAAGACAAACTGTCCAAGGTCACATATCTGCGAGTGGCAGAGATGCGGCTCAACCCCGACACACAGGGTTCTGGTTTGGGTTCTCGTTGTCGGGACAGAGTCCAGGAGGAGGAGCAGGACCCGCCCGGGCCCAGGCCCTCCCAGCATGCCTGGGCCAAGCGGCCCCGACACCTGTCTGCCTGCACACACACTCAGCTCTGTGTGAGGGAAGGAGTCAGGCCCTGCGCAGGGAGGAGGGGTGTGGGGACAGCCAGGCCAGCACCACCCCCCGCCCTGCCCGGCTCTCCTGCCATCGCTCCTGTGGGACGTCTCGTTGACACACTCTACTCGCTGTGCCGCCCGGTGCCGCCCTGCCGTCAGGCCGCCTGTGGGTCTCCAGGCCGCGCCTGCGCTTGCTGCACTTTGCACACCTGACCCCTGTCACCCCGGCACTGCTACTACTTCCGGCCCAAGTAGCTGCACCTCCCGGACGTGCACTTTCACTCTCGACTCTCCTCTGAACGTGTAAACCCCTTCACAGCAGTTACTGCGAAGCCATGGACTAAACCAGTACCAACGACAACCAGGCTGAGACTCCTCTGATCCATTTTCCCTACGACCAGTTATTTTGTTTGGATCTGCATCTCTTCACTCACTCGATGCAGAAAAGCAAAGACCACAAAAGTCACTCTGTAGTATTACCAGAAATAAAAAATAAAAAATAAAAAATAACATAAAATAAAAAAATTCTGACCTAGGCACTAGCAAGGAAACGCACGACTCTGAAAGACCCTGGGTCCTGCCGTACCTGGGTTAAGCGTGTCGCTGTCCAACACTCCGCCTTCACAAAAACTCTCCAGCTCTTCAGGCTTGACTTTGTCCCACGGAATATAAGTAACACCAAGTTCAACATCCCAATACTGCTTATAGTCTGCCTTTATTCCTTTGTTTAAGGCCCAGGCAATCTATTTCACCATTGGTTAAAACGGGAAAAGAAAGGAAGGCCAAGAATGTCACACATGTTGAGACCCCACTGTTCCCCATGGTTCTCACACCCCACCCCACCCCGCCACTTGGGCAGCAAAGTTGCAGTCCAGCCTAGCTCTCCCTGGGCCTTACTTGGCGCCAGGACACTGGTTGCCCATTCCTGTCACTCTGTCCTAGAATGGAAATTTGATTGGTGTCACCTCCTTAACCACGCTCCCCACCTGAGTCAGCATAAAACTCAAAGGAAAAGGTTTATTACCAGGGCCAAGTGCACACTCCTGTGCATCTCCCACCATCCTGGGACTTTGGACAAAACCTACCTGTGGCCCAATGCAAGGGCAGAACAGTGTTATGACAATGAGGACACACTGACTGTGGCCCCCAGGGGAGGAGAGAATACCCATGAGTCTATATATCCTTTTCTCTTCTTGGAGTATTTTTCATAGTTAATGCGAAGATGATATGACAAATTTTAAATCCAAAATTTTTGAAATGACATATTTCACCAAATGGCATTATATAGAAAGCACCAATTAACTAAACAGCTTAATGAACTGTTCTACCTACATTAAAAAATAAAAATAAACATTCTAGCACAAACCTAATGTTAAACCTTGTTAACTTTTAGCAGACCACCTCTTTTGTAAAAGACACACATGAAATGCCCAGATCCAAAATTACCGCTCTCAAAAGCGTATGCTGCGACGCACCTTTATGGATTTCTGGTTCACTTTGTAGTTCCCGCGGCTCAGCTTCTGCAGGGCGCGGTACGCGTCTTGCCTATGAACCATAACAATATAGGCACAACCTCTGGGAGGAATCATCTGCTCCAAAACATTCCAACGTTATAAAATATGGTAACAAAATTAAAGAGCAACAAAATACAACAATAAGTAACCAGTTCCAACAACCCTCTCCTTCAATCAACCCCTGTTCCAATTGCTGGGGATCAAACCACTTGTCAACCGGAGCTTTCGGTCTGCTCTCAATTGCCCATTACTCACGAGCCTACGACCCCCTAGGCTCTACCACATAAACACTCTTGCATCTGTCCACTTTATTAAATAATTTAATAAACACTCACATTAATTGACTCGATTGGACCAAACTCTTCTAAGAGACTGGCGACGTCCTGCTGAGTGGTCCTTTTGTCCAGCTGTCCCACCCAGAGCGTGGTGCTGCAAACTGAAACGAACACAACTGCGTGAGCTCCCGCGTCCGACAGGGGCCAGCCCTGCACCTCCCCGACAGCATCACGGCAGAAGTCTGAGCGAGGCACACCAAGACCCGCGAGTCGGAGCAGCAAACCCCGTACACGTATCCGATCTCCAGATCGCGGTGGCGCCGCTGCCAGAACCGAGACCTAGAAAGCAGGCGCACGCCCGAGCTGCAGAAGCTGGTCTCTGGGAACAGGTCTAAGATGCGACCCCAACTCCTGAACATCACACCAGCCAGCGCAGTGCTTTCAGTCGCTCTGTGCAAGTGTCCCTGCCCACCCGTCAAGTGTGCATGACGTGTCTCTCACATTCACTCCCAGCAGCGGGGGTGTCTGCCCTCACGGCATCTCTGGGCCACACAGAAAGAAGAGCTGTCTTGGCCACCCATTAAATACACAAACACTAACAAAAACTGATGAGCAAAAAGGTTTCGAGTCCGTTGACAGTTTCGTGTGGGGCTGCAGGCAGCCCGTGGTGGGACACCCAAGCCAGGACACACATCTGACTAACAAGACACGGTGAAGCAGCGCCGCGCTAGCAGAAAGCACTGGAAACCCGCAATGCAAGAAGGAAAACATCGCAGCAAGTCCGAAGACGAAGGGCGCTCACCACTCGCAGTTTCTGATTTGACCGGAGGAAGGCCTTTCTGGCGGCGTTCTCTTTCTTTTTCCCGATCCCGTCTTTCTTGGGACCGAGATCTCGGAGAGTGTCGGCGCCGGTCTCGGGACCGAGACCTGGAACGGCGATGACGAGACCTCCGCGATCTGGAACCAGAGCGAGAGCGCCTCCTTTTTGGTGACCTAGTAGTTTCACGAGGATGGAGAATGGATAGCACACGAAGAGAAAGGTTTTTTTAATGTAAGCATGTGTTAATTTTAGAAAAAGGGAAAACTATAAGTGGATCATTTTGGTGGAGGTGTGAGACACCGGCAGCAGGGAAAGGCCATGTTCTAGAGGCGACAGAGGCAGCTGCCCACTCACGAGCGCACCTCCCGCCCCCACGCCCCAGCACTGCGGAGACACCGCGCTGGCACACCGATGGCGAGGGCTGTCCCCGAGCGGCGACTGTCGCCTGCTCTGCAGCCGGGTCTTCTTCCCGCAGCAACTGAAACGCAATCTGACCAGTTCTGTTCTGCCAGCTGCTAAACTTTTAGAGGCATTGTGCTTATTACTAAGAACCATCAAGGTGTAATTCTGCCATTCCACGTACTCTCTGTAGGCAGGCATTAAAGCAACTCGGAGGGAACAAGGATGGGCAAGGTGACTGAGCTGGGCATTTTCAGACGTGCCCCTGACCCCACCCCACACACACAGTTACTCTGTACACCCAACTTGAAACCACCTCGACCTGATTTTACTCTTAACGCCCCCCGAGACACACAGGGTGGGAAAAGCACTTCCTGTGAATTACCTGGACGCTGACCTGGATCTTGACTTTCTGCTGTCGGACATGTGCCTCTTATTAACCTCTGGAGTACAAGGCTGTTCGACTTTCATTTCCTTTAAAGACAAACAAACAAAGAACCAGCCATCACTACACACAAAAAGTGAAAATTATAAATAAGGCAAGAGGACAAAATCTAAAGGACATTGAATCACAAATCTCTCGCCGTGAAGCGGTTCTCTTTTGGTGGCTCGAGTCCATATTACTAGCTTAATAATCACTGGCCTTCAGTGGGAAACGTTTTTATACGGTTTCCTAGGTTAGAAGAAACATCTCGCTTTCAGCAAGCGCTCCGTGGGGTCACACACTGTTTCACTAAACCAGGCACTGGTCCAGCGTCCTGTGCTCCACGCATCTCGATCGTTAGGAGCCTTATGGGAACAGCCCGAAGTGCTATGATGCCCATTTTCCGGGTGAAGAGCTTGGGGCACAGAGACGGTGAATATGCGCCCAAGACAGAGTCTTGCTTCATTTTAAAAAGCGTGGGCACCAAGCAAACGGGCGGGAGCCCACACACGGCCCCGCAACCGAAGCCGGGGGTGACCGAGAACAAAGCTCTACCTGGTGTGCCTTCTGCGCCAGCGGCTCGCTGGGGGCCTGGAACGGGGCCTGGAACGGCTGCTGCCCGGGGACGGCTGGGGGGGCCACGGGCTGAGCCAGAGGCGGAAACGCAGGTGCGGGAAGCAGGCCGAATCCTGGCATCTGCCCATTAGGAGGAAGTGGAACCTTTGTTTTTAAAGAAAGTATGAGTAGGTATGAAGTAATAGCTACCAAAAATAATTTTTAAAAAAATCCTTAATTTAATAAAAAACTAAAATACCTTCAATAAAAAACTAAAAAACTAAAATACCTTCATTTAAATTTTGATCTAAGAAAAACTACAATGACATACAATAGTGATGGACAATTTCCACAGATAATAATTATCCAAAGAACTGTTATAGACTGAAGTATATTTGTTAAAAACCCTATGACTTATTTTAGAAATACGAACACACAAGGTTTAGGTTTTATGTATTTAAAGATACAACTTCATTTATGTGCGGAAACCATGAGGTACACTGAACTTAAAGTCAAAGGTCTAACTTTTGGGAGAAAGTGGCTGGAAACAGCGACTCTGAGGTTCACTCCTTAAAAACTTCACCCCAGCCCTGATGGGGCGCTCGGGCAGGCCCTCCGTGGTTCGGGCTCAGGGCCCAAGCCTGGGTTGTAGGCCAGGTCCCCAGCTCGACGCAAGAGGCAACAAGTTGACGTTCCTCTCCCTGTATTGCTCCCTCATCCCCTCCCCTCTCTCTCAATACATACATACACACATACATACACACACATACACACATACATACATGCATACACACAATTGTTTAAAAAAATTTACTCTAAGCAGAGTTTCAACTAACATGCCTACTTTTAGGACATCAAATACAGTAACCACAGTGAACCACACACTAGCATTATTTCTGTACACACCATTCCAATGGCAACTAAAAGTCTAGTTTAGGATGTCACAAAAGCATTCTTTCTAAGTTATTTATAAACTTTCAGTAATTGTTAGACGTTTTGAAATAAGTTCATAGGTTTTCTTCATATCTTAAACGGACTTATAAAATACTTTTCAAACTTCATTCATCAACACATCATTAAAATCACAACATAAGTTTCATCTTACCAAATGTATAAAATGGATTGAAAATGATATAAGAAAACGAATATGGTCTAAACAGATTTCTTAGAACCCTTTCTAAACTCAGGCCAGCAAGTGTTACTTCAAGACCAGCTGCACAACAGAACACCGCACAGTGAGAGCAAAAACGACCCTCTAGACCGACTGCGGCACGAGAGGGCCAGGATTCGTACTTCTCAAAACGCCCTTCCACGCCCCCAGTCACTTACATGCATAGTCAAGTTCAGGAAGCTCTGAATTAGAGGCTGTACGGAAATATGCCCCACACCTCCCTGCAGCTCTTCTGTGGGCCATGCCCCTTCCTCGGGCCTGTGTGGGAGTGCTGACAGCCTCTCAGCGCCCACCACCAGGTCCCAGAGAGGCCCCTCCAACAGGAAAGCTCTGCAACCAGACAGGCCAGTTCCCTGAGACAGAGCCCTAATCGCTCTCTAAGCTACCAGAACAGAAACACCCACTGTCACAGTATGACCGTGTGGTATTTAGCATTCTTGTCCCGATCAAAGCAAAGAGCACCTCCGATCAGCCCTGTGCTCCACAGCTGAACCGTGACCTGTGGGGGGCAGCTCACACACTCGGAAGATGACGCTGGAGGGTGAAGGTGCTCAGCTGCGAGACAAGCGCCCGTACCTGGTGGTGCACGGGGTCCTGCTGCAGCGCCATCATCGCAGGCGGAAACGAGTCCATGCTCTGGTGCTGGGGGTACGCCGGCTGCTGCATGCCGTCGCCAGGAAACCCACTGGAAGAAGGCGAGAGGTCCTTTTACCCATCCGGAGCACAGGGGTTCTCACCCACATGTATACAGAAGCACAGGGAATGCTGTCTAGCCTGGACCTCATATAATAATGTATGTCAACTATAATTTAAAAGTGAGAGATTTAAAAATGGAAAAAAATGTCTAGGGATCACTAATAATCAACATTTTGCTCAATCATCTATTTGCCTATATATTAACTAGTACAGTAAGCATTATTCCCAACATAAAAGCCATTTTTTTGTTATGAATCTTACAGGATGCCTCCCCATCTGGGAGAAAACCCCAAATACCAGTTTTTAAAAAGACAATGACTGTGTATGAAAAACAATCTCACCATTCAACGCTCTCAAGCCATGCCTCACAAAGACTACAGACTGAACAGACACCGAGGAGTGGGGACTCACAAGGGGGCCTGTGGCGGGGACACAGCAGGCACAGCGGCGGGTGGGGGGGCGGCGGCCACAGGGGCGGCGGCAGGGGCTGTGCTGGGGGCAGAGGTGGCAGCATCTTCTTTCTTTGACTCTTCCACAGCTTCTGGCTCATCATCGTAATCAAACCGATCGAGCAGCTTCTGCAACAGGTATGTCGGCACTCCGTTTTAAAGCCAATTGTGTTCAGTGCACAAAAGCTTTGTACCAACGGCAGACGCTTCCACCGCCTCTACTCCGGCCAAATGCTGTCAACACCATTCTCGCGCATGCCCCAGGACCTCGGTTCACGGACAACCCGTTTAGCAGATGTCGTTTGAGGAAGACATTTTTTTTTGTTCTGCTTTTCTTCCCCAATTATAAATGCAGTGTATTCTTTCTGACCATTGTCTATATGCTTATTATTAGTTTAGCAATATAAATGTTTTACTGAAATAGTTGTGTTCCTAGACAAAAAACTTGGAGTTCCACACATATGACAATGGTGTGTATTTTCCAGGAGGCTATGAAATGCACAAAAAGACCACCCAACCCGATCACTACAAAAGCCATAGGAAACATCCATTGCAGCTTGCTCAGGAACGCATTACCATGAAAAGAAACCGAGAAGGGCATGGAGGTCTCAGTACCTGAGCACCAGCTTCTTTCTAAAAACTTCTGAGCTCACCTCAGATCACCATAAACACTCATTTAAAAGAAAGAAAGAAATAAAGATTGAGGGCACTTAACAAGATCACACCTAGAAGAAACACTTAAACTCCAATCCATTGACTCAGGAAGGAAGGAAGGAAGGAAGGAAGGAAGGGAAGGAGGGAGGGAGGGAGGCAGCACAACGCACACCCACTGTGTGCATGGGTGGAGCACCTACAATGCCTCATCATCACACGTAGCAGACATACAGACTGAGTTTCTTCTTACAAAGGAGAAGCTACAGCTCTGGTCATTCAGAAGCACTGCCGAGATGGGAGAGCCGAGGACGGTGGAATGAGGATGGACACCAGTCTCCTCAACCTCCCAGACCTCGTCTCTGGTGCCCAACACTCGTTCTCTCTCCAGTGGTGTCTGCTCTGCTCCTGGGTTTCCAACCTCAAGCCCCTACATGGGCAGTGCCCTGGGGCCGCTCTGCCACACCGTTAACGAGCACGAGCACCGATGTCAAGATCAGGAAGAGACAGCACGTTTTTCCCTTTGCAACTCCAGGCCACGTGATTAAAGTGCTTACTGTGACCGAGCGATCCAGACACCTCACCGTTTTATACGCACTGGCTTACCGAACCCTCATGGCAGTAAGACACAGGTGCCACCGTCACCCCCGCACGGTGGTGCACATTGCACCGCTATGAAACTGGACATCGGAACACGGCCACACTCAAAGCCTGGGTCTACAGAAACAAAGCCTGTGAACTCTGCACTTTGTCACATATAGACGTGTCTTGTAAGGTTGTAAGAGGACAGCTAGATCGGGAGCAGGACCATAGAAATGGAGATCACATGGAGGGTTAGCAACAGGGGAGTGGAAGGAGGAGAAGCGGGGAGAAGGTACAGAGAATAAGTAGCATAGATGGTAGGTAGAAAATAGACAGGGGGCAAGGCAGGAATACTATGGGAAATACAGAACGTAAAGTACTTGTGACACACGGACATGAACGAAAAGGGGGGAATCGTGGGGAAGGGGTGTGCAGGGTGGAGGGAAGGGGGGAATGGGACAGCTGTAATGGCATAATCAATAAAATATATTTTTAAAAAAGAAAAAAAAAGATTTATACCTATTGCTTTGGGAAAAGATTTGAAGCAATTAAAAAATTAAACTGAGATCTAGCTACAAACATATTTTTTGTTCCCTTTTAGGAAACTGAAAATCTATGAATCAGCTGAAATACACAAATTGTTTCCAGTCAACCTGTTTGACTAGCTTAAAACAGGACTTTTTAGCAACAAGAAAAGCACAAAATTCCTTTTTTCTAAACTTGATATAAAAACAAACATAAACCAACTCACTTAAGGTAAAATACCAGAGAAATTACCATTCAAATGAACAAGATAGGGATACCAGTAGCATTGCCATTATTCAACATTTCCCTGAAAGTCCTAGCCACCAATACAAGAGGGAGGGAGGGAGGGAGGGAGGGAGGAACAGGTTTAGAAGTTAAAGAGGAAAAGTAAAGAGTAGCTACCTAGAAAATCTGAGAACCAACTAGAAAATTAAGCATTTAATACCATGACCATTTACAAGGTAAATAAAAATCAACAGTTTTGCTCTATGACATAATTAACCAAATGAAATATTATAAAAAATGAGACATGACTAAATAGCTAAGAATGAAACAAATGTACAAGATATGAAAAAAGACATTGTAATAAACAAGCTATCAATATTTCTTACATCAGCCTATAAATCCATGAATTCCAAAATGCACGCTCAAGTTCATCTGGAAAAGTAGGCTGTGATGGTTAATTTCATGTGTCAATTTGGCTGGGTCACGGTGCCTAGCTGTATGGTCAAATATTAGTCTAGCTTTTGCTGCAAAGATAGTTTACAACTGAGATTAACATTTATATCAGAAGACTTTGAATAAAGAAACACCCCCTAGCCCTGGCTGGTGTGGCTCAGTCGGTTGAGTGCCAACCTGTGAACCAAAGCACCCCCAGTTTGATTCCCACTCGGGACCCATGCCTGGTCTGTGGGCCAGTTCCCTAGTAGGGGGGTGGGTGAAAGGCAACCACACACTGATGTTTCTCTCCCTCCCTTCCCTTCTCTCTAAAAACAAATAAATAAAATATAAAAAAATTCCTCCATAATCTGCGCAGGCCTCAACTAATCAGTTGAAGGTTTTAAGAGCAGCAACACAGAAACCCTGCCCTCAGAACAGACTCGGCCTGGAACTTCAACCCTTACACCCCCCTCTCCAGCTTCCCATCTGCCCCACCAATCTCAGACATGCCAGCCTCCATAGCTGTGTGAGCCAATGACTCAGAAACCAACCAGACGCTGCCTCTCTGATCCCTCCCATCCCCTGTTCTGTGTGCATAAAACCGGCCCTTTTCCTGGTGAACCCTGACAAACAAACATGCCCAAGAACAGCCAAAAAGAATGTGGGGAGTCGAAGGAAGGACATGATACCTGGAAATAAAATATGATATATAAATTACAAGTATTTAAATTGTAATGCAGGAATAAACAAAAATATTAGTGGGACAGAACAGGTATAGAGACAAACGAGAATTTGGTGTATGACCAAAACGGTGAGGGAGAAATGCTCATTTCTAAAAATACAAAGACTTAACTATCTTGAACCATATTCTGAAGTAGGTTCCAGAAGAATTAAGAGACAAATGTAAAAAACAAAAATATAAAACTTCTAGAAAAAAATAAAAAAAAAATACACAGGGAGGTTTCCTAATCAGAACTCAAAATAAAAACCTAATAAACAAAACCATAGTATATGAGAATTTATGTTCACATGTACATGGAAATAGGTCTGAAAAAGGAGAAACTGCTTCCCTTTTTACTTTACAACATTCTGTATTATCTGCATTTTCATCTTATGTGTACATGTCTTTTGCACTCAAAAATTTTACCTAACCTTCTTCTAATCAGTGGTCATTTGTAAACCACCAAGATGCAATGACAGCCAGTGTTCCCTGCGTGGAGTCCTACTCTGGACCGCCAGCACCACATATCTTATACAAAATATGGCAGCTAAAGTTGTTATATCTTATAATTAGAATGTTGAAAAGCAACCAGAAATCTCAAGGTATCATTTAGTTCTAGGACCTTCAAACGTGCTTATCTGCGGTGAAACCTATAAAATAAAACCTTACACAGCCATAAACCCAACAGACAGAAGAGACACAAACGGACGAGGGTGGAGTGGTCCGGGCAGCATCTGCGCCAGAAGCTCTGCGCTGTGCGTACTCCGCACAGCGACACGGCAGCGGCTGCCCCCCCACCCCACGCCCAGGCCCAGCAGAGCAGTGCAGACCCGGAGCCCACACCCTCACACGCACGTGGGAACCGAGGTTTTTTAATAGCGAAGCTCGGGAAGCAACTTCCATGTCTGCTGAAAGGGGAATGCTAAACAGACGGCGATGTGTCCACACAACGGAACATGCCTAACAAGCACTCAGAACAAACGCAGACCAAATCTATGTTAGTGCCTTGACAATAGCACCAACAAGCACGAGACAAGAAGACTAAGATCAAAAGAAGCAAGTTAAAAACAGTGTGTATGTATAATATAACCAAATGAAGGCATAAATCCACAGGAAATAAATTCTGAAAAAATGCACAGCAAAATATTACAGCAGTTATCTTCAAATGTGGGGTTTAATGGTCAATGGTCCTGTTTCCTTTCCTTTATGTTTTCTTTCACTGAAAAATTTCTCATAAAGAATACACTGAATCGGCCCTGGCTGGTGTAGCTCAGTGGATTGAGTGCAGGCCTGTGAAGCAAAGGATCATGGTTCGATCCCCAGTCAGGGCACATGCCTAGGTTGCAGGCCAGTTCCCAGTGGCGGACACATGAGAGGCAACCACCCATTGATATCTCTCTCTCTCTCTCTCTCTCTCCTTCCCTTCCCCTCTCTCTGAAAATAAATAAATAAAATATTTAAAATAAAAAAAGAATACACTGAATCGATAACTAGAAAAATAATCAGTGTTTGATGTCAGGGGAATCTCTGAAACTACAAACAACAGAACAAGCACTTGAGACCCCAGAGAAGGTTTACTTCCCTGCCCCCAGTGAGGGGCGCAGACCCGGGGTGGGGGGCAGGCGTGCTGGGGGGCATCCTTACCTTGTCAAATGCGGTGGCTTTCTGCTCGGGCGGGGGTGTGGGAGCTGTCTTTAACTGGGCCGTGAGAGCCTGAACTTGAGCCATCACAGCATTGTCAAGGGCAGGAGACTGTGGTTTTGGAGGCTGCTGGAAAGTCTGAAGGATCTGCTGAAGCTTAAAGACCGGGTAAACTGATCAGCCACACCACCAGGTCAGACCAGTGTGTCAAAGGTATCTTACTACTGAGAGAGAGCCCTTCGAGGTGACTCGGAACACACAGGCAGCGAGAAAGCCAGGAAAAAGCCAAGGTTTTTTTGCGAATAAATACAATCAGGGATACAAGGCGCGCTGCTTCAAGTTAAAAATATATGTTGACAACCCAAATGGTGAAAAATAATGGTCAAAAAGAAGTGAAAATACACTGAATAGTGAGCAAGGTAAACACTGGTTTTGAGTTTGCGGTCTGAGAGCCTGGCCCGGGGCCGGCAGCACCGGCCGGAGCAGCTCTGGAGTCCCTCCCTGTCACCGCTCAGTCCCAGGGCTGCCCCCTTCCACGTCCCCCCTTACTCGGTGCCACCCCCCCCATCCAAGGCAATTCTCATCGAAGAGCACAACCATTTCCTCCCTTAGGCGTGTTCGTCGTTAGGGACAGGACGTTAACGAACAGCAGCATCAAACCGCAAACCACGTGACCCGGTGGGTGGGCTACCTGCTGGCCCTGAGTGCTCTGGAACAGCTGGGCCACCGCGGCGAAAGCATCGGAGCTGGGCAGCTGGGGGACAGGTGGTACCGAGTTTGCCGTGGCCAGTGGGGGTTCTGAAGAGGCTTTCACTGGAGGAGGGGGTGAACCTGAAAAAGGAAAGGATGTTAAGGCCTAAGGAAACTTTAATGTACCCACCTTCCTGTTTACATCGCATTAAGCTTTTTTACTAAGACAACACTCGGTCCAGTTTCACACAGTAAAAAGAGAGATTGTGGTACCAGAGTGTGTACTATATTGAGTCTCGGAAGAATGGTGTTCTCACTGTAAGTCATTATGGGAAAAACACCCTGTACCTTCTGCAATGTGTCCTTCTTATGAAAAAGTCCCGCCACTAGAAAGAGACCCCGAACACCGCATGGACGGAAGACACAGCCTCCCTGTGCTCACAGGCACGCGGGGCCTCACCCTCGTTGTTGGGGACACTGTCTGCTCCGGGGGCGGCATTGCAGCTCCCCGCTGCCATGTCCAGAAGAGGCTGGATGATTTCAATCTTGAATACTCCATTTTTCTGCCAAAGGTTCAGCACACGGACTATTTTACTCTGTTAATTGTGAGAAAACATGAACACGCGGTAAATATTTGCATAAATAATTCATTGTACCTCACTGAGGAAGTGAAGAAAAAGTCCTAGGCCAATTTTTCCATACTAAATCTGTTGTGTAAACAGGAAAGAAAATTTATCGCCAGAACCGCAGCCTGGCTGGACGGCTGTGATGAGCCCTTCATCAGCAGTGTGAGCTGCCGTAAGAGAGGGACGGGGAAGGAACCCAAAGGACCATAACCTAGAGACTCAAGAGAAATGGATTATTTAATAACGAAGAAATGTATTCGAAGTCTTCATATTTAATCTATAGTTAAAAAGAAACCCTATCACTGGAAAAGTTACAGAAGAATTTCTTCAGGATGACTAAAAAAATTACAGTATGTATTTTTAATTTATTGATTTTTTTTACAGAGAAAAGGAGGGAGGGAGAAACATCAACTTGTCATGGTTGATCCATTCCGTTATGCATTCGTGGCTGATTCCTGTGCACGCCCTGACAGGGGATCGGAACTGCGACCTTGGCGTACGGGGACGACAAGCTAACCAACTGAGCTACAAGTCAGCTGTTCCGCGCACCAGTAAGTATGGAGGTCCAGGTGTGTGCGTAGGGCGGAACTCTGGTCTCCCACCGAAGGAACGGTGTTCTTCTCACGTGCCTCCCCCCACAAGAGCACTCCTCCCGTGTGAGCACGGAGCCCACAACCCAGCGTGTTTCTCCCACCCCCCGGAGCCCGCACGCCGCAACACCAGCCCCGGGTGTGAGGCACCAGTCTGCTGTCTGACTGCTGGTGGAGACCACTTACGCTCTCGCACCGCTGTCCCTTCTGGAACAAGCTGCCGTCTGAGACGAACCCTGCCTTTCTCGACCATAGAATTTCTTAATCACTCAGCCTCAAGTCCTCCTCTCTGCCTTCCTTAAAACAAGATGGTGCTCCTTTCATATTTCAGTAGTATGACATTCCTAATGGACTTTACAAGAAAACAGACAGCCCTGGCTGCTGTGGCTCAGTAGGTTGGGCATTGTCCCCAAAACTGAAAGGTCGCTGGTTTGATTCCTAGTCGGGGCACATGCGTGGGTTGGAGGCCGGGTCCCCAGTAGGAAGCTCGTTTGAGAGGCAATTGATCAATGTTTCTCCCCCTCTCTTTCTCCCTCCTTTCTAAAAATAAATAAAATCTTAAAAGAAAAAAATAGATAAATATGAGATGATCATTACAGAAAAGATGGGGTTTGTTTCAAGTTTAGAAATTACTGTATGACTAGAAAATACCATAGAGGCTTCCAACATCTAAAATACATTTAAATATTTCACAAATAAGAACAAGTTTTAATTAAAAAATTACTAACTATACCTTATCTTCAGATGGACAAAGATATAAATATTGGAATGTGGCGGTTATGTTTTTAGAGAATCTTGGCCCAAAAACATCTTTATCCGTCCCAAACTGATGACGAGACTGTCGCACAATTGAGTCGATCACATACAGTCCCGGAACCTTGTACTCGGGTTTACACTGCGAAGACAAAGATGGAAAGTCAACGCAAACCAGCGAAAGCACAGGCTGACAGCCATCAACACCACGGCCTCTCTGCACAGACCACCTGCGGCCCGGCTGGCCGGGGCCCCCACAGGTCTACGCAGGGCCGCCCTCCTCTTCGTACTTCAGACCCCCAGGATCGTGCCGCTCTCCCGTCCCTCTGCTCCCACAGCCCCCCCGAATCAGCACTACTGTACCAACCCCTAAACCACTTCCATACAAATCCAAAGCAACCTAAAAAAAAATAATTTTTACCTTTAAAAATTATGGACAAGGGAATGTTAACATACAGTACCAGAGAAACAAAAACTAACAGAGGGCGTTCTCGGACTAGGGCACTGACCAGCTGGCCAGGGCACAGGAACAGACACCCACATACATCCCAGTGATGCACCGTTTCCGAGGGCGAGTTCACAGTGAAAGCGAAGCCACATTTAACCCACAGCCGCGTAGCCGCCCCATCTCTCCCCCAGGCCAGCCCCAAGGTGGAATGGCCAACAGAGGGCAGGGCAGAGCCAATGTGGCCCAGTCAAGCAACAGAGCCCCCTGCAGGCGTCCGCGAGAATCTCAGTGGGGGAGCAGGCTATCAGCCAGTAGGTTCCCTTTCCTTTTATTCGTGTACACGTATGTAATAAAATGAGTAGATCCAAATGTGCACGCAGGGGGAGGTGTGCCGGTCACACCATTATGAAGCACACTACCCCTGTGACTAAGAATGACGCAATCATGCCAGGAGCAGGGAAAAGCCGGACAAGTTCTATTATAAAGTGCTTTCATCTGAAATGCTTCGAGATGGACCTAGTGCCCATAGATGACCAGGGCGCTGGGCGGGGGCACACTGGGCAGGGGTGAGTCCTGGCAGGCAGTGTACAGGGGCCTGTCCTTGAGGGCCCACCACGCAGCGGGCACTCAGTCAACAGGACTGCCCTAAAGTTGTTTTGTTTCTTTAAAAAGAGCCTCTAGTGGCAACCTATTGGCTTTGCGTCTTTACAAGCAAGCATCCGAACTACAATTTACAAAGCAAATTCCAAATATTGCACACAATTAAAGTGAGGTAATCATAAAATGGATAGTTACCTTTTTGATGAACTTTTCTACTATTTGAACTACATGTTTATAAAGCTGAAAAGAATTACAAGAAAATTATTTAGTTTACATGTCTACATTTCCTGCAATATAGTTAGAAAATACTTAAAACCTTGAAATTTGCATAATTTAAACGATTCTCAAGATAACACTGAATAAACCATCAGAAATATCAGCTGAAAAGTCATCCATTGAAAAAATATCAGAAAATTAACTCAAACACCAAACTGCAACCCCGCCCCCAAACAGAAGGCCCCTCTCTTAGATCTCTAATCAACAACCTTCATGAAGGGCTATTCACGAGAGGGGTAAGAGCAATGGAGTCAAATCTAAATCGTGCAGTTTCTAAAATGAATCACTTATTTAGCTTTCATCTTGGGTAAGAAATTTTATTTCACACAGCCCAAATTATTCTTTTAAACAAAAATGAAGCTAATACTTAGCTGATTCATGACAAGAATTAAACAAAATTAAAATCTTGGCTACTCTACGCTCCACTTCTGGGAGTTCCCCTTTTCCGCACCCCACACACACAAAAGGTGATGATCCATGTGAGGTGACAGTACTAATTAGCTTAACTGTGGTAATCACTGAACGATGCCCAGGCATCAAATCATGTTTTAGCACATGTTATTACGTGTACACAATCTTTGCTTGTTAACTGTATGTCAACCAAGCTGGGAAACTGCACGAGGGAAGTACCAGTGACAAGAGGACAGAGGGCCTGCACAGATGCACAGGACAAACTCTCAAGTTCAGGAACAGGTTCGAAATTTCAAAACCATTCTCTCAAGTTACACATGTTGACTTCACTCTTACCTTAATGGCTTTAATAGCAGCTTTTGTGATGAGAATCATCTTGGCTCTAGAGATGGGAGGTTTCATGTCCATAAGTGAAAAAAGCTTAAAAAAAAAGCAAAACATTTTTTTTAATTACAGGTAAAGGGAGAGGTCAATTCACAAGTTCTACAAAGGCATCTGCAGTCTATTAACTAGAAGAGTAACAGACACTTGGGACTAAGTGTAAAGAATGTGACTAGTAAAGAAAAACCAAGAGCTATCCTATGTGACTGTGCCACCACTAAGAAAGTGGGAAACGATCATACTAAAACATCAAGAAAGGGGAAAGGGGGGAACATTAAGAAATTTACAGAACATACAACCAAAAAAATCATAAAATTTTACTGAGTTAAAAAATGATTTAAATGTAAACAAATACTGTTTTCCTAAACTGAAATGGCAACAGTGTGACTCAGTATTTAATGTAATTTCAATCCAAATCTCACTGAGATTTGAGTATTCAAATAATTCTAAGATTCATTTGAAGAAACATGTGTATTAAAATTAAGTGAGAAATTTAAAGTGCCATTATAAAGCTGTAACTCACAGTTTCTTGACTCAGTGGGTGAATAACAACCATACATAGCAAATCACCCGGCAGTGAACCCAACAGTCAGGAGCTCCCATGAGTTTAAAGCCCCCCCCGAGACATAACGAGAGCCCAGGTTCTAAAGACACGATCCTGACGACGAGATGTTCACGTCTACCTTTTTAAAAAAGTATATTTTACTATTTCTGCTAATACAGTTGTCCCATTTCCTCCTCCCCTTTATCACCCTCAGTCCTCCACCCCTCCTCCCACCAGCATTCCCCCACCCAGTTCATGTCCCCAGGTCGTACACATAAGTTCTTTGGCTTCCCCATTTCCCATACTATTCTTAATCTCCTCCTGTCTATTTTGTACTGACCATTTATGCTTCTTATTCCCCATACCTTTTCCTCCATTCTCCCCCTTCCCCTCCCTATTGATAACCCTTCATGTAATCTCCATTTCTGTGATTCTATTCCTATTCTAGTTGTTTGCTTAGGGGTTTTTTGTTTTTGTTTTGGTTTGGTTTTCAGGTTCAGTTGTTGATAGTTGTGAGTTTGCTGTCATTTTACTGTTCATAGTTTTGATCATCTTTTTGTGATGATGAACTCCTTTAAATTGACTTTATCTGGGAAGCACTATATCTGCCCTTCCATTCTAAATGAAAGCTTTTGCTAGATAGAGTCATCTTGGATGTAGGTCCTTGCCTTCCATGACTTTGAATACTTCCTTCCAGCCTCTTCTTACCCATAAGGTTTCTTTTGAGAAATCAGCTCATAGTCTTATGGGAACTCCTTTGTAGGTACGGTCTCCTTTTCTCTTGCTGCTCTTAAGATTCTCTCATCTTTAATCTTGGGCAATTTAGTTAGGATGCACCTTCGTGTGTTCCTCCTTGGGTCCCACTTCTTTGGGAATCTCTGAGCTTCCTGGACTTCCTGGAAGTCTGTTTCCTTCCTTCACAGACTGGGGAAGTTTTCCTTCATTACGTTTTTTAATAAGTTTTCAATTTCTTGCTCTTCCCCTTCTCCTCCAGGCACCCGATTCGAATGTTGGAACATTTAAAGTTGTCCTGGAAGTTCCTAAGCCTCTCATTTTTTTGAATTCTTGTTCCTTCATTCTGTTCCAGTTGAATATTTATTTCTTCCTTTGTTCCAAACTATTGACTTGAGTCTCAATTTCCTTCCCTTCACTGTTGGTTCCCTGTATACTTTTCTTTATTTCACTTTGCATGGTCTTCACTTCTCCCTCTATTTTGCAACCATACTCAGCCATTTCTGTGAGCATCCTGATTACCAGCATTTTGAACTTTGCATCTGATAGGCTGGATATTTCCTCATCACTTAGTTCTTTTTCTGGAGTTTTGATCTATTCCTTTATTTGGGCCATATTTCTTTGCCTTGGTATACCTGTTACATTGTAAGGCGAGGAGCCTTAGGTATTCACCAGGGCAGGGCAACCCACAGAGCGGCACTGTGGCACTGTGTGTGGGAGGGGTCCAAGAGGGAACAATGCCACTTGCTCGGCTCTCAGCTGGCTTTCAGTCACTTCCCCCGCTACCTACAAGCAAATTGGGCCCTTCTGGTGCTGATTCTCGGGTGTGTGTGTATGTGTGTGTGTGTTTGTGTGTTGTAGGACCCAGTAGGTCTCTCCAACAAAATCTCCCGTGAGGCTGGGAGTTTCTCCCACTGCCTCACCCCCCACAGGTTTTTGCAGTCCGAGGTTTTGAGGGTTGATCTCCCCGCACTGGAACCCTAGGCTGTGTGGTCTGTCTTGCTCCCTAGTCATTCCTCCTGTTCATCTGCACCCAAATCTGGGGCGCCCTAGTCCTCCAGCTGCTCCTTGCTGTGAGCCCTACACCTGACTATTGGTCTCAGCCCCTCCTACTGGTCTGGATGAATGTTTCTCTTTTAACTCCTTGGTTGTCAGATTTCCACACAGTTCAATTTCCTGGCAGTTCTGGTCGTTTTTCATCTTTGCACTTGTTGTTGTCCTTCTTTTGGTTGTGCAAGGCACAAAGCGTATCTACTTACGCCTCCATCTTGGCCAGAAGCCTAGACCCACCTTCTCAAATGGTTGTTTCTGTTTCATTTAATCACAGGCACATACCAAACACCTGGGATTTCTAAAAGAATATTTTGAAATAGGCATTCTCAACCTTATTTGAATCATATCTCTATTTCTCCCAATTAATGTTAACTTCAAATATGGAATTCCTAAAACACAGACCTTTACTAGACCACTACTAAGAGGCTAGCCTAAAAAACAGAAGTCTCATTTCCCAGAGGGGTAAGCCCTACTTGGCAACATATCCTGAAACGCAGAATTTTCCCATAAATAATAAGATATAGAAAACAGAAGAAACAAAGATATTAACACAGAAATTCACTTTTGAAAAGAAATATCTAAATAACTATGGTCATAATTCTTTATTACTTAATTTAGCGATGTAATAATTTTTCTTGAGGATGCTCACTAATTGAAAAGCAATTAGAAAGGAAAGTAATATTTGAGATATATAAATCAAAAACAAGAAATACTGAAAATATTTCAATTTAAATACAAATTCTAAAATTATACAGGTAAAAAACTAAAAAAGTCAACATTACATGAAATATGTAATATACATTTATAAAGGCTAGACAGTTGTTTATTCCTGTTCTATTTCCTCCTTTATACCTTAAAGCAGAGAAAGGGGGGTGCAAAAAAGTTAATACATGGGTCTTAAGAATGAGCAACAGTGAGAACTACTTCTCTGGCCATTAAAATTTGAGAACCACTTTAATGAAGCCCAAGCCAGAGCTAATAGGGCTTCATTGCGTCCCTGTTGGGGACATTCACTAATGTTCCAAACAGGATTTCTTGACCATTTTAGCAGTAAGTGACCTGCTATATCAAAGTAACAGCCAACTGAGCTCACACAACAGACCAGGTAAGTGTATCTTCTGACGAAATCCTCCATGCAGTCTATATATTTTAAAAGGTATCAGGACTTATCAAAAAATTAAAGTCCAGGCCCTGGCTGGTGTAGCTCAGTGGATTGAGCCCAGGCCTGCGAACCACACAATCGCGGTTCGGTTCCCAGTCAGGGCACATGCCTGGGTTGCAGGCCAGTTCCCAGCAGGGCACTCACGAGAAGCAACCATACACTGATATTTCTCTCCTTCTCTCCTTCCCTTCCCTCTAAAGATAAATAAATAAAATCTTTATTTAAAAAAATTAAAGTCCAGACTATAGTGTATAATAGTATAACCGTCATTCAGGCAAAAGACTAGCAAGAGAGCCCTTAAGCAGCATCCTCTAAGACTCAGAGGACGAGTGTCCTCTGACCCATAAAGCAAAGACGGCCAGGTAGAGGACGGGGGCTGACCTCGGAGGGCCTGCTCTGCGCAGGGGAGAGCTGAGTTGTAGTGGTACGTTATTTTATTTAATTACCAGGTTGGCCAAAAAGTATTTGTTTTTTTCCATACAGTGGCTCTAGTAGCGCTTAGTTGTCTTTAACTTCACTTGAAACAATTTTGTTAGGTTGTATTGTGACAGCTGTCATATCAGTGCGCATTTAAAAACTTTACCAAAATTGGTAAATTTTTGTGTGGCCCTTTTAATACTAAAGATGGAAGAAAACATGCAATATTTTTTGGCATATTATGCTTTATTATTTCAGGAGAGGTAACAACGCAACTGAAATGCAGAAAAAGATCTGTGCAGTGTATGGAGAAGGTGCTGTGATGGATCAAACACGTCAAAAGTGGTTTGCTTTTGAGAGGGGGCCGAATGAAGGGACACCAAGGCCAATCCCAGAAATTAAAGCCATTTGCATGGTCAAATGCTATGCGGTTAATTAGGATGCAAACCTTGTTCTTTCAGTATGAAGCGATACCAGTTTTTGAAAGTGATTCCCAAGTCCAACCAGTTTAAGAAGACATAAGTGGCAAGAAAGCAGAAATGCAATGTTGGATCATTTTTCATTCATTCAACAAAATTTGAGAACTTTGTTGAATAGTTCTCAAGTCAAGCCAATATCAATATCAAGTGAGGGGCTTGATATTGTAACCTCAGTGTCTGGGCACAAGGAAGGAGACAGTGGTCTTTCGAAGCCTTACAGATGACCACCCTTCAAACAGCTCTTCTGTGTTAAGCACTTCAAAGCTTCCATCGCATTTAAGCTTCTTACGCAGAAGTTTCAAAACTGGAGGTTTAATCAAAATTATATTTTAAAAGCTCAATAAAAGGCATTAGTACTTCACTAACCTCTTCATGGTGCAAAGCCACTGCATAGGTCCCCTTACATTTAGATCGAGGCCTCCATTAGACGCAGTGACCCAGAGATTGTGCCAGAAGCAACAGCCTTTACAGCACCGTGCACACGGACAGTGCTCACTGGGACGGAGACACGAGTGACCTCTATGGCGAGGCAGACATTATAGTTCCACTTTACAGATGAAAACACTGAGGCACAGAAGTTCAAGAATCTGCTCAGAGTCACACAGCTGATTAAGAGTGATTTCAATCTGCAGTCTACCATTACTCAAAGCTCGAATTCCTTCCAATACATACCCAACAATAACAAAGTTCTTTAATATTCTAATACATTAGCACAAAGGAATAGCGCAGATATTAAAGACAATGAAGACTACACTGTGAAGCAAGAGAAAATATATGCATTTAGACCCAGTGAAAAGGTAGTACTAAAATATAACTGTTATAAGGGAGTGGGCCCAAAGATTTTTTTTAGTAACAAACAAAAAAGTGGCACAGAAGTAAAGTGATTTTACTTCGACCCAGCAACAGGTCAGAGGAAATGCACTGAGTCCTCACCGAGTCTCAAGCCTGCTGCAATGAATGACTCTGAGTAAGAGGAGTTAACTGTCACGCCACCGCACTGGCCGAGACACTGGGGAAGCATCGCCCCTGTGCGGATCGAAGACTCACGATTCAGATCACGGCTACCAAGTTTCGGAAAACAGCACGAACGCAGGCTCCACAATCGGGCAATCCTGGGAAACCCTCACGGGGTCAGAGAGACCTTCTTCTTCTTCACGGGGGTGGGGGTGGGGGTGGGGGGGTGTAACAGCCCTTGTTGTTCAGGAAAGTCTGAGGGTGCGAACGATTCATTCACCAGCACTTAATGCAGCACCTGGCCCAGAGTACGCATGCACTGGATGTCAGCTCACGCTCCCTCCAGCACACACAGTTCTGTTAAAAAAGGAAGAATCCTGGAGAAACTCCAGAGCAGGTCTGTCAAACCGCGGGTGGACATACAATGGGTCCCAGAAGTGAGCTGGGCCGGGCAGAGAACGCCCGGACACGCAGCACGGCAGGGAGCGCCTGGTGCAGCCTCTCACTCGGGGTGTGCTGTGCGTGCACACGCTCCCCCGCTCAGAGTGGCACCGAAATTCTTACTGTGGGGTCGTGGAAACAGACAGAAAACCAAAGGCAGTTAATTATGCAGAAAAATTCTTCTGTTTTACAACTGAGGAAAAGAAAGCCCAAACCAACCACTGGGCACCTCTCAGTGAGGCAGAGTCCCCGCACCAGTGTCTCACCTCTTACGAACACGCACTGGGGAAGGCAGCATTGCCACGTGAGAAAAACTGCCCTGCTGTTCCCAGACCACACAGGGCAGTAGATACATAACAGCACAGGGGTGAAGGCAACGCAGGCTGCAGTGTTTCCTGGCCAGTATCCAATCTCGGCCAACAAACTTGAAAGAAAAACCTACCAGTTTTATATACAAAACTTGAACACTATAAAACTTAATATAATTCCAACGAACTCTATTAATGAAGGTTTTTCTTCATGAAATACCACCAACAAAAAACAACAAAAACAACAAACAAAACAGACACTGGTTATTATGGAGCAAGTAAGACAGAACTGGTTGTGAAACTGGGCCCAAACGTGATGATTTTGGGCAAACGACTTAAGCTGTCAGTCCTACTGTCCGCACACGTGAGAAGGATACCGTTTTCTACTTCCCAGGTACGTGATAACTACATTAGTTTCTGCACATGGACTGGCCAGCATTTCACAGGCCACAGGGCAGTGCCTCGGTCAGGGAGAGGACGTGTGAACGCAGCCACAGAGAGCCATGCGGTGCCCACACACAGACCAGCAGCAAGCACCCAGGGGACGAAATGCACTCAGAGCGCCACCATAGACGAGGAAAAACATACTGCCAGCAACAGACGTGAGTCTGACTCTCTGCTTTGGCACAAGCTGCATGATTACGAGAAATCTGAGAGTGAACATCGTCCTCTCGCATGACGTACAGAGGCTCGATACACAAAATATTAAAAAAATTGGAGCAGACCTTTCACCTCACAATCCCTTATATCAACAAGACTTATGTCAACAATAAAGAATGAGAATATTTGGCCACGACACCTACAAAATCCAGGGTTTTGGTGTTAGTCAAGGTAAAATGATACTGTGCTGTTTACTAATGGTATAAACTTTGACAAGTTTAGTTAACCTTTCTAAACCTCAGGGACTTTTTAAAAACCTGCAAAGGAGACTCGCCCTCACTTCCACTCTCTGTGCTGTCCAGAGTAAACGAGACAACGCACGGAAACCTGGGGGCCTGGCACGGGCCTGGCCCGGAAAGTGCGGCTACGCAGAGCCCCGCCCGCAGAGCCCCGCCCGAGCAGGACTCTGTTCAGGTGACCCTCATTTCTCTGTGTTACATCTACTGCCCAAGCACTGCATGCAGCACACCCTTCTCAATGGTGAAAACGTTGCAGTATCAAAGACTTTTCACTCTGGCTGGTGTGGCTCCGTGGAGGAAGCGCTGGCCTGCAAACCAAAGGGTCGCTGGTTCGATTCCCAGCCAGGGCACAAGCCTGGGTTGCAGGCCAGGTCTCCAGGTGGAGGGCATGTGAGAGGCAACCACACAGATGTTTCTCTCTCTTACTAAAACCTTAAAAAAAAAAAGCTGTAGAGCACCTCAGTACCTACTCCAGTACTCACACCAACGCCGTGACCGCGTCACAACAGCCCTGGCCGATGCTGGCTAGCGACACAGGCTCAGCCACTCACGTGCTCCGGTGGTCACCGCACCCTCCCACTTCTGACCCCGAATCTCCCTCTGACACTGCCTTCCAGGTTTATTCCTACATTACTGGCATCTAGCACATTGTCTTTGGTGTCAGTTTTCCGTTTCTGTAGTAACACATTACAACAAACTCCGCTGCTTCACACAGCTGAGATGGATCACCCCACAGCTTGGGAACCAAGGCGCTGCAGGCAGCGCTGCGCTCCTGGTGGAGCCTCTGGGGCAGACCTGTCCTGCCTTCTCCCACTCCCAGAGGGCACCTGCCTGCCTGGGGCCCAAGCCCACCCTCCTCCAAGCCTGCAGTGCGGCGTCTTCTCTGCTCTGGGACCCCTGCTTCTGCGGCCACACCTCTCTCACTCCCCTGCCTCTCCCACAGAAGGGTCTCGGATTAGGCTGGGCTCATCCAGTTGGTCACTTACTGCTGAAATGTGTGATAGTTAACCCATCCCTTTAACTTAATCTCATCTGCAAATTCTCTTTGGCCACATTTGAACATATTCACACATTCTAGAATTCAGAACCTAGAGGGGTGGGAGTGGCATTATTTATTATAATCATTAAATTTTTTTTTGAGAGAGAGAGGGAAGGAGGGAGAAAGAGAGGAATAGAAGTATCTCTCGGTTGTCTCTCCTATGTGCCCCAACTGAGGACCGAACCTGTAACCAGGCACGTGTCCTGACTGGAACTGCACCCGCAACCCTTCGTTTTGTGGGATGATACCCAACCCACAAGCCACACCAGTCAGGGCCATTACTTATTATTACTTTTTTAAAAACAGTGCTTAATTCATTGTTAAACTCACACCCACTATAAACTGAAACTCCTGAGACCGTTTGCACAGGCCTCTGTCGCGACTAGACCGCAAGCTGACTCCACTCCAGTGTCCGAGTCCGGAAACGTTTCTCCGCTGACTGACGCAGCAGCTCCTCCCATCACTTGGTATTTCATGAACCCGCTTTACATGCCTCCCCCCAACTCAATGTTTTTTTAAAAATTAAAAAGAACAGAACTTACCTGTAGGATGACTTTATCTGCTACTCCTTGGACACTGCCAGTTAGCTAAAATTCACTGAGCAATACATCTGTCATCCTGCCTCCATTTTTGTAATTTATTCATGATGAAAGCCTGACAATTACCAGTTTACAGAGCTTGTTAGATAAAACACACTTTACAAAGCAAAGAAGTTTAATTTAGTGTAGTATAAGTCATGAGTGAATCTGTTCTGGTTCCTAGTGACTAGACATTTCTAGAAAGTCATAAAACTAACAACCGGCAGAGGAAAAAGTTACCGGCGTCAAGCCCACAATTTCTGAAATACGTCCTTTTCTATTTTTTTGAAACTGAACTGTCAAAGCAATGAAGGGGATTAGAAGACTACATACTAGTCTACATAATGTTTTTAACTTTTTCAATCCCTCAAACAATATTTCCCTTCAGAACCTTTTTCAGTGGGACACTTACTCCTGCCCCTTCCCCCTAATTAAAAACAAATACCTACAGAGTGACAGGCTGGTAGTCAAATCTCCCCCCATAGATGCAGATATCAAAGCGTTTAATTCTACAATTTTTCTTTTGTTCATCTGACCTAACATGACCTACCACATATACTGGTTTCAACCAAACCAAGAGTTAAGTCCGACATAACTTTAATGTTTATTACTAACATATAAACATGAAAGTACATATAAACATCAAGTTTTTTCAACAAAACCTAATTAGGAGAAAACTTTAAAATCATTTTTCTGCAAATATGCTCTGTCATCTGATTACAGCCCGAAGACAACCCATAGAAGCCCCGCTGCGAGAACAACCAGGTGAGGGGCAGTTTCCAGCCCCGCCCACCCGCTGCTTCACACCAGGTCTTTACCCGGCTTCGCCCAAGGCCTGTCTGAGCTACACCTCCTCACTACCCACTGGGATGACCCGCATGAGGGATGCAGGGTGGGGGCTGGGGCGGCAAATCAGCCCCTCGGCTAAGGGCCACTCTGCCCTCTCCCTGGGGGCAGAGTACAGTCAGTACCACGTACAAACACGAAGATATATTAGTGAAACAGAAGAAGGTACAGAGGAAAGTTAACTCAATTAAGAAAAACAACCCTAATAACTAATTAACAAACACAGAAAAGTTCAGCCTTACTAGTAAGCAGTCAGAAGACAGAGATGTAACTCCTCAGCCACCTAACCGCCTTAAGTGTTGAAGAGCATAACGCAAACAGCAAACTCTGCTGATGGGGCCCAGTAGGTGGGTTTTAATCTAGGGAAAAGTTTAAAACAATTTTAAAAATGTCTAAATCTTTTATATCTGATACTTTTATTTCTAGAAATTGGTAAAATAGTATGTTCTCAAATTTTCCATGATGATAATTTAAAATTAGAAAATAATGCCATGTTATTCCACAACCATACAAAAATTCCCAAAAACAAGTGGAGGAAAAAAGAAAAAAAGAAATCCTCTAAAACATTAATGGTATTTGGTGAAATATTTTCTAATTTAACTTTGCCTAACTTTCATTAACTTTAAAATTTAAAAAATTTTTCTTTAAATATTTTATTTTCAGACAGAGGGGAGGAGGGAGAGAGGGAAATATCAATGTGTGGTTGCTTCTCACGCGCCCCCTACTGGGGACCTGGCCTGCAACCAGGCATGTGCCCTGACTGGGAATTGAACTGGCAACCCTTTGGTTGGCAGGCTGACACTCAATCCACTGAACCACATCAGCCAGAGCTGAAAAAAAACTTTAATTTGTGTCTGTCTGAGACACAAAAGGCATTTCTCCTACTTCAAATATAAACTTATAGAATCATCATTATTAGATGCAACTTATCCATGGTGTAACCCCCTTTTTTTTTAAGTTAGCAATTACGTCTAAATTAATGGCTAATAAATCTTTAATAAAACTTCAAAATTACTAAAACAAATTTTTCAAAGTAAGTTTAAAAATTGGCCCCATTAAAAATATAACTGAAGCTCTTGTGGATATAAAACCCAAATCTGTCCTGACCAATGTGGTCCAATGGGTTGGGCACTGTCCCAAAAAAACGAAAGGTTGCTGGTTTGATTCCCAGTCAGGGCGCATGCCTGGGTCATGGGTTTGGTCCCAGTCCAGGTGTGTATGAGAGGCAACCAATCAATGTTTCTTTCTCTCTTCCTTCTTCCCTTCTCTTCTCTCTAAAAAGAAACAAACCAAATCTGAGAAATCACTCTTCAAATGTATTTTTGGTTGACACCTGTGTGTTAACTAACATACCCCTTTAATTGACAATATATAATTCACTCCTATGTAAATTCTATTTACTTTACATAGTCAAATCCTTTGAAGTCCAACTATTTAACTGATTTCCACTTGCTTAGGAGGCAGGGAGACATTAATATGAAATACTCCTAAAACGGGACAAATTTACAAAGCTTTTTACAAAACACATACAAGTGCAATATACAGTTAACACTAAATATGGACCCACTGTTGGGTGAACTGCTTCTACATGCACTTAAGAGAGTGGAGTAGAGTAATGTAGCAAACAGCAGTTTAGACATCATCTGCATTATTTCCCACTTTTTAATTATATCACAAACCCTAATTCTGTTACCATTTGCTGCTGGCAGAACTGATTTTCTGAGTAATTTCTGAGGACACACTCTGCAGAGCACGCCTAACTAAAGCTCCCCTGTGTGAGACCAATGCCCCTCCCACTTCCATGGGTCTAGGCCTCCTCGCCTCCTCGGCCTGTGCCCGCCCTCCTGCCCCCTCACCAGTGCTCTGCCCCGCTGTGTTCCAGGCACAGGGGGGTTTAGTCCCCGCCTCCACCCCGGCTCACCCAACTGCAGTCAAGCCGCAACTCCTTTTCACTTGCTCAAGAAACAGGCCAGAAGGTGATTTTAGAAAACGTCAAATGTTTCATTCATACCATCACTCTATTTTACTAGCACAGATGCCAGATTTCAAAATCACTTTTACTGTGCCTTGCTAGTGAACTTGGTGTACCCCGAAGTTGGCTATAAAACATTTCTCTCTTAGACCTCAAGAGAAAAAATAAAAATTGTTTTCTGGACAATCATTTGACGAGATGAAAATAACAAACATCTCCCCCACTTCATGTGTTTTATCCAGACCCTGTTACTTCCGTAAAGTTGCAATGACTGGACCTATGCACATGCTGGGACTGAAACAGAAAATGTTAACATTTATAAAATCCCTCATCAATTAAAATTTTTAATTTTGAAAATAAATTATAAAGAAAATATCATTGCCTAAGGGTGTATCCTGAATTTTAAACCTTGTACTACTGCATTATTGTGGATGACTTAAAAACTAACCAAACTTCATTATTCTTTTTTAAAGATTTTATGTATTTATCTTTAGGGGGGAAGGGAAGGAGAGAGAGAAACATCAATACATGGTTGCCTCTTGTGCGTTCCCTGCTGGGAACTGGACTGCAACCCAGGCATGTGCCCTGGCTGGGAATCGAACCACGGCCCTTTGGTTTGCACGCCCATGATCAATCCACCAAGCTACACCAGCCGGGGCCAAAGTTCATTAAACAATGACACATGCTTCCAAAAGCATACACTGGAGCACTCTGCTGCTCTGCTTCCCGTCTCCCAAAAAGCTCCACAGTGCGCCCTCTCACTTCATCAACCATCCAAAAGACGAAAATCAGCCATGCAAACACTTCTGAGCAGCCATCAAGGCATGGGCTGGACTCAGACAAATCTCAGAACAGCCATCCCTACACCACGACCTTGCACAATTCGCACATTTCCAGCATGCCTACCTTTAAAGTGGAAAGAACACGAAGACATACATAAAACACCTAACCCACTGGGTGGCGTCTGGTTGGTATTCAACAAGCAAATGCAGGATCCCTCTCCTGTCTTCCCTCCAAATGTCCCCGCTGGATCTCGAAACTAGAGGTATCTTGGGAACTTAGGGTTCATTACTAACACCACAATTCACAGAGCCATTTAGTGTCTGGCAGGTGCTGTTTTAACCTTACGGAGCGCAAGCTGCTGCCTTTCCCTGCCCCCTCTCCTTCCCTCACAGGCAGCACCTCCTAAAACTCGGGGGTGCCCAGGAGACTTGCAGCCAGGGAGCAGTGGGCAGCGGCAGCTGGCTGAAGGAAGGCTCACCCCCCACCCTGTCTCCCAGGCCCCCTTCCTGTGACTTCCCAGTGAGCCCAAGCAGCCTGGCCAGTACTCATCTCTCTCCTGTAACAGTTGAATCTCAGTTCTTGAACTCTCCCATCCTGAACAATGTGCTTCTGGTTCTTGACCAAAACTTCGGTTCTACAGCCGACAACCCTTTCATGCTGCTACCTGTATGATCAGGCACCCCTTTCTCAGGAAACAAGAGATTCGGTTTTCAAATGAACAGCTTACTGAACAGACCTGCGGAACAAGGGCAGTCTAAGAACCGAGGTCCCACTGGACTCTCAGAGAACCAAAGCAGCCCTGCCCAGGCCCTCTTCTGCACCACTGTCCCCAGCTTCAACAGAATACTCTCAAAAGTTTTAAAGATGTTTAAAAAAAGAAAATCAAGCCCAGGCTGGTGTAGCTCAGTGGGTTGAGCGTGGGCCTACGAACCAGACAATCGCGGTTCGATTCCCAGTCAGGGCACATGCCTGGGTTGCAGGCCGGTTCCTTGCAGGCTAACTACCAGCAGGGGACGCACAAAAGGCAACCATACATTGATGTTTCTCTCCCTCTCTCCTTCCCCTCTAAAGATAAATAAATAAATAAAATCTTTAAAAAAAAAAAAGAAAATCAGACCAAGCAACAAAACAATGAAGATAATGTGTTAAAGCCTAGCAGTTTTGTGCTGTTCTGTAAATATCTCGGAGATCACATAGCACAAAAGCCCTCCCTACAGAGCACAGGGGCAAACACAAGGCCCTCGGGCCCAGTCCGGCCCTCCACCTTGCTTCTGCTCACGGAGGCGCCGAGCTCTCGATGAACTGTTAAGGAGCAGTTACGTTTACACAGTCCTAAAGTTACCTTCGGCCCTTGGAAGGCAACCGCGAGGCTGCTGTGGCCCCAGTGAAAGTGAGTTGGACACCCCCACTCTAGAGGGTACAGTGTGGTGGTTTCTGCTGTATTCACAGTTGTGCGGCCCTCAACACCACTTCCAGGCAGAATGTTTTCACCACCCCATCCAAAGAAAAGCAGAGCCCGACAGCGGTCACTCTGCCTTCTCCCTTGTCCCAGCCAGTGGTCAAATTCTTGTCTCTATGGATCCATCTGTTCTAGGCATTTCATGTATTTTTAAAAACCTAACTTTGTAAAATATACATTTATATTTATTAAGCAATGGTAAAGGCCTTTATAAAGATTTGAACATATCTCCCAATGAACTCCAAACTTGACTGCTACTTCTCAAATGATTTATCATTCAGCATCTCTTAATGAAGCTGAACTAGATGATACATAATTATTAAAGCTTAAAAATATTTTACCTGTTTCCTAAAGGCTTAAATGGTATATTACTGTAATTTCCGTATTACAGGCTTCCTTGAGGCAGAACATCATAATTCTGCTTCAGCTGAAACGCAACCCTGACGAAGTTCAAAGGGGGAACAGAGGGGAACCCTCGCGATCCAGTGCACGGACCGCGGACACTGCAAAGGGAGGCTGAGACTACAGGTTTTGTCAGCTGCTGCTCTCGAAGGTGACGGCGCACCTGGAGTGGAGCGACGGGAGAAATCCCCCCAGGGTCGGGTAGTAAGTGGGCAAGTTGTCTCCACACACAATAATAAAGCTGACTGAAGGTCATTTTATCATCATCAAGCACCGGCAATAAAAGCAAGGACAAAATTTTGCTGACTGGGGGCTCTTGAAGTTTTCAACTACCACGCTGTGGTGGCTGTTAAGTTTCAACAATAGGTAAGCATGGAATCTGCACGTCTGCATTACGGATACTTTAACAAGTAGTCTATTCTCAGGCAAGTTCAAGTAGGAAACCCTGCAGTTCCATGGCCAGGGCCCCAAACACACCGACCCACGTGCCTCGGCACTGGAAGAGATACTACAGAGGTTCAGGACAGCCTGCACGTGTCTGGAGCTCAGCGGTCTCTGTCCTGTGGTACACACACACACACCCCTGCGGACCCTGTGCTTAAACAGCGCTTCTGAAACACAACTGCATGCCGTTCTTTTGGTATAAATATTTACAAATAGCCAGAATCAGCTTGGAACAAAGGTACAACGAAATACAAAGCTTGAAGATCCATGAATAAAAAGTTATAGAGAAGGTCACCATGGTGAAGACTTCCCAACTATTTTATATCTGTTGCATCATGTACAAGTTTTTGTAATTAAAATTAATAACAAGTGTGCTTCAATCAATTATAGGTAAAGATAAGATCGATAATTCTGGCTGTGTCTACTGAATATAATATGTGATGATCAACTTTGACGGTCACTGACAAATGCACAGAAGGGAAGGCCTGAAAATAAATTGGAGTGCTATTATTCATTATTGTGACAGACCAGTATGTAAACAAGTTTTTCTACCTTTTCCCAAAAGATATTAATGGAATTTAAAACTATTAACCAGCTTTCTTCCCATCGCAATACTTATTTGTAACTGGTATGAAGTTCAGTTTCTTTCCTGGCTGATTCTGTGACTATTTCTGAAAATAATTTTGTTGTAAGAGAGTAATGTGCTTAGCCAGGGCTGGTGGGGCTCAGTGGATTGTGCGCCGGGCTGTGAAAAAAGGGTCACTGGTTCGATTCCCAGACACGGCATGTGCCTGGGTAGTGGGCCAGGTCCCCAGTGGGGGGTGGGGGGTGTGAGAGGCAATGGGTTGACGTATCTTTCTTTCTCCCTCCCTTCCCCTCTCTCTGCTCTCAATGTCCAACATGCCGGGTACACCCCTGCTCTCCCAACTGGGACCGCTGACCCACGTGGACGGGCACCCGATCACCAACCACCGGGACACGTGATAACTCTGAAGAGGTTCTCGGACGATCCTCCCCTTTTAACTGAGCTCTAGTGGCCGTCAGTCTCTCACATTTTCACATCACACTGTGGCTTCTGTCCTGAACTCCACTCCAGAGTTACACTGGACTTCTTGCAGAATTCTCTGCTACGTGGCCAGTGCCGCATGGGCATATCAAGGTTTCTATATACTTATTCGTACTTTCACAAGCACCAATAAAGACCTCTATAAAGGAATGAAAAGTAATCAATAAGCCATGCAAATACTGAACAGGATGAAGGTGGCCAGCATATAACATTATAATACTGTTTGTGAAATCCTCTAACTTTCAAAAAATTTGTCACAGTATACTGTTAATTACCCTTAAAATTAACAGAGGAATATAGATGTGTCTTTTCTAGTCTCAGCTCTCAACAGACCTTGGTCAGGCCTAACCCTAAGGCAGATTTGATCACTATTAACGCTACCTTTTCTGTGGCTCTACAGGAACAGAGTATTATATTATTAATCACCAATATTACCAAAAAATTCAACTCACTGGCAAGATGCTTATTCTAGATATCTGATAACATAGATTGTTTTTTAGATCATTAAAGTTGTGTGTTATTGTTCTGAAATGTGCTGAAAAAAAGAATTCAGCATATTGTTTCAAACAAATAACACTTAAGGTTCATCCTTTACATAACAATGTTTTTTGTACCATGTTACCCAGGTGTTCAGAATGAGATTTGGACCTGTGCAGTTACCTATGGAAAAGCTCCCTAGACGGAACCCTAGTGGCTCCACAGCAGAGCACAACCTCCCACCTGCACCTGGTAAAAAGTGAGCACCTTCCCCCGACACACGCACATGCGACGAAGTACCATTATCTCAGTTTCTTTATCTCCTGTATCGTTTCACAAGATTTTATAAGCCAACTTTTCCATTATCCCAGTCTTTCTCTGGACCAGTTCCTTATCACGTGCCTGAGTAGTTTGTTTGTTTGTCTTTTAAACAAGACACTAGGAAATAATACATTGGAGGGGGACATTCTCAACATGAACATCAGTGATGAACACTGCTCCAGAAAGCAGCACAGAGCCAGCTGTCCCCCACTCAATGTGAAGGTGGTAACTTTTCTTTCTTTTTGTTTTTCTAAGACTTTATTTATTTTTGGAGAGGGGAGAAGGGAAGGACAGGGAAAGAGAGGGAGAGAAACATCAATGTGTGGTTGCCACTCATGTGCCCCCCCCCCCTTACTGAGGACCTGGCCCACAACCCAGGTATGTGTCCTGACTGGGAATCGAATTGGCGACCCTTTGGTTCGCAGGCCGCGCTCAATCCACCGAACCACAGCAGCCACAGCTGAATGGCTAACTTGTAAGACCCCCAGACTCCCTGTGGTAGCAGGGAGACACGACCAAGGGAGACCAGAGGACCCTGTGGCGCTCCAACCCTCGCCCTGCTCTTCCATGTCACCTCCTGTGCACAGCGAGCCTTGCTCCCGTCTCTGAGTCTCGGCAGACAGACCCCAGATCCGAGCAACCAAAGAGGAACAACCAAAGAGGAGCGCTGCGGGGTAAAAGAACTTCACAAGGTGTCCTCACCACAGGATGGGAGCTGCGGGCGACGATCACACTGAGCGGTCAGCAGGTACAAAGTGTAGAACAGTCCACACAGAACGACTTCCAGCAAGAGCAGCCCGGAGCGGTTCAGCGCTTCCCTCCCCACGTCGCGGTGGCTCATGGCAGACACCGGTAAGTGCGCCAACTTCAAGCCATACATTAAGTATTCATCAAGCTTCCTTCTGCCTGACTTGAAAGGGAAACGGATAGAGTGAAAGCGTCCGTTTTCCGCCTGCACTTCAAGGCAACACTGTGTGCACACCACCTCAGGCTGTAGTTTCAGAACATAACTCAAGGGTCCGAGCTCCCCTCCAGGTCTGGGAGGTGCAAGCTGCTTCCCGCCCAGAGGAAGACGCTGCCCTTTCATTCCCTTTCTCCCAAGGGTACAGCCCTTTTCCAGGCACTGTCTGGTGCATGTGATGTCAGAGACAGAAGGAGGAGATGAGAACCCAGCTTTTACCAAAGGTTAAATGAGATTTGCAAAGTAGCAAGCGTCACTCTTCTCACTAATTTTTGTTTTGAAAACATCTGTCATTTATGTTACCATGTAGTGGGTTTACTGTTATTTTTAATAAATGTAGTTCTCAGCTTGAATTTCTAATATGGTAAATATGAGCTCACACGATCCATAAATATAAAAGCTCTCTGTGGTCCTTAACTTTTGAGTTTAAAGAAGTCGAAATTCAAAGTTCGAGAAAAGCTGTCCCAGAGAAACTCTTACACAAGACGTTTAAGAACATTCACTACAGTGTCTGTGGCAAAAAATGAGAAACCATGTTTATCAACTGGAGAATCAAACAGAATGCCACTTATTCCAAAGTGGCCTACTACACAGCCATTAGAACGAACTAAATCTTGTATGGTATTAACGTTTGAGCAAAAACCCACTTCGCAGAATATGCACAACACACCACCATGTGCACCGAACCATGGAGGGCTGTATTTTGTTTATGCTCCACAGACACCGATAATCCGTCGTCCGCCTCTCACTTGGGGGGGGGGGCCGAGGGGTGGATATGTTCCTTTGGATTCAGAGAAGATTGACTGCATGCTAGAAATGCAATGGATGGATAAAGAAACTCCATTTATAAACTTCAGTCACTCAGCAAAGCTACCGAATAGCAAACCTCTCACACTGACGGGTGTACGACCCTAACAGACACAACTCAGAACTGGCCACAACTGCTCAGTGATTTTGGCCACTCACCTTCGTCCTGCACAGCACTCAACACGGAGTCCCACCGGGAGTCACGGAGTCTCGTCCCCCAGGCCGCAGCAGGGGATGGCCCATCGGACCTGGCTTCCTGCTCCTTCCCGGAAGCACAACTCTGCTCTGAGTGAGCCACCCCCTCTCGCTATTTGAAACTGCACTTTTCCAGACCTGCCCCGCTCCCCACCCCAGAGACCAGGGCTAGAGGCGCCCCAACTCCAACATCAGGCGGCCTGCGTCAGTGCCTGGGACACCAGCCACTGCTCTTCCTTCTCCTCGCCCTCGAACTCTTACTACAATCAAACTTCTAAAGAAGTCTAGGTGACACCCACTACCTTCCTTCATCGTCCACATCCCACTTCACCTGGGACTCCAGACCCCACTGCCCTCCAAATGTCCGGACGCCTTTCTCTCCAGCTCCAGCCCGTGACAACCCTCGGGCAACAACGGGAGGCTGCACCTGCAGTCCGGCCCGAGCCCACCTGCCTTGCCCACTAGGTAGCAGGACGCTGCTCAGCTCCTCTCAAAGTCAGCTGCCTCATCCCTACGTGATGTCCAGGTAAGGCTGCACAAGTGCTAACTGGGTAAGCGCACACAGAGTGCCCGAGTGCCATAGATGCTTATCAAATATTAACCCCCCCAATGTTCTTCTTCAGGGCACACGGGAGAGTGACTCCTGGGTGTCCCCCTCTATCACTGGGTTCGCCCAAGTTTGAGTGCCAGATGCCCACCGGAGCACCAAGAATTTCCACAGGTCTTCCACTCAGACCCACACCCCCCCTGCGCTGCACGCACCTCGGGGGGCTGCTGGACCATGCTGACCATGCTGCGGCGTGCCCAGCGCCTGGAGCAGGACACCAGGTGGTCACCATGCCCATCGGAGGCCAATCCCGCCCAAACCCGCCACTCCTCCCCGAACCTCTGCCTTCCACAGCAGGCACGAAAAACCAAGCCTCTTGATCACATCGCCACAAATGCACAACCTTCATTCACCCACAGCCTAAAAGTGGAGCTCCCACAATTCAGGCGGCGGGCCCCACTTCCTGAGACATCCTCACTCCCCAGCAGCCTCTGGAGCCCACTGCGGGCTCGCCTGTCCCGCCCTCCCCACTCCTCACACGGTCCCCTGTCCCAGGTCCTCAGTGCTCTCCAAAGGCCCCAGGGAGCTGCGCTACCGAAGACTGGAGGCCTGGGCGTCCTTACACCAGACGGTCTCCGTGGGACAGGACTCCCAGTAGCAGGAGTCCGTGCTGGGTGGCGCAGACAGGGCTCTGCTGCGCAGCGAGGCGGCACTCAGAAGTCTGTGAGGCGAGATCTGGGAGACCCGAGGTCACAGGTCACCTACATCAGGTGGTGAGTGGTGAGAAATAACAACTGAGAAGCGTGTGGGTCACGATGGGTCTGAAATCAGACCAACCCCCTCAGAAGACCTTTCCTTGGGAGGGCGGCCATGGCCCGCCTTGCATAATGCCACGTGAAGTCCACAAAGACGGACCAGGAGGGGAATGAAAATGGGGGGCACAAGCAGTAATCAAACCCTCACGCCATACACTTAGAAAGGTTAAAATACCACTTCTGTTTTCCAAGGGGTCAATGTCTTTCCTAATTCTTTTGAAGTAAAAACTATTCATCACACCTTTCCAAAACTAATAGTACATTCTTTACTTAACAGCGCGCTTAACCGCAACTTCCATGGAGCCTGGTGAGAATTAGAGCCTTCTCAGCACTGAAAACCCTCCTCTCCACCCACCGACAATTTCCCCCGAAACCATGCAATCGGTGCCCCCCGGCCCGTGCTCCCAGCCTCAGTCCCGCATCGCCAGTCCCCGACGGCAACAGGGGGCAGCTGTCCCCTTGGTTGCTTCTCCCACCCTAAACCCTTCCTGTTTCCTTGTCCACGGCTTTAATAAATGTCCTTTCAGAGTAACAACAATCCATTGTTTTTATCTCGGGAAAGAAGTGTACTCGGAACCTTTAAGCCACGGTCGAACCACTCGAACAAACTCCCTCGTTGCAACGCACCTGCCAGTCCCTGCCCCCGGGAGGGGGGGGGGGCAGCGGGCCAGCGACTCTGCCCTGGAGCCGAGCCCGCGGAGCTGCCGCCACAGCATTGGCAGGAACGACCGCTCGTCGCCCCGCGGCGTGATCCCCGCCGAAGGAGCATAAATGTGGAGCCGCGGCGCTGCGCGCCCCAAACCAACCCGACCCTGAACGTCAGCTGTGACTGAAGAATAAAAAGGTCAAACAGGAGCCACTTCCCCAGCCCGAAAGCTGCCACCGCTGAACTTGGCCGGCAACGTCGGAAGGCGGGCCCGCGGCCACCGGGACACCTCCAGGCCCCCAGTCGGAGACTCGGCGTGTCCCGGGTGATCCAGCCGGCGGTGAGCGGTCCTCCCCACGCCGGGCGCGGCCCCCGGGCCCCGCGTACTTCTCGCCCCGCAAATCGGAAGTGCGATGGGAGGGACCCCGCAAAATCTCGTGAGAGGCAGCAAGTTTTGAGTGCCCCACCAAGACACCCACAACCGCTGCATCTGGCTTTTTAAATGCCGGCTCTGTCTCCAGCATTTGCAAAAGGAAGACCATCCACCTCGACGCACGACAAAGGTCCCCACGCCGGGACAGCGTTTTAAATCACCCGGGCCGGGCGCCCTGCCCCCAAGGCTCCGACCCACCACTGCGCGGGCCGCGCCGTGCCCGCGGGGACCGGAGGGAAAGTGGAGCCCGTGGGCCGCCGCGGCTCCAGGCCCGGCTGGGGGTCTCCGCGGGGTAAGGCCGGGAGGGGGGCGGTGCGGCGAGGCCGCTGTCCCGCGAGCTCGCGTCGCTCATTCAACTTCTCAGGTGTCAGGCCGGGCTCGGAGCCCCCGAGGGCGCCGTGCGCGACCGGCAGTGACGAGGAGCACCCCCGTCGTGTACCAACTCCACTTACCAACCCCACTCCCCACGTGCGCGAGTCCCGGGTCGGACCGGCTCGCTACCGACCGGCTCCGGGCGCCAACCGCCCGGGATCAGAGTCCAGCGGCCGCGGCCCGGCAGCGGGAGCCCAGTCCGGCGGACGCTCCCGCCCCGCACCACCACCCCCCCCCGCGCGCCGCGCTCCAGTCCCGCGGCCACCAGTGGGGCTGCGGGCGAGCGGGCCGGACGAGGGGCCCGCGCGGCCGGGGACGCGGCCGAGGTCGTCGCCCGGCGTGGGGGAGGGGAGGGGTCGGTCCCGCGGCCGCTGCCACCTCCCGGGCCGCAGGCCGCCGCGCGGGCCCGGCCGCCGGAACCGGAGCAGGAAGCGCCCCCGCCCGAGCCCAGCTTCAAGCCCGCCGCGCGGGAGAGCCGGCGCCGGCCCGCGCCCCCTCACCTCTTGGTTGAAGGCGTTGACGGCGTCCATGTTCGCGCTGCGGCGGCGGCTCCGGGCCCGCCGGTCACATAGAATCGCGCAGGGCGGAGCGGGGCCGCGGCCCGGCCGGGCGGGGGCGGAGCGGGCGGCGGGGCCCGGGGCCGGGGGCCGGGGGCCAGGAAGGAAGCGGGGCTGCGGGGCGGGCGGCGGCGGCGGGCCCCTCTCAGTGCCGTTCGGGGGCTGAGGAACAAGAGGCGGCGGCGCTGCGCCCTAACATGTCCGTCCGGTGGCGGCGGCTGCGCTTTGCGTGTCGCTGACACGGCCCCCGCGCCCTCACGCACTGGCCACACGAGCCCGGCCGGCGAGCGGGCGGCCTCTCTCAGCCTCTCGCCAGCGGGATGGCGGCAGCGGCCCGAGTCCACGCCGCGCGGGGCACCCTGGGACGGCTCGGGCCTCCCAGCGCTTCCGGTGCCCGCGCCGGCCCCGCCCCGCTGCGTCGGCCCCGTCCCCGAGCACGTCGGCCCCGCCCCGTCCTGCGCGCCGGGCGGCGGGCGCGGGAGGCGGGCGAGCTGGGCGCTTTCCCGCCCGCCACCGCCGCCGCGGGCCTGGGAGGGATCCCAGCCTGGAGCCCGCGTCCCGTGTGGTCGCCGGACGTCGCGGATTGCAGCGCCCGGAGGCTGGCCCCTGAAGCCTGCAGTGTCCCCCGGGCCGTTTCCGAGTGCCATTCCGTCCAAGCTGGCCCTGCGCCTGGCCGGGTCCTGCGGGCGCGGAGCCCGGAACAAAGGACTTCACCCGGCTCTCGGACGCGTTTGTGTCGCCGGCTCCCTCGCAGCCTCTGCTGCGCAGCCCCTTGTGTGTCGCAGTTGTGCGGGTTAGTCTTTGCGAGCTGAAGTGCGGTGAAGGACACACAGGCCCAAAGGAACCCTTGTTCCGTGTTCCTTGCCACGGGAGGGGTGGACTTGCTAAACTCTGATATCGCCTCCCCAAGCAACCTCGTTCCTTTTTTGATGGAAAGACTGCCCTGCTTCACTTCCCCTGAGTATTTACTGTCTTCCAGGCGCTGGGCTGGGTTCTGGGCACATGGAAATAAAAGATCATTTTTCTGCCTTCGGACAACCCAGGTTAGTGGAGAGGATAGGCACATGAGCAGATAATAACTGAAGCATTTAAGTGTTAGGGCACAGGCCCTGGGGAACTGAGAAGAAAGGTACCGTCCAACTAAAAGCCCAGTAAGGCTGGAGGAAGTGGCACCTAAGCTGCATCTGGCAGCAGCAGCACTGGGAGAAGGTATTCCGTCTTGAGCTCGAAGAGTGCGGGGGCAGGACCAGCTGGAGCTGGGGCCGTGATGTGGACCTGGAAGGAGCTGGGAAGCCGGGTCCTGAAGGGCCTCTGGGCCATGCCAAGGAGTTTGGATTTTGTCCCCAAAGTAGTGGGGTGCTACTGAAAGCTTATAAGCGGGGTTGGTGGTGTAATGCAATGTGTCCTTTCAGAAAAGAGGCGTGGAGTAGTAGCAAGAGTGGGTTCAGGGAAGGAATAGCCCTAGTCCCGGGGATGTGCTGGACGCTAAGTCCCTGGAGTTAAGAAGGAGAGACAAGGTCAGTTATTTAAGAAGTGGGAAAGAGGGCCTGTGAGATTAAGGAAGAGCTAGGCTTCAAGAAAGATGGTCCAGGTTCTGGTTTAAATGTGTGGGTGGTTGGGTTTATTAGTCAATTTAGGGGATACAGGGGGAGGAGGGAATGGGTGTGAGTGAAGAGGATTGCATTTAACACTTGTAGATTGTTCACATGTGCCAGGGTCTGTCTGACATGATACCCGGTGTTATTTAATCTCTGTAACAGGCTTCTGTGTAAGGTGCCTATTAGTAATACCCCTGTGTTACATTTGAGGAAGTGAGGCCCCATTCGGTTATCTAAAGTGAATTAAATGACTTCCTTCTGGGGCTTATGGAATTTGAGCTGCCCCTGGGGCAAATAAGTGAGGATGTCTAGGAGGTAGTTGGGTAAACACAGGTGGAATCGGGATGCCTGGCTGAGGGGCGGTAGAGATCTGGGAGTCATTAGTACACAGCTGGTATGGGAGGGGCTGAAACAGACAGGGAACATAGGTGTGTGAGGGGTAAGAGGCAGGAAGAGGAAGGGCACAGGAGGAGCAGTCAGCCCTCCCGTGCTGAAGGTAGACCGTTAGCAAGGGAAGGCCCCGCAGGTGTGCCGGCTGGAGTGCAGGCGCAGAAGCCAAGGCTCTCGGGAAGGAGGCAGGAGGCACACTGCAGAAACCTGGCTGGGAAGGCAGTGTGTAAGGGCGAAGGCTGTGGGATGTGGAGGGTGCTTGTTTCCTTCAAGATAAGACAAATGCACTCTTAATTATCAGAGCAACAGAGGAGACCCCAAACATCCTCCCCAGACCTACCCATCATCTACTTCATGTCGCTGCCTTTTTGTCTCTCAGCAAAACTGCCATAATGTTTTGAGAACCTGTTTCACTTCTCATCTGTAGGTGCACTGACATTGCATTAGAAAGTGCAGGTTTTCGAGGGTCGACCCCTTGCCTTTCTGCATGATTCACTGTCTGCCATTTGTCTGAGATCTCGCACCATGTTTCCAACCTCTTCCCAGGGCGCAACCCAAGTCTGGCCGTTCCCTGGACAGGGCTGGGACCTGACACAGGCCAGGCTTTGCGCTTGTGGACAGCCCCTTTCTGCTCCTCCAGCCGGGCAGGCCTGTTTGACACCTAGCTGACACTCAGACATCAGCTCCTTTTAGTCACCAGCCACTTGGTCAGCACCTCCTGTGTGCCAGTCATCCTAATGAAAGCTGCATGATCGCCTCCGGCCAGACCCAACTCCTGCTATGTAGGAGGTGTGAGGAGGGGAACGGATTTGGCTAAGGACGGCTGCACTCTGATGCTGGGCTGGGAAAGAGGCTGGGCAGAAGGTGGTGATGGTGGCTCCGAGCAGTTTGCATGCGGGGCTTGGTGTGCAACCTCTGTCAGGCTTTGTATGGCCGTGGGATCCAGCGAAGGGCGACGTGTTCCATGTGCCATCCTATTGAGAGCTGAGTGGACAAGGAACAAGATCTACCGTGTGAGATCCTTGTGTTTGAAGTGGATAATTTTGGAGGTTCTTTTCTGGATAGGGTTGGTTTTTATGTCGATCATGCTTGGGAGGTCTTTTAAGCAAGTTGTTTGGGGAGTGCATGTTATTAGCAAGGAATAGCCCTAGTCAGGGCTTTCTACCATTTTTCTCTTCAGAAGACTGCAGCATCACCTCTCTTTTATTTGTTTTTAAATTGATTTGAGAGGGGGGAGGGAGGAAGAGAGAGAAACATTGATTTGTTGTTCCACTTGGTTGCATCATGTATGTGCCCTGACTGGGGATCGAACCTGCAACCTTAGTGTATTGGGCAGGTGCTCTACCAGTTGAGCGACCTGGGAGCGTCACTGCTAGCTGCCCTGGGACAACTGCTGCACCTCTGCGCAGCTACTGCTGGACTTTGGTCTCTAGCCCTCCAGGCAGACACGTCACACGCTGTAATAGGAAGGTTTGGGCGAGTGACAAAAACTCTGCAGGGCTGTGGTCTGAAAGAGAGCGGCCGTAGAAGCAGAGGAATGCAGCCTGTCAAAAAGATGGCCAGGCGACTGTAAGTGCAAGTGACTGATCAAAATCAGCAAGACATTCCATCCTGTTGCAAACTCGCCTTCTCTCGAAGGACAAGGGTCTAAACAGACTGTGTTCATAATGTGGGTGTGAAGACAGACAGTTTTGAAGAGTCATTCCAAACAAACTCGTGTTTTTAAAAAGAGTAGATGAAATCCAGAGGAAAGAAAAGATGACATTCAACAAATATTCTTGTTAACACCCTGGCCGGCTAGCTCAGTTGGTTAGAGTGTCATCCTGATGCGCCACAGCTGCAGGTTCAGTCCCCCGTCAGCACGTGCAAGAGTCAGCCAGTGATGCGTGAACAGGTACAACGACAAATCCATGTTTGCCTCTCTCCTCCTTTCTCTCTCCCCTCCTCTTTCTCTAAAATCAATAAAACTTTTAAAAAACGCATGTTAATTCTGTGCCTTTCATATGTGACCCCATTCTCTTAGAAGGCATGCTGGCTACAGTCCACAGGAGTAGAGAGTAACTACAGAGAGGAACATCTCACCTCTGCCAGGTCCAGGGTGAAACATCAATAGGTGTGAATTCTAGAGCAGATAGGTTCTTTCTCATGCTTCGTCCTGGGTGCTTCCTGGGGCGAGTATAACTATGACGCTGCACAGGACCCCTCTTTTCCCCCGGGGCAGCCTCCTCCCCCGACCTGAGCACTCACCTGACCCCCTGTACCCCTCTGCCTGCCCCCTTCTGCATTTGAAATCTCTCCTGGTGTATAGCTGCATTCCGCAGCACCCACTGGGAGTTCCACGTGCGGGCCCCTCAGTCCCGCCCGCCCAATCCCTTCTCATGCCAGCCTCCATCTCCCTGTCCCCTGTGCTGCCAGGGCCAAGACAGTGGTGAGACAAGGAGGCTCCCAGGAACTGGATGGAGCTCAGTGCCAACGGAGGCGATGGGACTTTACGGAATTTTCATTCTCTTTTTAATTTTTCAGCACTTTCTAGACCCTCCAAAGAAAGCGTGTATTACTTTTGTAGTCAGAAAGAGTAAGCTCCAAAAGAGAGAGAAAGGAAAAGAAAGAAAGAGAAAAAAAGAAAAAAGGCAGGACTCACACAGATAAGTGTGCAGCAAACCTGAGGCTTTGGGCGGTCAGCCTTGGCTGCGGCAGCAGCATGTGGGTGAGCACAGGAGGGTGCTGGTCAGGGCTCTGCGGAGACACAGAACCATGAGGATGGAAATGTATATTTATATTCTCCTTTTATATATCCCATTTGCATATGTGTGTATATATTATATACAGTTATACATGTGGACACTTAAATACACGTAAAATCTGCCATTGGAGAATCGAGAGCTGGTGGCCAGTGCCTGGCAGGAGTCCAGAGGGCCGGGGGAGCCCGTGATGGAAGTTGAAGCCCAAGGGCAGGAGGAGGTGCAATGGGATGGCGCAGCTCAGCCCCTGAGGCGGGAGGACAGGAGCTAATTCCTCCTCTCCCCACGTGCCATTGCACCGGGGCCCTCCGCGGGTCAGACCTGCAGAGGGCGGGCTGCTTCCCTGGGTCCTGCAGTTCAATCCCATCTCGCCCAGCCACCCCTTCGCAGAAGCCACGTGTGGTTGGGGGGTTCTGTGGCCCGGGCAAGCTGCCCTTTAACATGAATCATTGCAAGAAGCTAGTAAAGGGAAGTGGTTTCTCCAGGCTGTTTCTTGTCTTACTTAAGCATAGGGATCTAAGGTTCTTTTTTCAAAATCAGAGGTATAAAACTCAAGTCTCCACTGAAGTGATCTGTCACCTTCCGAGACCAAACTGCCCAATCGAGTGTTCACTCGGTCACTCACAGGATAAAGGTGGGCACCTGCTGAGGACCGGGGCGGGCAGGCAGTCAGGACACTGCGGTGCACAGGCGCAGAGAACTCCCCTCACTGAGCTCCTCGAGTCCGGCCTCCGCCCTGGCGTCGGGCACTTTTTCAGATGCACAGTGGCCATCAGCACGCAATCATGTTTTATTTGAAGAGAGTTTTACTTTTTTCCAGCCTGCTATTTTCTTATTTGCTCAAATGAGCCCTCCAGTGCGGTGTTGAGTGAGAGTGTAGAGTGGACGCCGGGGTCGCATGCGTTGTCTCCGGGCCAGTCTTCGCCGCTGCCCAGGCTGAGAGCCCCAGGCTGTTGGACCGGTCTGGAAGTTCCCTGTCACTGGTGTCTTGAGAGGTTTTCTTTTCCTTTTAAATCGTGGATGGGCCCTGGCTGGTGCAGCTCAGTGGACTGAGCGCCAGACTGTGAACCAAAGGGTCAGCAGTTCAATTCCCAGGCAGGGCACATGCCTGGGTTGTTGGGCGGGTCCCCAGTAGGGGGCACTCAAGAGGCAACCACACATTGATGTCTCTCTCCCTCTCTTCCTCTCTTCCCTGCTCTCTGAAAAGAAATAAATAAAGTCCTAAAAAAAATAAATCGTGGGTGGGTGTTGAATTTTGTCAGATGTTGTTTTCGTGTCTATTGAGCTATTTGTCTGGTTCTTCTATTTTATTCTGTTAATATGGGGAATCACATTGATCAGTTTTTGAATGTTTGACCAGCCTGCCAGCATTCCTGAATAAACCCCACTGGTCTTGGAGTACCCTTCTTATGCGTCACTGGATCCCGTTTGCAAGGATTTTGTCAAGAGTATTTCCTCCTCTCTGAGTGATATTGATCTGTCGTTTCCTTTTCTTGTGGTGGTTCTGCTGTTGGAGTCGTCTGTCCTCATCGAATGAGTTAAGAAATATTTCCTTCCTTCTCCATTTTCTGAAGGCATTTGTGTAGAATTGACAGCATTTCTTCCTTAAGATTTTGTTAGAATTCACCAGTGAACCCATCTGGGCCCAAAGTTTTCATTATAGAAGGGTTTTGATAATTCAATGTTAAAATTTATATAGGGTTCTTCTGGGATTTTATTTCTTGAGTCAGTTGTTTGTTTGTTTGTTTTAAATAGTGCAAACTTAGCCTCTCGTAGTTCTGGTGGGAGGAATCTAAAAGCAAGGTGTCAGCCGGCTGCCTCCCTCCTGGAGTCTCTCGGGAAAATGCACTTCCTGCCTTTGCCGCGCTGGACGCCACCACTGGACACAGCCCCTGGATGCCGAGGCTCCTGGCCTGTCTTCTGCCACTCCAGCCTCCTGCTTTCGTCACCATTCCACCTTCCCACGAGTCTCTGTTGATAACCTTTATTTCTGAGAAGTTTGTCCATTGAAAGGTTAACGACTTATTGACTGTTTTTCACAATAGTCCCTTCTTGTTCTTTTCAAGGCCATGGTCACACCTCCTCTTTTATTCCTCATGTTGGTAGTTTCTATGTTGTCTCTACAGTTTCCTCATACTACAGTGCAGTTACAGGTTCGTCTGTTATGTTGATCTTTCCAAAGACACAGCCTTCGCTTTCATCGATTCACTCTGTTGTTTGCATCCTTTCTGGTTCGGAAGGAGAGAGGGAGAGAAATATCAATGTATGGTTGCCTCTCGTGCATCCCCTGCTAGGAACTGGCCTGCAGCCCAGGCATGTGCCCTGACTGGGAATTGAACCGAGATCCTTTGGTTCACAGGCTCGCACTCAATCCACTGAGCGAGGCCAGCCAGCACGATAATTCTATATTTGTTCCTGTGTCAGTAATTTGTCTTTTGTCCAATGTCCGAAAACTTTTTCTTTCTATATTTTCCAGTTTTTAATGTATTTTTAATAATATATTTTATTGATTATGCCACTACAGTTGCCCCATTTCCCCCCCTTCATTCCCCTCCACTCTGCACACCCCATCCCACCCACCTCCCCCCACTGTGCATCTGATAGGTTGGCTATCTCTTGGTAGTTTAGAAGTATTGGCTCTGGGGCTTTGATTTGTTCTTCTGTTTCAGCCATTTTTTTTTTTTTTTGGTCTTGTCGCACCTGTTACGTATGACGGGCGGAGCCTTAGGTGTTCACCAGGGTGGGGCGACCCAGTCGCTGCGTTGTGATGCTGTATGTGGGGGCGGGGTCAGAGAGGGAGAAATGGTGTTTGTTCCGCTCTCTCTCGGATTTTGGTCCCCTCTTCAGCTTTCCCCAAGCAAACTGGGCCTTTCTGGTTCTGGTTCCCGGGTGGGTGGGCTTGTGTACGTTCTAGGACCCTGTGTGTCTCTCCAATGAACTCTCCTGTGAGGCTGGGAGTCTCTCCCAGCACCTTTTCAATCAGTGCTTTTAGGCTTTATTTCCCGTCGCTGGGGACGCTGGGGTCTGTCTTGCTGCCCGTTTTTACCTGGTTTATCTGCATGTGAATGTGTGACCGCGGTCAGCCAACCAACCGCCTTGCACACTCTGCTCGTTTTCTCCCCTCGCCCAGGTCTGCCAACCACGACCCCTCTCTACTGGCCACTGACTCCGCCCCTCTTACTGGTCTGGACAAGTGGTTGTTGGACTTCCCTACAGTTCAGTTTTCGGTCTGTTCTGGTTGTGTTTTTGTTTCTAAATCTTTGTTGTCCTTAATTTTGGTTGTGCGAGGAGGCATAGTCTTCCACCTATGACTCCATCTTGGCCGGAAATCCTATTTTTCAGTTTTTTAAAAAATGGTGTCAGGGTTTTGGGGTTGGGTGTTCATTTGGCGAAGTCAAGGTCGCTTGCCTACCCCCTAGCTGGGGAGTTGCAGATTTGGTGTCAGTAACAGGAAGTAGAGTCTGCTTTCTGCCAGTGTTTATAATTGGGGGACATAAATCCAAATTTTTATCCCAAACTTAACGCGATTCAGAGGCTTTTCAGCCAAAAGCAATGACGAACACTTTTCCAATCCACAGCACCCTCCTTTTGTGGAACAACTCTGAGGTTCAGAAGAAGAATCCCACCTCCAAAGGTAGCCTGTCCTTGGTCCAAGCCCAGTTTAATAGTGCAGTCCCCCCACCCGCCCTTTTGCCAGTGATTTGTTCAGAAACTCAGGCCCGAGCCACGGAGCACAGGACATTGCTCTGACTTCGAAGGCTGGTTTAGAAATAGGCACCTGACACATTTTGGTCTCATGAGGTGCAAGATGATGAGTTCTGGGAGATTCTGGGGAAAGTTCCTGACGCTCCAGAGAACCGTAGAAAGCAAGCCAGCAGCATCTTCTCCATGGGATGATCTTGGTGTCAGCCTGAGGATGAGGCTGCCATGGGCCTGGGAGCAGAACCGAGAGAATCCTCGAGAAGCGGAGCTGGATCTGCTGGATGAAACCAGCCCTGAAGCCTGCCCTGCTTCTTGGGGTCAGGACAGCCAGTACATTTCCTTACTGTCGAAGGCAGTGTGAGTTGGGGTTTCTGCCACTGGTGGTGGGAAGTTTCCTCACTGACTCAACACAGAATGTTCGGGCCGTGTGGCTGTGTTGGTACCTCCCAGACCTGGTGGTCCTTTCTCACAGTCCCCGAGAGACGGGACTGCTGACTAAGGCGGCACTATGACAAATGTGACAAGCGATGCAAAAGGAAATAAATACGGGTGGCACTGAAGAGAGATGGAGATGTGTGGTCTTTGTGATGAAAGAGATGTGCTTTGCTTACCCAGAACCTGAAGTGCACTGACAGATCCAAGTAACGCAGACAATGAGGCTCCGTTAAGCCTCCATCACGGCCTCATAGCTTGCTCCACAGAACACACTCGTGCTTTCCTGGCAGGGGCCATGCCCTGACCACGGAGGGGGTTTTCCTGGGGCGAGGGTCAGGCCCGCCCTCTGGGCATGCTGACCCCTGCAGGTCCCCCAACTGTGGGAACCAGACTGCAGGGTTTGTGGTCACGGGGGGCTACATTTGCACTGTCCCTGGAACTAAAAGGAAGAAAATACTTGTACAAGTGAAATAAGAAACTAACATATGCCTCATCATATCCTTGGCCTTGGAAAGGGTCCAGGGTACCGGTTTGTGAGGTGACCTCTGGTAGGTTAATTTGCTTTTCCAAATCTTAGATTTCTAGTCTGCACAACAATCCTTGTCAGAATCAGATTAATTCATAACTGTGAAAGATCATCACGGAGCCCAGGGAGGTGAAGAAGCAGGCTTTATGTTTGACTGTCTGAGTTCCTGAGGGCTGATAGGGTCGCACTGATCATTCACGCCTTTCAGTTCTAGTACAAACACTTCATTTCCTATTTTGATTGCTGATTTCCATATTGAAAAAAACCTATTGGTGTGCATCTTTGCATGTCAGTGCTTCCATAATTGGTATTTTACATATGTTTATTTTGTTTGATAACTGAGTATTGAATATAACCAACCTTTTGTCAGAGTGAGTGGAAGTAACAGAACACTTTGAAATGCATAACTAAGATGAAATGTGAAAGAAAAAAAATGGCTGGGTAGCTTAGTTGGTTGCAGCGCTGTCCTGCATAACCCAACGGCAAGTGGGGTCCTGCAGCCCGCCGCCGCCCTCTGGGCAGAGCTCCAGAAGCAGAGGTGACGCAGGAGAGGGGTCTGTATTTGAAAGCCTCGCAGTTTTGGAGAAACAGCTTTTCACGTGTGCTAGTCACTTATTCCTATCAATTAAGGCTACACTCATTAACTCTTCAGTTACAGCCTTCATCACTTGAACCTGTCAATTAAGGCTACGCTCTAATACCCGGGTTTTCCTCTCACCCCCCTGATTAGTTTTTAGTTGTCTCTATAGGGTTAATTTACAAAGTAAAACGACATAAGCTACACAATTTGGGAAGAATGGCAGGCTCCTGCCTCAGAGCCCATCCCCTCTAGAACACCCAGAGGAGAAGAACGCTGCCACCCTCTGCCAGGCCAGCGGATCCCAGGCTGTGCCCGGAGCTCCTTCCCACCCAAAACACCTCCCGCTGGGAAACGCCACCAGCTGCAGCACCACCCCCCAGGCGCCCCCCAGGAAGAAGGGCCTGCAGAGAGCCAGCCCTCTATTTCCACGCACGCACTCGAGACATTCAACTTCCCAGCCAATCCTGTCCTAGACTGTTCACCGTTGCCCCCCTCAAACTCCTTCCCCGGCCCCTCCCTGCTTCTCCCCAGTGGTCTCATCCGATCTCTCTGTATCACTCTTGTGCCAAGGTTGCAGCTACGTCCCAGTCAGGGCACACGCAAGAGTCAACCGAGAATCCATGAGTAAGCCGAACAGCCAATTGATGTTTCTCTTTCTCTTCCTTAAAAAGTCACTAAACAATTTTTAAAAATGGAAAAAACCCGTGCATGATCACATTTGAGAGGGGCAGAAACTCCATGCAGTGGGGAGGGAGGGCAGCATTACCATGGTGACTTTGGGGGGAAACTGGTACCTACAGAGAGGTCTGTCTGGCCAGTGAGCGGTGGGAGGGGCATTTTCGTCCCCTGTCCTGGTGACCGTTCTGTGACGTTCTCTCCTAACCTCTCGTCTTCCCTGGTCACCAGCTTTGTGATCTTCGGCAGGTGACTTGGTGTCTCCCTGTCTTCCTTTCCTTATCTGTGAGGTGAGAAAATAACATGTTATGTTGGGGTTGTTCTGGGAATTAAATGAGCTAACACAAAGTGTTTGATCCAGAGCCTGGAACTTAGTGAGCACTGTGTAAGCATTTATTAAATCATAAATAAACATGTTCTTTTTTTTTTCTTCCCGTTACTACCACCACCATGGTTAAGTCTCAGTTTTAAGTGTTTCTCCTCAAATATCAGTGGTGTTTTGATCTAGGTTTTCTTTTCTTTTTTTGCCTGCTATGCTTGAAAAAATGTTGTATATGAAAGTGCATTACTTGTTACTTTTTGTACAGTGTTTTAGATCAGGGGTTGGCACACTATGGGCCCAATGGGGCCCAGTGCCTGTTCCCGTAAATAGTTTTATCAGAGTGCAGCCACACCCACTCATTTGCATACCAATCCAGGCCACCCTGGCCCTACAGTGTCAGAGTCCAGTACTCAGAGCAGACAAATCTGAAATTATTCATTTTCTGACCCTTTACCCAAAAGGTCGGTGAGCCCTGTTTTAGTTACATAGATTTTAGGGACATATTTAAAGCTTTAGGTCCTCAAGAAAGAGAAAAAACTCAGACTTTTTAAATTATAAAAAGATAGATATTCTCTTCTCAACCTTTTGTTTGATTTTAGAGAAAGGTGCAGGGAGAGACATGGATTTGCTGTCCCACTTACTCACGCACTCACTGGTTGCTTTGTGTGTGTGCCCGACCTGAGGGGGACCCAAACCTCAACCCCGGGTGTTGGGGCAACACTCTGACCAACTGAGCCACCTGGTCGGGGCTTTTCTTCTTGTTCTTATCAGAGTAAAAATACAAATGATTCCTTCCAGATCGTTTACCCGCCTTCTGTGTATCACAGATAAGAGGCCGTTAGTAGTCGTCATCGTCTGTTGTTGTCGCACTAAGTGTAGATGTCACTGGGCAGCCGGTGCCTGCCCAGGTGCCGCCCAGGTGCTGCGAGCTGCGCTCTTCCATGCTGGAGGAGGCTCGTTTTCCTCCTCAAACTTGTCCTCAGACCAGGGGCTCTCCCTTAAGAAGGAGGGCGTGACTCATTTCCCCTGAGGCCAGATCAAAGTCTGAGCAGGGGCCTAGGTCTTATGCTGTGCCCCCGACCCCCAGACGCTGCCTGGATCGGGGTGGTTCCCAGGTTGGACCCTGGGTTTTACCAGTGACACCCCACTCTTCTTGGTTGCATGTTGCCCACTTAACCTTGGGTATTTGTCTTCTGCATCTGTGCTGAGAGGAGCTGCTCTGAAAAGAACGGGGACACGTACTACGTACGGAGCAGGTGGAGCCCATTCTGATGCCCCTGGGAACGCAGCTCGGGGCACCGGCCCCTGTGACTGAGTGGCCTGTGGCTGTGTCCTTACACATCTTTAATGTCCAGATGTTCTGTGGTTTGAAACTGTGTGAGAGTTATCTCACATCTGATTCTTTCAGTGAAAGTTGCTTTTCAGAGGTCACTGTTGGCAGCTTGTCTTTCAGCTTCTGGAGATTATCCCGGCTCTCTCCAGCAGTACCGCCCTCTGCGAGCCCGTCTCCCCCAGGCGTGGTCCGGTCCTGCTGTCACCAACGACATCGCTTCTAAACCGTTACCTGTGCTGCCGTTCAGATCGTCAGATTTCGCACTTCCTCTCTCGGGCGTTTTCACTGACTGCTTTCCCAGAGGGTCGCCGCCGCCACCTCGACCTGGGCGAGGTTTCACGTCTGGTCTCTCCTCCCTCCACGCACCACACTCATTAATAGTTCCCCCTCCTTTTCTGGCCCCCATGCAAAATACAAATCCAGAGTCTTTCCTTGTGAACCCATCTCCTTGGATACTTTTCTCTAATCATGACTTTGGTAGAGAAACGTCGTCAGCTCGAGGGCAGTAGGGGGCTGGCCCTGTCTGCATTCTGCGTTATCCAGGCGGTTTCTGAGCCGGTCACACTGAACTCCTAAGGAATGTCCAAATGTGCCGATAAAGATAAAGCCCGTTGTCTAAGTATTGCCTTCTAAACATTATTTATAATGTCTTTATTAGGAACTGCAAATTGTTTCTCAGGTACCCCTATCTGAAGTTTAAGATTTGTGGAGATTTAAAACTTTAAACCTACTTATAGAAAAGACTGCACTGTATTTTTAAACTCTTTGAAAACATTGATCTTCAATTTTCATGGCAGATTGTTGAAATGCTAACTTTTTTCTTAATCTGAAGCTATTCACGGAGTTTCCAGTTTCAGGTGAGAGTCCCACTGAAAAAACGCAGGCCTGGCCGGCTGGCCGGGCAGCTCAGCAGGTCGGAGCGGCGTCGCCCGTGGGCACTCTCCGTGCGCCCCTCTGCGGAGGGGGAGCTCGGCCAGGAGAACACCCCTTCCTCCCCTTGTGTGGGTCGACTTTAGGAAGCAGCAAAACACACACTCAGTAAGAGTGGATGTTGCTAAACAGGTTGTGTGTGTGTGCGTGTGTGTGTGAGAACATTTCTTCTCCTGGCTTCAGCCATCCATGGGATGGCAAAACGACCGAGCGAGCTAGTCAATGCTTTTTTCTCTTAATGGTGGCGTTCTTCCAGCTCGGACACACACGGCCGGCTGCTCTCTTCTCTCATACCCAGACTAGGGAATCGGCTTAAAGACACTGCCACTCAGTGATTACGAGCCAAGACCGCCAGGCCAGGATGCCGAGTCCAAACCCAGGGGCCTCCCCTCACTGAGTCTCTGAGCCGGAGCATGTCACTCCGCGTTGCCGTCCTCACCCTGGGCTAACACCTGCAGTGCCAGCCTCACGCGAGTTTTTGTGTGGATTGAGCGGGTCACTGCCTGTGCTTCGAGGAGGACCCGGGCCGCCGAGGGGACAACCTGAGAGTCGGGTCTCTGCCATCGGCCCGAGAAGGTTGTCTCTGCCCCTCCTCCCTTCTGTCTTACTCACTGTGTCCCGCCACCCTCACCCCAGTGAGCCCCCCGAGGCTCTGACGTAACTTGTTCCCAGGGACAGTGGCCTGGCCAGCGTCAGCCACTGGTAGCAACGAGGCCCGCTGAGTTTTAGGTGAGGCTCTGGGGTGGAGGAAGGACTGATGAAGAGCGAGAACACCGGGCCCTGGCTGGGCGGCTCAGCTGGTTGGAGCATCACCCCGATACACCAAGGTTGCCGGTTCAGTCCCTGGGTCAGACCCATAGGGGAGGCAGCTGATTGTCTCTCTCTTTCCCCTTTCCTCTTGCTGTAATGTCAGTAACTGTATTCTTCGGTGAGGGTTAAAAAGAAGAATAAAAAAGCCTGGGGTCTATATTTCCATCACTACTTACCAGCTAGGTGTCTTTAGGGAAATCTAGAACTTCTATGACCTGGGTCCCTCATCCTCAAAGTTAGTGTGTGCCTGACACGCTCTTTCCTCTGGGTTTCCGCATCTTTACACTGGCCTTCCTGGAGTGTGGTCACTGGTACATCTGGCCTTCTTTCTGACCTCAGCAGAGTCCAAACTCACCCCACGTCTTCCCAACTCCAAGCCTGGCCTTCCCTGTCCCTTGAACTACAAAGAGCTCAGAAGTCGGCTGCTGTGGATCAAAGCAGCTGTGTGGTCTTAAGGAGTCACTGAACCTCTCTGAGCCCTAGGCTCACCCTGGGTACCAACAGAACAGGGACAGTGCTCCTGGTTCACTGTGGAGGTCAGAGGAGAGGACGGCGTGGTCGCAGGGCTCGGCGAACTCCTGGCCTCCCAAACAGCAGCCCATGGACAGATGGACAGACACGCGCCAGAGACACACCGGCTCTAAGTCAAGTGGGGCTTCGCAAAGGCGGCCTCTCACTCACGAAGACTAAAAATAATTCTCTCAGTCACACGAAAGACCGTTTTCTCCTTCTATTTTAAGTGTGCGACTTTCTCCCCAGTGCTGTCTATGGGTGGGCGAACCTTACCCAGGTTTCTGTTCCTCTGATTGGTTTCTGAGTTTGCCCCAGGGGAAGTGCCAGGAGAGCCCAAGTCACTGCCGTCCCACCTCTCCTGGGTCTCTGCAGGGAGACGACCGGGGGCTGCGAAGGAGGCCCTGGGTGGTGGTCGCTGGGCAGGGGTACAGCTGGGCCCTGACCCTCCCCAGCCTGTGACCTTGCCTGTGTCACCTCTTGGCTTCTCGAGCACCTGCTGCAAAGTGAAGGGTGGGGCTCTCCCCCTAAGGGTCCCCTCCCCGTACAGCTGAAAAATAATGCAGAGTCTCTGAAACTGAGCACCGGCTAAACCTGTCTGTGCCGCAGCAGCACTTCCGGCACGGCGATGTCGTCTGTTGACTTGGGTTCGGCTGACTGTCCCTTCTCTTTCTGCTCCAGCGCTTCCTGCCCCCCCATTTGTTTATTGCACCTGTCCCCCCTTTTGCTCTCCTGAGGTGGTGAGATGCAAATGGACCTTTTGTTGTGGGCCCTGGGCCCGCAGCTGACAGAAGCCGGAGCAGTAAGGAGTGCAGCTCAGAGCTGGGGGCTCGGGGTGGGGCAGAAAGTGGGAGTTGCCCCCTGATGAAAAGCGGAGCCAACGGCTGGAAAGAGGGGCGGAAGACTTGCATATGGGGAGAAGACTGAAAAACAGGCTAGTGAAAAGGGGGTGCTGGGCCCCAGTTCCGGCGGGTGGAAGCTTCCCTACACCAACTGGCAATTCTCAGTCGCCAGCAGGGCGTCCAAAACTGCAGCTGGCTTCTGACCCCAGTCACCCGGAGGCAGAAGCACACCCCACGGGCGCGGCTCCGTCCCATGAGACCCCCTCCCCTGCAGACGCCAGTCACAAGTGCTGATTTCGACCCCCTTCTGCAGGTTGCAGTTTCCAATGGCCCCTTCCCTGGGTTTGATTAATTTGTTGGAATGGCTCACAGGACTCAGGAATGTCCGTCCGTTTACTCACCACCGATTTGTTACAAAGGAAATGAAAATACAGGAACCGACAGCCAGGTGGAGGGACGCAGAGGGCAAACCTGAGCAGAGGGGCCTCTGGCCTCTTCTGTGGGGGCACGGTGACATGGGGAAGGTTCCCCCCAAAAAGGGCCAATGGACGGTCCCCTGGGTTTTTGTGGAGGCTTCTGTTACACAGTCGTGATTGTCAAAGTCACTGGTGACTGAACTCAGTCCCCCCTCCGAGGGTGGGTTTCCCTGGCAACCAGTAAACACACCACATTAACCCAACAACAGACACCCGACTCACCCTTTCCACTTGGGCAAGTCCCAGAGTTCGGGGAGCTGCGAGCCAGCATCTGTGGATGAAGACCGGACACCTTGGCAATCATGACTTTGCCGCTAGTCTCAGAGACCTCTGGCCCGGGGACCCCACAGGGGGCCAGCTGGCCTGGCTGGGGCCCGGCTGGCACCACAGTGTCGTTCCCCTGCTTAAACTCTGGGGTTCCCAGCCCACCTAAACACTACAGGATGGGGAGTCCTGGCCTCAGCATCACTGTTCTTCTCATCTCCCACCACTCTCCTCCCAGCTCGCATGGGCCAGCACCTCTGGTTTCTTAGAACTCTTTAATGGGGTCCCGCCTCGAGGGCTTGACACTTGTATTCTCTGCCTGGAACCCCCTCCTTTCATCAGAGCCTTGGTGGTGGAGCCAACTGCTGGGGGGCCTGCCCTGACGCCCCCAGAAGGAGACAGCCCCACTTCCAGCTTTTTCCTGTCTCTTTGTTCTAATTTGCCTTCCCTGGTAGCGCTGGCCCTGCCTGACCTGCATCATCACTGGGGCGGTCTGACACCTGCTGCCTTGGCCAGGAGCTCCCCTCGGACGGGGCGCTGGGACCTTCTCTGTAGGGTCTATAGCACACAGTGCAGGGCCCGACACAGTTGTAGACGGACTGGCTGGACGAGTGGCTGAACACGTGAATGAACAAACGGATGAATGAGCGGATGAAGAGATGGATGGGTGGGCCAAGACATGCCAGACTGCATGGAACTTCGAGCCCTGGACCTGAGGCTGGTTCCTCAGACGTCCCTCTGCCCTTGTGGTCCTTGGCTTCTTATTTCCGTGCACTTCTAAGTCCTCCTCTGTCCTCTGGTTTTTCCTACCTGCAGTCTCAGCAGGAAATGTCCCTGGAAGGATGGAGGGAGCTGGGGGATGGAGGTAGGGGTCTTCTCCCTTCACGGGGCGGGGGGTTGTGGAGGGGTCCAGAGCCTGTCACCCAGAGGAGAGGGGCTGGCCCCTTCCAGCTCTCCTCCTGCCACCTTTTCTCACGGTGGACGCCAGTTAACCCACAGGTGGCAAACACAAGGCCTGCGGGCTGAATCCGGCCACCTTGTTTTATCCCACCCGCCACCTTGTTTCTACCCAGCAGCAGCGCCGAGCTCCTTGCCCCCTAGGTAAAGGGGTAATTACGTTTACACAGTTACATTCGGCCCTTTGAAGGCAACCTGGAGGCTGATGTGGCCCTGGTGAAAATGAGTTTGATACCTCTGAGTTAACCACACCACACTTGCTTGCCCCCCTCTTAACTATGAGAAGTGAGACAGAATGGAAGTCCTACTGGTTCCTCCCCGGGCCCTATATCCTCTCCTCCTGCTACAAGTTTGGTGAGCATTCCTCTGGCCATGGAAAAAGTAGGTCACACCCCAGAAGGAACAGTGAAGACAGGGGACGCAGACGACGGAGGCACTGTAAGCAGGCTGCGGAAATTATTCACATTATGGAGGCTGGAGCCTGAGGAAAGGTCCCATTCTTGCTGTAACCACCTGGAACTTGGACCCCTTCGAACTTTCCCGCGCTGCACCAGAGCCTGGGTCGGGGCAGGTCTGCGCTCCAGGACGATGTCTCGGCACCCACCGAAGCACTCGCGTATCCAGGCCACCTGGCATCCGGTATCCAGACCCCTGGACGAGTCCGGGCTTCCTGGCGCCCACCTTCTGGACCACCTGGCACCATCATCCTCGCTGCCGGACACCTGGCTGGTGGCCGTCCTGGACCAGGGTGCCAGGGGAGGGACACAGGACTGCGCAGTCTCAAGAGCGGGCTTTTCGCTGTGAGAACTTTTGACCTTTCTTTCTCCTTCGAGCAGTCCTGCTGTGTTCCCAGTTTGCGGACTCTAAGGGCGCTATGTCCGTCATTTATTTTGAGGAAAGCCTCCAGACTCTGGGTTGGTTCACCATGTCTGTAATCATATGTGCCTTTAAATGTACTTCCCGTGGAGACGACGTAGCAAGTGTGTGAAGTAGGATCTACACTAAACGCCCATTCTGAAGCTTCCCTTTTTCATGCCCCGTCGTATTTTTGAGCGCTAACCACACACACACACACACACACACACACACAGATCTAGCTAATGTCTTTTTATCGCTGCACCTAATTCTGTCCTATGGATGTTCTGCCCTTGCTCTGTCTGCCTCCTCACTGAGCTGTCGACGCCCAGCCTGTGCCTGGCCGTGGTGACAGGCAGGCACATTCTGGGGCTCCCCTTCACTCTGCCTTTGCTCACCAATGAGAGGCTCCCGGCGGCCCCCCAAGACCCCACCGGGGTGGCGTGTAAGCCCCCGCGCCCACCTGCTGCCTGGGCCCGGGGCCTCCAGATTCTGCAGCTGCGCTCTAACATCTGTTCCTCATCGGAGGAGACACTGCAGGGGTTCCTGGGTCACCTGCTGCCCCAGGGACAGGGGCAGCCGCTGGTTGGGGGTGGGGTTGGGTTTCAGCAGTCCGTGATCAGGCACGATATGGTGGCTGATGAGGACGCGGCCCCGGGGCGGCCCAGGCAGGCCCAGGGAGTGCCACCTCTGGACGTCCACTGCTTCCCAGGCTTCGTCCTGGTTGCTGGCACAGGAGGCCAAGGAAGCAGAGGTTTTGAGAAAGTGCTGTGGATACAAAGTTCCCAGTTTGAAACATACTGAGATTCGGCTGTGGCTGGAAGCAACAGCCCCGCCCTGATGTGCGATGGGCATGGACCCTGTTCTTACTTAAGAGCCACACAGACATTGACACCCGGTTTTACAGGTGCCCGGGGCCCTTGGTCATTAATGAGCTGCTCTACCACCTACCCATTCGATGGGGCAGATGACGAAGCCTGATTTAGGGACAGAGAGAATGAGATTGGAAGACGCATATACCTTATTTGGCCCAGGTTCCTTTAATGGAGTCAGGAAATCCGATTAGAATTCCCAGTTTTTCCATCTCTCGCCCCTAGGGGGCGGCAGATACCTAAACAGCACCCGTCTGAGGGTCTGAGAATGGGGGCAACCCCTCGACGGGGGACGCACCCAGCCCACCCCGGGAGGAGGAAGACGGATTGTGTGCAGGAAGGCGTGCGAAGTATTTGCTGTTGTTGAGAAACGCGGAACTTACTTTCCAGCGCTTTGGTGCAGTTCCTGGCGGAGCCCACGCCTTCCCCCTTTCCTTCCTCTCTGTGATTATTCTCTTTCCAAGAACCACGACCCCAGGGGAGGCCCCAGTGAGCCCTGCTGTGGATGGTGGGAAGAGCCGCTGAGGTGGCCATTCTGCTTCTTGTCCCTTTCCACCCCCAACTGTCCTGCTCACACCCATCTTCCCTGCAAGCCCAGACCTGGTCATGTCTGTCCGTGTCCAGTCAGTGAGCCGTTGGGGTCCTCACTGCCAGCCAGGGAAGGCCAGTCCTGCTGGTGCTGAAGACCCTCAGCCGGCCCCACAGCTCCTGAAGTTCTGTGCGCCCCCGTTCTAGAATTGAGGACCCTCCAGGGGCCAAGGCGATCCTTCCCCCTGCTGTGCTGGTCCCCGTCGGCTTCTGCACCATCTGCGCCATCATCCTCGCCAGCAGCTACGGCCTTGGAGCACCCGTGCAAACACCATTCTGTCTGTGGAGGGGAACAGCATCCTCGTAACTCCACGACGCTTCTCACTTTTGGGGGGGACACTCAGTGACTGGTTTCCTGTGGCCTTCCCGTGCAGCAGACACCAGAAAAGTTTAGATGCTTCTCGCCTCCTTTTAGCCACGAAACTGCCGCTTTTACCCAGGGGCTGGATCCTGACTTGGGGGACTGGTCGTGGGACGAAGGACGTCTCCAACACACACGCTTTTTGTCTCTCTCAGCGTGGTTTCCTGGAACCATAGAGTACTGGGTTTTCTAACACGGAGGTTTTGTTTTTATGACAAGTTAAACCATTCTAAAAGTGGCTAGTGGTCACCATGTGGGACTCAAACTGGGGAAGCTGATGTTCCTGCTGCCTGTCCTCACCAGACCCAAGAAGCCGAGACGGGGGACTGAATGTCTGTAGGCGCTTCATTCAGTTGCCAGTGATCTGAGAAGACGGCGGGTTCATACCCTAGCAGGCCGTCTTACCTTTCCTTTCAAGTTGGCCTTTTTATAAGGGGGCGAAAGTGTAGGTGTGAGGTCTGGAATCCAGGAGAGCGGTTAATCGGATAAACGCTGCAGTCCGGCAACTTCCCTGACATCCTTTCATCCACTGACCGGCGATTTTGTTTCTGGGCCCTGTGTCCTGCGTCCTGTGTCCTGGGCAGGGGGACATCTCTCCCCAGGACACACGGACTCAGATGGCACCTTGATCGTTAAGGAACACAAAGGTCGAATCCCTTGTGGTTCCCCTGGCGTCAGGGTGGGCCGCACTACAGTTCCTGAATCAGAGCTTTGCACGTGCATTAACCGCTAGGCTTATTAACTGTTACCTAATACTAACATTTTCCAACTCTCGAGTCCCTCAGCAGGATTTCTATCCCAAGAGTGTTTTCACAAAAATTAAAGGGAATGCTGATGCAATGCTTTCACGCTATGCAGCCAAGAAGCCTCAGTGAGTGGAGAGGCTCTGCTGGCCAGCAGAGGGCTCCCACGCACGGGACAGACATTCCCTGGCTCTCACTCAGCCCGAGGAGCCACACCAGCCCGGGCACTTGCACAGAGCAGGCAAGGTGGGCGAACCTCAGTCGTCAGCATCGGGGGGCCTCTGAGGTGCAAGCCCCAACAGGTGTAATTACGGGGCTCGTGGCTGCATCTCTACTCCCCAGTGCCGTTCAAAGGGACAGACGGTGACAGAGACGGCCTGCGGGCAGGTGGGTGGGGTTGAGGTGGCAGCAGCTCTGAAGAGAGATGCACATGCAGAACAGGATCAATCGGTAAAATGGCAGGGGTAGGAGCTACCCCTGTGAACTGGGGTGGGGGGGTGTCTGTTGCCTCCTTTTCCAGTGGCTCGACTGCCTCTCCCGGGCTGGCTCGGGCGCAGAGGACACCGCCATTGCAGGCCTGCATCTCCAATGTCCTGCTTCGAACTCCTCCCCACATCTGGTGGCATTCCAAACCCAGTCCTCTGCCCAGCCCGCTTCCAAAGCAGAAAACCCCGGCCTCCATCTGCACCTCCCCCATTCACATGGTGACACCACATCCGCCACCTGCTCCGGCCAAAGGTCAGAGCCTCGATTTCGCTCTGCTCCCTGCTGCCTGCCTCTGCACAGGGCCCCGGTCCACCCTCTGCTCCAGCTGTCCCCCCACCACGGGGCTGGCCCGGACTTCTGCTGAGAGTACCTGCTGGTGGTCCCTGCTCCCTCTCTGGGCCCTGTAACCCCCCTCAAACACAGCTGAAGTTCCTTAAAAGCAGCTCCCCCCATAACACTCTCTTGCTTGACCCCCGCTCCCGGCCCACGGAGGCTTCTCCACTGCACTGGAAGGAAAGGAGGTTGGGAGCCCCACCTGGTCAGGCTGTTCCCCGTTTGCCGACACCTGTGCTCTACGCCAGCTGCCCCGGCGCCTGCTCCTGTGTGCTCCCCGCTTCTGTGGTCCACGGTCTCTTGGGGAATCAGGAGGTGCATAAGCCTCAGGCTTGGAGCCCTCCTGGCCACAGACACCTCACTCCCCACTCAGATGTGTCTCTGTCTCAGGGATGCCGGAGACAAGCCCCTCCCACTACATCTACCCTTCCCCCAAACCTATTCTTCAGGGGCTGCCCCTCCAGTGCCACTCCTCCCCTCCCACCCTCAGTGAAACCCCCCAAGTGTCTGGAGTAACATTCGATTGAGGTGCTGCACACACCTGTGTGAATGACTGCCTTCACCCCCCAGGTTGCGCTTTTCCTTTGAGAGGGAACCCTCATGAAACCCTACACAGGACACGTATCAGGAACAGTCATTGATTCTGCACTTCAGAGCAGGTGTTAGGAGCCTCTCCACTTCGCTCTGCCTACTAGCTGTGTTACCCTGGGCAAGTGTCATGACTTCTCTGTGCTTCAGTTTCCTTAAATGAAAAAGCAGATCAGGACAGTACCTGATGAGGATAAAATTAGTGTACATGCGTAAGGTGTTTGCAGCAGAGCCACGGAGAGATGGAGAAGTGCGACATGTGCATTAGTTATTACTGTCATCACCACCGTCACCCCCGTCGTCACCATCGTCATTGTCACCACCATCACAATCACCACCATCATCCCATCATCTTCACCGTCATCACCACCACCCCCCTCCTCACCATCACCGTCAGCGTCAGCGTCACCAACAGCCACAGCATTTCCCCTCCACCACCCTCACCAGGACTTAGGGCAGCAAACTGTCTCTGGTCTCTTCATGGTGCGGTGTCTCCCCCCTCCCCGCACCCCCCCCCCCCGGAAGCTCCGTCTCAGACGAGCCTGTTGCTTGTCAGCATCAGCAGAGGGCAGACGGTGGAGGGCAAGTGTGGTCCAAGCGAGAGGTTGGACTTTCACCCGGTTCTCGTCTCGGAGCCCCCTGTGTGCGGACGAAGCCCTCCCGAGCGCTCCCGGCCACGCTGCGTGCATCTGCTCGGCTCTCTGTTTCTCCGCTTCTCTGTCACAGCGAGTTGCTCTTGCTCCGTGAAATACATATGGTTTTGAACATTTGGACCCGATGTTTTTCTCTTTGCTCTGAATGCTGCAATGTTTTGCAAAAAGTGGGAAAGCGGAGCTCGATATAAGTGAATTGCATTTTTCCTGCCAAGAAGCTATTTTGATGTTGGGCTTCAGTCACAGGGGAGAGGTGTTGACAGTCGGGGGGTTGCCTCTCTGGCCGCACGCACATGGCACAGGGGCCACCCCCTCGCTTGTGCCCACGGGTGCACCGCGGGTCCATGTGACACCTTTCTCGCTGACTCTGAGGGCAGTTTTAGGCTTCTTCCCAACTCGGCACCTGAGTCAACTTCTGGCATCCAGTGGCCCTTGAGACAAAGACACTCCAGTGTCCCCAAGACACTCTTCACTACCCCTCTTCTGTCACTACGCACTTGAAGTCCAGTGTTTCAGTCAGGGCCTCCTACTTTAAGGAGGGTATTTGTCCAGTGATGCTTAATTGGTGAATTTTAAAAAGTGCACAGCAAGTGCTGAGGAGAGCTGTGGTGAGTGAGACAGAGCCGTAGGCCGGTGTCAGGAAGGACATCTGGAACGCCTCTGGTGGGGGACAAGTCCGGCGTCGGGAGGGAGACAGAAAGCAAGGGGCTCCCTCAGGCGCCAGAGGGAGCTGGGGAGGGTGGGGGCGGGCAGAGGGATTCTTCCAGGGGTCAGGGTGCAATCCGTGTGGTCCAGGGAGGGGCTGCAGGGAGTCGCCAAGGCCTGCGGGTCGTCCCCCGGGGGATGGGGCAGGGAGGCCGGGGCGGAGCCAGGCGGGACAGGGTGCTGTGGACCCCCGTCAGGTCCCGCAGCTGTGGCATTGCCAGTTCTCCTTGGCCTGGCTCCAGGAGATTAAAGTTTACTCTGGGGACCCTGGAGAGTCCCTGGGCGTCATTTCACAAGATCCAGGGCAGCTGAGGGGACTAGCCCTTAAAGGGGTGTGAGTGTGTGTGCGTGAGGGAGTGTAGGGGGATGGGAGTGTATACGTGTGTGAGCAGGCGGGTGTGTGAGAGTGTCAGTGTGAGTGAGTGAGTGTGAGAGCCTGTGTGTAGGTGAGAGGGAGTGGGTGTCCACAACCCGGCCCTAGAGGTCACTGAACTCATTTCCCGTTGCAGGTGTAGCGGGTGCCACCCTTCACTGGCTTGAAACGACACCAACTGGTTCCATTTCTAGAGGTCAGAGGTCCAGCCTGGGTCTCTCGGGCCAGAAATCAAGGCCTGGGCAGGGCTGTGCTCCCTCTGGACGCTCCAGGGGAGCGTCTGTGCCTGGTCGCGGACCGCTGCCGGAGGGCCCTGCGTTCCTTGGCCCGTCTCTGGCCTCCCAAGGCAGCGAGCAGTGGACGGCAGAGCCCTCCTCAGTCGGGGGGCCCCGACCTCTTCTTCCGCCTGCAGGCCCACGGGGGACCCAGGAGAGCCCCTTCACCTTTGGGTCGGCCGATAAGCCGCCCCAACCAGCCTCAACTCCTCTTTGGCAGGTAACCCAACATGCTGACAGTCCCAGGAGCTGCGGGGGGCGTTATTCTGCCCACACAGGACCACCACGGTCCCTCGAAGACCTTTCATAAAGCAGGACTGCCTCTCGCTCCTTCTCCGGGAGCCCACGTGCCTTGGTGGCGGGCTGGAGAAGCATCCCAGGTGGTGCCGGCTCAGCCCCGCCCCCATCGGCCTGCTGGAGGAGACGTCAGCCTGAGGAGTTTTGTTTTTTCCCGGTTGGCAGTGATGGCGAGGACTTTTGTGATGCCCTGTGTGACCCCTTTGTTGTCACTCACGAGGACCCGGAGAGTCGGGCTGGTGAGGTGACTTCTCCAGGGCCCCCAGCTGGGTGGCCGAGCTTGGGCGCCCACAAGACCCTGGGGACCCCGTCCATTTCCCTTCCTACCATCATGCACACTGATTTTCTAAGATTGCCGTCTAGCAACCCCCAAAGATGTGGTTTTGAGCTTCGGAAGATGTTCGTTCTCTTGACCCACAAAGTGCACCTGCCCGCAGGCGTATTCGCCTCAGAAGCAAGCGCCACGCTGGGAGCAGACGCCCCCGTGGTTTCTGCCGTGCTCGGGTGCGGGGAGCATCAGGAGAGGATGGAGGGGTCAGGTGCCTGTGCCTGGCCTTCGGTCCCAGGGCTGAGGCGATGGCAGAGGCAGAAACCTTGGCAGAGGTTCAGAAAAGATTGGCTGAAGCCACCACCCAAGCTGGGTCCCGAGAAGCAGTTAGCCAGTGCGGGGAGGAAGCGGGCTCTGGGACTTCCACGCATCCTTCCCAGCTCTGACGGACAGGGGACATGGCGATGTCAGCAGTTGGGAAGGTCTGGGAGTGGGCCCTGCGTGCAGGTCCGAGAGAGGAAACTGCTCCGTGTCAGCACTGTGAGTCCCAGCTCCTCCTGTTATAACCTGCGGCCGACCGCACCATGCAGACCCTTCCTTTCCCTCGGCCGGCTGCCAGGGGGACCAGCCGTCCTGGTTTTCCCAGGCCTGAGGGTTTTCCTGGGCAGGACTGCCCGTGCCAAAGCCAGGACAGCCCCCAGCACACCGGGGTGGTTTGCCTCCCTGCTGACTGCGCTGACTGTCTCCTTGCATGGGAAGGTCACAATCCAGCCTCCACCTGCCTGCCCACCTGGGGCCTCGCAATACCAGCAGCCCTGTTTGCACGAGGGTTCGAAGCTCCTTGGAGAAATGGCGAGGGGACCTGGGGCACTCATGGGCAAGCCTCAGGCTGCTAGTGGAGCAATTTTTCTTGCACCAGGGAGGCCCAGCCGGTCCCCCGGGCTGCATTCAGGAGGCAGCTGGGTGTTTCAGGAAGGGAGGGGGCAGGGCGTGAGGTGGCCTGGGTTGTCCTGGGGTCCTGTTCAGGTGCAGTGACCCATGTGTTCGATGTGGTCTTATCTGGTGCCCCTCAGTCGCCTCTAGCCTAGTCAGAAAGAGGGCGGCAACCTTGGAGGACCCAGAAATTCATAACCACCGGGAGAGGACAGAGCTCGCTGTAACATAGTCCAACCCAGTCAACATCCGTCCTGTCTTCCTGGTTGGGGCACGTTTGCAAAGCCATTTTTCGTTGGAAGTGGGGAATGTAGCGCCAGCGCACTGCGTGGGTGGCGGCTCACAGACTCATTTCCTGTCTCTCACGTGTGCTCCTTGGACAGAAACCATCGGAGGGTGGGTGGAGATGCCGACCAAAATCGGCCGGTGCAGAGAGCAAGTTCAAGTCCAGAATAGCCGTCTGATCCATGAGCGCCAACGCTGATCCTCGTGAGAGAAGGGATCGGATGCTGTCTGTCACCACAGGTTGGCCCATCACCGGAAGACAATAGCAGGGGATAGAGAGTGATTCATGCCGACTGTGAGTCTGTCCTTCTCACCAGCAGCCAGACGGACATTGGCGCAGGGACGTCCACGGGCGTGCCTTCGATCCACCAGTGAGTTCCGTTCCCACCGCCACGGCCGTCCGGCCGGGGAGCCCACAGGAGAGCCACGATGGTGACAGGGCCGGGCGTCTGGTCGCCGTTCAGTCAGCACTTTTCCCGCTGCAGAGCGAGGGTCTGTGGGCAGATGTGCACTCGGGGCGCCTTCCTGGAGGAGAGGCCCCGCCACCTGCCCTCTCCACCCTCCCTGTCACTCGCTCTCCCACCTCGTTCCTTCCACGTTCAGGACCAGCCATTCAAACATGAACCGCTGCCCACCGCCCAGGAATCTTACCATGTTTCTCTTGAAGCCAGGGGTGTCAAACTCATTTTCATTGGGGGACATCTCAGCCTCACAGTTGCCTTCAAAGGGCCGAACAAGACACTGATTCATACTGATTGTACTGTTACCATGATTAATTAAATATTTTTTAGAAATCTCACCCAAGGGTATGCTTAGAGAGAAAGGAAGGGAGAGAGGAAGAGAGAGAGAGAGAAACATTGATTGGTTGCCTCCCATGTGTGCCCTGATGGGGGGCAGTTGGGGGGGGGGTTGAGGCTGCAACCCAGGTCTGTGCCCTGACCCGGAATCAAACCCTCAAACTTTTGGTGCTTGAGACAACACTCCAACCCACTGAGCAAATCTGCCAGGGGTGTGGTTAATTAATCTAATTTAATTTAACATTATGTGAACCAAATTTTAAGAGAAAGTGAGCACCTCCAACATGCTAAGCTCTTTGTGCTCAAAGTAAAACCAGTGAATAAGACAAAGATCTTTTTTTTTTCTGTAACTTTGATTCTATGCAAAAAGATTTCATTTACCCCATGGAGTTGTGTCTATGACACTAAGTTGAATGCATCTGCGAGACTCAACAAATGTGAGTTCCTCAAAAATTTTGCTTAATTTGGTGTAGTTGAGAAAACTGTAAAATAATTTGAAGAATGTTGCAAAGGTCTGGAAGGATTCCATGCTCAGAACACTTCACAGTATCTTCAGATTCTTGTTCTATTTTAAAGAAGCCAAAGCTAGAAATATATGGATGTGATTTATACAAGAAACACAAGGAAGCCGTCCAATCAGCAAACCCACAGCCAAGAAAGGCTTTGGGTGTTTGTCAGCAGCTAGGAGCCCTGGCTGGTGTGGCTCAGTGGACTGAGCAATGGCCTGTGAACTGAAAGGTCACTGGTTCGATTCCCAGTCAGGGCACATGCCTGGGCTGTGGGCCAGGCCTCCAGCTGGGGGCGTGAGAGAGGAACCCAGTTGATGTTTCTCTCCCTCTCTCCCTTCCTTCCCCCTCTCTCTAAAAGTAAATAAATAAAGTCTTAAAATAAAAGATAGGAATGGATATTTATACGCTTTAAGTTAAAATGAAGTGTCTAAGTATGTATCTTTTTCCTTTTTAAAAATGGATTTTTAACAGTAAATGGCGTTTTTTCTTTTTTTAAAACCCTCATCCAAGGACAAGCGGACTGATTTTAGAGAGAGGGGAAGAGAGGAAGGGAACGAGGGAGAGAGACATCGACTGTTTGAACAGTGCCTGACCTACGGAGCCACACCCGGTCAGGGCAGGGAGGTGTGGCTTTAACTCGCCCCTCCCTAACGACTGAGGACGTCGAGCACCTTCTCTCGTGCCTATCGGACATTTGTATATCTTTTTAGAAGAAGAACCTGTTCAAGTTTTTATGTCTGTTTTTAAAATTGGGTTGCTTATCCTTTTTTGTTGGATATAGGAGTTCTTTATATATTCTGCATGGTATACCCTTGTCAGAGAAACGATTTTTAAATATTTTCTCCCATTCTGTATGTTGTGGGCTTTTAAAAATCCTTTGATGGATGATTTTTTCCCCCATTTTAATTAAGTCCAGTCTATCAGTGCTTTCTTTTGTGGCCTGCGCTTTGGTGTTCTGTCTAGGAGTCCATTGCCAAATTCAATGTCAAAAGACTTACCTGTATGTTTCCTTCTAAGATGTCTAGGGTTTTAGCTGCCACGATTAGGTCATTGGCCCCTTTTGAGTGAAGTTTTGTCGGTGACAGAAGTGTGTCATCTTCTCGCACGTGGCTACTCAGTTGTTCCAGCGACATCTGTTGACGAGACTGTGTTCTCCCACTGAACAGTCTGGGAACTTGGCGGAAAGGAGACCGGCCCATCTCCATCTGGGTTTACTTCTGACTTCCGTTCTGTTCCCCTGCTCTTGTCACCCGTAGGCCGACTCCACACGGTTTGGTTGCTCTCACCTGGTTTAGGTAAGTTTTGAATTGGGAAGAGTGTGGGTGCTCCAACTTTGTTCTTCTGTTTCTGGTTTGTTCTGGTGATTCCAAGGCCCTCGCCATTCCATATAAATGTGGGGATTGGCCTTTTCGTCTTCTTAAAAAGGGGTTTCAGAATTTTTATGGGAATTGCATTAAATCTGTAGATCACTGTGGGTCCCGCCTGTTGGGACTGTGGAGAAGCCTTCTCATCCGATTCCAGAGGCTCAGCACCTGCCCAGCGCCCTGTCCCCAGGGGTCGGCGGGTCTGGAGCAGAACACTCAGCGCCTGTCCCCTCCCCCAGGCCTGGCGGAGTGGCACTGAAACAGCACATCTCTCTCTCTCTCTCTCTCTCTCTCTCTCTCTGATCCCACACTCGGGGGCCCACTCTCTTAGCAGTTGATGAATCAGCACCCAAGTGAGGAGCTGAAATCGGACCAGCTGGGTGTTCTGAGTCTGGTTGGGAAGCAGACCTGGGAGTAATTCTTAGCTCTCCAGTAACTCTTCCCTCTTGGTGAGTGCATCTCAGTACTTCTGCATTTAAACACAGGTCGCGATGCCCATAGGTGTCTGCAGGGGACGTGTCTGTTGGCTGCCACGGGGCCTTGTTCCTCTCGCACAACCCAAAGCTCAGAGGTGGGCGGCTCCCGGCCCCAGCTCGGCAGGAGGGGTTTCTGGGTCGGTCTCTCCCTCCGCCCTGTCTTTCTCCCACACTCGAGGGCTCATGACGGCGTCACCACTTCAAAGATCACATCGACATTCAGAGCAGGGGAGGGTGGGAGGGCTGCCCAGGAGCTCAGGGCAGCGAGGCGGAAGTCTCCCCAGAAGGCCCCAGAAGCGATTTCAGTGGGCGAGCGAGAGTTGTGTCCCCTGGTATGGTGACAAAGACCCGGGAGCTCAGAGGACGAGGTGACAGTGACTGGCTTCACCTGGTCTGGACCCACTGCTCCGAGTGGGGCACAATACCTCTCCCAACAAAACTGGGGCTCTCTGGAAAAGGAATAAGAAAAAGGGGGTGCCAGCACACTGGCACATGCGTGTGGCACATGCGTGCATGTGGTTCTTTTCCTACACGCTTCCTTAACACGTCCCTCCTCCTGGGGTCCTGTGCACCCCGGTCGTCCAAGACTGTCGGGGGTCACCTCGGGGGCCTGCGGTGGTGTGGCGCACAGGGAGTGCACCAGACCGTGGGGGGGGGGCTCACCCACAGACGAGCTAGGGAGTTGGCTTCTGCAGGAGAGTGCGCCAGAGCGGGGCCGCCCTCCCCTGCTGAGGAAGGGGGGCGGTCAGCGGGGGCAGGACGGACGGCTGTCCTGGGAGCCGGGCTGGAAGGCCTCAGTCCCCGCGCTGCACAGTGCGCTTCCTGGTCAGAGCCTCGGAGTGTTAAAAACACTTGCTTTTCTTGCCCTTTAGAGGAAAAAGCCATATTTCGAACAGTCGTCTCATCCATGATTCAATCAAAGAAACTTCTTCATGAAAAGACAAAGAAAAAAATCCCTGACATTATGATATTTGGGTAGATTTCAATAGCTTATTTACATTTCCAAATGTGAATATAAATTAAAAGGATAAACACTTAAAAGTCAAAAATATTCCATATTTGACATTAAAGTCAGTGGATTGATCGAATTTGCTGAATGTAGCCAGTGAAAAGTGCTAATTTATGGTTCAGTCATTAAGTGGGGAGACAGATGGGGACCCCGACGAGCGTTCCTCACACCGAATGTGCACACAGCTTCCAACGGCGCACACGCTCGGGGCCTGAGACCATCCCACCAGTCCTGGGAGAACACGCCAGCTGTTTGTGTCAGCTTCGCTCACGCACCCCTGGAGAAAGGGGGGCTGTCCAGACTCCCAGCCAGAAGAGAAAATACAGAGCACAGAGAGGCGTTCCTGTTTGTTCCTCATTCACTTATGCCTTTGGGGGAGGGGGAGGGGAGAGAGAAAGAGAGGAAGACACAATCGATGACATCGACAGGTGCCCCTGGCCTGTGCCCCAAGTGGGGACCCGGCCCACAAGCCAGGCCTGTTTCCTGACCGGGAACCGAACCGGCAACCTTTCGGTCCGTGGACCGATGTCTAACCCCTTGAGCCGCACCAGTCAGGGCTGCTTCCACTTCTGAGTGGAGAGAACAGGCAGCTGAGGGTTAGTGAAGTCTCTCCCTCTGCTGTGGTATCCAGGAGCCAGAAGCCATTTAATTCCAGCTTTCTCAGCAACAAGGGATGTGGAGGGGGACCCCTCCCCTGTCCGGCCCTGTTGCCACGTTAGACGCTGGAGTGTAACGCTGGCTGGACGTCTCCGGGCAGGGTGGCGGGTGGACAACGCAAGGGCCCTTTCAGCCTCGCATCAGCCACACTAGCTGAGAGCTCGCCCTCCGACAAATTCCTTTAACCACCACGTGTGACAGCCCTTGGGATCCAACTCGACGACAGCCAGTCCAGCCTGTTCCCACCCTGTGTGAGGCTTGTGATTTCTCAGAAAAATGTAAAAAATGTTTATTGATTTTAGAGAGAGAGGAAGGAAGACAGAGAGAAACATCAATTGGTCGTTTCTTGGAAACACCCCCGACTGAAGATTCAACCTGCAACCTAGGCATGTGCCCTGACCCGGAATCGACCTCTCAGCCTTTTGGTTGACAGGGCAACGCTCCAATCAGCTGAGCCACCGGTCCAGGCTTGCAATTTCCAAAATCACGAGCAGGGATGATTCAGCTGCCAGGACCCTGTTTACGCTGCCCTCGAGGTCACAGTGGCACGGGAGGTGAGGAGCTCAGGCCTTCCCAGGCCACGTGGGGCTCACGCCCACCAGGGCGGTCCCCAGGGGGCACCTGCTTTGTCAGCTGTGTTCAGAGCCACCAGCGGAACCTGCAGAAACCGACCTCAAGTCTCTCACCGTGTTCCGTGCCCTCAGCCCCGACGCTCCTCAGACAGGGTCTGGGTGTGGAGGTCCCTGGGAGGGCCCGGTTCTGTGACCCAGACCCCTTCCTGTCCCCACACAAGCACTTGCCCTGAGCTGTGCCAGGGAGAGAAGTGATTTCTTTTCCATTTTATTTTTTTTAATCCTCATCTGAGGACATTTTTTCATTACTTCTAGAAAGAGGATGGGGGAGAGAGAAACACTGATGTGAGAGCAAAGCACTGACTGGTTGCCGTCGTATGCAAGCAGACCAGGGATGGAACCCACACCCCAGACCCCAGGCATGTGTCCAGACCGGGAATCGAACCCACAACCTTCCACTTATGGGGCGACACTACAACCACCGGAGCCACCCGGCCAGGGCAAGAAGCAATTTCTTTCTTTTTTTAAAAAAATTAGTTTATTTATTTATTTTTTAGAGAGAGGGGAAGGGAAGGAGAAAGAGTGGGACAGAAACATCAGTGTGTGGTTGCCTCCCATGTGTCCCCCACTGGGAACTGGCCTGCAACCCAGGCATGTGCCCTGACTGGGAATTGAATGGTGATTGGCTGGTTCTCAGGTCCGCACTCAATCCACTGAGCTACACCAGCCAGGGCAAAGAAGCAATTTCTTTATTTTATTTATTTTGCATTCTTTTTTATTGTATTTCTCCATTACCATTTATCCCCTAATACCCTCTTCCACCCCGGCCCCGACGCTGCAATCACCACACTGTTGTCTGTGTCCACGAGTCTTTTTCCTGTTTGCTCGTTCTCTCTGTCCCCTACCCCCAGCTGTCAGCCTGCTCTCTGTGAGTCTGAGAAACACTTCGTTTTTTAAAATGATTTTATTTAGTTATTTTTAGAGAAGGGAAGGGAGGGAGAAAGAGAGGGAGAGAAACATCAGTGTGTGGTTGCCTCTTCTGCTCTCCCTACTGGGGACCTGGCCTGCAACCTGGACATGTGCCCTGACTGGGAATCGAACCTGCGACCCTTTGTTTTGCAGGCTGGTGCTCAATCCACTGAGCCACACCAGCTGGGCTTGAGAAGCACTTTCGTTATCGCTGGTTGCAGAGATCGTTTTTGACCTTTCACCGGAACTGCAGCTTCTCAGGAATAGAACGACCAGGTGCCAGCTGCTTGGGAGACCGACGGCAGCTTCCGTTCTGGGTTGCGACCATCCTCTGGGACGACAGAAGTTCCGAGCCTGGGCAACGAGCTCTAGAAGACGTCCAGGCCAGATGGCCCTGTCTGGGCAGCCAGGCACCTTTCTTCCCAAAGTGTCTCTATGTACTTCCTGATGTGTCACGTGACAGCGGTCAAGACACTGCCCTTCCCGGCCTGAGAGGCGAGGAGTGGGACCTAACTGGGCAACTGGGACTCTCCTTGGACTTTACCTCTTATGCAAATGGACATAGAAACGGGAGCTGGGTCTTCTCTGTCTACCCTGCTCAGTGTCTGGAGGAGTGGACCTCTACCACCTGCACTGGTGGCCTTGACCCTGAGTTCCCCTGGGACTGGCCAGGGCAGGGCAGAGGTGCTGGAAGAGGAATGCAGGCACATTCGCACCCCCTTTCCCACCCCCCCAGGCGCTGTGGTTGGGCCTCCCCCTCCCCCACTCCTCGGCCCCAGGCAGTGGCCCCAGAACCAAACAGTCCACAGCCGCTGCGGAGGGGGGTCCTGGGAAGCCCGCTCCGAACTCAGTACCAGGGTGAGCGGGAAACTGTCGTCGAGTTCTTCAGTTTTGTTCTGTTTGTCCACATTGGAATTAATTTATGACCACAGTCTTCTCTTGGAAAACAGTATTTTCTAATGAAAGCACCACTGTGCTGAGAGTTGCCTGTTTTCCCTGGGTATAGGTTTTAGCCATTTTACACACTGAAATATAATGAACAGAGGAGAAGACTCACCCTTGACAAGTGTACAGCTAAGTGGCGTCAGGCATATGCACGGAAATGCGCAACCAGCTGCCCTGACCACTTCAGAACTCCGCCTCATCCCCACGGAGGACCTCGGTACCGCAGAGCAGCGCCCCCCGCCCCGCGCCCCAAACCGCCTGCTGGTTTATTTTCTGTCTCTGTGAATTTGCCTGTCTTACACCGTTCCTGCAAATGGAATGACACAGCGCGTGGCCTTGTGCGTCTGGTGTCTTCCCTTTGGCGGAGTCTTTTCAATGCCCGTCCCCACCGCGGTGTGTGTGCTTTGGTTTTGTGGCCAAATGACACTCCTCGGCACAGACACGCTGCGTTTTGTTCCTCCGGTCACCGGTTGGTGGACATTGTGGCCGTTCCCGAGTTTTAGTTATTCGGATTGAGGGGGCTCTGAGAATTCATGCACACGTTCTGGTTTGGACACCGGTCTTCAGTTCAGTGGGGCACACACCCAGTCGTAGGAGTCCCAGTCCACGTGGTGATTCTGCGCTGCGCTTCTGCGGGCGCGCCAGACTGTTTTCCGGAGTGGCTGCACGGTTTTCCCTCCCCACCGGCCGGCGTGAGGGCTTCAGCTTCCCCACACCCTCGGCAGCCCTTGCAAATACGTCTCTCTCTGATGGCAACCACTGAGTGGCAGATCTCACTGTGCTTCTGATCTGCCTTTCTCTGGTGAACAATGCCATTGAACAGCTTTTCACGTTGCTCTTGCCCACTCGTGTGTCTTCTTTGGGCAAAGAGCTATTTGAACCATTTGCCCATTTTCACATGGGTTTGTCTTTTTATTGCTAAATTGTAAGAGCTTTTAATACTGTAGGTTTGAGCCCTTTATCAGATACATGAGTTGTATTTTTTCTCCTAGTCCGTGGGTTGTCTTTTTATTTCCTTTCTTTTTTAAAAAATTTTTACTGTAATTGTTGTTCAAGTACAGTTTTCTGCTTTTACTCCCATCCCAGCTCCCCCCAGCCCTCCCCACCTCCCTCCCATTTCCACCCTGCCTTGTTTTTGTCCATGTGTCCTTTATACTTGTTCCTGCAAACCTTTCCTCTTTTCCCCTTTCTTTTTTTTTAAGATTTTATTTATTTATCTTTAGAGGGGAAGGGAAGGAGAGAGGGAAATATCAAAGTATGGTTGCCTCTTGTGCACCCCCTGCTGGGAACTGGCCTGCAACCCAGGTATGTGCCCTGACTGGGAATCGAACTGCGATCGTGTGGTTCGCAGGCTCTTGTTCAATTCACTGAGCTACACCAGCCAGGGTGTCTTTTCACTTTCTTGATGGTGTTCTTTGAGGCACAAAAGTTTTTATTTTTTATTTTTTTATTTTTTAAAGATTTTATTTATTTATTTATCTTTAGAGGTGAAGGAGAGGGAGAGAAACATCAATGTATGGTTGCCTTTCATGGGTCCCCTGCTGGGAGTTGGCCTGCAGGGAACCGGTCTGCAACCCAGGCATGTGCCCTGACTGGGAATCGAACTGCAGTCCTCTGGTTCTCAGGCCCACACTCAATCCACTGAGCTACACCAGCCAGGGCAAAAGTTTTTATTTTTGGTGAAGATCAATTTATCTATTTTTTTCTTGAGTCATTGTGGTTTTAGCATCTTTTATTTAAGACATGAAGTTCCTAGGAATTCTCACTCATTTTACATTCCAATATTTCCTCTCTCTCGTGAAATTCTGGGGACCTGTATTAGATATTCTGACTTTATCCTCCAAATAATGTATTAACCACTTTTCCATCTGTTTTTCTTTTCTTTTTTAAAAATATTTTATTTATTTATTTTTAGAGGGCAAGGCAGGGAGAAAGAGAAGCAGAGAAACATTAATGTGTGGTTGCCTTTCCCACGCCCCCTACTGGGAACCTGGCCAGCAACCCAGGCATTTGCTTTGACTGGGAATCAAACCAGAAACTGTTTGGTTTGCAGGCTGGTGCTCAATCCACTGAGCCACACCAGCCAGCACTTGTTTTTTTTCTTTTCTTTAAAACTTTTATTCCTAGTTTAACTGAGACGTAATTGGCATGCCTCACTGCGTAAGTCCAAGGCACACCCACGGTGGTTGGGTGCACACAGACTGTACTGGGAAGTGATCACGGCAGTGGGCTCAGCTAACACCCGTCTCCTCACAGAGACACAACAGAAAGAAAGGAAAAACACTTCTCCCGTGATGGGAACTTCTACATTAAAATGTTTTAGTCTCTAACCTTCCCATATTAATCACTGAGCAGCGATACACACCGTGCTGTACATTACTTCCTAGCACTGATTTCTCTGGTGACTGGAGCTTTGTCACTTTCCACCACCTTCCCCCAGGTCCCCTTCCCCCACCCTCCCACTCTGGGACCCACAAGTGTGACCTCTTTTTCTACGAGTTTTTCTTTTTTAAGATTTCACATGTAAGTGAGATCATACAGTGTCTGCCTTTGACTATTGGACCTATTCACTTAGCATGACGCTAAGGTCCATCCACGTGGTCATGAGTGGTGGAGTTTCCTCACTTAAAAATGGCCGACGCACACGCATGTGTGTCCTTACCCACTCACCCGCTGACGTGCAATCAGGCCGCCTCCGCGTCTCAGCTCCTGTGATCGGTGCTGCCGTGCACACAGGGGCGTGGACACCTTTTCGAGGTAGTGTTTTTGTTCCCCTGGGATGTGTTCCCAGGGGCAGAGTTTCTAGCTCACGCGGTAGCTCTGTGTCTGAGTTTTCGAGGCCCCGCCACGCTGCTCGCCAGGCTGGCCGAGCCGGGGTCCCTTCTGCGTTGCCTCCTCGGGAATCCTGTCACTCGGCCTTCCGTCTCCTGGGTCCTCTTCGCAGCTGTGTCCGATCTTCGGCTCCTCTGTGCATGCACAGAGGTGAACACAGTATCTGATAGCTGAGGTCTGATATCACTGAACTCACTCTGCGTTCCCAGAAGCGCTGTTTGGTTTCTGTTCGAATCCACTTGTTCTCTTTACAGCTATTTGTTCACCACGAAAGGCGTCATATCTCCTAATTTTTTACCTGTTTTTAGCACATGCAATTTGTGTTAATTTTTAAATGTTGAAGTTGGGGGGTCTCTAATTTTCTCGTGTGCTTTGTTTCATGATACCTGGGGACTGCGCATTTGTGTGAGTATACATGCATGCACATATATGAACACATATGTAATGTAACATACTGGCAAGTCCATGTTTATGATGGCTCTGTTCCATGGGGGGTCTGCTGTGGCTTTCTTTGCACAGTATCTGAGAGATCGCCTTGCATTTTCTTCTCTCTGGGCTACGTTTTCATGAATATTTAGATTAATTTCCAGTTTTGGTCTTTCCAGGACTCTACAACAAGTATAAATTAGGGTCTCAGAGGCATGAAGCTTTTATTTCTCTTTATTTTGTCCCCAGGGCTCACGCAGAAGCTGATGAGCTGTTTCTTCCACGGCTGGCAGTGCTGACGGAGGACGTTTTCCTGGCCCCCCCTTCGCTGAGGCTGTGGCTGCTTGACCACAGAGCTCCATGTGGGGGGTTTCACCCCCCACTTCATCTTGTCCCGGGGGCCGCAGCCTGTCTTCTCAGGAATGTTGACACCGAGTGCCTGGGTCACGTGGACCAGCAGCCCCCACCCCCCAGCCCACTGTATGCACATTCTCTCTGGGGCACATTCTCTCTGGGACACCGTCCTGGGACTCCGTCTTTCTTTCTTGTGAGCTCAACCACACATTTTTAAAAACCATACTCTAGGCAGTGTACCCAGAGTTTACTGAGAGAGGTGCGGGTTGTGTTAGCTGCCTTCTTGCCCACGGCGCTTGCCCCACCCCCATTCTGGTTTTAAAGTGATCCCCACCACCAGACGATGCAAACATTAGCCTGTGCGGTCGGGTCCCGCAGGCCACCCTGCCGGGGAGAGAGAGGCATTCAGCCGGGAGCGGGTTCTCCTTTCAGCAAAGGTGCAGTGTGGGGCTCGCTGGGCTTGCAGGCCAGTCTGCCTGCCCTGACGTGCAGGGCAGCGTTACTGCCCCGGGACTGAAGGCCCCTGCGTGAGTTATCAGAGGTTCGGCCTTTCTCTCTCTTTTCCTCTCTCTCTCGGCATTGCTGATGCTGGCTGGGCCACGCACGAAAGGCAGATGTCAGGGGATCGCCGAGCCGAACCGGGTAGTGCGCGTTGGCTGTCCCAGTCAACATTCATTCAAAACGGTCGGGAGGGTCATTCACATGTCATGGTAGCAGTTACTTCTTTTGACTGTCACTCCTGGAGAAGGGTGGGTCCCCCGGAACCGAGGTGTGGTCCCTAAAAAGGGAGGAATGGGTAGCAGGCAGCCGAACACGAGTTTTCACCACCAGTCGTTAGCACCTCTGACGGAGCTGTGATGGGGAAGCTGGAGCGCGGTCACAATAAGATCTGAATTTTCACCATTGGTGCCCCATCCTTTTATTTTATGTCTGTGAATTTGACCTCTGAACTCGAAACCTGCCGGAGGACCCCATTGTTGCTATGGCAAAGGAAATCAATCTCTCTCTCTCCCTCTCTCTCTCTGTGGACATAGTTCCCCAGAGGATCCTTGAAAGTTCTGCCGGAAATAATCCATTTAGTTATTCATTGACTACGCACCAACTGCCGGCCAGACGTCTGCCTCGCAGCTGCGTGCGGTCTCCGGGGAGACGGAGCGACCGAGGGCCTGGCCCTTGGGCTTTCACCCCGAGGAGATCTGCTGGTGTCCGTCTTCCAGTCGGCATCTGGGCCGGGGGGCTCTGGGCAAAGGAAGCTTGCAGTCCTCTGTGACGTGTAGTGCCCTGATTTAAAATAAGTTGCTATTAAGCAAGGCTGTTTCGGGGTCACGGCCTAGTAGTTGTCCGTGTAAGTAAATTGCACGTCCAGCACAATGATGAGCGGGTAGCGGGTGCGGGTGCTATTTAGGGCGGCGTATGCATCAGCTCCTGTAGGACAGCTGACCCCCACACTCAGTGGCTCACGAGGTGAAAGGCCTCCCTCTCCCCCGTGGTAGGGTCCACGGCACGTCCTCCGTGGCTCTGCTGTATGGCACACGTGGACAGGGCAGCCTCTGTCCGGAACGCGGCCGGCCCATGGCTGGTGTGAAGGCACGTGGAACTTACACGGAGCCTCACAGCCGCTGGCGGACATGACACGTCACTGCGGAGACTTTTCATTGTCCAAAGCAAGCACCAAGGCTTCGCCTGCTGTGGCTGGCACGGGGACGTAGCGTCTCTCTGCAGGGAGGGAAGGACGTGCCAGCGTGGCCTCAGACCCCAGCCAGATACGCCGGTCTCTCGGAGGACAAGCCCGCGATTGTGCGTGCTTTGGACCTGCACACAGAGCGGATGTCAGGCTAAAGTAATCTCAGGGTTTCCGTTGCTGCCACTGAGTAATGACTGCCCTTCCACATCCTGCCCTGAGACCACGCCTGCCACTGCCGGACACCACGCGTCTTCTGCCGTTTCGAGACAGGTAGAAAAACATCAGAAGGAGAAAGTTCCAGAACGTCCAAGCAGGAGGGAGGGATTTGTGTCAGGAGAGTGCCGGGCCGCAGACCCCGAGGAGTTGAAGAGCTTGCTTCTGGAGCAAGATGGAATAAGATGGGGCTTTAAAAACCATGCAGAGGCCCCCAGGAGAAATGAACCGTCTGCCCCGGGTGGGGCCTGGAAGGGGTGCGCACCTCCCTGAGGCCCTTCCTGATGGAAACAAGACCCTCTTGGGGAACCACGTTCTCTGTGAACCTGAGACTTCCCCTTTCTGCAAAAAGGGGAAGGAAAGCACGCAGACATTTTTGCGTACCTGGGCAACATGGAGGAAAGGTGCTTCTTGGAGCAAAGAGACACAGCGGGGAGCGTGACGGCTGGACTCCGCAGGGCAGGTGATGGACACCGGGCTCACACGGTCTTAGCAGACAGGGCACCACTGGAGGGGGCCCTGCAAGCAGGGCCTGGCTGCAGCCCCAGCGAGCGCCCATGGGCCTGCCCGCCTCCGCGCTCGGCAGGGCGGCCTCTGCGCGCTGCCCACGCTTCACACGCCTGACCATTCTGTTCTGTGTCTGCGCAAACACTGTCCCCTCTGTGAGGGCATCCCTGACCTGCCCGGTCGAGTGACTGCCCTCGACAGTTTACACACTGACCTAGCGGTTCTGTAAGTATAAAACGCATGCCTCCTGCGTGCCGGGGATCGGTCCCTGTGCCGGAGCGGTGGGCCAGGCGGACAAGAACTCCTGCACCACAGAGGGGCCTGGCAAAGGGCTGGAGTCAGACTGGAGGTGCGACGGTTCGTTCTGGGGCTCGGCCACGGCGCCCCCACGCCTGCCCGGACACCAGGCCAGAGGTGTCTGTAAACGAGTTTAGTAGGCGTGAGCCACACGGAAATCGGGTGACTCTAGTAAAGGCGGTGATGGATCCGCCGAGAGTGGGGTGGGGGCCTCATCTGATCCATTGGCGCCTGAAGAGACAGCGGGAGGGTCCCTGGGGGAAGGACCCCTGCCTGCGGCCTGCCTGCAGTCTGGAGACTGCGGGCGACATTCTCTCCTAGCCCCCAGGCTGCTCTGCCGACTGTGAACTTTCGAGACTCCCCATAGGGCGCGCGAATTCTGTAAAATAAATAGTGTGTGTGTGTGTGTGTGTGTGTGTGTGTGTGTGTGGCATGAAAGGATTCTGAACGACTCCTTGTTAAAAGTGATCCAGTCCTGGGGTCCTTCAGAGCATGGGGACCTGAGTGGGGGTCCTGGGCTGGAGGAGCGGCCCTGTGCCCAGGCCGGGCCTGCCTTGGCATCCCTTTGGGCTCAGTCACTGCCCAGGAGCAGCCCGTGGGCAGCGCGGCCCCAGTGCCGGGGGGCGATGGGTGCGGCCAGGTCCTCTCCTGGTCCCAGGGTCCCGGGCGGTGCATCCTCGCAGCCCCCTGGAGGGGTCAGATGAGTCCTTGGTGTGGGTGTCATCCTTGCTTGTTGTCCCTTTAGAAGGCTGAGAATGAACATATCACCCTCTGTTTTCAACGATCGCTGTAAAAATGGGTGACAGTTCTGACACAATCGATTCGCACTGATGGCGTGAAGTAGGGACTTTGTGGGTGTGTGTGTCTTTATTCACTTTTCTAGAAACTCTTTTTTTGAAATTAAGAATTTTATTCAATTACAGTTGACATTCCACATTACATTATACAGCATATTGATCAGACATTTCCATACCTCACTCAGTGGTCCCCCCGATATTTCCAAGCCCCGCCAGGACCCACACACACAGTGACTCTGACAGTGTGCGTGGACGGCATTGCCTGTGCCGGCCTGGGGGTTCTCCCAGGGACAGACGCCTGGGCCTGGAGGGGCACCCAGGTCCAAGTTCCTCATGTATGCGCACGCACCAAGACACAAAACCAAACACAAAAAGTTCTTGTTGCCTGTTCTACATTAGGCCTATTTTCTTTCTTACCAGAAAGGGTTAACGCATTTTCAACCCACGGCAATGCCCCTCCATGGCTTTGGCTTTTTCATACTCGGTATTTCAATGACATCAGTAGTAAAAGAAAACTTCTGAAAAGAAATATCAGGAGGCTTTCTATAAATACCACATCTTTGCAAAACTGTTCAGATCTGAAAATGAAATGTGTCCCTAATAATTGAATCCCACTGAAAACCAATTCACCGCATTTCTAAAGAGCAAAGAAAATTGCTCGGTGCGAGGTGTGCCTGTCGCCCGGGCCCGTGACTCGCAAATCTGACTGAGCGGGACCGCGGCCCGGGTGCGCACCAAGAGAGCTCAAGTCTTTAGCTTCGTGATGGTGACATGACACTTCCTCTCTGGGCACGCGATCGGAGGCCACGAGTTCTAACCTCTTTGGGGACCGTCCTGCCTCTCCCACCTCTCACACACCATCAGTTACATTGGTGCTGGGTGTTACAGGGACGCGTGGGCTGCTTCCGGCGGTCACACGGAAGCGCAGAGCTAAGAAACACGCTGTCGTATCATCACACCATGTATCATATCGTGTATCGTGCAGCTGCAGGTGCACTTGCGATCTATGACCCACGTGTGAGCCGGCTGTCCCTACACTGGTGTTTTGACTTCTACCCGCTGAACAGCTGCACGTTCCAGGAGACGGCTGGTTTCTGGGCATCTGACGTCGACTTCGGCCGGTGCGAAGTCTAACTGCGGCAGCCGTATCAGGAAGACGGTGTATGGAACGTCCATCTATCTACTGTCTGTCAGTCTGTCTGTCTGCCTGAGAGCAAGTGATATCAGCGTAATAAAGCACAGAAGGCTCCAAGTTCTTAGATTGAAAAACCATGATTTGAGTTAATTTCCCCCCCCTCCTCCGAGTTTTACTGAGAGGGAGCTGACGGACAAGTGCCTTTTACTTCCTCCTCTCGCCTGTTGCTCCGGGCAGCACCGCGTCCAGCCCCAGATTCAGTGAGAGTGGGGAGGCCACCCTTGTCTTCTTCCTGATCTTGAGGGTAAGGCGCTCGGTGTCTCACCGTTGAGGGTGCCGTCGGCTGTGGGCTTGTCCCCCGTGGCCTCCATTGTGTCGAGGCACGTTCACCCTGGACCCCAGGCGTTGAGAGGTTTTGTTCCCAGCGATGTTGGATTTTGCCCAGAGCCATCTCTGCCCCCGTCCCAATGACCTGTGGTGACCCCTGGGCACTGGTCACGGCAGCGACAGTCACTGTCCTGGGGCAGGTCCACTGTCGCTGTGAAGGACGGCACCACGTGTGAACGGCACTCATAGCTTTGTTCGGTAAAGGTTTCCTGCTCCATCTAAGTGCTTGTCCTTTTCATTGTCCTCCTCTGTGACACGTAAGTGACCTCCAGCATCACAAGGGACTCTCTGAAACAGTTCGAGTCGTAGTCCAGCCGCAGCCTCACGCACTTGGGTTTGTCCCTGTGGGCTCGAACCCTGCTCCCTCGTTTTCCACCGGTACTTGCGGAGACTGGCGCTTCCTCGGGTTGCATCTCTGCTAGGGAAGAAGATTAAAACGGGCAGGTGAAGGGGATATAAACGGAGTTTTAAAAAAATGGAATAATGAACCTTTCAAGATCCTTAAATTTTTTTTCAGATGGGAAATTAGCTCACATAGGTTCATTCAACAGATTCAGGGTCATTGACTGGCTGTCGGACCAGGCCAATCTCTGTCGTGCTGGGGTGTCTGTGCCGCGCATTGGCCGAGACTTTGGTGCTTGAATTACTCAAGGACTGTGCACTTCTGACAAGGTGTCCTAGCTGGGTGGGGTCAGCACCGCGCCTGGGACATCTGGCTCTAAAGGACAACAGTTACTCTTGGGAATGTCTGTGTTACTGTCTGTCATTGTCACGTGGTTGGAGGGAGCCCTGCTGGTGGGTCACAGTAGCCCATGGCACTATGTCATTGCATCTCAGGCTCTGTCCTGCCCCCTGGGAGGTTTTTGGGTGTATCCACAGTCCCTGAAGTCCCAGTGTGCACCAGAGTTGTCTGGGTCTGTTTAGAGTTTGTGGAAATTATAAACAACATTTCTCAGGTGTCTTTGTTCTTTTTTTAAAAGATTTTATTTATTTATCTTTAGAGGGGAAGGGAAGGAGAGAGGGAGAGAAACACCAATGTATAGTTGCCTCTCGTGTATCCCCTGCTGGGAACTGGCCTGCAGCCCAGGCATGTGCCCTGACTGGGAATCGAACCACGATTCTCTGATCCTCCGGTTTGCAGGCCCGTGCTCAATCCGTTGAGCCACACCAGCCAGGGCTCAGGTGTCTTTATTCTTAGTTAAAACTCCAGGAAGCCCAGAAACTCAGGGACAGGTCAGGTCAGTGGAAGTAGAAGTACTCTGTTACTTGAACTCACGAATGAACCCTCCTTCTTAAACCTCTTTTTTCCTGAAAGAAGAAAGGGACAGGAAAGCCCAGTGGTTCCTCCGAACCCCCCCCCCCCAGCTGCTGTTTCCACCCGCTGCCCGTCTTCCCAGGCACACCCCGGCGCCCTGCGTTCTCCGCGAGGCGCCTGCGTGCCATCGGCCACTGGAGAGCTTTCCTTTATCCTGTTTCCTTTTGTACCGTGTTCTGAACCGACAAAAAAAGCTCCAGTTTATTAAGTCGACATTATTGAAATCTTTTATTGCGTTTTTGGTACAAGTCTGGACACTGGGCTTTCTATTGTTCATTTAGGGTTTTTTTTTTTTTTTGCATAAGCTTAAATGTGCACAATCTTGTCCTCTTTTGAGATCACTTTGTATGTTGAATCTTGTGCTTCTGATCTAAAAATAACAGTGAGTGTTCATATTTCTTTTTCTGTTCATGCCCATCTCGACACTGGAAGACTGTTATCCTCTCTGTTCTTGCCCTCCCCTCTCCTGTTAGGAGCTGGCGCCTTCCTCCTGCTTGAACATAATGCAGACGCCTTGGTCCAGCCTCCCGTCCTGGCCAGAGGCCTGGAGCGCGGGTCAGTCCCGGCAGAGCAGGGCTGCGAGGTGCCAGGTGCGGGTCCCCAGGAAGGAGCGAAGCGGCCACACCCAGACGGGCCCTGCGCAGCAGGCACTGCGGGGCCCCGCCCACACGTGCGCAGAGGCCAAAGGGCACGCAAGGGGCTGCAGCTCTCAGGTGTGGGACCGCGAGGCGGGACCACGTGGTCAGAGAAGGGAGAGCTGGTTGGTTTGGGAGCCCTCTCCTGGGACACAGGATCTTACAAACTATTCGATGATTTTGGGGGATCTGACATGAAAATCACAGGAAAGAAAGGCAAATGGAGACAAGTGGGATTGCATCGCACCAGAGAGATTCTGCACGGGAAAGGAAACAACCAACAAAATGAAAAGGCAGCTTGTGAAATGGGAGAAAATATTTGCACACTGCGAGAAGGGGTTAATATCCAAAACACATAAGGAAGTCCTACAACTCTCAAGCAAAAAAGCAAATGGATAATCCAACTAAAAATGGGCAAAAACCCTGGCTGGTGTAGCTTAGTGGATTGAGCACGGGCCTGTGAACCACACGATCAAGGTTCGATTCCCAGTCAGGGCACATGCCTGGGTTGCAGGCCAGTTCCCAGCAGGGGATGCACAAGAGGCAACCATACATTGGTATTTCTCTCCCTCTCTTCTTCCCTTCCCCTCTAAAGATAAATAAATAAAATATTTTAAACAATGGGCAAAGAACCTGAACGGACATTTCTCTAAGAAGACAGACAAGTAGCTGTCAGGCACAGGGACAGAGCTCACCTTGTACAACCACTGGGAGACCAGCCACACTGAGATCTCACCTCACACCTGTCAGAGTGTTCGTCACTGGAAGGACAAGCCATAGCAGGTGCGGGGCAGAGGGAGCCCCCGTGCACTTCGGGTAGGGATGTACATTGGCGTGACCACTGTGGAAACGGGGGGAAGGCCCCTCAGAAAACGAAACGAAAACTCGGAGTGTGTGTGCAGTGGAATGTGATTCAGCTCTGACAAGAAGACTCTTGGGACCACCCAGGGGGCCCAGAAGACATCGTGCTAAGTGCCATAAGCCAGGCTCAGGAAGACAAATGCCACACATCCTCATCTCTACGGGGAACCCCAAACGGTGACCAGGCTAGAAACAAAGAGCGGAGTGGCGGTTACCGGGCTGGGGGAGGGGAGCGTGGGGGCTGCGGAGCAAGGGCACAAAGCTGCAGGTAAACAGGAGAAATAGGTTCTGGGGTCTCGTGTCTGACAGCGAGGCTCGAGTTGACAATATTGTGTTGTGTGCTTGAAATTCACTAAGAGGTCAGGTCCTCAGTGTTAACGACACCCCCACATGTGGTGACGGTGTGAGGTGACGGATGTGTTCATGAACTTGATTTTGGTAACTGGTTCACAACGTATACATATATCAAACCGTCGAGTTGTAGCCCTTAAACATACACCATTTTAATTGTCAACGAAAACTCAACAAAATTGAGAAAAAAGGAGGGATGGAGCACCTGGACACAGACCCCAGGCGACACCTCCCAGAGCTGCCCACTGTGGGAGGACCTGGCCAGACGCCCTGGACAGGACTCGGGCTCCCGGTGGCGGCATGGGATGCAGGTGCTGTGCCAGGATGGAACATGGCAGACCCCGGGGCCCCGGCAAGCTGCACGAGTAGGTGGCTCAGGCCCTCGAGACCTGCCCCATGTGCACCAGCACCGCCCCATCAGCTCGCCCCCGTGGCCACCAGGGTGGGCACCCACTGGCAGAGGAGAAAAAAGCACGAGCCTGGGGGTCTCAGCCCCAAAAAGCCAGTGATGGGGCTCAGGCCCAGCAGGACTGGCCACGGGGACAGCAGTGAGGGGCGGGGATCCTTCTGGGGCGTGCTCCAATGTCTGTCCAGATGTTTGTCCAGGTGTCCGCCCCCTGGACATCTGGGCAGAGAGCACGTGTACCACCCACGCGGCGCTCCTCCTGCCGACTCATCAGCAGAAACACATGGCCTGGCCCATGTGTTAAGCAGGATCCTGGAAGGAGGAAGATCGGAAGATGAGGGTTCAGGGTGCCCGAGGGGCCTCTGACAGTCGCCTTGGCTAGGGGCAGCTGCGGCCAGGTCAGCACCCTCAGGAGAGCCTTCACCTCCAAGGAAGGGGCATGGGGCGCCCGCCGTGTCCAGCCACCTTCTCTTCATTTTATTTTAAAGTCGCTGTTTTCTAATGTATGTCCCAGACACTTTCCACGTTGACTTAAGACAACAACCAAAAATGGTTTCTATTTTTATGGCTTCTTCACATGTATTTTCCTCCTTTAGTACTGGGAACTAGAAACGACAGAGAGGAGTTATTTCCTCCGCAACTGGAGGAAGGGGATGTTCAGAGAAGATTTGTGCCTCACTCAGGGTCACCGAGCCTGCAGGCAAGGGACCCAGCTGTGGGGGGACCCTGGTCCGGCTTTCCAGTGTCCCGCCTGCAGAGAGCTGATTCAACCAGCAGGGGGCGCCACTCTCCTTGTCCACTTCCAGCCACCTGCTGCCTGGAGCTGCCGGCGGTCATCAGTCTGCTTGGGTGCCTGCGGGACCATACTGGTGAGGGGCCCAGCTCCATCCAGCAGCCCCTCCCCCTCATCACATGTCAGGGCTGCCCAAGCATTGTGCTCACTCCCCAGGTCTCTGCACTCCCACTGATGTTGCCAGGCTCTGCACAGTCCGCAGCAAAAAGGGGGCAGGTGTTGGCACCCGTAGGTGGGAGCCGCCAGCCGTGCGCTAACAGTACCTGTCTGCTTCCTGCCACGATGCAAACAGGGGCTTGGTGGTGGTTCCCAGCCAGGCCTCTGCACTGCCAGCTCTCTCGGGCGGGGCTCCATGTCACATTTTCATCTGCTATGGTCCTGCCTTCTCATTTGTTACCGTTCCCTCTTCCCCAAGGGGGCGCCCTGTGAATTACAAGTCAGGCTGCCCACCAGGACCCTGTGTTCCCTGCCTCCTGTGTGCCAGGCAGCAGCCCCCCCACCCAGCCTGCACGGCAGGGAGGGAGACGGACAGCAGACAGAATAAGTGAGGAAAAGACGGTCCACCCAGCACCGAGTGTCACCATGAAGAAAAAGAGCGGAGAAGAGGACCAGGGAGTGGGGTGGGAGTGTGTGGGGTGTGGCCCAAAAGTCTGTGCTGCAAACGGAGACGGGGTCGGACAGGGGCTCCCAGTGAAGGTGGGATTCCAGCGAGCTCCCAGCGGTGGGAGGAGCCAGCTCTGCAGGGAGAAGGGCAGAGGCGAGCGAGGGCCCTGACCCTAGACAGGCCCAGAAGGAGCTGCCCTGGCAGGTGGGGACAAGGGAAGGCTGCCGGCCCCTCCGCTGTTGCCATTGACTTCCGAGGAAGCCACCTCCAGGGCAGAGATGCTCACACGGAGAGACGGTCCGGAGCCGTGTGGGATGGCCTTGTTCTGGGGACCAGGTTACTTTAACTTTTTTGTTTCTCAGCATCCTGTTTCTAGGATTCGGAGAGAGGGGCCCAACCCCAGGATGCGGAGTCCCAGGACTGCCCAGTGGCTGGGAGTTGGGGGCACATTTCTTACGTAACATTTGTGACACTGGGCTCTCCGGGACCCAAGGAGGGACAAGCAGGATGAGAGTGGGCGCTCCTTGGGGGCCACCATCGGTGTCCTGTTGGAGCCGTGTCCCCTTCTCTCCCTGAGCACCTGCTCGGTGCGTCTGGGAAACAGGCGTGGGAGGGCAGCTGGGTGCCTCCATCCACACCCCATCACGCGGCAGGTGCCACCCAAAGCCCAGACGCACAGGCCGGGAGTCGGGATGAGACACCTAATACACACCACGCGTGCACAGTGGGTGGACATATGGATGAAGTCCCTGGTTTCAGGGACCTCGCATTCCAGAGGAGAGACAGTGAACACATGAGCTAGCATGCAGTCTTCTGTGACAGGTGACTGGTAGCATGGGGAGACACTGAGCAGGGACGGGGCAGAGAGGGTGGCTCCCAGATGGAGACAGCAGAGCCGGGAACGAAGGGACAGATGGACAAGGAGTCGGTCTAGGAGCAGCGTGTTGCTGGTGGAGGGGATGTCAAGGACAAAGGCTCTGAAGGGGAAGAAGTCCTGTGCTTGCAGGAGGGGCTAGAGGCAGGAGCTCTGGGCCTGGGGAGGCTGGCCCCAGGAGACGAGGGAGGGGGTGGGGTGGGGGTGGTGAGGGCACGCTGCATCAGGCTGCACGCTGCGACCGGGCACCAGGCAGTCTGACAATGGGGACAGAGGGTGGAGGGAAGTAGTCACATGTGTGTGCCTTGTGGAAAAGGGCCCAGAGGATTGGCCAAGGGGTTGGAGCTGAGGGCCAGAAAGGAGAGGAAGCAGAGCACGCCCCTTGGGTTTCTGGGTGGATTTGGGTGACGTCCTAGGGAAGGAGGGAGGAGGTCGCAGGGCGCCGTGTGGCGCTGAGCCTGGGTCAGGCCCTCCTGTCAGGTGCACTGTCCATGGGACACTGGGTCGGGGATGAGATCCAACTTGGGGAGAACGCCTTCGGTGGCTCAACACCAGAGACAGCCATCTGTGTGCAATTCTGGGGTGCTGTCCAGTGGCCTCTGTCAGCGTGGGCGTGATGACTGGGTTGACGGCAAACTCAGCCTGTGCTGGGGCCCAGGCTGGTAGTGGGCTTTACGTGCCTGATCTCGTGTAGTGGTCACACTTCCTTCCTTGAGATCCCAGTTTTACAGATGGGGAAACCGAGGCACAGAGGTCCGAGTCACGTGTCCTTTTCAGAGCAGTAGTTCATTACAGGGTGCAGCGCACAGCCTGCTCTGCAAGACCACCAGCCTGTCTCACTCCGGAGCCCTCCCCCCTCAGCTTCGCATCAAGCACCTGAAACAGCCAGGGAAGATCCTGGTGGCCGTGGCCGCTGGGGACGCGGGTGCCAGTCCTGCTCTACTATTTCCTGGGAGCTTTGGGGAGCACTAACGGGTAGAGCTCACACACCGTCTTCCAGGCAGAGGGTGCCTGTGCCTGCCTCCCAGGCTTCCCTGTCGTTCCTCTCTCAGCCCCAGCCTGCGTTTGGCAGCCGGGTCCTCTGGCCTAGCGCGTTCCCTGGCTGTGCCAGCCTGAGCACTCCTCAGTCTTCCCCTGCTTCCATCTGGGCTCCCGGCTGGTGCTCCGTGGGGGCGCTGTCAGCCTCCTGCCCAGATGGGGGAGAAGATGGGGAAGGAGAGGGGGAGGAAGGGAGGGGCGGGTGCGAGTCAACCGAGGAAGCTTCTTCAGGCTTCTAGCCCACTGTGCTAGGCAACGCTTCTGGAAGGGCTAACTCACCCAAGTCAGAGAAGGGCCCACCTTGGACGAGGCAACCGACAACTGACTGCCGAAGCTCTCAGCAAGAGACTGGACTCTCCTCCCCCAGGACAGGTGGGGCCCGCAGCTCAGGAGCCCTGAAATGCTACTCATTCAAGAATCAGCGAACAGTGACTTCCACTTATTTGTCCCACAGATATTTGTTGAACAATGGCCAGGTCTCAGGCCCTGGGCTAGGGCCCCCAGGGCAAATAGAATGTGAAATGAAACACAACTCCCACCCTCAGTGCGTCTGAAAGAGGAGACACTACACGTGTAGTGAGTGCGAGAACACCGAGAACAGAGAACACCGCCAGGAGAGTGTGATGCGTGAGGGCTGTGGGGTGGGAGAGGAGGGAGGGGCCCCTGGCTTTTGTAGCCCATGGACTGCAAGGGCTTCATGGGACAGGGACCCATGGGACAAGGTAGGAAGGAGGCAGAGGTGTCGGACGGGGAGTGGGTTGGCACAGGAAAAACATGTAGGGGTGAGAACAGGGGACATCGAGGGCCCAGGGTGACCCCACAGAGGGCGGGGGGAGAAGACATTTAGTGCAGGGCGATTAGACAGTCTTCAGGCCAATGGGGGGGGAGAGGGGGGGTGCTTTTCAAGCAGATGTTTTCTATGAGTCTGATAGGAGGGTGATACATCATGCACTAATTTGTCTTAAGAACAGGAATTTCTGGGGTTACTTTTATTAAACCAGGTCATTCAGGGAGCAGGACCTGCAGTTCAGAAACCAGTCGCTAAGCCCAGACAAGCGTGGCATTTGGACTTCCCTTTGGCATCCATTCCAGCTGATGGGATTGGCAGTGAACTTGAATCAAGCCCAGGCATCAGGCTAGAAGAAGATTTAATGGGCCTGGTTTTTCTCTCTTCTTCACCCCTTTGCTGACCTCCACCCCCCAGAGGATAATTAAAAGGAAAGAAAACCTATATTTTATTATAAATGTCTCCCACCATTTTTATGCCTGAAGCTAATTTTTTTTAGGTCGTAAAGACGCTTTGATGAACAGTCTCTGACATTTGCCTCTCACCATAATAAGGGAATTTCTAAGTTTTCGTATACAGCTAATGCCCGGAATTTTAAAATGTCATACTCTATTAATACGACATTGGTGGGGGGGGGGGACGCGAAGCACTCTTCTGAAGGAAGACAATGGTTTGGACCTCAAAGCGAGCTTCGCAGTCCTCATTCACTGGACACTGTCCCCTCCCCCCATGTTACTGTCCTCTTGAAATTTTACCATTCAATTAGAGACATTAGACAGATGGAACGGGCCTTGCAGGAATTGGCGGGGTGGGGTGGTGCCAAAAAAGTCCCTTCAACACAGCAAGAGATGCACTTGAAACTGTCTCTTCAATATGGAAAAATGGAGACATCAAGAAGACGGAGGGAAGCCAAGGCCGGTGACTTGCACACTTGCGAGTAGTCGATTATAGCCTAATAGTTAAAAGTAGATCTATTTAAAGTAGATGCTTCTCTGGCCACCTTTCGCACGGGTCAGAAAGCTCCCAGGGCGCTGGATTAACCACAGCGGCCCCCCCGCCCCCCCACCTTCAGAGCGCGGACAGGGAGTGTCCTACCGGTGTGCGGAGGGGCAGTCGGGGAAAGGCACTCGGGCGGGGCCGGGCCTTCCCTTGCAACTCTGACGCTGTAGGACCCGGGTGGAGTACGCGCTGCGCGTTGGCGCCTTTTATCTGGCCGCTCAACCTCAACAGGTAGCGTTTTGTAGATTTCTTTCCGGGCCCCCTCCCCCTCCTCCGCCAGTGTATCCCCTCTCGAGATCCCTATTTTAGGTTTGAGAAGACTCTGGGGAACCTGCAGAAGATCCGCGTCCTCCGGGCAGAGGGGCTCGTTTACGGGGGGCAAGCAGTCACGGGGCGCGCAGAACAAAAGCCTCTGGGAGCGGGAAGCGCGGGGCCGCTCAGCCCGCCGCCGCCCGCCCGCAGCGCCGCAGCGGGACGCGAAGGTGTAAAACGCGCTGGCGGAGGCTGCCATCGTCCGGGCTCCGGCGTGGCCGCCGGACTGTTGTCGCGCCGGCTAGTCTCGCAACAGAGCGGTCCCATCAGCGTGCGAACCCAGGCAGGCGCCCGCCTGCCCCTCCCCCACCCTTTCCACCCAAGAGGGACCGGGGGCCGTGCTGCGTGCCAGGCCCCGCGCTGGACACCGGCTCCGGGCGCCTTCCTCCCTCCTGCCCCGGGTGGGTGCGGCTGGAAGAGTGTTTCACCGCCGAAAGGTCCAGAAAGCCGGAGCTCAGAATCCGGCGGGAGGCACGGCGGGAGACGGCCGGAATCCGGCAGCCGGGAGCGCGCCTGCCAGGCCGCGCGGGGTCCCCCGGTCCGCCGCTTCGCGCCCCCGCCCTCCGTCTCCAGCTAGGGGCGAGCGCGGCTGTTGCGCGCGGCGAGGGAGGGGCTACGAGGGATTTGAAAGTGCACAGGCTGTGCCGCGGAGCTCGCGTCTGTTCCCGCCGCCTGCGCCCGGATTAAATTTCTGCAAATTCAGACTGAATGGGGCTTTCTTCTGCCGCCGTCCAGAGGGCGCCTGCAGCCCGCTGCGCGCCCAGCTAGGACGAGCAGGCGAGCGGACCCGAGCCCGCGCGGTCGGAGCAGGCAGGGCGGAGGCTGCGGAGGCGCCGGGCGCGGGGACCCGAGCGCAGGGATCCGGGACCCGGGCACCGAACCGCGCCCTCGCCGTCCCTCCCCGGCCAGAGCGGCTCCCCGCGCCCCCGAGCGCGGCCGCTGACCTCGGCAGTCTGAACGGGACCCGGGGCGGGGCCAGCGTCCAGCAAGGGGCCCGGCCACCCTCCGAAGAAGAACTTGTTGGGGGCGGGTCCCCGGGCCCCGCCGCCTGGGCTGCCGCTATTGTCTGCGCGCGCTCGGCGGGGCCGGGCCCGGCGGCGGCGGGAGGAGCCGGAGCGGAGCCCAAGCGGAGCCGGAGGAGGAGCCGGGCGGCGCGATGCCGGCGGCGGCGGGGGACGGGCTCCTGGGCGAGCCTGAGGCGGGGGGCGGCGAGGACGCGGCCCGGCCCGCGGCGGCCTGCGAGGGAAGTTTCCTGCCGGCCTGGGTGAGCGGCGTGCCCCGCGAGCGGCTGCGCGACTTCCAGCACCACAAGCGCGTGGGCAACTACCTGGTCGGCAGCAGGAAGCTGGGCGAAGGCTCCTTCGCGAAGGTGCGCGAGGGGCTGCACGTGCTGACCGGCGAGAAGGTGAGCGGCGGGGCGCGGCGCAGGACTGGGCTGGGGTCCGGCCGCGGGGCCCCGTGGGGAGTCGGCCGCGGAGTCCTGGCCGCCCCACCTTTACTTTCCGGACGGAGAAGGGTCGACCCCAGTGCGAGCGCAGGCCCCTCGGCCCCGGCGCGGCCTTTGCCGGGAGGGAATCGGGGGTCGGTCCCCGGGGGGAGGCTGACTCGGCGGAGAAGCCGCCTGCAGCTCTTTGGCTCCTGGAAGGGCGCCGCCTGGCGGACACCAGCGCGGGTTGGGGGCCTCGGCTTCCCGCTGGAGATCCCCGGGGAGGCAAGGACCTGGGCCGGGGCCCGTGCGCCTTTAGGGTGAGGGCGGGCCGGCTGATTAGCCAACCCCGGGGAGGGGCCAGGGTCTGAGCCCCGACCTGGGCTCTGGGGAGAAAGTGGGGGGCCCTCCTTTTCACCTGTGCGCGGGGGTAGCCAGGGAAGTTTTTGTGCGAGGGAGGGTTATCAAGGCCCCCTTCCCCGCCCCCCGCCCCCCGTGCCTGCGTGGAAGCTGCAGGAACGACCCTGCTCTGGTGGGGCGAGAACCGGCCTGGGGGGACACCCTCTGCAGCCTTAGGTCAAGTTAGAAGTTAGTCAGTTGTGACCCAGTGCCAGGCCAAGCCCAGGCGCATTCGCGTTGTAACTTAGATCTGCGAGAAGAAACCCAAGATACGGTGACCGACTTCGGAGGTGAGCGGCCCAGGCACTGTGTCACCGCGAGCGGGCAGGCTGCCCCAGCCTGGAGTTGCCTCACGCTTAGAGCTACTTTGCCTGAAGCTTAGGTCAGCTCAGGCTGTAGGCTCCTATTGGCTGGGGTCGCTCAGCACTGGCCTGGGAGCAGTTGCTTTTGTGGCCCAAAGCTCGGGGAGGCATCAGTAGTGTGAGGGGGGGTGGGGGTGGAGCGAGGAATTGGGGCCAGAAAAGCTGGGACTTCCTAACCCCTCCTCCACCCGCCGATCTGGGATTCTTTGCCCAGCCTTCGAACCTGCTGTGCCACCCCTGATGGCAGTGCGGGGTGCCCTGCCCCCCCCCCCGTTTTTCCTCCGGTCTCCCTACTCTGCTCTGGAGACCCTTGCGTCTGAGTGCAGGTCTCCTCTCAGCCTCGTCCTGTGCCCGCTGTTCCTACAACCCTGCGTTTGGGGGAAGTGGGGGCAGAGAGCACTTCAAAAAGTGCCTGTTGCTCGGATTTCCACTCGGAAAGGAAGTGCCTAGGGTGAACTTCCTCAACCACGCAGCTCTTCAGAGAAGACAGAAACCGAACAAAAAACTGCAGACCGTTCTGGAGGAGCGGGGGAGGGTACACAGTGCCACCAGGGTCCCTCAGCTGTGCGCTCACTGCCCCGTGTGCCCTGCGAACTCACTTTCTGCTGGGGTGGGTGGTGGGAGGCGATCCTCATCCCAGGTGTGTGGGGTTGAAGGTGGTTGTCCTGTTTGCTCATGAACTTGGCAAGAAGAGATGAGGCTTGACGCTGGCAGCCAGTGGCCCCATGACAGCATATTTCTGTCACCTGCCCTGTGCTGGGCTGCTTCAGCTTCTGGCCACCTCCTTGCTCCACTCCATGTTGGCGCCCCCCCCACCCCCAACATGGTAACTTAGGGCTGTTGGCCTGGGCTGCTTTGGCCAGGTTGCACTCTGAGTTCTGTCCCTACCCAGTGCTTGGGTTCTGGGGCTCGGCCCTGGGCACACAGGGCTCACTGGGCCCCGGGGATTTCCTGCCCAAATGGGGTCCCCGCAGGGAGACCTGGCCCCTCGGCACTCACACCCTTTCTCTCTCATCTTCCCCTTCTTTCATCACCAAAGTGGCTTCACTCCCGTAAGGCCTGAACGTTAGTCGGAGGCCTGGCTGGGTCTAGTGGAGGACAGCGGTTCCCAGGGTGCAGGGGCAGGAGGGAGAGTTCTCTCCGGGGCCCAGCCTGGAGCCTCAGGAGTGACCTGGGCTCCAGCACTGTGACCTCCGGCCTCGAGGAAACTGTGGTGTCGTCCATGGCGTCTGCCTGCCAAACCCAGCACGTCTGGTGCTTGATTGACAGGCCTGGGTTTGGGCCGACTGTAGAGGTTACAGTGCGTGTGTCTGTCTGTCCGTCTGACTGCCTGCCTCTGCCCAGGAGGACTGCTGAGTTCTCTAGTCCCGTCCCCACTTCGGTCATGAACACTGTCTCACCGAAGCCCAAGCCAGGGCATAGCCACCCCCACACCACTCTCTGCCTTCGGTCTCTTTAAAAAGGAGAGCTATTAGGAGGTTTCCCCTGGGGAAGCGCTACTCCTGTGAGCCACGCGAGGGGAGACCTGGGGTGACAGGCAGGAGGAAGGAGCTCTGCGGTGTCCCCCAGGGTGGGTGGTGTTGGTGGCTCAGGAGGGGCTCTCACTGGACAGTACCCCCCCCCCCTCCCGGGTTTTATAAGGTGCAGACTTTTGGGAGGAAGCACTTCACTTTTCTCCTCCTTTTTTCTAGAGGATGTTGACCATAGTGGTGGGGAAGTCATGAACACTATAGTAAGAAATAGATGCATTCCCCCATGCCACCCCTGAGTGAACTGATCTAGGGCAGCTGTGGCGGGGGTGTCAGTTCATGAAAAAGCTGGAAGGGGGATGGAGGGGGTGTGTGTCTCCGTGTGTATGTTGTGTTTTAACCTAGTGCACATTTCTGAAAAGATGGGGTGAAACCCTCCAGGGCTTGCCAGGAGTGACTGCCTGAGTCTGGATGGCAGACACTCACTTTTCTCCTTTCACGTCGGGCTTCAGCCTTGTCTCCTCTGGAGGCAGCCCCCACCATCTCCTGCGGGGACAGGGTTTTCCTGCCTTTCCTCCGACGAAGTTTGTTCAAAAGTCGTCCGCATCAACATGGCCCTCTTACTGCTTGAAAAAAAAGAATGACTTTGGCCGAGACCTAGTTTTGTCCTCCAACTTGGAGTCGGAGCAATCTCTGTTCGGGTGGCTTTAAAAATAAATGGTTCATGTGCTCCCGGGAAATCGTGATAGCTGTGTCCTCAGTCGAGGCCGGGCGTCTTTGACTAGCCCCACATCGCTGATTAGCGGAGGAAAACTCACGGGAAGTCAGGTTTGGAGAAGGAGGCGCTGAGACTGCGAGACGAGAGCCAGGGTGCTGACCAGGAGTGCCGGCTGATGGCCCGGGAGACTCAGAGGGGCCGTGCTCGGGCCGTGACCTGGGTCCCCAAGCTCTGCAGAGTGCAGTCTCCGGCACATAGGAGGTGCTTAGCACATTTGGAAAAAAACTGATACAAGCTAGTGGGGAAGGCCTGCGGAGGAAGGCAGGGGCACGCGTCGGGTCCAGAGCTGGCTCCGTGGGCGCAGAATGGGGAGAGGACTCGAGGCCACGGTCCCCTTTACCTTTAACCCCGAGGTTGGTCTCAGATCCGAAGTTGGGCAGGAAACACGGTTCGTGAAGGTGTTTAAATATCTTGTTCTAACCTTTGGTTTAAGAAATAAGCCTGTTTATGACTTTCATTGGAGCTATTTGGGGACTAAAAATAGCATTCGCCTGCTTAGTAAGTTGCCAATAATGATGCGTGGAGCGTGGCTGCCAGCTACCTGGGGTGGGAGGGTTACTAAAAATACACCCCTGTGCTCTGCCCCGGGCGGGAAACACGACTAATTTTAAAGGTGGCCTTTTGGCAGATCTGTTTTTAGCATTTTTAGCGAGTATTTCTGAAACAAACAGGTGCTAAATCCTGTTTTGTTTTTTTTTTTTAGTGTTAGAAATCGAGTGGTAATGGCTCTGAGGAACGAGAAATGCTTAGAGCCTGGAGATTCTTATTAGTCCTCGGCGGGGTTTCTCGGCACGCGGGTGGCGTCTGGCCAAAGCACCTGCTCAGCGTGCTGTGGACGTCCGTGGGTGCGGGTGCGTGACCAGGCGGGGCCGCCTCAGTGCTGCCACCTCTTTCTGAAGTGCCCGTGAATGATGGAAATCCCTGCTCCTTGATGACCAGGCCCCAGGGACTGCAAAGGGTGCCCGAGGCCCTGCCCCAGCCAGCGTGGTACACGGGAGGAGGAGCGCGGCCTGGTGTGGTCTCTGTAGGTGGGATGTCACCAGCACTGGCGGTCCCGGCCAGCGAGGCAGACCCCTTCCTCCCCTCCGTGGGCACCCTCCCAGATGGCGTGCGGCTGTGCCTGCCTGGGAGATGCTACACAGGCCAGTTCACCGTGGGACGGGGGCTCGGACACGAAGCGCTGCCACACCCTGACCCGGGCACCGGGCTGGCTCTTCAGGGTAACACAGCCACCTGCTCGGCCTGCAGGTTGAAACCTGCCGACTGGCATTGCCCAGCCCCAGTCAGCGCACTGGAGAAACCCCCTCCTGCGTGCCGTGCTGAGTGGAGTTTCATGCTCTCGAGTGGGTGCTGCGGGCTGGCTGGGGAGATGGCCGGTGGGAAGGGGGCGAACCCCGGGGCCTGGGGAATGCTGAGCAGGCGACCGCTCTGTGAGGCAGCGCGAGCTGTTGCCTGTCCTCTGCCTGCCCACCGGTGCGGTGGTGGTGTGCTGACTGTGGGGCCCTCCAGCCCCCCCGTGCATTACCCCCTCGGAGGCTTGCGGGGACCCTGGCCACGGACGGAGCGGGAGTGCTGCGAGTAGGCTTCCGTCTGACCTTCTCTTGTCACTGCCGGGCAGCTGCCACCTGCCCCGGGCTCGACACTGTAGGGATTTAGTCTCTCAGGCTTCTGGAGGCCACACGTTCAAACTCAAGGTGTCTGTGGGGCCAGGCCCCCTCCGAAGGCTGCAGGGAGGACCGTTTCTGGTCTGTCCCAGCTTCCGGTGGCCACGGACAGCCCTGGGCTTGCCACCGCGTCACTCCACACCCTCGCCTCTGCGTTCCAGCGGCCATCTTCCCCCATGTGACGCTTGTGTCTACATTGCCCTCTCCTTCCTAATCAGGACACCAGCCATTGGACTTAGGGGATGACGACGACGACGATGACCCTCATGGAGTAGGGCCTGGTCTTAACTCGATGACATCAGACCCCCTCAGGGCGTTAGGGTTGTGTGGAGGTGGCTTCCTGGTGTGCAGGCCTTGAGGGGGAGGGAATGGGGTCTTGGGTAATACATGGGGACCAGTGCCTCTGAGGGCAGCAGAGGGGAGAAGAGGGAGGGGAGGAGAGGGGCGGGAGGGGTCGAAGTGCCTCTGGGCACTGGGCCTCTGCAGGGCCTGTCTTGGGCGTGGGCTGCCCTGGGAAGGGTCTGGGGCCTCGGACCCCTGCTGGGGGCAGTTCTTGGGGTAAAGCCCCCCTCCCCCTCACGTCCCCTCCCTATCCTGTGCTGGGAGCCAGCAAGGCCTGTAGCCCCGAAGGGAAATCCGGGCAGTAGGTGCTGGCGCCCACTCCTCCTGAGTGGGACGGGGTCTGACCCTGAGTTCAAGCCGTTTCCATGCAGAACGTGGGCAGCTGCCCCGCCCTGGCCGCCCACCCGGATCTGGTCCCTCTGGCCCTGAAATGAGGAGCCCGAGGCATCTGCAGTCCAGCCCCTCCGAGCCTCTGGGAGAAGCTCCGCCCCCCTTCCCTTTGGTTGGGGTTCTCGGGCCCCTCTGTTGTGTCTGTGGGCACTGCAGGGCACTTGGATGCATTCTGTGTGTTCTCACCGGAGGACCCTGTGTCGGCCGAGTTTGGCCAGCTGGTCGACCAGGGTGCCTGCCGAGAGGGAGCGCTGCTTGCCTGGTAGAGGCTCTGCCTCCCCGACTCCTGGGAAAGCTGCGAAGGGGTGTGGGGTTGGGGTCCGAGCCACCTGCTGGCACTCTCTTGCCACTGCCACTGTGCCCGCTCTGTCCCGCCTAGTGAGGTGACTGCCAGTGCCTGGGTTTTGTTTGTGTTTTAATCACTTTTGTGGGATTTTAAGATCCATTCGGGTTCGTGTTGGCGTAGTTCCTACCCACACCTGGGTGGACATTCAGAGGGTCAAGGGGCTGCAGCCAGAGAACTCTGCCTCTCACCCTTGGGCCTCAGGCTGTGCCCCCCCCCCCCCCGTGGGCCTGCACAGGCCAGCGCATGTCTGTCCACGTGTGTCAATTCCAGGAGTAGAAGCATGTACTTTCCACTGGACGTGCTGTTCAGTGTCCCACTTCCCCCCAGCATTATGTCCCGAACGTCCTTCCCAAAACTACTGTGGGTCCCGTCAGTGACCGCCCAGCACTCCCTGGACGGAGGGTCTGCAACAACCATCCTCGTCCCGTGAGTCATCGGCTGTTGCTTAAAGAGCTAGGGACGGTCAAAGAATGGACACGTGGGTGACGTGCCATTTTGGTCACTCCCAAATCGCACTGCAGTGAATGTCCGTGCCCGTTTGTCACTTTGGAAGTTTACGGTGTAGCCGAGGGTCAAGCTGGCCCTCAGCCACTCGAGGTTTGCGTGTCACTGGGCGGGGCCGGGGGCACGTCACCATGGGTGTCAGCACCTGTGAGTGTATTGCGGAGTACGCCCAGGCGAGGCGGGCTGGCCCAGGCCGCACCAAGGCTTTGGACTGGGCTCCCCGGACGCCTGACTGCTGCCCCCTGCCCGGCCACACGTGAGTCACCCATGCAGGGCCAGAGCGGGTGTTGATCGGTGATGTGGTTCACAAGCCCCCCCAGCCCAGATACACGAAGAGGAGACTTAAACACGAGGGTCTGGGGGGCAGGCACCCCTGGACTCATCCCTCACCTGACCCCCCCCCCCGGCGTGTATTTGTGTGGATTGTTCGTCTCCTGTGAGGGAGGGAGGGCAGCTCCATCCAGGGCCCTGAGTGGCCCCAGAAGCCGAGCGGGTACTCGGTGGTACCACGGGCGCTCTGAGCTTCCCGGGGCCAGAGGGGTCGGCCTGCGGGGTCAGTCTAGAAGTGCCGTTGGTCTCACCTGCAGCCCCGGGGGGTGCCCGAGTGAGTGATGGGGTTGAGCAGGCTATGTGCCAGCACTCCTCGGGAGGACTTCCAGCCCCGGACACTTGTGCCTTCCACCGGTGTCAAAGGGACGGTGACCAGCCCCAGCAGAGAGTGTTTTGCTGGGTCAGGGGACGGTTAATGAGCTCTCGGCGCTTTCTGGGAAACTGCAGGGACAGCGCTACAGATGGGCGAGGTGGCTGTTTGCAAACATGCGTTTTTTTGGATGTTCCCGTGGAGATACAGGGAGGCTGGGATCTGTCTCTCGGACAACACATTTTTTGTGAGTTTGTCAGTCTCCTGAGTTAAAAGGCTGCTTTCCCCCGACCTCTGGGCCACGGCGCCTCGCCTCCCTCCCCGAGCCACTTCTGCCGTCTCGTCTGCTGCGGGACGTCCCACCTCCAGGCCTTTGGTGCGGTGTCTGCCTGTCTTCTTGCTTCGGTTCCGACGCTCATGCGCTGTGAAGGTTCCCTCTGGCTCACTGTCCGCCCTGTGCTGCAGTTCTCTGCACAGTGCCTGGGAGTGGGCACAGCAGCGACGGGCACCCAGTGGGCTCGGAGCACTGGCCAGGGAAGGAGAAGGCGCCGCAGCAGCTGTCAGCGAGGGGTCTGGACGTGTCTGTGCAGGTCGTCGGCTGAGCTCAGACTCCCAGCTCAGACTCCCAGCGAGGCCTCTGCCTGCCTGGAGCAGGGCAGGGGCCCTGTGACCGCCCACATCACCACAGCCTGTGGGAGAGGACCCAGGGCCTCGGCCAGCTTTGCCTTTGGGGATGTCCCACTGATGGGGGCGACTGACCTTTATGGATCTTGGGCTGCCTGCGAGGCTCTGTCCTAGGGGTTTGCTGTCTGCACAACAAGTCCTTACGGTGACCTTTTCCGGTGGCTACTGTTGTCCCGACTTCACAGTGAGGGTGCCCAGATGTCCTGGGGTGTCTGGGACTCTCTCAAGTTTAGCCCCAGAAGTGCTACATTTTGGGGAATCCCTCACGCCCAAGCAAACGGAGTGTTTGGGGTCCCATTGAGGGTTTTCTAACAAAAGTGTGAGGTCAAGGGTCATCGGTGACCATGCCGAAGCCCTGAGTGTGAGTGATACGCCGGGTGTGGGTGACAGTCGCCCTGTGGGCCCCAGGCTTGCTTTTCCTGCCCCTTTGCCCCAGCATTCGAGGTTCACCGTGGGCACGGGGCCTCCCATGTGGCCTGGGGGGCTGCCCTTTCTGCCAGTTCTCACAAGCTCACTTTGAAGTGAGAAGGTTGAACCGTGTGTGTGCACATGCGTGTGTCCCCCCCAAATGCATGTATGCACATACAGTTGGCCCGTCAGTAATGCAGGTTAGGGGTGCTAACCCCCTGGCACAGTCAAAAATCCACATGCAACTCCTGCCTGCTCCCAAACTGCTATAGTCAGCCTCTATGTCCGAAGGCCCCCCACCCCGTGCGCAGAGCCAGCGGGCTGCTGGTGGGGAACAGTGTTTCCGTCTGCGGATGGGGACTCTCGGAGGCCGAGGGCTGACTGCCAGCAGCCTCCTGATGATGCGCGCACGGTGCGTGTGTTACGTGTGTAGTTTGTTGTCTTCTTACAGCGGAGTGAACCAGAGAGAAGAAAATGGTGCTGGGAAAATCACAGAGAAAACATACTTACTGTGTTGATTGAGAAAACCCCACATCCCCGTGTGAGTGGGCCCGTCAGTTCCCACCCGTGTCGCTGCAGGGTTAACTGTGTCGGCACACACAGACGTGTGTGTGCGTGTGTACCCTCCTGCATGTATATCATGTGGCGTCATGCTAAGCATGACTTTTTGGGAGCCAACTCTCCGTGCGCAGCTCTGGTGAGCGGGCTTTGAGCCTCTCTCTTGCGCTGGGAGGAGAAACGCCTCTGGGGGAGCGAGGATTCTGGGTGACGTGGAGCAGCTGCCCCCAGTGGTCAGAGCCGCACACCCAGGGTCCCCGGAGGCCCCGGTGATGCCACCCTCCTCCAGGAAGGGACACAGGGACAGAGATTACTTGTCACCGACAGCCACACACCCAGTGTTGCTGGCTGGCCACGCAGACGGTCTGGAGTGAGGCCAGCTTTTCCGGCTCCGTTTGGGCTGGGACCTCGGGCACTTGGAATGAGGACGTGCTGGGGAACATGGGGACGCTTCCGGGAAGGCTGGTGTCCAGTCTGGGGTCAGAACATTCTAGCATTTTATCTGAGCTCCAAGTCAGTGAAGGAAAGCAAAGGGACCGAGACAGGAGCCCTCGTTGGCACAGTCTGGTTTGCATTGGAGTCGCTGCAGCCGGCTCTGACAGGGAGCCTGGCTTTCCAAGTGCACTCTTCGTCCCAGGTGGAAAGTCGACCGGACCAGCCGCGACTGCGTCCTCAGCCAGCGGGGCCCTTACAGTGAGGAATGCAGAGAAAGCAGGACACGGGCTCCGGGAGCGCTTGTCCAGATTTGTAACTAGTCGTTCCCACGGGGCGACATTTTGTTGCGGGAGGAAGGAGCAGTTGTGAGCGGCAGTGGCAATTTCAAGCCCAAAATGAACTCGAATTTCCCTCCGGAGGGGAAACGCAAGTGTGTGGCTGTCGCGCTGCCACCTAATTCATTATGCGAGATATTTTTTTCGTAGATCAGCAGCTTCCTACCGTAGCAAGCGTTAAATTGAAGCACCGGGGAGTGAGTGAGTAACAAAGTTTCTCTCCAATAGTCAGACTTAGAATCGGTGCCTTCCAGATCGGAAGGGGCACACTTATTTAAAAATAGATACAAATTATCTAATGTAAATCAGTGTTTTTCCTTGGTCAGCGATAACTCTTTAAAAATTAAAGTGTAAAATATAAATATTTTAATTATTTATTTTAAAGCATAAATATTGTAACAATAAATCTTTAAGTCCTTTGGACCAAGTACTCAGTGTTTTAAAATCCTTTAAACCCAGTCCAGTGGCTGGTGCATTCTGGAGTATTCGAAGTTACTAATCTACGATAAATCCTGGGCTAACGTTTGTTCATTGCCACATACTTTTCTGGCACACCCACTAACTCTGCCGCTTGCTACTTCACCTTACCAGTCACATTCCATTACCAACACTCCTGTTTTTAAAAATTACCCTCTTTCTTCTGATTAATTAAAGATGAATTTTTTTTTACCCCTGGTTCCTTGTGGAAAATACATAGAAACACACATACAAAACAAAAATCACATGTAGTCACACATCCCCGCAGTCATCCATCCCCAGGCACATCTCCACGTGTGGGCCGGGTGTGTAAGACACAGATGTAGTGTACACGTGGCTGTCAGGCACGTGTCCTGAAACGACCTGTCTCAGTGGACAGGAGTGGCCCCAGAGGATTATGACAGAGTTGGAAACTTCCCATCACCCCGTGACCACGGAGCCGTCCCGATGTCCCCCAACACCCGGGACTCACTTCTGTGTCTGCAGTGAGGCTGGTACGAAGGAATCTCCTGCATGGCCAGCACACGCAGTTCCGTGCAGGACAGCATGCTGGACACCGGAGATAAGCAGCTCTGCTCCTGGTTTGTGGATTTGCTACATTTTTATTGTTATTTCAGAGTGGACTCTTCCTGCTTGTGAAACACAGGTGCTGTGAACAGTACGTGAGTCACACCCGCGTGTTCACCACGTCTGCTCCTGGGTGGCTCGTGTGCTCGCAGCCCGGGGGTGACCGGCTGCCTGCAGAGCGTGGAGCAGGCAGCGGTACAGGTGTGCGTGACGTCCTCCATGGTTTGCGCGGCCGTGAACCTGCAGCCGCCGCGTTTTTCAGAATGTGTCTCTGCCGTGACGCAGAGCAGGCTGTGGTTGCTGTTTTTACCCTTTTGAAGTCATATGCTACAAAATTGAGATTACGACATCCATATTGTAACTTTGTTTTCCCCCCTATCTTAATGTATAGAGAACATTGTCCTACGGTGTTGAATGTTCTTTTAACTTTTGATTTTGGGGACAAATAGGATTCTGTTACTTGAAGTTACTTATAACTTTAAAAACTCCTTCTTCCAGCTGGTCATTGGCCTTTGACTCAGTTTTTGTCTTTGTGTTTTTGGAGGCGGCCCACAGAAATTTCATCTTTCATCTACTCCAACCAGTTAGTCTTTGCCTTTAGTCTCCTTATTTTTGAGGCTTCGGTAAACCCGAGGGTTCGTTGTCGGTTCTGCTCTGTCGACAGGACCCGAAGTGGTGTGGTCGCCGTCTGCAGAAAACCGTCATGTTCACGGGGCAGGGACCCTTGACTTGGTTTTCTAACCTCTTGCCGAGTGACAGGGCCTGACAGTGTTGGGCACTGCAGTGCCGATGGCAGCAGGCTTCGGATCCGGCCACCTCTGCTGCTGGGTAGCTGCCCAGACTTCGCGAAGGAGGCCAGACCCTCGAAGCTTCAGTTTCGGAATCTGCAAAATGATGCCGCCACCTCACGGGATTCAGTGGGAATTGGACTAAGTAGAGACGCGTGTGTGTTAGAAATGTACGCACACATATATTCTGTGTGTGTGTGTGTGTGTGAGAAGCGCATGGCCTGAGAGCAGATTCAGCGTTGTTTCAGGGAACACAGCTGGTAACTCCTGGCCGTCGGGCTTTCACATCTGTGTTTGAAGGTCTGTGTTAACTCGCCTCTTTCAGACACAGAGAAACGGACGCCCACACTGTTCATCGTGGGCGATGCGGTTTGGCTCTAAGGAGGAAGGGGGTGAGGAAGAAGGTACTGGCTGCACGTCCCCCCTGCAGTCAACACCCCCCGAAGGACGGGAAGTCCACCGGGACCCGTGTCTGCATTCCTTGGATTCCACTTCCCTCCTCTCTGGCTGGGGCTTCTCACTGTGGCTTCTCTGCCTCCTGGTTTTTACTTTGTGCTCTTTCCAGATGTTTCTGGGTCGCCCCCCGTTTCCTGGGTGGGGCCATGGTGCTGGGAAGGTGCCCTCGGATCCTTCCGTGTAACTTCCTTGGCATCTGGCTCCTTCACCTGCAGAAAAGCGTCTTAACTGTGGAAGAAAGAGGGCGTCGGGGAGGTTGGTCGCGCAGCCGTGCTCTCCACGTTTGGTTTGGTGGCCGAGTCTTTGTCACACTCCGAACTTGGCCTCCTTAGGGGCTGTGGCTATCCTTATTTGTTCCCTGGCTCTTGGCTGGGCGTCCTGTGACGTCCAGTGTGATCTGAGACGCCTCTGGGTTCCAGGGTTGTGTTGAGGATTGTGTCTTGGACTATTATTGGCCGCGTTTCTGCGTTTCCCGTTCTTGCAGTGCCCCCGCCCCGCCCCCCGCCCCGGGTCCCCAGAGCGACTTTGTTCTTGTCCCTTTTCAGCTGCCTTGGGCTGCCAGTGCCCTGTGATGTGAGAATAGACTATCGATTGTTTCCTGTAGCTTGCAGGCGGGGATGCTTCTTGAATTAGAGCTCATTTTGGAGTTTAAAGTATTAAATGCCAATTTTGAAGACCTCTCTCTGATCTCTTTGTTGTGGAAGCGAAGGTGACCAAGGCTGAGGCCGGGGGAGGGCAGAGAGAGAGGTCAGGACCCCCCCACTACTAGCGCACCCCCTTCCTCCCCGAAGATGCTGCCCCTCCCCTCACGCCCTTTTCAAACACACACTCCTTGTCCCGCAGCCCTTTGCTGGGTGTCCTGGAGGGCGGGACTCCCAGCTGCTAGCAGTTCCGAGAGGAAGAGCCGTGCCTTTCCCTGGCCGTCGGAGAAGACGGGCGGTTGCTTCTTTCCGACATTTATTGATCGTCTTCCTGACGTGGAGCGCTGGCAGGGGCATCTGCACAAATTCCTACGAGGTGCCTGCGCAGGCCAACGGTCGGGGCAAAGGTGTCCCCTCTGGGGGGACCACATGGTCCCGGGCACCCCTCTGGGTGTCCGTGGCTCCCTGGGGCACTCGAGGGCCAGTTGCCTTTGCTTCAGGGCAGGCAGGCTGGCAGGCCGGGGTGGGGGGCGGGGTTCCTGTCCCAAATGCCCCCCTCCCCCCCCCGCAGTGGGCGTTTGTATGTAAGGCACCCAACGCACTGCACACAGGGGCAAGATCTGCCCCAAGCCGGGAACCCCACACACAGAACTCGCCCCATCGCAGTGAAAACATTTCCTGGAAGTGCAATGCATGAGGGGCCCTAGGGTTTACGGGGACCGTGGGGAGATGTCTTCCACTCTGCCCCGGTGGCCCTCTGGAGGGGCGCGCATCTCGGTTTCGCTCTGCCGGAGACAACAAGAGGAAGGAGGCGGGAGGTAAAGGAGCTTGGCTGGGTTTCTGCCCTGGAGACACAGAGGAGGGGGTCTGGGGACATGCCCTGCCCTGGAGCCTGGAGGCCTGTGGCCCTTCTGTGTCCTGAGTCAGCTGGAGCTGACAGCGGCCCCTGGCTCGGGCTTCCTGTGTGTTAAGGGTTGACGTGACCATCAGCTGTCCCCCCCCCGCCCCCGAAAGTTGGAAGAGAAAAGTCCCCTGAAGGGCTGATGGTCCCCCACCCAGTTTTCCCTTGTCTGGGTGTAAACAGCATGACAGTTTAATTAGGGGCCGTGACAGTCACGTGCAAGTGGAGACGATGGAAAGCAAGAGCCTTTGAACAGAGTTTTCCTTTTTTCTTTGTCCTTTTCTTCCTGGGAAAGGAGCAGGGTGGTTTTGGGTTGCTCGGAGTGTAACCCAAGTGTAACCCGAGCTCCTGCGTCTCTGGGTGGTGGAGGAGGATCTGACATCCGTAAGGTGACTTGTGACCCAGGACCCACAGCTGGGCGGGCCGTGCCGCCCTGGTGTGGCTCCAGGTGGCTTCCGCCCCCAAAGGGCTGGTGCTCCGCAGCCGCTCATCATGTGAGCGCCTGTTGGGGTGTCGGTTGAGGGTTTTGAGGCGTTGGAGTGTTTGTTAGGGTTCCTCCCCCAGACTCGGAATGTGACCGTATTTGGTGATGGGGTCTTTACAGAGGTGATCACAGTGAATCGGGGTCCCGTGGGTGTCCTCCTGAGGAAGGGACACTCAGACACAGACCCGTGAGGGCAGGAGGCCCCACGAGGACCCAGGAGAAGACTGCAAGCCAAGGAGAGCGCGCTCAGCAGCAGCGAAGCCGGTGGATGTCTCGATCCCAGGTGGCGTTCAGGCCGCCCCGCCCGTGATGCTGAGTGACAGCCTGCGGAGACGTCCGGAAGCCCAGCCAAGGCCACCCAGGCGTCACACTGGGCAGGGGCAGCAGGGCACAGAGACCACTCTCTGCTGGAATCCACTCACCTTCTCCGTCACTTTTTCCTCTTGGGGTTCTTTACTTTCGGGGTTTTCTGTCTCACACCCCTCGCCCCCCAACTTTCACTCTGTGGGGAGTTGCCTTCCGTGCAGAGAGACACCCGAGTCCCTGTGGGCCACTTCTGGCTCTGTGAGGCAACTCCCGTTGCCCGTGGGACTCCCGACTGGCCCTCGTGCTGTGCTGCCGCGGGCTGTCTGGCCCCGTGCGCGGGGGGGCTAACCTAGCAGCAAAGTAAACCAGGTTTGGGGCTCCCAGCAGTGGCTTCTGTACCCCGATGCATTCATTTCTGCAGCCTGAAGAAAATCAGGTATTTTACATCTCCACTGGAATTTCTTAAGGGACACACAAAATTTCGAGGACTGTCCACAAAGGGACTTAGGTTTTGTCCGTTTCTAGGCTGTCGACGCGTGGTGTGTGAATAATTTGCATGGGTTCTGTGGGAACCAGGTGGGGACCTGCTGGGAGCCACGCCCCGAACCTGTGGAGCCATGGCTTAGAGTCAGGCCCAGGCCACGCGCGCACCGGCTGGGCGGCCAGTGGGCATATTTCTGTGAACCGAGGGTCCCCCTTGAAAAGGGGGTGTGGCAGGGTCTCCTTCCAATGCACCTGCCATGTCTCGCTTGTCCAGCGGTCCGTGGTGGGACCAGCTCTGAGATGCATGTGGCCTGGTGGCTGTGGGCTGTGGGCCCCCTTACCGGTTTTCACACCAGGCGGCCGCCGAGGAAATGGCGGTTGTGCTCGTAGCTGGTTTCCGTTGTGTCTGCGGACAGCTGAGCTAGATCGTTCGGTCCCTGAATGGTTCCCCAGCCAGACGGAACGTTTATGCGGCTTAAGTCGCCGACATGGATGGGCGGCCCGATTGGTCTGGATCCCGGAGACTGGGCCGCATCACGACTGGCGCCGTGAGCCGCGCCCTCGGTCTTTCCTCTGCGTCGTGAGAAACATGCGTCCAGCACAGTGAGGGCGTCACCACCGACGCCCCTAACAAACTGTGGTGACAGTCAGAGGGTCGGGTTTGTTTGGTGGAGGGGCGGTGGGGGCGGCAGGTCCTGGGGCCTGGGAAAGACGGATTAACACCTGTCCTGCCTCGTTCCGACCCAACGCAGCCCCACGGGTCTCCTCGAAGGACGAGGGTGACGAGCGTGCCACTCACTCACAGGTCGGGGATCACACAGGGGAGCAGCACCTCCAGTCATGGGGCCCCTCTGCCAAAAAGAGAGAGAGCTCAGAATTTAAAACGTGTTCTCACGGTGAGTGACCTGGTTCTTTCATGTGGGAAACAGAATTCCTTTTTTCTTAAAGAAAAAAGCCGGGGTTCCCGGGGGAGCTGTGTGGGGCTGGTGTCATGGGGGGGTTTTAATTTCTCATCAGGGGACTGAGGTCCTTCTGAAGGTGTCTGGGCACAGGGAGTGTCCATTGCTGGCCTTAGGGGGGAGCTGGGGGCCTCGGGATGGAGAGGGGGCCCGGGGAACTGGCGGACAGCAGGTGGGCTGGGGCAGGGGGCCTCCCGACTGTTCTAGGGGGGATCAGCGGGTGGGGATGAAGTGGCCTTAGGGACCAGACTGGAGCACAGGGAGACTTTCTCAGGGGACAGCAGGGAGGAGTCGGGGGGCGTCCCAGGGGAGGCCTTCCCAGCAGTGGCAGCCACGGCTGTCCTGGATTCTGTGGGTCCGTTCATGCTCTGGTGATGCATTGTCCCCGTTATGATTCTGGTTTATTGCCAGTGGGCCGCGGAGGAAGCTGGAGCAGGAGAGGCTGCCGTGGGGTCGGGGTTGCTCAGTGGTTGTTGCTGTTTAGACATTGTTTATTTATGTGTTTTCAGAGGAAAAGGGAAGGAGAAAGAGAGAGAAACATTAAAGTGTGGTTGCCTCTCTCACGCCCCCCACCAGGGACCCAGCCTGCAATCCAGGCACGTGCCCTGACTGGGCATGGAACCAGTGACCCTTTGGTTCGCAGGCCAGCACTCAGGCCACTGAGTCACACCAGCCAGGGCTGGACGCTGGGTTCTTTAACCGGTGTATTTATTGACTCACTGTGTTTGGTGCTTTGGGGGCCAGCCATGGTAGGGGATACCAAGAGGGGCTACCTGTGGGCCTGGTTGACTGGTTTCCAAAGCCGAGGAAACGATTCGAGCGTTGCCTGTTTTAACTCGTCCCTCCTCCCCTGCTCGGGTTCCTGAGTTGTGGCCACTGCCTGCCGAGCAGGGGCCTGGGGTTACTTTTCCGTGTGGGTAATGCGTGCACTCTGAACCACGCTGTGGCTCCGTGGGCGGGGGGGGGGATCCCAGTGGCCGCGTGGAGGCGTCCCTTCTGTCATCGCAGAGTCCTTGTCTTGCCGGCTTCCTTCCTCCCTCGGGAGGACAGGCTTCTGGGTTCCCACCAGCAGGGAGTCCCAGGGTGTTGGGACGTGATTTGCTTTGGGGACCCGGCTGGAGTCAGGGCGGAGCTGGTCCCTGTGACGATGGCCCTGAACCCCTGGGGTGGGTGTGGAGGGTCTCCCAGCCCTGCCCACTGCCCTGCAGGGGTGGCCAATGGGATGGCTGTGAATGTGGCCCAACATAAAATCGTAAATGTACTTAAATCCTTTTTCTGCTCATCAGTTTTCACTGGTGTTGGTGTATTTAATGGGTGGCCAGGACAACTCCTCTTCTTTTCGTGTGGCCCGGAGACGCCACAAGGTCGGACAGCCCTGCTTTGTGCCTTCCTTCCACCAGAGTCGAGCCTTTGCTCTCCCTCAGCACCGGCCTCTGCTACAGTCGCCGAGACTGGTCCTAATGAGCTCCGTTGTTCAGACTCGGGAAGCAAGGCTTGCCCTCGTTTACAGGAAGACGGGTTTTAGTCACAGCCGTGCAGGGCGGCCTGCAGGGAGCCGGGGTCAGCGCTGCCTCCGTGTGCTCCGTAAGCAGCGTCATTAACGGGCCTCGTGCGAGACAGCCGCCCGCGTGCTCGCTGTCTGGCACCCTCTCTCCGGGAGACGGCGCTGCCCTGGAATTAGTTATAAAGCCAGTGAAGGTTGTTTTCTGCTCTCTGTCGAATAAGTCTCCCCCGCACAGAAGCACGCTCCGCTCCGATGCTTATGCAGATTGCTTCCTGGAAGAAGGTGTGAAACCAGTTTATTGCCACACCTTCCCACTGGGTCATGCCAGTCACCGCATTCCGGATTCCGGCTCAGGCTCCGGTTTACTCCCGGAGCCTCGGAGCCCTGGGCCCCTTGTCACAGTCCTCATGGGTCTTGGGGCGTCAGCCCCAGCACACCCTGGCCCAGTCGCTGTTGTCCAGATTCAGTTGCTGTGATGGAAGGTACAAATGGAGCTGTCCGTCACTGCTGACGACTTGCAGAGGGGCCTGGAACAGTCAGCCAGGGCTGCCCGGACGGAACTCCGCAGGCTGGGTGTTCTGACGTGAGCGCAGACAGCCGACGTGTTCTCCCCGGTCGTGGAGGCGGGGCGTCTGAGATCGGGGTGTCAGCAGGGCTGGTTCCTCCTGAGTCCTTGCTGCTCAGCTAGCCGATACCTCTTCTCCCTGGGTCCTCCTCATGGGGTCTCTCTGTGGTGTGGATGAGTCCCGTCCGATCGGGCCGTCCCTTATGGCCTCGACCATCCATACTGTAACCTCCCGAGGCCCAGTCTCCAAACATAGAACCAGTCTCTGAACCTCCAAACCTTGGGGGTTTGGGCTTCTCCCTGTGAATTTGGGGGGCAGTGCTGCTCAGCCCCATGGCAGGTGGTGTTGGTGAGGGAATCTGCATTCTCCACACACGTAGGCCCTGAACACTGGTGTCTGTCTCGACGTGCACACTTGGCATGCGGCACAGTGTGACTGAGGATGTTGCAGGCGCTTCATTGGTGTCGGCTGGTGGAGGAAAGGTCTGTGTGAGTTCGCCACCCAGTCCTCATCACGAAACCCAAGTGTTCTGGAAAAAGCTGTTTTCAGCTCATTCCCAGGTAGGAAGAAACTCCAGGTGGTCAGGCCCCTGGTTTCCCAGACACCCTGGTTCTCTGGAACACTGCCGTGCAGAGCGGCATCAGTGAAAGGGGGATGGGAACTCTGGAACACACAGCACTCGCTGTGTCGTGGGTGAAGCCCCCTGTGAGTGTTTTGTCATGGGAAAGAGGCGTCTCTTTGATCTGCGGTTTCTCCTTCCTCTCGTGGGGGAGTCCCAGTCCGTCTGCGGTCCTGCCGTGGAGGCGGGACACACGGACAGTGTGTCTGCTGCTCTGGGGTGTGGAGTGACAGATGCTGCAGGCAATGAAGGGCAAGGACGGAGGGACGAACTTGACACCCGATAACCCTGCTCCTGGGTGGACGGTCCCAGCCGAATCGCCACTTGAGGAAGTCAGGAGACCAGACTGGTGCTAAAACCGCTGCCTTGGGGGGCGCAGCGACTCTGTTCTGGGGTTCAAAACACCACAGGGTGGTCTGGCCTTTTTTTTTTAACATGCTAAAACCGCAGATCCAGGAAATGCACATTTTTTCTCGGCGGAAGTAAACTTAGATGCTTTCTGCCCTCTTCACAGGTCGGCTCCTTGGAGAAAGTAATCCAACACCAAGGGCATGACCTGGGAGCCTCAGGCACCCACTGGTGTGTGGGGTGTGTGCCCTGGCTGGGCCATATCCCTGGTGCGCCCTCATCCAGTACAGTTTTACTGGGCGATTTCTCTCCTGATGCCTGACAGGGGCCATTAAGGGCAGATTCCTTCCCTCCAGGCCCCCCTCGATGACTGGGACCCACGGGGGGGGGGGGCGGGGCCTGTGTCCCTGTCCCCGGGGTGGAAGGGTGGGGCCCCTCCCTTCAGGGCAGCCCCTCTAGCTCGCCCTTCACCTCTCCAGTCCCCTCCCCTCCCACCCCTGCAGCTGCCACCTCGGCTCCTTGGAGCTTTTTCTTTTGTTTTTGTCCTTTTCTTTCCTATGAGCTTAGCTATTTAAAAGTTTGCTGATTTTATCCCTGGCGGGTGGGCATTGTTTTGGCGGGAGTGGGGGCGGGGAGGAGGGTGAGGCTGCTGCGTTGTCTGAAATGCAGTTCCTTCATTTGGGGAGAAGTGGGGGAGCCGCGGGGGAGCCCCGTGCCTTTGCTGTGCCTTTGCTGTCGGCTCCCTGTGCTGCTTCGCAGGGAGACCTGCGGGCAGCCTCTGTGAAATTCCGGGGGCTTGGCAGCCGGTTGGCCGTGGGAGAGCGGAGTCTTTGTTTCGAGGGCCTTTCACAATGCCATCGTCCCTTTTCTTGGTCGCCGAGGGGGACACACAGGCTGCCAGCCCCCGGCACCCCCGCCTCTCAGCCCACTCAGGACAGCTGGGGGGTCTGGTCCGGTCCTCACCCTCGGTCCTGGGCGAGGATGTGCGGTTTGCTTTTCCTCCTGAAGACCCCTGACTAAGGCAGCTTGTCTTCTCCATGAGAGACCCCCCCCTTGCCCAGAGTGAGGCCCGCAGATCCCTGCTTGTTGGCAGGGGCCGGGGCACCCGCTGCGTTGGCACCCTGTGGGAATGCGGCTGGGCGCCGCAAACCGCCTGGCTCAGAACAGCAGGAGCTGGCTGTCTCACAGCTCCAGCGGCCGGAGTCGAAATGCCCTTTGTTGGACCGAACCTCAGGTGACAGCAGCCTGTGCTGCCTGCCAGGGTCTAGGGGACCTCAGCCCTCCGCCTCTCCCAGCTTCTGGTGGCCGTGGTGCTCCTTGGCTAAGGGCCCGTCACCACCCCCTCTGCCCCCTTCCTCTCCCTCTGCCTGTTTAATAAGGACGCTGGAGAGGATGTGCAGGGCCCACCTGGCCACGCCGGCCCCTCTCTCCTCTCAGGTCCCTTCCCTCCTTCCAAAGAAGGTCCCATCCAGGGACGGGGACTTCATGTCTTTGGGTGGCTGTTGCGTAACCTGCTCCAGGCGACTCGGAGCTGAAGGGATGGCCCTTGTAACAACCGTGCGGTCTGTTTCCAAAGGCGGGTCCTGTTACTGCTTTAGACTTGTGTTTCGTTTTTCGTCGGCAAAGGGTGTGATTTTTAAAGCCGCAGCACCGATGAGAGCAAAGGCAGACTCTGAGCCTTCTGCTCAACCCCCTCTCAGTCCCTCTGAAAGACAGTGGGTGTGTGAGTGTGAGCGTGAGTGAGTACGTGTGTGTGTGTGTGCGTGTGCACGGTCACGAACAAGTACAGTTTTTACAGCTGTTAGTCCAGTGTCTATGGAACTAGTTGGGGCCAAACTTTAGCCAGAGCGTCCCTCCCTCCTGCAGGTGGACAGCGGCGGCGTCCGGCTGGCCCGGGACAGTGCGGCCCCCAGTTTATCTGGTCCCACTGGCTGGTTGTCCCCTCTGCATCCTCTTTTTGGGTTGAGGGCCTGAGAATCCCCATGAGAGTGAGTGAAGGTGGCCCAGGCGCCCCCAGTCGGAAGAGAAACGTGTCCCGGGATGTGAGGGGCGGCGCGGTGACTGTGGCTGACGGCATGCGGAGGGCCGTGTGAGGGTCGCCAAGTCCGGAGGTCTCACAGGTTCTCGTCGCACACACCCAAACTTGCACCTGGGCGTGGTGAGGGCTGTTCACTGGACGAGATAACCCCGCACCTGGGTGTATAAACATGTCACGTCGTGAGGTCATGCGACAGAATCCAGGACCTGTCTCATGTCACTTATATCTCAGTGAAAAAGAGACTGTTTTCCCAAGGAGACGGCTCATTCTGCGTTTGTAGCCATTTTTGCTTCCGTAGTAAAAAACACAATTCGGTGTTTGCTCTGTCAGTCGTCTGTCGGTCACTCGCTGCCCACAAAGGCGGGTGCGCGAGGCCGGGGAGCTGGCCTTCGCGTGAAGGGGCCCAGTGCTTTTAACGGTGCCACAGATGGTGCGTGAGGCGGGGACATAAGGAAGGACAGTTAAGGGGACCCACTCTAGTGGGGAGGTGGGACTTGAGTTAGTGTCTGAAGGACTGGGCACCTTTGAGTGAGGGTAGTGGTTGGGGTGCAGGTGGGGAGAGACACTGTGTGTCCTGGGAGCGTGAGAGCGCCACAGGAGAGCCAGGGGCAGGGCCGACTGTCCCGGGGCGGCTCGGTGAGCGGGGCCTGAGCTGGATGGAGCAGTGCGGACCTGGGGTCCCAAGGGCGAGCATAGAGAGACCACCAGGGGTCAGGGTGAGTGTCAGAGACGGACGAGCGCTGCTGACGTCATGGTCCCGCCTGGTGGCAGCCGGACTTTTATTGTTCCGTCACAAACCGGAGTCAAGAAAACGGCATTTCAGTGTCTTTCTGCAAACGAGTCTGTGTGTATCAGCCACTCACTGGTCATTTATCACTGACCTGTGTCAACTTCTGTGTTAACACGCTGAGATCATTGGGAAACTGTCACAAGTGCACTTACACAGGGAGGATGTCAACAGGAACAGGGAGGCTGCGGTTTTAACCTGCGCCCGGGGGCTGGGCGGCCACGGACGCACCCCCCGCGGGTTGCCGAGTCTCAGGGAGGGGCGCTGTGTCCGGGCGCTGGGAGGTCCTGCCCCGGGTGAGCCAGACCAGAGGCCTCTGGAACAGGGAGGAGGACAGGTGAGGGAGGCCGTTAGCAGGCGGGGTCCGCAGGGCGTCCGTGCCTGATAAAGGCTGGAGGGTCCACGCATGCGACACCTCGACTCTGGGGAAGTGACCCAGGAGGAGCTCCCTGTGAGTTTTGGAGATGAGGCCTGGGAGCAGCCGCAGGTTGGGGCCTGACGTGGGGCCGAGAGTCACCCTTTGCGGCCATCTCCTGGGGGGACACCTGAGCACTGGAGGTGGGGTGGCCTGGTCCAGGGGCTGGTGTCGGGTGTGAGGGCTGCCACACCACCTCCTACTGAGCCCTGCATCCCGGACCCACAGCCTCGCATGGCAGGCAGGGCACCGTTGGCTGGTGCAGAAGTGGTGGTGGGGGGACCCTCCCTGGAGGGGGACAGTGAGGCCTGAGGGGCGGAGGGAGGCCCCTGGCTGGGGAGATCTTGGTGTTTCACCCCTGGGGACCCCAGGTGGACACTGCCCCTCTGCAGAGCCCGGCAGACCACCATCCAAGTTGCTTCAGTAAATTTCCCTGTCTCCCTAATTATTGCACCTTTTGGTCCTTGCCAAGGTCACACTTCGCTTTCTTTCCCTTTCGGCGTCTTGGATCGCGCCTGCCTCCTGGTGCGGAGTAGCTGCGTGTTCTCCTCGGTTCATGGGTGGAGTCGGGGAATGACTTTGGCCCGCAGGGACTGACCATAGCCGTGTTCTCGCGGTCTCCCTAGGTCGCCATCAAAGTCATCGACAAGAAGCGCGCCAAGAAGGACACGTACGTCACCAAAAACCTCCGGCGAGAGGGGCAGATCCAGCAGATGATCCGGCACCCCAACATCACCCAGCTGCTGGACATCCTGGAGACGGAGAACAGCTACTACCTGGTCATGGAGCTGTGCCCCGGCGGCAACCTGATGCACAGGATCTACGCGAAGCAGCGGCTGGACGAACCCGAGGCCCGCAGATACATCCGGCAGCTGGTGTCCGCCGTGGAGCACCTGCACCGGGCCGGGGTGGTGCACAGGTGAGCGCCGCTTGGGGCCGGGGCGGAGCCACCGTTTCGTGACTCAGCTGGCTGCGTGGGGGGCGGGGGTGGGGTTCCAGCAGGGGCGTCTGCAGGCTGAGGGCCCGGGCTTGCGTTCCGGCTCTGCCCTGCGCCCGCCGCGTGGCCCTGCGTTCGGTTAAGGAGCCACGAGGAGCCTCGGTCTCTTCCCCTGGACAGCGGGACAGATGGTGGTGCCGACCTCGTGGGTGGCGTAGGAACGTACAGGGAGCACAACGAGTTCATCTCTGGGGAAAGCTGGGACCAACGTTTGGTCCAGAGGAGGAGACAGGGAGGTGTCAGTCGCTGTCCTTACCATGTGCAGAGGACGGGGCCCAGCCGCGCGGGGCCTGAGGAAGCGGCGTGGGACGGTGGCAGGAGGCTGTCTGCAGCCAGTGCTGGGCGGCGGGGCCCTCCCACCTGCCGTCTCCGTGGTGGCTGCTGCACAGCTGTTCTTTCAGTTTAATTGAGTCACCGTGGAACTGTGGACTGGCCCTGCCAAGTGACAGGTGTCCCCCAGGAGCCAAACCAACCTCACAAATAATTGTGAAAAGTCAAACATTATAAAAGCAGCGGCCGGCTTCCCTCTGTGTGGAGCCCCACAAAGACGGTGGAGCCCGGCTGGTGTGGCTCAGTGGACTGAGTGCCGGCCTGTGAAGCAAAGGGTGGCCAGTTCAATCCCCAGTCGGGGCACATGCCTGGTTGCAGGCCAGGTCCGCGGAAGGGGGCGCGTGAGAGGCAACCACACATTGATGTTTCTCTCCCACTTTCTCCTTCCCCTCTCTCTAAAAATAAATAAAATAGTTAAAAAAGAAAGAGGGTGGAAGCCGCATGGGCGGACACGTCGGTGGCAGGTGCCTGCTCTCAGGGACGTGCTGCCATTCGATGAGAAATGGAAGCGCCCCTCTCCCTCCCCAGGAGGTGCTCACCTCTCCAAGGACGGCAGAGTCCTGTCTCCTCGGAGTCGCCGCCGTGAAAACTCTGGGCTGTGGAGGCAGCGTAGGGAGTGTTCACATTTAGTGGATCCTCGTTTCCTTCCTTCCTTCCTTCCTTCCTTCCTTCCTTCCTTCCTTCCTTCCTTCCTTCTTTCCTTCCTTCTCCTTACCCAAAGACATACTTAGAGGGGAAGGGAGGGGGAGAGAGAGGGAGAGAAACATCAGTGTGAGAGAGAAAAGCGGATCGGTTGCCTCTTTCACTGCACCCTAGCCGAGGGCTGAACCTGCATGTGCCCTGACTGGGAATTGAACCCACGACCTTTCGGTCACGGGACGCTGTTCCAACCAGCTGAGCCGCACCAGCCAGAGCTGGTGGATTCTTGTTTTAAAAAGCAAGATCGAAGCATCAGGCAGGGTGGGTGTGTATCTGCACAGGTATAACATCTTATTGAGACAATTCACATACCATAAAACTCAGCATTTTAAAGTACGCAGTGGAGTGGATTTTTAGTATATTCACAGAGTTGTGTAACTCTCACCACTAACCTAATTTTAGAGAATTTTCATCACCTTAAAAAGAAACCCATTCACCCCCCTGGTCCCGACTCCCACGAGTCCCAGCAGCCGCGCCTCTCCCGTCTGTCACTGTGGATTCGAGTGTTCGGGACGTTTCCTCTGAGTGGGAAGAAACAGCCTGTGGCCTTTTGCGACCGGCCGCCTTCCCCCAGGGCCGTGTCTTCTGGATCCGGCCTCGGCAGGGCAGGTGTCCGCGCGACCCTCCTCTTTACCCCTGAGGGGCCTCTCGCGCCACAGCCGGTCTGTCCACCCTCAGCGGGGCTGTCTGTGCAGCTGTCCCGCCTTCGGTTGTGGTGAGTCCGCCGCTGCCAGGCTCCCGTGCACGTTGCGCTGTGACCCTGTGTTGGCCCCGCTCTCGGGAACCGCGGGGTCATTGGGCAACCCTGCGTTTGACCTTTTTCAGAAACACGTGGCTTTAGAACACACAGCTTCTGAGGGTGCTTCTGTCGGTTGGGGGTCGCTCACACACGGTGGGGGGAGTGGCTGCGGGTGTTTGAGTCGCCACATTGTCGGGCTCTCCGGGTGGAGACAGACGTTCGTGGGGGGCAGGGGGGGTGACCTTCAGGCAGGTCATTTCCTCCCAGAGTGAGAGAACCTCTCCAAGTCCCTATTTTTAGTCCTGCGCGTTGTCACGAAATCACGCATCGTTAGGGCTCTTTGAGTTTAGATCAGCGGGGAAGGGAACATTGAGAAATTCTGAGTGAATAATGCTATTTTTGGCTCTTTCCGACAATTCCCTGCATTGCCCGTCGTGTCCTAGCTCTGCGGCTGTTAGGGAAGGGACGGTCGCCAGAGTGCTGGGTGCTGCGTCTGTTGGTGAGGATGACACCCACGGACACCGTCTGGGTGCATCCGCGTGGGGCACCGGCTCCCCTGGCCATGGCAGAAGGCAGAGCCGCAGCCCGCTCCTTGGGACCTGGGGCATTGGGACGGGGGATCGTGCGCCTGGCTTTGGGGATTTTGAGGACAACAAAGGAGAAGCCGGTGGCAGCTGTGCCGTGGTCTCTCTGGAAGGAACTTCTCCACAGCTCTTTGAAAGAATCTTCGTGAAATCCGGCCTCTGTCCCTGCCCTCGCTGTCTCAGCGGGAGAGGAAGGAGTAGAGTAATGTTTTGACAGCAAAGATGGGACGCTTCTTCTTGCTCTGATCTCCTGCACGCGGCTGCTCGCCTCTCCTTGGAAATGCATCCGTGAGCCAATCTGGGCCGAGGTGCTGAGGTTGTTGGAAAGTTAGGGAAGGTGAGAAGCACGGGGCTCGTGGGGGAGGGCACCGTGTTGTCTCTGTGGAAATCCTGTCCCTGGGCGTCAGTCACTCCGATGCAGGTGGCCCGTCCCATGGCCGGGACAGCGCAGGAAGACGTTCGTTTGGAGTGCACGCGGGCGGCCTGCACTGACGCCCTGACTCCGACTCCACTCGGCTCCTGCTGGACCCCCCGGAACCTGGCTCGCCCCTGCGGTGTTCTCACTGCGGCCCTTTTCCACGGCGCGGAACTTCCGCCTCGGTGCCGCTCTGATGGGATGCGTTTCATACATTATTCGGAGGCCGAGACTTTTCGGGGGAAGCAGAGGTGCCCTGGGGCCGGCCCTCCGGGGAAGAGTCCCGAGCCCCCGGATTGGACGGCACCAGGGTGCGGACGGCGTTCCCTGGCGTCAAGGGCTCTGGGTCCGTGGGGCGGAGGCTGCTGCTGCAGTGCTGGCGTGTCGTCACCAACACCTCGGAGAGCCGTCTTCCTGGGATGTTAAATCTGGACACCCGATTACCCACCAGAACCGTTTCAGTGTCGTTTGAAGGTCAGTCTTCAACAATCATGTAAACATGACATTAAAAATAAAGGAACCCAAACTCAAGTAGGAGCGGGTTTCCTTCACTGGCTGGGAGAACTGCCTCTTGCACGGGACCGGCCCAAAGATTTGTGTCCTGGGCTGCAACAGGCGGTTGGTGACTCTGGCAGCGGCACGGCATGGTCTTCGCATCCTCATCCCAGCGTCGTCCGAGACACTCCCCGGTTTGCACTCTGACGAGTGTTTTTCTTTTTCTCAAACGTGCTCAGCCAGCAGGACACCGACATCTGATGATTTGCGTGTTGCACACCGAGCTCGAGCCCCGTGTCCGTGATCCCCGATGGCGCCGACTCTGCTCACCTGCTGACCTGAGGGTCATCTGCGCCTTCAAACTGACGAAGTCCAAGCGCACCGCACAAGCGCACCTCACAGGGCAGCACAGTGCGGCGCTCCCTGAGCGGGAAGAGACCAGCGGGCTGCAGGGCAGAGGCGCGTGGTCGTCGGGGGTGGGGCTGCTTCCCACCCCCCCCACACCCCAGGCATGACCCTGTTCGTCCACTGACCCGGGCAGGGGCTGCCTGCACTGGGGAGGAATGCCGGGAAGAGGGGGGCCCTGCTTTGTTCTGTGGGCCTGACGAGAAGCAGGCATCACCCGGGCCCATCTGGAATGAAGCCGTTCTTTCAGCGATCCAGTCTTCTTGGAGAGGGGAAGGGGGAGCGGGCAGATGGGAGGGGAGTTTTGGGACAGGGCCTGCTGCTGGGAGCGTGTGCCTCTCTGCAGGCGCTGGTTCTAGAGATTGAGGGGTTTTTGTGCGGCTGGGTTTTTAAAAGGGAGGGAGACGGGAGCTTTTCCCATGTTCTGGCCTGCCGCCTGGCGGGGGGGGGGGGGAGGGGGGTGCCACGGCCAGCAGTGCTGATTCTGAAGCCAGACCACCTGCGTCCCCACGGCAGCTCGGGCCGCACACTGCTCAGGCTTCCAAGTGCGCAGTAGAGGGAAGGGGTGGGCCAGGCCAACACTTGGGAGTACAGACCGTCCTCGCTTACACGACTGGTCAGTTGTGCAACTTCAAGCAGAATGATCCCGAACCAGACCCACCTGGCTGCAGGTGACTGGTACAGACCAGAGTTATGTGCCCAGCACGGCTCGTCGGGGTGGTGCTGATATCGAATTGAGCCCAAGGATGTTGGTTGGGGACCTGCTGTGCTGAGGACAGGTTCGCTGTGCCTGTCACAAGCGTGCGTCATTCACGTCCCTCTCAGGAAGCGGAGTTCTGTGGGCCCAAGGCCCCACCGCTCACTGGTCTCCGCTTCTGTGGCTCTGGCCATCTTCAGCCGAATCCTACTCATCCTTCAGGTCCCAGCTCCAAGCTCGCCTCTTCCAGGAGGCCCTCCAGACCAGGCCCTGGTCACAAACTTCCACAGCACCTTCTGCTTTGCTTTCCAAACACTTTCCACGTGACAACTTCCTTGTGTGAGGTCTGTCCTCTGTGCAGGCCCCCTGGCTGGCTCAGCGCCAGCCCATGGGGCACGCAGTGGGACGTGTCTCGTGAAGGAGGGGAGATGATCGAGTGCAGCCACTGTGGGAGCAAGCATGGGGGTGGCAGCTTTCTGGTTGCTGGTCCCACGTACGTTCTGGAATGTTCCATGTGTTCCCTGGAATTTGAGGGAGTTTCTTCTTTGATGTGGTACCGATTTGTTTATTTTTCAGGTCGCAGTGTGGAGAGTGGCCTCTTTTTAGTGATGAATACCTCTTTCGTTTTGTTAACATGTAGGAAGTCAATTAGGCTTTCATTTTGAATACATAAAATTGGTATATGCTTAACATTTTTTTGTGTTTTACCAAGTTGCCCGTATTATAAATAAGTGGAAGATTAAAAGTCATTTGGTTTCAATACAGAGCTTTTGATGAGAAAACCGAACCCGCAAAACCCTTGTTCGGGGGAAATGCTTGCTGCCCGGGGAGTCATGTGCTCTCTGTGGACTCTTTGTTCTCAGGTGATTACTGACATCTGCCCTGCGGCCGTGTCCGCGGGCAAAACCTCCCCCTGGATGTAGGTGGGAAGCGGTCACTTGCCCACTCAGCCCAGCGTGGCCCCGAACACAGGGGCGCACTCGTTCTCGCTGCCTGCGGCGAGCTGCCCTGCCGGACAAACCCTCTTTTGAGGCCCTTTGTCCGGGAAGAGTCCTAAGCCCCGATCCTTCTGTGACTAGGGCAGGGCGGTCAGCGGGCGGTCAGCGGCCGGTCGGTGGGAGAGAACCCGCTGCAGAGCTGCCTTCTGTCCTTCCCCGGGCGGGGTGGGTTCCACCGGGCTTCTCCAGGTGGGTCTCCACTGGCTTCCCCCGCCAGGCTCCCTCTGGCCTTCTGGCCCCTCTGAACCCTGCAGCCCCTGCTGTTCTGTGTTAGGTCACTCAGTTCCCCCCTTTCTTTTTTTTTTTAAGATTTTATTTATTTATCTTTAGAGGGGAAGGGAAGGAGAGAAGGAGAGAAATACCAATGTATGGTTGCCTCTCGTGAGTCCCCTGCTGGGAACTGGCCTGCAACCCAGGCATGTGCCCTGACTGGGAACCGAACCGCGATCGTGTGGTTCGAGGGCCTGCGCCCAATCCACTGAGCTACGCCAGCCAGGGCCAGTTCTCCCCTTTCATGTCAGGGAGGCCCTGAGGGGCTCCCCAGGCTCCTTCTTGAGTTTCTACCCCTCAGTTTGGGCCTCATTTGTGTTGGAGCCTGACCTTCGACCTCTGCTGGCCTTGGCTGGGCCTGGGAGAAACTCAGTCATCCCTTCCCAGTGCTCAGGCCAAGTGGGAGTACCCTCATACGTTCGTGTGTGCATGCCACACATATCCACACATGCATTCCACACACACACCTGCTCATGGAGCTGAACTCACACCTGTGCACACATACACCCATGCCTTCCCCAGATGCATGCATGTCCCAGACATGCACACACATGAACATGGTCGCCTGTGCAGTGTGCACCCACAGACTCACGTGCTCACACTCATTGCACCTGCACACAGGAGCACACACCTGCACACTCACCCATGCCTTTCCCGGATGCGCGCACAGACCCACATGTGCTCACACTCATTGCACCTGTGCACAGGCACACGCATACATGTCCCTCTGCTCTGCAGGGCCCCCACGGGGACCGCTGTGCTTGCTTTGGCCACAGGGCCCTCCTCTCCCGGTGGGGTTCGCTGCGGTCAGCCTCCCGCCCTCGGTGACTGATCGCCGTCCTTTCAGACACACCTGGAGAGCCTGGGTGGGTGGAGGGAGGGCGGGGCACTTGGTAGCTTGTAGGGTGAGCCTGTTCTGATGAGTCTGACCTGTTGGGGCTTGTTCTTTTGAAAGAACCCAGAACAAGGGGCTGGTGAGTCGGGCTGTCCCCTCGGGTTTGCCCCCACTTCCGACACCCCCACCCCGCCCCCGAGCACAGGCGAGAACCGACCCACTGACCCACTGCCTGGCCAGCTGAGGGCCTTGGGGGGCCCCGAGGTGCAGTTCCGTCTCCAGAGGGGTGGGCGGTGCCTCTGTGCTCCTGGGCTCCCTCTTCACAGCAGTTCCCAAGACTGTTGCCTCCCCCACCCCCACCATGAACCTGATTCATCACCCCTTATCATAGGGGGTGCTTGGGCTCTTCCTCCCATGTCCTGCCTCTTTCAAGAAGCCCCTTTGGCCAAGAAAAACCTGTTTCCCTCTGTCCAGGGGCCCTCTCCTCCCACTTCCCTTCTGGTCATGGCCACTGGTTCACCCTGAACTTCTGGTTTGCCCGCCACAGGGAGGAACAGCCCCTTCCTCTCTCTCCCTGTCACAGAGTGACAGATCGGATCAGGGGGCATTAATGCAAAATGAGCGTCACCTCCGTCACCCTTCTTACCCAGCGGGAAGTGGGACACTGCCCAGAGCCTCCCCCGGCCCACCGCCCACCGTGGTGAGAGGTCTGCTGGTGTTTTCAAAAAGGTTCATTAAAATACATTCACGCTGAGACCTTCCAAATAAATCTGTCTTCCTCATTATCCCAGGAGGTGCCTCTCCATTCGGTGGCCTCTGGGGTCACTGCCTCGTGGCGGGGCCGCAGGGGTGGTGGTGGGGGTCCTGCTATGCTGAGGGGCTGGCAGTAAACTTCAGGCGGGTGAGGAGGCTCACAGTGAACGTCCGGCACGAGGCACGTGGCTGTGGCCATGCCGGTCCTGGTGGTCAACTTGTAGGAGAGAGATGGATACTCAGCCTCCTTTTAAGAAACTTAACAGGCCGTGTTTCCAGAACGGTTTTAGGTTTAGTGCAGAAACAAGAGCTCCCCGTTCTTCCCCACCCCCACAGTGCATCTGTTCGCTAACTTTTAATACCTGGGAGAGTGTCGGACATTCCAGACAGTCGGTGAGCCAGCCCTTGTCACGAACGAGGGTCCCCGCGTTGCATTGGGTTTGCTGAGGCCCGGGCGCATGGGATGCTCTGAGTCCTGCATTCCGTGCATCCTGACACATCACCATGTCATGTAGCTGCCATTGCAGCATCGTAAGGACAAGTTTCACCAGCCTGAGAAAAACGAGCCCTGCCCACTCCCCCGCCCTCCTCCCGAAACCTCTGGCCACCACTGACCTTTTTCACTGTCTCCATAGTTCTGCCTTTTCTATAAGGTCACATATTTGCACTCCTACAGTCAGCCATCTTTTCAGACTGCCTTCCTTCACTTAGAAACTTGTGTAGAAGGTTCCTCCATATCTTTTTACGACTTGAGAGCTCATTTATTCTGCTCACTGAGTAGTGACCCTCCAAGGTCCGATGCCCCACCGTCTACTCGTCCCTCACCTACTGACCACACCCGGCGCCTCCCATTTTCGGCGACTATGCGCACGGCTGCCGCACACTTCAGCGTCCCTGCCTTATCGGTGCACTGGGGTGAATACCCACGTGAAAGCTACTTTTAAAAATAGGCCTGTTTTCCTCGAGTCAGAAAGTTAGTGTCCTCCTTCTCCCTTCTGGATGCCTTTCAGAAGACGGGCAGGAGGCGGAAACGGGCAAAGCCGGGCAGGGAGGGGCATTCCTCTGTCTCAGGCAGTCGGTGCTTCCACCTGGGCGGAGGCTGGCAGGGCTGCCCTTGGCCGAACCGCCATGAGCGGGCGATGCGGTGCCTGGGAGAAACCCCCACAGAAAGGTGACAGGAAGGCCCAGACCCGGGTTGGCCGGGGGCTGGGGTGGGTCCCTGTGGGAGGCAGTGTGTGGGAAGAGAGTGACTTCAGAGGATTTCATTTTTCTTGCTTTGCCTAATGATGAGGTTTCTACCTCCTCCCGTCCCCCTGGTTGTCCCCTTTGGCCTTTTCTCTTCTTTTCACTCTTCCATTTTCACCCTTCCTCTCTGCCTCGTGCGGTCCCAGGCTCGTGTGGCCCCAGCTTGTTTCGTTCTTCCCGGCAGTCGCCTTTTCTGACCTCATTCTGCTGTTGTCCTCCACAGTGTTTGTTCCAAACTCCATTTCTCCTTCGATGTCTTCGCGTGGTTTCCATTCTTTCTGGAGACAGAGGTTCAATCTGCCGGGAACAAGCGCGGCCTGCCTTTGGATTTGAATAGTGCCGCGGCGTTATGATCGGTTTTCAGGGACCGCGGCGTGGGTGTCCGACCGTTTGTCCTGAGAACCTCCAGAAAGGAGGAAGCGCCTTCCCGAGTCCTTGCAGAGTGTCCATTGGACGGGGCACAGTCTCGGGGACTTCATTCCTTGCAGAACGTCCATTGGACGGGGCACAGTCTCGGGGACTTCATTCCGCAACACAAACACTAGTCGGGGAAGACACATCAAGCTCTGCTCGACTCACTGATGACTTTGGGTGCTTCCGGGCGCCCCCCGAGGAGACCAGTAGAAAGGAGGGGGGCCTCTCACCACAGTTTTGTTGTAGCTCCCAGAGTCCCCTCCTTGGCGAGGCTTTGTGAGACCACCTGAAACCACCCGGAGTGGCTCACTCATAAAGGTTTTGAGTGGGCACCTGCTATTTAAATGGCGTGGGTGAAGATTTCCAGCAGGTGCGTCCTGCGGAGATCCACAGAGCGGTCTAGGGCCCGCACCCCGTCCACTTAAAGGTCACATCACGTCTCTGCTGCCCCAGGGCTGCTCGGAACAGGTGTCGGTGACTTCTCTCGTAAGAGGTGAGGGTGTGGGGATAATGTTTCTAAAACTAATGACGTTGATGTCGTGTACGCGCTTAAACAGGATGGTACGGCTCCGTGGTAAGCAGGGTAGCTAGTCACTCGATAATTTCATCGCATTTTTAAAAATGATATATTTGTGTTTTCCAAGTACCTTTGCCTTTCCCTTTGGAAAAATGGGGGGGACCCCCTTACCTCTGGGGTCGCCCGCGTCGGGACACAGGCCGTGGTGGCCTCTGTGTGCTGTTTCATAGAGGTGGCCGGGAAGTCACGCCGCTCCTCCCCCCGCTCGCGCGTGCAGTGGGGGCGGGGAAGGTCCACGTCCGTGCCCTGGCTGTGCTTCCGATGTCCTCTCCCCTCTCATCGCGCTGCCCTCGAGGTTCCTGGGCGAACAGGCTCCCCACCGGCTCTCGTGGCCGTCTCTCCTCCTCCTGGTGGGCTCTCTCCCCGGTGGGCGCACATCCCTTCCAGGCCGAGCCGAGACCCAAGCCCGAGAGCAGGGTGTCTGCAGGCCGTGTCTTGCCTGCAGGGTCGCCCACTTGGTGTGGCTTTCGTAACCGTTTTAATTGTGCATCTACTGCCAACATTGAAACACTGGGGTTGAATCCAGATCCCCAGTTTCTCTTGGAAAATGGGTGGGGAGGTGAGCAACTGTCCCCGGGAAGTGGGCCCCCGTCCCAGTACCGCAGCCCTACCCACTGTCCCCTTCTGTCTCAGGACTCTGGCACGGTGTCGTTTGTCCCCATTTTTGTTCATCACGATCGCTCTCTTCTGGGCCTCACAAGAGAGATCAGAAAGGGAAAAATGGTCTTTTTGCCAGGTCCCTGTTCCCAGGTGAGAACGCGGGAGCTGCATCAGGGACACTGTGTCTGGAAACACTGGTGGAGAGTGTCCTGAGTGTCGGGGAAAGGAGGGACCTTCCCCCAGGTGGGACAGTCATGGGTGTCCGAGTCGGCAGGCTGCCACTTTCGACGCTTGAATCCTCGACCTAGAAGGTCCTGCGAGGTGAGCACACGCTCCCCAATAACACCCGGGATTCGGGCCCTGGCGTCTCCGGGCCCCGTTTTTCTGTCCATCATGGCGCCTGCTTGGTGAAAAGGTGACCTTGCCACCAGCCTCCAATTTGGCCTCCCCACGGGGAGGCTGTAGGCCTGACAGATTGTGTCTGCGTCCCGCTCTGTGAAAGCTGCTTCCCGAGCCTGTTGCCGTCCCCTGCGGCAGGGGTTGCCCCGCCTCCCCGGCGCTCGGCCGTGCTGTTGCCCCTGACAGTTCTGGTCACGCCTGGGTTTCAGTGTCCGTCCCGCTTCCTCCGGAAACGCCTGTGTTCAGTGCGCCGCCTCCTCTCTGGAATCGCTAGCTGTTTCAGTCTGCAGCAACGACCTCTATCACGTCCTGTAAATATTTGCTTCGTCCTATAAATATTTACTTTCCGATTGTGGCGTTTTGGCAGAGAGCCTTGTGGGCGGCTTCCAAGGGGCTCTCAGACTGTTTGTTTCCCCTCAGAAGCGAAATGCCATTTCGTGACTTCACATGCCCACCTGACGCTTTGTGTGGTTTTGTTTATTTCAGGGACCTGAAGATAGAAAATCTGCTGCTGGATGAAGACAACAACATCAAGCTGATTGGTAGGACCTGGTTTTTCTTCTCACAGATAACCCGCTGAGCATGGCGCTGCTCACAGCTCCTCTGTGTTTCTGGATAACCGACTCAGGAAAGTGTGCCTGGCCCATTGTCAAACCCCGGACAGTACGTCTAGATCACGTCCTTTACCGCCAATATCTAGTAGTGGTTTTGAAAGTGGAATTTAACTTAAAAATAATTTAAACCTAAGTAGGAAGGTGAGAAGCTATGAAGCGACCGTGAAATGGGCTTTACAGCCCGAAGTAAGTATTTGGGTTGTTCAGGCTTCAACCTCTCCCTAAACTCAAGATGGAGCCGAGCTTTTATATGTTTTTTTTTAAATTTGGATTAACTCTAAATCTTTTAAAAAATGGTGGCTGGCATTTGGTTCAGAAGTGCTGTCCGTAGCTTAGCCCCGTCTCATTTCTCAGTGCGCGGTGGGGACTGGAATCGAAGGCCCCAGTGTCCTCGTCTGCTTGGCCCCCGGTCCCCAGCCCCGCGGTGCAGGGCGGCTCTGCAGGGAGACGCCGCCCAGGGCCCAGCGAGGTCTGTACCCATCAGAAGGCGGTTTCTCTCTGTACCAATCAGAGAGCAGGTCGGACCCGGGGCACGGCTCAGGGCCCCCGAGCGGCCGGACGCACTCCACACTCCTCTAGAAGCTTCTGTCTCTGTTTGCCTGTGTGGCGGCTCTCGGCCAAGGCTCAGGCGCCCCTTCCACTCCCAGCTGCCAGACGGCGCCAGTGTTTGCTCCACTCTTTTCTTTCTTTCCCCACCTCAGGGGTGGGGAGTCTCTCCCCAGCCCTGAGAAAAACTTTCTATTAGGGGAAAAGAGACGGACCAGTGACAGGCAGTAGTGAACATGCCCATTGTTAGAAGGTTAGCAATTCAGAGGAAGCCAACTCTTTTCCCTCCAAGAGATTTTATTTAGAGGGAGGGGAAGGGAGGGAGAAAGAGGGAGAGAAACATCAATGTGTGGTTGCCTCTCATGCGCCCCCTACAGGGGAAATGGCTGGCAACCCAGGCATGTGCCCTGACTGGGAATTGAACTGATGACACTTTGGTTCTCAGGCTGCACTCAGTCCACTGAGCCACACCAGCCAGGGCTCCCCCAATGATTTTAAAGAATGTATCCTTAGAAGATGCTTGAACAACTCAGAGAATTTTCTTCGTATCGGATTGACCCTTGCATTTTGTCCCGAGGGCTGAATCCAGATGCTGACCAGGCTGATGACCTGACGCCTGCGGGCTGTTGGTCCTGGTTCCGGATCTGCGGCAGCAGGACACTGAGGCTGGGCCTGGTGGGGCTGAGCTGTGGAGAGGGAAAGTGGTTTGGGGGGGGTCCCTAGCAGGCTGACCTGATGGGTAACCTGCCTTCAGAAACCATGGTGGTGACAGGGACCGCGGTCCCCTCCGGCAGCTGAGATTGTGGGTGAACAGGCTGCACGCAGGCTGGGTGTGCATTCCCGTCCAGTGGAGCCCAAGGCGGACGATCGGCTGAGTGTGGTCCCCGGGCCATCGCCAGCCTAGTGCCTCCAAGCGGAAACAGTACCAACATCTGGAAAGCTAGGCAGGCAGGTGCTGCAGGGTGAACGGGGGTGAGCAGTGCTGCTCGGAAGGTTCTGGAGGAACCAGTGACTGTAAACATGGACGCCTCTCACAGACGGGCCACTTGACAAACCTGCGACAGAAGACGATAGAACGATGGACCTGGACCGGAGCCCCGCTGGCTGCCCGCGGTGTGCTCGGGGCGGTGGCCCCTTGGAGACCAGGAACCAGGCGAACGTTCACCTTTTATGGATCGTGCGTTCGATTTCTAACTTTTTTGAATATTTTTTCAGGTGCAGTTTTGTCACTATCACTCCGTGTCAGTGTCAGGTGTGGTGAGACAGTCACAGACTGGGAACCTTGCTGCTCGGACGCCATCACCCCTCAGCCAGGCGGCCTAGCCTTGGGCCCCAGGGGCACCCCCGGAAACGGGGTGTCGGGGACCCTGAGGAGCCCAGCTCTCCGCCCCAGATGGCACCTGGTTTACTCAGCAGAGCCTGCATTTCCTCGTTGTTCTTCACACGGTGGGGCCGGGAAGGGAAGTGCAGGAGGGAAGCCGTGCCCCGGTCCCGGGTGTTCTTGCCCCCGGGGGAGGCAGTTTGGACCAAGGGTCTCTACAGCTGCCTTCTTGCAGCTGGAAAGCCCTTTGAACGTTTTCTTCAAAGGAACTTTACCTCGTTGCTTTTCAGAAGTCGATTATGGTTCCTACCACTTCCTCATAGTTTCTCTTCCTTTGAAATATTTTGATTTACATGGATTTACAGAAGCCCTGTTTCAAATAAATGAGAGTTAAGCAGGAGTGAGATTTGATTTCATCAGGACGTTTTCCTCCCACAACAAAGCTGCCTGACGCCTGACCGTTGATGCGACCTCGGCGTGTGACTCCGGACGGCGCTGCGCCTCCGGTTTCCACGGCAGCCCTCCCTGGGAGCTCAAGATCCCCAGAGCAGCATTCGGAAGGCATGGGGACAGCTGACTCAGGTGTCACCAGCTCCGATGGACGCCCACCTGGGGACCTGGCTGGGAGCTTCTCTCCGGGTCACACCTTAATTAGAGGCGGCTCCCTAAAACGCCAGTAATTACAGTGATGCACGGGGAACGTACTGCTTATTTCTCTACAAGATACTTTAAACGAAACCCTTTCCACTGGACCAGGATAAGCCACTTAAACTGCAGACGTCGTCTCCTCCATGCCCTGCCCCCCCCCCCTGCTAATTTATCTTCCCGAAACTATGCGTAAGATAAGGCAAGACTCTGTTCCCACGCTGGCCTGGGAACCTCTGCTGCCCCTTATCTCGCTGCGGCCCTGTCTGCTGTCAAGCAGGTCTTGGCAGGCCCGCCCAGGGAAAGTGCACCGAGGGGGGCGGTTCTGTGCCGTTATCGGAAGGAGCCCCTGGGGAGGTGAGGGGCAGAGCCTGGGCTGCTGTCTTAATTTCAGAAACTGAGAGCTGAGTTTTCTGGGACCCCAGGAGAAGGGCGGCCCAGGAAACACCCCTTGGAATGCTGCCCAGGCCACATGTGGCCCTTACTCCCTGGGCTGTCCTTCCCTGGAGTGGGCGCCCTCAGGCCTTCCTTGTTCAAGTTCCTTTAGGTCGGTTTTCAAACTGAAAGCAGTTCAACAGCCGTCTGATGCAAAGCTCAGCATGAGCTTCCTTCTTGTAAAAGTAGTCATACGCCCGCCCTGCCTTTGCCTCCATGACCCAGGCCGAGTTCCCTTTGAACAGGGATCCCACCCAGCTGGGAAGCTGGGAGTGTGAGAGCCACCCCGCCCCCTAGGGCCTCCTGGAGGTGCGGGGTGGGGAGGCGGAGGCAGTGGGGCCAGGGCGGGGCTGGGGGAGTGGGAAGCAGAGGACGAGAGGAGGAGAGAGGCTAAGAGAGTCAAAAGGGAGTCATAAACAAATGAAAGTCAAGTTCCGTGTGTGGACGTACAGGCGGCTTGGCGGTTGGTTAGCCAGCCCCGTTGTAGGTGCTGAGGGTCCATCTCCAGCCCTGAGGTGGAGGCTTTGAGAGCCTGGAGGAGTTTGTGGAGCTCTGCCCAGACGGGGTTTGGGAAACCGCCTGGGCTGCGCATCTCGCCACACTGCGGGCAGCACTGAAGCCTCTTGACCCACGGCGTGGGACAGCTTCACGGACTCACTCGCGTGACTCCTTTCCAGAGCGTGCCCAGTGGTCATGCTCTTGGCGGGTGGAGACATGTTAAAGGCCAAGAGGAAACGCAGAAGTGAAGTTAGACATACATCCCACAAGGTGGGAAAGTGCAAGGCTTTTGTTCAAGATGCAGAGCTGGTCAGTGAGTCCCTGACGGCAGGCAGCCCCTTCCTGACCGAGCCCTGTGGGCGGACAGTCAGGGGACTGTCATTTGGGGATGAGAACCACTGTGTTTACATCAAAGTTGAAGGAGGATCCGTGTGTGGTCTGGGTTCTGAGCTCAGCAAAGACTGAGGACAGCTGTCAGGTGAGGGCAGGACACGCGCAGCTCTCCAGTCACCTGTCTTTACGATCAGAGGCAAACTCGGCTCCAGAGGCAGAAGGGCCGAGGAGGGCGCTTTGGATGGGGTCCTCCTCCTGCCTCTTCCCAGGTGCCCTCCTCGTCCAGGAACAAAGTGGTGCCGGCAGGTGCCCTCGTCTAGTGCTCGCCGCGCTCTCCCCGGCGTTATTTTTGCAGCCAGCACCAGCGCTGTCTGCATCACGGGGCGTGTGGCACTCCGCTGTGCAGGGCACCATCTGTCACCGCCTGCATCAGGAGCATTGTCGGAAGACTTGTATGAAATGAAAACACTCGGCTGCAAAAGTCGTCTCTACATGGTGGGGTCGCCTGTCACGTGGGGTGACGCTGACACCAGCCGGAGAAACTCAGTCTTCCTTCCGCTTTTCCCCAGGGGTCACGGGGGGGCTGGGTTGGGACTCCAGGGCCCCCTGCGTGGCCTCGCTTCCTCCTCCATCCTAGAAAGCAAATATCTGTCTTTCCTGGATGGATGACTCATTCAGGACTTGCTAGAAATATGTTTCAGTTCCACATTCTTTTGGCTCGAGCTGGATTTTGTGGGGAGGCCCAAGAGAAACATGTTTCCAGCGCAGCCAGCTGGAGCCCCTCATCCAGAGGTCAGGGTTCGCTGCTGCCAGGCTTCCTTTCTGATGCCCCGTGAGGCGTGAGCCAGAGAGTGTTTCCTTTCCTGCTGCCCTTCCCCCCTCCCTTCCCGTGCCCACTGCTCGCTAATGCCCAGCGCTCTCTGTCGCCCGTCTTTACAGACTTCGGGCTGAGCAACTGCGCCGGGATCCTGGGCCACTCCGACCCGTTCAGCACACAGTGTGGCAGCCCCGCCTACGCCGCGCCCGAGCTGCTGGCCAGGAAGAAGTACGGCCCCAAAATTGACGTCTGGTCCATGTGAGTTGCTGAGTTTGTGAAACAGCCCCGCCACCCCGAGGGCTCTGCTGCCCCTCCCCCCAGCGGCGGTTCCAGGATTTGCTGAGGCGGTATTAGGTGGGAGGCTCTGGCACTGATGCTGAGTGACTCTTTGGGGCCTGGCTTCCCAACTCTTCCTTTCTGGTCGTTCCTCCACAAACTGCCAGAGAGGCCGTTCCCTAAACGCGTCTAGGTACCGGGGAGGCGAGAGAACCAGCCCTGTACTCACAGAACTCACGTCGTTTTGCTGCTTAAAATCCTCCCGTGCTTTTTTCCACCAGCATCCCCACAAACTCTGCCCAGTGCTGGGTGACGGGGGCCAGGTGCCAGGCTCCCTGCAGGACCCTCTGGCCCAGCGCCCACCCCTCCCCCACCCTGCCCAGTGCTCACGGTCCGCAGCTGCGCTGGCCTGCGTCCCGTCACCCCATCACCGGGCTTTGCACATCTGCTCCCCACCCCCCGAAGGCCACCCAGCTCTCCACGTGGCCTGTCCTGGCCCACATTCCAGTTTGCACCTCGTGCCGCCCCGCAGGGGCCGTCTCTCTGTTCCCTCTCGCTCCTCACTCAGACTCTTTGCCTCTCACCTCCTTCCGGCACCTCGTAGTGCAGCACCTTCTTGTTCCTCCGTCCCTTTGTGTCTGGGTCCCCATGCTGCCTCGGGGCGGGGGGTGCCTGGCTGGCCAGCCCACCAGTGCCCACCACTGGGGGCCCCACTGGGGTGCTGGTCCCGGGATCCAGGTCCCTCACAGTCCCCTGTTTCACATGTCGGTGGCACGGGGAGTAGGTCCCTTGCTCTGGGAAACAGGCTTCGGACAGACAGAGCAGGCTGCTGCTGGAGGCACAGAAGCTCCATTCCTGGGGTTCCCCAGCTTCTCCCGCGTCGGGGCACTTTGTCTGGGGTGCAGAAGGGCTGGAGCTCGCGGGGGCTCGGTGTCCGCAGGCCCCGGGCCATTCACTCTCCGTGGTGACAGGGAAGCTGGGACTCTCCATCAGCCCCACTTTTGGAAGGAGAAACTGATCATGGGAGGAACTAACGAAATGCCTCAAGGTCACGGAGCTGTGAGTGGGGCAGCTGGTGGTCCCCAGGGTCTCGAGATGGAGGACTGAGTCTTTTTTTTTTAAGATTTGTTTATTTATTTATTTATTTATCTTTAGAGGGGAAGGGAAGGAGAGAGGGAGAGAAATATCAATGTATGGTTGCCTCTGGTGTGTCCTCTGCCAGGAACTGGCCTGTAACCAGGCATGTGCCCTGACTGGGAATCGAACCGCGATTGTGTGGTTCGCAGGCCCACACTCAATCCACTGAGCTACACCAGCCAGGGGGAGGACTGAGTCTTGATTGTGGCATATGTGCCCTTGCTTGGGCCTCCGATGAGCCGTTCTCCCTGTCCCCGTCCCCCACCCATTCCTGTAGCTAACGCCAGTTTCCCTCCCCCGATGTGGCCCGACGGCCCCCCCACCCAGTGCAGTCTCCCGGCCAGGAGTGTTCTCTTTCCCTGGTGTTTTGTGGGGGCCAGCTGCCCTGGTCCCTCCTGCCTCCCGCAGGCTGGCTGGGCGGCCTCCCTCGTCTCCTCAAGTCCCTGATCTCTGCCCTCCTGGCCCTCACCTGTGGTCCTGGAGTCACTGTTCACCTGCTGGAACCCCTCCAACTGAGGTCCAGAGGCAAGGAGCACCCACGTTGTTCAGGGATCCTTTGGCACCTGACACAGAGTGCAGGCTAGAGAGGGAGGGAGGGACAGAGGGGAGGGACAGGCCTGTCGCCTGGGCGAGCAGAAGCACAGGGTCAGGGCTACAGTTGGCGGAGGAGGCCGACTGAGGCGCGTGAGGGGCTGCAGAAGTGGGAGGGGCCCGAGGTTTCCATGGGAGTCGGAGAGAGGACTGGGTGTGGGAATGGGGTCTGAGGGCCACAGAGTTCCCTGAACCTCCCCGCCGCCACCCCAAGGTCCAGCTCATCAGCAGGGGCACGTTAGTCAGGACAGGCTTCCATCACCGATCCCCAGGACAGATAGGAGGGGCCAGCCCTACCTCCTCGCCGCTTCCCACAGGAGGTGTGGCTGGGCCGCAGGTGACCGGTGGGGGTGCTGACAGGGAGGGGCTGCGGGGACCCTGGTGACTTGGCCGTATAGCTGACCACAGACTCCAGACCAGGCCCGAAGGGCGGCGGGGCCCTCCCCTACACAGCCGCCCAGGCAGCCACCACCCCAGCAGCAGCCCGTACAGGAAATGAAATGCGCTGGTGGGTCCCTCTGGCATGCGAGACCTCCCACAAGTGTGGGGCACGTGACTGCCCTCAGCACCTGTTTATGGATGAATACGTTTTTTTTTCCCTTAACAGCAAACCCATTTATGCTAAATGGGAAGCTCTGAAAGGGACAGCTTTTGCACCAAAAAATGAGAAAATAAGGCTGTGGAGAGTGGGGAGCCTGAAAGGCCAAGAGATTTGGGGGTGTTGTGTAAGCTTGGTGACAGGGAAGGGGGTGGGGACACAGTGACCAAAGGGACAGTGAAGACTGTGGCTCAGAGAGCAGGTGCCAGGTTGCCCCTGAGGTCCAGCTCTCGAGGGGACTGGACAATAATATGGTGTGGCCACCGGTTGTCATGGTGACGACGGGGCTCAGCCTGTGGGAGGGGCCTCTTTCCAGCTGTCTCTGCTGGGGCAGGAGTGTCCTCAGGTCTGGGAGTAGGGTAGAAGGAAGGAGCCCCGAGCTTGTCACAGCCCTGGGAGAGGCCTGGGCTGTGCAGCCAGGGGACTCTTGTCCCAGTCTCCCTCCCAGTCACTGTAGGTGGGAGCAAGCCATTCACCCCAAATACGGGGCAGCGGAAACCCATACTTCCCAAATCATGTGGTCTGAGGGTCGGTTTCTGGTTCAGCCCCTCTGCCCAGTCCCTTGATGGGGCAGGGACCCCCTTCAGTGACCACCCGCTTCTCCACTTTGGGAGAGTGTCCATTGCTACCTGCCGTTACCTGGGAGCAGAGACTGCACCCAGAAACAGTGGGGGCCTGGAGGGGGGTGCAGGTGCAGGAAGGGTGGACATGGCCCAGGACCAGGGATCGGGGACGTGCCTTCCTGCTCCCTGGCCACCGACGGGCTTGGGCCGATGGGGGACCGCTGGACATTTCTTTGCTAACGTCCTGTTTACTCGCATTTTTCCCCACGAAGGAGACACGATGCAGAGGGCCCTCCACAAAGCCCCCAGCAGGCCTCCCTCCTGGTCCTGGTGCCACCAAGTAACACGCTCCAGAGGCTTCACTAGGCGGGGCTGCACCGCACTGGTGCCAGCCCTAAGCCGACGGTGGTGGTGTGGCTCTGGAGGCCCGGGCGGGACCTCCGGGTAGACCAGATAGGGTAGCCCCACGACGGTCTGTCCCTGTGCCCCCGGTCCCTGTCCCCATGCCCCAGGGCGGAGGTACAGCTGGGGAGGCTCCCTCTGCTCAGCCCCGACCGTGTTGTCGGTCCATCTAATGAGTGTGCCTTCCCTGGAGCAAACTGCCAGCCGCCCCCGGAGCACTCCTCAGAGGGGGCTGCATAACCCGCTCCCAGGTCACAGGCATGGCCTAGGTTAGGTCTATTTAGAGCTGTGATAAAGCCTAATAGATCGAGGTCCTGACCCCCAACGTGATGTGTTTGGAGGCGGGGCCTTGGCGGGTGTTTCGGGTTAGGTGGGGTTAGGTGAGGCCACGCATGCACACGGAGCTCCGGGACCAGATTAGCGTCCTTATCAGAAGAGAGTCCGGCCCTGGCTGGTGTAGCTCAGTGGATTGAGCACGGGCCTTCGAACCACACGATCGAGGTTCGATTCCCAGTCAGGGCACATGCCTGGGTTGCAGGCCAGTTCCCAGCAGGGGACTCAGAAGAGGCAACCATACATTGATATTTCTCTCCCTCTCTCCTTCCCTTCCCCTCTAAAGATAAATAAATAAAATCTTAAAAAAAAAAAAGAAAGTCTGGAGAGCTCTTGCGCCCTCTGACACGAGAGACACCGGTGAGCCAGGAGGACGGCTCTCACCCTGACCTGGGACACCCAGCTCTGGCGCTGAGGGAGATAGAAGCCTGTTGGCGAAGCCTCCCTGCCCGTCGTACTTGTTACGGCCACTGGCTTCCCCACAAGTCTCCCTGGGAGCACACAGCAGGCAGGAGGTGGAGTGTGGGGAACACCCGAGTCTGCCGTGGGTCGGGTCGGGAGGGTGTCGGAGGCCAGCACAGCCTGCGCCTGCAGGTCCAGGTGGAGGGGCAGGGGGCCCTCCCAGCGAAGGCGGGAAGGCCACTGTCGCTCTCAATCTCAGAGAACACGGGACGCTTCAGAGCCTGTGGTGGGGATTAATTTTCTTCGGCTTTGGGAGGCTGTGTCGCAGCAGGTCTCTGGGACCCTCGCCTTGGCTGCCAGTGTCAGACATGGAAAACCCAGCGAGAATGTAACGTAAAAGGCTGTTGGGAAGACATGGAGCCAGTCCCCTCTCTGGTCACACACTGTTGTCACCAAACATCCCTTTTTCTTGCTTGGAAACAACAACAAACAGTGAAGAGTCCATTTCCCGAATTGAAAGTGAGCACCCGTCCAAAGGGTTTGGCCCTGGACGGACAGAGGGGCCTTTTCCTGAGACTTGTGCCTGAGTGCGGGACAGAGCCGGCTTGTCGCCGGGAGGGACGGCTCTTCCCCATGAACGAGGCCCCCGCTGCCCTCCCTGCCCCGAGTCCGGATGACCCAGGTGGATGGAAGACGTTGCCTGCACAGTGGGGGGTTCCGTCATGTTCAGTGGTCATTACTCTCGCACATGGACCACGTGTGAACGTCTTTAAAATCGTCCACTTCCTTCCTCTCACGCAGATGAATGAAATACTTAGACTGTATTTCCAGCCAGCGGGGAGATTTCAGACACAAAGCCAGAAATGTTCGCTCTGGTGCGGTGAACCTTTTTTATTGCTAACCGACTTTTCCTCAGAGTGGCATACACAGTAATTCAAAAAACTTAATACAGATACACCTTTTAAATGAAAAGAATCAAAATCGACTTTATTTTCAGAACATTGTAATGCTCGTTGGAGAACACTGGTGTCTCTCTAAGGAGGAGGAAGATGGAAATGGAGACTTTTGGCCCCAAAAGGTTGAGAATCCAGTATTTTCCAACCAAAGCTGCTGTTGGCTGTCAAGGGGGCCCCTGGGGTGGGCTGTCTGCGCACCCGGTGCTTGTGGGGGTGGCACTCCCTCCCGGCCTTGCCGATTCTGTTTCCCTTCATAGGGTGCTCTGCCCCCAGGGCTGTCTTTGGGGAGACCAGTTGGCGGGGGGGAGCCCATCCAGACCTGGCTGGTAGTAGGGGAGGGGCATTTGGTCCAGGGCTTGACTCTATTTTGTAAAAGAGTGACGTGTGGCAGGACAGCATTTTCTTCCCGTGCAGACCCCTCAAAACGAGGGGTGGCAGGAGGAGGAGATGGAAAGGGGGGACCCAGGCCTTCTTTTGGGTCATTTAGAGCTTTTGACTTTTTTAAAAAGATTTTATTTATTTATCTTTAGAAGGGAAAGGGAGGAGAGAGGGAGAGAAATAGCAATGTGTGGTTTCCTCTCGTGCATCCCCCGCTGGGAACTGGCCTGCAACCCAGGCATGTGCCCTGACTGGGAATCGAACCGAGATCCCTTAGTTCGCACACCTGCACTCAATCCACTGAGCTACACCAGCCAGGGCAGAGCATTTGACTTTTAAGAGAGAAGTTTGTTTTGGCTTTTGAAATTTTTCAGTTACAAAATCTAAGACTTATTTTTTTTGTAGTTAGCATCTGCATTTAAAGTAGAAGAGGTGCTCCCCACCCCCACCCCCGCCCCCAGAACCGGCGTGCAGAGTCAGTGCTGCTTCAGGTACAGGGTTGAGTTTTTCCGAGGCAGTTTCTTGAAGAGTCATGCAGAAGCCAGAGCTCGGCGGAAGGTTCTGTCCGCTGCCTCTGGCATATGGGGGCAGTGTTTGGGGACCCTGGCCACCCGCCCACCGGTGCAGGTGGCTCATCCGACCCCCCGCCTGCCAGCAGAGCTCTGCCCCCAGCGTTGTTCCTGCCTCTTCCTAGCGTGGCTGGCCGACTTCCCCACTCGCAGTGGCTGGGACTCTGTCTTCTCAACGATGGCAGGTGACACCCCCGTTTCCTCCAGGGAACAGGGGCTCCTGATTTAATTCCGACTTTTCCCCACTTCCGTTGTCTAGGGCCTCTCCCCCAACTCCTCCAGCTTCCCCTTGGGGTCACTTTTTCTCGTCACCAGTGTATTCCACCCTGGCCAGTACCTCTGGGATTTCTTCCACCCAGTGATGACCCCCCTCCCCCTGTTTCTCTCTGCGCAGAAAACCCAAGTCGTATTTGCTTATTGCCAGAGTCTCGTCACTCTCTTTATTTAAAACTCTCTGTGGTTCTCAGGGTCCCCACGTTCGCCGTGGAGAAGCTAGAAACGGTGGCCCCTGGGCTGCGTTTCAAAGCCACATCGGGCAATGCTGAACGGGTTCGAGGGCCCAGGCTAATGCTGGGGGGTTACCGAGATTCATGGGCTGTACCCCGCATTTCTCCTCGGCATTCCCACAGACTCCCGAAAGGTCAGAGGGCCAGCTCACTCCCTCTGCCCAGGCAGTGAAGGAGGGGCTGTGGGATCTGCCCGGGGAGGGGTCAGATGCTCCACCTGGCTTCCCTCTTAGAATCTCTGGGACCACACGACCGTTAACGTAGGTGTCCCTAATTATTGGGGAAATACGATGACACCGCATCTCCTTTCTCCTGTTGTTTTTAAGTTTTGTGATGAAACGGTGGGTCACATTCGTTAGGCAGTGAGTTTATGCCAAAACCCAGGGTTCGGCTCCTCCTGCGGGGTAGTTCACTTGCCCCTTGTACAGCCCAGCACTGAGTGCAGTTACGTCCCCGTTTTGTAGACCCGGGGCCTCGGGAGTGAACAGGTGGGTGCTCTTAGGGGTTTGTGACTGTTTTTCTTGGTGACAAACTCCTCCCGAAGAACGGAATCCTGGAGTCCATTTGGTAAAACACCCAGTGGGCGTTACCATGGCAACCACCAGCTCGGTCCCAGCCGGCCCACAGCGGTTCTGGCACCATTAGGACAAGCCCCTGCTACCTGTGTGTGTGGTCCCTCCCCACCGGGCAGCAGGGCGAGGAAGGGACCTGAGGTCTCTGTCGTCTTCTGCAGCCGGCAGGTGACAAGGAGGCCAGGGTTTCCTGTCCAGAGGACGCCCTGGAGGGACACTTTCCCGCAGGGTTTAGAGTTGGCCCTACCAGGCTGTGAGGTGACAGCCGCTTTACGTAGTGTCCCTGCCCCGTTCTGCGCCTGTCGCAGGCACCCCCGTGTCCCCTGAAGATAAAGGGAAGTGTGGGGTCCGGCACAAATGACGCCCCTTTGACTAAAAAATCTTTTATTACAAAATCATGAGCCCGTCACCCCACTCAAGCCGCCACGAGGTCCTTTAAGTGAAATGTTCACATTACAACTAGAAACCATCACACCCACATCGTGACCCCACCAACCACCCTCGGGCAGTCCTTACTTCTGCGGGACCCCCTATAATCAGGGACACACCGGAGCACACCCGTGCCTTCCCCTCCCCCTCTGCCCCCCACCTCCCACCAGGCACCGTACCTTGGCCTGGCCCTCTCCCGAGCCCGAGGCCCCCTCGCCTCTGTAACTTGTTTCCTGGGCCTGTGTGGCCCAGGCGGCTTACTTCCTCTCCCTCTGTGACTTTCTGAGTAGTCCTCTTATAATTTGACAAGGAACAGGAAGGTCACAGGGCAATGTTCGTCAAACTGAGTGTGGTACAGCCTTGTAAAGGAAAGGCGTTCTGGGTAACCCCTCTCCTTTACTTGTTATTTTTATTTAAACTTCATTTGATGCACATGGACATAAAATTAAACTGCTTTTATTTATGGCTCTGTGCAGACACAAACCAAAAAACAATTAATTAGAGGTTAACTACAGCCAGGTCTGGAAGGAGCCCCAGATGCTCTGAGGGGCCACAGCAGCCGCCCGCCAGCATTCGGAGGGGGGCTGTGCTCACTGATCTGTTTCCTTGTTGATCATGCCCCCCAGTCTGAGAAGGTGGGGCCTTGTCTGGTCCCCCCGCCTGACACCTGTACCCCTGCCTGGGGCAGAGAGCCGGCCAGGGAGAACCTGTGCAGCGGCTGTGTGTGTGTGTGGGGGGGTGTGTGTCCCGACTCCATGCTGCGAGTGAAGGAGCAGGCCTCGGGAGGAGGTCCGGCTGGCACGGCCACACCTGTGGTGGAGGGCTCCAGTTCAGAGGGGCCACAGTGGCATGTGGCCCCGGGGTCTTCTTTAACTGAAATCCGTCTCATGGGTCTTACTATGACTGCCTGTTTTTAAAATACGTTTCCTTGGGCGTGTTGGAACGCTCCAGGCCTCTTGGCAGGCAGACACTTCACCCCGGCAGGAAATCTCATCTAGACCTTGTTAGGCTCTGAGGTCAGGAAAACAGAAACCCTCCGAGGAGATGTTGCAGTTTTCTCTATTGGCTTCGGAGACGAGCAAAGAACCCCGTTCAGAGGGTACTCTGACCACACCTGAGAGACCGGGCCGGGGCTGGGTGGCAGGACGTCCCAGTAAACAGTGACGTAATGAGTGGCTAGGAGACACCCGTCCCCTGCAAGGAGTCTCCCTGTTTCCAGGCTCGGCCTGAAGTCCAGGAAAGAGCAGAGTCCCGATGCTGGGTGGGACTGCAGGTCACGGGGCCGAGCCGTTGCTAGGCCTGCCAGCGGGGCCGTGACTTGTGCCCCACACAGGTGCCACCCTGCCCCTGGCTCTGCCTCGTAAACCACACTTGGACGACCATGTAATGACCAAACTGCATTCATTCGAGGCTCCTCCCATGCCCTGGGGTTTCTACGTACTTCGGTCTGGACGTCCTTGCAGAAGGAAGGGGCGGGTGCGCCCCTCCTGAGGCAGCTCTTGGAGACCCTCGACCCCCCTTCTCGCTGTGGTCTAGCGCCTGTGCCACTGCAGCCTCGTACTCGCCCGGGGCTTTCCCCTTGGCCACGCCAGGGTGGTGCTGCACATTCCAGAGGGTTCTAGAGGGACAGGACGGAGAGGTCTCGGGGGCCTCGCTGTGGCCTCACGCTGCGCTTCTCTCTTTTCAGAGGCGTGAACATGTACGCCATGCTGACCGGGACCCTGCCTTTCACCGTGGAGCCTTTCAGCCTGAGGGCTTTGTACCAGAAGATGGTGGACAAGGAGATGAACCCCCTCCCCACGCAGGTCTCCACAGGTACCGTGCCTGCCTGCCGGGGGTCCACACTTGGGCACGGGCTGGGTTTGGCAGCGAGGGTGTGAGGACCACCCGCGGCTCGAGGTCTCTTCCTGGAATTGGAACAAGCTCGAGGGCGGCTGGGTTTCCCTTCACTGCGGAACCTCTCCCGCCGTCTCTCCTCCCTCCTCCCCTTTCCCACTGGAGTTCTGAACACACGGAGCAGAAGGATCTCACCGTCTCCGTTGCAGAAATAACAGCTTCATGGCTTTGAAACGCACCGTGTTGTAAGGTCGCCTGGGAAACGAGCGTTTGTGATCCGTGTGTGTGCGTCTTCCTCGGGTCACTGGGGAGAAGTGTTCGTTTCACTCCAGGCTGGTCTCTGATTTGTTTTGCTCTTTCAGTTTTAGAGCTCGCTCCACCAGGTGTGTCGTCGAGGGGTGGGGGTGGGGGACCTCAGGCTCAGTTGGTTCCGTTTCAGTAAATGGTTCACATTCAGATTTGGCTTCAGACCCAGGAAATTAGTGCAGCTTGTTTTCGTGTGAGGATCGCAGTTCACATTGGTTCCTGGTCCCAGTTGGTCTCGGCAGTCGTTGAACTGGCCCCTTAGACTAAACGGAGCTTCTCCGTGATAAGACAGGTGACCAAAGGAGGCAATTGGTTAATTTCAGCTAGGATATGTGGTTAAAATGTAGCATTTTTATTTTGCTACTGTTACATATGTTTCTCTTGAGTTTATAAAGCATCCCTGAAACTGACCCTGAACTTGTGTTTGCAAAGCAGAAACGAGTTCTTGTTTGAAATGACTGGATTCATCCACACTTGCACCTTTGCTAGAGAGGCCGGAAGCATGGCAGCCTGTGTACCCCTGCAGGTGGGGGGTGCGTACCCCTGCAGGTGGGGGTGCATACCCCTGCAGGTGGGGTGGCGGGTGGGCAGGGAAGGTGACTTACGGCCCTGACGTTGTCAAAGCAGCAGCCCCTGTCGGAGAGCAGGGAGGCGGAGTTGGCAAGTGTGCCGGGCGCTGAAGGGACACCGGTTGCATTTCGGGGTTGGCGCTCAGAGAGGCCGAGAGTGCCGCGGAGCCCTCCGACAGCGCCCTCCATTCTTTCCGCAGTTCTCGCTCACCCCGTTGTCCGTGAGAACGTACTGCGCGCCCCCCTCATGGTAGGAACAGGCCGGGCGCCAGGAAGCAGGAGACGAAACAGATTTGGTCTCTGCTGTGTAGAGCTTGCGAAGCGACGCACTGAGCGTGTGACGTTCGCCTGTGGACGTGTAAGCAAAGCAGATCGAGTGAGAGGACAAGGAGGAAAGGTGGCTTTTTGAAAAACGGATGAAGTTTTTGAGCACCTTTGTGTCACGGCGCAGCCGTAGGGCCTGTGCCGTTGTAAGGAGTCGCAGGGCTGCGTCTGCTTCACCGGGGTCCCTGCGTTGGCTGCATGTCAGGCGCCTGCAGTGCCGTGTGGCTCCAGGAGAGCGACAGTAACGAGACCCTTGACCTTCTCCATGTCGACACCCCCTGCCCCCACACTCGCTCAGCCTGGCCCCCATGACCTGCTCCGGTCTCTGTCGCCCTACCCTTTCATAAGGGCTGCATACAGGGCTGCTTGCTCAGCTGCATCCCGTGAGACCCCTCCCCGCGGCAGTGCGTCGGCCGTGTGTCCTGGAGTCCCTGAGCAGACTTCGGCGGTGGTGGCATCGCGGTCTGCTCAACCACGCACCCGCCAAAGGGCGTCTGGTGGCCCCCAGCGTTGGGCTCTCCTGCGCGAAGCTGCCACCAACTCCATTCCGGGTACAGGTTTCCGTGTGGACATGTTTCTGTCCTCTGTGGCACAGGCCCGAGGGGAACTGCAGGCAGGCGGTGAACCCCGCTCCGTGGCCCCACTGCTGCCTGGTCAGAGGGGCTGCGTGGCCGCCTCCCCTGGTCGTGGGCGGGTGACCCCGGTTCTGCGTCCGCAGCTCTGCCTGCACTGTGCCTTGTCGTAGCCCTTCTGACAGTGTCTAAGGATGTCTCGTGGTAAGGTCCAGTGTCCACAGATAGTCGTTCCCAGCAGCCTCTTCGTTGGGTTACATTGTCACCCACGATGTCACCGCTCAGAGTGATTCTGGTTTCTGCTTGGGGCTCTGAGCCTGTTGGTCCAGGGGACCCGTGCAAAAAGGCATCAACTGGAGGGTGTCTGCACCCCCGTGCCTGCAAAAGGAAGGCCCCGGGGAGCTGCCTCTCATCCTGCTGGTCAAGAAAGACGGCCGGGCGGTGGGTGGCAACAAGTAGCCCCTGACTCCCAGTGCGGGCGGCAGCGGGCACACATCTCTCCTCCACGCCTCACCTCTGTCGAGGGGGAGGAAGGGCCAGACTGAGGGGGCCGGAGCTCCTGACTTCCTCAGAGGCATCATCGCATGAGGAAGGACAGCCCCACTGGGTGTCTACGAGGCAGAGCGCCTGGGACGTCTGCTCAGCAGCCTTCGTGGAGGGAGGAGCCGGAGGTTCAGCCCACGGTTGTTGCAGTGGGGGGGTGGGGGGGCGGGGAGGTGGCAACACAGGGAAGTCGCTCTCGTTCCTTCAGGACAACCTGGACTCTCCCCAGGAGAGTCACCCCCGAACTCTCCCCAGACATAGCGGGCTGGGCTGTGAGTGCTTCCTGCCCAGGGGGGGTAAAATTTGGCCTGAGGAAGTGNGCAGCCTTCGTGGAGGGAGGAGCCGGAGGTTCAGCCCACGGTTGTTGCAGTGGGGGGGTGAGGGGGCGGGGAGGTGGCAACACAGGGAAGTCGCTCTCGTTCCTTCAGGACAACCTGGACTCTCCCCAGGAGAGTCACCCCCGAACTCTCCCCAGACATAGCGGGCTGGGCTGTGAGTGCTTCCCGCCCAGGGGGGTAAAATTTGGCCTGAGGAAGTGGGAGTTGCACCCCCAGCGAAGTTAGTAAAGAGTCCAAAGGAAGTTCCAGAGCAGATCCACCGGAAAGGTCCCAGCGGTGCCTGGGCTTGGGGCTCTGTGCTCGGCTCCAGGTCTCACCCCCCACCCGGGCCTCCACGGTCTCGGCTCGCCAGGCATGGCCTGCGTTGCTACGTCTGGTCTGTGTTAAGGAATCTGGGTCCCCGCCCTTTTTCAAAAACTCTTGTGGGACACGTCAATATCTCTCTCAGCTGGACTCTGCGTGCCGAGTAGCATTTGCACACGCCGAGCACTCGTGTCGCCTGGCGAGTCCACGTGCAGCCCCCAGGGCCGCTGGACAGCTGGGGCTGGGAACTGGGGTCCGAAGAAGCCAGGTACCAGCTGCCAAGGGGCTCAGGGCACCTGACCCTGCTCACAGGGCGGATGGCATTCGTTTGGGGGCTCAGCTGCCGCCCTCTGCAGCCCTTATTTCCCAGCTCTTGCCCTCTGCACCCACCCACATTGACCTCTTCTCCCTGCCACTGGCCTGGCCCCCTTCATCAGTGACACCGTCTGCTTGTACCCCCAGTGCTAGTTTCCCAGTAACCGGGAGGGGGCGGGCTACGGACCGGGCGCGTGCCGCTCACACTGTCTCGGCTCCGGCCACACCAGGGAGCGCTGCCGTCCCCAGCCTGTCCGTGAGGAAAGGCTTCTCTCTCTTTGAACCCAAACCTGCTGCCCTCCCTTCCCTCGTCCTAGGGGGTCTGAGATGCCCCACCCCCAGCCCCCACCCCAGATTTGGTGGTGTCCTCTGTTGTCCTGACATTCGGGGCGATGTGGAAGTTGGAACGTCCAAATCGCAAACAGGTCACTTTAGCACATGTCGCACAAACGTATCCTGTTTACGTGACGACTCTGTCCCTCGTTACTGTAATGATTTCACATCTGTTGATGAGTCTACTTTTTTAGGTTGAGTGGGAAGAGGTTTGACTTGAGAAGGTGTGGGGTCACGGGCCCCGAGAGTTCACCGTGCCACGTCCTGGTAAAGCCAGCTTGGTGGGAGGGGGGGAGTAGTGTATGTAGTAAGTGCATTCGGGACACCGACCCGGGACACCCGGCTGGGACGCGTGGGGACCCGTGCCCTGGCCCACGCTGCGGTGGGGTCGTGTGCACAGCACAGAACCCGATTCGCCGACACGTGTCGACTCGCTGGTGTAACCCTGTGTGTGTCGCTTTCACGCTGTCACCAAGTCCCAAAGTCTCGAGACGCGCCGTCGTAAATCAGACACTGGTTGTGTTTGAAAACGTAAGTTTGGGGCCCCCCCAGCTCCGGCCACCAAACAAACAGTTGCTGCTCCTGCCTGTGGGCACTCGTGAGTCCCAGCGTTGCGCATGCAGTTCTGGTCTCCAACTCGAGGGACAGCTCCTTTTTCCTTGCCGCAGGTCTGTGATGGCCCTTGTAGGTGTCCCCAGGCAGTTGCTCCGGATCAGGAGGGTTCGTGCTGGGAAGTCGAGGGAGTAAGGCTGCAGAGCTGGGGACGGCGTTCGTGCAGGTTGAGCCAACGCTGGTTACCGGTTTCTAGGAGGCTCCACTGTCCCACTGTCGTCACAGCTGCCTTCTCCGGGGAGGCAGTGGGGACAGAGCCCCAGGATGCACAGGACCGGCTGGCACTCAGGGGCTGCACTCCCCGTGTCCCGTGGCTCTTTCCCTGGGCTCAACGTCCAGGCATCACAGGTCCACGCTGCTGAAGCTGGCACCTCATGGGGTGTGTGCTGCACAGGAGGTGGGGACCGTGCTGAGGGAGCACCCTCTGGGGGGTCCCCACCCTCGGCCCGAATGGGAGGCCATGTGGAGGCTCAGGAGAGAGGGTGCAGCGGGGCTGCGCCCACCATGGCCCCCAGGACAGCCGAGTGTGTTTCAGTCCCTTCTGCTCCTGAGTCTCAGGGCTTTTCAGGGCCCTGACGCCAAACGGAGAGCTCCTCGCATGCGCCCCATGTCCTTTTGGGCCAATAGCGTGACGTTTTCGATGTCCACAGTGCCAGAGTCCATCTGCAGAGCCCTGTTTCAGCTACTGGGGCTCCTCGGCTGTTTGAGGAGGTGCAGAGCGCTGGGTTCTGAAAGTAGAACCAGAGCACACATCCTGTCTGTTCCCGGCTCCTCCGGTTAATCACGCCGTGCAGAGCTGCGAGTCCTTTCAGGGTGAGCGACAGGGTGTCTCCAAGGCATCAGTCAGTCAGTCCCTCAACAGCCTCCCGTCTCAGTTCACGAAGCTACATATTTCTCCTTTAAACAAGAAACGTCCCCAGCTAAGCGTCCAACGGACTCTCGCCAAGTTAGGGAGCTGAGAGAAGGGGACAGAGGTCCCAGAACGGAGGAGTTCTGTCTTCGGAGATCCGTGGGCTTTTCGGAGCACGGAGGGGCTTCCTCAGGAGACCCGGCTGTCAGACTTAGCTCCTTAGAGGAGTTGTTGTATTTTAAACTCTGGTGTGGTGCCTTTTCTGATCAGACTTGGAATACAAAGTGCACCCAGTGACTGCTGCGGCCTCAGCGGCTGCCATGGGAGCTCACCTGGAGGCGTGATCTGGCAAAGGTCGCTCTGACGTCCTGATCCATCCCTCTTTGGGTGGCTTCGTTTTTCCCCTGCACAAAATGAATTGACAGAACACACCCATCCCTCTGCAAAGTTTAAAAATGACAGCTGGGCCTTGGCTGGTGTAGCACAGTGGACTGAGTGCTGGCCTGTGAACCAAAGGGTCACCGGTTCGATTCCCAGTCTGGGCACATGCCTGGGTTGCAGGCCAGGTCCCCAGTAGGGGGTGCACAAGAGGCAACCACACATTGAAGTTTCTCTCCCTCTCTTTCTCTCTTCCCTTCTCTCTAAAAATAAAATCTTTTTAAAAATGACAGCCAAAGCCCAGGAGAAAGTGAGAGTTTTTATGACTTTTCCTAAAAGGTTCAATTATCTCAGGAAACTGAAAACAGCTTTGGAGAGAAGGGTAGAGCAATTTGGGGGCCCAGCAAAGACGGTGGTTCCCCAGGATCCGTGATGGGGTGTATTGGGAATTAATTTCATGCACGAAGCTACATAAAAAGCATTTCATATTGTGAAGGGGGAAATCCCACAGTCCCATGCTTGAGCGGGACAGGCGCCCCCATTCTGAAGCCATCCCAGCACCCCTTGCCCTCCTGAGGACATGCACATTCGCCCGCCGGACCGTTGGGGAGCCCGTGACCCTCGGGCGCCTTGGGAAGTTGTTTCCTGTGTTCAGCACTCGTGTCCTTAGTTCTGCACCTCGGAGGTGCAGACATCCCACCCAGCGATGAGCTGGCTTCCACTCCCTCGTGGCCGGGTGGGCGGTATGTGCCCTGTGAACATCCGCGCTGCAACCGGAGACCCAGGGCAGCCGATGGGAGCGTCGTGCCTGGAAGGAAGGAAGGGGCCGGCGAGATCTGGGAGCTGGTCAGCTCTTCCCTGGACCCTGGCCTTTCCCAGCATGCCCTTCGAGACAGACGACCTTCGGGGTGCTGCAAGTGGGGGCGGGAGGCCAGCACAAGAGGAGAGGCCCATTGGGCAGGCGTGGGTTTCCCATGTGGTGCTTGCCGGGCCTTTGCCCACGAACTAGGACTTCAAACTTGAGTGGCTGTTCCAGTTTGCTATACACTTGAACAAAACACCCTCCGGCGTCGCACCGGCCTGGTTGGCCCAGGTGGGCCTGGGCCGCTGCTGGCCTGTTCTGAGTCTGGGACGATGTGGGGGCCGTGGAGAAGGGACCAGAGAGGCAGCAGGACCTCCCCAGCCCGGTGGGACGGGATGTCCCCTGGCAAGGACCACCCAGAGGGTCCAGCTTCCGATGCCTTTCCCGCTGGTTCCTCCAAGTGCTCAAATCCGTTCTGTGAGATGAAGCGATCTCCCTTCACCCGCTTTCGCCCCTTCGGGCTGACGCACAGGACCTGGCTCTGAGGGCATGACCCCAGACCAGACCACAGGTTCCACTGGGAAGCGCAGGGCACCGCGCACCCTAGGCGTTCTCCTATACCAGGCGCACCTGCTGAGCAGGCGTCTTGGACTCCTCGGACCTGTGGTGCCCAGAGACCCGGGGAATGGGCCGGTGCTTGGCAGCTCAGGGCGGGGTGAGTCGCCGGCATCGTGTCTCCGAGGTGCAGTGGGTGCAGCTTATGACGTGTGTGTGGCCGATGTCTCCACAGGGGCCATCAACTTCCTGCGCTCGCTGCTGGAGCCCGACCCCGCGAAGAGGCCCAACATCCAGCAGGCTCTGGCCAACCGCTGGCTTAACGAGAACTACGTGGGCAGGGTGCCGTGCAGTGTGGCCTACCCCAACAGGTGAGTCTCCCGGGGGAGCCTCCTCGGGTCGGACGGGCCCTCAGCGAGCCCTGAACAGTCTGGGCAGGGAGCTGTGTGTGACAAGGCAAAGCTGCTCTCACCCCGAACCCACCCACGTAGCCCCGCCCCCGCCCCGTGCACCCTGCATGGTGCCTGCGGAGGGCGGATGAGCCTGAAATCCGCTCGGATGAGGGGGCCTCATCCCCCTCGTCACACCTACTACTGGGGGGCATCCTTCCCGGAGGGGCACCTCGTCTTCATACGAAGGGACCCTTTAGACCAGCTGCGCCCAAAGGGGCGTGTGTGTGTCTGAGTGTGTGAGCATGTGTGTGAATGTGTGAGTGAGTGGGAGACCCACCCAGTCCCCCTGCCAGCGTCCGTGAAATGCCTTTCTCTCCTCCAGACAACCCGCAGGCCCTGCCTCGGGGCGTCCGGGTGGGAGGGACAGACGGCAGCAAGAGCCGCTGGCTCCGGGCGGTGTCCCCCTGGGGCTCCCCGTGAAGGCTCCCGGAACAGATTCCCCAAGATTCCTGCCTCTGTACAGAGGGTACTGGGCCGGGACCCCAGCGTGGAGACACCGAGTGACATGCCGCTCCACGCCAGGGAGCTGCCCGCAGCTCTGAGACCAGCTCACAGGAGCGTTTTCCCGTCTGTTCTCCCTCCCATTTGACGTGTGGCTGTAGCCAATGCGAGCAAGGGCATGGGGGCCCGGACCGTGGTCACTGGAGAGCCAGCGTGGGGGCCGCGTGGGGCCGACACCTCTCAGGCCTGGGGCCCTCGACTCATTCTTCAGACCGGAGTGTCCTGCACATTTGAGGTCACGAGGACCGCTGGTGAACAGGGGCAGGGCGCGACAGGCCAGGGAGAAGTGTCCTCTGTGACCATGTTTTCAGGCTGCCCAGGAGGGTCTGGAAACTTCCACCAGGACTTACGGACGTCGTAGTGCTGGCTTCTCCAAATGAGAGGGGCTGGCAGGGGTCTGTCTGGGGAGGAAGGTCTAGAGCAGGAGTGTCAAACTCAGTTTCACTGGGGGCCACATCAGCCTCAAGGTCTGTTGCCTTCAAAGGGCCAAAATAAGTTTAGGACTGTGTAAATGTAACTATTCCTTCACTGTTAAGGAGCTGAAATTACATTTGGCTCTTTGAAGGCAACCTTGAGGCTGATGTGGCCCCCAGTGAAAATGAGTTTGTCACCTCTGCTCTAGAAGAACCTAAGGGGACATGAGTGGCCTTCCTGGGGACCACATCCACATTACTGGGTCAAACTTACACTCCCCATGGCAACAGATGAAGGGGGGGCTTCACCCACTTGTTACCTAGGATTCACACGAAGTCCAGGTTCCTTGGTTACCTGGGGCACCTGGGACTGGATTGCTGGTTCCCGCACTGGCTCGGCTCGGGCCAATATCTGAAACAGACCCCGGAAAGTCACCCCAGCCCAGGACAGAGAGTGAAGCTGGGCCAGGCCTGCTTGCCAGCACCCAGGGAGGCGGGGGACAACAGCACACAGGTATGCCCTGTGTCAAGCATGGGTGCCGCCGGCAGCCGGAGGTGTCACTGGGCCAGCGAGCTGGCTCGATCTGCTAACACAGCAGCTGTCGTAGGAAGCAGGCCTGTTATTAGAAAGTGCTTCCCCTCGTTGGCCAAAGGGTCACTCACCCGTGGCATCTCGTTTTGTGCTGTCCCCCACAAGTTGCAGGCAGGCTCTGGCAGATGAAAACTTAAACTCCAGCGTCCTGTGCTGGCTTTGCCAGGTTAGGGTTTTTGAACTTGGACTCGGTCGCAAGTAGGAGGCTGCGTGTGCGCTAGCCGGGCGGGCTGTAGAAACGGTCGGGTCTCATGTGTCGCAGAGACGGGGCTCCCGTGGCCTGTGGGTGGAGGCCCGCTGCCCGTCTTCCCCTAGAGGCAGCTCCATGGGCGGTGTCCCAGGGATGGAGCGGAAGCTCTGATCTTGTTGGGGAGGCACAGCTTAGTTCCTGTCTTCGTTTTACAGAGCGTTTGAGGTGGGGAGAAAGTGACAGTTGCCCTCCTGGTTTTACCGGCCCGCAGGTAAATGCAGTAGGAACACGGGACCCGAGAAAGAAATGTTCTCTTCATACAGCGTGTTCTGTGGCTTCCCAGCATGCCTCGCCCCAGGTTCAGTTGTGTTAGACGTGGTCAGCGTGTCCTGTTGGGGAGGAAGGGGAGGAAGGTCCGGCATTTCAGACGCGTCCCCCGGAGGGCCGCCACACCTCGCCCCGCACCCCTCAGCCTGCTTGCCTGTGCTCCGTGGCCATCCGCCTGGCCGTCTGAGAGGCGGTGAGCGTGGAGGTGGGCCGCCTGGCCAGGGGGCCCAGGCTGAACTCAGGGGCTGCCCCTCCCTGCCTCTGGGACCGGGGGCGCGTCATGTCACTGCTGTGGGCCGTCTTTCTTCATCTGTGAGTTGGGGGGATAATAGTGCCCCCTCATGGGAATGTTGTGGAGGCTGCGTGGGTTCCTGTCCCTCTTCCCCATGGGGAGAGGCTTGTTGAATGAACGAACGAACCAACGAGTGAATGAGTGGATGGGTGAGCGAACGCACGCCTGTATTTCTTTGGCGCTTTATCCCAAGGAGTTCAGCTTTACCGTCGTCCTGCAAAGGTTTGATCTGTCTGTGGAGAGCACCCTGCTTTGCAGCTGGGCCCCCGGTTTCCTGCTGATGAACACATGAGCTCACACGGTTCCTTTAAACCCCGTCTGGGCGGGTTCCTGAAAACCGGCTGTATTACCCAACCTACACCCACTTACGTGGGGGCTCCACCCCGTCCGACAAGTGCAGCTTGGAAAGAACGTCCGATTGCAGCGAAGTCCGGGGCCACGGGGGACACCGGAAGGCTGTCCCAGTATTAGGAAGTCCCGAGAGGTTGCCGCAGCCTGGCTGGGTGCGTGGGTGGCACTGTGGTTCTGCAGGAGATTGCGCCCTTGGGTTTCGAAGATGCATGCTGAGGTGTTTGGGGAAGAAATGCCGGGATGGCTGGAGTGTAAAGTAAGAAAGAAAGGAGAGGGAGGAAGAAAGAGGAGAGAGTGGGGAAGGGAGGAAGGGGAAGGAAACACGGCCAAGTGTTAATTAACCTCGGCCCCCCCAGGCGCTGGGTCCACGCAGGGGAATAACACTATTTCCTCCGCTTTTCTGTAGAAGGGACCTTTGACCCGATGCAAAGTCCACGAGCAGCCAGGGCGGCGGCCCTGCATTGCATGGGGGACAGTGCTGCTTCGCGGCCTCTCCGTGTGGGCGGAGGGGTGACTGCACCCTGTTCCTCTGCCGCCAGGATCTCGCTGGCAGACCTGAGCCCGAGCGTGGTGCTGCACATGACGGAGAAGCTGGGCTACAAGAACAGCGACGTGATCAGCACCGTGCTCGCCAACCGTGCCTGCCACATCCTCGCCGTCTACTTCCTCCTGAACAAGAAGCTGGAGCGCTACTTGTCAGGGGTGAGTGGGGCCGGCGCGGCATCTCCCCGGGTGTCCCCTCCATGACGCTTGATCTTGGCGGTTACTTCAGACCGAGGGGAGGCTGAGGGTCCCGACGGGGGGGGAGGTGAAAACAGCAGCAAACCTGCGTGTTGGGGGCGGGGAGCATACTGTCCATCCAAGGCGTTTTTCCTGTGTCCTCACGCAGTCAGGCTCAGGCAGGCTCTTGGGAGGCCGGGGCCTCTTCTCCCTTTGGCTTCTCCTCTGCCTTCTTCGTAGCATCCTGGGGTCCCCGCTGGAAGCACTGGGGACCCATGCGGCCATTGAAGCTGGGGGTGGTGCATTGGGGAGACCCCCTGTGCACATTTATTCTCCAGAAGAAGGAGACAAGAGCCACTGCCTGGCTCCTGGCCTCTCTTCTCCAAGAAAAGTGCAGGTGGCCCGTGCCCCTGTGAGGTCCCTCGGGGTCCCACCGCCCGGGGGTTACCTGGGGCCACAAGTTCACACATGTGGTAGCAAGGGTCAGTCTTGGCCAAACCAGCTCTCTTCGGTGGACAGTGGCTGGGAAATAACTCTGCAGGGAAGACCAGGTGGAGGGTGGTGCAGGGGCTGTGAAGCGTGCCTCCTGCCCCCGTATGCAGGGTGGCGGGGGCTGCACCGCCCTAAGGGGAAGTCCGCCCGAGAGATGCGGATTGTCAGACAGCCAGATGCTGTTCCGGCTGTCGGGACGGAGGGCGCCCGCCCTGTGGGCCGGCGCCTTGAGGCCTGGCTGTGGGGCCCGTCGCTGTCAGGACACATAAATCCACCACGAAGGCGAACTTCTCGCAGGGGGTTCGACCTTTGGGTGTCTCGGGGCCACACTGGAAGAAGAAGAGTTATCTTGGGCCACACGTTAAATCCATTGTGACACGTAATCACACACAAAAATCTCATCATGTTTCAAGTGAATTTACACTTTCGTGTTGACCACATTCACAGCCTTCCTGATCCGCGTGTGATCCTTGGGCTGTGGGCTGGACACCCCTGCAACCCAGCGTGTTTTGGTGCTGTTTAAAAGATAACCCTAATATTTCACAAAATTTCCCTACAATAGGCTTGGAAACCTTTTCTTTCCTCACCCGAGGGCTTTTTTTTTTCATTGGTTTTAGAGAGAAAGGAAGGGGAGAGAGAAACATTGATGTGAGAGAGAAGCATCAGTCAGTTGCCTGCCCTCGGTGCCTGGACTGGGCATGGGACCCGCGGCCCTTCGGTTACGGGACGATGCTCCAACCAGCTGAGCCATCCCGGCCGGGGCGTGGAAGCCTTTTGTGAGGTTTCTATTTGAGAGATAAAGATGGACACTCTCCTACAACCAGGGAAACAGCCCCCTCTTTGCCAGGGCAGCGATGACCCCTGTCATGCCCGGAGGCAGATGGTTAAGAGTGTGTCTCTGCAGTGAACGGGCTTGGGAGGTGTCCGGGAAACATCGATGTGCAGACGACTGGCCTTCCTGGGGGAACGGCTGGGCGGGCGGAAGGACAGGTGTTTCCGAGCTGGAGCAGCGTGGGGTGCTCACGTTGGCTTCCACAGGAAACGGTCCACAGAACTCCTGTGTCTGTGGAACCACCCGAGGAAGGGTGTTCTCAGGAAGTGACAGTCTCCGTGTCCAAAGGCTTTTAACAACAATAGCAGCGATTTAGGGGGAAAGATGCTCCGAGAGCAGAGGGTGGGACCGTGGATTTGGGGACCATGCCACGGTCACAGGGGAGCTGCTGCGGGGAGCAGTCCAAGAAGGCAGCGAGAGGGGGCTCTCGACACAGCGCTGCTTTATGTCACTGGTTGTGTGACAAGGAGTGATGGAGAGACTTCTCTCCTCCCCAGGGCTCGCCATTCTGCCTCGACGGGGAATCGAAGGACAGGCCGCGCTCGGAGCTGTTTCCCGTTTGTGTTTTATCGGAGCCTGTGTCCCTCCTCATTTCTTTCCTGTCACTTCCAGTGCCCTCTTTATCACCGTTTATAATACACGTGACACCTTGGTAGGGCGTTTTGTGCTCGTGACTGGTCAACAGATGGGCACGCAGTCCAGGCGCCCGCCCACAACCCTTCCCTGGGGGGCTCGAGGTCACACCCCCAGCCACTACGGCAGAGGGCAGCCACCGAGGATTGAAACAAGTCAGAGGGAGGGAAGAGGAGCGAGCCGCCAGAGGCACGACCTTCAGAAAATGAGTCTTTAGTTAGTGTGTCCCTGAAACTGGCCTGAGGTCCACGCCCTTGCGTGTGTGAAGGGCAGCCTGGCTCCTGCCCTCAGTGGCCAGCAGAGGCGCCACTTGGCCCGCAGACCCTCTGGACGCTGACCCGCTAGGTGGGGCCGGGGGTCGGGTTGTTTAAACACTTTCTCTCCAGTGTCGCCCTCCACATCTGCAGGGGCAAACTTGGTGTTTCGCCCACTCCTCCCAAACACCCTTGCGGCTCGGCCAGCGCGGGAGAGACCCTTCTGACTCCCCCAGGGAGTCCCGTCGCCTGCCGCGCCTGCCCTCCGCGGCCTGGCCTCAGGGTTGTGGGTCTCTGTCTGCGGAGAATGTTCTCCGGAACCTCAGCTCATGCTGCTCGCTGTAGACGGGCCTTCTCTCCCTGTGTCTGTTCCGCCCTCGGCGCTGCAACCAGAGGACGCACCTGGTCTCACAGCTGCTGTAACTGGAGCGAACGTGTCCCCACGGGCGAGGACGGCACCCCTCGGCTCCAGCGGACAGTGGCTAATTTAATCGCGCCGTGTGCCCTGTCCCAGTTCTTAGTTTCTGCTAATTAAGGACAACACGTGTGATTTTGAAGATGAAATTCGTGATTGAAAGGGAGAAACGGTAGACCTCAACCTCCTGTTGTCTCTCCTGCTCTTTTGATCCCTGTTTCTTTTCCCAAAGCCAAGGAGCAGGGGTTTAACTTAGAGACCTTGCAGGGACAATCTGTGACTATGTACGGGTGGATGAATGAATCGGCAGGAGTCTCACCTGTCTGCAGATGGGGGTGGGGAGGGTGGCCGGCCGTCGATCACAGGTGCAGCTGTCTGTCTTCTTCTGGACCTGGATGAATTGCTGGGACTCTTTTTGGGGTCGGGGGCAGACAGGGACCGTCGTCAGATAAGCCAACAATGAAGACCTATGTCCCGGGTAGCAGTTCAAATGAACGGAGTTAACCCTTCCCAGCTCGGCCCCTGAGCTGCGTTGACACCACAGAGCATCTCACTGAGCAGATGGGGGATGTGGTCCCGCAGGGATCTGCCACCTACCTGGGGCCCCCGGCCTTTCCCAGCAGAGCCAGGGAGGGCGCTTCCCTGCCCTTCCCTGCCCTTCCCTGCCAGCCCCTTGGGCCCAGCCCTGGTTTCAAGCCGAATCGTCCTTCACAGACGTTTCTGTTTCCCGTGTGCTCAGCGTGCTTTCTGTCTTCTCCTCGGCAGAAACCCGACACCCAGGACGGCCTCGGCCCAAAGACCCCGCCGTCCCAGGGGGGCAGGTGCAGGCCCAGCAAGGACCCCTATGAGGTGAGCGGCCCCACGGCGCCCCTGGCTGTCTGAGAACAGCTGCCCTCCGTGGCTGGGAAGCCTGGGTGCGGGGAGCAGCGGCCAGGTGTCGGGGAGCGGCTCCGGGGCCCTGCGCACACGCAGCCCCGGCAGCCTGGCGTTCTTCTCGATCCCACTTCTCTCGAGGAGACAAAGGGCTGAACTAAGTGGACAAACCTTCCCTCTTGGGATTTCAGTGCCAGGACCTTGCGACTCGGCCCCGTCTCCACCTCCTGTTCCTTCCGGCGGCAGTGTCCGTGAAACTGGGACCGACTCTGCCGTGTGAACCCCTTGGGCACAGGCCCCGGGGACTCCCTGTCCTAAAGGGGCCCCGGAGGACCAGAGGGTCAGGGAGGGGCGGTCCTCGGATCTGAACTGGCGTGTGAAGCCACACAGAGCCGGAAGACATTTTCCATAAAGTCATGTTGACGTGTAGGAGAGTTTCCGATGGAACCAGGGGGTCCTCTCTGGTGTCAGAGTGGCCTCACCGTTGGGGGAGGAGAGTTGGGCATGGGGGTGGGGGACTGTGTTTGCTTAAATGACACACAGGCTGGGAGGCGGAGACCAGGGTGTGGCCGGGCGGTCCCAGAGGCTGGGGGTTTCTGTCCCCGGCCCCTCTCCCTGCTCCTGGAGGGGCTGGCTGTCTCTTGGCTCCTGGACGTGTGGGAGCATCGTCCAAGTTGCTGCCCCATCATTACACGGGAGCCTCCCAACATCTGTCTCTGTGTCCGGTTGCCCTTCGTGTGAGGACACTGGTCACGCTGTAGTAGGGTCTCCTGGGGACCTGGTGTTAACTTGACTACCGCCCAGTAATGCCAACCTGCCCCTTTCCACAAGGCAAAGGACTGAGTTTTCCCGAGCCCCACTGACCCAAACTTCAAAGGGATGTGACAGGCTTGTCCCAATCCCGTTTTCAGGAGAGGGCCTGTCCTGAGCACCTGGGGCTAAGGACCCCCACGTAGGAACTTGGGGAAATACAATCCCACCCGTAGGGGGGACTGTGTGTGTGAAGGTCAGATGCTAGGCTGCCTGCTTTGTGTCTTGTTTCACGACCTTGACACCTTTTTACAATGAAGTGTCTCAGGCCAGCTGAGCTGTTAGAAACCAGGACGGTAGTTGCCTTGGGGACTGGGGGAGGGGACACGGGTGGGGCCCGAGGGACGTCCAGTGTGGTCTGCACTTCAAGAACACCCCCTGACCTGCCCACTCACCCCGGGAGCCCTCCTCTGTGGTGCCTCAGAGCTGAGAAAAGGTCCCCGGAACGTGTATTCAGCACGTGACTTAGGACACCTGCTGCCTGTCTCCACCGAGACCGGGGGGTTTGGTGGCTAGTGTGAACACCGAGATGAAAAATTCTCACACCGAGGGGCAAGCGGCGGGGGGGCAGGTGTGGGAAGAACAGCAGGTGCGGCCTCTGAATTGGTGACAAATGCTGCTGTCCGCAGACCTCCCTGGACGCCTGGACACGGGACCTGGACTTCCCTGCCGTTCAGGTAAGCAAGCCCTTGGGGCCCTGGTGCGCATTGCTCAGCGTTCTCCGGAGAAGTGGACCCCACGGGGTGCCTGTGCCCCTGCGTGGACACCCGGGGCAGAGGTGGTGTCTCCGCTCCTGTCCCAAAGCCGTCAGGAGGCCGGAGCCTCCTTCCTGGGGACCCTGCCGTCTGCTGACTGGACAAGACCCACCTGCGGTGGAGGGTCACCAGCTTTGCTCAGTCTACTGATTGAAATGTCGCCCTCACCTGAAAAACACTCCACGGCCACATCCAGGCTGGTGTTTGCCCAGACACTGGCTGCCGCGGCCCAGCCGCCTGGGCACAGAACTGACCGTCACGCGTGCCCCTGGGGGCTGCTGGAGCTCGGCCCCAGTCCTCGTCCTAAATGGAACACTCAGGGTCCCCCCACACTGTCAGTGACAGGTTGTGTAAATCCCCACGCACGTCCCTAGTGGGTGGTTTGCACAAAAGAAGCTGCTGCGTGTGCGGCTCGAACCAGGGGCCGCCTGAGGTCCCCTCTCAGGTCTGCCTTGGGGGGTTTGGGACTGTGCCTGGTGGCCCAAAGGGGACCTTGTAACCCACAGCTTCAGATCCACCGCCTGCCCTCAGGCTCGGGGGTGTGGGGCTCAGCTCCCAGGAGACTCAGACTGAGAAGGAAGCCAGGGAGGCCCTGCACCGGACAGGAGCCCCCAGGGGGGTGGGGAGTGGGGAGCAGGCGCCAGCATGTGGAAGGCGGGCAATGTCTGTACATCTGACGCTCTGTCTGTCCCATGGGGCAGTGGAGTCTACTGCTTTCTAGGGACCCTCTTGGGAAATGCAGGCCATGCCAGTGGGAAGGGCACACCCGACGGGCGTTGCATCTGTGACCTGTACTTGGGGACATTGCGCTCAGAGGCAGACAGGTTTCTGCGGGCCGGTGACCCTTCCACAGGAACTGACCCAGCGGCTGGTCCCCGTGGCTTGTCCCTGGCAGAGAGCAGTTGGGTGACCAATTCCTGGCAGCCGCCTGAGAAACCAGTCACTGCGGAATGACTCGCCGTTTTAGGCTGAAGGACAGTGGGGTACAGGGTCCTGGGATTAAGTCCAGCAGGGGCTGGAGCAGGGTTCCTGGAACTTTCCTTTCTCCTGCCCTCACAGGGCTTGTCACCAAACGTCCCCTTGTCGGTCAGAGGAGAGGCTTCTAGAGCCAACCTTGGTCTCTTTCTGCAGAAAACTCGTGGTTGGACGCCTCCCTCAGGGGGTGACCTGTGTATCCCAATCCTACAGCTTTGGAGAGCCCAGAGAGCGAGGGAAAGGGCCCGAGGCCAAGCCATGGAGACGCCCGCAGCCCCGACAGACAGCGTAGGGACCGCAGAGCAGCCCAGCTTTGCAGGACCGTTGTCATGGCCCCTCCGATGCTTGGGAGGCGTGGGAGCTCGCTCTCGTCGGCCTTCGAGAGGGGGCCGTTCTGCAGGGGCAGGGAGAGGGAAGCGGGGGACTGACCCAGGCGACCTGGAGTCGATGGGCCCCTCTCCCCTTGGTAGTATGGAGCCTGTGACCCAGGGCCCTCGGACTCCGAGTGACGTCTGCCCTGGCCAGCAGCTGCCTCTGCCCTTCGTGCCACCGGGACGGCCTGCCCTTCCCTGTCCCTGGCTCCCGGGGGCACTGTGGAGTCTGGGTTACGAACTCTGGTTCCAGGGCTCTGGGGAAATCGGAGCTTCCTCGGGCTCTGGGGTTCGTTCCTTGCCCCCACTGCCCCTTGTCCGGAGGACGGGTGGACCACGGGCCTTGCCTCATCGCGTCCCCTCTGTGTGCGGCGCTTCGGGCTCTGGTGTCCCTGGTGAGGGCTGCTGGTGGCTGTGCAGACACCGGGGAAGCAGAAGCTTCACCTCTCGTTCTTCCTGCCTCACCTGTCCCTGGGGCACAGGCCGCCGCAGCCGGGTCTCCGGCCTTGCACTCAGTGTGGCCTCCCTGCGTTCCGCTCTTTCCCACGCAGACACAGGATGGGGCACACCTGAGTCTGTGAGGCCTCCCCGCGTCCTCACCACAAAGGCGCGGCCCGGGTCAAGCTGTGTCCCCGGGAAGCTTGCGGCTCCTCCAGGAGAGCAGGCGAGGCCCCGGGAATGAAAAGGCTCCCAGGTTCAAGGCAGGAGTGGGGCCGCCGGCCTCTTTCCCCCCGTCCCGTGGGGTCGAGCAGCCGCTGCTCCGTGAGAAGCAGCCACCACACAGCTCCGGGGGCCAGAGGAGAAAACCTCTTTTTCTCGGTGTCCCCGCCTCCCGGGAGCTTGACCTCCTTTCATGTTGATGCCGTGCGGTTCCCACGGGCGTTTCCTTCTTCAACATTTGATCACTATTTGTTAAGCCTCCCCCGGGGGGCTGGCCTCACGCTGAGGCTGCGGGTTTGAAGGTACAGGAGTGGAATTCACTCCCGTTGGGGGTTGCAGTCGAGTTCAGTGAAGGCAAGACCATGGCACAAATGGCCAGATAGCGCTCCTTTTGGAGACACAAGTGAGTGCTCGCGTGACCCGGGGGTGGCAGAGTGTCAGAGCCCCCCCCGACTGGCTCAGGGCCCGATGGGCTTCCTGCCAGCCCTCGGTGCAGCCGAGCCCACCAGAACAGCCACGTCCCGGCGAATTAGCCGCCTTCCTGCTGTGGCAGGACCTCGGGGCTCTGCTTTATAGGGGACAGCAGGTTCCAGAAGCCCTCCCCTGCTTTGCCTTCGTTTGTCTGGCTTGTTCTAGAGTAATCGATCTCCGAAGGGTGACCCTGCCCGGGCTGGGGCCCCTGGAGGTGACACAGCGTGGGTTGCCGGGGACAGCGGAAGGTGGGGGGGCGAGGCGCCTGAGGACCCCCAGGCCTGGCTCTGTGCAGAGACTTGTGAAAAACCGGCTTTCTCAAATCTGCGTGGATAACCCTTCAAGCAGGAATCACTGGGGCTGGCCAAAAAGTCAGTTACGTTTTTCCCATAGAGGACGCATTTCTCATTTTCTCCAATAACTTTATTGACTTGGGTAATTTACACCTGGCGACTGTCTCCCGCTATTGGCTTCTACTGGGCAGAAACCAGGGCGCTGTTCAACACCTTCCCATGCCTGAGACAGCCCCCCCCCTGCAGGGACTTACTTGGCCAAAATGTCCATAGTCCCAAGAAATGTCACAACCCACTTTTGACACATTCAATCAGCCACATCATCTTCTCCAAACATCGCACACATCTTTCTGTTTCAGTTATGTTTTTACCTTTCTTGAAATAATAAAGCATAATATGCTGAAAAGGTTGTGTATTTTCTCCCATCTTCAACATTAAAATGGCCGCACAAAAATTCTCCAATTTTGATTTTTTTTTTAAATGCACGCTGAGAAGTGAAGTCATAGCCCTGGCTGGTGTGGCTTGGTGGATTGAGCGTGGGCCTGCAAACCAAAGCATTGTTGGTTGATTCCCAGTCGGGGCACATGCCTGGGTTGTGGGCCAGGTCCCCAGTAGGGGGCGTGTGGGAGGCAACCACACATTGATGTTTCTCTCCCTCTTCCTCTCTCCTCTCCCCTCTGTCTAAAAATAAATAAATAAAATCCTTTAAAAAAGGCACACTGGTAGGACAGCTGTCACAACACAACCTGACAAACTTGTTTCGAATGAAGTTTAAGACAACTAAGCCCTATTAGAGCCGTCGTAAGGGATCAACTAAACGGACTTTTTGGCTGACGTGGTAGATTCTCGTGTGTGTCTGAGTACGTGTCCACTTCTGATTTGAAGGACAAAAAGCCCAAAGAACAAGAAAAAAGAGGGGACTTCCTTCACCGGCCGCTTTCCAGGAAGCTGGACAAGCCCCTGCCCTCGCACAGACAGCCCCCGGCCTCGCCCTCGCCCTCGACGCAGGTGCAGGGCGCCAGGCTGCTGCTGAGGGACCGCAAGGCCACCAAGTCCGGCTTCCCCGACAAAGGTGGGTCTGCCGGGCCTGCTCTCCAGGCCGCCGTGCCAGACTGTGCGATGGCCATGTGGCCCTGGGACAGACACGGGTCCTGTGCCCGTGGGCACAGTGGAGACCCAGCCGTGTGTGTCGGCCGCCTGTGCAGAGGAGATGGAGTGAGCAGGGGTGGGGGTGGGTGGGGGCGAGTGGGGGCGGGGATTGTGGAGGGATCTCACTATGTCTTTGGCTTTCTTGGTGTGCAGATTCCTTCGGCTGCCGCAACATTTTCCGCAAAACCTCAGACTCCCATTGCGTGGCTTCTTCCTCCATGGAGTTCATCGCTGTCCCGCCGCCCAGGACCCCCAGGGTGGTCAAGAAGGTGGAGCCCCCTCAGCAGGGCCCAGGGAGCAGCGGGGTCCTGCCCCGGGAGGACCCCCTGGTGCCCGACATGGTCCGCTCCTTCGAGTCTGGGGACCGCGACGACCCACTGGAGCTGCTGTCCCCAGCCCATCACTGCGGGGCCCTGGGCTCCCCAGGGGGCTCAGCACACGGGACCCCCGGGGAGCGGGCGCTGTCCCCAGCCCTGCTGCCTGGAAGCCCGTCTCCTCTCCAGACTTCTCTGCATCCCACTCTGATCTCTTTTGCTCACGAAGACAGGAGCTGCCCCCCAAAAGAGGGTGGTGTGTATGCCCCCGCTCTGGTCCCCAGTGCCAGCGTGGCACGGCCCCTGGGGAGCCCAAACTGCGTGAAAAGCCGCGGCAGGTTCCCCATGATGGGCATCGGGCAGATGCTGAGGAAGCGGCACCAGAGCCTGCAGCCCCCTGCAGACAGACCCCTAGAGGCCAGCATGCCCGCGCTGTTGCCTGCGGCGCCCGGTGGCCTTCCCTTCGATGTGGCTGATGGTGTCAAGGGGCAGTGTTGACGGGGACTGGCGGTGGCCTGAGGACAGCAGTGGAGCCGACGCCTCACCTGCAGCAGCCTTCAGGGCTGCGGGGCCCCAGCTGGGCAGTGTCCCACCTGGGGGCAGCTAAAATCCCCAGGGCCCGGGTTTATCAGCAGGGTGGGCTGTGGTGACAGCTGAGGACAGCCATTTCCTCCTGCTCCCTCAGCGGCACTCTCCGTGGGCGCTGTGCACCGGCCTGGGGCCCCTGGGACTATGGACTGTTACCCACCTTCACTGTGAGCCCTGCCTGGGCCTCCCCAGTCATTGCTTGTTTAGCCGTCGGCCACACTGGTAGGACACTGACGGCAATGTCCTGCAGCAGCTCATCCGGCCACGATGCCTGTCCTTCTGCAGAGGTGACTGCCTTGCAGGGAGCCAGGCAGGCCCCTCACCACTGGCGCCGGCTCCTCTGAACAGGAGGGGACAGCTGGGTAAAGACCAGTCCAGACCATGGAGACCCACTGAGAGAAGCAGACCAACAGGCCGTGCACTCATTTCTGAACTGGGTTTTGACAGATTCTTTCCTTTTTGGTAGAAACTTGCTGATGGGTCAGTGGTCTTCCCCAAAGATGATTTTTCTCTGTGTGGCATCGTGAGGCTGACGTGACATTGTTTCAGAAACCAGAGGGAGAGAGGAGTGATCCACCAGCCTCGCGCTTCCGGATCAGTGTGGAGGCACAGAGGCCAACACGGGGCTGTCTGTCGTGGCTGGTGGCCCACGGCGACCTGCAGGACAACACGGGCCTGACAGCCAGCCCCGTGTGCACGCCATTGTAGCAACATAGCCCTGAGCCTTCTGGAAGACACAGAACATGGTTTCAATGGGTTAATTACAAAGAGAAAATGGCTAAGGTCAGATCAGGACGCACCAAGGGGGTGCAGGCCTCACAACGACCGGTTCTTGAACTGTCCAGAGGCTGGGCGTGGCTCAGAGCTCAGCTGGTTTCCTGGGAGTCCGAAGGCTGGCCTGGCAGGGTCACCCTCTGAGGACAGTCCTGTCTTCTCTCAGGACAGCCGCGGTCCCCAGAGACAGGCTCCAAGTCGCTGTCTCTGCACCTTCCACCAAGGATCGAGCCAAAGACATTCTCAGTTCTGTGTCTGCCGCCCTGCCGTGTGTGCTTTGTGGACCCCAGTGAGGTCTGACCGTGTCTGCTGGCACTGCCAGGGGCTGTCTCCTCGTGGGGCCTCGGCCTGGCACTTGGGGACGACTCAGTCACGAGCAGCATGGGAAGAAGGACTAGCAAGGTCAGAGAGCGACTGAAGCAGCAGAGAGACCACACGGCAGCTTGGAGTCCTCGGGCAGGAGAGACGGAAGCCACCGTGGTGGCTGTGCCGGGGCACACCACTGGAGCCAACAGTGGCCCTTGAGAGCTGAAAAGCCTGCACCCGCCTGCACTGGTGGCCCGACAGTGCTGGCCAGTGGGGGTGGCTCGTGTCTTCTCTTCTGCCTGTGGGGACCTCCTCTGCCCCCACGTCCCTGATGGAGTGAGGGGAGGGCAGAGGTCTGCTGACCCCAGGAGACGTGGTGTTGCCCAGTCCTGGCTGACCTGGGCGGACCTGCAGATGGGCTCCCCACCCTCCTCGGGCTTGCCAGAGTACATCAGGCTCCTGACTGTGCTGGGATTTCTTTGTACAGCTCCAGGCTGGGTTCTGGAACATTCCCTCGAAAGTAGAGCTTTTACAGCAGAGAGAAGCAAGCGAAACAGACCCTGTCCTTTGGACGGAGCTTGGTTTTCGATCGGGGAGGAAACCTGTCCTGACAGTGGTTCCCGGCAGGCTGCGCACCTGTGCCTCCGCAGCCCTCGCCTGGCTGGCCTCCCGTCTCCCTTCCCTCGAGGGTGGGAGCGCATGTGTCGCTGTCACTCACTCCCTGAGCTGCCGCACCTCCCTCCGGACCCTGAACTGTGAATGCACTCCGCGAGTGGCAGACCCAGTGAGGGGGGGGGCGGTGGGAGGGGCTGCACTGTCTTTGCTGTGTGTGAGCTCCTGGCGGGTGTGTGGAATCGGAGGAGAGGAGAAGTGTTCGGTTCCTTATTATTGTATTTATGTGGAAAGCCTGACTGTCCCATTGGTAAGTCCGACGTGCGTTGTCCCTTCGACCCATGACTGTCTCTCACTTGTGACCTCGGTCCTCCTGTGCCTGCTGACGGAAGTGACCGGCCCGGCCCCATGTGAGGTCCGGGAGGAAAAGCCCGCTTCGGTGGTAGGTTTGGTCGTAACCAAGGACCGTGCGTGTCACCGTTATTGAGTGTCTGTACCCTTACAAAGACTGAATACACTCTGCCCTGGCTGTGCTGCCTCGTACGTGGTTGCTGACACATCGTGAAACACGCCGCGGGTGGTTGCGGTGCTTGACCACAAGGTGGGGGTCACGGGGGTGGTCTGCGGGTGTTTGCTGCCCTCGCCTCCCTGCTTTGCAAGCCGAGGTCCAAGTGGTGGACACGCAGCGAACGGCAGTTTGGGAGGAGTCAGCATTTTAATTTGGGAGGGCACAGGCTCTCCCACAAAAACTCTGAAAGCGGCACGCAGAGAATGTCGCCTGGAGGTTCCGTCCTTGCTTGGGCCTCAGGGGGCGGGTGAGGAGGAGGAGGACGGGGGGGGGTCTGGGTGGGCTGTTGGATCTCCCCACTTCTGTCCACACACCCCCTCCCCGCAAAGGTCCCAGGGCAGCCCCAGACCGCACCCTCCCTCCCTGGTGAGTATGCGGGGCTCTGTGCACTGGGGGTCTCGCTGTCCCCCACACTGGGCTCTCCCCACATCCAGTCCGAGCCCAGCCACGCTCAGATGCTCCTATTCCCACAGCACCCGCGTCGTCTCTGCTGGGCCCCTGCTCCCACTTTTCTTTCCCAGCTGTGGGACCTGTCAGGTCACCTCTCACCCAGGGGACGTCCCTTTCCCCGCTCCACCCTCCAGCTCTGTGGTGTCATGCCTTAGTTCCCTGTGGCTGCTGTTCCCGGTGTCCCCAGACCGAACAGGCTGAATGACACAAGGCATCCTCACTCCTCTGCAGGTCGGAGGCTGAAGCGAGTCCGACGGGGCTCAGCCCCAGCCCCAGCAGGGCCGGCACCATCCGCAGCGTCGAGCGGGAGAAGGTCTCCCTGCCTCTGCAGCCTCGAGTGGCTGCCCGGGTCCCTTGGCCTGTGGCCACGTCCACATCCCCTCTCCCATCTGCTGCCTTCGTCACGCCGCTTTCTTCCGCCTCCACCCCCATCTCCCTTCCCCTTGTAGGGACCTTTGTGACCAGATGCACCCACCTGGATAATGCAGGCTACCCCCACCCCCACTTGGCAAGACCCTTATTGTAACCACCGCTGTAAGTCCCTTTGGCCTGGGCAGCTAACACACACAAGTCTGGGTATTAGCGGATGGAGATCTTGGGGGCGGGGCATCAGCCAACCAGTGCCCTTCTCTGATTCCTCCATAACTGTGTGTGGGTGTCCTGCTCACCTCGCCCCTTATGCTGGCCTGTAGTCGTCCATGTCTGCGTCCACGCTACCCCTTCACCCCCTTCAAGTCTGGGATCCTGTCTCCTCATCTCGTGTCTCCGTGACCCACCGGACCTGGAGTCCGACGGTGCTCAGCCCACCCTTGGTGAGTGACCCAGTGAGCAGTGGTCTCATCCCGGCCTTAAGATCTGACCTGGGCCCGGACCAGGTGGTGGCTTGGATGGCCCAGAACTGACCAGTACAGAGTCGTCTCTTCACCCCCATGTGAGCATGGGGTCACTCTTAAGGAGCTGAGTTTGGGTGCACAGGCAGGCAGCCCTGCCCCTAGGGTGGAGTGGGGGTTGGGGGGCCGAGGTGGCTCCCCGAACGTCCTCCCTCGCCACCCAGGGAGGCTGGGGTGTGAGCCCATCAGTGTTGCCAGTGACTCATGTGGCCAAACCACACGGAGCTGGGGCTCACGATCCCACTTGGAATCACCAGCCACCCACCCCACTGTGGTGTGTGGGCTGTGGATTTCTTTGATTTGGGCCAAACCACAAGCAGTGGGTTTGGGGCCACCATCCAAGCCTCCCAGGCAGGAGCCCAGCGCCCCAATCTAGAGCCAGGCGGAGTCTCCCTGCTGAACTGCCCGAGGCGAGGCTGCATGACCGTCTGCTTAGAACGGTCACCACGAGGCCCCCACCCCCTGCCCTTCAGGGACTGGCATGGTGGACTTTGCAGGTCACCGGGTCTCATGGACTCTGTTGCAGATGATGGAGAGATAGAGGTGGGGGAGGAGAACCTTCCCGGTGACAGCAGTGTCCGGAGACCGTTTGCTGATGAGTGACCCCCAGCGTGACAGTGCTGCAGTGACCGGCTGGACAGTGTGCCTCTCAGATGCAAAAGGGAGCCAGCCATCAGGGCGATCGTGGGAGGAGCACCGAGACCAACAACGGCTGAATCCCGAGGCAGTGGCGTCCCCTCGTCCTCCACCGGCTGCATGCCCGCCTCTCTGTCCCCATTTCTCCTATTGGGACCCCAGTCCTGCTGGATTAGGGCCACCCCTGCTGACCTTGGGTCCCCTCCAAATGAGGCCGCGTTGTGAGGTCAACATATACATTTGGGGGTGCAATTGCACACATAACAGCCGGTCAGGTGGGAGAACAAGACTCAGTGGGCTGTCAACTCTTCCAGGCAGCCCTGGGGGCATGGGGGGACTCTCAGGGAGGAGCCTGGGTCACCATGTCACCCCAGGGTGGAGTCACCCCCGGCAAGGAAAGGTGAGCAGGATGTGTGGGCTCCACAGGCCCATGACTGTAAGACTCTCCTGGTTCTAAATGCTTTCCCCCGAGACTGTGGATTGGCATCTGGTCCTGTAGTTAGTAGCTGTGAGGACCTGCTGGGTCTCAGACTTCTGCTCACCCACGGTGACCACAGGCAAGGAGAGAGGGCTCCTGTGTGGGCAGCAGCAGACATCCCCCCAGCAGAAGGAAACTTGAAATCGGGAGAATGGACCCAAAGGGATGATCCCACCCTCGGCCCTGACTGGCTCCTGTGCACAGAAGGGGACAGCCCAGCCCTGCTCCAACCCCCTGGGTTTGCTGCGCAGCCGGTGGGCCTGAAGGGACCGACCTCCAGGTGCCGGCAGCACCCCCCTGGGCCCCAGGGCCTGTAGAATGCCACCACTTGCTGTTTCAGAGCCCAGTGAGGGGCTGTTTCTAGACCTCCCGGCGCCCCTCCCCCAGCCCACTGCCCCACCCTGGTTGCTAGGCACCTGTTCACCATGGAGACAGAACACGCCTTGGGGTTCTGAGCAGTTATTTGTGCCCACAGGACACTGGCAGTCAGTGGCAGAGCTGTGAGCCTGACCAGCCATGGAGGGCCTGGTGCCTGCCACGGCCACGGCCACCGCGTCCACCTTCCAGCTGATCCTGGAGCACCTGTGCGCGATTCTGCTGCTGATTTCTGAGAGCTTGAGACACGTCCCAGCTCTCCCTGTGCTCCTCTCTGTGATCCTGGTGGGCACTCTGGTGGTGGTGTCTTTGATGGTGAAGAGACGACACATGTCAGGAAGTGTGAAGGCGCCCGAGAAACGGTGTCCTGCCCGTGAAGAAGCCTGTGCAAGACGCAGTGAGAATACCGGACCGATGACAGAAGCTGACGACACCCCCAAGCCACCTGGGGTGGAGGCCGGTCCTCTCTGGTTACAGACCTTGTGCTTGAAGGCCCTGAACGAGCACCTGAGCAGGATGTCGTCACTTCAGGACCTGGCTGACTTAGTGAGAATGGTGCGCAGGATCCAGCCTCCTGGACATTCCTGCGTGACTGATGAGAAGCTTGTCACCAAAGCACCGGGGACTGGCGGAGAACAACTTCAGGAGAACATGCCAGGTGACTTGAACAAAAACACTCGTCATCCCGAAAGTCCAGAGGTGCGCCAAGAAGAAACTGTGGAGTGGAAGCAGGACGTCCAAGACGAGGAGGAGGAGAAACAAGGGCCGGAGCCGTCGACGGCACCAGTGGAGTGGGACCTGCAAGGTACAGTCAGCCAGTCCCTGTCCCTGGGGGGAGGCCCACGGCAGACCAGCCCCAGGCCCAAGGTCCTTAGAGGTCACCTAGCTCACGTCAAGTGGCAGGTCGAATGTCAGAAGAAGCAGGAAGTGTTGATCAGTCTGTCCACGGGTGGGAAGGTGATCTCAAGGGTGTCCCCAGTGATGCTGACCTCAGCGTGTCCCCTCCAGGTGCTGACGAGGAAGACCAGGGAAGGGCCCGAGAACTGTGGGAGCAAAAGCAAATAAGTGAAGAGCTGGCAGCAGAAATAAGGAGCCTGCAGACCGAGAAAGCGTCTCTGCGGTGTGAAAACACAGACCTGAACGCTGAGATTCAGCAGCTGAAGCTGAAGCTTCGAGTTCAGCCTGATACCTATGAGGATCGTCTAACCCGGCTCCAGAAACAGGTGCTGGAGGCGGAAAGGCGCTGCTCGGAGATGGAGGAGAAACTGCTGGACGACGGGAGAAACATGAAGTCCACCTATGAGATGCTGAGCACCTACAAGAAGATGGCCCAAGACATGCACCAGGAACTACGAAGGAGCACTTTCTACTATGAGAAGGAGATTCGGTACCACTGGGAAAGAGCTGAAGCAGCCTGGAAGGCCGCCGAGAGCACGGAGAGAAAGCTCCAGGAGCTATGGAGAGAAAACGATCGCCACAGGCAGCTGCTGGCCAGGGCCCAGTTCACCTTCCAGCCCTTCCCAGGTGGCCCTTTTGCTCCCGCTGCTCCACCCGCAGCCTACCGAGGCCCAGAAGTGCCAGTCTGTCCCCTGGGTCCCCAGTTCCCCAGGAAGGAGCAGGGTCACGCAGGAGCGTGAACCCTGGAACACCTGTAAGTCTGACTCGGTTCCCGAGGCAGCTGGGCCTTGAGCCCTGATACCCAGGACACAACATCTGCCTGTGTTTCTATTCCAGTGACTCTGATCCGTCTCTTTTGAGTTTAGCTACAGTTATTTAATTGATACTATAATTCCTCTAATGCAAGTAGATATAGAATTATAATCTTAAGTTAGTTAAAATAATCTTAATATTTTAAAATATTTAAAATAAAGTTTAGTTAATATAATTTTGTGAATATTGTGCATTATTTTCATACATTGGACCCTCTAGAATTAGATAGTATAAGTGTTGTATTTGATTTAAATCAACAGTCCACTAGTACTTTGACCATCCTTGAAGTCTGACATAGAACAGACTTTATTTAAAACCATGAAGACCATCTCTACCTGCCGTGAGCTGCTATTGGAAGTCTCTACAAGTAATTTAATATTTACCTGAGTAAACTTGATTGTCTGTTTAAAAACAAGTGGGGGAAAACCCTGAAAAGCAGCAGCAACATCCTTTCCAAACTTCAGTATTTTTACCAGATTAGCTCGAAATTCATAAGTTATTTTAGGGAAGTTAAATTTTAAAAGCAGTATTTTCTTATTTTGTACTTTCTAAATTTATCCTTGTTTTGTTTAAGATATTTTGCTCTTTAGATGGTTCTATATCTTATACCGAAAAAATAAAAGTTTTCCCCGGTGGCAAACACATACGCAATGTACACAGTGTAATGCAGATAAATGTCACCTTTAGTCAGTGTGTTAGTAACAGAGGATAATGTATAAATAAAGTCGCAGCATTTCTTTAGACATTTAAAGAAAAGGGGGGGAAGCCCACGCTCGCACCACCTGGAAATGCAGAGATGATACCTGAGTCCCACAGGGGAGCTGCCCGGTGGAGCTGACCGGACCCCAGGAGAAGCCCTCGTCCCAGGCAGTGCAGGCGGGGACACCCGGAGGTGGTCCCCAGCTGTAGGCGGGGGAAGGGACGCCTAGGAGGGGCTCCAGGGGCTGACGATAGGAGCGCCTTCTCAACCCCCCCAGGTCTGGGGGGAGGGGAGGGTGGGGAGGGGGTCACCTGGGCCCAGTGAGGAGCTGTCAAGGGATCCAGGCCAAATGCCCACCCCTGACCCCTCCTGCCCTCCTGGCTATGGCTGGGGCCTCCAGAGGGCCTGGGGAGAGCAGGCAGGGGTCACCTGGGGCACAGAGCAGGCCAGAGAGGGCCACGGGGGTGGGGGGAGAATGGCCAGTACACGTGAGTTTCTGTGATGGACAGAGTGAGGTCCCTGGCCCTCATTCCTGCCCAGTTCAAGGCTGTTCGGTTTCCACGATGACTCAGCACAGTTTCAGGGGCTTGGGGGTCAGCAGGGGGAAAGGACTCCGGGAGGCCCGTGAACCCACAGAACTGCCACCCCAGCGAGAGTCAAGAACAGACGATCAAAGGGAAGCAGAAGGGGCGATGGTGGAAGAAGAGGAGGAGAAGACAAGCCCCTAGGGCTGGTTTGGAAGCTGGAGCGGGCTGGCTCCCTCTGGCCTCTGCGGGGCCCTGCTAGCCCGGACCTTGGCGGGCCCGACCACGTCAAAGATTTCTGGGCAGCAGCTTCGAACCCCATGCGTGGCTGGCGGGCTGGCGGCTTTCCTTGCTCATGCTGGGGCGTATTTTGCAGCTGGACCCGGGCTCCTTGCTGCCCACCTCAACACAGTGTGGTGGTGGGGTGTGACTCTGAGGACCGCCGAGTGCTAGCCGTGTGCCCTCGGCCAGGTGTCTAACCTCTCTCACCTCAGTTTCTCACCTGCCAAATAATACGGCTGATACATGGCCCTGCATGTGTGGTGGGTGCACGGCTGTGCGAGGGTGCCGGTAACGACGCCCGGCACAGAGCAGAGCCCACACGAATCCTGGATGCTGGCGGTGGTGACACGCCAGGTGTCAGGTGACACTGTCCCCTTGACCAGATGGAGCTTCAGGGTGGTGATACGGGCCAGATCTGCAGATCAAACAGGTCATCCAGGGCAAGGCAGGAGTGTGTGGAGCCTGCGGTTGGTGGGAATCGGGCATGCAGCCAGCCTGGCCCGGGAGCTGGGCGCTTGGGGCGCCTGGCAGGGCTGCAAGAGGTAACGGGCCGGCTACTGTGGGCTCCCCTCAAATTGGGGACCCGTGGTCCTCGGCCGCACGAGGGTGGGGCAGGGCTGAGCCTGCAGGAAAAGGCTCTGTGGGCAGCGTGGGGCTGGACAGGGGCTGGTCACCTGCTCTGGCCAAGGCCGGACCACCAGAGATTCTGGGACTCTCATCAGAAAAACCACCCGCTCAGAACGCCCCCTGTGGGACCTGCTTCCCAAATCTCGGACATCCTGAAGTCCTAGGCTCAAGGTTAAGAATCTCTCTGGCTGGGAAGGAGCTGGAGAGCCAGAGTGGGCCACACCCAGGCTCTGGGGACACCAGCCTCAGGGCAGAGAGAGGGGAGCCTGTGCAGAGGCTGTCAAAGGTTGGGGAAGGGAGGCGACAGGCTCTGTCCTGAGAAGAACAGACTGAGGGGCCCACCTGTTTTGTGCTGCAAGAAGTTCAGCCACATGGTTGAAGGGTCTGCTGGCAACTTGGCATAGATGGCCATGGGCGAGTTTTGTCGGGGTCTGTCCAGGGAAGCTGTGGCTGGGTGAGGGCTGGCACCCGACGGGGAAGGCAGACACGGAGGGCAGGTGCCTCTGGGGAAGAGCTGGGAGTGAGAGACTGGGGCAGCTGTGGCTGTTGGCCTGAGTGGCGTGCAAGGAGCCGCGGACGACTGGCATGCAGTGCCCGTGCCATCTCCATCTGAGGGGACTCGGTCTGCAGCCCCCAATACAACAGGTGACCAACAGGTGACCAGCAGACAAGGAGAGGTGGGAATGCAGGAGAGAGCGGCGAAAGCTGAGGAGCCAGGCCCTGGTCCTGGGGGAGATGGAGCAGGTCGGGGTACAGGGTGTTGGTGCAGACATTGGGCTGCTCACGCGCCGGGTTCCTGCCCACCGCAGCCAGAGTGACTTCAGCTGACCGTCTGCAGCCTCTGTTAGACCTTTTAATGGAGATAAACGCTGATCTTGCTGGGTAAGTTTGGGGGACTTGTGTCCAAAATGCTTGCTGTGTCTCGAATGTCACCGGAGACATCAAGCGACATTGAGCTCACGTTTATGCATGTCCTTCACTGCTTCCCTGGGGACAAAGAGCAGGAGTTGCTATTTGGATTGCAGCCCCCTCGTCGGGTGGCGCACAGGAGCTATAGTTCTGGGATGTTCCAACGAATCGAACACGAACCACGTGGGGTGAGAGCTCACACCGCACCATCCTTTCTCAGGCTTTGCTGAGTGTCAGAATTTCTAGGTAGAGAAATATCAACTACATTTGTAATCGGCCAGTGTACATTTCCAGAGAATTCGCTACAAGGTTCCTGTAAACGCGGAGCGGGGGACACTGCTCTTTTGGTGGCCCCCAGTGAGGGCTGCCCTCCCACCCCAGGGCCCCTTCCCCCGCAACCCGGGCTGGCCCCGGCTACTCTCGTGCTCGAACTGCAGACAGAGTGAGGCTGAGCCGCGTCCGGCCTTCACGCTAAGGGGTCCCACCGCTTCTCTGCTGTGCTCTGGGGGATCCCGCTGCCGTGGAAGAAGGCTGCTGCCTGACCTGAGCGTCAGGAGGAGGCCATCCTACCCGAGTGCAGGAGACACATGGAGGGGACTTGGGGACCACGCCCCTCAGTGACAACCAAGGCCCGGGAGCTGCGACCCGGGGCAGCCCTGGCGGGTCCGGCTGCCTGTGGAGATGAGGCAAGTTCATCTTTCCCAACTCCATTCCAAGTGCAGCATCATGAGCACCCAGTGCCGTCAGGGCTGGGCGGAGCCACTGAATTCTGGGTCCTTTAGTTCGCAGCGTTGGGTGATAGAGACTAGAGATCTCAGGCACGTCTGAAACCTACAGAACGAGAGGCAGTCGCATGGCTGAACCTTTGCAGCGGGGACAGGCCCGGAGAGCTGGTCGGCCTTGGGCGGGGAGGGGGTGGGGGTGAACTCCGAGGAGCGTGTGTCCACAGCTCTGCGAGGCCACACAGGTCAGTGTGGCTCTGTTCATACAGCCGACGTCACACCCTTAGAAGAAGGAGATTTTCCAAACCATTTGCTCATTTTTATGGTTGAAATGATACTTTGTTGTTGGTTTAAATAGTTCTTGGTTCCTAGCTGTTTTTACTGTTCTCACACTTGCATTCTGCTTTGCATTCCTTTGGCGAATACGTATCGGCCTGTCTTGACTTTTTTGCTGTTGTTCAGTTCATACTGTTTTGTGAGAATTCTGTAAATATGAAGGCTATTAACCCTGTTGTATGCGCCAAATATGTTGTGATTTGCCCGCTGGGTTCAGGGTGTCTTTGGGTGTTTGCACCCAGCCAGCCTTCCCTTGGTGGGGTCCCCACTTTCCTGTTGGGGAGCTGCCCCTGTGGGGCCGCCCTCCAGCCGGCAGCGCCTCTGAAGTCCCCTCGCTCCTGGCCCCAGGACTTCTAGCTAACCCTTTACAGCATCTGGAACTAATCTGAGCCTGGTCTGAGGAGCAGGATCCAACTTCATCCTCGCCTCCCCCCCCCCCCCCCCCCCCCCCCCCCCCCCCGAGCCAGCCCTCTGATCCGGCTCTGTGGGCTAATCCTCTCCATGCAGTTCTTTCTCCCGCCCAGCTGACTGGGTGCGGGAGGGGGAGGGGAGGGAGAGACGGATTCTCAGTGTGACCTGCCCAGTAAGCCCCACAGGGGCGCCTGTCCCCAGCAGCCTGTGACCCTCAGCAGGGCTGCAGTCTCTGCAAGGTCTTCAGGGAGGGCGGGGCCGTTTCTGGCCCCAACTCAGAGTGACTGCCTCCAGCTCAGGCAGAGTGACCAGCCCAGCTGCGGGCGGGTGCATCTGTTCCCCGGGCACTCACGTGAGCAGCCCGGCAAGCCTCCCACTGACCGACCAGGTGAGGACTGCCCCCCAGGCTCCTCTCCCACAGCGTGTGACAAGGTGCCCACTGCCCAAGGGCTTCAGGATGCCTGCCTGGTCACCTGACTCCTGGAGGCCGGGCTGTGGGCCAGACTCCAGCTACCTGGGAGCTCCCTTGCTGAGCGTCACACTGTCAAGTTACAGGTCTAAACACCCACCGTGTGGACACTGTGGGGTCTCGGCCTGGACACCTGCTGCCTCTCTCTTCCTTCTAGGAGCTCACAGTCCAGACGGTGCGTGGCCAGCAGGCGTCTCCCTGCTCCTGGGCTGGGAAGGTGGGGCCGTGGCCCTGAGCCTGCCTGCTGAGCCTGTGCGCACCACCTCGGCCGGCGTTCTGGAGGCGGTGTCCTCGAGTGGTGGCACTGGGGGAAGGTGAGCAGTCCCGGTTTGATTGAGTGGACTTCCTTCCACGCAGGCATAAACGTGACCATACATGTAAATACCTGGGTGAGCACTTACAAACAGAGATTGCTGACATCTCTCCTGGCTAGGTTTCTGCCTCCAGGGTGACCCCAGGAAATGGCAGCACTGGGAGTGAACCCAGGCTGACCTGCTCACCTCCTGCCTCAGGCTCCCCTCCCAGGTTCACGGCCCTTGATTGCGATGGGTCAGTGCATCACGAACCATCATCCCCCCGCCTCTTTTCTTTAAATTGGTGAGAGAGAGAGAGACATCGATTTGTTGCCCCACTTATTGACACATTCTATGGTTGATTCTTGCATCTGCCCTGACCGGGGATCAAACCCACAACCTTGGAGTGTTGGAACAACGCTCCAACCAGCTGCGCTGCCTGGCCAGGCCATCATTTCCCCCCTTTCGCCCCGCCCCTGTGCGCCTCCTCAGTCTAAGGACCCCTCTGGGGTCACTCTGCTTCCTCTGTTCTCTCTCTTTGGCCCCGCTCTGCCCCTCGCCGCCCCAGAAGGCCTTGCTCATTGCACGGCGACGTGCAGACGGGTGGCCTGCGCCCAGAGGGGCGAAGTCATGTCACTTGCATAACTGGGCGTGGTGGCCGTTTATCTTCAGCTCCACGGACGGATCTAGACGGCACACCACGGCGGAGAGGTTGTCCGTGCAGCAACTGGCACCCTGGGGTCATCAGGAGTCTCGAGGAGCTTTGCTTTTGTTTCTCCCCCATTTTCCTCCCTCCCTCAGTACAATTCTTATTGGCCTTCCGAGGGAACGCTTTTCTTCTCTAACCAAAGAAACACCCCTGTCTGCTGCAAACAGTCTTCCCGCGGGGATATCCAAGGACAGAGAGGGTGGGTGACCGCCCGGTCACACAGCTCACACGCCACAGAGCTGGGCCTGTGCCCAGGGAGCTCGGCTGCAGGCCCGCTGCCCCAGACAGAGGCCTTCAGTCTGCAGGGCTGCTCCGGCTCCGTTCAAGGACAATCTGGTTGGTCTATAAAATGCACATCCATCCAGTCGTTGTGCTCCTCACTGTGCACTCAAAGGGGCACACACACAGACACACGCTTTGCGTGCAACAGTGGGGGGCTCCCCGCACACCTGTGCGCCTCCTGCCGAGGACCCGGGTCCAGACACCCTGCGCCTCCTTCCCTTCAGCATGCTTCCCCGCACCTCCCCCACACCCTCCCTGCGTCCCCCGCTCTCCCACTGGTCTCTTAGAATTCTTGGTAAGGAAGAGAGGAGGGAGGTTATCTGGTTGGAGGCAAAGCGATGAGGCACAATTTCCTTTTTGCTGGGTGGGTGCCAGCATTCGTCCTAAACGCAGTGGTCACCACAAGACCAGAGCTTGGGGCACCGGGCAGGACAAGGGCAGACCCCTAGGAGCTCTGAGAGCCCACTGTGTGCTGCACCTGGGAGCCATAGTTCGGAGGTGACCCTCTGCCTCGGGCGGCTTCAAAATGTTCTACCTGGCGGCAGACGGAGGTGTTTTTATTTTCCTTTGAAGTCAGCTTTTGCTATAAAGTGTAGAGTTATGTTACTGTGTATTATTCAAGAGATGTTTTTCTCCGGCAATTCTATCTTGGGCAAGTAGATTACATCAACTAAGAAACATCCCGTGAGTCCTGTGAGCCCTGGCAGAGTGGTTCAGTTGGTTGGAGTGTTTTCCTGTACACCAAAATGTTGTGGGTTCTGCCCTGGCTGGTGTAGCTCAGTGGATTGAGCACGGGCCTGTGAAGCAAAGGGTCACCGGTTCGATTCCCAGTCAGGGCACATGCCTGGGTTTCGGGCCAGGTCCCTAGTGGGGGACACATGAGAGGTGGCCACACATTGATCTTTCTCTCCCTCCTTTCCCCTCTCTCTAAAAATAAATAAATAAAATATGAAAAAAATTGTGGGTTCAATTCCCGGTCAGGGTGCACACAGGAGGCAACCAATCAATGTTTCTTCCTCCCATCGATGTTTTCCCCACCCTTACTCTCTCTCTAAAATCAATAATAAAAAATACCTTTGGGTGAGGATTTAAAGAAGAAGGAAGAAACAGCCTGTGACAGTCAGTGTCCTGGGTGGCCACGGCTGGGCTGTGCCGCTCCTCGTCTGCTGAGGCGCTGACCCAGGTGTGCGGGACGGCGCCCTGCAGGCGCCCTGCAGGTGTGGCCACCGTCAGCTCTTGTCTCCCTTGAGCCTGCTGCCCAGCGCATCACCAAGTCACGCTGGGCTGAGCAGGGCCTTGGCATCCATACGGTTCCCATCTCTCTCACAAGGAGGCTGAGTCTAGCCAGGTGACAGACTGGCCCCGCACCCCAGAGCACACCAGTGGCAGAACCAGGCCAGGAGCGGGTGTCCTGGTTTCTAACCCAGTGATCTTCCTTAAATACCACGTTGTCTTAACAAGAGGAAGTCTTTTCCTTCCGGAGCCTGAGAGTCTTTAAAGATGCTAAGAAACCCTTTGCTGTCCCTCGGCTGTGGCATGTTGGTCGGCTTTGCCGCCGCGGGTCTTCCGTGGGAGTTTGGGAGTGGAAGAGTGGGGCGGGCACCGTGACTCCAGCCGGGACAAGCATCCAACCTGCTGTAGGCAGATGCCCCGGGGGACCAAACGCAGACGGACATCTCCCAAGACCGCATTTCAGGTGTGGGGTTGAGTGAAGGCCATCAGCCCCTTTACACTTACCTATTAATGTCACCTGAGGGCAAGGGAATCATGTCAACACAAGTTCGGAGACAGCTGAGAGAGCAGGAATCGGCTGTTAATGTTTCTTGAGACATTTCTAAAAATTTTTACATCCATCCAACCATCCACCCATTTGTCCATCCATCCGACTCTGTGTATTCCCTGGGTCCCTGCGAGGCTGCGGAACCACTTGCTCCAGGCCTCTCTCCGCTCCCGGTGGCTTCCGGGCACCATTTGTGTTCCTTGGCTCATAGACACTTGACCCCAATCTTTGCCTCCATGTCGACATGGAGCCATCCCAACGTGCATGTCTGTGTCCTCACTGCCTTCTTCTATAAAGGACATCGGCCATAGGAAAGGAGGGGCCCCTACTCCAGTATGACCTCATCTCAACTACTTACATCTGCAAAGACCCTATTTCTAAAGGTGGGCACATTCTGAGGTCATAGGGGTTAGCATTTCACATGAATTTTGGGGAGACAGAAACCATACAAGCCCTAACACTTGGTTTCCCACAAGGGGAACAGTGTTGAGTCCACTGTGTCTGTTTCAAAGCTCGTGGGAGACCATCACCAGGTGTCCCTCGGGCCTCTGCATGGCAGGGAGCTTGAAGGTCAAGGTGGTCTGACCTCTGTGGCGCTGAGGCCGCTTGGTCACTTGCACTGTCCCTCCTGAGTTGAACACCTCTCCCGGGAGGACCTGGCTTCTACCTCCCCCTCCTTGGCCGCTCTTTGAAGCAGGGGCAACCTTCCCTACAGCTCCGCCCAATGCCCCCTGTTTTTTCACGTTGGGTCACAAACAGCAAACTGAGGCTCTTTCCCTCGGGCCTTCTCCATCCACAGCTACCATTCAGGAACACCATGTGGCCAGAACATTGGAAGCATTGCGAACATATTCCATCATTGCGTCCTTACCACGTTCACACGAAAAGAGGGCTGTTTGTGAACATTCCCATTGCACGGATATAGAGGAAAGGCCCAGGGGGCTCCCGGCAGTGCACCCGGGAGGGGCTGTGTAAGTGAGAGCTCCCGCACAGCACTAGGCGTCCAGCATGGCTACAGCCTCCCGGCCCGCAGAGGCCTGGGCTGGCTCAGCCGCAGGAACTGTACCCAGAGCACGTCACCGCAACGTGGAGGCTGGTGAGCCACAGGACACCACTGGGTGCGGGGAGATCCAGTAGAGGGGTCGATCGGTTCCAAATGGGCGGCTCTTCCACTGTGCGGGGACTGGGGGCCCCCACAAGGCGGGAGCCCACACTGGGGTGGACATAGCCACTTCACAGTGCCAGGGGCCACAGACTCACACAAGCCCGGGATGAGCAGGTAAGTGGCGGGGTGGGGGGGTGTCCAAGCTCAGCGGGGGTGTCCGGTGTGCGGCAAACGAAGCGGAGGCCGTTTAGGCAGTGGCTGCCAAAGACTCAGAGATTGGTAACGGGCAGGTGAGGGAGTCCACTGGAGCCCCAGGCGGGCGGCAGCAGGTCCCCAGGGGCTCTCTCTGCTGGGTGTGTCACAGCCCTGCAGGGTGACAGGTGCACCGCACATGTGCACCGACTGCACAGGCGGACCCCGGGGCCTCCTGTGCTTCCGGTCTGCTCCAGGAACTCGATGCGTGACCTGGAACCGTCCACTGGCCGGGCCTGTGACTCCGCGGCCCCGCACTCCCTCCTCCGGGTTTCAGGCGCCCCAACACCCACCCCACGCTCCCCAAGCGTATGGCGTATCTGGGCCTGGCTCAGCCCCAGGCGGCCCACCGGAAGGGGCGGGGCAGAGGGCCGGAAGTCACGTTGGCATCTACCCGGAAGCTGCACCAGCTGTTCTGCTTTCCCCCTCCGAAAGGCGGTGGTAGTGAACGTGGGGGCGGAAGGCAGGAAACGCTCGCGTTGAGACGGGAAAACTATGAAGTGCTGCTCCTGCTCTGGTCGCTGTTTCGTTGAATGACACTTGTCACGGGAGGGAGGTCCTCCGGACATCTTTGTGGGGGCTTCCCACCCCACTGTCAAGATTGGGGGTGGCAGGCAGGCTCCGCAGTTGCCGGAAAGAGGGGAAACGGGAATCCTCCGCTTACCCTCCCCACCTGACCTCCCCGGTGACCTCCGACCTCCGCCAGCGCACCCAGTTCCCGTGCCCTGCGTGCCCTGCAAGCCCAGACAACCTCCGAGCGCAGGTGCCACCTCGTCCTGCCCACCTGCGCCGAAGGACGGCCGCCAGGCCTCGTCGACCCGCAGGTAACTGTTCAACGTGCTTCTCACTGTCTCTGCGGCTGGGACGCAGTCGGGCGAAAGACAAAGGTGGCGGGGGCGGGGTTAGCTGAGAGGACCGGCTGCAGCTAAAAAGCCAGTATTAGCTTTGCAGCCATCTTATGATACGAAAGTATTTTTAAACTAAGACCTGAACTCATTTACGAAGTCCCTCCGGAAATGACGTACTATTTATTCTCCCGTGGAAGGCAAGCCATTGGAAAGATATTTTTTAATAAGCAAAGAGGAAAGAACACTATGCCAGAATACAAGGCTACAACGTATTTTTTCCAGAAAAACAAAAGTAATCTGTTTACAGTGTATATGGCTAATGCATATTTTAAAAATCTTTTCAGGGGAATTAATGGCGCTGAGCAGGGTGATCTGTGTTTTGTGCGGGGTGGCTTGGGCGGAAGCAGGCAGAGGCTCTGGCCTCGCTGGCTCACAGAGCCCAGTGGGCTGGGACCGCCCAGGCCCCCTCCCAGGACTGCGGTCCGGGTGGTAGCTGGCTCTTTCTAGTGCTTCCTATCTCCAGGAGCTAACTTGGAATTCTCCGACAGCTGTGCGCGGAGTCCCTGCTGCAGGGCAGCAGGATCTGCAACGCGGAGCAGCGCAGCCCCCGCACCTCGGTCACTGGGCCTGGCGGTGTGCACACATCACCCGGGCCTCTGTCCGGCTTGAGCTGCAGGGTTCCAGGCCTGGCTCAGCTTGCCTCCACCCTGGAAGGCAGCGGGGCTGGCGCTGGGGGCCCGAGCATCACAGGAGGGCATGTGGGATGGCCAGCCTCTGGGAGTGTGCTGGACTGTCCCTGGCTGAAGCTGGGGGACAGGTTTGGTGAGGCCTCTCTGAGAGTCTGGCAAAGCCCCGGGGAGCTTCGGGCTCCATGGACCAAAGGGGGCCCAAGGGCTGCCTTCCCTCTTTGGCTCCTGGCTCTCTGGTGTGGCCTGCCTGCTGCCAGCGCCTCAGAGTGTCCCACGTGGGAAGCTTCCCAGCTCCCCAAGGCCAGGGTCACACACAGGGCTGCGGGGGGGGGGGGGGGGGGGGNTCACCTCTCCTTCCAAGACAGCATTATAATCCGCCCGTTCCCCTCTCCACCCAGGACTCTACTATGCCCCACAGATGTTGACCGGATAGGGGAGCCCCACCCCCATCACTGGTACCCCAGTAAAGCAGTAAAGGAGGAAGGGGTCCCGTCTCAGGGGAGGTGCCTGGACAGAATGCGCAGAACAGACTGGCAAAGTAACTAGTCCCTCAGCCAGGGCACCAGGGTGCTCGCGGCAGCTGGGCGGGGGCCCGAGTGCCCAGAGATGGGGCTTGGAGCCTGCCAATCTGTTTTTCTTTAATTAAATAATTAACTCAGACTCTGTCTTGCTCTAGAAAGTATTAAAACTAGGCAGCTAAAATTTTCTGTTAATTTCTTTATTACAAAAGCAACTCATTTCATTGTGAGAACTCAGAAAATATGGATTAAAAAACCAAACAAACAGAAAGCACTGCCCATCCCCTCCCCCACTCCCACCCCACACAGCTAAACACTGGGCTCGTGTTGCTATTTAGTCTCCTGGGCTTTTTTTCTCTGCGTAAATGCAATTTCAAATACATACTTAACAAAAATGGGATCTTACCTGACACTGCCTTCGAACTCCGTCTCTTACCTGCCGAGCTGTGAGTGCCCCACAGTGCCGGTCAGTGTAAAGAGCAGTGGTGAGTTTCGGTGGCCCCAGGGCTCTGTCACGGCTGCGCCAGGTATTTAAAAGATTCACTGTTTCCTGCGCCGTGTTTCCAGTTTTCCATCCCACAGTGTTGACAGTAGATCAAACGTCCTTGTCAAGAGTGTGGTTTGAGCCCTGGCTGGTGTGGCTCATTGGATGGAGCACCGGCCTGCGAACCGAGGGATCGTGGGTTCGATTCCCAGTCAGGGCACATGCCTGGGTTGTGGGCACATGCCTGGGCACATGCCTTTTATTGTTACTTTATAGGGGGTGTGTGAAAGGTAACCACATATTGATGTTTCTCTCCCTCTTCCTCCCTTCCCTTTCCCCTCCCTAATAATAAACAAATAAATTCCTAAGAAAAGAATGTGGTTTGATATCTAAAGATAACAGACATGGCGGGGGAGACCAGGGTCACTCCCCACCAGATGTCAGTCTGATTCAAAGCAGAAACTAAAACCAACAGGACACCATAAAGAAGGTTCCACGGATTCTGGTCTGTCTGTGGTGATGGCTTGAGTCCTCCTCTGAAACATCAAATACATAATTCGAATTTAGTAGACGGTTCCCTTGCTTTGCTGTAGCCCCCACGTGAGTGTCACTCAGCCTCCTTGCGCCTCTAGCTTTACACTGTCGCCTCTCGGAACGGCCCCCGGAGGGAAGGCCGGCCCGGGGCTGTGCGTCTTTGGGAGCTTTGGAGGGTGTGTTGTCCAACTGTCTGTCTTCCAGAAACACGAGCCCATTCTCGGTTTGGGGCGAGCGTGCTTTTCCGGGCCCTGTCGGCTCCTTCGTCAGGCTTCTCTCTGTTTTCCTCTGAACTCTGTTGACAAAGGAGGTTGAATGCCTTTCCCCCATATGTTATTGGCTGTGTGTAGTCACTGTGGAAATGGTTAGTTCTCTCTGCGCCCTGTTTATTGTGTGTGAATATTTGTCTCTTACCAGGGTTGTTTGTGCTTTAAGGGTTTGAAACCCTGTGGTCTCGTGCCTGTCATGGCTCTTTTCCCAGATGTGCTTTGCCTTTCACGGTACTTCAGACTTAGAAAGGTATGTTTTATAATCCTTTCTCGCAATATGTTACTTTATTGATTTTTCCTTTTGGTGCTGTGCTTAAGAAGCTTTTTCTGCGACATAAAGTTTGTACCTCTTCTCCTCCGGCACCTTTAGATTTCTAAGATGTGCAATAACCCACGTTTGAGTTATGACCAGGTGTTGTGAGGGGCTCCGGCGCAGTTTTTTCCGAACGGTCGCCCATTCCTGCGCGTCCTGTGTAGACCCCCCCTGCCCCAAGACACCGCCCTGGCCCCCCTGTGTGACCGCCGAGGCCTCTGTGTGGTCTGTTCTCCGCAGCTGCTGGCTCCCGGGCCGAGTGGCCCTCCACGCTCTCACTGAAGTACGTTCCGGTGTCTGGTGAAGTGTGGGCCCACCTCTGTGCCTGGAGGGGCCCAGCCCGCTTCCCACGTTCTGCTGAGTCAGCTCTACTGTTATTGTCAAGGTCAGAAAGGAGTTTTAAGGAGTTCATTAGCATATTCTAATGAATACATATAGTTAGTGTGGGATAAATACATGTGTTTACAATGCCAAACTTTCCCAACTCTGTTTTTTCTGTTTACAAAGTGGATTTGTATGAAAGTAAGACTCAGCCATGTTTGTTGTTTTCTGAATCTACATCCTGCAAGTTTCCCCCAGTGTTTTACACGTTTTTAAGGACTTTATTCATTTATTTGTAGACAGAGGGGAAGGGAGGGAGAAAGAGAGGGAGAGAAACATCAATGTGTGGCTGCCTCTCATACGCCCCCTACTGGGGACCTGGTCTACAACCCAGGTGTGTGCCCTGACTGGGAATCGAACTGGGGACACTTTGGTTCACAGACTGGCACTCAATTCCCTGAGCCAACCGGCCAGGGCAGTATTTTATATTTTTGTTGCCATTGTAAGCTGGACGGCTTTCTCCCTCTCCCCCTCTCTTTATCTCTCTCTTCCTTTATATTTTCTTTTTTTAAAATAGTTCAGCGGTTTATTTTGTTATTATATGTTATTGATGATGCTATTACAGTTGTCCAAGTTTTCCCCCTCGCCTCCCTCCACCCAGCACGCCCCACTCCCTCAGTCAGCGCCCCACCATTGTTCACCTCCACGGGTCATGCACAGGTTGTCTGACTGCTCCATTTCCTAGACTGCACTTCACACCCGTGGCTGTTCTGTAACCACCTCGTCGTGCTTCTGAATCCTTGTTCCCGGCACCCCCTCCCACCTGGCAACCGCTTCATACTTTCCTAGCTGGTCGTCGTATTTCTCTCCTTGTGGGCAGCGGCTCTGCCCCGCCCCCCCGCCCCCAACACAGCCCCAGGGGTGTCAGAGCCCAGAGTGCCGCGTAGGTTCTTCCCAGGCTCAGGCTGGCCGGAGCTTCTGGGAGCTCACGGACCGCTCTCAAAGCCTCGCAGCGCCCTGAGGCGGGGCGGAGCTGAGCGCAGCGATCAGGGCTCTTTCCTCTCCTCAGGCCCATGGGCATCCGCTCTTCCTTTCCTCTTCGGCTTCTCCCTGAAGAAAGATCTAGACGCTGACCCCACTCCAGGATGTGCAGACCGACAGCCCGACGGTGTCCTCACCCCTCAGTGCGTCCATCCTGCCAGCCCCATTGATGGACACACAGGTCACACAGACACCACGATGAGACCCGTGGCGTGATCACACCCCACTCCCTGATTCGCAGCCCCACCAAGTGTCAGAGTCACCGGGAGTTCACGTGTCACCGATGCCAGCCCCACCCTCGGAGACACTGGCCCCAACGCCTGGGACTGCGTGGGCAGCCTGGCTCGGAACCTCTGCTTTGGAGGCTGCCCAGCACGTTTGCCAAAGTCTTGTTTGCGAGCTGCGGGAAGAAGCTGTGGGCAGTGGGTGCTGGGTGTGAATTTATTTGAGTGGCATCTAAGTAAATGCCTTGGGCTCGTGGGGCCGCAGTGTCCAAACCACCCACGTCTCCCCTACGCTGGTCACGCCGGGCCTGAGTGCCCAGGGCGGACCCGGCTGTCCAGGGCCCACCTCGGGGGGTAATGCGAAACGGTAAACAGAACATTAGGCACACAAGCAAATATTTAGAATAAGGGGGAAAACATAAAGTTTTAATTATTTTAAAAGCTGACAAATACCGTAAACATCATAAAATGTGGAAATATTACATAATGTTTTAACTATTTGCCTGACACACCACTACAGTCTATTTTTTATTTCATTTTTGGCTGTGTAAGGATATGGTTATACAATGTCATTTTATGATCTTTTCTCTGGAAAGAATACACAATACAGTCTTTCTTCTGGCCTGGTCTCATCCAAATTTCTCTTCTGGCAACCTCGGCGATACCGGGCACCCGAGAGTTACAGGAAAGGCGTGGAGACAGCGGGAAGGGGTCCCGGATGTCCTTCGCCTCCTTCCCGTCTCGGACACTTGTTACAGCTGAAGAGCCAGTCGTGACACGTGATTTTCAGCTGAAACTGAGACTCCGTTTGCATTTCACTGGGTTCCCTGGCCCCCTCCTTCCTGTTCTGGGGTGCTGTCCAGGGCGCCCATTAGATTGTCATCGTGTCTCCGCAGGCTCCCTGGGACCGTTTCTCCGACTGCCCTTGCCTTGCAGTTTCGGGGAGGACTGGCCGGGTGTTTGGGAGACTGACCCTTAGCTGGGTTCGGCTGACGTCTTTCTCTAGGCGTGACTGTGGCCCTGGGCCGTGGGGAGGAGGGGCACCCAGACGGAGCACCATTGTCATCCCGTCCGGTCAAGGCACTTGCCACACCAGGACTTCCACCGACCATGGCGACTTTGTCCCCTGGCTGTGATCCAGACTCGTTTCGCATTTTTCATAATTGAGAAAAGTTTCTTGCCGTTCCATACCTGTTGTCAGCAGCGTCACGTCATGTCACACTGCAGGACTGTCGTCAGACGTGGCAAAGCCTCTCTCACAACCCATTTGTGCTGGGAAGACTTAGAAGGGTGTTCTGTAGACGGTTTCCGACTCTGTGCGTTTGGAACCTCATCGTCCTCCAGACTCCACGTGATTCCTGGGCTGAGAACATGTCTACACAGTGAGACAAACTGTGGCCCGGTTCCTTCGCAACATGAGGCTGGGTGACTCGGCACAGTCAGTGGCAGAAACGTTCCTGGCAGCCATTCTGACCCCAGGCCGTGGCCTGCAAAAGTAATTATGAGCCATCAGGGGTCACGGCAAACCCAAACTGGGTGGCTCCCAATCCAGCTTTCCCCCCTCTGTGACCAAGAGCAGGTTCGCTGTCTGCCACCCCAGAGGCCACACTCTCAGGACAAGTGCTGGTGAAGAAGGAAGGAGGTTTATTCAAGATGGGGGCTCCCGGCCCCACGGCCATCTCGGCCTCTCAGTGCGGCAGCAGGTGTGTAAGGGGAGCGGGGGAAAGCCGAACAGAGATGGGGGGGGGCGGCAGGGACGCACGAGCAGTGTCCTCGCTGGTCACCTATGGACTGTCACGGTTGGGCCCGCGAGCTCTGATCCCAGCACATTGCTGTGTCTGGGCGTCCGTGTCAGCCCGGCCTCCCGTCTGGCCGCTCCCGAGGTTCACGGGGGAACGGGAACTGCTGGGCTGTAACGTTCTCCAAAAACCAAAACCTTTGAACACACAAGCTCTAGTTTTGAGAGAAAAATCAGGTTAGAGTAACAAGCTGGGTTTAACGTTGACCAGGATTAAGGTGGGCAGCTTCGTGCAAGCAGAGTGTATTCATTCCACGTTGCGCCTTCACTTGTCCTCCCAAACGCTTCGGCCACTCTGCGGCCACAGAGCCCAAGGGGACACGGGACTGAAGGTGAATGTGGGATTTGAGTGGGAGAGGAAAGAGCACTCCAGCCAACTTCGGGGAAAGTGTCTTGTTCTGTGGGCGTTATGAAAATGTGTGAACGTGCAGTTTGAACCGCTCTCCGGCCTGGGAAGAGGTTCGTTCTGGCTGGGCGCTCTGCGGCTCAGGGGTCATCGATTCACCGCCAGTCCGCTCTGCCTCCCTGGGCCCAGCAACCCAGCACCCCCTGGCTGTCTGAGCCTGTGTCCCTTCTCTCGCACACTGTCACCGGGAGTGTCACGGCTCCCCCCAGTTCTGTGAGTCCTTCCAGCCAGTGGTTGACCCTGAGGGTGGGCTTGAGGACCCTCGAGCTGGCAGGTGGCGTCAGGGAGTGTGGTCTTGGAAACTCCTTACTTGTCGGGGACGGAAGAGACTATGGTTTGGGATTCTGGAACTCCGCCCCCCCAAACGGGGCTCGGGCCTCCCAGGCTGGAGCTCCCAGAAGCTGTCCGCATCCTCATCCCAGGCCATGGGGACAGTCTGGTCTTCCTCCTGTCCTGGCCCACGGGTCCCGTCTTAGTCCCCCACCACTAACCTCTAGTCGCCCCCACAGCCTTCCTGCTGCATCCTCAGGGGGGCTTCCTTCGCCCTCCCGTTCACCCCCTTGTGGGAATGGCTCCCGTTTCTGGGTCAGTCTGCTTTCTCACTGGGCCCTCATTGCAGGCTCCTCCTGCCTGTCCAAACAAGGTCCCCCAGCGTGACCATCAGGATCCACCCTGCCTTCGGGGCCAGCCTCTGGCCCGCCTGCTGATGGACGTGAGACACGAGGTGGAATGCACTGCGGACCACAGCCCCGCACGAGGGCGTCGCAGCCGAGTGCAGAGACGCAGGCGGCCCTGACTCGCTCGGAGGAAGTGCGGAGAGAACTGGGAAGGACGGCCAGGCGGCCTTCAGAAGGAAGGCACATCTACCAGACACGGGGCAGAAAGTCAGGTCTCCTCTAATGCCTTTTTCAGTAGTGACCCAGTTAGTACTTGAGCTGAATGCCATTTGCAGTAGTATCATATTTCAGAATCTCAGATTAAATGTTGGAGAAGTGAGGTAAAAACGCAATAATTTGGGTCAATTGGCAAAGAACTCAATGAGAGTTAATGAAAGTTAGAATTGGGGAATTTAATGGGAGAAACATAATTACATGCTTCTAAGTGTCTGCATAGATTTTTACAGACCAAGTGGAAGACTTACGGGTCGACTGTAATAAGCCGACACTTTTCATTCGCCGTTTCGCATCGTACCAGCCTAAATGGCTGTTACCCTGGTGCTTCAATAACGTGGAAAATACTTTCCATTCTTAACCAGCTTAAACATTTTCCTTCCAAGGCATCTAAGGTTGTTGGGTAAACTCTGTAAAATGATGACCCTTGTCCCCGTGAAGGTAGTGGAAGTGGAGGGGTAGGAATTGACTCCTAAATGAACAAGGACTTCCTGGATTTGAATGAGCTGACATATTACAGATTCTGCAGGTCAAGCGGTGGCTTGTTTTCCGGGGTTACAGTGGGCGCAGGCAGGGAAATCCGCGGTCCAGGACCGTGCTGGCCCCTCTTCACTTTGTTAGTCCGTCCGTTACTCCTCGCTTGGTCTGGCAAGTGTCTCCTTAGGACCCGTCTCGTCTGGGCCTCACGGTTATTCCAGCGATCCCAAGATGGGTGAAGCGCTGTTTCTGCCCCCGAGGGGTCAGCCACCTGCTGGGGTGGCCCCCAGGTGGGTGTTGGGTGGGTGGTAAGTGGTCCCTGTGTGTTCTCAGAGACTGTCCCCTCATCCTGGGTGAGTGCACAGCTGGGGTTCCCTCAGCCTCCTCGGGGTCACGCATGGCGATGGGACTCAGCTGTCTGCATGGGTGGCACGCAGCAGGCACACTGTCCGCAGCAGTGTGAAGGCCTCAGCACACGGGCCGCCTCTGAGAGCCAGGACAGAGGGTCCAGCTGTGGGCATGGCGGGGGGACGGTGTCCCCGAGTCCAGAGAATGATGGAGCCGTGACTGGACAGCCTGAAGAAGATGGAGTCCCCGCCCACCCACCCAGCGAGCAGACGGGACAGAGCAGCCCGCCCGCCTGGCACATGCACTTGGCAGCTCGCACTTCAGGGGAGAAACGGGAAACAACCGTGGCCCTAAAACCACCTCACGATGGGGCTTTAATTTATCATGAAAACGCTCAGACACGTCGCCAAGCTGTAAGGAGTGTGCAGCGGGGACGTCGTGTGCCCACAGCTGGAACCCTGCCGATGACATTTCACTATGTTTTTCTTTTATGACTGCAAACCTCCCATTTTTCACCCGTCTGTCCAGTCACGGAGCCACCCTGGTTCCCCCATCGCGGCCACTCCGAGCCCGGCTGCTCCTGGTTTCTGGCCAGTTCTCCGTTGAGAAGACCATGGGGCCACTGGGAGCAAAGCCTCTAACCCCGTGACATGTTGGTGGTCTGTGTTAAAGCTGGGACCTCCTTCTGCAGTTGCGCCTTTGTCGTCTTGAAGGTCAAGTGCAGCCCCTCGGGGGCACTTTCCTCTTTCACCTGCTCAGATGTTGTTTCAGATCATCACTGCTTCCTGCCAGTGAGGTGGTGTCCCGGCAGGTTGTGAGCTCCCGACGGTCCTTCCCCAGTAGGGACACCTCCGTCCTCTGAGTCCGGCCCAGCTTTTCACGCGGTGCACTCTGTGCACAGAGTGGGCAGACGGGGGGGGGGGTGGTCAGACGCCCTCGTCCGACCCCTTTGCCTAGAGAACCCTTCTGCGTCCGTATTCTGTCCTGACTGTGGCTTCCCGTCCTCAGCACGGCGGTCAAGCGCTTCCTGGAACTGCAGCTTCTGTCGACGTGTCTGTCGTCCTTCGTCTCTCATGTGCGGATCGCCAGTCCCTCTATTTTCCCTGGTCACATGCCTTCCTCCTGCTGGGTTGTCTGGCCTTCCCCGTCTGGGCTCCGTGTCCCTTTCATTCCTGGGGCCCCCAGTCAGGCTCTCGTTCTTCCCCTTATGTCCTCTTCTGTCTCCCTACGTTGGCCAGTGCCGAACAGCCGCACTCGGGACTAAGTGGGCTCTTGTCACCTTACGCTCTTGTCCCTGCCGGTCACTCACAGTGGTCGGGGTGTCATCTGCCTGCCACATCGAGTCTGCCTTCCTTTTTAGCTCCTGCACTGTCTTCGCCTTCTTCCTGAATAACGTTTCCTGTTGTGGTCCACGGTCCCTCTGGTTCTCGGACGTTGAACCCGTCACGAGTGTCATCTACGTTACCTCGGGCGCTGGCACCTCCTCAGCGCCTTCCTCAGCCTGGTCGTGTGTGTCCGGTGCCCACGGTTTGCGGTGGGGGCCCCATGCTGCTCCGGCCGAAGCAGGGCCGAGGGAATGCAGCGTCTCCAACTCCTGTCCCCAGATGTGGTCTGTTTGCTTTCTGTGCCTGCCCCCTGGTGAAGTCCCCGCCCGCCGCCATCCACTTGCTGGTCTGAAGCACAAGTTTGCAACGGGCAAGTCGTTGGCCTCCAGGAGCCGACCTCCTGCTGCATCTCAGACCCGAGCCCAGACTTCAGTGACGTTTGACGCTGCAGTTAATCCTTCTTTTGTGTTCCAGCTCGCCGTGATTATCTTTCTTCGTCCTGTGCACTTAAGTTTCCTCCGAGTCTTTTCAGGGCCTGGCAGTTCACTTCTACTGATCGCCGAACACCGTGCCACAGTCAGACGGCCCACGGCGTGTTCATCGTCACCCACCAGGGGCATCCCAGCTGCCGCCAGGTTTTGGCCACGATGGGCGAAGTTGCCGTGACCACCCTGCGCAGGGCTGTGTGCACACGCGTGTTCTGCTCCTTTGGATGAGCAACACAGAGCATGAGTGCCGGCCGGCGGAGACAGTCCCGCTCCGCCTGGTCCGGACCCCCACCCCCGCCAGTGCTGGGCGTGCCGCTGTCCCGGATCTCCGGCGTCCTGGCTGGCGTGCGCGGTGTCTCCTTCGTGGTTGCTTCAATTTGCATTTCCCTAGTGCCACGTGACTCAGAGCATTGTTTCACGGCTTCTTCACCTGTCTCTGCATGTCTCCTTTTGCAACGTGTCTGACAAGGTCTTCAGCCCATTCTCTAATTGGCTCGTTTCCCTCTTTTTTAAACTTTTTTTTATTGTTCAAGTACAGTTGTTTCCACTTCCCCCACACCGCTCCCCCTGACCCCAGCCATCCCCACCTCCCACCCTCAGTCCCACCCCACTTTGGCTTTGTCCGTGTGCCCTTTATAGTCGTTCCTGAAAGCCTTTTCCCCTCCCCCCATCCCCTCCCCACCTCTGGTTACTGTCAGTTAATTTCCATATCTCTGCTTCTATTTTGCTTGTTTGCTTTGTTGGTTAGGTTCCACCTCTAGGTGAGATCATATGGTATTTGTCTTTCACCGCCTAACTTATTTCACTTAGCGTAATCCTCTCCAGCTCTGTCCATCCTGTTGTGAAGGGTAGGAGCTCCTTCTTTCTCTCTGCTGCGTAGTATTCCATCCTGTATCGGGCAGCCCCTTGCTCTGCCCTGACGCTTGGACGGCCCAGCGTCCCAGCTCCCCATGGTGTCACCACACACCCCGCCCCCTGTGTCTCTCGCTCTGAGAGCAGGGGCAGAGAGCTTCTCACCCATGTTAGAAGCAGGGTCTGTGTCAGCAAAGGACGTGGATGAGCCCCGAAGCCCGAGTTTCCATCGGGTGAACTTTGGGGGCTTTCAACCTGACCACACGCTGAAGAGACACCGTGCTCCAGGTTGGCTTGTGCGGGGCAGACCACCTGCCCCCTCCCTCTCCTTTCTTTCCAACCCACCTTTCTTTTCGGACCTGGCACTTGGTTCCTGGCAGGGGCGCGCTCCCACGCTGAAGTGTGAGCACCACCCCTCCCCCTGCAAGGAGCAGGCATGGTTGTGCAGAAGAAACCCCCTGCAGAAGGCGCCAAAAACAGGAACTCTGTTTTCCCTGAGGCCTTTGATGTGTCCTCTGATTTTAAGGAGTGACCAGAGATTACGCACGAAAGCATGTGCGGGGAAGAGGAGCACTTTTCCAGGGCAGGTGCAGGGAGGGGGATAATGGGAGTCCCGAGGAGTCCAGGAGCCTGGCCACTGCAGAGGGACAAGGAGCATCGTCCTGGTGCCCAGGAGCCGCCCTGCAGTCGGGACCGCAGCCAGCTCATAGCTCCAGCCCCACAAGCTGCAAGTGTCCCATCAGGTGCCCAGGTCTGACCCTGGACGCTCCCCTTCCCCCCTCCCGCACCCCCTAACAGTGAGCCTCTCACTGAGGACCCTCTCCACGGCCACTCAGCCCCCAGGGACCCGCCTGGCAGTGTGCTTGTGGCCCTGGGGGCAGCTGCCTTCCTCTTTGGCCCCAGGCCCCCCCACAATCCTGTGCCTTTGTCCCCTGGGGCTGCTGCAACAAAGGGCCCTGGGCTGGGGAGCTTGGACAACACAGCCCCCTCCACCGCAGGCTGGATGGAGGTCAGTGGGAAGCACCCCCGCTGCCTCCAGCTTGGTGGCTCCGGGCACTGCAGCTGCTGCCCACCCCCATGGGGCTGCTCACTGTGCCTCTGGTCTTTCTGAAAGGGCACCAGTCACACTGACGCCAGGCCTGCCCTGCTCCAGTGCGGCTGCGTCTTAGCTGACCGTGCCGGTCGTGGTCCTCCTGCCAAGTAAGCTCACACCCTGAGGTCCTGGGAGCAGGGCTTCACTGTACATTTTGGACGGTGGGAGTGAGGATCCGATGTGACCATAACACCAGCGGTGAGGAGGGTTTGGATGGGGAAAGCCAGAACCCTGGGCTGAGCTAACAGGACGCCCTCCCCGCCCCTCCCTTCCCACACCTCCTCTTGCTTCTTCCTCTCTTCCTTCTGCTTTAGGTCCTCTCCCCGGTGCCTCCTTTCCACTGCCCCTGCCCCCACCCCTCCCGACTCCATCTGTCCGTCTGTCCATCTCCTCAGGAGGCCGCAGCGGGACACCTGCAAATGTGGGTTGCCCAGCACAGCACCAGCTGGCCGCAGCTCCCAGACAGCACCAGCTCCCGGGAGGGAGCGGAGGCCAGTCTCAACCCAAATGTCCTTCTGCCTCACAAACCTCGTCTCTGCTGCCGTTTTTAGCAGCCGCTGAGCTGGCAGGGACGCTGGCCTGGCCCCCGCTGTCCTCTGGGACCTGCCTGCAGAGCCACCACGGGACACCCGCCCCACTGCGAACAGCCAGCCTGCTGGTCCCGCTTTGTGAGGTGTGCACCCGGACAGCTAAGGACATGCTGCGTGCCCCCCCAGGGACTCTAGCAGGGTTTGGATGAACCACCAGAAAGGCCCTGGATGAGAGGCCAAGAGTTGAGGGACAGTGGTCGGCCTGCTGCACTGGGCCTTGTCTGTGGGCAGGGGGCGCACTCACATACCCTCATGTCCCTGCCCCCCCCCACCCGGGCTTGTTTTCTTGGCCGTGAGTCCCTGCCTGAGGTGGGATGGGCCATAGAAGCAGTGCAAGCAGACTGACATTTAAATGGACGATCTTGACAGCCACATGGGGCTTCTGGTTTGCTGTGCCTGGGCCCTGGGGTCACCCCCGTAGGGAGAGTGATGGGGAGAGAGGTGGGGGAGGAAGCACAGAGAAAGGCGCCCAAGCAGGCAGCAGAGGCGTCAGCTTTGGCCAGAGTCTTTCAGCCCCAGGGGGAACCCCTGGGGGGTCCAGGACCTGCGGTGGGAGTGGCCACCTCAGACTCCCAGGATGCTGCCCCAGTGCGGCAGTGGCAAAGCTCGGGGCGGGGGGAGGGACGTCGGGGGCTTAGCAGCCTGTAGGGGGCTTTGGGGCACCACTGCTGGACGTGCACGCTGGAGAGGGGCTCCGGAGACCCCGCAGCTAAAGAATGTCTGGCAGCGCTTGTCACGCTGGGAGACGGTCCCAGTCACCGTTATCAGCCAGGGCCTGCTCTTCGGGGGCTTTCAACAACGTGTGATTTCTGTTTACAGACGCACAATGATGTGCGTCCTTCACTGCTGTTCACGGAGCCTGGCTCTGGCTCTGGCTCCACCCGCCCACCTGGCAGGTGCAGGACTCCCCCTCGGGACGGCACTTCCCGCCGCCCCTGCAGCCAGCCATGGCCATGCAACTGAGTCCCCACAAGTAGGACGTTGCCGAAGTGACATGCCAGCCCCAGGGCCCTGCCCTTCAGGGAAGCTGCCTGCTCTGCGCACCCGTATCCAGGCTAGAAAGTGGGCGTGGGGACGGACTGTGGACCAGGTCCCATGGGGCGACACCGCAGGGAGCTGAGGGGCAGAGAGAAGCATGGCCCCAGGCCCCCGGCAGCTCGGATTGGAGATGGGCCTCCCGTCCTGTCTCACCTCTGCTGAGGCGTCTGAACCAGCCGACCCTGCGTGAATCAGTAAGTGGTTTGCTCTTCACCACGCACCCCAGTGGTCCCTGAAAAACACGAGTGTTAAACTTGAACTTCCCCTTTCTTGTCAAAATGTCCGCTCACATTGCCTGGCTTTTCCTGCTAACCAGCGCAATTTGCCGTTTTCGGTTTCTTACACCCAGGAAGTTGGCCCAAATGCTTGCGAAGACATTCAGGTTCTCAGACAGCCACGGGGAAGGTCCGGCCCTCCGGGCCCATCTACAGAGGGCCCTCTGAGCAGGCCCTGTGTCTGGGACCGGGAGCAAGCCCCACGGCCCCGATTGTCAGGACAGCTGTCATTTCTCGGTTCTGGCCCGGCTCACACAGTGTGTGTGAGTGTGTGCGCCACGGCTTTTGTGGGGAAACATCGTCACAGCCCTCGGGGGCCCCTCGGCTGGATGCCAGCCCCTTGTGTCATTTTGCCCTCTGGTCCTCTGAATGGGGACAGCTGGGGACAGCGCCCCCCAAGCCCAGCCCTGGCCTGCTCTCTGAATGTTTCTATTCTCAGACTTGAACTGAGCGTCACTTATCTGTACAGACGTGCTCTTTTTCTTTTTTCTTTTTTGGAGAAATTAAGCTCCTTTAGAGATTAAAGTTTGCCACCCCCCCACCCCCACCCACCCCAGCTTCTTTGAGAACTCACAGGTTTAAAATTGGGTCACAGGAAAGTAGTCGCTCCATTTTCCAACGAGACAGTAATAGACTCAGGCAGGGCTGGCCGACCTCCTCCGAGCCCACCCTCTGCACCGCTCCCTCTGTGCCCGCACCGCCCCGGCCCCTCCCCGCACCGCCCCGGCCCCTCCCCGCACCGCCCGGCCCAGGGCGCTCGCCCCGAAGCTGCTCTGTGCCTTCCCCTTGTCAACACTGATTCCTGCTGCTGGCCTCCCCGGCTCCTCCCTGCCCCCTTCCCTTCTGCTACTCCCTCCCCGCGCCCCAGGACGCCTCATGATCAAGGGCAAGGACGTTTTATTGGGTCATGGTGCTTGGGATAGGACTTTTAGTCCGTCCACAAGGAATTAATGCTTTGAGACTCATAGATGGCAGTGCTGTTCAGAAGTGTTTGCAAGCCCTCCCTGAAGGGGTGACACTCTGCCGTCCCTCTTCCTGTCCCCAGCACCAGGCCTGGGGTTGCCGCCTCCCGGCAAAGCAGCAGGGCATGGTGCTGCTCCTCCCTCCTTCTCCCACCAGGAGGACGGCGGTCTAGAAGGAGGCTGTGTCACCAGCTTGGATTCAGAAGAAGAAGATGTGAGTGGGGGCGAAGCCGACCCCTGAGAGACACGTAGTGGGGACAAGAAGGAAACGGTGGCTGTAGGATGTGGTGGCCTGGGGGCCGTTGTGGCTGGGGTGTCACGGCCTCATCTGAGTTTCCAGAGCAGATGCGGGAAGGGGCTCAGACCCTCCTTCTGTGACATGCCGGCCAGCTGGTCTCGGGTCGCATGTGTGAGGAAGCTGCTGGGTCGGGAGAAGAGGCTGCAACGGCCAGTTCGCCTCCGCTCTGCACTCGGAAGGGACCGCCCCTCACTGCAGCCTCAGTGCGGCCTGCACATGGCTGCTTCCACGCACCTCGGTGTTCGTTGCTGGTCCCGTTAGGCAAGACTTGGCAGCTTCCCAGGCCCAACAAGAAGCCGTCCCACCAAAGCGCTGGAATTCGAGGCTGAGTTTCCAGAAGGTTCCATGGGGAAGAGAGAAGACCGGTCTCGCGCATCTTGGCTCCAGTCCTCAGCCCCGTGTGGGCAGCTCTGTGATGCCAGCTGAGCGTGCCGGAGCCAGACGCTTGGCCGCCAGGGCCAGCCCCGCCCCTCACCCTGGGGTCTCAGGCCAGTGGCTCAGCTCCTGTTGGGGAGTTTTTTCTTCCGCAGATTGGGGACGATGTGTTCCCTGTTCACGAAGCTGTAGACCCCTGAAAACCTCAGCTGTTGGTCCCTGAAAGGCAGGAGGGTCAGACGCAAACCGGCCTGGTGTTGGAGGAAAGCCTGTCTCACCATCAATGGTTTGTCCCGGTGACCGGAGGCCCCGAGTCAGACGAGGCTGCACGGGGCTGGGGGCGGGGATGCAGCTGCATGCTGTTGCACACAGCGACGCTGGGTCGCTCTCATACCTCTGTTGCCTGCACGTCCTGGTCAGACAGGCCTTGTTCATGGAGGCGTCCTCCCTCCCTGTTCCTGGGAAACTCGTCCTCCTCCCCTTTCGATCTGGGGATCCTGGGCTTTGTTCTCCCTCCCTCTCTCATTCTCTCTCTCTCTCTCTCTCTCTCTCTCTCTCTCTCTCTCTCTCTCTCTCTCTCTCTCTCAGCGGTTCCACCTTGGAGAGCAGCCCGGAGTCCCTCCCTCCTAGTCCCCAGCCTCCCACGCTGGGTCTGTCCCTCAGCCGCCCCTGTGGCAGCCACACATGGCAGAGCTGTCTGGGCAGAGCTGTCCTGGCATTGGCCCCAGTGTGCTGGCCCAGGGGGCGGACACTCAGTCTCTCGCCCACCCCAGGTGTGGGGAGTCAGGTCTTTGTCAAACACCCCTCTGCCTTCTGTACATTTTCCGGAGGAGCAAGACCAGGATGCTCGCCCACACGGAATCCCTTCAATATTTAGGGCCAGCTGTTCTTTCTTCCAGTTTCCGGTTCCCCAGGCTGAATGTGTTCTGCTCTCTCACCCGTGGCTCCCACAGGGCAGCTCTGAATTCCCCACCACCCAGCGTGGCCGGGCAGAGGACTCTGATCGCCAGGGCTCCTCTTCCAATGGGCCCGGGGAACCAAATACCTGCAGGACTGCAGGGCAGGCAGCAGTGCCGGCGGACGATCCAACGACGGGCTGGCCGGGCGGGGCTGCGCTCACTCTCCCGTGCGGCTGGTGGCCCCAGCGGCTCCCATGACCTGGCTTTGTGCGCTGCTGCCTGTGGTGATTTCCCACCTTCTGATCTGGACAGGAGTTTTGGGAACCGAAATTCAGGCTTTAGTATCGATTACTATTTACACTCATCCGAATCCCTTTGAAACAAAATTCCAGCCAAACCCCACAAGCTCCCTTACCAGTGGCGTTATTTGACCCTTTCTACCTCACATTGTTTCCTAATCTGAAAAAGTGTCCTCTCACACATTGGTCCAAGAGAAGCCCTGAAAAGGAATAGTCAGAAGCAGAAAAAAGCCTTCGGTCGCCCATTAAAGAGAATTCTCCAAAGCGTGCTGGTTGGAGAGGTGACCAAACGCACTGGTCACGCCTTTAATCAGGCGGCTTGGGAATCGATTAGAAAAAAACAAGCGATCGGAATTTGTTAACTCTCTGGCTTAATTTCAGGAGAAGCAACATCTTTGCTATGTTGAACCTTCCAGTCCATGAATGCATTTCTCTATTTATTTGGATTTTCTTTCGTTTTTGCTATCAGGAGCCAAAGGGGCCCCCCAGTGAGCAGCGGAGCAGAGGACGTTGGCGAACTGGGAAATCCTCTCTGAGAGTCGTACCTGGCCACAGTCGCCCACCAGTCCCCACGGAAGGTGAAAGCTGAAGACACGCCCTGGAGCGAGGCCCCAGGCAGAGTGCCCTTCTGTCCTGGGACCGGAGATGGGACCAGCTGGTGGGGCCAGGTGCTGTGTGGGGGACCAGGAGGCAGAAAACCTGCCCCCACCAGGGGGTCACTGAAGCCCCAGCGTGGCCCCGCGGGGCTGCTGCCCTGACCTTCGGAGCCCAGGCCGCCCGGTGCCCCCACGCTATGTTGCTGCCGCTGTCCCAGGAGCCCTTCGCCTCCCAGGTGCCACTCTCTGCTGTCCCCTGCCACCCGCCTACTGGTCAGAAGCCAGCTCCGGAGCAGCAGTGGGGGGGGACACTGCCCCTTCTGGGGACAGAGCCTCCAGGTGCCGTCTGAGTTCATGGGGCTGTGACCCCTGGCACTGCTGCTGCCCGGGAGTGACTGTGGCAGAACGACGTCCCAGCCAGTATTGCAGTCTCAGAGGCCTGGGCTCCGCCTGAGGCCGGGCGGTGCCTCCCTTTTGGCCGACTGCATGCCCGTGGGGGAAGTAAGGCTCGAGGCTCCTGGAGACCCAGGCTTTCGTCCCCTGAGGTGCAGGCCGTGCTCAGGCAGGACACTGTGTTCCTCGAGTCGGGGCGCCCCAGGAGCCTGCTGGGCATGTGGTGGACAGGCTGCGGCCCGCAGGGGACGCAGTGCTCAGGGGCTGGGGACACCAGGACACGGGCTGCCGCCGGGGATCAGAGGCACCGTGTCCCAACTCCATCTCTCTTCCCACATCCAGGTGCACCCCGCTGGGCTCCAGGCCAGGCCCTGTGGCACCTGCAGGTGGTGTGACTGCCCTCCGTCCGGACACCCTCCCCCAGCCACCTCTGAGTGTGGCAGGCGTGCCTGACTCTCACAGGGACACCAGCAGCACAGGTGCTGAGCGAAGGCATGTTGCAGGTCCGTGCGATTTGCTGATTGTTCTCCTCTGTGTCCACGTGATCCACACTTAGAACCCGTCTCCCCGAACAGCTTCCTGCTGTTCCGGCAATGGCTTTCGGGCCCCTGTTCCTATGAGGGCAGAGCTCGCCTTTCGCAGATGGGATTGCGTTCAGATCCCCAACACACAGAACGGATACGAGTGCGGCTTCGACGCAGGCTGTCACGGCCACGGAGGACACACTGGGCCTGGCCTTGCCTGGGCGCCACCAGGGACCCTGAGCTGAGCCTGGGCGCTGGCTGGGTGGATGGCCGGACAGCCAGCGAGCTAGGGGAGGGAGGGTCAGGACAAAGGCCAGTGCGTCCGCAGCCCCAGAGCCTGTCCATTCTGTGCCAGGCCTGGGAGGGCCGCAGCTGCCCTCGGCCAGGTGGAAGGGCCAGGACACACTCACACATCTGGCTATGATGACAAACCCCACCAGTCACAGGAGGTTGAATTTCCCAGAAAAGCTGCCACCCCTCTCCTCCCAGAACCCCTCGGGTCCTCCCATGAGGAGGGGAAGCAGGCCAGCTCCCCATCAAAATGTGCTCGCAGTAATGTGCCCCGCCAGGCAGAAACATGACTGTCCCCTTGCTCTTGGTCACAGAACGAGGCCGCTCCCCCGGGGGCCGAGAGCTGTGAGAACACAGCATCTCCTTCTGCCCTGCTGTGGCGCACTGTCACTTTGGGACCCATCACTCTTGCTCAGAAAGATGTGCTGTGCCCTGGGAGCAAGGGGTTGGCCACAGGTTCATGGTGGGACCTCTGCTGTGGGGGTGGAACGCTCTGCTCCTGTGACCTCTGACCTGGCAGGCCAGGCCCAAGGTGGGGCTCCCACAGTCCAGAACTGTGGGACAGAGGCCGGGCTGCCTGCTGCAGACTGCGCTGTCCATGAAGCACGCGGCTTCCAGGCTGTCAGAGAATGAGCTCCCGTCCCAGGAGCTGCCTGGTGGCAGGGAGACTGAGGCGGCCACCAGTCTAAACCCTGAGCCTGGGGGAGGGGGGACGGCCACCCTCTGATCCAGCGGCTGGGCTGTCCGGTCTGGTGATGTAACCAAACTCCCCTCTAGCTGCACTGATAGGGGGTTTTGCAGATGTCGTTAACAGCTGCAATCAGGTGACGGAGGCAGGTGGGCCGCCTCTAACCCGGTGAAGGCTGTGAGAGGAAAACTGAGCTTCCTAGGAAGAAGAAATTGGGTGTCAAGACAGCGACACACAAACCTCACCTGCACCCCCAGCCTCGCCAGTCCCAGCCCCCGCGTGAGCCAGTTCCTTAAACTCAGTCCTTTACCCAAGGTGAGGGTCCCGGGTGGCATTGTTCCTGAGACACAGAGACAAGACCAGGGCGTGAATCGCCTCAGACATCCTCCTGGGCGTCCCTCCGGGGTGCCGCGTCCTTCGGTTTGCTCCACTAAGGCTGGTCTGGAAATGGACTGCACTTTCTGGGGGACTTAGGGGTGTTGCGGCAGAGCGGCCTCCCCCACTGTGGGCCATGGGGGCGAACACGTCTTACGCATGTCGCAGCTCAGAACATGCACGTGCGCACGGACATATTCAACATGTCATGGGGCTCAGTTTCTGAAATGCCGTTTTCAGACGTAATATGTTTGATCGCCTCTATTCTATTTGACTTTGTTTTTAAAAAATTGCCAGTCACCCTGGCTGGTGTAACTCAGTGGACTGAGCGTCATCCAGCTGACCAAAAGGTCGCTGGTTCGATTCCCGGTCAGGGCACACGCTTGGGTTGTTGCAGGCCAGGTTCCCGGCTGGGAGTGCGTGTGAGATACAACCAGTCGATGTTTCTCTCCCTCCCTTCTCCTCTCTCTAAAAATAAATAAGTGAAAATACTGTTTTAAAATAAAAATAATGCCAGCCCTGTCCATTAAATTGTTCATGGGGCCAAACTGCCCCCTAGGGTGGGTCCCCTGCTGCCCCTCCTCATGCGCCTCCCCCAGCCGCCCTGCTTCAGCTGCAGATGCGGCGCCAGGTTCTGGGGTCCCCGCCTCACCCCTGCGCCCTCACACACTTTAACACAGCTCTCACCTTGAAGCCCGGGCCTGCGGGCCCCTTGGCTCTCACACAAGTACAGCGTGGCGGCGTGGTGAGGTAACACACCCGGGCAGTCTGGAGCCAGTACGGAGAGAAGATGGGGGTTCGGTGGCCAGCGCCCCCTCTCCAGCAGGACATCTGGAAAGGCATCTCCGTCTTCTCGGGAGGCCCCTCTCTGCCGTGGGAGCGCAGCCCCTGCCCCGGCAGGGACCTTGATAACACCCCTTCCGTGGCTCCTCCTCCCCCTGCTTCTGCCTGCCCCAAACTCCAGCTTGGGGGTCTCCTGTGGTGTCGGTGGGCTGCCCGAGTCTGGGCTGCAGGCTCTGCTTCCAGGCCAGACCCTCCCTCCCTCCCCCACTGGAACCTTCTGCTGCCCCTGCAGGTGCTCCCTTGAGTTTGTGGGTGTCTGCAGGGACCCTGAGTTCCTCGTGCTGCAGTCTAGCAGGGACAGGTCAGCTGCACAGGTGTCCAAGAGAACATGGGGGATGGGAGGGGGCGTCCAGAGGACCCCAGGACACTGTCGCACTGTCCTCGGCAATGGCCACTCTCGCCTCATCACCTTCAGTGCTTCGGTGGCTATCTCTCCAGGTCTGCGAGGGGCTCCTCTGCTGCAGGGCCACCTGCGACTCGTCCCTTGTGTCCCACGCAGGGCCCGCCACAGCCCCTGCAGAGTACATACCCAGTGCCCACTTCAAAGGGCGATAGATGGAAGATCGCGTGGGGGATGGTGGGTGACTGGACGGGTGGATGGACTGACGGGTGGGTGTGTGGACAGAGGAAGGGTGGGAGACCAGCAGGAGAGCAACATGGGGCCACAAACGGAAGCATCACCTCGGACGTCAATCGGAGGCTCGTGCGGGCCGTGCTTCTGCGGAAGGGACGGGCCTTCTCTGCAGACCTGAGCCTGCCCAGGCGCCCCAGCGGTCTGGGGCACACTGGCTGCTTGTCTCAATAGTCCCGGCAATGTCCACGGCGGGCTCTGTAGCCGTGCACCCCACTTGGATGTGGACTGTGCGGGACGGTGACACTACTCTCTCCTCCATCTGTTCGGGCGTTGGCAGCTGCTCCCGAGCTGCTGGCAGTGGCTGCAGCCGAGACCCTTCTTTGTGCCCTGCGGCAGCCGAGGCGGGACATCCAGCGTTAAAGAATGTCACCTGGTTATAGGCTTAAAAACGGGGACACCTTGCCCGATTGCCTCTTTGTACAAATGAGGAGAGTGAAGACAGAGGAGAGGTGACTCCTCCAAGGTCACATGGGTATTAATAATTGACCCAGAATTTGGGCCCGGTCATATGATCCCTACCCTCCTTCCCCCAAGCTTCCTCTGAGGTGTCCCCCACGGGAACATTTCATAAAGGTCAGCATTCGTCCCAGACACTCAGCCATCACCCTTCAGTGGCAGCTTCCTGGCCACCCCCACAGAGCACAGATGGGCGCTGAAGTCTCCTTGGTCCCTTCTTTTGTGCTCCTTGACGTCACGGTGGGGTCTCTGAGCCCCTTCCCAATTCTGTTCCTCTGGGGTCTCCTTTAGCCCTGGGTGTGGCCCAGTGGCAGTGTGTTTGAGATGTGCCATGAGAATGAGAGGCTCAGAGAGCCTGTGGGAAGCGGGTGGACTCTCTGATGACACACAAGCTGGCCACGGGGCTTGGTGGCTGTAAAAAGCTCCTTCAGCCCTGGCTGGTGTGGCTCTGGATTGAGCACTGACCTGAGAACCCAGGGTCGCTGGTTCAATTCCCAGTCAGGGCACATGCCTGGGTTGTGGGCCAGGTCCCTAGTGGGGGCACATGAGAGGCAACCACACACTGATGTTTGTTTCCCTCTCTTTCTCCCTCCCTTCCCCTCTCTCTAAAAATAAATAAATAAAATCTTTTTTTTTTTAAATGCTCCTTCGAGTTGCTTGGATTACTTCCCCTGGTCAACATCTGGCCCAGATACCCGCACACCACGCCCGGGGCCTTTCCAAGCTCAGACAGCGCTCGGGTGGTGGTCCTCGTGGGGGCACAGCTGACATTCTGTGGTGGGGCTCACACTTCCCGTCTCCGCAGATGGAACTACCCTGATTCCTGGGTCGGGAATCAAAATTCATCAAAGTTATACCCCACGCTCAGCACCAACACTAACTTTCACGCTCCCGGAATCCTTCAAACTAGAAAGGCCCTCCTTTCTGCCTTGGGCGGGAAGCAGGCACTGGAGTTTAGGGTTCCAGGACCCAAGCCCGACCAGTGGGGAAGCTGCCATCTAGGCTGTGGGGTGCCACGGAGCTGCCCCGCCGGGCTGAGTGTCAGTAGCAGTAACCATGACGGCTGTGGCACCGGCCGGTGCTGCACACAGCAGGAGAGTGATTCCAGTCACAATCACGCTGAAGGGGAAAGGATTCGGTGGCCCTGGGTAAGCCTGGTGGGGGGACTCGAGTCAGCAGGGCCAGGGTGGAAGCTGTAGGGTCCACCGACTGGGGCGGGAGTTGGACTCCACTCGGAATGCAACATGAGAAGATGGGGTTCACAGCCGGGGAGAAGGGCGGGGTCAGCAGGGTCAGGGAGACATCGGGGTGGGGTCTCCGGCCAAGCCGACCAGACAGGCCCGGGGTGATGAGCGCCACTTGGGGATGGTGCAGGGGAGGAAACCGGATCAAATATCAAAGGGGGGGATTCTGCTTAAACTGACTTAGCAGGATTCTTGCTAAAAGTGAACAACGCGGAGACAAACACGAACGCCCTGACATCATGGCCTCGCTGAACAGTTCAGAGGAGCCTGAGCAGCATTTAGTGGGGAAGAGGGTCTTTGCCGATGGGAACATTAAACGTCTCCAGCGTGGCTGTTGGGAAAGGCTGGGAGCAGAAGGCAGCCGAGCACGGACGCTGAGGCCCCACCACGTCAGGGACCTGCCCCGCGCCGACCTCCCAGGCGGTCCACACGGCCAAGCATTTCTTGCTCAGATCTCTCTCAGATGCCCTAAAAACCCACCTGAGGGTTTGTTCTCTGCTTTCAGGTTTTGCACGTGAGTGTTATTGTCGGTACTTAGCTAATTGTTAATTAGGAAGAGAGCAAGGAGAATTAGACATGGAGCTTAATGACCTGGGGAGCGCGAGCTGCCTGCTTGGCCAGGAGGCTATCCCACTGACAGACTGACACCCCCTCCAGGGGGCGCCGCGAGAAGACGTCATCCCAGGAGCATGGGGGTCTCCCCAGGAGCTCTGCTCGCCTTCTGGTACCAGAGTACTGGGGGACATGGGGGTGCTTGACCACAGAGGCCTGTCAGTCTAGCTGGGGGAGAGCCATCATTAGTCAGCAAAAGCTTGGGAAGTTGATCGGTTTTTTTGAAAGGCTCCCGGTTGCAATCCCGGGGGAAGCAGGTCTCTTGCTTCGAGACCGGCACTTGCCCCTTGAGCTCACACTGTCTCTCTTGGCAGCCGTGTAGGTTAGCAGCCGTGTGGCCAGCAGGCAGGCGGACCCGCCGCTGGGACAGCAGGGAACACCCCCAGCTGCACAGGCCTAGCAGCCACGTGGGCCCCAGCTGTGTGGTCCCGCAGGCTTTGAAAGACGGACCTTCAGTGTGAAGGAGAAACTCTGGACACTGACCTTTGTTTTGGCTCTGCTGAAGACAGGGTGGGACTTCTTCCACGTGGGACGGACGGAGATGGGGCGCAGGGGCATCCTTCCACCCGAACAAACCTCACTGCGGGGCCACACCTTCCACACAGGCCCCTGGAACGTTCCCTTGTCCCCCATGAAGGCGCCTGATTTCCACCAACAGCAGAAGGAGACAGCAGAGCAGAGGCGCCTGGCTGACAGTGCACAGTGAGCCAACCAGGGGTGTGTTTGGACAGCCAGGCGCTTCCCCACCGGAGCCGCAGGAAGGCAGGGCCTGCTGGGCCTTCCCGGGAGACCCAGCTGGGTCCCCGTGGCTCCCCTGGGCTCAGGACTTCGTGTCGCTTTGACCTGCATTCCAGGGCCCCCTGGAGGGTAGGTAGGTAGGTAGGTTTAAAAAGACGCAGTTTCTAAAAAGCCAGCTTCCAGCCCTGGCTGATGTGGCTCAGTGGATTGAGCGCCAGCCTGTGAACCAAAGGATCGCTGGTTCAATCCCCAGTCCTGGCACATGCCTGGGCTATGGGCCGGGTCCCCAGTAGGGGCGTGTGAGAGGCAACCACACATTGATGTTTCTCTCCCTCTCTTTCTCCTTCCCTTCCCCTCTCTCTAAAAATAAAATAAATAAAATCTTAAAAAAAATAAAAAGCCAGCTTCTTATGAACCCTTTCAACCCATTCATTTATCAAGGATGGAAAAAAGATTGACTCAGCTTAATGTCTCAAAGGAAGCCGAGCCTCCTCCTTCCCCTTTCAGGCCACTTCCACTTGGTCAGAAGAACACACAGGCCTTGCTAGGCCGCAGCAGCCCCACACTGCAACCTGGCCTGAGAGCTTCCTTCCTGACCTCCCACCCTCCGTGCTCCCAGTGCCGCCCCCCTTAAATCAGCCACATGGGACTGAAGACGTCACCCCGAAGAGAAAACTGTGAGTGTCGGGCAAAAGTGGGGAAATTAGGTTCCAGCGCAGAAACCAGCAGACCAGAGCTGCCAGGAGCCGGTGGGCCTGGGTGGGCACAGCAGTCGTGGAATCTTGAGTGGCCTGGGCAGCTGCTGGCAGGGGTGTCCAGCAGGGTCGGTGGGAATTCATCACTCCCCACTCCTGCCCCCGAGCTATCTCCTAGGCCTCACAATGAGCTGCAATTAAATGTTTCAACTTGAAAGATAAACATCAGTGATCCAAAGGAATTGATTCCCAGGCCCCACTGACCAAGGAGAGGTTGGCAGGCTGCAGGCAGGACTGCTGAGGGCTGGAGGGAGGGGCCGGGGCGGGGCCCAGGGTTTGGGAAATAGGGAGGGACATGAGGGGCCTTTTTGCAGAGAGGGATGACCGAGGGAGGGGCAAGACCAGAAAGACAGGAGCAGAAAAACTAGTGGGGTTGGAAGAGGGCGGGCGGCAGGGGAGAAAAGCATGATTTCAGATGCACAAGACTCAGGCGCCGGCAACCACACACACCTGCCGGCAGTCCTCACGTTCTGAGACCACAGCAGGCTGTCAGAGTCGCCTGGACTCCGAATCGAGCTTCAGAAAGCTCTGTGTTTAAAAACTGTCTGCAGGGAGCTCCTGAGTAACTACCCACACCTCCCTCTGGACCCCGGACACCCCCCCAAGTCCCTGTGGCCCCCCTTCCTCTGAAAGTGCTGTTTATCTTTCCAAAATGCGAGTGTCTGCCCTGTTGTTGCTTCGGGCTTTTCTGAAGGCCGACAAGCCGCTCTTGTCCGCGTCCTGGACACACTCCAGTTTCCACCGCAGTTTGGGAGCCAGGATCTGATCTCGGGAAGGAGGAGGGCCATCCAGGGGAGAGCTGTAAGGCCAAACTAGTAGCTGTCCTTTGTGCATGAAAGTTTGAGGTGTATCAGTTTCAGCCTGCAGGCCAAGCTCTGGTCCTCTGTTGTCCTCAGTAGTTCTGTCCCTCCGGGGATTGTCTTATGTCTCAAGTGTTCCCTTACCTCTAATGCGCTTTTACCTTTAGCTGAAAATGTTGCCCCAAAGGCGCAGGTGGGATTAGATGACACCCATCGCTGCTTGCTCGGGTTTCAGAGGGACTCCCAGCAGCTCTCAGCTCCCAAAGGGGCTGACACTCAATCTCTGGCCCAGCCCTGGCCCAGAGAGCCGGGAACGGACCTGCCTCAACCCACCATTTTACAGCTGGGAGGCATTTACGAAACTGGAACCCAGCGAGGTCCCACGGCACGCTCAAGTGCCAACAGCCAGTCAGTGTCGGCTCAAAGACTACGACGTCCCGGGACCCTGGACCCCCTGGGTCTTCGTGCAGCCTCCTCCAGCCGCAGCAGCGCAGAGGACCACCTAAGCCAAAAGGAGGCCGTCTCTGTGCTTGAAAAAAATACACACTGCCCTCAGCAGAAGGGAGAAGCCTGTGTCTGGGAGGGGCAGGGTAGCCTAGGCAGCTGAGGATCAAGGAAGAAGCAAGAGTGGAAGTCTTACGATTTGGAGGCTCAAGAACCCAGGTCAGCCGGGATGTTGCGGGGGTGGAGGGGTGGGGGGATGAAATTTGGATCAGCACAGTGCAAAGCTAGACCTTCCAGGTCTATGCAGCCAGGAGGTCATCCTGCTGGAAAATGTCAGAGAACTGTGTCACTGAGTACTCCCTGGAGGAGATGGACCCGAGTGCCTTTGACCTTGAAGTTACCGGAAGCAGCGTAGTGGGGTGAGTGAGACATCAGACAGAGAAAAGACAGGTGCGTCAAAGCGGACATGTGCCCTTCGCCCCTCTTGCGCTCCCGGGCTCTGGGCTCTGGGCGTGTACCTCCCCCCCAGCAGGAGACAGAGCGTCCCTTGTGGGGAACTGAGCGAATGGAAAAGGCTACAGATGCCGATGCGGGAAATGCCTACTGAGACGCGAGCTCGGGCCATTCCCCTGGGATGGGCCTGTCAGTCAGTGGGCCGGCAACAGAGACGCTGGTCCCGGTGTGGTTTTGTGCTTCTTTCTCTCACTCTTTTTTTCTTTCACCTTTTTGGTGGTGAAATTCACATAACATAAAATGAACCATTGTAACATCAACAGATTCAGTGGCAGTTGGTACTTCGCAGTAGGGTGCTACCACCCCTCTGCCAAGTTCCAGAACATCCTCTCCCCCAAGGAGACCTGTGTGCTCTACTTTTGACTAAAAATGGACAGCCAGGGCATCCGAGGGGAAACTTCTGGCTTGAATGACAGTGAACAACAGCGGACGAGGGAAGTCCAAGGAGACAGAGAGTGACAGCAGTGAGAAAAAAACATTTTTAAACAAACCTTTAAAAGTTCACCTTAGAAAGGTGAGACAGAGTAGTATATTTGAAACAAAAGCTGAGGCAAAAAAGGGATAATATTTGTAGAATATACAGAAGGAGAAAGAGCTTTTAGAAATTCAAAGTATGAGAACAGAAATTTCAAAGGTGCATAGAAAAAAAACTGAATAGTTAGAAGACAAATCTGAAAAAAATCGCCCAGAGTAAAGACAAAAAAATGTGAAACAGGAGAGAGGAGAGGAAACCTCCCGAATCCTCAAGTCAGGCTGCGCGCGACCCTGAGCGACCGCAGGGCGCAGTGGCGGCGAAACCGGGTGGCAGCACAGGCGCAGTGGTCGCTCCACGCCCACGGCGCGCGTCTCCAAACAGAAAGGCCCCCCTGAGCTCCCGCCTGCGGAATGGAAACAAGACCCACGTCAAGGTAACCCTCGTAAGATTGAGAAGAGCTGGCACAGAAAAATACCCTAAAAATTCCAAGGGCAGAAAAAAAGGACCCCAAATAGAGAATTTGGCATCGGAATGGAATCAGACTTTTCCATTGTAATAATGAAATCTGGAAAGCAAGGGAACGATGCTCTCAAAACTATGAGTGGAAATGATTTGTAAACGGAATTTTCATGCCCAGCTGTGTTAGACGGAGTTCGCCAGAGAAGCATAATCAGTAGGAGACGATGGAGATCAGAGGTAGATATACAGAGACTGGGTCTCACCCCCAGGGTGGCATCTCAGAGCTGTGACCTGCCCAGCCGCCTTTAAAACTGGCAGCAGTAGTCCAGACCCCCTGCTCCCCCCCTCCTGTCCACTCCCACCAGAGCGCTTTGCCCTGGAAGTGGTCTCTGGGGGCAAAGGAGGCAGCATGCAGGTGGGGACAATGGCCTGCATTTGACCCCCGTGGGCAGCGTCCTCAGGCTACATCTCCCTGGCAACCGCTGACACTACTACTCTGTCTCCTGGTCTGCCGGAGTCCTCCCCCAAATTTCCCAGGACAGAGCCTCACTCCCATGGGAACAAACCTGGTCTCTGGACTCCATGGTAGGCCGAGCACCACACCCTGGTCCCTGGAACCTGTCGATGTGACCTTACTCAGGAGAAGCATCTTCACAGAGATGCTTGGAGGACTTGGAGGCGAGGGGAGGGTTGTGGGCAATCTGGCGGGTCCTTGACGCCACCCAGTGTCTTCACAAAACACTGACCTGGCCGAACGTAGGAGAGGAGAAGGGGGACGCAGGGGCTGAAGCCGTGTGGCCACCAGCCAGGGAAAGGCTGCAGGGCCAGGGACTGGGGGAGGTGGCCCCCTGGGTCCCCACGGGGGTGTCTGTGACATCTTCCTGTCACACCTCTGGCCTCCAGAATCAGAGGGAAGAAAGGTCTGTTCTCTGGGATGGAGTTTACAACAACTTGTTCCAGCAGCCAGCGGGGCTACGCAGCAACCCCACACTCTGACCCCACGGGGCCGGGTTCCCTGTGCCCATGTTCTGCCCACGGACCCTCCCCGAGGGCCCGTCTGCGCCGGCATCGAGCGAGGTGCTGCGATACCACAGCGATCAGAGGGACAGACGCAGCTTAGAGCAGAAAGGGGGTGGGTAGTCAGTATGCAGACAGCCACGGGGTGCGACCACAGCGGTGCGACCACAGCTAAGTGCCCTGGGGACAAGCACAGGGCCTGTGGTGGCTGGTGGCCTCGCGTGGAGGCTGAGCTCCAGTGGGAGAGGGCCATCCCAGCGCACAAAGGCTCGGGGCGCTGCCACGCAGGACAGGGGCAGGCCACGGGCAGGCCACGTGCTATATGCTGTGGGTGGCCCGACCAGACTGAAGTTTCAGGGGTCCCCAGCTGGCTGCTGTGTGTGGGGGGACCGGAGGGGCTGAAGCTGAGGCTCCGGCCCCTGAGGGGCAGCGGAGACTCCCGGGTGAGACTTGGCTGGAGCCACTCAGATGGGGGCGGGTTCCAAAGAGGAGTGGGAAGCAGGAGCAGGTGGGGGGCTGGAGGTGGGCGGAGAGGGGAGGGTGCTGTGGGGGACCAGTCCCAGCTTTCTCCTGGGTGGCCCCTGCAGGGTGGCAGGGCCAGAGCTGCCCGGAACTCCTGAGAGAGACCGGGTTTGGGGAGAGACGATAATGAGTGTGTTCACTTAAAACGGCCACAGTTCTCCATTTTCCCAGGACAGCCCCAGGCCTGCCTGTTACCCCAAAGTCTTGTCCAGGCCCTGCTAACCCACAGCCGCCCTGGTCTGGACCCATTCATTATGTGGTTGCCCTGGGCCGAGCCCTGTGCGATTTGAAAGGCCCAGGAGACGTCCAAGAGAAGATTCCACAAATGTCTGAGGACAAGAGGAGGCGTCAGAGTGGACCTGGCGAACTGCGGTGCCCGAGGGCCCCACAGGGCCCAGGCAGGCTGGGTGGGCAGAGGCGACCCTCCATGCAAGGGTCAGCAGTGACTGGCTTTCTGGCTATGAGGCTTCTGTCACGGCACCTCAGCTGTGCGGCTGGGGCGTGACAGCAGCCACCGATGACACATAAATGAAGGCGTGTGGCCTCATGCCAATAAAACTCAATTACAAAGCAGGCAGGTGGCCAGCGTCCACCCCCGGGAGCGGTTGGCCGACCCTCCCTTTAGAATAGACTCCGGTGCTCTACCCCCCACCGGGGAGGCGAGGCTGTGTTTGCTGGAGAACTCGGGCCAGCCCCGCTTTGTAGGGGCAGGTTCCCGCTTGACTGCAGGGAGCACCCCGATGCTGGCTGCTGGCCGCTGGCCAGGCAGGAGCTGGTCCCGGTTGCCGGATCAGAGCCACAGGCCAAGCGCAGTCTGCAGCGAGCTACCCACTCGGCTACGAGAACTCTCCCGGGTCCCCGAGCCTACCTTGATCAGATATGGAAGCAGCACTGAGACGCCGTCGTGTGACACCTACCTCTCCCCTCAGTTGCTCCAGATTTGGGGGCCACCGCCCTGGGCAGCCCCAACAGCAAAGGAAGTGCCCGGTGGTCAGTACGAGTCTGCTGGGTTGGACCTCTTTCTGCCGAGGCCACAGCTAACTCCGTTCACTGATTTCCTCGTGACTGTGTCTTTCCACTGACATGTAGCCCCCTTATACCCCCTCTGCCTACAGTCCACACACTGTGTCCATGAGTCCTTTTTCCTTTTCGCTCAGTCCTCCCACCCACTGTCATCTGTCCCCATTTTCCTGGTCAGTTTGTTCAGTAGATTCCACATATGAGTGAGATTATATGGAGTTTGTCTTTCTCTGACTGGTTTATTTCTCTCAGCACAATGCTCTCCGGGTCCATCCATGCTGTCACAAAGGGTAAGACTGCCTTCTTTTTTACGGCTGAGGAGTCTTCCATTGCATAACTCCCCGATAGTTGTTCTACCCACTCATCTACTGACGCTTTTTAAAAGTATCCTCACCCAAGGATATGTTTTTTCTTGACTTTGAAGAAAGAGAAAGAGAGAAAGAGAGGGAGAGAAACATCAGTGTGAGAAAGAAACATCGATCGGTTCCTTCCTGTCCGCGCCCCAGCTGGGGACCAAACCTGCAACCCAGGCGAGTGCCCTGACTGGGAGTCCAACCGGTGACCTTTTGGTTCACAGGATGACGCTCCAACCAACTGAGCCGCACTGGCCAGGGCGAAGGACTACAACTTCTTTGGCAGCCTCAGAAACAGTGTAGCCACCGAGGAGTCTGGGACCACAGGGAGTCCCTGCTCATCGGCCTGTGTCTGACGCAGGTCCGGTCAGTGGTGGGCGGGCAGTGGAGGTGGGGTGAGCTGCAGGTGGGGACACCCCTCTCTGTCTCCAAGGCTCTCGGGGGCCTGTGTGCGCGCCTCTTTCTGCCTCGTTTTCAGACACCTGCCCTCACAACACCAGCATTAGGTCTGCACCAATTCACCAAGGACTGTACATTCTTTATTGTGATTATTATCAGAAAATACCACTAGACAAACAAGGAGGGAATAAACATTTCCTTCAATCCTCACCCAGCGATAGTGACTGCTGATGGAAGCACAACTGAGATTCTAATGCCCACATTGTTTTGTGACCTCCTCTTGGCATTCACTGTGTGACAGGTCGGGCACCTTCTGAGCTGCAGAGCAGGGCCGCCCGCCATGCTTAGCACTGCCATGCCCTGTGACGGGCCAGCCGGTCGTCTCCGAGTTTTCTCTGTAAAAGCGATGCTACGTGGACACCCTTACAACCAGCTGGGGGAGCACACCCTTCATTATTGACTTAAGCCCCAATTCCAAGAAGACAACCGTGGAGGTAGAGCTGCATTTGGGAAAATCACACATCCCCCATCCCTGTGAGGGGACCAGGCCTGAAGCCTGCTTACCCACAAGGAAGAGCAGGTGGGCGGCTGTGTTTGGAAGTTTAGCTCCAGCAAGCCCCCAGGCAGCATCCCTGGGCCGGGGGCCTCACCCAAAGTCTCCCCCAGCCCAAAGATCACCTTCGCGTGGGAAGTGGGCCCTGGGAGGGGGGCATTGTTAGTAGGGAATGGGGCCCAGCAGGATGGACAGGTGGGGAGACCAGACACGTCCCAGCCATTGGAAAGACGAGGCGCTTAGAGCAGAGGCTTCCCACCCTGGGAGGAGTAAACTCTTCGTCTTCAGTTTTTTCGTCTTGTCCTCTGAGTTATGAACTGTGTGGCATTAGGGCTTAGACGGGGGAGCCTCACTCAGGTCTTCAGAACTACTAGGTAGGGGACAGAGGAGGGGCGGGGCCGGCACACCTGTCAGATGAGGAGCGTGCCTTTTGCTTCAGCCTCCCTAACTATTTTCAATCGGGCCCCAGGAGATCAGCATCGGGCTTCGGCGCCCACAGCACAGTGGAGGGCTCCCCGAAAAGGGGGCAGCTCTCCAAATCGCCCCTGAACCGCAAGTCACCCGGCCCTCCCGCGTGGTTCTCAGTCCAGTGTGCGAGCTTCAGGGGGAGCATATTTAAGACTCGATGCTTAGATCCCAGAGGCCCCGCCGACTTCCTGGATCCAGGGCAGAGCCCCAGCCCCGGAGGATTTTCCAAAGGGGAGCGGTGACTTCAAAGCTGAGTCATCTCTTCAGACCCACACACCCAGCGACTGACAATGAGCCAAAGCAGCACAGACGGGCAGCCTGCGGGCTCTGGGACTGCCGGGTGACCCAGGGGCTTGGAGAGTGGGCATCGTGGCGGCTAATAACGTGGGCCCCTGGGAGATGGCCAGGACACAGTAGGCACTCGGTGGATGACAAGTCATGCAATGAGGGTGAATTGCTTGGAAGTTGCAAGAAGAAAGTACAAAAGGTGACAACAGGCAGCGAGAGAATTTGGGACTCAGTGTCCACTGCCCATCGAGGCTGACCTGAGGGTCCTGGCATCAGGAGAGAACTTCAACAAGTATTTCTTCCACCATGAACAAAAGGCAAGAGGCCAGTCTTAAATTTCAGCCCCAGGCCAGAGCTCCTGCTCGTGCCCGTGTGCTGTGCAAACTGTACAAGGCCGGAGCAGCTGGCTGGCTGGCTCTCTGTGCGCCCCCTCACCAGGCTGCTCTGCACCCAAGACACGCTCCCTGGGCGGTGTGGACTGGGTGGCGATTACGTTTTGTGGGTGGAGGCTGAGTGCTGGCCCCGAGCTCCCACTGCTCTGGGCTCTGACGGCCACTGGCTGAGGGCTGAAGGAAGGGTTCCAAAGGAACCTACCACTTGCAATATAAATGCAACGAGTGTTTCTTCCCACGCCCTTAGGATGACCCTGCCTAACTGACAAGGAGGCTGCCACAGTCCCATTGTGGCTGGGAGTCTCCCCGGGACAGCCTTCCAGGCCTCCCGAAACAGCGGGTGCTGCACCCTGAATCCCTGGTAATTGGAGAGTTCTTTCTCCCTAAGATCACTTTATACTCCAAGATTCTCGTTGCTTTTTTTTTTAATTGCTCTTTGCTTGGAACACTGCAGCAGGGAAGTTCGCTGTCCCCTCCCTGGGAAGTTAATGAGGTGTGGGGAGACACGGAGGTGCGCCAGGGGAGCCCCAATGAAAGGGGCCTGAGCCCGGCCTCTGCGGAACAACCCTCCTTTGATTGTGCAGCCCGCCCCACGCTGCCTGCTTTGCAAGGGAGGGCTCCATGCATTACAGCTCCGAAACCAGGACCTGCGGTGGCACCCACTCAGGAGCAGGGACGGCCTGAGCGGGGTCTGCAGGGAGCTGGGTTGGGGAGTGGGCGGGCATGGGGACAGCCACAGCCCCACGCTGGGCTGTAAATCACAGTGAAGCCCTCTCTGGCGCTCTCCATCCAAACGCCACGCTGTGTTTTTGTTTCCAATTACAGGAGGAGAAAAATACAAGCATCTGGAACTCATTGCTGTCCCTTCATTCAACACCATAACTTCAAGAAAGCAAAATAATCTCTCTCCCCAACGCACAGGGAAGGGGCGGAAGCAACGTCTCCAGAACTAAGCCCTCGGCCCCAGCCCCAGTCCCAGGGGCATCTCTGTGGCCACACTGCACACACATGGGGGGCAGGGTTCATGACGGAAGCCTCCACGGCTCACCAGCTCCTGCAGCAGGGAGCTCAGGGGTGCTGAAACTCGCTGGCCGTCCCACGGCTGCCTCCCTGTCTGGCCTTTCCTAATGGGCAGCACTGGACCCCCTGCGCAAGCAAGAAGCCACACCCGCAAGGCTGGGCTTTGTCCCCAAACACCCGCAGGACTGCAAGGATCCTGGCCCCAGAGACTCAGGATGCCATGGGTGTTACCGAGAAACTAGCTTGGAGAGAGGACAAGTCTGTGTCACCTAACGCCCGCGAGAAGGAGGCGGGCCCCTGGCTCCCTGCAGCTTCAGGACCCCGCTCAGACTCCTGGGTGCGCCACACAGGGGCCTCTCCTCTGCCCTGCAAGGCTCGGGCTTCCCGTGGCTGATCCCCCCAGCACGCCATTCTCTGCTGAGGGTGAGCTGTCCCTCTGAACACCGCAGACGCCGCCCCCTCTCAGTCCACCCCGCGCCCAGCAGCCATGCATCCGTTTGGGATCTGCCAGCACGAACAGTACCTGCCTTTAAGATGTGCTCACAAGGGTCGCTGGCCCCCAACTGTGTGTGCGGTGACTATGGGCTCTGGGCCTGCGGGAGACACAAAGAGGGGGCTCTTGCCCTTCAGAAACTTAGGGGGGCGCCCCCACTGGGGATGGTTTATTTCTAGCCAGAGCCTAAGATCCACCCGCGGTGGGGTAATAGGGTTTCCCATGGCTACCAGAATAAAGGACCGCAAACTCAGTGACTTAGAGCAACACGCACGGGTGGCCGGTCGCTGCTGTGCAGGCCCGGAATCCAGCCCCGGCCTTACTGAGCTCTAGTCCGGGTGCTGGAGAGGCTGCCTGACCCGCCCCGCCTCGTGCAGGAGAGATTCGATTGGCGCCTTTTCCGGCCTCCAGAGGCCACGTTCGGGTCTTGCAGCAGGCCCCGCCTGTCTTTACGGCAGCAACGGCGGTAGCGCCCCCGTCACGTCAATCACACCCAATCGCCCAATCACCTGGAGCCTCCCCGGTCCCCCTCTTCCCCTGGGAAGGTCTTTCTTGATTTCACTGGGCTCACCCACGTGGCCCCGCCTGAGTCCTTCGTCCAGAAGCCGGCGGCCAGCACTGAGAGTTCCGTCTGCCGCCTTCGCTGGCCTCCACCTTGTCCTGCAGTGCAGTCCACGGTCCCGGGTGGGACGCGGCCGGCTTTGGGGGACCCTGTTTTCACCACCGAGGGGGGGATAAGATGGTAAAGGCCACTTCCCACAGCGAGACTCCTTGCACAGCCCTCCTAGTAAACGTGGGCGGGATTAAAAACTGCTTTTAGGGCCCATCGGACTTTTCTCCGTCCAAACGACTGTCGTCCAAACGACTGTCGCCGCACGCAGCGTGCACACGGCAGTGTCTCCCACAGCGGGACCAGTGACGCTGGCTATTTCGCCTTCAGTCATTTTATTAATGGTGCCTTTGCTTTTATGTGAGCTTGAAAGCATAAGCAGCATATCCGATCTGCGTGATATCTTCCCTTTTAAATAAATTGATCCCAGCTTTCGAAGAGTGAGGCTTAAATAAAATGTGAGCCGGCAGCAACCGCATGGCGCGGGCCAAAGCAAAACAAACAGGAAAAAAGAAGAACCGTGAGGGCGGCACTGAAATGCCTGCGACGTGGGAGACCTCCCTCGGGTTTGGTTTTCCAGAGAAACTCCACGTCCCCGAGGACAGGGGATTGTCCCTCTTCTGGTCACTGCGTCCTAGCCAAGTCCCAGCCCAAAGCAGGTGCTCCGTAAGTACCGGGTGAGTCGACGGCTTGCCTCTGGGTCTCCTCACCCATCATGGGGTGTGGGGGACATGCTGATTTCTGCTTCTGTTTCCGGAGCCTGGAGAGCACGGCACTCAGACGTGTATTGAATCAACCAATAAAGGGGTTCAAGTTGTGGGCCTGAATTGTGATCCAATCTGTACCTTTTAGATTAATTCCACATTATGGAATCGAAACTCAAGTAATGACTGGACCCTCACTATCTGTGGTTTAAATGTCACCGAGGCCCAGATCTTGGTGCCGGACAAACAGCCAAAAATCACGCTGAGCAGGAAGGTGGGAGCCGACACACACGAACCCCCCTTTTCCCTCCTGGGGCCTGCATCTCTTAGTTCCCCCCTTCCAGTTCCGTGCACATTCCCCGGGGGACGTGGTTCAGCCCCCTGCATTCAGCTGGAGGCAGGGCCACTGTGCAACACGGAGCTGCATGTGAAGGACACAGACACAGGAGCTCCTACCTTACACAAGCTCACGGCTCGGGGAGGCGGGGGATCCACGCTAGAACCTGTTCTCACCACGTAGTTGTTATGCCGTCACTCACTTGGGTCTGAATGATAATGGCCTCTGAGCACCCGAGGTGAACTTGTAGTCTGAGTTCAATCAAATTAATGAGATTCTGCAACAAAGAAAGCAAAAGTAAATCAACTCTCTTTGAAAGAGTATAACAGAGTCCAGAATTCCACCGTAAACTCCATGACATCCAGGGCATAACCAAAGACCACGCAACCTGGGAAGGACCAAGGGAACGCCAGCCACTCTGCAGAGAAACGGCAAGCCCTGGAGACCAGACAGGGGCTGGAACAGCAGGCCTGGGTGTCGAGGGAGTTGTTGAACTGCATTCGGTCACCTAAGGGAGAACAGGGGACCATAAAGACTGCCGCGCGCTGACCTCGTGTAAAACCCTTTGCACACTCGGCATTAGATCTCAGCACTGCCCTGTGAGTCAGCTTCTTATGCCCTGAGAGATCAGAAACTATGCCTTCTGAAGAGATTGTATTTTTAGAGCATTTTTATATTTACAGAGAAATTGAGGAGATAGTACAGTTTCCATGTACCCCCTGACACACTCATACATGGACGCGTGCACACACACACACATTTCTCCCTTACTGACATCTTAACATTACCATGGCACATTTGTTACAATTAACGAATCAATATGGCTACATTATTACTAAAGTCCATTATCAACTTAGAGGTCCTTGATTTTTGCCTAGTGTCCCTTCTCTGTTGTCATGTCCCCGCAGCCTCCTTTTGGCTGTGACACTTTCTCAGGACGGTGCTTGTTTTGGTGGCTGTTTGCAGGGTACTGGTCAGGTGTTTCGCAGGCTGCCCACCACTGGAGTCTCCCTGGTTTCCCTCCCATCAGACTGGGGTGAAGAGTGTGGGGGAGACAGTGCCTGGCTGCTCGCAGACCGGAGCCGCTGCTGGCCCAGGCCCCCCCCACGGCGTCCTTCAAGGACGATTATCGAATACGTGACTGTCTACCAGTGAGAGAGGGAGTTCAGGAAGATTTCAAATGTGCCAGACGATGCCCGTCTGGCCAGAAGCAAGACGAGGATCGGAACCCGGACTCTGTCTCAGAAACCTTCTCCCTTCCGGGAGGTTACGCCAGCCTCACGGTAACGGCAAGTCCCGGGTGCTGGCGCAGGTTGTTTCCAGTTCTCTCAACAACAGTTCCAAGGCTGAGTGGCTGCCCTGTTTTCCTGAAGCTCAGGGGTGTCTCAGAACTTCTTCAAGTCCGAGCGAAAAAGTGGCCTGGGCCTTGAAACCATCTCCGGCTGCTTCCAGGCCTCTGCTCAGCCTGCTGCCATTACAGTGACCTTCCCAAGAGAGCAAGTGATTTTCCCTCTTTAAAACTCTCCAGAGAGCCCTGGCTGGTGTGGCTCAGTGGACTGAGTGCGGGCCTGTGCACCAAAGGGTGGAGAGTTCGATTCCCCATCAGGGCACATGCCTGGGTTTCGGGCCAGGTCCCCAGTGGAGGGGCATGTGAGAGGTAACCACACGTTGATGTTTCCCTTCTTCCGTCTTCCAGGCCCCTCCTGGCTCTTCTCTGTCACTTGAGAAAACAACTGGAGAGACAGGAAAGCTTGCAGCCCTGGGGCACTCACCAGCCTCGAGGTTTGGGAAGGAACCTGAGGGCCTCGAGGCTGTGGACATGCACGTCCGTGCCGTCCACCCTCTGTCCCGGGCCACTGTTGGGCGCTTGGAAGGCTAAGAGACACAGCATTGCTAGATTTAAAACAAATACGTTTCTAGATTAAAGCTCAGAGGTCCAGAAGAGGCAGTCTTTTCGTAGTGGGGGTCACGTGGCCCACCTGGAGGGGTTGCTTTTAGGGTGAGCATGTAAAGCATTCTCTGCAGATCTGAACCAAGGGCCGGGGGCTTGGGGACCAAGGGAACCGCGAGCCGCTGCTAACAGGGACGGCGCGGCAGCGACACGCCCCTGCTGGTGTGCGAATCCCCAGGACGCGCAAACCTTCCGGAAGAGCATTTTCAGGAGAGGACTTGCATTAGGACATGCTACCGGCACTTACTCAGGCAGAGAGAAGAGTATGGAGGATTAAGGGTGATGAAAAGAATACCATTATATGGGTAAAACGAAATGTATGTAGACTGGGAAAAAATACGAATGTGTTGTGTGGTTTCCTGTCTCTGTAAGTAAAAACGCACACAATGTTAACACAAAGGGTAAAAGGGAGAGAAATCAACTCAAAAGGCTTTTAAGGCCGTAGCATTATCTGCAAAGTGGTAAAGGTGCTAATTAATAAAAGATTCTTTAAAACGGCCTTTATGATGTTTAAGGTGGTCACCAAAAAAAGAGCGAGGAATATGTCTCCCGGAGGTAACAGAGAGAACGTGGTCGTTTGTAAAGTGTAGAGTGAAGAGGAAAAGGCAAACAAGATAAATGCAGCAAACAGAATAGAAATAGTAAGATAAGGTAATAAACGTAAATGTATTAGCAATTCAGTAATGCAATAATGTAAATTTGCCCCTCAGTGTGGACCGCACGGGCATTCCTGGGTCGGCGAAGACCTCTGAAGTGCCAGTCCTTCGTGAAAGCAAAGAGAACAACGGCAGACACGGCTAGAGGCCACTCTCCTGGCCCTTTGGACATGAACCAAAGGCTCGCAGTCACGCGAGGAGCCTTCGCTGAAGACGGCCAGCTGGAGCAGGGACAGACGGCAGCTGTGTGGTGTGTCAGCTTCACCGCCCCCCCCTACCCCACAGCTGTGCAGCTGGGAGCCGCAGCCACAGACGGCCACTCAGCGGCCACCGCAAGGGGCAGACAGGTTGGACGCGCCCCCGAAATCCATCCCAGGGACCTGTCCCTACCCGGCCTTTCAAGCAGCTCCCTGGAAAAGCCGTGTGCACAGGCCTTCTCCTGGTGACCTGCCTGGGGGTCGGCTCCGTGGACACTTGTCCAAGGCCGTCAGCAGCCGTTAATCAACATCGCAGCTGCCTTGGTTGGCGAGACGGACGCTCGCTTGACGGTCGACTTATTTTCAATGAAGGCCCAACAGGACTCCACGGGGAAATCCGCAGACGGTGCCGGGCCAACGTGATGTCCCCATGAAGGCGAGCGAGGCGGCTCACTTCCACGCCGCGACACCACGGTCAAGTAATTCAGAATGGTCGTAAATCTAGGTGTCGTGCCTAGAATTATAAAACCCTTAAAAAAAGCAGTATTTCTTCTTACATATGACATCAAAATCACAACAAAATAAATAGATCAATTGGACTTCATCAAAAAGTAAAATACTTGCATTTCAAGAAACGCCATCAAGAAAAAGACAACGCAAAAGGAACAAGTATAAAGGACACATGGATGATAACGGGGGGGGGTGGAAATGGGAGGGAGGTGGGGAGGGCAGGGGGAGTGGGCTGGGATGGGGGTAAAAGGCAGAAAACTACTTGAACAGCTTTTAAAATTTAAAAAATGCTGCAAAAAAAAGGAAAAGAAAAAGACAACCCATAGAATGAAAGACAATATTTGAAAATCATGTATCTGATAAGAGACTTACATGCAGAATTTATGAAGAAATCCTTGTAAAGAAGACAAATAGCCTGATTTTAAATTGAGCGCAGGCTTCAAACAGATATTTCTGCAAAGAAGATACACCCGCGGCCAACCAGCACACGAAGAGGTGACCGACATCATGTGTCACGAAGGCCGTGTAACTCAAGAACGCAGTGAAGTGCCCCTTCCCACTCACCAGCATGGTGAGGAGTGAGCGAGACCGTGAACTTGGGAGCAAGGGTGTGGAGAACCTGGAACAGGGTACGTTGCTGGCGAGACTTCAAAGTGGAGCGGTCATCTGGGGCGGTCCCCCCAAATGGCAAACACCGAGCTGTTGTGTGACCCCATACTTCCACTCCGACATGTGTATCCAAGAGAAAGAAAAATACACGTCCCAGCAAAACTGGCACCTGAGTGTCCCTTTGAGTCACTAGGAAACAGCCCGAGTGCCCACCACCGAGCGGAGGGATAAACCCAACGCAGCGCAGCCGCACTCGGGAACGGCCTGGTGACGAGAGGAACGAACGCCGACGATGAAGACCCCCGCACATCGCGGTGGGTGAACGGAGCCAGTGGCGAAACACACCCACTGTCGGCTCCATCACCAGGGGCTGCCGTCCGGAGCAGGTGGTTGCAGGGACAGAGCCCACCAGGGTCGGGGGTGAGCAGTGTCGGTGGGTAGGATCCTTTTAGGGGTGCGGAAAATACCTGAAATTAGGTGTTATGGCGGCAAAGCTCTGTGAATACACTAAAACCCCGCAAACTTTACATTTTATTTTCTCCTTTGCATGGAATTGATCGGGGCGACCCCGGTTAACATGGCGGCACGAGTTTCAGGTGCACAGGTCCACAGCTTGTCGTCGGTACACCGTACGTACTGTGCGTTCGCCACCGCGGGTCAGTTTTACATTTTAAAGTGGTAAGTTTTATGGTATATGAGTTACAGCTCAATAAAGATGTTTGAAAAGAGCAAAGATTGTCACACTGGATTTTCAAATATCTATGTTGCTTATAAGATGCTTTAAACATAAAAACATTGAATGTGAACGAATGAACATAAGCACGATACGAACACTGGCCAAAAGGACACTGTGCGGCTGTCAGACCCAGAAGCACCGATAGAGGCTCATTTCCCAGGGCTGGAAGGTCAATCCTACGCAGAGAAAGAGAGAGAGCAATTTTCATGCATTTCGTAACTTAGCCTCATAATGTAGAAAGCAAAACGCGAAAGAGCTAAAACAAATAGCAGACGCATGCACAGTGGCGGTGACAGGAGGAGCAGGAGACGTCAGCAAGGACTCAGAAAATCAGAACAACCTGACAAACGAACTCGATCCGACTGAGAACACGGCGCTCAGTGACACAGAGTTTCCATTCTGCTCACGAGCACATGAAACTTCTAGTAACACAGCCCGGGGCCTGGCCATAAAACACACATCGGCGAATGCAAAAGGGCTGAAATCATGCGAAGCAAGTTGTCTGAACACAGTGCAATCAAGCTGGACGCAAATCGCTGAAAATAACTAGGTCATCTTCAAATGCTGGCAAATCAGGTAGTTTATTTCTAAAAAGTCCACTTTGAAATGAATCGCAATGCAACACAATGATCAAGACTTGTGAGTGGAAGTTAAGGGTGTGCTCAGAAGGAAATTTATTATTAAATTTATATCACAAGTGCATATATTAAAAACAAGAAAGGCTGAAAGATCGATGATCTAAATATCCATCTGAAGAAGTTAGCAAATGAACAGTCAAATAAACCTAAAGAAAGAAGGAAGGAAATAATAAGGATAATGGGGAAAAAAACCCAAACCAAATATGTAGCAATTGAATATCAACAGACCAAAATTTTTTGAAAATACCAATAAATCTGAAAGAAGAAAGAGCGCAGACCTTATACAAAACCCTCGCAGAGGGCACGCAGAGGAAGCGCACACAACACCGTCGTGTGCAGCCGAGCGGCGTCGCTGCCGAAAGCGAAGGAGGGCAGGGCCAGAAAGGAAGAGCACAGGCCGGCCCCTCCCGCTAAGGCCGGGGTGAGACCCTCCACGGGAGGGTCAGGGGTGGATGGGGAAGCTAAGCCTTCGTGGTGAGGCGGGTTTAGTCTAGACAGACAGTGCCGGCTTGAAGTTTTACGATCAGTTAACGAGCTCACTGTATTCACAGAACAAATACAATAAACTCTATGACCATGTTAACAGATGCAAAAGAGATTCTGATAAATTTCCCATTTGTTCCTGGTCGAAATCTTAGCAAATGAGGAGCAGAACTTTCTCCGTCTGATAAGATTATCTTAAAAAAATACCTTACCTCCAACATGATATTGACATATTGATGGTGAACTATTCAATGCTTTTCACCTGAGATAAAGAATAACAGAAGGCCACACAGCACGGTCCTTGTCACTTCTGACTCTGGACTGTGGCCTCGGGTGGCCACTCCACCCAAACATGGGCGAGTGGGCAGCGTGACTTGGACTTTCAGAGAGAGAGACCCTGTTCTCTGGCCTCGCCCCCTAGTGTCCTGAACAATTTGTCTCGAATGATGTTCCTGTCTCAGACGCGCCCGCAGGCTCCTTTTCCGGCCAGAGGTGCTGCGGGCTGTGGACAGGCAGGCACACCGGGAGGTGGTTGGCCCACGGCACCGGAGCAGTGGGGACGATGCCCGAGCGCTGGCGTCAGGCCGTGCTCGTGCGTTAACTGTGTGACGTAGTACTTGGTTACCTGGGGTTAAGCTCTGCATAATGAAGAAGAGGGTGATGCATACAAATCCAACGTGGGGAATGTGTGGTGTGAGAAATTTACCCAGGCAGCCTCTGAACCAAGTGCCCCTCACACGGACAAACTCTTCCCCCTGCAGGTGTCTTGGATCCCCAGAGCCTCTGTGAGCAGCGGGAGCGTGGCCACACCTTGCTCCTTAGAGGCCGCAGTCGGTGACATCAGCCACGAGCCCCCGTCTGGCGCAGGGGGCTCGCGTGCCCGGTAAACAGAGAATGACAGCTGGAGCATTAGTCCACGCACGAGGCCGGGAGATGACGGACAGGCAGTGGGGTCGGGGGAGGGCAGGGCTGGCCGGTCTGGGCTCGCTGAGTGCGGTGTGGCTGGTGTAACGCTGCACACAAACGCAGGCCCACGGCTCGGGGGTGCGGGTGGAGCGGCGGGGACAAGCAGGCTGGGCTCCTGCACGCCGCCTGTCGTCGCATTTGGCGTTTGGCACCCAGAGGGAAGAGCCAGTGGCTCACCTGCCAATGATGAAACAATGACTGTGCTGACCACACGTAGTGCCAGCCGGCTCTGTCCTGCGGCCACCTGGTGTCACCTTCGTATTCACTTAGTGTGATTCTCCTGGGCCTGAACTTGGAGAGTGTGTCTCCTGACACCACCGTGCGGAGCCGTGTCCGCTGAGCCCAACCCATGTTCACGGCACAGTCACTCCGAGCGCTCATAACGCGAGACGTTCTGGGCCCTAAACCTCAGACCCTCTAAGATGCAGCCGTCCTTTTAGGGGGGGGCATCCATCTTACCCAGAGGACTGGAGGGGGGCCCAGAGGCGGGAAGAACCTGAGATCCCATCCTGTTTGCAAGCTAACCAGTTAGCCAGTGGATGGAAGGATTATGTTCCTCAAACGTGTGCACTGAAGCCCCGGTCCCCGTGACAGTGTGGAGGCAACTTGGGGAGGGGACTGGGGCTGGACAGATCAGAGGTGGGGCCCCCACAGTTCGATTGGTGCCCTTGTAAGAAGAGAGGGAGCTCCTCGCCCCAGCCCCACTCATCCCCAAGGGAGCGGGGTCCCAGCAAGAAGACAGGAGGGTGGATCTCACCAGAGCCAACCCTGCCGAATCCCTGACCTCGTCCAGCCTCCTGCACTGTGGGGAATGAACGTCCATTGGTTAGGCTGCCCCATCTGCTCCGTCACAGCAGCCCGAGCCGACTGACATTGCCACTCCTGTGGGAAGGAGCTGCCAGCAGCCACGGGGCTCCTGGGCCAGCGAGGAGAGACCTGCTTCTCCCAGGAACAGCGGCAGCGAGTGTCAGCGTGGGTCAGTGTCCCGATCCCGGGTCCCACAGAGCGATGCGGAGAGGGCCAGGTGGCCTGTGCAGGCAGAGAGGGGACCCCGAGCACAGGGAACCCAGGGCCTCCGTGGTGGGCAGTGAGCCGCCGCCCCGCGCCCAGCGGAAGACACCCCCTCTGCCTGCTGAGACACTTCGGAGGTACCCTCAGGAGAGGGCCTGGGACGAAGGTGGACGCGGGTCTGCTCACAGGTGAGTGAACTGCACAGGGATGCTCCTGGGCACTGGCTTCCAGCAGGGGCCGTGGGACCAGGGCGTGCCAGGGCCCAACATCTGGGGGCTTTCTAAAACCCCAGATGCATTTGAAGACAGGAGCAGAGACCTCCTCAGGGTCCCCTTTCTCTCCAGTGGGGCTATCCCCACGACCCCTAACACGTAACCCAGGGTGACACTTCCTGGACAGGGTCCCTTGGCTGTGGCCTCAGCGTGTGTGAAGGGAGATGTGGATACACAGGCCACGTGCACAAGGCCACGTGGCTCGGGGCACAGGGGACATCAGCAAAGAGACAGTCACCGGCAGGGGCAAACCCTTGGAATGGGGGCGGGGTCCTCACCTGTTAGCACACCTGGGCAGCCAGAGGCCACCACCAGCCCCTGCTTCCAGGGCTCCAAGGAGCTGTGGGGCAGACAACGGGCCCGGCTTCCCGGCGACCCCCACCCCGGCTCCTGTCCGCCTGGTTACATCACATTAAATCAACATCAAGGCCGCCTGCGGGCGCGTCAGGGAACCAGAGGGTGCGCCATGGCTTTGATGAGAAATGAGGGAGATGGTGAGGTTCGGTGCCCAGAAGCTGTCTCGGGTTTTTATTTCAAGTTGTTTTACTTTAACATGAGCTGAAAGGTCCCTGGGACTATCTGCCCCAGAATCTCCACCAGGGCCATCAGCACAGTGAGGGGGTGGGGGCGGGCCTACAGTCTTCCCTCCCAAACTCGAGGGGGAAGAACCTGAGGGCTCAGCCCTGCACCCATGGGCATGGCAGCCCCACAGACAGTGTGGGAAAGCCGCAGCCATGGCCGGCACCGGCAACACGTGTAGAGCCTGCTTCCCACCGGGGAAGGGCCTTGGTCCATTTTACCAACATTCAGGCAATTTGTTCTCGCCATGATGGATGACAGATGATAGGCAGAGAGAGACAGTGAGGGAGGGGGAAAGAGACAGAGAGGGAAGGGGAGGGGAGGGGAGGGGAGGGGAGGGGAGGGGAGGGAAAAAAGAAAGGGAAAGACTGGGCGGCCATTTCAGCAACGCTCTGCCCTGCAGGCCTGGTGAGCTCTTTGGGGTGGTACCTGACCGGAACCCAGACAATTGGGGCCTCTCCCTCTCAGGAACCTCTCTCCACAGCCACTCATCCAAGAAAGTGCGAGAGAAGAGGTAGGGACAGGCTGGCCCAGGCACAGGAGCCAAGTACCCCCAGTGGCAGACTGGGCGGGGACAGGCAGCGGTTAGGGTTCTGGCGTCTCCCCTGCGGTGGCATCACTGCGATTTAACTCCTGAAATTGCGCCCTGGGCTCACCGAGGAGCTGGGGCAGGGACCCCGCAGTCCTGTATGCAGGAAAGGAGTGTGTGAGAGAAGGAAGGAGCCAGAAAGGGGGTGGCCAGAGGCACACGGGTCCCTCTGGGCTGCTTCTGTTCTCCTGACCAGACAATGGGCACGCCTCGCTAAACTCCATGGTCTGGGTTTGCGTTTCCCCAGAAGCTGACCCGGAGGCAGAGGTTCCAGTTTATTCTGGCTTAGTCTGTTTGACCCCAGGGAGCCCTGGCAGGGGCACGGGGAAGTGAGACCAGAAGCCGAGACAGCCACGGACCCCTGGTTCCCCAACAGCTGCTGCTGCTGCAGACAAGCGGGGTGTGGTGCTCCCCCGGAGCCCTGGGGGGCCCTGGAGCCAGTGTGGAGCCTGCCTCAGAAGGACCCCGACTCCGGGAGCCGAGCAGGCAGGACGGGAATGGAGAACAGGGCTGAAAATACGGGGACCAATGAAAGTTGATTTTACAAAGTTGGGCATGCTGGCCCCTCTCCCCCACTCGTTCTCAGAACCCTGGGAGGCAAGCGGACTTCTCTCCCAAGATGCTGAAGGGCCCCAGAGGAAAGCCATGGTGGGATCCCAGGCTGCACAGGCAGCCTCACCGCGCCCTGACTCTCCAGGGAGACCTGCCTGTCAAACGCGGCCCCCTACCCCCCTCGCCCCCCGACAGAGACCGTCCATTCAGCCTGGCCCAGCCTCACTCCGATGTGAATAGAAAGCCGAGTGCTAGCCTGATATTCCAGGGAGGGCCTCAGCATTAGAGACAGTCCCACACCCCCCCAAAACTGCGGAGAGACCCCGAGTCCTGGCAACACTGCTGGAAACAGAAGGGTGTGCAAAGCCTTTAACTGGAACAAAGCATTTCTCAAGACGTAAGAAGATGTTTCATTCCTTACATAAGCACGAGGTGTTTTGTGACGCAATTAGAGACAGAAAGGAGATCTTGGAAATGTTTTTCACCGTGGAAAAAAACTCATGAAGTCCACCACCTTCACCTTCTCAGAGTGTGCGGCACGGCGGCAGTGAGCACGATCACACCGCTGTGCAAACACGCCATCCACCCGTCCCCGGGGCCCTCTCCTTTCCCCAAACTGGGACTGTCCCTACATGGGCCAGCAACTCCCCGCCCCGACCCCGCCCCGACCCCGCCCCGACCCCCACCGGGGCCTGGTTCCCAGATATCTGAGTCTGACCCCTCCGGGCCCCTCACAGAGGTGGAGTCACACAGAGCTGTCTTTCTGCGACAGTCTCACCTCAACCACTGTGATGCTGAGGCTCACCCAGGCCACTGAGTGGGTCAGACTGTCCCTCCTCTTTATGGCTGAGTGACACTCTGCCGCGTGCCCAGACTGCGGCTCCCATGTCTGTCCCGAGTGTCTGCTGAGCTGTGTGCTCCCCTGGGCTGCCGTGGACGTGGGTGTGCAGAGGTCGCTTTAAGGCCCTGCTTTCGGATCTTTGGGGGGATTAGCTAGAGGCTGAATTTCTGCATCATAGTATAGTTCTATTTTTAATTTTTTTGAGGCCCTTCATTCTGCTTTCTGGGAAAATGTTTTTTATGCAATAGAAAGTTGTAAAAGCAGCCTCCAAACGGAGGGGGCAACTCTGAAGGCAGAACGAGAAGTCTGGACTGCGAGACAGGGAAGAGACACACCAGCCCCGCAGGGGACGGCGCTCGGTGGGCGTCGTCCTGCAACACTGACACTGATGGGACAATGTGACCCTGGACCGTGACCAGAAACAGGGAGCTTCGTCCCCGGAGCCCGCACGTCGAGGCTGCTGGTTGCAAACCACAGCCCACACCCCGGCTTGGAAAAGCAGGAAATGAGGTGATCAAAACCAGGAGCGCCCCGAATCTCCAGGACCCGCATCTGAGATGCCAGGGGCTGCCCTGTGGGTGCCCGGCGGCTTGGGGCCCGGCCTCCTGCACAGCCAGCTCACAACACGCTGACGCCCGGCACCAAGCATTGGACCCTGTGCCCATTGAGCCTCACAGAAACCGGACCCACGGCCCCCAGGCACCATGCATGTCCCATTCCTCACGTGCTCGAGCGGGTGCATCTGACAGGCGGCTGCTACTCGGTGCTCCCGCGCCCAGCTGTCAGGAAGGAAGGCTGAGAACGCGGCTCTCGGGCTTCTCTCCTGGGAAACCAGGGCACGACCACTGCAGAAGAGGCTTCGGAAGTTGCTGAGAGGCCACGGGAAGGGGGTGTCTACCTTCAGAAGTCCGTCACTCTCCCAAGCTGCAGTGAGAGTCTCATCGAGAAAGGTGACAGCAAGCGCCCCCAGAGCCAGCTTAGACGTCTCGGGAGGGGGTGGGGTGCAGGGTCAAGGGGCGCAGCGTAACAGGCAGCTGCTTCTGCACATGAGTCGTGGGGAGTATGAGCCTCCTTCACACCGTGTGTGTGTGTGTGACACACACTTCGGCTTTGGGGGTGACGTAGCTCAGACCCCTGTGCAGCTGGCCCGACAGAGCCCCACAGGGACAGTCAGCAGGCCACCGAGTGACGCGGCGCTGCCGGCCTGCCCACCGCTGCCCTCTGGGGGGAACCCAGCTGCCGTGCCTCCTGTGAACGGTTCAACATGAGCATGGGGCTGGGAAGCTCACGGGCTTCTGTTGGATTTTTTCTGGCTGATCCATCAGAAATATGAAGACTGTGTTGAGGTTCAAAATAAAATTATGAGCAGATGACCTGACACTGCATATAGAGAGCCCTAGAGGTTCCCCCATAACCCATTACAACTGATAAAGGAATTCAGTCAAGTAGCAGGATGCAACACAAATATCCAGAAATCAGTTGTATTTGTATACAGCAATAATACATGAACTACCAGAAAGGAAAACTAAGAAAACAATCCCATTTTCAGTTGCACTGAAAAAAAAAAGAGTGCCCAGGAATGAATTCACCAACGATCTAACACACCTGCACTTGGAGAACACTAAGGCACCGAAGAAGATGCGCGTGAGTGGAAGCTCAGACCGTGTTCACGGAGAGGAAGAAGTAACATCGCTAAAATGTCCGACCGCTCAGAGCAATACACAGATTCAGCACCATTCCCACCCAGATACCGATGGCACATGTCACAGAACTAGAACAAATACTCCAAAAATGTACATGGAGCCACAAAAGACCTCGAGCGGCCACTGCAACATGAGAAGGAACAAAGCCTCTGGTATCACACTACCTGATATCCACAATATCTGTAGATAATAACTATGGTAACTATAGTACAAGGCCATCGTAACCAAAACAGCATGGTACCGGCATAAAAACAGACACATAGATCAATGAACAGCACAGAGAGCCCAGAAATAAACCCACACCTTTATGGTCAATTAATATTTGACACAGGAGGCAAGAACCTACAACGGGGTACAGGCGGCGTACTCAGAAAATGGTGCTGGGAAAGTTGAACGGATACCTGCAAAAAATGAAGAGGGACCACCTCTTCAAGCCTTTCACAAAGTAGACTGAAGGCTAAATGTTAGACTTAAAACCGTAAAACTCCTAGAAGGAAACAGAGGCAGTAAACTCTTGACATTTCTCACAGCACTGTTTTTTCTGATCTGTCTCCTCGGGCAAGAGAAACAGAAGAAAAAATCAACACACGCACCACCTCGGACTAACAGGTTCCGCACGGCAGAGGGACCACCAACAACAGGGAGGACCGCCCACTGACTGGGAGAGATGCCCGCCGGCCCCACAGCTCGTGAGGGGCTGACATCCACAACTCATGAAGAACGCGTACAGCTCCACGCCAAGAAACCCAAACAATCTGATCAAACAATGGGCAGAGGAGCGGCAAAGACACTTCTCCAAAGAGGACAGATGCCAACAGACATCTGAAAAGATGCTCAACGTCACTAACCATCAGAGAGATGCAAACTAAAACCACGGTGAGAGGTCACCTCACACCCGCCAGAACAGCCATCATCCATAAATCCACAAACCACAAGTGCTGGCCAGGTTGCGGAGGAAAGGGGACTCTCGTGCACTGTTGGTGGGAATGCAGACTGGTGCCGCCACTGTGGGAAGCAGTATGGAGTTTCCTGGAAATATTAAAAATGTAACTGCCTATGAGCCAGCAATTCCAATTCTGGGAATATACCTAAGAAACCCAAAACGCTGACTCAACAGAACACATACACCCCAATGTTCACTGCAGCGTTATTTACATTTGCCCAGATCTGGAAGCAGCCCAGGTGTCCTCCATAGAGGAGTGGGAGAAACAACTATGGGACATGACACAGTGCAACACTGTGTGGCTGTGACGAGTTGGGAGCTCCTGCCCTTTGCGACAGTGTGGACGGACCTGGAGAACATTATGCTGAGTGAAATAAGCCAGTCAGAGAAAGACAAACACCATATAATCTCACTCATATGTGGAATCTAACAAACAGAATAAACTAACAAACAAAATAGACTCACAGACACGGAGAACAGACTGACGGCTGTCGGAGGAGAGGTGTGTTGGGGGCTGGGTGGACAAGGGAAGGGATTAAGCAACAAAAAAGCACCTCCTGGACCCAGAGCACGGTGGGGAGAAGACCAGAGGGTGTGGGCGAGGTGGAGGTGGGGAGAAGGTAAATGGGGGACAAACGGTGGTGGGCGGAGCCTGGACTTGGGGCAGTGTCGTACTACAGCACTGTGCACAGGAACCCTGTATAATTGTATCAGCCAACGTCACCCCAATGAATAAATTCATTTAAAAATAAAATAAAGCAAATTGTGATGCCAAGTTCACCAAACACTTCCCAAAGCAGGATATCATATTAGACACAACTATACCTTTCAAAACAGACAAGAACTGCCCACCGGACCTCTGGGGCTCGTGTGCCCGGAGCCGGCTCCCAGGTGGGGCCAGAGCAGGGGACCCTGCTCGGGTCAGCGCTCCCCAAGCCCCATCTGGAGCGAGGGCCCTGATTTCTGTTGGCACTGCTCTGTGCCCGCCCCACAGCCAGGCCCCTGTGCCCGAGAGCCCGGGACCAAACTCGAGGCCTTCTCCAAGAAGCTACACTCGTGGAGGCTCCAAAGCACTTCTCTTGCTCCTGCTGTCTCAACCCCTCTCTGTCGCAGGGAGATTCTCTCAACCTGGGGGCTCCTGAAACTGTGCGCAAACTCTCCTGTGCACACGCATTTTTCTAGAGAGTTCTTTGCCTTCACCAGGTTCCCCAAGTTCTGCTTCTGCAGCCCCAAGCGGCTAAGAACCATCATTTCATGTGAATTTGGCTCAGTTCCTTGCTACAGCTTGGCTTAAATGTGCGTTTCGTTCTAAGTCCCCTCTAAGCTCTGTGCTCAGAGGACGGCACGTCAGTGGTTAACACCTTCCTGTGTTTGCTCCAGGCCGAGCCCAGGGCTTGTGTTCCCACCACTGGCCCCAGGCCAGTGGAGGAGACAGCGCCAGGCCGGGGGACACTGCCCTCGTCAGTACTGATGGCCGATGGCCCAGCTGCTGGTCAGTCTCTGCTGAGGAAAAGAGGCGCTGGAAGGCCAAGCTCCTGCTGGGCCTCCCCACCCCCAGGAGGTGCCTTTGTACTTGGCAGCCGTGGGAAGGAGGCTCGCTCAGTGCGGTGCAGCTCTGAGAGCTGCTCGTCTCTGATGGAAGCCCCTGGGTAATAATAAACACTGGGGAAACAGCATCGAAGCACGTTCAGCTGGACGCGTTCCCGGAGACGGGTGGGAGCCGCTCACGCAGGGCGCCCAGCATATGTCGGAGCCTTTTAGGGACACTTTGCCAGCGTTTGTTTACTCTCACGATGGTGACAGCTCGCTCGCTCACTCGTACGGGCCCTTGGAGGTCCGCCTTCCCGAACACAGAGGCTCGCTGGCTGGACCCGCGGAGACCCCTCTCTGCACCTCCCCCCTCCCCGAGGTGGCCTGCTCTGCCTCCCCCGGGCTCCGGCTGCGGCCACTGGATCCGAGGAGGGACTCAAACTGGGCAAGAGGTACCAGAATCGCAAAGGGAAGGATGTTCCGCAGAATGCCTGGCCCCTAGAGCCTTTCGAGATCATCAATGTCTGAAAAACTCGGTCTAGAGCGGCTGGAGGGGACGCAGTGCTGAGCTGGGTGGGGCCCCAGGACGCGGGACAGAAAGGGACTCCGGGCGACACTTAGGAAATTGAAGAGACCATGGGTGTCTGCCCGGTTTCGTTTGTGGCAACAAACGCACCAGAGCAGCAGTAACAACGTGGAAACTGGGTGTGGGGACCCTCTGCAGTGCTCTTGTGAGTAGATCAGAAAGTCTTCTGGAATGAAACGTGAAAACACAGAGACAGCCCTCTCTGGGGTGGCTCAGCGGACTGCGAACCACAGGGTCGCCAGTTCGATTCCCAGTCAGGGCACATGCCTGGGTTGCGGGCCAGGTCCCCAGTAGGGGGTGTGCGAGAGGCAACCACACATTGATTTTTCTCTTCCTCTCTTTAAAAATTAAAAGAAATACATAGGACACAGTGTGGAAGAATCTATACTAACACATTCGTAGTCATTTATGGCTGCTAGAAACAGGCAGTTTTACAGTCTTCCCTTCGGTTATCCGCCTTTTCTTACTTTCCTACAGGAAAGGTGTATTTTTGTGTGCTTTGCAATGGACTGTTGTACCCATCCCCAAATTCCTTTGCTGAAACGCTAACCCCCCGACTTGACAGTCTTCAGGGGTGAGGCCTTCCGGGGTGCCTCGGTCATGAGGGTGGAGTCCTCAGAAATGGCAGTGGTGCCCTTATAACAGGGAGCCCAGAGAATGCTCTCGTCCCGGGTCCACCCTCCAGGAGCAATGAGAAAACATCTGCAACCTAGGAGGCCGGAACCGACACCCAGGGGCAGCCTGACCTGGAACTTCCAGCCCCCACAATGGTGGGGAGTAAGCACCCGCTGATGAGGAGGAGGAGCTGCCCAGTCCGACACTTGTTCCTGCCGCCTGGACTGAGACACGCTTTTCAGAGCCGTGAGGCCATTGTCTCAGGAAACCTCATCCGGTTAAAGAACAAACGTGTGTTTACATCAGAAGTGGATTTAATGTCATAAGACAACTGCCTTTTCTTGTCTGTTTTCTCCTGTAACTAACTCGCTATGTGTGCTGAGCTCAGTTTACGACGTCTTTGGGGCAGCAATAAGCCTGTTTCTTAAGCTCACGGTGGCCGCTTTTAGTGATTTGTGTTTGCGACACAGGGCGAATCATAAGCCGCAAACGCTGTTCGTTTGTTGTGCCGGGATTTCCTTCCCCGCAACCTCACATGTCACTTCTCAAACTTACGTCCCAGGTGCTCCTCTTCACTGGACAAACCCTCAAAGCCACTGAGGGCGGCCACCCTGACCTGCGCTCCCCAGAATCGTTGCACCCGAGTCCCTTCCTCTCCTTTCTGTTTGGTTTCCGGGGGTCTCCCCGCACTGTGGTTCAAAACCCCACGTCTCTGTCCCTCACCCGCTCCTGTCTGCCTGACCCTCGTCCGTGCCCTGACGTCTCTCCCACTCAGGCCAGAGGGAGGGGGTCGGGCTCCATTAGCTGAGACCCGTGCCCCCAGGATGGCTCACTGGGAGGCACAGAAGGCAGGGTGACTGGCTGGCTCCCCTGGGGTGTGGATGTGTCATCCTGGCTCAGTTACTCAGTGCCCTCCCCCCNCCCCCAGCCCCCCCCCGACCCCCCCCCCCCCCCCCCCCCCCCGTGAACGTTCCCCTACGCCCTGGTGTGGGTGAGAGATTGCACAGAACCGGGGATGAGGAGACAGCGACACTGAAGGCTGTCCTGGGTGGGGACAGTCCCGTGCCCTTCCTTCCACATCCTGGCTCCGGCCCATCCACCCTTCCCCATTCAGTGACAAAAATGATTCTTTTTTTCTGTGAGAATCCTGGCTCTTCACTTGTGAATTGCTGGAAGATCTCACAGTGAGTCTCCGACTGGCGGGCTGGGTATATTTTAAAGATGCTATTAACTGCCCACCACAAAATAGCTCAATTCAAAGCCTCGTTCAGCACCGGGGAAAGAACTAATGGGGGGGCTGGAACCATGCACCCCCACGCACAGACGCCCCCGACCCCCCAACCCTCCCCCCAAGCCAACGCTCACCAGAGCCGCACCAGAAGATCCTCCCAGGTGACCCTTCAAGTGGGACAGCAGCGGTTGCCGTGGAAACTGCCAGGCACTGGCGTCACAGGGTTGGCCTGCCTGTTCGACGGCTGACATCCAATCCTGGCGAATCCAGGCTGTGCTTGGTCACGGCTTCTCAAAGGGACAGTGATCGGGGACAAAACAGGAGAGGGGGAAGTGACCCTACCAGTAGCCACACCCTTTTACCCCCGAAAGCAACTTGAGCAGGGATGGGAGGAACCCCTGACACCCTTGGAAAATTAATATTCCTCGTTACACACTGGTGACCAAAGCTGTTACTAAAGACACGTTCACCTACCCGTGGGCCAATACTCTTCAGAATTCCAGGAACTGCTTCAAGAGCATCTTCAGGATGTGCCGCCTGCCAGCCACCCACGGTCAGTTCCGCAGCAAAAGCAGCGCAGGGGTCAGCACGTCAGCTGGAAGCCTCTTTTGCGGTCTCGGTTCTCCAAGGGCGGGACCTGTTGTCCAACGAGGGGCGCTCTGTATGACCCTCTAAGCCCTGTTGCTCAAACTTTGCACTTCCAGTTAATGCCTAATTAAAATGATGGAACGCTGCTGATTGCTCGGAGAGAATTGTCAGAGGGAGAACTCGAACAGGTCATCCCATGGGCCAGGAGAGCGGGCTGGGGGCCCGGAGGGACCAGGCTCCCCACCCCGATGTGACCACACCGTCGCCCCTTTGCTGTGGCCGCTCTGTGTAATGTAAAGCTACTTAGTGCACAAGTCTGTTTTGTTTCATTCCTTTAAACCTCGTTTCGTGAAAGAGTCTGGCTGACAGTCATTGCTGGAACACACGGTTCCTCCACTGGGGCTCGCCGTCCATGGTTTCGGTCACCCACGGCCAACCCCAGTCCGGAACCATCGTGTGGGAAACTCCAGGAACGACTGATGCCGCTTGGAGCTGTGTGCCGACCTGAGCAGCATGGTGAACCGTCCCGCTCTGTCCTGCCCAGGGTGCGAGCCCTCCCTTGTCCAGTGGCTCCACACTGCTCACCCTACGGGCCCAGCTTTCGGATGGACCGCCTGCAGGCCCGGGTCCCAGGGACACTTCTTGTGCGGAGCAACGGCCCCAAAGGGCACGGGCACTGCGAGAGTGTTCGGGACACCCCCGAGAGAGGCCGGAAACGGCTCCCGCCCAGCAGAAAGGTCTGTGTGTAAGGCGGCAGCCCGTGGGCAAACGTAGCTCACAGCTGTGAGCACACGGATCAGTTCATGCTGCCCTGTGCGCTCACTCTTGTCCTTTCCTGCGAGCAACGGGGGTCCTCCTCCTGGCCACCCCTGAACATGGGCCTCAGCACCACCCGCCGACTCAGGCATCCCGGGTCCTAGAGCGTGTCCCCGGGGGCAAGGGGGGCCAGGGCACCACGAGGCTCCAGAAAACACTCCACTTGGAAGGAAACGCATTTCACTTTCACGTGGCAGTTCACGGAGACAACAGTCCCTCAGCCTAACGCACTCAATGCGCAGGAGCATTCCAGGGAGTGCTGGGGGTCCCAGCGCTGCTCTGGGAAATCTGACACCTCGCCCTTGGTGGTCCCCACCCCAGCTGGCAACACCCGGGGGAGGGGCGCAGCACTAAACCCAGTCCAACACCCCCTTCCAGGTGGAAGGGGGAACTAGACTCCCAGCGTGAAAGGCCCTCTCTCAGGGCAGTGCTGGTGGGGGAGCCGAGGGGCGACTTCAGGGCCCTGAGCCACCTAAGCAGCTGGCCGTCCAGATGGGGCGTGGGGGAGCCCTCGACCGTCAGTTTAATCAAGGAGCGTGGTGACCAGGGTGGCGGGGCGTCCCCAGGCTGCACGGGGTGAGTACCGATGTGGTGAAGCGCGACCCCTTGTGGTTGGATCAGGGAAAAACAAGCCCAGCTCCGGGCTGGAGGAGCGGCTTCATCCGCTCCGGCCTGACAAAGTGCCGGGGGTCAAGAGGATTCGTGATGGGACAGAGCGGAAGGACACAGGGACCGGGCGCTGTGCCACTGACCTCCACCCCAGCCCGCCTCCAGCCTGGACGCGAGGGGACCCCGAGGGCACTGCTCAGCTTGGGCTTTGCTCACAGGCAGCAGGGCCGGGCCTGGGGGTCTGTATTCCCAACCAGCTCCCAGTTGGTGCTCGCCCTGTGGGTCATCGGGGGTGGAAGGAAGGCCCCTGGGGTGGGTGGCCGGGCTGCTCCGCCAGGTCTCCACCTTCCTGACCTATCAGGGTCACCGAAGGCAGCTGTTTCAGATGGCCCCCGGGTGTCTTGTGAATTTCCGAATCGATAACAGCGTCCTCCTCAGGGCCTCCTGCTGACCACCAAAACCCGCAGGCTGTCTCCACCCGCACTGATTTCCGGACCTCCGGCGCCGCCCAGGTTCCTCCCCAGCACCCACCCGCAGCACACAGACTCCGCATCTTGTTTCAAGTGGCAGAGCCGCATTTACACCCACCCCATCCCAAGATTTCATTGTATATTGGGTTAGGAACGAATGTTTGGTGTGGGAGGAGAAGGGTGGAACAGGGCAGACCTAGAGTGACCACAGGTGGGCAACCACCGTGCAAATGAATTCGGGTGGGAACCTTCCCATCTACACGGTTAACATCGAATTCTAACCCCGTGTCACCAGGGCACTCGGGGCAGTTTCTTTTTATTTTTATGTCAGTTCAGTTGGAAAATGATTGCAGTTGGACTTCCTTGGCTTGTTCACAGGCATGGAACAATACAGCCATTTAGATTAATCAGGAAGAACACAAGATTTCTGTAACATTATCTATTTATATAAAATCTTAAATCATTTGCTCTTGGGTACAGTCAGCCCTCTCTCCACCAGTTCCGCACCCACTGATTGACAGTATTCAGGAAGGACGTCCAGTCGAGATGGCGGCATAGGCAGACATGGCTCACAACGTCTTTGCACAACCACATCAAAATTACAACCAAAACAGAGAACAACCACGGTTCAGAACGGTCAGAAATCAAATTGAATGAGACCCAGGCAGCCAGCAGCTGCAGGCCTAGAGTCACAGCTTGGCTTCGCCTGGGAGTCCCCAAGCCCAGCACCAGCAGCAGCCATCTCAGACTGCTTTACAGCTCGGCCAGGGTGGCCCCGGGCAGAACACAGGTGGGAGCTGACCTTGGCCTGCACCACCCAGGTAACTTCAGAGCCTGTGCACCCAGTGGACAGCTAGAGACCACGTCAGAGAACCACCACCCTGCCCCTGTACAGCTGATCCTCCACAGAGGACAGAGGTTGGTGGTCAGTGGTCACAGCCAGTCCTTGGAGGTGACTGGCCTGGGTAAATCCCACCCAGTGACCTGCCAACAGCAACCAAGAAGGCTCAACCACAAGAGGGGGGTGTGCTCAGCCCACACAGAGGGTGCAACTCGAGTACCCAGCTTGGGTGACAGGGGAGGCTGTGCCACTGGACCCCACAGGCCGCCTACTACATTAGGCCACAGTATCAAAACACGGAGTCAAAGCAGCTCTACCTACTACATAGAAACAAGCACAGGGAGGCTGCCAAAATGAGGAGACAAAGAAACATGGCCCAAGTGAAAGGACAGATCAAAACTCCAGAAGAAAGAGCTAGACAAAATGGATACCTCTGTCGGAGGCAGAATTCAAAACACTAGATGTAAGGATGCTCCAGGAGCTCAGCAGCACAAAGAAGACCCAGTCGGCAACGTAGGACATGCTAACTGAAGTGAAGAACAACTTACGGGGAAACAACAGTGGAGTGGATGAAGCCGACAAGCAAATCAATGATTTGGAACATAAGGAAGCAAAACACAGTCCATCAGAACAAGAAGAAAAAAGAATCCAAAAAATAAATGAGGATAGTGTAAGCACCCTTTAGGACAACTTCACAGGGTCCAACGTTTGCATCATAGGGATACCAGAAGAGAAAGAGCAAGAAATTGGAAATATATTTGAAAAAATAATGAAAGAAAATTCTCTAATTTGGTGAAGGAAATATGCAAGTCTAGGAAGTACAGAGAGTCCCAAACAAGATGGATGCAAATAGGCCCACTCCAAGACACATCATACTTAAAATGCCAAAGGTTAAAGATAAAGAATCTTAGCCCTGGCTGGAGTAGCTCAGTGGATTGAGCACGGGCCTGTGAACCACACAATCATGGTTCGATTCCCAGTCAGGGCACATGCCTGGGTTGCAGGCCAGTTCCCAGCAGGGGACTCACAAGGGGTAACCGTACATTGGTGTTTCTCTCTTTCTCTCCTTCCCTTCTTCTCTAAAGATAAATAAATACAATCTTAAAAAGAATCTTACAGGCAGCAAGCAAAGAGCAGTTAGTTACCTACAGGGGAGTTTCCATAATACTGTCAGCTGATTTCTCAAAAGAAATTTTGTAGGCCAGGGGGTTTGGCAAGAAATACTCCAAGTCATGAAAAGCAGGGACCTACAGCCAAGACTGCTCTATCCAGCAAAGCTGCCATTTAGAATCAAAGGGCAGATAAAGTGCTTCCCAGACAAGAAAAAAACTAAAGGAGTTCACCGTCACCAAACCAGTATTATACAACCCTTATCATATGAAATGTTAAAGGGGCTTATTTAAGAAAATAAAAATTATGAATAAAATGGCAAAAAAATAGAAATCTATCAACAACTGAATCTAAAAAACGAAAAGAAAAACTAAGCAAACAAGAACAGAGACAGAATCGTGGCTACAGAGCGTTTTGATGGTCACCAGATGGGACAGGGCTGTCGTGGGGGCAAGGGGGAGAGATGAGGGCTTGGGAAGTACAAACAGGTAGTTACAGAGCAGCCACAGGAACAGGAAAGGAAACGGAGCGGCCAAAGAACGTATTTGCACACCCCATGGAGGTGAACAACAGTGGGGGGCTGGGGGAGTGGGGGGTGCTGGGTAGAGGGGGCAAAGGGGGAAGTTGGGACACCTGTAACAGCACACCCAATAAAACATTTTTAAAAAAGATTTTATTTATCTTTAGAGGGGAAGGGAAGGAGAGGAGAGAAATATCAATGTACAGTTGCTTCTCGTGCATCCCGTGCTGGGAACTGGCCTGTAACCCAGGCATGTGCCCTGACTGGGAATCGAACCGCGATTATGTGGTTCACAGGCCTGGGCTCAATCCACTGAGCTACACCAGCCAGGGCCCAATAAAACATTTCTAAAAATACCAGGGAAGAACCGCTGCAGTTGCTGCCATGAACTACGTGGTTGGGCCTGTGACGGTATCTGTACTGACCACGCAGGGACCTGTCGCCCGTCACCCCTTCCCGAATGCAGTCTCACCACGTGACCTACCTGGCATCTCCCCTGCGGGGGTCCTCGGGTTGCTGCTGGTGGTGTCCAGTAGACAGGAGGGCATGTGTCGTGCAGTTTCACATCAGGGACCCAAGCACCCAAGGGCTCTGGTGTCCAGGCAGACCCTGCAACCGACCCCCCACAGGGCCCCAGGGGTGAGTGAACTGTGGTTTGCCTTTTCTCCGGAAGAGAAACAGAATGTGGCTGTAGTCACTGAAATATTAAGAAACAGCTTTTCATTTTAGATTTAATACGTGATAATACATTAGGACTTGGTCTGACTGGTTGTTAAAAAGTCATTTTCTCTTAGCACTTGCTGATTCCTCTGGTGTAAATACTCCCAACAGCGGCCAACCTGAGGCCACCGCCAGTCTCACAAAGGGACCTGCACGCGCAACGCTGGCCCCGCACGAGAGAGGCGGAGGCGGTGAGAGTTTCCACGCCTCAGCGCTTGGCCGGAAATTCTGCTGTTAAGCCACTAAAAGGTGTGGGTTTCATAACACATCCTTGGGTTTCATAAAAAATCAATCAGAAAGCACCTGTTTTAATCTTTATTCTGTTCCTGATTTAACAATAACACATGCTTACAATAAATCTCACATTATAGATAACCGGGAAACTGAAAACTTCCCGGCACCCTGCCCTCAGAGGTGACTGCTTCCCTCTTTGGTAAATATTCTTATAGATTTTAGAGGCATATAGTAGTGAATAAACAGAACGGGGCGGGGTTTCTTATCAGAGTTCATGATCGTCTGTTCACGTGCAAGTTTCCAAATAATCTGGACAAATAATTCAATGGCCCAACTTCTCCAGATTGCTGTGCGCACATGTTTAGAGAAGACCCACTCACAGTGGACAGCTGCCAAGGTTCTTCTCACCACACGGTATTAAGTATCGTTCAAACATCAAAGATAAAAGAAAATACAAAATGAAGAATAACCAGTTGGATACAAAGGAGGAAACAGTTCAGAAATCATGGCAGTTTCCAGTTTCTTATCAGAATAAAAGCTCCTAAACCCCTTTTCCAACAAGTATCACAAAACAGGTTTAAAATTTCGATTTTTACGATTGTTCTCACTGATCAATAAAAGAAACAACACGGCGTGCGGCCAATCAGGGCCTCCAGTTCTCAGCGAAGTGACTCGTAACAAGAACGGCCAGGCGCAGGCCGGCCGGCCGTGGGCAGCGAAGTCTGGGGCGGGAGCCCCGCAGCGGTCTCAGCCCTCGGCTCCGGTCTCAGCCCTCGGCTCCAGAAGAGGCCAGTTTGGTCTCCACGTCCCACAGCTTCGTCTGCAGTACTTTCAAAACGTCCTCCATCTGGTGCGTCGGGAAATACGAGAACACAGACACACTCGTGATCAAAACACACAGGGTTAAACGGTTAGAACACACGTCGTGAACGCACTGCTGAACATTAGACACCGCACGTCGATATTCAGTGCGCACTCGGTGGGATGACTGAAACCGAATCTCACGGAAATGAGACCCGAACCGACCGCCAGCTCTTTCCAACCCCGCATCGATGCCCTTTCACTCACCTGTTGTGTGCTGCCTCGAGCAGACGCTGTCAGGGGCAGGTTGCTTGGACACAAACATGTGTTTCTACCAGTGTAATAGTTTTAGGATATATAGTACGTTGACTTTGGCATGAAATGGCGGCCTTATCCTTTTTTTAATAGAGTTTTATCTTAATTTGCAGTGTGTCCCAACACACCAAGCGTGCGAACACGCGAACTGATAAACAAGCATGGCGCGGCGTGGAGGAGCTCTGCCCGTGGACGCGCGGTGGGGGCGCCCCGCACGCAGAGGACGCGCCTGCAGGACGGTCAGTTACCTGCTTCAAGGAGTTTTCTATCACAATTCTGCTTTCCAGACTGAAAACCTCTTGATCTTCGGACACGATCTGCTTGACCGAGGACCCTAAAACATAGCTGCACAGTACAAAGTGAAAATACAGCAAGTGGGCAAACGTTAAACTTGTGTTCGTTAACAATATTAAACTCCTAAGTACATGACTCCCCGCGCCAGAACCGAGCGAGCACCCGCCACAGACGGCTGCGCCTGCGCACAACCAGGCGAGCCCGCGCGTCTCCGGCTACTCTAAGCCCCCCGCCCCGGGACAGGAAGGGTGGCGAAACGCGAACGCTCAGGGCCCAAACTTCCACTTTGAAGCTCCTTCAGGCAGCATTTCCGGCACGTGCACTTTCAAACCTGCACAGCCTAGCGAACAACGACGTGTGGAGCCGACTCCTACCAACCCGATTCCGGGCAGCCCCCCGCAGTCCGCCCCAAACCATGCTCCGCTGCACCCGGTGGCGCAGACCACCCGGGGGCGGGCGGCGGGCAGCCCCGCAGCCGGCTACACTCGGGGTGCGGGGTGAGCGCTGCTCAGAAGCCAAAGGGGCCCCACCGCCCTGATGAGCCGCACTGTTACCACTTGTAGCGACTCTGCCATGTCACTTCTGTTATAAGATCAGTCACGTCTTGAAAACCCTGCTGACTACATATGTACAACATGGCCCAGGAAAATAGGGTGAGGCGGAAACATTAAATGGCACCGAGTGATTTATGAGGCGGTGGATGACCATCACAGAGTGCGTCCACTTCTGAAACAAACCAGGTTCCTCGGCATTGAGATTCCGCCCCAAGAGGTAACTTGACCGTCAACTCCCCCACTCAGGAAATGGGAGCTTCCACACCGGGAGCCCCAGGGCAGAGGCCTCCATGCGCAGGTCTGCACCCCGCGCTGGGCCGAGACGGCCCCCGACACACACACACCCTACCCAGGAGCTCCTCCTCACTCCTTCCTCCCGCACCGGTCAGGCTCGCGGAGGCCCCGCAGCGCCTGGCCTGGCCCGGCAGGGCCCCCACTTCCGTGGGAGAGCCGGGGCGGGTCCGTGCTATCTGCAGGCGGACCCATGCGCCCCGCACTCAGGAGCGGCCCTGGGCCTGCTCCTGGGTGCGAGAGCTGTAAACAGTTTGCAGATTTGAAAGTTCTCATTGGAACCATTCCAGTTTCAAAGAAGGTGGCAAAACTACGCTTATTACAGAGTAATCAGAAATTACAATAAAAATTGAGTTTTAAATATTTTTAAGAGAAAATGCCGGAGATTCAACAGGAGTGACAAACCGCCTCCAGTGACCAAGGCGCAGGCGCCGCCTTTCCTTCCCGCCGCCCCCGGAGAGTGCGGGTCACCGCCTCTCCAGGGCACGTGAAAACACAGCAGGGCCGACTAATCTATGGAATTTCGTGTTTCCTGTAAGAAAGGCCAACCAGACACCTGAGGTTGTCGTCAGACCCTAACCCGCCTTGCTTCCTGAACTCTGAGAGCGGAGGCAGCCCTCGCCCCTCCCAAAGGAGAGAAGACGATTCCTTTTTAATCGATTTTATCGATTATGCCATTACAGCTCGAGGACGGTTCTTGACTAGACTCAAGGGAATAGAAACGGTTGGACTTCGCAGTTCTGCTTTCCCAGAACACCGAGGGGACTGTTTACTACCCAGTTTTGAAATTCCTATTTCTGCAGGGTATTCTAGGAGGCTAAAAACTGAGGGGGAAAGTAAAACTGAAAATATTAATCCACCAATGCTTTTTTAAAAAATTCCTATTAAATTAAATTTTATTTATTTATTTTTTTAAGATTTTATTTATTTATCTTTAGAGGGGAAGGGAAGGAGAGAGGGAGAGAAATATCAATGTATGGTTGCCTCTTGTGCGTCCCCTGCTGGGAACTGGCCTGCAACCGAGGCATGTGCCCTGACTGGGAATCGAACCGCAATTATCTGGTTCCCAGGCCCGTGCTCAATCCATTGAGCTACATTAGACAGGGCTAAATTTTATTTTTAAGAACTATTCAACATTATTTTTACTCGGAAAAATGTTCTCACACGTTTTCCGCTATAATTTTGAATGTCTGACTTTCTCAATGCCAAATAAATCGGGTCAAAACAAAACAAAACAAAAAGAATCACTGGCTGTATTATGAGAAATTATTGCTTAAAAATATAAATGAACCCAAGGGCTGATTAGTTGTGACCTTTCCAGACCAACTGCCCCACCGAACACCTTCGGGCACTCAGGTGAGGAGTCCGTCCGCCAGTTACCTCTCAACGGCGCCCACGTCGAAGCAGAACAAGTCCCTCTTGTAGTCCAGGTGGCCGGGCGTGCACCGGTAGAAGTAGCCGAGCCGCAGCTCGCAGCCTGCGCAGCGCAGCGTCTGCAGGGTGCTGCGGGGGAGAGGCCGCGGCTCAGCAAGCGGGGCAGTCTTACCGCTGCCCCGGCCCCGCCGTCACGACCCACAAGTGCCTAACTCTCTGGTCGATGAGTGTGTCATCCTGACTCTGCTAAGCCCCGTGTGCAAGGCAGGAAAAGAATGACAGTAAGATGTTTACACAAGGGACGCAGTCACTTCCAGGCCACACTGCTTTAAGCACCTAGCGACAAGGGGCGCGTATGGGGGTGACAACACAGAAGACTAGGCGGGTGCTTGGGGCGAAGTAAATGTTTCAACCTAGTAACCTTAAAGAGTGTCTAAAACTTGGAAATAAGACAAAAAGGTTCTGCATGCCCTTTTAGTGTTGCCCTGTCCCGCGAGCCCGCCGAGGGTACCAGCACTCCGAGGCGGGGGAGGGGACAATATTTCGGGCCCGCAGGCCACACGGCTTCTGCTGCGACCACCGGCCCCCACCGCCACAGCACATGCGCCGCCTGCGTCAGGTAAAGCGGCGCTTGGCACAGCGAGTGTTGGCCTACGGGCTGCAGCGGGCACATGGAGGGGCCACTGTCTGTTCACTCACTACGGACCAGCGCCCGGGCTCTGCACACTCAGAGGACTTCCAGAAGGAGCAGTGGCGGTGACTGGCACCTGCCGTCCGGGACAGGTGCCCCGGCTTCCTCTAGCAGGAGCCACAGCCCGTGGCTGCGGTTCCCCAGTCCCGCGGGGACGCTGGCGGCCTCCAGCCGACAGAGGGCGCTTCCCCTACCCGGCTCCGCCAGGAGCTGTGCAAACCTCTGACAAGTGTCCGCACGTATTTCCTGACTTTTTAAAAAAATTGATGTTTCGACATTAACACTCTCCTATCGACTCCAGGCACGTTCCACACAGGTGACCCACAAATACGTCACTCAACGATTCACAGCTGCTCCCCACAAGGTGGCCCCTCTGTTCCCGTTACTTTCTGAGCCGGGCTCTCCCAGAGGGCCAGTTCAAGGCCAGTTCAAGTCTCCTTTCAAACTCCCGCTCCACCGCCCAAACATGCCTGTCAAACTGACCTACCCAAATCTACCGTTCCGCACATGTTCATGCAAAAAACAGGCCCACGCACAGCTGGGTGCTGACCGGGGACTTCAATCGGGCAACGGTCGTGACAGTGTCACACTTGGCACAGAAGGTAGCTCCATGTAAAAGCATTTTTTGCCCTGGCTGGTGTAGCTCAGTGGATTGAGCGTGGGCCTGTGAACCACACGATCGCAGTTCGATTCCCAGTCAGGGCACATGCCTGGGTTGCAGGCCAGTTCCCAGCAAGGAACACATGAGAGGCAACCACTCTCTCCCACTGATATTTCTCTTTCTCTCTCCTCCTTCCCCTCCTTCTCTCCCCCCTTCCCCTCCTTCTCTTCCTCTCTCTGAAAATAAATAATTAAAATAAAAAAGCATTCTTGACTCACACCGGCACAAGAGCCCCTGAATGAGCCACCCCAACCATCACCCACCCCAACCATCACGCGGAGCCAGTCACCCGGAGCCAGCCCAGACTCCAAACTCCTCCAACTCCCTGCAGACCGCACCCCTCCCCCATAGGCACTGGGGCGGGGGTTCTAGTTTCTGCAGCGGTTCTAGTTTCTGCAGCAACCCGGAACAAAGAGCCAGGTCCTAGAGAGCATTTAAAAAAACAAAAACTTTTCCACCTCAATATCTACAAGAGACCACCATCACCCAAGAGATGATAAATTTCACCCAAGAGATGATAAATTAACAATGACTAACTTTCTACTGATTACCATGGAATAAAGGTTTACCCCAAGTAATCTTTACTGGTAATAATCTTTTTAAAGACTTCTGTCTGAAAAATAAACCTTTTCTGTAGTGTACATATTCACATAGATACAGCCTCACTCACCAACCATTTTCGTTTTCACGTTTGGATAGTATCTCTTCCTTGTCCACAGAAACATTACTGGAAACATCTAGAAAAAAAGAACAATAATTTATTAATGTGGTTGGTTATAATGTACACACAGACATTTAGAGAACTTGTAATTCAACTTTTATTTTAGAACTAGGAGGGTCAGAAAAAGAGCCCAAAGTCACACACACACACACACACAGGCACCGTGGTTTAAAACTAAGTGTGCAAAGGTTTCTGCAAAAGGGTAGTGGAATAAGAGTTATTTCCTTGCCTCCCCAGAAAACCAAATTAAATTGAAATGAACAAAATGAATGAAGTTAGAGGGAAAAATTCAACTGACAGCAAAACCTGGAACAATTAGAACCTCAACCCAACAACTGCTGTGCGCACCTGCCAGACACAGTAAAACTGGGGCCAGAACTGAGAAGACGCTACGAGCCGATGCCCACACCTGCAGGTGTCGAACGCTGAGCTGACTTCTCTAAAAGGAACTGAGGGCTCTCAAGGAGCAGCCAAAATCTCTGAGACTGTGACTTGGACAGGGGTCCCAGCTGAACCCCAGAAGAGACATGGCTGGCGGGTCCAGGTCCAGGGCCGTAGGACAGAAGGTGGGGGGGGGAGGGGAGACAACGGGACACTGACCTAAAACGGCCCAAACGTGGGCCAAACGTGCCCTTGGCTTCTCGCCTCCTCTACAGTCTAAGTCCCACCTCCTTCCATCCTGTTGCTCGAACCGGAAACCGGGGTGTCACCCTGCTTCCCGATCACCCACTGCGCTGAGCAGCCCATCAATCCCATCTCACAGCTTTCCCTCCAGCCCTCACACCCCGCCTCCTCCTGCCTAGACCGCTGCACAAGCTCCTGCCTAACCTCCACGCTTCCTCCAAAGCAAATCGGGGTCACGTCTGGCCCCTGCTCACACGCCTCGCTCACTAGAACAGATTCTGACTCCCTACAACCCACAAGGCCCTGGGTTTGGGGGCCCCTTCCTGCCTCCTCAAGCCTCACCTTTATTCTACTCGTGGCCTGGGTACCAGCTGCTCCCAGGCCTGACAAAAGCAGAGCGTGACCCCAGAACTGGACACGTAGCCAAGCTGCCTCATGTCTACAGACAACAGAAAGACATTTCCAAGCACTCACACTCAAAGTTTTCTTGAGGAGGGGGAGACAACTGATGACAATTTATCAAATAAATAACTGAGGTTTATTTTTTAAGCTATAAACGAGCCTTCTTATGTTTTATTTTTTTAAGATTGGACTTATTTTTAGAGAGGTGAAAGGAGGGAAACAGCCATGTGCAGGTGCCTCTCGCACGCCCCCTACTGGGGACCCAGCCCACAACCCAGGCATGTGCCCTGAGTAGGAATGGAACCAGCAACCCTTTGTTTCGCAGGCCTGTGATCAATCCACTGAGCCACACCAACCAGGGCTAAGCCTTATGTTAATAGGTGCTCTGAGCCCTGGCTGGTGTAGCTCAGTGGATTGAGCACAGGCCTATGAACTAAGGGATCGAGGTTCGATTCCCAGTCAGGGCTCATGCCTGGGTTGCAGGCCAGTTCCCAGCGAAAGACACAGAAGAGACAACCATACATTGATATTTCTCCCCCCTTTCCTTCCCTTCTCCTCTAAAGATAAATGAATAAAATCTTTAAAAAAAAAAAAAAAGGAGTTCTGGACTTGAGAGGACTTCATATAAACATTATATTAAAGCTAAATTACCAGGCTATGGCTACAGAATAGTATGTAAATGTTATGAATGTCGACTAAGTAAAACTAATTCAACTAACTCAAATTGGGGCAGAGGGAATGAAAATTAATCCAAGAGTTCATTTTTTAATCTTTCATTGGTGCAGTGCATTCAATTTGTAAAACCCCCACTTTACAGAGGAGAAAATGAAGGCAGAGAGGCATCTAGGCTTTGGACCCGAACAGGAAAGGGGCCAGTTCCCGGCTGTGCCGCCGCCTGTGAGCAAGGGGCCAGCATCTGCTCCCATCAGGAGGTTTGTCCCTACACACTCACAGGGAGAAATACTCAGAACACTCGTGCGGAGTAATAAAGAAGGATGCTTAATGTATAAATAATACAACCTCAAGTGTGTTTTTAAAAAGTTGACATGTTTAAATATGCTGGCTCAGTGATCACTGTTAATGAAGTGACCTGTCCTTATGGGAAACAGCAGGTGTTAAGAGTTTCAGGTAACAGCGGACACGGGCGCCCTCCTTTTCTCCCATCATTTTACCCCAGGAAGGAAACTAGTCCATGGACAGCAATGAACTGTTGGTGAATTTCTGCTATCAAAATAGTTACATAATTAAACGGAGCATATACTTCAACTTGAAACCCAGAAGCCCGAAAATAGCCATATTTACACTAAGAAAAAACACACGTGACCCACTCCCCTAAATAAGTGTGAATACTACGCGAGCAACAAAAGGAGTGGATGCAGGAAACCCGCAGGTAACGGGCAGCCCCAGGATTAAAAGCTAGAACTCGTCTTCCTAACTTTTCTACTAGACCCCCCACCCTCCAGTTTTCCTGGGATTACTAGTGCTTTCATTGCAAGTTCTCTTTTAAAATTGTTGGTAACAATGTGTTCTGTCTGCTCTGCGAGACGGTAAAGGCGTCTGCTGATACAGGTGCTAAGAGGCTGCAAATCAATCCTGGCGTACCCCTGCAGGGAGCAGGGAGCGAAAGGGCTGAACTTGCTAAATATACCATGTGCGACATTATTTACCAAAGTCACAGCCCACTGATGTCTGTGGGGCGCGCTACAGCGTGCCTACACCCCACATGCTTACTATTCAGTTGGTCTGTTTTTATTGACTGATGCTCACAACAAGCCTGGTTCAACCTCTACTGATGAATGGCTGGGGGACCCCAGACAAGTAGTTGTCACTCGTGAGCCCCATCTCTCCCCGGAGCCGATCACCCTCTCTTATTTTCTGCTCTTACAGAGTCTGGGTAGCGCCTAAATGCCCGCCCCGCACCCAGCCCGGGTACTGACAGCGCAGCAGGATGCAATTGTCCTCCCGGCAGGTCACCCAGTTCAGGGAGTCGCCCAGCGGCCGCCGGCAACCGGCGCACAGGAACACCAGCGGCTGATCCTCGGCCTCGGAGGGCACCGCAGCCCCCTCGCGCCGCGTCCTCTCCGCCACCGACATGGCCCCGCTTAGGGAGTCCCACGTGGTCGTCCACTGCTGCAGCAGCTGGTGGCGGCTCGAGACTTCCGAGGGTCGCTGGCTTAACCGCGAGAAGTCGCTCCACGTGCCCTTCTCGCCACACGCGCAGCTGGCGGAGGAGCATCCTCTGCAACTCTCCTCCGACTCAATACCCGCCATAGCTTCAAACCGGGCGGCCGCGGAGCACCACGGGAAAAATACCGCCTTTGCGCACGCGCAGGGCGGGAGGAAACCGCGGAGCGCGGCAGGGAAGGCGGTGTTAGGGGCGGGGCCTGACGGAGGAGGGGCGGCGAACAGCGTGCTAGTGCGCGTGCTCGAGCTAGAGCGCCGCTCTGCTGGGCGGTGCCAGGCGGGGTAGTTTCTGCGCGTGCGTGAGGCTTCCAGCCCTTCCAAATGGTGGCTGCTGGGGGTGGGATGGCCACACGTTCCTGGGGAGTTCAGCTCCTGACACAGAGGGGTGATGTCTTCCACAAAGTTACGCGCCCGAACCCCTCAGCGAGGCCGTCGCGGCCGTTCGCAAACGAATGCGCCGCCCACGCAGCGCCCTGCGGGGAGCAGTGGGGGCGCACCTGCCTTCCGTGGCTGGCCCCTGCGCAAGGTGCCCGAGTCACCTGCGGGCTGGTTAAAGCCCAGGCCGCTAGGCCCACCGCCCCGGATGCGGTTCAGCGGGCCGGTGGCCCCGGACTCGGCCTTGCTCGCCAGCGCCAGGTGATGCCAGTACGGACGCCGTGCCCGGGTCTGTCTGCACAGCCTCGGCGAGGGACAGAGCCGGGTGCTCGGGACACTGACCCCGAAAGGGAGCAGCCGGCACCGCACGCGTGTGCGATGGCTTGGTGATGGGGGGCGCGGCCTCCGCCGTCCGGACCTGGGCGCCGCCGTCGCGGAGGTCGCGCCCCTCGGCGGGGACGAGGACAGACCACCTCAGCTGTCCCCGAAAGCCCGCCTCTGGCTCTCCAGCACCACCTAGCGGAGCGGGAGAGCCTGCTGGGGACCGGCCTGCGCCGTCGCGGACGACCTGGTCGCCTCCCAGGAGAGAAAGGCTCCCCGGGGCCCGGGATCTGCTCCCGCGCCCCCCGCGGCGTGCCCCACGTCGCCGCCCTCTTTGCTTGATCAGGTAGACTCGTCACAAGAGTTTACGGCCACTTTCAGTGCCGGTGGCTTCTGGCAAAAGCAAAAGCTTCGGGGTCAGCAGCTTTGGGCGGAGCTGCCCTCCCGCGAGGCCGGACCCGCGCCGGAAGCCGGAAACGCCCCTCGCCCGCCCAGAATCGGCTTCGTGGGTCGAGCGCGTGGTTCCGGAGGTTAAGTGACGCGAAGTGCGCACTGTGCCCGCGTCCGTCAGCCTCCGACCCGAGGAACAGTTCGAACCGTTCAGGTTCCTGTTCCCGCCCCCGCACCGCCTTCCCAGCGTCTGCCGCTGTGGACGAGGCAATGCCGAGCTCCAGGGCTGCGGCCGCCTAGCCCACGTCTCTAGGTCAAGGCTCATAAAACGCACGCACGTCTTCAAGCAAGTGGTAGTGATCTTGGAATTCAAGGGATGACCTGTTTGTCTCGGACTTTAGGTGCTGCGGCAACACTTAGATTCCAGGGTGGGGTTTCCTTGCAGTAAAGAAAAAATGCAAAGCGGGCACCGATCACTGTCTCACCTGTGCACTTGACCTTCGTGGGCCCATTCCTCCATAAAAAGTAATGATAATACAAATTATATTTTCCAACTGTATTGTTACAGACCAATGTATAAATGTTATATGTAGAAACATTTTTCTGTCCTGGCTGGTGTGGTTCAGTGGATTGAGCGCCGGCCTGCAAGCCGGTTCGATTCCCAGTCGGGACACATGCCTGGGTTTTGTAGGTCAGGACCCCAGTACCCGGGCATGCAAGAGGCAACCCACACATTGATGTTTCTCTCCCTCTCTTTCTCCCTCCCTTCCCCTCTCTAAAAATAAATAAATAAAATGTTAAAAAACTTTCTTTGATCTAAGAGTTTCTTTTCCTTCTGATTGGAAAATAAAACATTTTCGTGGGGTTCTAAAAAATATGTGATGGGCCCGAGGTGCCTTGCCTAATGGAGAAATTAGCCTCACTGCAAAATGGATTTCCCCATAGTCCCAAGTATTACGAGTGCAAATTACTCGGGTGCCCATAACATCATACTTCATGTGGGGACAAAATGAGATGCTCCAGTAAGATGACTCTGGGCTGCGTGGCCTCAGCTGCCTCCTGGACTCCCATCCGGGTAAGGCTGAGTCTAACACCCCGCCCCCCTCCCCACGCCACTGCCGCCGCCACCACCACCACCAATTCTCGGGATGGGTCCCCCGGGGTTTAACCCAATCAGGACAGCCCCCTTCTCTTCCACAGTCACCCATGTGGGGTGGCCTCCACCCCAGCCCTAGGCCAAGGGCACGTGGTGCTTCTCCCCTAGCTGTAGGGATCGGCTTGGGATGACAGCTCCGCCTCCGCTGTCAAATGCTGTCCAATTAGAGTGAATCTCAAGACTGGCCCAGTGGCTCTCTGCTCCCTCCACGCAAAGAAGGAGGCACTACCCCGGTGGTTCCTTGGAGAATCGGAACAGAACCCGGAGAAGCACAGAGACACGCGGCGCCCGCCCTCCATCTGGACTATCTCAGCTGCGTGAGCCTGCAGGCTCCCTTGTGCTGTTCTGCGCAGCCATGAAAAGCGCACGCTCACGGTTTGTTGCGGTGAAATTGTGACTGAGACTCCGAGACCAGGTCAGGGGGGCGTGCCACAGTGCGCACCAGGCCATCCCCACGTGTGCGGACTCTAAAGACGGGAGGCAGTGGTGACTGAGATGGCGTGACAGGGAGGACCTGGAGAAGGGCAGGGTGGCCTCCCTCCAGCGGAGCAGAGACCTGGGGGAACCAGCACCGAGCCTGTGGGTCCCTGGGCGTCTGAGGACCCAGCAGCCACCAGGAGGGGCGGGCTGCTGCGCTGTTTTGGTGTCACAAGGGGGAGTGGGGCAGGTTGTCAACCTAACATGATGTTTAATGGCGGGTTGGTCACCTGGCATCCTAAGTTCTGCCCCAGAAGCTAACCTGGGAAGATGAGGATGCTTCGGGGTAAGCGTCCAAATGGGAAGGGGGCTTTGGAGACCCAGGGCTGGGGGCAGCAGCCCGCCCAAGGGGTGGCTTCCGGGGCCTGGGTGTGCAGCTGTGTCGAGGAGGGAGGTGGCCAGTGCAGGGAGCTTCCAAGGGGCCAGGGGAGAGAGTTGGTTCTAACCACGGTAGGCCAGGGCGTGCAAACCCAGCTCACAATAGAACCAATTCAAGCGAACTCAGTCCTGACCCCTTTGTCGCCTATCTTAGCCTGGGAGTGGAAATAGCCAGGGGCAGGGCAGACGAGAAAGCGAGCAGAGCCAGCCACTGGGAGGGGGAGAGGCAGCGAAGGAGGCCTCGGCAGTGTGGCTGGAAGAATTCATGGCTCTTTAAAGGCACCCTGGGACTGGAGAACAGCGGCAATTCGTGGGTCTGGTTACGTGGACTCGATTTTAATTGCACGCACTTCCTCACAGTTGCAAATGACGATGGAGTGTGACAGCAGGTCGCTGGGACTCAGTCCTCTGACCCCCCAGCATGTACGGAGCTGCCTGCAGCTGCATGTGAAGAGCCATTCCGTCCCGCTGTTGCTGGCTGAGCTCCGTCTGGGAGCCAGAGGGCCCCGAGCTGCCTCCCCCCACCAGCTGGCACCCAGAGGATGCCGCCTGTGCCTTGAGACCCTGGGTCCCTCCAGCACAGCCAGAGCCCTCCTGAGGGACGTCCAGAGTGCTGAGGCGAGTGCATGGTTGGGTATTTACACCTGGGCTCCAGGGGTGAAACAAGAACTCCAGGAATGGGCTTCACATTTTACAAAATCCTCAGCACAGGATGTTCTTTAAATAGTTGCCCCCCTCCTAGGTTATGTGTGGAATCACGACTCTCCCGTCTTTATAATAGAGTCAGTTAATTCTCCAGCAAGTTAAAAATAACAAGAAGAACATGTAATTTTCAGAAATATCACAATCCATTTCAGCTGAGAAGGAGTCGTAGTGATGCTCAAACAGAGCATCGTTTGAGCAGAAAAGAAAACTCTGCAGACAGAAAAGCTGAGACCTGACGGGGCTCCGAGTTGTGGAGCTGGTAGCAGATGAGATGGGTGCAGGGGCCTCCCATCCCCAAAGCCTTGACCCACGCCCCCACCAGAGGCAGGCTCTTTCCCAGCTCTGCCCCGGCTCTGCCCCGGCTCTGCCCAGTCTTAGCCACCCCCTTCCTGGCCGCCTCTCTAGGTTCTAGGAGCAGTGTCAGAAGCAGGGCCAGGCCAAGTCCGTCCCTGGACCCTTCCATGCCAAAGCTTGGAGGGAGGGTCCTTTGCCCACCCTTCTGCTTGCATCATGAGCCCAGAGCTGCCCCAGCCAGGGGGAGTGGCCGGGTGTGACACCCATGGACACCGACCTTGGGAGAGAAGTAAGGTGTGATGTGCAGACAGAGGCGGAGCAGCCCCCAGCCTCCTGGGCCTGGTCCTGTTTGTGAGCACCTCCCAGCCTGTGCCTGGACCCCGCCAGGACCGCTTCCTGCCACGTTCTCCAGAGAGTCCGACGCAGGTGACATGCAGGTCTGAGTCCAGACCCGTGGCCTCTGGGCCGTCCATGGCCATACCGCAGTCACACCGCGGCTCCAGAGTGTTGAAATATAACTGCCCGTATGTGACAGCACCTTGTGTTTCTCAAAGTGCAGTCCTTCGAGGAGGCGCACTGCGGCGACCATACTGTCATGTAGGGGAAGAACGCATTTCCAGTGTGAAACACACGCTCACCCTTTCTCCTTCCACGCACTCCTGCGGTTCCCCTGCGTTCCTCCCATTTTCCTCCCATTTTCCAGGAAGGTCTCATTGAGAGAATGGTAGTTCTTAACACCTACGCCAAACACCTATAAACTTTCCTTTTAACTAAGAAGATGTTCTCCAAACTCAGCACAGACTGACCCACCGCAACGCGAGGGCTGTACCTTCTCAATCTCGAATAATGGGAGTGAGGCCTGAAGTTCCAAAAGTACAGGTTATATGTCATTAGGGAGATTTGAGGAGATGTAGCATCCGTAATAGAAGGATTAGAAAATAAAGTTCAAGAAAATTCACAGTCTTGACCCAGTGGCTCAGTTAGAGCATCATCCCCACGCACCAAGGTTGCTGGTTCGATCCCTGGTCAGGGCACATAAGAGAATCAACCAATGAATTCACAAATAAGTGAAACAACAAACCGATGCTTCTCTCTCTCTCTCTCTCTCTCAAAGTCAATCAATAAATTTTAAAAATTAAAGGAAGAAAATTCCCAGAAAACAATAAAATAACTAAGAAATGTAAAATGTGTGTGTGGGGGGGAGATAAGAAGCATAAGCAATCAGTCCAGAAAGTCCGACATCTGACATCAAACAGTGGTTCCAAGAGACAGGAAATGATAAAGGAGAAGAAATCACCGAATAAAGGCAATTTCCCAGAGCTAAAAGTTGTGACTCTTCAGATGGAGAGGGATGAACTAGCCCTGGCTGGCGTAGCTCAGTGGATTGAGCGCCGGCCTGCGAACCAGACAATCGAGGTTCGATTCCCAGTCAGGGCACATGCCTGGGTTGCAAACCGGTTCCTTGCAGGCTAACTACCAGCAGGGGATGCACAAAAGGCAACCATACATTGATGTTTCTCTCCCTCTCTCCTTCCCCTCTAAAGGTAAATAAATAAATAAATAAATCTTAAAAGAAAGGGATGAACTAACCTCACACCAAGACTTAGCATGTAAAATAGCAGAACTGACCTTTACAGAAAATCTCAAAGTGTCGAAGAAGAGGGGAAAAGGTGCCGGAAACAGAGTGGCCTCCTCATCAGCAGTTCGTGGAGCTGCAAAGTTCAGAATCTGGAAGGCAAATAATTTCCAAACGAGAATCACACACTTTTCAAACCACGACCCATGTACAGCTGACATTTCTGGACGCGCCTGAACTTTGACAACGTGACTTTAACACATCCTGTGTCACTCACAACCTGCCTCAGCGGAGAGTGTGAGCTGCGAGGTCGCAGTAAAACGGCAAGAGAAAAGCAGCTACTGAAGACATAAAAAGGTCCACTATCACACTTCCTTTTAAACTGTGCCGAACACTGGCTCTCGCCTGCCTGCGGGATGAAACCCAGAAGTCTGGGACGGCAGGACACGTCCCTGCTGCGATGGGCTGCAGACCCTGTGTGCCCTGGGGAAAGGCGCTGGGGACTTTCTCAGCACCCGCACAGTCACAGGGTGTGTGTCCTTGGGACACAGAACTGACTCGCCTTCAGGAGTCAGTTCCTACAACGAGATGAAAACGGGAGCACAAGGTGTTGCAGCACCACCTGCCCCAGCGGAGGCTGCGGACCACCCAGACCCCAGTGCCAGGACCTGGGTGAAGAGCGCGGCCACTGTGAAAACAGAGACGGTGCCGGGTGCCGTGGAGAGGCTTCCAGAACAACACCGCGCTGGCCAAAGCGTTCGGCTGTTTGCTTTCCGTGTGGTGGCTGTAGTAGAACCCAGGTGTCTTTAACTTCATTCGAAATGATGGTGTTAGATTGTATCGTGACAGCTGTCACGTCAGCGTGCATTTTTAAAAAAACTTATCAAAATGGATGAGTTTTTGTGTAGCTATTTTATTATTGATGGTAGAAGGAAATATGCAATATTTTTGGCATATTATGCTTTATTAGTTGAAGAGATGGTAAAAATGCAATGAAACACACAGAAAAAGACCTGTGGAGAAGGTTCTGTGATGGATCGAACGTGTCAAAAGTGGTTTGCGAAGCTTCCTGCTGGAGACTTTTCAACGGACGAAGCTCCACGGTCAGGCAGACCAGTTGAAGTCAGCGATCAAACTGAGATATTAACTGAGAACGGTCAAGGTTACATCATGGGGAGACAGGCGATGTACTCAAAATACCCAAATTGACAAATTTATTGGTGTAAATGAAAAGTGTGTCTTTTATTTTACAGAATAAAACCACGCAAAGTTTTTGGCCAATCCCATATTGCTAAGTGAAAAGAGTGTGGTTTAAAAGAGAAATGTGCTTTGCTATTGCACATCTGAAAAGGAGGCGAGGGAAAGACTGTAAAGACATTCATATTCGATTACATTTGTAAAACTGAAAGACAGCCCTGGCTGGTGGGGCTTGGTGGGTTGAGCGTGGGCCTGTGAACCGAAAGGTTGCTGGTTCGGTTCCCCATCACGGCACGCGCCTGGGTTATATAGACCAGTCCCCGGCTGGGGTGTGCGGAGAGGCAACCTATTGATGTTTCTCTCTCACATCGATGTTTCTCTCCCCCTCTCTCTCTCTCCCTCCCTTCCTCTCTCTCTAAAAAATAAATAAAATCTTCAAAAAAACTGAACGATAAACCCAAACCACTTTTTAAAAGTGCTGACTTAGGTGAAGTCACAGAAGAGAGAAGAGTAGAATCTAGAGATCTACCCATAAACTTTGTTTTATATCTTTGACTTTGGAGTCATGCAAATACCATACATAACTGTAAAATAAGTTCAAAAATATTTAAATATTGAAACAGGATATCGAGTGGAGTTATGGAGTTATGCCAAATTTGACTCCACATACCTAGTAGCGCACACCCTAAGGACAAAAACAAACAAGCAACAAAGTAAACGCACCCATAAAACAACGGCTAGCCTCATCACAAAATACCTTAGATCGTTTTCAGTAGCCCTGCTGTTCTTTCTGATGTTGGTACTGTGATTCTGAGACTCTGTACACTGAGTGATCACTGGTGAAGGTTCTAAGTTGGAGAAAAGAGGCTCAGTTCCGAAAGGCAAGGGCAAGGGACCAGCCACGCTATGGTTGTCATTTAGAGTCGGGAGTTATCACTTTGAACACGTGATGTTTTTCATCTTAAAAAAATAAGTACTTCCCAGCTCTCCACCGCGAACAGGCCTGAATATGGTGGCCAGCACAGCCGCCGCCGCCCCTGGGCGCCCAGGTTAGCGGGGCTGGACGTCCTTCCCCCTGGAAAGGACCCAGCGCTCTCGGAGACCTGGCCGAGTTCAGGGTCTGGGGCACAACAGGCAGACCACGAGTCTGGGGCCGCCTGTCATTGCCGAGAGCAGGGAAGCTGTGAAGTAAAAATAAAGAAGAAATAAGAAAGCTACGAACGACACCGACGCTAAGAGGCTGTCATCTTGCAAAGGAAAGGTGCCCTGCACCGCAGTAAGGTGGACGGCTGTAACGGACCGGAACCGCCCAATTGGCATAAATGCATGTGCTCCTAATGATTTAAAACAACACTCCTCCTGTTTCCCGTCGGGAGAGGCTGGAAAACCCGGTCATTGTTTTGAAAACTGGCAAACAAAGTAAACCAAACAGGCCTTCCTCAGGCAACCGAATTGTTTACGAAGGAAGGTTTCTCTCTCTCTCTCTAGAAGGACGGTAGGTAGTAAATGAAGAAGGAAAGATGGAATGAAACCTCACCGTTTTCACTGGCTCCGTGGCTTGGAGCATCTGTCCTGACCACACGGGCTGCTCACGTGGCTAAACACGGGGAACACCGGCATCCTGTGCCCCTTCCGGGAAGGCCTCCGCGGGACCCCAAGGCCTTCTGGCCCAAAACGCTGACCCTGAGCGGATTCCGCCTCTAGGGCCAACCTCGCTCTCCAAGACACACAGGGAGGGCACCGGGGACACGGCCCCCAGCACGGGGCTGCCCGGGACAAACAGCCCACCTCCTCCACAACTAAATCACTGGTTCCAAAAATAAAGGAAGGGGAAGCAGAGGACACCACTCATTTCACAAAACTTCAGAGTCCTGACAACCCGTTGTAACACAGGCACCTTATTGCGCAGCTTCATTATAAAAGAAATTATGAGAGAAATGGGAATTTTGGACACTGGCTGGCTATCGGATGCAATTAAATAATTAGTATAAAGTTTTAGGTGGGATAATAGTATTATTATTGTTTTTAAATCCTACTTCAGAGATACATACTGAAATATCCACAGGTAAAGTGACATATCTGGAATTCGTGTCACAGGACCTGGTTTGGGGGGAGGGGAGTACAGATGAAGCTGAATTAGCCGCACCTTGACCGTTGTTGAAACTGAGTGGTGGCTACATGGTTTCCTTACACTGCTTTTGCAAATGTTTGACATTGTCTATGATAAAAAAACAGCATTATTTTAAAAAGTCGTGTGCATTCTACATTCACTCTTTTTTTAAAAGATTTTATTTATTTATCTTTAGAGGGGAAAGAAAGGAGAGAAGGAGAGAAATATCAATGTATGGTTGCTTCTCATGAGTCCCCTGATGGGAACTGGCCTGCAACCCAGGCATGTGCCCTGACTGGGAATCGAACCGCGATCGTGTGGTTCGCACGCCCAGGCTCAATCCACTGAGCTACACCAGCCAAGGCTACATTCACTCTTTTTAAAAAACGATTTTATTATTTTTAGAGAGAAGAGGGAGAAAGAGAGAGATTCAGAGTGCGGTTGCCTCTCACGCGCCCCCTACTGGAGACCCAACCCCCCCCAAATACCCACATCCTAACCGTAGGGCCCTGTGACTGTTAGTGTTGAGGCCCGCAGGGACTCTGCAGATGGGACTGAGTGTTGGGGTGCGGGGAGGAGCCCGGGGTTCCCTGGATGGGCCCGCGTAGTCAGAGGATCTTTCTAAGAGGCAGGGAGAGCGATCTGACCGCAGAAGATCACGGGACAACTGAATGGTGGGGACCAAGTGGGGGGATGATGGGATGCTGGACTGGGGCCAGGCCAGGCAGTGCCCCGCCCCCAGGGCGCAGCACCCCAAAGTTAGTCCCATTTCAGCTCCCGACTTCTGGGACACAGATCACCAACCGGTGTCGCTTTAGGCTGCTGCAACTGTGGGTACATGTCCTGGAGGCCGCTGGACACGCGCACACCCCATTTGCGGAGCCCAGAGACCGAGCAGAGTGCGGACGCTGCCCCACCTGCTCGTGCCCAGCATTCCGCCCGGAAACACGGCTGCCCACACCGAGGCCGAGGGTCACGAGGTCACTAACGCAGGAAGCAGGGGCCTGGCTTCCTCCCGTTCACGATGTGCGTGCTCTCTGCCCTACCTAGGTCCTGTCCCTCCACCTCCCCCCCTCCCCAGGCGCAGTCTCCACCAACAGGCACAGTCCTGCGTGGAAAACACCCTAGAAAAACCTGGCTGGTGTGGCTCAGTGGGTTGAGTGCCTGCCTATGAACCAAAAGGTCACTGGTTCCATTCCCATTCAGGGCACATGCCTGGGATGCTGGCCAGGTACCCAGTAGGGGGCGCACCAGAGACAACCACACATTGACCTTTCTCTCCCTCTCTTTCTTTAAAATTAATAAATAAAATCTGGGGGGAAAAAAACACCGTAGAAAGAGAAGCGTGCCCCTGTGACAGCGGGAGGAAAAATAGTGCCTGCGGTCAAGGTCTCGAAAGTGTCTGTTCACATGAATGCGTCACTGTTATCTCGCATGCCGGCCTTCAAGGCACTGTCAGCTCTGACTGATGTCAAAGGAGGATTTTTTAAAAAAATCTTTTTCTACCAGGGCACGTTCGTGGGTATTTTAAGGTCAAGATTATTATCGGACCAATACATTCATTTCAACAATTAGTATTTTGTCAGGAAGAAGTGAAAATTCTGAACAAAGGGAATTAAATTATGTTCAGTTGGAAAATGTAACAAGGAAGGAAGGCAGGAAGGAAGGAAGGAAGGAAGGAAGGCAGGCAGGCAGGCAGGCGGGAATGAAGGAGGGAAGGGTGGTTAACTCCAGGTGGCCACCTGGCTGGATCTCGGGCACCAGCCCCGGCCTGGGCACTGCCTCTGGGTGTGTCTGGGACCGATTCCCAGGAGAGGTGAGCGTTTGAATCAGGGGTCGAAGCTCGCTGCCGGCCCTCCACTGTGTGGGCGCAGCTCAGTTGGATGAGTGTCCCTCCTCACCACCCAGGAGTTCCGCGCTTCCTCTCTGATCAGGGGCGCCACCTGGTGGTCGGGGACGGGCCACCGCGTGCCTCTGGCCCTCCGCCCTCAAGGCTGCGTGGGCAGGCTGCAGCCAGGAGAGGCCAGGTGGTCTGGGTGGGCTGCCTACACTGTCAGCGCCTCAGTCAGTCTACTGGGGCAGCGTAGACCTGAATAGAGAACGGCAGAACGTTGGTGAACTGGAGGCGAAGGCCCCAGAATTCATTGTACTTGAACTTCTGAGCTCCCAAGGGCTAAATTCTAGGGCTCCTCTCACAATAGTTCCTCTTGCCAGTGTCTGCGGCTCCCAGAGAAGCTGGTGCGTGATTTGGGGGCAGGCCCCGGAGAAACCCGGGAGTCCTCCGCACGCTGCGTCAGCCCAGGGCCAGCTCCACTGTGGGCCCATTTCCCAGCAGCTCCATCTGTCTGGCCCTGGGGACCTCGGCTACCTGTGCCCCGCGGCTGGCGGGTGGGCTCTTGGGCTTGGACAAACACTGGGGCGGGGGGGACACTGAGTTGGAGGCCCCTTTGGTTTCATTTCCTGGCTCTGTGTGCATGAGAGAGGCTGCAGCTCAGGGCCAGCATCCCTCCTTTTCGGCACCAGACACTGAACCTAAGCCCGTGATTGGCTGCTCTCCTGGCGGCACCAAACACTGTCTTCCCGTGAGCCCAGGGTGCCACAGGCTTCTGTTTGGGTATTATTAACTCTTTACATATTTAAGGTGAAAGAAAAAAAGCGATGGTCCTTTCTAGCCTTATTCTGCGTCTGGCTTCCGAAGGGCCTGGTTGTCTGCTGTCCTGTCCTGTCCTTACAGCGAGGCGCACCCGCAGGCCTCAGCCCGGGCCCGGCCTTGCATCGCTGTTTGTGTTGGAGTTGGGTCAAGAAGGGGCAGACGGAGCGGAGTGCACTGTGAGTGCCGAGCGGGTCAGGCACAGCCCCCTGGCCATTCTCCAGCCAATGGCTCTGGTCCATGGGCAGCTCCAGGCCTGGGGACGAGCAGACACACTTGGGTGACTTCACAGAAATCAGGGGCCAGCCTCCCCCAGGGACACCCAGCAGCTCCGGCTGCACGACCTCCGGGGCCTCCGACATGGTCAACGGCACCAACACCTCGGCCCTGGGCTACAGCTATGAGTACTACCTGGACTACCTGGACCCCATCCCCGTGGACGAGAGGAAGCTGAGAGCCCACAAACGTGAGTCCCGACCGGCTGGCCGGTCAGCCAGGCAGTGGCTATGGGGACTAAGGGACTCCCCCCACCTTCCCTGTCCCTTTGTTCGCTCAGCAGTGTCGTGGGCCAGTGGAGCCTGACCCTGCTCGCAGGGTTGTGAGCCTGACCCACGCAGGTGGGTCCGGGGTGGAGAAGAGGGGGCAGTAGAGGCCTCTCTCATCTCCTGTAAGACGCCTGGGCTCACCGCCCAAGCACACAGGAGCCCCTGGGAGCAGCCTTTCAGGTGGACAGCCGTCCGGACAGAACTGCCTTCGTTTGGGGCTCCAGGGGGTGAGGTGGACGTCTGCCCACGGAGATCTCGGCTTTTCTGTTGTCGGCATGGGGTGGGGAGGGTGTTACTTTCTCCATCCCCAAGACGACGACTTTGTAATTTCTGTTAAAATACCCACTGGGGTTCACGGCCTTCCTGGCCTCGGGAAGGACGGCCAGCACAAACTGACCCCTTTTGCTTATCTCCCTGCCAGCCTCCCTCTCTTGGGTAACCTGGCCCTTTGTCAGCAGTCTTCCCTGATTATTGCAGCTACTCAGTCAAGGTGGCTGACGCGCCATCGGGAGGAAACTAAGGAGCGTGAAAAACAGGACAACAAGCCTGGGCGCTGGGGCCCGGCTCTGCCCTCCCTGGGTCTGGGGGCCCCTGGGTGTTTCTGTCCGAGGGTGAGTGCGGTCACTGAAGGAGCAGGACGCTTTCCCAGCGGCAGGAAAGGCGGTCTGGTGCACACCAGCTCAGGGCCGAAGCCATTCTGATGGACGCCTCTGGTTCACAAGGGGAATAGAGCTGCAGGGAGGACCCATGGGGTCATCCAGGCTGTCTTGTGGGAAGTGTCCCTGTCCCCGTGCCACTCGTAACTTCCAGGGGTCACAGGCAGGCGCCCAGCCCGTTCGCTGAGGACTTGCCCCAGCACCTCCCGGAGCTTCTGGGGGTTTGACAGGTTCCGGTGCGTCTTCCGATGCGAGGTGTAAATAATCAGAGACCTGAGCTGCAGGGTTTTGCACAGGCAGCCCTGGACGGGGGAGGCGCACCACAAGGAAGGAAGCGGCAGGGGCGGGGCAGAAACAGGTGCCCACGTGTGTCTACTGTCCAAGGTCGGGGCCCCAGGACACGGGCCCACGCGGACAAGACTGATCTGCGTGTGGGGCAGCCTCTGTCAGGTTAACGCGCGTGCAATTCTGCGTCGGCTCCGCACACTCACACGGGCCCCTGCGTCCGACATCTGGCTCCGCCCCCCACCCCTCTCCTGGCCCCAAAGTTTCTCCCACTGCTTTGGGTTGGGTCTAAGAAACCTGTGCTCTTGACCTTTGGCCCCCCAACCCACAAACAACTTCCATTTCTGGGAAAAGTGGCTGATGTTCTCTCTGCTAGGGTTGGTTTGAGAAGACTTGCACGTTGAGCCAGAGTTAGGGGTTTATAGCCTGGTGACCACAGAAATGAAGTCATCAGATAAGACACCGCTCCCCAACCTCCCAAACCCAGAAGATCACATCAGTGAGGACGCTTGCCAGAGAGGCCAGCCACCCCCAGACCCCAAATCCTAGATGTTGGGGGCTTGACACCCACGGGAAGAGGCTGGTCTCGGCACCCCCTATGAAGAGTAGACATCCGTGGGTATTTTAACAGAGATGATCCAAGTTGCACATTTCAGGGGCCAGATGAAATGCCTCTGTTCCCCATCTGCATCCAACGAGAAGCACGAAATCTGTCACTTGAAGATGCTCCCCTGTTGTACTGGAACCCCAGACAAGTAAAGTAAGTGCTGCTGGTTTCAAGAGTGCCTCGGTGTCCCCGGAAGATCAGCAGGTCGATGGCAGAGGGCGGGAGCTCCCGCTGCGCAGCCAGACCCGCAGGCGGACACAGGTGCACCTTGGCCCCTTCGCTCCTCTTTCTGACCTGGTGTCCCGCCTTCAGGCCTTCAGAGTTTAATGTGTACGTTTCTGGCAAACAGTGTGGGGTTGCGCATGTCCTGTCTGGCGCCATCTCACTGAGGCGGAGAGGAAGTGTGTGCCATGCGCGTCCTGTCCGTGTGCGCAGGTCGGCAGCAGCCAGCTGCTTTGCCGAACCCCGCTTGGTTCTTCCACGAACTGTGGGTCCCAAAGAACTGGTTGTGGCCCATACCGGCTCCCACGGGTGCCCTGCTGTGGCAGCTTCAGTAGGAAGGCAGTCTGTCTGTCTGTCTGTCTGTCTGTCTGCCACTGTAAGAACTGCTGGAGGAAGTGCACACACACACCCCTGGGTGACCATTTATGAGCACGGCACAGGGACGTCGGTGGGAAGACCGAGCAGAGGACCTGCTGACCTGCCTTCCTTGCTCAGAGTGACCTGTTCAGGTCACGCCCTTCACCACGACCTCCACCCTTTGGCACGGGTGGGGCCCTTGGGCCAGAGCAGGGAAGGTGACTTTAAGCTGCATGAGGACATTTACTTGGAACAAACTTCCCACCCAGGTAGGCCCCCACGGAGGTACTCCACTCGGGTGCTCAAAAACCTGGGATTCTTCTTTCGGAACCGATGCTGCCGGCCACAGCACATACTATGAACCATTCGCAGCAGTGTTTCTTTTGTGTATTATATGGTCCTTTTGAGGGTCAATCCACTTTAGGGAAATAGTTACGAATCATGAAGAAACCAACTGGGTGAATGAAACTCGTCACCCAATATGCACTGGGTGTCAGAAACAAACTATGACCTCATAAAGTAGCAACATTGGCATGTGTCCTTGAAGGCCATTCCTACAGAAGGATTATAAATGTTCATGAGTGTTTGACAAGTGTTTGATCAATATACATATTTTAGGAGCATTGATATAATTCTATGGTAGAGAGAGGATGATTATTCTGAAGGTCAGTGTTCGTCTGGATTTGTAAGATTTGGCACGTTCGTTTGGAGAGTCGGCTGCTTCTGGCTGATTCTATGAGGAAAGTCGGCCTCAATGAACAGAGAACCCGAGGAAACAGAGTCTGTTTCTCTCCCTTGGGAAAGTCTGCAGGGCAGGTACAGGCCGCTCCACAGCACACTCAGGAACAAGCCTCAGTTGGCTCCCTGCTCTGCTCTCCCTCCCTCTTCCTCACGTTCCAGGCCACGTTCTAGCACCACATCCACGTTCTGGGAAGAAAATGTGGTGAGAGACTAAGAAAGGACACAGGTAGGACAAGCCCAGCAATCTCTGCAGGAAGACTCCAAGGAACTGTCCAGTAACCATTCCACTCAGATCTCATTGGCCAGGACCTGGTCACATGGCCATGTCTAGCTGCAAGGGAGGCAGGAAATGGCAGTCTTTGTTCCGGGCAGCCATGTGCCCAGCTACAGGCAGAGGCTCTGTTACTGGACAAGTGCTGGACAGTAGACATTAGAATTGATGGCTAGCAACCTATGCTGCGATTACTGTCCTTACATCTCACATTTTAGTGAGGCTGAAGGACACTGTGATAAGCCCTCTTAGCAGAAATAATATCATTCTATTTATAGACCACTTCACAACCATCAAACAAGGAACTAGGCCATGTGTGTGATATATGCGTCTTATTTAACCTATGTAACCGTCTGTATAACACATACTATCATCCCCATTTAACAGATGTGGAAACAGACTTAGAGATGTACAAACACCAGACTGATGGAGACCACACAGCTAGGAAACGGTGGAGTCAGAATTCAAACTCAAAACCACCCACCGCTGGAGCCTCGGGCCTTAACCCCACGTTAGTCCCCAGGGAGGGGAAATCTTGGAGTTAAGCTTCCACTAGGGCCTGGGACTCAAATGTGAGGAGCGTTTGGAGGAATGTTCATTAGGCACCGACCAAGCCAGGTGGTGCCAGTGGCCCTTTGGGGTTCAGAGAGGCTGGCCCAGCCCCCTCGAGCTCCCAGAAGCCCCCTCCCCTGCTGGTGTCTCCCTCTGAGACCCGTGTGCCGCCAGCCAGTGCTGGCTCTGCCCCGCCTCACGTCTGCGCTGCTCAAAAAGGCTTGTGAAGTGTGAGCAGGTGAGGCGCTGAGAGCTGAATGCGTGGGGGGTTGGAGATCCATGAGTCCCTGTGGGGCAAACTGTGGTGATCGAGGAAAGAGCGTCTGTCACGGGTGCGCTCTGTGGCCCAGGACGGGTGAAGGGACTCCCTGAGGACGTGTAAGAGTCGACCTCAGACCCTAACAGTTAGTGTCCAACACAGGGTCCCAGGGAAGGAGGGAAAGACCCGCCCCACTGTCTCCCGATGTGCCAGCAGCACCCAGGCTGGCTGTCACATCCACTCCGCTCTGTCCCCGGGCTGAGGAGCCCACAGCGGCACCAAGATCACAGAACTGTTTAAGGGGACCTTCTGGCTCCGAAAAATGGGAACGCGGGTGGTGAGGTCTGTCCTGAGTTCAAGGCTTTTCGATGACGTCGCCGGCTTTCTTTCCTGCGAGTCTGTCTTTGCTGAACCGACAACAACCGTGTGCTGGGAGCAAGTTCTCGGCAGCGTCCCGCTCACTGACTGTCCCGGCTGCCCAAGGTTCCCTGGGCCTCCCTCTCCACGCCTGCTTGCTCCTCCCAGTGTCGTGGTGCACATGCAGCCCCGGGTGGGCCTCCAGGAGACGGGGGGAGCATGGGCGTGTTCTGTAGGGCCAGGCCAGGTTTCGGGGGGCTCTGGGGCTCCTCCTCTCTTCGTCATCAAGACGAGGCAGGGTTTCAGGGCCTCAGCGCCTAGATAAGTTCTGCTGGGACCTCCAAGGAAATGGCTTCAAAACCTGGGTGGTCCAGGACCTCCCCTTGGCCTCCCTCCTCCTTCCCCTCCAGCTCACACCCTTCCATGCCTGCCCTGGGTCACTGTCCCCACACACCAGGCAGGACCAGAGACAGCACCTGTCACAGAGGCCCGAGTGAAATTCGAATTTTGTCAGAAGGAGCTGTTTCCTGTACTCAGTTCTCTTCCATCACGTTCTGTTGGAAAATGCAGCCGAGAAGGAGGGCTCCTGTCCTCCCCTGCAGAGGGTCAGCCTCAGGGCTCGAAGGGAACATTCTGCCCTTCCCAGCGCTGGGAGGGTCAGACCTCCGGGCTGGTTTCCGCGAGGACCAGGCTGGCCAACAGCCCGGACACACCCTTTCTCCCCCCTCTCCTCCCCCTCTCCAGCTTCCTCCCCTTTTCTCCTCCACACCCTCCCTTCCCTCCTTCCTTCCTGAGCCCTGCTGGGGAAGTGCAGGGAAGGAGACCGCCACAGTGGATTGGCAAGAGAAGGTTGTGGATGGCACGGTTGGGTTGCAAGTCCCAATGGGGGACTTCCTCTCCAAACTTGGACTTAGCAAGTTAGTTTAATTAGAGTACGTCCTGTTCACTATAGGAAGTATAGTCACACCCTCGGTCACACATGTTGGGGCCAGCGTACCCCAGTGGGGACATCTTGTCCTGGGCTCATGGGCATGTCTGGATGAGACACATGCAGACACTACTGGCGACCCCAGTGCTCTGAGCCCGTGGCCACCGTCACCCCCCAAGGAACCTGCCAACTGCAACAGTCCCCTAGCAACTCATGGGTGATCCCGCATGGCGCCCAGAGAAAACCTGCCAGGTTCCACCCGGGGCCAGAAGACACCAGCAGCTTCCTGGGTCTCCCCCCACCCCCGGGTCAGCCTCTCCCGCCTGGTCAGCCTCCACCACAAAAACAGCCATAGTGGTCACTGCAGACCTGCTTCCCCCGCCCTCTGCTGCGCCCTGAGGGGAGGACCAGCTCCGCCCCACAGTGGAGCAGGCCCTCTGACCTGTCCTGCTGCTCCCCCAAGGCCCCTGCCGCCCTCTCAGGGGAGGGGTTGCCCTGCCTGGGAGCTGCCCTGGCCCCTTCTTTCCCCACCAAGGAACAAGGAGGGGAAACTCTCTTCACTCACGGGGTACCCTTGAGTTGTTCACCGCTTCCCCTCAACAGATGGCCACCCAGACAAAGCCCCTTCCCGCTGTCCTTGTGCCCAGCAGCCAGGGCCAGCAACGGGGCAGGTGGGCGGGATGCTGGGAGGCCTGGACACCCCGCAGCACAGGCCCTTTCCCCCTCCATGGGGGTGGGCGGTGGGGGTGCGGCTCTGCGTGACTCACTAATGCTGCCCCCCGCATCCCACAGATGCCATCGCCATCGCCTTCTGGGTGGGCCTGATGGCCTTCGTGCTGCTGCTGCTCCTCACCCTGCTCTACGTGTCCTGGTCGGGCTCCCCACTGGCGCGGTAAGCAAGGCGGGGCGGGTGGCGGGCGGGCGGGTGGTGGGGCGAGGTCGCGACCCCGCAGCTGCGTGTCCCTGGGCTGTGGGAAGGGATGCCGTGCTGACAGGGATGGGCCTGAGGACCTTGTGCCGAGTGAGGGGCCAGACGCCGAGACCGTGGGCGGTAGGATGCCGCCGAGGTGAACCGCTGGGACAGGTGCACCTGCGGGCAGAGGGCGGGGCCGGCTGTTACTGATGGGGTCAGCCTTTCGGGGTGAAGAAAATACCCCACAACAGGCGGTGGTGAGAGCCACAGCTCTGGACGCGCTGGACACACTGGTTGTTTGCCTGGGAAGGGTGAACTTCACCGCCCGTGAACACGCCCGCGTACGCTGTGCAACACTACAGGGCCCAGACGACCTGGACGCCCGGGGTGGGGGGCGCTGGGCCACTCCCCAGGAAGGGGTCCAGACGGGGCGCCTGCGGCTGGCCACCAGTGCCTCGGGGGCCTGCTGCAGGCCTCAGGGCTTAACCTGCAGGTCAGTCTAGGAGCTCCAGGGAGTAACGGCCTGGCTCTTCCGGAATCCTCCCGTGCTGGCCCAGGGCCCCCACTCCGGTGTCCCCCGGCAGCCTGGTCTGCCCCCGGCCGCTGTGGCCCCTCTCCCTGGGCAGGTGGGGCCAGGGCTGGATCCCATGGGCTGGCAGAGAGCTGGGGCCAGGTGGTGCCGAGGGGACCTGAAGGAAGCAGGTTGATGCCACAGGGCCCAGGAGTCTCAGGCAGGGGGCACAATGGGCCAGCGCAGGAAGGGCAGAGCTGCGCTGATAGGGGGTGGCGTGGGGAGCCCTGAAGCCCCTCCAGCAACCAGAGGGAAGCCCCACACGGATCTCAGGGCCAGTTCCATGAGGGCCTGGGATCTGAGCATGTGCGGACCTGCCTGCCCGCTACCTGCCATGCGTACAGCCCCTCCCAGGGACCAGTCCCACGTGGGAGGCAGGGACCCAAGGCTGAGCAATGGAAAAATCCACCCTTCTTTCGGTTTTTAGAGCTCACGTTGTTGACTTCAAGCAGATTTTTTTTTAAGCAGATTTTTACCATCAAGAGATATTGGCGGGGCGGGGGTCAACCAACCAATGAAATCACCTGCAGTGAGTCCCGTGCCAGGACAGTCTGCAAGGACAGCCAGGGCCCTCCAGAGGGAGGCTCCCTGTCCAGGGACAAACTGCAGCTGCGGGGACACGCAGGGCCACTGCTTGCCCTGATGGGCTGGGCTCGCCAGGGACAGTGCTGTCCGCTGTCCAGGCCCCATGCCCCAGGTGGGAGGGGCTCAGGACAGCACCTCGGGTCCCACATAAGGTTCAGGGGGTGGAACCCCACGTGCTCCGGCCAGCTGCTCCTTCCATGCCAGCATCCTCGGAAAGGACAGCCCTGCCCTTAGGTCCCTCCTGGTCTTCTCGGTCCCGCCCAGCACTTCCTCGTTCCTTCCCTGTCTCCACACGGAGGCCTCCATGAGCGGGGCTGGCACTCACAGGGTCTGTTGGTTCCCCCACCCTGCCACTGCGAGGTGACACCCTCCCTACGGGCTCCTACTACAGGCAGGAGGATGGGGCACAAAGCCCCCAGAAGAAAGTGCTCTGGCCAGTGTTGACGCCTGCCTCCTGTCTCTGTCCTCTGTCCCCAGGAACCACGCCCAGCACCAGCCTACCTGCCCCTGGGGTCTCCGCCTGGACCTCCCCCTCCGCGTCCTGAGGCACCTGCTGCTCCACAGGCCCCCCCGGGGGACCCCGCAGGCCCCGCCCAGCTCCACCAAGGAGCCACAGCAGTTGATGCAGGAGGGCCCCGCCCCCTCGACCCCCACTGCCACCCAGGCCCACCCTGGCCTCCTGTGGGAATGGGCCCTCAGTGGGGACCCCATGGCATCAGCTGACGTCGGCCACAAGCCCAGCTGGCCACCCCCTGGAGATGGGACAGACGCCAGCAAACCACGGCCACTGCCGAGTGGCCCGTGACATGAACCAACCCAGGCACATGTACCACCCAAAAGCCACCGCAGGTCACGGGAAGGGCGGTGAGTGACCACAGCCGCACGGGGGCACGGGGGCACGCACACGGGAGCCGTGATGGCCAAGGCCGGCGCAGCCCACCCGGAGGTGGGGGCTTCAGTGTGTTCCCCAGCTCACTCGCTGCCGGTGGTCACATGGGGGAGGGGAGGGGAAGGTGACACATGTAAATAAAGGTTGTAGCAGCGCCTCACTGGTCTTCACCAGCCACGTTTCCGCCTCCACACTCACTGCTGCGACAGGGTGCTGGCCAGGGCTCGGCCAGCTGGTGCATCATGCGTAGGCGGCCCGGACCGGGGGGGCGGGGCAGGCCTGGCCAGCCTGGGGTTGTGGGTCACAGGGAGGCTGAGGGGACACGGAGCTCCCGAGGTGCAGAAGGGGCACAAGGGGGGACCGTGCATCCCCCCAACTCGAACCTACACGCAGGACCCCAGCTTCAGAACACTCTCAGGGCAGCTGTCCTGTGTGTTTGGGGACAGGACGGGGGAGGTGACCGCTGCCTGCTGACAGGCAGTGAGCCCTAACTGTGGCGGAGGGGACCAGTGAGGACAAGCAGCGCTCCAGTGGTGGCTGGAAATCTCACGATGGAAATGAGCAGAGTCTGACAAGTGCTGGGCCAAAGCAGGCTGCTCTCAGCAGTGAGACTGTCACGGGAGCTGACGGCCTCCCCTGGGGACAGGTGCTGGCGGCCAAGGGCCCCGGGAGTCCGGGTCCACGTGGGTTGGGGGGCCATACGGGTACACGCAGAGCCACACAGACGGGCTGCACTTCTGCAGGTGGGACACGCAGCACGTGGTGTCCCACATCCGTCAGCCTGGACACTTGTCGCCGTAGGGACCTGAGTGTAGAGTTCTGGCCGCTAGAATGCAGGTCTCTGTGAAATGAATGGCCGGTGAGCACCAATTAAGCAAAACACAAAAACTTGACAAAAATAGACATTTATTATCAAGTTTCAAAATCCCCTCTTTGGAACACAACTTTAGAAAATGCAGGCTCGCTGCCCCAAGCAGAGGTCGAGTCAGTTCTATCCTTCAAGGGTGTGACGAGCCTGTCACCTAACGAGACGGCTGGGAACCTCGGCAGCAGTTTATTTAAGACACACACAAAGCTTCGTCACGACTCCTGAGGGACAAAGGCACCGAAGCGACCCTGTCGGCTCCCCTGACGTGCTGTGGACGCTGTTGCTGTGATGTCAGCGCTGGGACCCTGCTCAGCTCACTGCGGCCCTTTCCTCTGAAAAATAACAAACCGCCAAGAGGAGGCGTGGCCCCACTGACCCCGAAGGGCCCCTGGCCACCGGTAGGTGACCACACATATAGTCCCTTGAGTTCACTCACTGGTCAAATAAATAAAGCTGACTTTTGTCAGGAAACTGAGTCCACGTACAAGCTTGTCACTGGCGTGCCTTCCGTGGAAAATGACCTGAACTTCTAGGACCCGGCCGGCAGGGCACTCTGCGTCGGGGCAAGGTGGTGATGTCCTTGCAGAGCCTGACGACAGCCTCCTGGTCACCACTTGGCGTGTCCCCCGCGGCATCACAGACCATCTGGACATGGGTGGCGAGGGTGTCCGGCCGCGGGGCCCCCAGCCAGATGTCCTTGATGTACAGCGACAGCAGGAAGGCCGCGGAGGCTGAGGAGAGGGCACAGGGGGGTGATTGGGGGCCGACGCATTCAGCCGGTGAGCAGTCCCCCACCACACGTGGGGGACGCGTGTGGCTAAGCACCCCACGAACCACGTGCACACGCGCAGCCGCCGAGGTGAGCAAGCAGATAAAAGAGATTGATTTTGCCACTGCTTAACTTTTGGGAGAACCATTCTGTCCACTGCAACAATGTATCTTTTTACTTGATGGACGTAGAAAAAGACGCCACAAGCCACATCTCCTCTCAGCCTGACCCCCCGCGCTGGGAGCCACATGGAAGCTTAAGGAGAGCGTCTCGGAGCCCCCAGCCACCCCTGCTGCGAGGGTCCACGGGGAGAGGATCTTCCAAGTGGACTCCACTGCCCACCTGCTGCCCGAGGAGAGGCAATCACCCGGCTACCAGCTGCCTACCGCACTTCTCTGCTCCCTGCGTCCCTATGAGAGGGACTGGCCCCCAGAGGGAGGAAGCCCCCCGGCAGGTGGCCACGGTGTCCCCTGGGCCCTCGTTCAGGCTGCCAAGCCTTTGCTGCTCGTGTGTGCCTGCACCCAAGCCCAGGTCAGGCACCTGCTGACCGCCGAGCACGCATACAGTGCATCTGCGCTGTGTGCACACATGTACATGCCTGTATACGCATGTGTCTGGCCAGTGTGCAACGGAAATGATAGATACTCAGGAGAGCCGCTGGTCTGCAGGGAAGGACAGTCCCCCGTGGGACACAAGGTTCCAGTCCTCCGCTATGAGATGATGTCACTGAAGGCCTCGCTCGCAAGCAAAGACGCTGGCCCCTGACCCTCACCCTCAGGGCCCGGTGGCGACTGTCCTCACACCCCAGAGCTGTACCGAGGGCTGCCCCACGCCCGTCCGTCCGACCCGCCAGCAGGTTACCTCGTGTGGCTTCCTCCTTGCTGTCCAGAGAAGAGAGGCGGAGGGTCTCGACCTCTGGGGGCAGGGGTGTCCCCGAGGGGCTCAGGGCCGCCACCAGCTTCAGCATGACCGTGTTGAGCAGGCAGGCCACACTCTGCTCGGGGTCGCCCAGCCCCTCTGTGCTCCAGAGCCGGCTGTACAGCTTGAATATGTTGCTCTTCACCGCACTGTCCTTAACCAGGTCGTCCACGAGTGGCGGCTGCGGCAAAATGTAGCTCTGAAGCCAGCGGAAGAGTCCGGCAGCCTCTGTCCTGCTGAGCGGGAGCTCAGCCGCGGACCGCAGCACCCAGCTGACCACCAGGGAGGTGATGCTGTACACAGGGCCCGTGGCACGGCTCTGCGGGGAGGCCTGGTCCCCGGGGTCCTGAGTGGGATCAGGACTGGGGAACACTGGCCCCCAGTGGGTCAGAATGGACCTCAGGAAACCCCTGCACGTCTCCAAGCTGGACGCCTGCAGGTCAGGAGCGGCTGTCTCCGCTGGCTCCTCCGCCTCCCCAGGCCTCCTCTTCCGGCCCCGAAGGCCCCTGGCTCGGGCTGACACGGCGGGCTTGTTCTCCTTGAGCATGTCTGTTACAGAGAGAAGACGGGGTGAGCCCGGGGCCCCTCAGATGGGTGGTGGGCGGACGGAGGGGCACCCATGGGCACCGAGGGGGTCGGCTCTGCCCCGCAGGGCACGCTGGCGCACAGCGGGTGCATGGTTTCGGGCTGGGGTGGCATCACTCCTGGGACAGGCCATCTCTCAGCCTTGTCTGCTACGGGAGTGCTGCCCAGAGAGGGAACAGCGTGGGATGCTCTGGGGGACACGTGAGTGGGGACACAAGACCGGAGCGCGGGGCCCTGCACGCACTCAGCAGCTCCTTGGAATGGGACTTCTCCGCGGCAGCTCTCAGGGCCTCCTGGAGCGCAACGTCCCCCTCGAGGAGGCTCCACTTGTGCAGGAAGACAAGGGCGTCCTTGGTGGACAGCACCGCCTCGTTCACGGTGAAGCGGCCCATGTCCTTGAAGGCCTGCACGACGGTGGCCCGGTACCGCAGCACGGAGTCCAGCGCCCCGAAGAAGCTGGCCAGGTGGGTGGGAGCCAAGCCGGGCCTGTTGGGAGAAAGGCACCAGCTGAGCCGTGCTGCCCTGGCCCTGCAGCCCCTGGATGGGGATGGCGGGGGGGCGGGAGTGGGCGCTCCAGAGCGGGGTGCGAGCACAGGCCACCCGCAGGCTGGCCGCGCAGAGGAGCAGACACGAGCGTGGGCCTGGCACCTGGGACAGCAGGTGGCAGTGCTCAAGGGACCTTGAGGGGATCGGGTCTGACTCCACCCTAAAGGACAGATGGACAGATGGACAGCGGGGCAGAGAGCCTGAGAGCTGGGTGTTGGCCGCCAAACAGACGAGACGGAGCCCCATCTCACCCCCTCAGACTGAGTGGGAGGCTCCAGGGAGCCTGAGATAGCAGGGCCCGCAGCTGGGCCTGATGCCGGCCGCTGGGGGCACCGTCCCTGTGACATGTGACGACTCAACGTCATCCGCTCCCCGTGGTCTGAAAACTGTGGCCGCTGTTGGAGCAGCAGCGGTCCTTGGAGACCGAGTGCACTTGTCGGCCCCCACTGACGACTTCAGAGAGGCAGGCACCCGCCTGGCTTTCACTGGGGCCGAGCCTACTTGGAGACGCTGCCTGCCTTCCGCCAGTCTCCTGGGTCTGGCCAGCAGATCGGAAGTGCGAGGGACACAGAGGAGCCCAAGGGGAACGGGGCCCACCTGGGGACACTGAGAACATTCCAAGGGCTCAGGTGAAAATGCTCAGGTTCTCAGGAAAATTCACGGACAAGGAGCCTGAGTGGGTGGGGCCGTGTGGAAAGCACGGTTCTCCTGCAGAACACCGGTGAGTGCCGGCACGGGGGGTCGCCAGCTGGGGAGCTGGCACAGCCGGGTTTGGGTCTTCAGGCCTGGACCAGAGCCCGAGGAAGGGGACGTAGGAAAGAGAGAAGGCAGCTAGAACAGGATTTTCCCACGCCACCCTCAGCTGGCTGCAGCTCCAGCCCAGAGCCCACCTGTAGGGACCAGACCAGACCCGGGGGACCAGTGGGAGGTGACAACCCCCAGACCGCACCCAGGGCCTCGGGGGAGGGGCCTACCTCAGGTGCTTCACCAGCGTGGTGAGGACGTAGAGGAACTCGTTGACCAGGTGCAGGGCCAGCAGCTTCGGGGGCTCCTGGGACCCAGGTGGGCCCAGCGGCTGGCTGCCTGGCTCCATCCCTTTGTCCCCCAGATTGGTCACCCACAGCCTGTGCAGCAGGCCAATGATGTTGGAGAGCAGCTGGGTCTCCAGGAACCTGTGACCAAATGCAGAATGCCCCTGTCACGTCCCCTCCTCCCCTGCCTGTCAGGGGGGCTGGTGGGATCCGCGGGGTGCAGGGGGCTGGGCAGGCAGGCGGCAGCCCCAAACGGGGGTGTAAAGGGGCTGCCACAGGCCCGAGCCCCCGCCCCCCCAGCGTGGCCTGACTCTCCTTTCCAGCCAGACAGGCGGCCGGAGACCCAACATCGCTTTGTGGGACCGACTGGGTTCCCACAGCCGGGTGTGCTTGCGCACGTTGGACACGGCCTGGAAGCCAATGGCCAGAGATGATTCTAGATTTAGGACACTTTCTGTTACAGAAACTTAAAAAAAAGAACTTTAAAAAACACACAACAGGCTTAGCCAGCCCTGCTTATTTCAGTAGTTGGCACCCTGGGAGGAAGTTCCCTCCCAGCCAGTGGTGTCCACAGCACGCGCCTGCCGTCCCCCAGGGAGCCTCAGGTTTGGAGGACCGCTAGGACCCGAAACAGGTCGCACCGCAGACTGACCCTGCCGCCATTCGTATGTGGAAGTCCTGACCCCAACGTGCTGTTGGGGGACGGGGCCCCGCGGGTGCAGATTAGCGCCCTTGTGAGAAGAGGAGGCGACACCAGCGTGCCCCTCCTTCTGTCCCCGGCCTGCGGACACAGCGAGAAGGCCGGTCCGTATGCCCAGGACGGAGGTCTCACCAGAACCCACCGACGCGGGCCCTGACCTTGCTCCAGCTCCAGAGCTGTGAGGGTTTAACCCCCGCAGGGAGAGCCCCCCAGTGTGTGGCAAGTCGTCACGGCCCCGAGCACTCAGACCCACTCGCACACTCTGACCCTGGGCGGGCAGCGGTCGGTGCTTGCCACCATCACTCGAGGGCCAGCAGAGGGGTGACCAACCAAACGCAAACCACCCGTCACCCCACTTTACAGACACGCAGGGATCCAAAGTGAGGGGACGCTGCGTTGGTGCATGTGCAGGGCACTTCAGCGGCAAGGAGACCGCAGCACACACCGCCGTCTCCGCGCTCCCCCTGCTGCCCGGCGCTCACCGGCTGCTCTCCAGGGTGTGCAGGGCCCAGGTGAGGAGGCTGTAGTCTCGCAGAAGTTCATAGGCAGATCTGGCGTCCCGGGCGGCACTCTGGAGAATTTCCAGAACCCAGTTCTGAAAGCCCAGAACACACAGTTACTCCTCAGAGGGAAGCCCTGACTCGGTCATCACAGGAACGACCTGAAAACACGGGCACGTCACAGGCTCCATCTGCAGGAGTGATGGCCCCACAGAACGCACCTCTCCCCGCGGGCGACAGCTAGGCCACAGGAGCAAAGGCGCGGCCCACCCAGGGTACAGACCGAGCTGGGTGAAAGTGTGGCGCCACTGGCTGCCCAGCCACAGAGGGCAGGTGGCCCCTTCCGTCCCCATGACCTGGGGGCATCAGATTTCTCACAGGCCATCAAACAAAAACTGACCACGCTGACCAGGCTACAGATGACCCCGAACACCAGGGGGTCCACCTCGTCACTCCTTCCAGCTGCCACGGTGCTCGGGGCTCCCACTGGAGCTCCAGACGCAAGACCAGTCGTCTCGGCCAAGCACCCCGATTGTTTGAGGGGGGCTGTGTCTCTAGGCTCGACCGGCTCCGAGGCTCACGGCTGCTGACTGGAGGTTTCCCGTGAAGGGAAGGCCGACCCACGGCATGCATGCACACTCGGGAGGCAGGCTGATGTCGGCCGTGCCCAGCCTGGGTTAGAATTTATGTGAACTTGACTTCCAAGCAGAACCTCAAGGGAGAGCTTCCCGTCCCACATGAGCCTCCGGCCGTGCCTACCTGCGCCGCCTGGTCGCACAGTGGGCTGTGGAAGAAGGACAGGAGGACGTGGAACACGCCACGCCGGGCGCAGAGCAGGAAGCAGTGCCTGTCTCGGATCCCCTGCCGCAGGAGCCCGAACAGCCACTTCCGCTCGGTGCTGTGCTGCAACCCAGGAAAACACACACTCGTTCTCGCCCTGTGGTGACACCACCGCTCGCCGCACGGCCGCCCCCACCGACCCCTTCCCGCCTGGTAATGAGCGTGCCCACTGCTGCCCTCCACGCGGCTTCTGGTCGGGGATGAAGGGCCAGGTTGGGGCGACACTGAGCGTGGCTCGGTGGATTGCGTTAACACTGAACTGGGCTCAGCAGGTGCTGCAACCCACAGGCAGCCTCTGCCCGGCGGCTGGCGAAGGGGACGCATGGGGATGTGCACACCACGGAGCTCCACGGAGGGCGCTCAAGGCCGCAAAGCTGCCCAAACGTGAACTCGCACCCCAGGCTCCTCCCCGCACCCAGCCCGCTGAAGCTGTGCTGCCGACCCCTCGCCGCCACGCCTCTGTGCCCGAGTGCTACGGCCGGCACAGTGCTGAGGGGCAGTGCCTGAGCGATGGTGGCTGGGAAGCCGGCCCTGGAAGCGTCTGGGCCTGCGGCTGGGGGCTCACCTGGAAATCAGAGCTGTAGAAGAACTGGTAGAAGCCGGGGACTTTGTTCACGTTCAAGTGCTCGTGTGACAGCAGGAACTTGTTGATCTTCAGGTACATGTGGTCCTCTGAGAACACGGGCAGAAGGTCATGCACAACAGGCCAGGACAGCCCTGGTCCGCGGCAGCCAGGCAGCATGGGTCTGGGGACCTGCCGTCGCCCCTGCCCCCGTGGGGCACTTGCCTGTGAGTGCAGGTCACCACTCCTGAGAGTGGGACGCAGTGACGCTGGTCTGCCCTGCTTGGGGGCTCAGGGACTGCTGCAGGGCCTACACCCACAGCCCTGGCCCTGCTCTGGGGGATGCCCGGCAAAGGCGGTTGGGCCAAGGTGGGCCTCCTTGGCTCTGGGATGTGGCGGGGCTGATGGGGGCAGACACCTCCTCGCTGCCACTTCCACCCCTCGCCGTGTGGCCTCTGGCTGGTCTGGGCTGCCTGCAGCCAACCACAGGACCACACGGCCGTGGTCGGATGTGGGCAGAGTGTGCCCAGACCAGCAGGCCAAGGTCACTGCTCCGGGGCCTCCACTGGGATAACACCTCGAAACACGCTTCCCTTCAGAGCCCGCACGTGGCTCATCGCCTGGCCTTCTCCTGCCTTCCCACGGTGAAAACGGCGCCACACAGAGAAAGTGGCGCGGGAGCGGACGGACTTTGAATCCCAGCTCCGCCAGCCACGTGGCTGGGGACTCGTGGTGGGGCCTTGGACGAGCTCTAACCCAGGCCTCACCTGAGAATGACTACATGACACTCAAACACCCCGTGGTCCCCAAAGGCACCAACATCCTGACTTTTCAGTAATAAATGTGGCCTCACGGGGGGCTGACTCCTACCGCAGCAGCTGGGCCACGGTCCCACTGGGCCTTGGTGACCCTGGTATGCGGACACCCAGGCTGACCACCTCTAGTGCAGGGCCCTCTCCCCTCCTTCCACACTGAGCGCATTTGGTCAGGAGCCCCCGAGCGCTCAGGTGGGGTCACCGTCCCCTCCGCTCTGCACCTGGGCTTCTCACTTAGTGTTTCCCGGAGGCCGGCCCACGGGGCCCACCAAGTGCCCCTGCAGTCGCCGTGCACAGCCCTGGATGGCCCCAGCCCACCTTCACTCCCATGTGTGCCGGCACTCCAGCCTCTCCCCACACTCGGGCCCAGCCATGCCCATTGGCAGTACCTGGTTTCAGCACCTGCAGGGCCGCCTTGGCGATGAAGAGGGCCAGCGTGAAGGTGAGCCTCATGTTTGGGGTGCGGACCCCACCCCGGACCACGTCTAGCAGGTACAGCACCTGTGGCCAGGATGCGTGGAGGCCCTTCAGAACCGGTGCCACAGCCCCACCCTGCAGCGGCTAGCTCCTTGCACCAGGGCTGCCCAGAGGACGCTCCTAGGCCGTGTGCCTGGTCGTCCTCCATGAACAGGCATGCAGCCAAGGGCAGAGAGCGTCCTGGGTCCATCCGACAGCTCAGCCCCTCCTGTCCCCACGTCCCGTGGCACTAAGCCTGGGTGTCCCGGGTAACAGCCGCCTTAACCACTGAGTGTAAACCAGAGACAGCCAGCAGAAATGAAACAGCTCCACCCACACACGGCACCAGAGTGTTTGGAAGGGGAGGCCTCTCTCAGCTGCCCCCTCTGGCTGGGGACCACAGGCAGCCTCCAGTGTCACCAGCTGGAGGGAAGAGAGGTCGCCCAGCAACTCAGACCCTAGCAGATGGGACAGTCAGCCAGCCTCGGGGGCCCCCCCGTGTACCCTCGGCCCCACCCACCTGGGGCTGCTCTCGGAACCGGGCCCCCTCCACGTGCGCGTAGTAGGCCGCCAGGACAGAGTAGGCTGCAGCTCGCATCTGGGGGTCATAGCTGCTGAGGGCTGCGAAGGTCAGGCCCAGAGCATTTGAGTCCAAAAATTTTCGACAATCCACCACAAATTCTACGGGAAATAAAATAACGTTACACACACACACACACACACATGAGATTCCGCAATGCTTGTGTGATGTGGCAAATTAAATTTCCTTCTGCACTTCTCCACCTGCTGCATGTGCTCGATGGAAGAAATGCAGGCCTCCCCCAGCTCCCAACTCCTGCTGAAGCTGGACACCAGACCAATGTGCCTGCCACAGCCTCCAGTTGCCCGGCCTTCAGCCTCCAAGACACTTATAGATCCCAACCAGGGTCATCAGGACTCCTGGGAGAAGAGCGGAGGTGACGATCAGACCAAAGCACGAGCTGCTGACACCCCCTGGCAGCCCAGGGGCCAGGGCAACGCCCCCAGGGGTCAGCAGAGAACACCGGTCAGCTCGCCACCCAAAGCACTGTCCACGGGCAGCTGGCCAGGAGCCTCGACTGGGGCAGACCACCCGGCCAGCCCACCGGCTCCTGAAGACCGACTCTCCCTCCTACCGAGGCCCTGCTCCTCCCGTCAGCACAGAGCAGCTTCCCGGGCCTGAGTGAGAGTCCCAGTCCGAGGGGCCTGAACTGCCACCTGAGGCCCTGGAGATGTGTGGCCCCTCCAGGAGAGGAGGAGCCAGAGAGGAGGCCAGGTGCACAAGGGGACCCACCTGAGCACATCTTAAAGGGCCTGGTTAACACAAATACAGTTCGGGATACTTCAAGTCCTCTTTAACGAAAACCAGGACTCCTCACAAGACCAATATACTGTCAAGAGACAGCTCAGAGTGGACCTAGGCCACTGTGGCAAAGTGACCGAGCAGCCACGCAGTGCACGGAGGACCCAAGAATGACGGCAGCTGCCCTGTCAGAAATGACTCCAAATTCAGCGCTGGGGTGGTGGCTCTTTGAAGTACAGTAAGAAAACCCTGCCAACCTAGAAGTGTATACTCTATGAGAATCTTTCAGAAGGGGGACCTTTTTCCATTAAAAAAAGCTGAGCAAATGTATCACCAGCAAAGCTGAACTGCAAGAATTTTTAAAGGAAGAATTTTAGGCGTAAGGAAAATGATAGAGGACGGAAATCTGGAGCCACACAGAAAAATGAGGAGAAAAACTGGTAACCAGATGGTACATACAAAAGATTTAAACCTCTTTGAAGTGTAACCAGCCACCTGAAGCAAACACACACGTGTGTGGGCTTCACGCACAGAAGGGACACGCGTGAGTGAAATGGCACAAGAGCCAGGCAGAGAGGCGGGTGTGTTGAAGACACACCCACGCAACAAACACGGGACAGGGAGAGCTGCGGGGGCAGAACAGCCCAGACCCCTAACGTCACACCCACGACGAGGGTCCTCAGCTGGCTCGCATGCTTTCGGCAAAGGCCGACACACCTGCACACACGTGACTACGGAGGCCCATGGGAAGGGGCGTGGCCCTCCCGGGAGCAGAAAACGCACACACTTCCATCCTGTCTCTCCCACCACCACCCTTGGACGCCCACCCCCGGGCTGCGGGACACAGAGTGCAAGTAGAAACACACTCGAGACCAGAGAGGGCTGACCGCAGTGGCCCCCCGGCGCCCGAGGACGGAGCTGGCGTTTGACCCGCCTGCTGAAGACCCAGAAAGGCAAGAATCAGGGAAACGTGGAGGACAGAGGGACGTTGTCAGCGTCTTGAGGAAGCCACCGTGTGTCAGAAGCACGAAGGGTTCCTTTGTTGGAGATCACGGAGCGAGTGGTGAGAAGGCAGCCCGGGCTCACTGGGGTCACTGACAGTCCTGCGCGGATGAAGGGCGCAGGTCCCCTGGCTCCGCGGCCCCGCCCCAGGGCTGCGAGTACCTGGCCTGGTCAGCTCGCTGAAGAGGTGCAGGAGGAAGCAGGGGTCATAAAGGCCATCGAGATCCGTGGTGCTGCTGTCTCGGAACAGCGGGTCCTGCGCATCCTGTGAGAGCCCGGGCGGGCGGGCGCGTGTGTGCTGCTCAGCCCCCAGGGACCCAGGGACCCGGGAGCCCTCCCCCCTGTGCCCAGACCTCAAGCTGGTGTTCGAGGACACTGAAAACGGTCCTGTGAGATGATGGGACCTGGAGGGCGGGCTCTACATGGAGCGAGGGCTGGGCCTGCAGGGTCTGGCCTCGCGGGGTCTGGCCTCTGCCCCTCCCGGCAGGGCTGATGTGAGCCTCACTGACAAGCTGACACCAGAGCCTGTCCCGGGGAAGGGACACAGGCCCCCCATACCTCGGGGGGCAGCAGTCTCCGGTTCTGGGGGAAGTGGAGGATGGTCTTCATCATTCGGTCCCGATCCAGGAGGCGGAGGACGTCCCCGACGCTCGGCTGCTGCCACAGCGACTTGCCCAGGCTCCTGCACGTCTTGTGGTGCTCCACGGCTGCCGGGCCCCACAGCAGCACCCTAGGGCCGAATGGGGAGCAGACAGGTCACGGGCCCAGCAGGGCCAGAGCCGGTGGCGGTAACAGTGGGAGGGGCCGCCGCAGGGAGCTGTGACAGCAGCTGGCACACGCCGGGCACCGCCCTGCTCTGTCTGTCCCTCACTCCTTGTCTTAGCTTGGGGAGAAGGTGGGAGGGTGGTGATGCTGACGTGAGGAGGTGGGGGACAGTCAGGGATAGTGACACAGGGCAGCACCTAGACAGAGCTCACGATGTGCCAGGCACTGCTCCAGCCCTTCATGAATCCACGCAACAAGCCAGGCCCCACCTGGCCCCACCTAGCAGCCGCAGGAGGCGGGGCAGAGAGGAGCCGCTGGCTGGGCGTGGCAAAGCCAGGGTTCAGACGTGGGCGTCTGGCTGCAGACCCTGGCTGAGCATGGCAGGGGCCTTGGCAGCCCTGCGGACGGAAGCCTCTCCCAGGCAGCCTCCAGCACAGCTCTCGGCCGCCCCCTGCCCACGGCCGTAGCCTGCCCCCACCCAGCTCCCCCTGTTGTGGGGTGCACCCCAAAGGCTCAGCTCCGCACAGGGCTGCTCCTCTGCCGCCAGCTGTCCAGACGCCTCTGCCTGAGCCCAGTGCCCTTGACTCCTCCACCAACCCCACGTCCGCCACACCCTCCCTGCCGTCCCGCAGCAGCCCCGACGCCCTGAGGGTCCGGAACAGCGGGTCCCCCACGGGGCGTGGACTGGAAGCCAGTCTGAAAGGAGGCCCGGTCATGACTGTCTTGCCTGGAGTGCTGGGCAGGGGCCGTGTGCACAGTGGGCGCTCGGCCGGCGTGGGGGGGCAGCAGAACTTCCAGAGGGGTGCCCTCCCCGAGTCATAGAGTGAAGTCTCCGCTTCAGGAGGGTGGCCCACTGGACACGCCACTCGGATGGCACCCTCGCCAGTGTGACACTTGCCCCCAGATGTGTCCAGCCCCCTAACTCAGCCCTGCCCCAGAGAACGGCACTTCTCAATCCGGCATTCTCAGAGCGAAGACTGTCTCCTTTTTTTTTTTTTGAAGGAGGGAGGGCAGCTTCCAGACTAACAGCTGGTATCACATTAAAGACAGTGTCCCACACTGTCAATCTCTCTTCCTCCTCCTTGCAGAGCTGGGCTGCGCCGCTCTCCTTGGCGCAGGGAGCTCGCTGCCTGTGGCCACATGCGAAGCTCCTCAGCGCATGGGTCCTGGGAGGGCGTCAGGGCAGCAGGGAATCTAGGGCATCCCCTAAGAGAAGCACATCGCCCAGTCCCCGCCTCGTCCCTCGTGGAAGCGGGCAGGACCCAGGGGGAGGCCCAGCAGATGCTGGCCAGGCCCCCCTGGACACCCAGGAGAGACGGAGAGAGACAGACAGACAGATAGACAGACGGACAGGAAAGAGACACAGACACAGACCCGAGGGGGGTTGCCACCAGTGCACGGTTTCCATGAGCGTGACTGCACCCAACCCTGCAGTCGGGGGCCGGGACCAGGGCCCAGCCCAAAACAACAAGCCCCGTCAGCCCGCAGGTGGCCCTGGAGCCACTGACTGCAGCCTGGGAGCCAAGGGAGTGGCATCCACCCCGCGCAAGGACCAGCCGGAAGGAAGGGAATCGGGATGGGGAGTCTGCTCCACTGGCGCCCCCAGAGCCCGCCATGCCCAGGCCCACACCCAGGCCCAGCTCCACGCTCACCTGAAGCTGGTGAGGCTGAGGCCGCTCTGCTCGTAGGTCCGCAGGAGGAGCAGGATCTTCTGGTCTGCAAATCAGTTGCAAGTCAAGTCAGAGAGCGGATCTCAGACACGCCCGCCCCGTCACAATGCCCGGTCCCCGTCTGGTCCCCGTGCCCCCGTCCTCACCCAGGACACTGAGAGAGGCACCGTAGGCCCCGAGGAGCACAGCGAAGTGGCTGCTGTCACAGACGGCCGGGCACAGCCTCACCACGCCCGACACCAGGTCCACCAGCGCCTCTGGGAGAGAACGGCAGTGAGCACGGGGGGGCGTGTGAGGGAGAGAGGGGGTACGCATTTCGGGGACCGCTCAGCGCTTCACCTCCGAGCAGGCCTGGGCTTAGGGCTTCGCCTGGTCCCCTCCCCCACTCCTTCCTTTCTGCCTCCTCCATAAGCACCTCGGTGCCGACACAGCAGAGGTTGGTCCCGCCGCCCCTCCCAAACCTCACACCACGAAGACTTTAAAGCCTGACTCTCTCCCCACAGCTCTCACCCAAATCTGACACCGCTCTGCCCGCCTGAGCAGGAGGCCATGGCCCGCCCATGCCTCTGCCCCCCAGGTGTGAGTCACCATGCCCCGGCCTCGTGCTGGCCCCTCAGGGCAGACCCCCCAGGGTGGGGACAGCATGCTGTCCCCGAGCAGAGCGTGGCCGGGCGAGGGCCAGCACTCTACAGCCTCCCCAGCACTGGTGCAGGCACGCACTGACCAGGATGGGGCTGGGGCCTGGGCCCTCAGTGTCCTCTAGCCGGGACCTGTCCACAGAAATGTTCGACCCTTTGCCCTTGACAAAGGCTTCACCTTTCCCACCGGGACAGGTCACGCGGCTGCACAGTTTCTCTCCTGTCAGACTGCCCTCTAACTCCCAGACTCCAACGCGCGCCCATGACGCGGTTGTGAGACTGTAAGGCGACTGCAGCGAGCCAGGGCCTTGGGGCCAGGCCCCACACACGCCACAGGACAGCTCTCTGGGGCATGGGTCGGACATCCCACACCCTCCGGTAACACTGCCTCGGTCTGCAAACATGTGGGCGCTGGGCTTTGGTGCCCAGTGAGCCCAGAAACCAGGAACCAGCACCTGCATGGAGGGCGGGAGGGGGGCACCTTTCACTGTGCGGTCAGGGTCGTCCTCCTCGGACTTCAGCAGGGTGGGCAGGAACAGGGAGTGCTGGGTGAGCAGCGTGTGGACCGTTGGCAGCGGGAGGAGCCCCGCGCACACGGGGCTCTCTGGAAGGTACAGGAGCTGCACGGCGGCGTGGAGGGCCTTCAGAAACGCGGGGTCCTGGTACCGGAACCTAGGAAGGAGAGCCGGCAGGCAGGGAGCTTCGTAAAGGGCAGTCTCATGTCCCAGGGAACTGTAAAGACACTTTTTCTTGGCATTTTATTAATAAAACCTTCTGCCTGTGTTTTGGTAAGTTAGGGGTAATTTGTTGTTTTACAACTACAAAATTTATTGCATTGAAATGGATTTTCTGTGATAGAAGTCATGTGAAAAAGTGAAGGACTTAATGTACATGACATATATAAATGCACAAGTTTTATAAAGAAATCAATGCAAGGAATTTCAATTAAAAAGAGAAAGAGAACTTCGGCACAGCACACACAGTGGGGAAGGTCACGGTTGCGTCTCACACCTGGCACCCACATCTCCCACTGCTGGGCACGGCGCCGCTTCACCACAGCCGGGACCCCCCAGGGAGCCCCGGAAAAAAGAGGGTGTGCACATATGTTCTCTCGGCAGTGCAAACACCAGACTCCCCGCCAGGTGGAGACACAGGGCGGCAGAGAGCCTGGGCTGCAGCTGAGGGGCCGTCGCTGCCCCGCCCGCCCAGCAGGTGACCTCCCCATTTCCTGACCTCAGCCACCCCCCAGGTCCCTGCCGGGGCTCCGGGGCCTCTGTCTCCTAGTCCCTCCAGAGCCCACTAAAAGGACACAAGCGTCCTGCGTGAAGAGGAAAAAAACGCCTTCACGTGTGAATGCTGTGAGAAGCCACGCAGCACACAGTGGGCATTCCAGAAACAGATCGGCCAAAGACGGAAAAAAATGCCGCCCCGCACAGTGGCATCAGTTGTCATCAGCCTGTGACCGGTTGCCGCCTCTCTCCATTTGGGTAACGCACTCCCCAGTTTCAGGCTGGACAGCCAGCGAAACCAGCACCACGGGCGCAGGGAAGCACTACCAAGGCGACCGTCCAGCTGCTGAACCGCGAGTCGGCTGCATCAGCTGTGGGGGGCGGGGGCATGGAGGGAGTGACAGCCCGGGCCTCCCGCACCAAGTCGAGTCAGCCAATGGCGTGGAGGACAACAGGTGTAAGATGCTGTCGAAGCGAAGCCACACCTAGGCTGACAGCCAGCCGGTGACCCTCCCTGAGGAAACCTGGCGCGGGGGAGCCAAGAGACCACAGCAGTCAGTGCTGGGAGGCGGGGACCGAGGGGGAGAGCCCCCGCTCGGGTAGGGGCTGGCCTGGCCGCCAACTGAGGTCCGGAGTCCACAGACAGGGTGCCCCGTGGCGGTGAGGATGAGGACGGAGAGCTATGCGCAACCACAGCAGTGGCTCGGAAGCAGGGAGGGAGCGATTCACGCGTACACGGTGTGGCCCACTGTTCAGACAGTGGCGTGCTGACCCTCGAGCAGGGACCATGACTCGCTCAGCCGGGACAAAGCTTGGCCTTGGCAGAGCGTTGTCGTCGGGTGAGGGAGGAGCGAGCAGGTGGGGGCGGACACGGAGAACAGGCAGCACTTGCAGTGCGGTGCCTGCGTGCTGGTCTCGGCCGCGGGCCGCTGGGTCATTGCCACGTCCAGCTCCGTCAAGCATGCTGTCTGACAAAGTCCGAGCGTGGGGAGGGCGGCTTCAAAGAAGCGCGTTCCGGCCTGGCGGGCGTGGCATGAATGGATGTGTGGTGTTGACTTGTCTCTCGGTGTTCTAACCTCTACCTTTCTGATAATTTGGAATCTCCTAGAAATGCTGACCATTCTCAGAGCGGAACAGCAACTAGGTCAGGCTGAGAACAATATCACCTTGGCCTTTCCCCAAAAAATAACACCTCCTTCCCTGACCTGATTAAGCAACTGTAGGATAAGATGATATCAGCCAGTAGGGGGCCTGGAATACCCAAGGCAGCCCCCTTGAGTAAGTCCCGAGGCAAATCCCTCTAATGAAATAGCCCCTGAATGTCTAAGGTTGTTGGAATAACAGCCCCTCCTTTACCTTGAATAGGGACATATATCTATT